>NC_067410.1:21817435-24748269 GCF_009764475.1 Pristis pectinata
GGGAAAAAATGGAAGCTGGAAGGCAGAAAGTCATGCTCACGGAATTCCTGAGCAATGAGGTATTGCTTAGCTCTGAGGAAAGTGTTGCCATAGAGAGGCCATATGGGGATGCCACAGGGCAAAGGCTAGACACCATCAACAGGTCACCCAGAATGTAATCACAACACACCCTCAGAGGCCACCTCCTAATGTCATCTTCCCACTTATCATTGATGATTGGGAACTATCCATCATTTTCAAAGGGGGAGCATAAATGCACAACTAATAGAAATAGAACTAGTTGTGCTGCCATACAAACAGTCCTAAGACCAGAAATGTTCTGACTTTCCAGGAGATTAATGAGTGCACTTTTTAAGAATACAGATACTTTACATTGCTGCCTGTGTTGGGCAGGTTTCAAAGAAGCATCTAAAGATCATTTGTGTATAAAATTATGAGGGGCATAGATAGGGTGGACAAGCAATATCTTTTTCCCATTATTGAGCGATCCAATACCAGAGGACATGCATTTACGGTGAGGGGGGTAGGTTCAGGACAGACGTGAGGGGTACATTTTTTACTGAGAGAGTGGTGGATGCCTGGAATGCGTTGCCTGATCGGGTGTTGGAGGCAAACTCATTGGGGGCTTTCAAGAGGGGCTTGGATGGGCACATGAATGAGAGGAAAATAGAGGGATATGGGCATTCTGCAGGTAGGAGGGAATAGCTATGTCAGCACAACATTGTGGGCTGAAGGGCCTGTTTTATGGTCTATGTTCCATGTTCTATGTTCTATTATTGTACAGCTGCAGGATTGGTGCAAATGCCAAGGCTTCATACTTGCAGGGCATTGACGTGCCATCTGTGCTAGAAGAAGCATATTGAAATGGAATCCATGTTCTGGAGGATAAAATAACAAGAACACGAGAAACCCTGAAAAGGACAAGGGAGACTTGTGCCCAAAAGCAAAATGAAGAGTCAGAAAAATGACCTAAATTAACAGGGCAGAAATATGTAAATTTGAAATCAGAAATGGAAAACATAATCGTGAAATTTATTTCAGTAAAATCCTCGGCTTTAAATTGAATTAAAAGGGAGTAAAGCAGGTTCTGACGTGAAGAACGATTAAAGCATTGTTGTGGATAGTATTAATGATATCAAAAGTATTAAATAAGGAAACCTGGAAAAGGAATAATAATTCTTTAAAACATTAAGGTAAGGATTGAATTGTATATACAGTATGTACATTGTATATACCCAAGGCAAAACTGGAGAGCTTAAGGTATTTACAATTTTGCAAGGATTAAATATAATTGTAACAGATTTAGTTCAAATTAGTTTTAATTATATAAGGAAGGGAACTTATATAATTCAAGGTATAGCATTTTGGGGAGTATTATGGAGGGTAAAAAGGGACTCTGTCACAGTACTGGAATGCAAGAATGCCATTCACAGCATAGGTAGTTAAGGAATAGGAGGCAAAAATGTTTAGTTCTTAGTGTATATTTTAGACTACCAAATTATCACGATGAGATGGAGGTCTTTGAGGAAAACAATAATGGGTGTTTTTGAACTCTTGGTGTCATAGAGTTATAGTTATACAATTCGGAAATAGGCCCTTCAGCCCAATTTGTCCACACGAATCAAGTGGCCTACCTGAGCTAGCTCCATTTGCCTGCATTTGGCTCATATCCTCAAAAGCGTTCCTATCCATGTACCCGCCCAAATGTCATTTAAACATTGTAATTGTAAATGCCTCTACCACTTTCTCTGGCTGTTCGTTCCCACCACTCATCCCACTCATTCCCACTCATACCCACCACCCTCTGTGTGAAAAACTAGCCCTTCAGGTCCCATTTAAGCCTTTTCCTTCTCACCTTAAATCTATGCCCTCCAGTTTTATACTCCTCTACCCTGAGAAAAAGACTGTCACCATTCACCTTACCTATACCCATCATGATTTTATGTACCTCTATAAGGTTACGTCTCAACCTCCTTTGCTCCTGCCTATCTAGTCCCTCCTTGTAACTCAAGCCCTCCAGTCCCTGTATCATCACGAAATCTTTTCTGCACACTTTCTAGCTTAATGACATCCTTCCTATAGGTAGATGACCAGAACTGCCACACAATACTCCAAGTGTGGTTCACCAGCATTTTGAACAGTTGTAGCATGACGTCCCAAATTTTTTATTCAGTGAAGGCAAGCATGCCAAACACAGTCTTCACTACCCTGTCTTTGTGTATCACCATGTTAAAGGAACTAGGTACTTGTACCCCTAGGTCTCTCTGTTGTACATCTCTCCCCAGGTCCTGCCATTTACTGTGTAAGGCCTGCCCTCGTTTAATTTACTAAAATGCAACACTCTGCACTTATCTGAGTTAAATTCCATCTGCCAGTCTGGCTCACTTCCAAGATAGAATGGAATAAAAGTAATGCATGTTGTTAAAATGGGTAAGGCTTTTGGAATTGCATCCAGTATTGATTTCTAGGTCAGTTTGTTCATAGACCAAAAGGAAAGAAGCATTAATTTAGTTCTATGAAGGGACAACAACTGTGAAATTAGGAATCCGACCCAAATTAACAGGGCAGAAAAGTTAACAAGTAAGTTGATAGGTCAGCCGTGAAAAAATCTTCAACTGTAAAATATATATACCTAAAATTCTTCTGAGCTGAGAAAACGCTTTAAACCAAAGCCCATTCCTGCAAGGATGTCGTGCACCACAGAACAAATCTTGCACATCCTTTAAGTGGTAGATTGCAAGTCATGGGTGGCAGGGGAGCAGTCATAGTGGAGATTGGAGGTGGAGCATTATCCAGGGCTGTGTTAAGGGAACACATGATGGTTTCCAATAAGGGCAATAGATAATGATAGTAGTTGTATTCATCTGCTGGAAGGGTGTCAGACTGAGACCTGATGGTATGCTGTTGTTGGAGCAACGATCAGACTAGGGGACAGTGGTGGTGAGCCTGGGGAAACCCCACAGAAAGGGGTAAATACATAAAAAACAGGTCTTACCAGCGACCAAGTGTTGGATCCTACAGCTTCGGACCCGCTCATACAGGCTTTGAAGCAGATTTCACTTTCAAAGTGAAGGGCTGCTTCTACGTGAGGAGACCGCGCAACTCACAGGCAACTGAATGTAGCTACTACTGACGTCACTGCCCACGTGAAACCGATGTGAACTTCTGCAAACTCTTTGTGAGCCTATGTGACCTACTGTCATGCATCAGATACTGTTTCTGCAGTTAAATTCTTTCAGGTATTGCACATAGTGTGACTTGAAGAGAAATACGCAGGCGATAGTGATCCCCTGAGCCAGAATCCTGTGTCTTTCTTGGTTTTAGAGGTGCTGTCAGAATAGCCTGCTTGAGGTGCATGAGGGTACAGAAATTCATGGATCCGTAGAAAGCCTGAGACTTAATGGAAGTGTAAAAGCAAGGCACATGATAAAATTAGGGCTTACAATACTAAGGATAAAGGTGAAAAATATAAAATGCCTCATAGGAAAGTGATAAGGTTAGTTGTAAGGGACGTAGGGGAATATGTTAAAAAAACAGATAATAACACAGGAAGTAGAAAGGGCTTTTTTTCTAAACAAATGAAATTGGTAGAATACTGAGAGGGTAAGACTGCTCCATCATGGACATAACCCTCCCCACCATCAAGGACATGTTCAAGAGGTGGTGCCTCAAGAAGGCGGCATCCATCATTAAGGACCCTCACCACCCGGGACATGCCCTCTTCACGTTACTGCCATCTGAAGACCCACACTCAATGTTTCAGGAACAGCTTCTTCCCCTCTGCCATCAGATTTCTGAATGGTCCATGAACCCATGAACACTACCTTATTATTCCTCTTTTGCACTATTTGTTTTTTAAACTTATAGTAACTTTTATGTCTCGCACTGTACTGCTGCCGCAAAACAACAAATTTCATGACATACTGTATGTCCATGACAATAAACTTGATTCTGATTCTGCTGAAGAATGAAGGGCTAAGTGACACTTAATGGCCATTGAATTATTTAAGTAACAGCAGCTTAACCTAGCCACAATATCACAGAGTATATACCAAAGCACAATTTCCCATCTGATCTTTAACAAGAAGATATTTGCAGAGATCCTGTGGGCAGAATATAAATTACCAGTGCAACTAATCTTCACTTTCATTTGAAAATAATACACTGAAAATAAAGAAACATCACAAATGCAAGTTGAAATAGGCGTACAAGTTAAAGCAATCACAAAAACTTCCAATTCACAGTGGGTGGTCATGTCAGAATGATATGGAAAGTGGTCTAATACCAGACAATTATAGTGGGATCTGGAAACATTTTTACCTTGTACCGCTTTTCTTTATATGGATATGTGATAAAAGAGCACAACTATTTGTAATTGGGGGTTAGAACAAAATGCTTTTCCTGGACAGTAATTATTGACAATGAATTGTTGTTGAACACTAATAGGCTGGGGCATGGCATATACTTTTCAAATTGAAAGAAGACAAGCCAACAGCACGACTTTAATTGCAAAGAGATGGGCTACAGAATGCTGGCTAAGATTTCACTTAATGATTTCAGATTGGAGTGGCAGCCGTATTGGTTAATGGAAATTACCCGTCATAAGAATGCGGGGACCTGTCAGTAACTGAACTCATTTTCTGAGGCTCAAGAAGATCTGACATTTTCCATCAAGTATACACACAAGCAATAGGAAGAGGCTCAGACATTCTTTCCCCCTAATGGTAGCAGGAAGGAACCACCAGTAATGTCCTACTTAAATTGACAGTTTTGTTGCTGGCTGATTTCTTTTGTCACTTTGCTTCCAACAATGGCACTGCACAGGGAACATGAGCCTGCTACTCCCAATTCTGTTTGAGGATGATTTTCTTGGGCACTCCTCATGGAACAATCTCTGCATGTTTATATCGTGCAGTGCTTTGTTTTCATTGTGAGTAAGCACTTGTCGTTGAAGCAACATCATTCAGCTGTGAAACTGAATGAGCGGAAAATTACCTCCAAGCTCCAGCCCTTAGGGTGGCATTCAGTAAACTTTCACACTACGGCTAGAAGTTACTGTACTTCTTGTGAGCTGCTGCTGCCATGAATTTCAGCTTGCGGTCACATAGGAGTTATAAGTTGAGGAAGTGATTGCCCTTGTAATTCCTGTGGAGCTCCAGGTTCACCTGGGAGCCTGGATGGCTGCAACATGCAGTCTGTCTTTCCCTAAGCCTTCAGGAAGCCAGCAATCCTTGGAAATTCACTTGAACCTTCTGGACCTCTCAAGGAGAAGGATATGAATTCTCTTCTCTTCCCTTTGAGTAGAGAGCATCAGTAATGTCCGTAATGCAGCAGAGCTCCGTAAATTTCAAACTATGGCTTGGTCAGCTGGCATCACTTGGAATGATCAAAGAGCCAGGAAGCTCAGAATGACCGTGACCCTGGTCTCAGGTGGTGCAGTACAGATCTGTGTATGTAGTTGTAATTGACTGCAGAAAGGGACAGATCTCTATCATCATTGATTCTGAAAAGCTCAGCTTCTGGATTCAGTAATCCCTGCAAAATTGGAGATCAAAGTGTCCCTCCTTGGTGAAAGAGCCCTTCTTCCCCTTCTCTTTGACACCCCTCCATGTCTTTCTTTCTTTCAGAACTTTTCATCCAACACCCCACCATAGTTAAAGGTCATTGGGACCACAACTAAAGTACCCATGGCAAATAGGAGAAACACTTGAAATTTTCCCGAATACTCGTGCTTATCTGCAAAGACCTACATCTGCAAAGACCTACATCTGCACTCCTCTGGCCCCAGAAAGGCTGAAGCTGGTCTGCAACTAATTTCTCAAAAAAAAGACTGACTCTTTAAATGGCACAGATGAATGGCATGGTACCATTAATAAAACCTTGTTTCCTGTGGGTGGCTCTCCGTATTAATTAGAACTACAATAGAATTTCAGCAGGGAGGCTTCCATGGCATGGCAAGAGGATTTACATCACCTGTACATGCTCTGCTTCCTCCAAGGAAAACTTTTGAGAATTGTCATTACGTACAATCCATTCTCTTTAACCATATCTGTGCAAAGCAAGTGCTTCAAGCTAACTATTCAATCGTTAACACATAGGCATTCCATTCCATGGCACTTGCTTTCCAACCCAAAATATTTTTTTCTGCCGAGGTGCTATCCTTTAGTTATCAAGTTAGAATAAAAAAGGACCATGAAAGACAAACTGTGCACAGAAACAGGGCTGTTTCATGACTTCAAGTTGGTGATTTATATTTCCCTAGAGTGAGCAGGATGCAATCGAGTGTGTATGGGAGGGTGTTGTCAATCTTCTAAGTGGAAAGAAAAATCACAACATCCTGCTGCCCACAAAGGACTCAATTTATGAACCAGGTGTCATGTTTGTTTCAATGAAAACAATATTTGTGTGTATTTCATTTTATTTTAGTTCATAAAAACCAGAGGAGACTGGCATCTGGTATATGAAAATAATATGTGGAATCATGCTCACTGCACGGAGTCACTGATGGTGATACCTGCTGGCCCATGTTTACTCATTCTGGATGCCTAGAGCTCAATGAGACTCCCACACATCCAACAAGCTACCCATCAGCAAGATCCAGAACAAGTTATTTTGTTTCACTCACTGGTCTGTGGAATATTGGCTCAGAATTTCCTGACTGCAGCAAACTGCTCATCTACCTGCTAAATCCCACTTAACATGAACAGATTCCCTGGCATGAACTTCACCGCAGAAGTCATTTGATCCTAATTATTGAGGCCCCAATTATTGGGGCCTCCCTGATGTAAATCCCAAAACTAGAACAAGCTCTGCTGTACAGAATACTGAACCACTGAAAAAAGAATCGACACCCAGCTGAACTATGACCCTGGAATTGTCGGCCCTGAAAGCTGGATCATTATAAATATTTAAAGTGGAGGTGGATAAACATGTGATAGATTGAGGAATAGAGGGGTGTAGAGAAATGGCACACAAGAGGAATTGTGGCCACTAGAGATTAGTGAGGCCAGTAGACAGCCTTGATGGGCCTGATGGCCTACTCCTGCTCCTAATTTCTTGCGTTGGGCCATGTGGCAGAACTGTTCAGAGCTTGACATTCAGAAACATTGCAATAACTCAAAAGCTATTTAAAACTAAATCAAACTACCTTAAAAAAAGAATTAAACCACTTAAATAAAACTTTTCAAATAAACTCAAAGAATTTGAAAAATGTATATTACCTATTAGCCATTCCTTTCCACACAAATGGATGGACTGTCGTTCTTTCACCAGGCCTTACCTGCCAAAGGTTCAGTGGACAAACTCCCCCTAACGTAAATGCAGGAAGTCAGTGCTCTGCCACTGGACTCCTTGGAGTGTAACCACAAACTGAGTGAAGACCCATCAGGAAATTCAGAGTGCCTCTGCTCACATGGGAGTCCCAAATTTCCTGATAATTTCACAGGAAAATAATTTATTTTGCTTCACTTGTCTGATTGTGGAGAGTTGCTCACATTTTCTCAGTTGCTTGTCAACCTGATAAGTTTGGACTTGGCTTGTGTGGAAGCCCTGTCAAGAACTTCCTTGAAGAAAATCCTTATCCTTGAGGCCCTGCACAGTGCACATCCTTCAGGAGGTAAATGTCATCATGTGACCTTTAGATCATGACTCCATAGGAAAGAGCTAATTGTAGAATATATAGACACCACAGTTAAGGACAGAGAGAATATTCTGTCAGCATCCATCAATATTTGTTTTCCCTAATTTTTAATGATTTCAAATTCACTCAAGCCATGCTTGGACTATATTTTATGTCTAAATGATGTCATATTAGCAATAAAGGACCATAGTTTTGTCACTTCTATATTTTCTTGAGGTCCTGTGTCTGTAGTTGACACACAGTTACCCACCTGCTGTCATTTCTATTACATTTTAAGAATGTTGCACCAATGAGGGCAAACATTTCTCTGACAAGCCAAGAGAATCAGGTCTCTGCATCCAATTGAACTTGTTCTACATTGGCCCAATTTTCATCTGACTCCTGAGAAATGGAGAAAAAATACTATCCATAAATTATAAACTTCTGTTTCGCAAACATCAGAGCTGTAAAAGTGATGGATTTTTGACTATGAACCCTTCAAGTTGTTTTTTTAATGAATCTTTGAATTTGTATGTGTTAGTTGATGTCACTAGTCATTAGAAACAGCTTCTAATAGAGATTATTCAAGATGCTGGTCTACTTGTAGATTAAGACAAAATACCTGCATACATTTTAAATTAAGTAAACAAAATTAGGTTTATACAAGTATAGCAGGTGTGAGACAATAGCAGGATGATGGGATGGGCATGATTTACCAATTGTTTTTACCACCAATTGTGGTATGAACAACACTCTGTAGTTCTCTCAGTGAGGCTGGGCACTAGGAGATTTACAATGTGATTCCTCCTGGTCAGAAACTCCACTAGTTTAAAATATGTCTATGTGGCATTCATTGATTATTATCATTGTGGTCTGTCTGTAAACAATCAGACAATGACAATCTTAAATGGATAAAACTCAATGGCAGTAAAGAAGAAGCATTACTACAGGCATGTATTGCATGCTAAGGGCACTTCATTCTTGTACAGAAGTTAATGAATGTAGCTTAAGGGTATGGCAAAGTAAATTGACCATAGTTTCTAAAAATAGTCCAAACGAATTATTCTGAAATAAATGACATTGAGCACAACCATACAAACCAACAATTGTCCACTCCCACTGCAATAATTACTTGTTACATAAATTCATGTTGTATGAATTATTGTGTTAAGTATGTGCTAAGAGTAATCAAATTTCAATATTGCTAAAGTCACAGAAACACAAAACACTTCATCTATTAACTGCCTGACATTTACAGTCATTAAAAATTAATGAAATGTCTCCTTTTTGGGGCAGAGCAAGTTTGTTTATCATATGATTTTATCAAAATTTGGAAATTGTGCTTAAAATACAAGAAATCATCATATGAATTTGAGATAAAAATGTGAAATATAAAGTATTTTAGTTTGGGAAAGCAAGCCTCTAAAGTAAGTGAAGCACCCAAATTAGTTAATATTAGTAAAGGGGCAAGTGCTGTAACTCTGTTAGCTTGGCCTGTGATGCAGCCAACACAACTGGGATGTGGTTGGGACCCCAGGTCTTTGCTGTTTCTTGTTCCAAAGCAACATTTTGTGAGATGGTGGGGACTTCAGGAAGAAGCTGAGAGAGATAGTTCACTCTTATAGCTGAAGTCATTTCTAAGCAGTGCAGACTTGCCTTTTGTACTCAGAATCTGGCCTTTGCCAACACTGAGGAGGGAGTCATTTTTTGAGCCATCTCTATCTATTTTCCACTACCAAACACAACTTTGATCTGATCTGTTTGTGTGATCACTGTCTGTAGCATGCTATTTCTATTATTCAACATGTAATCCTGTGCTGCAGCTTTATTGGACTGGGACCTCACCTTTAGGTACAAATGGTGCTGATCCCAGCATATTCCTTGGCTTGCTGACAGTTACG
Organism: Pristis pectinata; assembly: GCF_009764475.1. NCBI lineage: Eukaryota > Metazoa > Chordata > Chondrichthyes > Rhinopristiformes > Pristidae > Pristis > Pristis pectinata. The sequence goes on from NC_067410.1 coordinate 21,826,955, forward strand.
GTAGAGTGAGGAATATGCCAAGCCATGAGGTTACAAACTGTGATGGAATACAATTCCTCTGTCTCGTGGATGCCTTGTGTTAAGCAGCTAGATCAGCTTCAAATGTATCTCATCAAGCACAACACATTGGAGGTTGCCTTCAGTGTGAAGACTCCAGTCTCTGCAAGAAGAGTGTAGTGGTTACTCCTCCCAATTGTGCCCATGGGCAGGTAAATCTGTTACAATGATTTATGAGGATGATTTAAAGCAGGTTTATCCCTCATATTGGTTTGCTCACCACCTGCTGCAGATCCTGTTTGACAGCTATGACCTGCTGGACTCATCCAGCCCAGTCAGTTGTGGCACTAACAAGCTATGTTTGGTAGTGCATATTGAAGTCCCCCTGCTCTTAATAAAAAATGTGCCCTTGCTACTTTAAGTACCTTTTCAAAAATTCATCAGCTAAAGGAGAGCAATAGAAATCAATAAGCTAATGGTGTTATTCCTTATTTTGTCTGATGTCATGAGCTGTAATGGGTCTGAAGTTAATGCTCTGTCCTGTCTACATTCCACTGTGCTACCATCTGTGATGGCTCTGTTTCTTCATTGGGGGTTGTGAATCATTGGAATTTTCTACTCCAGAGGGTTTTGGATGCTCAGTTATTAATTTTATTCTATGCCAAGAATGGTAGATTATTGAGTACTAGGGGAAAAGGTATGGGGATAGTTCAGAAAAATCTTTTTGAAATATACATGATCCTGAATGAGCTTGACAAGATAAGTGCAGAGAGGATGTTTCTTCTGCTAAAGGAATCTAGGACTTGAAGGCATGGTCTCATGATAAGGGGAACCCATTTAAGAGAAGGATGAGAAGGAACTTCTTCTCTCAAAGGTTTGTGAATATTTGGAATTCCCTAGCTGACAAAGTTAGGGGGCTGCTTCACTAAATGTATTCAAGACAGACTTCAGAGGAACCAAAGGTTATGGGTATCAGGCAGGAAAAGGATTTAAGGCCAAGATCAGATCATCATGTAATGGGGATTAATGGTGATCTTGTTGAATGGTGGAGCAAGTTGAGAGGCCATATAGTCTACTCCTGCTCCTCTGATTTCTTATAATAGTAAGTTCTCAAAATGGATTTTATATGGAATTTCAGACTTGATTTTACTGAATGATGGAACAGGCTCAAGATGTCTGCACCCATTTCTCATGTGCATTGCTTCTTATCATGAACAATTGCAATTTATAAAAGAAACAGAATAATTCAGTAAATGTTCACTCTATACGGAAGAGGACAGTTAAAGAACCAGGGTTGAAAAAATAATGTTCAAATTAACCTAATGTGATTTGAATGTAGCTCAGATCTTGCTTATTTTTGATCTGGAGTCTTGATTACATGTTTGATAGTAAATGAAAATTCAAATGAAAGCCCCAAATAACAGCCATATCTTGCTCATTCTGCATAAAATGGAATAGTTTGGTGACAGCAGTATGTTTCCATTCAATTCCAATGAGTCCTCCTCATAAGTAAACTTCCCATATCTATAAATCACTTGTTAAAATGTGGAATCTTAATAGTTTTTAATGTTACAGAACTTTTAAGTCAAAAAGTAAAATCACAAACATATTTCAGTAAATGCTGGCCAATTTTAAATCAAATCTTGATAAATTGAATCCTCATGTATTATATTCATTAGTTTTGAAATCATTTATTTTGTCACATCCAAACCTTGTTATAGTCAAGGCACTGCCATTTCTAAGTCTATATGATACAACAAACTCTAACTGATTAACATCCTCCATCTCTTTAGTGTCAATCTAAGTCAGCTTTGACAAGATGTAAGGGCTGCAAGCTGACGCGCAACATCATATTGGTCTTATTTCTAAATATAATAGGGAGGTTAAACTGGGACGTCCCCAAAAAGGGTGCAGGGATCACAATGCAAGATTAACCCGTGTAATTGATTGCAATGCAGGCAGAATGCCAGTTACAGGCTGCCTGCTTATTATAATGACTTCTACGTACATCTAACTCTAAGTGCATTGTTGACTGACTGGACACATCAGCATGGGGCCAATATTCATAAGTTGCTAGCACCAGTTAAAGTTAGTCCACACCTCTTAAATTGAGACTGGAGCAAATGCTAGCAATTGTGCAGAAAGTGAATGTGACCTGGAAAACAGTGAAGAATGGCACACGGGAGAGGGAAAGCTCCAAAGTGTTCTAGTGTGGCACAGGATACCTTGGTGAAGGCAGAATATTGGAGAGACACAGGAGAGACGTATCTGGAAGGGAGCCAGATGGACTTTAAAAAGAAGCACAGATAATCATGGAGGTTAATGCCAGGATTCCAGGCTGTATACAGTCCGGCAAGAAGTTCAATAATATCACACTAGGGTCAGTGAATACATCTTAAAGTGGCAAATCCTGCCAATTACACCAATACTCTCAAACGTTGTTCAATTCACTACACTCTATCATTCACCTTCCAGCAGATCTCTGCTGATCAGAATTTATACCTAACATTCATAAGCTCACACTCTCTTTCAAACATTTGGTACCTGCACTGCTACAGCTTCACAGTTACATCTCACAGCATGCACACCCTGACCACTATTCAATTTGGTTTGGAAAGCTTACTTTGTGGTCATTTTTGTTCTTGCGTTTTAACCAAGCAGATGCTAATGTGTTCATCAACCTAAATAAGGGTTGATGGACTTGAAGTACAGAGCACAAATGTTAATATATCACATGCTTAGCACATGCAATTGAAGATATATTTCTTTCCCATGGTATGGAATTGTTAGTGAATATGAAATTGAAAATGTAATAAATTTGATTCAAACTCTTCATGAATAGACACAGGTAGAAATGGGGCAGCTACAGGTGACCTCCACGTTTTGCTGTTTGGGTGACAGAAATTCACCCTTACAGTATCCACAAATCATTACCCTAAAGCTTGAGATAAGGAATAAAATTCACACTCACAGAATTTATGTGATAAATAGAAAATAAATCAACACAAATTTCTATTTCAACTACCCTAAGGTTAGGTGAGACTAGAACTAGAAGGTGAAATATTTAAGGGGAATCTGAGGGGAAACTTCACTCAGAGGGTGGGCGAGTGTGGAATGAGCTGCCAGTGGAAGGGGTAGAAGTGGGTTCAATTGTAGCATTTAAGAGAAGTTTGGATTGGTACATTGATTGGAGGAGTTTGGAGGGATATGGTCCATTTGCAGGTAGATGGGACTAGGCAGAAGATCAGGTCAGCATGGACTAGATGGGCTGAAGGGCCTGTTTCTGTGCTGTAGTACTCTATGACATTTCTTGATGCACACATAGATGATGCAATTCTGCATTACGGAAAATCATGATAGGGTTATTTTCTAGGAACGCAACCCTCCCTTTACATGGAGATCGCCTGTACTTGCTTCTTTCTTCTCTTCCTCTCCTTCCTCCTCAGCCTCATTCTTCTGATCTTGCAATAATGGGTGGCAAATGCTATGACATCACGTTGGTGAGTCTGTGTAGCATACAGTAGGTGACAGATTTCAATAAGGATGTCCTTACTAAATCACAGGCAATTTGCACGCTTTTCCTCCTTAAGCATCTTATCTGGATATTTGTCTTCCACTGAGAGCTCTTCACCCCATCTCCTCTTCCCATTTCCAATAATTTGACCCGCGCTGCACATATTCTATTCATTTTCCCTATCTTGATGCATGCCAAAGGTAATGCCTACTGATGTACCCATGATTGGGAGCAACTGATCTGGCTGATGTCTTTATGTCACTAAAAGATCCTTCAGTGCCTCCCACATCATTCTCCACTGATTTTTGCAACCTAAAATAACATCAGAAAGCACCAAACACTTGAGCAATAGTGACAACAGCCAGAAGAAATCAACTGGTCACTAATCAATAAGCAGATGTCTAAGCAGCACTATTAGTGGTCCCTTCCTGTACTTTAAAGCTTTTCAGTCAAGCAAGGTCACGAGAGCATACACAAAAGATCAAAACCTGATATTTTGATCTACTAAGTATATGTCTGATGGATATTAATTGTGCCTAATGGCTTTCCAATATGGTGCTAAGCACAATTAATGACACAAGTGCATGTGCAAACATCCAATGCCATCTCGTCCTCCAAACTGGCTATATAATGATCAAACAGAGCCCACTTCCAACACTAATTTTGTATTCACTACCTCCAGAACTGTTGTCAGGCATTGCTCAGGAAATACTTCTCCTTCAATTATTTTGATTTATTCATTTTGAGAGAAGAAATGGACTAATGCATTTGATTATGCTTTGAACCACAATTAAAAGCCAATGACGTAAAGTCAAGCTATCTAATGCTATTACATTTTCACCTCTGTAATATTTTCTGAAGCTGCCCCCATCTCATCTGCTGCGGCTACCATTGTTCCCCTCCCACCCGCACACCCCCCATCTCTGCCTTTGTTGACTTTAGACTTGATTTTTCTAATGTATTCTTGTCCTGCCTCCCTCGTGCTACCCTCTGCAAACTTATCTCTCTGCCTGTGCTTCCACTCTCGCCAAGTCCCATTCACATATCATCCAAGTCTGTAACATAGGAGATTGAGGGGTGACCTGATAGAGATATGTAAGATAATGAGGGGCATAGACAGGGTAAAAGCACACAGTCTTTTTTCTGGGGTGGGGGGGGGGCTGGTGCCAAAAACAAGAGGGCATAGGTTTAAGATCAGAGGCAAGAGATTTAAAAGGCGCATCAGGAGCAGCTTCTTCATGCAAAGGGTGGTGTGTATTTGGAATGAACTGCCAGAAATAGTGGTTGAGGCAGGCACACTAGCAATGTTTAAAAGCCATCTATATGGATAAGAGAGGTGTAGAGGGCTATGGGCCAAATGTGGGCAGATGGGACTAGCTCGTAGGGCAATATAGTCACAGTTGGGCCAAAGGGCCTGTTTCCATGCTGTAAGACTTTATGACCCTATGTGCACACCAACTTTCAAAGTCTTCAGCTGAGCAACATGCAGATTTCACATTTTCATTCATGTTTTCAAATCCCTCCAACTCTGGTCTGCTAAGCATTCTTATTTTAATTGTGAATGAAAGGCTGCCAATGCCCTCAGCTCAGGAAATTCCTCTGTAAGCTCTGCCTTTCTCTCCTCCTAAGAGATGCAATCTAAAGCTCGCTTCAGTGACCAAGTTTTTGTTCAACAGACCTTATATTGCTTTATGTGAATTACTGTCAAATTTTGTTCAATAACATACCAGTGAAGTATTTTGAGCTGTTTCACAGGGAATCCCTGCATTATGGCCACTTGGATAATGGAAAATCCCCCTTACAGAATTCCCAAGTCACTACCCAAAAGTTTGAGATACAGATTAAAATTTGCTCTTACAGAACGTGTGTGAAAAAACAGCAAATAAATAAACACAAAATTTATCTCTTTCATCTGACATTTCTTGATGTGTGTGCAGATGATGCAGCTTCATGTTACGGAAAATTGCGATACAGGCCATTTTGTAGGAATACAACACCTCCACCACCAAAAGTGGAGGTGGCTTTACTTTACTAAAGATATTTGACAACTGCAAATTTTTGTGGTTGATGTTGAATGATGCCAACTCAGGAACAAAATTGGATTTAGCAACTGAAAACACTGGACTACATTTCTTGTACCTATTATATCATGTTTGATCAACTACCATCTCTAATCTTGCTAAACGGACTCCATCACTGCCAGCTCAAAAAATGCCAGATTTTATCAACAAGTAAAAATGTTTCAAGGTCTTATAGCTGCACCTTTCTCCAGTGTTTCCAGAAGCTATTTTAATTTAATTCACTTTACTCATTATTGCAACACATAAATCAGCCTCGTTAGGGACCTGGTATTTGCTATAGGGACCATAACTGGGACATTACACCCGATTTACACCCACTTTTTTGCCAATTTTGCCAATTTCAATTTACACTGAAATTTCCTGTGGATCTATTTAAACAACAACACAACATTAAATAACTGCTCAATTGAAATGTAATGAAAGAATGTTCTCTGTTTCCATGATATATTGCCTGGTTCTAATGTCATTCTGGCTCTCTGCAATTACACTGAAATAGGATTTTGGAAGTAATCAACTCATATCACATTATTTACATTTATTAATAAATGAACAAAACAGTTAAATTGTTAAACTAAGCAGTGAAATGAAGACTGCTTGACTTCATGTATATCTATTAAACTCAGATAATTAATTTAGTGTTTGGATTTTTTTAAACTTTAACCTAATGCATTCCTAAGGTTGTTTATCCACTCTTTCTCCAACCCACACCCTCCTTAAGAGGGTACTGGGGAGATTGAACAATTATACTCCAAAGAACAGCTTCATCGAACGGAGAACAGTACAGTAGAGGAAGAGGCCCTTCAGCCCGCAAAGTCTGTGCCGAGCATGATGCCAAATTAAACTAATCCCTTCTGCCCACACATGATCCATATCCCTCCATTCCCTGCATATTCATGTGCCTTTCTAAAAGCCTCTTGCTTCCTTGGAAACCTTGACATGAAAGGTAAGTAGCCACACTTAGAAGGAGAATGCTTCTGACATTTAAGACCTGAATGACCATCAATTTTAAAAACATCTAATAAAGTTTCAAAGGCCGAAGCCTATTACATGGAGCAAATAATGGAGTTTCTTAGGTTCCCTGAGGAAAATAAAAATTAATTTCTCACACACAAAATATTCTTTGCAATTTAAATTCAAATCCTACAAATGCAACTATTAATAAATTAGAGTCCAAAAAAAACTCACAGTAGTATTAGAATTAGACTTTTCATTGCAGTTGGTAACATTAACTGTCTGATCAATACCTTTTATGCTTAACGCAAATTCTTATTTCCAATTTAAATTGAACAGGCATGGAATGGAGGGATATAGACCATGTACAGGCAGATGGGATTAGTTTAAACTGGCATCATAGTCAGCACAGACATTGTGAACTGGAGGGCCTGTTGCTGTGTTGTACTGTTCTATGTTCTCAAAGAATTTACATTTGCACTTTTTCAACTACAAATTATTTGCTCTTTTTACTCTAGTTCTCTGGTTTCAATTTACAAAATCCAATAAGCCAAATAATGCAGAATTGGATCACCAACATCGATGTGTTGCAGTCAAACTTACAAATAATTTAGGATCCAGGTTATCATTTTTTAAGGAAATAGTTCCTATATAGGCATGTATAAGTTTCTTGATGACTGTTAATTTTCACATTGTTTTATTTGTGAAACATTGAAAACCAGCAATCTCAAATTGAATGCAACAATATATACAAATTAATTTTAATATTTCTTCAATTAACCCATAAAGTTAAATTGTATACCATGTCTACAGATTACAGTCATGTTTTTAATTAAGTGTACATTTTTCTTCAAGTCTCCTGCTTTTCTGTGTGTGGCCTTTTCTGGCAATGGTGTTGAAGGTGAATTTTGTTATTTTGCAAAGTGAGAATATCTGAATCTTACACTTCCTAATCTGCAATAATTCTTTAACTATCACAGTTCATGCTTCTCTTCATTTGAAATTTCCATTAAATATATTTTAAAGTGTTACATAGATCTTCCGAAAAAACATAAATTTAGCATTTGTTGAAGTGAATTCAAAGATTGGGATTGCCATTGCCAACCACAAATGTAAACTTGAAGGAAGTCAGCTTCCTAAAATACTGGGTGCAAATACATAGTTTGTACCAGTGTAAAGCAGGAAATCAGTGTTTCGTTGTCTTTTTGATTAATGGTCTACACAAATAAATGCTGGAAGATATGGAAAAATACCTTGAGGAAGTGGCACAAAATTATAGTCACTGATTTTCCTTGATCTTTTAGGCTAGAAATTAGTAGTGTGCAGCAATTAGCCCATATGTTGGGTGCAAACTGAAAGGAAATTCTTTATTTCATTTAATTAAATGGACTCAGCCAATCTGCTTAATTGCATTGTACTTGACTGATCAACATGGCAATAAGCAGCAATGGATCAGACTCATTTGCAAAAAAAAATTTCCTGACAAATATTTCTAATCTGTTCTTTAATAAATGTTTTCATAAATCAAATTATTGGTTGAACGGCCACTTTCCCAAGTAATTACAAACCCATTTTGCTGTAACCAGCATTTTGTCTTTGAAACAGATTTGTCACTGAGTGTGATGGCTGTATCGATTCTAGGATGTTGGTTTTGGGAGTAAGGACAACTAAGTTTATGGATAAAACTGTGGCAAACTGCCAGTAAAGCATCCAACAGATTTAGCACTAGTTTTTTTGTATTTTTAATTTTGTCAAACTTCACAGTAACACAGAGGAAATCAATAAAGACATGGTGAAATGCAAATTTGGCAGAGCTGAACTCTCGGCTTCATTAGAGGAAGACTGTATTTTAATGCTTGTGCATTAAATGGGTATTACTGTTCAAATTTTCCTTTTGCTTTGTTTGTCAGATGAACAAATCTGTACCATGGTGAAAATTGCGAAGTGTTTAATAAGCAAGCACAGCTGCTTTGTGATAACTGCCACACAAAGTGCTCAGCTAAAAAACACAGCTGTACTGGAAAGGGACCCACAGCATACATACATTTGTCTGGTTAACTTCAATGCCTTGACTATCAATCAGGACAAACAAAGAAAAAAATGAATGGCATTAGTCAAAACAATGGATTGCAAATAAGCACTATTCCATGATTAATATTGCCTAGTTTAAATGTGAAATAATTTGTGCTCTGAAAATGTGATGATCGATTTCCATTAGGCTAGCTTTAAAAAAAAGAACATTTTGGGAATATAGTGATAAAATATCTCTCAGGGACTTTACACATCAAACCATATGCAGATGGAAAATGACTTCACATCTTGTACTGTCAAAGTGAACATTATACACCATCTCTTTACATAGTTCATAGGGGCCTTTCTCAAGTTTGGGATTTATATGTATTTGACATGTACAAAATCTTATTTGTACTTGGAAGGTATTTTGATCCTGACAAATATTAGAATGGAAAGTGCATTTGTTAAGTGTATCAAATACAACTGAAGTGATCTGGATGAAATATGCTGATGTTGTAATTTTCTAATTTAAAAGCAGATTTTCTTATTTCCTTGTAGTTTTCATCTTTTCTCTCTGGCATTTTTGTTCTGTTTGTAGAAAAGGTGGCTTTGGGTTCAATTTAATTGTCAAGCAATTGTGCCACTTAAATTTTTAAAACATAATTTTTCAAAAGCTTTAAAACCTGAACCTCAAGCCCAGCAAATAAGATTCTGATCATAATATTAACAATTAGATTTAGTGGGTGATTATCAGTTAAATATAGATCCAAAACTAGGACAGCAAGCAACATTAGGTTTAGTGTTTCTATTCCCCTGGTCATTTTGCAGATGTCAAACTCAAAGTAACAGTTGTAATTTCTGCAATTAAAGCCACCATTATTGCTTCCTTGAGTCAAATTAGGAATCTAAACTACTTGCCTAAATGTAACCACCAGTTGCTTCCTGCACATTTGAAGGCTTGGTCTACAGGAGAGGCTTCAAACTGACTGCTGTCTGAAAACTAAGTAATGTCATAAGCAATAATCCATCTCTTAAACACTACCCCAGTGCTTTATCTGCTAGATAATGATTGATACAGCCAGCCCTGTCATGTAATGAGTCGTTGAGGGATTGGATCACTGGTGTGGGAGGAGAACATATGAGAGCAATCCAAATGCATGACAAACTGCAGACATAACAGTCCACTCAGACACTTGTTACAAGCACATAAACACTTGTTGCACTGAGATTCAAGAGCAGCAGCTGAAAATTAACTCAGTGAAAAAGCTTGGACTGATCTGTCATTTATCAACTCCTAATTAACCATTTACTTGCCAACTTCCCTGCTGAACAATAACATAAGGCTAAACAATATATTATGTATTACCTTTGTGCCAAGTTCAATGCAATGGATAACGCAGAGTCTTGATGCATTTGTTAAGCTTTAGGAGAAAAGAAGTGTTTACCTAGCCATCTAATTGGACCATAGCAGCTGGTTAAAATCTGATGCTTCTAAGTGGAAGTAAATCTGGTACTTTCATGCATATGTAGTTAATGATTGTAGACCTGAATTTACCAACAACTTTAGAACACTAAATCTGTCAGTTGCTCCACTGCTGGTGAATTCTGCTTAGAAACTGCACAAGGTTAGACCTGGCAGGGGATTAGTGACCTAATTGATATCAATAGGGATTGTAGAGCTGCAAAGAAGAAAGCAAAAGGGAAGGCATGTTTCTTTCAAAAAGAGTTAATTTTATTAATGTTTCTAATTATTTGTAAATGCTTAAGTGCTATTAGCTACTTTTTAATGTTTAAAGTATTATTAATTCTAATTATTTACTTCATTTTTAATAGTTGTTAAATGTCTGAGTGTCAGAGACATTTAAAATTCAGACAGCTTGACAGTCAGTACAGGGGTAGGGCAATGCTGATTGTTAAAGGTTTCAGGGGATTTTTAATGGTTAATGAAGGCTTCATCAATGCAGACTTGCAAGCCTTGCCTCTGCTCAGGTCTTTCCATAGGGGTGCAGGATGCCTCAGAGCAAGAAGGTAAGCATAGGTATGGGATGATAGTGGATGGCAATTGTGGACATATGGCCCATGCTAAGAACTGGATTATTGTGTATAACACAAACAATATGATAAAATCAGTTAAATTAGAACTGGTACCAGTAAAAACAATATATTTGTTAATTCCAATTTCCTTTGAACAGCACTTTCTTTTTAAATCATTAAAATGCAATCAATTCTCAGAGATAATGAAGGAACAAAGGCAGTGAAAATTATCTGTGAAATGCATTTCAGCATGACTGCCTAAATCTCTGTAAAGGTACTGACAGACAAATTTAGGTTTTTATAAGGAAATGTTTCCAACAATAGAGACCTGTTAGGTCTTTGAAAGTCATCCAAACATTAGGCTCTTTTCTTCTCTGGACAAGCCTTCAGTTTTGTCATTGCCACTATGCCTCACAGGTGCTGGGTTTTCATGTTTCCTGGCGTGCCTTGGCCAAAGCTGACAATAAGTTGCAGACAGAAACAAAAAAGCATTCATGGTCAAAGGAACTCATTTTCCAGCCTTTCTTGATGACAACTACAGTCACCTCAGCAGATAGAGTAAGGATGCCTCTTAACAGCCAAATGTTGCACAGATGACACAGTACAACAATCTACTTGTATGGGTGATTTGCCCCACTATATATTAGACCCCACCACCAGATGAATCACTTCTCTTTCCCATGCATTCAGAGGGTACTCCAGACCAGATGCTTAGAAATTAAGCAAACAAGGAGCCATTAAGAGGACAGAAATAGCAGCACACATTTTCATTCAGTCACTCTCTTTCTTTCACAAGTGCTGACAGGCAAACTCTCCTATTAATGAACACTGCAAAAGTTACTTTTTTGGAAAACATTTGTTATGAAGCTGTGTCATTAAACGTATAGGGAGATTTTAAAACTAAGGACTCCTTATCATTGTTCTCCATGGGCAATATTTCAAAATTATTACACAAAATCAAATCTACGCAACTAAGCTGAGAACATACACCAGCCTTTAGAGAACAGCTCAGCGAACATAAAAAGTTCTGTTCTCAAGTACTATTACAAGACCATAAATTAACATTACGGCCAAACACCACTGCAGCATTTTCATGGAGACAGACTGCTTTTAAAAAAATGAATTAAAAGCTCAGTGGAGTTTATCAGAAGGTTGTAATATGTTATATAGGAACACTGTGCAGAATTGGTTTTATTAGTTTGACCATATAACCCTTGGAGACCCAGAAAAGAAGAAATTACCACTATTCTCCAATTTTGCACGAAACACTGTTGAATCCTGACAAACACATAATTACTTTGCCAGGAAATGTTACGCTTGAACAAAGATTTTATTGATCGTGTGTTAAAAAAGGCCTAATTTGTAATATTTGTACCTCAGCCTGTTTAATCAAATGTGTCATAACTTAACCAAAAGAAAAAAAAACCTTTACATGAAGTCACTTGTGTACAAATGCTGAAGATACAGTATTTGATTTGTTGAGCAAGAGAACAGAAATAATTATTTAAGTTTGATAAAGAATATTCATTCAAATGATTTGCCTGAGCAGAAATGGAATGCATAGTGAATTTGCAAATCAGAACACTGTCTTTGAATTGTCACTTAGGGTTACATCAGGCGTGTATTTATATGGAGTCAAATAATCTACTTTCTGAAGCTAAACTGTCAATTTTTCAACTTGAAGTATGATTACCTTAACCCTAATTCTAAAATAAATAAATAATTTATACTCTCTTTGTCAACCTCAGGATATGCCAAATTAGGAAATATTGTAACAAAATATAGCAGACGATCTTTGCATTGCATGACCCCACAACAGCAAGAGATAAATGACCAGATAGACAAATAAAAGGCTTGTTGATTGAGGGATAAATATTGGCCTTCGGTACGGGAGAACTCCTCTGATCTTCTTTGCATCCATTTGAGAGAGCAGACCTTATATCTCATCTAAGAGAAACATAACAATTAATCAGAGATTAGCATGTTTTTTTAGAAACCATCTTCTTCACTACTTCTTGAAAAATGAGCAGTAATTCGGCAATTTACAACAGTCATTGAATAAAAGTGATACATTTTAAGCTAAAACTTGTCCTGGTGGCCCTCTGGATTGTTTGTATTGATGCAGTGCACCATAGAGCTGCAAGATGTGGCTCCCTCCCTACAATCCTTCACATGCTGACTTCCTGACATAATTATAAAGACACCTCCAATATAGAGGTGAGATAATTAAATAAGTCACCTGAGCCAAGGTATCTCCCATTACCTGGTGAGCGAATTGCAATGGCACAGCTATGCGTAGTAGAGAAGTTTGTGGTATGATATATGTAAAGAATGACACAAATAAGATTAATGTAAACCTGGAGAACATATACAAAACTGGAACATCTCCTTCCAACAACTAAGGTGCCATTTGACTTAAGCTGAAAATAGAGCTCTACTTTCATAAATCGATTATTGTAAATAAAGCATCGGCAATTTTTAAAAGCCAAGTGACCTGTGTAAAGTCATTGGAGAAATTCAAGCAGGGACAAATTAACTTTTATTACACAGTTAATTTTTAGCTCATAAATTCCAGAGGAAAAGCAACACTTTCCTTAAAGGCCCAATTTTCCCTATCCACTGTGCAATTAGTAACACTTGGCTGCAGAAAATGGGAATTAATATTGTATAATTTTGCCTTATGCACTGTAGATTCAAGTATACATTTGGTGATATTATAATGGTAGTGTTCACTTTTCGGAATTGGCACTAATGTTGGCAAGCTAATGGTTGTTTTTTCCTTATGTCTACCAATTTTCTTTTTACACACTGTATCCCATACACAATGCTTTCTAAAACAAATTAATATTGTTTTCACCCTTGCACTAGGCATCATGGACTATTCCTGGTCAAGAGGCCAAAGTAATCTCTTCTCAGGCCTTTCTGAGCACACAGTTAAGGTGACTGAAAAGTGCCTGGGGTGATTCACCCTCTGATTTTTTTCTCTCTCTTCCTGTGGGAAGCACCTGGCTTCTGTGGGGAACTGCTACAGACCCCCAATGTTTGTTTTAAACCAAGAAACAAGAAATGGCTTGATGGCTGAATTCCTGTACCAATGGGAACTAAACATTGGTTATTCTCTGTGGATTTTTCAATAGGTTTGGGCATTAAAATCCATTGTACAATCTTCAAGTGGGCCACATCTGAATACAGAATTAAAGCTCCATTAATTGTGTTTTTGAATAGAACAGTTTCTAATATTGGTCATGAACTATCGCAATTCAGGAGTGTACATCACTTCCTAGTAACTTCTATGCAGAAATTTTTGTATTTGTGCAAAAGTAAAAATGCCTCTTTGTACACAAGCTGAGTGGATGCATGGGTTTCAAACACTGTTTACAAGGGGAACTATTGGACATAATCTTCAATCTTCAGTGATAAATTTTATTAAGTAATACAAAGGACAAATGTTTCAGATTCAAAATTTCTCAAACCAATCACGCTGAGAAAAATAAACAGGATTGAGTTCCGATAGCCTGCAGTTGTTATTGAAGAAGGTATGTCTAGAGATTGCTAAATGAAATCAGTCCCACTGCAATTATGATCATTGAAGCATACACTCAATATATCGTGCCAAATTGGGTAGACTTGAACAATTTGACTTCCTCCATGAAAGCCTGAGGGACAGTTTTGAGAAAGTACAGACTGTTTACAAACAGGGCAAGCCTCTAGGAATTAGGATTTAACTAACTGCAGCAGTACCACCAGCACACAGCCACACACCTGCTAGAGATTTCTGTAGCTTCTTATGAGCATTTTCAACCATTTAAAAACACACCAACTTTGAGCATGTACAGCACCAAAAAACTGAAGATAACTTCTGTTGTTTCTAAACAGATTTTTTTTTAAGGTGGAAAAAGTCAAATGTCAACATTCTTCACCCATGCATTTTGTAAACTCTGCAGCTACACCTTATACTTTGTCTGTCTTCTTTAATCTGACTGTCACTGCCTTTGCCCAGCATTAACAGCTTCAAAATGGGTTCAGAAACCTTATTGCCTCATGAGCACAGTGACATGATCAGCTCAATTTTAAGAGGGGCCTATCACTTGGTGTCGAAATTGTCAGCTCGCCTCTGGTTCATAGAAACATAGAAAACCTACAACACAATTCAGGCCCTTCGGCCCACAAAGCTGTACCGAACATGTCCCTACCTTAGAAATTACTAGGCTTAACCATAGCCCTCTATTTTTCTCAGCTCCATGTACCTATCCAAAAGTCTCTTAAAAGACCCTATCGTATCCGCTTCTACCACCGTTGCCAGCAGCTCATTCCACGCACTCACCACTCTCTGAGTAAAAAAAACTTACCCCTGACGTCCCCTCTATACCTACTCCCCAGCACCTTAAACCTATGTCTTCTTCTGGCCATCATTTCAGCCCTGGGGAAAAGCCTCTATCTACCCAATCAATGCCTCTCATCATCTTATATACCTCTATCAGGTCCCCCCTCATCCTCCGTCGCTCCAAGGAGAAAAGGCCGAGTTCCCTCAACCTGCTTTCATAAGGCATGCTCTGCATTCCAGGCAGCATCCTTGTAAATCTCCTTGTTCAATGCCCATTCTAACAAGGAAATCATGGAAATTGGTATCTTATGTTGTAAGTAGTTCTTGGATTGTTGATTTTGATGGAAAATGTTTGGAGATGGTGCTATTCACACTCTGACCACTTCTACAGGCAATGGAAGTATAAGCTTGCCAAAGCTATGTGTCGAGTTAGATTTGTAAGCCCCAGAGGAGTTTAACATCTCATCACAACTATTTTCAAAGAACTGAACTTTCAATATGTTGAAAGGAACTAAATGTATGCATTGGTTCTTGGTTTGAAACTCTTGCACTAATAAGGCTGACAAAGCTGCTGGTTTTAGGTAACAAAAATATTGTAAACTCCCTTCAGTTAATTTTTTCCTTGATTAAATGCACGAGTTACCTCCTTTGAAAGCAACACAAAACAATTCCTTGTTTGTGCAGCAGCTATCTACTGCATTTGTTGTTTGTTTCTGTGATTATAGTCTCATTAATGCAATACCCATGTTACAACAGTGACTATACTTAGAAAAAAGTACTTAATTGCCTGTAAAAGACTTTACAATGTTTTGAGGTTGTGAAAGGCACTACAAACATGTAGATTAAAGATTTTCTGTCTTTCATTATCCTTCATTCTCTTTCCCCCCTTGCTGTCATACACAATTCTTGCTTTCTATTCAGCTAATAAGAGCTGTTTGTCCTTTACACTAAAGAGAAACCACACTCTAAGAAAAAGAACTTACTTTTTAAAAAAAATGTAAGCAATTTGCTGGATTTTGCTCAGTGTAAGTGTATAAATCAATGTGTGTATATTGAAATCTAAGAGTAAAGTTCTTATTTTATTAATTTACCATCCAGACATTATGTAGATTTCTATGGGCTTGGTTCTTGTTTCTTTGTCAAACAGGAATCAAGTGTCAAATTACATAGTGATGTAAAGTACCAGTATATGCTGGAAATGAACACTAAGTTAAATGCATCTTAACAAGAAAGATAAGTTAACATTTGAGATGGAGCCCTTCACAGAACGAAGGGCCACGGCTTAGATATATACTGCATTTTTTGACCAACCTTTTGAACTTGAGGATGTTCAAAATATGAATCTAATTCTTCCTTTTAGACGCTGATCAGGATAAAATATAAGCCCAATGTTTATTGTTTTAATGTCAGGTTTTCAGTATGGATTGTTCTGTAATTAAAAATAGAAATTGCTGGAAGTACTCAGCAGATCAGACAGCAACTGTGGAAAAAGAATCAGACTTAATCTTTCAGATTTCCATTACCTACAGGTTTTTGATTTTCGATTTGAGTTGTTCTTCAGTTGGTTTTTCTACCCTATGAATGTACCGAAATCTTAAGTTATAAAACATTCAACTGATTCCACTTGATTGATACTGAGCAGAAAGGCATTTGGTAAACTCATTGTAACTATTTAAAGTTAAAGCTGTGGAGAAACAGACATGGGTAAGAAAATAAGGGCAAAGATAGGTCGGGGAACTCCATGTGAATGTTTCTAATTTGCGTCAGTAACTTGGATTAAGAAATGCTATATATGGTCAAATATGCATTTGATACCAAGCACAAAGGAAGGTGGAATCTAAGGAGGGAAAATGAGGAACTAAAGCATGTCTAATACAAATTACATTCATGAGCTAAATAAAAAGGAAGAAAAGTTGAAATCTTCCTTTCAGTGAGATATTACACAATTGAAAGGGAAATAAGTGACAGTGAAAATAGCAAAAAGTGAAGAGTTCTGATGGACTTCACGTCCAACCAGTGGACAGCAACAATAAACTAAGCCAATATAGTCCCCAACCACAGGCACGAAACAATAGAATACAAGTCAAGATATACTGGGATTAATCAGTCCAGTGTTCTAGTCATTAAAAAACTGGGCAGGCATTCAGGCAGTGGAAGCAATACAAATGATGACCAAAGATTGGTACCTAGAGTTCAAGATTCATGTAAAAAAAAGAACATTGGTATTTTTACCCTTGAAAGGAGGCAGCCAAGAGGTCATCTTAAGGAGGCATTCAAGATAATTAATTAAATGGAAAGGATTAATCTGCAATGCTACTTTTAAATAAGCAGTGGAATTGACTAAGCTTTAAGGTTTCAAGTAATTCAAGTTTTATCCCTTATATGATCTCAGTTGAAGTGAATCTATGACTTATGATCCATAATCTATAAGGAGCTTTTCCTTAATGTTGAATGATTAGTACTTAAAAATGGAGTTTTGGACAGAATGTTACAAGTGAATATTGTGGAATCATTTAACAAACAGTTAAATTCTGCAATAACAACAGATTTTAGGTTTTTAGATATTAACAGAATTAAAGGATTTGGGGTTAATGCAGGGAAGTAAGATCGAGGCAAAAGATGAGCTATAATCTCATGGAATGGCAGAGCAGGCATAAAGGGTTGAAAGGTCTGCTCCTGCTTCTGTTTCTTGCGTTCTTATGTAAAATGCCTGAAATACCTAGCAGGTCAGACAGTATCTGTTCAGAGAGAAAAATTAAGTTTTGAGGTTGATGACTTTCATCAGATATTTCTAGTCTGAGACAAACAGGAAAAGCTGGTTATCTGAAATTGTTCAATTTGTTGTTGAGTCCTAGAGGCTTTAATATGCCCAGTCAGAAGATGAGTTGCTGTTGCTCGAGCTTTTTGGAATAGTGTGAATGGCTGCAGGCAGAGAGGTCAAAGTGGGAATGGGTTAGAAACTGCCCATTAGGAAGGAATATCAAAGCCCCAGAGGAGGTGCAGAAGTTTGGTGGGATCATTCCAGGGATATGGAACTTCAGTTATATGGGTAGACTGAAGAAGTTGGCGTTATTCTTCTTAAAGCAGATGAGGTTGTGATGAGATTTAATAGGTGTTCAAAAATCGGGAAGGGCCGAGACAAAAATAAAAGTAGAGAAGTACTGCTTTCATTGTCAGAAGGTCAAGAATTAGAGGACACAGATTTATAGTGGTTGCCGAGAGAACCAAAGAAGAGGATTCATGCAGCAAGTACTCAGGATCTGGAATGTACTGTCTGAAAGCATGGTGGAAGCAAAATCAATCATGGCTCTTGATAAGGATAATAACTGAAGAAGAAGAGTGGCTGGGCAATGAGGAATGAGCCAGAAAATAATGCTCATAGCTCACTCTTACAAAACTGGCAAGGGCTTACTGAATGAATGGCAACCATCAATGCTGTAATAGTTCTAGGATACTCATTAGCCATCAAAAACTAAGTACCATAAAAGCTCCTCACTATAACAGTCTGATATATTACAAGCATAGAAATAATTTTATCCTGAGGGAAATTAAATAACATATTTAGCAATAATCCTTTTGCCTGTCTCCTTATTTTCCATATAATTCCTCATCTACATTTTCCCCATATATAGAATATTATGAGGATAATTTACACTTTATTTGCTGTCATGTCAAACTTTACTTGTAATAATGAATTATTTATGAACACAAAGTTTCCATTTAACTTAGTTATAGTCAGTAAAGTGATTATCAGGACACCGTTGTTCTATTAGTATTTTCTCCATACTCAGAGTAAATTTGGATTATCCATTCAACATGATCGCAACTACTCATTCATTCATAAAGAATCAAACATTGTAAATAGAAAGTTAAGAAATTCATTTTACACTGGAGGATTATTGACTAGTAAAGCCAAAAAGAAACATCTGTGTGAGTACAGAAATATGGATTTCTTTTTAGCTGTTTATAATAATTATCAAACCATAAGAAAATAAACACATAAGGATTAGAAGCAGGAGTGAGCCAGTTAGCCCATTTGCTTCCCTCACCATTCAATAAGATCATGGTTGATGTTTTAGCTCATTATCATTTTCCTGCACTAATCCATATCTCTTGAATCCCTTGATGTCTAAAAATGAATTGGCCTTCTGTTTTTGAATTTGAGCCCAGAAACTCCCATAATCGATGAACAAGTTATGAGACTGTGTGATCTTTCAGTTTAATTTACACACACAACCATATTTTACCCATATTTCTTCACTTTTTAACTTCTGTCCATTACTCTATAAATGAATTTCCACACATTAAATTAGCTAATTATTTGATGTAGCTATGTCCTAACTCTCAAGTACAAGTCACCTCCAAGTGGCTTTATTAGTGATTCTCTCAAATTTGCAACCAGATTTTCAGGCAGGAAGCAGGAAGCAGTCATTTTTCCTAACCTTTTAATTGCAATATCTTGGGTTTAAAAAGTTACTGCATCACTCTGTGTTTTCAATTTCTTTGAGAGGACACTTATGGCACAAGTATAAGGCACATTAAAATGGAAATGGTTCCCCAATTGCAGCTTCTTAAGCGTACAGCTCACAAATGCGAGTTAAGTGAATTGAAATATAATTCTAAGACTGCTCTTGGTTTGCCATTTTCTTGAGCCATTATACTGTCGTCCACCCTTTTTTAGTTTGGGCATATGCTTTTGGGATTGAGGGATATCTGAGCATAATCTGGCATCAGAAAACTGGACACAACTTTTGAAACAATCTTAGTTTCAGAATTGGGACATAAATGTGGAAGAAACTTCAGGCCACACACTTTGAGAAAAGTGTTAATTCAAATTAAAAGCCACCAACCACACTTTGCACTACAGACCTAATTAGCTCTCCTGTGAACCTTGGCGTCTCTCAAATAGTAAATGCTCCACTTGATTCTCTCTAGTCTGCACTAAATGTCAAGGCACAGTGATGTAAAACCAGTTTCATAAGCAAAACATGCATGTTGTGATGCAATGCCTGAAAACAGAAACAAAGAAATTTCATACAGTCTAACAATAATTGGCAATATTTTAAGAACTGAATAACAAAATCCACTAACTTCAACTCAAATCAACTCAATTTAAACAATCACTGCTCTATAAAGTCCGGACTCATTTGATTATCCATTTAAATTCCATCATGTTTTACAATAATTTATCAGTTAAACACACAAACATAATGACATACGGCAAATGACTGATTAATGTGCATTCATTGCAGCAGGCTCACTAATAAGAACTGCAAAAACATAATGGGCCTCACATGTACAGGAGAAGCCAATTAAGCCACTACAGGTGACCTGTTGTCTCAAGGGAAAGTCAATGATCCTGAATAACTCTAGAGCCATGATCTTCTGAGGCCCCACAGGTGGCATGGGGCTCACTGACAGCAAGCAGGAGTGACGGGCCTCAGAAACTGCACACTCCGTTCCTAAAGAGCTAAGTTTTCCAACCGATGGTTTCAAAAATGCCAGAAAAGATACAATTGCAGCTCTGCAAAATACTACTTTTTAAGCCACACTTAATCAAATGATGAATTTCTCAATATTGTGTGAAATCCTACATAAAGAGTACTGCTTCACCAGAAAAACTGGGTGCATCTCTGGAAAATTAGCTAGCCTTCTTTGTACACATCCTTAAAACATTTGGATAGTGATTGACAATTTTGAATAGTTTAGATATTCCTGCATTTCTAAATTGTTTATGTGCAGTTTGATAGATGCCATTTATGGGCCTTTTTGCCTTTGCTCCAGTATGAACTATTACAAGTGCTCTATGTGCTGCAGCTAGAGTAAGGGTAGGGAATAGGAGACCCTCCAAGTACTCAGTGCTGCTTAACCTGAGCACAGATTCATGAGTGTGAGATATCTTTACTTTAGAGGCTGCTTGCATTCTTTGTGATAACCTGGTAGACGGACAATATCAATTGTTTAAGGGGACCTAACTTTAGCAGCACACTCCCGATTCAAAAGAGAGTACGATGGAGCCCTATGCTGATCATATCCATCATTCAACACTCTGAATGATTGTTGTGTGTTGATCATTGCTGTAAAGGTCTACATTCAATGTAGCCAATGAATGCATTGAGGGTAATTTTAAAATCGGGCCTAGAGCTGCCATTTAGACCTAGCGAGCATAAAATGCACTGAGTTAATTAATTGAAGCATGTTCTGGGAACAACTTCCTGAAAGGGCTGATTGCCAGTGGAATTAAAAACAAGGGCACCCCTTTTCGTTATCCATTGCTTGAAATAACACTCATTCAGAACAAATCAGCTGTAAGGGAGGCAATGTCATTGCAAAGGGATTTTGAGCTCTGTGTCAAAGGTAAACTCAGTTTTCACTGTTCATTTACCACTACAGGTTTAAAGAGGTATCCCAAGGATATTTGGTGAACATCACACCATCAACATTTATTCCAGAAAATCTCTGAGGTCTTCACCCAAAAAGAGGAACTACTCCGCTTTATTGAATTTCTTTTAGGAATCACCTGGGGTCTGGCTGGAGGGTTCTAGAAGGCTGTGGGGTTTCTGTTTTCATAGAATTCACGGAGCCAAGCCCCAAATACCACCAGAAATATTTTAATGATACAGTGGCAATGTTTGGTATTCACAAACATAATAAGCTAATGGAATACCTCGGTCTGTCGTGAGTGCAAGGAAAATGGGAATCCAAGATTTGTTGCTGTGCTTCCTTGGGTGCTAAATTGTATCTTTGAACTGTATTGCTCTGAAAATGCTTTGCCAAAAATGTTTCACTGTTGCTGAAATGCAAAACCTTAAAAATGAACCTAATCTGTGTGCAGAAATACAACTTGGAACCTTATGATCAACAGCCCAGAGATTTTTCTCTTTACCTTCTCAACTCCAGCTTCTTTACATTAGTTTTTATTGCCATCTGTAGGTTCCACTTCAGTCATTTGGTTGCTTGGGGATATTGCTCTGCCAAGGAAAATTATCATTTTCATAACTGGAACATAAGAACACAAGATATAGAAGCAGAAATAGAATGTTCAGACCCTTGCACCTGCTCTGTTGTTCAATGACTTCATAGCTGAACTTTTAGCTCAGTGTCCTCTACTTACTAACCCCATATTCCTTGACTGCCTTAATACTGAAAAGCTATTGAGCTCACCCTTGCCTCTACCTCAACAACAAGGTTAAACATCAGGGATGGACAAGTGGAAAATTCTTAGCACTCCTCTTGAAATTCATTATCGATTTTGTATGGAAGAAATAATCATGAGATCATTGGGCCATACAAAGAACTTGTATCAACTAAAAGGTAAACAAACACTTTTAAAAGGAAGTGCATAGTACCAAACGATAGTGAAATTCTTATTAAATTAAATCCCTTCTTACCAATATTTATATTTTAAAACTGCCAAATACAACAGATGAGGTGAAAGAAAATTCAGAAATACACAAAAATTTATAACAAGGTGCATGGTTTTGTGGCACAACAACAAATAACTGGGTTTGACCTGATAGCCATTACAGAGGTAAAATTCTGACGCAGGTCATCAAGCTGAATCGTTAACTCCATTTCTCTCTCCAATGATGTTGCCCGATCTGCTGAGTGTTTCCAGCTTTATCTGTTTTATATAGATATGAAGTTGTAATGCGACCAAGGTTAGAAACTAAATACTCCAAGGTACTTGACAATTGATAGGCAGTAAAAGAAGGAGGTGTGGTGGCTTTGCTAGGAAAGAATGTGATTAAGGCATTAGTGAGTAAATATCCTGGGTCAGAAGATCAGGAAGCAAATCATTTGGGTAGAAATACAAAATAACAAGGGTCAAAAAATATTTGTTGTCAATAGATCCTCTTAACTGTTGAACCATCAACTGAGAAGTGAAGGTGGTTCAATAAGTATGGTAACTTTAAAGTTTAAATAGGCTGGACAACACAATTTGCCATAAGTAATAATGACAAATTCATGGAAGGCATCTGAGACAGCTTCCAGTCCAGCCCAAGGCAACTTTAGATCTGATCATGTGCACTGAGTCAGGATTAATCAGCCACCTTCATGTAATAGATCCACAGGGAAAATACGATCACCATCTACAGCATGCATGTGATGGACGGAATGACCTTCTCCAGTGCTGTAAGTTTTTATGATTCAATGTGACAGAATTTCACATATGATTAGAGAGTGATAAATTTAATTCTGAAACTAGTCTTAAACTTAAAAGTCAGTTACCAACTTATGGGAGATGAGTTGGCTAAGGTAGACCTGCAAATTCAATTAAAGTATATACAGGTAAGCAGTAGCTTAAAATGTCACATTATTTCAAAATTCACAATAAGTTCCATGTATTAATAAGGGGGAATAAGGAATTTATTTTAAATAATTGCTTATCATTTATCTGCCTTGACAGTGGAGAAGGGTTAAAGCAGGGAGGAATGCAACTAAGGAACTCAAGTGCTTGCTGCCTTAGTGGGTTAGGCGAGTTGAATTAAGAGAGCAGAGGTAAAGCCATAGTGTTGTTTCCAGGTATAATATCAAGGTAGGTGAGATACAATTCATAGTAGTAATTGAGAAATCTTGTGAGATCACTAAATTTCTTGTTCCCAAGTGGGTGAGGAATCAGTGTGGGAACTTAACTCTGCAGCCACTTCCTGCTGTCTCACCTTCATTTCTGCTGATGGTGTCCTCCAGCCATGCCTGGCACAGTGGCATCTTTCTTTGTGGCCCCATTACTCACCTTTCCATCACACAGTAGACATTTCCAAGGGTTGATCAATGTATACAATTCCAACAGTGCTGCAGCTTTGTTGTGAGTGTCCTTTAAGGGGTGGAGCTCTGACATCAATTAGCACAGGAGAAGGTTAGCAGGTGCGTGGTACTGAGGTGCTAATAGTCACAGTCCACAAACCAACAAGATAAAAGCAGCAGTGCACTCTCGAAGCACACAAAAACGTCTTCACCAGGATCTTGACTGAGTACCAGCTCTGGCCTGCACCAGCAGGAATTGATGAGCGTTACTGCACTGCTCAGGTTTATTGTGTCAATTTAAATATATTTGATTTCTAGCCAGAAGATCTCTTTTTGTTCTTTTATTTACACTGTGCTCCATGCCATAACCTCCACTGCTGCACATTCTATTGATCCCCCAATATCATATCTTTCCCCACTACTCACAGGCCCAAATCATCTTCAAAATAACACATGGATCTGCTGATGTCCTTCAGTGAGACTTCTGAATGCTGCTGGCAAGACCACTGCACCCTGATCCTCATGGAGTCCAGTGGGGGAGTGCAAATTTGCAGTTTCTCAACAGTTACACCAAGAAATATAGTAATCTCAGTGAGAATAGCCGTTGTTCTTGCAATGTGTTCTTTGTGTCAGCTGTCATATCTCTATGAATATCAAGCACTGATCAAATCCAGCATTAACAACCTGCCTTAACTGAGTCTAAGATCTCTTTCTCACCAATCACAATGTATGCAAGCTATGATATGCCTGTTCTATGGTCCAGCTCCACTGCTTTTGAGCATACCAGTAGAGGGCTACATTGATGTTCCTCAATGTGTCACTAAATCCCTCCCTAATCATGGCAGTGATCAGAGATAAGCAGCTCCTTATTACAAATGATTGGAAGTTAGACCATTATGCCTTACTAATCATACAGCATACATTAAATATCCTCCATTACCACTCTTGCCTCAGCTAATACATGTGCATTCAAAAATTTGACTAATGAGCAGATTTGCAAACCAAACCAAATATTATGACATGTGTAAATTGGGGCTGCCTTTTGAAAGATACTACCTCCCAAAATGCAGAACACATATTTTTGCCATTTAATGAGTGAAAACTTGTAATGAGGACAAGATTTGCTCTGCAGTTATAGCAGAGCAAATCCTTCAGCAGCTTCAGATGCAGAAAATGTTGTTAGAGGTCCATGCTCCTTCCAGTCTTCCCTGAAGTCATGGCAGAGACTGTGATTTCACATGAATTTCAATATTTTACTCGCTATTCTCCATGCCAGAAACAGTCATAATGTTAAACTTTGTTGAAAAAGGTATGGTGGCATACTAAATCATAATTATTGCTGAATTACCTCTGGCCCTAAAAAATAATCTTTTTTATACAGAGTTTAAATTTCTCAATTATTTCAAAGCACCATGAATTTATAGAATGTTGTTTTTTATGGTTTATGATATTTTAACAATCATATAAATACATCAATCATTACTGGACTCCTGGTAGAAAGTTAAAAAGATCATTGTAGTTTTTTTTAATACTTTCTGCATGGGTGTTTAACCAGATTTTCGATGTCACTGTTGCCGGCTGCCGTAGATTCCTACAGAAAGTACCTGACAGTAACAGATTTTAGAAAAGGAGAAATATACACCATAGGGCCCACTGTTATTGTGGGCAGTGTTTGTTTAGGTCTGTCATGAGTATTATCACTTTGCCACTGACTAGAAAATGCCATTGGCTTGATGCAGTGGAAAAATACCACAAATACTATTTCTATAAAATCCCCATTATCAATGGAAGGATAAGCAAACCAATGTCAATGTTCTCTCCCAAACCAACACATCCAGTATTGAGGCCCTAGTTACTCCCAATCATCTTGGCAGACCATGTCCTTCATATGCCCAATACCAGATTCCTGAAACAGACACTATTCCAAGCACTGTCACAGGAGGAAAAGATGATTTAAGGATGTGCTCATAGCTTCCTTGGAGAAGTGGAAAATTCCTACTGATTCCTGGTTGATCCTGCTCCATGACTGCTCAAAGTGGAGCAGGAATATTTGGGATGCTATTGAGAACCTCAAATTCATGCATCATAAAGCCACGTGTAAGCAGCAGGAGGAACAGACCATCTCACAAACAATCCCCTATTTTCCATCTGCCACGTCCTGCCCCATCTGTGGAAGAGTCTCCACTTCCCACTCTGGCTTCAGAACACACAAAACTAGAGTGGAAGTGGAAGTGGATGAAGGTGCTAGTCAAGGCACAGATTATCATGGATACCCTCATAGAGATTATTAACTAGAATCTGAGGGGCATGAAGAAATAGGTAATTGACCACAACCTAACAGGTTGATACTTGATTCCAGCAGAAGTCTGTAGAGGCCTGGAGTATCCTCAATGTGTACAGAGATAAGATAACACTCAAGTCACTGAACACTCCAGTCCTTAGTCCTCATTCTTCCCATGAATTCACAAGGTACTTTTCTAAGAAAATTCCTCTATGATTGAGCTATGGAGTTCTATGTTTTAAAATATTGACCTCTACCAGCAATGCATCATACAGTTTCTGTGGACTTAGATTGTATTGCAGAAACAAAATAATGCTGTGTGCTAATGTAGCAGATAACATTTCAGTTGGATAATTGAACTGGGCTACACATTATTAAAAGGAATAGTAAAAATCTATAGAATTGTTAATTGCAATGGCACTTCTTTTGTTGGTACTATGTTTCTTCCTAATTTGCTCTCAGTTTTGTCTGATCTGCAAAATCTGACTCACTTAACTTGTGAACTCCCCTGAGCCAATTTAAAACTCTACTTTTGGGGGCAATTCTGCTCCAAATAGTCCCAAGCACCTTTAGTTCAGATGCCGTAAGAAGGCACCACTGGAAAATGTAGGAATCATGCCCATGCCCACAGCCAATGATTGCACAGACTGGGAATAGCAGCAGCACTCCTCATGGCCATCTTTAAAAGCTAGCAGCAGCCCTTTCAGAGATGCAGGTTTACTTGCATCTCTACTCCCCTGTGCACATTTTCCATCTGCAAGTAATCCATTCAAATTAAGGGGAGGTCTTAAATCAGAAAAAAAATGTTCCCAGTTAACCAATCATTTTGCCAACATTGGAATGCACAGCTCCAATTCCCAATTTTAACTCATGGCTTAGATCTTGCATTTCATCTAGTTTTTCTTATTTATTCATTTTTCAGGATGTCGATGTTGCTGATAGGGCCAGCATTTATTGCCCATCCTTAAATGCCCTTACCTCTTTGTACCAATACAGTCCATCTGTTTGATACAACTGAATGGCTTGCAAGGCTATTTCAGAGGTCAATTACCTGTATCTGCCAATGACATTACTGGGGGTCTGGACTCACATGTAGGCCAGAACCGGTAACAATGGCAGATTAGTGAACCAGATGGGTGTTTAAGACTATCCAGCAAATTAATGGTCACCATTACCGAGACCAGTATTTTTTAAGATCTCAGATTATATAATTAACTGAATTCAAACTCTATAAGTTGCTACAGTGAATTGTTAGTCCGGGTTTCTGGATTACCAGTCTGGTAATTTAACCACAGTGCTATCAATTGTGCCCATTTATACTGATTCCATGCATTAAGATAGTTATGAACATTGGAGTAGACTCTTGGGGAAAAAAACCTATAAAGCTTTTGGACTTCCAATCCTAACATTTGCCTTCTGACCTTTCACTTGCAGTGGGATGATCTGAACGAAAATGACAGACTCACAGAATCTGATACTTGAACAGAAAATGGAAAGGTCCCAGTCTTACATATGAGAACAATCCCTGTTTCCCAATCATTAAGAAAAAGAAATACTTATTCTGTTATGAATCCACTCATGCCAATTAAAGTAAGCAAGGTCTGTTGTAAGGGTTTCATACTATAATTGCATGAGAGTAATATAGGATTAGTACTTCAACATTGCAATGTGCTGTAGGCAAGTCAGATGGGGATTGAATTATGTTGCAGCCTATTTAAGTTTCTGACTTCTGCTACTTCCATGCTCTATAATTTAAGTCTCAAGATGACACCTTGGAGTCTGTGATTATATTGCCTAGGGAACTACAGTGCCATAGAATTAAGTTTTGCTGGGGAATTGATGTCTTAAATATTTAACTTTCAAACCAAAAAACAAATTTCTTATTGGTCATTTAAAAGACAGAACATTGCCAAAATAATATCTAGCAGATATTAATTACAAATAAACATTAAGCTGAAGCTGAGAATACTGCGATTTCTTGGCTGGTTGCTTTAGTTACAATTGCACACAAACATTATAAGATGAAATGCAGTTTTAAAGGTGAGGCATATTTTTAGTTAAAATAATGATAATGACAACGTGAAAAGCACTAAGCATTTAGAAAACAAGTAATTTTACAAAGCAGTAAGCATAGTTGGCACAATTTATATATTTTTAAAAATTAATTTCTTGCAATTTTTTTGTAATCCTCTCTCCCTCACGACTAAGTACAAAAAGGAAGCAGATAGGCAATTATTGCTGGCCTTGTGGGTGACACCTGCATCCCATGAATTAACGAAAAATAGCCCCTTTCATCTGTGACAGTTCACAAGTCAGACTGTTAGGATTCTATGACATGGGATGGAAAACTTAAGTGTCTCAGATATGTGAAATCAGAGCAAGCCATTAAGGCAAATGGAAAACAAAAGGGCATTATAATGAATTATTTCTGCTCCTAAGTATATGAGAGACCAATTTATATCCAAAGCTACAAAGGCTGCCTTCATTAAATAGCATTACTGTCTATACATTTTCTCTCTTTGTTGGTTTCACCGTGACAGGAATTTTCACTACAACTCAGACCCTCAAGCTTGTCAGTCACCCTACCTTAGGATGTAGTTCCTTCCCGAATCTATCCACCACTTGGTGGCCTGCTGTATTTATTCACCAGTCTACAAGGAAATTAGTTCTGATGCTGAACTTGGTAACTAAATGCAATTCCAGATTTTTTTTTGAGTTGCATTCGTCTATGTCAATTTACCAGCCTACCCTGGGTGCACCAGCCAAGTGGTGCCCCAACACACACTGTTTTATTCTCAACCTGGTTCTTTTTTCCACCATTCAAGATTTGTCACAATCTCTCTTCACCTCACCACCGCCCCCCCCCCAACCAGTCCTTTAGACAATCCTCACTATCTCACCCTCTCCTTCCTCTTCGTTCCTCTCAACCTTCTCAACTAGTTTATGCCTATCCCACCAATCTGCCACCACATCCCTATCCCTTAGACTTTTTCCCCAGGCCCAACCCCATGAAAAAGATGAAATACTTTGTTCATCCTGACTTATGTTTCTCATTCCCTTGTCCTATTCACTGTTTAATTCCATTCCACTCTCCTCCATCAGCCTCTTTCCTATCTCCGTTATCCAAACTTGATCCAAATATTCCCTGATTCACTGACTGTCCATGACCTGATTACTGCACTTGGCTTGGATCCTCTTGTGCAACACCACAGGAGATTAACTAATGTAAGAAAATAATTAATCAGCCTCTAAGTTTAAGTGTACTCTTATAATGGGGTACATCCTCTGATGCTTTTCAATTAGAAGATAGACAAATCATCTTGGGTTATCTGTCTATCTTATGATCCCTCACTCTTTGATCTGCCATTATAATACTGAGCTCTCCACAGAACTCAGTATTCCTTGCATCAGCAGATAGCCCCCGCCACTAGTAATCCTGGTAGAACTAATCAGTGTTGGCATATTCAGACCACTGGAACTGATCAACAGCTTGTAGCTTCTTGCTTTTCTTCTATCTGCACTTTACACAGCTTCAGACAACCTTCATGACATCACAACTGATTGGTCTGATTGGTTTCCCAGGGACTTATTTAAAACTTACAGCATCAGTTTTTACTAGCAGTTAGTCTGTACTTTCTTTATTACCTAGAGAGGGGTAAGGTGATCTTAGCAAGGTCTAGACTTCTCTTGGAGCCTGATGCTACATTAGCAACCCACCCCAGGGCTCACAACCAAAGTTATAACTGATACCATTATTGTAAGGGACTTGAAAATGAAAGTAAATCAGTTAGAATACTAATATTTATAGGAAGATTGTGAGAGAGTACTGGGGAAATTACAGCATCAATGGGAAAGGAACTCCTGCCTAATTGAATGGCAGGACCTCATAACTATGCCATGGCTGGCTAGCTTGCAGTCAGAGGCTTGCAAGAACATTCAGGAGTGCCAGCCTCCCCCTGAGAACTCGCGCCCATGAAAACACAATTAGAAGCCAATGGTACGTGACCAGCAAGCTAGGGCAGCTTGGAAGACTGGCCCCATTAATTTTCATCATTGTTTTTCCAGTTGGCTGTGTGAAGTAGTAAATGATATTTGTAAATCAGAGAAAGGAAAACCAAGATGCAGAGCTTTAAGATCTGCTTTTAGTCATTGCATTGTGGATTCATGGTCAATTTCATACAGTGGAGAATTTTCAGTGAGGCAGCTGACACTCCAGAAATTCTGACTGGAAGCAGATCTTTTCAATTTTAATGAACTGCTACTCTGTAAATGCTGCTTAAAGCACATACTGATGATAGCCAGCTGAAAGTAAAGTACAAAAGCAGCCAGATTATGAACTGAAATACTTCAACATGACTGCAATCATCTTTCTAATGATATGCAAAATAAAATAGGAGTACAAAGCCTCCTCTCCACCATCTTACAGAGCAATATATATTTTTTGCCAGAGGACCCTTTTACAAAATAGTCATATAATTTCAGGTCTAACAAAATTGAATAGCTTACTGGTGAGGTCAGAAAATAAGACCTAGACTTAGCCATGTGGCATAAAAAAATTAAATGCGAGCAGTTTAATTATTCTGGTTTCCTTTTTTGAGTCTGTTGCCCAGACTTTGAAATTGAAGCAATGAAAAATAAACACTGCTTCTGGTAATGAAAACACTGCGTACAGAATCAGGAGTTATTTTGTGAATGCCTTTCACAAAACCAGTTTGGACAGTTCTTTATGGTACAACATGTGAAAAAAGGACATGAAATGAGTAAATATACATTTGTCAGGCTACATCACAGAACATTTGAATCTATTCTTTCTGGTTCCACCTGGTAAATATCGTCTTTATGTGCAGCATGCTATCGCAGCTGTATTTCTGCCAACAGGGAAAAATGTGTCAGCAATTCACCTGAATCAGACTTGCTAAACTGCTTAGCCTCCCAATTTCTTCTGTGACAAGTAATGGTCTGTTTATTTTAAACTCTTTTGCCTCTAGCAAATAATTCCTTTTCTGTCACCCAAGTATTGTCCCAGTGGGTAATGCTTGCTAAAGAACTTAACCACAAATGCCTGCAAAAGCGTTACCTACCAGCAAATAGAAGCAATCAGTGACTCCTTTGTGAAATAAAACCAAAAAGCTTTGCTCTGCAATGAAGCCAGCATAGATTTCTTCCTCAATGCTGTAAAAACATCTTTCATGTGAATTAGCACAACCTGAGTATTTTTATAACAGAGTATAATTGTTTATACACGAGTGTTTCCTGGAACAAAGCACATTGCTTTAATGTATTTAGCTTTAATAAGATGTAATAACTCTCCCCAGCATAGTCACTTGACTTATTAAATAATGGACTAACTCAATGAATACTCAACTCCTTGTATAGTCCCAAGAATATTACTGCTCATTACCAAAATGGTTTTAATAAGCTTGGCCATACAGTTCTAGTGGTTTTGCAAGTTCAGATTGCAGTCACAACTGTAATTTGAGCTTTGCTTCATTGGGTGATTTTCAGCATTTTTCAGCTAGACTGTTATTTGGAACACGGCCATTAGTAAAGATTTGGTGGCGAAGTGAAGAGCCAGTGTGGTGGGAGGTGGTAGTGACCTAACAGGACTGATGCTCTCTCACATGTGCCTGTATCAACTGTCTTGGAATAGTATTGATTTGTAATTAAAAAGGTCACAGTCAAATAGTTTCTGTTTATTAATTTTCAGGTCAAAGACCTAAAACATTAACTCTATTTCTCTTTCCTCTGATGCCTCTTGACCTCCTGAGTCTTTCCAGCATTTTCTGTTTTTACTTCAGATTTCCAGCAACTGCAGTTTTTTTTTGATTTTCATTTCCTCTCTCTACCTTGTGTCCAATGATTATAATGTGACATATATAATGGCAAGGCAGCCGCCTCCAAGATCATACAATTCTGGTTTCATAACTTGTATCCAAACTGTGACCGTTGTGAACTTTGACCATGCCCCTTGTCAGGCTAATCAACCACAGGGTGCATTTCCTGCAAATATTCCCGTAAAGCGATCAGCCCTGAAACTGGTTGATTTTCTACTTTCCATTTCAAGCACCCTTACTGCTGATCATAACCCAGTCCAGACGAAGGATCCTAACCTCTGTGGCCCCACTGAGCCATACAAGATCTATGGAAGTAACATTAGTGCAAGACCCTCCTTGGCCATTGTGAAATATAACCAGGAAATAAAAACCTTGTTCTTGTTGAAATTATAATTCTGCTGCTGATTCAAAGTCTAAAAAGATGTGTTTGTTAAAATCAGATTAGCAGATGTTGTTAAAACCTATAACTCTGAAATAGTTTTGTTGTTTATTCTGTCATCAACTACTGTTGAAAACACACAGGCAGCAATACATCTTCTCTCTGTCACAGCCTGATAACATCTCTCTAATTAAATGCTGTGGGTGATAATCATGCAGGGAAAGGCAGTTACCCATTACAGACAGGAGTTTTATTTAAGTATGGGTGCAAATGGCTATGCTCTATTTAAGTCCAACTAATGCCTAAGGATGTTTTCTTGATTGGGGGCAGGGTACCAAGAATTAATCAGATGTGTGGATCATTCACAGGTCACTAAATTGCCCTGTAATGACTGTGGGCACATCAAAAAGTTAGCTCATATGGACCTTTAAGAAAGAAGTCATTTTCAAGAAATATATAAACATTGAACATTGTCACAAGGTTTCCAGAATCTTCATTTATAAATGGAAGAAAAAGCATACAAACCTTTCATAAAGTTTCAGTATGTAGTTTTAAATTTAAAAGTCAGACCTAAAGATTTATGGACCAAATGAAAAGATGGTTGCAGAGGCAACTGGATAGTCATGGAAAATATACTGTAGCTCTTGAAATCTTTCACAAAACCTTAATTTGTTACAAGGGTTTCTTCACATTTTATTCTAGTATATTCCCCTTTACCATTTCTTCTGTTGTCTCCCTGAATTTACCAGAACTCAGTTTGAGTTCTGATTGTTGTTCCCATAGCAAGATGTTGAGATTTCCACAACATGCTGCAAATGTATGGGAATAACATGTAGCATTCTTATCATCTCCCACATTATACAGAAAGGTCCTGGAGTTCTATGAGATCTGTAAGTGCAGTCTACCTATGAATGCAATGGTACCATCTCAGAATTGCAAATCAAGCTCAATGTTGTCAGTTCAAACATGACAAGATTCCATCTGTAATTTTTAATCAGGAAAGCAGTATGTGCCACCCAGTCAGAGAAGTGCATTAGGTTACTTCTGTTTCCCGTTCTGTAATTAATGAGATTCAGAGTAAATAGAAACTACTTCAGACAGTTAATATTCATTAATTAGTGGCTCCCAAAGAGAACGTATCATTAATTGATAAACAGTATCAAAGCAGTAACTGCATTCAATTTCATTTATTAAATGTACTTGCAAAGCAACAACCAGCAAACACTTATCCAAATAACTAAATGTAAAATTGTAAGATAATTTAGTGCAGATCTGTAACCTTAAAATTGTTAAGAGAGAGAAATTCAAAGTGAAATAAGACTTTAAAGTCACCGGTACTTCAAATCAAGGACCCATGTTAAAAAAAAGCCAATTTTTTTAAATGCAATACTTGAACTCAATGTTAATGTCACAAGTATATGTTTAACCATATTCAGATAATTATACTACACTTAAGGCAATTTGGTGTACTTAAGAACTTACAAAGAAACAGAATATCTGAACTAATCAGCCACAAAAATGAGTGAATAAGCTAAAGCTAAGGGAGAGAAACATAATTTGATTGGACAGTTAATAAATTCTCAAACCTACCACAAGTATGGTTTCACTCCTAACTTCATATAAAAGGCAAAAACTTAGAATTAATGAACTTATACGATAGACAAAATTCTGGCTGGAAACACAGTTGAACTTAATCAACCAACCCCCTCAAAATCACCAGTAAACATTATTATAGTGGAGTCTTGATCATGCTGGATGCATTTGCTGATTTCCTTTCTCTTAATAATGAAGAAATTATAGATTTGATGCGAATGTCATTTCATTCTGTTTAAACAAACTTTACTGCGCATACTGTGCTTTTTCTCAATGCTTTTCTTTCACCCAAAAAGATTCCTAGTTCCAGCGAATGGCTGTCTGAAAATTTGCACTGTTAGAATTGCTTCCTGACAGTGTTCGTTGTTGATCTATGTACTTATCTTGTGCAGGTTTCCCAGTGAGATCTTCCCAATGATTTGCCATAAGTGAGCTCCTCCACCAAGGACAAGGTCTTCTATTATATAAATCACTCACATGGAAAAGGTCAGGATAAACTCCACCCGCAAAAAACTCAATAAATCTTGGACTCTAGGTTATGCCACTCCCATTCTAGTCTTAGCCAGCTGTCAAGAGTCAAATACTCTGAATGAGCAGAAACATTTAAAACTAATAAAATAATGAAAGAATTCACATTTAATGAAACAAAAAGACAAATCACTTAAGAAAATGTAAATAAACTCAAACAATTCAGAAAACATGTGTAAACTAATTCTCATGGTAACCTCTCCCAGCCATTCCTCGCTACTAAAATAAATAGAGACCCCATTCCTGCACTAGGGTTAACCTGACACAAGATAATTGGGTGGATTCTCTAGTGTAGGTGTATTTAAATACAGATCAGAACTTTCCATTACACAGCTGAATGACTGAACTTCCCCGGTCATGCAGACATCAAGAAAGTTCCAAGCCACTGATATTGATGTAACACAGTGATGTACCCCAAAAATCAAAAGTAAATACAAAATGAGCCAATAGATTAAAACCATTTTTATTCCAAAGGCAAAGTTAAACACCAATAAATTTATGCATTTATCAGTGCCAAACACAACAGGTTGAATATTGGGTACATAAATAGCTTTCTGCTAAAAGGTGTCTGACAGAAAGCAATTTATTTTACTCTACCCTCAGTTTAAAATACGTGGCCTCAACTAAGATTAAAACATAAGAATTTACAAATTCTCAGACAATGATGACCAGCCAAATTATTCAGTAGATTATCTTTGAAAAATATTTGCCTAGAATTCATTCTCTGTCATTTTAAATCTGCATGATATTTTAAAATGGATCAGAGAGAATCAACAGACCACTTAACTTCTTTTCTAAGTTCTATTTCCATTTTACATGATTGCTATCATCCTGTTTCCACCAATGCACAAATGAAAATGAATCTTTTGTTTTAACCAGATGTATCTGGAAAATGTGCAAACAGTCAAAAGTATGGGCAGAAAGAGGCACTTATACAGTGCTTTCTCACTTGACTAACTTTATGGTTCATAATTTGCCGTCAAAATAATGCTAAGTCTAATGATGCTCACTGTTATCTATGTGCAAATGGTTCAGTTGAGGAGCAGATGCTCAGAATAAAAGTGTTGGTATACAAGTTGCCTCACTCTCCCATTAGCTTCACATAACTTATTGCAGTCTAAAAGACCATTGGAAAGTACTGAATGATGTGGAATTGTTGCATTTGCAGGGATAAAACTGAACCAAACTTACCACAGAAGGTCTTAACCATTTTTTTTCCAAGTAACCTTCATGTGATATTTGTTAATTACTGCCCATCACTTTCTTTGATAAGATATCTTTATTAGTCACATGTACATCGAAACACACAGTGAAATGCATCTTTTGCATAGTGTGTTCTGGGGGCAGCCAGCAAGTGTCGCCATGCTTCCGGCGCCAACATAGCATGCCCACAACTTCCTAACCCATACATCTTTGGAATGTGGGAGGAAATCGGAGCACTCAGAGGAAACCCACACAGACATGGGGAGAACATACAAACTCCTTACAGCGGCGGGAACTGGGGTGCACTGACAGTTAACCAATGTGTACCAATTACATGTCTCGTTCCTGCAGGTTTTGTGGTTGTTGGAGATATTGAAAATGTGATATTTCATTCTTTTTACCTTTTTTCTCTCTTAACTCAATCTTTCTTTCTCTTGATTTCTTCTTCTGAATTTGATATTTGCATTTAATTCATCCAGAATAATTCAAGTTTCCTCCTCAGCCCTACACTGTTAATTGAACAATCCTTCAAACTGGCATTAGTGATGCACAGTTGTTTTCTCCATTTACTGTGGTTCTAAGGACCCTGTTTCCCTCAGAGCAACATAATCAACTTGCAAGTTTAGCACATTGACATGCAAAAAAAAATAAAAATCTAACCACAGGTGTACACTATTGATTCACTTTGACAATAAACTGGACCAAAATAATAAAATGAATTCCAAGGCTAAATTAGAATGATTGTGCAATCTGTGGCTTGGCACGTAGTTCCTGCTTTTTGTGCAATGTAATTAGTTTTTGGCTTCTGCAAGCACACTAAACCTATTATTATCACCACCAGAGTTTGTTAGGTGCTGAAATGATTAATTTCATTGAAATAATAACCATCCCTCTGGCGAAATAAAATGATTAAAGAAACAAACAATTAATCAAATCAATATTTTAATGAAAGATGATGTTTTATTCTGTTATTAATCTCTATCAATCATAAACTAGTAAATCACATTGTGGTAGATAGGGAGGAGGGAGGGATAAAAATATAACGTAGATTCTTAATTTCTATACCAATTATTCCAGTCCTTTGCTATAACTTTGGCAGGAGGTTGGTCGAAAAAAACAACTGATGGTGCCATTTCTCCAAGGGCACTGCCAATTTCCTGCTGAAGTATTAGCAAGTCAGAAGAATATGACAGAACTTCAGTTTCCTTTATCCATTAATTATCATCCAAACCAGTCAACTTGTAATTTCATAATCAATCCACCAGAAATCTCAACCTACACACATTGAATGGAAAATTAAGGCCACCAAAAATAAAAGGTTAAAGACGTAAGAATAACCTGCAATAAAAACATTACAAATGAAAGGACAATTAATGTACTCATTGAACTTGTGTAAAGTTCTGTCTGTAAAGTCTGTTTTATCTGTAACGTCTTTATGAGATACAAGAAAATGAAGCAAGTTAACTGCTAATCTGAATTAAGGAAGATGTGTCTTTCAATGCATCCAAGTCAGTATGTCTTTAGTTTTAAATTGAGGAATGCTGGATCCATTGTGGGGAAATGTCATGAAGACTGTGGGTAATATAAGGGGACTTGACATCTAGGTAACAGGTACAGTTCAGTATAAAAGATAAAAAAGGAAAATTCAAAGATGTTGAGGCTTTAGAGATGGTGCAGAGGAGGTTTGCCAGGATGCTGCCTGGATTTTAGAGGGTATGTGCTATCAGGAGAGGCTGGACAAACTTGGGCTCTTTTCTCTGGAGCGGTGGAGGCTGAGGGGTGATCTGTTGGAAGTGTATAAAATTATGCGGGGCATAGATAGGGTGGACAAGCAATATCTTTTTCACATTATTGAGCAATCCAATACCAGAAAGCATGCATTGAGGGTGAGAGGAGGTAGGTTCAGAACAGATGTGAGGGGTACGTTTTTTACTGAAAGAGTGGTGGATGCCTGGAATGCATTGCCTGATAGGATGGTGGAGGCAAACTCACTGGGGGCTTTCAAGAATGGCTTGGATGGGCACATGAATGAGAGGAAAATAGAGGGATATGGGTACTCTGTAGGCAGGAGGGATTAGCTATGTCGGCACAACATTGTGGGCCGAAGGACCTGTTCTGTGCTGTACTGTTCTATGTTCTACAAATTATTAAAAAATTCAATTAAACCTGAATCAGCCCAGAATTCATTTAAAAAAACTGAGGGAGATTGAAATAGCAAATAAACAACAGGAAACTATGAAATGGGAAATTAATGGAAACCATTTAAAGAGTTATAGAGTCACACAGCATGGAAACAGGCCTTTTGCCTCACCGAGTCCCTGTCAACCATGCAGTATCCATTTATACTAATCCCATGTTTTATTCTCCCCAGATTCCCATCAGCTCCCCCAGATTCCACCATTCACTTAACATTAGGGGCAGTTTACAGTGGGCAATTAACCCCCCAACTTGCACATCCTTGGGATTGAATAGTGGTGTACATTTCAATTGTACCAAATGAAATTGTAATTTTCCTGAAGTACTATAATACTATTTCCAGGTTGTGTGAGGCACTCCTGAAGTTTGATTGGGCTCTTCCAGCTGTAGGTTACCATTGTGTAATATCTGCTGGGGAAACTAGACCATGTTGTCCCAGGAATGACTACAATGGTCACTCCCAGATCAGATAAGATTCTCTGGTGCTTTGAGACACTGGAACCTGACTAAAGAAGTCCCATATTTAATGCCTATCCTCTGGTTCCACTCCACCCCACCATGTTACAAAAACCCAACCCACTGATCTCTCACCCAACCCATCCCCTACCAAATGGTCACAATATTCAGATCATCTGACGGTCTCGACTCCGAATTCCACAATAATTTAAAACCCACAACTATGCAGTTGCCTGTTCCTATTGTCTCCCCGGTGGTGACAGTCTCCAATCCCAACCTCCTACATCACATTCTCCAATGGCCCTAATCTTCTGTTTGCACAGTCACCAGTCCTACAAACTCTATCCTCACTCCCTCCACATGAGGTGCTGGTACTCTGATGGTCAAGCCCATGCTGATTATCCTCTGACTACTGACCCATCACACACAACCTCAGTGCTAAATGGCACCTTGACCTTGTCACACTCTGCAGTTTAACACCAGTTCAATGTTGTTTGCTTTGCAATGTGTACAACTGGTTTGCGGCTGGACCTCCCTGACCAAAATGGTGATTGGTAGAGTATGCAACATGCTTACTGTGCATCTATTAGAAAGCACCATTATGTCTAGGCCAGCGTATGGTGAAGTAATCAGTACTTTATCGGACACAAAGATGGATCCAAAATCCATAACACCTTCTAAAAGGGAAGTGAATAAATGTATGAAAATTTATAAGAAGTCAGGGATATGGCGAACAATGAGTGGGGGTGCTGGTGATGAAAGGAATTGCAGAGACCTGGCTCAGATTCAATGTCCAAAATTATCTCTTCTGTGCTGTAATTCAATGACACTGTAAGGAAATATTTCTAGAGTAAGGCTTTGAGAGTTGGATTACAAGTTTGATTGTGTGTGTGGACAATCTTCTCAGCAAGAATGAAAGGTTTTAAGTCATTACCTGATAAAAATCAAATTGTTAATCCTTTTAAAAAGCTTTAGATCTGGCTGATAACAACTTGCAGAAAGGGAATTTGGCAAAGATACAAAAAGTGAAAAGTTACTCATTATATTGAAAAGGAATATATATTGCCTATTCGTAACTCCGGTTATATTATTAAGAGGCAGATAGCATTAAGTTTAAACTCTCAAACTGTCACTAAGATGAAAAATCTGAATGTTATGTTTAATATAGACCAAATGCAACAATTCTCCTTCAACTAACAGCTCTGATTTTTAGCATGCAAATGATTATTATGAAAACTTTCTGGCTGACTAATGATGGTAAATATTGCTTGAAGCCATTAGGAAAGAAATGGACAGCAATTAATAATACTTACAGAGGTTAAATGTCAAATACGTGGCATCAGTGAGTGGGCGCATAGCATTTTGCAAAGTCCTCAGAGGAGCTATTGACATATTTTATTTTTCCCACACACTAACTGTTGGTACAAGATCTAATCTTCTGAAGGAAAGGGCACCAGGGCAGGGTTACTGTGGACAGGAGCTCCCTAGGGGTCTTAACTGCTGCAACCTGCATGTTGCTTGCAAATAATGTTCACTTTGCATGCCTTGAGGGTAGAAGAGGAAACTAACAACTAGCATATGGAAACCAATGAGATTATGCAATGCTAATGATACACTAGTGTTTTCTAATGAATGGCAATTTCAGATAACGCTTATGGTATATTTTAGTTGTTATAATGCGGCAATTATGAATTTAGTGAATCTATAAAGATTTGTCTTTTCT
Source organism: Pristis pectinata (assembly GCF_009764475.1). Classification (NCBI taxonomy): domain Eukaryota; kingdom Metazoa; phylum Chordata; class Chondrichthyes; order Rhinopristiformes; family Pristidae; genus Pristis; species Pristis pectinata. The sequence goes on from NC_067410.1 coordinate 21,866,810, forward strand.
AAATTTACGTGAGTGATTCTATTATCCTGCTATTACTTAGAGGAAAGGCTTTAGGTCAAAGAATGTTCAAATGTGTGTTCCCAAGTCATTGTGATTAAATTAGACTTAGAGGTGACACATGTTAGTAAATGGGTTTAAATGGTTTTGATGGGACCTATTTCCCATTAATGAGTTTCCAGTTGGGACATACCTTTCCAAAATTGCTTCAACTACTCTCAACCTTATATTGATGGCACTTTAAAACTAAAACTAAAGATAAATATCTGTAGATAGGAAGTTTAGTGTGGGTAAATTATTTCTTCCATATACAAAAGATGTTGCAGCAATGCAGACTATTTTTCCAGTGTTAAAAAAAGCTCTTAAAATATATCATGAAATTTGTTAGCCCAGTTCCTAAACTATGCTAACAGGTTCCCTTGTGTAATGTTATTCTGTTCCAGGCACAGCAGATTTTGGGGGCGAATTTCCTCCACTAGTAGCACCTTTCCTCACACCTTTGATCTCAGGAAGTAGTCCCTAAAAAGTCATGCTTTCAGCTGCCGGGAATTGTGGGCATGGAATAAATACTACAATGATTGGATGGGTGGTGGCAGAATTCTCCCAAGGTGCAAAGGAATTTCCACAGGCTTCTGAAGAACAGTCTACCCAGGAAGGAGTAAAGGACACTCATGTCAGGAAGTTGCCATGGGAACTTCCTGCCATGGAACATTCCCTCTATAAAGGGAGTGAGTGGCTGTATGAACACTTTTGGAAGTCTTGCATTGCAGCCAAGTATCCCTTTCACTTACGGTTGCAAAAATCACTTTTGTCAAAGATAGAAGGCTCCACATTTTGCTAGTGGAGATACTCTCCAGTTCTGTGACGTGCAGAGAGCAGCAAAATGTCATATGTGCCAATGTACCAGCAAAGGCAGCTTGCACAGATCCTCGTGCAAGGTTTCTGAAAGTGAGGGCAAGGGTGACCCTGACTTTGATTTTGAGAGCAGTGTATCTGCTCACTCTAAAACCTTGCCTCAGGATCTTTGCAGGGTGATTCTGTAATTAAAGCCACATATGACATTCTGTTGCTTACTGTTGTAGTGCAGGACTCCCAAAGAAGTGCTCATGCCTTATGGACACCTCCTTGACAGGTTCATTCCATCAGTTCCAGCACTTTTGTCAGATGTCTTTCTCTAGTTTTTAATCTGATGACCATGCAATTGCTTCTCTTTTTGCAGGATTTCTTCTGCATTTCTGGTTATATAATTTTGACGGGAAATCTGGTGAAACCACCTAGTCGTTTGATGATCAGGATCACAGTTCAGTTTAGTCCATCTGGCAGAGAGCTATGCAGCATTCTGCCTGTGATTATGGGAATATATAGTGCTTAGTCTGAACACTCAGTACCATTAAAAGCCGTTTTCTCAGTGAGACAACCAACAGTGAATCACTCAGTGATTCTGACCAACATGGTTGAAAATCTCAGCAGGAACAAATTTTGGGTGTTACTTTCCAGTTAACATTATTTGGTCAAGCTGGTCAACAGGAGAATGTACCAGCCTACTTGAATTTCTTGCAATTCCTTATTAACAATGCAGAAATATGTGCAAAATTGTTAATGCCACACTGATGTTATTTTTCTCTGCACAATGATAATTTTTTGAGTGGTGTGCATACCAACTTCCAGGTCACCTTGTACTTGGTATCTCTAATTGATGTGCCATACTTTATTAAATTAGATATGCTTACATGTTATAATAATTGTAATTATTCTCCATGTGATACTTTGAAAGATCATCCCATGTAAATTAGGAACTCTATGGTGGAGGCACTAAACAAAAATGGTTCATGAAAAGCTGATTTGCATTATTAATTACAATCTTTGCCATGGTGTGAGATAAAGGGTGGTGGTGAGGGGAGATGGTGTGGAGAGACCGAAGTAATGAGTAGACCTAATATCAGATCCTGGTGTCCTCCACCTCCTAAAATGGAAATATAGCTCATCAGGGAAGGCCCATCTGATAGCCCACCCCATTGCTGAACTTGCCATTGAACCCAGCAGCAGGGCAGTGACTCCATGAGGAGATGGTTTGATGCACTTCACAATCTGGCCCTTAACTTTATACTACTGAGCACCAGCATATGAAAAGCAGTCCCATTCATTTGAATGGGGCCATCAACCCTTCGGGAAAAGGTAATGGCAATGTCCTTTGCTTATTTAACTATTTTTAATGTTTTAATAACTTGTTTGTGCTTTAGTGCACTTTAATGTTTTTTTCTTACTCCTAACTGTTTGAATCACTTATTATAATATTTAAATCAATGTGAATAGTTTTTTAAATACATCTGACTGAATGGTGGCACATGATAGTGCTCTAGATATGTTGAATTCTCATAGAGCAGAGTTTGTTTGCAGAGTGTTTGATCACAATGCATTATGTTTTGGCTATAAGTACTGGGGAAGGATTGGAACTGATATTGGAAGAGATGATTTTTGAGGAATATAGTGTGTTCACAGGGAAACATCTCCTGGATAAGCTACTGATAAAAGTAAACTGATCCAACTGGAAGAATGGATGGCCCTCCCTCTTTCTATTGTTTGCAGTGTTTTCCTCTTGTACTAGCTTTAAAAACACCTCCATGTGTTCTTCTGCAACTACTGAAACTCCTCTGGGTGGCCAAACTTAGCAGCAAGGAGTAAAACTCTTAGAGACATGGCAACCACTACAGTTCACTTCCTGACCTTCCTGACATGACTGGGACACATAAAGTTACTTTTTCTTAAATGGAATCAAACAGAAGCATAATGCAGACCATATCTTATCTGTCAATATATATTCATGTTTCAGATTGATGTCATCAGTCAGGCTTGGAGATAATAGATAATGGATTGAGGACTGGTGAAAAATTCAATGCATATACCTCATAAAGGTCTGCACAATGCCCCAGATGTGTGTGCATGTGTGTGTTTGTGTACGTGTGCATGCATTAATGTGCAGGCATGTGCATGTGTAGCTCATAATCCACTGCACTTAGCACAAATCTGGATTACTGACAAGGTCATCGAAAGAGAAGGGTTCAAAATTATTGACTGAAAAATAGTTCTTGTCTCACTTGCACAAAGGCACCCCTTGTCTCAGACTACAGTTGGAAATGCAGCAGCTTACTGCTCCATGTGACTAGACTAGTATTGCCGGGCATATAAGAAGTTCAAGTGCAACCCAATTGTGTTTTTGAGGAAAAGAACTTATAGGGTTTTAGAGAGAAGTATTTCCATTTATGGAAGAGCTTAGGGCAAGGAAGTTTCATCTTCAAATCAGAGCTGGCCATTCTGGCAAGAAGTTAGAAAACAGTTGTTCACACCAATGCTATTGTATGGTGCCAGAAAAGACACATTAATTTGCTGATGAAAAGCAATATAATAAATCTTCTGTTTAGAAAATTCTAAAGCACTTGAGTCATAAGGGATTAGTGTTTTCTTTTAAGAGGACCTACCTGAGGTGGGTTCCTGGAGCCAGATTACATGGTCTAGGTCTTGCTTTGCAGGTCTTCCAAAGCATGAAAGCCTGCAACATCTACACGGCAGAGATGCCTTGATCCAGACCAAGAGAAGTACCACACTGCTCATGTCCAGGCTCCTCCGTGCATTAGTACATCAGTTGCACACAGGACCTGGAAGAAAAATTGTGGAAGTTTTGGCAGGACTCCAGTTTTCTTCTACTATTATTTTTCAATTGAAATTGTATTGCATTGCACACATTAATATTGTTAATTTCTAGGGCATAGATTTTTTATACCAGAAGTAGTTTAGAAATTTAGTTGAGAAGTTATCAGTCAAAACTACCTTTGACAATTACATAACCATACCTTATATGGCATATAAAATTTTTACCACCTTCCCACACAGATGGAATGAATCTATCCTGCATCAGACGATCAAAACTGGACACGAATTACGCACTAAATTTAAGTCTTTTAACCTACAACACAAATCTATCCAGACAAACAATAAGCTTCCTTTTTCTTTGTATGTTCAAATTGCCTATTACATTCTGCTGGGCTCTGTTGGTCTCTGTACACTAAATTATTGCATAATACGCATCAGTTACCTTTTTTTGTGAACACTCTGTAATGTATTACTATGTAATAAATTAAAACAATCACGGCAGTCATTTATTGCCTGGTTCTGTTCTTCTTCAAATAATGCCCGGACATTTTGCTTGCATTTGCACCTTTTTAGAAACAACTTTGGCATATCTATATACCATAAGAAGATATACATTTTTAAATCATAATAATCAGTGCCTGAAATATTCTTTGGTCCATTTCTCTATACAACTCTTTATTACATCTTTACTTTTAGCTCTCTAACTTGTTATAATTAAACCAAGACCTCTAGACCATATGTAACCCATGGACCTTGACGGTCAGACCAACAAAGCCCTCAGAACATACCAGCAATGTGTTTTAAAGGGGCACTTTTAATGTAGACGATATTTCCAAGGTGCTTCACAGAAGCTTTACGGTAGTAAACAAGGAGCAATTAAAATGTTTGCCCAAAAATGGTGGAATGTAAGGAGCATCTTAAAGGAAGACAAAGAGGTATTGGAAATGAAGTTCAAAAGTTGTGAGCCAGAGGTTGAAGGTAATGGCAACTAATTAGGGGTGAGTTTCATACAAGATCAGAATTGGTGGAATTCAGAATTCTTGAAGAGTTCTAAATCTGCAAAAGGATAGAATTAAGAAGTGGTAAGGGCAAACGTATTTAAACCTGAGGAAGTATAGTATTAACCAGAGGTGATTAAATACTGTAAGCCAATGTAGGTCAGCAAGCACAGGGGTAATGAGTGAATGGCACTTATTGTGGGATCTGATGCACGCAAGCAGACCTTTTCAAATACCAGAACTTCTGGAAATTGGATGGCCAGCCAGGAGAGCGTTAGAAGAGGTAAGTACAAGGTAAAAAGACATGGTGAGGTTTGCAGGTTTAGATAGTTTGAGATAAATGTAGAGATGAAAATAAGTGATCTGTTGTCGGAGTATAGAGTCAAAAACTAAGCCTGTGATTAAATAGCCAGGAAAGTTGCAGACAGTATCAACACAATAAAGTGGCCAGTGAAGAAGATGGAATCTGTGGCAAAAATCTCAAAGGAAAGTTTGTTGAATTTGCTTCCAAAATGTAGACCCTATTTCATTAAATTTAGCACAAAAACTGAAGAAATACAAGTCAGAGAGTGCCATATGACCTCTCAAGAACGTTCTTTCATTCAATAAGATCATGGCTGAACATATACCTCAAATCCACACTCATCAATCTGTATATTTACTGTTTCCCTTGGTCTACAAAAACCCCTTAATAACACCTTCAAAGACTGAACACCTACACCCCTCTGAGGAGGAGACTTCTCAGATTTACAGCTCTCTATAAACAAACATTTACTAGTTTCTTCTGTTTTTCCACATATCTACCAGCCAGGCTCCCAAAGTTCTCCACACTTCCCCAATCACCACCATCCTAGCAACAGACTATGACCGGGTTTGTAAAGTTCATCCCCCTATGCACCCACTACCTCACTATCCCAACACTCTCTATGATCACCCAATTGTTGGATAGGCTCTTGTTGTTCTCTTGCCCACTCCACCAATGTCCAGGACCCCAATTATTGCCAACCAGAATCCCAATCAACCCCACTCCAAAAATATCTAATTTCTGGCCAGGATATACCCCCGTGCCAAATTCTGGATTCTTAGGCCAGCCATCACACAGCTACAGGCCAGTCAGCAGAGGAGGAGCAGGTGGCATATCTTTGAATGGGAAATTATGTAATGCCTGACTTGCAATTGAAAACTGACTCCATGAGACAGTGGCCAAACCAGTTTTTGTCCGCTATTTCTACACTATTCCAGCATACATTTGAGGGTACACTGGAATTTCTGGGCTGGAATGTCATGCTCCTACCTTTAGTAATATTCTCAACACAAAATTTTGACAATAATCTTTGATATTTCCAGATCCTTCAGTACAATAATAAATGCAGACTACATTAAGAAACTGACCTCTTGTGGAAAATCGGGTGAACTGATTATGATTTCCTCCAAGGAAATATTTATTGGCCACATACCAAGGAATTCTTCTAGGAGGTTTTCTTGACTCACTGCCAATTTCTTTCTTTATTAGTTGAAAGCTGTCAGCATTATCTCAAATCTATCTTTTTTTTAGACAGTGCTCTTTTTGATGATAATATAACCCTTTTCTGAGTGATGACATTCCAAACTGTAATAGTAAATGAACAGGTGCATACAATAGTATGGTATCTCGTTACGGATATTACTCACCTTCACACTCCATATGGAGTTTGTTCCTGATACCAAACATCTAGAGTTGTAATTAATTCTGATCAATCACAGAGCAAACTAAAGTGACGATGTCAGGAAAAGCTGTAAAGGGAGAAGAATCTTCAATAGAAAATGTCCTTACTTGTAACTGACAAACTTGATGCTTTACATAGTGTACATCAACTCAAGATAAAACAATAGAGGTATCAAAAACAAGAGGCCATTGGTATAAGGTGAGAAGTAGGAGTTTTAAAGGGGATCTGAGGGGCAACTTCCTTTACACAGAGTGTGGTTGATAGGAACATGCTGCCACAGGAGGTGGAGGAATCAGATACAATCACTAAGTTTAAGAGGTGTTTAGATACTTAAGTGGGGAAGGAATAGAAGGAAATGGTCCTAATTTGGGCAGATGGGATTAGTGTTGATGGGCATAAAGGTTAGCATGGACATGGTGGGCTGAAGGGCCCAGTTCTGCACCATACAACTCTATGACTCTATGAGAACAACAATATTCAACATCAAGTAGCTGCTGCTACCAACCAGGGGTGAGTTTCTAGCAGGGGTGAACATACACAAGTATATGAAGGTGGGGGGCAATTTGAGAATTCTAGTTAAAAAGTGTGTGGTATCTTTGCCTTTCCAAACGGAGACTCAGAGAACAGTAGCAAGGAAGTCATGCTGAACTTTTATAAATTGCTGGTAAGGTACCAGATGGAGATTTCTGTCCAAATTTGGGAACCATACTTTACACAGAATATCAACACCTTAAAAAGACCTTTGAGGAGATTTTATAAAATAGTACCATAGAAGAGAGAATCAAATTATGTGGAAAAACCAGAGAAATTGATCTCTCTAGAGCAGAGAACATTAAAAGGGTTAATATGTGCACAAAATTTTTAGGAGGTAAGAAAAAAGTAAAGGGGGAGCAACTATTTCCAGTGACTTAAAGGTCAGCAACCAGAGCATTACTTGAGGCAATTGATCAAAGAATCAGGGACGATTGAGATGAATTCTTCTTATGCAGGAACTTGTAATTAACTGGCAGAAGCTGGCTGACCCAATTTCAATTAAAAAAATAACAAAAGGAGGTTGGATAAATATCTGGAAAAAAAATTGCAGGCAAAAGAGAAAAGGTGAAGGGATGAAACTAATTGGACAATTAGACAGTTGTTTCAAAATGTAGATGCTGGTATAATGCAACAAGTGTGTTCATTCTGTGCTGAATCATTATGAATTTTATTTATGATACTATTTACAAAATGTTTTAGATCCAATCAAGTAAAACTCAAAGGATCTTAGAGTTATAGAATATTAACTATTAATTAGACTATGCCTTAACATTATTAATTAAAAAGATATTGCTGGAAATTCAATCACGTTATGCAAACTTTTCCAATAGCATGTGAATGAAAATTGATTTTACCTGGACCGACACACACTAAAACCATTTCTGGGATGTTTCACATCGCTCTGGAAATGTGCCCTGGAATGACTCATCCTTGCAAGCCTGATGCAATGTCCAAGGCTGTTGTATACAGGATGATATAATTCCCCAGGCAATGCTACAAGGGAACATAGGCAAACCTGTTGGGCACACCTAGGTCAATCGGTTTTACAAACACAGAGCTAAATTGAGACCCTTGTAGGCAGGCCTCTTACCTTTGATCTCTCAGGCATCACCCTCCTATGGCATTGAATGGGTCGATTTGACATAAAAAATACCCTGAGGCACCCACCATCATCAAATCCCCAATGTCCTAGCCCTCAGGTGCTCATGCCTCCAATTCCAGGCTCGATCCTTAGCCTTTTACATCTTCAACCCCAAATGCTTCTGCCACCCCACCCACCCACAATTCTGTTGTCAATCTCCCTCTCAACTCTGATCCTTCCATCGCACCCTGCTCCCCTCCACGTCAAATCATCCACCCCTTATTCTGAAAGTGTGCTTCCTGGTTCTAGATACCCTGACCAGGAAAATATCCTCTTCTCTTCCAGCCTGTCAATTCCCCTCAGAGTTTATGTTTCAATGTGGTCACCTCTGATTCTTCTAAACTCCATTGACAGTAGGCCCAAACTGCTCAGCCTTCATATATCAATCCTTCATCCTACAAATCAGCCTAGTCAACTTTCCTGCAAGAACTCCAATGCAAGAATGTCCTTCCTTATATATAAAGACCAAAACTATACACAGTACTCCTTGTGCGATCTCACCATTTAACTTAACTTGTTGCATTAAAACTTCCTTACCTTTGTACTTCATACCCCTTGCAATAATCCTCCAGACCCCACACCCAGCCTCCACCCTATTTTCCATTAATGAAACCCCTTCAGTCGTGTCCAAGGCCAAAAACAGCTCTTGTCGCATCTCTGTAACCGCACTAGAATTTCTAAGACTACTTCTCCGAAGATGAAAGAGAACGATTCAAAAACCAGCAAAGAATAGGTTATGAAGATGAATACAAGGCCTAAATTTCTCTGCACCGTGGAAAAAATATTAAGCATATCCACTGAATGGACTGTATGGAACTCCCTAACAGGCTATCAGAAGTTAAATCATTAAAAACCAGGCATGAGAGTGTCCACACTCTCTGAACATTTAAATCAACTGTGGATAATTTTAAATTGTTCAATGGGACCCAGGGTACCTTACCCAGGCAGCTTTTAAATCAGGTTTGACACATTGGATATAAAGTCCATACAGTGTCAACACCAAACAGTGTGAAATCTTACACTAAGAGGCTCCAAGTCAGGTTAGCCCTTGTAAACTATGCAATCCTAAAACAGCTTGCAAGGGAACAACCTATTCACACTGCGTGTTACTGATCAAACCAACTTGTCACATTGCACAAAGTTTGCACAACTGAGAATTCAAAGGGAAATGAATAGATTCCTGTTCACTAGGTAGAAAATGGTCACTAGTCTAATGCTGAAACAAAAAGAGAGATTAAAATAGTCTTTGCCAGTTTTTAATGCGAACCTTTTTCCTGTTATATTCCACTGGGATTTGCATATAATCTATCAATCAACAGCTTTCACCCCATGGTATTTTCAAAATTAAGAAATATTCAAAAACTTGACAAATGGAAACTATGATGAGAATGAGTATGAAAAATAATAAAGTGTAGTTGAAGCCAAAGATTTTTGAGAGATTGGAGAGAGCGCTCTAGAGAAATTTAGAGCCCCACAGGATGCATCCACTGAGGAATAGATAAGGCATTAAAGCACTCAGAGTAGATATCAAGTTTGATTTTCTGTGATTATTTAAGAACTCGAGTTATTTCTTTTCTGCAGAAAACAGGTGTTCTCAGATAAGTCTGCTTAATGTTTATGCAGCATTATCAGTCCAAAATAAAACTTTTCTTCCAGGTATAAAACCAGGAATAGAATAGTACCTGAAAAGATAAATAATGAAGCATCTGAAAATATCCACCTTAATAGATGTTTTTGGACATCAAGGTACGTGGATGCTGTAAACTTGGGATAAGAACAGAAGTTGCTCTAGAACATGCAGCAGGTCATGCAAGTTCTGTGGGCAGACAAACAGAATTAATACTTCAGATCAATGGCTTTTTATCAGAACCAGACAAAGTTAGATATTGGGTGTGTTTAAGCAAGTAGAGAGCCAAATAAAAGTGAAGTCGGCTGGGGGTTTGGCTCTGGGATGGAAAGGGCAACATTTGACTGGATGGAACACAGATGAGATTAAACGGCACATGGAAAATGGTGCAAGGCCAAATGGTAATGGCGTAAGTAAAGAAAGGCTAGGCCCAGAGAAGGTTACAAATGGTTTCAGCAGACAATTAGAGAGGGAAAGATACAAGGAAAATCAAGCAAAGAGAATACTTCGAGTGGCACAGCAAAGTGACGGATGCAGGTACAAAGACCCCACTGGTGAGGGCCACCCTACTTCCTGTGGATAATGTCCCAGTCAGCTGAAGGTGGTGTGGACATTTTAAATTTCTATCACATGCCTTAAAAGCCTGTTTTTTGCAAAGCTTCTTCTGGCACAAATGCCCTCCAAAATACATAGTTAATATGTTCCTTCATTTAGATCTGGTCACAGTGGCCAAAGTGTAAATGCTCTGTAACTGTACTCCATTGATGTTCACCACCTAGGACAGATTAATTGTTTTAGTTTGCCAAAGTTGTTAATCTAGTTAGTTGCAACACCCTGTGGTTTACCAGGACACTGCTCTTCACAGAAGGCTGTTTCCACAATGATGCCAGTTTTGACTTCATAGCCCAGAGAGAAATCAGGGACTTTCACTGGTCTACAAATGAGTCTAATTATCAGGATTGCATGGAAGGGATTGGGGTGGAGTGATATTTCTTGGTGGTATCATAGTGAGTGGTAGAAAATAGTTATCTTTGGACATTAGGTCTGGCTCATTTTCTGTAACAACATCTGTATTACAACACCGACATGGTACGATCAAGCTGAGGTATGACCACAGAACAGGATCAAACCCTACAACTCTCACACAACCTTTTTTTATAACTTTTACAAACATTCATTTATGTTATCTTGTATTATTATCCAAGATCTTTTGGAAAACAATTGAAATGAAAGAGACTAAAGCTGTTCTGTCCTGAGGTCACACTGCTGTGTCTCCTGATTATGACAGAGGAACTGAAACTTCAAGCATATACTGCCTTGGATCATGACAATCTTTGGCTTTGAGCAGCATTTTGGACAAGCTGTTGGTTGTACTAATATTTTCAACCATTAAGGCATTTTTAAAGCCTTAAGGAAGGAGTCTAATTCTACCGGCCATATATTCCAAGTATTTGTCCAGGGATTTATCTCTTTAATCGTTTCCCATAAATTGTCCTGCAAAAATATTGCAAAACATTTTTATTCAGTTATTTTCATTCCCTGGACCTTAAAAAGTTTAAAACAAATCCAAGTGGAATTTTCAAATTAAATCAAATATTTTCTCTTATCATTGATACAAAGCGCTATTTGGCCTTACAACCCTTTGTTTCATCCGAATCTCAAATTATGACCATGCCAAAACTTGTTAAACTCTCAGATAAAAACAGGTGATTTACAGTGAAGGCTTTTTTCGGGTCTGTAAATCTTAAGAAAACAGTGATCCAAATCCTTCTGTGAAAATAGCTGGCATGTAAATGTAGGCTGTCGCTATTGCACAAATCAGTGAGTAAGCTGAGTGCCAAGAGAGACACATCATGAGTTGCTCCTGACCTTGTTGTCTAATCTTGTGCCACCCTGCTGTATGTCTTAGAGTCATACAGCATGGAAACGGGCCTTTCAGCCCAACTGATCCATGCCATCTAAGCTAGTCCCATTTGGCAACATTTGATCCATACCCCTCTAAACCTTTCCTATCCATGTACCTGTCCAAGTACCTTTTAAATGTTGTTAATGTACCTGTCTCAACCACTTCCTCTGGCAGCTCGTTTCCATATACTGACCATCCTCTGGGTAAAAAGGTTGCCCTTCAGGTTCCTATTAAATCTCTTCCCTCTCACCTTAAACCTGTGCTCTCTAGTTCTTGATTCCCCAATCCTAGGAAAAAGACTGTGTGCATCGACCCTAACTATGCCCCTCATGATTTTATACTCCTCTATAAGATCATCCCTCAGTCTCCCATGCTCCAATGAAAAAAATCCCAACTGCTCAACCTCTCTCCATAACTTAGTCCCTCGAGTCCCGGCAGCATCCTCGTAAATCTCCTCCGCACTTGCAGCAGGGTGACCAAAACTGAACACAATATTCCAAATGTAGCCTCACCAATGTCCTGTACAACTGCAGCACAACATCCCCACTTCTATACTCAATGCCCTGACTGCGTGCCACCACCCTGTCTACCTGCATCACCACTTTTCAGTGAACCATGTACTTTTATTCCTTGGTCCCTCTGTCTGTCCCTACTGTTCACTGTGAAAGTTCCACCCTCATTTGCCTTCCCAAAATGCAACACCTCGCACTTAGCCGAATTAAACTTCATTTGCCATTCCCTGGCCCACTTACACAGCTGATCAAGATCCCTCTGTAAATCCTGATACCCATCTTCACTGTCGACAACACCACATATTTTAGTGTCATCTGCAGACTTTCTAACTTTGCCTTGTACATTCTCATCCAAATCATTGACTTTGCAGTAACTCACCCTTAACCTCTCCATTATTGTTGAATTTTTGATTCACTTTCTTACTTTTCTATCTATTTTTTAAAAACTATTTTGACTTTAATTCATGCCCTTTCTTGATTTGCTATTGTTTCTTTCTCAAGGATTAAATCTCATTGTTTGGGAGATACATGGTTATTCCTTTCATTCACCTATGTTCTAGATCCCTTGTGTCTCTGGGATCCAGTTACAGCAAACATTGTTATTAAGGTATAGGATACAGGATAAAATTCCTGCTGGGGATACTGCAAGAGCCTCTAGAACAGCAAGATTTGATCTGTTGTGCGAAACAAATGGTTTGTCATTGTACTGAGCCACCTTTATTCACTTAATTATTAATTTCTTCTCAGATTTTTAAAATATGCTATAAAGATCTTTTCTTTTATGATATTTCTCAGCAAAGACACTGTTCTTGATGATTTAGGGCCTGCACCAGTGACAGTGACTGTAGCAAGGCCAATTAACATTTTGCACTACCTCTGTCTTGTAGGCAATCATTGGCATTAATTCATATGTTTCTGGCATGTTCTTGGACACTGAGTGAAAACTACTCCAGAAAGTAGGCTGTACAAAAAATTATGTATTAAACACATTATTTCTTTAAGCTGCTCACTTAAGTGTAGCTGTCTGTATTTTGTAGCTTGTTCATTATAAAACATTCTGCCCTCAAATAGTCTCATGTTGCAGAGCTCTGGCCTGATTAAGTGGTTTACTATTTCTTTAAAAGGTTCAGTAACTTAGACTAAAAACAAATATCTTGAATCCATCACAAACGAAAGCTGAGACCCTTCAAAATTACTATGTAGTGTAACACTTAGTAGGTCAGCTCAGGAACTGTTAATAATGTTTATATGTAAATAAAATAGCACCACCTTCCACACTCGCAATATGTGAAAGGTTTTTATTCACTAATGATGGAAGGGTTCCTGACCTTTTACAAATGTGCAGGATTAGTCTCATTTCCTATGGCAAAAAGGCAAACAATTCCAACTTTCTCCATTTTACTTTGCAGATGGTGATTTGGATGTGAAAACAGGACTGACAAATAAATTAATCAAAATGGCATCACCAGAGACATAGTTTGCGCATCGACCTTTGGGTAAGTGAATCAGAGCAATATTTGACTGCGTGAAAAGGAATGTTTCCCACTTACAACAAGCTTAGCTCCTCACATCTTGAAAAGATTTTAGCTTTGGTTATTATAATCTGCCATTTTTGGACCTTAAGTAGTCCAGTGTTATATCCTCAGCAACAAATTTGTTATAGGACTAAACATGCAACCAACGGCAAGAGTTTGACATGCAACTTCACAATCTGTGAGTCAGCATTGCTGAAAGACAGTGATGTGGGCTGCTATATCACTGAGTTCCATATGTATCTGATGTTCACAAGACATAATCTCATTAAAAATAATCCTTCCAGAGACTGAATGTGGGGTCTTAAAAGGTGAAAGCTGCACTGAATCAAGGACACCTGCCAGGGATTAAGACAAAATGATAATTGAGTTAGTAACAGGCCAGTGCTCTATTACAGCTTTTAAAACTGCAACATCCTAAATCGGTCATGAAAGGAAAATCCACATTCAAGTACAAGATGTTGCAGCCAATTTAGTTAAACAACATTATCACCCTGACTGTTATGAAGATATTTTTTAAAATTGAGATGAATATCCCTCTTGTATTCTCCTGGTCTCCCATCTAAACTTCACCATTAGATTATTGTCAATCTTAGACTCTGGTCTGGATATGTAACATTGAGAGTGTTCTAAAATGGGAATAATGATATTCAGTGTTTATTTATCAGTCACATGTACATCAAAACACACAGTGAAATGCATCTTTTTGCAACGTACAAACTCCTTACAGGCAGCAGTGGGAATTGAATTCATGTTGCTGGAGCTGTAATAGTGTCACGCTAACCGCTACACTACCGTGTAACTTTCTAGAACACATGTTTTATTTTTTTTATCTATTCACAGGATGTGCACATCACTGGCAATGCTGACACTTAACGTCCATCACTAAATAATCCTGCACTGAGGAGGCAGTTAAGAATCACCCAGATTGTTGGGTCTGCCTTATATAGGCCAAACGTGGCAAGAACAGCAATTTCCTCCCATGAGGGATATTGGTGAACCTAGATCAGTTTTTAGGATAAACAAGTAGTTTTAAGCTTACCATTGTAGACACTAGATTTTTTTTAAAAATTCCATATTTATTCAACCACTTGAATTTAAATTTTCCAGCTGCCATGATAAGATTCAAATTCACGTCGTTGGGTCAATGTTCCAGGACTCTGCCTTGCTAATCCAGTAGCAAACCATTACACAACCATGTCATTTGATCTAATCACAACAGTACTAGTTTGATGAATACACCCGAGCAGCAGTGAATCTTTGTGTGCACCAAGTAAACTGTCAGGAAACCTCTGAATAAATCAACTATATACAAAAAGCGGGAAAATATCATTAATGGAATGATTTTATTCACTGCTATTAAGCTACATGACCTACTTAAGTACGGGATTGCAAAAAGATCATTTAAATAATAAAGATCAGCAAAAATATTGTTTTCAACAAATGCTGTTTTACAAGAGTAGGACAGATAGAATAAATTCAGTCTCATGAGGAAAGGAATAACCTACCATTGTGTAAAACCTCATCACTCAACCGTTGACCATGGGAAATCAGTCTAACGTGCAGCAAATTTTAATATAATTCACTAAGAATGTAACTTTTCTTTAGATAGTTGTGGAAACAGCTTAAATATTTTGCGTTAATAGTACATTTCATAAGAAAACTTTGTAAGACCCAATAACCCTGCAAAACCCAAATATAATTCTCCCAAAAGTACTTAATAAGTGTAATCCTGTGAGCAGATAGATTGGATGGGTGCATTCAGAATACAACTGCTCCCCTCCAAATTGTCGGGGAAAGAAAAAGACCCAAAGCAATTGGCGTTGAAATTGCCAAGTAACAGATGACAATATAATTGCAGCGAGGAAGTACATTCTAGAAAAATGACCAAGCACGTTTACACAGGTTTGACAACTTCCAATGGCAAGTTTTACACAAAGCACTGTTTACCTCACAGTTCCTTGATGGAGATCTCACAGGTCCTTCTGCAGAACGCTGCAACCGTGACAACTTCAGAGCTTGATTCAAAAATGGGACTCTGGCCAAACAGAGATGAGTGATGTCAATAAATTGCTCTTTCAAAAAAGTGTGTTGCTGAATGTTGTTATTTGAGAAGCTTTTTCAGCTTCAAAGCATAATAATATGTTAATCTTTCTGATTTTACTTTGTTTTATAGATTGTATCATAAAAATTGGTTTCCTTGCTCTGAGCACTATAAAGTACAAAGAATAACATTAACTCATTCACTACTAAAGTACGTAATCTGGCATCATCTCAGCCAAAATCCTGTACCCAGAATGATGCCAGATGGCACTGTTATTGCAGCTGTGCTGAGTGGATGTTGGCTCAATATTAAGTAACACATAATGGCAATATGTAAGGAATGAATCAGAATTTTATAACGTTTTTAACCTAAATATAATTTATTGTCACAACAGTGTGTTTATCATACCTAGACTTCATATCAACTTTACAGACTTCATATTAACTTTCACATCAGTAAACATGCACAATAAACAACACATAAAAAAAAAATCAAAGAGTTGGAAGTGAACACAATCTTGAAAAAAATCATGTAGTGCAGTTATCTCACACGCAGAGTTCTTCCAAGACACAGAAATGTGGGTTAACGTTGATGTAGATGGCTTGCTATAAAAATGTATGAAACAACCTCTTACAAATACCCTCGGACAGTTTATTTCAAAGACTGCCACAAAAAAGTGGAAGCTCATTTATTCATTAGAATTATAAAAAGGAATATCCTTCGTTTCTGAGAGCAATAAAAACTCTAGAACCTAAAAAAGGCAACATAGTCATGAGATACAGAAAACAAAGTATTCTTTGTTCTCGTTTATCAATTGAATTCAATTATTGCAACTGAATTATAGAGTTGTTCAACACAGCAACAGGCCCTTATGGCTCGCCGCATCCATGCCGACCTTTTTGCTATTCTATGCTACCCATTTGCCTGTAGGTCCATGTATTTTCTGCCTTGCCTATTTAAGTGCCTGTCTAAATGTCTCTTAAACATAGCGATTGTATCTGATTTCAGCACCTCCTCAAGCAGCAGGTTCCAGATCCAGCCTAGGGCTGTGGAGAGGGCTTTAAACTAAATAGTAAGGGGGTGGGTTCAACAGATTGGAAGAATATGGATAAAGTAAAAGGGAAGGAGAGTGCAGGAGAGGTTACTGAAGTCTCCAGAATAAAGAATAAGACAGAAAGTTTAGAAAGGGATAAGAATTTAACTTCAGGCAACATGGAGACAAATTTAAGAAGAAGGGTGGTGAATACAGGACTGAAGGTGTTATATTTGAATGCACACAGTATATGAAATAAGGTAGATGAGCTCATAGCACAGTTAGAAATTGGCAGGTATGACATTGTGGGCATCACAGAGTCGTGGTTGAAAGAAGATCACAGCTGGGAGCTAAACATCCAAGGATACACATCCTATCGTAAAGACAGGCAGGTAGGCAGAGGGGGCGGGTGGTTCTGTTGGTGAAAAATGAAATCAAATCCTTAGCAAGAAATGACATAGGATCAGAAGATGTAGAATCCTAATGGTAGAGTTAAGAAACTGCAAGGGTAAAAAGACCCTGATGGGAGTTGTCTACAGGTCTCTGAATAGTAGCCAGGTTGTGGGGTACAAATTACAACAGGAGATAGAAAAGGCATGTGAAAAGGCCAATGTTATGGAGGTCATGGGGGATTTCAGTATGCAAAGAGATTGCAAAAATCAGGTTGGTAATGGATCCCAAGAGAAGGAATTTGTAAAATGCCCATGAGATGGCTTTTTAGAGCAGCTTGTGGATGAGCCCACTAGGGAAAATGCAATTCTGGATTTGGTGTTGTGCAATGAATCAAATTTGATTAGGGAGCTTAAGGTAAAGGAACCCTTAGGAAGCAGTGATGATAATTTGATAGAATTCACCCCGCAGTTTGAGAGGGAGGAGCTAAAATTGGATGTATCAGTATTACAGTTGAGTAAAGGTAACTACTGAGGCTGAGGGAAGAGCTGGCCAAAGTTGATTGGAAGGGGACCCCAGCAGGAATGACTGGAGAGCAACAATGGCAGGAGTTTTGGGGAGTAATTCAGAAGACGCAGGATCAGTTCGTCCCAAAGAAGAAGCATCCTAAAGAGAGGATGAGGCAACCATGGGTGACAAGGGAAGTCAAAGACAGCATAAAAGCAAAAGAGAGGGCATACAACATTGCAAAAATTAGTGGGAAGCTAGAGGGTTGGGAAGCTTTCAAAAACAACAGAAGGCAACTGAAAAAGCAATAAGGGGAGAAAAAATGAAATATGAAGGTAAGCTGGCCAATAACATAAAAGAGGACACCAAAAGTTGTGGGCTGCATGGTAGCATAGCAGTTAGCGTAATGCTATTACAGCACCACCGATCAGGGTTCAATTCCCGCCGCTGTCTGTAAGGAGTTTGTACGTTCTCCCTGTGACTGCATGGGTCTCCTCCGGGTGCTCTGGTTTCCTCTCACATTCCAAAGATGTATGGGTTAGTAGGTTAACAAGGGTGTAATTGGGTGGCACGGGCTCATTGGGCCAGAAGGGACTGTTACGGTGCTGTATAAATAAAAGTTTTTTTTAAATAAGTTTTTTAGAAGTATTTTCAGGTATATAAAGAGTAAAAGAGAGGAAAGACTGGACATCAGACCACAGGAAAATTGCGCTGGAGAGGTAGTAATGAGGATCAAAGAAATGGTGGATGAACTGAATAAGTATTTTGCATCAGTCTTCACTGTGGAAGACACCAGCAACATGCCAGAAATTCAAGAGAGTCAGGGGGCAGAAGTGAGTGTAGTCACTTTACTAAGGAGAATGTGCTCGGGAAGCTGAAAGGTCTGAAGTTGGATAAGTCACCTGGACCGGATGAACTACACCCCAGGGTTCTGAAAGAGGTAGCTGAAGAGATTGTGGAGGCATTAGTAGTGATCTTTCAAGAATCACTAGATTCAGGAATGGTTCCGGAGGACTGGAAAATCGCAAATGTCATTCCACTCTTTAAGAAGGGAGGGAGGCAAAAGACAA
The DNA here is from genome assembly GCF_009764475.1 of Pristis pectinata. Lineage (NCBI taxonomy): Eukaryota > Metazoa > Chordata > Chondrichthyes > Rhinopristiformes > Pristidae > Pristis > Pristis pectinata. The sequence goes on from NC_067410.1 coordinate 21,885,455, forward strand.
GAAATTATAGGCCAGTTAGCCTGACTACACTGGTTGGTAAGATGTTAGAGCCCATTATTAAGGATGAGGTTTTGGGGTACTTGGAAGCACATGATAAAATTGGCCGAAGTCAACATGGTTTCCTTAAGGGGAAATCTTGCCTGACAGATCTGTTGGAATTCTTTGAGGAAGTAACAGGGCAGGATAGACAAAGGAGAGTCAGTGGATGTTGTTTACTTGGATTTTCAGAAAGCCTTTGACAATGTGCCGCACATGAGGCTGCTAAACAAGATAGGAGCCCATGGTATTACAGGAAAGGTAATAGCATGGATAGAAGATTGGCTGACTGGCAGAAGGCAAAGAGTGGGAATAAAAGGGGCCTTTTCTGGTTGGCCACTGATGACTAGTGGTGTTCCAAAGGGGTTGGTGTTGAGTCCACTACTTTTCACATTATATGTTAATGATCCGGATGGTGGAATTGATGGCTTTGTGGCCAAGTTTGCAGATGATACAAAGATAGGTGGAAGGGCAAGTAGAGCTGAGGAAGCAGGGAGTCTGCAGAAGGACTTGGACAGGTTGGGAGAATGGGCAAAGTGGCAGATGGAAAACAGTGTAGGGGAGTGTATGGTCATACACTTTGGTAGAAGGAATAAAGGCGTAGGCTACTTTCTAAATGGGGAGTGAATTCAGAAATCAGAGGTGCAAAGGGACTTGGGAGTCCTCGTGCAGGATCCCGGAAAGGTTAACTTGCAGGTTGAGTTGGTTTTGCAATGACAAGAATATAAAAGCAAGGATGTAATGCTGAGGCTTTATAAGGCATCGGTCAAACCACATTTGAAGTATTGTAAGCAGTTTTGGGCCACAGATATAAGGAAGGTGCACTGGTGTTGGAGAGGGTCCAGAGAGGGTTTACAAGAATGATCCTGGGAATGAAAGGTTAATGTATAAGGAGCATTTGATGGCTCTGGGCCTGTACTCACTTGAGTTTAGAAGGATGAGGGGGGATCTCATTGAAACCTACCGAATATTGGAAGGCCTGGATAGAGTGGATGTGGAGAGGATGTTTCCAGTAGTGGGAGAGTCTAGGACCAGAGGGCACAGCCTTAGAATACAAGAACATCCCTTTAGAACAGAGATGAGAAGGAATTTCTTTAGCCAGGCGGCAGTGAATCTGTGGAATTCATTGCCACAGACGGCTGTGGAAGCCAAGTCACTGGGTATATTTAAAGTGGAGGTTGATAGGTTCTTGATTAGTAAGGGCATCAAAGGTTATGGGGAGAAGGAAGGAGAATGGGGTTGAGAGGGAAAAATAAAAGAGCCATGATTGAATAGTGGAGAAGACCCGATGGGCCAAATAGCCTCATTCTGCCCCTATGTCTTATGGTCTTATATCAACCACTCCCAGGGTGAGAAAACATTCCCATCAAAACCCCTTTGAAACTCTTTCCTCTCACCTTAAATCAATGCCCCCTTGCTTTTGATATCACTACCACTGGAAAAAGATTCTGACTATCTACTCCATCAGTACCTCTTATAATTTTATACACCTCTATCGGGTCACCCCTCAGCCTCCTTTGCTCCAGAGAAAACAAATCCAGCCTATCCAATCTCTTCCCATAACTGAAGTCCTCCAATCCAGGCAATATTCTGGTGAATCTCTTCTGCACTCTCTCCAGCTCAACCACATCCTTCCTATAGTGTGGTAACCAGAACTGCACATAATACTCCAAGCATAGTCTAACTGGTTTTGTAAATTTGCAACATAATGTTCCAACTTCTATATTCTCTGCCTGACATATGAAGGCAAGCATGTCATATGCCTGCTTCACCCCCTATCCACCTGTGTTGCCACTTTCAGGAAACATTGAACTTTAACCCTAAGGTCCCTCCATTCATCAACATTCCTTCGTGCCCTACCACTTAATGTATAGGTCCTACCCCCATTTGACTTCCCAAAACACATTTGTCAGGATTAAATTTCATTTGCCAATGCTCCACCCAACTTACCATCTGATCCATATCCTGTTGTCATCTTAGACAACCTTCCTTGCTATCCACAACAGCAGTTAGGGGGCGGCACGGTAGCGTAGCGGTTAGCGCGACGCTATTACAGCGCCAGCGATCGGGGTTCGATTCCAGTCGCTGTTTGTAAGGAGTTTGTATGTTCTCCCGTGTCTGCATGGGTTTCCTCCGGGTGCTCCGGTTTCCTCCCACATTACAAAGACATACGGGTAGGTTAACTTGGGTTTAAAATGGGCGGCGCGGACTCGGTGGGCCGGAAGGGCCTGTTACCACGCTGTAAATAAAATGTAAAACTTAAAATTTAAAAAACTTACAAAAATTAAATTGCATCCCATCTGAAAATTTACTAATCATACCTCCTACATTCATTTCCAAGTTGTTAATATATATCACAAGCAACAAGAGTCCCAGCACCAATCCCTGTGGTGCACCAGTGGTCATAGTCTTTCAATCAGAAAAGTATCTTTCCACCACTATCCTCTGACTCCTATCACCAAGCTAATTTTGAATCCAGATAGTCAGCTCGCCTGGGATCCCATGTGCTTTAACCTTCCGGACCAGCCTGTCATGCGGGAACTTGTCAAAAGCCTTACTGAAGTCCACATAGACAATGTTTATTGCCCTGCCTTCATAATTTTTCTTAGCTACCTTCTCAAAAAAACTCAATTAAATTAGTATTAAAATTCTACGCATGTGTAACATTTTAAGAGATAATATACATAAAATGTGTCCAGCATTTTGAACATTAGTTAAAGGACTTAAACAAACTAATCTTGTTATGTATGGGGCCTGAGTGTAAGAAATTGATTCTACATTTCTCAGGGAGTTAATCTATGCAGCTGGTCAAAAGTCACAGCATTTTTGAAGCATCTGCTGAAATCTTTTCATCACAGCTCATGTTGAATAGTGAATGAGGTGTAGCTACAATTAAAACTGTTATGAAAATAACAAGCTTTCTGTAAGTACAGCTTACAGATTGTATTCAGTGGATATACCACATTTGTCCACGACAGTCTTCCTTAATTGCAATTGTGAACTATTATTTAAAATGGCCACAAATAATCAGAGTAATTTAAAATATATCAAAAGCCTTTAGAAATCAAATGCAGTGGCCAAATACATCACTTTGTTGCACCACTTAATGACCACACAACAACAAAGATTATAGCAAAATTCTATTTCCACTAATATTTAATTTCTTTACTAAAAGTAACTATGAAGTATTCAAATAACAACGTGTAACTGAAGGATGCTTAAGACTAGATATTCAAATTCTACCAAAGTGCAGGGTAGTTTGCTAAAAAAATTGTTTGATTTAAATTCCAGGGAAATTAAAATTAAATCTGTGTTATTTTTTTAAAGTGGTGGTTCTGTTTGGGAGCCATCCATTATTTCTTCAATAGTTTATTTCCTGTACTATGAATTTCCTTTATATGGAAGCCAAATTCTTTTCAGTGAAAATAAACAAGAGGTCTGATTTTCATATAATGAAGAAATAGTTACATATTTGATTTAGAGTTTACCACTTGGCTTGTGTGGAACACAGCCACTGTTCATGTGTCAATTTTCATTTTCACCTTGAATGCATCTGGAAATATTGAAAATAAATCTATGGATTTTTGTGTATCTAGGCATGCAATAAAATAGATTAAGGGTCAAGGAAGTAAGTTAGGAGAAACTGTGCGGGTGAAATATGAGAGCACAAACCTGCCACCTGAAATCAATCACCAGGAAAATCGGATGGTGCGAGGGAAACTGATCTGCCTCAGCTACTCATCTTGTGCTTTCATCACCCACTGTGTCCTTTTCAAACCTCAAAAATGCTGAAATTTAAATAGATTTGCCATTATATAAATCACTATTTGATTTAATGTTTTTAAATTTCACTCTAATTTGTCAAATGACATCATGCCTTTAAACTATCTTTATGTATGATTAGTTTCTTCACATTATCTATTATAAATTTAATTTATATTCTACCATCTGTTTGCCTCTCATTTTGTCCATGATGTGATGACAAACTATTTATAGCACAGAAACTGGTAATATTTCACCACAGGCTAAGCCTACTTTCCTCCTTACTTGACCTTAACTCTAACCTGCTTCAAAATATTCTCTATTCCTTTCTCCTTCAATTGCTTATCTAGCTTTTCTTTGAATGAAGTTATGCTGCTTGCCTCAACTACTCTTTGCCATTGGTAGTTCCACATTCAAACAACTTTAAGTAAAGAGTGTCTATGGAATTTCTTATTAGACTTTGTGGTGATTATTTTACCCCCCAGATCTAGTCCATAGATCTGGTCTTGCACTTAAGTAGAAATGTTGAAGGCTAGGTTGGAAACCCCCTGAAAATAGGCCCAGAGATTGCAATGAATGAATAACCCAGGAAGGGTATTAATTTTGTAATGATTTTTGCATGCAGAAGTCAAGCGTAGGGCACTTGGATTCTATCCTCTTAGAAGTTTCATGTTCTCTCACAGCTTCAATTCAACACTCCTGTCTCACTCACCAATCAAATGGAACTTGCATCAAATGTTCATTTGGTCCAATGCACTGTTAGTACTGCTGCAAGTCTTACACTCTTATCTGATGGTTTGCACAGTGCCAGCTATTCAACAATGGGATCGTCCAAACAGATTGCATGTCACTCAAAAGGCAATCGGAGGGCAGGTGTGACTGTAAATCTTAATCTCCTTGGAGGAAGCAGTGCTGGCCATAACTAAGGCCAGCTGGCAGGGCTGAAATCATCAAAGATAGTGTTATTCTCATACCTAATCCTCCTGAGTGGCTTGCAGCATTTTCCTGCAAAGGAACACTCCACTGGGCAGCCTACTAAGGAGGACTGGTGGATATGCAGAATAAAACCATGTGTGGATTGAGTGTTCTGCTAGAAAGGCGTTCTCCCATTCTCTCTCTTCCTTCTCACATTCTTGCTCCTCAGGTGATCACCATACAACTTGTAGCAAAGACAGGATCTCTCACAAAGTCTAGGTTGTGCATCCTACAGGAAACCTCAATGAATCTTGACGTCCTTATGCTCAGTAACGTATAGCTCCTACAAAGTGGTCCAGGAAGCAGAAGCATTGTTTCATCTCATAGTTGGTCGCTCTATCACATTTTTCAGCTAGATGTTCTTTATTTGTATTCTGCACAATTGTCTGAAGTTAGTGCAGTAAATTTATGAAACACAGCATCAGCCAAGAGGCATCATCAATAAGCAGTCTTGTTTGATGCCAAAGAGAGAAGGCATCACAAACGCTGCCAGATTTCTTGGAACTGACCTACATTATTCAATGATTTATGGTTGCAAACCAGCTGTATGTTGAGGGAATGTAATCCTTTTCAGTTCTGGTATAGGAGGTAACATACAAAGTAATGTATGTGCCCTCAGTGACATCCTGCAGCATGATGATGCCTGAAAACCTTGCAAAGCTACGTCCTTGATTCACTTGCTGGTCTGTGGCAGGAAAGGATGAAATGGATTTCTCTCTGTTGCAAAGAGTCAGTGAACCCCTCCACGCCCTCCCCCTTTCCACCACCCCCACACACACACATATACAATAGAGGATATCAAACTGCAAGGTGTTGCCTACACCTCCAATTTCATGTTTGTTAGTGCAATCATCTTGACAAACACTGGCAATGAAGTCCTTGTCCTGCTCAGAGATTGGAACAGAAGCTGCAGTATGTGACCAATTTTAGTGTGAATGCATTGTGGTTGTTATTGTTGTGAATCAATCATCCCAACTCCAGGACATTGCTACAGGAAACCGCAGAGCAGTGTCCTGGACCCAAACATCTTCAGCCACTTCTTCATCAATGACTTTCCTTCCATCATAAATGAATATATTCATTGATGATTACATAATGTTAAATTCAATTTAGAACTTCTCAGAAAATAAAGTTATTCATACAACAAGACCTAAACAATATTCAGACATGGGCTGCTATGTGGCAAATAACATTCACAGCACATGTACCAGGCAATGACCTTCTCCAACAAGAGGTCCAACAACTTACCCTTACCATTCAATGACATTTCCATCGCCAAGTTCTTCATCATTAACATTCTGCAGTCAGCGTTGTCCAAAAAATCAATTGGATCAGGCAAATAATTTATGTGCCTGCAGTGAGTTACTCAAATTCTGACTATCCTTCCACCACCAAAAAAACCTGACCACAATCTACACGGCATGCTCTTAATTTGCTTGAATGAGAGTAGTTCCAACACTCAAGAAGCTCAACACAGGATTGGTGCCCCATTCACTGCCATAAACATCCCCCCACTACATGAACACAGTGGCTACGGTGCATGCCATCCACAAGATGCAGTCCTGTTGTTGACCTAGGCTACTCTGACATCATCTCCTAGATCTGCAACAAAGGACCGGTACAGCAAATGCAGGGAAACACCACCAACAGGTTCCCCTCCAAGTCACCTACCATCCTGGAAATATATTGCAATATCCTCGTCTGTCATCCGACTGGATCTAAATGCTGCAATGCCCTACCCAACAGTGTGAGTTCTTTCACCAGAAAGACTCCTGCTGCTCCAGGAGGTGGCTTATCACCACCTGCTCAAGGAATGGAGAATAAATGCTAGTGACAACCACATAGCATAAAACAAAGACATCTCATACATTTTATGTCATTGGGGTGAGGGCAGGAGAAATGCTTCCTGGACACACTGGGCATTTATGGCCTCCTGCTGAGAGTTGTTTGCCCACTCCTCCTCTTCCTTCTTCCTGCAGCTTGTCCAAATCTATACACCATACTGTATATTGCCAGATGTGCTGTATTCTATGGGGAATGATTTTTCACTCTCATGTGAGAGTGCAACAGGATTAAGTGAGACCTTCAAATCAGCAAAGGTTCCTCCAGCACCACTCTTGGTGGACATCTGCCATTTGAAGCTACAATATGTAATATTCATGAGTAATCAACCACCAAGTAAACTGTATGTAATTGATGATCCCTTGAAATAACTTTGGTAATGATTCTTTTAGCAATGCAAGGTTAAGGGAGAGAGTTGACTGGAGTATAGCAAAACTAGCAATATATAATTTGCCTGCTCTGCAAATTTCTGTTGGATGTTTCATTTCTTGTGTTGTCTGCATGAATTCTCGTTGCTACTTAAAGCATCATTGGCCAAGTCAGGCTTAAAAAAAATAAGCTGAAGTAGTGAGCTCCAGAATGAAAGCAGTTTATGTTGACTGACACAGTGATCTGTCTGCTCTGCATTCTTCTAGTTTGAAGCCACTTTCAAAAATGTGTGAAAATGTATCAAGCTCTATTTTTGTTCCCAAGTAGCTCCTGTAGCATCTATCCAATAAAGTGCTCCAAAGCTCAGTTTTGCACCTATTTCCTTCATATCTATTCTCTCAAATCCTGTCAAAATCTTAAAGGCCATTCCTTAGTCTTCTCTTTTCCAATGAAAACACTTCCAGACTATTGAATCTTTCCTGATTGGTGTACCTTCTGGATTCAGCTATCATTCTTGTTAATCTTTGTTGCAGTTTCACTAAATCCTTCATGTGCTATTTACAATATGGAGGACATATGGAGAACTCCTAATGTGGTCTAACTGACTTTCCATACAAGTTTAATATCTTACTGAGAAGGTTAACTTCTTGGCTTTAAAATTATATCCCTCTTGGAATGACACTGAGTGCTTTGTTATTTTATCAACCTACATTTCTACCTTCAATGACTTGTTTACCAATATCCACAAATCCCCCTGCCATTCAGCACCATTTAGATAGTTGGATTTTAATTGTCTGTTTTTCCTTCCAAAGTATAATACCTCACACCTCTCTATACAAAAGTCTATTTGTCTATTTTGCTCATTCTGCAAGTTTATTAATATATTCCTTCTTTATATTAGCTACACCATTCACTCCCACCCACAAATTTGCTGTCTAATCATGGATTTTCGTTTGATGTCAAATTTTCAGAGGAAAAGTACTGAATGTATATTTTTGTTGCATTTAGAACCCCATAAATTTGTTGGATCCTTAAAGGAACTACCTTCATTCTGTCAAAAGATTCCTTTGAAACAAAATACTTTAGCAAAGCAATGCCATATTTGAGCAAAGTTTTTCCAAAGCAAGCCCATAAACATCGTCTAACACTCCAACAGTAATAGCTTTAGTAAGATTTCCAACTTAAGTGCCTGATTATCAGCTTTGTCTTTAGTCTTTAAACCAGGGAAGAGGAAGGATCTATTTTATGTACTGCATTATAATCTTTGCTGAAGATAGCCAAATAATTCAATGCTCCTAGAAGCATTTTATTAAAAGTTTTTGGCACAATTCTTTTAGACATAAAAATCATTAGGAGCTTCTGTTGAAATATTAATTTGTGTTGAACAAGCCCCTGCTTTCAAAGCTTTTAAGAATAAACAATGAATTTTATGAATAACTTTATTCTCAATTAATCTAGTTTTGGAGCTGCCTACTTTCCTCTGGCTCACATAAAGAAATAATCATAAGAGTTCTGTAAATGGAAATTCCATCCCAAATTCTATAGCATTCTCTTCGTGAAAATTAAATTTTTGATATTCTTTTTCTGAGATTTTAATAAGACCAGATCAATTTTTGGCATACTTTTGCATCTGAACACAATGACCCTCCTGTCTCACATGAAGCCTATTAAAGGCACTTAATTGCTTGATCCTGTCTCTATTTAGCTCTGGGGTCTTCCAAGCTCCAGACGACCATCATCCAATGCTAAGTTTAAAACGCACTTCCAAAAGCACTATATGAGACAGATTCTGATTTTATAATGAAGTGTCTCACCACTCATGAGCAAAACACTGACACACAAGCAACCTGTCACCACATAGCAAATTAGGGAGTCACATGACATGATTTTACATTTTTAACCCCTGACCTTCTTCTGCCAATTGACCAGAGCAAATTGTTAATGTGCTCTGCAGCCCAAAATAAATAAGCCCATCACTGGGCTTAGATGGATTGATATTTTTAGAGCTGCTTTGCTTTCAGAAAAGATGATAATTAACAATAAATGAACTAAAGCTATGCCCAATAAAAAAAGTGAATTAAATGATTTGTTTATGTTATTTTTGCTTTAAGTTATTTTTAATGCACATTAGCAGTTAAAATGATCTTGTAGGGAAAGTACATTTTAAGCTGCCATCAAAACTGTTAAGTTTTCCATGCTCTTGCCCATCCTACATTTAAAAAGTTTGGCTATGTCACTAATGCTCCTTAATGTAAAAAAAACACAAATACATTTCCAATGTTTATTCCAATTCCCTGAATCCTGGTGTTTTTATAGTACAAATGTCAGATGTTAATGGAAACACAACATTTTGTGTCTGAATGGCAAAGTGCCATTGTTTAAACTGAAAACAAACATGATTTCCTTAATATATGTGTACTACACAACTATTTGAGATGAATGTAATTTTCAATTGATTTGTATGAGATTATGCTTTCATGTCTTTCAAAAAGGTTCTGATGGGCAAACTACTCAGTGACTTTAGACTCCAGAATTTATCATTATTCATTTGTTGCTTCGGCCTGACAGTTTTACATTGTATAATCCTCACAGAAATTACCTTCTCAATAAAGACATCCTTTATTTACAGAGTACTGAATTTATTAAGTGTTCCTGGTTGCTGTTCTCTGCAAATATAGATCACATGCACATTTATTTTCCCAGTCCTATAAATTTTAACGAGCCATATTTTCAACAAGTACACTACAGGAAATGTATATACAACCTCATCATTGTGGCATTAGTTGTGCTAAGTTGTTCATGATGGCTAAATTCATAGCTCCATTACACATTTTATAAACACTGGCTCCAGCTGAACGAACAGCAGAGAACTGCAAGGGGCATGGCAATCTGAATGACTCGTTCTAGCTTGTAATCTATGCACAATTTTTTGGAGTAGTGATCAGCTAATGATCAAAATTGTGTACTTTGTTCAAAACACATGAAGCTAACCATCTAAGCTCATCGATCTATTAACAATGAGATGTCCATTTACAAAGGTGTGGAAAATCTCTTAAAGTAAAGAGAAGGCATGTTAAATCTTAGAAACAAAACCTAAAAAGTACCGACTTTTAAACTTAACAGCAAAACACGTCCCAATAAGTGGTAGAGGCCAATTTTCCTAATGCAAAAGGTTAAAAATGAAGCAAGCTCATGAATTGACTTAATATATTTGTCTCAGAAATTCAACTTCCGGATTAGAGGTTTGGGGAACTCTAAATACAGAGAACAAAAATAGTAAAGAAGCATGGGTAGCATTGACTCCTAATACACTTCATTATAGTACCTCATAATATGCAATTTAAGGGGATTCAGATTCACTGCATCTCTGTTGGAGTGACAAGTGCGACAGAGGATGGGTTGAAAGCAGAACATTTGGGAATCACTAGCAAATAAACACACAAGTGGTAGAATATTTTTATGGAAATTAGGACATATGAAATCACGTTTCTAACTTTGGATGTTTTGCAGATGGTATATGATAGAAAACATGTGCATTCTTTTAAAAGTGAAAAGAAGAAAGAACAACACAAACCATCTGTAACATAACAGCAAATTACCAGTTCAAAAGGACCAAATAATATAAACAGTGAAGGTCTAAGTGAAAAGCTTTTAGCACTGTATGAACTCTAGTACTGTAATGTATTCCTCTGTTTGTTAGGTTCCACTGAATTCTGTCACGTTGGTTCCATCTAGTGGAAGTAAGCATTATTGTTAAGGAATCATTAATAATACCAGCTAAGCACCAACATAAAAAGAACCAAAATAATTAATTTTATGCTAAGCATAGTCTAAACAAAAAACAACTGTAATAAAGAGAGTATCTGTAAACACATAATGAAGCTCAGATTTTGCATATGTTACAGGTGAAACAGGAATAACAAGATACCATAGAAATAATTCGAAACATTCAATACGGCGTACAAAGGACAACACCTTCATTGTGTTAAAGCTAACGCAGCTGAGTGCATTTCAGATAACTGCCCAATATTCTTTTCTTTTCAATTAGTCACAGGACAAATACTTCACACTTTAAAATGCAATCCACCTTGTCCCTAAAAGTAGTTGCCACAAGTCACAAGCTTAAGTGTAGTCTGAGCATGTTCCTGCTGAAGGCTTGCGTGGGAAGTTTGCGTCAGGAATCAGAGGAGGAATGAGGACCATAACTGACTGCTTGTCTTGTTACTAGGGCTCCGATGCCTGCAAACTTGAATAGCAGCTGAACACCTGAAAATTTTGTTGAGACACTGCATAGGCCTTCCAGCCTGGCAATTGCTTAAGTGTGAAAGGACCACACCTTTTCTAAAACTTCATGTTGTCTTTGCAGTCTTTGTTCATTTATCAACTTGTCAGTTTATAAACTTCTTTACTACTCCTGTGTTCAGAATAAAGTTAACCAACTTTCAGTCAAATGGATAAAACTTAATCTTGATAAATATATAGGGATCTAAAGAGAACACTACTTTCCTGACCAACAATCTGCTGGCAGAACTCAGTAGGTTGAGCAACATCTACTTCAGATTCCAGCATCTGCAGTCTCGGGTCTCCATTGTACTACTTGCCTGATGACTGTTAGAAAATGTATCAATTATATTGTAGTATAAGCATTAGGATATTACACAATTCATCAATTACTGCTTCATATAACAGATATACTTCAAAGAATATGAAGAACTGCATGTGTTTCATGAAACGGCATGTACTTCAGCTCTCAGATAATTCCATGTTCATGCTCAAAAATGAATATCAGCAACTGTTTACCAATATTCCCCAGTGCGTTATTGTTGAATTTATATGCACATAAGAAAGCTTTGACAGCAAGGTCTCATTTTCTCACCTGAAAAGTAGCATCCTAAAAGTGTCTAAGAAACACCATGGTCCAGTCATCTCAGAAATAGGGCTGACCTGCCACCGGCAGTTATGGCAGCTCCCAGCACTTACCTGTATTTTGTACCTCCACTGAAATACTGACCTTCCCTTTTGCCAGCATTGAAACTACTAGTTCCTCTCTAAACTCCAGGGGAATCTCCTGATCCTTCCATTGACAGATGGTCCCTGCTACTGTCAATCCAACAGGAGTCAGCGTATCACAATGATGAAAGAGCTTGATGTATTTCCTCCACAGAGATAAATTCTGAAAATGAGAACTGGGATTATGGACTGAATTTTAATATCATCTTGAGTCAAAGAAAAGTATTTCAGTTGTGTACCCAATAATCAAGGAAACCGGACTGAAGTACTCACTCTCAGAGAGCAAGGTTTTTCCTGAAGACCTTTTATCTCTTTTCTGTATCAGGGAGGTCAAGTGTCTGATTTTATTGAGTAGCTGCCTCAAGACCAACCTTGAAGACAGATGCCCTAAAGAGGAATTAAATCCATATCTGACGATGGACCTCATATCAGCTTCACATGTTGGCTTGGAAGTCTTATTTTCCTTTACTCAAGATGACAGTGGCCACATGTCCATCTGGAAAGTCCACATACTTACTAACTGCCACATGGGTCTACCCAGTGCTCCATAAGAGAGATGCAGCTCAGCCAAATTTATATTCATGTTGGATTTTCTTTCCCCTTTGAGTTTTACAAACTCATCGCCCAACACCTCACTGGCGGCTATCTCCAAGTTCTTTGTATCCCACGATCAGCGGCAAAATATAATTTAGCTGTTATCATCCTGCACTTGGGGTGTGTGCCCTAAGATCCTGTAACCTAATGCATGTTGCTACCTTCAAAAGGATACACAAACCTCTTCCTTTAGTCATCTATCTTAATCTTCCCTTTATATCTTTCAATATTTTATCCACAGCTTAGTAAAGCTGATGATCATTGGTTCGACACCAACAAGTTATAGAAAGTCAATGTAATTTAAAAGGTATTGGAATTTTAAATTGGTGAAGCATCTTTGCTTTGTCCAAGACTCTTGGCTCCACCAGATCACTTCCTAAATTTAAATAGTATTTAATTTTTGTTTTACAAATTGGAAATTCCCCCATACATTTAAATGATAAATATGTCTTAGCTGGTGCCATCAGTGCCAGCAAATCCTTTGGCCATCAGAGGAAAAGTGTGTTTGAAGATCAAGACCGCAAACATGACACAAAGCTCATTGTATACCAGGCAGCAGCGATTCCTGCCCTCTCAAACTTCTTTGAATCATGGACCACCTGCAGCAAAACACTGGGGAGATATCACCATTGCTCTCTTCACAACATCCTTCAGGTTCTCCAGGAGAGTAGGTGAACCAGTGACTGCTCTCAGCCAGCATCTGAATTCTTAATCACACTCAGCTGGGTCCATTGAATAGGCCACATTATTTGAAAACCCATTGTTGAAACAGACACTATTCCAAACTCTGTCACAACAGCACCAGCTGCATAGAAGAAACGATTCACGGATATCATCTAAACCCTGTGAAAATCCTTAACCCTCAAAATGGAGAAGCAGCATTTGGGATGACATTGAGAATTTTGAGTCCATTTATCAAGAGCACATGGAAGTCCAGTGTAGACAGTGGAAGGTGCTCACCTCTTTCCAAATTATCCATCTGCCCTTCAAGCATCCCCTGCCACACCTTGGTCTCATCAAAAGCCTCAAAACTCACTGAACTAGGATGAAAGAAAATTATCTTCGATCCTCTGAGATTATAGAAGATGAAGGAGAAATAGATTTCAAATTACTTTAAGATGTTTGTGAAATGGAGCCTTAAAAAATCAACTGCTCAGTAAATAAAACCATTCTAATCAATATAGTAAATGTTACAGCTTTATGACTTACTTTATTTGCAATCTTTAAACCTAAAACATGCATTTGATGTAACTGGCATATTTGCAGTGTGTTAATCTACTTGTGCAAAAATCAGTGCTGTAAAAACAGAATGAATAAATGTGATCTGTAAAATTCAAGTGATCAAAATTTTGATTTGTAAGTTAATCTGTAACAATAAAGAACTTACATTTATATTGTGCCTTTCACATCCTTACAATGTCTCAAACCAGTTCACAGCTTTTGAGTTTCAATGCAAACAAATATGGCAGCAAGAGAGACACATGAGACTGCAGATGCTGGAATCTGGAACAACAAACAATCTGCTGGAGGAACTTACTGGGTCAAGCAGCATCAGTGGGAGGAAACTGTCAACACTTCGGGTTGAAACATGATGCAGATTGTTTGTTGCTCCAAATATGGCAGCAATTCTGTGTCCTGCAAGGCCCCACAAATAGCAATGAACTAAATGCAGGAGACAAAAGAGGGTGAGGGCAGGGGAAGAAGCTGGTGGTGGGAGCAGAGGAGAAGTGGTGATGGTGGGTGGGTGAAAGAGGATAGATTGAGGCAACGGTAGTGGTAAGGGGTAATGAACAGAAATTTCAGAAATACAGGTCTCTCTGTTTACCTTGCACTTTAAACCACAAACATCTTTTAAGATGTCTTTTTCAGGTCTTGTCCTGCCCAACAGCTACCTCCATTGACTAGCTGTTTGGTTGGATGCCTGTTGAATGGGAAGGTTCCAGAAGGGTAGGGGGGGGAGGATAATGGGATAGGTCCAAGAAATGACATTTCACAGCAGGTCTATTTTGTGGAGGTTGGGAAAAATGACCAATTATTGAGGGTAGTAGGTTGGGGGGGTGGGGGGTAGGCAGGGGAGGAAGTAGAAGAAAGTGGTCAGTGATCACAATAGGATTATGGGGTGTATTGGGAGGCTTTGTAATGATGTAGGGATCATGATTGGGTCACATGAAATTAGGGAATCAGTCATCATGGAGGTTTTGGGAAGTTGATATTACTGGGGAACGATGTCCTATCTCAGTGGAAGAAGCTGATAAATATGGGGGAGCGGAAGAGGCAGAGATGATTACAGATCATGTGGCACTGGAACCATTGTGGCAGAAAGATGGAAGTAGAGTTGGTGATCACAGTTAGATGGATGTGAAATTCGAAGATGATGATTTTGGGTCTGCAGGAAAGACTCTTGGGTCACGTGTATTTGTAACTACTAATGATTTTAATATTCTAGTTGGTTAACAAAAATATTGATTTTTCCCAACTAAAAAGTGAAAGGGGGTAGGTTCAGAACAGATGTGAGGGGTATTTTTTTTTGCTGAGAGAGTGGTGGATGCCTGGAATATGTTGCCTGAAAGGGTGGTGGAGGCAAACTCATTGGGGGCTTTTAAGAAGGGCTTGGATGGGCACATGAATGAGAGGAAAATATAGGGATATGGGCATTCTGTAGGCAGGAGGGAATAGTTATGTTGGCACAACGTTGTGGGCCGAAGGGACTGTTCTGTGCTGTACTGTTCTATGTTAATCACATGACATCATGAACCAATGAGGTTCCATGAGTGATGAACAATTATCACTTAGTCAAAGATAAATCAGACCACTGGAAAATAATTACAGATTATTGTCGATCATCATGAGTTTTTGATTCTCTTCTTCCATTGAATCTGCCTGACCTCTGCTGCATGCTTGGCTCCAGCTCCAATCATTCCTACAACTTATACTGCTAGATGAAAATCCTGGGATGCCTAATCTAATAACATGGAAAAGTTCTTTTCCACACGAACCACAGTGGTTAAAGACAGCAACTATAACCACATTCTCAGGGACAATTAGAATTGGACAATAAATTCAGACCAAGGCAGTAATGTCCACATTGCATGATCAAAAGGGAAAAAAAATCTTTCCAAAGTTCACCATTACCTGGGCCAAAAAGTCTCAGCTTGTTAAACTTATTGGAGTGGACAGTGCCAGACCTGGTCCATACCAGGTGCATTCTTCCACACTCACACCTAACTTTTGGGATCATATGGTTCCCAATCTGGAGTGATCAACAAGTAGTGACTGGGTCATGGGTGGAGGACACTAAGTCTCCATCCACTGAACACTCTAATGGGCTTCTGATAGTTTGTGCTAAGTATCTGATGATCATGGAGTATTAGAAACAGTTGAAAAAGATTTCAATTGTTTAATTAAAATAAATAAAAATTATTAAAACTTTAAAATTACACATATCACATTAAAAGCATGCAAATTAATGAACATCAATGAAAAAGTATTTTTAAACTTCACTTACATTTTTAGTGAAGGTTAACAATGCTGTTCAAATAAATGGGACCATGCAAAGTGCACTGGCCATTACTGGCTTTAAGCTGAGTAGCCAGATATGCTCTGACTTCCAGTGGGGCTGCAGTAGTCCACAACATGCTGATGAGCACTCTGCAGCTGGCCAGGAACTACAGGCTAGCTGTCAGCATGATCCAGTCCAATTTGACAACTAAAGCTAATACCTGGTATGACAGATTTCATATTAGTTTCCATCACTGTACTCCAGTCACTACTTGCTCCAACTTGAGAATCTAGTGGCTCTTTGAAACATTTCTAAAATCTGTACATCATCTACTGGATGAAGGGACAATACTTTAAATGAGGCTCAACCATAGTCTTATGCAATTAGGGAATAGGACTTATTTTACATTAGATCACCCAAGCAATGTGAAAGCTATAAGGGAAAGAGATATAAAAGGAAACACATACACAAGAAGGAAAACAGAATGACAAAGGTAACAATTCAGGGAAACCATAAAAACCAGAGCTATATGGAGACAGAATTTAACATTCACTGACAGATGCAAAAATAATAGTGGGAATTAGCCACTTGTAACATGCTCCCCAAAATTTCAACAGTATACAATGGATGGCTAATCCATGACTGGCAATTTTTTGCCAAGTGCTGGAAGCTACCCTACCCAGTACAACTTCATAGAATACTTTAAATGATACACAATACTGCTCAAGAACTAATGTTTATAATTTATGATGTATGCATGAAAATACTCTTTACATGAAGAGTATTCTTATGTATTGGACAAGCAAAGGATTACATGCACAGCTTTAATCCATGGCTCAGAAGTGACATCTTCACATCTTTCCATTTACCATAATGTAGTCTTCTGTCAAAGTTCCAGACAGCTTCAGCAATAGCTTAGTACAGTACTGAACAGAACTGCAATAGTTAGTTATTTATAAAAAAAATACCTGGAGTGAAAAAGCAAGGGGCTTGTGAAACAGAAGAGTATGTAGATTTTATTTTTAACAGTTTTAAAACACATTCTATACAGGTTATTTACTTTATAGACAATGTACACATTAATAATCATAGCTAAAATAAAAATGTAAGAAGTGTTTCTGTTGTCATTTATAGTGCAGTGGAACGTACAAAAATTGAACACAAACATGAACTGTGGTGCAAAGTATAGACTCGCTATCACTGATTTGTCCCTAATCAACCAACAAATGTTTCCTACTGCATTACACAGCAATAAAAAGGATACTTTAACAATTTCAGAAGAAGAAAGCTTTCTTTCCTTTGTACTCCCCATTTCCAGTTAATTGCACATTATGCCAAGCGAAAACAGGTCAAACATTACAGAAAGATAAAAATAACCTGTGATAAAATGTAATCTAAAATTAAATCAGCAGACAAAATGCCACTTGTCACAGGTTTTCTTAGTCAATAAAGTGTGTAGACTACATAAATGATGGCAGGCTATTGTCAAAAAAGAGAAATGATCTGTCTTTATCAATTTTTAAAGAGACTATCAAAGCATTTTAGGTTGAATTACTAAAGTGTACTTCATTACATATACATTTTTGTTAAACAATATTTCTTCATTCTGGCTTTCTGAATTAAAATAATCATTGTATATCTATATATTACTTAGTTTAATTAATCTACTTCCCCTACTATGTAGTTTGCATGAACTGAAAATTTACAATTTTCATTTCACCATTTTTATCTTTATCAAAGCAAGGGATGTTAAAGCCAGAACACTAAGAATTTTTAAAGTTCTCGTCTCCCTGCCCTGCAAATTAAAATGGCACTCTTTACTGCAGTGTAAGAAGCTTCTGTATCCACAAAACAATCATTCTGTGGTACTCTGCAATAAAGAGTGCAATTCTGAAAATAAGTTGAATTTAATTATTGACACCAAACTAAGGGCTGCTTTTCATTGTAGGCTCGTTTCCACTATTAATTAGGTTGAACCTTCCCAAACTTAATTGACATTAGACCAAAACAACCAACTTATAGAACAATATTTCACGCAATGTAGGCTGAATTTAAGCGGTGCAAGTCCAATGTGTTTAGCCATCATTCATCACCTCCAATAAACTGTTTTGCTATATATGTTGATACACGTGCCATTGGCTGTTCTTTTCAAGAGGTCAGGTGCAACTTCAACAAAATACAAAAAACAAAATTCTGCAAAACTGAAATGAAAACAGAAAAAGCTGGAAATACTCAAAAAGGCTGTCAGCATCTGTGGAGAGAAAATAAGATTAACATTTCAGGCCAATGACTCTTCAACAAAATTGGAGAAAATTAGATTTGTAACAGATTTTAAGCAAATATAGGTTAAGTGAGGAGGTAAGGAAAGGAAAAAAGTTAGGTCTGTGATGGAAGGAAGGTGCTATGAAATGACAAAAGGAATGACAGACCAAAGCAAAATGGGTTTCAAAGGAGTGTTCAAAACAAAGACAAGAGAAATGAGGTGGGGAATTAAAGTGATAGGCAACTAAAATCTCAGTTGTGAGCAAGTGAATTGAACGGAGCCAGTTTACAAAGTGAGCACTTAACATGCATTTACCCTTTCTGGCATGAGATGGTATTGTGAACAGTGAGAATTTTATTCAAAATCGAAAGTAGAAGAAAACTGCTGCTTCACCTGGAAAAGTTTGAATCCTGGAAAATGGGAAGAGAAGCTGTAAAAGGCTGGTGCTGCACCTTCTTTGTTTGCTTGGGAAGGGAACTGGTGACAAGGGGTTAGAAAAGTGGCCCAACAAACACATCCTCCCCTCCCCACCTGAATACCAAAGGGGAAGGGAGGATGTGTTTGGTGGTGGCATCAAACTGGAGATAGTGGAAATGGTAGTAGATGACCCATTGATTGTGGGAGCTGATGGGATGGAAGGTGAGGACAAGGAGAATTTTAACGTTCGTCTAGGAGGAAGGCAGTTGAGAGCAGAAGTGCACGAAATGGGATCAACAAGGTTAAAGACCTGTGATTTAGGCTGGAGAGAAATCCTCATACGAGGAGAAAGCAAAACATGGCACAGAGTGCGTGCAGTAAGTGAGATGGGAGAAAGGATAGTCAAAGTAGTTATGGGAGCGGCTGGGTTTATAATAGATATTGCTCAGCAACCTATTCGTGAAAATGGAGAAAAGTGAAGTTGAGGAAGATCAGAGATGGACCAAGTGAAGACGGATAAGGTATGAAACTGGAAGCAAAATTTATGAAATTTTCCAGCTTGAGACTAGAACAGGAAATGGCAACTTCAACAGAGCAGCTGATGTCACAAAGACAGTAGTTAGTAGCAGTTTTAACAAATGCATTTTATTATATCACAATTCCCTTGTCCCTAGAGCCACTAGAACTACTTTGTAACATAAATACCTTATTTTCTTAAGAAACTATAAAGGATTTTTCAATGAAATTTCAACTTGTTTAGAGACATTGAAAAAGCAAATATGTCTTGAGTCTAAGATGCTTCAAATATCAATGCAATACACATTTCAGCTTTAAAACTGTTAAAAATGCTGAGATGATTAATATATATTTCCATATCTTTTACTAAAAGCTTCAGACTTCTGTTTTAAAATTGAAAGATGTATTTATCAAAAACGCAAAGTATCCAAGAAAATCCATATACAAGATATTGTGAGGCTCAAAAGGTGCACTGGTGGCTGGAACCTGTTTTATTTTATTCCTGAGGTTCACTGTTTATTTTAACTGCAGCCTTTCTCGCCCAGTGTTTAATTCACTGATATAAATTTCTTTGAGAGCTTATTTTCTACAACATAGACATCATTGTAGCTAATGATTTATAAGTGCAGCATGAAAAGATGCCATAATGTTAAAATGACATGTTAAAATCAAAATAGTTAACACATCTGTGACTAATATGAACTAAACACTATTTTAAATGTTTAGCTAATCCTATACAGAAACTCTTTTTAAAAAATAAAGTTTGTAAATAATAAAAAAATTGTCAGTGTAGCAATAACTCATCTAGCCTAAGCAAAAACGGAATGACTTTCATAAAGAACTACTTAATTACCTACCTAAATTATAAATGTATGTAGGAGAAAAGGACAGATTAGATGGCAGGATTATTATAACACATGAAAGGCCAAAATTGCGTAACTTTGTTTCACTAATGATTTAGGGGAAAAAATGACCCTCTAAGATCAGATTTTATGTAACAAATTCAGGAAAAAGGAGACATCACAAGTAGTTGAAAATTTTAAAAAAAAGTGTGTAAGAAATGTACAAATATAAAAAGCTACAAATATTAATAAATTACAGATAAGTCACATAGACTTAGACACATAAACACTTCACCAGTTAAGACCAAAAATACTTCATATTGCATTAGAATGCAAAATTGGAAATAATAAGCTCAAATAGAACAAAAGTGTAACCTTATTTACAAAGCTTCTCTTTTATGCTTTACTTTTACTGATGTACTGTGACTACTTACAAGATATTATTTTTGCAAGGCCACACAATATTTTTGTTTTTCAGGCAATGCCTTTTATAAAAAATAAGTTCCATCATTATAAGAACAACTGAAAAGAAATATAATTTTATCATAAAAGATGAAAATGTAAAAAAGGTACATTGAACAATGGGTACATAGAGTTATAACTCAAAGGTACTTTGCAATAAAGATTAGTATTTTGACCATATTTACAGGATTTGTATACTATGAAAAAGCATTTCAAATATTACTTTAAATTTGAAATGTGGAATTGCCTGAGAAACAAATTTATAGAAACAGTATCCATTTGCTCAGGATAAAGCCAGTTGTCCATTATTGAACTCTGTAACACTCTTCCCTATAAATATAAAGACAGCCTTTCTTATAAATTTATTTTTGACATTCTTTAAAAAAAAGAATATCTTTCCATATCCATTCATTCTTTCACCTCTGTCATTTAATGCTAAATGATGTTTCAGTAGATTCAACTGAATTATGAGGATCACTGTAGCCTCTTTGATGGATGTTATATGCCACGAGAAAAGCTTCTCCAATTATGCTACAGACCAAGCAGAGCTATCCTACCAAAGAACCACATAAACACAGTACTCCCACTAAGAAAGGTCTGCAAAAACATTTAAAATGGATACTGTCTCTAACCTGGAATGATCCAAAACGTATTAACTTTGTCACACATGTAACAGCGTTAGTGTCAGGCCAATACATTTAACTGAAAATATTTTTCATTCCTAACTTTACAGAAGAAGCTTTCCATTCCTATGTATTTTTAGTATCTTCCCAAGTCTCTGTTTAGCCGTTGCCATACCCTTCTTTAACCGCTTTCCTGAAAGATAATATATATATATATAAAATTAATGATCTTGAAATATGAACATACATTTTAACATCAAGATTTATTTCACATCTATGACCTCCAATATACAATTGAAAATTATTGATGAACTTACAGGATGCATGTATTTTATACTTAGGCTGTTAATGACACATCATTATAATGATATAATGATTTCTGATGGCCAGGTGCAGTTAGCAAAGATAAAATTAGAAAAAATGCGAATGAAGTTTGAGTTGGGACAAAGGAAACTAGAGACAGAGCAAAGGAAGATAAATACTGAGATGGAAGTGAAGAGGATGCAGATAGAGGCTGATCTAGCAATGAAGAAGATGGAGCTGGAACAGAAGAGGATGGAGTTAGAAATGAAGAAGATAGAGGATGAGTTAGCAATGAAGCGAAGGAACTTTGTTAGAGCTAGGGCTAAAGAATTAGTCGAGGTCGATAGTCCTTTGCAGCCTGATGTTGTTCCCTGTGACAGCCCTAAACAGGAGGCAAATTATGATGACTTGTCCGAGACTTTTCTGTCTTCACTGGAGAATCAAAATCCTTGTATTGACCCCAAATATAAAGACTTGTCTCTGTCCAGGAAAGAATTTATAGTGGAGCAGACTAAAGATCCTGAGAGTACTGAATTGAGAGAAGAAGCACTCTCAAGTGATGAGAACAGTGAACCTAATCATAATTGTTTGAAGTAGACAACAGGTTGGGAAGGATCCATAGATAGAAGTTAGGGCCAATGTGTGCAAGTGGAACATATGTAAGGAGGCTGCAATGCATGCATAATGACATCAAGCAGTATAACTTGTGCAAAATTCTTCTCTGCATACAAGGCCTATGAACACTGTGAACCCAGTGCATTGAAGCAGGCCTAAACTAAAAGGATTAAAGTCTGCTTACATATTAGCTAAATTTATCTGGGCCATTGTAAACGACTCCACAGCATCTGCTATCTACAAGGCATTTTATTATTTTGCTCCCACTCGCTATCACTAACAGTTCTTCACACCCCAGCCCCTGTCCTATGCTCCCTTAATCATCTCTCAAACTTACAAAAGCCTCTCCATTCAACACTTATCCTTGATTGCCTGTTTGACTATTCCTGGCCATCCCACCTAATCATCTCCCTCCCCACCCCTAGACAAATCCCCCCCCCCCCACCTCACCTTGATTCCCTTTGGCTGACACCACACTCAATTCCAGCTCAATCTGCCCTATAGCTTCATCCTATCACCAACCTTTATACTCCCTTTAACATCATCCAATCGCTTCTCTGGCCCAAATTTCTCTCTACTTCCCATGATCCTCACCCCACCACTACCATCTGTAGCTCAATTGATTTCTGCAAGTTCCGCAATTGCAACTCACCACCACTTTAACATGCGTTTTTTGTATTGTAGTTTCTAGTTTACCTCCATAAATGCTACTGACCTGATGAACATTTCAGCACTGCTTTTATTTTGCACTTTAGTTTCTGCTTTTCTTGTTTTTCACACACATCTTCAACTTTTGCATTGACAAACTATTCATGAAACATTTTAGGCAGATATCTGGCATCAGTTATGAGATACCTCATTCCATTTTTGTAGAATAAGAAAACTTCCATTTTAGAAGTAATGAACTTACAGTACTAAATGATATAAGTGTAAAGCTTGCCATTTTTGTCTAACACTTGGATCTTAAATTTGATTACAACCTTGTAACTTTACAGTCACTGAATTTCATGTAATGTATTATTTAGTCTTGGATCCTATATTCTGATATGAAGCACAAATGGCTGGCTTTATACATTTTTGAAAGATTAACAACTGTGGCATAATCATTGAATTTTTATAGCGTGATAGTCTAAGCACAACAGTTATTAAGAAACTGATGCATTTTTTTGCTGCCAGGATTAAATCACAGAATTAGTTAAGTTAAACATTTAAACAAGATACTGCAATGACTTTCATTGCCATTAAATATTACTGTAATTTTGACATTTTTGAATTTTGCATATATGCTGCATACATAACATACAATTCAATAATAAAGCAACTCTAACCTTAGGTATAAAATTAACGTTCCAAGTCATTGAACTCAGTACAAGAATGAGTTGGAACACTGAAAAATTTAAATCAGTCTGTAACCATGGTTCAATTAACTCTTCAAAAGATCTGCAACTTATTTGCAGACTTATGCTCCACCTTACCACCTTGTACCAACAATTCAACAACTACTCCAACAATTAGCTTTGTTTGAATAGATTATATTCCTGATCACTGACTTCATGGACCTTTAACTAAGGATGCTGACTGTAGCTATGAACTTGTATTCACAGCAAAATGTATCTACAAGGTATAACATTTACTACTGTTTCACTAATAATGCCAAACTATCAATTGACGCTTAAAATGCTACAAAGGGAAGAAGATACCACACAATGCATTCAAAGGCAAGCAATATTTACTATTGACCTACTCTCAACCAATGAAAAACTAACATAAGAGGGAAAATATATATGCGACATTATAAGAAAAATTGATTAATGTGATGCTATATTGATGAATAATCAAAAAGTAATATTTCCAGATGCTGGAAATTTGAAATAAAAACAGAAAATACTGGAAATAATTCTGATGAAAGATTATTAAACTGAAACTTTAATGCTGTTTCTCTCTTCACAAATGCTGCCTGACCTACTGAATATTTTGAGCTTTTCCAGTTTTATTTGAGTGATGAATAACAGTAAATCACTGTTAGTTTTATTTTGTCTTTCTACTGCCTAAGGAAATTCATGGCCTACTATAAAAATCCAAAGGTGCAAAAATTTCCATTAGTTCAGAGTGAGGCATGGAGGATCACAGGTGCTGTGATTTACAACAGATTTTACTATTTTGGTGTGAGGATGTTCTACTGGCAATTTAATTGTGTACGTCGTAACTTTCAATGTAAATCAATCTTAATGAACCTGCTATGAGATCCACTGAGCTCGTGTCCCCATACCTGGACTCTATTCTGTTCCTCCGGTCCAATCCCTTCCCACCTACATCCGTGAACCCTCACACACTCTCCAACTCTTCCATAACTAAGTTCTCTAGCACGAGCAACCTCCTCTTCACCATGGACGTCCGGTCCCAATATACCCCCGTTTCCCATCATGACAGCCTCACCACCCTTTGCTTCTTTCTCGACCAGAGACAGAACCAATCCCCTTCCACTAACACTCTACTCCGCCTGGGTGAAATTGGCCTCACTCTAAACAACTTCTCTTTCGATTCCTTTCACTTTCTACAGACTAAGGGTGCAGCCATGGTCCCCAGCTATACCTGTCTTTTCATTGGCTACGTTGAAGAGTCTCTATTCCAAGCCTACTCTGGCCCCATTCCTCAACTCCTTCTCTGCTATATCAACAACTGCATTAGTGCCACCTCTTGCACCCTTGCGGAACTCGATAGTTTCATAAATTTCATCATTAATTTTCACCCGGCTCTCCAATTCACTTGGACTATCTCTGATACTTCTCGTTCCATCTCAGGAGATTCTTTATCCACCGACATCTTCTACAAACCTTCTGATGCCCACAGCTACCTTCACAACAGCTCCTTTCACCCTGTCACAAGGACGCTATCCCTTTCTCTCAATTTTTCCGCCTCCCCCGCATCTGCTTCCTTGATGAGGCTTTCCACTTCAGAATATCAGAGATGTCCAACTTCCTTACTAACCGTGGCTTCCCCTCTACCGTGGTCGAGAGAGCTTGCATTCACATCTCTGCCATTTCCCACAACTCTGCTCTCACCCGCCCCTCCCAGACCCAATAGGAATGGGGTCCCCCTTGTCCTACATTTCATCCCACCAGCCTACATATCCAACACATCATTCTCCACCACTTCTGCCACCTTCAACAGGACTCTAGCACCAAGCACATCTTCCCCTCCCCACCCCTTTTTGCCTTTCGTAGGAACCGCTCTCTCCACAACACCCTAGTTCACTCCTCCCTCCCCACCCATCCCGCTCCCACCCCTGGGACTTTCCAGTACCCCTGCCAAATGCGTAACACCTGCCCCTACACCACCTCCATCCAGGGACCTAAACAGTCCTTTCAGGTGAGGAAGATTTACCTGCACCTCCCCTAATATCATCAACTACATTCGGTACTCCAAGTGTGGCCTCCTCTACATTAGTGAGGCCAAACACAGACTAGGGGACCATTTCGTAGAACACCTGCACTCTGTCCGTAACTGCGATCTGCATCTCCCCATTGCCAGTCACTTCAACTCCCCCTCCCACGCCATCACAGATATGTCAGTCCTTGGCCTCCTCCACTGCCAGGAGAAGTCCGAGTGGAAACCGGAGGAACAGCACCTCATTTTCCGTCTTGGAACCTTGCAGCCTAATGGCATGAACATTGAATTCTCCCACTTTAAGTAAACCAAACCCCACCCCCTCCCCCCGCAATATCATGCCTCTTCTTTTCTTTCCTTTCCTAGCCTTTTTTTCTCCTCACCTATTTCCTTTATTTCCCTCTCCTACCCTCTCCCCATGCCACCTGCCTCCATACCTTTGACCCATCCCTGGTGTATCTGCTCTCCCCTCCTCCCCCACATCTGCCTATCACTAACTCTTACCTGCATCTACCTATCACCACCTTGTGCCCACCCCACCTCCCCTCTTTTGTCCACCTATCACAGCTCTGTTCCCCCCCCCCCCCCTATATATCGGGCTTCCCCTTTTCCTGTCTTCAGTCCTGAAGAAGGGTTTCCCCCCCCTCCAAAAATGTTGACTGTTTTTCTTCATGGATGCTGCCTGGCCTGCTGAGTTCCTCCAGTATCTTGTTGTTTTTTCATCTAGATTCCAGCATCTGCAGTCCTTTGTTTCTCTGCTATGAGATCTGCCACTTCTATCACTTGGGAGCTGGACCCCAGGTAAAAACAGAAACATGGAGAAATTGGAAAATAAGACGCATTGCAGTTTTTGGTGAGGGATAGGATGTAGACGAAAGGGTTTTGGATTAATTGAAGTTTATGGAAGATAGAAGTGGGAAGCTGGCAAAAGAATAGTTGTGTGTGGCAATGATGGGGTGGATAGAAGCATCCTGTGTGAAGGAAGGACTATAAGGCTAGGAATTCAGCTAAAGTTGAAGAAGGATCACCAATGTTGCAAGCAGTGAAAGGACAATCCATTCAGATCAACTCAAATGTTGAAATAGAGTCCGGTAAACATTAGGTTTAAGAGCTGTCATGTAGCAGGAAATGGATGATAGCTTACTCTTTCAGATGAATTCACAAAAATCCAGAGAGCCCAACAGTGACATTCTTGTCTACAAATTGAATAGCATTAGCTTAGCCACATTAAATTGTCATTGTACATTTTACTTGTGCGTCTGCCACTGCAAGATTCACTAATGCAAAGGGGTATGGTTTGCCCTTTGTGTGTTTGCCATTGTAGAGTGACCCCAGTTAAGACCTGATCTATGGTCAGGTGCAGAGGGGACCTGGGATTAGAGCTGTTGGGGGAGAAAGCTGGCAGTGTGGAGAATGGCAGTGTAAAGAGAATCAAGAGTAATTGTTGGGCCATCATCAGAGAAGATGTCATTGGGATGTGAGGTTGGGAGACAGGTTGGAGTGGCAGGAGGTTGATGATTGGTGCAGCAGGTTGATAGGGAGGTTTAGGTGCCAGGCTTCAGTGGGCAATAAAGGGTGGTACTGCTTTGTAGGAGGGTCCAGGTTTGCAGCTCAGGGATCGGTGTTGGGGAGGATGGTTGACTCAGCAGTCATGGTGTTTGAGTTAAGATCATGAGCAGGGGTGATGGGGAAACTGGAGGGAGAGCTGTGTTAGCAGGGGACCTACCTGTGACAGCTTTCCAAAGCCAAGCCCCTGCTCAGGCAGATTCCTTTCAGGTAACATTAAAGCAGACCTTACTGACACTTCTCCTATTTGTGTGACTAGCTAATGGTATGGTCCACATATACATGCAAGAATGGAACTCAGGCTTGAATTATGCACAATTGGACACTATTCCATTTGTCCAGGATTCTGTTCATTAAGGTGTCTGATACACAGAGGACCCAGAAGCAACGCCCTGGACTGGCACCCACTGACCACACTGAATATTCATTCACTCCACCACCGGTATTCCACAACTGCAGTGCGTGCCTCCTACAAAATCCACTGCAGTTACTCCTTAGGTTACTCTGACAGCGTCTCCCAAGTCCATGATGTCAACTGCTAAGGACAAGGACTTCAGAGGCACAGTGCCACCACTTGCCCAGTCCCAAGCAAGTTACATAGCATTCTAAGTTGAAAAAAAAATCTCTGGGTGTAAATCCTGGAACTTCCCCTATCGTGATAGCCCCTTCAGTAGAAGGACTGTAGTGTTCAAGAAAGGTGGCTCACCATCACCATTTCAAGGGCCATTAAGGATGGGTGATAAATGCTCACCTTGCTAGTGATGCTCAGATCTTGAAAGATCAAATTTAAAAAACTAGTGGACTTCTGCAACTCACAGTAGGTTCTGAATTTTCTGTTGTATTTTGTTTTTCCATTGAAATTGAATTACATATTGCACAAAAGTGCATCTGTAAATTGCGAAGTCGATTGGCTCTTCAGATTGCAAAGTAGATTGGATTTCTACTCCGTCTGTTAGCTGAAGACTGTTTCACTACAGAGTCAGACTGAGGGTTGACTTGCATTTGCATGACCATTTTGTTGTCATTACAAAGTAAAATTGTTTACATCAATGATAAATATATTTGGTACACACATCATAATATTTATTCAGAATTGCAATTTGTCAGAACGGTATTCTTTTAAATTTATTCAGTTTTCAGAATCTGGGCATTATTGGCAACCACCATTTACTGCCCTTGGGAACGTAGTGGTGAAAAAAAGCGAGGAAATTATTTTTAAATTAGTTTACCTGATACTTAAGCTTTACCCAATTCTCTAGAAATGACATTAGCACTCCCCAAATGATTGAAGAACTTTAATCTCCATAAAGTTGTAGAGACAATTAAATATAAAAACATTTGAAATAAAACATTTGAAAAATCAGTTTGTCACAAGTATATATTAATTTAGAAATTGTTACTGCTGCCTCACACTGAGTGCAGGGAACATAATATATTCATGATCAGCACCAAGACTCAGCCAGGAGCTTTAAGAAGCTGCTCATGGGAGAAATGGATTTGAATGCAGAGCCAGCAGCATTTCTTTCCTAAAATACAATGGATTCTGTGTAATTGAATCTTCAAGACTGAGACTCCAGATTATTACACGGTCAGGGTATTAAGGAATATAGATTAGTTATTAAAAGGCAGGATAGGTTCAAAGGGCTGAATGGCAAACAATAACTCCTGTTCACCTAAAAGAAAAATGGAAGTCCCCTTATGTCTTCTATCTTGTCTATTTTGTCAGCAGACACAACCTAAACCCGCCTGCTTTTACAGGTGTTTGAGTGTGGCAGGTTTCTCCCAAACACAAACCTGTCTTCATTTTCCATCTGGAACACTGATGCAATGGGTCTCAAATTCAATCCTACTATGTTTGTCAGCCAACATAATAGTCTCCCTGCAATAATGCCTTTGGTTATTCACTGATCACTGCCCCCTGTTTGTTTGTTTTAGCTTAAGCTGCACTTTTTAATTCACAGTGATGTCTTCTGTGGCATAAGCTGGTTCCTTCCATTAACTTGTGCTAAGTTATAATACCTGCATGGCTATCAGTCTTCATTTCCGTAGAAGCACTTTCCTGAGGGATTTTGATCGAGTCATCTGGTAATACTTTCCTTTTGGTATACTTTCTCTTCTGCACTTTCTGTTGCTCCTACAAAGAAAAATAATAAGTATTATTAACATGAAATGTGTGTGTTTGTGAACATCTGTATTTTTATTAATGTTCATGATAATGGATCAAATTGTAATTGATCCAATTTGATCACCTGCACTTCGCTCCTGTGGCAGCAGTATCTACTGTATGGAGGCGTCCAATTTGTCACCCTTGTGCGAATAACATGCAGGTGAATCTAAGGCCCACCCCCCACATCGTGCTGATGGCCTTTCACAGCTTGCCACAATCAGAAGGCATTTTCACTGGTTTTAGGGATTTCTGATTTTCGGAAACACTTAAAAAACTTAAATAGATTTAAATAGATTTCTATAAAATACCTCAAAAATAGAAAATAAATTTAGTTAAAAATGCATTAACTACATTAAATTGATAAAAACACTGAAGTGAAATAAAGGTAAATAAACAAAAAAAATTAACCTGAACTTGCTGTTCAATGGAGTTTAGTGATCCTGTTTAAATGAATAGGATTGATGCATGCAAGCCAGCTGTGGTTGGCATAAAGCTGAGAAGTTATTTGCAAGGTGCTTCCAGTCCCTCAGTGCAGTCTGGAACTGCCACTGAACTCAATATCAAGTGCAGTAACAGAGTTGGAGGTCAGATGCACTGGCAACCAAGCTCCAGCATACCTCCAATTTGTGTATTGAATTGTGCAGACATAAAATTCAAAGACACAGCACACGCTGGGGTATGGATGGGGTAGTGGTTCCTACAGAACTGTCACCAGTTATTGATCATATAAAGCTCTGTACTTCCTGCTGATTCCAGTCTGGGATGATGGTGGACCAGTAAACAAATAATGGGAAGATGAAGCTCAACGAGCTTCTCCCTCCTAAACACTGGCAGAGCCCAGCATAAGAGTGCACTGTAACAGGAGAAACATTTGCAACTTTCTTCATCCACAAGTGCCCAATGAATGATCCATCTCAGCTGCGACCATCACAGAAGCCAGTGTACAGCCAATTCAATTCACTCCATGTGATAACAAAAAATGACCAAGTGCACTGCTGACAGGAAAGGCCATGGGACTAGACAACTTCCCAGTACTTCAATACTAGCTATGTTTCTCACCAAACTGTTTCAGTATAGATGTAACATTGGCAATTACTACCTCCTATAAAAGGGAGTCTAATCACCTCTCCTTGACATTTAACATCTATTACTTTTCTCAGATTCACCATCAGCATCCAGGTGTTGGGTGTGGTAGGGGAACATCCCTTTGACCTGAAACTTAACAGATCTGTCATAAAGCTACTGTGGCTACAACAGGAGGCACTCTGAGATAAGTTACTCACCTCCTGACCACCCCCCCCCCATGTGTTTTAATCATCTGCAAGTCCTTTGTCTAAATGGAGATGAATAGTTGCCTTTTGGCAGGATAAGTGTCATTGTGACAACATTCAAGAAGCAGCATAATCCAGGACAGAGAAGCCCACATATTTGACATCCCATTCACCACTGACATGCAGTTGCTGCAGTGCAAGATATCTACAGACTGCACAGTTGCAACTTACTAAGGTTTCTTTGACACCACCTCCCAAACCCATAATTTCCATCACCTAGAGTGATAAGGGCCGCAGGTGCATGTGAATGCCATCTGCTGCAAGATCCCCTCAGGTCACACACCATTACTTGGAAATATATTACCACTCCTTCATCAGTGGTCAGTGGAGAAGGTCTGTGGGATTAGAAGCTGGTTATCGGTGTGAAGGGAAATTTGCACAATGGTCACAAGCTTAGTGGATAGTGACCAAAGTCAGGCAAGTACTTTAGTCACATTCGCAGTATAGGACAGGAACCTGCTCATGGAACACACAGAGACATGCTTCTCGGGCACTTTGGAAACCTGGTAAGTGGCTTGCTGACTCTCCTGTGTGAATGAAAATCCTGGAAATGGCACCCTGACATCCATTGTATGCCATCGGATGGCATTTTGCAGATTAGGGAGATCATGCATTATGCAACAGATGCACAGAGGATGCCAGAATGAAACTTGGTGGCTTTGTGATCTTCATTGGAAGTCCCTAATTTTCTTTGAATATCTTAAACTTGAAAATGGATTGCATACTGCACAAAAACATGGCACCATATTATCCAAAGCTTAAACATACAGAATTTATTTAGGTAATTTATTATATAATTTTTTCATAAGTATGCATTCAACACAGGTGAATATGTATAATATAAATGTGTACACAGCTTTTTTATTTTAATTTCTGAAAAAACTAGTTTTAAGTGAGTACCTGTGGCCAGATACATACAATAATATCTTCACCGAACATAATTTAAGGTTTCTGTTCTATATATGATGGTGAAATCTTTCAGCAGCTCACCTGTTGAGATAATTTTGCAGCAGCTGCTGCTAATCCAGTTTCTATTGAGGCAACCCTTGCCCCTTCTCGTGTTGGTCTGTCATGCCGAGGAACAGATGGTGTAACTCTAGCTAAAGAAATACACAAATATTTATTTGTAATTGTTTCACGTCATATAATAAAGATAAACCCTTAAGCTACTTTTAGTTTTAAGTTCAATTGTCTAACTTGGATAATGACAGAAACGCTTTTCCTAGAGTATATATTTTAAATGACAGTTTTATTTGTCATGATACTAATACTAATTGTAAAGGTATACCATCCTTAAAAGTTTTCACACTCATATTAAGATTAATTGAATTGTTCTCCATTACTGATATGAGAGGAATCAAAAAACATGATTTCAAAAATGCTCATCTGTACCATTTCTTTCAGGTTACAGGTCATCCCCAGGTTAGAGCAGGGTTCCATTCCTGTGAACTGTTTGTATCTGGACAGTTCATAAGTTAGAAAAGTGGGCATGATCAGAATTCCCAGCTGGCAGAAGATGCCTGCAGCCCTGCAGCAGCTGGCAAATCCACACCGCTGGTCTCCCAAACGCCCATTCGTACATACGGGCTGTACATAAATGTGGCGTTTGTCAGCTGGGGAGGACCTGTAAAGATATTTGGTTTGGCATATTGGAATACAATTAAAAATATCCTGAAAGTATACCGATCCCTTGAAATCTGTAAAAAAAAATCTACATTACAGGAGAGTATATAAAATGAGAAAGGTATAAACACAAAAATATTTGAAGGACTCCCTCATCAGTGATCAGATTATTTGCGGTTTCCTGGAGTGCATCCTGAGGGAACAGCATATTCTAGAAAAGTGCATACAGGTGTGAAAAGCTGAGGAACTATCCAAAGCCAGACTAGATATGTTGAATGTCCAACAGTAAGCAATACATTTGGTAAACAGCGAGTCAAGAGGCAAAAAAAAAGGGAAAGTGATGCAGAGATTGCTGGTATTATAGATGACAGCATCATTGGCTGACTCAAGAATTGCCCTGCATATAATTATGGATTAAGTTACTATTGGTGAATGTCCCTTTTAGACGTAGCACAGTAGTGTGTGTGTGTGTGTGTGTGTGGCGTGATGACGACAACAACAGGAGATAAGGACGTGATGACGTTTTGGAGCAGACAGTCAGAGTCAGTCAGTCAGAGCGAGCGAGAGAGAGAGAGAGAGAGACCAAGAGAGAGAGAGACACCTGCCTGCTGGTCTCTGTATCGATGGATGAAAAACAATAACTGTGTCTGTCACTATAATCCACATATGGATTTTTGGAGTAATCCAGTGGAGTCCACTTTGTCATTAACCTGTAGAGGGAAACAGGTATTTGTATGGATGGCCACGTCTTAAATGCCTTTTGGGGTGGCAGGTACTTCGGAACAAAGGAATGGAGATCATCAGTGATTGAGGTGTCGTATGAGTTCCATCGTGGAACATCTGGATTTCGTAATTACTCTCTATTTTCTCTATACATTTCCTCTTCAGTCAATGGTGGTTTTGCAGAAGCCTTTGCTCACGTTTCACCTTACGGCTTGCTGAACTGAACTTTGAGAACTATTCCTGGACTTGGAGCTTTGGGAATTTGCCACACACACACTTCAAGTTTAGTTTTGGGGTCAATGTTTAAGATTTAACATTTTTACTTCTAACATTCTAACATTTTTACTTCTATTTTTCTTATCATCATAAGTAGTTATTAATAAAATAGTTCTTAACACTTATACATGACTCGGTGTGTTTCTTTTGTTGCTGGTACGTGACAATATAAAGGAGAAAAGTCAGCTAGGTATGACTTTTTCTACAATTTTGCATGATGAAGAGGACAGGGAATGTCCAGTGAGTTGATGAAATCATCCGTGAAGGAACAGAGGGAGGGTTAGATTCATTGTACCATTCGAAAACAATGTAATTGCCAAATGAATTCAGCAAGCCATCAATCTTGATTGGAATTGGAATTGGTTTATTATTGTCACTTGTACCAAGGTACAGTGAAAAACTTGTCCTGCATAACGTTCATACAAATCAATTTATTACACAG
This sequence comes from Pristis pectinata, assembly GCF_009764475.1. Classification (NCBI taxonomy): domain Eukaryota; kingdom Metazoa; phylum Chordata; class Chondrichthyes; order Rhinopristiformes; family Pristidae; genus Pristis; species Pristis pectinata. The sequence continues at coordinate 21,919,098 of NC_067410.1, forward strand.
TGCATTGAGGCAGTACAAGGTAACACAATAACAGAATGCAGAATAAAGTGTAACAGCTACAGAGAAAGTAGACAATAAGGTGCAAGATCATAATGAGGTATATTGTAAGGTCAGAGTCTGTCTTATTGTACTAGGGAACTGTTCAATTGTCTTATATCAGTGGGATAGAAGCTGTCCTTGAGCCTGGTGGTATGTGTTTTCAGGCTTTTGTATCTTCTGCCCGATGGAAGGGGGGAGAAGAGAGAATGTCTGAGGTGGGGAGGCCACTTCAACTTTCCAGGGATGCAGCTTGGTACTTCAGGTTGGAGGTTGCCGGGGAGTCTTGGTGAGGAACAGTACCACATGAATGCCTGTACATTGGGGAAGCCTGAATCACTGCACCTGCTTACATGAACTGCAGGAAAAATAGATGAAGATATTTCTCCTCCAGAACAGTTTGAGTAACTTCTCTAATGCTTCAGTGAACAGTACATAGTGAGATGTGGCAGAGATTGGCAGCAGCAGCCTGTAATGATCCAGAGGCTAGGATAAAGAGACTGACCATGGCAACCTCCATGGGCAAAACAGTCCAGGCACATTTGTAATGTTGTGATTGAGGTTGCAGGAAGTCATAGTGAGGACCAAACCTTCAGTTTCAGTGTTGGCCCTTTAAATAATATGGTTGTAGGGAAACTAGGCTTACTAAAACCTTATTTTCTGTGAATAAGGTAAAGCTGATTTTTTTTAAGGTTGAAAATAACGCTGGAGACAAATTATGCATGGTGCACTATGATGCAAGTTGGAGGGCAAACAAAAATCCCTCTGAAAAGTCAGGAGCTGGATTTCCCAATGGGCACTAAGAAACCCAGAAATGGGAACAAAATTGGTCTTCTTCGGTTAAGCCGATTTTCAGCTGCACAGCGCCATTTTTATTTGGTGTTACAGGAATGAGCTTCTAGATCAAACATCATTTAACATCACAAAACGTAATGATTTATCTGTTCCTAGGACAAAGAATTTCCACCCCAGAAGACCAGATATGTGACCAGCACCAATGTTTTGGAGTTGTGCAAGGAATTTCTAGGTCCATATGCATAATAGGAAAATGACAAAAATATGCACTTCCTATCATTTTTGTTCATTTTGTACAATTCATTATCTTACTGGAAAATTGAGTAGTTAAATACTTCTCTTTTCAGCTGATCTTTCACAACCATTTATAAATAATACATTATTTCAGCATAGAAATCATAAATTATGATTAGCTATGACAAATTTTATTTAAAACATAGACAAAATAAATTAATTTCACATTAAGTTTGTCTCTTAATTTCATCTACATATTTTAGTAGAGGCTTTTATCAGGGCTAATACAAGCCTAAACTATTTTGTTATGCAAACCTCACATATTTTTAAAATTATCAGTAAGATACAAGTAGTCAATCCCCTCTTCATAAAAAATAAAGTTAAAATCATTATGTCATTTAAATCTTCCATTTCATTTTACACTTATTATTAATCATAAATATCTAAATTTTAGAAAACTTATTATTGGCTGCACTAATTAAATGCATTAACTGAAAATCTTGTCCCAGTCCATACAGTTGAAATAAGAAAATATACTTGTTCCCAAATAACACACATTGTGTACAGTGATCCACAATAACACCAAAATGATGCAAATATTAAATGCACTTCTTTATTGCAAAGTTACCTGTAGGATTCCAAGGTGTATCATCTGCACTTCTTCTCTTTTTGGATCTGGATTTGAAAACTGGATCATCATCATCAGATTCAAGTGATGGGTAAACTGGACACATAAGAGGAATCTATAGATATTCATTGATTATATTATGCAAATAAATCATTTCACTTTTGTGGCCACTGATATTCAGCAGCCAAAATCTGATTCCAAAAGAATATTTCCACATTTTCAAAATATCTCTGTATCTTGCTAATAGCATTTCTCTGTAAGGTAACAATTGTAGGTACAAATATTGTAAATGCCTGTATTAGATCCCTCAAACTCCTTTTCAATAAGAACAATCCAGCTTTTCCAGTCTGTCTCCATAAATGAAGTCTCTCATCCTTGGAATCATATCAGTAGGTCTTGTCCACACCCTCTCCAAATCCTTTAACAGTTTTCCTAAAGTGAGTTGCCCAGAGCAAATATTCTATAAAGGTTCATCACGAGTTCCTTGCTCTTGTATTAGCCTCTGTTTATAAAGCCCAGTATATTTTTTAACCACTTTCTCACTTTACAACAAACTACACACAGATATCCCCAGTACTCTCTATTCTTGTACCCCTTTTAGAATTCTGCCCTCTTGTTTATATTACCTCTTCGCCTTTTTCCTACCAAAATTCAACACTTCACATTTCCCAGCTTATTTTTCAAAGGAAGTACCCTTGCTGGCATTTCAGATTTTTGAGATGTTTTCTGGCAGGATGGAAGCAGTGATCTGGTTGTGGAGGAGCCTTACAACAGTGGCAAATTTATTTGGGTAGCCTAACATAAACACATAAGAAATGGAAGCAGGAGTCCCGTCAGGCCAGCTCCAACAAAATCATCACCAAACTTTCACCTCAGCACTACTTTCTTGCACTAACCCATATCCCTTCATTCCCTTAATATCTAAAATTCTATCAACACCTTTCTTGAATATACTCAGCACTGTACCCAAGCCTTCCAGAGATTTCCCTGGTCAGAAGATTGACTACAATGTTCTTGACTGCACAGCCAACACTATCTATCTGCCTGTCACTTGTTGATGTTTTCTTTCCAAAAGGTGGTATAGTTACCAGTTTCTTTCCTTCTGGAATTCTACAGGGCACTGGTGAGACCACATCTTGAATACTATGTAGTTTTGGTCTCCTTACCTAGGAAGGGAGGTACATGCCATAGAGGGAGTGAAGCTAAGATTCTCTAGACTGGTTCTGAGGGATAGAGGGATTGTCAGAGACTCGGCCTGTATTCTCCATTGTTTAGAAGAATGATGGGTGATCTCATTGACACACACAAAATTTTCCTACAGAGCTTAACAGGCAGGACGAAGAGAGGATATTTCCCTGGCTTAGGAGTTTAGAATCAGGGGCCACATTCATGGAATAATCAGTAGGCTATTTAGAAATGAGGAGAGATTCTTCACACATAAGGTGGTAAACCTCTGGGATTCTCTACCCTGAAGGGCTATGGATGCTTAGTCATACCTATTTATGGGTTCATGAAAAATAGAGATGTCTGGACAGTAAAGGAATCAAGAGATAAGGCACATGAAAATGATACAGAGGAAGAAAATCATCTGTGACCTTGATGAATAATGGAACAGGTTCAAAGGGCCGGATTGCTCCTATTTCTTGTATTCTAATATTCATGTCGCCATCAGCTGCACATTTAGCTTTGTAGAGAGCAATGATATCAATATTGTAAAATGAAATAATGTACATCAATAACCAGAAAAAGTAGTATAACCTAATAGTGTTATTTTGAGGAGATTCTGGGACAGAAGGATGTGGTCATGCATATACACAAATTTGTGAAGGTAGCAAACTAAGTTAATGAGATAGTTAAGAAAGTATTTGGGATACTTGGGTTTGTAAATAGGGGTTGTTAATATAAAAATAAATAAGGCACATTAAACCTTTATTAATTTCTATTAGATCTCGGATGGATTTTTTGTTTCACAGTTTTGAGCACCACACTTTTGGGTAGATGTCAAGACCTTGGAGGGGAACATTGGAACATTTACCAGGATGAAACTAAAAATGAAAGTCGTAAGTTACACAGAGAGTTTTGAAAGACTGTGTTTGTTCATAGGAGGTTAAGGAGGTTGATGAGAGACATGTTGAAAATCATGAGGGGCTTTGACAGATAAAGTCAAGGGAAAAGCTTTTCTTTAGCAATGGATATGTAACAGGTCAGATTGTGCTTGACCTGGCCCATGCCTCAGGAGAATACCTGCAATCACATTTACCTTCTGAAGCTAGCCCCATTGCTGTAGTTGTTCCACAAGGGGATGCAGTCTACAAGCAGCAACAGGTCACAGAAAGAGGAAACAAAGTTTCACTCATGGACTGCCCTGAAGCCTTTCTGAAAGCATTTTCCACTGTTGGTAAATGCCTGTGGTCAGAGATACTTGAAAGAGAAAAAATACTGAATTACATAGAAATGAAAAAAAATCATTTCAACTGCATTTGACTCATATTAATTAATAACATTAATTAATGGACCAGCACTAGAATTCCAGGGGTGCAGCAAGAGGTTACATATACCTGCGTCTGACCCCCAGCCTGTTCCATACTTGTGCCCTGCAAAGCACAAGCATGGTAGTCTGAAATGCACTGAAGCACGTGGCAGAGCCACCAGCTGAAGAGGAGCATGATCTAACCTAACTAAAGATCTAGAGGTGAACTTAGAAGAAATATCTGAGATCTGGTCTGTACGGACTAGCCTTTGTTCAGTTGGCTACAAAGGCAATTCATCTTTTGCTGCTGGAGGCCAACATATTGGGAATACTCATTACTTAAATGCATTTAGAGAGTCAGGACTACAAGGGATCATAACTAGAGCAGCAGAAAAATCCTAGTATTTAATTCATAGAGTCATATATCACAGAAGCAGGCCCCTCACCCCATCATGTCCATGCTGACCACCAAGTACTCATCTACACTAATCCCATTAACCAGAACTTGATCCATAGGTTTCTACACCTTCATTGGTATGAACACAAGATCAACTGGTGTGGTATTTCAGCATTCTATATTTAAAAGAATCTCACAGAATAATATTTGCAAGGCCTCACATAATACTTGTCCTGCCTACAGAATGGTGGGCTATATTGGCCTAGATTAATTACTAACTTAACTTTTTAATTACCCCTTTCTTTTCTTGCCCAATTTAGTGTTCAACAATACTAATCATATATTTTTCTCTGTCCAAGGGATAAAGAAAGCAGGCATTAGAATCCTGCTTCAAATTAGAAACAGTTCCCATACCTTTCTTTGATTGCATTAAGGTTAAGCCTATTCTAATTGAACAAAATATTCAATATGTTATATACTGATCCAGTTAGCATAAGCAATTCAACCACAGAGACAATAATAAACACACTCATAAAATAGTTTGAATCTCATTAATACTTTGGTGAGTTAAAGTAAATCCTAAACAAACCCACAGGGATATTTTTGGAAGATAGTGTTAATGATTAATTAGTGCATGTAATCCAGTAAATTATTACATAATGTCTGAATTTAATTCAGTTTTGCAGCAAATTGTATGTTGTTTACTCTTCATTCAAATGTCAGATACGTTTGCAATTAAGATGATAATTTGGTAACTTTTATCAATACATACTAAAGTTCAGAATATGTACTACATATAAATCTTAGACACATATTTCCTTTGAAATTTACATCCAGTTTTGATCATTATTCTAACATTTTGCAGGTGGAGGTTACATTGTCATATAACCATGCAGGCTAACACAAGGGGACATAATTTTAAGGTGATTGGAGGAAGTTACAAGGGGGATGTCAGGGGTAAGTTTTTTTTTACACAGAAAGTGGTGGGTGCATGGAACGCACTGCCAGCAGAGGTTGTGGGGGCAGATACATTAGAGACTCTTAGATAGACACATGATTGATAGAGAAATGGGGGGCTATGTGGGAGGGAAGGGTTAGATAGACATTAGAGCAGGATAAAATGTTGGCACAGCATTGTGGGCCAAAGGGCCTGTACTGTGCTGTAATGTTCTATGTTCTATGTTAACTTATCTGCTGTTTGGAAATTATGATATTGTGGCCCATGCTGATCAATACAGTCAAAATACAGAGTAGAATGATTTATACTTTAGAGTACAAACTTTCTGCAATTAGTTCACAGATTTGCTTACATGAAATTTGAGGAATTTATCTTCCCCAAATCAACTAATCAATTGCCATCATGTAAATGAATGAATCAAATTGACATAGGAAAGTCTGAACAATGGTTAAATCATTACTGTTTATCATTGTTTAGATCTGGTATAGTGGGGAATTGTTCTGTCATTTTGCATTGACCCTCAGTTCTAATTTTGTGATATAAATTTGAAGGATATGGTGGGAAAAGGGGAATGGTCAAAATGAACCAACTTGAAATCTTCCATAAGAAGATTGAAAGATATTGACGACTGAGGAGAAGCCTGAAAACTGTTTTATGTTTTTTCATTGGGTGTTGCTGCTGCTTTGTAACATGACACAAGGCTATAAAAGAATGCAGATTAATGCCAAACACAACATGCCTTATACAACCATACATGTAAATAGTGAAAAGAATAACCAGGCCAATTGACAGGCCAACAATGATTGCCAAATATTCTGGCAGTGAACTTCAGAGTTCTACACTTGCGAATTTAGTTAATCAGAACTTCTTACTAACAAGGAAACATGGATAAATCAATTTACTTAAATTCATACATAAAATTTATATGCCTACATTATACTTTATTTCAAAACTGGTTAACCTTAATTAAGGGTGCAAAACTATTTTGAGTAAAAGCAGTCAGCTGACAGCTGTTCTTTGCTACTTCATAGCATTATTTTACTTGACTTGTATAGCTGTTGGGTCACTGTTATTTATCAAATGTTCTTACCATAATCAGAATCTTTGAAGCATGCTCCAAGACTGTCCTGATCTTCATAATCATTAATGTCAATAGTGCTCTGAGTAGTGCTTTTGACCAACCGTTTCCCTGTGTGCTTATTAATGTTGCTACTAGTTTTCTTTGATCCTTGATTTATCGAAGAGCTATTTTTAACTTGGTTACTGGTCCATGAAGTCTGCAAGCAAGAGTCTGAGGACTGAAGATTCGCCATGGATAACATGCCCTGGATTGCTTCCTGTGTGCTTGGTGAGGCTGGAGGTTGACTGAAAGAGAAGGAAAAGAACTCATGTTTTTTTTAATCAAAAGTAAAATAAAAGGACACAGTAAATGCAGGTATTTACTTTAATTATTACAGTCTGATTAAACGTTTGTACAAAACATGGAACATAAATACTAATATAAGTTACTGAAATTACAAGAATAATAGGTTTATAATTGGCTCAAATTCTGCAAGGGAATGCATGGAGGTTTATAAGGAAGACAGTTGGAATTACCAGTATTTGCCTACATAAGTGTCATTAAGTTTGAGATTCCCATGTACTACAGAATTCTGAACTCTTTGTACACCTACATTGGACTCCTCATGGAGTCTTCACTACTTATATTGGGAACTTCATCTATGAATGTTGTCCAGTTTGTACATGTCTCAGGAACAGCAAAATAGCTGTGAGGAACAAATATTGAATTTAGGTTATTTACATTTTTTTTAACAAATTGAGCTTTGTTGAGTATTCTCAAGTTTTATTACATTTTTCCTGTTATTTTAATTTTTAAAACTTCAATTATTCCATTTTTAATAATTTTTGAATGTTTCTTAAAGACATGCATAGCTTTTGTCCAGTTTGACAGCTGCCAAGCCACTTAGTCATGTTATCAAAAGTTTCTTTCAGCTGTTTTGTGGTTGAGAATTATTCTGGTCAGGACAGCATCACGATGAACAGGTGGGAGAATGCTGGCAACAAGTTCTGGACAATTACTGCTTTATAAAAGGATACTAGCTTGAGAAGTCATTTTCTTGGTAGATTTTTCAATTTTTATTGAAAAATATGATTTTTTTTGGCTGCTCTCCTTGGATCATTCCATCATTGTGGGAAACTGCTTATTATCACAGGGAGGAAGTCTCTCCATGGGAAACATGCATCCTAACTTGAGGCCTACCATTCCTTATGGTGCAATCCTTTCAAATCCACTAATGCTCTTAGCTCAGCTTCATAACTGTGATCCTTATAAATACTGTATCTATATGCTACATTAAAGGCATTGAAGGTAAAAAAAAAATGTCCTCAGAGTGCTATGGCTGTGAACAATTTTTTTTAAAGTTAAATTTTAATTTGAGAATTATGCTACTCTCCCAAGCTACAATATTATAGGATAAGTTTATATGGCATTTGTTTGAGCATTAAATCCAAAACACTAAATAATCTCCTGGCCCAATTACATTTGTTCATTTGTTATTTCAGATCAAATTAATTATCAGTCAGTTTTATACATATTACCTGTGCATCCTATACAAATTAATATTTCTTTAAATCCATTTTCATTATACTAATATGTAACCTCAAACATTGCAAGTGGACGATCAAATATTAAATACAAAGCAATTTAAGATTAAGCAAGTGTCCAGATCATGAAAGGGAAGCAGATAAATTATGTAAGCAGTATGATGATAAAAATCATAAGCCAATAATGGGGATTATATCAATATAAACTATCAATTGCACACTTATATTGGAATCCAAATGAAACCTATAGGTGATATTAATATCTTGACAGCAAGAGATTGGATCCACTCCCCAAGAGCGTGCCAAGTGTGGTTCTCATTGTAATGCATGGTTTCCAATCTGGAAGGTTGTAATGGGAAATGTACCACCAATTCTTTATTGTGCAAAATGGTAAGAATTTATTATTTACATCTATTTTAAACAAGTCTCAAAGTGCATTTCACATTTCCCACGAATATGTCAAATATTCATCCACAATCATGTGCACTTAGTGTGCAACATAGAAGTGGATGTACACTGGAGTTCTGCTTCTGAAATTTGACTTCATTGATGTCAATCTCATTAATTTTAGTCCATGCAATTGAGGACACATGACTTACCCTATCTTTCCTTTTTTGTGAAATCAAAATAAAGCTCAGAAAAATGCAAACTACAAGTAACTGAATATTAGAGTCAAATAAAATATATTGAACTAAAATAAAATCCAAAAATTTTGTAAGTACTCAGCAGGTTAGACAGCATCTCCAGAGAGAGGTGGTGAGTTAATGCTTTTGGTCATCAACTTGAAATGTGAACTTTGTATTTCTTTATTTCTCTGCACAAGTGCAACATGCCTGCTGAGTACTTTCAAAATTGTTCATGTCAGATTTCCAGTATCTGTGAATTGTTGCTTTTCTCTTGGACAGAAGTATCACATCAGTACTAGTGAGCTTATATATAATATTTTCTATTTTTATGACGATGTGTACTTTGGTCATGTTTTACTATCTGAATTGCTTTCTGTTCAGCTGCAATTATTGAATTTAACTTGTTTGGATATTATTAGTACCTGAATTCAGTGATGTCATAGTTGGTGGCTTTGGCTACTTTAACGATTTTGCTGCAAAAATAATTTGATAAGATTTTGTCAGGTTAACTGTTTCAATTAACTAACTGTCTATTTGATTTCTCTTAAATAGCAAAACAAAAGTGAACAAATCTTAATTGTAACAAATCAAATTTATTAAATGATAGCGGTACAGGAAACCTATAACAAAGAAATAGCTTATTTAAAATAGCCATTATGATTTACTACCAAAATGCAATTTATCAACCCTCTAAATATTCTTCCTTGATTTTTAAAGCTGTGGTTCATACCTGTTTCCACTGTACTCAAGGCCTCCAACCTGTTTGCTTGCCTGTAGCAGATCCAGTATTCCAGCAGAACTACCTGTTTCAGTCGTTTTTTCAGTACTGGGATCTGGCTTTGCCTCAGTATCAATATGAAGTGAATCTTCATCAGTTGAGTTGTCATCCTGCAGGTGAACCCACAAATGAAAATACTAGAATAAAAAGAAATTGCCAACAAAGGTAGAGGTGGCAGTTCACTACCACCTTCTCTGGGGTAATAAGGGATGGCAAAAAATGTTGGCCTTGCCCATGGCACTCAGATCCTGAAAATGATTTTTTTTTAAATTATAAAAATGCCAACCAAGGGTATATATCAAGAAATTTAAAAATGATTTATTTCATCCCTTACAATTGCTGGTTAACATTTTTAATGCAGTGACTATGGCTTTAAGTTTTATAATTTTGTGAATTAGACAGATCAACTCTGCCCCCTGTTGATTCCCAAGTTAAGACAAATTTGCTGCATTTGAAAAAGTATAGCTGAAAAGCTCGTCTATTTCTTCAGGAGATGTCAGATCCATTTTATGTGATCAGAATCACTTGCAGGCGATATTTTTCACAAAAAGTGCTGGAGGAACTTAGCAGGTCAGGGAACACCTATGGAGAGAAATAAACAGTTGATGTTTTGGGTCGAGACCCTTCATCAGGACTGGAAAGGAAGTGGGCATAAGCCAGAATAAGAAGGTCAGGGGTGGGGAGGAGCACAGGCTGGCAGGTGATGGCTGAGTACAGGTGATAGGCGAGTCCAGATGAGGGTGGAAGGTAGTTGGGTGGGGGAGGGTGTAGATGTAAGAAGCTGAGAGGTGATAGGTAGAAGAGGCAAAGGGCTGAAGAAGGAAGAATCCAGTAGGAGAGGGCAGTGGAAGGAGGTGGGGAATGGATGGCCTGGTCATGAGGGAGGGGGAAGGGGAAAGAAAAGGGGGAGGGGCCACTGGAATGAGGGAAGACAAAGTGGGGGGGAGGGGAGGAGGGAGAAAAAAGGGGAAAGAAGAGGGGAGGGGTTACCAGAAGTTAGAGAAATTGATGTTGAGGCTGTCAGGTTGGAGACTACCAAGGCAGAATACGTATGAGGTGTTGTTCCTCCAAACTGCATCTAGCCTAAACATGGCAGTAGAGGAGGCCATGGATAGACATGCCAGTATGGGAGTGAGATGTGGAATTGAAGTGGCTGGCCACCGGGAGATCCTTGCTTTTGCGGTGGATGGAGCGAAGGTCCTCGACGAAGTGGTCACCCAATCTGCATCGGGTCTTACCGATGTAGAGGAGTCCACACTGGGAGCACTGAATGTGATAAATGACACCCTCCGATTCACAGGTGAAGCGGTGCCTCACCTGGAAGGACTGTCTCGGGCCCTGAATGGTGGTGAGGGAGGAGGTGTAGGGACAGGTGTAGCACTTAGTGCGATGCAGGTGTAAGTGCCAGGATTCTTTCTCTTTCCCCCGCCCTCATGATCTGCCCATCCATTCCCCACCTCCTTCCCTTTATTCCATGGTCCACTGCCCCCTCCTACTGGATTCCTTCTTCTTCAGCCCTTTACCTCTTCTACCTATCACCCCTCAGCTTCTTACATCTTCCCCCTCTCACCTGGACTCACCTCTCACCTGGACTAACCTCTCATCTGCCTACATGTGCTCCTATCCCTCACCTGACCTTCATATTCTGGCTTCTGCCCTCTTCCTTTCCAGTCTTGATGAAGGGTCTCGACCCAAAACACCAACTGTTTATTTCTCTCCATAGATGCTGCCTCACCTGCTGAGTTCCTCCAGCACTTTGCATGTGCTGCTCCAGATTCCAGCATCTGCAAAATCTCTTGTGTCTAAGTGATATTATTGCCAGTGAAGCTTTAGTTGACAATGGTTGAGCAATGTTACTTCCACAAGTTATCAGTGAGTATGTGCCAACATACCTGGTTAGAACAGTGCTGAACCAAAGGTTCCTTCATTTCAACAACTCCAACACTCTCTTTGGTCTTTGTTAAAACTACAAAACAAAACAAAATGTATAATCAGTCTCCTGTGTCAGAAAGCACCATATTGACCAACAATTCCATTCTTCTTTATGATCTAGACATTTCACATCCTCCCAGTTTTATGAGGACAGCACAGTTCCAACCTCATTTGCTTTCCATTACAAAGATGTATTTTATATTTTTGCCACATAAATCATTTCCACACGAGTCCCAGGACAAGCACTGCCAAACAATTATGCATGCTTCTGATGCTTCCGGGCTCGACTATGCCAATGCTTTGTTGGCCAGCCTATCACGCACAAACTACAAATACAATGACTTACATTTCAGTGTGTGCAAATATAGAAGGGTAAAAAGTACATCGTACATGTTAAGCTTCTTTTAGGAGCAGTCTTCTTTCTTCTGATAGGAAACTCATCAATCTGCAATTCACCATCATCTGAAACATACTCATATTCATCTCTCACTGGCTTGGGTTTGTCTTCTTTAATATTTTGCAAACAGCCGAACACATTATCCGTTTTCACAGATTTAGGCTGCGTTTTCACTCCTTTACAACTGTTGAAACAAAATGTTTAGGCATCAAAGAAAAAAATTCACATATTGTCAACAGAACAAAGCAAATTTGGCTACATACTGTGAAATCAATTATCATTAATCATTTCTATGGTAATTTATAAAGAAATATCAAGGGGACTACTTTGGACAAGTACGATGATTGTGACACATGATTAATCTGTCTATAGTTTTCAATGTAGGTAGGATAACAACCCTTGTGCTGCATGCTCACGTACATAAATGTTGTGTGCAGCTAACATTAACCGTTATTTATTAACTATCCAAGGCAGAAAAGGGAGTTGCAATCTGCTGAAGAATGTATGTGTTGCTTTACTATGCTTCTGTAGATCATAACGAGTAGAAAAAATTTCCCCTGCTCCCTCATTACATCTGCGGTCTTCCTCATCTTTGACTGGGGCCTCTCTTTACCCTTGCTGTGATTGCAGTTGTACTCTCACCACCATCAACCCCACTCTGATCTTTACCTTCCAACCTCAGCGAAATATGACCTCCTAAGATCCAATAACAAGATTCTTTCCCCTCATAAAATACAATCCCTCAAGCCTCAACCTTTAGAAGATAAATCATATGAAACTGAAGCAGGAGGATGCTATCTTGCTCCTCGTGCCTGCTCCACCATTCAATAAGCTCATCACCACTTTCGTTCACTAACCCCATATCCCTTGATTTCTTTAATATCTAAAAGTATATTGCCCTCTGTATTGAATATGCTTGGTAAGTGAGTGACCCCTACTTACAGGCACCCCATCAGCTCTGCATCATAAGAACCTTGTATAATTTAATGAAATTACCTCTCATTTTGCAAAATCAGGAGAGTATAGACCAGTCTGATTAACTTCTCCTCATGTAACAAACCTGCCAATCTAGGGATCCATTTGGTGAACCATCATTGCCCTCATTCTATTGCAAGTACATCTTTCTTTGGGTAGGGACACCAGATGCAATATTCCAGATGTGGTCTTAGCAGAGCCCCTAGACAACTGGGGCAAGATGGCGCCACCTTTATATTCAAATTCTCTTGCAATAAAGGCCAACATATCAGTTGTCTTCCTCATTGAAAATTAACATGCAAGTGTTGCAAACAAAGATTCCTGTACAAGGACATCCATAAATCCCTGAACATCAACAATTTCTAAATTCTAACCATGTATAAAAATTGTCCATTTCTATTTATTCTACCAAAGTGACGACATTAATTTTTCACATTATATTTCATCTGCCAAGTCTTTGCCCATTCGTTTATCCCTCTGACCAATCATCCTCAGAGTCCACACTTCCTTTCAGTCTTGTATCATCAACGAACTTGAACATGAGCACTTTGGGTCCAGTGGCCATAATTATAATAGTTTTAAAATAGTTACAGAGAAGGATACCTCCAGTTCACAGGTTAAGATCCTGAAATGGGTCAAAGCAAATTTTGGAGCCATTAGGTGGGATCTTGCAGAGGTTGATTGGGCGAGATTGTTTGCAGGAAAAGCAGCATCTGCCAAGTGAGAGGTCTTTAAAGTGTGATGTCAAAAGTTCAGGGCCTGCATGTTCCTGTTGGAGTGAACGGCAAGACTGGCAGGTTTTGGGAACCATGGTTAACAACAAATATTGAGGCCCTGGTTAAGTAAATGAGGGAGTCATACTGAGCATAAACAATTGGGATCTAGTGAATCTCTTGAGGACTACAAGAAGTGTAGGAGTGCACTTAAGAGAGAAGTTAGGAGGGCAAAAAGAAGATATGAGAAAGATCTGGCAGGCAAGGTGAGACAAAATTCCAAGAGATTCTATAGGTACATTAAGAGTAAAAGGGTGGTTAAGGAGTGAACAGGCCCCCTTAAAGATCAGCATGGCCATCTGTGTGTGGAACCAAAGGAAATGGGAAAGATTTTTAGTGAATATTTCTCTTCTGTTTTTACTGTGGAGAAAACGATGGAAGCTAAAGAAAGGGGGGAAACAAGTGGTCTTGTCTTGGACCACATACGAATTGGCAGGGAGGAGGTCTGAAAGTTCATTAAGGTGGATAAATCCCCAGGGCCTGACCTAGTGCATTCTCAGACCTTGTGGGAAGCTAGAGAAGAAATTGTGGAGGCCCCTGCAGAGATTTTTGTTTCATCCCTGGCCACAGGTGAGGTTCCAGAGGCGAGTGGCTAATGTGGTACCATTGTTTAAAAAGGGTAGCAAAAATAAACCAGGAAACTACAGGCTGGTGGGTCTGACATCAGTGGTGGCTCAATTGCTGGAGGGGATTCTGAGGGACAAGATCTATCAACATTTGGAGAGATGGGGTCTGATTCAGGACAATCAGCTCGGCTTTGGGAGTGGGAAGTCGGGTCTGACAAATCTCTTGGAGTCCTTCAAGGAGGTAACCAAGAGGGTAGATGAGGGTAGGGTAGTGAATGTTGTCTATATGGACTTTGGCGAGGCATTTGACAAGGTCCCTCATGGCAGGCTAGACTGGAAGGTTAGATCACATGGGATCCAGAGGGAGATAGCGGATTGGATTCATAATTGGCTCAGTGGTAGGAAGCAGAGGGTGATGGTCGAGGGTTGTTTCTCAGACTGGAGGCCTGTGTCTAGTGGTGTGCCACAAGGCTCAGTGCTGGGACCTTAGTTGTTTGTAATTTATATAAACAGTTTGGATTGGAATGTACAAGGCGTGGTTAGTAAGTTTGCGAATGATACTAAAATAGGTGGTGGTGTTGTAGATAGTGTAGAAGGTTATGATAAGTTACAGGGGATCTTGGTCAGCTAGGTATGTGGGCTGAGGATTGGCAAATTGCCTTCAATCCAGATAAATGTGGGGTATTGTATTTTGGGAGATCAAACCAAGGTAGGACTTATACAGTGAATGGTAGGGCCCTGGGGAGTGTTATGAAACAGAGGGACCTAGGAGTGCAAGTACATAGTTCGCCAAAAACAGCGAAGGGGTTTGGCATGCTGGCCTTCATCAGTCAGGGCACTGAGTACAGGAGTTGGGTAGTTATGTTGCAGTTATATAAGACATTGGTGAGGCCCCACTTGGAGTATTGTTTTGGTCCCCTGTTAAAGGAAAGATGTTATTAAACTAGAAAGAGTGCAGAAAAGATTTACTAGGATGTTGCCTGGGCTTGGGGGCCTGACTTACAAGGAGAGGTTGTGTACACTAGGACTTTATTCCTTGGAACGTAGGAGATTGTGAGGTGACCTGATAGAGGTATATAAGATCATGAAGGTCATAGACAAGGTGAAAGCACAGAGTCTTTTTCCCAGGGAGGGGGTGCTGAAAACAAGAGGACATAGCTTTAAGATCAGAGACAAGAGATTTAAAAGGGACATCAGGGGCAGCTTCTTCAAGCAAAGGATGATGTGTACTTGGAATGAGCTGCCAGAAATAGTGGTTGAGACAGGCACATTCGCAACATTTAAAAGCCATCTTGTTAAGTACATGGATAGGGGAGGTTTAGAGGGCTATGGGCAGATGGGACTAGCTCGCTGGGCAACACAGTTGGCATGGACAAGTTGGAATGAAGGGTCTGTTTCCATGTTGTACGACTCTATTTTACTTGATCTCCTTGATCCACTGATATAAATACTAAACAGCTGGGGACACTGGAAGGAACCCTGTGGCACCCCACTGGTCACTGCCTCGCAACCCAAAATTGACATTTAAGATAAGATTTCTTTATTAGTCACATTTACATTGAAGCACACAGTGAAATGCATCTTTTGCATAGAGTGTTCTGGGGGCAGCCCGCAAGTGTCGCCACGCTTCTGGCGGCAACATAGCATGCCCACAGCTTCCTAACCTGTATGTCTTTGGAATTTGTAAGGAAACCGGAGCACCCAGAGGAAACCCACGCAGACATGGGGAGAACGTACAAACTCCTTAGAGACAGTTCCTGGAATTGAACCCAGGTCACTGGCGCTGCAACAGCGTTACACTAACCACTACACTACCATGCCTGCTGTTATTCCTTTTATTCCTTTTCTCTAATTTCTGTGCATTAAGCAATCCTCAATACACATATCTCCAGTCAAATTTGCTCTAATTTTGTGTAATATCCTGTATAGCATCTTATTGAAGGTCTTCTGAAAGTCCAAATCCACCGCATCAATCAGTTTGCCCATATCTAATCTGCGAGCTACAACCACAAAAAACTCTAACACATTTGTGAAACATGACTTTCCTTTCATGAATTCATGTTGATTCTGCCCAATTCTTTTATTATTTTCTAAGTGTCCTGATACCGTTGCCTTTGTGATAGATTGCTGATGTAAGACTAACTAATTTATGATTCCCTGTTTTCCTTCTCCTTTCTTTCTTACATAATGGAGCTGCATTTCTCAACTTCCAATCTGCAGGAATCATTCTGGAATCCATGGAATCTCTTACAGCCTGTTTTTGTAACTCATAGACCTATTTACATATTCTACTTTCCCTTTTCCTTGGTAGGCACGGTAGTGTAGCGGTTAGTGTAATGCTATTACAGCGCCACTGACCCGTCTTCAATTCTGGCAACTGTCTCTAAGGAGTTTTGTACATTCTCCCCATGTCTGCATGGGTTTCCTCCCAAATTCCAAAGACATACAGGTTAGGAAGCTGTGGGCATGCTATGTTGGCACCAGAAGCGTGGCGACACTTGCGGACTGCCCCCAGAACACTCTATGCAAAAGATGCATTTCACTGTGTATTTCGATGTACATGTGACTAATAAAGAAATCTTATCTTACCTCTTATCCTAACTTACTTTCCACGATCTCCAACCTCCCCAGCCCCCAGCCATTAGATTCAAAACAATTTCCACATTACCTTGCCAGGCTGCATCTGCACTACCACACTTCTCATAAAAAAGGGCTAACATCTCACTGAGCAAGTAATCACTACACGCAACAACTTGTCATAACAATTATGAGAAGAAATATACAAATAGGAGATAAGTGGAAGAAAACTGGTCTCAGGCTTGAGGATTTTAGTTTGAAAATATACTGAAAAGTAAAAATAATAATGCTTTAGATTTAGTGACAAATAAAATGAAATTAAAATTTGCTGTTGTATCTAATGGTTTAGATGACAAAATTGAGGGAACACCTCTCTACTTTTACAAAATCTAGGCAGAGGTTTCATGCTATATATAAAGTTTTATGCATCCCATTACAGGATGCATCCAGAATGAAAAAGTAATGAAAAGGTACGGTGCAGATTCTCCTGTATGTCTAAGCATGAACAGATGTAGTTTTAGAGAAGGGACATAGAGAATTTTTTGCTGGAGTTGAGTGGATTAACTAAAGCCCAACAGGAGCTTTTCATAAAAATTAAGTTTATGTAAAGGATTAACTTATTTTCATTATTCAACTGTATAGTTGATATATTCAACTGAGAGACAAACTTAAGATAATCACAGAAATAATTAAAGATTGGATTAGATAGGCAGTTGGAATGTAGAATTCTCTATCATAAATCACTACTAAGGTTGAGTTCTTAACTTCTTTAAGAGTAGAATTAGTTCATAATTTTAACAAACATAATTTTTTGCCTCCTGCGAACTAACCTCACTGCTACTGGAAACCCTTTTTCTTTATTTACCAAAGCCCATCAAGATTTTGAACACCTATATAATATCTCCCTGTAAGTGTCCTTGCTTTGAGGAGAACTACCTTATTTTCTCAGTCTCTCCATATCATCAAAACAAAAAGACTTTAAACTCCTGCTAAGAATATCAAGGCCCTTGAGATATTGCAAGGGGAATTGACTGGAAAAGTGTGATGCTCAGAATTTGTTGCAATATTCCCATTGACGGTCTATTGGAATGGCTAGCGTGAGTGGTGGGGCTGGGAATTGAAGCCCAGCATTTGGGGTGTGGGTGGCCAGGTGACGTTGGGATCAGGGAGACCAGCATGGTACCCTAGGGAGAATGGACTGGCATGAAGAATTGGTGGGTGGGCGATTGGGAACAGAAGCTGGGGTGAAGAAGTCGATCAGAGGTGTAATGGTTAGCAAATACTGCGGGGCGCCAGTCGGAGGATCAGTGGTGCTTGGGATATCACCATGTGTTTGGGAGGGTGAGGGGTAATGCTTTTAGGACTGTGGTGGGGGAGCAGGTCTCCCAGACTGCCCGAGACAGCCCTGGAACTGCCCCAAGGTGGTCTCAATTTCCCCTCCATGTTCCAAAAGCAATGATATCATTATTTACCCCTGTGATGTGGAAATCGTGCAGAAGTCACCAGAGTGGCTCACAACAGGAAGTACCCAGTCAAATTTCTCCTGGAGTCATGCTCCTATCTCCAGCTTAATACCTCAGGAAACAGAACTGGCATCTTGGGCACAAGTTTGCATTTTCCCCAAAGATTTGCAAACACTATTAACTATCAAATGAATTCATTTTCAATTACATAAGCACAAAAATCTGTTATAGATTATGGCAAGGTTTTGGTTAAAAATGTCACTCCTCTTAGTATGGCAACTTTTACAAAGTACAAAAACATCAATGTTGTGTAACGTTTAAACCTCTGAATAAGGTTCCGTTTTAAATGCTACATTTGTTAGTTACATTAACTATGCAGTTAAGTCCATCAGTAAAGCTTTAAAATCCTTGGATAAATCAAATACAAATGAGGATACTTTTAATGTATTACTTAAATCACAAACCTGAGCAATTTTTTATTAGTGAAGACCAACTTGAGCTTGCTGTTGTCTTTGCTTCCTGTCAAAAATGATTTTTCTGATTTTGTATCTTCCATTTTTAACAGAGAATCTGGTTTACTGTTCTAGGAAGTAAAGAAAGTGCAGCTGTGAGTTATTTTTATTTCTAAACAGACATCATGTCACCTAATGATAAACTTAATTTAGCTTTCTTTTTGCTGTTGTACTATTTTCCAAACCATTGTGAATGTTTAATGACATATGAAAATAAATTAACATCTAATATTTTCATATTAACTATGGCTCAATAAGAGCATACCTGCTTCTGAATTACTTCTGGGTTCTGGTCCCTACTCCGGAATTTAGATTCAGAATTCCAGGTTGATATTGCAGAACAAACTGAGGAAGTGTTCCATACTTAGAGATGCTAACATACAAATTCAATTTCATATTGCATGTCTTTCAGCATTATGAAATTGATTTATGGAATAAAGTCAATGCATAAGCCAGTTGTAATTCTACAGTGTTCTTACCATGTAATGGGACTTTCAGTCAAGCACAATGGTGCACACAACACATCTACACACCAAGCACAGAGACAGATAAATGATGTCAATCCATGCGAGACCCTAATCAACAGATCCACAATGAAGTTGAATCATGGATATGTAACAAACTCCCACTGTGGATATCACACAAATGTAAGCCTTAATGTCAGGGATTGACCATGCATCTGTGTTATTTAAAAAAGGCATTAATTTCTTGCAGATCCATTGAGGATGGAGTTGAAAGGGAGCTCACTTCACTGCATAGAGCTGAAGGTACAAGGCTGGCATGGCAGCCTTCTATTGCTGTTTCTTGTGGATGTTACAGTTGTATTCTGACTGGGCTTCCAGCACAATCAGGGACCACAAAAGATGGGCTGAAGGCAAAACCATTTGCCAAAGGAGGTAGAAGGTGGGGATGACCAGAAAAGCATATCCCCAACAGGTGTCATACTCCTGTCTTCAACTCAATGTGGCAGGAAACACAGCAGGCGTCTTGGACAAATGGACTTGTCAGGTTGGCAGTTTCCTCCAAAGGTTTGGAGAGTGACAGATTGCACTCCTGGGACTTGAAAAGCCACATGCAAACATGGAGCTCTTTGTGAGTGGATAGGACTTTTACTCCCTGAACACATAGTTAGTGTGTGACTGCTAAAAGTCACGGTCAGCACCCCATGTGTGTGAGAGTGCAGGAATGGGACAAGAGGGCAGGGGACTAGCTGGTTTGGTCTTACTTAGAGCCAGTAAGGACTCAACAGGCTGAATGGCCCCCTTTGGCTATGTAACCATTCTGTGAATTCTGTGGATCTGCATACATGGCATAATCCTGTGACAATTTCTAGCACCTGGCATACTTCAGCTGCTGCACCAAACAGATGGATGGCCTTTGGTGGATAAAGGACATCCTCTTTGTCCTTGACTGCACACTCCAGTCCAGACTCCTGGAATGTGGGCGGGGCAGTGGTGCAGCTAATGGAGCCACTGCCTCACGAGGCCAGAGACCTGGGTTCTATCCTGACTTCAGGTGTCTTCCATGTGGAGTTCACATGTTCTCCCTGTGACTATGTGGGTTTCCTCCGGATGCTCTGGTTTCATCCTACATTCCAAAGATGTGCGGGCTGGTAAGTTACTTAGGCACTGGAAATTGCCCCTAGTGTATAGGTGAATGGTGGAATCTGGAGCAGAAGGGGGGAGTAGATGAGAATGTAGTGAGAATATAAAATGGGATTAATGTAGGATTAACGTAGTATGGTTAGTTGACATCAGCGAGGATTTGGTGGCCAAAGGATCTGTTTCCGTACTATCGCTATGACTCCTGGTTGCATGGATGGCACAATTGTAATCTTAGCTAGAAGGTCGATGGAGAGTGTTTTGGGATTCTCAGAGTGAGATTCCATGTCTGGTCCACTTGGGGCATCCTGTGGTATTCTCCATAAAGTCTCATGCTTCGTCACTACCTGCAGCATGTTACATGTCTTGTGATAATGATGCCTTGGCCTGCTGTGCTGAAGTAGGAAAAAGAACGGCAGGGGAAGGAAGGGGAGGAGGAAGGCAGTAGAGAGTGATGAAGTGAGGCCTTCCATGCTATATTGTCAGGGTGGGTGTTGTGGTACTCCAGTTCACCCGAGGACCCCCAACTCCACTCTGGATACAGGGAGTGAGGCAATTCACTCCAGAATGCAGCAAACACTTGCCACCAAGTGGACCTGGAACTTTAATTGGCAAGTTAGGGCACCGTCAGTGTGGCGGTGGCTGAAATATCCCAAGACGCACAGGAGATTCACACTCTGTATGCCCCAGGTGATCTCCCAGGTGGGACTTCAACAGGTTTTACAATTTTTTGCTAAAAAAAAGTCAAATGTTTCCAGGGGTTTCCATTTTTGATTCAGATTTCTAGCATCTACATTTATTTGCTTTTTATTAAATGCTAGCCTTATTATCCAAAAGAAAAAGAAACTTAATAAACCTGCTTCTTCTACCCTTAATATTGTACTTTGTATACTGACATGTATATAGTAGTCCTTGAAATTGGTCTATATTTCCTCAATTGTTTGGATGGCTGCCAAAGAACTAAAGCAAGATAGGTCAATTTCAAGCACTAGACTGCATTTTAGACAGCTATTCTAAATTTGACAATACAGAGCACACAGAAGTCCTGGGTATTATTTCATCAGTAAATATTAAAGATGGATTTACATTTGATTTTTGAAAGTCACTTGCTTTACCTAAGTATTAGTGCAGAACACCACACTGCTGACAACACTGAGATGTTTGATGAGCTGATCCCTTTTCACACAATAAAGCAATGATTTCTTAATCAGGCCAAACTATTCACAATACAATTTTAATTTTGTTTTTGGACAATTGAAAAAGAAAACCTGAAATGTAATATATCCATAAACTTCAAGTTCTAAAGGTGAAACTACAGTGCACTAATTATTTGTCATCTCCTTGCAAAAGTAATACAAGAGCCAATTTTCCTGTGTTTTGTGTCCAAAAGAAAGTTTCTCTCTTGGCCACAAAGAAGAAGCAAACAATGTGAACACCTACAAATTCCACTTCCAGTCCCCCTGCACTCCCCATGCTGAAGAGTTATTCATTGTGATGAGTGTGCCTGCAACCAAGGGAGTACCCTGCTTACCCATTCTGTTTCCTCAAAGGATGGAAACCATAGGAATTTCTCTTCCCATCTCCACCCCCCTGAAGTCAGGGCTGCTTATTTTTGTTACAGACCTAAAGACCCTGATGCCAGTAATCATTCTCAAACATGCAACATGAAATTACTTATCAAATGCTGTACACAAAACAAACAAGGTCTATTTAGTTTGCTGTCTAACCTACTGGTAGATGAATGATACTGGAATAAAGAATGGTGGCCTGAACATAATTAAGCTACTGCAGAATCAATCATGAAGTGAGGAAAATGCCAGTACTTCCACTTTCCTCTCCCATTTCCCGGCATGTGGCTCTGTCAGTGGGTTACTTATAATGAAGGTTTAGCCAACGTGAATAACCTCATCTCAGAAAAGGTGCAGGAGTGGCTTCAGAATGGTACCACAGACCTTAATACATGCACAAATATATGCAGGTAATGGAGGATTGAGTGTCCTACCAATGTAAACTGGTATGCAAGTCTGGCCAGTTCATTCAAGAGTACTAATTAGGTGAAACTCTGCAGTAATGGATCTCTGTTGAGTTTTCTAAGTTATGTCCGTTTTATTAAAGAGCAAAATTAATTGGAAAATCTATCAAAAAAGCCTTTTTTCAAAATAAAAACAATTTTTTATAATTTATTTATCTGCTTCATAACCAAAATACAATGTAATAAACTTACATGAACTATTAGAACTTGACATTCTGAACACATTTTCATCTATAAACCAAATCTTAGCATTCAAACCACAAGCTCACATTCTTGTGTCTTTAGAGTTTTAAGATTTCTCATGGTGTCACTGGCTGGGCCAGCACTCATTCCCCATCTCCTGTTAACCTTGAGAAGATGACAGTGAGCCTTCTTCCTGAATTGTTGCAGTCCATGGGTAAATACTCTCCCATAATACCATTAGCTAGGGACCACGAGGATTTTGAACTAGTTCAGATAAAGGAATGACAATTTTGATTTGAAATTGGACTGATTTGCACTTTGTTGTATGTTTTGCGGTATTGTGCCTATTTCCTGTTGAAGTCCTGCTCATGAAGGAATTGTGCTGGGCACCTCCTGTACAAATTGCACCACCATGGGAGTCATTTCCCCATCACTTTTGTGCATGTAATAACATCATCAACATGTGCAACGTCCATTAATCATTTATCAATAGAAACTGGCTCAAAACTTCGTGATCTCTGACCTTTGTTATTGGCTCTCAATACAACAAGGAGTACATCATGCTGAAAATAGTAAGTCATGCATGATTTAAATTCCAGGTTTATTTAAATAATTCGTTTCAAATTTTCCTAGTTGCCAAAACTGAATTCAAACTCGCATTTCTGAATCATTAGTTCCAGCTGATGGGTTGTTAATCCACTAACCATTGTGTTATCCTACCTGCAAATATGATCATGTTCTGATGCATCTGTTATTTATCCCTTTTTCATGCACTTCTAGGATGTGCAACTGAGAAACCTTGGTGAATTGCTCCAGTCTATCTATAATGCTGATGATGGAATGAGTGATTTTTTTCAACAAGTGCATAAGGGGCCAGTCAAGCAGACATCTTTGTCCTAGATTATCTCTACAAGTAGGTAATATTCCAGCACACTCCTAACTTACATATTGTAACGTTGGAACACCTATCCTCTGACCTACTTGATACATTTATGTGACTGTTCCAGTCTAATTTCTGGTCAATAGCAGGCTCCAGAATAGTAATAGCATGACTAGACAGGCAATACAAATTAAAGCTCATGATAAACACAAGGATCTATTCAGTCATGTAACACATATTTTATAGTTATGATTATATAGGGAATATGGTCAGCAAGTTACAGCACACATTGATTCCTTCATTTGCATGTTCCCATATACATGATATACATGTATCTGCTGACAAAGGGTATCAATTATTCTGCAGTGGCACTGCTGCTGACCCTCAGGCATACGATACCATAAAAGTTTTGACCCATCCAACAGAAGAGCAGGTTGCAACAGAAAAAAGCAAGTCATAAGGGAGTGAGAGAGAGAGAAACTTTATCTGTAATGTTGTTGGAAAAACATTACAGAAACACAACATCTTAGATGTAATAAAGGACCAGATCTTTGAATTTTTTTATTCAGGGGAAGCTTTCTATATGTGTTGAACCGAGTGTTGAGGAGGAAGCTCAAACACTCCAATCCTCTCTTCTCCTACGTCCACTCTGCCACCACAATCTTCATCTAACATAAGGGCTGTGCTTGCTCCCATGCACATTACTCCACTCCATACAGCAGTTCACTGCACTATTTCAATAAAGCGTTCTAGGTTCAGAACCACAATACACATCATGCAGGATAGCTTGCAGTTCACTCATGAACTCGGAATTAATTGGGATTAATAGGCACATTCACATGAAAGGCCCACAAAATGTGAACTTGTTGTACACCACAATATGCATACACAAAGATGATTCTACAGTAAACCTGCAACAAACTGATGCAGGTGCATCATATTGCACTATTTTAACATATTTTTATATGACAATCAATTTCCAGGCAAAAAATTTTACAAAAGGTTGATTATGACTCATTAGAAAAAAACAATAAGACAAGCCAAATATATATACATTTTTGCAGAACTAACCTACCTTGTATTTCCATTTCACTTCAGCTTTGCTTTTGTTTTGTTCTTGTATTCCAAACTTCATTACATCGTTTTGATTATTTGCACTTTCTTGGTCAGCCACACTTAACACATTCTTTGAAGCCTGAGAAATAAGAAATATATTTTTACATACCATAAAATGCTACAAAAGAGGATAGAACTTGAGGATTAACACAATTGTACAATGCACTGCTATTCTGCAGTTAGTGGTTCTGAGAAAGTCTAAACATCTGGGAATAGTAATTTGTCCTCGCTCATGTATAAAAATAACAGACATACAAATTAGGAGCAGACATAGGCCACTCAGCCTCTCAAGCCTGTTCCAGCACTTAATAGGACACTGACTGATCCAACTGTTACTTCTGTTTCATGTTTTCATCCACCCACAGTAATCTTTGGTTATGGCATCTATCCACATTGGCCTTAAAAACATTCAAAGACTCCCTTCCTGAAAGGACAGTGGAAACAAAGTTCCAAAGGCATATGACCATTTGACAGAAAAAAATTTCCTTCAACTCTGCCTTAAAATGGGTGACCCTATAATTTTTAAAGTGGCCCTAGTTTGAGATGCTTACACAAGACAAGACATCCTTTGCACATGCACAGTTTCAGGACCCCTCAGGATCTTACGTACATCAATCAAGTCCACTTTCACTCTACTAAATTCCTGCGGATGCAATAAGACAACAGTTACAGTTATTATTCTGGTAGATCTTCTCTGAACTAATTCCAGTATACTGATATTCTTCCTTCAGTAATGAGACTGATATGGTACATCATCCTCCAAATGTGGTCTTACCAATGTCCTGTATAACTGAAGCATAACCTTCCTTCTTTTGTATTCAGTTCCCGTAGAAATCAGCAATAACATTCTGTCATTCCTAATTATTTTCTGTACCTGCACACAAACCTTTTGCACGAGGACAGCCAGATGCCTCTACATCTCAGCAATCTCTCACTGTTTAGATAATATGCCATCTTATTTCACACTTTCCCACGTTATACTCTACTTGTCAGATCTCTGCCCACTCAGTTAACCCATCCATATCCCCTTACAGCCTTCATCCAACCTGTTTCTCTCCCACAAATCTCCTGACACTCATCTGCTCATCCATCTGCCCAAACCAGCCCACCTGCCCCACCAGCCCTCAACACTGAGCAGCCACCCACCCCTATCTGAACCACTCCTGATTACTGCTACATAACTACAATACCTGCCCCTCAATTACCAAGCCTAACCCAGCCCCCCTTGATTAGATAATGATAGAGGGAAGGGGAATTGGATAAGAAAATATACTGAAGCTCCAAGCAATAGTAGAAGGGGGAGGAAATAGCCCATCAGCATTTACTAAAGGAACAGGTAAGGCACATGTAGCAGACCAGGATCATTTATTTCTTTGACAGTGAAACTATTCCTCGGGCAACTAAAATGTACACAAACTGCTTCAATCATACCTGTGGATTGCTACTCTTTAAAGGATCATGATAATAGAGAAGAGAAAAGGCATAAATAGTATGGATGCTGGAAATCTGAACAGAAAATTCTCTAAGTGCTCAGCACATTGGCACCACTTTTATCCCTTCTGACTATCTGTGTGACCTCCTCAAGTGTGTTGCAAACCAACACTGGGAAACAAACTTCTTCATGATCTCCTCTTTAAGCTGATGCTTAAAGACGATATGATAAAGACGATAAAGCAAAACATTTCTCTAATTTCAAACTAAACTAGACAAATATGCAGCCTTTATTTCAGCTGACACAATAGCTATTGGAATTTGCATTAACTATTTTTTTTAATTTATAAGTTATATCACATTAAATGATAGAATGGTGTATAAACATAATCTAGTAAAACACCTACCTTTCCCCCTTTCTTTGGCACTTCAGTTTTAATCAAAGCCTCCTTCGTATGTGCCTCAAGAATGTCAAGGTTTGGAACTACTGTGCTACTTTCTTTTTCTTTCTTTCCTTTTTTCTTTCCCCCTTCTTTGGCCCGTGAAGCTTTTTTTCTTTCTGGTTTTTCAACTGGTGCAGTGCCTGTCAGTGGTGGCAGTTTGACAGGGACAGTAGGGCTTTTGCCTGTACTGGTATCACTTACTTCACTTTCATTTGTTTTAAGTGCATTCTGCAAAGAGATGAAGATTGGAAAATATAACAGCACTGGTTGAGAGTAATTAAAAAATTTAAAATGGACAGCTACTCACTTCATCACAGGAGTGAATATATTTTTGCATTGCTGCTAAATAATATTTTTGGTACAGATGATCGGTTTATCCATTTCTGTAACTGCTTTTACCCTCCCTTATGTGGTGGAATGAAGGTGATGTTCTAATCTGAGAAATTTTTACTATGCTCCAAAGCATTTCAAATATTTCATTACTGAACATCTGGCAAAAAACAAGGAGGGCTAGTGTCTTCTTTTTTGCTGAGTTTCAAACATGAATATACTAGTTTCATAAAATATTGTGGTTGTCACAGGTAACACTCGATTATTCTTTTCCAACTTCAGACATTTCAATATTCTTTTAAAAACATCTAAAAGCTAATGTCAAAGTGAGAGAACTTGGCTTTTGTGAAGCATACATTTCACTTGTTTACAATATGAAATACATACAGTTAAAACTACTTATTACTACCAAATACATTTCTGTAGCTACTGAATTATCATTCTAACTAAAATAAGCATTAATAGTTTTAAAAAGTATCCTAATCAGAATGGTTATATGTTGTGTATAGAAGAGATTTTCATATAAAGCTGCAGTACCTCATAGAAAACAGAAATGTATTGATTTTATTGTTGGAATGGCATTTATCATAATACCATGCAAAAATATAGTCTGAAAATACAGCAACATTTCATAACACACTGTTAGAACATTTACCGAGGCTCCACCTACTTTTCTTTTGCCAACTGAAATATCTCATCCCTGTACAGTGTCATGTATGCGTCTAGCAGTGCAAGGACGTCTAGGTGTTCCAGTGATGCTGCAGAAAACATCCTCAGGAACTGATGAGTCTGAATCTTCCAGATAATAATGTATAAAGAGAATGACATCACTGATGATCTACAACACTGGATGTTTATTCAAGTTTTCATATTTTTTTCCAATGTTTTAAAAAAATATGAACATTGTTAACTATTTTGTGCTAGCGATAAACTACATCTTGCAAAACATCAATTCTTTACTATACAGTATTAAGTTCCTATGAAATACTGCAGCCTTAGCCCTAAAAGTGTATACATTATGGACATAACTAAAATTAATATGGCTTTGCAAAATCCGTATTATGGGGAAAATGTGATTTTGCAAAATGCCATTCATTTTGATTAATGGTCTCCTAATAACATACTCATTTAAGTGAGAAAGTTCTTTAAATATATTTACTGATAAAAAATAATCTTAGGACAACACATAATTAAGTAAAAAATCTTCAGGAAACTTTATTAGATATAATACAAGAAAGTTAAATATTGTAGTCAGATATTGAAATGAAACTCACCTCTGCTAATCGTATTTCTTTGGCAAATTCTTTAATAAGTTGTGCTGTTTTAATGGTTTCTGGAATTTCATCCTCATGATCGGCAATAACCTGGAAATGAAAGTATGACGTGGTAGGTCAGTAACTAGTACATATTAATTGCAGTTAATGAAGAGGCCTTCTGTAGGGAACTCCAATGACCAAAGTGCCATGGAACAATAATTGTTTATAACTTGTGAAATGTTCATGTTCAAATGACCAAGAATCTGCAGGTTTAATCCTTGCTTCTTTGGTTTGAGTCAGAAGGTAACCTCCAAATGTTACCTTTCTAAGTTAACTTCAAAAGTGAATTGTCTATGTACCAGCCATGTGTCTGCGGAAAAAGAGGAGAGGGTGAGACTAATTTTCAAAACCAAGCAGTAGTATTTCAAATGTGTCCTTCTGAGGCATAGACTTGGTGTAAAGAAGACATGAATTGCCTGCTGTACCTCCAGTGGGGAGTCTGTATACCAGGTGCATTGAATTTTAGGCCAGCAACAGCTTCAACCAAGTCCAGGTGGGGATGACACCAGGGGAGGGGCAAAGTGCTGTTGTTAATGGCTACAAGGGGTGTTGTGAATCGAGGGGAACTGCTCTTTGCCATTCCACATTAAAAAGAAATTACAAAACTTTTCACTTAAGTTTTTTGAAGCCTCCACATGCCCAAGCTTGCTCATCAGGGTAGCTAAAAATGGACCCCTCCTGGTCAGGCTACTCTGATGAGCAAGGAGCAAAACACCTACTTTAGACAACTGGCTTCATACCTGAAAGTTGTCCAAGATCAATACGAAGGAGAGCATTAACCTGCAAAAGTGGACTTTTTTGACCTATTTTATCACCAAAATACCAAAGACTGAAGGAAAGTACAACATTCTCTACCTGTTTCTTCGTCCATGACCTGAAAGCCCCATTTAGAGCTTTTGCTCCTTGTACCAGGTAAGAGGGAGGCTGCTTCCCAGATTTGTGCAAACCTATTACAAACCAAGAAACCAATAATGCCATCAGTATAGGATTAGATGAACATTTTCAAAGAATGAGAAAGTAGACATGCCACAAGGCTGGGAAATGTAGTTTCCATTTTCACATTACCTTTGAATGTCTCAAGCAGATATTTGCCAACATACCAACATATGACTTCAAAGTTTGAAAATTTAATAAGGCTGCCAATTTTCAGTCGTTTTTCTACTTCATAGGCTCTGTAATAAAATCAAACTATTGAGCTACAAGAATAACCAGTTTAACATGATTTTGAATTATATAATCAATATTTCTGTGAACTTTGGAAAATGTGCTATTTAATCAAATGAAATATTTTTAAAATTCATATGGTTCATCCGTTCCACAATTGACTGCTTATTGTCGAAGGATTTCAAAAACAATTTCTTTCTTTATATAGTAAATAATGACATACGTCAATAAATTTTCTGCGGCATGCTTGTGGTCAACTGATAAAAACAAGTTTTCCCATAAACAAAATATGATCTGTGTTCTAAGAGATCGCTTGAAAATTTGCTCTGCAGTACTCCCCATCCCAGAGTCTATAGTTATTCCATTTCTAGAAGGTGGTTATATTGGGACTTCGCGTTAAAATTAATATTTTTAATTTTAAATGTTAATATTATACTGTGATTAAAACTTACAAGTTATGAATATTGTGAAAAAGAATGGCTTGTGCAGACTATTTTTATTTACAAGCAATGGCGTGACATAGGAGACAGGTCACTTCACATGGGTTTCAAGACCTATGTGAAGTGAGGTGACAAAATTAAATAACAGGGCCAGGATACATACACATGCATGTCACATACATGTGCACCTTGATTTTATATTATTTACAGAAAAGAATAAAAACTTACCAATTTAAGAAATAAAGATAGATAAAGACATTAGTCTTTATTTGCACATGCTAAATACACAATATAACTCCAGCTGTGCATTGTACTCCATCTTAAAATTTGATTCCAGGGAAATCAATTGGACAAGATTTAAGCCTTTAGTACTTTTTACATGGGCTGCACTACAAGCTTAAAAATGGAAATATAGAGCTACAAAGTAATAGGTCTAACACAGGTGGGAGAATGTCACAATAGAGTAAAAGTTTAGATGAACAGTTTCCATTTTAAATGTGAAAATAACAGTTTTTAGGAAATGCATGCAGATTTTACATAAAACTTCACCTTCTAATGATGTTTTCAGCTAATGAGTTTGAGAATATGTTCATTTATTCTGGGGTCATTGACCTCTGGTGATTAACTAAAACAAATTATACTTTATGAAATGTTATATAAGCATTCAGACAAATTTAATTATTTCAATAAATGAGTAAACTCTGAGTTATAATTTATGATCCTTTAGAAATACTTATATCATATTTTGAGATCCAGAATATGAAGGAAGATGAACGGAAGTAATATGAAATAAGTTGCAGGGTGTGGGAGGCAGGAGGTCTATGCTAAATAAGGTATTAAGGTATTCTTGGCGTGTGAGACCATTGAGAGAGGAAAGTACAGGTAGTGGGACTACCGAAGGAGAAAGATGCCCAAAACGAAAATTAATTATTGAATGTGGGAATAATACAGGGCATTAGTAAGTTAGGGGAAGAAGTCACAAGAGGCTACAAGAATTGGGGAGGAAGCATCAGGATACGAAATCACTGAATGGATTTTGAAAATGAGTAGAAGGGTGGTTGCAGGACAAGGATAGTGCCTGGAATGACGTACGTGGAATGATCACATGGAATCTAGCACAATGGTAGTGGAAATTTAACTTTTTTTCCTACTTTTCTTACTGTATCCTTCTGCTCCTCTCATTAAATTTTCCTTTGTACCTTTCCAGTACAATGTGCTGAATTGCATGAAGATTTTTTTAAATAGGAAAAAATTTAACAGATGACTGGGTTCAAGGTGAGATTATGAGGAAAATATACATCACCCGCCTTTGTTCTGTTCACATACCCTTGCTCAATCATTGTTAGTACAACACCATCCATCGCCCAGATTGGACAATTAAGTGATGAAATATTTACATGAAAGGTGTTCATGCCAATTTATAATGGAAAAAAAATTGTCCCAAAATTGTAAAAGAGCAACAGTGAAGAGCAAGGCTTTAATAAACTGGACATTATGGGCTATGCTAATGACAAATGTGAACTGAATAATATTTTAAATAAACATAAGTTCCTTTTCCATTGGTGGTGTATACTGATAGTTTAAATAGAAGTTTAGGCAATGGAGCTTATGTTGGGAAGATGATAGTGGAGGGGCAGTGTAAAAGGAAGGGGAGTGTGGAGAGTGCAAACACAGAAGACCTTGGAATAGTCCATCCTGAAGGCAATATAACATTCTTTCCAAGTGAAGCAGCAATTCACTTGTACTTCTTCTAATCTAATGTACTGCATTCAGGCTTCCTCTACACTGGAAAACAAAATGCAGGTTGAAGATCGCTTTATGGAACACCTACACTCTGTCTTAATGACTCTATGCTTCCAGTTGTCTGCCACATTAATTTACCATACCTCTCCCACTCAGATCTTTATGTCTGTGATTTAAAATTGAATTCTTCAACTTTAAATAACATGCTCTTTCTTTCTGTCAATACAAGTACCAGTTCTGCCTGCCACCCTTTCTTCCTCTCTATGTATAGTTTGCCCTGCTAGGCATGTCCCAGTATGCCAGAATCACATTAGCAATCAATCGCACAGCTTAAACTGATCCCTCCTGCCACATGACTTCATTCTATCAGAGGAATCCCTTTGTTCCACCCATAACCCTCCCCCACCTTTGCTGCTACTAAGACTAAGTTGCTTCTCCCTTTCCCAGACCATTAGATACAGGAACAGAATTAGGCCATTCTGACCATCGAGTCTGCTCCGCCATTCAATCATGGCTGGTTTTTTTCCTACATTATTCTCCCGCCTTTTCCCCATAACCCTTAACCCCCTTACCAATCAAGAACCTACCAATCTCTGCCCAAGTACACCCAATGACTTGGGCTCGACAGCCCTCTGTGGCAATAAATTCCACAGATTCACAGCCCTCTGGCTGAAGAAATTCCTCCTCATCTCAGTTTTAAAGGGATGCCCCCTTATTCTGAGGCTGTGCCCTCGGTTCCTAGACTCTCCTACTAATGGAAATATCCTCTCCTCGTCCACTCTATCCTGGCCTTTCAGCATCCAGTACATTTCAGTAAGGTCCCCCCCTCATTCTGAACTCCATCGGGTATAGGCCCAGGTATGTTCTCATCTGAAGCATTACCATTAACAATACATTACACGGACTAAGAAGCCTAATGTACTGGTAACTGCCACCATTAAGCCACTTTGACTCATCCCACCACAGACCTTCCCTTTTTTCTACACATCCTTCCCCCACCTACTCTCCTACTGAAAACTAACTTCTGTCTTTGCCTTTTCCTGTTCTGAAAGAGGGTCACACACCCGAAATGTTGACTGTTTCTTTTTCCACAGATGCTGCCTGACCTGCTAGGTTTTTCTAGCATTTTCTGTTTTTATACAGCACACATCAAGTACCGTGTCTCTGAAAGACCATTGAAAGCTTTGATAGCCAGCATACCCCTGACCCAAGCTTTGGCAGTTGTCAAATAGGTCAGGATCATGAAATAGTTTTTTAATTTCTCTGACATTCAACAACATATAAGACATTAAAAATGAAGTTTAAAAAAAATTAAAACTTTACAAACACAAAACTAAAATACTTATAAATAGATAGAGACAATTAATTAAATTAAGATATTTATTTGAGAAAGAGGAACGTGTTCTCTTTTGTTTTGTGTCTACAGCCTAAACTCCTCACTGAAATCAATGAATTCTCAGAATCTGTGCCTGGTCTGACCTGACACATGACCTAAAAGCCATCTCCTCAGCATAAATGCTCAGGAATCTCAGTTAGATAGAATCCCACTGCTGAACATGTGGAAAGTAGCAATGGAACAAATTGATAGATTCAATGTTCCAAACCCATCAGTGAGTTCAGGACCAAAAAACAAAACTGCTGGAGGAACTCAGTGAGTTGAGCAGCATCTGTAGAAGGAAAGGAATTGTTGACATTTCTGGTTGAGGCCCTGCATCAGGACTGAGAGTGGAGAGGGAAGATAGCCGGGTTAAAGAGAGGGGGAGGGGTGTGATGAATCAGTAAGTGTTAGGTGGATTGAGAAGGGGCGAGGGATGACGGGCAGAACTTCCACATTTGACAAAGCATGCATGGAAATCCAAGACTTGCTTCCAGCTAAACAGGTAAATGACAACAGCTCTGCATAGGCCCACTGGGATTCAGCAGCAAGATCTCAACCCTTATTATTCAGTGTTGAAGATAAGAAATAAAAGCAGTCATATATGGCCCCTCAAAGTTGATCTACCCTTGAATAGAAAATGGTCGATTCTGTGCCTTGTCCACTTTACAGCCTCATTTGCATATCCTGTTTTTCCCTTGCTGTGCAAAAATCTATGTTCCTTTTCTTGAATATATATATATTTATCTTATGTTAGAATTTGTTGGTTTGTTTTTTTCTAGGAATATAGTCACATTTGGATAAATTCTGTTCTTGATTAATCAAAAATAGATATCCAGAGTTCTTCCCCAGAACGCAAAGGAACAGTGTTTTTACCACCATTATATTAAAGAACATCATACCTTAACTGCATTTCAATGTTTAGGCTGTGCAAGAAGTGTCCTCCAAAAGCCAAGCAGTCCACGGGAGTTAATGTTGCATAAATCCAGCCTATTAAAAAATAATGCAAATTTGTTAGCATCTAACTGGAAGCACAAATGTGCAGGTTTTGTGTTGCTCTGGGTATCAAGACAACTGGAATTCTGTACAATTCAGTTCTTTCACAAAATTGAAAACATGGCCCTCTTTGCAAATAGGCAAAACATCTGCAGCATGCACTCCAAATCTATGATATCTGTAACTGTAGGATAAATTGGACAACCACCAGCTATGAGGTTCTAATTTACGGAGAAGAGAAATGTGCCTTTGGTGACGTGCTAAACATATGTGAGTGCATTAAGTATCATCAGTGTTCACATCCCAACACTCAGTTCTATTGAATACATTTGGCATTAAACACCAAAATTAAATTTCTCCCTTGCAGTAGTTTAATAAGTACAACCACATGCTTGCGGCTAATTTTTAATTACAATTTACAAATGAAGTAATGAACTCCTGTTGTTTCCCTGCTGTCCCCTCATTCCTGTTGATACACTGTATTTAACTTTTGAAATGCACATTTTTATTCAAGCACACCCAGTATTACATAATGCTAACTTTTAAAATCACGCAAATATTTATCTGTAGAAATGTATATAAATATTTCACTGTAGCTGGACCAGCAACATGTATTTTTAACTGCAGAGATTATAACTCACCAGTATTCGTCCAAGTTCTTTTAATTAATCTAACATACGTCAAGCTCAAATCCACTATCCAAATATTATTATATTATCCACTTATCATATAATAATAACGTTACATCATTCATATCGAATAAATAGTAATATTCTTTCAAAGGTTACGCTTCATGGAAAGGTATAAACATCTTAACACATTTACAAAATAAATTATACAAATGCATAAGTAATGAATAACATTAGAACTCTTACATAAGAAGCAATTGTGTTTAACATGACACATAATCATTCTGATTCTTCTCAAGCACCTGTTTAAAAATGCCCCTTTTAAAAATGAAATTTGAGTGGCGGAACATTATACCTGATGGGATGAATAGACTCTGTCCTTGTTTCAGGGTACATTTGTAGCACTTGTCTACTTGATCAGCAAAAAACATTTCACTCTGATTGGATGATGAACTCCACCTTTCATATAAAGCAAGGTTTGCAGAAGTTGACTTAATCAAATAAAAAATTTTCTCTCCCTGGAGAGGAAAAGATATGTCACAGTTAATACTACAAAATATTCTCAATGTTTCAAATAAACTAAAATGTACTAAAAGAGGGAAAATAAGTGGAAAGATTTAAAAAGCAAAGACCTGAGACAGCAGAACATTCAATAACAGTTTCCAAGCAAATGCTACTGAGAGTACCCAATCAGACTGCAGCTCCTAACAGTTGTGCATAACATGTTTAGAATGGAGTAGAAAACACATTTTTAGCCTTCAGATATTTTTGAACGGAAACTGATCTTTTATCGTAAATTATTTCATTTCCAAAAAAGAAACATGAATAAGTGCATGAGTGGTTCCCAGTCTTTCTTTGAGCTTTTCTATAATCAATTATTGAAAATCATGAAAGAACTATACAAGTAGGCATACTCCAGGGAAAAAAAATTCTTATCTACTGCTTCCTCTGCTTGACAGACAGCACACCCATTATGGGCTGAAGAAACCATTTCTGTGCTTTATGACTCTACGATACTCTGAGTTCAAGAATTACTCCATCAGTGAATCACAGGGTGAAATTTTTATTCTCTTCCCCTAATGTTATGTATCACATGGATGCGCTTTATTATAAAGCTTTTCAGCTGTTCAACTTATCAGCTGCAATATAAATGTTAGTTATTGTTCATGTTCAATAATTCAAGACAGCTTACCCGCAGGAGATGATACCAAACTGATGATCCTCCTGAGCCTATGTGGAAGTCTGTATAGCTGTCCTTTACACCTATCTGGCAATACTTTGTAACTTTTGGCTTGTCAAAAAGTGAGTCATCTTGCCACAAATTATCGACCCAGGATAATTTCTTGACAACTTCAGGAGCTTCAACCAAACTTGACATTCTGCAAACAAAATAAAATGCAATTCTTGTTTCTGTAAAATGATATTTATGAATGTCTAACTGAGAAAACTTTTACTTTGCCATTTCATTTCCCACTGTCACTAACTGGGTAATCCTTTGGTCTACTTTTATTTTTTAGTTTGAGTGAAATGTCACCATACATTAGATTCTCTGGAAAAAAAAGTGAATATGAAATCTGATTCAAACCCATAACTACTGGCACATTGTAATCTCTTTTCCAGAAGAGCTTAAATGTTAAGCATTTATTCAAAGCAATTATTAAATAAGTTATTGCAGCAGTATCATGTTCCCTTGTGTCTGTGAAATTCATTTTGAGGACAGAGTTCAATGCAATGATATGACCATGTCTTTAACACTAAAAATCAGGGATAAGTTTCAAGGCAATGATGCTTCGATGGTAGTCATTCAAAATAATATTTGAGCAGCAGTATACAGTATCTTTGTTCCTTTGTAATTTTTAGCCATTTTTGTTAAAGATTTAACATATTAGAGCCAAAACTGAGAAATTATAAAGAAATATTAAGTTTAACAAACATACTTGGTATCTGAAAATTCAAAATTAATCACATTAAGAACTCTCTTCCGGTTTGCACTATAGTAGTATTCGACAAACTCCTTTATGGTCAACTTGCAGGTCTTCTGTTTGGTGACATCTACAACATCAATGACTCTGTCTGGGCCTAGAAAATAAAGCCAGAATACAGTTAACCTGTCTAAGGACTGAAAACTATAATTTAGGATGAAGACATTAAAACCTCAACAGACTAATCTCCAAGGGGTTAAAACTGAAGTTACACAAAGCATTAACTAACATAATGGAAATTCTTTCAAATCAATAATTTTTGATTCAATTGATTTTATACTTTTAACTGATCAAAATTTTTCTATAAAATACACAAAAAGCTCTGTGCCAGCATATACCTTTTGTGATTAAGGGAATTAAAAACAACAAACAAAATAGTAATTATGTCATAATTTCAACACCAGTCCAAAAAGCAGATGTAAATACAGGAAAGGGAATACCTTTAATCCAATAACGATGAGAAAAATTCTGAGGGGAGATTAATTGATCTCTTTGGACATTATATAAAATAGTAATACAAGACAAGGACTGAACCTGACCAGTATATGTTAGCAATACACAATAGCCCAGACACACTGCACCTTTTCCCTTCAAAGCAAGTCATACCGACCAGTCTCTCCTATGCAGCTGTTTTAAGTAATTCATTTTTGTGAATTAGAAACTAATGGAGTACCCCAAAGATTAGTCCTTTGCCCTCAATTATTAACTACCTATGTTAGTGACCTAGAGGAGGGAGCAGTGTGTAAGGTATCAAAGTTTGTTGATGACGTGAAAACAGGTTGGAGGGCTTGCTTCAGTGAGGATATTTGAACTCTGCAACCAGATATAGATAGTTTGAGAGAGTGGACACAAACCTGGCAAATAAAGTTTAACGTTGGAAAGTGTGAGCTCATACACTGGTAGGTAGAGCCAAAAGACAGACCATTATCTAAATGGAGAGAGACTGCCAGTGACTGGAGTTCAAAGGAATCTAGGTATTTTTGTGCATGAAACACAAAATGATAGTAAGTAATTAAGAAACCAAATGGCATATTGGCCCTTATTTCTCTGGGCTAGAAGTTAAAAATAGAGTATTCTTACAACTGTACAGGGTATATGTAAACAGAGTATCCTGGATATTCAATTCTCCAATACTGCTTCTTTCCAAACCAGTTTTATCCAAAGTGGAACACAATTGCAATAATTTCCAGGTTGAATCACAATATTGTGGAAATTCAGCCAGGCACTTCAGGCCATAAATCATCCTTGCACCAATGATGCAATTTGGAACACTGCCTGGGAAAATTGGATCACATTGCCCACTTGTAGAACAATGCTTTCTTAGAACTATGCACTCAGAACTGTTTGACCTGCAGCAGCACTACTTAAAGGGAGCAGGTCTTAGCACAATGGTTGACCTAACCCATCTCAGAGAGGTCTCCTTTAATTTTTAACTTATTTGTTCTCTTCAAGCCTTCACCCTTGTTCTGACCAGCTCCTCTCAACCCTGATCTCTGAACCCAGGCTCCAATCTTGCACCCCGCCACCAAGACATCCATTTCCAGCCATTGACCCTCTTCTCTGATCGGACCCTGATTTCTACCCCCATCCAATAACCAGGCCCTGATCTCAAGCCACTTTCCCATACCCAAACTTAACTTAGAGCCAAACCATCAAGCCTCTCTCCCCTGCAACCCTAGTTCCAGTTTCAATCATGGACATTCTTGCCTAGAAAATCAATTGTACAGTGCTGATTTTCTTAGTGCAGTGATTGATAATTAATTTAATCAGAAGTATGTTGCATTTATAACCTTTTTCAGGTCAAATTGCATCAATTGTTAAGTTTGACCGGCAATTCCATTGGGAAAGCAAACAATCACTTCATTTCCCATGCAGTGCCACAGAAGAACTTGGACCAGATTGTCCCAGGAACGTCCATTTTATGGCATTCCCAGGTTAA
This sequence comes from Pristis pectinata, assembly GCF_009764475.1. Lineage (NCBI taxonomy): Eukaryota > Metazoa > Chordata > Chondrichthyes > Rhinopristiformes > Pristidae > Pristis > Pristis pectinata. The sequence goes on from NC_067410.1 coordinate 21,957,419, forward strand.
CAATGTCTTAATCCTGTAGCACTGACATGGAGCTCTGCAGGTAAGTAAGAAATTAACCAAAGCCTCAGAGTCCACTAGCCCTGCCCTCCACCCAATAACCCCACCTTCCAAACATCTACTAATCTGAGTATCCAATCGACTCTCATCCTCAGTGAGGATGGCCTAGCCCATTGTTTCTGCATGTCAACTTCCCTGATCCACCCAGGAAGGCAGGCTTCTCCAAACCCACAAAACTGCTGGCTGGCATGATACAACACAACTGATCCACATCCTGGACTCCAGTGCCATCCACTCTCTAAAAAGTGAAAGCAACATTTCAGCTAAAGCTTGGTCAATTAGAAAAAAAAGATAATAAATAATGACTGTACTTTTATTGATTGAATCATATGCTCCTAATTACTTTATGGCCTCAGGCTGGTATCCCATGTTTACGCTTGGTTCCTCATGTTATTTATTGAAATGCATAATAAACCTGGAATTACAAACTGAGATACCTGTTTAATATTATTATGCATAGACTAAATGAAATTCATATAACTTTTTTTACTGGTAAAGATATTGTGCAAAACATTGATGAGTACCTTCAGTCCTCATTGATGGGTACCTTCTACAAAAATATACAATACATACGTATCAACTTAACCAGCTGCATACCTTTTAATAATACTGATAGATTTCAGATTAAGATATGTTTTATAGAAAATATGATAACAAATAAATATTGGAAAATAAATGAAATTCAAATGCATCATGGAAATAATGGAAAAAAATGACTGTTCTCATTTCTTTCTATCTTTGTAAAAGTCAACTCTTTACTTATTTACTTACCAACATAATTTTCAAGGTCACTAACAGAAAATGTAAGTGGTGGTAAACTTAAACCCAAACCATCCTTCTTTGCAACCAAGATAGGCCCTGTAAATCCATTTTCTTCCAGATATCCCAAAGATAGCTGAGTTCCAGTCAGCCTCTGAATAACTTCCTCTGCACTATAAAAAAATGTACATTTACATCACTGCAATAATTTCAACAATAATAACATTTAATAATGTTGTCTTAATTAGATAACTTAGTTTTATACACATACTAGGTGCAAGTTTGATAGGTTAAAATGCTTCCAATAAAGTTGTTCATCATATTTTCGCACTGATTTTTTGTGGTTAAGGTGCATATAAAAAAAATCACTGAAAAAAAAAATCACATTTTACTCACCATTACTCCTCATCATTTTGAATCAAATCTTCATTGCACATGTTCATAGGACTATGGACAGGTTAGGGAAAGTAAATGGGAGCATTTTACACAAGCTTTAACCAGTGCCGTGTTCTCATCAAGTGATGGCACACTGCCCAAAAAATGGTATTGTTCCCAATTCAGCTTTGGAATTGTCACTACATAAAGATTCTTAATAATTAAAAGAGCAATGGGATTGAGATGATTGAGTGAGAACGAATGCATGACCAAACAGAGCATCAATCAGAAGATTAAGAACTTTGACTACATAATTTTATTTTACTTCAATCAAGCTTTTGCTATGTGTACAATAGTGCACAGTGGTATTCAAAGTTGAGGAGGAATTGTGAAGAGGAATGGCACAATAATGGTTTACATCAAAACGTCAAAGAATTCCTTTTTAGCCAAACAAAGGAGAATTAATTATGAAGATTAAAAAACTGTGGATGCTAGAAATCTGAAATAAAAAAAACCAGAAAATGCAGGAGATGCTCAGCAGGTAAGGCAGCATCTGTGAAAAGAGAGATTGTAAACAGTTTTAGGTCATATAATAGTATATCTTATCGTGGAATGATGCATTACGCAATTGATTCTCATCAGAAGACTGAGAATTAATTATATAATGCATCATTCCTTAATAAAATAGGCTAATATATAATATACTAAAATGATTAATCATCCACACAATTCTGAAATGGAGTCACTATCTTCTCCCCGGAGCATGAACTGAAAAGAAAAAGGCCATTGACATTATAAAACTATTAAACTTGCTTCATCACAAAAAGGCAACAGATATTGTGACCATTTCAGTGAAATCCAAAGGCCATCAATATTCTTAGGTCAAGACAATAATTACAATGGGAAACATTTCCAAAACACTAATGCAAAATAGACTTGTATCAATTTATTCACACTTGAAAGTGTTGGGCATATCTCATGCAATGACTGGAACATGTATATTTATATGCAACATATCAATGAATCTCTGGAACTAGTTGAATGTAACTACCTTTGAAAGGGAAATGTTCATTACCTATAAGCATTGCTGGAAGTTACACTCCAATTTGGGGAGCATTCATTGCCAGCGTCAAGCAAGAAATGGAAATGAAGATAATAGCTGAAGAGGTGGAGAAGGCCTGTGTGTTCCGGAGTCCAAGAATCCTCACACAGCAGAAATGAAGAACAGGGGAAGGGCGTTACAAGGAGGCCAATATCAGCTATCTCAAGTGTACTGTCCAGGTTAGTTCTCATAGTAACAAATCCTTGCCTACAAATTGAATTCCTCCTGAAACAATTTATGAATTTTTTTTTACTTACTGCTAGTGCCAAATCACAACTCTCTGAAATAAATGTGAAATTGAGACATCCTTGCTTTAAGAAATCAATACCACAGTTTCTTAAGAAGTGTTAAAACCTGACTTAGGCGATTACACATTCAGCTACTGCATCGCTTGCACATTGGCTCACAGGAGGATAGATGAGGGAGAACCACTTGTGTAAGGGTGGTAGTGGGAGCGCAGAATTGATGGCAGAGGGCAGGAAGTTATGGAAAACGGAGAGGGACAAGGGAGATTGGGAGACCCCCATTCCACCCCCAACAAATGAAGCAGGCTGATCACATCCTAAGCGATAGCAATTGGGACCGCATGTGTGAACTGGCAACATCAACACACAGATACCTAAAGCTGTGCTTGGAAATTGGATAGGGCTCACTGAACAGGCACTGCATTTTGCCCTAACACCAAATCAGGTGTCACTAAAAAAAACTGCAATTGAGTGGTTTCCTCCCTTTCAGTGTTAAAACCAACCTGTGCAATTAAGCAGGCAGCTGCTGCATTGTTCACGCTTACTCATGGGAAGAGAGTCAGTGCTCTCTGCACGGCAGCCAGATGGAGACGCTCCGGGACACATGGAGCCGACCAATCACACCATGGCTGGTCCTGGACCACTGCAGGTCGAGGTAGCATCAGGACCACAGACTGAAGCACGTGTGAACTGGAGGTAACGGTGCTCTGATATTTCAATCAAAGCTCAGGGCTGATTACAATAAGATTTATAATACATTACAATGACAGGGGAACATACTGTATATAAAATATAAAAGCAATACTCCACCAAGGATCCTTTAAATCATGCATGTTTCACTAATGACAGGGTAATTTGCACCTATTTATACTGAGAGTTGTGATCTTTTAAACTAGTAATTGGTAAGTAATTAATGTTCATGACATACATTATAGAACAGTACAGCACAATACAGGCCCTTCGGCCCACAATGTTGTGCCGACCTTTAAACCTCGCCTAAGACTATCTAACCCCTTCCTCCCACATATCTCTCTATTTTAAATTCCTCCATATGCTTATCTAGTAATCTCTTGAATTTGACCACTGTACCTGCCTCCACCACTGCCCCGGCAGTGCATTCCTGGCCCCAACCACTCTCTGGGTAAAAAAGAACCTTTCTCTGATATCCCTCTTGAACTTTCCACCCATTACTTTAAAGCCATGCCCTCTTGTATTGAGCATTGGTGCCCTGGGAAAGAGGTGCTGGCTGTCCACTCTATCTATTCCTCTTAATATTTTGTACACTTCCATCATGTCTCCTCTTATCCTCCTTCTCTCCAAAGAGTAAAACCCAAGCTCCCTTAGTCTCTCCTTATAATGCATACTCTCTAAACCAGGCAGCATCCTGGTAAGTCTCCTCTGCACCCTTTCCAAAAGCTTCCACATCCTTCCTATAATGAGGCTACCAGAACTGGACACACTACTCTAAGTGATGAAATATGATGGGGAATGATGTGTACAAAACAGGAACCATTGTCTTTTTTCGCTAGTTCAGTTTCCAAGCTCCTATTTTTCATGAACTCTGCCATCACACATGTACACTACCCACTCCATATCACCATCACAAAAACCATATCAATCAGCATTCCCACCTGGCATTCATATGTCTCACTACACACATACATACACTCACCGCTCTCCCAACAGTCTCTCAGATATTTTGCAACTTACACACAGTCTGAGATAGTCAACCATGGAAGGCATAACATCGCACAAATGCAAGGAAACACTTACTAGCACACTTCTTCTCTTTCCTCTCTGCAGAAAAGATTTACCAGGATGTTGCCTGGACTTGGGGGCCTGAGTTACAAGGAGAGGTTGTGTAGACTAGGACTTTATTTCATGGAACGTAGGAGATCGAAGGGTGACCTGATAGAGGTATATAAGATCATGGGGGGCATAGACAAGGTGAAAGCACATTGTCTTCTTCCCAGGGAGAGGGTGCCAAAAACAAGAGGACATAGGTTTAAGATCAGAGGTGAGAGAATTAAAAGGGACATCAGGGGCAGCTTCTTCACACAAAGGGAGGTGTGTATTTGGAATGAGCTGCCAGAAATAGCGGTTGAGGCAGGCACATTAGCAACATTTAAAAGCCATCTAGAGAAGTACACGGATAGGAGAGGTTTAGAGAGCTATGGGCCAAACACAGGCAAATAGTACTAGCTCACTGGACAACACAGTTGGCATGGACGAGTTGGGCCAAAGGTCCTGTTTCCATGCTGTATGATTCTATGACCCTTTCACAGAAAAGATGGCATACAACTTACAATTGCTAACAGGAGATTTGCGGTGACCACCACTGTGCCCATAGAGGTAAAACATTGATGTTCATGGGATCAGCCACCATTGAAACTGTGGTTGGAAGCACAGCACTGATCATGGAAGCTGCCGATATGCTCAGCTCTCTCACATTCCACAACCTTTGGTGTCACAAGATCTAGACAGCCAAAGCTCCTTATCACTCACAGAATTACGAGGCATGAGATCTCAGCTTCCATTGCGGCACAAGCAGAAGCCACAAAACATATAGGTTGCACAGTGGAAGATCTGACTTCTGCTATGGGACCTCTGCTTCCGACCATGCCAGGTGTCATGCTGGCTCTGGATTCTTATGTTCAAAGAGGCTTTAAAAATGTTATAGCTCTCTGACACTCTGTTCTCCAATCATAGATTAATAGGATTACCAATGGCCTGCTCCAGAGGAGGAAGTGTCTAAGCTTGAATCTATGCTCCTCTTTCAAAATTACAGCATTCATACTCCTACCATTGCCACTTGACCCAGTCAGACACTGAGTGGTGAGTTAATTCAGTCCAAAACTGGCCCATCCAAGCCCAGATCTGCTCACAGCCTCACTTCATCTGGAACCTCCGAAATGTACAAGTAGTGTTTGCCCATTGCCACCTCAGCAGCAGTTGCTTGAGAAATAGGAAGAACAAGGCGGGAATTGACTATTAGATGCCCTCTCTGAACGTACGCTCAGAGTTTACCAGACCTTGTGGTTTTGTTGAGGACTGCAGTCCTCTGAATCATGGCTCAGACATAAAGGTAGTCTGCAGCAGTATCCAGCATACCTTGTCAACATTTGGATATAACCTTCCATCAGCTCACACATGTCCCTGGTCATCTCCATTAAAAGGTTGTCCAAACATTTCTCCTTAATAATCAGCAACATTACCCGGAGGATCAACACCAAGCAGAAACTAACTCGAACCAGGCACTAAATTACTTTACAAGCGACCCCAAGTTACGGCAATTCAGGTAACAGAAACTCACCCTTAAGGAATTCACAAATCACTGCTAAAAAATCTGGCATACAGAATAACAATTCACTCTCATAAAACTTATGTGAAAAGAAGTAAATAAATAAACTAAAAAATATTTTTTCCAAACCTGCATTTCTTGATGCATGTGCAGATGACACAGCTTCGCATTATGGAAAATCACAATATGGACTGTTTTCTAGGAGTGCAACCCCCCACCCCTCCCAATAACACTTTGGTCACCTGTACCTGCACAAGCACATGGGAAGCTATCTGTTCTTCTGAAATGGACTTGCCTTTTCACTTTAGAGAGCATTTTTACCTTCTGTAAGACATAACGACCTAACTATGTACTTTTCTGTGTCCTACACGTGTTTTCAATGCAACTTTCTTTGAATTTCGATATTGTAGAAATAGTATGTATTTTATAAGGAGGAGATAGCAATACAAAGTCAGCCTGTCCTGCAGATCAGAAAATAATCCTCAATAGCAAAGTTCTCAGTTCGGTTGGAGATACTACATTCTTGAATCAAGCGGGTTCCTGTTTTTTGGGCTCAGTGAATTTTTTTGTTGTGCATTTAACTTCAAAGTGGAAGAAATGATCAATAACTTCTTTCAACCTTCAAAATGGCATTCTGTTTAAAAACAAAGGTTTATTACATTGAGTAGATTCCACTCTTCTGAACAGTATATATGCACTTTGTTGAAAAGTGCTAACAGATATGGAAATTTGAACCTTTCAAGATCAATGTTTGTTAACACCAGACTGAATAAATTTGCTAAACTATTAAATGTGTAGACTTGGCACAATTTGCTGCACCTCAGAGGGCAAGGCTGTCCTGCAGAAATATCTTCTGCTGTTGTCTCCTGACAACTCCATTTGAACCACAACAAAATAAACAAGAGTAAAACTGTTTGTAAGAAAATGTGGGAAATGTGAAGTTTAAACATGGTGGTGAATTTATTCATCTGTCAACAATTTTCCCATCAACACACAGAAAGCTGGAGGAACTCAGCAGGTCAGGCAGCATCTGCAGAGCAAAATGGACAGTTGACATTTTGGGTTAAGGTCCTTCATCTGGACTGAAAGAAAGCCAGTATAAAAAGGTGGAGGGAAGGGGTGGAGCAAGAGCTAGCAGGTGATAGGTGGATCCAGGTCAGGAAGGGTGACAGACAGATGGGGAGGGAAGAGTGGAAATAGCACCAGAAGCTGGGAGGTGACAGGTGCAAATGACAAAGGGCTGAAGATAACGGAATCTGATAGGAGAAGAAAGTGGAGTATGGAATCAAGGGATGGAGGTGGGGAGGGCAGATGGGAATAGTGGGGGAGGGGAACCAGTGGGAGGAGTTTGTAGGTGATGGGTAGATGGAGAGGATGGAGGAGGGGAATAAACAGGGTGACAGGGGCTAGAATAAGTGTAGGAAGAACTGGATAGATCAGAAGGAGAGAGAGAAAAGGGACAGAGCAGGAGCAGTTTACTGAAGTTAGAGAATTCAATGTTCATGCTGCTGGAAATCTGATAGGAGAGGAAGGTCCCTTTTCTCCTCCCAGCTTTGGTGCTATTTCCACTCTCCCCTCCCCCATCTGCCTATCACCCCTCCTCACCTGGACCCACCTATCGCCTTGCTGTACCCCTTCCCTCCACCGTTTTATAGTGGCTATGCTCCTCTATCTTTCAGTCGAGACAAAGGGTCTTGACCCAAAATGTCAACTGTCCACTTTGCTCCACTAAGTTCCTGCAGTTTTTTGTCTGCTGCTCCAGATTCCAGCATCTGCATTCTTTTGTGTCAACAGTTTTCCCATTTCTTCCTTGAAATTACCAGCAATACCAAACTTTCATTTTAATTGACCTGCATAGTTGACATAACACGCCAACTCATCTGACCCTTACAACAGCAGATATGGCCACAACCCCCACCACTGGGCCTCCATGCCAAACTCCTCAATGGAATTCATCAATCCTCACTGACAAAACCTGCACCGCCCTGGCCTTATAACCACTTGTAGGAGATCACATAGCCAAGTCTTCACAAGCTCTGATGACTTCAGTCTTAAAGCCATACTCCCCACTGTAACTGACAGGCAGAAGAATTTACAGTTTAATCCCTGTTCTTTAAGTCTTTCTTTAATTTCTTGAAGGAAATAAAAGAAAAATGCTCTCGAGTGTGAATAAGGCTCTGGAGATTAGCAGAATTACAAGTTACACTTCAAATGAGATCTGCCACAGGGGAGCATCCTTTCCTTCAAGCTCCAATAGGACCAGGCCTCAATGATCCTCTATATGTACCATAAGTCAGGGATAGAAACACATGGAAAAGGAGGAAATGGAAGGGAGGAAACCATTTAATTGGCTTGTTTTTCTGTGTACTGTCCATTTAAGAACTAATTCAAATGCAATCATAATCTCAAACTTAATTCCCCATTCACCAACAACTCCATACCTTACCTTGCCTTTGTGACCAAATATTGTAGCACTGACTTGGCCACAATGCAAAAATAAAAACTGCCACAAAAATAAACAATTTGAAACAAAAGTCATAAATTAAATTATGACATATTGCATATACAGTAATTATAGTGTATGTTTCCTTGGCGGTGGTCATCCATTTGCCTATGTTTCCTTATATTCCTCTGCAGTGCAACACTTATGGCTGTAGTATGGGTAGTGGAAGGCAGCTGACTTTCAGTGGGAAGGCACGGTAGTGTAGCAGTTAGTGTAATGCTTTACAGCGCCAGCGACCTGGGTTCAATTCCGGCCACTGTCTGTAAGGAGTTTGTATGTTCTCCCCATGTCTGCATGGGTTTCCTCCGGGTGCTCCGGTTTCCTCCCACATTCCAAAGACGTACAGGTTCGGAGGTTGTGGGCATGCTGTGTTGGTGCCAGAAGCGTGGTGACACTTGCTGGCTGCCCCCAGAACACTCTATGCAAAAAGATGCATTTCACTGTGTTTTTCGACGTACATGTGACTAATAAAGATATCTTATCTACATGCGACTGTAGCTAGCTCTAGGGGGCAACTTTCAGTCTAGAAGGAATTAATGCAACTTCCCAATTCTTCAGAACTTGCTTTCTCCCACTCTGCAGAATTCTTCACCATTCCCAAGTAAAATTCACTTCCTACATATCTGGCATCACCTATTCCAGTAACAAGGCATCTCCCTACTCAACACATTTACCTTTTAGCAATGACCTCTAGCTTCAACAAGAGCTTAAGAAGTTATAGTGCTTACAGCCAATCAATTTGATGGCTATTACTAGCTGGATGCAGAAATCATTATAAGGAGAAGGCAACATGAATTGGGATGCTGCCTACACTACATCAACTATTAATCACACATCAGGATCTTCAGGTGCATGTTCAGGTCTATCCCTTCTGCATCCTGGACTTTAATACATTCAATTGTTTTAAAAGATCAATAATTTAAAAAATAAATTTTAATGTACCACACAGGTGTAATTTTCAAAGGAAATTTCATTCTTTCAACCAGACTATATATGTTTTATTTAAATTAATTTAAATTCATGCATCTACAATAATCATGACAATTTGGTCAATATACATCAGTGCAAATTCATAACAATAAATGAACAGCTGAGTAAATTCCATTGATGAAATTTTAACTTCTTAAACGTCAATGACTCAAATATCCCAGTTTAATCAATGACCGGTCACTTATAGCGAAAAGAAAAAGGGCTTTTAACTAATTGTGTGTTCCTTAACGTCTCAAGCAAAGCTGCTTACCTGGGGAAGGTTCGACTTCGAAGTTCTTTTATGAACACCTGGCTTCCATTCTGCACTGGTCGTATAATATCCACTGTATGTATGGGCTCATACTTCTGCCTCTTCTTTTTCACTAGGAAGTATTAAATACAAAAATGCTGCATTTGACACAGATTAGCTAATAAAAACTTACGCCATTCTAACAGCCTTTTAATTGGAATGCAATGTGAAGAGAAAGAACCCATGGGGTAGAAACATCAGACAAATGTTTTCAGTAAGTGCCTCTCATGCCCTCAGGATATCCCAAAGCACTTACAGCCAAGGTAGTTATTATTGTAATGTAGGAAATGCAATACAGATGAAGATCCCACAAACAATTAAATAAATTATCAGAATCTCTATTTTAGGCTTTGTTTGACTTATACATGAGAATTCTGTGTCTCCAAAGTTGCCTCAGAATCATTTATATCCATTTGACAGGGAGACAGGTAACTCAGTGTATAGTCTCATCTAAAAGGCAGAACCCCCAACAGTGTAGCACTCTCTTAGAACCACACTGAACTTCAAGTCAAAGTAATACAATCAAGTTTCTGGACAAGGACATGAACTCATGACTTTCTAGCTCCAAGGTGAGTGCTATTAGTAAGCCAAGGCTAAGACTAATTAGTAACCTTCCACTGTAGCATGCCTCCCCAATGAGATGCAGTTACCTCGCCCATGCCATGAATAGATCAATCATTATATCATTATAATCATTAGAAGTTCTTTTATTTTCAGAATTAATCATCTTGCATTAAATCTTTTTTATCTCACGTAGACTCCATAGGAACCATGTGATGGTGGCGAATATCTGATGCTCTTTTTCACTTTGTGGTAGCTCTAATTCAATTATTGTTCACTTCTTCTCAGGCTCTATTACTTCCCTCCTATTGAGGTTTCATTTGCAACTGTGAAACAGATTCTTTACATCTCTGCACAGTTTGTAATAACTTTGATATTGAGAATACCTACCCAACCTGATCCTGATTCCATTCTGGAAGATTTGAAAAGGCAAGTGACCCAAATTTCAGTGTTTCATCCTTTTCTTGTGCACATGAACTGTTATATGGTCTGATGACAGAAACAGACCATTTCATTTTATTAGGCAATTCAATGTTTCAATATATTACATACACTGATGTAATACAAGGGTTTCAGATTCCCATTAGCAGAAAGAAAGGCAGAATGTGTGACTTTGAAGCTCAGCAGTAGTTACACTGACTAGCTTATCTATCATCAGATCTTGTGATTACTTAGGTACTGAGCTAACCCCAAAATAATAAATATACTTTAACGTGTAATAACTGGGAATTGTACAAAGGGCAGAGCATAATACAGAGCAATAGTAGGACCACAATACAAGACTTTTCTATTTAAATCTTCAGCTTAAATTCAACTTAAAACTTTCATGAGAGTGACGATAACCTTTTCAGTTTAAAGACTCCGAGGGTACCTTCTGTTTATTGGCGTTATCTGTGCAAAGCTTATGCACAGCATGCTCCAGTTATGAGTAATTTATTGCAGTGGTGACAGACAAAACAACTGATGATGAAGACAGATAGTCTGAATATTCTTACACATCATTTTTAAATGCATGAGCAACAGGCAACAGCCCAGAAATTGCAGGCTGCAATATTAGTACAAGCAAATACTTCATAACTTCATGTTATTCCTCTGAGATAATAAACTAATTAAAATAAATACTTGAACATGTTCATTGAAGTTAGCATTTTTACTTTAAAATAGCAAACACTCACGACCAGGCTACATTTCAAATAGGACTTGAAACACTGACATTAAGCTGACAATTCACTTGATTGGTTGTGACACTTCATAGGCAGGCATCTTTTTAAATGTAAGCCAAGCTCTGCAGCCTATCACTCAAGACAGACAGTGACCCCTTAAAAGAGGCAGTCTCTGTGACTGATCTTGCAATTTATGTGCGTAAACCATGAGATTATGCTTTGAAATGTATTTCTTTTAACTCCAGTATGTGTAATATACATGCACAAATATTGGTATTAGTTGATAAAATTCCAGGCATTTGATCAATCTATACATATTCTAAAGAAAACCTTCATTACATACTCAGCCTCAGAAAACAATTATTCCTCTTTGCCTTGTCCAAACAAGATAGAATTTGTGATCCAAACAAGCAAATTACAACAAAAATCATCGAAGTGATTATGTCAAAATCGTTCCAAGAGGAATCAAGGAATAGAGCAAGTGGAACACTGCAAAATGAGAGAGACTGGCCCCAACCAAAACTGAAAGCATACTTTACATGCTCCAAACATGCTTCCCCCATCAAGAAAAGTCTAGAAAATATGAACCAAGAAATATATCCAGAGTTGTGCAATAGAATTAACCATTAATTTGCCAAATTTGACACTCCATTCTAACTAACTTGTTAATATGCAAGGCAGGGGAAAGAAACAATTAAATTAGCTAGAAAGTGTAACTTTTAGCTGCATACTATTGATCTAGTACATGCTGCAGTTATGAGCAATGACTTGCAATCTGATTCTCCAGGTAGCAGAGAAGCCACCACCAAAAGCAGAACTGAACACTTGTCTGATTAACTTTCTCAAATGTCTACAGCTACACAACACTACAGAGCAATTCACATGGCTCTCAAAAATTTTACCAACCAGTGACTTCCACTGAAAGAAAGCTTTCCAAAATATATATTGTTTTACTGCGAACCAATATTTGTCAGGAATCTTAACAATTATTACAAAACATGGAACTCTTAATAAGGGCCTAGATATAACAATGATATTTGAACTTTGTTTTAATTATCCTTAATTCTGTGCTTCCCTAAATCACAGAATGGTTACAATGCAGCTTTGTTTTATGCTGCAACCATTCTGTGAATCTGTATAACACATTGTTAGATATATTAAAATATTCAGCTAGTTTGATAACTTCATGCTTCATTTCCAAGACTGTCACCTGTTAATGTCCAGCCTTTTAATGTCATCCTGACTCTTGAACCTTTGCTCTTTCCTCTAGGGTATACTCAGCATCTTGAGCCTGCTGGAGAAGGAAACCTCAGAAGCAGATGGTCTTCTTCAACATGCATCATCATGCTTGCCAAACAAATGCCTCTTTAAACTAGGAATTTTTTACTATTATTTGCATGGAAGGAGCAATAACTCTTTTTTAAACTTTAATAACCTGTAACCCCTTCTCTATTTCTGTAACATGTTCAGTAAAGATTTGTCTTCTAATAGACACTAATGGGGATTTTTCAGCATGCCATCATCAAGAAAAAATCTTTCTTAAGGCCATAAGATTACATTTCCAGGAACCTTACTGGAAAATAAACATCTCAGGCACAATTGAATGCAGCCAATATATTAACGATATATTTACAATGGGAAATATTATGTTATTGTAACAAACAATGTTGGTGCTACACAGTAAATTTTTCCCACCCCAGTTGTCTCATAGCTCATTGGAATACTAAGTTACACAGTCAAGAAATTTACAACATATTAAATCAAAAGTTGAAAACAAACAGACGGCATAAATTTTATATTATCCCAGATTCAGATACAAGGACACTGAATGCAAAGATTAAATGAGACAGCCAGATGATTTTTGTTTTGAAAGTTTGAAAAGTTACCATAAATCATCCTTCAAGATGTAGTTGTAACTGTTACAGATGTAGCTGCTGTATTTACCCTTATAGAATTGAGTCTTGAATCTTCATCAGATATGAGAGTCTCTGAAGGACGAGATCTCCTAAGGTCTTTATTCCTATCCTGAAATCAAAGGCCAAATCTTTTTCTATGAGCTCAGGTGACATTCATGCTTGAGGCTGGGTCACAAGCAACAGTCAACTAATGTCACCTTAAAGATAATTTCCACTCAACAAACTTCAAATAGACTGGATCCAAAATTTTCTTCTCTTTCATAAACATGAGACCTTATTCTGGAAGAGCTGAGGGGAACTCTTAAGAATTTTTCAGTGGACTGAAAAGATTTTGCCTTTTCAAATCTGCTGCAAAGATTTTATTTGTGATAACTTTTTCAACAATATGCTTCCTGAATGAATACCAGTACCTTAACAACTTTTGGGGCCAGACAAATAAGTAAGTTTCTCCAGTCCAGTACTTTCATATCTCACTCTCTTGAAAAGGTATATAGTAACATAGTAACTCTTAACTACCTAGCAAGCTACTCAGTTCTGGAACCATTAAGGATGGCCAATAAACTGGGGCCTAGTCAGCAATGATGGCATTCAGGGAAAGAATTAAAAAATCTGTTGAATGAGGTTTTCTAGGTTGAAATAATCCAACAACTAAGACCTTACCTAAAATTTAATACTGTGGCGACACAAGAGACTGCAGATGCTGGAACCTGAAGCAACAAACAATCTGTTGGAAGAACTCAGTGGGTCAAGCAGCGTCTTGTGGGAGGAAAGGAATTGTCGACGTTTCGGGTCGGAACGCTGCATCAAGACCCATATTGTGGAAACTAAAGATTCTGCAATTTTGGGCTTGCACCACAAAGAAAAGCTAGATCATTTGACCCATTCTTTGCTTCCTGTGTCTCTGACCTCTACCTTCGCCACTCCCAAGAGTTGTTCTCTCTCTCTCACTCTCTTTCTCAGAATCCCTGTTTGTGATCTCAGTTATTCCTGGAGTTTCTGACCTCACTCTTGGGCATTCCAATGGCCACCCCAGCATCTATATGTCTGCTGATATTTGCAAATTACTGCTATTAATAAAACTAAATTATACTTTTTAGCAATTTTGTTTGTCTTTACGACTCAATTGCAATTTTTTAAAATTCTTCTGCAATTTAGGCAGGAAGTTACTTATGGCTCTTATGTGACTCTATTACAGTTAAATTCATGATGTGAATCATTTCCACGGTCCTTTTACAGTGAGACACTAGGAGAACTTTATCTTGGTCACTGGTGTTTAACACACGCAAGAGTATCAGCCACTTTTTGTCCATTTAGTTCCGGTGACTGTAGAGGAACAAAATACGTGAGGTGAGTATGTCCTGTGGCTCATGTTCTTGTGCACGTTTAGCACTAGGAACTACAAATAACTCCTTTATTGAAAAATCAATACCTTGGTATAATAACAGAACTTTACCCAGACAAAATATTCAAATTATTTGCATGGTTAACTTTTCCTTGCATTGTATGGAACTGGAGAAATGTTCCAATGACACAGCAAATCGCAAGTATGATCTTAAAAGTTTTATAGCTATTAGCATAATCATAAAAGCATTATCAACAAGATATACTCTCATCATAACAAAATTCAAATATATTACAACTTACTCGTTGACTGGCCGTGAGTTTTCTCACAGTTTGGGCAGTGATAGATATCAATGTCTGGAGCCTCATCCTCTTCCACACCAACACAGCTGTAAACATTCCAAACATAAAGCAATGTTAAATATGAAATACTGCATTACATCAAAATAATTATTTGCCTATGATTGACTAATTCTTTGTTCTTTAAAAAATTTAATCTCTTCAAAGTATTTTTAATTGATACAGATAAATAATAGATTCAATTAGATTTTTAAAAAATATTTAGAAGGGCTTAGATATCTGGAGATATTTTACCCCTTATTTCCTAACTCACCACAATCTCCTGTCCTCTCCACTGTTGAAAAAACTAATGCAGCCAGAGCTGACTAGATTATGTCATACAGAAATGTGAATACTATGTAAAAATCAAGATCAGATGGACATAAATCTCAACTTTTCGATCTAGGAAGTTGCCTGCAAAAGCAGATCATCCTCCCTTTATAACATCTACCTGATTGTTATTCCATTGATTTTACATATCTTTGTAAGAACGCATATTGCTTTATGTCTATATGCCACTTAAGAAAATGCATTAAAAATAAGAATATGCTTTAAACAAGATTAATTCTTGAAAACCAAAGAATCCTAAATATTGACCAACTGGTGAATTATTTTTAGAACAACTATAGTAGGATTGCTTTTTTCTATAATCGCACAAGAATCTTTTGCATGTAATAGCAATTTTATAAGAATGTATCTCGGGGAGAAGCTGTGGTTATATTTCCCCAGAAAAAGACATGTTGATATCATTTCATTTGATCTGCCATATACTAAACAGAAATCCAAAATCAAAAATGCCTTCTCATCCTGTTCTGAAATATTCAGGCCAACTTATAATTCAATTTTGTTTTACATCTTTAAAACCAAAAATTTAAATGTACATATTCTTGGATCCTGAAGGAGAACTGGTCTTGGAGTTCGAGACTATGGTATAGCTTCAGGAAATACATGAGACCAGATGGTTCAGGAGAAGGGTTAGGGAGTGTTGAAAAACTTAAAGTAACTTAAGGTAACGCACAGGCTGCCTCCTATTTGACCTAATAAATGCTTGGAAGGAATAGCTCAGAATGTGAAGGCAGCCTGGAATAGAACTCATGACCTATTAGTAAAATATAAGAGGATCTTAAAATCATCTTGGGAGAACTCTAAAAGGTATATAAAAAAAATTTAAGGGAAATATTTGAAAGTGGATTGATGAGAGCAGGGCAGTAGTTGTCTGTATGGACAGAAGCAAGGCCTTTGGTAAGGGCTGGTCCGGAAGGTTAGATCACATGGGATCTTGGGTGAGCTAACTGGTAGTGGAGGATTTTTTTTCAGATTGGAGGACTGTGACCAGTGGTGTGCTACAGGGATTGGTGCTGGGTCCACTGTTGTTTGTCACAGATATTATTGATTTGGATTAGAATATAGTTGGCATGATTAGTAAGTTTGCAGATGACAACAAAATTGGTGGTATAGTGGTCAGTGAAGAAGGCTGTCTAAGGTTACAACAGGATCTAGATTAACTGGGAAGTGGGCAAAAGAACGGCAGATGGAACTTAACTCAGGCAAGCGCAAAGTGATGCCTTTTGGGAAGTTAAGCCAAGCCAGGACTTCCATAGTGAATGACAGGGCCCTGGGGAGTGTTGTTGAACGGAGGGACCCAGAAATAAAAGTACATAGTTATCTGAAAGTGAGGTAGGTGGGATGGTGAAGGTGGTGTTTGGCATGCATTGGTCAGAGCACTAAGTCCAGCAGGTAGGATGTCATGTTACTGCTGTACGAGACGTTGGTGAGACCGCACCTAAAATAATGTGTGCAGTTCTGGTCGCCATACTATAGGAAGGAGGTGATTAAACTAGAGAGGGTACAGAAAAGATTCATAAGGGTGTTGCCAGGACTGGAGGGCTTGAGTTATAAGGAGAGACTGGATTGGCAGGGACTGTTTTCCCTGGAGTGAAGTAGCCCGAGGGGTGACCTTACAGAGGTTCATAAAATTATGAGGGGCTTAGATAGGATGGATAGTCAAAGTTTTTCTTTCCTCAGAGCAGGGGAGTCTAAAACTGGAGGGCATAATTTTAAGGTGAGAAGGGGAAAGATTTAAAGGGAATCTGAGGGGTGTTTTTTTTTACATAGAGGGTGGTGGGTATATGGAATAAGCTGCCAGAGAAAGTGGTAGAGGCCGGTACAATTACAATACTTAAAAGACATTTGGATAGAGGTTTAGAGGATGATGGTCAAAACACTGGCAAGTGGCACTAGTCTAGGTAGGCACCTCGGTCGGCATGAATGAGTCGGGCCAAAGGGCCTGTTTACGTGCAATATAACTCTATAAGCCAACCAAGGAAGGTGCATGGGACTCATTTAAACCCTATTTAATTGATGGAAACAGAGAAGTGAATAGTTAAAACCACTGAGGTTACTTAGCCCTGTGGCAGCTGCAGGCAGCTGATAGGTTTATATTTTAACCCATTCTGCAGAGCACTTGAAAAGGACACCTAATCAGACCAATTGTCATCCTTTGGACATTTACATGACAGGTAGTGTAGGAAGAGTCATAATAGAAATTATGTTATATTTTTGTGCTCAACACGATCTAATTTCTGTTAAAAAATTTCTTAAAAAATAAAAGGAAAATCAGGGACTTCGGACAAGAGTCAAGAATTCCATGATTTTCGTTCCAGGTTCCCTGATGCGTCTCCCATGGAGGACCCTGGACATGTAAAACCACCTCAGTCAATGGGCCATGAAAGTCTGAATGTCACATCTGGGATTTCCATCTGCATAGGAGTGGCTCATGGCATTCACAAACCAGTCCTGTAGGAACAGACTTCACAGAGCTCACGAAGCCTGCTTCTGTGTGACTTAGACTTTCCTCAGCAGCTCCCACACCGGCAGTGGAAACCCAACTCAGGCAACTTTTATTTATTTTTATGCTTACTTGCACCCCTCATCCATCCATCCTACACCCCCAACTAACGGCACCACAACTCCAACCCTACAACCATCACCTAACCCAATCCCCCAAACAACCAATCACCTGGGCCACCAACCACCAGTGGTCTCCGTACGCAATACCCACCCCTGCCTAACTGGCAAAGGCAAACTTCTACCTCCACTCGACCACCGTTGCTAACAATTCTTGCTCCAACCTGCCCTTCTGATCCACAAACTGCACCCCTCCCTCCACAGGCCTCTCTTCCCTGCAAGCTCCCACTCACCAGACTCCAACACAGCCCCAGAACTAAATGAGACAAAGCTGCTAAAATCATCCAAGTCTTATTCTATCGTAGGCTTCAGGAAATGAGCACATCACTGTCATTTCTCAGCAGAAACCTCTGAGCTCTTATAATCCTTGCCCTTCCAAAAAATCAAATTAACTGAGAAATGGCTGTGGCATTCCTAGAAAGTGGATAAAGAAAATGGATGATTAATGTATAGATCCAACATACTAATCCTAAGAATACTATTTCTTTATCGTAATACGATATTTCTCTTGCCCTTTATCACAAAATGTCAGAGCTTTTACTTGTAGGGTAACAAAATGATTTATGGATGCTTATTTCCAATACACAAGGCCGTTTGTAAGAAAAGGACTCAGAATCAATACACTAATTTTTTTGATCAGTTGCTGAAAATTAAACAACTTTTTCCTCAACATTTCAATTAGAAGAACAAACAAAACCACAACCATTACATAGACAAGAGTAGTGAATAACTAAATCTCTGCATGTGACATAGAACAAGCTCTTTATCTTTCCTGTCCATGTGCTTAAGGCATGGATTTTAAGTTTGTGACGATGGAAAATTGGAAAGCTTACTGAATTTCTCTGCACCAGTACTGGGTGTTGATAAAATATTCTGTTTGCACACACAGTTACATTCAAAGTTGTTATTCAGAAACTTCTTCCAAACTGGAATGATGATGTACTTCTTCTGGAACTTAAACTAGATTAATCATTTTCTTCTGCTGTGTGTTCTGTGTTCTAAAAATGCATGAGTAGGTGAACTGGAGCTAGCACAATCGCTTAGAATATATTAAAATATAAATAATTCCATCCTGTAATCATCCTGTAACAGCACACAACTAGAACCAAATCATATTGTTGTATACTTAGATTGTGCCATTCTGAGCCTCTAATCAGGTATGCTAGAAACAGCTTTAAGCTGACAAACCCATAGCTGGGAGAAAAACATTAACTCCAATCTTTGAAAGGGGAAACATAATTGAATAATCCAAAATCCCAAGTGTCTATCGTTTTGTGTAACCATGTCACAAAATAGATCATTTTGAACTTCTGTCATATTATAAATCTTAGTTTGGATAATGGAAATAATAACTAAACAGGGAAAAA
Source organism: Pristis pectinata (assembly GCF_009764475.1). Taxonomy (NCBI): domain Eukaryota; kingdom Metazoa; phylum Chordata; class Chondrichthyes; order Rhinopristiformes; family Pristidae; genus Pristis; species Pristis pectinata. The sequence goes on from NC_067410.1 coordinate 21,976,694, forward strand.
CATTAATGAAAGGAAGTGGAGTGTTTGAATTTTGATTCTGATAGAATTTCCTAAGTCTAAAGATACAGTGAAGTCAAGATAATTAAGGTGTTGGTCTGTTGCTTAACTTGAAATGTTCAAAGTGGATGCTAAAGGAATAAGACAAAAAACAGACAATTTATGAATGTGTCCAAAGGGTTAAAAATGTGCAAGGTAGTCAATTTTTTACCTGGAAGAATTCAGTGCATACTATTGAGAATTACAATTTTGGTCTCATGTCTTAGATAAAGAAAGGGGCAGTAATATCTACTATACACATGCAATGATGCGACATGCATCAACTTCCAAGTATTTATAATTTATATTACCGCACCATTTAATTCAGCAGCAGTAAAAGCTTACTCGTTTAAAATGTGGTTTTGACTCCATTGATGTGGTACAAGGCAAATGTGAAACTATTAAAAATGGACAAATATATCATCTGGTAACTTTGCTAAAACTTGGGAAGGAGATTTTCATAACTGGAAAAGAAGTTTGAATGGCAAAGAGAGCACCTGATTGTTGTGGTCCAGAAACTAGGAATGAAACTCTGTTGAGAGATATTGGGGAACTGGAGTGCAAATTAAAATGCTAAACATTACAGTTAATAATGTCTGGACTTACACCCAAGCCACATACAAAGTGGCACAGGGTCAAACAGATTAAAAGGTTAAAAGCACAGTTGAAAGAATAGCATCAGGAGCAATTTTGATTTATGGGACATCAGCACCAGTCCCTGAAAAATAGGGAGCTGTTCTTTTGGAGGCAGGCTTCCACTAAAACCAGGCTGGGATCAAAGTTCTAATGAATCAAATAAAAAAACTACTTACTGCTTTAGTTAAGTTAGTAATGATGGTGTGACTAGTAATGGATTCAGGAATAATAATTGTGGGAAAAAAAACATCAAGGTTGTAAACAAAGAAGCTGTTTGGTTAAAACTAAGCAAATATTCCAAAAGTGAAAAGAGCTTGACGGTGAAAGGGGCATTAGTGACCAAGGTGACATGAGGAAAAATCAGAAACAAGTTAAAGCTAAAGGCACCTTATCAGAATGCATGAAGCATCGGTAGTCATGGACTTAATCTAATAGTTATTATGGCGATTTAGAGGCAGAGTGTCCAAGGTTGAGAATTCCAAGATACTTGACTTTTACATCAGAAATACAAAATAGAAAAGGAAGCTGGGGTTGGGGCAGGCTGGGGAGGCAGAAAGCACTGACAATAAATGATGAAATAAAAACAAAGGATCTTATTTGGGAAAATCAAGATATTCTGACTGGAGCTAAGAAACAACAAGGGAGAAAATGCTGATTGGGTATGTTTTATAGGCCAACAGCAGTATTTGCACTGTTGAGAAGACTATTAGTCAGGAAATTAGAAGTGCATGGAACAATTCAGTAATCATGGGGATGTTTAATCTTTACATTGACTAGACAACCCCATTTTATTGTAATAGTCTGAAGTTCATGGAATGCATTCCTTTGCTTTCCAGATTAGTAAAGCAAAGGAAGCAATGGACAAAACAAAAAGTATTATGGACTCTAATGCAAAAGAATTGGAGTGACTAAGTCTTAGTGCAATTATATATCCAATAAATGAAATCAGGTGAAATATTGAGTATTAGTTTGATCTCCTTCCTAAGGGAGGCTATTTTTCTCCCAGAGACAGTGCAGCAAAGACACACTTGACGAATTTCTGATGGATGGGTCTCTTCTGAGGAAAGATTGAGTAGAATTATTATATATTCCCTAGAGTTTAAGCAAATGAGAGGTAGTCTCACAGAAACATACAAGTTCCTTAAGGGGCTCTACACAATAAATACCTGAGGTGTCTCAAACTAGGAGTCACCATCGCTGAACAAAGGATCTGCCATTTTGGACCAGTTAAGGAAAAAGTTCCACTTGAAGAGCTGAGAGTCTTTGGGAGATTCTAACCCAAATACTTGAGAATGCTTCAGATTTGTGGATTCCAAGGTGCAGGAATACCAATTGAGAGACACAGCTACCACAAAGGCGCTAGGGGGAAATGGCACAAATTAGCCTTTCTGCACAACACACTGAGTGGCTGGAACAGGTACAAAAATCTCTTAGGCTTATGGCCCATGGTGAAAGAAAAATTAATGTCATGCTAATATGGTACATATATTGTAAGTAAATAGAATGATGCATCTTGTGCTGTGAACAGTGACATATAAATATCCTGCATTATACCCTGCATTATCCTGTATTATCACACATCATGATCAAGATTGAAAGTGAATGGAAGTGCATTTAAAGGGAAAAGGTCAGCTACAATCTTACTGCACAGCAGAACTGGCATAAAGACAAATAAGTTATTACTGCTACTATTTCTTATGCTCTTACCATAAAAAGGAAAATGTACTTTCTCAATGCTTCACTTGACCAAAACTAAAAGTGAACATGTAGCACATGATTTAGTTGACTTCTCTGTAAAGGAGTGGCACATTTGCAGATGTGCACTCCCCTACGTTAGAATGACAGTCCTGGTTCTTATGTTGTTTACTCGGAGATTAACCAGTACACAGCAAAACTATGCAACACAGCAATTCTGAACAAAATTGAAATTGCTCAAATTCCTTTCACGGATACTACTTGCCACTGAAAGAAGAACCAGGCACTCAGATGAAAGAAAGTCACTCCAGCAGAAAAAAAGTGTTGTATTTTCATAATTCTTCCACAAAAAATATTTTAGGAAATAGAGTTACATTTAAATATGTGTTTAAAGCATGCGCCAGTGACCTGTTTTTGGCATAGAGCCAAAAGATGGCTAAAATAATAAACTAACTTTTGGTGTTCTTTTCCCAAAGATTGAATAATAAGTATTTCATATAATTTGTCTTCTCATAGTTCGGTCAACTGTGCTGGGAATCTTCTTGTTCCAGCCATTAGGCAGGATGCTCTGGATAGCCTTCTACCTCTAAATATAGAAACAGGCATATTTACATTGGCAGAAAATGCAGGTAACACTCGGCAGGTCAGGCAGCAGCAGTGGAAGGAGAAACAGAGTCCAAGACTCTCCATCACACAGACCTGAAATGTTTACTCTGTTTCTCTTTCCACAGATGCTGCTTGACTTGCTGAGTATTTGCAACATTCTGTTTTTTTTTACACTGGCAATCAGGCAGCTTTAAAATAAAAAAAATACAAGGAATTTTTTTTGCAAGACTCAGATGAAGAATACAGAAAAATAATTCTGAGTTATTTTGTTCAAAGGTGACCAATAATATGGAGAAGTGTGCATTTCAGTTTTGTAATATTAACTATAAACACAGTGTAATGAGTCAGATCTGCTGCCATGTATGTCTACTTACAGTTAAGCTGCTTAACTATTTATACCTGTCATTTTCTCACTAGACATAATCTTTTGAAAATTATATTAATAAAGCAGACATATCAATAGTGCTTATCCACTTTAATATTAAAATTGCATAGATTTATATAAAGACAGACTTCCATTTCCAAGCAGCATTTCTATCGTAAAATAAAATGATACATAATTCAAATAATTTGGATCACTAACTCCAACGATAACAAGGAAAAATATCAAAACAAGAAAAATCTGTTAAAATCTTGGAGAGAAACAAACATATAGAATTATGATGACAGCTTTGAAACTTTTCAGGCAAACAATAATATTATAAATGATTCACCTTTAGCTTGATATTTGTCATAACTTCTATTTATAATATCAAAATAGTAGGTCACATGGAGTTTATGGTCAGTCAAACTCCCTGTTATTTTCTCTGTCTTTTAATCTACATCTCTTTTTTTTTGTTGTTTTTATCCATACTCCAAACATCATCTTTCTTTGCCCGTATATGCCAATAATGTACACCTCTGTGTCTCTCTACAGTTATCTGCACCATCTAGATTTATGTTTACCTGCCCATCTGGGAAATCAATGTCTGGGATGGGAGATTTATGTTTCTCAGTATTGTTGCTTGCCTTTTGTCCTACTGGCTTTGGAGCATTTTTTCACGTTTGATGCAGGATTCTCTCCTCATTGTCACTTGTGCTTCTGACCAGTTTCATTCAACTGATAATTGTCTGTCTGATGGGATCTGTCACTGCCGCAGCTTTTGTTTTCCTCATGATATATTTCTACATCTATTGATTCATCATCATTTCCCTGGATTTCTTCCTTTCCCTTTGTCCCTGGGCTCCTGCTCTGTGAAGTGTTTCAGTGTCATTAATAGTGTGGTAGTTAAGTTATGGAACTAACAGCCAGAGATTGGGACCACTGGTCCAGAGATACAAGTTTGAATCCCAGAATGACAGCTGGGCAATTTAAATTCAAGTAATTAATAAATGTGGATTTTTTTAAAAATCTAGCTTCATTAATGGTAACCATGAAACTACTGGATTGTCTTTCAAGGAAGGAAATCTACCATTCTTACTTGGTCTGATTGATGGGTAATTTCTGATGCACCAATTCGGTTTACTTATAACTGCCTCCTCAGCCACGGACAATTACAGATGGACAATAAATGCTGGCATTGCCAGCAACAAACAAATCCCAAGAATAAATAGAAAAAATGCCTTCCTCTTCCTTGAAAGTCTGCTCCCAATTTGTTCTCACCATGCCTATAGTAGGGAATGAAAGGAGCAAGCTAGCAAAAAGCTGGACTTGAATAACTGAGAAATTTGAATGAATAGTGACAGCAACATTAAGGAAAAAGCAGGGGGTGTTACAGGAAAGGCAGTAGCAGTGAAAGCGCATGGAAACAGTAAGCCACAAATAATTTTTTTAAAAATTAAAGTATCATTAGGGTAATGAGATGTGTTTATTTCAGAATTGTCCAAAGGCACAGGTTGAGAAAGGGACACACAGCCAGGGACCGAAGCATGACCAACTAAAGGAAGAGTAATGGATTGAGGTGTATCACTGGCCAAGCTTGCAAGACTTACACGCTGGGCAAGAGAGCTAAAGAAACAGGTACAGCTGTGAAAGAGAGCAAAGGGTTAGGTTGGAGCCAACAAATGTAAACTGAAGGAGAAATTACCAAAGCAACAACAGAGGAGATGGCAAGAGTCGATTAATGAGATTATACAATAATAATAATGAATTTTTGGATACATTTTTATCAGCTGAGTGCATAGTGAAGGTATTTGAAAGGTATAAATTATTAAGTAGCAGTACCACCAAATGTTTCAAAGTAATATCAGCAGGAGTTACACTATTCTCAATAAAAGTAGCATAAGCAAACATAACTCACACTATACAAAGGCATTAGGTAGGTATTAGCTAGGTATTACTATTTGTCAAATTGTAACACAATAAGTAAGTTTGACAATTGGAAATAAGGGTTTTTTGCATGACTTTACAAACCAGATTTAATTTTTTTTAAACAAAACTTCCAACATTTGTAATCACTACTCTGCAGATATGACTGTAACTTCAAGATTTCCACACATGCCTAGTTTAGAGATTCAGGCTGTGCACAGATTGAGTTGTTTTGCACCCTTCTCCACCAAGGGACACTTCAATAAATTTAAGAACTACACTTGCAGTAGAATACTCTGAAAATGTTCTACTTTATTGTTTTAGATGCAAGCAAGTTCCTAAACTCATACTAAGCTGAGAAAACTCTGGGCCTAAAGAAATTAGTTCTATGTATGTGAATTGTAGTTCCTCAGAATCAGGTTTATTATCACTGACTTGTATGTCGTGAAATTTGTTGTTTTGTGACAGCAGTCCAGTGCAAAGACATAAAATTACTATAAATTAAAAAATAAATAAATAGTGCAAACCAAAAGGAATAATGAAGTAGTGTTCATAGGTTCATGGACCATTCAGAAACCTGATGCCAGAGGGGAAGAAACTGTTCCTAAATTATTGAATGTGTGTCTTCAGGCTCCTGCACCTCCTCCCCGATGGTAGTAACAAGAAGAGGGTCCGGACAGTGAGGGTCCTTAGTGATGGATGCTGCCTTCTTGAGGCACTGCCTTTTGAAGATGTCCTCGACAGTGGGGACAAGTATTTAAAATGTAATGGATTTTTAAAATTTTATCTCTAATGACTCAATTTCTACATGTACATTTATATTACAGTCTTTATTTTATGCTCGGTAATATATTAGGTCAAAATTGTGGTTTTTCAATTCCTGATTCCCTGCCTGTGAGTACTGAACAACATAATTGGCTGCTCATCCAGTTTAATGACATCACTGTTGCTGTACTCCAGGAACACATTTGCACTGACAGTAATCAACATTGAAAAATGGGAAGTCTACACCACAGGAACTACTAGATTTTTACTGGCAGTCTCATTCAATGTCAATGGCCGAGCACCGTCATTTTGCCACAGACTGTAAAATCCACTTGATGTCCATAATCCTGAATACCCATGTACAAAGTTAAGTGCAGCATGCTGATATTGAGGGGCCTGGTGACCTACTGCTCCTTATTTTCTCGTGTTCCTGAAACCTGCACTTATGCAGAAGAGCAGTTGAGGCCAACATATACTAGCCTGGCCTCAACTGCTCTTCTGCATCAGTTCCCCAAAACCCTCAATTCCTCAATCTTTCAAATATTTATCTATCTCCACTTTAAATATGAACTTCATATTTATATGGATCCACCTTTTGATTCCTCTTACCATGTGCATGACCTCACACTTTGACAAATTAAACTCCATTTGCCAGGTTTTTGCCCAATCACTCAATCTATATCTCATTGCAGAATCACAATGTTCCCATCACAACATGCACTTTCACCCAATTTCATATCATTGCCAAACTTGGAAACCTTACATTCTGTGCCCTCCCTTAAGTAATGAATGTAAATAATAAAAAATTGAAGGCCAAGAACAGATCCCTGGGGTACTCCACTAGTTATATCCCCCTAGCCTGAAAAGGACCCATTTATTCCAACTCTTTCATTTCTACGCGACAGCCAAATTTTAATCCATGCCACCACACTGCCTCCAATTTATGCACCAGCCTCTACTGTAGCACCTTGTAAACTGCCTTTTGGAAATCTAAATACAAGCAGTCCCCAGGTTACACAAGGGTTCTGTTCCCAAGAACTATCCATAAGCCGATTTTTTCTTCAGTCAGAAATGTCCGTTTTCTATGGCTACCCGTATTGTAACACTCTGCATATACATCCTATGATTCTTTCACTTCATCAAATATTCACCCTACGACTACCCATAATTAAGCTAATGGTATATATACTATATCCAATTGTTAATGAACGCCACAAAACATTTTATTATCTATTTTTACTATCTTGGATAATTCGTTAAAAGTTATGGGAGAATTTACATAAAGTCAGACTTCCGTAAGTAAGGTCTTACGTAACCCAGGGAGCCCTACACTACATCTACTCAATTCTATCAACTCTCCCTGTCACAACTTCAAAGAATTTGAGCAAATTTCTCAAACATTACTTACCTTTCATAAAGCCATATTGACTAGGTTTGACAATATTCAGCTTTCCTGAATGATTAGTTTTTTCCCTCTTTGATTATTGATTCTAGCATCTTGCCTAAAATAGATGTTGCACTAACTGATCTATAGTTCCTTGTCTTGTCTTCCTCCCCTTCTTGAACTAGGAAATCACATCGACTGGTTTCCAATTTCCTGATCCCCTGCTAGAATTTAGTGAGTTTTCAAACAATAGGTCCACTATCTCTGCAGCCACTCCCTTTACAACCCTTGGGTGTGGACCATCGGGTCCTTGAGGTTTGTCCACCTTTAACCCGATGAGTTTCGCTACTACTCCATCCCTTGTGATTGAGATTTGTACAAGTTCTTCCATCTTATTTGAAATTTTCCCATCTTCATCTTAGTGATATTTGCTGTGTCCTCCACAGAGAAGACCGATGCAAAAAAACTGATTTAACGTATCTTGCCCCAGTCCTGATGAAGGGTCTCGACCCGAAACATCGACTGTCCATTTCCTTCCATGGATGCTGCCTGATCCAATGAGTTCCTCCAGCTTTTTGTATGTTGCTCCAGATTTCCAGCATCTGCAGTCTTGTGTCTCCTGTTAATATATCTGCCATTTCTTTGTTTCCCATTATTAAGTCATCAGCGTCATTCTCTAGAGGTCTCACACTTATCTTAGCCACCCTCTTTCTATTTATATATCCACAGAAACTCTTAATGTTTGTTTTAATATTACAAATCAAATTTCAAATCAATTTTCTCCCTCCTTATGGTCAGCATGGATATGTGGGCTAAAGGACCGATTTCTGTGCTGTGCAAATCTATGACTATGAGCTTTTTAGCCTTTGCTCCTGGCTCCTAAGGGAGGCTAGACAGTAAACAGTAATGGGACCAACATGCACAAGTTCAATTCAATCATCATTTTACGTTCTTAGATAACCTTTATTTCTACAATTAATTCCTTTGACATCTGCTTTTGTGAACATGTCATGCTGTAATTGGACCATCCCCTAGATATGGTACTGAAGCACCTGTATAATGGTAGTATATGGATTCCTTTATAAAAATAGACAAAGCAAATCATAATAACAAAATAAAAAAGTGCAAAGAGTGTTACAATTAGTTTTTTTATGTATAGAATTAGTTGATCACTCAAAGATTAATTAAGTGTAGCCTTTAAGTGAAGTGTGATCGGAGTACAGAGATTAAGTGGACCAGAGTATGTAAAATTAATTGAGATTTAATTTGAAAGTAATATATTCTACTACTTTTAAGTAATAAACTTTGATTTTATATTGATACATGTTCTGCAGTATACAGGGGATGATCGTGCGGCAGCCAGAGGCCTGGAACATTGTCCCAGAGACACAAGTTCAAATCCCACAACAGCAGCTGGGGAATTTAAATTCAAGTAATTAAATAAATCTGAAATTAAAACTCATCTCAGAAGCTTGTCTCTGAAGCTGCTGGATCTGTTGTAAAAACTTAGCTGGTTCATCAATGTCCTTCATGAAAGGAAATTTGCCATCCTTACCTGAATGTGACCCATCCTCATGGATCACTTTTAACTGCCTGCTCAGTTCAGGCAAAATTGAAGAAGGACAATAAATTCTGGTATTGCTGCTGCTGTCCACATTGCATAAATGAATAAATTAAAAAGATATTATCCATAGAAAGTTAGGTCACTTAGCCTCATTAGATCAAATACTGAGAAGTAGGTCACTGTAGAGTTACATAATAAAACGTATCAATTAAAAACTTTTAATTGTACAGGTTTATTAAGAAAAGGAAATATTACTAAAATATATCATTCTGGAAAAGCCCCTCCACTTAAACTACACATTTAAATTGGACAACCACTTATGAGTCAGAATCATAGATTATACAACACAGAAACAGGCTCTTTTGGCCCAACTCATCCATGCTGACCAAGTTGTCTACCTGAGCTAGTCCCATCTGCTTGCATATGGCCCATATTCCCCTAAACCTTACTATCCATGTACCTGTCTAAATGTTGTTTAAATGTTGTAACTGTACCTGCCTCTCCAACTTCCTCTGGCAGCTCGTTCCATAGACCCACCACACTCAGTGTGAAAAAGCTGCTCCTCAGCTCCCATTTAAATTTTGTCCTCTGACCTTAAACCTATGCCCTCTAGTTTTAGGTTCTGCTACACTAGGAAAAAGACTGCAACCATTCACATTTGTATCAAGAAGCAGCACTAACCACTTTCCATTACCATTATTCTCAGTTACAAAGTCACCCCTTCAGTCAGCCAATACAACGATTATTTCTAACAAAAAAGTCTTCAATAAGTAGTTTGTACATGGATAAAGAGTAACTCTGAGCAACTTACTTGATAAAAACCCAAACAAGCAGCTGAGGTACACCTAAAGCATCATTATTTTAAACGTGGTGACTTTCCAGATCATTGATATTTCTTTTCTCCTTCATCATCCATCTGTGTTTCAATGAAGTTCAATTTCTGCAACCTTTACTGTTTACATACAAGGAATCACTGTGAGAGGTTACAGCAAATGACAGAACAGAATTTGCTTTCTCAAAAAAATTATCAAATTTGTCAAAATAAAACTAGCCTTTAATAAATCTATGCTTTCAATCCGTCATTAGCCTATTTTGAGATACCAACTTAATGAGACACAAGAGACTGCAGATGCTGGAATCTGGAGCAAGCAATGAACTGCTGGAAGAGCTCAGCGGGTGAGACAGAGACCAATAAGCAATAGGTGGAATCATATGTGGGGGTGGAGGGGGGGAGGTGGAGAGGGATGATGAGCAAATGAATCAGGTGGGAGAGGGGATAGGAAACCTTTTTTTTAAAATCACCTTCACCTTTCATATTCCCTCCCCCACCTGGTTCCATTTGTCCATCATTCCCCCCCATCCCCACATATGGTTCCACCTATTGCTTATCAGTCCACAGAACACAGAGGGTGGAGGCTGAAGGGACTTACTTGGGCTGGAGGCCTGTGAGTAGTGGTGTTCCGCAGGGATCTGTATTGGGACCTCTGCTGTTTGTGATGTAGATAAATGACCTGGATGAGTATGTTGATGGATGGGTTAGTAAGTTTGGAGATGATACCAAGATTGGTGGAGTTGTGAATAGTGTAGAAGACTGGCAATGAATACAGCATGATATAGATCAGCTGCAGATGTGGGCAGAGAAATGGCAGATGGAGTTTAACCCGGATAAATGTGAGGTGTTGCGCCTTGGTAGGACTAATGTCAAGAGGCAGTACACTCTTAAGGGCAAGACCCTTAAGTGTTGAAGAGCAGAGAGACCTTGGGGTGCAAGTCTATGGCTCATTTTAAGTGGCTACACAGGTAGATAGGGTGGTTAAAAAGGCTCATGAAATGCTTGCTTTCATTAATCGAAGTATTGAGTACAGGAATCAAGAAGTTATGATGCATCTCTATAGAACTCTGGTTAGGCCGCATTTAGAGTATTGCGTGCAATTCTGGTCACCTCATTATAGGAAGGATGAATAGGCTTCAGAGAGGGTGCAGAGGAGGTTTACTAGGATGCTGCCTGGATTAGAGGGCATGTGATATCAGGGGAGACTGGACAAACTTGGGCTCTTTACGCTGGAGGCTGAGGGGTGATCTGTTGGGCATAGATAGGGTCGACAAGCAATATCTTTTCCCCATTACTGAGCGATCCAATACCAGAGGGCATGCATTTAAGGTGAGAGGGGCTAGGTTCAGAGGAGACGTAAGTTTTTCACTCAGAGAGTGATGGATGCCTGGAATGCATTGGCTGATAGGGTGGTGGAAGCAAATTTATTGGGGCTTTTAAGAGGGACTTGGATGGGCACATGAATGAGAGGAAAATAGAGGGATATGGGCATTCTGTAGGTAGGAAGGATTAGCTACGTCGGCACAACATTGTGGGCCAAAGGGCCTGTTCTGTGCTGTACTGTTCTATGTTCTATGATCCCTTCCTTATCCGATTCCACCTATCACCTACCAGCCTGTCTCTACTCTTTACCCTTCCCCCTTACACAAGGCTCCACCCGCCTATTTATTTTTCTTCTTTTCTTATGTTTCCACCTATCACTTACCAGCATCTGTCTCAACACTCTCCCCTCCTTCAATCTGCCCATCCCCCCAAATTTGTTTCCATCTTTCATCTACCAGCCTCTATCTCACCCCTCCCTCTTATGTATATACCAACTACCTTCTCTCTACACTCTCAGTCCTAATGCAGTGTCTTGACCCAAAACATCAACCATCCCTTTACCTCTACACTTTCTTCCAGCACTTTATTTTTGCTATCAATTTTATGAGTTTCCCCATAAAACTCTTTCCCTTTACAACTCTGAACTTAACCAGGTGAAATAACTGGCCTAGAATTTTTGTTGCATAGCTCACACACAAGACTATTGCCTTTGCACCAAACAACAGTATTCCCTCAGAAACCTGATTGCTAAACTCTAATGGTTATTTTCCGTGAGCAGAAAGCATTTCCATAATTTCTAGTCCAGCTGCCCATAAATATGGCATTCACAGGCACAGGGGTCAATGGCATGTGCAGTAATTGTCCATGTGCAATTGCTCTGCAGATCACAATTCGGGCTAATAGTGCGATTATATGGTGCACTTACACAGCCATGACTGCAAAGCTTAAATGTAGGGCTTAAAGCCTGCTCCTTAATTACCTATAGCCGCCCAGTCCAGGAATTTCCTTTACCTTCTCCTCCACCCACCCACATCCCCCCATATCCCTCCCTCAGCCATAGTGACAAATCGCAAAGGAAAGGGCCAGCAATAATGTTTCTGTGCAAATGTTTGTGCAAGACCTTTAATTACCACTTCTAAAGCATAGATGCTTTGGGCATTGTGTGAATTTGAATATCAGACTCTCAGCAAAGTGATTTACACAAAGAATCACTCAATCCAAAAGACTCTTCATTACCAGAATCTCCAGCAGTGGCCCAAGTGTGATAGGGTCCTTAAATGTCTATAAATCACTTGAAACATGCATAAAATAATTTTCTTTCAAGACATGAAGAAGCAATATAGAATAATAGAAAAATGCACAATAAAAATCCCAATTCAGGAACAGTAAGGAGCAAGTGTTATAACCTAATTTGCCCTCCCATGTGTAAAACACAACTGTGAAAAGTTCATTGCCAGTTTAATAGGAGATTTAAGACCATCTTGATTTATTAGTAATTTAAAAAATAAAGTCCATTAACTTTGGTCGAGCCTAACAGAAACTCACGCATTGATTTCATATGCAAGCTCCTACACTGCATTTAAATGGGTTGCACTGCTTTATGTGTTTATATTAAGATACAAATAAAATTCACATGGACTCTGTTCCTTTATATATTGATTTAAAAAAAATTAGAGAATGACATTTCCTTAGTGACCGATGAAGACAGGGAATAGAAGGCAGGAACTGTGGGCAAAGATCTATCGCTATGACAACCAGCAGGAAAAGCACCAAGTGACAGAAAATAAAGATATAATAGAATAGGCATCAGGTGCACAGACCTGCAGGGGTGGGAAGCACTAATTTTCAAAAGCCTTGCAGTGGGTAGACAGGGAGTAGATGCAGCCCCAAGCCTACACTTGCTGATGAAACAAAGGTATTGCAGCTCAGAGCTTGTAAAACATAGGGTTGAAAAGATTTCGGAGAGGGATCCATTATTTCTGTGTAACTGTGTGGCAGTAAAGTATATCTAGATGGAAGGAAGACAAAATAACCAATCCAAATGAAAATATCGGAAAATTACCTTTAATTAATAGCACAAATTAAACTTAAAACAAAGCTTGCTCAAAGAGAAAGCTTGTCACTAACCCAAAAGGTGATGACAAAGCTTGAAAAGAAAGTTCTAAAAGCAATTCAGAACACAGTGCATGCTGGAAATCTGAAACAAAAGAAAATGCTGGAAATACTCACCAGGAGAACACAAGAAGGTAGGAGCAGGAATAGGCCACTCAGCCCCTTAAGTCTACTGTGCCATTCAATATAATCATGGCTGATCTATGCTGGCCTCAAATCTTCTGTACTACTTCCCCAAAGCCCTCAATCTTTCAAATATTTATCTATCTCTGTCTTAATATTTCTAGTTATTGGCTTCCACATCCTTTGGGACAGAGGACTCCAGAGAGATTCACTACCCTCTCTGAGGAGAAATTTCTGTGCACCTTAGTTTTATATGACTAGCCCTTGTAACTATGTTCCCCACTAATGAAAACATCTCAGCATCTACCCTGTCAAGTCCCCTTAGGATCTTATATGTTTGAATAAGGTCACTGCTCACTCTTCTAAACTCTAAGGAATACAGATTCCATCAGGTCAACTGCCATCTCTGGTGAGAAAAAAACTGAGTTATTGTTACAGATTGACGACCTTACATTAGAACAGGCCAGTTCTAACATGAAAAGGAGAGGTTGGTTACTTGAAATTGTTGATTCAATAATGAGTCCTGAGAGCTATAACATGTCCAGGCAGAAGAAGAGGTGCTGTTCCCCAAGCACCTGTTAGGCTTTGTTGGAACACTGAAATTTCAGGTTTCCAGCAGCTGGTATACTGATTCTCACAGTTCCATCATGGCTTGTGTTTTTTTTCCTTCTTTCATTCATCGCCCTCTACTTATACCTCCTCCAGTCAGATCAGCAAAGCCTTCAAACACCCTATCTTGGACAGCACCATCAACATTTGTGTTATCTGGACTCTCTTTGTCTCCATCCTATTAAGGGCATTTCCTTAGTTTTCTCCACCCCTCCCCCTTCCCTACAACTTGAAGTATGCTTGTTTTTTTTCCCTTCCCAGTTCTGATGAAAGGTTATCCACCTGAAACATCAGCACTGTTTTTCCTCTCTCCACAGATACTGCCTGACCTGCTGAGTATATCCAGCATTTTCAGCTTTTGTTTCAAATTTCCAGCACCTGCAGTTCTTTTGCTTTTGGGCAAGACTAGAAAATGTGATACAAAAAGTCTAACAAAACATAACAGGAAGTGAAGTGATCCAGACAGAAAGTACACACACACTTAAGGAAGGCAGATGAAATCTACTTTAGATGAACTTTCAGATCCTGCAGGGCACATTTTTACACTGCAATTGCATCAGTGGAATAATAATTGCTTCACTATGTTTCAACAGTTCTCATTAGTATACCAGCTTCCTCTTTATGCTATAAAAAGCCATTGGGATTTCCCTGCCTGCTTGGTAAAGAGTAAAACCAACCAACTGTATTTTTTGTGCAACACAACATTCCAGGCAATATTTATTTACTGTCTATATTATTTCTGTGCAAACACATCAGTATTGTATTTGCTTTTAGACTAACAGTATGTGCAGGGCTATGCATGAGTCTTAAACAAAATCCTGCATCTTGGGGGCATAAAATAAGATAAACTTCCTGTATCTTCTCCATCTCAAAATCCATTTTCAAAACATCATTTTAATTTATAATCTTCATCTAAATCATTAGTTTTACTAGGGGATGTGTCAAAAGAACTTAACATTCTAAAAACAAAATTATTCTGTTTTATACAAACAGATCAATAACCATAAACTTCTAAAAAGTGCTTCTTCTTTAAAATCCATATTCATGCCTGAACTCACAGGTGTTGAATGTGGTTAACTTTTTTTTTAACAGTGGTGAATATATTAAGACTGTTTTGCTATCGAGTTTTACCAATTTATGGCAGCCACACAGAGTCTTGTTCAACTTGCAGCTGTTGTTACATGCTGAAATAATAAAGTTAGACACCTGCCCTCACTACACACATAAATTACATGCTTCACGAGAAAGAACCTGCAATTATATGTTGCTCCATCAGTTTCTTACGATGTTCCAAAATATTTTCCATGTAATTAATTATCCTGCAATCTGTAATATACAGGCAAACATGGCAGCAATTGTGCACACAGCAGGGAATCATAAACAGCAATGAGGAGAGAAATGAATGGCCTTTTTTTTGTTGGTTAAGTGAGGAGCGTTGACTAAGAGAGCTCCCACTTCAGAAGGATAAATGACATCTGGTCCAAATGGAAAAAAATTGCAATTTTTTTTAATGACTCATGAAACAATTTAATTGATGGATTTTTTGGGACAATGGATTAGTCCTGGTGTCCAAGGATATGTGAAGAGCAAACGACACTAATTTATAAAATGACTATAAAAATAAGGATTGTGGCCCAATTAACTTGATTTTATCCTCCTTCTCAGACATCAAAAAACTGCAGATGGTGGAAATCTGAAATAACAATAAAAACAGAACAGGCTAGAAACACTCAACTGGCCAAGGAGGATCTGTAGAAAGAGAAATGGTATTAATGTTTCAGATCCAAGACCTGACGATGGATCTTCAACTTGATACATTACTTATTGGCAAATATTAATCATGCCCAAAATCTAAAGAGTATTGCACATCACCAATCAAAGGAATCAGGCCTGAGATCAAGTTTACTGGATTAAGTATGGCCAGCAGCCTTGAATCAAAGGCGAGGGTAATGAAAAGGAATTGCAAATGAGAATAGGAGGACTGTGCCATAATTGGCTAGGGTGGGAGCAGGAAGCAGATTGTATTCCTGTGCTGAGATCAAAAGGTAGTGAGGGGGTGGAGGGTGTGTTATTATGTAGTTATAATAATGAACTATAGTTCCCAGTAGGCAATGCAAAGGGTCACATGGGGGAACAGGAAGTGGCCGTGAAAAGAGAGGGAAAGCAAGCCAGTCTGTTGTGTTGGTTAATAAAAATGTTCAGATGTTAAACCCATGCAAAGTTTGTTTCTTGATGAAGAACAAACATAACATGGTATCAGAAGTTGGTGTTAGGTCTGAACAGGGAGAGTAGATGAATACTGTGTGCAATTGAGAAAGAGACTCAGTGAGAACGAAAGAAAAGCTGTAATAAGATGGAGAAAAAGCCGGCCAGCGTGGCGAGGGAGCACATTGTTCCTGAAGTTCAGCAGTCACCAGATTTGCCAAGAGAGATTCAGGTGAGAGGCCAAGAGTTCCCGTTATTGGTAAGCTAAGTCCTCCCACGCCTATGCAGTTTACTGGCAATCTAACCAATAATTGGAAACACTTCAAACAGTGATTCAACATATATTTAGATGCTTGTGCAGCAGGACGGAACGATGAAAAATTGAAAGCGTTTATTTTTCTGCATGTGATTGGTGAAGATGCTTTGGACATCTATAACAGCTTTCAAATTGAAGAGACAGCTTTTGATTTGGGCACCTTAATGAAAAAATTTGAGGAGTATTTTACCCCAAGTAAAAACATCACATTTGAGAGATATAATTTTTTTTTCCCTGTGACCAGAAACAAGGTGTTAGCTTTGACGATACTTAGCTGAGCTTCACACACTGAATAAGTCTTGTGAATTTAGAGATTTGAAAAACTCACTAGTTAAAGACAGAATAGTTTGTGGAATTCCAGATAATGGACTCAGAGAAAGACTGTTGCGTGAAAAAGATTTGACCCTGGAAAAGGCGGTGGATATGTGTAGGTCAGCAGAAACCACACAAGCACAAGCTAAGGTGCTGCACAGGGCAGACGCAACAGTGCATGCTGTGAAAACAGAAGCAGCACACAAGGCATTTCCGAAAGCAACAGCAAAGCAAAGAGGAAGGCTCAAGCAGCAAATGCAGCAGATGGGGAGGTAGACACATTCCAAAGATGTGTCCTGCTTATGGGAAGTCCTGCAAAAACTGTGGGAAGAAGAATCACTTTGCAAGGTGCTGCAAAGCTGGGGCTAACAAGAGAAAGGTGCACACAGCTGACAAGGATTCTGTACAGACTGTGGCTGCTGGTAAAACAGAATGGATTGTTCCAGTAACTGTGAATCAGACAGTAATTCCATTCAAGCTTGACACCGGAGCTCAGGTGAATCTGTTATCCATGGACGATTATAAGACTCTCACAGTAAAGAGTAAGATTTACTCTGTGAAGTTAAAAGTGACAGGCTACACTGGAGAGAAAGTTTCAGTAAAAGGGGGCTGTATGGTGACCTTTAAGCACAAGGGGCAGACTTAAAAATCACAGCTACTGATTGTAGAAAAGAGAGTACAGCCAATATTAGGTCTGAGTGCATGCGAAAAGCTCAACCTAATGCAAAGAGTTTTCATAGTAGCTTCACATACCAAAGATGACCACACAACACTCATGGAAGAGTATGCAGATGTCTTTCAGGGGCTCAGATGCTTACCTGGTGTACACAAAATTCACATAGATGAGGCAGTGGCTCCTGTTATCCATGCATGCAGGAAAGTTCCATTTCAATTTAGAGATAAACTTAAACAAGAACTAGCACGCATGGAATGGATGAATGTCATACAGAAAATTGAAGCACCAACAGATTGGGTGAGTTCACTGGTCATTGTGCAAAAGAAAAATGGAGCATTGCAGATAGGTCTAGACCCAAGAGATCTCAATAAAGCCATCAAAAGAGAGCATTTTAAATTGCCAACACGGGAGGAGATCATGTCCCGGTTTTCAGGTGCCAAATGGTTTAGCGAGCTCGACGCATCGTCTGGGTTTTGGCAGATGAAGCTTGATGAGGCAAGTTTGAGACAGTATACTTATAACACACCATGATCTTCGGCTGCCATATGGGATCCTGTCCGCACCAGAAGTCTACTATAAAACCATCTACATGATTTTTGAGGGCATACCTGGTGTATAGACCATGATGGATGACATCATCGTCTGGGGGTCCACCAAGAGGAACATGATACTCGACTGAGACAAGTGCTTGACGTGACAAGGAATGTCAATTTGAAATAAAGAGAAATTTGAGTTTGGTGTTAAGACACTGATCTTCATAGGAGATGTCATATTTGAAGAGGGAGTGAAGCCTGACCCAAGAAAGAAGTCAGCCATTGAAAACATGGAGAGGCCCCAAAACAAAGAGGAGGTGAGACGTTTCTTAGGGATGGTGACTTACCTGGCTAAGTTCATCCCTCGACTGTCAACAGTGTCAGCACCGCTTAGGTCACTCCTTGAGCAACAAAATGAATGGATTTGGTCTCATGAACAACAAGAGTGTTTCCAGACATTGAAAAGGGTCCTAACTGAAGAGACCGTGCTGAAGTTTTATGATCCAGAAAGGTCTATCAGGATATCAGCTGATGCATCCTGGCACGGCCTTGAATCAGTACTACTGCAGCAGCATGATGGCACATGGCAATCTGTGGCCTATGCATCAAGGGCTTTAACAAGTGCGGAGGCCAACTATGCACAGATAGAGCGCTTCCCGCCAGTACATATACATGTGAAAGGTTCTATCAATACATCTATGGGCAAGCTATTGAAGTGGAGACAGACCATAAACCATTGGTCTTAATTATGTCCAAACCACTGAATGACTGTCCCATGAAAATACAGTGCATGTTGATAAGGCTGCAGAAATATGATGTGAAGATGATCTACACACCGGGAAAATATATGTTTGCTGCTGATGCGCTGTCTCGAGCAGTCGACAGGACAGAAAAGAGTGACCAACAGGTTAATGCAGATATACAGGCCTATGTTGACGTGATTGTCTCCTCTCTTCCAGTATCACCGGATAGAACAGAGCAGATTAGGGAAGCAGCAGAGGCAGATGAAACAATGAAAGTACTCAATGATACAATACGGAAAGGATGGCCAGCAGCAAAGGATGACTGTCCAATGTGTATTCGGGATTATTGGGCACACAGAGCTGAACTGTCAGTAGTGAAAGATATGGTCTTCAAAGGGAACAGGTTTGAGATTCCAGTGTCACTACGCAAGGAGATGCTCCAGAAGATACACAAAGGGCATCTTGGGGAGGAAAAATGTAAATGTAGAGCACGTGAAGTGATGTATTGGCCAAGAATGAACCAAGACATCAACTGGACCACTGCTTCATGTGAAATATGCCTTACCTACAGACCAAAGCAGCAAGCAGAACCACTTACACCATATCCTGTAGCAGACAGGCTATATTTCAAAGTTGGAGTGGATTTGTTTGACTGTAATGGGAAGAGCCATATTGTTGTAACAGACTACTTTTCCAATTACCCAGAGGTTGTGACACTGCAATCAACATCCAGCAAAGCAGTTATCATGTTCCTGAAAGCTGTGTTTGCGAGGCATGGAGTTCCATGTGAAGTAGTATCAGACAATGGTCCACAATTTTCGAGCTGTGAATTTGAATCCTTTGCCAATATTTGGGGGTTTCAACATATAACCTCAAGCCCACATCACCCAAAATCTAATGGCCCAGCAGAGAGTTCAGTTAAGGTGGTGAAGAGCCACATGAAGAAAACGCAAGATGGATGAGAGGATTTTCACAGAAGTCTAATGATTTACAGAAATGTGCCACTGCAGAACAGCCTTTCACCAGCCCAAATGCTGATGGGTCGATGCATACGCACTAATCTTCCAATACATGAAAACCTGTTGACACCTGAAGGAGCACACAAGGTTAAACAGGCTAAAGAGGAAGGGAAAGAAAAACAGAAACAGAATCACAAGACAGCGAAAAGTCTACCAGTCCTGAAGCTTGGGGATCAATTGCAAATCCGAGATCATGATTCTGGCACATGGTCCATGCAAGTTGTGCAAGAGGAAGTAAATCCACATTCATACCAGATCCAGACGGACCGAGGGACACTGCTGAAGAGGAACCACATGGATCTACGACCACAAGCTCCAACCCATGGCTGTGACCCGTCTCCTGTCAGTACACCAAAGGGGCCAGCATATGGAGAAAATGAACATGTGGACCAGAGTTCCCAGGAAAACACCAATAGTAATGCAGCAAATGAAAGCAACACACCTGCGAAAACAAGTACCAGACCAAAAAGGATCATTAAACCACCTCAGAGACTGATTGAAAGCTGCTGAGTGGACAAGGGATCTTGGCAGGTTTATAAGGACAAAGTACTGTGTTTGTTTTTCATTAAAGGGGGAAGATGTGTTATTATGTAGTTATAATAAAGAACTACAGCTTCCAGTAGGCAATGCAAGGGGTCACATGGATGAACAGGAAGTGGCTGTAAAAAGAGAGGGGAAGCAAGCCAGTCTGTTGTGTTGGTTAATAAAAATGTTCAGATGTTAAACCCACACGAAGTTTGTCTCTTGATGAAGAACAAACATAACAGAGGGTGAGGCTGGAACTGTGATCCTGTACTATGATTGGGAGGGATGGGGGTGTAATTGAAGCCCTGTGCTGCAATCAGGCAGGGGTTGAGGGGGTTGTAGACCTATGCTAGGGGCAGTGAGGGCAAGGGGCAGGGACTGCGACCCTTTCCTGTGACGAGGAAGGGGGTAATAGTAGTCTTGTACTCTAATCAAGTTCACCTCTTCTGCTCTCAGTTATCCAAATCTTTTACTAATGCTTAAGTCATTGTAGGCAATAGTAACTACTATAACATATGTTTTCATAACATCATTGTATCACAAAAGCAAAAATGCAAATGTTTTTACAGAGCATATATTACTATTTTGTTTTATTTTTCATATTGATTATATATCTTAAAATAAGCTCTGATATGACTGCAAGAAATGGATTGTCCAAAACTAAAGTGCAGATTTAAAAAAAAGATGTGCACAGATATTCCCACAACTATAACTTTCTATGTTTACTTATGGTTTCACTACGTTGAACTTAAATTGCAAGCTTTTCTATAACTGAACATTCCAAAATACTCTAGAGAGATGAAAATTTCCAGCTTTTCCAATGCCTTTTCCAATTTGTCATTCACAATGTGGGAGTCAATGTTTACAGGATACTTACTGCCAAACCCAATGTTCACACATCCTTTTCATCAATGGTCACCAGATTGCAGTTAAGTATGCACTGGATTTTCCCTCCCTAAAACAGAATATTAAGGTTATAACAGAAGATAAATGCTTACTGCTGCCCTAGCTGGGGTCCATTAGTTAAGGGATCAAGCCTATTGGCCTGGGCTTTGTAGTCAATGGCAACTAAACAACACCAGCCATCCATTACATTTCTATTTGCTTATGGATATTCATGTTTTATTTTGGACTGGAATTTGCTGTAGTCCAAAAGCTATTTCAATGCAACAGCCTCTACAGGAGATCTGGCACCAAGTTGAACAAGACTAACAACAGTGTACCTCCATAATTAATCAAACTAAAGAATCAACAACGAGGCGAAGGAGGTGAAGTTAGAGCAAATTAGAATGAAGAGCAAAGGCAGACATTCAGTGGCTGCAAACTGACAAGAAAAGGTCAAAAGTCTGAATTTAGCATTTAACTGCGGAATTAAGGGCTGGATATTCCTTGACCTGACCAGGCACCCTGACTCAACATGCACCTATCCTCACCTGGTCCCCATGTAGAGAGCCAATCCCACAGGCTCTTGACATCTGAAATGCAGAGAGATAGATACAAATTACAAATAGGGTTTGAGTAGCATAGTTCTGAGGCACAGCCCTCAGTCCTGGCAGGCTTTGATAGAAGTTAAAGGTGGGGGTAGAGTTTTGATTTTTGCTAAAGGTGTGTGGTAGTTTAATGATTTTTAAATGTCTATGACATTCACCCACATTTCAAAGCTATTACAATTGATACAAATAAATGATCAAAATCATTTTAGAAGCTTTATAAGTAAAATTCATTAAACCAGAGCCTTTTCTTTCACTGTTTTGCGTCTATCAGCCATCCTGAAAGGTTTACTTGATTGCCATCCAGCACACTCCACACCTTCAATGGAGTTCCAGAGCACATGGACCACTCCAATAAAGTTGCTTCTGGAAGGTGCTGTGCAGGTGTTTTTTTATATACGTCAGCAGGCATCTTTAACTTAAGCAATTATTTGGAATTGCTGGTGTTCAGCCATTCCCGTTGTTATAAGCTCTGGATTTACTCTGACCTCCTGATTCACCGAATGACAGACACCATTGTATCTGTCCCTGGACTCTTTACTTCCATGAATTCCTGCAAAAGAGCTCTACTAGGATCTCCCTAGCTTTACCAGGCCAGACCCAACTGAGGATTGGTCATATTAATTTCAAATGGGGAATCTCCATCTGGAGGATGGGGTGGGGGAGGGGAGGTGGGGGGAAGGTAAATTATTAATTTTATTTATTTTGCTTTAATTGCATTGGTGGAATTAAAGCAGCTAATCCAGCAGATGTAGCAAGAAACTGCAAGGAAGATAAGCAGGAGCAACATGACACAGAAGGTCAAGGCAAGACTGCATTGCACAAACACAATGTTCTAAAACTGCACCTTAACCAAAATCACAACATATTGCATTGGCTATCTATCAATGCACTGATTTTATATACATCACAGGTACTACTCACCACTCAGAAACAAAAAACACACACTCACACAAAATATAGCATGGAATAGGATAACAGGTGGAAGCAAAAGCTGGTTGAGGGAAGGAAAAGCTAGACTGCATGAAATCACTCCCTGACTGAGTGAAGGGTGTTTTTTTTTAAATAGTAATCACACTTGAAGATGATTTTTACCAACTGTGGGAACAAACAACAAGATGTGTTAAAAACAGTTTAATAAATAGGTGTACTATTCCCACACGGCTTCCTTGCAGGTCCACAACTATTCCACATCTTGAATTTCCCAAACCTACATTCATTCCCAAATTCTATATGGTCTCATCGTACAAATATCCCTACAGTGGTGACAGGTGCTGCAGCTAATTCTCCCAGCTTTGTCACTGCAGGCTTTCTGAAGCAAAAACCAGCTCACATCCCCAGAGGAAGTGGAAAAGAAGCCACATCACCCCCATCCAGCACCAATACCCCACCCCAACTACCAGCAGTGTGGACTCCCAGAATGGGAGGAAGGGGGCATTGTGCTAATGGCTACATCTGTTGCTGGCACCAGGTACAAGACCATGACCACCCACACTGCAGTGCACCAAGCTGTAATGGGTTATACCCACAGTGAGTGGAAGCAACATAACCTTGCTGGAGAAAGTGGAGGGGGGTATGGTGTGTTTTGGATAAGGTAGATGAGCACCTGTAGGGCAAAACTTCAGAAGGCCGATAGGTTAATGCAATGGACTTCCTGAGAGCCTACAGATGGCAGTGAAGCAGATTGAGGAGTCTACCTCCATCTTGGTCCATGGATTGACTTAAACCCATCCATAAGAGGTTAGCCAATGCTAGCCAGTGCCTTCTGCAGCCCGACAATAAGCTGCATCGCGTAATTGGGCCACAGCTTTCACTCCATTTACAGTATTTATAGAACAAATGCTGATCCACTTCCAAGAAATGAAAAAGTGCTACAATGAAAATTCAAAGCTTTGCCAGGGTGTCTAAAGTCTCCAACTCTCATGGATCTGTTCTTCAGCACATCACTGGGCTGGCTGAACTGGCCACTTCATAATCTCATCAACATCTATTTTACTGCTCTTCCAGTTAAACTTTGCTTAACCATCAGAGTGAACAGGATCTTCTGGAGGGCAGCCACTGAACGGATGGCACCAGGGTGAAAAGTTTGATAACTGTTTGTTGTGTCATGTTTCCATTGTTTGCCTTTGTTATGCAAAAAGATTGATTATGGTAATTGAGTACTGGTAGAAGAGCTAACCTTTTTTATTATGTTCTTCATGGTGAAGAGGCTATGAAGGGTTTCAAATGATTAACTGCAGTTGTTGGACTTCCTGATGGATCCTCGGTCATGGAAGGTAAACGACTACACTATTCTTACCATTCTGTTTTTTTTAATTCTTTTCCTCACGTTTCCTAAAGTAGGTGTTCTGACAAAATTGTATGTCATAACAATAGTCTCTCACAATCACCACAGTGCAGAGTATGCAGAAAGAATGAATCTGTAGACCTCCACAGCCAAGTACTACAAGCCATCACCTAACTAGTCAAGTCATCTGATATTCTGATCGAAGCCTGAGAGATTCCAATAGCATAGAAATTAAGTGCTTCTACTTAAAGTGAAGCTTCCCATGCACCTTCTCTTGGGTCACATTTATTAGGAGTAATACTACATTCTGTGTGAATAAGGCTTCCTTCTGAGAGCTCTCCGCATCCTCCTGTCCCGCTCTCCTGCAGCAGTTTGGCCTCATCTCCTCCTCCCACTCCTCATGCAGACTACAAGAATCCTAAACAAGTGGCATATGGTCCAATCAAATGGCTGATGACACTAAAATGGTAGAAGAATTAGTGCTGTGCTAATCTCCAGTGAAGTCCTGAGAGAATTTAAAGGAAACATACATATATTAGGGCTTTGTCCCCAAATGTCACCCAATTGTCTTCAGAATCCTCTTTAAGCAAAGCATTGTCAATCCATCTCAGCAACACGTGAAGGTTGGAAAATGAGTATGGTTTTAGACAGCATTTGAAATACTTAATTGGTTAGAATTGGGAGGTTTTTTATTGAAGTGTTACCAACAAAAACGGTGTGCAACCACTTTAATGAGCACTAACAGGCAGCTAGCCCCTTAACAATCTACCGACTACATGCTTCATCTTATTTATCGATATGGTATCATGTGCTAAACAGACAATAAAATGGTTTTGCAGTTTCAGACCTCCGAAGCTCTTTAGCAACTAAAGTGTCCAGACAATATGATCCCACAGTTAGATTAGTTAATTCAATCTCAAATCATATACAGTAAGTGAAACTATGGAATAAAAAGTGAGACTGAATGAGATAAAAGAGGGAAAAATATTTAAAATGATAATTATAATATTAAGAAATGAGATGGCACACTTGTAAAAGTTAACTTTCAGTGCCAGTGATGTGGCCTGGCAGTAATTATGAATTACCATCACATCAAAAACTTACTTACACTGGAACAGGCAACTTTTTCTGGAGAACTAGCAATAAGTACCAGAATTTCACACCCTTCCCTATGCTAAATAGTGAGAAACCCATACAGTGAGTTGAATAATGCAGGGTATGTCCAGCACAAATTCCTGATTAACTTATTTAACAGCATAAGTAAAAACATTAGGAGATGTTATTCACTTTACACTTCAATAATAGTGAACTCCAAAAGATAGGTGTTCCATTATACCCCCACCCCACCCCATCCCCTCCCCCCCACCACACAAGCCATACAAAATCCAGGCCAACACTTTTCAAGTCAATATGGATCAATTTCATATTAACTCACTACTAAATAAAGATTCATAACAGAAATTGCAATTTTAACACAATATCTTGCACTCACAAGGTTCATATTTAATTTTGACTTTTCATTACCACCACAACAGCTAAACTGAGTATTGCAATGCAAAATAATAAAAAGTGTCGTGAGAAGGGGAGTGTTTGGTGGAGATGGAAGAGAAGACCTTCAGGATGCTGAGAGGAGGAGAAGATGTGTTTGGTGTTTAATCTTATGAAAGATGGCAGAAATAGTGAAGGATGATCCATTAAATATGGAGGTCAGTGGGGAACAAGGTGAGGACCAGAGGTCATTGCAGAGAAAGGTCAGAAACATGTACATGCCAACGCAGTGTGGATTCCAGGGTTTGATCAGAACAGTGCCTTAAGGAAGACACTACCCTTTTCAATATCTTGTCTTTCTCCTATACATTCCTTCCCCACCCTTTCTGCAACTTAAAATGAACTTGCTTTCTCTCCTTCCCTCTTCTGACAAAGGGTCAATCTAAAAGATTGTTCCACTAATGCTACAGTGGCATGTAAAGGTTTGGGCACACCTGGTCAAAATTTCTGTTACTGTGAATAGTTAAGTGAGTAGAAGATGAACTGATCTCCAAAAGTCATAAAGTTAAAGATGAAACATTCTTTTCAGCATTTTAAGCAAGATTAGTGTATGATTTTGGTTTTGTACAATTTTAGAGTGAAAAAAGGAGCACCATGCAAAAGTTTGGGCACCCTAAGAAATTTGAGCTCTCAGATAACTTTTACCACGGTCTCAGACCTTCATTAGCTTGTTAGGGCGATGACTTGTTCACAGTCATCATTAGGAAAGGCCAGGTAATGCAAATTTCAAAGCTTTATAAATACCCTGACTCCTCAAACCTTGTCCCAACAATCAGCAGCCATGGGCTCCTCTAAGCAGCTGCCTAGCACTCTGAAAATTAAAATAAATGATGCCCACAAAGCAGGAGAAGGCTATAAGAAGATAGCAAAGCGTTTTCAGGTAGCTGTTTCCTCAGTTCGTAATATAATTAAGAAATGGCAGTTAATAGGAACAGTGGAGGTCAAATTGAGGTCTGGAAGACCAAGAAAACTTTCCGAGAGAACTGCTCGTAGGATTGCTAGAAAGGCAAATCAAAACCCCCGTTTGACTGCAAAAGACCTTCAGGAAGATTCAGCAGACTCTGGAGTTGTGGTGCACTGTTCTACTGTGCAGCGACACCTGCACAAATATGACCTTCATGGAACAGTCATCAGAAGAAAACCTTTCCTGCGTCCTCACCACAAAATTCAGCATCAGAAGTTTGCAACGAACATCTAAACAAGCCTGATGCATTTTGGAAACAAGTCCTGTGGACTGATGAAGTTAAAATAGAACTTTTTGGCCGCAATGAGCAAAGGTATGTTTGGAGAAAAAAGGGTGCAGAGTTTCATGAAAAGAACACTTCTCCAACCGTTAAGCACAGGGGTGGATCGATCATGCTTTGGGCACAGAACTAGAAGCCTTTTGCAAGGAAGAATGCGCGAAAATCCCCCAAACAAGAATTGAAAGACTCTTAGCTGGCTGCAGAAAGCATTTACAAGCTGTGATACTTGCCAAAAGGGGTGTTACTAAGTACTGACTATGCAGGGTGCCCAAACTTTTGCTTCGGGCCCTTTTCCTTTTTTGTTATTTTGAAACTGTAAAAGATGGAAATAAAAAAGTAATCTTGCTTAAAATATTAAAGAAATGTGTCATCTTTAACCTTATGCCGTTTGGAAATCAGGTCATCTTTTACTTGCTTAGCTATTCACAGTAACAGAAATTTTGACCAGGGGTGCCCAAACTTTTGCATACCACTGTATCTGACCTACTCAGTGTTTCCAGCTTTCATCTGTTTTTATTTCAGATTTCCAGCATCTGCAAATTTTTGATGCTCCTTTCAAAGCAACGTTGAAACTAAAAATTCATTTCACCTGAAGAAAAATGTAATGTTTTCTTTTTATATAAAGTGGCTGATAATATAGAAAATGTGAATTTATTAAGATTCAGATCTGGTAGTACACAAGTTCAGGTACAAGGTACAAATAATAAGAAAGTTAGTTGGTGAACAAGAAATAAAGATGTTGCTTCAGTCTGCACAGATGCTGCCTGACCTGCTGAGAATTTCCAAGATTTTCTATTTTTATTTCAGATTTTCAGTATTTGTATTTTTTCTTCTGTTTCAAAAGGTTTAGTGTTGATATATTTAGCTTAAGCTGGAGAACAGTGGACAAAGTTTGCTTTGGAGGTTAATGCTGGACCACTTCTGCTAGATATACAGATGATCTGGATTTTACCAGGAGGAATATTACAACTAAGCAGTGAAGCAAACTATCAAGGCTTTAGAATGATGATAGACATCTAAAATTAAATTAGCAGAACTGTGAGGGAATGTGACTTTGGGGGGAGGAGGGGAGTGTGGGCTCAGGGGAGGGGAATACATGAAGTGGTAGTATCCCCACTGCAGAAAGAAACCAAAAAACATGGGTGAAGAGAGAGAGCATAGGGCTCAAATAGATAATACCAAATTAAGTAGGGCATAAACAGGTAAAGTTGCAAAAAAAAAGTGCTTAATTATTAACAGTATTTAAACATTTTTTGATGTTCACACATTCACAGTCTCTTGACAGTTCAGACTATCAGTACACCTGGGGGCTGGTTGTCAAAGATTTTCTGGAGGAGTGCCTTAATTTTACAACAGAAAACCCTTGCACTCCACAAGGCCTAACCAATCAAGAGTCAAGTTCGAGGATCAAGTTGCTGCTATCCAATAGTGCAATGGATTTGGTGAACATGGGTGGAATAAAACATTCACAATCTGTACTTTGTGTAGTGTAGTTCCAACTACAGTTGTAAGAAGAGGCATAAGGTACTAAAATTAATTCCCATAGAAAACCAGTTCCCATTTTAAAATTTTAAAGGGTTTTTATAAAATAAAGGAGACTTTGGTCTGATTGAGAAGTTGGTGTTAAGATACAACTAATTAAAAATATTGTTAAGGGAGGAGTTGAAAGAGATTACTGTGTAATGCTTTTGATCACCCAACCGATTTGGTTGTTTCTGTAATAATTCAATGGCTATTCCACTGAGCACAGTTTTAAATTTACATAAAACGAAATCATGAGAATGTATTGCAGATAATAACATGTCGGTAGGTCTAGCATTCCCCAACTTGAATATTCTGTACATTTTGATACCACAAGGGGAAAAATATGTAAAAGATATTAACTAATAGAAATGCCATTATTTACCACAGTTTTGCATGATCAAAGACACTTAAGTGGAAAGTTTTTGTTTCGGGACTAATAAGCAGAAATTGCACTCCAAATTTTAAATTATTTCTGTGTTTTTGCTTAAGATTATTCAATAATCATTATGTGCAAAATATATAGTGAGCACATAGGATGAAAAAACACACTTTAAGAAAAAAACTTTTAAAATATTTTTCAGCCATTAATTCTACTAAAAATTGATTTACCATAAAAGCAAGGATTTTTCAGTGCATCAATTCACCATATTATTGTAAACAAATTTTAAATTACTGAAAACAACCTTTCAAAAAAAAGCACAAATTTCCCGGTTATATTGGCACAGAATTTAATTTCCCAGTGATAATTTCCAATCCTCTGAATCATAAAAACAATCCTGTTGGATTGTGCTGAATAAATCAATGCAGCCTAGCAGAAACTCCAGACAATTTTGCCCAGCATACTTATAACATCCTATATTATCTTTGAGGAAGAAACCATTGGATTCAGGCAACTTTAAATATTTAACTGTCAAAGAAATCTACTGCATTAGTAAAGTTAAAATTATGATCATCTTCAATTGCACTTTTGCTAAGTAACTCTAGACTACATTCTGTTACAACCTTTAAGTGACCTAGTAGTTAACTTACAATACAGAAAAAAATTGCAGTTATATCCAGCTATAGCCAAAGACATAAAACAGTAACTCAACTTGGCAATTACTCATTGTTCTATTCATACCATTCTAATTATGAAAATATATACCCACAACAGATTAGTAAATTCATAAAATAAAAACAGCTGGTGATTTAACATTTTGTCAGCGAAATAAACCCACATATTTACCTTTGAACATCAATGATCATACTTTGTTAGTAAGCTCCGACTGCTGTAACCTTGTTCCCAAAGTATCTACAGAGCGTAGATTTCAAAATTAAAAACATGGAACCATGCCAGTTATTGTGGGGTAAAGTTCCAGATAAGACGTCAATGCTTCACTTCACACTACAGATTGTGTAACACCATTTCATCAACCCAAACTCAAAATTCCTTGTCAACATTATGAACAGCGGTGATTTTTTTCCCTCTCTGAACCACATCTATTGCTTTAGAATGAAGAATGTTACTTATTAAAAAAAACACCCATCACCGACGTGACCCCATTTCCCTGCTATCGGACAGTGAATTATCCAGGTAGAGGAAGCACATTGCTACGTTTGTCAGTTTACTAAGAAAAAGGCTGATGGAATGGTGGGGAAGGAGGTCACTCTCTGGAAGTCTCAAATTTTATAACAAGTTCACTTTTCTTTAAAGCTACAAATGCTGAAGGCATCAAGTACTAGGCCGAAGGTTTTCAATTTGAGGGGGCGTGCTGTTTCAGCCAACATTACATTTTGAAATGGACGAAACATTCCCATGTTATATTTCACACGACATGACGAGCGCCTAAAACACTTCTCAAGAAACTTTCCTTGCTGATAATCTACGTATCTAAAGTTATTCAATAAGGTCTTTCTCAAACTCTCACTGTTGAGACCACACGGCCCTAGCTCACGTTCGATTTCCCTTTTTTTAAAGGAACACAAGTGGATTGAAACAGAATAAATTTTGAACAAACGACAAAAAACCTCACAGGTGACATTTAACGTGAATATTAAGCGGTTACCAGCACCAAAACTCTGTGTTTTTAAAAACTCTCAAGAATAACAGGGAATTAACAGACGTCAGCAGGGGCTTTCTGACACTTTTCAGAAGCTACACGTGGAAATACTATAAATAAAAGCCGAGTAAAAATGTCAATATTTACATCAGGCCCCGCTTATTTTATCAATTTAAA
Source organism: Pristis pectinata (assembly GCF_009764475.1). Taxonomy (NCBI): domain Eukaryota; kingdom Metazoa; phylum Chordata; class Chondrichthyes; order Rhinopristiformes; family Pristidae; genus Pristis; species Pristis pectinata. The sequence continues at coordinate 22,007,304 of NC_067410.1, forward strand.
CAAAAGCGGGAATCGTCCCCCAAGGCAGAGGGCGCAGATAATTCAGCAAATGCTGCTAGAAAATAGTCCACTAGTTCGACGAAGAAATGGGGGGGGGGGGGGGGGTGTCCTTTACTTGTGGTAAATATGTCTACACTGGGCACAAGGTTGTTGCCCCGTTACTGGGCAGATTTTAAGGATCACTGGGCACAAACAAAACACGGGAAGCACCTCCGCGGCTTGAGGACGAGCCCCCCGAACCTCGGGGGCAGACAGCGCTTACACAAGGCCACTACCTCCACAATGACAAGCGCCTTCTGTCACCCAAACCGCCTGCAGCACCGCCTTCTCCCTCAGGCCTCGCTTACCCCCCCCCCCCCAACCAAAACAAAAGATTAACCCCCCCGAGCCCCCACCTCCCTCCCAACCAACATAAATACCCCTCGCCTGGGAGAGCCCCTCTCCTCCCGCCAAACTCGCAATCCCTCGGCAGCCTGCTCCCACCAGCCGGCCAACTCATGCACCAAACGAGTAGAAGGGGGGCAAGGGAAAGAAAAGAAACGGAGGGAGGGGAGGAAGGGAGAGAAAAATAAGCTCCCTTTTACCTGCCGTGGAACCAGTCCTTGCACGCATCGCATTCAATCATAAACCGAGTTACATCGTAAGGTAACCGACAGATGCAGTAGACTGGTACAGCCGCCATGTTAGCTGGCTCCAGCTTGAGAGAAGCGCCTTCTTCCTGCTCACCAAATTCTCCCTAAGGTTTCCTCTTCCTCTGTGTTTCTGCGATGTCGGGTGAGCGTTTACAGTGAAGGGAGGGGTGGTGGGGGGGTTCTGTTGTTTCTTTCCGCCGCCTCCTCCCTCTCCCCGACACACACTCGCACACAGCCTGCTCCTGAAGTTGCTCACATCGTCTCTAAGCTGCGGCTGCGGGCACAATGCGCTCCGCCGCCTGACAGTTGCCTACTGTACCGAGCAGACTGTATCCTTTCATTGCAAAATTACGTCAGTCAGCCAGTCGCTGGCGGAGCTTTAATACTTATTGTAACCAGCGCAGCCTGCCCTGGCTACAATGTAACAACGGCCTGTTCAGCAGCTCCTCGAGCAACGCTGTCATTTTCAAACTTCAAAGACGGGGGAGAGGGAGAGGACAGAAGTGCACCTTTTGCCCCAGTTGTTGGAGGTGTGTGTGTTCGCACTGTTACTGTACATATACACACTCGTCCAGTCCACGGGCCTCTCTGCAAAGCTATTGTTTATTGTGGATTTACGGAAGAAAAGAAGTCGTGTCTTCAACGTTTGAAAAATAGTGCAGCGGGGGAAAAATAGAAGTTATTTTCAGAAGACGTTGAGAAGAATGTGCTCCTATGCTGTGGCTTCCTCCGTTTAGTAAAAATACTTGATGAGGTGAATTATAGAATAAAACATATTTAAAAATTAGACGGCCCAGAAAATATTTATAATGTATAATAGTTACACAATTTAGATACATACATGTCACTAATGACCCTTTAGTTGTAATGTGGGAATTGATGTTTTTACCTCACGGATAACCGTTGCTAACTTTCTACCTGTAACACCAGTTCTGCAGTATTCAGCATGAGTTAATTGGATTGATAGAGAATATTTATGAAAAAGAACAAATAGTCGATGACAAGCTTAAAAGTGTGTTTACAAAGAGAGAATTATTCCAGTTTCAACCAAGCAAAAACGTGTTTACCTGACACAGCTCCTGCCTGCCTGGAAGTGTGTAACTATTCTTCTCAAGAGTGAGATTGTCGGGTTGGATTCATATGCATGCAGAGCTTTTTCTGAGTGTTTAGCAATCAAAGTAAGACACCCCCACCCCAACTAAAGATCTATTAAGAACACTGTTAGACTTAATATGTGACCCTAGAGGTACTTTGCACTGGACACTGGATTTACACTCCATTGGTAAAGTTGTGAGAGAATAATTTTCAGAGCTGAGAACCATTCTCGTGGAATTTTACTCTGCTTCACTCTGGAGTCAGGTCAGACCCTGACTCTGGAATTGCACCCCAAGAGGAGAGTGAAATTAAAATTTCTTCAAGCCAATGCTTTGAAAAGCTTGTGATATGAATACAACCCATAGCATTAATTTAGGCCTGGAGTTCTATCCATATTTAAAAATCACCAGGAATCTTTGTTATTGTGTTTTATAATCAAGAACATTCAGTTGCTATAAAAGCAGAAAATGCTGGAAGCAAGCAGGCAGCAAAAGTAAGACAAAACACAGATAAATGATAAATCCATACAACTGAAGATATCACTTATAATGTGTCAGAAAGTTTAAAAACGTACATCAACTTTGGGATAAAATGTGAGGTATTTTCAGGTATTGAAACCAAAACTGTGCTATTAGCCATTTTGGATTAGGGGACAATTAAAATATGTGATTTTAATATATCAAAAGATTCTATGCTGGTTTAGAGCCTTTTTGAGGAAATTTTAAAAAGCCAAAGTACTTTCTATGATGTGTTTCATGTTCCTCTCAGAACTTCACAAAATGCTTACTCCCAATGAAGAACAATTGAAGTTTTATAACAGTTGTAGAAAATGCCAGAACCATTTTGTGCATAGCAAGCTCCCACACAAGGTAAAGTGATAACACCAGATAATCTATTTTGGTTACATTGATTATGGGATGTATTGTACCTCAATAACTATCCTGGTCAATTTTTTAAAGTAAGTGGCATGCGATCTTTTAGGTCTAATTGAGAGGATAGTCAGGTTAATAAAACAGCATCTCCAATGGTGCAGCATTCACTTAGTGTTGCACTGAACCTTCAGCTGGTTTACTATGCTCACCTCTGGAGAGAAGGCTGAATTTCCACGTAATACTTTTGCTCAGCAAATGATTATCAGGAAGACTTCTGCAGCACTCCTCCGATATAGTGAATTCACTCAGATTTGATGCTGCTTTACCCTGCAAGGCTAATTGCCAACTTTTCTGCATTCCACAAGTGAACTTGGAGAAAAAGTTTGAGCTTGTGCCTTGGAAGTCTTATCCCACTGTTGGTATTCTGCTATGCCTGCCTTTGGTGTTTGAAGAGGAGTAAAACTGAAGGAGTGAGAAGGAGCAACTGGGTGAAGAGGTTGTAGATCTTGCCATCAACTATCTACAAAAAAGAACGGCAAATTAGAAAATGGTAGATTTAACAATTCCTTTCAGATTTGTATGAGGGTTAACTAGAATTAATTAAGAATCATTCTCAGTACCTGTTCTATTGCTGCATATTGGAAGTTGAAAGTGTTTCCATTGTGAATGCTTCAGATGACAGTGGTGGGTGAGTTCAAATGTAGTCTGCAGCAATTTGTTATAAGTGGTGTTGATCTGATCCAGTTGGTTAAGTGCATACCCAAAAAGTGGATGGTGGGATTTGAAGTGTCCAAGGATAGGGTAGAAGATAGAAAACACAATGATGCTGGAGGAACTCAGCAGGCCAGGCAGCATCCATGGAGAAAAGCAGGCGGTAAACGTTTCTGTTCAGGACCCGTCTTCAGGACTGAAGATAGGAAAAGGGAAGCCCAATATATAGGAGGAAAAAGCAGAGCAGTGATAGGTGGACAAAAGAGGGGAGGCAGGGTGGGCACAAGGTGGTGATAGGTAGATGCTGGTAACAGATAGTGATAGGCAGGTGCGGAGGAGGAGGGGGGAGCAGATCCAACGGGAGATGGGTCAAAGGTAAGCCGAGGACTAACATATCAGTGATAGTGTGGGAGGGGGAGTTGAAGTGACTGACAACAGGGAGATGCAGATCGTGGTTACGGACAGAGGCGGGTGTTCTGTGAAATGGCCCCCTAGTCTGCGTTTGGTCTCACCAATGTAGAGGAGGCCACACACTCCATAAACTCAACCATTACACACATGCTCACCAGCAGCCTCCCTGTTGCACCTGGTTCTTCTTGATGTTTGAACATCAACATTCAGCAGTCAGTTGTCTCTCAAATTATGTGATCTCTGCCACACAACCAGTAAATGATCCCATCTTCTGGTGAGGCATCTCTGGGGTTGCAAAGAGATACGAGAGACCACCGATGCTGGGATCTGGAGCAACAAACAGTCTGTGGGAGGAATTCAGTGGGTTGAGCAGCATCTGTGTGTTGGGGGGGGGGGGGCGGAGGAGGAAGGAATTGTCAACATTTCAGATTAAAACCCTGCATTAGGATATGATCTCTGGGATCATATCGCCCTGTGTCAATTCTTGCACATTTGTCACTAGCAACTCATAAAACAAAGAAACATCCCCTAGTCAACTTCCTTAAGTAGATATGGTGTCAAACTTTGAATAGGTCCTATCAAGATCAGACTGAGTTTTTTTTTTAACATTTACAGCCTGTGGATGCTGCCTGTTGGACCAGCATTTATTGCCTATCCCTAATTCTCCTTCTGATGAAGGTACTTCCATAGTGCAGTTAGCTAGAGAGTTCCAGAATTTCCATCCAGCAACAATGAAGGAGTAGCAATATATTTCCAAATCAGTATGGTGTACAATTTGGGGCAGAATTTGAAAGTAGTGACACTACCATGCAACTGTTACCCTTTTCTTTCTTGACGGGAGGGACTGTGAGTTTGGGAAGTATTTCAGGGGTGTTAGTGAGTAACTGCATTACGTTTTGCAGATGGCACACACTGCAGCCACAGTGGTGTAGGAAGTGAATGTTTAAAGTGCTGGAAGGGGTGCCAGTCTAGTAGAGTGTTTGGTCCTTTGTGGTCAAGTGATGTCAGCCAAGTGGAGAGTATTCCATCACCGCCCTGACTTGTTCCTTATTAATGGTGAAAAGACCATGGATCAGGAGGTGAGTTTCTCACCACGGGATATCCAGCTTCTGACTTACTCCAGAGCCAAAGTATCTCTGTGGGTGGTCTTATTAAAATTTCAGTCAATAGTGACTGTTCAGCTGTCTCTTGTTGAAGATGATCATTACCTGACTTGTTGTTTATCAACCCATACCAGAATGTTCATGGTTTGCTGCTTACAGTCATGGGCTATCTCATTACCTGAGGATTTACAAATGGAATTGAATATTGTGCAATCAGTGAAGCTTCCCACTTCTGATGGAAGGAAAGTCGTTGACGAAGCAGCTGAAGATGGTTGGGTCAGGGATACTATTCTGAAGAACTCCTGAGGTAATGTCCAGGTGCTATGATAGTTGACTCCCAACAGCTAGAATCATCTCCCCTTACGTGGGGTAGGACGGGAGACCGTGAAGAGTTTTTTCCTTCTTTCCCATTGACTTTTACTGGCATTCCTTAAGGCCACACTCAGTCAAATGTTACCTTGATGACAAGAGGAATTATTCTCACCTTCTCTCTGGAATTCAGCTTTTTTTTCCATGTTTGGACCAGAACTGTGTTGAGGTCTGGAAATATGAGATCCTGGAAAAATCCAAACTGAACGTTGGTGGGCAGGTTGTTGCTGGTGTGTGCTGCTCTGTGGCACTGTCAATGAAACTTTGTGGTGGTGTATCTGGGCAATCTTACATTTTATTTGAGGATGCCAGTGCTGGAATGGCACTGGAACAGCTTGGTTCGAGGCACAACTTCTTATAGAAGCACACATGATGCTGCATCTTCTTGGTAACAGCATTCTCCTTTCAAAGAAGAGGTGCAACTAAAATATAATCATTGTTGTAATATGGAAAACATACAGCTTACTACTCATAGGAAGATCCCACACAAATGGCTAAGTTATCATTTATGGTGCTTTCAGCTGAGGAGTAAGTCTTGGGGCAAGGCACAGGGGAAATGCCCATGTTCTACTTTGAGCAGTTCTCTGGAATCTTCGTATCAATCTGAGAGGGAATCTCCAACAATGAAACAGTACTTAACAGATAGGTGTTGGCCTCAACATATTCAGCCCCTAAAATGAAAGAAAGGAATAAGAAAATTCTTGTAGCATGACAGAAGAGCAAGGAGAGGTGAAAGGCTCCTGAAAGTAGCAAAAAATTGTAACACAGGCTGTTTGAAGCCAGACAAAAGAAGGGAATGGGGGATAAGGTGTAAAGAGACCTGTGTGATATCTCTTACAGTTTTCCCGTTGTTATAATCATTGGCCAGGTTATCTCGCATGCCCTCTTCCAGAAAGAAGAATGACATCTGTATTATTCTATCACCATTTTCTTTCTCATGCTGGGTGTGACTTCCTGCAAGCAAGAAAGGAATGTTTTAGCGGCACAGCCTCAAATTTGAGAATTTGCCTGTTAGATTCAAATAGCATTAATGTGGGCATGGGCAGCAAGGGCTGCAATGATGGTGACAGATGGCAGTGCTGAGTGAGAGAAAAGTGAGGTAAAAGAGTTGGAGGCAAGTGCAGTACAACAAGGGGTGTAGGTGTGAGCTGACAGTAGTCGTGGAGAGAGACTGCAAGACTGTCAAGGTCATCAAACCTGTTCAGTGCTACCGTCATTTCAAGCAAACAAATTATATGGTCTATTTTCTGAAATGTCCTGTCCACATCTCTCTACCCATCAACTTTAATAGAAGTTCATTAGTTTAGTCAAGTTCTTTATCTTCATTACAATCACTTCCTTTTGACTTGATCGCTGCTTTCTTTTGTCTGATTATTAATTACCTGTGGATGCATCGAAATCCCAAAATATTTATCACAGAGTGGCAAAGGCAAAGGGTTGAGAAGAGTATCCTGGGGAAATATGCTACAGATATGTAAGCTATTATTGTTGTTGCTGCATGAGACTTCACTAAAATTAATTCACATCTCTTCGTGCCCCTCCAGCAATCATTCTTTTGATCCCTTGCTAAAATGTTCTCCTAAGCTCTAGCTTCAAAACATAAAATGTTAGGAAATAGGAACAGGAGTAGGCCATTCTGCCCCTCGAGACTGCTCTTCCAGTCAATAATATCGTAACTGATCTTCCACTTCAAACACCATTTTCCTTGCCTTACTTCATATCCTTTGATTCTTAATATCTTAATATTAATAAGATAATATCCAGAAATATACCCATTTCTGTTTTTAATGCAATCAATGACTGAGCTTGCACAGACCTCCAGAATAGAAAATTCCAAAGCTTCACCACTCTTTGAATGAAAACATTGATCCTCATCTCAGTCCTAAATGGCCTAGCATTTATTTTGCAACTGTGACCCTTACGACTTGACTCCTTTTCCAAGAGAAACATCTGCCTATATCTACCCTATCAAATCCTCAAGAATTTTGTATATTTCAATGAGGTCACCTCTAATTTTACTAAACTCCAGAGAATAGAGGAATAGCCTATTCAATATCTCCTCATAAGGCAAATAAAGATACCAAAATTGTACACAATACTCCAGGTGAGGGCTCAAGCGTTTTTACTCTTGTACTCAGATCTTTTTGCATTGCAAGGCAACATACCATTTGCTTTCCTGAATCTCTGCTGCACCTGAATAATAATTTACCATAACTTATGTACAAGGACACTCGGTTCCCTTTGAACGTCAATATTTTCCAATCTCTCATCATTATAAAATACTCAGTATTTTATTTGTTTCTCCTAAAGTGGATAACTTCAGATTTTTCCACATTGTATGGCATCTGCCATGTCATTGTCCACTCAGTTAATTTGTCCATATCCCCTTAAAGCCTCTTTCCATTCGTCTTTACTGCTCACATTCCTACTTAGCAAACTTGATCACATTACACTTGGCCCTAACACAGCAGAATTGGAATCAGGTTTATTATCACTGACGTATGTCATGAAATTTGTCATTTTGCAGCAGCAGTACAGTGCAAGGCATAAAAAATACTAAAAGTTACAAAAATAAATAATTAACGTGAAAGAGGAATAATGAGGTAACGTTCGTGCACCATTCAGAAATCTGAAGATGGAGGGGAAGGAGCTGTTCCTGAAATGTTGAGTGTGGGTCTTCAGGCTCCTGTACCTCCTCCCCAATGGTAGTAATGTCAACAGGGCATGTACCGGATGGTGAGGGCCCTTAGTGATGGATGCCGCTGCCTTGAGTCATCGCCTTTTGAAGATGTCCTCAATGGCAGAGAGGGCTATGCCCGTGATGGAGCTGGCTGAGTCGACAACCTTCTGCAGCCTCTTCTGATCCTGCTCATTAGAGCCTCCTTACCAGGCAGTGACGCAACCAGTCAGAATGCTCTCCACCATACACCTGTAGAAATTTGTAAGAGCCTTTGCTGACATACCAAATCTCCTCAAACTCTTAATGAAGTAGAGCCGCTGGCATGCCTCCTTCATGATTGCATCAATGTGTTGGTCCCAAGATAGATCCTCTGAGATGTTGATGCCCAGGAACTTGAAGCTGCTCACCCTTTCCGCCACTGACCCCTCAATTAATACCAATGTGTGTTCTCCCGACCTCCCCTTCCTGAAGTCCATAATCAATTCCTTGGTCTTGCTGACGTTGAGTGCAAGGTTGTTGTTGTGACACCACTGAACCAGCCGATCCATCTCACTCCTGTATGGCTCCACATCACCATCTGAGCAAGGTCATTGATATAGATGGTAAATTGTTGGGACCAAGCACTGATCCCTGGGGTACACTACAAGTCACAGCCTCCCAACCTGAGAAGAACCCATTTATTCATATTCTGTTAACCAACTCCCTAGCCATGCTAATACATCAGTCCTGCTTTCATGTACTCTCACCTTTTTCGTCAAGCTCCTGTGAAACCTTATCAAAAGCCTTTGGTGCTCCGGTTTCCTCCCACATTCCAAAGACATACAGGTTAGGAAGTTGTGGGCATGCTATGTTGGCGCCGGAAGTGTGACGGCACTTGTGGGCTGCCCCCAGAACACTCTACGCAAAAGATGTATTTCGCTGTGTGTTTCAATGTACATGTGACTAATAAAGATATCTTATCTTAAAAATCCAAAAACACCAAACCCATTGATTCCTCCTCATTTACTTCACATGGTACATCTCAAAGAACTACAATAGATTAATCAAACATGATTTCTCTTTCATAAATCCATGTAGACTCTGCTAAATCATAATATCATTTCATTTTACAAACTTTGTTTATGATTCTGGAATGGTTCCTACAGATGATCTCATTGTAGATTATGACATTTTTCCTACTATGTCAGGTTAACACATTGGTAGTTCTCTTTTCATTCTTTTTAAATAGTGGGGTCACATTTACTACCCTCCAGTCTGCAGGAACCCTTCCGGAATCAAACAAGAATGTTCATGATAACCAGAGCTCTATAGCCAGCTCTTTCAAACCCTAGAATGTAGATCATCAAGCTCATTAATTTTTTCCAGTAGTATTATTTAATTAATACTATTTTCTAATTTCTTCTTTTATATTGGAACCTTGGATTTCCAGTATTTCTGGAAGGTTCTTTGTGTTTCCTTTCACGAAGCAGTTGCTTAATCCTTCTGCAATTTCCTTATTGGCCATTAGATGTTCACCCGTCTATTATTCGGAAGATAAAGCTGCCAATTTCCTTGTTGAGTCCAGCAGTCTACTATCACATTCTAGATAGTTACAAACCTTGTGCTATCTCCATTTTAAATGCTATTTCCACATTTTAGATTTTTCTCCCACATTCCATCAACCAGGAAGGATTCATTACCCTCCCAGCCTGACCTTGATGATATGATTCTTCAGAGAAGAATTCCCTGAGAAGATTGTCATCGTGGCACCAAAGCTGAGCTCAAACCTACACTGAACAGGATAAATGCAGGCACAAACCTTTTTCACTAATAGCTGTAAGAACAATGAAGCCGCAATAAATAGACAAACCTCAAACTAATGTGGGAAACCACATGCATTCAGAGCTTGTCACCTGTTTACTTAGCACTTTCTTCTTTCAGTTTATGTAAAGCTCACAGCAGGGCAAAGTGAATACACAGCTGGAGCTGCAATTGACAGCATGGTACAATAGCAAGTGGTGTAGCAGGTGCAGAAGAACAATAGGCATATGCATTAGGTACAAAATTATAGACAAAGTATCTACACTACGGTATAAATCTATCATTAAGGAAATACAGGATGTTGAGTTAATTGTTATTGTTGGTTACAAATGTAAACAGAAAATGCAATAAGTAAATCAACATTAGCTTTCAGCATTGGTAAGGATGTCTTCTTCCCTCTCCCTCATCTGATGCATTAAACATTTGGTGTCAAGCAAAGCTGCCAAAATGACATGACTAGAACCAGATGCTTTAAAAAAGCAAGCCGCTGGTGGAGAATTAATTAATCAAATTCATTCTCAAGATGTGGGCGTGATTAGAGAAGCTTGTACTCATTCCCCATCTTTAGTTGCCCTGGTGACCACCTTCTTGAATTGTCAGTAGGAGTTTGACTCCACTGAGTTGCTTACCTGGCAAAGGACTGGAATCTACATTCATTTGAAAAAGAAATAATAATTTGTCAAAATGATTTAACTTCCCTTTCCCTTCCTACTGTAGGCCAGGAAACCCCATTCAAATGAAAGGGGACTGCAGACAGATGCCACATTGATTGATGTGAGATGGAAGAGGAGGATTCTCTTGTCTAATGCTAGGGAATCCTAGTAAGATAAGGCTCTGCCATTGGACTCATGGAGACATACAGCAGGTCTGGGATTTACCTACTTGTGATTGGCTGACCATGCACAATTTCTTCCGGATCTGTTGACCATAGCCAGTAGATTTCAGTTCATTATCTGGAGGCCTCCAGCACATATCAGTTTCTTTCTCTAGACCATAAGAATTAGAACCAGAAATAGGCCATTTGGTGCTATGTCCCTGATGTATGATGTTTTATTTCAGTGTTGTTTTCCTCTGTCGGCTTCATATTCCTTGATTCCCTCAATATTCAAAGGTCTCAGACATACTCATTGACTAAGCCTCCATAGCCTCTTGGAAATAAGTCACTGGGTGAAGAAATTTTTCCTCATCTCTGTCCTGAGGCTCCACATTTTGAGACTGTGAGCCCTGGATCTAGCTGACCCAACCAAAGGAAACATCATTCCCTGCATCAAGCCTGTCAAACCCCGTAAGCACATTGTATGTTTCAGTCAGGTCACCTCTCATCCTTTTAAACTCTTGAGAATAGGTCCAATCTTTTTAATATCTTCTCATAGGACAATTTCCTCAGCAGCTCCCGCCCTCCCACCCCAAATCTGTGGCCCATCCCATGAATCAGTTAGGCAAATCTTCATTGCATTCCCTGTATCACAACATCACAAACTCACAGAATGGTTATGGAACAGAATAAGGCCATTCGGTCTGCCAACTCCACACTGGTTCTATATCAGAGTACAGTACTCTAGCTGGTTCACTCACCCACCCTCTATCTATAGCCTTGCAAATTCTTTTCTTTTAGATACTTATCCATTTTCTTTTAAGTGCTACAATCCACAATTACTCCGAGCAGTACAATCCAGACCCTAACCAGTTGCTGCGTAAAGAAGCTTTTCCTCATGTTACTTTTGGTTCTTTTGCCAATGACCTTCTTTACAGGTTCCCTGGTCTATGTAACTGGTTATACCCTTTTGAGCCTTTTAATGACACACATATAAAGCACCTCTGATATGCAAATTGCTAAATACAAATTGTTGTTGCCTCCATCAATACTGTCCCATATTTTCTTAATTTTTAAACACTCCTATCATTTCAACTTGTTTGTTCTAATGAAAAAAGTCCCAGTTTTTGAAACGTTTTTCACATTTATATTTCACCATACCAAACAACCTGATGAATCTGTACTGTATCCTTCCTTACTCCTCAATATGAACATATGAAGATAGGAATTAGGATCAAGTATAGGACACTCAACTCTTCAAGTCTGCTCTGCCATTTAGTAAGATCATGACTGATTTGATTGTAACCTCAATTGCACCTCCGAGTATACCTGCATAAACCTTTCACCTCCTTGCTTACCAAGGAACTATTTAACCCTGCCTTAAAAATATGCAAAGACTCTGCATCCACTGCTCTTTGAGGAAGAGAATTTGAAAGACTCATGGAATTTTGAGAGAAAAAAAATTGCTTCATCTCTGTCTTATTACTATTTGGTATGTCACCAAAGACTTAAAACTTTTTATAGAACGGTCCATGAACACTACCTCGTTATTCATTTTTTCTTGCACTATTTATTTATTTTTGTAATTTATTGTAATTTTATATCCTTGCACAGTACTGCTGCTGCAAAACAACAAATTTCATGTCATATAAGTCAGTGATAATAAAGCTGGTTCTGATTCTTTTGTGAAACATAAACTAGAACAACCCTAACCCTCTGCACCTCAGAGCTCTGCATTCTCCCACAATTTAAATAATATGCCTTTTTTCATTTCCAAGTTTTCCCACAGTATAGTCAATTTGCTAGACCTTTGTCCAGTCACCTAACCTACTGTATCTATGTCCCTTTGTAGCCTCCATTTGTCTACTTCATAACCTTTACTTTCTTACTTACTTTTATGTCATCAGCAAACCACACCTTCAGTGTCTTCATCCATTATCATTTATACAAATTGTAAAAAGTTGAGGCCCCATTACCAATCTCTATGGCACAAACCCCATTACAACCCTCCAGAAAAAGGCTTGTTTCTGCTGGTTCTACGTTTCCTGTTAGCCAGCCAGTCTTCTGTCTGGGCCAACATATTACCTCTTACACAATGAGCTTTTTATTTCTGCAATAACCTTTAATGTGGAATCTTGTCAAAGGGCTTTTTTAAAATCTAAGTGTAGAATATCCACTGATTTCCCCCTCTATCCACAGAATGTTACTTCTTCAAAAAGCATAAGAACATAGGAGCATAAGACTATAAGAATAAAATAAAAAAAGCATAAGAACATAACTCACTCAGACATTGAAGCCTAGTCTGCCATTTAATATGTTCATGGGTGATCTGCTCTAGGCCTCATCTCCTCTTCTGTGCCAGTTCATCATCATCGTCAATTCCTTGATCTTTGAAATATGTATCTATATCCTCTTTAAATACCCTTATGAGAAATCCAATGCTAACACATTTCCCCTGACATGAGATCATAAAAGTTTCCTCTAAAGAACTCTATTGACCAAACATGATTTCTCTTTCATAAAACCACAATGATTTTGTCTGATTACCTTGATTTTTATGTGCCCTTCTATAATGTCTCATTAGTTTATGACAGATGTTAAGCCAACTTGCATGTAGTTTCCCCGTTTCTGTTTTCTTCCCACTTTGAATAAAGGAGTTACATTTACTATCTTCATATCTATTGGAACCTTCCGGAAATCTAAGGAACTTCAATAAATTAAAACCAACATAGGAACTATCTCACTATCTACATCTTTTAAGACCTTAGATGAAATCCATCAGGACCAGAGACTTGTCAGCCCACAACTCCAACTATTTGATTGGTATGTCTTGCCTGGTGATGGTATTTCTCCTGTATTCCTCCTTTCCTTCCAGTCCCCAAGTTAGACCTGTTACTTGTTTCCATTATAGTGCAGACCAATGCAAAATATATGTTCAGCTGCCATCTCTGTGTTTTTCATCATTAACTCCCCAGACTCACTTTCTGCTGGATCAATGAACACTTTTTTTAAACTTATTTCTTTTTTAAATATCTACATAAATGCTATTTTTATATTTCTGGCCAGCATTATCTCATTTGTTTTTACATCCTTATTAACCTCCTTCAAGTGCACAGCACAAATGTACACTGTTTGTAAGCTTTCAGTGTAGCTGATTTTTTTCCATAAAACAAGACTAACAAGTGTTAGCAGTGCCACTAAAGCAACTATACTTTGAAAGGTGACTATATCTTTTAGAAACAATAATATAAACATATAATTTGTGTGTACGTTATGCAGTAAGACATACATAGCCACTGATGTATCCATTCTTCTGTGAGTAAAGGTAATTGAACAATAAAATAATAAATGGTATTCTCTGTAACTTTATACATACCAGTTGATAAGACATAAATATAGAAATTATACATGCCGCCTTTTTTTTAGGTTAAAGCAGCCTTGTAGATCAACCTAAGTGCTTTTATGAAAGTTGCATAAAGAGCGAGAACTTCATTTGTAAGCTTCAAACAGCATCATTATCTGGTTTCCTTGATTAGCCCTGTCAGTTTCAGTGTGGCATTGCCTATTGGTGGATAGCAAGTTCTTGCTGTAGTCAAAATGTAATCTTTGCAGCCAGCACTTCAAGGAACATACCACCATACAAGCAACACTCTTGGAGCTACTTGTAAATGTTTCTACTGAATGAATGAGTGCTGCACTACTGTTGGCCTTATTTGGGCTACACTGGAAAGAAAGTGTTAAGGAGCATGAAAATCCTACTGAAAAATGAGGAGTTTCCCTACAGGCACTATGGCATCCAAAATATGTGCAAAATTATTCTAATCTATGTTAACCCAATTTTCAACAGCATGATATCAATGTTTTTGGAGTTTGTATGAATTAGTTTCTGGTGCATAAATCCAACCTCAATACATTTTGTGATATATGCAAAAGTTTGGGCACCCCTGGTCAAAATTTCTGTTACTGTGAATAGCTAAACAAGTAAAAGATGACCTGATTTCCAAAAGGCATAAAGTTAAAGATGACACATTTCTTTAATATTTTAAGCAAGATTACTTTTTTATTTCCATCTTTTACAGTTTCAAAATAACAAAAAAGGAAAAGGGCCCGAAGCAAAAGTTTGGGCACCTGCATGGTCAGTACTTAGTAACACCCCCTTTGGCAAGTATCACAGCCTGTAAATGCTTTCTGCAGCCAGCTAAGAGTCTTTCAATTCTTGTTTGGGGGATTTTCGCCCATTCTTCCTTGCAAAAGGCTTCTAGTTCTGTGAAATTCTTGGGCTGTCTTGCATGCATTGTTCTTTTGAGGTCTATCCACAGATTTTTGATGATGTTTCGGTCAGGGGACTGTGAGGGCCATGGCAAAACCTTCAGCTTGTGCCTCTTGAAGTAGTCCATTGTGGATTTTGAGGTGTGTTTGGGATCATTATCCTGTTGTAGAAAACATCCTCTTTTCATCTTCAACTTTTTTACAGAGAGTATGATGTTTGTTTCCAGAATTTGCTGGTATTTAATTGAATTCATTCTTCCCTCTACCAGTGAAATGTTCCCCGTGCCACTGGCTGCAACACAAGCCCAAAGCATGATCGATCCACCCCCGTGCTTAACAGTTGGAGAGGTGTTCTTTTCATGAAATTCTGCACCCTTTTTTCTGCAAACACACCTTTGCTCGTTGCAGCCAAAAAGTTCTATTTTAACTTTATCATTCTACAGGACTTGTTTCCAAAATGCATCAGGCTTGTTTAGATGTTCCTTTGCAAACTTCTGACGCTGAATTTTGTGGTGAGAATGCAGGAGAGTTTGGAGAAAAAAGGGTGCAGAGTTTCATGAAAGGAACACCTCTCCAACTGTTAAGCACGGGGGTGGATCGATCATGCTTTGGGCTTGTGTTGCAGCCAGTGGCACGGGGAACATTTCACTGGTAGAGGGAAGAATGAATTCAATTAAATACCAGCAAATTCTGGAAACAAACATCACACCGTCTGTAAAAAAGTTGAAGATGAAAAGAGGATGTTTTCTACAACAGGATAGCGATCCTAAACACACCTCAAAATCCACAATGGACTACTTCAAGAGGCACAAGCTGAAGGTTTTGCCATGGCCCTCACAGTCCCCTGACCGAAACATCATCGAAAATCTGTGGATAGACCTCAAAAGAGCAATGCATGCAAGACGGCCCAAGAATTTCACAGAACTAGAAGCCTTTTGCAAGGAAGAATGGGCGAAAATCCCCCAAACAAAAATTGAAAGACTTTTAGCTGGCTGCAGAAAGCATTTACAGGCTGTGATATTTGCCAAAGGGGGTGTTACTAAGTACTGATCATGCAGGTGCCCAAACTTTTGCTTCGGGCCCTTTTCCTTTTTTGTTATTTTGAAACTGTAAAAGATGGAAATAAAAAAGTAATCTTGCTTAAAATATTAAAGAAATGTGTCATCTTCAACTTTATGCCTTTTGGAAATCAGGTCATCTTTTACTCGCTTAGGTATTCACAGTAACAGAAATTTTGACCAGGGGTGCCCAAACTTTTGCATGCCACTGTGTGTGTATATATATATATATATATATATATACACACACCCCTATTTATTTATCTCTCTCTCTCTCTCTATTTATTTATATCTATGTATATTTATATCTATATGTGTGTGTGCGTGTGTGTGTGTGTGTGTATATCACAAAAACATACATACAGTAGGTATATGACATTGCTGATATGAAATATACTTTGGCACTTTTCAGATCAATTGGTAGATACCTTGCTGGATAATTGGTAAAAATTGGTAAATTATCTCGCTGGAAATGTATATCACAAAATGTCAACTAAATGCCTGTCATTAGCACTAACCTATTTTGCCCTTACCCAACTCTGTACTGCATGGCCCATATAATAGTGTATCAGCACTTCCTCATAAATCAGCTCACAGTGTAGCTGTGGAGAATAAGCAACAACATCTAAAGCAACACTTCAGTGAAAAGGTATAAACATTTTAATCCAAATATTAATTTTGTTGCAGAATATAATGAAGACAAAGTACTCTTATGGAATTAAATAATATGTTCGATTCTTTATATGCTTTATTAGTAACTCAACATCCTTTCCACCTTCTCTGCTACTTGTGGGCTAAATTAAGTAAGATTCGCTCTGAAGCTGGGGTTGAATGCCGCATTGCAGGAACAGGGGTCAGAGATTTAAAGTGAAGAGCAAAAGGTACAGAGAGAGTAGTAGGAAAAACATTTTTTTATACAGAGAGTGGAGATGATCTGGAACTATTAGCCTATAGGATGGCTGAAACAGAGTCCTCCAGAGCTCTCAAGAGGGCGTCATGTAAGCACGAGGGCTAATCATTTACAGCACTATGACAAAAGAGCAGGAGAAAGGGACTGAATAGATTGCTCTTCAGAGAGCCAGTGTGGATTTGTTGGGCTAAATGGCCTCCTTTTATGTCATAACAATTCTACTAGATTGGTTTAAAGACAGCCCAATATGTGACAGTGGTGTGGCAGTACTGACAGCTGATAACATCCTCATGTGCAGCACTCCCACAAACACAGGACAAGCACCTGACAAATGAAAATCACCAGGCTGTTGTGGGTTGCTTTGCCACATTAATATGTATGAAGGGGGAAGTGTGGTATGCGAGAGAAAATAACACCTTCTCTAGCAAGCTGTTGTTGGAAAATGTGGTTTACTTCATAGAAAGTAACCACCGATTTTGCAGCACCCAGAGCCACAGTCCTAAACAACCCCTGGTTCTATTATTGGACACCTCTTAGCCCTCAAACCTTAACAATGAATTCAAAAGCTTCAAACCATAACCACAGCTCTGTTTTCTCACTGGCAGTAACCATGAGCAGTGGGTATGGTGGAGGGGAATAGTTTGGTACCTGAGTGTAGAAAGTACCTAACCGCTCCCCCCCCTCATGTCCCTCACCATCACCTTCACCCGTATCCAAACACTGTTGGTGCCATGGTCTGCATCCTTGGTGTAGATCTGGTTTATGCCTGTCGGCTGCACATTGCAGCTTTCTCATACTTCAGTCAGCACCTATTCCCTTTAGCTTTTAACATACCCCCTGGGTCTGGCATAACTCCCTTAAACTCACCATTGTCCCATTCTTATCTAAATGGAGGAAAATTGCAAATTATTATCTGAATGCACAGAAATTGCAAATGTGGGAAGTACAGGGTGATCTATGTGTTCTTGCGCATATACCACAAAAAGTTAGCAGGCAAGTGCAGCAAGTAGTTACAAAGACAAATGGTACATTGATCTTTATTGCAGGGGGGTTGGAGTCTAGAAATAGTGATGTATAGTTACAATTGTACAGGGTGTTGGTGAAGCCACATCTGGAGCACAGTTTTGATCGCCTTATTTAACAAAAGATATGGTAGTGTTGGAGCCAGTCCAAATGAGATTCACAAGTTTAATTCTTAGGAAGAGAAAGTTCTCCTCTTGTGAATGGCTGAAGAAATGGGATCCATATTCTTTGGAGTATCAAACAAGGGGATGTATCGGCTAAAACTGAGCTGCATACGAATTCCTTCTTGCAGATGGTGGTGAATCTCTGGAACTCTCTACCTTGGAGGGTTGTGGAGGATGAATCATTGTGGGCATTTAAGGAGGAAGTAGGTAAATTTTTGAAAGATCAGGGAATTGAGGGCTATGGGGATCTGACACAGAGCAGGAGCAGAGGCTTGGGGCAGATCACATTGAATGGTGGGGCAGGTTTAAGGTGCTGAGTGGCCCATCCCTGATCCTATTTTCTTGTGTTTTTCCTTTCGTTGTTTGTAACCTACAAATATTCTTCTGCGCCATTTAACCATCTCCTTATAACCATCCAAGCCCATCACATGACCTTCCATTTCCTTTTCTGTGCATTTCTTTTGTATTCTTCCCCTTGATCCACACCTTGTTTAACTTCTGTCCATCTACAGTATCCATCAGTCCTGAGGCAGGGTGTAAGACCACAACCGTTAACTTTTGTTCCCCCATAACAATCCCTGCCCTTTTGAATATGTCCGGCTATTTATGTTTTTAAGAACATAAAATAACAAGAGCAGGAGCAGGCCACATGGCATTTCGAGGCTGCTGGGCCATTAAATAAGGTCATGGCTAACCTCGTCTTTTGACTCAACTTCACTTTCTGGCCTATACCCCATAACCCTTGGTTCCCCTAAAGTCCAAAAATCTATCTCAGTCTTGGATATACTCTAAGGAGGAGAATTCCAAGTTTGTACAACACTTTGAGAAAAGAATTGCCTCCTGCTCTGTCTTGGATAGACAAACCCATATCCTGAGAAGGGTATGCCCCATCTCTTGATTTCCCCACCAGAGGAAACATCCTCTCGGTTTCCAACCTGTCATGGCCCCTCAGATAGCAAGTATCTGCAGTGTATTAGTTATTCCAAGTTGGTAACACTTCCCTATAAATAATGTTTATATATAAATTAATAAGAAAATATCTTTATTAGTCACATATACGTCAAAGCACACGGTGAATTTCATCTTTTGCGTAGAGTGTTCTGGGGGCAGCCCGCAAGTGTCGCCACGCTTCCGGCGTCAACATAGCATGCCCACAACTTCCTAACCTGTACATCTTTGGAATGTGGGAGGAAACCAGACAGTGCAACATTGGAATGGCACGAAAATTATCCGAGTTTTTCTCTATAACAGTGCTCCATGTGATGCAGGGTTGAACCAAAACTTATGCTGATATCTCCTGGTTCAGGCCACCCATTCTAGTGAAAGAACAAACAGTAATAAAGCATTCACATCAACACAAACAGAGATCACCTGGGAACATTAAAATTGTAAACAGCTTGAGACAGTGAACAGGGAGCAAGATGAAATTAATGGTAAGGGAACCGAGATTGAGGTGTGGGTTAAAGAATATGCATCAGACCCTCAGTTCAGTGTTTAATTGCAGGAAGCTGAAGTTCACCATGGACTGCAATGGTGAGACAACAGAGCACCTGCATGCACGTGGGAGGTAACAATGCTTTCAGTTACTTCTGTGTCTATTTTTCCATGTATCTGTCTAAACTGAGTGTTCAGCAGGGTATTAAATCACAGAAGAATTCACTGCCAATAACAATCCTGTGGCATTTGCCTCAAATGACAGGGAGCTTGCTGGTTGGTGGGGATACCAGCAGTTAGTGTTTCCAAATGGTGAAGAGAAACTGAAATAAAAACATTACAAATAGAAGCCCCTCTAGCCACCTTTCAGTAAGGCCTAGGCTGATCTTCTACCTCTGTGCCCCTTTCCTGTACTAACCTCATATCCCTTGATTCCCTTCATGTCCAAAAATATGTCAGTTCCAGTCTTGAATATACTCAGTGACCAAGCCTTCACAACCTATTTTTGCTGCGAATTCCCCTCCTACCCTGTGGGTGAAGACATTTCTTCTCATCTTAGTCCTGAAAGGCCAATTCCTTATTTTGAGTTGGATGATCCCTAGTTCTAGTTACTGTAGCCGAGAGAAACACCATTTCTGCATCGACCATGTCAAGGCTCATAAGAGTTTTCCATGTTTCCATGGCATCACCTCTCATCCTTCGAATAGGCCCAATTTGTTTAATCTCCCCTCATGGCACAATACCCACCAGCATCATCTCAGGAATCAGTCCAGCGAACCTTCACTGCACGGCCTCTATTACAAACATATTTTTCCCTAGGTGGAGAAACCAGACCTATACACCATGTTGTAGTCTCTTCGGGGTCCTGCATAATAGCAGTAACATGTGTACTCATGTCTTCCTGCAAAAAGACACCAATATACCATTTGTCCACCTAATTGCCACCATAACTGCATCTCAGCTTTCAGTGATTTGTGTACAAGGACACTCAAGTCCTCCTAAACATCAACACCACTCAATCTCTTACAGTTTAAAGAATACTCTGCCTTTCTATTTTTTCTTGCCAAATTGGATGACCTCATATCTTTCCACGTTTTATTCCATCTGTCACATTCTCACTTACCTTATTTCCCGTTAAAGCCTCTCATCTTCCTCCTTGCAATCCAGTTTTGTACGATCAGCTGCCTAGGAGATATTACACTTGCTCCCCTCATCTAAGCCAATGATATTGATTATGAACAGCTGGGCCACAGTGATCCCTGCAGCAGCCCACCAGTCACAGCCTCCCAACCTGAAAAGGACCCATTCAGTCCTATTTTGTTTTCTGTCCATTAACTCACCCTCAATCCATGCCTGTACATTCTCCCCAACTGTGTGTGTTCTAATTTCGCTTAATAGCCACTTGTGTGGCACCTTATTGAAGGCCTTCTGGAAGTCCAAAAATAGTGCATACACTATGTCCTCCTTTATCCGTTCAGCGATTTACAGCCTTAAAAAACATTGTCCAACATGACATCCCTTTCATAAATCCATGTAGATTCTGCTCAATCCAGTTATTATGTTCTAAGTGCCCTCAAATCACTTCCTTTATAATGGCTTCCAGCATTTTCACCAGTCAATTGTGTTTTCCTTTCCATTGTTTAAGAATATTGAAGCCATTCTTCAACAGCTACTCCTGCTGGTTTTCAGCTGGCTATACCAGCTATTATGTTTGGCACCTTCCTTATCTGTAATGTTTATTACTAAAAAAAATGCAGTGAATTTATCTAGTGAGCCATTGTAAAGCTTAAATATTTTCCCCCTTAATTTTAATTGTCATCCAGAAACAACCACTTCAATCTTTGGCTGAGATAAGTCGATAAGCCAACAGTTATTCTTGAAAATTAGAGTGCAAAGAACTCACATTATTATTACTGTTTAAAATTTGACAGATTTGCCAAATGATCATAGTGGTTTGATAAGTGTTTAAAAATAGGACCGTTGCCATGCAGCGTACTGTGTTCTCCAGACACACCAGCAGGTGGCACACCCACTGAGTTTAAAATGAGTTCAACTTTCCCCTTCTCCCACTGTCAGAACACAGGCTTAGAGTTCCACATTTCTGCTGCTACGTTTATCTAGTCTTTATGCATATTTTTCAGAATTGATAGGCTTATAACAAAAGCTGTTGTCTTTCAACTAATTGTCTCAATTAAAAAAATAGAGAGAACTCCAGCTTTCATATGAAAACATAATTAAAAGGTTTCACATAAATAGAAATTTTAAAATTCTTGCTATGTCACCATGCTTTCAGAGTTAAAGATACTGAGCCATTTCAAACTGGAGCTCTTTATATGCTCATGGCACTTATACAAATATAAGCCAAGCATCAAAATCTGGATTTTGGTCAACTAAAATTAAAAAACAAAACTGAATTAATCTTTTCTCATTTGCAAAATTTAAGGAAATTGAAGTTCTTCAACCGAAATTGGACAACTACAGAGAAATTGCAGGAAATGTTAAAAGGAAAGAGTCCCTTCTGTGCGAAGTCAATGAATCCCACTTCCATAACAATGCTGCAATCACCTTTTTGTAAGTCAGATCCCAATGCATGATATCCTTTGTGGATCACACAAATTGTATTTTAGACCTGTATCCTAATGGCTGTTCCATTCGCCTTGCCACTTAACAGATTATAGCCTAAATATTTCTACTGTATTGCCACATGTTTATGCCCTAGATAATAATGTTTATATAAAGGTAATACACTTCTGGATTTTCAATAAATGCAGATAATTCAAGGGCATGATTAGGGGTAAGGGTCTAGTGTGTGGGAGAGGGAGAAGGATCTGGGTGAGGGAGATGATTGGTGGTGGTGAGGTCAGGAGCAGGGTTAGAGTGAGCAGGGACATAAAGTGGAGCTGGAAGATGGTAGAAGGGGTGATGTGGCCCGCCACATGTAAAATGAATCTAAAGACCGAGGCTGTGAGCAATATGCAGTGATGTCAATCAGCGTACCAAACTTGTTTTGAAGTCACAAAAACAAAAAATTTTGGGAACACTCAATGGGCCAGGCAGTATCTGAGGAAAGAGAAACAGAGTTAGTGTTCCAGATCCTGATGAAAATCATTTTCTCTTTTTATTTCAGATTTTCAGCCATTGCAGTTTATTTCATTTATTGTTTTCATAGCATCATCATAAAATCATAAAAATATACCGCACAGAAATAGGCCCTTTTGGTCCACCTCGTCCGTTCTGACTGTGATGGCTATCTGTGCTAATCCTATTTGCCCATGTTAGGCCCATAACCCTCTATTCCTATCCTATCCAAGTAATTTGACATTATTTATGCAAAATACTACTGACGCACAGGCTCACAACCAACGCAAGTCTCCAACCCAGAAGTTAAAGGTCCCTAACCTACATGAGCTGCTGCCAAGGAGTCCAAGGCATCCATCTTCCTCCAGGTAAGTTACTTCTATAACCTTCCATCTTAACTAATTACCCCAAATCCCACCCTGCCAATTGCCACACTCACACCCACCACCATCTCCTATCATGTCCTGACTTTACCCCTGATATCTACTGCAACAAAAATAGTGTCTCTCTGATCTTTTCCCACCTGATAAAGCCTCCAACCCTGTTCAATTGCTTCCTCAGGCCCTCAGTCATTTCCCCATCTCTCTGAATCCTCCAATCATCTTCCAGTCCTTCCCAACTGCGGCACGGTAGCATACCAGTTAGCGTGATGCTATTACAGCGCCAGCAACCTGGGTTCAATTCCCGCTGCTGCCTGTAAGGAGTTTTTACGTTCTCCCGTGTCTGCATGGGTTTCCTCCGGGTGCTCCGGTTTCCTCCCACATTCCAAAGACGTACGGGTTAGGAGGTGTGGGCATGCTATGTTGGCGCCGGAAGCGTGGCGACACTTATGGACTGCCCCCAGCACATCCTTAGTAACACAAGAAGACATATTTCACTGTGTGTTTCGATGTACGTGTGACTAATAAATAAATATCTTATTTTATCTTATAATTATCCTTTAAAGGAAACTGGCTTCCTTCCCTGGTCTGACCTATATGTCTCTCAACTGCTTTCTGAAATGTATTAAAAATGAGCCCAAAGGTACTTGGGATGATGAGGGGCAATAAATGGTGACCTGGCCATCTAATCCAGCATGTTCATTATAATTACTTTAGGTCAGCAATCTCTAATCTTCTCCCCACAAGAAAATTGTTGTTTGAATGAACTATCAAACAAGGCAAAAGAATCATGACTTCCAAATATTCTTTGCAAATGTATTTCATGCTTTTATTCCTTTACCCTACAGCTACCCAAAAAAATCCATTCTAAGAGCTATGTCTCTGTTCCTTTCATTCCTTAAGCAGTGTTTACACTCAATACTGCAGGGCCCTGGCCTGAAGCTGAATGGAGTCTGCTAAGGAATGACAATGCAATACTCCAGATTTTATTCAAGAGCCCATCACTGCAAAATTCAGAAGTGCTCGATGCTTCCAAAGTCCTTTTCTTTTTATGTTCTGTTATGGTGGGAGGGTCTGAGTGTTGGTTTGTGAATATCAGTGATGGATGGGTAGGGTCATCAGAGGTGTTAGGATTGGGTTTTATGGATCAGGATGGTGGATTGGCCAGGAGGTCATGAGGTAGGATGGGACGTACATGGAGTACATGGAGATCAGTGCATGGAAATTCAGGTTGTCAGGTGGAAGACTGATGGTTGTTGTGGGGATCTGGCAACAGATTGATGGCTGGTGATGCAGTGTTTAGAGCAGTTGCTCAGTGTGGATGGGATGTGATTGGGTGGTCAGGTATGAGTCATGGGTTGATCTGGAGGTGCTGTGAGTCACAACAAAGGGAACAGAGGAAAAGGGGTGTATGGGGGAGACCAAGAAAGAGCTTTGAAAAAGAGTCTGAATAGGTAGATTCCCATCCTCTGACTCCATAGCCTGGGACTGAAGGCCTGATGGGCAAGGTCTTCTTTCAGTAACACTATAGCAGGTTTCCTGAGCGTTCCATGTTAGTAACTCGCAGAAGGCACAGGCCGCACATGCTTCAATAAAAATTCCAGCAGTGGTATCCAGGAGGATGTAGCATGCTGCAGAAATCTAGGTCGACCAAGTAATAAAGCATTGAATGCACTGAGGACCCAGAAGAAATCATGGAATTTGCAATGATTTTCCATTGCAATAAAATCTGGAATGTTACTGAAAATACATCGCATAACACACAAAAACAAAGCACTACACAATTGCCTGTAAATTTAGAGATATTGTTATTTGTCATGTTAATTGTGGGATTTCTATTTCAGTGATTCTGTGGATGAGCTGGCAAGAAGGGAAGAGTGGTATCCTGCTCAGCAGCTGCAGGTAAGGGTGAGTGAAATTACGTCCTCCCGCCAACATTCAAACACCTTACCCAAGAGTACTCATCCAGCAAGAACAATGCAACTTCCGCCTCCCCCCCCCATACAAACCTTCCCTACAATTCCACTTAATAACAAATTCTGCTTCTCATAAATCATCCAACCTTTACACAAATCCACTGAAGATACATGCAATAGATTTCACATTCTGCATATCCATACTGTCCAATTTTGACAATTCCGATGCTTCAAATCCTGTTAGAAGAATGTGTGGAAGCTTATCCCAGCTGAGAGCCATTTTTCTTATCCCAGTTGAGCCATTTTTAAACTAGTGTCAAACCAAATCAGTCTAAGGTATCAATAGTATTAACTTCACTGTAGCTGAAGACCATGGTTAATGAAAAGCAAGTTAAATCTAATACTGATAAAAGAAAGAGCAATGGCTAATATCTGACACTTTAGTACAACTGAATGTTGATGGAAATTCAGATTTAAAAACTATGTGCCTTAATAAATGAAATCTTTAATGATTTTGCAGAATAGAACAGCTTACATAAAAATCAGCAAATCAGTGGTAGTTTAATCAAGAAGGAGCAAAAGAGTTTCCTAAATTAAACTTTGGGTTCTGTACAATACAACATATGGTTCCCAACTCTGGCAATCTGTCAAATTTGGAACTTTTCTTTTCACAAATATTTACTAATTAAAAAAAATCTTCATTGGATCACATAGTAAGGAAAGCAGTGAGAAATACACAGCAAAAAGGAATAGGCCATATAGTACCATGAATATGCTCCATCTCTATGTAGTATGGAAATTAAATGAGGGTTTCTTAGAATGAGCAGATAATTGCCACCAGTATCGCACTTAATGAGTATATGCACTGAATTAGGAGGCCGATCATTTAGAACTGAGATGCATAGAAATTTCTTCTCAGAGGACAGTGAATCTATGGAATTCTGTGCTCCTGAGGGTAGTGGAGGACGGATCACTGGATATATATGTGGAGATAGGTAAACATTTGAAAGATTGAGGAATTGAGGGGTATGAGGAGCTGGCACAGAAGAGGAGTTGAGGCCAGCATAGATCAACCATGATCACATTGAATGGCAAGGTAGGCATCAGGGGCCAAGTGGCCTACTCCTACTCCCATGTACTGTGCTCTAGTAAAGCTTTTCTTCAAATTCATTCATAGGGTGTAGCATTGCTAGAAAGGTTACCATTTATTGCCCACCTTCTTGGCCATTTCAGAAGCCAAATGAGAGCCAAGTCACTCATAGGTCAGACTAGGTAAGGAAGGCAGATTCCTTTCCAAAGAACACTTGTGATCATTGATTTTTTTTATTGCAATCTGGTAACTTCACAGTCACTGATGCACACTTCTTATACTGGGTTTATTTAAGTAGTTTAACTTCCATAGCTAGATCATTAGGCTTAGCCTCAGGATTAATAGTTTTCTTTGCTTACACTCTTCTATAAAGCTGAGACAAACCAGAGATGTCTTAAAATCAGTAACCACACACAAAAAAAAATCAAGTTATGCCCACAGTACTTGGTGTAAAAAAGACTTCACAAAATGAATACTGATGGAGATGAAAGTGTTTATGGATCTGGAAAGATGCATTACCAACAGAAATATTCATTCACCACTTCTGTGTACCGCTGGGAGCTTGTGTATAATTAAAGCTGAGCAGATGGATGCTCCAGGAGCTTGCTGTGCAAGGAAGATGTCAGGTATTCTCTTGGATTGCAGATCAAAGTGATCTGAAAATCACTGCATTGCTTTAGACTAATTTTCCTTTAGACTCTTTCAGGTTGTTCAAAATTTAGAATAAGTGCTTTGATAACTTGAATATTGTACACTTATTCAGAGTGAAACTTAAGGATTTTGTGTTTGAAGTATTAGCAGCATGGAGGAGAAGCAAAGCCATTCCTGGAGAGACTCTGGGTACATTTGGAGAAAACAACCACTGAGCTGGACAGAGGAAGAGAGGAATTGGAGGAAGATGCCAATACTATGAAGCTATAATAAAACACATTTCCTTTGATATGAAGTATCTGCCGAAAACACAGTCCTCCAAGGTATTCAGAATTCACAATCTTTTTCATTAATACTGACAGGGAAAGATGGGTAAGTGAAATTGAGGGGATAAAATTGAAATACAATGCACAAATTATTCTATTATTATATCAAAGCAGTACAGTTCATCCACAATGAAGGCCTGCAATCTAGTATTCTTGCAAGTCAAAACTATATTAATGTAAAAAATGTGCCAGGTTTAAAGACCCGAATGTAGCTGAAATGAACATCATCCTTAAGTCTATAGTTAGGAAGCACTTATTAACCATGGCCATTATATCTTTAATGTGTTGGAAATTATTCTTGGAATTTGCAGATTCCCGATGTATCCCAGTGAAGAGTAAAGGAAGAATTTGTTGCTAAGGCTCCTAATATACGGCTGGGAGGTGGAACCATACCATGTAATGTAAAAAATGTGTCTATATAGGTCCTTATGATTAATGTTTTATAGCTTGTATCTAATCTCCATGGTTCAAAAATAAAATTCCTGATAAGACTAGGTATTGCCTTTAACTGTAATTACCAGAAATATACCAGAGAGTGTGGTAAATGCAGGTTGAGTGGCTAGTAAGGAAGGCAAATGCAATGTTAGCATTCATTTCGAAAGGACTAGAATATAAAAGCAAGGATGTAATGCTGAGGCTTTATAAGGCATTGGTCAGACCACATTTGGAGTACTGTGAGTTTGGAGTACTGTGAGCAGTTTTGGGCTGCATATCTAAGGAGGGATGTGCTGGCATTGGAGAGGGTCCAGTGGGTTTACAAGAATGATCCCAGGAATGAAAAGGTTAACGTATGAGGAGCGTTTGATGGCTCTGGGCCTGTACTCGCTGGAGTTGAGAAGGATGAGGGGGGATCTCATTGAAATCTACTGAGTATTGAAAGGCCTGGATAAAGTGGACTTGGAGAGGATGTTTCCAGTAGTGGGAGAGTCTAGGACCAGAGGGCACAGCCTCAGATTAGGACGTCCCTTTAGAACAGAGATAAGGAGGAATTTCTTTAGCCAGAGGGTGGTGAATCTGTGGAATTCATTGCCACAGATGGCCGTAGAGGCCAAGTCACTGGGTATATTTAAAGTGGAGGTTGATAGGTTTTTGATTAGTAAGGGCATCAAAGGCAATGGGGAGAAGGCAGGAGAATGGGGTTGAGAGGGAAGAATAAATCAGCCACGATTGAATGATGGAACAGACTCGATGGGCCAAATGGCCTAATTCTGCTCCTATTTCTTATGTGGAATGAACTGCCAGAGGAGGTGGAGGCAGGTACAATTAAAATGTTTGAAGGCATTTGGACAGGTACTCAGATAGGAAAGGCATAGAGGGATACGGACCTGATGTGGCTAAATGGGATTAGCATAATAGGCATCACGGTCCGCATGGATGAGGTGGGTCAAAATGACTATGAAGGTGGACTGTAAGTTGAATTCCACTGTATTCCAAATATCCATTCTAAGTAGTCATTTGGATGCTGGACTAGTGGGAAAGCTGGTAAGCTTTTTGGACTGAAATATTTGCATCATTGCATAAAATGCCCGAGCCATTTCTATCACATTTATTTTCAAACATATTATGATCTCCTGTGTCTTGAAGGTCATATCCTGAATGAGCAAAGGTAATCTGGTCTATTAATAGAAGTGTGTGAAATTAAACTTTGTGGAAGATTGTGAAACAGTTAGAATGGTAACTAATTGCTGCTATATGTGATTGGAGTTACATGCAGGTAATTTCAATGGTTCAGAAATTCAACAGGATCAAAGGTTGTGGTGACTATTTTTGCATTGAATTTATTCAAAAAGGCAGCGAGCAGTCCGAGAGGAGGTGAGGTAGAGATTGAGGGCAGATTGACCTAGAGAAGTTGTAGTACCCACGGATCATTTCCCAGTACAAGAACTCAACCATTGGGATGCCTCGGCTGGTTTGGCAATTGCCAGACCTAATCAAAATTGTTTTGAGTCAATAGATTACCACAGTGAAACCTTCCTAAAAGACTGGTTATACCACAACTGGAAGATAGTGCTCATTTCTGGTCACACTTTAGGAAACTTATTAAGGTCCTCGTCAGGGTGCAGAAGAAATTTATGGAATGGTTCTAGGGATGAGAGATTTCAACTGCGAGGTTGGGATGCAGATTTTGAGGCTGTTCTTCAAGGAGTAGATTTCAAAGGAACAAGGGACACAAATTCAAGGTAATGGGCAAAAATCACAAAGAGATGGAATGTGGAGAAAACATTTTGTAAAAAATCTAACGAGTGATTCTAATATGGAATTCATTGTCTGCAAGGATGGTGGGATTAGTCAATAAGGGCCTTCTGAAGTTCCGCAGGCTACAGGAGTAGAGCAAGAGGAATGGGACTGAATAAATTGCTTCATGAAACTACTAATGACTCATGGGGCTGAATGGCCACCCCCGGTGTCAATGATTCATTCAATGGTAGTCATCGAGAAAGATTTTTTTTTGTTTTGTTTTGCAAGGTTACAACGCTTACTATCCAACTGTAGATGCAACCAAATCCCAGAAAACTGGAGTGTGCTAAGGTTGCTCCAAGTGGTACAAGCTGCAGCAGAGGCTCAGATTATAAATGTTTGCTCAAGCAAAGGTTGCAGATTACTATTTGATAACATCTCTGGCAACAGAAGCAATGTTTCAACCTTGCTATCATTTTTTTCCAAAATATAGAAAGAACTACCTGGTGTAAAAGTAAGCTGAGGACCTTTAGACTCAACTTTAGGGAAATACTCTAAGTGTCAGTCAGAATGTGCCGAATTAAGAGTATTAGGTTGAAGGTCAATGAACATAAAATACACTGAACAATATGCCACTCAAATGCAATATAATCAATCACCATTACCATTTGGAAGAATGCCTTTTACTTTATTCATATTTTACTTTATAATATTTAAAGCAGTGGTTATTTTTCTTCTCATCTTACTGGCCTTAAGGATACGAGAACTTCTTTGGAAGAAATCAGAAGGGAAGATTAGCAATGGCAAATGCTGCCAATCTTGATGGGCAAATTTTGATTCATCCATTATTTTATTTGATCTCCTACCTGATCTTATAGAGGTGTATAAAATCATGAGGGGCGTAGATAGGGTAAGTACACAGTCTTTTTCCCAGGGAAAGGGAATCAAAAACTAGAGGGCATAGGTTTAAAGTGAGAGGTGAAGGTTTAAAAGGGACCCGAGGGGCAACTTCTTCACACAGAGGGTGGTGCATATATGGAACGAGCTGCCTGAGGAAGAGTTTGAGGCAGGTATAATAATAACTTGAACAGGTGCATGGATAGGAAAGGTTTAGAGGGATAAATGGGCCAAATGCAGGCAAATGGGTCTAGCTTAGATGGGCATCTTGGTCGGCATGGACAACTTGGTCTGAAGGACTTGTTTTCTTGCTGTATTACTCTACAACTCTACAAGCATGGCTGGGTGATGTTGCATTATTTGCTGCACCCAGAGATTAGCAGGCCTTATGAATATTTATTGGGTCTGAATACAAAAGAATGAACCCAGGTACACCTCAAAAGTTGTTTCATCTTTAACTTTTCTTAGTTCTAATGAGAGGACATTGAACTGAAACATTACCTTATTCTGTTGCCACAGATGCTGCCTGACCTACTGAGGAATGAATGAAATAATGTGAAAAATATTTGTGCCACAGAGACCCATATTCTAAAAATTATTTCGGTTTACCATAATAACTCACCATATTAAAGTTTGGACAAGCAATGTAATTTCAAAGCAAAGCAAACTGAAATGGGCATTTGCACATAACTGATCCATACAATCAGTTATTGCTGTTCCTAGCAGGCTGGTTGAGAAATTGCACAAGCTCAGCTTCTATATAATCAGCAACACATGAGAATTCAATTCAAGTTTTTCCTCCAATTTCTAGCAAAATTCAGGATGATTCATCCAGTCAGTGGAAAAAAAAGACAATGGTTTATACTAAAAGAATAAAGATTTTTATTAAGCATTGTAAGTTGCATTCAATAGCCTTCCAGTATTACACCACACCATAATCCATCAACAACCTAGCAAACCCAACAGTAGTTCATTCTTGCACAATCCATATGTAGGTAGAACTCCTTTCAACTTACAGAAAAGGTACTATGTAGCTGTTGCGGGCAGGGGATTTTGGGGGTGGGGCGTTACATTTTATTTCCGTTCACTAATGTGTGATGAAGAGCATCAGGAAAATTATATGAAATAATAAAGAATTCTGATTCAAAGTACATCTGGTTTGAAACACTAATGAAACAGCAAAACGATACAAGTATACCTGCTTATACTAAACTCTTGACGGGAAATTTTTAAAATGAGCAATTTGCTGAATTGTCTGCTATGTAGGGGGGTAATTTTTTTTGACAATTGAAGCTTTTCAAGAATTTTGTAGAAAGATCACTTTGCTAATACAAATGCATAAAACAGCAACAGAGAACAATATGAATACAGTAGCGATGAGTACACCAGGGTTAACATTAATCATTCAGAGTGGCTAGATAATTTTTGTAGTTTTAGAATAAATGCAACAGAGGTCAATAACCACA
Organism: Pristis pectinata; assembly: GCF_009764475.1. Taxonomy (NCBI): domain Eukaryota; kingdom Metazoa; phylum Chordata; class Chondrichthyes; order Rhinopristiformes; family Pristidae; genus Pristis; species Pristis pectinata. The sequence continues at coordinate 22,038,631 of NC_067410.1, forward strand.
AAATTTAAGGTTAGAGCAAGATCAGTTAATGACTAAACATATTTTAACATTTTTTATAGGACTATGACTAACTGTTTTAAAATTTGCAAATGGGCACAGTACTTGTAGGATGGAAGAAAGAGGACGATAACATGCATAATATTAACTACACACTTCAAAAATTATGAACCATGCAGAAGTTTAGCCGAAGTAGTACTAATGTCTACATTTGATTCAAAAACCACTGATTTCATTGATTCACGGATGCATGGTAAGAGCCGTCATATTCACAAAATTATCAATTGTATGGTGATGTTTAACTTTTTAAAGGTCATCTGCATCTTCAATGAATGGTTTCAGTTGTTTCTTGACATGTAATTTGCTTCTTACACATACTTGCTTTTTCTTAAAGATTGCCAAAACTGAAGCTGCGATATTACTTCCTAGTAACTTAACATTGAATTATTTTATTTTTAAAAATCTTTTGCTGACATAACCACACCAAAACTAATGACACTGAAGTAATAGATTTTTTTTTGTGGTTCTGTGCCTTTTTAGGCTTATGAAATTTAAATCTTAAAATAAGCAACTGACACAACACATAAAATCAATTAAGATGGCAAAGTTATGGTGCCAAGTACTGTACTGTATTTTAACCTATTAAAGACTGCCAAATTAAAGCCATATTTGCTTTACCTTCTGTAAAAGAAAATGAAAATCGTCTTAACCAGTTTGAATGTCTTGTAATACCATGTCAAATGTGGGAGTCAAATGCTCTTCATTCCATTTTGTAGCATTCAACTGCAACTGGCTAGAAAGATTGCTTGTTAAACAGCTGACATCAAAGAGGGATCCGAATTTCCAATGTCCTCGTTTCTCTGAGAAGAAAATAATGTATGCAACTGTAGGCCATCCTTTTCAAATATTCCTATTCTGTAACCTTCCAAACATCCTTCACCCCCTCAACAAAAAAACAAAAAAAAAATTACTCTTCCTTTTTCAGGACAGCAGTACCAAGATTTTCATCTCTATTGCAACCGCCATCTGTACTTAGTGCATTTAAGTGAGGAGTTGTATTGCACATTTTAGAGTCATTATTCAAGGCACTTTCAGTTTGATTGGAAGCCCTGACATCTCCTTTGTTTCCATTCAGCTGGGAAATGGGTTTACTTTCATCTGAAACTCCATTTTCAGCAAGTGAGCTATCTGAAGAGTCTGCTACAAGCCCTGACTGAGACTTATCATGTTCCTCCGAACCATGGTCTCCCGAATATACAGGCCCCTTCAATTCTTGAGCAACTTCTTCTGCAGATGCAGCATAAGCTGGCTGAACCTGTCACACAATGAAAAAAGAAAGGCACATGTTTAAAAGAAACATTCAAACTGCTTAGTGAGATATTATAACAAGCCAATAAATTTACTGACAACATATATGGATTTATGAACCATATTTTAACATTCTGTAAGAAATCATGGAATATGTATTTATGCCTATTTAACCAGCTCATTGTTTTGTGCTCAAAACTGAAAGTAATATGGTATAGAAATTTGACCAGAGCTCTGTACAACTTAAGCATCACAATCTCGCTTGTATTTTCCAACTCCCTTAAAATAAAGGCCAACAATCATTCCACTGGACATTCTGACCTATGTACTTTTGTGAATTATGAATGTGGCTTTCTTTATCCATTTCCTCCATTACAAATCCTTGTTTCTCATTATTAAGAAAACACTTTAATTTGTCTCTATGATCCAAAGTAAAGAACTTCATGCTTCCTAATACTAAACCCTATTTGCCATAAATCTACCCACCCATTTAGTCTAATCATGTTTTTTGTAACTTGTAGCTCTAGATTACACAATTTACTTTGCCTCCATAATCACAGATATCTACAAACTGTCCAGCACTTCAGCTAATTTATATATGGCTAAAGGCTGAAGTGTGAGCACTGATCACTGGGGGACAGAGCATCACATCCTGGCAATGAGCAAGTACAAATCCATTGTCCCTTACTCAGTTTCATATTTCCTTATAAATAACCAATCTGTTTGACCCCTGTACAACTTATACAGCCAATGATACAAATAGTTAAAGTGAGTGGGTAAAGATCTTGCAAAGGGAATATAATGCAGCAAAATGCAGAATAGCCTATTTTGGCAGGAAAAATTAAAAACGCATATTATTTAAATAGTGAGAGACTGCAGCAGGACTGGGTTCTAGTGCATGATTTGCAAAAGGCCAGCGTGCAGGTACAAGTAACCAGGAAAGCTAATGACGCTATTTTTTTTATTCCGAGGGGAATTGAGTACAAAAGAAGGGAGGTTACATTGCAATTATACACAACATTAATGAGATGTCATCTGGAGTAGTTCACAGTATCGCTTTCTTTATTTAAGGAAGGATGCTAATGTGCTGGAAAAGTTTAAAGAAGGTTTACTAAGTTGATATCTGGAATGGGTAGGATGTCACATGAAGAAAGATTGGATAGACTGGGCATGTATCCATTGGAATTGAGAAGAATGACAGGGGATTTGACTGAAACATTTAAGATCCTGAAGGACCTTGGTGGGGTGGACGTGAAGAGAACATTTCTTTTTGTAGGAGAAATTAAAACTAGGAGGCACTGTGTAAAACAAAGGGTTACTCATTTAAGACTGGGATGAGGTGAAATTTTCTCTCTCAAAGTGTGGTGAGTCTTGAAGCTTTCTTCCTCAAAGGATGGTGGAAACAGAAATTTTGAGTATTTTTAAGGTGGAGGTTTCTAGATTCTTGATAAGCAAGGGGCTGAACAATTATCATGGGTAGATTTAGATTCACAGTTGAGGTCACAATCAGATAAGCCACAATCTTACTAAACAGCAGAGTAGGTTTGAGAGGCCAAATAGCTTCTTTATGTCCTAATTGTTACGTACCACATAATTCTAGATGGAAAACTACTGGGTTGCCATGGCATAATTTCTTTGATTTAGAAATACATTGTGAAACTTTATTTCTGACCAAAACCTAAAATAGAATACCTTTGATCTCGTTTTTGCTGCATTACATGAAAAAAAAGGCAATGTCATTTCTGAGTGAATGCAACACTATGGGCACCAAGTAACAGTTGATTAGTTCCTGGATGCAATGTATATAACCTGACAGAGGACCTATAAAAGATTGAGCTGGAAGGAGTGTATCAATTCCACATGAGATAACCTATAAGATCATTATGGGAATAGGCTGAAGGTTCTGCCTTGTAAGAAAAGGTGGACCAAACTAAGTCATGTTTTATAATGATTATTTGCCTTTAAGCCTCTAAAACAAAGTAGTGCAAACTTAAGAGACATAATTGCATCTGTGGGAAGAGAAGCAGAGTTAAAGCTTCAGGTTGAAGATCTGACAAAGGGACTTTGACAGGAAACATTAACTCTTTCTCTTCTCACAGATGCAGCTTGACATGCTGAGTATTTCCAGCATTTTCCTTTTATATTCAATTTGGGGAACCTTCTAAACAAAAATTATGCTTAGGTTTCAGAGAAAGAACAGAAGTGTTCAGAACTGAACATGTTTTCAATAGAAAATGACTAGTAAAATAATATGGTCGACTAAAAGAAATGAAGTGCAGTGTTTCAGAAAGTCATCTCCAGGCTCACAAATTTGTGCTGACGCCGGACATTCTATAATGCCTTTAGGGGACATTACTATTTTTGTGGTTGGGAACCTGTGGTTAAACATAGAAAAATAGGCACACAGTAGGCCATTTAGCCCTTAGAGCCTGCTCTGCTATTCAGTACGATCATGGATGATCCCCTACCTCAATACCATTTTTCCACTCTCATATAACCCTGGATGCCTTTTGTAACAAGAAATCTATCTACTTTCTAAATATATTTGGTGATTTGGCCTCCACAGCCTACTGTTGTAGAGAATGTCCCAGGTTCAACACCCTCTGAGTAAAGAGCTTTCTCAACTATTCTCAATTCCTAAATCTGCTGCCCTGTAACCTGAGACTATGACCCATATATCATAAACACAGTGTCAGTCACTTTCTTGCCAACAATTCACACCAACCCATGCCAGCATTTTTTCACCTCTGCTGATGCTGTTGGTGAGGTTTTAAGTTAGATTGGGAAAGAAATGTGAAAACTATCAAGAGAGAGTAGTGAAGTTGGATACAGAAGATAGAAGTTTAGTAAACGAGTGTGGAAGGTAGAGTTTGGATGCCTCATAGAGAATACTGAAAGCTTAAGTTAGTTTGAAATTCTGTATCTATAGGGGTAAAAGTTGGGAGAATTTCAGGAATGCAAAATTGGCTAGTTACATTCATTCCAAAGTAAAAGCTAAGTTCAGACTGAACCAGGTGAATCTGTTTCTAGGCAAATAGATACTGAAGTCAAAACCTGAAATATTACCAATTATGCCAGAATCATATCCAAATTAACAATGGGGAGTGGGGGGTGGGAGACATAAAAGTCCTGCCAAACAAGCAAGTGGCTGTTCAAGAGATTTAACTCTCCCGTAGACTTTCCTTGAGGTACCACCTTTGACTGGATCTGTGAAATGATAACTTCTCAACTATGTAATAAATAAAACATTCGTAGTTGTTGCTGCTATGGTAAGTAGTTTGAGTACGGGAGCGGAAAGTCTTGATGCCGTGGTAAGTACCACGAGAACTAGAGCAAGAGCGAGAACGAGAGCGGGAAGCAGTTTATAAAGGTAGGCCTGTTGTTGTTTTTGCTGCTGTGGTGAGTTGATAGGCCTGTTGATTAACTAATTGGATAATAAGGCAGCAGCTGCAAATAAGAAGTTGTTAGGGTCAAGCGGAGCAGCCATTTTGGAGTAACCACTGTGTGAGTGGACAGTGTTAGAGTAGGCAGCTGAGGCTTTGGCGTAAAGAGGTGGAGTGGGCGAATGGAGGCTTCTGGCAGGTTCTCTTTCTTTCTTATTTTCTTTGTTTTAGAACAGTGGGAATGGCAGTCAGGGCAGTAGTATGCTCTTCCTGTAGGATATGAGAAGTCAGGGAGACCTCCTGTGTCCCTGATAACTATACCTGCAAGAAGTGCGTCCAGCTGCAGCTTCTTACAGACCATGTTAGGGAGCTGGAGCTGCAGCTGGACGAACTCCGGATCATTCGGGAAGCTGAGGAGATGATAGGTAGGAGTTACCAGGAGGCAGTTGCACCTAGAGTGCGTGATGAAGGTAGCTGAGTGACTGTTAGGAGGGGGAAAAGGAATAGGCAGTCGGTACAGCATACCTGGTGACGATAATGCATATTGTTTTGGATGCTGTTGGGGGAGGATAAACCATAGGTGGAAAACCACAGCAGCCGGGTCTCTGGCGCTGAGTCTGGCTCTGCGGCTCAGAAAGGAAGAGGGGGGAAGAGGAGTGCGATAGTGACAGGGGATTCGTTGGTTCGGGGAACAGACAGCAGATTCTGTGGACAAGAACGAGACTCCCAGATGGTATGTTGCCTCCCAGGTGTCAGGGTCAGGGATGTCTCGGGTTGAGTGCACAGCATTCTTAAGGGGGAGTGTGAGCAGCCAGAAGTAGAGGTACACATTGGCATCAATGACATAGACAGGATAAGGGATGAGATCCTGAAGAGTTAGGAGTTAAAAAGGAAGCCAAAAAGCAGGACCTCAAGTATAGTATTCTCTGGATTGCTGCCTGTGCCACGTGCCAAGGAAGGAAAGAATAGGAAGATATGGCAGACTAATGAGTGGCTGAAGAGTTGGTGCAGGGGTCAGGGGTTCAGATTTGTGGATCATTGGGATCTTTCTGGGGTAGGTATGATCTGTACAAAAGGGACGGTTTACACTAGAGCTGTTGGGGATGGTTTAACCTAGCTTGACAGGGGAATGGGAACTGGAGTGTTAGGTTAGATGATGGATCAGTTGGTGTAGAAGTAGATGCGATGTGTACAGAGAATGTGAGGAGGGATAGGCAGGGGATAGGGCATAAATGCAGTCAGTTAGATGGGTTGAAATGTGTTAACTTTAATGCAAGGAGTGTTAAGAATAAGGGTGATCAACTTAGAGCATGGATCAGTGCATGGAATTACGATGTTGTGGCCATTTTGGCTGTCGCAAGGGCAGGAATGTCTGCTTGAGGTTATGGGGTTTAGATGTTTCAAAGGGGATAGGGAGGGAGGTGGAGGGGGGTGGCATTGCTAATCAGGGGTAGTATCACAGCTGTAGGAAGGAGGACATCATGGAGGGAACATCTTTTGAGTCAGTGTGGGTTGAAGTCAGAAACAAGAAGGGAGCAATCACTCTATTAGGAATATTCTATAGGCCCCCAAATAGCCACTGGAACACTGAGGAGTAGGTAAGTAGGCAGATTTTGGAAAGGTGCAAAAATAACTGGGTTACTGTCATGGGTGACTTCAACTTCCCTAATATTGATACTTACTTGGCAGGGGAGAGACCAAGATCAAAAAGGCGATCTCCCAAGATAATAATCATGGAGACAGATTCGGGGTGAATTCAAACAATGACGTTAAAAAAGGAAAACTACGGTGACTCTTCGTGATCAAGTGGCTGCCTGATAAGACCTTCACCTGCTGTCATAGGGGTAGATCCTGATGCTGATGGGGAAACCAATCTAACACACTTTTCCAGCAAATTAGCTGCTGTAACCCATCAGCTCCATCAGGAGGGCTGCAGCGACGAGCGCCTCAGGAGGATGACATGGGACTCAAAACATTGTCAGGGTGGCAGTGAAGGACCTCAGTGAGGGAAATCCCTCCACCAGGGACCTCTTCATCAAGAAGGTCCTACTGGAGTGTTGCAAGTTTGAGGTGAAGGACATCTACTGCCTCCAGGACTTCCCAGGTAACGGGTACTTTGACGTTACCTTCAAGTACTTGGTGGGTTGGCAGAAGATGTGACAGGACTTTCGGGAGAGGGGGAATGAGGCTCCGTTGTCATTGCTGAAGACACAGCCACTCTTCACCCTCCCCACCCAGAAGGAGTGTGAGATAACAGTGCACATGTTCAATGCCCATGTGCCCATTGTGGATGTCCTCATCTTCCTGGCTCGTTACGTCGAGGGAGCAGGAAGCTGTGTGGATTTCAAGGACCTGTTTGGGATCTGGACCAGCCAGTACCAGGTGAAGGTCAAGCTAAGGCTGGATGCTGATGGTGCCACCATCTACCCTCCCTCAGTGTTTGCCATCGGAGGGAACAGCAGTTACATGGTATATGCAGGACAACCAAGACCGTGCTGTAACTGCAACAAGTCTGGACATGTGGCGGCCCAATGCAGTGCGGTCATCTGCAAGAACTGCAGGCAAGAAGGCCACCAGGTCATCTCTACAAGGCCTGCCAAAACGTGCCTGTATCTATGCACAGGTAATGAGGGGGAGCTGGCACTGACAACCCCAGAGGAATGCTGGCACATCCCCTACCAGTGCAGAGGCCCCAGCAGAGACTGAGACCAGGGCTGTGGAAAAGTCAACTGCCTCGAGCTCCCAAACCCCAGCCACAAACCCCCAGACCCTTCCCCAAGAGGAGGAGTCAATGGAAGAGGGGAGGGCAGAGGGACAAGAAGCGGAATGGCAGGTGGTGAAAAGAAAAAAGTCCCAGAAGACACCACCCAAGAGACAACAGGCTGCGGAGAGTAAAAGTAATGGGAAGAACAGGGCAAAGCAACAGACAGGTGCCAGCAAGCTCTCCTATTTGGGGGATGAAACCAATATGGGAAAGTGTTGATGCAGGCAGAGGAAGCACCAAAATGGAGGGGAAAAGGAGGAAAGGCCACAGACAAATACAGGCGAGAAAGAAATTCAGCCTGCTGCCTCCCAACTCCAGGAGACCGAGGGCAGCACAGAGGCCACCAGCGCATCCCAGCTCCAGGAGACTGGGAGCTGTACAGAGGCCATTGGCCCCCAGTTCCAGCAAACTGGGAGCAGCACAGAAACCATCAGCCCCTAGCTCCAGGAGACTGGGAGCAGCACGACGTCCGGCGCATCCCAGCTCCGAGAGATGGAGGGTACAGAACAAACAGAGCCAGAGGGCAGAACAGGAACAGAGACTAATCTCCCCCGCGCGACACCACCAGCATCACCACACCCTGGGGAGGACGATTCCCAGTACCTGAGCCCAAAAACAGTACTGTATTTCACCAAGGCTGTCGGCATGAGGGCTCAGGCTGATTGACAATGGACAGCATTTGTGATCACTGAACTTAATTAACTATGGAGATAAATCTGGCATCTCTAAGCATGTGCAGTGTGCAATACCTTGCCAAGGTCAAGACTGATGTTACCTTTTTACAGGAGTGTGGGCTGCCTCATCTCAGTAACTATCGGAGGTGGTCGCGATGGTGGTCCCAGGGATTGTCTATATGGTTGGGGGGGAATGACAGTCGTGCATCCGGCCTGGGGATTCTGCTGTGGGGAGATAACTTCTCTATCACTGACGTCAAAGAAGTGGTGGGGGCAGCTCCTTCTGGCTGACGTAAAGTATTGTAACGATCCACTCTGGCTAATTAATGTATGCGCCTCACCTGTGAATGAGCGGCTAGCTGTCCTCAAGAATGAAAGGGCTTAAGGATGAGGAGCGTTTGTCGGCTCTTGGACTGTACTCGCTGGAGTACAGAAGAATGAGAGGGGACCTCATAGAGACATTTAAAATATTGATAGGAAAGGACAGAGTAAATGTGGCTAGGCTGTTTCCCTTGGTGGGTGAGTCCAGGACCAGAGGGCACAATCTTAGAATTAGAGGGTACAGTTTCAAAACAGAGATGAGGAAAAATTTCTTTAGCCAGAGGGTGGTGAATTTGTGGAACTCCTTGCCACGTACAGCAGTGGAAGCCAGATCAGTGTGGGCGTTCAAGGAGGAGATAGATAGATATCTAAATAGTCAGGATATCAAGGGATATGGGGATAAGGCCGGTAATTGGGATTAGAATAGTTTTTTTTTTCTTCTTCTTCCCCCATTCCCCATTTCTCATTTCTATTTCCCTTTCCTTGGAGCAGACTCGATGGGCCGAATGGCCTGCTTCTGCTCCCTTGTCTTGTGATCTTGTGACCACTGCAAGCAATGTTCTTACCAGTCGTTCTGGCCGGTGACTTCAACTGCATCATTGATGCAGCTGGACAATCCGGCAGTTCTACCTGTCCCTGATGTTCTGGAAGATAGGTCTGGCCCCTCTACCACGCAATGCCCCAATCAACTGGACGTAGCCACGTCACCTGTCCTTTGTGGAAGAGTTCTTCCAAGTAAACACCTTTGACCACAAGTCCATCAGACAGTGGTCAGCACGGAACGTACGTCAGACACTGCGGGACAGGGACACCATGGATTCTGTGGGTTTGTTTCTGGAGCAGTCTAAACCACATGACAGAATGCCTCATCGCCAGATATAACCAACAAGCACAAAGACCTCGCTTGGCTGGCGGTGAGAGGTGCCCTCTCAGTCAGAGCTTTCCTCTACAGATGACATATCACCCCCAATGTACGCTGTCCTTGGGACGGCTGCAGTGGGGAAGAAACGGACACCCACTTCTTTGCAGACAGTGGATTTGCTAAGGGGGTGTGGTGAAGGATGCATCCGGTTCATCCTCAGCAGCTGTGCAACAGAGGACTCTCTGATCTACGGGCTGTTCCCAGGGACACACACTGAGACAGACATCAAGTGCTGCTAAGGTCCTGAACTCGGTGAAAGACATCCTTTGGGCTGTCTGAAACTTGTTGGTCTTCCAGCACAGTGTGTAAGGGAATGCTGCAGACTGGCACAGTCCAGGAGTACGTGCTGAGGGATGCACTGAAGCTTGGTGCAGCCAATGCTAAGGCTCTGTGGGGAAGGACCATCCTTCCGCTAGCGCACATGGAGGGGCTGAGTAGGGTGGGGAAGCCCCTTGAACAATGAAAGGTGTATCGCCTCAAGGAGGCACATAATTGGCAATGGTGCTGTTTGTTTGTGTGTTTTTTTTTCTCTCCTTACGTTTTACACTACTGAATGTAACAACCATGAATGTTAAGCTTTTGTATTTTGCACTGTGTTCTTCCTTTGTGTATTTTTTATTATTATGAATAAAGTTTATTTTTGAAATTAAAAAAAATGGTACCTGCTTAGTGCAAGAGGTTTAGATGGGGCAGAATTTGTTAGGTGTGTACAGGAAGCATTCGTGACACAATATGTGGACAGGCTGACTAGAGGACAGACAATGCTAGATCTGGTACTAGGCAATGAGCCTGGTCTGGTGACAGACCTCCCTGTGGGCAAGCATTTCAGGGATAGTGACCACAACTCCCTGACCTTTAGCATAGCCATGGACAAGGATAGAAGCAGACAATATGGGAAAGTATTTAATTGGGGGAGGGCAAATTACGATGGTATTAGGCAGGAACTTGGGAGCGTAAGTTGGGAACAGATGTTTTCTGTTAAATGCACTGCAGAAGTGTGGAGGTTGTTTAGGGACCACTTACATGGAGTTCTGGATAGTTTTGTTCCAATGAGACAAGGAAAGGATGGTAGGTTGTAGGAAGCATGGTTAACAAGGGAGGTGGAACATTTAGTCAGGAGGAAAAAGGAAGCATATTTAATGTTCAGGAATCAGACAGAGCTATTGAGAGTTATAAGGTAGCCAAGAAAGAGCTTAAGAAGGGTCTTAGAAGAGCTAGATGGGGACAAGAGAGAGCCTTGACAAGTAGGGTTAAGGAAAACCCTGAGGCATTCTACACATATGCGAGGAACAAGAGGATGACTAGGGTGAGGGTAGAAGCACTCAGGAATAAGGGGGGGGGGGGGGGGGGGGGAGGAAATGTGTCTGGAGGCAGAGGACGTAGGGGAGGTCCTGAATACTTCAGTGTTCATCGGGAAGAAGGACTTAGACAAATGTGAGGGCAGCATAGAACAAGCAAATGTGTTGGAGCATGTTAAGGTTAAGAAAGAAGCAGTGTTGGAGCTACTAAAAAGCATTAGGATAGATAAGTCCCCGAGGTCAGATAGGATATACCCCAGATTACTATGGGAAGCGAGGGAAGAGACTGCTGGGGCATTAGCGATGATCTTTCCGTCCTCCCTGGCCACAGGAGTGGTACCAGAGGGTGGCAAATGTTGTTCCATTGTTCAAGAAAGGTAAAAGGGATAATCCTGGGAATTATAGACCAGTGAGTCTTACTTCAGTGGTGGGCAAACTATTGGAGAGGATTCTTAGGGACAGGATTTATGAGCATTTGGAGAAGCATATTCTTATTAGGGATAGTCAATATGGCTTTGTGAAGGGCAGGTCATGCCTCATGAGCGTAATAGAGTTTTTTGAGGAAGTGACAAAACAAGTTAATGAAGGTAGTGCAGTGGATGTGGTATATATGGATTTTAGCAAGGTGTTTGACAAGGTTCCCCATGGTAGGCTCATGCAGAGTCGTGAGGTATGGGATCCACGGTGAATTGGCTGTGTGGATTCGGAATTGGCTTGGCCACAGAGGGTGGTTGTAGAAGGAGAGTATTTGACCTGGAGGTCAGCGACTAGTGCTGTTCCGCAGGGATCTGTTCCAGGACCCCTGCCCTTTGTGATTTTTATAAATGACTTGGATGAAGGAGTGGAAGGGTGGGTTGATAAGTTTGCAGATGACACGAAGGTTGGCGGTGTAGTAGATAGTGCAGAAGGTTGTTGTAGGTTGCATCAGGATATTACAGGATGGACAGCTGAGCAGAGAAGTGGCAGATGGCGTTCAATCCGGAGAAGTGTGAAGATCAAACTTGAGGGCAGAGTACAAGGTTAATGGCAGGATTCTTAGTAGTGTAGAGGAACAGAAAGATCTTGGGATCCAAGTACATAGATCCCTCAAAGTTGCCATGCAAGTTGATAGGGTGGTTAAGAAGGCGTATGGTGTGCTGGCCTTCATTAGTCAGTGGATTGAGTTCAAGAGCCGTGAGGTAATGTTGCAGGTCTATAAAACTCTGGTTAGACCACACTTGGAATATTGTGTTCAGTTCAGGTCACTGCATTATAGGAAGGATGTGGAAGCTTTGGAGAGAGTGCAGAGGAGATTTACAAGGATGCTGCCTGGATTAGAGAATGTGTCTTATGAGGAGAGGATGAGCAAGTTAGGGTTTTTCTCTTTGGGGCGATGGAGGATGAGAGGTGACTTGATAAGATTATGAGAGGCATAGACAGACTGGACAGCCAGCACCTTTCCCCCAGGGTGGTAATGGTCAATACTAGAGGTCATCCATTTAAGATGCATGGAGGAAAGTTCAGGGGAGAGGTTAGAGGTAGATTTTCTTTTTTTTTTACACAGAGAGTGATGAGTGCCTGGAATGCACTGCCAGTGGTGGTGGTAGGGACTGATACGATAGGGTCATTTAAGGGACTCTTAAATAGGCACATGGATGAAAGAAAAATAGAGGGTTATGGGAGGTGAAGGGGGATAGATTGAATGTGGATAAGGTTTATATAGGTTGGCACAACATCGTGGGCTGAAGGGCCCACATTGGGCTGTACTGTTCTATGTTCTATGATTCGGCAAGTTGTCTTCAGTCACTTACCCTTGGTTGGAATGAATGGTCTTATTGGGAACGTGACAATGATAATAAATTATGCTGGTGACCATCAACATTTACAACACAAATTGGAAAGTGACAGTATGCCCTGAACAGACTGGACAGATGGTTGGTTCTTTCAGAAAATTTAAGCTCTAAAATCTCCTAAATCGTATGAAACTGCAAACAGCTAAAGCCAAGGCTAGCATCGATTAACACCAGGCAGCTCCTGGTGACTGTGTAGTTTTAGTTTCCCTGTGCCTTTCTTATAGTCACTTTGGATAATTAGAGGCCCACTGCCTTTCCCATAGGCCAGTAATTTATCATGGCCAGCAGGTTATCATAAACAAGTTATCTCTTGAATAAATTAACTGTTTGTTGTTCCACCTATAGGCCTACTGTTAATTTAGCATAAGTTGTATCATAAAACTCTCATGTCCTACAATTTTTCCTGCAAGCATAATTGCTGACCAGATTCAAATAAGCATTTGAACTCCCAACTGTCAGTAATTTTACAATCCTTTACTTTCTCTTCTGGGTAACATAATGTTTACTTGACTTTTGTTTCTTGCCCCTACTTCCTTCTTATCAATTTTGCAATTGATGATTCCCTTGCCATCAATTCTTGTTAAGGAAAGAATGTACACCTGGTGGGGCTTTAATCTTGTAAGCAGCATCTTTCCCAGCACTGTAAGTTTGCTTCATGTTGTTACTGTCAATGTGAATGATTCAGCACTTGCTGAGGAAGCAGACTCATCCTATTTTTTTCCTCAGTATCTTCATTTTGACACTATCCAGTGGCCTAAGTTTACACATCCAGATTTGTTTTTAACATACATAGGATGTAGAATAGCACAACACAGGAACAGACCCTTCGGCCCACGATGTCTACACCGACTACAGTTTTCCTTGAGCAATCATGGTTATTTTAACATGCTTATTTTTTGCTTATGTCACACCACTAACATAAAATTAATCCTCCACTAAGTGCACATCATACCTGATATCCTGGTACTAAAATATTTAACACACTTATTCTATACCCTCCACTGTTAAACCCTTACAACCATTCACTGAGACAATAAACCAAAAGCAAAGAGGATTGCAAAAGATCTCATGTCACTAATTGAAGAGGAGCAGGAGAGTGTCCTGATGATTTAGCTGCCAAAGTGGCATCATACCCTTTGGTTGGAAAGGCCAAATTACTCTCTCGAGAATCTGGAAGAGTGTCACTTAAGCAAGAATAGAATGAACAGCAATTGCAAACTAACTGATCACCTTCACAAAAAAATTACAAGCACTGTACTTCCTACCACAAAGTTTTCCACTCTGAGTTTTATTTATCTATCCATAAAGTTATATATAGAACATAACACACAAAATGCTGGAGGAAATCAGCAGTTCAGGCAGCATCTATGGAGGGAAATAACCAGTCGATGTTTCAGGTGAGACCCTTCATCAGGGCTCAATATAGAACATAATATCTTCTGAAAACCAGAGATGCTGGTCTATAGTATAAACTTCCTTGGAGTGTAACGCAACTTGGAGCACATTTAAGCAAGCTTTATCATCACCCTAGTTATATGGGCAAATGGAAGTGGGTTTAGAAAGCCAGTAGTCAAAGCACATACAATGGATACATGGTCTGAACTGGAGACCTTGCTATAAGTTCTTTGCCATAAGTCCTTGCTACAAATGTTCTTTACGTTTCTACTTGCACTTTTAGCACCATCAAGAGTTAAATCCAGGTTCTCCAGAACGGATTTCAGCTCCACCTCCATGTGAGTGTGAAATTCATCTAGGGCTTTGCTTGAGCAGAGTCCCACAGATTGTTTAGACCTTGTAGACTCCAATCAAATCCCTCTTTCATCATGTTTCACCATTAAAAACAGTGGACTTACCTGGGATGATAAGTGAATAGAAGGGGAAACAAGTTGAATAAGGAGCAGGAAGCTGGTTAGGTAGAGAGGGATTTCATTTACTCAAGTGACTTTTTTTGCTTTGGATTAATCACATAAACATGATTCAATGTTGTGTGCCTACCATGATGTTTTGCACTTTTTAAAGTGCAAATCACATAGTTAGAGACTTTCTACTTTCAAAAAGTTGAACAGGCAAGCTTCGACTGATGCAACTAACTTGCAGCTGCAACAATTGTCCAACTCCTCAACTTTAAGTAAGTTTTTACCGATACTATAGCACAAATCACCACCCATGGTCTAAGATCAATTCACGGCCTCACTTACAGCGTGCCAGCCACAGTTTCGGAAATTATTTGACCATGCAATTTATAGCAGAGTCAATACCCCTATCAAATGGTAGGTAGAACTCCTAGCCTGCTTTATTTTTGGTGATACAACAGTACCATCAGCATTTTGTGTTCTCATGCAATGTGATTATAAATAAATATTCCATCAAAGCCAATACATTTAACTAACAGGAGGAATAAAAACTTTTTCTTGTGGCTCACCCCCTGATTTCTGACATTCCAAACAGCAGCACTTTTAGTGTGGTACTTGGGTCCTCTGCTGAAACGACTAGCAGCTGGGCTGGAGATTATTCCTCTTGCACGTCTTTTTCAAAAAAAAAGGCAAAAATTTCAGCTGCATGAAATGCCTTTAACATGAGCACAATAAAACAATAGTACAGTGTCACAAAGCACTTTAAAAAAATACTCAATCTCATAATATCGCTTTAAAAATTTAAGTTTGTTAAATACTATACGTCCAAATTCAAACTTTGCAAACCTGGCGTTATAGTCATATTATAGTTCTCCCAATAATCTATGTAAAAGCAACATACTGCACTTTGGGTTAATAGTATTTCCCTCAATATCCACTGAATTCCACATTTATCCACAGAGGTCAATGTTCAGACACCGAAAGCCACTTAAGTATCTTAAGAGTGGATGCAAAGATCCTGATGCAGGATAAATCTGCAATCGTTGATTGTAATGCAGACACCATACAGGTTTCACACTCCCTGTTAATTTAAATAATGCATCAATCAGCCAGCACTGTGCTGTTGAATAACTGCACAGCTCAACAAAAGACACAATATCACCAGATAGCCCGCAGTATTTCAAACCAACTTGAAATTCTTGAGGAGCATTGTGGTTACAGTAGATGCTCAAAGTTATTGGGACGATTGTGACTTTCCAGAAAACTAATAGGACGAGGAAAGCAAGCTCTGCACTGGAGAAATGTAGAGGAGATGGAAAAGAGACAGGGCTGAATCTTCTGGGCCACTAACCGATGGTTATGGACGTAACTGCCAATACCTTAGCAATTTTTCCTCAGGAAGTTAGCCAGATTGCCAAAACCCATGGAGATCGGCGCATGGTTTACCACCCAACCAGCCTCTCATCAGCAAAGAGATCGGCATATTGCTGAAAGCTTAATCTCCCAGCCTGTGATTTGGCAGGCAGCCTCAATCCACCTGCAGCCTTGAGTGAAAAGGTCACCGAAGGAGTGAGACTCCAGTAAGGAATGGGATCTCTAGCGCAGTCCAGGATGGGGTGGAGCATGGAAGGTGATTAGCAAAAGATCCCTCCCCCCACACAAGGGAACAGTATAACCCAGAAAATGGTACCAAGGGTTTCCCAGTCAGTCATCCAGGAAGAACAAGTATTATACATCAGAACACATAGGGCCAAGTCACAGATCTTCCTCCCTGACCCTCTTCCTGCCGTGCCAATATTTGAGAAATGTAACAGGCTGTAAAATGCAGTTGGGAATTCAGCAAGCTCAAAGATCAATGAGAGGCACTCACTGCAACAGCTAATTATGGGCAAATCTAGCGGGAAGGAAGCATCTCCGAGATTGTCAAATCGCAGTGGAAGCAGATATCGGTGCAAGTTAATATAAAGGATATTGCCCCAAGGACTCGGACAGCGGTGCTGAAAAAAGTTAAATGACTTCTCACAACTTCTGAAGGTTAATCCAAATGCTGTATCCTAACTGCATTACTAGCCTCTGATACCACTTGATACATTGTACTCCAATCCCTCAACTACCAAAGATCTCTCAAACCACACAATCAATTTAAGCTTCACCTCATCTTCACAAGTAGCACTGCTGCAACAGTTACAATTACATTTTAGTTGGCACACAGTCAGCCATTCAACCATAACAGCCACATTACCTAAAGGCATTGTAAAACATTAACATACTTCCCATGCAGAAAACAGCCAGAAAGACTTGCATTTATATGGTACTTTTTGTATAACTTTCAGAATATTGCGGTACATTTTGGAGTGCAGCCAATGTTACAATGTATGAAGCGTGGCATCTAATTTGTGTGCAGCAGGTTCCTATTAACAGCAAGGGGAAAATGGCCTAATAACCCATTATAGTGATGCTGATCAAGGAACAGCTGTTGGATACCAAGGTAACTCTCCTGCTCTTCAAAACAGTGCTATGAAATCTTTTACTGGAGTGCAACTTGAATTAATTGTCATTCAAAGTTGTATCAATGTAGCCTCAGCCAATCTGGAAAATAACAATTGCAGCAAGATGTTAGCAGCAAGAACTTCCAAGAACACTTTCATGGCCATACCCCAACAGAGAGGTTGCGGCCAGGGATGGGGTGCAAAACAAATGTGGATGAATCTATCCACACACCTAATCTTCCTTCATATCGCATCTCACACTCTTATCTGATTTACAAGCAAGCACCTATATGCCACTCTCCTTCCCAACAGGAAATTATTGGCCAACCTGATCAGTCAGTAGTGGAAATACCTACAAAAAGTGAATGAACTCCAGTTATCAGCTCAGATACACAGTGTATAATTTACAGGGTAACTTCACTGGCATTTGTGTGTGTGAACTTCTTGGGTTCAAGTAGTCACCAGATGGGCAAGAAGAAAGGCAGGTGACAAGTCCCTGGAGATGCAACCAGGCACATTTTGCTACAGAGGAATCAAGTGAGTATTCTGACGGGGCTGACTTTAGAGGGTTGATGGGTATGTACAATGAAATGTTTTGTGCTTTAATGGGCAAGCCAATGACAAGGAGTACAACATTTGGCACAAGACTGTGCAGATCTCTGAGCCTATTTTTTCAACTTGGAAATAGAAGGCACTTCAATCAACGAACACGTGAATCCAACCACGATGCCATGTCCAATGGCCAACATCTCAGCTTCTATTGTGGCACAAGCAGCAGGCGATAATCTAGTGAAAGCTTAGAATACTGCCATGCAAGTTCAGATCACTGCCATCATTGCTGGAGATAGTGTGCAAAGGGGCTTGCAAGCTGTCACAGCAGTCCAGCCATCTGTCTTCCACAGATTGCTGGGATAGCTAAGGCATTAGTGAATAACCAAACATGGATCTAAAAGGTGTAAATAGAAGACAAATAAATATTTGAATGAAAAACAATGATGCTGGAGGAACTCAGCAGGCCAGGCAGCATCCATGGAGAAAAGCAGACGATCAAAATTTTGGGTCAGGACCCTTCTTCAGGACTGAAGATAGGAAAAGGGGAAGTCCAATATATAGGAGGGAAAAGCAGAGCAGTGATAGGTGGACAAAAGAGGGGAGGCAGGGTGGCACAAGGTGGTGGGTGATAGGTAGATGTAGGTAAGAGATAGTGATAGGCAGGTGCAGAGGAAGAGGGGAGAGCAGATCCACCGGGGGATGGGAGAAAAAAAAAGGGGAGGTAGAAAAAAGAGATAGGCTAGGAAAGGGAAGAAGAGGCGTGGTGAGGGGTGCAGGGGAAGAGGTGTGAGGATTACTTAAAGTGAAAGAATTCAATGTTCATACCGTTAGGCTACAAGGTTCCAAGATGGAAAATAAGGTGCTGTTCCTCCAGTTTGCACTTGGAATTCTCCTGGCAGTGGAGGAGGCAGAGGACTGACATATCTGTGATCGTGTGGGAGGGGGAGTTGAAGTGACTAGCAAAGGGGAGATACAGATCACAGTTACAGACAGAGCACAGGTGTTCTGCGAAACTGTCACCTAGTCTGCATTTGGTCTCACCAATGTAGAGGAGGCCTGTTCTCAGCAAAGGCCTCACCTTCATACCTCTATGCCCCCATCTCAACATATTCAGACCCCACTACCAAGCATACCTTCCCCTCCCCATCCCTTTCTGTCTTTCGGCAGGACTGCTCTCTCCACAACTCCCTAGTTCACCTCCACCACCACCCACCCATCCTGCTCCCAAACCAGGAACTTTCCACTGCCCCCACCATAGATGCAACACCTGCCCCTACACCACCTCCATCCAGGGACCCAAACAGTCCTTTCAAGTGAGACAGAGATTCACCTGTACCTCCCTTAATATCATCTACTGCCTTTGGTGCTCCAAGTGTGGCCTCCTCTACATTGGTGAGACCAAATGCAGACTAGGTGACCATTTCGCAGAACACCTGCGCTCTGTCCATAACCGTGATCTCCTCGTTGCTAGTCATTTCAACTCAGCCTCCCACACTATCACAGATATGTCAGTCCTTGGCCTCCTCTACTGCCAGGAGAATGCCAAGCGCAAACTGGAGAAAAAGCACCTCATTTTCCATCTTGGAACCTTGCAGCCTAACGGCATGAACATTGAATTCTCCCACTTTAAGTAATCCCCACACCTCTTCCCCCTCCCCCCCAACACACCTCCATCATGCCTCTTCTCTTCTTCCCTTTCCTAGCCTATCTCCCTTTTCTACCCATCTTTTTTTTCTCTCCTTACCTTTGACCCGTCCCCCGGTGGATCTGCTCTCCCCTCCTCCCCCGCACTTGCCTATCACTATCTCTTACCTGCATCTACCTATCACCACCTTGTGCCCAACCCGCCTCCCCTCTTTTGTCCACCTATCACTGCTCTGCTTTTCCCTCCTATATATTGAGTTTCCTCTTTTCCTATCTTCAGTTCTGAAGAAGAGTCCTGACCCAAAATGTTGACCGAATGCTTTTCTCCAGGATGCTGCCTGGTCTGCTGAGTTCCTCCAGCATCATAGTGTTTTTCATCTAGATTCCAGCATCAGCAGTCCTTTGTTTCTCTAATAAATATTTGAACTTTGATATGATGGAAAGTTGGGTAGATATTTGGCAGATGGAATTTAATCCTGACAGATGTGAGGTGATGCCTTTTGAGAAGTCAAATTGAGGTAGGATTATATAGTACATGGTAGGGGATCAAGGAACGTCGATAAACAGAGGGACCTTGCAGTTCAAATGGAATATAAAGGTTGAGATGTTTTGCTACAACTTTACAAACACTGCTTTAGACCACATTTGGAGTTCTGGTTGCCACACCACAGGTTTGGAGGACTTTAGTTATGGGGAGATTGGCTAGGCTGGGCTTGTTTTCCCTGGAGTGAAGGAGGCTGAAGGGTGACCTGATAGAGGTATATAAAATTATCAGAGGAACAGATAGGGAAGATAGTCAGAATCTTTTTCCCATGGTAGGGGTATCAAAAACAAGAGGGCATAGGTTTTAGGTGAGAGTAGGAATTTTAAAAGGGGAATTGAGAGGAAGGTTTTTTTCTTACACAGACAATGGCTGCTACCTGGAACTCCAATAACTGTTTAAGAGACAATTAGACAGACGCTTAAATAGGCAAGACATAGGATATAGAACTAATGAGGGCAAATGGGATCAGTGCAGATGGGCAAAATGGTCAGCATGGACATGGCAGGCCAAAGGGCCTGTTTGTGTGGTACAACTCTAAATTACCACTCCCTTTCAAAGTGGCAGTGCTGTCAACAGCATGAATCTACAGTCCTCTCTCAGGATGACAACAGCTGTCCTCCACCACTGCCAAGCCACCAGTGTCTTTGCTGATGCTGTCAGCCATTTGGCCAATCTCCACATCTCATATTTTCAGCATTTAGAGCTTTAGTTTCACTTTTCTGCTGGTGAAATGTATTCAAACCTGTATTTTCTTCATCTAACTTTTGCAAAGGAACATAAAAAACAGCCATTTGCTGTTTAGGCCATTAGCAATAGGCCATTGGGCTCTTCGAGACTATGCCACTTTTCAATATTATCACAGCTAATCATCTACCTCAAAACCATATTCCCTTCATCCATGGTGCCCTTTGTGTCAACAAATCAATCACATCTTTCTTAACTATAATCAATGACATGATGCCTCTTCAGCTTTGTGGTTCACTGTTCCACAAGTTCATCATCCTGAGTGAAGACATTTCTCATCTCAAGCCTATATGTCTTATCCTGAGACTGGGACATCTAGTTCAAGATCCCTTTCCCCCTACCCAAAGCCAAGAGAAATATTCTCCCTGCATATAACCTGGGAGTCCTGTCAGAATACAAGATCTCATCTTATTCTTCTGAACTCTTGCGAACATAATCTAGGTCAATCCAACCTCCCCTCATATCAAAGTCCAACTATCCTTAGGTGAGGAAATTAAAGCTTTCATATAATACTCCAAGTATGGTCTCACCAAGGCCCTGTAATGGTAGTAAAACATCCTCCTATGGTCAAACCTTGTGCAATGAAGGCCTTTATACCATATGACTTCTTAACTGTTTGCTGTACTAGGACCCTTTACCATCCTCGTTCACCAGGCTCAATTATCCTTTTTGTCACTTAATTTCTCTTGCCCTCCACCCTTTCCTTGAAGACTGGATTTCATCATAGCTTCTACCAGCTCTAACAAAATTCCATTGACCTGAAATATCAAATGTTTTCCTCTCCACCAAATCTACCCGACCTGCTGAAGATTTCCAGTATTTTCTATTTTTGTCCTATCATGCTAAATAATTCAATCTTAGGCTGGAACTTCTTTAGGTAACCAGCAATTCCAGTTTGTGTGAGGATTCTGGTGTAAGAGCAGGAATGCTGGGGAGCGCAGCATATTAGATGGCTTCTGTGGGAGTCACGGTTGATATTTTGATTAATGACCTTTGGACTGCTGATGGTGAAGGGGACAGTCATCAAACAGGGGTATTGAGCACTGTTTCAATCTCCATAGATACCTGGCAGTATCTGTAGAAAGAGAAACCCTTATTGTTTCAGGTTGAAGACCCTTCATCAAAGCTGAGAAAGAGAGATAGCAAGTTAGTATAGGTAGCAGAGAAAGTAGGGAAGGGCAATGGGTGGAACAAAGGGATGTTTGTAATTGGGTGAAATAATGCAGCCATTACATGGGCAGTTAAGTTCCTTTGTCTGTGACATGTTGTTAATATTGTGAAGTCTGAGTGATGTTGTATAGTCTAGCCTACTGGGATGTGACCAGCAGACTAGAATGTACAAATGAAAGAGAAAGGGAAGCGAGAGAGGAATGGTGAGCAAAAATGGCCAGTCCTGATACAAACAGAAAGAAAGAGCAAGTTATCTGAAGCTGGAGAATTCTATAATGAGTCCTACAGGGTGCAACTTGCCCAGATGGAAGATGAGGTTTTAAAAAAAACAGAATTTCTTGGGAATAAGGTAACACATTCTGTAAAGTTATACAAATTACCCACACTTAGGCTTGAAAATCACAGCACACCGGCAGTACTACTATCATTTTAAGGCAGCAAAATTATCTCCCATGCTTTTGGTCACAGATCACTTGAAATACGACCTGTGTTTGGATGTTGCCACTATTTTGCTCTTCAGGCTTCTTGCAGTTGTCTTGAAAATAGCCTTTTTTAATTCATTAGAATAGACAATATAACTGGTATGTCTTTTAATTTTACATAAGATTGCTCGTTTCCTATCATTCATAATGACGAAAGTCAAAAACATCTGGACACACACAAAACTGACATGAAACATTGGGCAGATTTTCTTCAAGTCCTTTACCATTGGAAAGGTACAATGAGTTTAAAAAAACCACAGGTGCCAATTATTTTCCACCTACTGTCACCAGTGAGAGAAAAAAAATCGCAGACCGTGTGCCGATCTTCTGTGTGCGCATCCCAGTTGATTGCATAAAATCAAAAAAAATCCACCCTACAATCTAAAAGTCTGTGCATTTATGTTCAGGGTTCTCACAAAATTATTTGGTGCTTAGTATTTTAAACCCCCCCCAGCAAGTCAGAAAGCTAGAGATAAAAATATTTCTAAGTTCTCAAATAAAAAGACTAACAGCCGTTTCTACTGAGTGGCACATTTAATAATTATACTTCCAGCAAAAATATGAAGCATAAATTGCCTTGGGACATTATAACTGGCTGCATGAGACAAAAATTTCTCCTCAGGCAAAATAAAAATAATACAGAACAACAGCATGTGGTTCTAACCAGAATATCATATTGTTTTATTGAATCTCAGGACATTTTAAATGCTCAGTAAAATTGCTGAAAATGCAATCCCTATATCAAAATGAAAACTGCTTAAGCAATTTAATTGAAAACTTAAATGCCAATTTATTGGACAGATTATATTCACTACGTTGAAGGGTTTAAGTTTAAATTTCATACCCAGTACAAACATTCTAAAAACTCTAGAAAACCCATGGCAATTAGAAATACAAGATCTTTTCATTGCTTTTTAGCAAAGAAAGACAGAATTTATAATAACATATTTCACAATCCTTTCAGGGCATCCCAAAACACTTTACAGCCAACAAAGTACTTTGGAAATGTAGTCATTGCTGCAATGTAAGAAACAAGGCAGTGAAATTGTGCACAGCAAGCTTCCACAAAAAAGCAATGTAGTAATGATCAAATAATCTGCTTTTATTAATGGTAATTGAGGGATCCTAACCCCTTGGAATCTTTTACATCACTTAAGAGACCAGATGCGGCTTTCTTTATCTCACTGAACATGGACTTTGAAGGTTGCGGATAATACCTCTTTAAATAAATACTTTAAAAAAAAAGGGTACCCCTGCAAATCCTTTTTATTTTAAACAGGCCCGCCATGGAATATCAACAGTAAAGGGCTCCTGAACAAGCAGGTATTAATAGTGCTACAGGCAAAACTTGTTGCCTTCCTCAATTGAAAGTGATGTTGTTTCTCAATGTGTTTTTGACATTGGAAGTAACTGATAAACTGTATGGACAGGTTCAATGATATTTAAATGGGTACACAGCATCCATTACTTGAATTCTGCCCAGGGTCTTAGAAAAGGAGCAAATACATCCTCATTGTACTGGGAAATCCATTCTTTTTTGTTTGATCTTACATCAATTAGTTAAACGTTTCATGTCATAAATTCAAACTCTGCAAGAATATGAACACATTGAGTGGACTCTATTACATGTACAACAGTCAACATACCCTCTGGCTGGTCCCCCCACGGAAACAACTTGCAAAGGGAAAGCTGTTCTGCCACGCCCACGCTTGCTCCCTGCCCATTGGCCCACAACTGTCCCTGCAATCTCCAGTTTTCCTCCTTGAGAGGGCATTGGCTGAACACCTGCAAATGGAAAAGTTGTAGTTAATATGTACAGTATTCTTTAGTAGATCAAATTGACAATGGAAAATATAAAAGTGTATCGACAAACCTTTGATAATCTGGTCAAAGAATTACCAAAGTGAAAAGAAAACTTCTGGAGGTCAAAATATACAAAATTAATGGCCACACTGACTACAAATATAAATTCTATAGTTGCATTAAATATATGTGTTGCTACATCTTAAGTATCTTTTCACACACTGCTGAAGAACTATTATACTGATAGGCATAGTTGGTGCAGTTGCCAATAGAGCTCCTCACTTTCATGGCATATAATGAAGATGGATTGGCATTAAGTTATCCATCATCAAGCAGTTCATTTACCATGCAGAAACATTTAATAAAAACATTTAATTACATTGTTTCTTAAAACTGAAGAATCACCCCTTCCAGCTTCAATTATCCCCACATAAGCAAGTATATGCTAGTATTTTTAAAAAAAGTTTTAAAAACTGAGGCTCTCTTTGGAAGTGGTAAACCACTGTGCCTCAAATGAGAGCTGGAGAATATTTCATCTTTCATATTTTGCCTCAGGATCAAGATCAAATACTGCAGCTGAGTGATTCTTATGCACTCTGATGGTTGTGCTTGATGGGTGCAGCAGCAGAGCACCAATAACCGAAAATATGCTCCTGCTACTATATTCAATTGCCTGATGCCGAAAAGAAGTAGTTTTATGCATATATAGGTTAGGTAAACAGTCCCAAACTGCATTAACGCCAGTACAGAAAACTCCTTTCCCACTGGACAATGCACACTTAGAATCATAGAGCCAGAGAGTTCTACTGCACAGAAATGGATGCTTCTTATATTTTGTCTATCTACATTAATTGCATTTGGCCACATTAGGTTTGTATTTAACTGCATGTTTGAATGTCTCATAAATATGGTGATTGTATTTGACTCCAGCACCTCCTCTGGCAGTGAGTTCCACATATCAATCACTCTCTATTTACAAGATTTTCCCCTCAAATCCCCCTTAAAGCTGCTTCTACTCACCTTAAACCTTTGCCCTCTTGCTTATGATAACCCAACCATGGGGAGAAAGATTCTATCTACCATATCTATGCCTCTTTTAATTTTTTTATACCCCTACAGCCTCCTTCTCTCCAGGGAAAACAAACCCCAGGGAGGTGTGGACACAGCTCAGCACATCATGGAAACCAACCTCCCCTTCAATGGACTCGGTCTATACTTCTCGCTGCTTCAGTAAAGCAGCCAGCATAATCAAAGACCCCACCCACCCCAGACATTCTCTCTTATTCCATCACCCATCAGACAGAAGGTACAAAAGCCTGAAAGCACGTACCACCAGGCTCAAGGACAGCTTCTATCCCACTGTTATAAGACTACTGAATGGTTCCCTAGTACAATAAAATGGACTCTTGACCTCACAATGACCTTGCACCTTATTGTCTACCTGCAGTGCATTTTCTTTGCAGCTGTTACACTTTATTCTGCATTCTGTTATTGTTTCACTTTATACTACCTCAATGCACTGTGTAATGAATTCATTTTTATGAGCAGTATGCAAGGCAAGTTTTTCCACTGTACCTCGGTACATGTGACAATAATAAACTAATTCCAATTCCAAACCCAGCCTATCCAATCACTCCCAAGAACTAAAGCTCTCCAATCCAGGCAACATCCTGCTGAATTTCCTTGGTCTTGTCTCCAACATATTCTGTCTATATATAATGTGGCAACTAGAATGGCACACAATACTCCAAGTGCAGTCTAACATCCCAACTTTTATAATTCTGTGCCCCGAACTATGAAGCTAAGCGTACCATATGCCTTCTTCACCACACTATCTGTCTGTGTTGCCAGCTTTCAGAAAACAATGAACTTGAACCTTAAGGTCTGTCTGTTCAAAAACAAGATGGTACCATTTACTGTTCACTGTATATGTCCTAATTTCTTTTAATTCTTACATCGCTCATTCTTTTGACCCAAATAATGTTCCTAATCAATTAAAAACTGCTCTGCACAGTGAACTAACATTATAATTTCACATTAAGACACTTAAGGTACCAGATAATTTCAGTCCCATAAAACTAGGCTGAATTCAAAAGAAGAATCAACTGATCAACACAGTAATTCAACATATCACTTAACTCTTATATTTCTATTATCATATTATGTAAAAATGAAAATAAATAATAGTAAAGCTATTTTTTCCCCAAAAATGTTTCACAGTTCCTAAAGATGGGGAGGAAAAGAAGTTGAACAATATCCTTGACAAAAAAGTATGCAATCACTTGCGGAAGCAATCTTGCAACTAAGTAGTAGTGTGATGGAGACATTCAACCACAACCTGATGCTCAGACTGATTCGGATTAATACTTAGTCAAAAGCCAAGATGTTATTAAAAAACTGAATTAATGGTTATCATCTGGTACAGGTCTGAGAACAGAAATGGGTCACTGTGCCAATTTTGGCTTCAGGCAACTCCAAAGATTCGGGTGTTTGCTGGAAGGCAATATATTGAACTTGATTATCCAAGTCTTCTGCAAGGTAGGACTGATCCGATGCTCAATAAGCATTCTTAAGAGTGATCCCTTCTCATATTTTATTCACAGATTTAGAGGCAAAAAGTGCTTCGTTGAGCTAAATTCCAAGATTTGTATCTGCCAAAATGAAGTTAAGCTGGATATTGGATAGCTGAAAATCGATTCCAACAAGTTGATTATTGAACAGACCAAAGTCAGACTGCAATGGAAGGTTTAAAATGTTATACCACTGAAAAGAATATATGCTGTTTACAAATATTTAAATTGGGCACTGGTGCTAATTAAAAATCCTGATGCAAAAATCAATCCTATCAAGGTAAATCACACAAGTCAATGTAGAAATTTCATGTTAGTTGCATATGCCAAATGTACAATATCATACACCTCTGAAATTCTAATTTATCGAAAATACAGAGTTTCTTAAAATAATTGGACTTCCTAAAATCTTGGACTTTTGACACCATACATCATGTTTCCAAGATACTTATTTAACCTGGTAGCTTTTAATATGAGTTGATAAATCAGAACTAAAATCATATGTTCAAATATTTCAAAGCCATAAAGGGCTGCCAAGTAAAAAAAACTAACAAATTAAGAAAAAACACTTAAATTTAATGAAATTTCAAGCTTCAGTATAGACAAAATAGTAATGCTACTTACCACCCACACCTCTTCCTCTATTATGGTGTGACAGCATTGGTCCAACAGGTCGTGGATAAACTGCAGTTGGATAAAAATGCATGGTTGCTGGAGGAGGATAAGCAATAGGATGACCTTGCCTGGAAAGGTTTAAGCCTTCCAGAATACTCTGACGCATCTTCTCAAGTTTTGCAGCTTGATCAGCCTAAAATTAATTGTAAAATATTATTTTAAACCCTGGAATGCTTGTATTATTACTGTTCCTCGAAACATTACTAAAGTCAATAAAGCAAACATGAACAGTGGCATATTAACTACCATGTTGAACAGCATCTCATATTCTGTCTGGGTAGTCTACAACCCAATGGTATGAACAATGAATTCTCCAGTTTCGGGTCACACGCTCCCCTTCTGTCCCTTTCTCTCTCCTTCTGAACTGCTCAGGCCTTCTGACATGCGCCCTTCTTTCCAAGCCACCTCTGCCAGCTCCCCGACTGCACTTGCCGATCCACCCCCCCCCCCCTCACCTGGATCCATTTATTGCTCATCAGCTCTTGCACCACCCCTCCCCTTCACTTCTTTATACTGGCTATCTCCCCTCTGCTCTTTCAGTCCAGATGAAGGCTCTTGACCCAAAACGTTTGACTGTCCATTTCCTTCCACAGATGCTGCCTGACCCGCCAAGTTCCTCTAGCAGCTCATTTTGTAGTCCTCATATTCCAAGATTAGAACCAAATCTTTTTGTTACTATGAAACTGATTTTACAATCTGTTGATAAACTGATTTTAAACATCAAGTAAAAATGGCCAACTTTTAGGGATTTAAAAAAATCTTGATCCATTGCTGGTATGACTGGCATTTATCCATCCCCCATTAACCCCTGAACAGAGTGCCTTGCAGGCTATTTCAGTAAGCAGCTAAAAGTCAAGCTCCTCAGTGGATTTCCTTCCCTATAGGATATCAGAGAACGAGACGGGATTTTACAACAATCCATTAGCTTCATGGTCACCACTACAGAAAACAGGCTTTTTATTCTAAATAACAATTTGCAGCTTCTTACTGGTATCTAAAAATACACTGATGGTGTTAAAATATCAAACATTTGTTGTGACGTCCACCTATTTTGACTAGTAATCGTAATCTAAACTAGATTATTTGGTTGTTCAAGGGTTTAGGACATTATTATTATTATTATAAATAGAACATGTGCTTGGCTCTTCTAATCTTCATAGAGCTGAAACAATTATGGAAGCACAACAATCCCTTTTAATCACAAAATATTGTGTACTTACTCGAAATACAAACACAGTGTACAAATCCCCATCAAAATAATTAAATAAAAATATAAAAATATGTGCAGTGAAGCCATTTAACCAAATATCAAGTATATAACTGCATTACTTGAATGTGTTGGAGAAATGGATGTAATGTTCAGTTTCTAAGGGAATTGATGATACGTCCTTAAAAAAAATCTGGCAGCCAAAGCTTCCCCCGTACTGTCTAAGAATTATTTTCTTTCAGCTGTATAATATATAAATGAAATGAATAGCCAAGATCAGTTTGTCTTCATCTGGTTGTTTTATTTAATCCAATATGCCACTGGTGTCTCTTAATGATTGCCTGAAATGGCCTTACAAGCAAGTAATTTCTATGAAAACCACTGGGACAACAATGGGGAATAAATAAATGGGGAATAAACGCTTACTTTTCAGCAATGCCTACAACCAGGGAGTAAATTTTAAAAGAACATGAATTATTCATTTAGGCTCTACCACCTTTCCCAAGCAGCATGCACTACGAAACCAGAGATAATTGAATGGCATTAACAAACAAAGCACCAAATTCCTTAATAGAAACAGAGAATGTTGAAATACTCAGCTGGTCAAGCAGCATCTGTGGAAAGAACAGCATTAATGTTTCAGATTGGAGACCTTTCATTTGGACAGGGAAAACTGGACAGGCATCTTAAAGTGCAGGGAATAGAAGAGGTGGGAGAACAAAGGGAATCTCTGTGATAGGATAGAGACCAAGAGAAAATGGATGACACTGATTGATACCAACTGAGAGAGTGAAGGAGGCCAGAATAATGGCGCAAAAAAATGCCAGTTTGATCAGTAAAAACACTTTTAAACTGAGAAACACAGAAAATATCAACATAGTGGACTGTTTTGCAAGAGTTGGGAATCACCTAAGCAAGTTGAGAGGGCTAATGTGTCATCAATGGAAAGCATATGGATAACATGCAACATCTGTTAATGAGTTACTTCTATGGCTCTCATTGTGCCCTCAGGTTAGAATATTTTTGATTAAATAAATTACCACCGATTTCTGAAGGAAATAAATTTTCATTTTATATACTTGAGAAAACAATGGACCCATGTCAAAAGAAAAGAAGATTTACAGATAAAAGAGAAAAAGACAGCCAAGATATTTAAGTTAAAAAGTTTAATTATGAATATTGAACAACTTTGTTTAGAAGAAATATATCAGTGATAATTTTCCTCCCCTTTGAGGATGGTGTTGCATCATTTGGTACCCTTCTAGTAATTAGTTCAAGAAAACCCTATGAATATGTTTAGACTGAAAATATTGCTGAACTGTTGAATGGTGTGGAAATATCACACGTAGATAATGTGAACTGATCTTCACCACGCAGCATGATGGTGATCACTTATTCAAATACATCACTGGATGGCAATGAGAAGGAACTCAGGGCCCATCTTGGCTCAATGGAGTTTAGCCCAGTGATCAAATCACTGATTATTTTGATTGTGACAGATCACATAATGGCACTCTTGTTCACTGAAGTTTTAAACATCAAGTTGCATACACAGAATGACATCCTGTGCCATTTTAACTGAGCTGTTCAGAGCTGCCTTTGATATTGTATAAAACAGAGAACTATAGTTTATTTTCTAAAGACGATCTTTATGACACGGGAATACACTGGTACCCCCATAACACTGCCCAAGCAGGGTGCAGCAATGGGGAGGGGAGGGTTTGCCCCAGGTTTCCAGCACAGCAGCAGAGAGGGCAGTATTTTGAGCCTGTCAGTAATACATTTTCTATATATAATGCTATAATGATTAATTTTATCACTGATTTCATTACTGCTCTCTTCACTGGGAATGCTTCCTCATGCTAATCAAGTTTAATTACAAAAAATACAAAATCACAAAAATACTAATGTCAAACTTTTCTAATCAAGTATCTTTAAATATATTACCTATTATTCATACATTAAAAAAGTTAATTGCACACTGCACATTTATTACAATCCATACCTGACCATCGCAGAGGTCAATCAAGGGTATCTTTTCCCGGCTCACTTTTATAAGCTTGCTTTGGAAAAGTTTGCCATCAAAGTACATCCACGGACAGCAGTGCTCCCATGGAATTGGCTGCCCACATGCATCATTTGCAAAAAGTGCCATATCGACCCCACTCATAAACAGTGCTCCAAGTTGAATACCACGGGGATCCAGGCTTTCAATCTGAAATCAAAAACACAAGATTCATTAATAAATATGAAGCAAGATTGCTGTCAGTGAAAATGCTGATGATAAGTATTTTTCGTGGAGGCCAACAGGATCATCCACTTATTACATTTGGTTGACATTGCTTGCAGTATGCTAATAGGGCCTTCACCTATCCTTCTCTGGATGCCCACTGCACAATCTATGCAAAGTTGAATGAGCAAAACTTCTCAGGGATCCTCAACTGTAGGTAGTTATGTTCAGTAGCTTCAACTGCATTAATGCCTCAAGATTTTTGTTTTTTTTCAATCAAGATATGGACTTTGTTGGCCAAGCCATTTATTGCCATCCCCAAACACCATCTGCAGGAAACAATGAGCTTCTTCTCAAATCATTGCTATCTCTACAATCCAGGCCATTTAGAATTAATCACATTTGGGCACCTAGAGCTGAAGTACTGAAGTTGCAAGGTTTCCTTTCTCAAAAGACATCAATGAACCAGCTAGTTTTTGTTTTAACAACAGTCTTAAAGCTAACCTCAGCATCAAATTTTCTCATCATTTACAGGTTTTGCAAAACTAGATTCAAAATCTTAAACCAGCACGATGAATCAGATTTTTTGGATTATCGACCAAGGCCTTTGGTTTACTAGTCCATTGATAAAACCATTATACCATCACGTAACCCAATTAAAAAGATTAATTAAGTGACCATTTGTAATCATTCCTGAAAAGCAGGAGAATGTTCCTGAAAGTGAATTAAGGCAATTCAAAACCTCAGGTTTACCTTATATTTTGTAACTGATAATATTAACTTCTCCTGACCATAAATCACATGGCAGAGTGATTACACATGTGCAGCACAAGTTTTCCACTGGCATAATATTTAAAAGTGGGCCAAAAACAGAGGTCGACTGAGCAAATATTTTTAATGAAGAGAATACGATAATATGCAAAGATCAAAGCAGTTGAGATTATCTCAGTTTACATCCAAAAACAGTAATTTAGCAATCCACTGTTTCTGTAATATCTTGCAATATTTCTATAACATTGGATTATTATTGGGGCTCATATCTGAAATTGAAGTAATAACTGGAGATAAACTTGATGGCATAGAAGAGTTACAGATTTTGCCAATCAACCAAAATTACAGTTTCCTTTACGCTCACACCTCGAGACACCAAAACTTGAGGCTCAAATAAATTTTGGGTGCGAGTTTACATTAAAAATGGCCTGGGAAATACTAACAGACACTTAATAGTAGCCCAAACAGCATCTATTCACCACTTTGCTACTCAGTCATCTGCATAATCACATAGCCACTGCCCCTTAGATTTTCTGAGATTCAAATTCTGAGCTCCAGTTTTAAATAAACTTTTGATAAAGTTCACCCAGTTGCACTCAGCATTAGATCCTTTACCACTTTACTACACAAATGGAAAAATAATTTGCATGAACAAAAACACAGGTTCAAAATTTTGCAAAACATGCACGCTGCCCTGAAGATTACAATCAATTTGTAAAGCAGTCATATTTAAAATAAACAAATTTAATTTAAAAGTGAGGAGTAAACACTTAATAACAATTACAATCAATCACACAATGCTTCAGATATTGATGTTTTTGCCCATCTTTCCATCTTAGCTTCGGTTATTTTGACTCAACTTATGCAAATATACTAGTATACAATTTTTTTTAAGAAGTTTCATCAAATGCCTACTCTTCTTTAACAAAATTAGTTAGTGTCGATTACCTTAAGCTCCTGTAGCTGATCTGGTTCATAAAGTTTTGGAGATAAAGCCTGTGCAAGGAATGCATCGAGTTCGTGGCGACGCAGAATCCTTGCTCCTGGCCACTGCAACAGGTAGCTATAAACAGATGTACACACAGGCTCCTTCAGTTAATTTTTGAATCAAATCATGTTATTCTAAACAATGATATTTAGTCAATTAATAAGTAAAAAGTAATTGCTTAGTATAAATAATTGTTTAGATAATACTAACAAACTGCTCATAACGTAACATCTAAATTTGTATTCAGATTTTTAGAAAGGGCTGTCAGTGCCCAAAAAGCATAATAAAGAGCTCCTTCAATTTAAATTTGCTTTTCTTGAGGTGATTGAAAACTATATTTAAGATTATATATTTAAGACACAGTTAAATAGATTTTTGCATAGTAGGGGAATTAAGGGTTATGGGGAAAAGGCAGGTAGGTGGAGCTGAGTCCACGGCTAGATCAGCCATGATCTGAGTAAATGGCGTAGCAGACTCTACAGGCCAGATGGCCTACTCTTGTTCCTACTTCTTATGTTTTTATGACAAAACAAAGGGATTTAAATAAAAATGATTTGTCAACCAAATGACTTGGCTAAGATTGTGGCAGGTATTCGTTATGACACTTAGCAAGTATTTGTACTGCACTTTAAAATTAACCAATGCACCAACATTAAACAAGAACACTGCAAAGGAAAAAATATGTTTAAAAAAAAGTGAAGGGGAGTTAAAGAATTGTAGACCATTTAGACTGACATTCGCTTTTGGGAAATTAAAGGGAGACTGAACATCTTGTAAAGTTTGAACAGATTAGAGAGAAAACATAGATCTGTAAATAACAGGTTATACCTTAAGAATCTGATTGAATTTTTGGAGGAGGTGATGAAAATAGTTTGCAGGAGAACATCTTTAGATGTTTATATGGACAGCAGAAGATATTTTAAAAAGTGACCCTCAAAAGAGGATGTGTGCTGAAGTTGAAACATAGATTTTAAGGCAAATTATTTACTTGAATAGATTAACTGGATGAATCCAAAAGAGATTCACTCTGCTCAATCCTAGGATGAGAAGGTTGTCCTATTATGAGCACAGAAAATGTCGGATCTCTAGTCTTTGAAGCTTGGATGAATGAGAGGTGATCTAACTGAAATGTATAAGATATGTATTAGAGCACTTGAGAATTATAAAGAAGCCAGAAAGCAACTCAAGAAGGGAATTAGGAAAGCCATGAGGGGTCATGAAAAGTCCTTGGCAAGTAGGATTATAGAGAACCCCAAGGTATTCTATACATACATCAAGAGAAAATGGATAACTAGAGAGAGGATAGGACCACTCAAAGATAAAGGAGGGAACACGTGCTTGGAAGTGGAGGATATGGGTGAGGTCCTTAATGAGTACTTTGCATCAGTATTTACCAAGGAGAAGGACATGGAGAATGGGGAGATCGGTGGGGAGCATACTAATATGCTAATGTATTTCAAGATAAAGGAGGAGGTAGTGTTGGGTCTCTTAAAGAGCATTAAGGTGGATAAATCCCCAGGCTGATGGGATATACCCCAGGTTATTGAGGGAGACAAGAGATGAGATTGCTGGGGCCTTGACCAATATATTCTTGTCCTCTCTGGCCACAGGCAAGGTCCCAGAGGACTGGCAAGTAGCTAATGTTCCATTATTCAAGAAGGGAAACAGGGATAATCCTGGTAACTATAGACTGGTGAGTGTCACGTCATTGGTAGGGGAGTTACTGGAGAGGATCCTTCGGGATAGGATTTATGAGCATTTAGAAAACCATAGCCTAATTAGAGACAGTCAGCGTGGTTTTGTGTAGGGCAAGTCGTGGCCTACTAACTTGATAGAGCTTTCTGACGAGGTGACGAGGGTGATTGAAGGTAGAGTTGTGGATGTTGTCTACATGGAGCTTAGTAAGGTGTTTGACAAAGTCCCTCATGGGGAGGCTCATCCAGAAGATTAAGATGCAAGGGATCGACGGTGAATTGGTTGTTTGGATTCAGAACTTGATTGCCCGTAGAAGACAGAGGGTAGTGGCCGAGGGGACTTATTCTAGCTGGAGGTCTGTGACTAGTGGTGTTCCTCAGGGATCCGTACTGGGACCTCTGCTGTTTGTGATGTATATAAATGACCTGGATGAAAATGTACATTGGTGGGTTGGTGGTGTTGTGGATAGCATAGAAGACTTGCAAAGGATATAGTGGTATATAGATCAGTTTCAGATATGGGCAGAGAAACGGCAAATGGTGTTCAACCTGGCCAAATGTGAAGTGTTGCACCTTGGGAGATCAAATGTAAAGAGACAGGACACTGTTAATGGCGAGACCCTTAACAATGTTGATGAGCAGAGGGATCTTGGGGCTACACAGTTGCTACAAAGTGGCTACACAGGTTGATAGAGTGGTAAAGAAGGCATATGGCATGCTTGCCTTCATTAGTTGAGGCATTGAGTTCAAGAGTCCAGAAGTTATGCTGCAGTTTTATAAAACTTTGGTTCGGCCACATCTGGAGTATTGCATTCAGTTCTAGTCACCCCATTATAGGAAGGCTGTTGAGGCTTTGGAGAAGCTACAGAGGAGGTTTACCAAGATGCTGCCTGGATTAGAGGGCATGTGCTATGAGGATAGGTTGAACAAATTTGGGTTGTCCTCTCTGGAGCGGCAAAGGGTGAGGGGAGATCTGATAGAAGTTCTTAAGATTATGAGAGGCATAGATAATGTAGACAGCCAGTATCTTTTCCCCAGGGTTGAGATGTCTAATACCAGAGGGCATGCATTTAAGATGATAGGGAGTAAGTTCAAAGGAGATGTGCAGGGCAGTTTTTCTTTTACACACACAGTGTGGTGGGTGCCTAGAATGTAATGCCTGGGGTGGTGGTAGAGGCAAATACGATAAGGGTTTTCAAGAAGCTCTTAGACAGGCACATGAATGTGAAGGAAACGGTAGGTTATGGACATTGTGTAGGCAGAAGGGATTAGTTTAGTTGGGCATTTTATTACTAGTGAAATTGGTTCGGCACAACATTGTCGGCCAAAGGGCCTGTTCCTGTGTTGTACTATGTTCTAGGTTCTATTTTATGGGGCCACGGCAGGGTATATGTTGCCACTAGTGGGAGAGCCTTGAATAAGGGGAGATGGTAACAAGATAAAACGGAGATACATGGGAATTCCTTCTCGCAGATGATGGCGAATCTCTTGTTAGTATAATCTTCACTGCACCAGCTGTTGGCAGAGATTTTTTTTTAACCTTTCCAATTAAGTTCACAATCTAAAGTTTGTGTTCCCTTAGTACTGATTCACCATGCAAAGAAATAAACTTCTTAATTTTGGATCTCCAGTTTTTAAGGATTTTCAGGATTTAACAGGCAAGAAAATGAAAACATTTGGGTGATGTTTCCCCTACACCGCCTCCCCCCCACTGCAACACCCAGGAAACACCATGAGCCATCTACTTGTGCTCTGCTCTTACAAAGAATTAGAGCCTCACTCCTCACTCACTAACTTTTTAGAGAAAAAAAGCATATGAACACTTTCAATTATTTGATCATTCATAATCCTGCTAATTCAATTATATTATAGAAACACACTTTTTCAAATTTTGATAGGGCACTTACCACTATACAAAAATATGTTCTTGTAAGGTAAATACAATAGACATATAATAGTGAAATAGTGAAAAACACTGAATGAAAATAGACTGTTTATATACAATATGTCTATTGTATATAAACAATCTGTTTTCATTCACTATTTTTTTTCCTTTGTTTCTCTTACCGTAACACACAGCAAAGAACTAGAAGATGTGTTGGGACGTTTGAGGGATTAAGCATGGCTGGTGTATCTGATCTCATGCAGGCAAGAAATGCCCTCATTCTTCTGTTTTTATCCTCCACAGCTTTTCCTAGCCATAACTTCTTTAAGTTGGGACACGTCCACTCTCTAAAAGCAAGTGCTTCTACCAGTTCTGGAGTCTGGGGTGATTTCCCCTTGTAAGCAGCCCATTCCTTCACTAAAACGGGGGGAACTGAAAAAAGTAACAATAGATATTACTGATTTAAATTATACTCCATTTTCTAATGACAACAATCTGCATTATTATTTCAAATTGTTGGTGGAAAAATTTATGACATTACAATCGTCATTAAGGAAACATACAAATCCCAATAGATATGGATTTTATCTATGAATTATACAAAGCTGGGTAGCAATCTGGGCTGCGAGGAGGGTGTAGAGGGGATTCAGGGGGATATAGGCTAACTAAATAGACAAAGGCATGGCCAAGAGAATACAATATGGAAAAAGATAAGTGAAGTTTTTTTTTCAGTGGTGAGACTAAAAGCTGAATAAGAATCATTAAATGTCATCAAGCAGGTAAGAAACAAGGAAGACAAACTGCACATTGGCCTTTATTGCAAGAGGATTGGAGTACAAGAGTAAAAGCATCCTACTTGCTCCAATTATATACGGCCCTGGAATACCATGTAAGTGTCTGACCTCCCTACCCAAGGAGGGGTATACTTACGATAGAAGGCATGCAGGTTTGTCATACAAGAAGAGATTAAGTAGATTGGGCCTAAGCTCTCAAAGAGCAAAAAATGAAAGGTCATCAAACTGAAACATTAACTGTTTCTCTCCCCAAAGATGCTGCCAAATCTGCTGAGTACTACAAACTGGATCATGCAGTTCCAAGTTTCTGTTTGCTGTATGATTGAAATCCAATGGAAATAAAAATGTAATAAGGAAAACAAAAAAAAACTCAGGACTTAATGAGAGGTGCAAGAGTCTGCGATATTTCTTTTAGGTCCTCAGTGCATGCAAGCACAAGAGATCCACATTTGCACAATGACATTCAATGTACACCTGGATGCCACTTCCTGGATTTCTGTTCTCATACGAGTGGCCCATGCAGGCCAAGGGCCCTCATGCAGAAAAAAGCCTTCACAACCTCATGAGGCCAGCTTCAGCATAACTTAAAGGTGGGTAGCCTGAGATGTCCTCTTAAGGAATATACCTGATTTTTTTCTCAGTACCCTGAAAGTGCTCCACCACTTGCTCACAACTTTCACTCCCTCACTTTATCATGTTCCCTCCCAACCCCCATCCACTAATCTGCCTCCTTAACTTCTGTCCCAAATCCAATGGTCGAAGGATGCAACCCAATCACCCTACTGATTGGTATTGGCATTGCACTCAAGAGTGGAACCTCTTTCTGCAGTAGATGCTTCCTCCCAAAGACCCTACCGACCCTTGCTCTAACCCATCTGCCAACCTTCCTGCCTGAACTCTTCTGTGATCCTCACAAGTGTACCTGTAGATTGACAATGCCCCCCCCACCTCAAAAGAGGCCCTGATCACTACCTACCAATTTCGTGCCAAGCCAGCACCCACTTTGTAAATGCTGATCCAGCACCCACTCCTCTGCTTACGAATCTCTCTTCCGACCTCTGATTTCCCCTTTCTTCATTCCTGGGCCTCTTTCCTCCATGACCTTTCTGGACACAGCCCTGGATCTACAAATTTCCTTCACGTGCTCCATCATTTCATTTCAATTTCTGAACAATAACATTTCAAACAGTTGATCTTTCAGAGATTTCATAAAGTGTAAAGACATGAAACATTACCACTGTTGCACCCTCTGCAGATACTGCCAGACTTGCAGAGTGGTTCCAAAACTTTGTTTTTATTTCAGATTTCCAGCACCCACAGGACATTGCTTTTACATATTTATATGCTTGTCATGGTTTCAACTATCGATGAAACAAGTGAAAACGTGAATGTTGTTAACACTAGTCTAACGTCTAATATATAGGTAATATGTAGAAGGACAATTTTCATGGATGTTTGGTGGAGGAAAAGGAAAGGGGTTGCTTTGGAAGGGAAGGAAGGAGAAATGCAGCATTATGCTGTTGTAAATTGGCCAGATCTACATACAGTGATGCAAGTGGTCCAGAGTCATACACAATACTATATTTGTATCATCAGTAAACTATTCTGAAAAATTCACTTTGTTCTGAAGTACTGTGGGCAACGGCACATGCAGCTGAACATACATTTAAATTTTTACATCTGCACATACTTGTCACTTTATTATAAACTTTTAATTCCTAATTCAAGATGTAAATACATAAACTCATCTGGGTGTCATCAAGATCAGAGACTAGGTATTCAGTGGAGAGCAACTCAACAATTCCCTCAGTTCCTGTCTATGCCCCCAAGTTTTTTGGCAATCCATAAGAACAAGTCATTTGTGTTATGCAATACTCTTCAGTTGCCCAGTGAGGGTGGCTCCAAAAAATTCTCATGAAGCCAAGACAATCCAGAACAAAGCAGCACTTCATCCAACACCTGAAATATTCACTCCCTCCACTATTAGTACACATGGGCTGCAGTGTATACCGTCCACAAGATGTGCTTTTGCAACTCAACTTGACTTCTTTTTTTATTAATTAAATTGATTAATTTTTATTATATATATTGTTATGTAATATTATTATTTTATATTATTTATTATATAATATTCTATTATACATTATATAGTATACTATATATTATATAAAATATAATAAATTAATTGACTAATTTAAAACAACCTGTTTTAAATTAAATCTAAGGACAACACTGAAGGATTCTAACTGATGTGCTCTAATGAAATTTCTTCACATTTCCTTGAAATCATCTACTGATTTAAGGCTGCTGCTATTTAGAATTTCTTTGGAGGTGCATATCCTTTATAAAGATACAATTTCAAATGCAGATGCATCAGACTATGCATTTCTAGGATCACAGTCTGCTCCAAAGTACAATCAATACATACCACCTAAATTCAGGATTAATATATTGCCTTCTAATTTGTGCATGTGAGCTATCTTAATAAGTTCCTGGGTAAATTACTTGAAAGAATCAAGCCCGCCCACCTATCTCCCTACCCCACCCCCACCATAAATTAAAAAGCAAGGCTTAGGTCTGGAGTTAAAACAACACCACTTCTGGCTTTCTAGCATGTTAGTCCCTTATTCAAAAAAGTACAGTAGGGATAAGCCAGGAAACTACAAGTAGGTGAGCCTTACATCAATAGTAGGTGCATGGATAGGAAA
Source organism: Pristis pectinata (assembly GCF_009764475.1). Taxonomy (NCBI): domain Eukaryota; kingdom Metazoa; phylum Chordata; class Chondrichthyes; order Rhinopristiformes; family Pristidae; genus Pristis; species Pristis pectinata. The sequence goes on from NC_067410.1 coordinate 22,077,933, forward strand.
GGTTTAGAGAGATATGGGCCAAACACAGTCACCTGGTCAGCAAGGAAGGGCCCGCTTCCAATCTGTATGACTCTATCACTCCAGGGAAGTTATTGGAAAAAAATTTAAAGGACAGGATTTACGTTCACTTGAAAAGCAGGGGCAGATTAGGAGGAGTCAACATGGTTTTGTGTAGGGGAAATAGTCTCACTAATTTGATTGAGTTTTTTTGAGGAGGTAACTAAGAAAATTTGTGAAGAGGGCAGTAAACGTAGTTTACATGGTCCTCGGCAGGGCTTTTAACGTTCTGCATGGTAGGCTGGTCTGGGTTAGGGCATGTGGGATCCAAGATGTGTTGGTAAACTGGATCCAAAATTAGCTTAGTGATAAGAGGCAGAGGTTAGTGGTCAAGGGGTGTATTTCTGACTGAGGCATTGAGTATAAGAGTTGGGATGTCATGTTGCAGCTGTACAAAACAGCAGTCAGGCAACACATGGAGTACTGGGTACAGTTCTGATCATCACACCACAGAAAGGATATGATTACATTACAAAGAGTGCAGAAGAGATTCACAAGGATGTTACTGGGACTGGAGGGCTTGAGTTATAAGGAGAGATCGGATAGGCTGAGTTTATTCTCACTGGAACGTAGAAGGCTGATGGGTGACCTTATAGAGGTTTAGTAAATTATGAGGGGCATGGGGTAGATAGTCAGTTTTTTCCAAGGTTGGGGGAGTCCAAAACTAGAAAGCACGTTTAAGGCGAGAAGGGAAAACATCTGAGGGGCAAGTTTTTTCTACATTCCTATACTTTGGAAATAATCATGTTATCATACTTATTAATTGTCTTGTTTATCTTAATTCTAATAAAGTTAAAAGACTGGAACAGTATTATTGGATGGTCATGTTATAATGCTTCAATATTCTAAGTTTAGTTAATATTTCAGCTGACCTAACTGATGACACTTGAATTGTGCACTAAAGCAATATCAAATCTCTCTGCAAACCATGTTTCATTTTGGGGGAATATATGTATAACTTATTTGCTGAAAGCTGGTTAAGTTTCTGAGTTGCCTTTAAACTTTATTCATATTCTGACAGCAGTTTATGAATCCAACTCCTAAAAAATTTCTTGTAGAAGTGATGTCTGATGATAGCATGGCCTTGTGAGTGAAAAGTAGTGTCTCACGAATTTGAGTTTTTTTTGTAGAGGTTTGATGAGGACAGAGCACTTGATGTTGTCTACGTGGACTTTAGCTGGTCTGGAAGTTAGATCACATGGGATCCAGGGTGACCTAGCCAACTGGATTCAAAATTAGCTTAGTGGATGGAGATAGTAGATGGTAATGGAAGTTTTTGTTTTCAGATTAGAGGCCTGTGACCAGTGGGGTGTCGCAGGTTTCAGTAAGGGGTCCACTGTTGTTTGTCATATACATTAACAATTTGGATGAGAATATAGGTGGCATAATTATTAAGTCTGTGGATAACAAGCAAGGCTATCTAAGGCTGCAACAGGACCGAGATCAATTGGGGAAATGGCCAAGGAATGAGAGATGGAATTTAACTCGGAGAAGTGTAAAGTGATGCATTTTGGGAAGCTAAACCAGAGCAGGATATACACAGTGATGACAGGGCCCGGGACAGTACTGTAGAACAGAAAGACATAGTTCCCTGAAAGTAACAACAAGGGTAGACAAGGTGATGAAGAAGGCGTATGGTATGCTTGCCTTCATAGGATGGAGCACTGAGTACAAGAATTGGGACATCATATTACAGCCGCACAAGATGCTGGTGAGACTGCACCTGGGATATTGTGTATAGTTCTGGTTGCCATACTATAAGACGGATGTGATTAAGCTAGAGAGAATGCAGAAAAGATTCAGAAGGATGTTACCAGGACTGGAAGGCTTGAGTTATAAGGAGAAGCTGGATAGGCTTGGAGTGTTTTCTCTGGAGCAAAGGAGGCCGAGGGATGATGTTATAGAGGTTTATAAAATCACGAGCATCATAAAGTGGATTGTTACAGTCTTTTTCCCAGGGTAGAGGTGTCTAAAACTGGAGGGCATAAGTTTAAGGTGAGAGGAATGATTTAAAGAAGACCTTTGCAAGCAAGTTTCCACACAGAGGGTGGTGGGAATATGGAATGAGCTGCCAGAGAAAGTGGTAGAGGGGGTACAATCAGTGTTTAAAAGACATTTAGACAGGCATATGGATAGGAAAGGTTTAGAGGGATATGGACCAAATGCAGGCAAGTGGGAGTAGCTCAGGAAGACATGCTGGTCGGCATGGACAAGTTGGGCCAAAGGGCCTGTTTCCATGTGGTATAACTCTATGACGCTAAGATAATCATGCAAGTTATCCATCCAAAAACACTGTGCTGTTCCTCCTTATTACTGCATCTAAATTATTTTTGCACCTGCACCTACATATGTACATTTGAATGTCTACTTCAAATGCTGATCACTCTTTGAATAACCCCCTGTAATTGTAATTGGTTTATTATTGTCACATGTACTGAGATTTTTGTTTGCATGCTTTCCAAACATATCATTCCATACAGAAGTACATTGAGATAGTACAAAAGAAAAAAAAACAGAATGCAGAATATAGTGTTACAATTACCAAGAAAGTGCAATTCAGGTAGACAAATAAAGTGCAAGGGCCATGATGAGACAAACTGAGAGATCAAGAGTTCATATTTAGCTTATAAAAGATCCATTCAAGAGTCTTACAACAGTGGGATATAAGCTGTCCTCAAGCCTGGTGATACGTGTTCTCAAGCATCTGCCTTCTACACATTGGGAGGGAGGAAGAAGAATGAATGACCGGGGTGGGAGGGGTCCTTAATTACGTTGGCTGCTTTCCTGTGACAGTGGGAAATGTAGACAGAGTCAATGGAGGGGACACTGGTTTTCGCAGTGGACTGGGCTGCGTTCACATCTCTCTGCAATTTCTTGCGATCTTGGGCAGAGCAGTTGCCATACCAAGGTGTGATGAATCAGGATAGGATGCTTTCCATGCTGCATCTGTAAAACTTGGTGAGAGTCATCGGGCATATGCTGAATTTCCTTAGCCTTCTGAGGAAGTAGAAGCGCTGGTGTGCTTTCTTGGCCATAGCGTCCATGTGGCTGAACCAGGAAGAATTGTAGGTGATGTTTACACCTAGGAACTTGAAGCTTTGAAATCATCTCCACCTCAGCATCATTGAAACAGACTGGAGCGTGTACTCCACCCCACTTCTTGAAGTCAATGACCTGTTATCAATTCTAAGGTTACTATTTTGAAACTGTATTCTGTTTTCCCACTAATAAGGTTCAAATCAAAACAACATTCCAGGTAAACTTTTTCTATATTGTCACTTGTTTTATATAAGACAAAGGTTAATTTTTGACATCTCTTTTCTAGGTCATAAAACTCAGTTTCTCTGATTGATAACTCCATTACTTGAAATGGGAGGTTAAACACATATGTCCTCTGTACTGCTGCTAGAGTTTAACATGTCTTTCTTATACTCTGGCAACCAGAATTGCACATTGAATTTAAGACAGAGTCTGACGTATAAAGATACGATTTGATATTAGGAGCAATTCTTCATTAAATATCTACATATTGCGGGCCATCTTGGGTTATGTTTCTTTCTTTCTACAATAATTTTTTATTAAATCCATGAAAAAAAATACAGAGTACACGCATCAAAAAAGAGAGTAAAAATACTACCAAATACGTTGTGTTAAATCATACTTAAGATCACAGTACTCTAAATTAATAATCACATATATTAGTTAGTTAATAAAAGAAAAAAAATTGAAATATTTTATTATAAAAAAAATCTACTCCCACTACCAAAAACCTAAGCTGCTTGATGGAAAAAACAACAAGGAACAACCCTTAAAAACTTAACAGTGTCAGCCAATTTCTGCGTTTTAATCACCAAATTAGAGATTTTGAAAATAATTCAAAAAAGGTCCCCACAAGGTTTGAAAGTCTAAGTTAGATTCAAAAACTGAACAGTGAATCTTCTCTAGATTCAGGTATGACATAACATCCTGTAACCATTGAGCATGGGTAGGAGGAGTAACTTCCTTCCATTTAAGCAATACAGCTCTCCTGGCTATAAGAGAAATAAAAGCCAGAATGTATAAATCAGAAGTCTTCAAAGTTATATCTTTTTCTCCAACGATCCCAAATAGAGCAGTCAAAGGATTAAGTTTAAAATTTATTTTGAAAAGTACAGAAAAAGTATGAAAGGCCTCTGTCCAATATTTTGTAAGACGCTGACACGTCCAGAACATGTGAATTAAAGAAGCCACTCCATTATTACATTTGTTACAATAAGGAGATATATTGGAATAAAAACGGGATAGTTTATCTTTAAACAAATGAGGTCTATGGACCACTTTAAATTGAAGGAGAGAATGACGAGCACATAATGACGAAGTATTAACCAACTTGAAAATTTCATTCCAAGTTTCCTCAGAAATTGACATCTAGAAATCTTGTTCCCAAGTGTTTTTAATTTTATCTAGTGGCAACTTACTCATTCCTAGTAATCAGTCATAAGTATTAGATATTGAGCCATCCTGAAAGGGTTCCAAATTAAAAATTGCATCCAATAAATTTTTATCAGGACTCAAAGGAAAAGAATGTAATTGAGATCAAAGAAAATCTCTAATTTGTAAATATCTAAAAAAATGAGTTTTTGGTAAATTATACTTGGTAGACAATTGTTCAAACGAAGAAAGGTTTCCTTCAACAAACAGATCTTGAAAACAAGTAATACCTAATTTGTCCCACTCTTTAAAAACTACATCAGTCATAGAAGGTTTAAAAAAATAATTAGAGAAAATGGAACTGGACAAAGAAAAGCTCAATAAACCAAATCCTCAAATAAAATCAAATAAAAAGAAATAAAGCCGATTTATTAGGAGCAACTAATTTAGTGGATGACCTATCTAATTTGGGATCTAACCAGAAATTAAAATCTCCTCCCAACACCAAAGAGTAAAAGTTCAAATCTGGTAGGAATGACAAAAATCGTTCAAAAAATCCTGGGTCATTCGTATTTGGAGCATAAATATTAGCCAATACCATTGGTCTGTATTTATTTTCCCTGATATTATAACGAAACGACCATTAGTATCAGTTATTACCTTATGGGGATATACTTAAACTACAACAAAGAGACCAAAATCAGCAAATGTAATCTGAGTTCTAGTAGGGCAGAACATGCATACATTTCAAATCAATTGTAGCAGAAATAAGCACCAATGTGTCACTGAAAATCCTCAGCCATGAATGTTCATAAACTAGAGGTTACATTAGATTTCACATCCATACTGACAGTAAACTCATTAAATTTCTCACAGTGGTAGCCAGACTTCAAAAAGGGTTATCTAACCAATTTTTAAAAATCACAACTTCATTTAGAAACTCATCTTCAAGTAAAATCTGAAGTCCAATTATCTACACCACAGTTATTTCACCTGTGTAAATTTAGAAGTTCCAGATTACAATTGTTCATTAGGACTTATAAAGAATTTATGGAATAGTTTCACCATATCTAACATAATCTGACTCCCTTTGAACTGATTCTACTTCATTACATCTAAGAAAAAAATCAAGTACAAGTCATTTGAATGAAGTTCATTTTAGAAGACCTATGAGGACTTTAGTCATCCTTGGAAAAAGATGTGATGGTCAAACTGAAGAAACTTAGAGGTAGCACTCTTACCTCTGAGTCAATAAGTTACTCACTGAAGTCCTATGCCAGAGACTCGAGTTCATAACACCTCAGATGACACTTCAGAGAAACAGAGAAGGATCATTGCACTGATATAGGTTCTGTATTTTGGATGAGCCATTAAACTGAGACCCTATTAACTCGCTTGGAATGGATGGACATAAAATGACTTCATAAGACTATTTGAAAAATAACAAGAGTATTTCCACAGAGACTGGCCCAAAATTCATCCCTCAACTAAAACCAGAACCAGGTGATCCGGCCACTTATTTCACTGCTGCTTGTGCTATCTTGTGTGTATATTGACTGCTCTATTTCCGACATTACAGGAACTATTTTTCAGAGGTATTTTATTGATTTTAAAGTTTCTTGCTTGGGATGTCATGAGATCATAGAAGACAACATACAAAGGCAAGTACAGTTTTTACTCTAAGATGAAAAACATAATTGACTGAACTGAGTTCTTGTATATTTTAATAAGCTTGATGTGAACTTGAAATACTTTTTGCCAAAATACTGCACAGAAACTAGAAATCTACTTTCACAGAATTCTTACTAAAACCATCAGATGGAAAGATGCACAACACATGCAAAAATGCTCTCACATAAGGGAGTAGCAGCAAATCTCAAACGGCAATGATACCTATAAGGGGAGAAAAACTGCATGGGTAGAACACATGATCATAATAAACCAAAGCAGAAATAGCCCAATATCACCTTTTGAGGGAGCTTCAAGGAAATCTGGCTTTCCTGCATATCAACCTTTTTTTTCACCCAATGAACACATCCTGATCCCCTTCACATCCAAAAATCTATCAGCTTCAGCCTTGAATACATGCAATAACCAAGGTGCAGAATTCTAAAGATTTGCAACCCTTTGCTTAATTTCTCCTCTTCTCAGTCCTAAATGGCTGACCCCTTATCTTGAGATTATGCTGCATAGTCCTGGACTCTCCACCATAAAAGCAACTTCTTAGTACCTCCACTGTCATACATCTCAGAAAATGAGATCATCATCCATTCTTCTAAACTCCAATGATTAAAGGCCAGCATTCCTCATTGCTCTTTAGAGGACAACCCACTCATCCCAGGATCCAATCCTATGAAAATGCTATTGCAAATATAACAACAGAGAATGCTAGAAATAATCAGGATGTTAGGAGGCATCTATAGAACGGGAAATAGAGTTAAAGTTTCAATTCTGAGTCCCTTCGTCAGGTGAAGAGTTTTGGACCTTAAATGTTAACTGTTTCTTTTCCCACAGATGCTGCCTCACCTGCTGAGTGTTTCTACATTTTCTGTTTTATTTCATGTTTCCAGCAGATTTTCTGATTTCCATTGCCAGCAAGTTATTTTTAAGATACTGAGACTAAAATGCACACGGTACTCCAAATATGGTTTCACCAAAGTCAACCCTCTAGCAACAAAGTCAATGCACTACTTGCCTTCCCAACTGCTTGCTGCACCAGCAGAAGTGCTCTGTGGCTCCTGAATCAGCACACTAGATTTCTCTGTACACAAACATATCCTGTTTTCTCACAAGTGAAAAATGATTCTGTGTTCCAATTCCTCTATTTCCAGCACAGTATTCAATCTGTCACCCTATGAACTCAATGTGGTCACACCCTTTTTACAGAAACTGTCCTTCCCATCTCACTTCCCCACCTTACTTTTAATCAATAACAAACTTTAATATGTCACATTGTCTTTTAGCATAGATACATTGTGAACAACTGTGGGCATTACATGCAATATTGTGGCACTCCACTAGTAACAGTCTGCCAACCTGATGAAAGACCCATCAAATCCTACTCTCTCACTTTTGGTGCTCACGATGAGATTACCTCCACATTGGTAAACCAAATACAAGTTGGGTGACTGATGTGCAGTCCACAAACACGCCCTGAGCCTTTGGGATTCAACAACAACTTAACAATTTCAGACCAAATGCTGTCCAACTTGCCAACTATTTTCAGCATTTTCTGTTTTCATTTCAGATTTTCAGCAACTTTTTACTTTTCCATTCATACTATTTCCTGTCTTTTAGGCATTTCTCTGACGATACTTATGTTATCTCCAACCCAATCGCCTTTGTTTTATGTAACAACCTTTTATATGGCACTTCATCAAAAGCTTTTTGGAAAATCCAGATATACTACAGCAAATCATTTCCCCTTAACCACCCTGCTAGTGCTAAACTCGGAAAATTAAATTTCTCTGACACTATTATCCTCTTATAAAAGTTTATTACTGAATTATTAGTCCCTAAATACCCTTCTCCTGTATGACCAATGATGGATACCAGCATTTTCCTTCATGTCTTTTTTCAGTTCTTCCTGTAGTAGCATTTTTAGCAAATATTTTACTTGTGTAAAGTCCTGTGACTATATTTATACATCAAGCTGCACCCAAAAACTTATGCTGTGAGGTTACGATGGCATCTCATTCATGCACCTTCTGTGTACTTAACCTTTCATTCAAATAAATTTGTGCCCCATTCAACAACTTCTCAAATTACCAAAATGGATGTATTTTTCATAAGGGAATACCAATTTTTAGAAAGGAATAATTATATGTACACATCCAATCCAATTATCTCTAATCATCCTTATTTCTCTTTCTGTGCCCGGCCCAAAAGAAATACTGATAAATCCAGGTTCTATGACATTCAAAAATACAGTTTTGACAATCTAATTGGTTTCAATGCCCTGCAAACTGTTTTGCATTTACTAACGAAGATTTCATGTTTAGTTTGGTATCTAAAACAATTTTTTGACTTGTATTTGTTTGATTAAGATACTCCCAGCATAAACTTTTAAACTGCTATGCTACAGATATCCAGCAGAAAATATGAAAATAACTTACTTTCAGTAGGGAATCTATTTTTTCTTAGTGCAAGTCTTTCAGCCTTTTTCCTAGCCTCAGCCAGGCTAAAGAGGACTCCATATACACACTGCCGTATTGGCCTATATAGCAAAGCAGCAGGAGGCAAGTCCTTATTGGCTTCATCTTCTATGCTAATGGAGATCTTAATCTCACCCTATAATTAAAAACAAAGTATGCATCATTAGATAGTATTCATTACTTTTGTAGAGCTTTCCTTCTGTTCCTCCACTCCAACCCACCAGCCACATCCCCTCCCGCATCTTTTCTTTGGCTTTGTACTTGCTCGCAAACAGTTAAACCTACAACTACTTCCAGTTCTCGTGAAAGGTCACTAACTCAAAATGTTAATTGCCTTGAGATGCTGTTTGATCTGCTTATCGTTACCATCAATTTCTATCTGTGTTCATCAGTAGTATTTCCTTTCGGCTTCTATTTGGTAAATAAGTAGAATCAATAAATTAAAAGCTTGATTCACATTGAAGGACAATGGAAATCTCATATGTAAAACTCAACAACATCAATGGTTTATTATATCAAGATGTTTTTACTTTTTTGTGCAAATAATGCTCCACAATAGCTTAAAGGAGGCAATTCCAAAATTTTGACCCAATGATTGAAGATACAAGCCTTTCAGCTTTTGCTGTTGAGGTTACAGGACAAGAAACTGTAATAATAACAACTATTTTCTCTCCCTGGAGATGCTACCGATCTGCTGAGTATTTCCAGCATTCTCCATTTTATTTTAAATTTCCAGCACCTCACAGTTCCTTTGCTTCTTTTCCACTCTCCCTCCTCTACTCCCATTCATCTCCTTCTGTTTATATCATCTCCAGACAGATTCATTCTTTTATATTCTTTATAAGAATACAAAGCAGTACTTTTCCAAGTCAGGATTGCGAGACACTTGGCAAGAATTTTAAGAGTCAGTATAACTGATAGTGGATGTCATAGCGAAAGTGAGTAGCTAGGCAACAACCTGATATACATATGATTCTGTAAAAATTTAAAATTAGGTTGCATTCCAGACTACTCCATCTTTTCTCAGTGCATTCTGTCCCACTAACTGAACAGATAAGCCAGAACTGTACTAATGCCACTGTAATTCTTAGTACCGATTCATAATCCTGTAAAATGCCATGGCATAAGGTCAAACATAAGCAAGACCACTTGCTGATGACTATTTACCACCTACCCTCAGCTGATTTCTCTACCTTAAACATCATTTGGAAGAACACCAACTACAGAAAGGGCATAAAATATATTCCAAAGGGGAACCTTCCATGTCCATCATTTACAGTGGCTTAGGAGCACCATTAGTGACCAACCTGGACCTAATTGTATGATCAGACCTGTGAGGTATCAAGAGGAAAACTTAACGTCCTTGCTGATCTACATGCCACTGAAGCACCTGTCCAGATACCAAGCTGGGGCATCATGAAGATGAAGACCAGCCTTCCCAGTGTGGATGGCCTCTATTATATTGTGTGGCACTTCCACTTCAAATAAATTTAATTAACTGATTTAACATAGGCTGAGCGTCCATTAGTTGCTGTGGGCCAACACTGACAGCACTATATTTCACTCAAATCTATCATCTCATGGACTGCACATCCTTCTCTCTTCCATTACCCACAAGCCTGGTGACCAATCCTGAGTCAATGATTGTGGAAGAACATGCTAATTGCAACATCAGGCATACTTAAAATTAAGATACCAACCTGATTAAGCTTCAGCAGTAATGCATGCATGCTAAGCAATGGGAGTAGCAAGATACAGAGAGAAACAAGCGATTTCAAAACTAATCAAATCAATGCTCCTAAGTAGCAAGATACAGAGAGAAACAAGCGATTTCAAAACTAATCAAATCAATGCTCCTAAGCCCAAACCACAGCCGGGTGTGAATGATCCCAGATAATTAATCAACACCAGGTGGTCCCATGAACATCCCTGTCCTCAATAATAGCAAGTCCAGCATGAGTGCAAAAGATGAAGAGTCAGCATCCACATTCAGCCATGAGTGCTGGGTGAGTGATCCATCTCAAGCTACCTGCTCTTTCTCACACCATTATAGATGCTTATCTTTAGTCAGATTAATTCTACATGATATACATCAACAATAAAGTGATGGAAAGGTGACACTGACACTGTTATCAAACATCAATTACCCACCAATGGCCTGCTCATTTATACACAGTTTAGATACTGCCAGAAAGTCTCAGTCCCACACTCCATTACAAGCAAAAAAAAGAGAGCTTAGACAAGGTATGAGTTACTGTACTTGATATCAAAGCAGCATTTGACCAGGTATGTCAGGTCATTAGAAGCCCTGGTAAAATTGAAGTCTATGGGAATCAGGGGTAAAAGTCTCCTCTAAGCTGGAGTCATAACTCGCAGAAAAGACATTGTGAATGTTGGGGGTCAATCACAGAGGTCCCAGGTCACTGCTGCATACTTTCCTGAACCCAACGGTCTTTAGCTGCTTATCAATGATCTTCCATCATAAAGCCAGAAGGGAGGATGACTGCTGATTAATGTTCAATTCCATTCAGAGCTCCTCAAAAACAAAGGGAAGCAGCATATAGATCCAAGCAATAAGATCAATATATCTTATTGATATATTACTGGCAAATAACAGTCTCACCATACAAATGCTAGGCAAGGATGATCTCAACAAGACAGAATCTACTATTTGCCTTAATATTCATACAGAATTATCAATACTACCTTTCCCATCACCATCCCAAGGGTTACCCCTAACCAAAGTCTCAACTGAACCAGCAACATAAATATTGTGGCTATGAAGCTAAGTCAGAGGCTAGGTATCCCATCACAAGTGACTCATCTCCTGACTCTCAAATCCTTTCGACCATATACAAGGCACCAAAATCAGGTGTGTTGTGGAATATTCTGGGATGAAGGCAGCTCCAACAACACTCAAGTATCTCAACACCATCTGTGTCAAAGTACACTGCTTGATAAGAACAGTGGCTCCATAGTAACAGCTCACCTCTATGTTTCACACCAAGCCACAAACCATCCTGTATCAGAAATATCAATGTTTCCTCAATTACATTACTTGAACATCTTGGAGTTGCTTGCCTAATAGCACTGAGAGCATCTTCACTGCTTGGAGTGCAGCCAGTTGAGATGGTAGTTAACTACCATCTTTACATGGGCAATTAGGGATAGGCAATATATGGCCTTGACAGCAGCACGTACATTCCTCAATGAATTGAACAAAAATCTAGAATATACTCTCCAGGCAAATTACGTTGATTATCAACAGAATGATGCCCACTGGCAGTGTTGCCAATCATCCATATGTATTTCTTCAATGTTGCTGAACTTCTCAAAAGCAATTATTCTACATCCATTCAAAAAATTGGAGAACATTCCATCACTATCCAAAATGGAGGCTTGTAAATTATGGAGAGCCTGACAGAGATTGAGTTGAATCATTTATTCCAGAGTCTGCAGCTTCTTCTGTGCCTTGACAAATCTAGTCCAGTCAGAAATTTAAAGGCCAAAGAGAAAACAACACTGGTATCAGGTTATAGGATAAGGACCTTTTCTTTTGTGGTGATATGGCATAAACATTACCTACATAAGCATTCTGGTTTGTTGTCTAAGTCATCCTGTAGTGTGAAAAGTGCTGTCTCATTGAGCACTTATGGATGAAATGGGAAGTGTCACTGTTTAACTTATTATTGAAGGAAGGTCACTAATGAAGAAATCACAATTGGTTTAGCCAAAGACCCCATTCTGAGAAACTTCTGCAGATATTATCTTGGGCCAACTTGCTTTGTAAAATTATATAACCAGCACTGGAGAGTTTTTAATCTGACCTCAATTGTATAAGGCCAGTCGATGCCCAATACAGTCAAGTACTCCCTTTTCAATATTCTTGCCTCTGAAATTAGAATGGACAATGCTACAAAAAAAGAGTAGGTCAGCGAGCATTGGTATTGAAATGGCATATTTTTATGATTTGATACCCTCCTTTAGGAAGTGTCAGGTTTGCAACTATTTTTTTGAAGAACTACACATCAAAATCTCTATCCTACCTTTTGATATTAGATTGCTGACTAACCTGTGACAAATTTCCAGCACTTTCTATTTTTAACCCTTTCCACAACTGGATTACAACAGGAAGATAGAAAATAATACACCAACTATCAAAAGGTCAGGGAATAAAATGGCATCTTTAAAAAATACAAATGTGCAAATAAAATCATTTCCCTTAAGAAATCACTCATCAGCCATGCACAAATTCTTCTAAACATCACTAGCATAATTTAGTAATACCACTGCATAACTGTGACTTGACATAGAACCTAGAATGGGGTTCAAAAGTTTGGCATTAGAACCAAATGGACGTTAGTCACGATGAGTGCACAATCAATTATCCTGCACAAAAAATGGTGGAAAAAAATCTTGCACAGAAGCAGCAATTAAAACGTAAGAACCGTAATTCTGAAGTAAATAAAATTTGAATTTGATATGGGGACTCAAGATTATTTAGATAATTGAGACAGTTATTAGAAACCTTCATTTACACAATTAGTGATTGGCACCATATTGCTCATGGGAATGTACAGTCAAATTAGAATTAAATCATTTATTTATTTATTAGTCACATGTACATTGAAACACACAGTGAAATGCGTCTTTTTGCGTTACTGAGAATGTGCTGGGGGCAGCCTGCAAGTGTCGCCACTCTTTCAGTGCCAACATAGCATGCCCACAACTCCTAAACCGTACATTCTTGGAATGTGGGAGGAAACCCACGCAAACACATGGGGAGAATGTACAAACTCCTTACAGACAACGGTGGGAATTGAACCCATGTCGCTGGCGCTGTAATAGTGTTACACTAACCGTGTAATCCCGGGACTAAAGATATTATAATGAAAAATGGTCATATTTGCTCCAATTATCTGTACGAAAGATTTCTTCCTTACATTTAATACCCTAATGGAACAAGTACCACTGAAATTCTATTTACTCCACTATAAACATTTCAGCGAGATTGTAGAAACAACAAAACTTATGAGGCAAGCAGTATCATTATTCTACAATTTGAAACAAAATATTCAGCAATAATTATTGGAAGAAGATCAAGGGGAGGGAATCAATGATGCGTAACAGAAATGCAACTTCTAGCATCTAATATCAACACCAGCACTCCCTTGTCAAGCACAGTACTCATCAGATGGATGTGGTTACTGACTTAATTTAAATACCGACCTAAGAAGAACCTCTCCCAATAGTCTTGTCAGTTCTACTCACACTTCTGCCTCAATTTCACTTCCATTGAAACAAGTTAGGATCCAGGTGGTTAAAGATAGAGCAGCCAACGGTGTAGTCAAGATAGTGGAGAAGCAAGTAAGGGGCCAGAATTTGAGAAGTGTGATTAGAGGGAAGGTAAGCGTTAGGCAATAAAGAGGCTTAAACATGAGGAAGATAATTTAAAATGCTGAGGAATAAGTGACCTGGAAGCCCATGTAAGTTATTAAGCACATATTGAACAGTTAGTTAGACAGCCTGTGTGTAATAGCCAAATCGTGCAGTATCATCCTCAGTAGCCATGTGTGGTCATAATTTGGCACTGAACTTAGTCAGCAGGCAGTTATTGACAATGTATAACATAGCTTGTGTATTATTATTGCTACAGTCTGGATTGTTGCAAAGACTCCTAGGGTGGAAGTTGGCTTTGGACAGACCTTGCCCTATCTAAAACCCATTCAACAAGACACATTGACAGTGTGGTATATTGAAGCCAGGTGGGTGGAATGTGGATCTGAGTCTTAGAGACGCAAGCATGGAAAAAGGCCATTTGACCCACCACATCCACGCTGAATAGCAGGCACTCATCTGCACTAACCCCATCTCCTAGCACTTGGTCCATATCCACCCAAGCCTAAACAATTAAAGTGCTCATCTAGACAATTCTTAAATGCTGCCAGTGACCCCACTTTAACCACTCTTGGGCAGTGATTTCCAGGTACTCACTTGGACATAGGTTTAAGGTGAGAGGGAGGAGGTTTAAAGGAGATCTGAGGGGTAAATTTTTCAAAGAGTAGTTGGGATTTCCAATGAGCTGCCAAAGGAGGTGTTGGAGGCAGGAGCAGTAACAACATTTACCAGGCATTGTGACAGGTAATTGAGTAAGTGGGGTACAGAGGGATATGGAACAAATTCAGGCAAATGGCATTTGTATAGATAAGCATGATGGTCGGCATTGACATGGTGGGCCGAAGGCCTCTTTCTATACTATACAATTCTATGACACACCACTTTCTGGGGGAAAAAGCTCCTCCTCATATCCCCATTCAACCTCTTCCCCCTTATCATATATCTATGTCCTCTTGTTTTGTCTACGTCTGATATGGGGAAATGTTTCCTGCAGTATACCCTATCTATATCAGGTTTGCTAGTGTGGTTCAGGAGGGTTTAAACTAGATTGTGAGGGGGAAGGGAACTGGAGGAGTAGGTCAGAAGAAGGGGATGGGGAAAAGTCAGATCTGACAGGTAGAGAGGCTTTGAGGAAGGAGAAGCAGAGTACAGGCTACAAAAGTAGTAAGGTGGATGGGCTAAAGTGCATTTACTTGAATGCGAGAAGCATCAGGAATAAGGGAGATGAACTGAGAGCTTGGATAAGTACATGGGACTATGATATTGTGGCTATTACAGAGACACGGCTGACATTGGGGCAGGAATGGATATTGAATATTCCTGGTTTTCAGTGTTTTAAAAAGGATGGGGGGGGGGGAGAGAAGAGGAGGAGGGGTGGTGATACTGGTCAGGGACACGGTTACAGCTGCAGAAAGGGTAGATAATGTAGAAGGATCCTCTCTAGAGTCAATATGGGTGGAAATTAGGTATAAGAAAGGGGCAGTTACCCTCCTGGGAGTATTCTATAGGCCCCCCGGTAGCAGTAGGGATACTGAGGAGTAGATTGGGAGGCAGTTTTTGGAGAAATGCAAAAATAACAGGGTCACTATAATGGGAGACTTCAACTATCCAAATATTGATTGGCACCTATTTAGCGCCAAAGGCTTAGATGGGGCGCAGTTTGTTAAGTGCGTTCAGGACAAATTCCTGACGCAGTATGTTGACAGGCCGACTAGAGGGAATGCCATATTAGATCTAGTTTTAGGCAATGAACCGGGTCAGGTGACAGATCTATCGGTGGGTGAGCATTTGGGGGACAGTGACCATTGCTCCATAACCTTTAGAATTGTCATGGACAGGGACAGGAGCAAAGAGGACGGGAAGACATTTAACTGGGGGAAGGCGAATTATGAGGCTATAAGGCGAGAACTTGGGAGTGTAGATTGGGGTGACATTTTTGAAGGGAAATGTACTATGGAGATGTAGTCGATGTTCAAGGATCTCTTGCAGGATGTTAGGAATAAATTTGTCCCGGTGAGGCAGAGAAGGAATGGTTGGGTGAAGGAACCGTGGGTGACGAGAGAGGTGGAATAACTAGTTAGGAAGAAGAGGGCAGCATACTTAAGGTGTAGGCAGCAAGGATCGGACAGGGCTCGTGAGGGATATAGAGTAGCAAGGAAGGAGCTTAGGAAAGGGCTGAGGAGAGCGAGCAGGGGACATGAAAAGGCTTTGGCGAGTAGGGTTAAGGAGAATCCCAAGGCTTTTTTCTCGTACGTGATGAGCAGAAGGATGGCTAGGGTAAAGGTAGGTCTGATTAAAGACAAAGGTGGGAGGATGTGCCTGGAAGCTGTGGAAGTGGGTGAGGTTCTCAATGAATACTTCTCTTCAGTATTCACCAAGGAGAGGGGTCTTGATGATGCTGAGAACAGTGTAGGTGAGGGTAATGTTCTAGAGTATGTAGATATTAAGAGAGAGGATGTGTTGAAGTTGTTAGAAAATATGTCCCCGGGGCCTGATGGCATATTCCCCAGGCTGCTTTGTGAGGCAAGGGAGGAGATTGCTGAACCGTTGGTTAGGATCTTTGAGTCCTCGTTGTCCACGGGGATGGTACCGGAGGATTGGAGGGTGGCAAATGTTGTCCCCTTATTCAAAAAAGGTAGTAGGGTTAGTCCAGGGAATTACAGACTGGTGAGCCTTACATCTGTGGTGGGTAAGCTGTTGGAAAGGATTCTAAGAGATAGGATCTATGAGCATTTGGAGAATCATGGACTGATTAGGGACAGCCAGCATGGCTTTGTGAAGGGAAGATCTTGCCTCACAAGCCTGATAAGGTTCTTTGAGGAGGTGACCAGGAAGATTGATGAGGGTAGTGCAGTCTACATGGATTTCAGTAAGGCGTTTGACAAGGGTCCGCATGGTAGGCTTCTTCAGAAGGTCAGAGGCCAAGGGATCTGGGGAAGCTTGGTCGTGTGGATTCGAAATTGGCTTGCCTGTAGAAAGCAGAGGGTTGTGGTGGAGGGAGTGCACTCAGATTAGAGGGCTGTGACTAGTGATGTCCCGCAGGGATCGGTTCTGGGACCTCTACTTTTTGTGATATTTATTAACGACTTAGATGAGGGGGTGGAAGGCTGGGTTAGCAAGTTTGCAGATGACACAAAGATCGGTGGTGTTGTGGATAGTGTGGAGAGCTGTAGAAGCTTGCAGAGGGATATTGATAGGAATGCAGAGCTGGGCTGACAAGTCGCAGATGGAGTTCAATCCAGAGAAGTGTGAGGTAGTACACTTTGGAAGGACAAACTCCAAGGCGGAGTACAAGGTAAATGGCAGGATTCTGGGCAGTGTAGAGGAGCAGAGGGATCTGGGGGGTTCATATCCACAGATCACTGAAAGTTGCCTTGCAGGTGGATAGGGTAGTTGAGAAAGCTTATGGGATGTTAGCTTTCATAAATCGGGGGATCGAGTTTAAGAGCCGTGAAGTGATGATGCAGCTTTACAAAACTCTGGTTAGGCCACACTTAGAGTATTGTGTCCAGTTCTGGTCGCCTCGGTATAGGAAGGATGTGGAGGCGTTGGAAAGGGTACAGGGGAGATTTACCAGGATGCTGCTTGGATTACAGAGTTTGGATTATGAGGAGAGACTAAAGGAGCTAGGGCTGTTCTCATTGGAGAGGAGGAGGATGAGGGGAGACACGATAGAGGTATACAAGATATTGAGAGGAATAGATAGAGTGGACAGCCAGCGCCTCTTTCCCAGGGTGCCAATGCTCAAAACAAGAGGACATGGCTTTAAGGTATTGGGTGGGAAGTTCAAGTGTGATGTCAGAGGGAGGTTTTTCACCCAGAGAGTGGTTGGTGCATGGAATGCGCTGCCTGGGGTGGTGGTGGAGGCTGATACATTGGACAAGTTCAAGAGATTGTTAGATAAGCATATGGAGGAATTTAAGATAGAGGGATATGTGGGAGGAAGGGGTTAGATAGTCTTAGGTGTGGTTTGAAGGGCGGCACAACATGGTGGGCCAAAGGGCCTGTATTGTGCCGTATTGTTCTATGGTATACCACTCATAATTTTATACAGCTCAACCATGTCCCCTCTTAACCTCCTCTGCTCCAGGGAGAATAGACCTAGCTTATCCACTTTCTCCTCCTAAGTGGAACACTCCATCCCAGGCAACATCCTGTTGGATCTCCTGCATCTACTGCTATCACATTCTTCCTATAGTGTGGTGACCAGTACTGCACACAGCACTTCAGTTGAGTTTTATAAAGTTGGAGCAAAACCTCCCTGCTCTTGTATTCAATGCCCCGACTGATGGAAGGCCTGTATTGTATATCCCTTCCTAACCACGTTATCTACAGTTAACACCTATAGTTTTTGAATGTTTCCAAACGTCAGGGGCATTTAACAAGCATTCAAAGTCCTTGTCAGATTTGATAGTTGAAAAAGCTTTGGAGAATGGAGGATGGTGTTGGCAGGTGGGTAACATAGTCTGCTTGCAAATTATTTCTTCCAGCTGCTTTGAGAGTGGAGCTTTTATCAGGTCAGCCCATCTGTCAGCATAATGTGGTACATTATGTTGCTGCAATTTTCTATCAGGAAAATTTTGGGCACAAGTAATTCATAGCAGAAAAGTCAAGATCCTAGTTCCCTCATATATCAAAGGCAAACAGGGCCAACTCACTGCTGGTAGCAACACCTGGGCTCATGTTACTTTTAATAGCACTTTTAAACCAGTCACCATTACTAAAGTGATTAAATGCTGTCAGAAGTCTAAATATGTGTCATTCATGGTATTACTAATGCTAATACATGGTTTACAGTTTTTCACAATAACATTTTGATATAAATATTTAACTTTATATAATTGGCAGTACTTAGACCTACCTTAGTGAGCACCTGAAATACATAAGGGTACATCAGTCCTTTTCTGTGCCTGTGTTCAGCAACTCTTAATACCTCTGGAGCCACCATTGGCACAGGAGGTGTGGTTATGTCCATGTGGTTTCTTGTAGGCACCGACAGTAGAGATGGAATATGTTCAGTGTTGATTTGGCTTAGTCTGCTTCCAGCTGATGCAGGGGAAACTTTTGCATCTACCTGGCATCCTGGATTGCCAGAAAGCTCCTCAACCTGGTACATAAGATAGTCATTAATAAATTCGACCAGATTCTAAGAATACATCCCTACTTCACAATATTTTCAAAAATGTTTTTGAAGTGCATAGACTTACATATTTAAGAAAAGAACCTACACTCATGTACACTGAAATTCCTTCCTATTTGAATCCTGCATTAAAGGGATGAATCCTGATCCCTTCAATACAATACTGAGACCCCCGGTTCTACATATCCCAGCCTGCAAAAACATCATCCCTGCATCTATCCTGTCTAGAACCTATAAGAATTTTGAATCTTTCCAGGAGTTCACCCCTTGTTCTCCTAAACTCGAGTATATTGGCCCAGTCTGATTAACCACTACTCATGTACAAATCCAAAATCTCAGGCATCAATCTGGCGAATGCTTTTCACATTATATCCTTCCTTAGGTGGAGAGATGAGACCTTTACATACTATTCCAGGTGTGGTCTCACCTGGGCCCTATATAATTGCAGTCAGACATCTTTACTCTTGTGCTCAACTCCTCTTGCAATAAAGATGTACATACTGTTCATCTTTCCCAGTTGTGTGCTGTATACCTTCATGAAAAACATGATGATGCTGAAGGAACTCAGCAGGCCAGACAGCATCTGTGGAGAAAAGCAAGCGGTCAACGTTTCAGGTCAGGACCCTTCAGTCCTGAAGAAGGGTCCTGACCTGAAACATTGACCCCCTGCTTTTCTCCACGGATGCTGCCTGGCCTGCTGAGTTCCTCCAGCATCATCATGTTTTTCATCTAGATTCCAGCATCTGTAGTCCTTTGTTTCTCTTGCATACCTTCATGTTAACTTTCAGTGATTCATGTACAAGGACACCCAGGTCCTTCAGAACACCTTTCAATCTCTTACCAAAAGGGATTGTTTCCTTACATTGTTTCCCCATTACATGTCTTATATCAGTCATTGGGAAAATGCTGGAATTCATTATTGAGCTAATAGCAAAACATTTAGAAAATCTTAAGATAATCAAGCAGTGTCAACATAGTTTTACGAAAAGAATATCACAGCAGATAAACTTGCTAGAATTCTTTGTAGATATAACAAGTTAAATAGATGGGACCAATAAATGCAACATACTTGAATTTCTAGAAGGCATTTAGCACTGTGCCACATAAAATTTCATTAGCCAAGATAACAGTGCAATATATTGGCATGGATAGAAAATGACAGTTGGGAAAAATAGGTCATTTTCAGTTTGTAACCAGTAACTAGTGGATGCCACAAGGATCAGGCTGGGGCTCAAATATTTTACAATGTATATTAATGAGGGATGAAGGGGCAGAGTGTACTGTCGCCAAATTTGCTGATGATATATAGGTACATTAGCAAGTCATGAAGAGAACACAAAAGCCTGCAGAGCAAAACAAATAGATTAAGTGGGCAAGTAATAGAGTATAATGTGGGAAAATGGGAGGTTATCCACTTTGGAAGGAGCAATAAAAAGTAAATTATTATTTAAATAGAGTGAGACTACAAAATGTTGCAGTACAAGGGTGGGTGGGGATGAACACTAAGGGTTAGCACGCAAGAAGCAAGTAATTAGGAAGGATAATGGGATTGTTGGCCATTATTGCAAGGCGTATAGAGTACAAAAGCAAGGAAGTTTTGATGCAACATTACATGTCACTTGTGAGGCTGTACCTGGAGTACCATATACATTTTGCTCTTCATATTTAGAGGAGGATATAATTGCACTGCAGACTGTCTATAAAAGGGTCATAAGATTCCTGGAATGAAGGGGTTGATGCATGAAGAGAATTTGAACAGTTTAGGCCAATACTCATGACGGTTAAGAAAAGAGAGAGATGATCTTGATAAGATTCTGTGGCGAATTGATAAAGGGTAGGACGCTGATAGGATATTTCCCCTCGGGGGTATATCTGGAACTTTCCGAATTCAGTCAGCTTTCAGTCACATTAATATGTCCCAATATTACTTCTTTAATGACACTAATTTTTACTGATGCCCATGTGACCTTACATAATGAACAGTCTTGTGATATTTCAAATGGATGATTGCTCACTGATGTATAGTGGAGGAAGTATTTAACTTCTACATAAAGATTACCTAATTTATACAAGGAAACCTACTCCAAAATTAAGTTACACTGCAACATTATTTTGGAAAAATCACCATATCTGTATTATTAAGGATTACTAATAAAGAATAGTAGGTGCTTATACAATACCTTTGTTTCATTGCGAATAGAAACACCTTTCTGATGCCCTCCTCCAGAAGACTTGTCCAAAACGTCAGATTGATTTCCAGGTTTTTCCCATGCTAATACATGCCCAACTTGGTGATGTGGTTCAGTAACGTGACTAGGAAAAAAGAACACAAATGCAGGCATTAAATGGATAAAAAGAACAGAACTTTAGATGTGCTATTCTCTCCCACCCTGCCCCCCCCAACCTTTGCCACTGCTTTAACTATTCTCATAATATTTTGCTGGAGATGATCTCCATTTCATCATTCCATCAATATCAAAGCACTTCTAAAGAAGACACAAAGACAGATAACCCATTATTTCTTTCCTGTGACAGCACTTTTGCTTAGTTTTGTAAATGCGTGTTGGTTGATATGTTATTTCATTGCTCATGGTGAGCTGGATGTTTCATGAGAAAAGGAGTTTCTATTAGGGACATTCATTTATTTGTGCATGCGATGACCAAACCAGTAGTCTCTATTCAGTCTTGGTTACGCTCATATAAATTGTAGAGCACTTCCCAAATGGGCCTCAATTTTCTGGCAGCTCACAAAATGACATCTTTTTTAAGTTTGATGCAGCATGTATAATTCATTAAAGGAAACCCAATTAAATTCAGTGCATGAAACTCATTCTTTAACTAAATCCATCATGTTAACAAAGCAAAACAGGAATAGTTTCAAGATAATTTTGAGCTATAAAAAGTTGCACAGCATTTATAAAAATTGTTGTTCTATCCTGGTTACTTTTCAAAAAAAACCCAAAGACAAAGTATTAAAAACAAAAGCACAATACTATGGATGCTGGAAATCTGAAATATCCGTTTCTCTTTTCACAGATGCTGCCTGGCTTGCTGAGCATTTCCAGCATATTCTGTTTTATTTTTGAATACCCTCTATTTGAAATATAGACAAGACTTCAGGTAAATTATATCCAAGACAAGATTGCATAGAAATGTTTAATAAAATAAATTGCAAGTGTAAGTTTGATGCTCGATTTAGTCTGAGACAAATTGTAAAATGTGTCATTTATACTTCTTTCACACGTAGAGCACCAAAAATATTAATAACATTGTATCAGATTTTGATTTTTTTCTCTATTTAAACCTAGTTCCAATTGTAAATCCACTATGAACCAAGTGATTAATATCTTAAAGCAATGCATCTTAGTTCACAGTATGCATCACATTTTGAAATGTAAATGGTTTAATGTAACTGAACAGAATTAAAGCATGCATGTTAAACACTATTTATTCTTTCACCGTATGCTTAGAACAAATAAGGTACTAACATAGTGTTATAGTCATGCATATCTGTGAATACAAAGTTGAAAAATGATCACATATTCAATAACTTCAAATTAGTTTTGGTAAGGTGCAGCCTCACAAATTTGACCGAGTTTTTTTTGAGGAAGTGACAAAGATGATTGATGAGGGTAGTACAGTGAATGTTGTCTATACGGACTTTTGTAAAGCAGTTGACAAAGTCCTTCATGATAGGATGGTCCAGAAGATTAAGTCGCATGGAGCGTTGGTAAACTGAATACAAAATTGGCTTGGACATAGAAGAGGAAGGGTATTGGTGGAGGGGTGCTTCTCTGACTGGAGGTCTATGATCAGTGGTGTTCTACAAGGATCAATGCTCTTTTGTTTGTGATATATATTTATAGGTGGTCTGATTAGTATGTACGGAGACAACACAAAAATTGTTGGGCTTGTGGATAGTAAGGAAGGTTGTCAAAGGATAAAGCAGGATACAAATCAGTTGGAAATTTGGATGGGGAAATGGCAGTTGGAATTTAAATCGGACAAGTGTGAGATGTTGCATTTTGGGATGTCAAGTACAAGAAAATAGTATACAGTAAATAGCAGGACTCTTCGGAGCATGAATGTATAGAGGGATCTTGGGGTGCACTCCCTGAAAGCGGCAACATAAGTGGAAAGGGTGGTAAAGTAGGCATACTGCATGCTTGCCTTCATTGGTTGGACCATTGGGTATAAAAGTTGGGAAGTCATTTTGCAGCTGTATAAAAGTTTAGCTAGGCAACATTTGGAATAATGTGTCCAGTTTTGGTTGCCACATTACACGAAGAATGTGGAGGCTTTGGAAAGGGTGCAGAAGAGGTCTAGTGGGATGTTGCCTGGATTGGAAAGTATTAGCTTTAAGGAGAGGTTGTGTAAACTTGGATTGTTTATTTGCTGGAGTATCGGCAACTGAGGGGCGACCTGATAGATATTAGTATATATAATTATGGAAGCCGTAGATAGGATAGATAGTCAGAATCTTTTTCCCAGGTGGGAATGTCAAATAGTAGAGGGCATAGCTTCATGGTGAGGGGGAGAAAGTTTAAATGAGATTTATGAGGCAAGTTGTTTTTCTTTAAGAAACACAGAGGATGGTAGGTGCCTGAAACACGGTGCCAGGGGAAGTGGTAGAAGCAGATATGACAGCAACACTTAAGCAGCATTTAGACAGACACATAAACAGGCAGGGAATAGAGGGGTACAGGCAATGTGCAGGCAAATGAGATTAGTTAGATTGGCAACATGGCGGGTGCAGACATGGTGGGCCAAAGGGCCTGTTTTTGTACTGTACTGTTCTATGTTCTACAAGACCTCAGAATTGTTCCCTATATATTTGAAAGCAACATTTTAAAAATATGATCAAAAATTAAAATCAAGTTTTATGGAAATTACTGCTAACATTTTATACCAAGCACAATTAGGCAATAAATGAACAAGCTTACTTTTCAGACATGCTACATAATGGAACAAGTAGATTAGATAAATATTCTGCTCATTGCAAGCGGCCTCTATTGAAAGTAATTATCTTTAAATAAAGGTTCCAATTTCTTTGCATAGCTTTCATTGATAGCTGTCTATATGCATAGTTATGTTTTCATGGTTATATCATACTTCTACTTCATTTCAGAAAAATAGAAAAAAAATTTGATTAATACTATTCATATATCCTATCAATTTGGAATATGGTTGCCTATTATAGATTAAACATTCCATTACTTTCTTAACCTACTGTATAAATCAATGACAAACTCTCATTGCACCACAGTTGTGACGTGACAGCAACAGCTTTGTGCATTCGGTTTCTATTCCCACATATAAGGTATCGACTTTAATTAATACAACAAGTTGCCCAGTTAGTCATTCAAGGAATCCGCATTTCATTAGAAAACTCATTTTGGTTAAAAAGTACTCATACAGATGTATTTAAATAATCTTACTTTTAATTAGGGCTCAGTTAATCACAGTTAACACATCTAATTAATGTTAACACAAATTAACATGTTAATTTTTTTAATGTTATTAATGAAAAAATATGCAGACGTTGAACAAATTCAAAAGAAAAGTTTAGTCCAATACTTACCTCAGGCCAAACCCAGTCTGCCAGATATCCATTTTTGTGTGCCACCCACCATACTACCATAGACCTAAATGACTGAAATTTTATCACAGACTCCCAACCCATAACCTATGTGGTTCAATAGGCGAAAGTAGAACCTTGGATAAAAAGGTTTTACCCTACATCCTGCAGGCCAAATTCACAGTAACATGGTTCTTCAGAGTCCCACATGTCATACCATCTTGGAATCCCTTGACCTGCCCCCAAGATCATGTATTGAGGTCTTGCAAATTTTTCATGGGACCATCCATCAATAAAAGTGACAAATAGCTTTCCAATGTTTAATAACTTAATTTTTATAATCACATGATTAGTCACAATTATTTTTTAAGCTGTGTGTTAGCCCTACTTTTAATGTAACCTGCTTTCAATTTAACAAACTAACAACAAAGAGGTTAAAGACTTACTTAACAGCACCTCTATTTTCCTCATTATCGGATGAAGATGATGTTGAAGAAGCAGGGAAAAATGGACCTTCTATGCCACAGTGATTTGGACTCACAGCTGAAACCGTAGAAATATTTGGTGAGGAACGCTCATACAAAGGTGTATGCTTCCCTTCATGAGGAATGTTGCTGTAACTGTTGTTGGATTCCAGGGTGAGGCTGGGGTCAGACAGAGCAGGCTGGTATGTACCTAATGATGATGGCTGTTCTTTGTTAGGTGAATACAAGTCAGAAGGTCTCTGTCCTGAAGTGGCAGCTTGGCTAACTAGTCGTTGGCCCTGAAACAATGAATGATATGAAATTATGTTAATCTGTAATTATTAACAGTCTTTTGAACTCTTACATTACACACTCTCAGATATATTACATAGTAAACTATTTAAAAGCAATCTGTGATGCTATATTGTTGAGGCTGTGATAAGGCACTACATAAAATGCAAATTCTTTCTTTCTCTTCCATTTAAGAATTTGGCATTTAACCAAAACCATCTTCATATGAAGGTGTTTCCAATGTCAACTGTGTAATTGAAACACAGATCAATTTTTCCATTAGATAATGCAAAAGAAACTCGGTAAATACAAAGTCCAAAATAAGTCAGCAAAATTTTCGAAGGAAGAAAGCAAGGAAAGTGCACAGGTGTTTACAATGAAGCTAAATTATTGAATTAAATGAAATGACAACCATGAGAAGCTCAATGGCCTATTCTAATGGTGCGCTTTGCAGAAAATTAACTTTAAATTATGTGCATCTGAAAGAAGCTTCCCATTAGTGTTATTAAAAATTTTCCATCTGACTTTATTTCTTATGACGTAACATCAATTATTTTGAATGTGACAAATGAATAGTTTTACCATTGTGAAGTACTATTAAAACTTTTGAGAATACCCATTCAGGAACATGTTTAGTTTTCATTCTCGAAAATGTTTAGGGCAATTCTTTTTAAATTCGAAATGTACCCCATGATAGAAAGCACTAGCCTTCATCTTAGTTTCTTAACAACTCACTGCATTGACCCATTGAATCATGCATCCAAGAAACATTTACACACAGCATTTACATAGATACCCGCAAAATGGCAATAAAATATACTTAGGCACAACATTTTAGTTCAAAATTATTATTGTGAGAATGCTGTGCTATTAGAAGTGCTAACAAACTAGGACTTTGTCTGCCTTGTAGGAAAACACAATAGATCCCATGCCACTTTACATCCGAAAGTGGTGATCTCATGGTATCATAGCAAACACTCATTCCCTAATAATCTGTTGTAGCAATGTTTATCTCATTATTTAGCTAATTCCTGTTTATGGAACACTGATGTCCTTTGAAAGACGTCAGTGTTCCATAATTTAAGTCCTATAAGTACTCCTATGATCTCGGCTGCAGAAAGCACCTTCTCCGCTTTCTTTCAGCATTTTTATTGTCAATTCTAAAATGGCAAAATTTTTGAAAGTGTTAAGATTATTTAATGGAAGAAAGCTTTCTTCAGATATCAATGAAACAAGAGAGAGTGAGGAATGAAATATTTTATATTACTTTATATGACAATTTCCTTCCACCATCAAGCCAAATCTTGAGAACAGGAAAGTACATTTAAAAAGTACATTCAAAAAGTACATTCATCCCCTTCGCCAAATGATTTAACAGCACTAATATTTTTGTGGATAAATATGAGGTGCAGAGATATAATATGTAATAATCTCAGAGATCTAACCCTAAGTCATGACAACAATATGGAGGATATTTGCCAACATGGCTATCATTAAGATTTTGATGTACACAATGAATGATAATTAAGATTTAATGGCATCATTTGTTAATCAAACTCACCATAGCCTTCGCCTGAAGATGGGATTGTGGAATGTTAAGCATTTGTGGATGTGGATAGTGTGGTATTACACCAGGTACTCCAAACTGATTCAGTCTCATTCCTTAAAGCAGGAGAAAAGTATTGAAACATTGTAGAAATCTCAGAGACCAGGTCAATAAATGAACAACAGTTCTAGGGGTATCTTCTTTTGATATCAATGCACCTAAGAAGCTGCACCAGTCATTCCTAATTTAGGAGAACAAATCCATGATACTTGCAGCATGGCCATGAGGTGGTTGAAGCTAATTCAATCAAAGTACTTATGAAATAACTGTCCAGAAATTTGATTGCTTTCAGTAGTAGATATTTGAAAATTGACTTCTTTCTGGACATTTCGCGTCACTCCAAAAATATGGAATTTCCATGCATACTTGGATTAATGCAGAAATCCCACAGCACAGCTCATTCCCCACCACAATCAAGGAAAATAACTAGAATTGACACAAATTTAAGTGATTTATGAAAAAGGCTCACTGTAAAACTGATCATAAAACCTACAGCTGCTTGAGATCCAAGTGACTGTTTAGTGGAGTTTTAAGCCATTTATTGCAAACTACTGTGAAACTCCAGTAATCCAGCACCCCAGGACTTTGGTGGTGCCGGACTAGCAAATTTTCAGACAATTGGATGTACCTCTATTAATACCCAAATATACTTTTATTTCACTTTAAAAAAAATGTTACACAGTAGTATAATAAATTTTCCAGCGAGTTTGAAGGGAGAGGAAAATAGAACCTGGAGAGTTTCAGCTTGACCATCTGGCCCACAGTCCTGACCTGACCCTGGTCCCAGCTGCGCTCTGGGTCTTTGGTTCACACCCCGGACTCTTAAGCGAGTCAGATGACAAATCATCAGGATTTCCAAACAATTGGTTGGTAGATTATTAGAATTATACTGTAAATGGATTTTACAAAATAATTTGATGTGTAATGTTGAGATATAAATTCAAATTTATCAAAATATAAAAGTATCTTAAAGTGTAAAAACATTATATTTCTGCTTCGATCTTAATTACATTGTGGTATGCTGGTAATGAGAATTCTTTTAATTTAATAAGCCCCTCAACCAGCTTAATGATTTCTCAAATGCGGCACCACAGGTATGTTTAACCTGAAACCTCACAGCAAAGGGCATTGGAGAAAGGAAAGTTTACCCCAAGGGATTGCCAGATTTGAAAAAGAAGCCTTTGTTGAGATCTGCAACAAGCAAGGTTGCTTTGCTGTCTACCACTAATTCTGAATTGAGACAAGAGATTGCAAATGCTAGAACCTGGAGCAAAAAAATAAACCTCTGGAAGAACTCAGCGGGTCAAGCAGCATCTACGGAGTCAAAAGGATGGTCGACATTTCAAGTCGAGACTCTGCATCAGGGATGAGAGTGTAGAGGGAAGATAGCCAGTATATGGAAGTGAGAGGGAGGGATGAGACAGAGACTGGTGGATGATAGGTGGAACTAGATGAGGGAGGGATGATGGGCAGATGGGCAGATGGAGCCAGATGGGGGAGGGGAGCAGTAAGAAATCTGCTTGAGTTGAATCACTCCTGATTTTCACTCTAAGGTGGTGAAGTTACAGATAACTGGGCTAACATTGGGAACTTGCTGGGTTGTTTAACAAAATGGCAAATAAATAAAAAATGTCTTGCTAATAATTTGAGTTAAAAGCAGTGTCACACTGCAGATGGATGGTTCTCATGATTCCTAATATGTTTGGAATATGCCATTATGGATGCATGGTAAAAATTTCAGAGGAAAAAAAAGCAAAGTTTGGCTTAGGAGCTACAGTGAGCTGCATTCACATAGCAAAATTTATGTAAAACTCTCAAATATTAAATTATAAACTGTTGCACACAACAGAATCTACCATAATTTCACATTCCATCCAGTATATACCTGGGAAAGGTGTTGGACCATGCTGAAATAATGGAGGTTTGCTTGCAATGGAATAATATTCAACCGCCCTCTTGAATTGTTCAATTTTATCTTCCGTCCTGGACTGAAAACAGAGCAAACAAGTCAAAAGATCCACAGAAGTCCATTACTAATTTTTGTGTAAATAAGCATCTGCGATTAAATCAAATTCCAATAAACCATGCGAGCCAAAGCTAGTCACTAGGTATATAAACTTAAATAAACTCAAATGTCATTTACTTGTGAAAATTGTTTTGAAAATGGCTGAAAATTGAATAAAGCAATAGATTTGTCTCATGAAGAATACAAAAGAGCTATCCATGGAGTAGGCAGCACTTAGCCCTGTCACCCCGTATTATCCAAAACTATTTAACTAGCATTGTACAAAAAACACAGGAATATTATGATCTTTGGGGATATAAAGACTGAAGTAATCATTAATGATTAACATATAACATGATCTTAAACTTCCACGTTATACAAAGTAAAAACAACTTTTTGATGCACTACAGCAGCTTTCGATCTTTTGTGTATTCTGCAAATAATAAAAACTCAAGATTGAAGTAAAGTCCCAGAAATCTACTACAAAAGTTCCAATGACAGATCCCCTACCTCAAACTGCAACTTTAACCTTCTACCCTCATGCCTTCCTACTGCCCATCTCCCAAAACACCAGCAGATAAATCCCACATTATTGGCATTACCTATCTGACAAGGAGTGGGAACTAGTTAAAGTCTGAAATTATTATAATCATTATTAAAGCCAAAAGGCTACAAAGTACCTAATGGAAGTATAATGTGGTGTTCATGAGCTTGTGTTGAGCTTCACTAGAGCGATGTAGAAGGTCAAAAGCAGACAATTCAGAATGGGAAGGGGAAGAATTGAAATAGCAATCAACTGGGAGCTCAGGGTTGCACCTGCGAACAGAATGGAAGTGATTTGCAAAGCAGTTGTCTCATAAGTGTTTTCTCTTCCAAAAGTAGAGAATACTGCATCTTGCCCTTGTCTTGATTTGCAACATTTTCAGACTCACATTTTCACCTGCCTCATACTTCACCCTCTCGGTCTTCACTCATTATGCATCAATTTTTCACATTATATCTTACACTCTGTCATTTAACGTCCTTCAAGCTTCTATTCCTATCCTTTAACCTCCACAGAAGTTAGCAAATGGCCTCAGCAAATTCTTGGTCAGGGAAGTCAACTGAAGTTCCCACACAACACTATTCAATAATCTTCACTGGCAAAATGCACGTTAGGCAAAATAGCCTACAAGTCTTTACTATCTGACTAATAAAACTCTTAAGACAGATACCAATGAATGATCAAACAAGGGCCCTGCATCCTAACAAAGGATCAGCATTTTTCATCAATGACAGGAAGGAAAGAGGAAATATAAATAACAATCATTCATGAATGTGCAATATAAACATGATTGTTTTTATTTGCTACATACCCGAGAACGTTTAAAAACGTCTTTAGCAACTGCATCCAAGTCACCAATATCCTGAATATTGCGAACATATTCAGCAACTGCTTTTATCACTACATCACAAGGTGGTAGAACAAGCTGGTGTGCTCGTACCTGAAAGTACAGAAATCCAAGAGTTGAATATTTAAAATAAATTCCAGTTCTCTAACTCATTGTTTTAGAAAATTGTAACTAATTTAAATTTTTTATAGCATTTCAACATAAAAAAACATTCAACTACACTTCACAGAAGCATATTCAGACAAGAACAGGATGTGAACCAAAACAGGAAATAGTAGGAAGGGTATCCGAAAGTATGATTAAAGAGGCGAGTTTTAAGAGTGATCCTTAGGGAGAAGTGGTGGAAAGATTTAGGGATAAAATTGCTGCCACCACTGCCAATGATGGACCAAAAAAAATTGGCAGGGAAGGATCCACAACTAGAGAAACAAAGGACTGCAGATGCTGGAATCTAGATGAAAAACATGATGATGCTGGAGGAACTCAGCAGGCCAGGCAGCATCCGTGGAGAAAAGCAGGCAGTCAACGTATCGGGTCAGGACCCTTCTTCAGGACCGAAGATAGGAAGAGGGGAAGCCCACTATATAGGAGGGAAAAGTGGAGTAGTGATAGGTGGACAAAAGAGAGGAGGTGGGGTAGGCACAAGGTGATGATAGGTAGATGCAGGTAAGAGATAGTGATAGGCAGGTGTGGGGGGAGGAGGGGAAAACAGAGCCACCAGGTCAAAGGTAAGGAGACAAAAAAAAGGGGTAGGAAAAAGAGAGACAGGCTAGGAAAGGGAAAAGAAGCATGGTGGGGTGAGGGGGTTGTGGGGAAGGGGATGTGGATTACTTAAAGTGGGAGAATTCAATGTTCATGCCATTAGGCTGCAAGGTTCCAAGATGGAAAATGAGGTGCTGTTCCTCCAGTTTGCACTTGGAATTCTCCTGGCAGTGGAGGAGGCCGAGGACTGACATATCTGTGATCGTGTGGGAGGGGGAGTTGAAGTGACTGGCAACGAACGGGGAGATGCAGATCGCGGTTATGGATAGAGTGCAGGTGTTCTGCGAAACGGTCACCTAGTCTGTGTTTGGTCTCACCAATGCAGAATAGGCCACACTTGGAGCACCGAATGTAGTAGATGATATTAAGAGAGGTGCAGGTGAATCTCTGTCTCACCTGAAAGGTTTGTTTGGGTCCCTGGATGGAGGTGGTGTAGGGGCAGGTGTTGAACCTATGGCGGGGGCAGTGGAAAGTTCCTGGGGTGGGAGCAGGATGGCTGGGGGGTGAGGATTGAACCAGGGAGTCACGGAGAGAGTGGTCCCTGCAAAAGACAGAAATGGGCGGGGAAGGGAAGATATGCTTGCTAGTGGGGTCCTGTTGGAGATGGCGGAAGTGGCGGAGAATGATCTGTTGGATACGTAGACTGGTAGGATGAAATGTGAGGACAAGGGGGACTCTATCCCAGATTCACCTGCACCTCTCTTAATATCATCTACTGCATTCGGTGCTCCAAGTGTGGCCTCCTCTACATTGGTGAGACCAAACGCAGACTAGATGACCGTTTCGCAGAACACCTGCACTCTAACCACGATCTGCATCTCCCTGTGGCCAGCCATCTCAAATCCCCCTCCCACACGATCAGATATGTCACATATATGTCAGTCCTTGGCCTCTTCCACTGCTAGGAGAATTCCAAGAGCAAACTGGAGGAACAGCACCTCATTTTCCATCTTGGAACCTTGTAGCCTAACGGCATGAACATTGAATTCTCCCACTTTAAGCAATCCCCACACCCCTTCCCCCACCATGCTTCTTTTTTTCTTCCCTTTCCTATCCTCTCTCTCTCTTTTTTCTACCCCTTTTTTTCCTCTCCTTACCTTTGACTCAGCCCCCGGAGGATGTGCTCTCCCTTCCTCCCCGCACCTGCCTATCACTATCTCTTACCTGCACCTTGTGCCCACCCCACCTCCCCTCTTTTGTCCACCTATCACTGCTCCGCTTTTCCCTCCTATATATCAGGCTTCCCCCTTTTCCCATCTTCAGTCCTGAAGAAGGGTCCTGACCTGAAACACTCACTGCCTGATTTTCTTCACAGATGCTGCCTGGGCTGCTGAGTTCCTCCAGCATCACTGTGTTTTTTATCAAGAATGCACAACAAGTTAGTATGAAAGAAATGAAAAGCTGGCTTGGGTTACACAGGCAGCAAGGGACAACACTGCAAAGCAACATAAACACATGAACAAGAACTTTACATTGGACACAGTGGAGAACTGTGAATAAGCAAACAGATGAGGAAAATGACAATGAGAGAAAAATCTCATTTTTAGAAAGAACGAGGACAGCAAAGTTTCATAAAAGCAATAAATAGAACATGGAAGTTGTAACTAAGGCAGAGATAGACATATAGTCACAGATTTGTTTACTAGTAATATTAGAGATGAAGGCAGGTGGGCTTTCTGATATTGAGTGCTTGGTGTCAAAAGTTCTCTTCACGCTAATATGAAGCACTCGTTCAATGTGAATCAAAGGGTAGGGAATGGCAAGGGTACAGAATACGAGAGGGTGGGGGGTGTAAACAAGGTTATGGAATGTAGACAAACGTAAAAAAAAATTGGATTTGGTGGTCTTAAATGTTTAGATTGAGGAAACTATGGCTAATTCAAGGCAACATGTCACACATGCAGTCTGATTCCAGAGGCTGTGAAAGGAATCAAGAGAAGCAATCAAGAGGTAGAATTGGGTGTTATCAATGTACATATGAAACTTTGGATGACATTGCCATAAGAATTAACTCATGTGAATAGATTTTTTTTATATTTCAGGAAGCGCTAAAGTTAATGAAATCCTTTTGTGGGTGATCACTGTTTCAATCCAAAGAAACAGTGCATCCAATTTGTGTTTGGCTAGGGCCCAGAAAGAGCAATGAGATTAAGTCAGATATAAAACCAGTAAGTATGGGAAACTCTCAGCAGATGAAGCAGCCTCTTGTGTTTCTTTCTTCACAGAATGCTGCCCGACCTGCTGAGTATTTCCAGGTTTTCTGCGAGGGCATTTCCTAGATTTTCTAATGCTCAAATATCTGTTTCTCTGTTAATGTTTGATGTTCAATGTATGATGACCAAGATTTGAGAAAACATTCCCCACACCTCTTGTTACAGGATGTGTTAATTCCACTTGAATGAGCAGTTAAACTTTCTGATATTGCTTTAGAGTGCATGAAGTATCAATTCTATGAAGATGTTGTTCTGATCTGGAAAATGTATTGTCTCTAATAATCACTTGTACATCTAATGTTTTAAAGCTATCTGGATAGAAGCAATGAATATAAATTAAGTTGCACAAATTCAGCCTGTCAAGTTGGACATCCCATTTTGTTCCACTGATAGAGATTGCCAGATTAATCTTCCACCAACTAAAATCTTAAATTGTATGGGAATATTTGCCGGTGATTAAAACTTAAAACAAATAGAGTCTGTGGCTTAAACCCTTAAAAAAGGTAAAATATGTTAAAAGCAATTTTCCAATCCTGTTTGATCATAAACTGGTAATGAAGCAAATTGGAAATTACCCTCTTACTTCTTTAAAACATGTACCGCTAATTTAATCATATTAAAATTTGTTGTTATGAATAAAGTACCAATAAATTCAAATGGCAGAGTTCAATCCAAGATTTTTAAGTGTTTATGTTGTAATAAAGTTCCATTTGCATTCAAGGATACTAAATAAAAATTTTTGGAATGGTTTCTCTTTTTGAAAAAAAAGTACAGATTTTTCTGCAGCTTTAATTTTAGCTGTGGATGAATCCAAATGCTACCATGTGTTGTTTCCAGTTGTGTTTGATTGTTTTCTGCACAAAGTCAAACTACAGGGCATGAGTCATGCTGAAACTAAAAACACATTTTGAATGCACACAGTCTCAATCTTGCTATCAAAACAGGAGATATTCAAGTCCTGGAAGAAAATTAAAAGGCCAAAGACCAATTCCTCATATCAAAAGATTTGGGCATGATCAAACACAGGTGGATACCTCTGCTTTACAGTTTGGAAGATAATAACATCTGTATATACTGTAGATAATAAATTTAGCTCTAAAGGTAAAAAAAAATGAAAATAACTAAACTATATCAGCACAAAGAGATTAATTCAAACTCATAAAGGATCCATTTATTCTTTCAGTAAGCTCTTAAAACAAGCTATTGTACAAGCACATTTCTGGGTGGAGTTACCAAAGCAAAAATCTGTAATTGGTTCAGAAACAATTAGATGCTGTGGAAGTGAACACAGACTAGGTAGTTTTCTTTCTGGATAGATGACCCAAGATCAGACAAGTAGTCCGCCTCATCGGTATTTATTTTGTGAAACAAGATTATAATATCTTTTTAAACTATACCAACATACTGTGCCACATATTACCCAAATCCACAGCAGGACAAAAGTGGTCATGAGGAATGAGTGTCCAAGTTTCTACTGGATATTCCACAGAATAGGTTCCCAATTCCAAGTCCCTTGCCAAAAGGAGACAGAATGAAAGTTAGATTCCTACCCAAAGAAAAGCAAAGAAAAATCAGCAGCATTACTCTTCGGAAATCTTGTTCACCTCCAAGCAGTCAGTAATTGAAGCAATGAAGCATCCAAGGAATGGCAAGCACATCAATAACTTCCC
The DNA here is from genome assembly GCF_009764475.1 of Pristis pectinata. Classification (NCBI taxonomy): domain Eukaryota; kingdom Metazoa; phylum Chordata; class Chondrichthyes; order Rhinopristiformes; family Pristidae; genus Pristis; species Pristis pectinata. The sequence goes on from NC_067410.1 coordinate 22,113,071, forward strand.
AAAACAGTGGTTTTATCAAGAGAAATGCATATAGTACAGGAAGAAGAGAGAATAAGATGAATAGGAGAGGAGGACAAGCAAAAAAAAATTTGAAGAAGTCGAGCGATAAATGTGCTATCAACTCTGCTTTAGATAACTATCATGCTGAGGGTAGAAAATTCTGGTTAAAGAAATATTTCAGCTTCAAATATTCTGGCAACAGTTTTCAAGAGGTTTTACCATATCAATCACTGAAGGAAAGCTCAACCAGCTGCAATCATTACCATTACCACTATAATTATTTTTACCTTTAATGAGGCTAGAGGATGGTCTGGACCCAGTAAACTCCAGTGAAAGGCAGCCAAATCTTCATCAGGTAGGATATGGTTGCCTAATGGGAAAGGAGAAGGAAAATGTAAAATAAAATGTTTTATTTTCCAATATAAAATGTGATAAGACCACTTACGTCGTCCTTTTTGACCAGCGCTATGCTGAATATTTTTTTAAAAAATCATAATAAAGAAAGAAGACAATTTGAACAATGAGAAATATGGAAGTGCACCATTTACAGTGACAAAAATCAAGTGTATACTAATATTTATTCATAAGATATCTTTATTAGACACATGTATATTGAAACACACAGTGAAATACATCTTTTGCATAGTGTTCTGGGGGCAGCCCACAAGTGTCACCACCCTTCCTGCGCCAACATAGCATGCCCACAACTTCCTAACCTGTAGGTCTTTGGAATGTGGAAACCCACACAGACACGGGGAGAACATACAAACTCCTTACAGACAGTGGCTGGAATTGAACCCAGGTCACTGGCGCTGTAAAGCATTACGCTAACCGCTACACTACCGTGCTTACCTGCTACACTAACCGTTAACTACAAATAACATCCTTTTATCAGGCAACAAGCATCACCGGATTTGTTGACTTAAGCTGCCCAATAATTTATTATTTGCAATAGCACATGCAATCACCAGCCATAGCCAAATTTCTGTGGTCAGTCCAACTGCAATAGATCCAAGCATCAAGAATCTCTTGCATTTGCCATGTCAGTGAGGAAGTGAGTAATGGGAAGCTGTGATGCTGCAAGATGTAATGCCCTACAGCACCTTAAGGGTCAATCTGCTTCTTTTTAAAGTTATTAACAGCAAACTTAATAGCTATGGAGAATTCAGTGGATCACAGACCATTCCAAATCAACGATATGGACATCAAGATCTGAATTATCAGCAAAAAAGTTGGAGTTTCCTACCAGAGTACTCACTGTAAACTTTGAACCACCCTCCCTCTGACCCCAAAACAAAATATCTTATCTGAAAGCACAGCAGGAAAAAGATCTACACTAGGCCATCAAACAGATGACAACCCAATGCACACATCAGATATCAAGCAGCCCTTCAGAGTCATAAAGTACTCTCTAGCCTTGTTCTTAATTGCAAAATCTGCTCATTATTCTAGGATTATCCTTTTATCCTTTACTGCAAGCAGTCATCATAATACATTCTCCCCCATCTCTGTCAGCCTCACTTCCAATAACATACATCATCTGGATTCCAGCAACTGCAGTCCTTTGTTTCTCTGAATTCAGTTACGTGCCTCATTTTAATCCGTCTCTAAGACCATCTATTTCTACCACCATAACCTGCACCCGATTCTAACCGCATCTGAGCTCATCTCCCTGCATGAATATTCCAATAGATTCAGAGCCAGCTTCCCTCATTGCAGTCTCTATAAACTTGACGTTGCAAACCCTGCTGCCCACGTCCTAACCTACAATTCCTGTTCACCCATCATCCTTATGGTAAATGATATCCCTTAATTCCTGATTAAGTAAAATTGATTTTAAAATTCTTAACAATTTTCAAATCCATTCACACTTTCAACCCTCTCCACCTCTCCAACTTGCTCCAGCCCCATTATCCAATGACATCCATGCTCATCATCTGGCCTTTTGAACTTTCAATTTGAATTTAATGACACTACCTTTGGCAACCTTGAGTTCAACTGCCAAGACCTAAAAGCTCTATGATTATCTCCCAAAATATCAGTACCTCACTACCATTCTTTCCTCCTTTAAAAGAGTCATCGAAACCTATCTCTTTGAGCAAGCCTTTGGTCCCAATATCAAATTATGTGGGCCAGAGTCAATTTTCTTTCTGGAAAACACCCTAACCTTGGAACATATTTGCTCTAGGATAATTTAAGGGCAGCTATGTTAGACACATTACATTAGAGATTTAATCAGCTTCCTTTTGCCGCTAGATATGTTGTTTAATTGGTGGAAATACCAAAGTAATGTCTGTAGGAGTATGACTACTGTCTGTCTCTGTGCACCAGCATTCACAGAACAGGCTTCATGCATTCTCTATATTCTGAAAATTGTAAACCCATGGGCCATGCCTGCCCATAGTAGGAATGCAAAAACTTGCAGCGAGCCTGTCTCAGGAGTCAGCTGCCATGAAGCAGGAGCCATTCAAATAAGAGGCCCTAGTGATCAAAAAGCAGCCGAATGGAGCGTAGTAGTAGTAATACTGGGATTTCTTAAACTCCTATTACCCAGGAAGCACTATAGCAAAATGAAAAACTCAGTCTGTGGTCACCCAAAGTAAGCATAATGTTTAGTGAGCAAATTGAGGTCTGGGAGCTTTCAGCACATTTTATGGTATGCCAGATTTTAGTTATGCAGAAAAGAAACTGCAACTTTGTGAACCCTATCACTCTATTTCTGCAGCCTTTTAATGTTTCACAAGAAACAGAACAAACTTAGATAGTTTTTATTCTTCCTGTTAACCACACTTTTAGACAAATATTTACCATGTTCACAGCAGCAACCTATGCATTTTAATAGCTTTAATTACAGTTCCAGGTACTTCAGGGCCTCCACTAGCATCACACATCAAACAAATAATATAATCTACAGGCCTGTACCTATGTAATCCTGAATGGTGATGCCGGAGAATAGGTGCAGAGCAATTACGTCACACTCTCCTCCTATTTCACCATAATAGGTAACAACATATTTGCCATTGGAAACACACTATGACATAATAGAAGGGAAAAAGGCATCTCAACAGTAAACCACAATGATTCCAAAAGGATCTCAGTTGCAGAGCTGGAAATGAAAACAAAAGGAAAAGTTCAGCATCAGTATAGTGAAATCTCAGCATTACTACTACTCTGCTTTAACTAATTTGCATTTGTAGTTTGGCAACAAGAAACCCTGATTTATATGGGCAGGTTATTGAAACAGCATTAAAATGAGCAGATGGAGTAAAAATTCCAATGTATGATGCCGTCAGATTATTGAACATTAATTTATGTGCAGCTGCCCACAAGCTGGTGCCATAAATCTTCATCCAATTGGGTTTATTAAACTCAAGCATATAAATTTGATTAAGCCATCAGAAAACGCAAACTTAATGTATACTGCAATCTGCCTCAGATATCACTACCCGAGGCTTAAAGAATAAGGTTTTTGATCAGCAGCATAAAGGTGACCACTATTATTTTTTGAACTCGAGAAATTTGGATGTTAGATGGTCTTGTTTTTCATGTAAGCCAAAGCATTGCCAAATGAGAACAGGTACTGGCTGGGGTGGTGATCATCTTACATTCTGTAAAATTTAATTGAGATCAATGTAATCTTATGGATTATTTTTTTCATACTGGTGGGTACTTGATAGTCAGCATGGAGAGGGTGAGCTAAAAGGTCCATTTCTGTGCTGTATGACTATGACTTTAAGGTGCCACATAATGTCATCAAAATTGAACCCCAAAAAATAAATGGATTGTTACAAAATGGATAGAAAACTGGCTAAGTAACAGGTGGTTTGTGTTGGCAGACAGGTAGTTAGAGGAGAAGCACACTCCCTCCAACACTGCTGTTGCATTTGTGTGTGCTCCCACAGGGACTTGAGGTGTTCAGTGCACTCTGAATGCTTCTACTCCATTTAAGGAGCGACTCTTCAACCATTGACAAGACCCAGTTGAGGAGACCTCTTTAGATGACTTGTTGAAATACGCAGATTCTGCACTAATGTATTGTCACACTCGCATGTACTCGTAGGCAATTCCTCAAGGGTTGAGGATGGTTTATGCCTGTATACACCTCAAGATCTACAAATTATATAATCAACGTATCCTGCAAAATATATTTTTGGGGAGAACTCATGGAATAGCATCGTCCTGATTAACCAGAGAAGTGTCTGCTTGTGCTCGATTCCCTGCTGCCTCAAGAGAATACCTTTTCAGTTTGCCCTAAAATGCCCTTTGGCCTTGATCTGGAGATCATTCTTGAGCCCTGCTGTAAGAAGATAGAAATTCTATCTTCTTTCCTCTCCATGCACACCACACTTTGAGAGATGGTACCTCTTGCAAAGTAACCCAAGCAACTTCATTTGGAAATTAAAAAGTTATCATGAGAATCCATGTATGCCTGTAGCCCAAACCCTGCATCCAACTGAAGAACTTCTAGCACTGACAACATGGACAAAAAATACTATACCTGCAATTTAACTGTCCAAGTGCACACTATTTGTTTGGTACCACTATTAACCTGTGCCTTTTGATAGGTGTATTAGGACTTGTGTGTTGTCCAGATGTTGAAACTTATTCCAATCAGTCAACCATGCCAACTGCACTTTTATGATTTACAACATTTCCTCCAACAGAAGGCATCACAAAAGAATTACTAAAACACTGGCTAAGATTTTGTGGTTGAAATTACAAAACAGTCAGCGTCTGACATGAAATGCGAGACTTGAAAGTTACTTCAAGATTTCTGTGCATAAGTAGTTTAACACAGAAATCTCTAAGTTGCTTTCAGTGACTCAGTGCTCCTCCAAATGTTGTTTTACAAGTTGTCTCCATTAAGGGAAATTACTGAACTGATAAAAATTTCATTCTTGAAATTATTACAGTTTGTTGGGCAAGGTCCAAGAGCTTTTAATGGTATACTAAGCTATAATTGCAGCTCAGCATACTCTCGCCCTGAAAAACTAATTTTGTCTGTAAGGGTACATAAGTAGTTCAAAATACAAAGAGCTTAAAATGTTGTGTATTTTATTTGTATATTCTTTAAATATATATTATTTTTAAAAATGTCTATTTATGATTTTTCAACTTCTACTTAATCTTCCATTTATTGCTTTGTGATCTGTAAAATGATTAAAATATCAAAGTTTATGCTATTTCCTTCATGGTTCTATCTGATTAGCTAATTTGAGCACTTCGAAGTTGTGCTTTCGATTCCCCGGAGTCAAAACCAGATAGCAAATACAGCAAGAAAGAGGAAAGACTGTGCTAGAAATCACCATATCTTTATGGTCAACTTCCAGATCAATGTAGTCATGTCACCAATGATAGCAAACTCCAGGTCACTGGGTTAACTGAGCTTACTCAATAGGTACCAAAACTCCAGACTTCTCTGAAACAAAATATTCTCACCTCATTGATCTTTTTTCTGCCAGTTGACTAAAGTTTGTCACCTGGTTACTAACCAGTCAGTAAAAACAGTTTCTCTGCACCCCACTCCCCCCCCACTCCCTACATTCAAGCAGCACCATCACCAACCCTGTAGAATTGTGGACATATTTATTAAGTCCCTCAACTTTTGCTGCTCTTTTTCCAGCTTCTTCACATAATCTAGTACCATGCAATAAATCTCTTCTACATTCTCTCTAATGGCTTGACATCCTAAGACCTGGATACTATAACTCAGGCCGAACCAGAAACTCATCTAGTTTTCCTTAAATCTACCCCTCCATATTCAATTTTTGACAGCCACCTCAACATACTGCCAGGTCCAAAGATGTGTATGTGAACTTCCAGGTCTCTATGTTACATACCCCGCTTTAAATTGGTACCACTTAATTTCCCCCCTCCCTTTTTTTAAAAAAAGAAACAACTTACATGCATCTCAGCAAGGGTTGAAGTTAATTTTGTGAATTAAAGAAAGTTCCAACATCTTGAGCTTTTCAATCAAAATCATTCAACAACATGGCTTTATATATAAACATGCACAAAGATTCCAAAGTGCCCAATGAATGGTTCCAAATTAACATAATCAAAAGACATTATACATGAACCTCACTGTCCTATTAATTGTGGCTATATGAAGTGATGCCATTATATCATTTGGGATTACCTTTCAGTAGTTAAACTATTATCAACATCAAAAAAAAATCCAAAAGGCTTCAACTGAACAATACTGAAATTTATAGAGTATCATAACAATATTTTCTTTAGTCAAGTACAAAAGCATTAAAGAGAGAAACTATGACAATGAGCAACACTGGAAAAGAAACTCAACAACTTGCTGAATAGAACTTACAAAAGATAAAGTTACCTATAAATTGAGAAGAATCAGAGAAATAACTAATGCCAGGGCAAACTTCCATACTTGGCTTTACATGCAGCACAGAAACCATATGGTCTACGTAACTAATGAATGGGTGAATGCCAAAAACAGGCTGCCAACTTCCCCTCTCTGGTCAAAAATACACTATTTTTATATATATACACACATACTCTCAATAAAACAATGACAACAAGAAAGTATAAATTATGGAACAGCAATCAGGTGGAGCAATGTCAGTATTGGTGACAATGAAACTCACTAAAATCCATCTGGTTGACTACAGTTCTCCAGGGAAGAAACACCATCATCCTTAACCTGCATGGACTATATGTGACTCCAAATCCACCAACAGAGTTGATTCTTAACCCTCCTCCCTTGCAAAACTACCCAGGAGACAGTCTAGACAACATATGCTACCCTTATCAACAACATCAATGCCCCATAAATGAATGAATAGAACTGTCAACCTACTTCTAGGATCCTATTCTATTCTCTCAGTTTAGTTTTTCTGATGATGCCAAATTCAATACCACTGCTTCCAGGATTTTGCCCCCCCCCCCCAACCGAGGATTTCTTTTGACAGCATTCACCTTATTTCCTGAACTTCTGCTCTCACCCTTTCCACTCTCTACCATAATCCTAATAGGTTTTCCTTGTCATTACCTTCCAACCAAACATCTATTTCTAACACCTCCAGCACGCAGCTCCTTCAACATTCTAAATTGGTTATTCCCACTTTGACACCTCAGCCCACTCTTCAATCAATTCCAACACCCCACTTTCCTTCTCTTCTACAATTTTCTGTGCAAGCACAGGAGGTGTGCAACCTGCCCTTTTACCAACACACAGATTGCTCTGTTACACAGCATCATTCAATTTGAAGTTACATGCCAAATTCTGGATTATCTGTTATTTTAATTCTCCTCTCCACACCATCTGTCCTCTGTTCCCTACATTGTTCCTAAGCAGCTCAACTTTAATTGGAAGAACATCACTACATCTTTCGACTGGACACTTCACAGACTTCCAGAAACATGCTGGGTTCAGCAACTTCAGATCATAACTTCTATCCCATTTACAACTCCCACATCCATTCTTGCCTTGCATCATTATCCATTTTGTCAGTTAAATCTTTACTCCGTGTATCCTCATTAGACTCTCTCTTTTATTCTTTCCTTTCCACCAACTGCTTAAAATCTGCTACATCTCTTAGTCACTGACTCTAAATGTTAACTTACTCTTTCAACAGATGCTGCTTAATCTGCTAAGTATTTCCCTTTATAATTTTGCGATGTCTAATTATGATAATGTGCTATGAGTCCCTCTCATCAGTATCCATCTGAACATGTTTTTCAATGTGCACAAGATCACTATTTGATTTCAAAACTAAATAAGGATCATTATCTGGATTTGCCATCCAAGGCACCCTCCACCACCCCTCACTGGTGCATTCTATGATGCCCATCATAGATGTGGGTACAGTTCCATGAAGTCAAGAAGGGAGTAGGACATGAGTGGCTCTGAAAGTGCTCAATATCAATTCTGGGCCATGTGAAATTTCATGACAAGTTCTGCATTAAACAATTTTGCAAAACCAGAGAGCAGTTAGTCACTTCTTCAGGTGATACTAACTACTAACATATGTCACAAAACAACTGCCTGGTTTCTATGTGCTGTACCATGATACAAGCTCCTCCAGTTGCCTTCCTACACATCTGCACTTCTGGTTTCTCTGTTCTATGAAAGAAATATTCATTCATGGGTTGGCTGAAGTGGCTGTTTGTGCAGGAGCAATCTTCATAGTCCTGTCATGTGTAGTTTTATCAATCCTTTTTGTTAAGCTGTACTACTTCCAAGAATAGGCGTGACATCTTTAAGGTCTACCACAAAAAATTCCCATTGCTTCTCTCTTGATTTTGTGGATTTAACACCTTCACAGAGCATCTTCCAGCAGGCTTCAATGTACTCTTGCTATATTCACCACCATATGACTCATTAGTTTCAAGTGCACTGCATCAAGATTGATGACTTGCCGAATTCACTTGGCAATTACATTGTTTTCAAATGGTACAATGAATCTGACCCTGCCTCTGTTCCTGCACAGATGATTTCATCAACTCACTGGACATTCCCCATCTTCTTCATCACGCAAAATTATAAAAGAAGTCACACCAAGCTGACTTTTCTCCTTTATATGCAGGGCAATTCTTGAGTCAGCCGATGATGCTGTCATCTATAATACCAGCAATCCCTGAGCAATCTCTGCATCATTTTCCCTTTTTTGCCTTTTGACTCACTGTTTACCACATGTATTGCTTACTGCTGGACATCCAACATATCTAGTCTGGCTTTGGATAGTTCCACAGCTTTGCACGCCTGTATGCACTTTTCTAGAACAGGCTGTTCCCTCAGGATGCACTCCAAGAAACCACAAATAATCCGATCACTGATGAGGGAGTCCTTCAAATATACAATTATCTATTAACAGTCTTAGCTCAGTTAAGAAAGTTTCAAGTGATTCTCCCAGCTCCTGGTTGTATGTAAAGAACGACTAATGGTGTCGCAACAACAACCTCATACTCAACGGGAGAACACACACCAATCTTCATTGAGGGGTCAGTAGTAGAAGGGGTAGGCAGCTTCAAATTCCTGGGTGTGAACAACTCAGAGGATCTACCTTGGGCCAAACACACTGATGCAGTCACATAGAAGGCACACCAGTGGCTCTACTTCATTAGGAATTTGAGGAGATTTGGTATATCACCAAAGACTCTTGCCAATTTGTACAGATGTACAGTGGAAAGCATTCTGACTAGTTGCATCACCCCCTGGTATGGAGGCTTCAATGCACAGGATCAAAAGAGGCCGCAGAGAGTTGCAGACTCAGCCAGCTCCATCACGGCACAACCCTCCCTGCCATAGAGGACATCTTCTAGAGCCAGTACCTCAAGAAGGCGGCATCCATCAATAAGGACCCTCACCACCCAGGACATCCCCTCTTCACGTTACTACCATCGGGGAAGAGATACAGGAGCCTGAAGACCCAACATTTCAGGAACAGCTTCTTCCCCTCCGCCATCAGATTTCTGAACGGTCCAAGAACACCACCTCATTATTCCTCTTCTGCACTATTTAGTTCTGTAACTTACAGTAATTTTTATGTCTTGCACTGTACTGCTGCCGCAAAACAAATTTCACCACATAATGTCAGCAAAAATAAACCTGATTCTGAATGTTAGTTACCATACTTTACATCCACCACTGAATTGCTCACAAAGCTCTGTTGGGTAGAGAAGCTCACCTCCAACCAGTCATAAACATGGGCATCAATTTTATTCAGGTATTAGAAGTCAATTACTGACAATTTAGAAATCAAATATGACAGTTCAATCATGGTGCAGTAGTTCAGCACTCAAATGATTAATAAAATACACTTTGTTGTAAAAGAAATCACCAACATGATATCATTTATAAGCTGTGGGAGCAGATCTTTCAATTTTTAGAAATTTTAAACTGCCCAAGGTGTTGACCAGTCCATAACAATGCTGTGCAGTTAACTGCAAATGTTTAAGATTAAAAACCAAGCAGCTTCCAACAAATTCTTTTGTTTTGTTCTGTCTTTCATAGCCAATGGGGCACCTCAGTTGATGGATAATTGGGGGCAGTGGGATTGGGGTGGCGGTTATACAGGCTCTGCAAGACCTCTAGATGTCCTTCATATTCCAAGAAACAGTGGAACAGGACATTGGTTATTGTGCCAGTGAACTTAGTTAATGACTGATCCATTTCTCTTAATACCTTTACCAAACAAATTCTACCTTGTCTGCTAATCAAATTAATTGCATTTCTTCTGCTTCATATGGTTTCCTCAGTACAGCATTAAAGTTTACCACCTATTCACCACATGACTGCCAATATTCAATAACCATCACCTCGGCTTCAACACCTTTCCTTTCAACTATCAAATAGTAAAACAGACAACTTTTAATATTGTGATGCTTACTGAAGTAAGCTCCTCCATGAAGATGATACCTTAACCAGTGACACCTACTAAGTTTTCAATACTGTCTTTTAATGTCTTCTTGGACAAGATGCATTTTCAAAACCCCAAAACAAGGCAAGAACTGGCCATCTCCACTGTTCCTTTGTGTACCTGTTTAAACACGGCTTACCAAATGTCATTTCATTTAACTAATGTTTTTCATTTATATTTAGTTAGGCCCTCATATGTAGCACACTATTCCTCCAACAAGGGACTGGTTAGTAGGAATCTTGTTCCAGATTTCTGCTAGCGACCAAAAAATAAACACATGCACGATAACAATGCAGCTTTAAAAGTCATGCGAAATTTTGTGCTTTGGGCTCTACTCTACCCTTGTAATGGAATAGTTAGGACCCAATATATACACAATATGTATCGTCCATCACTGGGCACCGCCAGACTGCTGAAAAATTTAACCTTAGAATATTGCAAATAGTAAAACAAAATACATTATTTTTCTTCCTTATTGGAATATACTTCTAAGAGACCCTCAGGCAAAGGCTGGCACAGCCAAAGCTTGTGGACCCATGTTGCTGTCAGACAACTACTAAAACTTAGCCACAAAATCAGAGAGCTGAGTTTCTGAATTAGCTGAGTAAAACTAAATTTTCTACTGCTTATCCAGGAAGATGAACCCTAACAATCTGCGTACTTGGCTGCAGCTTATTACAAAATGAATAATAACTGTTCTATCCCTCAGTAATGTGCCTATTTCTTCAAATCAAACTATTAAAGCTGGCAGTCTCATTAACCATTAGCACTCCCCTGTACAAATACACAGACACCTGACTCAAGTATTAAAATATACCTCTGCCAGGTCCCAAGTGTTCATGTATCATGTTGGAGCCACTCTGAGCTTTAAGAACCCCAACATTTTCTTTATCCTCGAGGCTGAATCACACAATCTAGTTAGCCTGGAAGATGGCTTTACAGTTCAATAATTTCATCATTAAGATAAAAGCAATAACTCAGAAAATAGCTGATACAAATTGCTTGAACCTGTCCTAAGAGAAGCATTTTCCTTCAGCAGCTACCAGTACTTCTACTAAACAGATTCTCAAAACATATGGGCAGAACTGCTGATTATGAATGGGGAGTTTTAGATTCCAACAAATACAAATAGCATAAGTCAGGAAGACGAAAGGCAAATATCAATTTCAGCCACTGTTAATTTTTCTGTCAGTAACAGTATTTCTGAAGACAAAGTAAAACTATATCTGATGATTTTTAAATTCCATTTACAGTAGCAAATGGCAGCTGAGTGAATTATTTGACTTCTATGTAGTTGATGGATTAAAAAAAAACTGAAAACAGTAGAATACCATATTGTCCATGGACCATTAGAACCCAGCCTCAATGAAGTTTGAATCAATGTTATGAAAGTTTTTTCACTGTGTTGAAAAGTAGCCACATATAATTGATTTTGAGTCCTTTCTCTCTATTTTCAGCTTGTATGCTCCTACCAAGGACAGCCACTTATCATTTTCAAAGCAGACAAAGCTTATAGGTGCAAGCAATGAGAATAACATCATAAGTGTATAGAGGGGTGTTTCTACAAGATTCTGGTTAAAACATTTTGGAAAAATATAAAATGCTTTACTCAACAACTAACCACAGTGTCCATAATAAAGAATTATTTAATCAACAATATTTACATTTTTAGCAAAATAATCTTATCTCTGTGAATAAGCTTTAAAAAGATGACAATTTTACTGAAAGTAGCAAAATATTCCAAATCTGTTTTGATTTACCATCAATCGCCACATTGCCACACAATATTTTTAACCACTTAAAACATAAACAAATTTTAAATATGATTGCAGGTAGTATTAACATTTTTAGCATAAAAAATGCTCGCAAATCAAAACAAAGTGCTGTCTGAGCATTAACAATCTGATAGCCTATGTGTAACAATAATCTGCAGACACCAAATTTTGTTCCATGAGATTACTTATCCCAAGTTTGGTTGAATTTACTATTATAATTCCTGTATATACTATGTAGTTCCAAGCAATATCTCACTTTGAGGCCATAAAGTCTGGCCCAGCATTATCACAGACAAACCTACAAGAGATTATGCTAGAAAACCTTTGGCATTTAAAACCATTCAGTGTTACTGTCCTTAATTTTTACTAAATGAACTTTGTTTCCCTTTGCCATGATTAATTACAGATGATCAGTACTCAATTCTTCCAAACAATACAAAACAGCAGATTTTGGGGAGGAAACTGAAATATAGCCTATTCCCTATATATATAGCTATATCAAAAAGAAGCCACCTCAAAGCTCTTTACAGCCTATGTACCTTGAAGTGCAGTGACGATTGGTACATATGTTATTATGCTAGGTGCTTCAACTAGTTTATCATCTAGATCCTCTAATTAGAATGCACGACATCATCCAGAAGTAAATTACAAAACCACATATGATGAAGTTTTGACAAATCCTCATCTACAGTTAAGAATACTCTCAATTTTTTTAGTTGAGAATAATCTCTGCATTTATGTATTCTGCCACTTCAAAGCTGTTACTATGAGAACAAAACACACAGTATTCAAATCCTTTTTTATTTCTTAATTACCCTGAAGTCCTCACTGACTGCTTATTATTTATTATACCACCTCTCTTCATTGAAATGATTTCATCTTAATCAATAAGACCACTCTATCCCTCACCATTTTTCCTATCTTTCCTGTACACCTTACAAACTGGAATATTTAGATCCTCCTCCTGACCACCATGACAGCTATTGCTGATTACTTCAGTAATGTTTATCATATCATAACGGTTCTATATATAGAAAATTTTTAATCTGATCTACACTGCAGAATTTGAAATCTCCTTCACAGTGAGTAAGATAATGTTATTATTCTTGCTCAAATCATGCTAGGTTGCTCTTACGCAATAGCCAAAAAATAGTACCCAGAAAACAAATTGGCAAGTGAATGGCAAGCAACCCAAGCAGCAAAGGAAACACTGGAAAGACAGGTGTCCATTAAGAAATGTTTAAAAAAATCTTCAATCATTTCAAAGCTGTAAAACATTCTAAACACAGAAATAAATTTAAGAATTCTTACATTACAAATTTCTAATGGAATAATAATATTTTAAAATCACAGACAAGAAACTATTTCCTTGCCCAAGTTGGAACAATCAAAATTATGCTTTCACAGAAAATATATTCACCCACCTAAGAGTGCAGCAAAGATAACAAAGCGACTAGGATTCAGATCCAGTTGCTTGGCAACTTCATGCATCAGGTATTGGCTGGTAGTGAGGCTTTTGCCATTCCGGCTCAGTTTAAGGGCATGGGCACTGAAATAGTACTGGATGTTACACAATGCATAATCCGAGTCATAAGCAAGCAGACCATGGAAACCATTCTCTCTGCAGAAGGCTATCACTTCTTGATGGTGATCTTCAATGCTCTGTGCAACCTGAAAAATAATCAGGCATTTTATCTAAGCATCACCTGGAATTGACACAAAACCTTAGAAAATTACTTTTAAGGAGGTCATTTGATGTTTCCACGTTTCTTGGCTATACTATAAAACCATAATTTTTATGGAAGTTTCACATTAACCACAACTGTCTCAGAGATTCCATATGCACAACTTAAATTCAATTTCAACTTCTGTAATATTCAATAGGGTTGCTGTAAAGTAAAAAAATCCATAAGCTTGTATGGGAAATTATGTTAATACTTAATATTAATACATCACTTAAGTATTCCTCCCCTCTATTTTAGGGCATCCACACCCTCAATTTTCTCTTCATTTCTCCTGTATCATTGGGTTTCAGAAGATTCTTGTTCAAAACTGAAATAAATTACAGCTTTTGTAACTGTCGCACAATGATTAATACAAACATCCATTTGATTTTGGGTTAGGATCAGCAGATTCTGAAGCAATTTGTAACAAATAGAGTACTCTTGGAATTTGTTCGCAGTTAGGAGATCTAACATATTACAAGATCCCAAAAGGGTAAAAGTGGTAATGAGAGGATAAGTGAGGCTGGTTAAACAATAATAAATATCAGTCAGGATACCATGACAAACTCCCTGATTTAACCCAAATCGGCACTGGATAGAATACATCCACCCGTGAGGTTAAAGGAGATCTCAGTTTTATGTCTCAGCTGGTAGCTCTAACACTGCAGCAATACCAGCTCACACTGCACTGCTAACCTAGATTTTGAGCTCAAGTTTCACCATCCCCTGAATCAGAGGAAGGAGCCATCCTCAACAGCAACACATCCACCGCTTATAAAAATTGTTGCCACATTAAGAGTTATTGTGGTTATAGTTGACACAGATCTAAATGGTTGAAACATTGAAATTACTCCAAATAGTTTACACAAGGCTCAATTTCTCCGTTTCTAGGTTGTACTTAAACACTTCCTAACAATGATTTGACTATAACACTTTATTCTGCATTCTGTTATTGTTTTTCCTGTATGGATGATGATCTGTATGGATGGCATGCAAAACAAAGTTTTTCACTGTACCTCAGTACATGTGACAATAATAAACCAACTTACCTTACCAATTTTACCTCTTCTAGTCACATCTTTTGCTGCTATCGTTCAATTATCGCCTTCTTTTAATTAGGACCATCCTTTTTTGTTATTTGATCTCTTCTGCCCTCCACTCTCATCCAGATTTTTCCTTTTGCTCCTTCCCTTCACCTACTGCTGTTCAAATTTGCTTCCATGTCTAATTTTTTCCATAAGGATGACTACCACTAGTTTTAATTATTGATAGCAATTCATCAAAGCATTACAAGTTTCTTTTTTTTACAAAATCTCAAGATTCTAAAAAGAGATTAAAACAATCATTTTGAACTACAGGCAGTCCCCAGGTTACACAAGGGTTTTGTTCTTGAGAACTGTCTGTAAGCTGATTTTTCTGTATGTCAGAAACAACCATTTTCTATAGCTACCCATATCGTAAAGTTCTGCATATAATACTTTCATTTCATCAAATATTCACCAAAACACTACCAATAATTAAACTAATGGAATTTACACTGTGTCCAGTTGTGAATGAATACCACAAAACATTTTATTATTATTGCTATCTTGAAAAATTTGTTAAAAATTTATGGGAGAATTTGCACAAAGTCAAATTTCCATAAGTCAGCTCTTCCATAACCCGGTGAGCCCCTGTACCTAGTTTAATTTTCTCTTTCCAATGATATGGCCATTCAGCTTTTAAACCTGAATTACAAAAATGACTTGTTACAAAAATGACTTGTTACAAAAACCCAGAGCATGCTTAAATGCATGTCCAATAATACCATTTGTCATTGTACTGCTCAACAGGAGTCTACAATGGTATTATTGCTAGATATCCAGAATAATCTAAAGTAGTAGTTTGCACCAGCATGTATGATTAGCATTGAGATATGACCTAAAATTGGGATTAAATAGATGGGGCAATAGAACTAACAAAATTGCAAAATAGGACATAGTGGAGTAAAAATTAAAAGTCAGTATCTGCTTCTACAAATAGCCATCAACTATTAGTTCCTCAGAGCCACTTTTGAAGCTCTCCATCTTCAATTTGCACATACCATCACCATCAATCCTAAAGTGGCTAATAATGAAGCTGTGAAATTCTGTCCTTGGAAAGCACTGATGTAAATGGGAAGAGCATTTTGAACTAGAATAACTGGTGAATTCATATCTTCACTGGTTTTATCAGCAATAAAATTTAGGGTACGGTTACTGAACTAGCAATCCAAACACCTGGATTAACAACCCATAAACCAGAGTTCAAATCCCACTATGGCAATTGTGGAAATTAAATTTATTCAATAATCTTGAATTTAGAAAAAAGTCATAAGTAATTATAGACCAAATTTGCAAATTATTGTTAAAATCCATCTGATTCATTGAAGTGGCAGAGGAGAGGAATTCTGCCACTTTTGTTTGGCTTATTCTTTAAATTATACCAGATTTACCAATGTGGTGGACTCTTAAATGGCCAAACCACTTAGATGGACCAGTACCTGTAATAAGCATAATTAGAGATGGGCTATAACTGCCAGCCTTGCCTATGACACCAAGATTCCAAAACAGGAATTAAAAAAAAGGCAATTTTATGTGATGAATTATAAACAGTCCCAAAAAGGCACTGAATGGATTAAGTTGTGACTTCAACTCTCTCAGGCCCACACCATCATCATAGTATAAATGCTACAAATTTTGATCATCCATGGCTATAAATATGTTAATTGAGGTTAGTCAATCCATGAAGTGGTTTCAGTAGGAGTTAACTCACACTTTCTTAAATCTTTGAGAAATGCACAAGATTTATGCGTGTAACCAAAATTTCCATGACCTGAAAATGGTATTCGTGTCTGTATGCACAAAGTGGTGCCTCAATAACTCAAAAGGAAATCTGAACAAACACTTGGAGAAACTAGATCTGAAATGAACTATTAAGCAATGTTATTATTCCAATCACATTAACTCAAATATACATATAAAGATATAAAACATAAGCCTCCAGAATAAATAACATTTGCTTTATCAGTAAACCACCTTAAGGAAGGCACCTTCTAATGTGTGTATTCAACTAGAAATTCAGTGACCAGAGGCAAAGGTAAAGGCTTTGACATACTTAACTAGTGAATTGAAGTTCACATTCCTAATTTCTAAATTTGAAGTTTCAACAAAATCTGAAAGTCTGCATGAATTAAAACATAACCATACATTCTTCCTTCCTATAAAAAACACAAATTGTACTGCACCTGAAATTGCAGACATCACTATCAACAGTACTCAGATGTAAGGCACTAAAGGATTACCTAAAGGAAGCCTCCACTTCATTTCCTGCTGCATGCCAACAACCACAACTACTGTAATTCTGTTATCAGTCTCATTCCCATTGGCTCAATGGTTCACAGAACCTTAAAATCCTCAGCAGTTAAATTAACAGATCAAAACCACCAATACTACAATGGGAACAATCACACACTATATCAGTGATTATAAACTAGTTTGAGTTTAATGAATGCACTCAATCTCTTGTGATATGAAACAGGGAAAAGGATGTGGATTAAAAAAAAGTGAATTCCCAAAACCAGAACCTACAGCCAGAAACTGTAAAAAAAGAAACAAACAGAAACAAAGATTATGGAAACTGAAATTAAAAAGCACAGAACAGGCAACATATGAAGGAACAAAAAGAGACAAACAAACAGCAAAGAACTGACCAACAAGCACTACCGTATATTATCAAAATACTAAATATTGAACTGCATTTAAGTAGCATCTTTAATTAATAAAATATCCCAAGTTTCTACAAAGGTAATTGGGGAGTTGCAATTGCAGATTTGGGGAGATGGAATTGCAGGGATGATAAGCATATTTATGAGAACAGTGAATCTAAATAACTTTTATTTATGTAGTAAATTTTAATATAGAAAAAAAAATACTAAATAATTCTGAGATGGAAACAATTATAAATGGATGCTAAATCAAGAAGGAGAAATTAAGAACAAACACAAGCTTCCTAACGAAATGAGCTGGGGGAGAATGAGAGAGACAGTGAGAGAGGGGGAGAGAGGGGGGGAGAGCGAGAGAGAGAGAGAGAGAGAGAGAGAGAGAGAGAGAGAGAGAGAGAGAGAGAGAGAGAGAGAGAGAGAGAGAGAGAGAGAGAGAGAGAGAGAGAGAGAGAGAGAGAGAGAGAGAGAGAGAGAGAGAGAGAGAGAGAGGAGAGGCAAGAAAGGTAAGAAAGTTTCAGGAATTTTTTTTAAAAGACCCAGGCAGGTGAAAACAGTTAGCAACAGTAAAGGAGAATATAAAGTTGTATGAGGATAAAGACAATGGAGATCTTGTCTAGCTGGGAGTTCAAACACAAGAAAAGAGTAATTCCATTTCATAAAACAATATTATTCCCACTACTACCACTTACTGTCCCTCTTATTTCTTGATTAGGGCATTGCATTTGAAGTTGTTCAATCCAGTAGGACCTCTCCAGAATTTAAAAAAAAATTAGAAGATCACATGTAAAACTCCACTTTCTCTGCAGACACTTCTGGCAAGATCCCAGGGTGCAGGTCATCAAGTACAGAGTACTTGCCAGCCTTTCGTATAGTACTTTTTCTCATGATGTGATTATTTTACATTCTTCCCTTCCCTTTGCTCCCCAATTTTCTACCATTATTGGAATGGCTTAGTACCTTTTAACTATGTAAAAAAGTCTGTCATTTTCTTATTTCCTATTATTAATTCCCCAGTCTTATCCTCTTAAAGACATAATGCATCCTCTCCCTTTCTTCAATACTTGCAATACTTGCTAGTTTAATCTCATTTTGATTTCTTTTGAGTACAAATCTCTTTTGATTTGTACTCTGTCCTACAGTATAGTTAGACTTACTTAGCCAGAATGACCTAAGTTTTAAATGTTTTAAAAAATAGCCAAGTTTACAGGTTTTTAATGTATTCAGAACATTAAACCATCAATTGCATTTTAAACTTTTAAATATCTTTGAAAAATCTACAACTTTTCTAATGGTTTGCTGATTTAGAAATTCTCAGGAAGCTTTAAGAATATTTTTAAACTAGTAAACTATCTGAATGACATTCGTAATTCTTTTGAAGTCATACCTCATTAAAATCAAAGAAAAGTACACCTTTGTGGACCATGCGTAAAATTCTCTGGTGAATTCGTAATTTATATATTGAGATTACTCTTTCTTCATTTTGGGAATTGGGTATCACTGACAAGGTCAGCATTTATTGCCCACCATTAACTGTCACTTTCTTGAACCGCTGCCACCCCTCTGATAAAAGTACCCCAACTGAACTTTTGGGTAGGAAGTTCCATTATCTAGATCTAACAAGGATGAAGGTCCAGCAATATATTTCAAAGTCAGAATGGTGAACAACAAGGAGTGGTTCCCATACACCCACACTGCTTGCCCTCCTTGGTGGCAGAGATTACTAGCTTGCAAGGTGCTTTTGGAGTGGTCTATGTGAGAACCTGCATTGCATTTTGTGGATAGTAATTACTGCAGCCACCACGTGCTGGTGGTGGAGGGAATGAATGTTTAGTGTACTTGATAGGGTGCCAATCAAGGGTGGTGCTTTGTTCCGGCTGGTGTCGAACTTCTTGCGAGTTGTTGCACTCATTCAGGCACAACATACTACCAACTTGTGCCTTACAGTTGGTAGGAAGGCCCTGGAGGGTCAGAAGGCAAGTCACCCGCCACAGGATATCCACAGCCTCGAACCAGCTCATGTAGACAAAGTGATTGGTCCAATTGAGTTTCTGGTCAAAGTAACACCCAGGATACTGAGGTTTAGAGGTTCAGCAATGGCAATGCCATTGAATGTGAAGAGTAAGTGGTTAGACTCTCATCTGAGGTGGTCGCTGCTCAACACTTCTGTAGCAAGAATGCAACTTGCCAAATATTACCCTTACCTGAATGTTATCTAGGTCTTGCTCCATGCAGGCATGGACTGCGTCATTTGATGAAGAGTTGCAAATGGAATTGAACATTGTGCAATCATCAGCAAGCTTCCCTCTTTCTGATCTTATACTGGATGGAACGTTATTGAAGCATGTAAGGATCATTGTGTATAGGACACTGTTCTGAGGAATTCCTGCAGTATAATGCCTGGCAATGGGATGACTGACATCCAACAAACTAAACAATCTTCTTTTGAGTGAGGTACAACTCCAACCACAGGAATACTTTTTTAAAAAATTTTATTTACAGCATGGTAACAGGCCCTTCCGGCCCAACGAATCCACACCACCCATTTTAAACCCAAATTAACCTACCTGTACATCTTTGGAATGTGGGAGGAAACCGGAGCACCCAGAGGAAACCCACGCAGACACGGGAGAACGTACAAACTCCTCACAGACAGCGATGGGAATCGAACCCCGAGCACTGGTGCTGTAATAGCGTCGCGCCAACCACTACGCTACCGTGCCGCCCTCCCTTTGATTATCTCCAAATTTAGTTTTACCAGAGCAGCTTGATGCCACACTTGATCAAATGGTCCCTAGGTGTGTCATTCTACCTCACTTCTGGAACTCAGCTCTTTAGTTGATGTTTGGCCCAAAGCTGAAATGAAGTCTGGAGCCAAGTAGGCCGGGTGCATTGGAAACTGGGCATTGGCAAGTAGGTTATTGGAGAATGCATGCTGCTTGACAATACCGTCTGCAACAGCTTCCATTACTCTGGCAATGATTGAGAAAAGATGGATTAGGTGGTAATTAGTGGATCAGATTTGTCCTGTCTTGTGTTAACGTGAAATACATGGGCAATTTTCCACATTTTCAGGTAGATGCCAGTGATGCTACTGTACTGGAACAGCTTGGTTTGAGGAATAGCTAGTTCTGGAGCACTTCAATACTACAGCTAAGAGGTTTTCTGATCCCATTGACTTTGCTGAATCCAATGCCTTGGGCACTTTTTGATATCACAGAGTGAATCAAATTCACCTTAGACCATCTTCTGTGATGGTGGAGATCTCAGGA
The DNA here is from genome assembly GCF_009764475.1 of Pristis pectinata. Lineage (NCBI taxonomy): Eukaryota > Metazoa > Chordata > Chondrichthyes > Rhinopristiformes > Pristidae > Pristis > Pristis pectinata. The sequence continues at coordinate 22,133,966 of NC_067410.1, forward strand.
GGAAGCAGAGATGGATCATCAGTTCAGCACTCCTTGCTGAACATGGTTGAAAATGCTTCTGCCTTTTCTTTAGTACTCACATTCAGCGCCCTGCCCCATTAACTGTTTAACTGTCCACCACCATTCACAACTTTACGTGGTAGAACTGCAAAGATTCAATCTGATCAATTGGCCGTGAGATTATATAGCGCTATCTGTCACGTGTTACGGACTCAGTGAAAGTCCCTTTAAGATAGAGAGTGTGTGTGTATGTGTGTGGGGCGTGCTTACGTCAATAGAAGATAAAGGACGTAATGATGTTGTTGAAAAAGTCAGAAGAAGGAGAGAGAGAGAGAGAGAAGGGAGAGAGACACCAGCCTGCTAGTTTTCTCTATCGATGGATGAGAAACAATAACTGTGTCTGCCACTGAAATCCATGTATGGAAGTTGGAAGTAATCCGGTGAAGTTCACTTTGTTGCTGACCTGTAGAAGGAAACAGGTATTTGTGTGGACAACCACGATTCGGATGCTTTTCGGGGTGAGGAAGTCACTACCGAGTAAACACTGGAGTGTCGTTTGGGTTCCATCATGGAACATTTGGATTTCGTATGTAATCTCTCTCTGTTTTTCTACATCTACGTCTTATCTTCAGACAACGCTGGTTGTTGAAGAAGCCCTTGCTCACGTTTCACCTTATGGCTTGCGGAACTGAACTTTAAGAACCATTCCGGAACTGGGAGTTTTGGACTTTGCCACACACACACACACACGCACACACACACACACACACACGACGAGTTTAGTTTTGGGGTTAACGTTCGAGGTTTAACATTTTTGAATTCTAACATACTAACATTTTTACTTTTATTTTACGTATTATCATAAGTAGTGATTAATAAAATAGTTTTTAACACTGAATCATGCTCAGTGTGTTTCTTTTGTTGCTGGTTCGTGACAAAATTGGGGGCTCGTCCGGGATAGTTCCCAAGGTTAACGAGATTCGTCCGGGATCCAATCCAAAGATTAACGAGTGTCGTCTGGGATCGTTCCCCAGATTGACGAGATTTGTTCGGGATTCAATTCTTTTTAATTGGCTTGTGTGTGTGGAAACCAGCAGCAATGGATATTAAGGCATTTTTGGAGTCACCAACCCTACAGGGATTGGAGATGGCGAAAAAGGATGATTTGATAAAGATTGCGACAAAGCTAAACCTTACAGAAGTAAAGCAGTCTATGAGAAAAGCAGTTATTCATAGAATGATAGTTGACTATTATTTGGAGAAGGAAGTGTTTGAGTTGAGTGAGGTAGTTGAGTTTCCTGAGAGTAAACCAGTGATTTCTGATGTGACTTTTCAACCAGTGGAGTTGGAGGATCTGGAGGAGGAAGAATTAGAACAGTTAGAAGAGTTTTCTGGGGGTGAGTCAGAGAGACCTGTTAGACAGGTGCAGATAGCAAAGATGGAGTTAGAACAAACATGACTGAAGGTGGAGTTGGGACAAAAAAAGATAGAGGCCGAACAAAAGAAATTAGAGACTGAACGAGAGATAACTCAGATGAAGTTAGAGGCTGAACGGGAACGAGAGCTAACTCGGATGAAGTTAGAGGCTGAACAGGAACTAATTCGGTTAAAGTTTGAGGCAGAGGAGAAGGGAGAGAGACACCAGTCTGCTAGTTTTCTCTATCGATGGATGAGAAACAATAACTGTGTCTGCCACTGAAATCCATGTATAGAAGTTGGAAGTAATCCAGTGGAGTTCACTTTGTTGCTGACCTGTAGAAGGAAACAGGTATTTGTGTGTGGACGACCACGATTCGGATGCTTTTCGGGGTGAGGAAGTCACTACTGAGTAAACACTGGAGTGTCGTTTGGGTTCCATCGTGGAACATTTGGATTTCGTATGTACTCTCTCTCTGTTTTTCTACATCTACGTCTTATCTTCAGACAACGCTGGTTGTTGAAGAAGCCCTTGCTCATGTTTCACCTTATGGCTTGCGGAACTGAACTTTAAGAACCATTCCGGAACTGGGAGTTTTGGACTTTGCCACCCACACACACACACGACGAGTTTAGTTTTGGGGTTAACGTTCGAGGTTTAACATTTTTGAATTCTAACATACTAACATTTTTACTTTTATTTTACGTATTATCATAAGTAGTGATTAATAAAATAGTTTTTAACACTGAATCATGCTCAGTGTGTTTCTTTTGTTGCTGGTTCGTGACACATGCTGCTCTTTGTTTTTGACCCATGCAGTTCTATATTACGGCTTCATTAGGTTGGCACCTCATCTTCTTTTAGGTATACTTGGTGCTGCTCCCAGCAAGTCCTTCTGCACTCCTCACTGAACAAGGGCTAACCCATTCTCCTTCCCCCCACTCAATCCCAGTAGTTCAGCATCAAAGTACACCTTGGATAAAATTACTGACAGCCACTTTCAGATTCCATATTTGCATACACATGTATGAAAATACCAAAGATGTTGTCAATTCTATGTGATAAAGGTGGCAAACACCATCATCATTTAACTGCAAAACTCAGCCACTTATGTCTAAGATGTTCTTGCAAATATTATTAATTTAATTTCTCTACTCTACTTAACTAATGCTTATTTACTTAATATATTAATGAGCTCCTTCATGACTCCCACCATTTTAGATATATGCTCCCAACTCTGTGTAATTACAATTTGTTCAATTATTAATGCAGTTTCCTTAATAAATTTACGGAACCTTTTTCAATGGACAACCCAAGGACAACTCATTTGTAACAGCTGTTATATGATCAATTCAATTTGCTGAAGCTAAAATTGCATAAAACAAGCAATCCTCCGATTCTCATTAAATATCTCCAAGGGAGATCTCCCATTAACTATAATTAATTTGACAAGTAGCTGGAAAATGCAAGCAATAAGCATACCAATAATTTCTTCAGCTGAACTTGTATTTATATAACAAATTTTACAATTTTACGATGTCCTAAAACACTTTCTAGCCAATACTTCTGAAAAGTAGACACTTGTAGGAAATCCAGCATCACTATTCATGCTGCATGCTCCCACAAACATGATGTTGATAGAGGAATAAATAACATATAAAACTGAGTATATCTATCCTTCCGCAGCATTTTATGTCCACCTGTTAGAGCATGTAACATGCTATTTCCATCATTTTCTGCTTTAATTTCAGATTTCTATACTTGGTAGTATAATAATTCTAATATAATTTTACATAATTGGAAAGATAATCCAATGACCAGCAGGTTCTTGGAGCATGCTGCATCAGCATGATCCAGGATGCAATCCTTTGCCAGAGCACAGGATCTCTCCTGGTAGGCAACACAATAAACAGTGTAAAAGTGGCTTACAGTTCAGGTCAACCCTGCTATCTGCCCACCACCACAATGACAGCATCATTGAAACCGAATGTCTGACTCACCAACATTCAAGAACATGCAGGACCTGGCAAAAATAATTAAATTAAAATTTTAAAAGTTGAAAGACTGAACGAAAACATACACATATAAACACTTAAAAACATTCGAACTAACTTAATTAAGTCAAACGGAAAGCTCTGCTCACCTCTCATTCAGGAGCTGATTTCTCCTATTCATTTTAATGAGATTGTTGCACCTGCAGAAGGCCTGAATTGCTGAAGGTTCAGCAGGCAGATTTCCCCACCTGAGAGCTGCGTAATCTGTGCTGCTTGGCATTACCCGTTGGACTTTACAGAGTCCATTGCCACAGTGCAGGTGTTCCAGGACTTCCACTGCACCGAGCAGAAAACTGCTTTTCAGTCAACCCAGTTAAAGGCTGATCTTCCAGCAGAGCAGAACTCAGCACAAGATCTGGTGAAATGTTTTCGCTTCACCAATCTATATCTTCTTCAGCCTAATCTCTTCCCTCTTGCCCTATTTGTCAATTAATGTCTCCTACCTTCCACCATAACACAAACTTTCCCTTTTGTTCTACCACTTTCTCTGCACCTTAAAACCTCCAAATGTTCCCAGTTCTGATGGGTCATTAATGTAAAACATAACTCTTCCTCTTTACAGTGGTGCTTCACCACCTGTTGTTTATTTCTAGCATTTTCTGATTTTTAAATTCTGTTGTATTGCCATTTTAGCTAGTACTCCCATTTTGCTCCATCTGCCAGATTGCCTTTATTGTTTCCCTCCAGTGTTAACACAATAAAACCAGTAAATTTCCTCCCCCCCCCAGAGGCTTTGTAGAGTATTTCTCGTTACATTCACCTCAAACTGACACATCTTTATTTATTTTACATTCCTGCCCCTCTCATATTTATAATACATAGTAAAGTGTCCCTAGAGGTTGAAACAAATTAATATTTTTGTTTCACTCAGAACAAATCAAAGGTTTAATCATTTTATGATTTCCTGAAAGCTGAAGATATTGTCAACCTCAATAGCATTATTCCATCATTTTAACCAGGGGTTTGGTGAGGGAGGAGGGTGGTAGTAGGAGGGGTGCAGAGTAGGAAGACACAACTTCCATTCTCAGTGTATAACTTGGATCACTGATCTTTGGCTAGATGAGAGTAGGTCATGCCTTATATTTACAAGCGTGGAAGAATTTTTGTGGTGTTTTGTGGTGACTTAAGGACTGGACAGCCAATAAAGATTTTTTCTAAAGTATACTCACGATAATGGAAGAAACATAGCTGGCATTTTATGCAGAGCAAGCTCCCAAATGCAGCAACTTAACGACTGTAAAATCTATTTTTAGCCACACTGATTGAACAATAAATATTGGGACTGAATATTGGGGAGAATTTCCTTACCCCTCAGGAGAGATAGCCCTCAGTTTAATACCATTGACAGTAGAGCACATGAGTACCATATTAGGATTCTTTGCTTTAGTCTCTAAGATCCACAACTTTCTGATTTGAAAGTATGCCTGCTACCAACACAGTCATGGCTGATAATCAACTATTTGAAATTTCAAGTATGAATGTATTGAATTATACATAACGCCTCCAATCTTTGGAACATCTGGATATTGAAGTAAACCAAGGGAATCATCCTTGTTTCCTTTGAGCTCCATGCTTGGATCAATAACAGTTCAGTGACAAATTTAGCCTGAACAAACAAATCTACTTTTAACATTCCATGTAAGAAACTTCCAAATAATTTTCCTTTCCTTGTCTGGTGGCCGCTCTTCCCAACAACTCTGATAATTCAAAACATACAAATTAACTCATACTTCCCTTATCACTCAAAGCCATTTCTCTCCACTGAGACAATAGATTTGCTGTTCTCACTACACATGCCAGAGAACTGCAGCATGTTCCCACTCCACTGCTGGACTCCATGAGACCAATGTTGGACTGCAGATGGCCAAACCAGAACAAAAATACACTAGCAATTTCAGGAGAACTTTCATATTCACACAGGAACAAGACCAATGCATTCAGACCAATAAACCAGTTCTATCATTCAACTATTTCATGGGTAAACATTACCACAACTCCATTATTCAGCATTGATCCATATTATTTGATACCCTTACAAAAATTCTAGTCTGGAATATAATAAAACTACAATAATCTGGTATCCAATTGTTTGGACATCCCAATGGTTTGCCATCTGGCTCACTGATTAATGTGAACCAGGATTCCAGAGTGGAGCAGGGTGTGCAGCCAGAGCTGGGAAGACCAGAAAGTGCAAGACAAGCTGAAGCATAACAACTAAAACTCACCAGGTTATTTCTCACTCCCTTTAAACTCACCAGGTCCAGTGAAAATTTTATTATACCACTGCCAATATGTGAAAAAAGTAAAATATAAGCATGTTGTGGTACTAATATGAGTAACATCCAATAGTTCGGAAAATCTGCTAGTCCGACACCAAAGTCCCAAGGGTGCTATATTATCAGAGTTTTACTCTATTTCACTTCATCCACATACTGGATATTCTCGAGCAGAGTTCCACAACAGAGATAGGTGGGAATGCAATGTGATCACATTACATTCAGTCATGACCTTACTGGATGGGAAAGAAGTCATGGGAGCCTATTCCAGTTCCTAATTTGTGTGTCCCTATATTTTACTGTGAGTTTATTCCTAAATAACATGGCTATAATTTTAAGCTTGCATTTCTTATGCTGGATTCCTCCAGAAGGTAACATAATTTCAACATACCAGTTAATTAATTCAAACAGCTCAATTAGGATGCCCTTAAAAATTCTAAACTCAAGGGAATCCAATCCACTTTAATGCAAATTGTTCTTGAAATTTAACCCCTCATACATGAACAAAACTTTTATGTTCCCCTTTCCAATTTTCCTTCCAATGCACATTCTGTAAATCTCAGCAGCAGAAGTAAATCTGACGTTCCATACCCCACTATTACAGAACTATTCATCAGTATTGTCTTGGCTGTGTCATTCTTCTTCACAATGCCACTTTTTAAAATTACCTTTTCTTTTGATTGTGGCCTTTTTTTTCCATAATAGGTATCAAGAAGTGAATAGCTATGAGATCATTCAACAGCTACAAAAGTTCCCCCATACCATTCACGATTTTTATACCATTTTTGCTCACCTGACAGTGTCCATTGTTTGAGGAACTTCAAGATATACCAATGTGAAGTTCTCTATAACTGAAAATCATAACCAAATTCTAAAGCAATTATTAAACTTTATTCTAACACTCTAGGCTGGATAGAAGATTCAACTTGGGGCTTGCCAATAGCGTCTGCTAGACAAGTGAATGTTATTTTCAGAACCCATAAATGGGCTGTAATCATTATGCAAGTCATGAGATACCATATTAAACAATTTAGCTGGAATCAACTATTGAAGCTTCAACTTTGAGTGCTCCGGTTTCCTCCCACATTGCAAAGACATATGAGTAGGTTAATTGGGTTTAAAATGGGCGGCGGGGACCCGTTGGGCCGGAAGGGCCTGTTACCACGCTGTAAATAAAATAAAAAATAAAAAAAATATACCCACCATCCTCTGTGTGAAAAACCTGCCTTTCAGGTCCCTTTTAAATCTTTCCCCTCTCACCTTAAATCTCTAGTTTTAGACTCCCTAACATGGAAAAGGTGGATGGTCATGCCCTTCATGATTTTATTAACTTCTACAAGGTCACCCTTCAGCCTACTTTGCTCTAGGAAAAACAGTGCCAGCTTATCCAGTCTCTCCTCATAACTTAAGCCCTGCAGTCCCAGCAACATCCTTGTGAATCTTTTCTACACCATTTCCAGCTAAATCACATCCTTCCTACATGGTGACCAGAACTGCACACATTATTTCAGATGCAGTCTCATCAACGTCCTATACAGCTGTAATATTCTATGATTAGAAACAGTATATAACATTGAGCTCAGTAAGAGGATGATATCATGAGCAAATTGTGAAGTGACCTCTGTGCCTCAAACAAAAGATTAACAATTTCTAAATACCACACCTACATCTAAAATATAAAGTTTACAGTTCTAATGCAAGTACTTTGGTTTCACCGTCCTCCCAGGTCTAAACTGCTGGCAGAATCAGGATTTGGTTAATTAGGGCTAAGTGTAGATCTTAACAAAATGGTGGCTGTCTTCTTTATCTGTTAGTTCTTCATCATTATTTCTCAACTGACAGGCTGCCTGCCCTAAGCCAACTCCATTGTCACTGATGATCTGTGTGTAACTGTGGTCCTTAGCATTTCATCTTACTTTTTTTTCCACTGTTGTTCCCCCATTCCCACATCACATAAATGGGAGTAGAAACTCATCTCAAAGAAAATTATAAAGTCAGAATTTTACCAAAGTAATTGTTTTAATCATTGGCTTTAAATTTCCCCAAATCCGGACCTATTACATACTAATGGAGTAGCCATGGCACTTATGTTCTGTGTTTCAATTGTAGATGTCTTCTTCCTACAGACTTGTGTAGGAGTAAGCTGCCAATTCTTGTTGGACATATTCCAGATGGTTTCATCAAATTACATAATTGTTTTAAGAACACAGCCACTCAAAATTCTTTCTCCAAGGAGTGAGGGGGCAAGTGAGCATTGTCTTGGCATTTTAAACAGATGCGTACAGCCTTCAGAAACTAAGAAACATGATTCACCATTCAATATTCATTCTAAGAGTTTCCCACTCTTCCCCTGGGAGTTCTTATGGCAAAGTTCAAGAGGTTAATTTTCAATTCTTGGAAGTTTCCAAGACAATCTGGACAGCTGGCAGGCCTAAGCAAAAAGCAACAGTATTAAAATTGTTGCACATTTTCAATACTTAAAATACAAATTAATCAGAACTGAAAAGCTAACCAGTTCTCTAAGAGAATTTCACATTTCTGGTCTTTTTCACGTGGCTGTAATTGAGAAGGATATGATAAGGAAAGTGGTCTTGATCACTTCTAACTATGAGAAGGTTTAGTAAAGCATTATCGACAGAGAGAAACAGTGTTAACATTTCAGGCCAGTGACCATTTCCCTGAAATAATGAAATGTCACCAACTTTAATCATTAACTGTATCACCCTTTAAAGATGCTGCCTGATCAGAGCATTTCTAACACCTGCAGTACTTGGCTTAGAAACACATTCTCTCCATGGGTCAAGAAAATCTACAAAAATATTAAACAGCAAAACAAGCAGCTAACAAATGTTATTAGACCATCAGTATAATTGAAATCACTCTTGCACTGTAATGAGCAATGCACTTGCAATTTCTAAATATTTCACATTTCAACCAAATAATCTTAGTGAATTAGAATATTTCCCATCTCATTGTTTCCAACTTCCAAACCAAATTAACTTGTATGATTCACAATCCTGAGAGAAAATAAGAGCATTGATGCCTCAGTTAATTTTTTGCATAATTTTTCATTAAGAAATAGCCATTAGGTGGCATGTAGCCATCTTAGTTGCTAATTTAGGGACACCTAGAATGGGAAAAGTGAGGCAAAAATGTTCTTCATTTGAGTACAAGGTGCAAGCTTTAATTATGCACGTTAAGCCTTTTTTAACATTAAGATTTCCCACTGTACAATTTCTGTACAGTGGCCAAAGCAAAATGTCTCAGACAAATGAAGGTGGGTAGGTAGATGCAACAACAGTACGGCATCAGCTTGCAATGGATGGAACATAATGTGTTAGCACCTGAGGTATTAAGCTAATGAAATACAGTGTAAAGCCTGCTGCAAGTCCTTACTGCATGTGTGGAAAGAGTGCCACAATAATGGTGGAATGCATCAGCAGTGCAGAAGGCTCACACAGCACTGGTCCCTTGCCAAACAATCTTTGAGGCCTGAGTTAGTTCACTACACTTGCGGTTAAAAACATAGTAAAGACAATGAAAGTTTTGATCCATGAAGAGACAGGTCATCAATGAATGTACAAAGGAAATGCCTATTTCTATTATATGTTCAACTTGAGTGTTCAGCCGGATTGAAATAGAGAACTATTAACGATTCTACAATTGCTATTAAATGGACATACAAAGCAAGCGTTAAAAGTACTTTCTTAAGGAATATGTAATAGATGGAGAATGTTACAGCATGTGCACTGTTGTGGACATCAGGATTCTAAATCAGAGATAGTTGTATAAGACACATCATTTTTTTGTTTCCCCATCTGTTGGTTTTGAATAAGATATATTAATTACAAAACCTTGATAGATGATAATTCTTCTTGAGGGTTGGGGTTCAAGTATCATTACAATAACTTGAGTATGAAAATCTAGATCGATACTCCTGTGTAGTACAAAAAGCTGTAATTTTTCACAGGTTAAATTGAGACCCCATTTATTTGACGAGCAAGGGGGCACTGCCTAGTGTTAACAAATATTATTTAAAAAATTATCTGGTTAACATAATATTGTTTTGGGGGACTTTGAGAAAAATGAATTACCAAACATTTCCTACAATGATGACACTTTATTCACTCAGTACATGTCAAATGTACCCCACTGACAGTGGATATCTCTGGCATATCCTGGTTTATGAAATATATTTTGCAAAATATACTGTACATTAAGCCAAATGTTTAAAAAAGTGCTATCTTCTGATTCCAATATCCTCACTTTTGATGATGGTTACAGCTCGGTGGAGGCTATTCTGGCACTATATGAAGAGCAATCAACTTAGCCTCATTTCCCCACACTCTCCCCAAAGCCGTGCAAATCCTTTTGTTTCATACAGTGCCTGCCAGCCCCTAAACACTCACAGTAGTTTTCCTCTTGGTGCTTTTGCCAAACGCCTTCCATTGTTTCACCCCGACTCTTGACCTTTCCAGGGAATACCTTCTTCTACCCAATCTGTCCATCTATATCCTTCATGATTTTTATCAGATATCTTTATCAGATCCCCTTGCCAAGTTCCTCTGTTCCAAGAAAAACAACCACTGCCTATCCAGTCTATATACATAACTAATGCCCCACGTTCCAGGAATCAATTCTGTAAATCTTTTCAGCACCTTTTCCAAAAGTCTTTCCGAAGTGTGGTGCCCAAAACTGGGCAAAATACTCCAGTTATGGCCCAACCATAGTTTTCTAAGGGGTTGTTGCGACTTTTTTTTGCTTGTGTTTTATGCCTCTACTTGGAAAGTCCCCACAACCAATTTCTGCCATGTTCAATGAATTATGCACAAATATGCTCAGATTTCTGTCTTGTACCATTTTTGAAGTTGTTCTCTTGATATTGACTCTAATCACTCTTCCAACCAAAATGTAACTGCATCTCACAAAATTAAATTTCATCAGCCACCGATTCTATCAGCATTCCCATATCTCCTAAAAGTCAATTACAATCTTCCACACATTTCCTCCATCATCCGCAAATTTGGAAATTGTGTCCTGAACATTCAAGGTAAGTAATGACCAATGTACATTTCTCTGCAGTCCAAAAACTACTTCTCTGTGTTTCAATTTCCTATCCATGCACCTCTGGCCTCTTTTATTCCATGGCTTTCAATCTTAATGACAAGCCTATTATTTGACACCTTATGGTATGCCTTTTGGAAGTTCATCTACACCACACCAACCACATTTCCCTCACTGATCCCCCGTTATTTTATCGGGAAAAGCTCTTATTCAATTAGTTAGATGCAATATGTGTTCAACTATTCATTCTAGTTTTCTCTATCCACGCTGCCCCTGATTTTGGTTCTAAAACTTTCCCTACTACCAAGGTTAAACAGACTGGTCTGTAATTGTTAGGTTTATATCTACACACTTTTTGAACAAAAGATGTAATATTTGCAATCATCAGGCATCATTCCTGAATTTATAGAAGTTTGGAAGATTATGGTCAGGGCCTCTGCAATTTCCTCCCTTACTTTCCTCAGCAACCCAGGATACATCCCATCTGGACCGGGACATTTACTTCAACTCCAGCTCAATCTTAGACCATCTAGAATCACAATTATATCTTCTTTTGCTGCTACGCCAGCGGCATCTTTGTTCTTGTTAAAGACTGATGTAGTAAAGTACTCAATTTTGTACCTCAACCAAATCTTCCATTTCTACGATGCCCCACCTCTCCTCCAATAACACTTTTGCTGTTCACATACTTATTGAATATTTTTGAATGGCCTTTTATGTTTGCTGCCTGCTTTTTCTCATGCTCTTTCTTTGCTTGTTATTTCCTTAATTCCCATCTGATCTTTCTGTAATCAGCCTGGTACTCATTGTGTTAATAATTTGGCATCTGTTATATGCATTTTCTTTCTGCTTTATTTTACTCCTCATCATTTTGATCATCCAAGGAACTCTAGTTTTCTACATTCTTCTCCCACATGGGAATGTACCTCCAGTGTAGATGAAACATTTTCACCTCAAAGGCCTGCTTCCCCTAAACCGATTTTACTTAACATTCAATATTTTAGCCAGCAGCCAGTCCCATGTAATGGTATTTGGGACTATCAGTCAAAATCGTCCAAAAATGACTGTATGCTGTAAGCAATGCCTTTTAAAAAATAACTGTTAGGTAGGTGTAAAAATCCAGTTACAACAATCTACAGATTTCCCTCATTGTAAATTGAAAACCTAAAATCTGTCATCAAACTAAGTAAATAATAGTTTCAACATTACAGTAAAGCAGATTAACTGCTTATTTCCTCATAACAGTTCATTGGACTATGCTGTACTCAAATTAGCGGTGCCATTTCTAACCATGATGTACTAACAAGAAATACTTAAAAGGCTAACATGGCCATTAGGGAAGAATGTGTATTTTTAAAATGTTTGCCATTTCAAGATCTGCATTTCCAATGATAACTACTATGCATTAAATGTTACAACAACTTAATTACTTTTTCAATGCAGCTGCAACTCAGCAAGTGCAGTTAAATGAACAAAACATCAGTTCCACTATTTTCTGCTCCACACTAATCTAAAGAGGTCTAGTTTGCTGCCAAACCTATTCCAGAACCTGTCATGAGTCCTGCTAGGTGCAATGAGCTGGTTCTTCATGAGTGGATTTTGTTAACATGATGCCTTTACTCCCTCTGTACATCTTTCACAGGGGGCTTGGAAGAACAGCAGCACTGTTGTCTCAGGTCAGTGGGCAGCAACTAACAGAATACTACAGGGATTGGCGTTTGAACCCCAGCTATTCATGCTCTACATCAATGATTTGTCCAAGGGGACCAAGTGTCATATTCCCAGGTTTGTTGGTGAGATAAAACCAGGTGGAATTGTGAAGAGAGAGGATGCAAAAGAATAGAAACAAGTTGAAAGAGTGGGCAGAAACATGGCACACCCAATATAATGTGGGAAGATGTGAAATTATCTACTTTGATGCACAAAACAAAAAAGCAAGAGGTTTTTTTTTAATAATGAGAGGTTGGATACTGTTGATCTTCCAAGGGACCCAAGTGTTCTTGTGCACAAGTCACTGAAAGCCAACATGGATGTGTGGCAGTCAATTAGGAAGGTGAACGTGCACTGGCCTTTATTACAGGAGGATTTGAGTGCAGAAGTAAAAACACTTCACTGCAATTATGACCACACTGCAGTATTGAGTACAGTTTTTGTCTCCCTATTCAAAAATGAAATGCTTGCCATGGAGTAAGTGTAGCAAAGATATACTAGAATGGTGGGTTTGCTGTTTGAGCAGAGTTTGAATTAAGGGAATCCTGTATTCTCGAGTTTTGAAGAATGAGAGATGTTCCTCGAAAAGTTTAACAGGCTGGATACAGGGAGGGCAACCCTCCTGGTTCAAGAGTCTAGAATGAGGGATCACAATCTCAGAGTAAGGGACAGGCTGCCTTCAAATGAGATGAGGAAACATTTCTTCAGAATGGTGAATCTTTAGAATTGGTTATCCCAGAGCATTGTGGAGGTTCATTCATTGAGTTCATTTAAAACATAAATTGATAAAATTTTTGGACATTACGAGAATCAGGGACACTGGGTTAGTGCAAGAAATTGACACTGATGTAGAATATCAGTCATGATCTTGAAGAAAGGCAGAGAGGTTCAAAGGGTGAGATGGTCTGCTCCTGTGTTCTTATGACAACACAACCACAAGCTGGTGGCCCAAGAAGAGTCATTTGTACCTTCAACCTCTGCAGATCATCAGCAGCTGCTTCTACTCCTGGGGCCCCACACCCTCATATAAGCAAATGCCTCAAGGCAATTCTTATCATGCATTAGTTGCTACCTTAGAACATCCTTAACAATAGCCTCAAAAAAAGCAATAAGTAATACAAGGGCCTCATGCATGGAATACCAAAACAGTTGGTGACTAATTCTACAAACACATTGAAGTTATTTTTTGTGTTTTTACAAAATCGACTAATGCATAATCGCATAAACACAACCTCCGGATCTTTAGGTTGTCCTATTAAATGGCATCATATTAATGCAATTTCTTGTTATGATATAATTCTCACTGGGCAGTACCAATAGCCTGATTTTTTTTTACTAACGTTAATTTATGTCAGGACCAGTTAGTTTTACAGTCCTTGGCATAGGAATCTCAACCAAGTTGCCCCAAGTCCCTTGAGCCCTTCAATTTGAATGACATGTGGAGCACCCAAACCCACACGAGAAACACCAGCGGCTGATCAGAGCAATGAATTGCAAACGGAGGGCGGGGATCTTCAGGTTAATTAATTAACGTTTGAAAACCCATAGGCCGAGCCTACAAGTCGGTATTTACCTTCACGCGGAAGCGGAGGAGAGCGAGGCGGATGCAATGGCTCATGCAGACAGGGGGAAGGAACCAGACTTTGGGCGGCGGGGTGCCTTTGTTCTGGACGTGGCTGATGATCTGCTGGGCTGTCTGCCTGTCGTTGATCTGCTTCTTCACCCACTCGTGGAGGCGGGGCTTCTCCAGCGCGCCGTTGAAGTAAACCACCAGCTCGATGTTGCCACTGAAGCAGGCCTTGGAGAGGGAGGCCAGGTAACTCAGCATGTGGTTCCACTGCCCGCCGCTCACCCAGTCGTTGTAGAAGCCGCCGTAGAGGCGGTGCAGGCAGTTCTCGGCATCAACCAGCAGGCGGAGCGGAGTCTGCGGAGGCCGGTTGCGGCCTCCACCCACCAGGCTGCCCCGGGCCAGCTTCTGCAGCTCCACGGGCACCACGGCGCTGGCGCAGTGCTTCTCGATGTACTCCTGGAACCCCTGCACCCCCATGGCCTTCGCTCCCTCAAACCGCACGCCGCCCGCCGCACGAGAAAGGGCCCGAGAAATAGCAACCGGCGAAGGTGGAGACCGAATGCCCGGCGGGCCTCGGGGCCGGTGTCCGAGTGGAGGCGGGAGGATCGCGATCGGATTTTACCGCACTTTGCCAGACGGTAAGAGTGACCGTGCCGATCGCCGCCATGTGCTGTTACGGCGCCATGTCTGTCAGAGCCGCCGCGCAGGCGTACTCACCCCGCTACCTTGACGTCAGCGCTAACTCTGGCGGAGGTCACGTTCAGGGGCGGCTGTCAATCAGCCAGCGGTTAGTGCAGTCCAGTCGTACCCATGGAGGAGTGCAGTTGTGTTCGCATTTCTTGAATCTTTGCACTTGCAAATTGTGGGTGGATGGGGAAATCAAAGATTTAAAAATGTCATGTCTTAAATTTCTTGCACACTGGCGTTCTTGTTTCCGCTTTACTCAAAACTGCTCCCTTTTTAGTTTTTACCCTTGGCATAATCCTCACATCCATTTTAGATCTGGAGTTTATCTAACTTGTCTTGTAATTCATCCATATTATTCACCAATCTGTGTAGGAATTACCTCTACGTTCCACGTTTGTTTTCCTGGTGACCACTGGTGGTCTTAATTTTGCTCTCTGAAATTCAATAATTTTGCGTGTCAATTCCATTGAAATCTTTCATAATTTTAAAAGACTTGTATTAGAAGTAACCCCCCCACCCCAGGGCCTTCTCTTTTGAGAAGGTATTCTGCTTTTGACAAGTTCCAGGCAAAAGGCCTTTTGCTCCTTCCCCAATGTTGCTTTGTCAGTATTATAGGATGACCAGAATAGTACACAATACTCCAGGCATAGTTTAACCAAGATTTGGTAGAATAACTACTTTTCAATTCTAGCTGTACTGGAAATAAATCTTGGTATTGATTATGCATTTTTATGGCTATTATTAACTTTGAGATATCACTTTGATATTTGTTCTGACATGCCTTTGTTCCACTACTTCACTTAGATTTTTTTCCACAAGTAATACACAATGAATTTTGTTTAATGCAATATTGTGTATTGAAATTTGTTTCACAAGGGTTCTCCATATCCTTTCCTTCCACCCCACCAGCCTACATGGTGATGAATCTTAATCCATAATTTTCACCAACTGCAACTTACTGCCACCACCAGACACCAGCAAGTCATATAAAACACAGGTTACAGGTGTGTAATAGAGCAGATAGTAACTAAAGTAACCATTGGTCCATTTGAGTTAAGACTGGGGGATTTTATAATGGGAGGGATTCTAATAATTTTGGATTAGTTTACACATGGTGAAAGACTCTAAATAATAGGTAAGAGGTACTTGAGATGCCATGGGGGGGGATATTAAAACAAAACTATCACCAGCAAAAGTAGCACTAGCAAAATTAATGAAGCTAAATGCCAACAAATCTGGATTGGAAGGCCTGAAGGGAAGAGGTTGCAGACAGTGGATACATCTACTAAAATTCTAGATTCTGAAGAACTTCCAGGTGAAACACCAGTTCAATTTCAATAAGCATACAGTGCCCATGAAGTGATCCCCTCCACATTAGAGAAAGCAAACAAAGATTGGTGACTGCTTTGCACAACATCTCCCTTCAGTCCACAAGGGTGACCTGAAACTTTCAGCTGCATGTAATTTCAATTTTCCACTTGCTCGGACCTGTCTTTGGCCTCCTACACTCATTCAATGAAGGTTAATGGTCAAGGAAGAGCATCTCATCTTCAAACTGGTTATGTTGTACCCATCAAGATTCAAGACTAAATTCAACAATTTCAGATAACCAGTCTTTCCAGTTTGTGAGAACTGGCCAGTTCTGATGAAGGGTTATCAAGCTTGTAATGTTCCTCCATTTATTGATCTCCATGGGTGCTCCTGACTTTTGAAAAGAAAGGAGTCTTAACCATGGGTCTAGTCTGTCAAAGAATGTATTTTAGGATAACGGTTTCAAAAAGCTTGTGATGGTTATTCTCAAATTAAAGATTTCTTAAATGCAAGAAAGCTCACCAGCACGTCTATTTCCTCAGGAGTCTAAAGAAATTTGGCACGTCCCCTTTGACCCTCACCAATTTTTATCAATGTACCATAGAAAGCATCCTATCTAGATGCATCATGGCTTGGTATGGCAACTGCTCTGCCCAGGACCACAAGAAACTGCAGAGAGTTGTGGACACAGCCCAGTGCATCATGGAAACCAGCCTCCCCTCCCTGGACTCTGTCTATACCTCTTGCTGCCTTGATGAAGCAGCCAGCATAATCAAAGACCCCACCCACCTCTCCCATCAGGCAGAAGATACAGGAGCCTGAGGGCACATACTATTGGGCTCAAGGACAGCTTCTATCCCATGGTGATAAGACTATTGAATGGTTCCCTTGTATGATGAGATGGACTTGTTTGACTTTGCGCCTTATTGTCTACCTGCAATGCACTTCCCTGTAGCTGTGACACTTTATTCTGTTATTGTTTTTACCCTGTACTACCTCAATGCACTGTGTAATGAATTGGTCAGTGCAAACAGTATGTAAGACAAGTTTTTCACTGTACCTTGGTACAAGTGATAATAATAAACCAATACCAATCTTAATGTGATATTTCCACTGATGTGGAAGGATAGTGGCCTTGTCGCAGAGTGGGAAATGATTTTTCATTGCAGGAAAAAAGCTGTGTCAGCTAGCTAAAGAGAACTCAAAACTGAGGACTAAGTCAAGTAATCAAGCTGAATTGGCTGAACTTTCTCTCTCCCCACAGATGCCAAATTCTGGGTTTCCAGAATTGTTTTAATTTCATATTTTTGCTTTGAAAACAAGGTTAATATAACATCCAATGCCCAAGGTGTGAATGCAATTACTTGCAAGAAGGTGGGGGGGAGGGGGGGAAGAATTCAAATGCTGAATTAACAAACTTTTATGAGTGGTATAGTTTTGTAAGCAAAACTATCAAGGGGTGTGTATGGATCAAGACTGGGTAAACAGTTTACCATGGTTTGGTTTTTTAAAAAAAACACACGTTCATGGAACTGAAATTACGTTGTATTTGTGATCCTTATCCCAGTAATCATTTTTCCATGTGGAAATGCCTAGAAAATGCAGACATTGTTAGAGTCAAAAATGCTAGATTTTTAGAAAAAGTCTGGTTATGCAGATATGACCAAAAAGCTTGTGTTCTGGAATAAAAGAAAAATGTAAATATAGTTGCTGTTTCTTCCTCCATTTACTGAGTCGTGTTTCTCTTCAGCTCCCACATTGCACCATATGCTCAAGCTGCATTGTCATTATGCCCTGATTCCAGAGCAAACAACTATATCCTAAGTAGGAAACATAAGAGACTGCAGATTCTGGAATTTGGAGCAAAAAATAAACTGCTGGAGGAACTCAGTGGAGTGAGAGGGAGCAGAGTGGGTTGGGCTTTGGCTCAACGGGCTTCGGCAAGAGCAGGAAAGAGGTGAGACTAATAGAGAGGGGGTAAGTTATTAGTTTATTTGTTGAACTCAGTGGTATTCAGCAGTATGCATCTGGGGTTGATGTTATGTTTGGAGTGTCAGATGTGGGGACCCTGGGAGACTACCAGACTCCCCGATAACTACATCTGCGCAAAGTGCACCGAGATGCGGCTCCTCAAGGAACGGATTGAGAGTCTGGAGCTGCAGCTCGATGACCTTTGGTTGGTTAGGGAGAGCGAGCAGGAGATATAAAGAGTTTGTAGACAGCACCTCAGTGGCGGTCCCCCTCAAACCGATATCTCATTTTAGATTTGGTTGGAGAGGATGACCTGATAGAGGAAGACCTCAGCAACTGGGACCTTGGCACCATGCCTGGTACTGTGGTCCAGTGGAGGAAGCGAAATGCAGTGGTTATTGGGGATTCTATAGTAAGGGGTACGGATAGCAGATTCTGCGATACCGACAATGAGTCTCGGATGGTGTGTTGCCTCCCTGGTGCCAGGGTACGGGATATCACGGACCGGGTCCAGAATATTCTGAGGGGAGAGGGTGAGCAACCAGAAGTCTTGGTACATGTAGGTACCAATGACATAGGTAGAAAAAGAGAGGTCCTGAAGGAGGAATACAAGGCATTAGGGAGAAGGTTGAGAAGTAGGACCTCAAGGGTAGTAATCTCAGGATTACTTCCTGTGCCACATGTCAATGATAGGAAGAATAGAAAGCTCTGGCAGATGAATGCGTGGCTGAGTGACTGGTGCAGGGGGCAGGGCTTCAGATTTTTGGATAATTGGGACCTTTTTTGGGGGGAGGCATGACCTATTCGCTAAGGATGGGTTGCACCTAAACTCCAAAGGGTCCAATATCCTGGCGGGAATGTTTAATTTAGTTGTAGGGGAGGGTTTAAACTGATCTGGCAGGGGGATGGAAACCAGGATGTTAGGTTACAAGATGCTAAGGTAAGGGAGGAAGTTTATAGAAACCAGTCCAATGAGGATGGCAAGAAGGACAGGCAGGTGAGAAGTCAGGATAATTTGCTGAATAATAGAAGTACAACAAGTCAGGATATTAGGATACAGAATGTTAGGATAGGGGATGAGGTATATAGGAACATGTCTAAGGTAGTATGTAGTGAAGATGGTAAGAAGGATAGACAGGTGGAAAGTCAAGATAATCTGCTGAACAATAAAGTACAACAAAATTAATAGCAGATACCGGACTAAACGTACTATATTTAAATGCACGTAGCATTAGGAATAAAGTAGATGACCTAGTGGCACAACTACAGGTTAATAAATACAACATTGTGGCAATCACCGAGTCATGGCTTTCTGATGGATGTGATTGGGAACTGAATGTCCAGGGGTACACAGTGTATAGGAAGGATAGGCGGGTAGGCAGAGGGGGAGGTGTGGCCACGATGGTTAGTAGTGATATAAAATCAATAGAAAGGAAGGACATTGGGTCAGAGGAGGTGGAATCCTTGTGGGTGGAGCTAAGGAATAGCAAGGGTAAAAGGACAATAGTAGCAGTCATATATAGGCCCCCTAATAGCGGTCAGCAAGTGGACGATAAGTTGCAGTTTGAGATAGAAAAAGCATGCCAGAGTGACAATGTGAAGATAATTATGGGGGATTTTAACATGAAGGTGGACTAGGAAATCCAGTAAGGCAGTAGAACTCAGGAGAGTGAGTTTGTGGAATGTCTAAGGGACGTTTTTCTGGAGCAACTTGTTGAAGAGCCCACCAGGGGATCGGCTGTTTTGGATTGGGTGCTGTGTAATGAACTGGAGGTGATTAGGGAACTAAAGGTAAAGGAACCACTGGGAACCAGTGATCACAATATCATTGAGTTCAGTTTCAAGTTTGAGAAGGAGAAGCTGATAACTGGTGTATCGATATTTCAGTGGAACAAAGGAAATTACAATGGTATGAGAGAAGAGTTGGCCCTAATTGATTGGAAGAGTAAGCTGGCTGGAGGGACGGCAGAGGAGAAATGGAAGGAATTTCTACAGGAAATAAGGAAATTGCAGGATAGATATAGTCCAAGAATAAAGAAGGTTTTGAATGGTAAAAAGGCACAAATGTGGATAACAAGAGAGGTGAAGGCTAAAATAAAGGCAAAAGGGGCAGCGTACAAAGAAGCAAAAATTAGTGGGGAAAACAGAAGACTGGGAAGCTTTTAAAAACCTGCAGAGAGAAACTAAGAAGGTCATTAGGAAAGAAAAGATGAATTATGAATGGAAGTTGGCGGATAACATTTGAAAGGATACTAAGAGTTTTTTTAAATACATAAGGAGTAAAAGAGAGACATGGGTTGATATAGGACCAATTGATAACAGTGCAGGAGGTATTGTAATGGATGATAGAGAGATGGCAGAGGAATTGAATGAATATTTTGCATCGGTCTTCACCGTGGAGGACATCAGCAACGTGCCGGTTAGTCAGGAGTCTCACGAAATGGAACTGAGTTCAGTTAAGATTACTAGGGAGAAGGTGCTAGGAAAACTAAATGGGCTAAAGACTGATAAGTCTCCTGGACCAGATGAGGTGCATCCCCGGGTTCTGAAGGAGGTGGCTTTAGAGATAGCGGAGGCATTGGCGATAATTTTCCAGGAATCGATAGATTCCGGCATGGTTCCGGAGGACTGGAGGGTCGCAAATGTAGTTCCATTGTATAAGAAAGGTGGGAGGCAGCATAAAAGAAATTACAGACTTATTAGTCTGACATCAGTGGTGGGAAAATTATTGGAATCTATCCTCAAGGATGGGGTTACGGAATACCTAGAGGCGCAAGGCAAGATAGGTCCTAGCCAACATGGTTTTGTGAAGGGAAGATCCTGCCTGACCAACCGATTGGAGTTTTTTGAAGAAATCACAGGTAGGGTGGATAAGGGAGAGGCGGTAGATGTTGTGTATTTAGACTTTCAAAAGGCCTTCGATAAGGTACCTCACAAGAGACTGATTAATAAGATGAGAGGTCATGGAATTACGGGTATGATAGCAGAATGGGTGGAGCATTGGCTGGTTGGCAGGAAGCAAAGAGTGGAAATAAAAGGATCTCGTTCTGGTTGGTTACCGGTTACTAGTGGTGTGCCGCAGGGGTCGGTGTTGGGACTGCTTTTTACCTTGTACATCAACGATTTGGATAATGGAATAAGTGGTTTCGTGGCTAAGTTTGCGGATGACACCAAGATAGGTGGAGGAGTAGGGAGTATTGAGGAGATAGGAAGGTTGCAGAGGGACCTAGACAGTTTAGGAGAATGGGCAAGGAAATGGCAGATGAGATTCAATGTTGAGAAATGTGCAGTTGTACACTTTGGAAGCAGAAATAAGCGGGCAGTTTATTATCTAGAAGGAGAGAAAATTCAAAGTACGGAAGTACCAGGGGACTTGGGGGTACTCGTGCAGGATACCTTAAAGGTTAACCACCAGGTCGGATTGGTGGTAAAGAAAGCGAATGCTATGTTGGCATTCATTTCGAGAGGTATAGTGTATAAAAGTAAGGAAGTGTTGATGAGGCTCTACGGGGCAGTAGTGAGGCCTCATTTGGAATATTGTGCGCAGTTTTGGGCCCCACATCTTAGGAAGGATGTGCTGATGTTGGAAAGGGTTCAGAGGAGATTTACGAGGATGATTCCAGGAATGAAAGGGCTTATGTATGATGAGCGTTTGTCGGCTCTTGGACTGTACTCACTGGAGTACAGAAGAATGAGAAGGGACCTCATAGCGACATTTAAAATGTTGATAGGAAAGGACGGAGTAGATGTGGCTAGGCTGTTTCCCTTGGTGGGTGTGTCCAGGACCAGAGGGCACAATCTTAGAATTAGAGGGTACAGTTTCAAAACAGATGAGGAGAAATTTCTTTAGCCAGAGGGTGGTGAATTTGTGGAACTCCTTGCCACGTACAGCAGTGGAGGCCAGATCAGTGGGGGCGTTCAAGGAGGAGATAGATAGATATCTAAATAGTCAGGATATCAAGGGATATGGGGATAAGGCCGGAAATTGGGATTAGAATAGTTTTTTTTTCTTCTTCCCCCATTCCCTATTTCTCATTTCTATTTCCCTTTCCTTGGAGCAGACTCGATGGGCCGAATGGCCTGCTTCTGCTCCCTTGTCTTGTGATCTCTTGTGAAGCAGCATCTGTGGATAGTTGATATTTTGGGTCATGACTCTGCATCCCTTTGCCTCTACAGATGCTGCCTGAGCCACTGAGTTCCTCCAGTAATTTTTTTTTGCACTATTCTGACTAGATTTAGTTATTCATAATTTATAGGAAGTGAATAATGTTTGAATACAGAAGTTTATATTTTTTTGATGGGGAAACAAGCCATGTTCCTGAGACTTGGGAAGCTAAATAAACAAAGACCTCCTAACAATTCAGATCAAATAACAATGCAAAATGTTCCTGTCCAATTCATTAGGGGCATTAAAGTAGAACTAATGAACCAAGTATCAATTATACACTTTGATTTAAATGCTGCAATGATTTGGATTCCTAATCACCTCTGATCAATAGCTGGTGGAGATGGTTGCATACCATATTAGATCTGGTTGAAGGTCAGTCACATCATGCATGCATCAATAACATTGAGAATAGTTTACGAATCAAGTTAAATATTTCAATAGCCATTCTTTACTGTTAAATTCTTTTGTTCTGCATTAAGTTTGTGGCAGAATTGATTTCCAAGGGGTTGTGCAACCCACTGAAGTGTGAGCATGGAACAGCAGGAAATAAGACTGTATCTACCAACTGTTTCAACAGTTGCTTTTTAAAGTAGATGTCTTTTGCTACTGAAATGGAATTGGAGTGAGCTAATTCAGAAAAATGGAGCAAAATTTGCCTTCACTATTGTGCATTTATTTGATTTAGATTCTTGTATTTTGATTTTAAATATGACTTTCTCACACCCCCCGCCCCCAATAAGTTGCAGGAAGTGAGTGATAACAGCACAAGAGAAAGGGCACAATTGTGCCTAATGAGCAATGTGATAAACAGCATTTCTCTCTAACCGGTGAGATTAATGGACTGATATATGCATGTAGGAACACCTGCAGAGGAGGAGAATTAGTGGATTAATTCAACACTAAATCTAGTACAGAAAGGGAAAAGAACAGCTGAATTGGGGAAAATAAATGTTTTAAAAGCAATAGCCATTTTAAATTTTACATCACCACCTAAAGGAAAAAAATTCCACTTTTAAATGAAGAGAGAAGATTCTGCAACACACACAAAATGCTGGAGGAACTCAGCAGGTCAGGTGGCATCTATGGAGGGAAATAAACAGTCAATGTTTCAGGTCGAGACCCTTCATCAGGACTTTTAAATGATCACTTTCTGGACAAGTTCAAATAGCAACCAATAACAATCACGTTGCTGAAAGGATACACAATGGAGCATGTAATAGCCAGTTAATGTGTAAATGCAAAAACCTTATGGAAAATTTACATTGGCATTACCAACATTATACTAAATCTGAAACTCTTCTCATCACTCCTTGCTTTGTACCCAAAATATAGATGATATCTAAGACAATTCAGCCTTGTCCACAATTCATTCACATCACTGTTTAGCTGAATCTCATTTCTATTCACTCACCTTTGATTCAGATCCTTTAATATCCTTGGCTCAAAGCTTGCATTCTGTCTTAATTTCAACTGATCTAGCACACTCGGTGTTGAGGGCAGAACATTTTGCAATTTCATCTTTACTGTTTTTTAAAAAAAATTCAAATTCCTATATCAGTCCTAAATAGCTTAATTTTAATATTAAGATTATATCCACTTATTCTCAATTCTGTCAGGGGAAATTGCTTCTCTGTATGCATCCTATAAAATCCTTACAAAATTTTGATCAAATTACCCCTTAACTGTCTAAACTCAGAATACAATTCAACATAATGAATTTCAGTATATAGACAGTCCTACTAGGCTGTGCTAGACCTAATCCTAGGAAATGAAACTGAGCAAGTGTCAGTGGATGAGCACTGTGAGGATAGTGACCTTTCCTTGGTAGGTTTCAAAGTAGTTATAGAAAACAATAAGTATAGTCCAGAAATTAAGTGTCTGAAGTGGGGGAAGTTGATTTAAATATAATTTAACAGGACCTGGAAAAGTCAGGTCCAGGAGCAGCTACTTGCAGGTAAATCTACAATTGGGAAATGGGAGTCTTTTGAAAGTGAAATAGTGAGAGTTCAAGTCGATGTGTTCCCATAAGAATGTAGGAATGACAGGAAGTCCAGGGAACCCAAGTCCAAGGGTTTAAAAAAGGAAAAAGCATACAGTAAGTATAGAGCACTGAAAATGGGGGAAGCAATTCAGGAATATAAGGAGTGCAGGGGGGATGCTTAAAATTTAGGAGGGGAAAGACAGACCATAAAATATTGCTCGCAAATAGGATTAAAGAAAATTCTTCCAGGTGCTCCGGTTTCCTCCCACATTCCAAAGACGTACAGGTTAGGAAGTTGTGGGCATGCTATGTTGGCACCGGAAGTGTGGCAACACTCGCAGGCTGCCCTCAGAACACTATGCAAAAGATGTATTTCACTGTGTGTTTTGATGTACATGTGACTAATAATGATATCTTTTCTTACATTCAGAGCAAGATTGTAACTCAGAAAAGAGTGTGGCCCACTGGGGACCAAAGGGGCAACCTGTGCATAGAGCCAGAGGACATGGATGAGGTCTTAAATATACAGTTTTCAATCTGTATTCAAGAAGGAGAAAAATATTGTGGTTGGAGATTTTGGTTGGGAAATGAAGCATTAATGGGTATAAAGGTGGATAAATCACCAGGGTCTGATGAGGAAGGGAGGAGATTGCTGGGGCCCTGACAGACATATTTACATCTTTGCTGGCCACAAGTGACATGCCAGATGACCAGAAGACAGCAAATGTGGTACCTTTATTCAACTGAGGCAGTTGGGATAAACCAGGTAATTATAGACCAGCAAGTCTGACGTCAGTGGTAGGGAAGTTTTTGGAAAAAATTCTGAAGGATAAGATTAATCTACATTTGGATCTGAGATGGTCAGCACTGATTTGCTGCAGAGAGATCCTGCCTGACTAATATAATGTTTTTTTTCTTTTTTGAAGTACATTGAGGTCAGTGCAGTGCAATTGATGTTGTTTACATAGACATTGAGGCCTTTGACAAGGTCCCACATGGAGGGCTAGTCCAAAAGGTTAGAGCCCATGGGATCCAGGCAAGTTGACAAATTGGATCTGAAATTGGCTTGGTAATGATAGTGGAGGGTTGCTTTTATGACTGGAAGCCTGTGACCATTAGTGTACTACAGAGATCAGTTATGGGACCCTTGCTGTTTGATATTCAACTCATTAACGTATATAACAATGTAGAGGTATGATTAGTTAGTTTGTAGAAAGTATGAAAATTGGTAGTGTTATTGATTTAAGAATATAGGTAGGCTGCAGAGGGTTGTAGATTCCAGCCAGCTCCATCATGGGCACAACCCTCCCCACCATCGAGGACATCTTCAAGAGGTGGTGCCTCAAGAAGACAGCATCCATCATTAAGGACCCTCGCCATCCCAGACATGCCCTCTTCTCGTTACTGCCATCAGGAAGGTGGTACAGGAGCCTGAAGACCGACACTCAATGACTTAGAAACAGCTTCTTCCTCTCTGCTATCTGACTTCTGAACAGTCCATGAACCCATGAACACTACTTTATTATTCCTTTTTGCACTATTTACTTATTTTGTAATTTATAGTAATTTTTGTCTTGCACTGCTGCTGTAAAACAACAAATTTCATGACATATGTCAGGATAATAAACTTGATTCTGAATGTTGTGATTAGCCAGTAAGCTGAACAGGGCCAAGGCAGATGGAATTTAATCCTGAAAAGTGTGAGGTGATGCATTTTGGGTGGTCTAATAAGAATTGGAATATTTATTATTGTCACTTGTACTGAGGTACAGTGAAAAGCTTGTCTTGCATACTGTGCATACAGATCAATTCATTACACAGTGCATTGAGATAGTACAAGGTAAAACAGTACAGAATGCAGAATAAAGTGTCACAGCTGCAGAGAAAGTGCAGTGCAGGTAGTCAGTAAGGTGCAAGCTCATAACAAGGTAGATTTTGAGGTCAAGAGTCCACCTTATCATACTAGGGAACCGTTCAATAGTCTTAACAGCAGGATAGAAGCTGTCCTTGAGCCTGGTGGTCTGTGCTTTCAGGCTTTTGTATCTTCTGCCTGATGGGAGAGAGGAGAAGAGAGAATATCCTAGGTGGATGGGTTCTTTGATAATGCTGGCTGCTTTACCGAGGCAGTGAGAAGTATAGACAGAGTCCATTGAAGGGGAGGCTGGTTTCTGTGATGTGCTGAGCTGTGTCCACAACTCTCTGCAGTTTTTTGCAGTCCCAGGCAGAGCAGTTGCTATGCCAAGTGTGATGCATCCAGATATTGATGCACCATAAAAAGCATCCTAAAAGTTGGTGAGTGTCAAGGGGGAACATGTCAAACTTTAGCCTCCTGAGGAGGTAGAGGCGCTGGTGAGCTTTCTTGGCTGTTACATCTATGTGGTTGGACCAGGACAGGCCAACGACTTAGATGCCACAGCCAAGAACATTGGTGATGTTCGCTCCTAGGAACTTGAAGCTCTTGACCTTGGCACCATTAATGTAGATGGGTGTATGTACACTGCCCCCCCCCCCCACCCATCCTGAAGTCACTGACCAGCTCTTTTGTTTTGCTGATATTGAGGGAAAGGTTGTTGTCATGACACCACGTCACTAAGCTCTCTATCTCCTTCCTGTACTCTGACTCATCACTGTTTGAGATACACCCACTACAGTGGTATCATCCGCAAACTCGTAGATGGTGTTAGAGCAGAATCTGGCAATGTAGTCATGTGTATAGGGAGTAGAGTAGGAGGCTGAGGATGCAGCCTTGTGGGGCACCAGTGTTGAGCATAATTGTGTCAGAGGTGTTGCTGCCATCCTTGCTGATTGCGATCCTTTGGTCAGGGAGTCAAGGAACCAGTTGCAGAGGGAGGTGTTGAGTCCTAGATCTTGGAGTTTGAGTTTGCTTGGAATTATAGTATTGAAGGTAGAGCTGTAGTCAATAAACAATAGTCTAACATGGGTATCTTTACTGTCTAGATGCTCCAGAGATGAGTGTAGGGCCAGGATAATGGTGTCTGCTGTAGACCTGTTTTGATGGTAGGTGAATCACAATGGGTTGAGGTTTTCTGGGAGGCTGGAGTTAATGCGTGCCATGACCAGCCTCTCAAAGCACTTCATGATGGTGGATATCAAAGCCACCAGGTGGTAGTCATTAAGGCACATTACCTTGTTTTTCTTAGGTACTGGAATGATGGTAGTCATCTTAAAGAGGTTGGGAACCTCAGACTGAAATGGGGAGAGGTTAAAGTCCGAAGATCCCTGAATATTGCAGCACAGTTAGATAAGGCAGTGAAAAAGGCAAACGGGATGCTTGCCTTTATTAGCAGGGGCACAGTATAAAAGCAGGGAGATCTTGGTATAATTTTTATAAAACATTGGTTCAGCTACAGCTAGAATATTGTATGCAGTTCTGGTCACAGCATTATTGGAAAGATAATATTGCACTGAAGAGGGTGCAGATGAGATTCACCAGGAATTGCCTGGGATGGAGTTGTGAGGAGAGATGCATTGGTGGATTTGTTTTCCTTGGAACAGAGAAGGCTGAAGGGAGACTTGATAGAGGTATACAAAATTATGAAAGATATAGGGGAGACAATAAGAAACTTCTCCACATGGCAGAGGTGTCTAAACCAAAGGGCATAGGTTTTACGTGACAGACAAGAGGGTGGGGGGGGGGGTGGTGGTGGCAATCTGGAACACACTGGTGGAGGGGGGTATTCTCATAACATTTAAGCATCTGGATTAGTGCTCAAAATACCCGGGCTGTTGACCAAGGTCTAGTAAATGGGATTAGTGTGGATAAGACTTAATGATTGACATGGGCTGAAGGGTCTGTTTTTGTGTTGTATGACTATGACTCTAATCCTTTGTGGTTCTGAAGTGGTATCACTCTAAGTTTGTACCATACCTACTTCAAGATCAATCTTTCCTGAGGTTTGGTGACTGCAGTGCTCCGGACTGAAGCAGAATTTCTTCCCTCTTGCATTCTAGTGCTGAGATAATGGCAAACTTTCCTTTAGTCTTTTTGTTTATTTTGTATCCATTGCAGTAGCTTTGTTAGTTGGGACCTGATCAAATTAACTTACAATTTAGTTGCCTGCTCTGTCTCTGTAATTTGCTCACTCTGGGTTAATTTGTAGGGAAATTACCTTCATTTTATCATCAAAGGGAAGAATGACTGAGTACTTGAACCAGTGAAGAGTAGATAATGTCTGTCTAATCTGGTTGACATTCTTCTCCTTCTCTCTTTCCCCCCCCCCCCCCCACCCCAAGTTCAAAAACATTAGACAGGGAATTATGAATATTGTTTATAAGGACATCCAGAAAGAATGAGAAGCATTGTTGTTGTACCAATTCATTCAACCCTGTCTTTACATCCTTGTTGTCTAAACCTGTGAAAAGTAGTCTTTTGTTTAATCTCTTGGTTCCTTAAAATGGGGGGGGGGGGGGGGGGGTGGTTTACAACAAAATTAGCCCACAACCCTCAGGACTAGAATTGGTCATTTTCTCACTGCTCTTAAATAACAATGTGACTTTTGCAGTCCAATTCCCAAATCCAGTGATTTTTCAGAAAATTCTTTTCTTTCCTTTCCCCACCTGTTTTTTTTAAACAAGGCATTTAAAGCAGATATCTCCTGGGGAAGTGTTATCTCCATATTTTCTTAAATCAAATTAATTCCTTCCCTTCATTTAGTTTTTAGGTTCCTTTTTGTACTGCTGGTATTTTGACTTTCCATTGTATCATTTTTCAAATGGGATCTTAAACATTTATCAATCAATCAATCTATATTGGTGTTTAATGGGCTTGCAGTCTCACTTAATGTGTGTATTTACAAAACATTTACTGTTAGTCTGGGTATCATAACTTTTCATTAATGTATTCTGCACCCAATTACCTTGTTTTCATGTTACTCTTCACAGCTCTGACACAGTTGCCAAGTTGCATTCATGCAAGCCTTTACAGAGCATGACAAGATCTTTTTGTCAATTTGGGATAATGCAATGATTTTGTAATGTTCTAAGTTTTTTTTAAAACCTTTCCGATAGTTTGTCTATAGTTTTATTTATTATTTGCTCAGCCCAATTTATTCTGGCTTTTGAAGTTAAAGGCATTAAATAAATGCCAAATTTTGTCATTTTTCCTGCTTAAATGCAAAACTGTGACCTGTGCTTCCCTTTCTCAAACCTATCCCACATTTAATTATATTAGTCATAATTCACAGAAATTTCACTTGCTAATTATGATTTGTTCCTCAATATAGCATTGTCAATTTTAATGTTCTATAAAACTCAACTGTATTCTAAAGTCAACAACACTGGCTATCCTGCCAGTCTACATGAAAAAAAATCTTTCAATAAAATCACTTTTCCCTGAAAATGCATTGCTAATTTCTTCTTTTATGCATTCCCTCATTATACCCCTAATGCCAAGAAAGAACTCCCAGCAGAGTCCCACATTTCATCACTGTTCCTTAGTCTGACTTGTACTGTTTCTATTTCATATTCACCTTCACTACAGGTTTTTCTTTCCACTGCCATGGTAATGAGCTGGATTTTCTACTGACTGGCAAGCTGGTGGCTAGCTGCTTTTGGATTTCCTGCAGCTGTCTAACCAAGGCCCAAAGGTAGGGAAAGAAGCAGTGGGGATAAGGTCAGCCTTGGGTAATACCAGAGAAAAAGCTGGATGTGGTAAGAAATGTCACCATTTGAAATATCCAGCCAAAATCTGATGGCAAAACGAAAGTAATCCAATTGAAATGGACAATAAAGTTGGTGTTGGAAGATTGTGTGGTTGACTATATTAAAGGCCCATGGTTGCTTGAATGGGACATCTCATTTAGAAGATTTGGCTTTTTGGTCAGGGTTGTTTTAGTGTGGTGGTTGGAATGGAGACTTCACAATGGAGATTTAAACAGAGCAACAAAATCTGCTGGAGGAACTCAGTGGGTTGAGCAGCATCTGTGGGAGGAAAGGAATTGTTGACAATTCAGATCGAAACCCTGCATTGATTATCAGTCACCAATTTTCTTTTTCTTTGCAACAAAGCTGCAACTCACCTGTAATTTCCATTCCAGCGGGAAGCTTGATCTATGGAGCAAACAGAAAACTGTTCAACCTTCATCTCCACTCCAGAACCAAGGTCACCCCAATATCATTTATAGTACTCGTGTATATTTGGCCCTTGAGTTCCAAGTCACTACTGATGCCTTCGCTGAAGAAAACTGCCTCTACCAACTGGCCCCCACTACACAGCACAGCAACCCCTGCCAATTACGATCACATTTGTAGGATATCTACAACACTCAGGCCTTTGATGCTGTCTTAGGTCCAGGCAAGAGAAAGCCAGTTACTGCTCACTCAGTTAGCCCTTCTTTTTCCCCTTCAGATTCTTGGAACTCCATGCTACGTTTGAAACTGCTTTCTCATTCCAGACCCTAAGCATTCACTGTATATAATAAAAAGTTATGTCACTTTCAGTACTTCTGCTAATCCACCTATGTTCCCTGGTCCTTCTACCATTGGGAACAGTTTCACTCCACCTAGTCTTCCTATAAATCTTCATGGTTTTAAATACTTCTATCAGATGCCTTTGTATCCTCTTCTGTTCAGTGAACTCCTGATTCTCTAGTCTATTCACATAACTGAAGTCAGTCATCTGTGGAATTATTTTAATAACTCTCTCTCATGCCTTTTATATCATTGCTAAAGTGGGGCACCTGATACTGATATAACAAGAATCACTTTCCCTATCTTGGGAGCCACCTCTCAGCAAAGGCAGCACAATGATAAGACTCACCACTGCCTCCAGCACTTGGCAACTTGTGTGTTCAGAGACCAAGGCCCCAACCCCAGCACTATGTTTATGGTTTACCAAGCAGTAGTAGTCCCTGCCCTACAGTATGCTGGAGACATAACATATAGTAGGCATCACAAAACAATGACATGCACCACCAATGCAAAATCCTCAATTCAACAGCAGGATAGTTAAACCAATGTCAGTGTCCTTTCCAAGGGCCATCAACCACAACATCAAGACTCTGATTACGATTTACCAGCTCTAGTGGTTAGATGCATTCGAGGAGGCAGTGAACACCTCAAATCTCTCCAACATGAGTAACTAGACCATGCATAAACAGAAAAGGAGCATATGACATCCCAAACAACCCATATACAATCAAGCATTATTTGCCTCACCTGTGATTCCATACAGGGTTCCTCAAATACCTGAGTCCACGAATGGAAGATTGTTTTTTTTTTACTTTTTATATCTGCATTAAAGTTTGAATAGTCTAACTTATGTCGACAATTTAGTTTCATGGACAATGTTTGCACATCTTCAAAGTCTGCACACACAGGTTAATTTCTGATTCAACCAAAGTACAAATACAAATGCAGATATTGAGATTGTACAGAAAAAAAACTGGGAACAATCTCTCTAAGAAGACTGACAGTTTAGGTCAATTAGCAATACTCTCAACTCCACATCAGAAATCTGGAGATTTAAGTATGATGCAGAGTCATACGGTACAGAAACAGGGCCTTCAACTGACATTTTCACCTATTTACACTAATCCCACTTGCCAGCATTTGGACTGTATCCTTCTACGCCTTGCTTAAATGACTCTTAAATATAGTAATTGTGTCAGATTCCACCACCTCCTCTGGCAGCAAGTTCCAAATATCAACTGCTGTGTGTCTTTTTAATAAAAAAAAGTACCCTTCAGATCCCCTTCAAAATTCCTTCCTCTAAATCTATGCCCTCTTGTCTTTTGGGGGGGGGGGGTGAGATTTGACTATCTACACCTCTCAATCTTATGTGCTTATATTCACGGAGTAATACAGCACGGAAACAGGCCCTTTGGCCCAACTTGTCCATGCTGCCCACCAGGCCAGTCCTGAGCAGGTCATCCTTCAGTCTCCTTCACTCTAGGGAAAACAGACTCAGTCTATCCAATCCATCCCCATAGCTAAAGTCCCTTGATTCAGGTAACAGCCTGGTAAATATCCTCTGCACTCTCTCCAGTGCAATTACATCATTCTGATAGTGCAGTAACCAGAATTGTACACAATGCTGCAAGTATGACTGAACCAGTGTTTTGTAAAGTTACAACATAACATTGCCAATTCTTACAGACCATGGCTCAATCTATGAAGGTAAGCATGCCATAAGCCTGGTCATTCCTACCGACTAGTGTTGCCACTTTCAGGGAACTGTGGACTTAAACCCCAAAATCTCTGTTCATCAACATTCCTTAGTGCCCCCTTGTACTGTACATGTCCTACCCCTATCTGACCTTCCAAAATGCATCATGCTGCACTTGTGGATTAAATTCCATCTGCCAGTGTTCCACCCAACAGAGTCCAGGCGGATTATTGAATTTATTTGTATTGAATGAGGAGGAATGCTACATTGTTAGATGTGCCATTTTCCACATCACACATTAAACAGAGGCCTTATCGGACCATTCGGGTGATGTTAAAAGGTCCATTATTGAGTAAAAGCATCCACTTCAGATATCTTAGGAAATATTTTCCACTTAATTACTACTAAAGGCATATATGAATTCATTCTAATTGCAAGAGACAAGAGAATAGTACAGTCCTGATGCAGGGTCTCAACCCAAAACGTCAGTCATCTCTGCCTCCAGAGGCTGGTTAGCCCACAATTCCTACAACAGCTTATTTTTTTTTGCTCCTCATTCTATTTGCTGTTGTGGAATCTTGTTCTGTACAAATTAGCCATTGTTTACCACATAATAATGTTGATTAATTTAATGTATGTAAAGTGGTCCAAGGTGCTAGCTTACTTAAAACTTTTTTTTAAAAAGGTGCAAATTAAAGTTGTCCATTTTCTTCTAAAATCCTAAATAAGTGGGTACTAAAGGCTGAAGCACAGTGCAATTTTTATGGTGCTCATCTCGTAACAACTGGTTGAGAGTTTAAAATCACACAATGAAAAGGTTGTGAAAATGAACTCAGTATATCTAGTAATTTGTTAAGTGGAACTAGAGAAAAAAACCTTAAAACAGATGGTCTGTTAATTTCAAACTGATTAAGTTAAACTTCAGGGAAGGAAACTCTCATTTTGTCCACTCTAAATGCATCATTGGAAATTAAAATGCCCTCACCATTTCATGACAAAATCTAAGAAAAATTGAAAATAAATGAAAATAAGGTTCTGCTTCCATTGCCTACATAGTGAAACTTAGATTAGATTTCTATGGTGATACACAAAAAATTTACAATTGCATATGAAAAGTCAAGCACAAAATATGTTTTATTTATATCCTTAAACAGTTACAATCTGTGATTTGAGTGCCACTGACCATGTCAGTAAAACAAAGAAAAGCTATTTAACAAGCAAAGCAATCCAACTGTTCTTAGTGCAAGCATTAGATGTCTGATTTTATTATATTTTCCATTTTTGCTCATGAAACATATAGACACAAATAAACAAGTAAATGCAAGATACAAATAACAGAGAACAGAAATCTCTTACTACAGGAAATATTTTGCCAAGGCAGAAAACTCTGCACAATGTTCTATAAAATTCCAATTCTAACCGAATTGATGGAATATTAAAGGGTATAAACTAAAGAAAAATAATTTAGATAGTAATAATCAGAAGTACAGTTACAATACAATTCTTCACAGCTTGGCAGCACAAGTCATCTCTGCCTTCAGCATGGACCTATAAAATATTGCAGGAAAGAAATCAGAGCAGTAGACCTTCAAAACTGAATTTGTAAAGTATTGCATCTGCCTTGCTTACCCCCTCTTCTGCCTTGCTTACCCCCTTGCATTCCACTTGGTATTTTATCTTTTCAAGTTCTTCAAAAGGCTTAACGATACAACAGTACAATTTGTTCCCTTTGCCAAAAATACATTATGCTGAAAGAAAAAGCAACTCATATGCTGAGTAAGGTACAATTTAACTAAACAAACTGATAAAAGTCATTCTGTGCCATCTCTGAAGTACATTCCTTCCAGTCAAATCTTTTCATGGTTAAGTGTAGATAAATCAAAACTGTTCATATCTTTGAAAATCAAAAGAAAATATGGAAAACAAGACAGATTGTTGTATGTTAATACTGTTGATGAATCTGCAATTCAAACTAAGTTCAGTGCTTCTCTAAAACAATACCACAACATGGGTGAATATATGTGCAGATACTTAAACACAGCATTTAAAAGGTTTTTATTTTTCTCCTAAATAAATTTAGAATCAAAATTATTTCATTATCCTACAGTAGCAGTAGATTGAACAGCAGCTAAATCATTTTTTATGCATGTGATATTAAGCCCCTGGAAAAGGGAGAGAATTCTAGCAGCATTTAGTTACTTCCATGTGGCAAAGACAGTAAAGCAACAAATAAATACTCATTGTTCATGTGCAGATAGCTAAATTACCCAATAGACATCTTGTAAACCATCTAGCCTTTCATAACTAAACTAAAACATGTCCAGCAGACCACAGTAGAAACTTAAAAAACCCTTCTAAACGTTTCTTTCCAGTGAAAACTGAAAAGCATAATTCAAGGCACTGTACTCCTGCAGGGTTATTAAATATATCTCAATATCCATTCAAGTAATGTAACTTAGTTTTGTGTTTAAATATACAAAGCAAAATATAAAGTGTCTGAATTGCAAGACAAATGCAACTATCACCCAAGAACTATCAAGCTTTCAGCAACTTGTGAAAATATTTCACAGTGATTGCTCAATGCAGTGTATGGCTATGTGCACTAGCAAGCCCACTCTGGCTGCCAATAATATTCAGCTACGATCTTATATTTAATTTTGTCTGTATAAAGAAAGCAGTTAAATAAAACTGTTCTCAAAAATTGTTTTCCCCATGCCCTTATCTCAGATTCTTCACAACAAAGCTAAGTAGTCCTCATGTTGGACCCAGATGGGTTTATGATAGGTTTCTGGAGTGGTACTGGAAACATCTGTAGGCCCCCTTTGCTGAGAGATGGAAATGAAGATATTCCTTGAGTATTTAGCACCCCAGGCTGCGATGCTGAACTTGAGAGACCGTGCCATTGTACACCATACAGTGGTGTTGGGATCACTCCACCATACTGACACAGAGGCAGCATGTAAGCAGGTACTGTACCAGGAATAGGAGTGGCTGACATTCCTGGTGGTATTGTTGATTTCCCTGGTGCTAAAGCAGCTGATGCTGGACATGTCATTGGAGCAGAAAATTTTCTCATCTTCCCTGGTGCAGCTATTCCCTAAAATGAAAACAAAGTTTTATAAATGTGATTAATAAACTGCCATTATGATACAATTCCAGTACGTTTAGAACAAAAAGGTGCATGTGTAAACCACATTTCAGATACACATAATTTGACAAACACAAGGGCAAATAAAATTAGATTTGTTTATATCCCAGAGATTAACTGTAATACAGCTTCAAGTCTACTGCTAAAAAGTACTGTTCTGAGATGCAGGGTTTTCAGTTATCATGAAAAAGTGCGTCAATTTTAACTGTTTTCTAATCATTTAGGAAAACAGTTAAAATCCTAACCAGAAAGATCAGGCATTACTTGACCTGGAGGTTGTCTAAACGTAGTCTGAGCAACTGAGTTACATGTGGTGTAGTGAATCTAAAAGCAAACGCAAATAAGGAAGTACAATTTAGTCAATGAAAATGCTCAATAGTTTTTTCCCCAGAATGAATTTATATACAACATTCATAACAAGTTTATTACTTTCACATTAAATCCTGTCTAGTTTTGTGTCTTGTGCCTAAAATTTGAGTTAAATATTCACTATCAGCTCACAGCATGAAATGAAGATGCAAAGCTCTCACTCACATCAAGTTGGGAGAGTTTCTGCCTGACTTCCATATCAAATCTATGTTGGTTTTGCTTTAATTGATTTAAAGAAGGCTTGAATTGTGCAGCTCCCACTGTTTCTTTGGTCCAGTCATCTACAAGCTTGTGCAGGTCATCTGTAAAAGTTCCCTTCTTGTTGTTACTGTTGTTTGTTTGAGTGTGCTGTTGAGGTGGCTGCTGTTGGGGCTGGGGCTGGTGCAGGACCTGCTGCACTGAATGATTTGTACTACTGCTACTTGAAGACCCTGGGGGAGGAAAGAAAAAAAATCAAATGTATTGATTGCAGCATGGCATAATTTTAAATTGTTTATCTTTTGTAAATGCAACTGCAAATAAATATTTAGTCATTAAAAACAAACTGAAGGAATCAGTATGTTAGAGTACAATGCTGGTACAAATTAAATTCACATATCCATAATGCATACAAATCAGCAGAAGCACATGCATTTGTATTGAGGCAAAGCAAACAGTTCACCAGCGATGTGTCAATCTAACCTAAAAATGTAAAACAAGCTCCACAGTAAATACAGAAATAACTAATTTCTATCAAATATAATAAAGCTCATGCTATGTATAGAGAAGAGCAGAACAAAAACTGGATAGTTACTACTGCGATCTTTGCCTAGGCATAGCCGTTTCAGGGTAGACCCTACAAAGTAAAATGATACAAGAAAAACAGTTAAGTCTTAAACTATTTAAAACATCCATAATGGAAAAGGTCAGATGATGCAATACAAAGTTATTAACTTGACTGATTAAAAAAAATCAGTGGTTCAAATGTTAAGAAATTAACAGGCTAATCTTAATATTCAATTTAACACAAATAAAATCTAATAACATTCACTGTGCAGCCACACCAGCAAAGTTTGCATCTGTGACCTCTGAAAGAAGGCACGATTGTTTTTCTTTCCATGTTAAAATTTGGATGTTGTTGCACATTTAAATGTTTCTTCGTTTTTTAAAAATTCTCCATTAATAAAAATGGCATTTTACTAGTTTTATAGAAAATAAAAAGGCATTAAATGTTTTCAAATGGAAATGAAAATACAATTTTACTAAAACTGAAATTGTACATAAATACAACCTCAAAAATATATCAGCCAGGCATACAATTTAAAATTATATCAAAATAAGGCATATTAAAATTATTTTCCCAACAGACTGGAAAATAATCCCAAATTAGTTGGGAATGGGGAACAGATAAAATGCCACAAACTATAATGGCTAATTCAGATTGCTGGAATAAAGAATAAGCTAATTGGTCTGACTGCACATAAGTTGTAACATTCATTATTATAAAGATATATTGTTCTGCAGGTCTGTGGCCATTAGATATCAATGGGCAGAAGTCACAACACAATGCTTGCAAACCTTAAAATCCAAGTTAAATTTGCATTAATAATACAAATACAAAAGATCTATTATGGGGAAATATTACTTTCTATAATAGATTTCCTTTCCTTCACACACTGAAAATACTTTCTCTCTCAAATGGGTTCCATACAGCAAGTTGTGCTGGCAAAGAAATATTACTGATTTTAAACTAATAACAATTTTTGCACAACTTAATCCACAAATAAATAACAATATGATGCACAACTGCCAGGCACAGTAGTTGAAAAGCCAAATTAGGGAGGCTGAGTGGAGAAACAACTTTCCACATTTCAGTCCCAATTCTAGCCCAGAATATTTCTATACTACCTAGATTAAAAAGTAGAACCATAAGGAATACACATTCACCCTCCTCTTATAACAGTCTGGATTTTGCAATTATAACAATGCTAAAATTGTTTTCATTTTCTAATGATATAAAATGCAGATAAGACTAAATTCTGGATTTCTACAGGTGGGATCTGGAATTTGTCATCAGTGATTTAGTAGCTTCTCTACAGCTCTGTGGTTGTGATGCTTTCTCCAGCTGAATCAAGGGAATTGTTGAGAACTTAAAGTAATGCAAGGATTACTTGCAGTACAATACTACAATTTTGTTATATTTTGTTATTGAGCTTTGGAAAAAAAACTATTAAAAAAAGGATGAAGTGAACATAGATGGTGGCTGCTGGAGGTATTATTTCAGAATTGCACATTTAAGTTTGTGAATATCCCTACAAACTTTGCCCAAAAGATACTAATTTTGTATTGATTCTAATTCCTCATGTTTCAACATTTTTTTTATTCTTCAATGCAATTGGCTGATCAGGCAGCTTGATGGCAACATCACTACTTGTTACCAGAAATTTGACTGAATAAATGCCTAACAGCAAGTGGTGTGAGTAAAAAAAAAGAATGCTTTATCTTTGCCATTGATCACAAAATCCTAACCATTAAATAATAGTTAAACTTTAGGCCCCATGCTCAACTTAATGGCAAATACACTGCCATGGCTTTTAGGAGTCATAACACATTGTTAAAGTTTAGATAATTTTATATCTGGCTCTGCGGTATCTGGTCCAGTCATGCTCAATGCTAACAGCATGTACCGAGATACGGGAGTGTCATATCCACCAATGAACACAAGGACAACATGGTTATGTTAAAAGTGCACATCCCTTATATAAATAATAAATGAAAGAAAATTATCTGTCACTTTGTGGCTTGCTTCACAATGTAAAATCTGGTACCTGATGCCCATAAAGCAGCAAAACACCTGCAAGCCACATGGTCATACCAATAAAAGCCTACAGTGTGAAATCCATGATAGTCATTCAACCAGCTTTTAATAAAACCATAATATTTTTAAACACAGTTCAGGTACATCACACAATACAGAGCGGTCCACAGAATTTACAGCACAGAGACGGGCCATTTGACCCTGCAGCTTCGCAAGTCCATTCCTGTCTTCAACTAATCCTATTAATTTACTACTTTCTTTCTCAGGTGTTTAATTTTCTCTTGTATGCATTTTAACTATGATTACTCCTTCTGGTAGCTTTTTCCACACTAACCATTCTCAGGGTAAAGAATTCCCTATTTGATTAATAATGGCAATCGTACATGAATGGTCCCAAGTTTTCCCTCAAATGAAAATTTCTCCATTTTATCCACTACTTTGGAATGTATGATGACTTATTTCCACTCCTGTTTTGAAAGTTCAGGAGCTACTAGTGAGATAAATGTGGGAACTGCACTCTTCTACAAATGGGACAGGCAGTGGCTGGCAGGGGAAGCAGATGGTGGTTTGTGAGATGGTCCACTCCTAGCCCCACTTGCACACAGTCTGTGTGCTCCCTATGCATAGTCTTGACATTCTCAATGCTATCTCAAATGCTCCTTCTCTATTTTGAGCAGTTAGAAACCAGAGATTCTAGGACTCAGGGAAATTTCACTTCTTCACGGAGGCTTTGAACACATCTTGAATCTTTTCCCATTTCCCTTCTCTACCTGGTGATCCCTGTTCATGACAGAACTCAGAATATTGTTTCAGGAGTCTGATGTTGGGCATGCAAACTGTGCTACTTAGTCAACTACAGCCTCAATATTGGGGATGTGATGGAACATCTCTACATCTACCCTATCAAGGTCATGCTTCAGCACTTTTTTTTAAAATAAAGATTTTTCTTTCTAAAAGATTACATAATTACATTTTCAGTCCTCCTTTAGCATTACTGTTGGATTTCCAAGTGAAGTTGAAGTGAACACAGATGGTGGCTGCTAGGGGCATTATTTCAGAATTGCACGTTTCAGTTTGTGAATATTCCTCTGATTAAACATTCATTTTATACTGTTGATTTTTTTTTAAATGCTTCACTGTTTTCCAGATAAATTGAAATCTGGTGGAAGTGTTGGCTCCATTTTGCATGAGATTATCAATGCTCATTTGAAATCAAAGATGCTATAACAAGGCAACCTGCATCGTTACATGAAAAGGCAATGGTAGCAGTTAATAAATTCTTGTAATTCTTTGCGTTGGTAGTCAAACTACTGAATTAAACCACAAATGCAAAGTAATTCAGAGATTTTCCATAAAGAGTCTAGAGAAGTTCAAAATTAACTATTTAAAATCAAGCCCATATTTCCCAGCGTATCAGTTAATGAAAAATAGATTAAAATTAAAACTGCTTCATACTTCTACATATCTTGCATGAAATTGTAAATAGGCCATGTGAGAAATTAAACTGAATATATTTGGCTGTCTCTTAAAAGCTGCAATTCAAGTTTTGATAGGGAATGGGAAACTAATTTACCTAAAGAATATTTCAAGCTTTAGGGAGCGAGAAGTTTCCTATTGTATTGTCAATCACATAATATGGTATTTACTGTTAAACCTTGCAGACTCATTTTGTTTGAACTGCCAGATTATAGGATGTAACTGCATACCCATGCAAGCCTGAAATCTCTTTCAAATGATTATATTGATCAATTGACATATCTTGCTAAAGAGACAAAATCCATTTCAGAGAAAGCTGTTAACCTGTAAGAAAAGTATGTGCCACTGATTACCTCAATGCAAACATGGGATTAGATAAACAAATATTCCTTGCATTGATCAAGATTTTCAAACTGAACCCTGAAATGGATTCAAATGATTTGTTTTAAAAACTTGAGGCGATTTATTATCAGTATTGGTAAGATTCATTGTTAACTGTTTGCTTTATTTATTTTATGCAGAAGGAAAACTAGTTACTAGTTTAAGGCTAAATTATACAGCCTGATGACATGGTGAACAACCTTGTAAGATCCATATTCCCTTTCACAGAATCATTGAAGTGCAAGTTTCAGATCATAGGAAATGTAGGTCCCCCTATGAAAAACCCCATCAATGGATGTAGCTTGGGAGCTAACCTTAATCATAACCAGGGATGAATGTGCAGGGGAAAGAAGGTAGGAACTCCAGCTGGGAGAGGGGTAATAGGCAAAAAGGAGTAGGAACCTATAAAGATGCAAGTGATTTGGTATGGATAGCACGTTGATATTTCTAATAGAACTTTTCAGGATTTGATTAGAAGTAAATTTGACAAGATTTTGCAGCAAAGTGGTCATGTCATCAATTCAAAAGTTCTTCAAATTGAAGAACTTCCATACCACTGGGTTCTCAGATATCAGATTCAATACAAACAAAAATCCAATTCCTTAAACACATTCAATTTAAGTTACCTAATGGGTAATTTGCAATTATTAAAAATTGTAGATAAAATCTGCCAAAAATGGTTACCCTCTTGCTTCCACTTGCAGAAATAGTGCAGTCTCTTCTTGAAGCCACAAAATACAGCTCAATATTTGAAACTTAGCAGAAAGAAAATGTAGCTTCTTGATGTTGGATTTTAATTTTCATAACTTGATCTTCAGTTATACATGCAGTCCTTCTACTGGAAGGCAATTTGTGTGCAGCATAAACATTATAGATCCAATGGGCCAAGTGACCTGCTCATGTGCTGAAAATTCTAAGTAGCTCTGGGAACTAGTCCTGATTTGGCCAAGGTACTTGAGGAACTTTCCTTAGCTTTGCAAAGTATTACTGTATTGTCAGGAAAGGATGATCTGAAAACTGAAATGTTTCTGAAAATTACAAGTTCATCCAACTGCACAACTGATATTTGAATCTTAATTATTAATATTCATAACTTTGCAGGAAAATGGTAATTGTCAAATCAGATTTAGCTTTACTATCCAAAATATTCTCTGCAAATTTTGAAGTAGTTTGATTTGTCAAATTCATTCCCAAACCCGTTGAATGCTACAGAATTCATCTGAAAGTTTCATTTGTAAAATGTTCAGATTAGCATACCAAGCCATGCTAATAGTGTACATTTTTTTGCAAGCTACACTAACAAATGTTTAATTCCGGAGTAGCTTGAAATACCAGACAGCAAGCTGTGACATAATTTCTTAGGTAAGCAGACAACAACTCCTACCAATTACTTATGCATGGTCTTCAATTTTGTTTCAACATAATGTTAAAGAGAAGATGCTTTCTGAATTCTTGTTTCTGTATTCATGAGTATGGGCATTTATTCCTTTACATTCTCAACCTCTATTGCACAACTGATTTGCCAGCAAGGAAGATAGCTAATTAAAATTGTACTGAAACCTGAATTAACCCATTCTTTTGGTAGCATTCTTGCCTGTTAATACTAAGATTTCTATTGTATCAAGGATACTGATTTTCAGATGGCATGTTAACTGAGTCCAATCCTCTGACTTACTGGATACAAAACATCCCATGGCACCATGAGAGGTGTGTCTTCTCAATAGTTATGTTGCCCTGTGCTGATATTACTTCCTCAACCACTACCAAAACTGATTCTCAGTTCACTCACCTACTGTTTGTGGAATCATGCACAAGGATAGTTAGCTGCCACATTTCCCTGTGGAACTAAATGGATCTCATGAGTAATCCATTCAATGTAATGTACTATGATACTGGAGTAAAGTGTCTTCTAATCATACAAAAATAGTACATTCCAGCAATGAAGTGCACAAATGTGACCTCAACAAATGGAGCAAGGCTCAGTTTGGTGGCTTGGTCATTCAATAGACAATAGGAGCAGAAGTAGACCATTCGGCCCTTCGAGTCTGCACCGCCATTTTGAGACCATGGCTGATCCTCAACAATCAATATCCTGTTCCTGCCTTGTCCCCATATCCCTTGATTCCCCTATCTATAAGAAACCTATCTAGCTCCTTGAAAGTGCCCAGAGAATTGGCCTCCACTGCCCTCTGAGGCAGTGCATTCCACAAATTCACAACCCTCTGGGAGAAGAAGTTTTTCCTCACCTC
This sequence comes from Pristis pectinata, assembly GCF_009764475.1. Classification (NCBI taxonomy): domain Eukaryota; kingdom Metazoa; phylum Chordata; class Chondrichthyes; order Rhinopristiformes; family Pristidae; genus Pristis; species Pristis pectinata. The sequence goes on from NC_067410.1 coordinate 22,176,720, forward strand.
TGTCCTAAATGGCCTAGCCCTTATTCTTAAATCATGCCCCCTGGTCCTGGACTTCCCCAACATCTGGAACATATTTCCTGTCTCTATCTTGTCCAATCCCTTAATGATCCTGTATGTTTCAATCAGATCCCCTCTCAATCTTCTCAATTCCAGCGTGTACAATCCCAGTCTCTCCAACCTCTCAGCATAAGACAGTCCCGACATCCCCGGAATTAACCTCGTAAACCTATGCTGCACGCCCTCTATAGCCAGGATATCCTTCCTTAACCCTGGAGACCAAAACTGTACACAATACTCCAGGAGTGATCTCACCAGGGCCCTGTACAAATGCAAAAGAATCTCTTTGCTTTTGTACTCAATTCCCCTTGTAATACAGGCCAACATTCCATTAGCCTTCATCACTGCCTGCTGCACTTGCTCATTCACTTTCAGTGACTGATGAACAAGGACTCCTAGATCCCTTTGTATTTCCCCCTTACCTAACTCCACACCATTCAGATAATAATCCGCCTTCCTGTTCCTGCTCCCAAAGTGGATAACCTCACACTTATCCACATTAAACTTCATCTGCCAAGTATCTGCCCACTTACCCAATTATTGTGATGGACAAAAAGACCAGGAAAAATCTGTCAAAAACCACAATGCAGCAGAATCCATCCAGCTTGCCAGGTGACTGTAGGACTCCAAACACATTGCAATAAGAGATATGCAAAAAGACATTATAACATTCCTAAATAGAGTTTTGACCTCGGGTGTTCCTACGAGGATAGTTTTCAATTGTTCCAATATCTATTCAAGGAGACTGCATCTATCAATCCTAATCACCATTTAGTTTGACACAGCAAATTCAAATGGAAACAAAGCACGAAAGGTAGTTAAGACAGGCAAATGCTAATTAATAATTGAAGATAATAGAAGAAATCCTATTTACAGACAAAATTCAAGTGAATAATCACTGCACTTGTTCTGCTTTTAATCCTTAACTAGCAAATTGTGAAATTATCACTACAGGTCGAACTAATGTCAGAAGAACAAGAGATGGTATAAGAACACAAGAACAACAGAAATAGGAGCAGCAGTAGGCCACCTGGCCTGTCGAGCCTGCTCCGCCATTCAATAAGATCATGGCTGATTTGGCCGTGGACTCAGCTCCACCTATCTGCCTTTTCTCCATAATCCTAATTCCCCTACTATGCAAAAATCTATCTAACTCTGTCTTAAATGTATTTAATGAGGTAGCCTCTACTGCTTCCCTGGGCCGAGAATTCTACAGATTCACTACTCTCTGGGAAAGGCAGTTTCTCCTCATCTGTCCTAAATCTATTCCCCTGAATCTTGAGGTTATGTCCCCTAGTTCTCATCTCAGCTACCAGTGGAAACAATCTTCCTGCCTCTATCTTATCCCTTTCATAGTTTTGTGTTTCTGAAAGATCCCCTCTCATTCTTCTGAATTCCAGCAAGTATAGTCCCAGGCACCTCAGTCTCTCCTCATAGACTAACCCCCTCATCTCCCGAATCAACCTGGTGAAGCTCCTCTGCACCACCTCCAAAGACAGTACTTCCTTCCTCAAGTGAGGAGACCAAAACTGCACAGTACAGTATTCACAACGAACATGCTAGTGAGCAATTTGCTTCACTGCACAAGGCAGTGCAAGGAGATCTGGATAACTGTAGATTTTGCTAATATTGTAGAATGAGCAGCACCATTCATCAGTAATATCTGCAGTGGAGCAATCTGACAAATAGAGATCAGCACCTTTCAGCATTGGTTCTGCTGATAACGTCAAAGTATTGAAAACCAGAATGCAGGAAACAAGGAAAGCTCCGTGTTCCTGGAACCATACTAAGGATAGTCAGTGCAGACAATTGAATCTTCAAAGCAGTTCTGTCTTTTGTGCACAGGATCATCCACTTCTTGTTCAAACACAATGAAAATAAATAATAGTCAACTGGGTCTTAAACACACTCGTTCTTTTCCTCTGTCAATGGACAGTCTAAAAGCTCCCTATCCCTCAAAGGAGGGACATTCAGAAGAGGCAAAAGTAGGCAAGGCCAAAGAAAATTCTCATTTAATAATTTCTACAGGGTAACATTTAGGATGAGCACAGAACTAAGGCATCCATCACTAAGGGCCCTCACCATCCAGGACATGCCCTCTTCTCATTACTACCATCGGGAGGGGATACAGGAGCCTGAAGACCCACAATCAACAATTCAGAAACAACTTCTTCCCCTCCACCATCAGATTTCTGAATGGTCCATGAACCCTACTTCGTTATTCCTTTTTTTTTAATGCACTATTTTTGTAATTTATAATAATTAAGTCTTTGCATCATACTGCTGCCACAAAACATTAAATTTCACATCATACAAGTCAATGATGGCAAATCTGATTCTGAGAAGAATCTGAACCAATCAACTAAACACAAGGGAAAGTGCAGTACCCTGTTATTTTAATATCACACACACCACAATTTAAAGATATGGACATAGACTTATTTTAAGATGATCATTCACATGTTATAAAGAAAAACGCTTAAAATTAAAACCCAAAAAAATCAATTTTTAAATATCAAAGATATACATGGTTTTCTGTTTAAATAAAAATCACACGCAAGTGCTCAGGGAACAGAATTTCTCTCAGGGAGAGATGAGTGGTGGGGGCAAGGCAGGCAGTCAGAGGGGGAGGAGGGAGCAGCAGACAGATTCAGTATAGAGCGCAGGGGGGGGGTGGGCAAGGAAGAACATGAGTTATCAGTCATTTAGAAGGAACAGTATCTCTTGGAAACCAACTTTGCATACTTTATTTCTTTCCAAATTCATGAAGGATCCAAGATTTCTTCCAGAAGTTATTAATGGACCCAGAAGCAGTAATACAAGTAATTTTTTTTACTGACTATCATAAAATGTGAATATTGAATGAATAACTAAATGGTAATTTGGATATGATCAACCACGTTATGTCATCTTTTTACTAAGTGTGTCCACTTCCATAGACATTTCCTTTGTTCTCTCCAGCCCTCGCCCTTCTCTGTAACATAAAATGTTTAATTTCTAACTTTACTCAATTCTGATCAAAGGTTATTGACTGGAAACATTAGTTGGTTTTCTCTGTCCAATGATACTGCTTCATCTGCTGAGATTCCAATATTTGCAGTATCTTGCTTTTTAATAAGGCATAATTAACATTGTATTTAACACAAGAAATGCCACATGTCAAATACGATAATGCATGAAGAAATTTCTAACCAAAGTAATCTGGGATTTAATGGTTATGTATAATAATCCAAGTGATGTACCATGTTCACTTTCACTCAAGTGCTACTTAGAAATTCCACAGCAGCTGATGATATTGTGAAAGGAGCTTAATATACTGCCTTCAGCTGTGGATCAGATAAATGATTCACTATGCCAATCACTTGTGCTGACAAGGAGCAAGCCCTCTATCTGCTACATGTGACTGTGGTACCATAGCCACAATCTTCCATTGTTTCTGCTTGGTCTATGATGTATTCAGCATTGATAGAAACCCAAAATGCTAAGGACAATTAATTTTTTTTGGCTATTATCCATCCTACCCATGATAGCATTAAACATCTGATACAATTACAATGTTAGCTTCGAATAAAGGAAATAAATAATGTAGAAACAGTAAATTTGTTAATACCTGGTTAAATGTGAATGCATAAAATTAATGCTCTTTCATACATAATTATCATGTTGTTTTGATGCATTATAGCTCAAATTGATCCCACTTTTTGAAAAGAGTGATTACTATTAGAATTACAGTTATTTGTATTCTCTATTTTTCTGTTAAGTTCTGCAGGAAGCTAATATGACTTGGTACCAGGAATTTTTATCCAGGCGTATCATTACAATGGGGGGGGGGGTGGAGTTGGGGGCAGGATAGAGAAGTACTTAAATTTCAGTCCACCTCAGGCATCCATCCGTGATAATTTCTGTTGAGATAAATAAAATTCAACAACATTAGAAAATATTCTGTTGCCACTAGACCTGTTCCAAAAGAGGGAAACCCAGTTTGTTCAAAAACCATGTACATATGGTTAAAAATCATCAGCTGTGCTTTGCACATCGTTTGATGCCACTGCACGCATTCAATGGCCCCATGTGTATGTATGCAAATGCATGGAGGAGTTTGTTTGAATTTCTAGGAATCTGTTATACATGGATGAACACTAGATTGCATTTAATGATAACTTTTAGATATTCATTCACATAGCACAAATAATTCTGTAGTGGTTAACATAACGCTATTACAGCATCAGCGACCCGGGTTCAATTCTGCCGCTGTCTGTAAGCGATTTGTACGTTCTCCCCATATCTGCGTGGGTTTCCTCTGGTTTCCTCCCACATTCCAAAGACACAGGTTAGGAGCTGTGGGCATGCTATGTTGGTGCCAGAAGAGTGGTAACACTTGCGGGCTGCTCCCAGCGCATTCTCAGTAATGCAAAAAGATGCATTTCACTGTGTTTTGATGTACATGTGACTAATAAGTATCTTAATATCTTAAATATATCAGTAGACTGGGAAGCATGTTCTATATGTTAAAAAGAACCTTATTAAATTATTTAACTTGAAGGCAATATTTCAAAGAAATCTTGCACAAATATGAAATCTCCTCTGGTAAATACAATTATCTGCTGTGGGAAAATAATTTAAAAAGCTTACCTGTACCAATACTTTCCAACAGCTGTCCCAAGAATGAAATTAGTCAGGGCCATCACAGGCTAATGCACTCACCTGGAGTGCTTTGGTGCCTAAAAGTGATGTATAACATGTGCACTGGATTCAATTTCCAACACCCCTTGGACTTCACTTGGAGTCAGCAACTACCCCATATGATACACAAATGAAAAACTATGCAACATTTACTGTCAGGGTATTTGTGAAATTACGCAAGAACGAAAACACTGGAAACATTCAAAAGCTTAATCAGCATCAGTAGAAAGATAAAAGCAGAGTTAGCATTTCAGGGTTCTAACAAATAGTTATAAAACACGTAATGTTAATACTACCACCTTCTCAGTGGATGCTGCCTGAGCAGAATGTTCCCAGCATTTCTAGATGTATTTCAGATTTCTTACGGAGATAGATACAGTATGGAAATAGGCCCTGCGGCTCAGAGTCCACACTGACCATTGACTACGCATTTATACTACTCCTACATTAATTCCATTTTTATTCTTCCCACATTCTCATCAAGCTCCTTCCCCCCCCCCCACATCTATTTTACTTCAACATCTACATGTTCTCTTTCATAAACGAAGAGATACTAATGTTGCACAGTCCAGTCATCTTCCTACACTCGCTCACTCTTGCTTCGAAAAATCTTGGAACTCTATTTTTAAATTAATCTATAGTACTGCTGAAATAAATCAATTAACTTTCTCAAAAATAATAATGTATGAATACATTAGTGTATTTGTTACCATTACCACAGCTGACTTTCAGTAATAAGTTGGAATTGCAATAAAGCTGATATTTTAATATGGGATTTCATTAGGAAAATACCATGCACTCATGATCAAAATCTAAAACTGATTTTCAATTGATCAAAATCTAAAACTGATTTTCAATAAAAATCTGCAATGAAAACCATAATTCATAACCACATACCATTCAAAGCATTTACTATACCCAAGAAATTAAGTAGCAGGAGAAGTGATCTAGTCTAAATTAATGCCAAAACTTTAACTGGACATTTCTTTAAAACAAAAATGGTCTCAAAATATTTGTCACTTTACATAATTTCAATGGCCTTCAGGACCTGATAGGACAATATACCTTTATACATTCAAAACCAATACACAAATGCAATTTTTAAAGAATTCATGGAATAAAGAATTTTTAAAATGCTAATTAAGAAAACTAAACAAATTGTAATTCACAAATGGAATACAAAACTATGTGCTCAGAGTGCCACTTAAATCCTGTACAATAACTGGAAAAATATCACCAATTGTCAGTTAATTATGGAAAATAACTGCAATTAGAACATTTTGAATGCAGGAATATTGCTTGATAAATATTTTTAAAGATTACTGTTCTATGCAGACTTTATGCATTAATAATTCATAGTGCTCAAAATAAAATTAGAACAGATGTTCCAAATTCTTAAATAATTGACAATCTCAGGGAAAGGTGCTCCACTCCTGCATTGTGTTAAGCTGCAACTCTTGTGATGCCTTCAGTTAAGTAGCTGGTGAAGATTAATCAGCCCATTGTAAAATTTTAGTTTTCAATTTCAAAGGTGGGAGTCACAACAAGAAGAGTTCAATGTGCAGTCAAAGTTGCTGAAATACAGATGGCTGCCTAAGTACAAGAAACACGGTAAACACCAGCTTTTGCTATGTAGCACCAACTCATCTGCGGATAATATTTGAAGAGGCAACTGCATATAGTCTTTGCTCTTAACCCTGTAAGTTGGTGTTCACAACCACAGGCTGGATGTCTCTAACAATGCCCAATACCTATCACGCACCTGCCCAAGTCCTTGAATACTAGTGCTGTTTCTGAGAACTTAAACGTTTTTCCAAGCACTGAGAGCACAAAGTTTTTTTTCAAAGTAAAGTCACCTTAAAAATTAAAGTGAGTTTTGAGGAGAAGAACAGTGGTTTTTCTTTTTGTTTAAAAAAAGGTGGCCTTTAAACAAATCACTTTATAAATATTATGGAAATTTACACAACAGCATAACTGGATCAGTTCTAGTGCTCCAGCCAGGATTTTCATGGCAAAGTATATCTAGCACGGAAATAATTGTAACCCATAAGACACTAATTAGAACATCCTAAATATCTTTTGCTTAACAATTTATAAACTAGTAGGAAAATAATGGCATGGTTACAACTGTGATAAATGGATAGAAAATATTCAAATGAATGAGCTGCACAAAGCTTATTGAAAACCATGTTAGGCAATTCTATTGAACACTAACTGGAGCACTGGTGTTTTAGCATTTTTCACATGCAGACATCTCAAAGATACAACAGTGTAAAAATATTAAAATATTCAACAGTCCTTAAACAGGAGTTGTAGCCTTCAGTGACCTTCCTAGTATTGCATCAAGGAGATACACAGCTAAGTATCCAGCTTGTTACATGCAAGTCTTCATTGTCGAAACATGTGTGAAAGAGACCAGTCTTCTAGAGGAGCTCTGAGTTCTCCATTTTTGGTGAAATAAGATGCTAGGGGAGCAGACTTGTATATTTGTAATATTTTGAGAAAACTAAAAAGACTAATTAAAAACAAATTACACTAAAATACAAAAGCTTTGGTACACTCGATAAATTTTCCATATAAACTTGATATCATTTTATGAACAGAAGATGAGCTCTTCCACATATGCCTTTAGTATTTAGTGATGAGCCAAAAGCAGTGCACTAAAGCATTTGTATATGAAATGAAAATGTGCAATGATAACCAATAAATTTAAAAAATGGGCTAATAAAGCAGGCTTCCTGCAGAAATATAAAATGGACTAAGACAGCAAGAGAAGATGGGATGATTAGTTTAAATACAAAAGAACAAATACAAACAGATGGACAAAGACACAGGTCCACTGAGGAATCTGGTACGAGGTTTGCTATTAGATTTATAGGTCACTCTCTCAGACGTTTGGTGGAAAACCGTCCAGCCTGCAAATGAATATAAAGGGGAAAAAAACAAGACACTAGTAAAGTATTTGTAGTAGTGACTCAAAATTGTAAATAATTTAGCTGGGTGGATATAACATCTACAGTTTTTAACTACTAAATACAAGAAAAAATTTATAGTTAAAAAATAAAATTGATCATGTGCAAATAGATGTAATGGGGTGGGGAGGGGAAAGCAAATTTAACTTTCATATCAACAAGGTTTAAAAACTAAGAAAAATAGCTACTGAAAACTTACTGAACACAAATAGGTTCCTTTGGACATCTGCTAAGAGTGTTTCACATTATTTCATCTTAATCTGCTACCTTATTATTAAATGTTGAGCCAGATCAGAATAAGCAATGGTTATAACATCAGTTAAGATTAAAAGATGTTAAATTTGATTTTAGTGAACTTGTAAACATAACCACTTTGCAAATTTTATTTCTTAAAAAAGGATTTTAAACATTTTGAAACACTTTGAACTGAATTTTGCAATAAGGAAACTTAGCATTCATCATTACACCATGAAATAAGCAACATCAGCAACACCACACATGCATGGTTTAATGCAGAAATTGAGTTTGATTCAATGCTCCTCCATAGGTTTCACTCTTTTGCAGCCTTCCTATCCTCCTATTTGTATAATACTGTAAATTTCTATGTACAGCAATTTTAATAGTTTTAAACATCCTGGACTATCGGATATATTAAAAAATTGAAGAATCCTGCTAGCTTGTCAGTCATAAACCTGTCAAAGGCTGTCTGGACTTTCTGGGATAGAGCCGCAGGGTGACAATCCCTTCACTATCCGATTCCCAGATGCAGAGGGTCACTATGATCGATCCTCTGAATCTGGGTCAGATAACTAGATAATTGGTGGGGGTGAGGGGATTTGGGGGCGGTGGGGTTGGGGGAGGAGGATGCTGCAGGCCAGCTTTGCTACAATCTAGCTTAACAATTTAAAAGTAAATTTTCTGCTATATGCTTTAGATATCAGAAACCATTAAAAGTGAATAAAACACAAGCATTTTGAGGCTATTTACTATACAACCCAAAACAATTATCAGTAATATTTACAACTTTAAAATCTTATGGCAAATTTAATTAGTCTTATTATTCCTAGCAATGAAATGTGTCATTTTTTACTTCTCCCAAATTATACACTATTTCCTGTGATAAAAATACATGCAGATAAACACCATTCGGTAATGGCATTTAAAATTGTCAAAAATGGCTGTAGTAGTTCAGATCGATTATTTTCTGCACAGTATCTCACTTCTGGCTACCAAATCCAGCAAGAACATAAAGAAACAAGATTTGGCCATTTGGCCTTTTGAGCCAGATCTGTAATTTACTATCATAGCTGATCCTACACTTTCCTGCTGAACTCCATATGTTGATTCCCTCAGCATCCAAATTTCCACTGCTGTCCAATATCAGTAGCTTGCTATATTGGGCTATCACTTTGCAAATGAAATCTTGCAGTTCTGTGGTGCCTTGAAACTTTACACCAATACAGTGTTGCTAGATTACTGTACTGTTAAAGCATTTTAATTATGTACTTTAGAACACATTGATTTGGAGACATTTTTATTCAATATTAAGCATAACTATTCTTTATATTCAGCAAGATAAACAGGCAAATCAATATTTTGCTTTAAATCATTTCAATAAACTGGAAATACACATTAAATGTAACTTGGAATCACTTATTGTTGCTTTGCTCAAATTCAGTATCTTATAGGAAATCCAATCTAATAAATTACCATGGTGCCAAGGAAACTATGTCATATTAATTTTAGGTAGTATTGCAATATTTTATCAGTCTCTAGAGCAACACAGTAATGCAATGGTTATTTTGCTGCACGACTGAGAGACCTTGTGAAGTGATCTGGTTCAAATCACACAATGGAAGCTGGGAAATTTACAATTAACTAAATACAGCTGGATAAAAAGCTACTATCAGCAGTACTGGATCCTGACAAAAGCTTATAGGCTTTTGGGAAGGAAATCCACCAGTCCACTATATATTCTATGTGAGGCTCCAGCCACTCAGCAAGTAGTCAACCCCTTAAATACCCTAATGGTATGACTTACCAAGCCAGTCAGATGTTTAAAAACCACCATGAGAAACAGACCACCTGCCACAGACTGAAGCATCAGATTCAGAAATAAATGCAACCCAAAGTTTGAAGAACTTACATCAAAATTGAAGCAGTCCCACAAGCTAGGCAATGAACAGAATCATGACTTTTAGCCAATGCCTCTCATCACATTCCTGCACATGTCTTCTACCGTCAACAGAAAAGTTCTAGCAGAGGTGGCAGCACTGTGGCATAAGTAGGGAAGCAGTAGACCTGAAGTCACCAACATTGAGTCTTGATATCAAGAATCCTCAGTACATCATAGACAAGGAAGTTTCTGATAACCAAAGACTGTGCTTCCACAGCTAGTGCTCCTTAACATTGAACACCACCTGGAAGCAGCACAGAATGTGCTCTGTTGGAGGACTTCAATATTCATTATATGGACAGTGTCACCATTGGCAGAGTGAGCCATGTGTTAACAGCATAGCTGCAAAATCAGACTGTGGCTGTTGACAAGGGGACCAACATGAAATAAAAACCCACAAGCTTTTCCTCAATCTACTTGCCACAGACACATTAATCAACGAGGGTTTTGAAGGAGAGACCACTGCACAGTCCTTATTTAGCAAAGGCCCCATCTTCTTACTGAGGATGCCCTTCATTGTGCTCTGTGTCACTGATTTAGTACAAACAGCTTAGATTCAGGACAGATATAGCAGTTCAAAACAGAATACCCGTGGAGATACCATGGATCAGAAGGTGCAGAACTACTATCGACTATAACCTCATGGTCTAGCATATTTTTCATCCTACCATTACCATTAAGCTAGGAGATGAATTCTGATTCAATAGTGTGGAAGAGCATACCAATAAGGACATCAGGAATACTAGAGTACCAACCAGTGAAGCTAAAAGACTGAATACATGCTAAACAGCTCCTGCAGCATACTAATGATCCCACGCCACTGATCAAGTCAAAGCTCTACAATGCTACCTCAGAGGAAGCAGCTGCTCCAGAGTCTACTTATCCTCAAATTTAACAAGTGCAAAAGACAAAGCTACAGCATTTGAAATCTTCAAGCTGTGCAGAAGGATGATCCATCTTCACCTCCCATGGTCCCCACTGAGCCAAATTTGATTGATCTCAAGTAGCAAGAAATGCTTATAACAATACAGAAAAGATTGACCTTGAAACACCTAAGTTATACTGCTGAAGACCTGAACTCCAGAACTATTTGCAATTCTAGTCAAACTATTCCAGTACAATAATACTGTGACTTTTCCTACAAAGTAGAATACTGTCCATATTATGTTTTGTTTGCACAAAGTGGAAAGAAATCCAATCTAACCAAATATTGGCCAATCAACCTATTTGCAATCATCAATATGATGGTGCCAAATTTGCTCCCTAAGTTAGTGCTTACTCACAAATAGCTTGTTCATTGTGTTCCACTAGGACAACTCAAACAGCTGGATTCCAGAAACGAGATGAAAAAGATGAGAATGATGGCATTTGCCCAAGTGTGGTAATAAGGAACCCTGGTAAAACAGAAGTTAATGGAAATTGGTGGGTGTGTGTGTGTGTGGGGGGGGGGGGGGGGGGTTAGTTCTTCATTAACTTCAGTTATCTCTAGCATTAAGATAGTTGGTTGCTGGAGGGCTATTATTCAGTTCCAGAATATTACTTCAGGAATTTCTCAGAACAATGTCCCAGACCCAACTACTTCCAGTTGGTCTAACAATGATTCTCTTTCCATTATCTGGTCAGAAGTGGAAAGGATTACTGATGACGGTGATTGTTTGCATTTTCAAATCAAGGTCTGCATACACCAAGACTGGGACAACACTCACACTTGCTGATTAAGTGGCAAACAATATGTCACTCAAGTTCAAGGCAATGATGATCTCAAGACGAGTCTAATCATAGCCCCCTGACCTTCAAAGACATTATTGAATTTCCTACCCTCACCACTTCGTCAGAAAAGCTGCATTCATATCTGTATTTTCATGCATCACAAGTTCACAAGCATACTTTAAGGTACATATACGTCCTATTTTCTGGTTTTACACATTTTAAATATGCTTTAACCTTCAGCTGTGTTTAAAAATGGTACATTTTAATCTGGAGCACTTTGTAAAGTAAAAGGTTTCATAATTTTTAAATTGGGATTGTCAAAATACGTCAATCCCAAGAGGATCAAAACTAAATTTGGTCATCCAGATTTGCCACTGCATCACTGGCAAACTCAATTATAGACTGGCCATTTCCATTTTAACATGTAAAAATTAACATAGTTAAAAGGGGAAAGGATCAAATGGACAGAAAATTGAAAAGATTTGAATACAAATAAGTTGGATTGAGAAGACTAGTAAAAATTCAGAAAATAAAAATAGCAAGTAAAATTGTTTTAAAGTGCTCAATAAAGACAGTTACTTTTGTAGAGCTATTTTACATTAAATTTATAAGTAAGGCAAGACTCTTAAAAGTGTTGAAGAGCAGACAGACCTTGGGGTGCAGGGCCATGACTCATTGAAGGTGGCTACACAGGTAGACAGGGTAGTTAAGACGGCTTATGGAATGCTTGCATTTATTAAGGTATTGGGTATAGGAGTCAAGAAGTTATAATGCACCTCTATAGAACTCTGGTTAGGCTGCATTTAGTTTTGCATGCACTTCTGGTCACCTCACCATAGGAAGGATGTAGAGGCTTTAGAGAGGGTGCAGAGGTTTACTAGGATGCTGCCTGGATTAGAGGGCATGTGCTATCAGGAGAGGCTGGACAAACTTGGGGTCTTTTCTCTGGAGCGGCAGAGGCTAAGGGGTGATCTGTTAGAGCTGTATAAAATTAGGAGGGGCATAGATAGGGTGGACAAGCAATATCTTTTTCCCCATTATTGAGCTATCCAATACCAGAGGGCATGCATTTAAGGTGAGATGGGGTAGTTTCAGAACAGACGTGAGGGGTATGTGTGTTTTTTTTACTGAGTGGTGGATGCCTGGAATGCATTGCCTGATAAGGTGGTGGAGGCAAACTCACTGGGGGCTTTCAAGAAGGGCTTGGATGTGCACACGAATGAGAGGAAAATAGAGGTATATGAACATTCTGTAGGTAGGAGGGAATAGCTACATCGGCACAACATTGTGAACCGAAGGGCCTGTTCTGTGCTGTACTGTTTTATGTTCTAATCATATACTGGTTAAGATGTTGGTGACAACTGTAGGATGGGAACAAACCAAAATAAATTTATCATTTTCGATACGTCTCTAAGTAGGAGGTATCATACTACTTGAAGCTGGCATTTAAATTCGGAAATCCCCCTCACCTCCGTCAGGTTGCTATGCTTTTTTTTTTGTGTTGAAGGATGAGCATGGCAGTTAGAATTTCATGGTGTTTAACCAAAGTTCTAAACTCAAAGATAAAACTGCTGTTCTGATTACAACTTTTACGTAGCATTCTGCAACTTGTCTGTCATTTAACATGATAGGCTTTGTGTTTACAAGTAACCATCAGAAACCAAGTCAAGTTCTGACTTCTTGAGAATTATTATATCTGCTCTTGGTGATTTTTTTTTTAATGTTCTATGTTTACATCAGCAGGATATAGATGAGCCAAAGATTTTTCAAGGTCAAACTGAGTTCAAGTTAATGCTTCCCAATTTTGCTATAATACGAAATAGTTTAGATGTGCAACTAGATAGAAGTACTAGTTAACTCAGGGGTATAGTTTTCATCCAATATCTGATCTGATTAAAGCTTAGGAAGTCATCTCACAACAGTGTGCATTGCATTAAGTACAGCTTAAAAAATACTTTGTCAGCATTAAGAGCTTGGAGAATCCACTATGGCATAACAGCAACAGAATCAGGGTTGTGGTTATATGTTTTTGTTTTTTGGACAACAGAAGACAGTAGAATCACTACATAGTTTAATAGTAGGCTAACTTCATTGAATTACTACAAATTAGAGCTGTTGAGCAAATAAAATTGTATTGGAATTAATTACGATCAAAAAATAATTGCAAGAAAACCATGTTTTTTTGTATTATTAACACCTCCATCTTCCTTGGTCCCTCAAGATCAAGGATGACTTGCTGCCACTCCAGTTTTATGGGTTCTGAGATGGCTAATGAAGCCAATGTCAGAACTGCTGACTCACAGAGAAGGCAGGAGGTAGATGATAGTGCAACTGGGGGGAGGGAGGGTAGTTTGAGAGATAAACAGGGTTTTTGTGCGCTCCCAAAGCACGGCCTTGAAATTTGCGAAATCATCCCAAATGCTACTTTCCCATTTTGAGTGATATGGGACAGAGCTCCCCAAAAATCCATGCTAACACTGCATTTTTTCAAGGAAGCTTTGAGCACATCCTTGAGCTTTTTTCTGTCTGCCTGGTAATTTCCTCCCATGGCAGAGCTCGGTATAGTGTGTCTATTTTGTGGGAGCGTTAAGTCAGGCATGTGAATGATGTGGTCTGTTCGATGTAGCTGACAGAGTAACTGTAACCTCAATCCTGAAAATACTAGCCTGGGAGAGGACATTGATGTTGGTTCACTTCTCCTTCCAGTGAATTTGAAGTATCTTGGAGAAAAAGCGTTGGTGGTATTTTTGCCTGATGAAGGTAGTTCGGGTCTCAGAGGCATTTAGGAGAACCAGGATCATTGCTGCCCAGTAGATCATGAATTTAGTGCCAGGCCCTAAACTTCAAATACCCTTTACCTCAATTGACCAAAGACTGCTGGCACACTGAAGGCAGTGGTGAATTTAATGGATGTCCACCTATGCCTAGAAGTGGTTCCCAAGGCACGGGAAAAGGGTCCACATTTTCCATGGTCCCACTGTGAACTTTTATTGTCAGGTGGACACGTGATGCAGGAGACACAGGTTGCTGGAGGACCTTGCTCTTGTTGACCTTCAATGCAAAGCCAATCCTTTCATGTGTTTTGGTGAATGAGTGTTGATGGCTTAGAGCTCCACCTCTGAGGGTACATAAACACAATCATCATCTACAGCTCAACTAGAAGTTTAGATAGCCTTTATTCTAGAGTGTAGTCACCATGGATTGGACCATTCCCTACTGGCTGCCAGTGAATGTTTGCACGTGAGTAAAATGAGTACACACATGTAGATGCCACATGCATGTGTCACCATTAATATCCATGCTGTAGTGCCTGGTCTCCAATCATCTTGGTCCCCCTTGCCACTGGATCAAGAACTTGTTCTGTGAAGCTTGTGAAGTAGGTGTTATGCAATGGTACCCCATATTAAAAGAAACTACACAGAGGCAATTTCTACTCCACAATGTGAAATAATAGAATAATTCCTTCATTCCTCCTTTTCAAGGATTTGTTTTGGGTGAAAATATTGAAAAATCATGTTGTTCACACCCTAATTACTTTGTTCGGCTCATTTTAACGAAAGTAGATTCCTTTGCCTTGGACTGAGCACCTAAGCAACAGTCTTTTCATTGGTGGTGGTGGAGAGGAGCAGCTGTGGGGCTACATAACAGTAGAAAAACTGATTTTCATGGAGGCAAGCTAGAAAATAGTTGGTTCAGCTGTGGAGTTTGGTACAAAATGGAACCCTTAGTTAATATGATTGCAGCATGCAATTGCCTGCAGAATCTAAGGAAGAGTAGAATGATTTTTCTTGGCTTTTTTTAAAATAAGCAATCTCTTTTGAAGCTAATTAACATGTTAAGAAATACGTCCACTACTTTCCCTGTGTGAACAGTGGCTGCTGTGATTAACTGACAGCTTTATGCGGAATGCGATCCTGAGACCACTGGAGGTTATATGTAGTTCTATTTTAAAGTGCTTTCTTCTTAAAATAGTTTAGTACATCCAACTTCATAAGCAAGTTTATCTGCAGCTTTAAATGTGGATTGGAATTTGAACAGTGTATTATTTTTGGGTCCAGAAACCTGAATTAAAGGGGATGGTAATTGTAATATTTTCTATATTTGGAATCACCACAAAGTTTCCTTATACCATTTTTAAATGCAATATTCTGCTGAAAACTTGCTGCATCCAACCTGCTTCTACAGCAAAAGCAACAGCACGATCATAAAGAACGAATGATACGTAAAAATGTATACAAGGGACACAAGAGACTGCAGATGCTGAATCTGGAGCAAAAAAAGGACTACTGGAGGAACTCAGCAGGTCAGGCAGCATTTATGGAGGGAAATGGAGATTAGATGTTTTGGGTCAAAACCCTTCATCTTCATTAAAAATGTATCCCATTTTCTTTCAAGAGGTTAACAGGAAGTTTAATTCTACCCTCTACCAACTGTCAACCTGTGTCTTGATGGGAGGTATAATAAGTAAAAACAAGGTCATGTGTCATAGTATAACAAATATCAAAAAGTAGAAAAGATTCTCTGCTGGTTCTGTTGCAATAATGCATAGATTTCAGCTATAGAGTTAGAAATGTCAGTAAAGCATGTATTTTACTAACAATAGTTTTAAAGTTTTTTTTAAAAAAGCAATTTCAAGTAAAATGAAGCATTGAGCACATCTGTAGCTGTATTCACAGACAATTTAATTCTTTGGAAGATTAAAAATACTATTTCTCAGAGGAGTCTTAGAAAATAGAGATTGCTTGTTTTATTATTATATACATTTAATGGATGAAGAGGAAGCAAGCATGGGCCAGTCAAGTATGTCAACTGTGGAATGAAGAAAACAGATATGCTCCAACAGAGTAATATTGGTCGCATTCAATCATGACTTCTAATGGTGTATAGAGTTTGCATGTGCATGGGTTTCCTTTGGGTGCTTTGGTTTCCTCCTATAGCCAAAAGACCTCCAGGTTCACAGGTTAATTGGCTGCAGTAATCTGCCCCTCACCTGTAGATGGAGTGGTAAATCTGTAGAGAGTTGATGAGAATGTGGGGAAAAGGAATTCACGTAGGATTAGTCTATCCGAGTACTTTATGGTCACAGCATGAACTTGGTGGACTGAAGGGCCTGTTTCCATCCTCACTCACTCTAAGATCCTCTGGATGCCTCGCTCTGGCATTATTGAGCAGCTAGATGGTAGACATGCTGCTGCCTTCACTATAATAATCATACAATCACTTGCAGCACAAGGAGGCCATTTATTCATTTAGTCCACTGTCCATGCTAGCTTCTTATAAACAATCCATTCAGTCCCATACTCCGCTCTTATTTTCCCTCATTGATATACAGTTCCCTTTTTTTTAAAAAGAGCCCTGATTGACAGTTTCCACCACCCTTGCAGGTTGTGTTCTAGATCTTGACAGCTCCCTGGCTAAGTCTCCCTGCATTCTCCCTGTGTCTTATGTTCATCACATTGGCTCTAGAAACATCTAATGAGAACAGGGTAAAAATGAGAAGCCATCAAAGCCCCTCCTGATCTTGTTCACCTCTATCAAATTTCTTCTCAACCTTCTTTCCTTCCAGAATTACCCCAGCTTCTCTAGTCTAACCTTGGATTGAAATCACACATCTGTAATCCAAATTTACACCACTGGACCAAAGGTAATGCTGAATTAATGAGAAAGATCACATACATGAACAATCTCATCTTGATGCATCCAGAAAATCCTTTCAATTGTACTGTAATTACGTCCTTTATTTGATGATTTCAGGGTTTTCGCCACCAGTGCTCCACCAGCAAGTTCAATTTCAGGTGTAGAGCTAATGAGAACTTCCAGATGAGTGCTAAATTTCCCTCTAACCAATTACAGACCATGTTCCCTTATTAGTTCTGTGTGTGTATATGTATATGTGTATGTGTACATATATATATGTATATATATTATATATATTTTCCCCATACTCTTTCATTTTATTTATCCTTCAGAAACCCTCTTTCAAGGCAGAAAAGCACATTTCTCAGATCATTTCTCATAATTTATTTCCCTGATGCTATGCATGAAACATCTGGCTCTTTTCAGTTTCCTCCAGGGTTCATTTATCTTGTGGTTATATCATTCACCATTCAATTTGCTGTACTGATTGCTGCTTCTTAGCAATAGAATGTGATGAGTGTCAAAACTACTAAAGCATTCAAATCAGTGTTACTTTGACTTTGTTCAACTTCTGTGGTATTTGATCATTTTAAATACCATCTACCACTGATGAAACCACTTACAAATTTGGAAGAATATATTACGATTCCATTTCTCAAGGAAGACATCCCAACATTTAAAAATGGCAAGAATTGGTCTTTAATTTTGTACATCATGTTGGAATCTAATAGGTTATTCTTTAACCAAAACTTCTGCCTATTGTATAATATATTTAATAAACTGTTTGTGCAGTTACCTTGTGCAATATCTCCTTGTGAAGCACCTGCCATTTCATTAATAAAGCCTTGATAATCATCAGAGGATAAGGAGGACTTGATAGAGCACGGCTGTTGTGTCTGCACAGCCTCTGATGGAGTAGCTTCAAGCGTATCAGAACTACAAGGGGCATCTTGATGTTTAGAAGCAGTACAACTATTTGTTTGAATACCTATAACAGAAAAGAGCACTGAGGGAGAACTGGTCAATGCTTTAAATAAGCTAACTGCAAAGCCAGTACATTAAGATTAAATCACAAGAGAAATGCATTTTAATCCATCTGGTGTTCAACTAAAGATGACTCCTTAAGAAGCAATTAGATTTTATACCAGATTTGATACATTGCCAGGTTCACCGAAACAGGGTTTTTGGTGCATTGAAAAGTTACAATTCTTTTTTCTTAAAAAAGGACACAAGAAGCATGCCACCTCAAACATCGCTCTACAACCCTTTGCCATGCCTGGCCCTTTATATTATTCTACATTCTTACCACGTTCAACGATTCCCTTAACATTCAGGAATCATGGAGTTGCCACCACGTCCATGATGACTTTTTTGCCCAGCAACATTAATACCATTTGCCTGCATTAAAACCATCTCATCCAATGCTTGCCTATTTAAGTGCCTGTCCAAATGCCTCTTAAACATAGAATCTGATACAATTACTATCACCTCTTCTGGCAGCATGTTCCAAATATCAACCACTGTGGAAAAAAATTTCCTCAGATCCTCAACCTCCTATCACTCACCTTAAAACTATAATAGAGCATAGTTTTTGATACCTGTACAATGGGAAAAAGATTCTATCCTATTCTATCTATGCCTTTCATAATTTTTCATAACCTCTCAGGTCACCCCTCAGCCTCCTTCATTCCTGAGAAAACAAGCCCAGCCTATCCAATCTCTCCCCGTAACTAAAGTCCTCCAAACAAGGCAACGTGCTGGTGAATCTCCTCTGCACTCTCTCCAGTGCAATCATCTTTCCTATGGTGTGGCAACCAGAATTGCACACAATATTCTAAGTACTGTCTAATTAGTGTTTCATAAAGTTGCAACATAATAGAACCATAACGTTTTATGTTCTATGTCCCAAACTATGAAGGCAGGCATGCCATATGCCTCCCTAACCACCCTATCTACCCAAATGTTGTCACTTCCATGAAACTATGGATTTGGACCTAAAGATCTATGTTCATCAACATTCCTCAGTGCCCTACCATTTACTGAATATTTTCTACCCCCAGTTTGAGAGGGAGAAGCTAAAATCAGATGCATTGGTATTACAATTCAGTAAAGGTAACTACAGAGGCATGAAAGAGGAGCTGGCCAAAGTTGATTGGAAGGGGACCCCAGCAGGGATGACAGTAGAGCAGCAACGGCAGGAGTTTCTGGGAGTAATTCAGAAGATGCAGGATCAGTTCATCCTAAAGCAGCAGCAGCATTCTAAAAGGGAGAATAAGGCAACCATGGCTGACAAGTCAAAGACAGCATAAAAGCAAAAGAGAGGGTATACAATATTGCAAAAATTAGCAGGAAGCTAGAGGATTGGGAAGCTTTTAAAAACCAACAGAAGGCATCTAAAAAAGCAACAAGAGGCAAAAAGATGAAATATGAAGGTAAGCTAGCCAACAATACAGAAGAGGATACCAAAAGTTTTTTTCAAATATATAAAGAGTAAAAGAGAGGCAAGAATATATGTCGGACCACTGGAAAATGATGCTGGAATAGTAGTAATGGGGAACGAAGAAATGGCAGATGAATTGAATAATTATTTTACGTCAGTCTGCACTAGAAGATACCAGCAACATGCCAGAAATTCAAGAGAGTCAGGGGCAGAAGTGAGTGTAGTCGCTATTACTAAGGAGAAGGTGCTTGGTAAGCTGAAGGGTCTTAAGGTGAATCAGTCACCTAGACCGGATGGAATATACCCCAGCCTTCTGAAAGAGGTAGCTGAATAGATTGTGGAGGCATTAGTAGTGATCTTCTGAGAATCACTACATTCAGGAATGGTTCCAGAGGACTGGAAAATTACAAATGTCACTCCACTCTTTAAAAAAAGGTAGGGAGGCAAAAGACAGGACAGTTAGCCTAATTTCAGTGGTAAGATTTTAGTGTCCATTACTAAGGATTAGGTTTTGGGGTATGTGGAAGCTCATGATAAAATAGGCCGACGGCAGCATGGTTTCCTTAAGGGGAAATCTTGCCTGACAAATCTGTTGGAATTCTTTGAGGAAGTAACAGGCAGGATAGACAAGAGAGTCGGTGGATTTTCAGAAGGCCTTGGACAAGGTGCCACACATGAGGCTGCTAAAAAAGATAGGAGCCCATGGTATTACAGGAAAGGTACTAGCATAGATAGAAGATTGGCTGACTGGCAGAGTGGGAGTAAAGGGGGTCTCTCCTGGTTGGCTGCCCGTGACTGGTGGTGTTCCTCGAGGGTTGGTGTTGGGTCCACTACTTTTCACAGTATATGTTAATGATCTGGATGATGGAATTGATGGCTTTGTGGTCAAGTTTGTGGATGATGCAAAGATAGGTGGAAGGACAGGCAGTGTTGAGGAAGCAGGGAGTCTGTGGAGGGACTTGGACAGGTTGGGAAAATGGGCAAATAAGTGGCAGATGGAATACAGTGTAGGGAAATGTATGGTCATGCACTTTGGTAGAAGGAATAAAAGGTGTAGACTATTTTCTAAAAGGGGAGCTAATTCAAAAATCAGAGGTGCAAAGGGACTTGGGAGTCCTAGTGCAGGATTCCTGAAAGGTTAGCTTGCAGGTTGGAGTTGGTGGTGATGAGGGCAAATACAATGTTAGCATTCATTTCAAGAGGACTAGAATATAAAAGGATGTAATACTGAGGCTTTAAGGCATTGGTCAGACCACATTGGGAGTACTAAGAGCAGTTTTGGGTCTGCATCTAAGGATGTGCTGGTGTTGGAGTGGGTCCAGAGGAAGTTTACGAGAATGATATCAGGGATGAAAGGGTTAAAATAAGAGGAGCATTTGATGGCTCCAGACCTGTACTCGCTGGAGTCTAGAATGACTGGGGGCGTGGGGGTCTCATTGAAACTTACCAAATATTGAAAGGCCTGGATAGAGTGGATGCAGAGAGGATGGTTTCCAGTAGTGGGAGAGTCTAGGACCAGAGGGCACAGCCTCAGAATAGAAGGACGTCACTTTAGAACAGAGATGAGGAGGAATTTCTTTAGCCAGAGGGTAGTGAATCTGTGGAATTCATTGCCACAGACAGCTGTGGAGGCCAAGTCATTGGGTATAGTTAAAGCTTAGGTTCTTGATTAGCAAGGGCGTCAAAGGTTTCAGGGAGAACACAGGAGAATGGGATTGAGGGGGAAAAAATAAATTAGCCATGATCGAATGGCAGAGCAGACTCAATGGCCGAATGACCTAATTCTGCTCTTATGTCTTATGGCCTTCCCAAAATGCATCATCACCTCACACTTGTCAGGATTAAATTCCATCTCACTTTCCAACTGATCTATATCCTGCTGTAGCTTTAGACAACCTTCCTCACTATTCATAACACCATCAATTTACATGTCATGTACTGATCCCAGCCTTCAGTCTTGTTCTACACTTTCTAGTCAGGGAAGGATCTCCGCATTCACCCTGTCAATCCTTTAATTGTTTTGTATTTCATCCTCTCATTCCTTTAAACTAACATGTGTTGGACAATCCCTACATCCCAGGAGTTAATCTGCAAAATCTCCACTGCACTGCTATTAAGATACATTTATCCTTGAGCATGGACACCCAGATCTGCAAAAAAACTCATTTCCAAAGCCCTTACCATTAAAGTGAACATAAAATTTGCCTTTTTCTTGCAGTACCCCCACATCAGCTTTATAATTTTTTGCTTTAACATTCAGTGTAATTAATGTTAGACTGTTAACTACCCCAGCAATTTTTGCTTCTTGCTATTTTCCATTCTTCTGAGCCAAGATAATTTCTCATAACTGCTGTTATTTGATTCCTTTATTAAGGCTACCCACTCCTACTCTATTTCATGTTGCCCCTTACTTAGCTTAAAGGGTCACACATTTAAGCTGGGGATGAGAAAGAGTATCACCTGAGTGTTTTGAAATCCCTGCACCAGAGGACTGTGAAGCATGAATCACTGAACAAGTTTGAAGCAGACAGATTTTTACTTCATAGGGGAACAAAGGTTACAAATGAGCGGAGCTGAAGCCAGGATCACAATCAACCATAATCTTAGAGTTGCAGAGAAGGCTTGAATAGCTACATAACCTAGTCCAGACTCTGTTACTTAGGTTCTTATGTTTTAAATATCAAGCACTTCAGAAAATTTTCATTTCTTACTTTGGTTTACATGAACCACAGCATTTATGGCTCTTGGATCAAACCTGCATCTCTATTTGTAATTATTCATCCTGATATTTTTGATGATCTATTCAAATATAGGTGATGAGTTGTTTAAATTGGCACACTTACTTGTATTGGAAGCTGCATTCTTTAGTGACTGCACTAATGGATTAAGTAGCCGGCCAGCTTTTAGTTTGTTCTTACTGGCTCTTCGTCGTCGGCCTGTAGGTGGTACAGCTTGCAAGAATCCTAAAGCTGTCGGTAAAGGTTTTCCCAAACGTCTGTACAATTCCTCAATCTCATGCCTTTGATGAACTTGAAGTTCTGAGATCTCTTTCATGTGTCTAAAGAGGTGTTAAAATGTACATTAAGATTCCAATGCAGAAAAGTTATATAATTGCCACAGATGTATAAAAAATGCAGTAACTCTACCCTAACATCTGAATTTAACTAAAGGGAAATTTATTACATAACTGTTCAAAATAAATCAGTATAAATTTGTGCACTTGTATCCAACAAAATGATGGCATATTAATCTATGCACAATACAAAAAACAATTTGTTCTTCAATTTATCATGATAATTGTCTAAATAAAAGGATTTCATTACACTGTCTTTCCACCATCTTCAAGGCATTATATTGGAATACAGCTCACCTGGATGAATGTACTTCCAAAAGCTCTCAAGAAACTTGACATCAAGGTCAAAGCAGCCACTTAATTAGCAGCCCTTCAACCATCCTGTACATTCATGCCCTCCACCATGGGTGCACGGTGAATATCATTTACAAAATGCACTGCAATTACTTGTCTTAGTTCCTCTGTCAGTACCTCCCAAACCTGCAGCTTCTCCAATCAAGTGCATGGGCAGCAGGCACATGGGAACACCACGACTCCCTACAAGTGGCATACCATCCTGATTTATCAATAAATCGCTGTTCCTTCATTTTTGCCAGTCCAAATCCAGAAACTCACTACCCTGCCCAGAAGGCCTGCAGCAGCTCAAGACTGACTTACCACCACCTTCAAGGCAATTAAGAATGGGTAATAAATGCTGGCCTTTTCAGTGGTGCCCAGATCCCAAAAAATTAAAAAACTGTGCTAACATAGCATTCAAACCAATAATTTAACAAATCAAAGTTAATTTGTACTGGAACACAAGTATGAACAAACCCACTTTTCTCGTAGAGTCTGTAGCTCTTTTTTCATATCAGCATCTTCAAACTCAGAATCATTGTCACTGCTCATGTAAGATGACTGGGAAGGAGATGCAGAATTAATGGTTATGGTTGGAGGAGCTGCTGCTGTTTGGCCAACTGCAGGTTCAGGTACCTGCTTATCATCATTCTTCAAAGCACTTGATTCTCCTGGTAAAGAGAACTCCCCATCTGCGGTTGTCTGATTGCAAATAAGCGACTTTTGAACAACTTTTGGTTTTACACTGAATGACTCATCAGAATCTGAAGAGAGGCGACTCCGAAGCTTAACTTCCATGGGAACTGATGTTTGAGTTCGAGCAACCAAAGGCTTTGAATCGGGACTAGTAAGGGATTCCTTTGTATATAATTCAGGAGGTGCAGAATATCTATTAAGACGAGGATATTTTAAAGTTACTTCATCTTTTGTACTAATAACTGAAAATCTGCCAATTGTGTTGATTCTTCTAATAGATAAGATGTCTGTTTTTTGATCACTTTCACCATTTGCTAATGATGTACTTAATAAATGTCCTTTTAGTGAATCCTGTTCTTTGATTTGTTTTGTTTCACTTTTTGCATAATACTCAATTCTGTTACCAGTATCCTGAGATGATGGAACAACCTGAAAGAAAAAGAAAGTTATAACTTAGCAAGTTCTTCCAAGACCAGGTTTCTGACATAGGTAATTTGTGCAGTTCTGTGGAAATACAAGTCAACATGCAATTCTTGGTGCAACACACAAAATGCTGGAGGAACTCAGGCTCTTGGGTCTCGGCCCAAAATGTTAACTGTCCATTTCCCTCCATGGATGCTGCCAACCCACTGAGTTCTGCCAGTATGTTGTGTTGCTCCAGATTTCCAGCACCTGCAATCTTGCTCGTCTCCCCATGCAATTCTCAGTAGCCTGTTTTATATGCAGCTGTTTTCCCTTTTCCTCCGCAAGATGCTAGTAATAAAATAGCTAATCCCACTGGGAATACAAGAGACCCTTATTTTAATTTGTATGGGCCTTAAGTTGATTAAAATTGACAATTTTATTTGGAAGATGGACAGACCCTTGCTTAAGGATCAATCCTTATAATGAAGTTTACTTTACCGGAGAAGCACATCTGATATGTAGTGCCCACTGCTAACAGATATTTTCATTTTGTCTTTTAATATGAGAAACCATTTCCTTCTGTTTTTGATTATTTTCCCATTGAAGGCAAGTTCATTCTTTCTCCAGTACTTTATTGCCCAGCAGTTTTTTTTAAATGAACTAAGTTATAACTTCTGTCTCCGAAAGTCTTTAAAAACTCAGTCACCCAGCTTTGACAAAAATCAAACTTTAGCCCCAGCTTTACCTTCCATCATTGGCTTCCCACAGATGGGGCCCTCAGTGTTTGACCTCCTGAGACCCAGTTGCTTCTCTGAACTTCGCCACCTAAACTCTAGGTAAGGTTCAAAAAGTTTAGCCCTCAGCAAACGGCCGGAGCAAGTAGGAATTATGGACAGTGATCCCAACATAAAACCTAATTGCATTTGCTCTCCTTCCAGAAGTTCCATCCCATTTTCTCTCCCTGTCATGCACTTGTGTGCCTCACATGGGTGCATGCTCTTCACTTCTTTAGATGAAGTGCTTCCCTTTGTTAAAAGGAAATCAATTATTTACTTCAACTTTTTCAGGCTGGATTGAAAATGGGAGATTTCAGTCTTGTACACTGAAATCTCCCATTTTCAATCTCCCACTGATCAGCTGTACAGACAAGCATCTGACCCAACTATTTTCAACCTGTGATTTATGCAGTTCACATTAAAAGCTAATGAAAAAATTCCAAGCTAAATACTACACATGCTAGCCCTTTGCACCTAGAATTCGGATGGCATAGTGAAGACAGCAAACCAAATTTCAGGTCTAGTGCTGAGGTCCCGGAAAGGAAATGACTGAAGGTAAAGACAAGGGTAGAGCTTTGAACTTTAAAAAAGCTGTGCAATTTTAAATTTTGAACTTTGACCTTCAGAACCATAAAAATTGTAAGAATTATTGTAAATAATTAAAACAAAAAATATAGTTCATTAAGAACCTAATCAACACTTAGAAATCATCAAGAAATATCAAACTAGAACAAAAATTAGAAATAACTTACCTTCCCAATTTCTTAGACTGTGAACATGAAATGAAAAGGGTCACTAATCCTATGTCAGGTCTAACCAGTTATTGGAACTGAGTGGCACTGGATACAGCAAAGGCTATGGGCCCAGACAACATTCCAGAAATAGTACTGACTTGTGCTCCAGAACTTGCCACACCCTTGGCCAAGCTGTTTCAATCCAGCTGCAACACTGGCATCTAGCCGACAAGGTGGAAAATTGCCCAGGTATGTCCTGTCCACAAGCAGGACAAGTCCAACCCAACTAACTACCACCTCATTAGTCTATTCTTGATAAACAGCAAAATGATGGATAGGGTTATCAAACTTGACTTGCTCAGCAACAACCTACTCTCAGAAGCTCAGCTGGAGCTCTGCCAAAGTCATACTGCTCCTGACCTCATTACAGCCTTGGTGCAAACATGGACAGAAGAGTTGAACTCCAGAGGTGAAGAGTCTGCCCTTGACATCCAGGCATTGATGACATCCAACAAGAGAAAATCCAACCATCACCCTGACATTCCATGGCATTACCATCACTGAATCCCCCACTATCAATAGCCTCAGGGTTAATTGATCAGAAACTGAACTGGAGGAGCCACGTACACAGTGTGGCTACAAGAGCAAGTCAGAGGCTAGGAGTCCTGTGGAGAGAAACCCCCCTCCCAACTCCCCAAAGCCTGCTCACCATCTACAAAGCTCAAGTCAGGAGTATGATGGAATACTCTCCACTTGTCTGGATTAATGCAGCTTCAGTGACACTCAAGAACATAACAGCCTACTTGATAGGCACCCCATCCACAATCATTTATTCACTCCACCATTGATACACAGTATCTGCAGTTTGTACTGCAGCAATTCACCAAGATTCATAAGACAACACCTTCCAAACCCATGACCCCTACCAGCTAGAAGAACAAAGGAAGCAAAAGCATGGGAACAGCACCACTTGGAATTTGCCCTCCAAGCCACGCATCATCCTGACTTGGAAATATTTCACTGTTCCTTCACAGTTGCTAGATCAAAATCCTGGAACTCTCTCCCTAACAGCATTGTGGGTATACGCATACCTCAAGGACTGCAGCGGTTCAAGGCAGCTCACCACCACATTCAAGGACAATTAGGGATGGGAAATTAAATGCTGGCTCAGCCTGTGAAGCCCACAACCTTGAATGAATAATAAAAAAATTTCCCAGTGGAGAACTGGGGAATCTCAGCAAGACTGTGTTCTACCTAGAAACTCCTTGTGGAACAGTCTCTCTACATTCAGAACTTCTGTTCAACTAGCTGAAAACTAGCAGTTTCCTTCAGAACTGCTAGTCACAGGCAGCAAGCTGGGTCTCAAATGCCATTAATGACCTAAATTTATTGCTATCATCTCAATATAAATTCCAGAGCACACCTCATACAAACTTCCTGGGTCAATGTTATAAGTCATCCAGCCTTGTTGAATTTGAATCACGTTATATGCCTTTAAAGAACAAAATTAAAAACACATTTCATTGTGAAAACCTTTTCACTTCAAACATTAATGTTATCAAAATCCATTTAAGTATTATAAATAATACATGGCTCTAAATTAAAGACCATTAATATTAAAGCTACTACAGAGGAACAAGAAATAAATACAACATAAGAGCTGCCACAAATAAACTAACATAGCCAATGCTGGTAGCCCAAGTACACAAAAGTACTTAAATTGATATTACACATACTTGCTTCTAAAATATGGACAGCAAAAAGTGAAAACTAAAGCAGAAAAAGCAAACCAAAAAGGGAAGTATTGCAATTGACAAAGGAACATGGAGAACATCTTAATTGTTTGAGACATACCTGAAACTTATCTATTGCCACTGGAAGAAGATCCACTGAAGATGACATTACAAACATTGTATCACTTGTTTCCTTCCCAGTAATGTCAGCAATGGTAACTGAAATACATTTATAAAATTATGAGGTTTCTGGCATCTTCAGCACTTCAGAATTAAGGTAATGCATAAATAATCAACCCACTGCATTTGGATTGCTAAGTACATGTGGCCATTTAACTTTCCCAAATGAAAGAATGCAGCCAACTGTGAAGATCCTTTCTGAATGCTTGAAACATTTGAGGCCCACCGCTGTGATCATCTAATTCATAGTGATAATAGCCACATTGTTAGATTTCTAATCTGCTCCTTCAAATTCAGTTGCCTATATATTTTGCTTTGTATGGAATGTTGATGATATTGCAAGATTGCCTTATGATTTATTATGTAGAAAACCACTTAGAATAAAAAGACATTGAAATAACTGCAATATTACTTCAAGCCAAATCAGTCACCATCTTGCAGAGATTACGATCCTTCATTCTGGATACGCTAGCCTGCAAAACATCTCAGCATCTACCTTATAAATTGAGTATTTTATACCTTCCCATCCGATCACTAATCCCATTTTATTCTTCCCACATTCCCATCACCTCCCTCCAGATTCTACCACTTACCTACACTTGCTTATCTACATGTTAGAATTTACAATGGTCAATTAGCCTTCCAACCCATATCTTTGGTACGTGGGAGGAAACTGGAGCACCCAGAGGAAACCCATACAGTCATGAGAAGAACAAATAAACTCCACAAGGGCAGCACTGGAGGTCAGTTTTGAACATAGCTTGGAGCTGAGAGGTAGCAGTTTTACTAGTGCTGCCTCAACTCCTTGCAATAACTGTTACATACATTTGTTTCTCCAATCATTTGCTGAACCTGCATGTTAATTTAGTGATTTGTGTACAACATAGATATCCATGTGAATGTTGGAAACAATTAGCATGGCAGGTAGCATCTGACCTGAAAAGTTAACTGTTTCTTTTTCCACAAATGCTGCCTGACCTGCTGCATTTTCTTTTTTTTTGATTTTCATTGAAAACAAACATTTACCATTCACATTTCAAAAGCATTCAGCTTTTATACTTCCTGCAGAAGTGAATATTTTCAAACTTCTACACATATTTTACTTGCTATCTCATTGCCTAGTTAACCTTTATATCCCATTGCATTAATTGAGTCCTTCAGGCAGATTACTTTCACATAGGGTTACAAATTACCAGTGAATTTCGTGACAATTAATGCTATTTCACCTTCTTTTACTTTAGCAATATCAAATTGAGACCTTCTCTCACTTATCCCCTTACGATTTCTACTGCTCTCCAACCACATATACTGTATCTCTGATTCTGCCTACGTGTCAGGATCCTCAGCAACACTTTTGTGACATCCTATCCTGATTATTCCAATGCTTTCCTAGAAACTGCCACCTTCTATTACAACTGGAGTGAAATGCTTTAACCATCATCTTCCATCATGTTTTCCTTCCTCCATGACCCTTTTGAATCCCACTGTCCCAAATAAAATTCTTATCCTTATAGTCAAGCACATTTATTGTCTTCCACTCTAAACCACCAAACTTTTGGCCCCACTATGCTCTATCCATCGCTATCCTGAACTCTATTCCTCTGAGTTCAAGAATTTTGCCCCCACCCCCACTTGTGCTTCTTGTTCCATTGTCTGGAATCCCCTCTGTTCCTCAATCTTTCTTTGGGATGCTCCTTCAACCCAACCTTTGCATGAAGATTCTGATCACCCTTCCTAATCATTTTTTTTTGTATTGGTATCAGCATTTTTCCCCACACCTCTGACAAAGCATACTGGAACATACTTATATACAAAAGATACAATAAGTTTTTACTATTCCCAACATTTCTCCAATTATATTTGAAACATAGTCAGGTGTTAACCCATGATATTACACAACATTTGAGACGATATATTCAACATTGAGAGATCAAAGTTCAATGCCTTAATTTTTTTTGTGAACTGTTTGATAATTTTGTATGTTAAGTTTGTCTTATGAATAAAAGTTTGATTAATATACCTTGGCTACTTATTGATGCCCCTGTGGCTGATGCAGTTGTCTGTTGCGGTACATAGCTTTGAGTTGACTCTTTTATCTCAACCTTTTGATTCTGCTGAGTAAAATACAAAATTATATATCATCATGAACTGATAAGCAAATAGTTAAATAAGACAATAATAAAAAAAATTATTTCAACTGAAATGCCTTGATAATAAAAGATGAGGAGATCAATTCAAGTCATTCCAGGTTTAATTGCTTTTGCTGCATTTACAATGATTTAAGTGTTTTACTGTACATTATCACCAATTTCTTCCTCCATCCCAAAACTTTTTGTCATTAATTTATTTACCAGAATCCGAGCATCACTGGCCCACCAGCAATCATTGCCTACCCCCAATTACTATTAGGTGTTAGCTAGCCGCCATCTTTCACTGCAGCAGTACTTCTTGTGAAAGTACGCCTGCAGTGCTGTTGAAGAAAATTCCATGATTTAGACCCAGCAACAAAGGAACAGTGATATATTTCGAAATCAGCATGGAGGGGAACCTGCACGTGTTGTTCCCATTCACCTGCTGCCCTTGTCCTTGGTGGTAGATTTTGTAGGTTTGGAAAGTGCTTTGGGGAATATATTAAACCTCAATAAGTAGCTTTTGCCATTCGGCACAAGACGATTTGAAGAATCGCTGTTAAACTGAAAATTTTATTTATTCTGCCTCTTTCTAGAATTCATTGTCTTTCCAGCACTAGAGGGGAGCAGATTTCTTTTGATGCCCTAGCTAACAGTTATCCCTAAATCACCATCAGAACAGATTAAATATCTACTTATCTCATTGCATTTTTGAGAGTCCTTACTGTGCACAAATTGGCAAGCCCGTTTGCCTACATTTCAAATGCACTTTGGGATACAGACAAGCCTTTTCCCCCATAAGTGGCCATCTGCAATCAGGATGTGAATTTATTTTCCACATTAAGATGAATAACTGGATCATACTGATCTAGTCCTATACCTCAGTCACTGGCCAGCCTTGACCCACAGCCAAATTGTATTTCTGTGGGCATGCCCTTCCATGAGACATCACAAATCAGAAATTTTAGAAAAATATGAATTCTAAAACATAATATTGCTATTGATGAAAAAAAACACATTGAAGAAATGCAAACAAAAATATATGGAAATTAATCTCCTCAATGAAGTTCAGCAGTCCCATTTAAGCTGAAGAGCCAGATGCAAATTGTCAGGCCCCTCAACTCGCTAACCATTACCCCTAGAACAATGGCAAGACCAGGGCAGACCAAGAGATCAGATACGCACTTTCAAGTGCTTTCTTGACTTCTGCACTGAAGGACATGGGAACAGAAGTACAAAACGTGCCGCCACACACACTGCATCTGCCCAATGGTCATCCACAGACCAGCTGGCTAGCCATCAGTACTTTCTGCAGGTGCTATGTTGCAAATTTTCAGGACAAATTGACTTAATTTCATTAGAATTGAATTTATATCATGCCTTTTAAGACTTCATGATATTCTAAAATGCTTTACAGTCAAAGCATTTTTTTCCCCAAAGCAAATTTTGTCATGGTTGTAATGCAAGGTTGCCTAGGATGGATTGAAGTTGGGAAAATTAACATATCATGATCTAGTGGAAAAGCACAAAATGCTCAGGGTATCTTCATTTATTCTTACAAAGGAATTCAGTACACAATAATGTAAATTGCGACAGACCACTCCCACTAGTGAGAGAGGAGAGAAGTGCACATACAAGGTGGGCATACTTGCAGGGTTGATAGGAAGGTTGCAAAATAAATGCTTTGGAGGGTGGTTAGAATGCATTTTTTCTTTCTCAAATTATGGTCAAATGAGAACACAAATGATTAAAAAGGAAATAACAGTTTTCTAAAAAACGGGAATATTGAGGGAATGGTGAGTCAAGAGGAAAAAAAAAGATCACCAGCACAAACTCAATAGGTCAAAAAACTAAAAGTACGATACTCTATGTTCAGAGTATGTCCAATAAGATATTAGCATTCACTATTCTTTGTTTGAATTGTACAGCAACTTGAGGTGAAGAGCAACTGTTCTGCTAGACGACAAATGTGAAAGCATTTTGCTATCCACCATACAATTAATGTCAAAAATTTGCTGTACACACGCAGCACTTAGGAACTAAGCTGGCATAGAAGTCTGTTACTAAAGGTGCAATGGGAATGGTTACTTGTGTCTTTCAAATTCTCTAGCACCAAAAATTAAATATTAAAATCTCATCCCTTCTGACAGTAACTGTGGGGAGATTTTAAAAGGCTGAATTAAATATTTTTTCATTAAAATAACGATTGCATTTTTTCATTTCTATTAATCCAACCGTTCTGCAGACTGTAAAAAGATCAGTTAACAGAACTCAAGTTTCAATTTGTAGCTGGGTAGCATTCCTACATCTCTAAGTAGTTTAAGCTCACTATGCACTGAACAAATGCTGTGTTGAGGTACTGTACATGAAATTAGAATAACCTGTCAGGATATGTTGTCATATCATAATTGTTATAAGTGAATGTAAAGTTATGCTTGGTACAGAATGAATAAAGTAAACTTTTGGAGAAAACACAATGCCCAAGTTTCACCAAAAAGCACTTTTGCCTTTAATTATGTTTTCAGCTGCTGTACACTGGTAATCCCACTTACCAGCACCCCACTGAGTGTTAATTTGCTGTAGTAGTGCTTTTGACCCTGGAGTCTGAACACCCACAGGTAACTCACCCCCATACTTTTTAAAAAGACATCAGCTCAAACTCCTGTCAACCACTGGCATTCCCACAGCAATGAAACATTAAATCTCAAAGCCACAGCAATGTAGAGTGAACCACAAATATTTATTGGCTGCCTCCAAGGGCAGACATTGGCTGGCCTAGTGAGTGTGGGCCACAACTGGGGACTCGTTGCTTCAAGTGTTGACAGTCCATCCGGATCCTATGGTCTCTCTCATCACCTCTTGTTGGACATGGAAACTGCTGCCTCCCCCTCTTTGTTCGGCTCTCCCTAGCCCAGAGGGAGGGAAAGAAAAATTAAAGCAAATTTTAAACTTATAAATTCAACAATAATTGAAATCTGTTGAAAATGTTAACTTTCATTGCAAGAGGTTGCTGGGCAGCAACCAAGACTGATTCACATAATTAAACATTCACACACTTGGATGGATAAGTCATACATTTGCCTGACACATTTAGAGGATAACAAGTGGCTAAGCATAGTACCTTCACTGAATCACAGGTGTAATAAAGCTTGAGTAACATGGTAGATTAGACTGCACTCTTATACTATATACTGTATGTGCTGTTAGCAGATGATGCTGTTTTATACTAACGTTTAAGTTCTGACAGCCTCATTCTTGAAACAAAATCCAAACCAATAAAAAGTTGTTCATTTGCTCTTTTTTTTAAGGATCTTGCAATAATAATTTAACTACAATGAGTACCTATACTTCAAGCTCAGCATTTAACATTAATTCCTTGGTTACAAACACACTGGGTTTTATTGGGTGATATGATTAGGCATTTTTCCTCAAGCTTAATTCTACTTGAATATTACTAGTTTTGATTATGTTGCATAAACCATTCATACATTTATTTTTGATGGCTTAAGGATTTGCCATATTTATTAAGTTAATCAATAAATAGCTTTATAAATAAATCTGGGTAATGTCCCTTTAACAGTTTTTATTTTTGTCATTGATATTACGCAATCCTTTGATTCCACACTGATTAAATACTGAAAGCAAAGGTCAATCAGTCCGTTTCAATTCTCATGCAAGCTCATTGACCCAAAACATCAACGCTTTTTCTTTACATAGAAGCTGCCTGAAATCAGAGCGTTTCCAGCATTTTGTTTTCATTTCACATTTCATTTGTGGCCTTGTTTGTTTTGTCTGGAACTAGACAAAAGTGTATTCCATATAACATTGGGATCACTTAAAAGCTTAGTTGCTATCATGGAAATAACATGAAATTCTAAAACAGTGAAACGCAGTTCAACTTAATGGAATAGGAGAATTAATGGTAGAGCAATTGTTATTCCTAATCCAGAGGCCTGGACTAACAACCCGGAGAACCCCAGTTAAAAGTCACACCTTGGCAGCTGTGGAATTTAAATTCAGTTAATAAAAAACTGATCATAATCTGATTAAAAATTTTGAATCTATGAGCTTGATCATAATGATAATCACAAAACTACAAACCATCCTAAAAATTCACTTGTTTTAATAATGTCCTTCAGGGCACAAGTGTGCCATCCTTATCTGATCTGGCCTATGTTTGGCCTTTAAATGCACTCCAAAATAGCCTACCATGCCACTCAGTTCAAAGGCAATAAATGCTGACCTTGTTTGTGATACCCAGCTCCCAAAGTGAACAGATAAAAATACTCCTTCCACAACAATTCTGGTAAATTGCAAGAATTAGAGTGCAAGTCCATTAGATAATGGGTATAGATAACTAGAAATAACATTTTGGTGAATTAGAGAACAGTACTGCTGCCAGCAATACCAAACTACAATAAGATTGCTGGTACCTTGCTCTTGTTTGTTTGGAGGTGGTTGGAATACATAAACGATTTAACATGGTTTGCCCATTTAGTGACAATGACTACTCTGTTCTACATTAAAAATATTTAACGATGGATCTCTTCAAAATCAGCAACTTTGCTGCATCTGGAAAACTCCTTTCCCCTTGCTAGGAATTAAATTGTGAATTGGAAATACGACTAGTGACAAGCACTTAGTCACATTGAGCAGGATAATCAAGTCCTTTTCAGCTAGTGGTATGACTTGCTTCCTTATGATGAATCTTCTAGATGGACCTCACAATGGAGTGGAATGGGAGAGAAGGCAATTATAGAAACCAGTGAATTGATACACAAAGGGGTACTGCTAGGTTGCCCACGGACCAAGTTATCACAGCTTCCTGTTCTGCAACAAACATTTGACTTGTATATTTAATTCCTTGTTGAGCATTGAGATGGTGGTTATTTTATTTTGCTTATAATCTAGATCCAGGATCAATGATTCAGAGACAGGAGTTCAAATCCTTCCACTGAAATTGGAGAATATGAATTAATTTAGTTCAATATATTTGGAATAAAAGGCTAAAAATCAATCCTACTGCCCTTGATGCATATAACGTGCAACTCCAGACCCCTGTTAAATGCAAATGACTTTAACCTCTGAAATGGCTCAGCAAATTACTCAGTTGTATCAAACCATTATGAAGAATACTATTAATGTTGGGCAGAACCCTCAGCATTGATTTGGGACTGATGAAAACACATACCAGCCCCGTCAAAACAGCAGCACTTTGAACCTATGGACTTGTGCTTAAAATAAGATATCTGCCCCATAGACTACACAATCCTATTCATAGATTAAAAAAATTATATCCAGGGTCCCAACTTCACTACTGCAATTTCTCATCAGGAGGGACCCACCAGAGATGGCATTGCAGAAGCATATATGGAAATGACAGCCCTGGGAGTTAACATCAACATCAGTCCCCTTGAAGCCTTCAATTGTCTTCCCTCAATTAATGCATCAACACTGCATGTTGACCATTATTTGAAGGAAGCAGCAGGGGTAACAGAGGCACAGAATGAACCCTGAGCAGAACCTACAAAGCCTTATACCGAGAACAGTTTGGTAGCACTACAACTAAGCTGGTCACGTTTGTACATTTTAACTGCCAGATATAGTTTGCATCAGATGATAGAACTAATACGAGGAGAAATCTTGCCAAATGGGATATATTCAGAAACATGGTAGTTCAAATCTGGGCATTTTTGAGGCACTGGCTGCTGAAAGCAGCAAAATAATCTCCTTCACCCTACCAACAAGCCGTGGGAGCAATCCTGATTCAAGGAGTGTAGAAAAGCATTCCAGGACCGACACTAAATGGTATCCAAAAATGAGATGCCAATTTGGTAGCACTATTATACACATTAAATTTTTAAAATTCAAAACCAAATACATGTCCAAAGACAACATTTCTAGCAAAGCGAAAGCAAATACGACTTACATTATCAGATGTTCCAATCTTTGTAATCAAAGTGGGGTCTCTAACCACAGGTAATACTGGTGCTTTCACATGTTGGTACAGAACCTCTCTCAAAACAGATTGACTGGAAGTTTCTTCTGGTAAATTTGCAGGTGGACTGGGCAAGCTTGGTGGCGATCCCATAACTGGAACTTGGGTAATTGGTAAAACAGAAGGGATAGGTGCATCTATATTCTTTACATCATGTACAGAAACAGCTACAGAAAGTGTAGCATTAAGCACTTCACCCAGGGGTTCGGAGGAAAGCTCTTCTATGCAACTCACATCTCCTGTAATAGCAGTTTCAGAAGATTCCGCGGCTGGATGAACTGGAAGAATCCCTCCAGGCTCTTGGTATAATAAAGTACGTAATTTTTCATCCAATGTCTTTATTGTATTATCTATGAATTCAATTTTACGTGGCCCTTCCACATCTGATTCAGCTCCAAGAGAAAGCTGTTGCTGACTGCTAATAATGCCAGTCATAGTAATCGACTGGGACTGTGCTTGTGCTGGGTACTGTTGATTAATACTTGGAGGTACTTGTGCAGGACTCTGCGGCTGAGAACTTGATGTATTACTTACTGTTCCAGAAATGGCCACAGATGATTGCATCTGGTTTGTGAAAGGTTGCATTAAAACAGGTTGAGAGATATCAGGCACATATGCTTGCATAACAGGCTGTTGCTCCAAGACAAGGCTGTGAAGTGGACTAGGTTCTGCAGATTGAGTAGGAAGCGAAAGTTCTGTTTGGATGGATATTGACTGGATAGGAAGAGAATCAACAACTGAACAGCAAGGCATGTCCACAACTGAAGGGGGGCTGAAAGCAATATCTGATTGCTCTTCTGTCTGCAGCTGAGAAGCAGTCTTAGATTGAAGTTCTAAATGCTCACGTACAGCAACCTGACTTTGAAATGAAATATTTGATCCATTACAAACAGGAGCATGAACCTGGTGACTGCTCTGTTGCACTTCATTTCTAGATTTATCCTCAGTTTCTAGTTGTAGTGTAGGAATGCTAGGGGACATTATTACTTGAGCAGGCAAATTTGCTGGGACACTAATATTAGACAACACTGGGACTAAAGGTGGAGGTACAATGCGATGTCCAGAGATGTCATTAGCAGCAGCTGAAGTCATTGCACCAGATATTTGTGTTGCTAAAGAATCCATTTGCTTGTCATCAAGTGCATTTTCAGTTTCTGAAAAAAAATATAAAATGTACTTAAAAAGTTTCTGCAAATTTTAATTCGTTGTTAATTTAGAACAATTGCTCCTAAAACCTAAGTTATTAACTTGAATAGAAGTAGGATAAGTCAATATAAATCCACAATCCATGATATCAAAGATAGCAAATTTTAAAATGCTGTTGATGTGTTAATATTAAATAACACATACATCCAAAATGTA
This sequence comes from Pristis pectinata, assembly GCF_009764475.1. Classification (NCBI taxonomy): domain Eukaryota; kingdom Metazoa; phylum Chordata; class Chondrichthyes; order Rhinopristiformes; family Pristidae; genus Pristis; species Pristis pectinata. The sequence goes on from NC_067410.1 coordinate 22,213,817, forward strand.
AATGTTCAATTATTTAAAGTGTGTAAATATTTAATCAGATTTAATCAGCAACATTTACCTAGGAAATCAATTTAGCATCTTGATTAATCTAAAAGTTCGTTTTAAAAATCAAAAAAACTGCAGATGCTGGAAAGCTAAAATAAAAAAAATTGGAAATACTCAACAGGGCAAGCTGCATCTGTGGCAAGAGAAACAGTTTAACATTTCAGTTCAAAGACCCTTTATCAACCTGCTGAGTATTTCCAGGATTTTGTTTTTATAGCAAGTTTGTTTTGCTATGTCCATTTCAAAATGTACAAGCTTAATTATAAAATGTTAATATCATACCCAGGGTAGAAGCTGCCAGTGGTTGACTTGAAGGAATGTCTGCTGCACATTCTGACTCTTTTGTTGTACTGTTCTCCACAACTGGACATATAATAAACCATCTTCGGCCAGTATGCAATACTAACAAAGATGGCACAATGCATTAGCATTTGATCACCTTAATGTATATATTGCATTCTCCTTACTATGTATTTCAACTGTACGTTAAGCAATTCAGATACCACTTACTGTTTTAGGTACAAACATAGAATGCTGATTTTAAAGAGTGTGTTATACTATGCAATGCACAATGCAGTATCAGGTGCAATGTTCAGTTCCATTCATGGTTCTTCAAGAAATAAACCACAAGAACCAGTTAATGAACATATCCATCAGGAGAAATTATAATCACCCTCTATCAATATTTCATGTAACACCATTAGATCCATTATTAACAACAATTTAGCAATCAGAGACCAGAAACTTCACTGTGCCAACCACATGGATACTGTGGCTACAAGGACAAATCGGAGGCTTAGTATTCTACAATGACTGATTCACTTGTTGATTCCTCAAAGACTTCCTACTACCCATGAGGAACAAGTCAGGAATAATTCTTCATGTGCCTGATGATTACAACTCTAAAGCTCAAAAGATCTAGAAGAAAACAGCTTTCCTGATTAGTACCCCATCCCATGTCAAACATTCACTTTCTCCACCACCATAGGCACAAGACACATTGCTAAAACTCACTTGTTTCTTCCACTGCACCAACCAAACATCTAACCCTCAACTAGGGGACCAGGCACACAGGGATACTATTACCACAAGCTTCTCAACAAGTTGCATGCTTTTCCAAGTTGGAATTGTATTATCATTCTTTCTTCCTCAATGTGTTAAAACCATGGAACTTCTTCAGTTTCATCAAGTGAACTGTTGCAATTCAAGGAATGAGAAATAAATATTGAGGTATGAGCAATAAATATTGGTCTTGTGAGCAAAACCCGCAACACAAATTAATAAATAAATGGACTTGGACATAACAAGGTGTTTTAGTATTTTAGTAGAATTATAAAATTATGTGGGAAATAATTCCATTTCCTTAGGCACCAGCTAGAAACCCGAATAAAACATTTTCTCCCTTCTCCATCTGAAAGCAGTTGCCCTTTCAAAGAATGTGCCAACTTCAACATTCCACAGTCCTTAAAACATGTTATCACATCCCTCATCCATGCTAACCTTTCATGCAATTTCAAGTTTAAAATCTCTCCTGAGTCTTCAATCTAGTTTAAAATCTCTCAATCTACTAAAATTATCTTACTTACTAATTATATCCTCTGTGACTGTAAATGTGGTGCATTACAAATCCTCAACTTGTCTGTACCCTTAGATGTGGCTGACCACATTTCTTCCAAAGCCACTTGACAATGCTACTATTCATTGAAGCCAGCTCACTTGTTTTCACCCAAACTGGTTTGATTATAGTAGTCTCTTCAGCAACACTGTCTATTTGTCTCCACATTAACCCAACTTTGGACCCTCCCCCAACATGGTGCCTCTTGGCAAGATTAACTATGGATATTATGTCATTATCTAAAAACACAGGTGTTTAATTTAAATTTTAATTAATTTTCTCACTTTACCCACTGTTAGATATTAACTACTCTACTCCCTATACACTCATGACAGTGTGGCCAGATTCTGCTCTAACTCCATCTACAAGTTTGCAGATGATACCACCATTGCAGGCTGTAACTCAAATAGCGATGAGTCGGAGTACAGTAAGGAGATAGAGCGCTTAGTGGAATGGTGTCATGACAACAACCTTTCCCTCAATGTCAACAAAACAAAAGAGCTGGTCATTGACTTCAGGAAAGGGGGCGGTGTACATGCACCTGTCTACATCAATGGTGCTGAGGTAAAGAGGGTTGACAGCTTCAAGTTCCTGGGAGTGAACATCACCAAAGCCCGTCCTGGTCAAATCACGTAGACGCCACGGCCAGGAAAGCTCACCAGCGCCTCTACTTCCTCAGGAGGCTAAAGAAATTTGGTTTGTCCCTTTTGGACTCTCACCAACTTTTACTGATGCACCGTAGAAAGCATCCTATCTGGATGTATCACAGCTTTGTACGGCAACCGTTCTGCCCAGGACTGCAAGAAACTGCAGAGAGCTGTGGACACAGCCCAGCGCATCACGGACACCAGCCTCCCCTCCTTGGACTGTCTTTACCTCTCGTTGTCTTGGTGAACCAGCCAGCATAATCAAAGACCCCATCCACCTGGGTCATTCTCTCCTCTCCCATTAGGTAGAAGATACAGGTGCCTGAGGGCACATACCACCAGAGTTAAGGACAGCTTCTACCCCACTGTGATAAGACTATTGAACAGTTCCCTTGTACAATGAGATGGACTATGACCTCACGATCTATCTTGTTGTGACCTTGCACCTTATTGCACTGCACTCTCCCTGCAGCTGTGACACTTTACTCTGTACTGTTACTGTTTTTACCTGTACTACAATGTACTAACTCAATGTAACTGCACTGTGTAATGAATTGACCGGTACATCGGTTTTGTAAGACAAGCTTTTCACTGTACCTTGTACAAGTGACAATAATAAAACCTATACTACCATTATTGTTTTTTCATCATTCTATAAAATCTGAGCCAATAAAGATGTTAGATAATAAAAAGGGAGAAAACTCAGGTGCACAATTCTGGCAAGCACTATTGAATTAATGACCTGCTTTTGCACTACATAATTGTAGTTCTATGTAAATAAATAGTGACAACACTCAGCTTCAAAACGTTCTTGACTGATTCTGTAGTCGCTTTAAACCTTCATCTCTTAGACATCCAGTCTTGAATGAACTATTTCCTCCATTAAACAATGGGAATAAGCACATATACCACATCTTCAGTCTTAAATGCTATGCTCGTCAGTAATATTAAGCCCCTCTACCACTAGTGCTGAAGTTGCTTGCAATCTACAGTATGTCAAAAAAAAAGCTGAATGTACAACTTTGTATTGTTGCTGTGAAAAAGACAGCCTCCTTCCACTTTTACACATTGCTTGCCTCAACCAACTGATGCATGAAATTTTCAGCCAGATTTTACCACTTTAAGCTTCAAAGTATTCCAATGCTCCGAGCTCATATTGGTATTGTTTATTATTGTCACTTGTACTGACGTACAGTGAAAGCTTGTCTTACAAACGGATTGTACAGGGTCAATTCATTACACAGTGGCAGTTACATTGAGTTAGTACAGAGTGCATTGAGGTAGTGCAGGTAAAAACAGTAAGAAGTACAGAGAAAGTGTCACAGCTTTACTAATCTTCTTAAATTTTAACTCTGCTGTTCATTCAGCCCTGAACCCAGTACTTGCTGATGAACATGGTTCTTGGTCCCCCATTTAAATTTTTATTCTTTTATTTAAATCTTTTCAGTCTTCCACCTGCAAATTTCAAACATTCGCCTGCCAAACATCTCCACTCAAATCTTCCCTGCTAACTTTATACTTTGAGTTATCATTTTGTGTCTTACTTCATCCTTCAATTGATAACTTGCTTCCACTCATAAAACCTTTCTTGTGATCACTTATAGTTACCGATCTTTCCATTCTTAGACATAATGCTTGAATCACCTGAATAAGATCCCAAATCATGCCCGGGTCATCAAGCGGACCTTAAGTTCTTGCATGCTCTACTCATGCTCCAATGACAGGTCTCAAGAACTGTAGCACATCCCATTTCATTATATCAGCTCCTGATCAGCCTATCTGGCCATGGAAACAGATTAAGGTCTTCCATGTGGGTCTTCCCATATCTCCTCTATCCTGTCACTCTAATACCCATGTTGACTCTTGTCAAAATCTACAAGGAGCTACAGGAGTGTCCACATCAAAACACTGGCTACCTTCTTAGTTGCCTCTCCTGCTATCATTTTCTATGGAATGAACCATTATCAATACCAAATGAACATTCCTAAAGAGCACAAGAGTCAAAGTCACCACAAAAGTGGGCCCTGCTGACTGACAACAATGATGAAAGCTTCATCAAGCACCTATTGCAAAATATGTCTGAGCCCCACGCTCTGAAATATCCTCTTAAAATACCAGTGCCTCTCTCTCCCTTTAAACCCGAAAGCTTGAATCAGATATACTGATATAGCACCTGATATTTCTTTGCACTTTGAAGCACTTCAGAATTTTCTGCATTAAAAGGTACTATTTAAGTGTAAGTGATTGTTTTATTATGGATTGATGGTAGAGCAATTTAATAATTAAAAAAGTAATAAGGAGATTTCTTGGTATCAATGGACAAATATTAGTCCTGTTTGAAAGTGTGATTCCAGGCATGCTAGCCATGCAACGTGTGATATTTGGCACAGAATTCAGTTATTTATCAATTAACATTCAGAAAAACTTGATATTGATTTCACTTTAACTTTCAAATTATTTTGATTATAATCAACCAGTATCATCATTTTAATTGTTTAATCATCCAGAAATACAACACCTCCAAAACACTGCTCTGACTCAAAAAAAACAATGCAACATTTGGCAGGGTGACCCCTTGACAAACTCCATGGCACTGGCCAATTATGTGGGTCTGGGAGTTTCAGTGACAGGCCCTCAAATGCAATGATATCAGTGTTTAAACCATCCCCACCCCAAAAGACTAACTTCACAAGTGAGCTTGCCTGTCAAAAGGATTTCACTCATTTTACTTCATACATTTATAATGATCAACTAATACTATTAAGCATTGCAATCTTAAATACAATAAACTATACATTGTTTTTCTAAAATGCAAAGTATACTGACTTACCATTCTGTTGACATTGTTGAGAAGCTGACATCTGCATAGTGACAGGAAAAATGGTACAAGCATTAGACTAGAACCTATAAAAACATAAGATAATTAAAAAGCAAAGAAGAGGTAGATGAAAGACCATCAACCTGAAACATTAACTGTTTCTCTCTCCACAGATGCTGCATAACCTTTATTATGAAACACAAGATGGTCAAACTATCAATATTTCTAAAACAATGTCCAAGTTCATCCAAATGTATTTCTGAGAAAAACAATCAAGTATAAACACCTTTCTTTTTACAAAAGAAAATCATGGTCAACTGATTATTACCAACTTTTTAATCCCTCCCTAAATGCAAGATATGAAATACAATTTCAAAATTAACCATTGTAATCTATTAGACATCAGAAAGGTTACAAAAAAAAAGAATCCTAAGAAATTCACTGCAGTGATCACTTAAAAATTTAAATTGGTTATTCCTTTCCTTAACAAATAAATTACTGACAGTAAAATCATGTTTTACACTGCTTAAAATCTTTGATTTAAAACAATTGTTATTAATTCCAAGTTCAAAATACTGAATTGGATCACAATATTCACAATATTAAATAGTTTGAAATAATTCTTAAATCAATTATGCTGCAACTTTGAGTTAGCATGAACATATCCAGTACAAGTCTAACCAGGTGATACAAGCCAGGCAATATTAAAGTTTGGAGCTTTAACAATAATCCTGTAACTGTGAAAAGATCAAAATTTCCTAATAGTAACTTTCTTTCAAAAAAAGTGCACATTAGAAATCATAGGTTGTTAAATTAATGGTTGATATACATTTTAGTCAGATATCCATTTACTATCAAAGATGAACCTTCACAATTCATGTTTACAATATAGTTAAACACCTTGTGTAACCAGTTACGTACCTGACTCTCAGTTTCAAATTTGCCAGCAACTTGTTGAAAACCTGCACTTTGCGTAGAATTTCTTTCCTCCTCTGCTTCTTCAGTGAGCATATCTTCTGCTTTATCCATTACATCCTTCATCTGTTCTATGAAAATCTCCTTTTCAATTTCCAGTATAAAGTCATTCTCTACCTATTTACAAAGGTACATAAATCTTAAAATTGATTGCTTATATTTTTCATTCTATCATTTTCCATTAAGCCAATCCACTTGCTAGATTTTCTGTGTTTTTCTTTATTACTTACCATGTAAATTGCTATTTCATCTGGAGCATCCCCATCCAAATCAAATTTAAAGGTTACCATTTTGTGATTATGAGTTTCCAATTGGCATTCCACCATTTTATCTCCTACATTTGATACCTGAGAGAAAGTGAAAATCAGTTCTGACCTTAAAATAATTTTATCTAATATTTAGAGGCCACACTTTTTCAAAAAAAGATTTAAGTATTCACATTTAGAATAGTCAGCTTTGGCCTATTAGTCTTTTCTTGTCGTGAACGAGTGCGTGTAGATCTCCTATGATGCTTCCTTGAACTTTTGCTCTCCTGTTTTCCACTGGCATGAATTCCTTCATATCCATCACTCATTTCTTTTCCCGATGCAGCATCAGAATATACACTATATGGAAACAACAATAGGTGTTCAGCCAAAAACAGAGCAAAAACATGAACCATATCCTAGTTTTTGCCATGTTTGTTTGTATTTTGCTCAAAGCAATACCACTTATCAATGATTCCTTCAAATGGGAGCACGAATACAGCTTACTACCTCTATGGTTATTAAACTGAAGAGAAAAATAATTGTTTTTTCACAACTATGGGGTAACTTATGCTTGCACTGTGTTTGTTGGACAGCATTGATACTGGAGATAAAACAGAATTCATAAAATATAAACTAATCAGGCCTACAATATCAAAGGACTAGTTAGGCAGACTGGATGGAATAAAGTAAAGGAATAAATCCCAGCTCTGGGCTTCTCTTTAGCCAAGCTGCTGCACCTTAAAGTGAAAAATTTCCCTGTTCAGAAAAACCAATCTAGCCCATTACTGATCTGGACTACTGTTAATCAAAAGTTAACTATTAGAAGACATTGTCAACAATTCTTTTAAGCACCAACTATTCACCTATGCCTAGTTTGGGTTTTCACCAGGTTCAAATAGTTTTAGACTTCACTGTAGCCAGAGTCCATAAAATGGAAAAAGGAATTATATCCATAACTGAGGTGAGACCGACTCCCCTTGACAACAACGCAAAACTTAATTGTGGCAGTAACGAAATTTAAATCAAAAGTAATCAGAAGGAAAAATCTCTGATGGTTAGCATCACACAAAGACCATTGTGGTTAAGGCCAATCACCTAATTCTAAGGACATTCACATATAAGTTTCTCAGGCGAGTTTACTTGGCTCATTTAACTTCAAATGCTTCAATTATAACATGAGCTCCAACACAAGATCAAAAGTGGGAATATTCATTGAATACTGCAAACCATTTAATAATATTCACAACTTGCAGGTGATGAGATACTCTGTACCCACATATAGCAAGACTAAATCAACATTCAGGTTTGGGCTGATAAGCTGCACGTTACATTCATGGCGCACAAGTGCTAGACCAATGACCACCTTCCATGAGAGCAAACACTTCCTCACAATTGGTATTACCATCTTTAAATCCACCAACAAGTCCTAGGTTTACCATTGAGCGGAAGCTTAACTGGAATAGTCACTTGAGCAGGGCAAGAGGCTAAGTTTGGAGGTGAGTAATTTACCTCCCGAATCTCAAATTCTTCCACTAACTACTTTCGATACAACCACATTCTGGAAGAACCCTCATCACACTGACTGCTGCAGTTCAAGGTAGCTCACCACAACTCACGGGCAAAATGGCTATTCATGCAAATGACATACACATTTGTAGAAAAAATGCCAATTTAACAAGCATAAAACTTTGAAAATTGCATACGAACATTAAAAATTACAGATGTTCAAAGTCTGAAACAAAGAAAATACTGGAAACACTCAGCAAGTCAGGCAGTATCTGAGAAAACAGAAATAAAGTTAACATTTCAGGTTGAAAGCCTGAAACCAGAACTGGGAAAGCCCTGTCTTATGCAGTTCTAACAAAATAGTCTGCGACCTGAAATGGTAACTATTTCTCTTTCCGTGGAGGCAGTCTGACTTTGAATACTTCCACATTTTCCATTTTTGTTGGAATTTTTCCATGAAATTGATTATCAAAATTGGAATTGATCATGGAATTGATATCAAAATGCCATTAGAATTTTTATTCCTTTTACCTTTCTTTCTAGTTTAATACTGAAAGGGTAGCTTAGTCACAATGATTCAGAGGTAAACTCCTCAAACAAGGATAAATGTATTAACATTTTCACATATTTGTCATAGTACTTACTTATCATAAGAACTACCATAGGCTGCAGTCTGCTGTTTATCATGTTGAGGATGAATCTCCTGTTAATACAAATAATAGTGTTTTAAATATAACTGGTGATTTTTCAAAATCTCAAATATTCTAAAATAATTACTTTAGATCCTTAATAGTTCCACAAACTCTATGGTACAGTAAACTCATTTATCTGGTATCTATGCATCTAGAATTATCATGCAACCAGCAAAACCTTCTAAGAATATTAAGCAATTTCACGATTTTTTCCGAAAATGTAAATTTGAATTTTGGCATGCCAGGTTACAAAGCAACTTTGTTCACATGCCGTTTGTCATCAGCCTACAGCACAGAAGCCCGCCGTCAGTCCCTTGTGTGTTTACAAGTAGTTGGTTCCAATTGTGTTTTATAAACTGTACTATTTCTCCCATCTATCCACTATGTCAGATTAGAATTCTCCCAAAGGTACAAAGGGGAAACGTTGCTTTAACATTGTTACAGAAAATTGAAATATGGAAAAGAGCAAAAAATCAATGTCTTTACAAAAAAATTCAACATTGGTTCTTCAACAATTTATGAATTAAATCACAAACTGCAAAGCTCAGAGTTTTTTGTTTACTCAGAGTAAAATAGAGACATAAGAGACTGCATATACTGAAGCAACAATCTACTGGAGGGACTCTGCAGGTCAAGCAGGATGAGTGGGGGGGGGGGAGGGAGAAAGAGGACATTGATGTTTCTGGTCAAAACCCTACATTAGTAATAAAATATAGTTTGGTGATTCAAAGGTATATGCAAGGAAAACTAGTGTGCAATGTATAATGTCTTATTTTGAGCAATTCTCATGCAATTGACACCCACCAATTCCTCATGGATGCTGGATGGCTGAGAATATACTGTTTAATAAGCAATCATAGGGCACGGGATTTTGTAACTTTTGTACAGTGACTGGTACCATATGGAGCATAATAAAGCATGCAATCGCACTGGCTTAATCCCATCAGAATTGTAAACTTTTTATGGTTTGACATATATATATTTCAAATTAGTTTCTCCAACAAAATTTGTATGTATACTTTCAGATGTATCATTAGAAATCTGCACAGTTGACAAGGGAATATCTTCACATTGCTAGCTTAATGAGAGAACAGTTGTTGCTTTGGCATCGTCTGTTGCACTGAATGTAGGAGACCATTCGATTGCACTTCTATTTGTCATTTGGTGTAGGAAGCATTAGCTTCCACTAGGATATGCAAGGTTGTGGCAAAACTAAAGACTTTACTGACATAGCTGGTATTTGATGCATTTGAGGTAGAAATCCTACTCAAATGAACGGTTAAATGAAGCTTGTGGAATTACCATCTGCAAATAAATTTAATTTTTAAATAGTCAATGTACTTCTAAAACAGCACGTCTGATTTAAAGTAGATCTATTTCATTGAGGAGATTCAGTTTTTAGTGGAATTGTTGTAGAAATCAAAATTAAGAAAATAATTTAATTTTTGCCCCCAACAACATTAATAACATCAAAATGAATTTATCAATTCCTCACATAACATGTGAACTTGAGATTATTGCACATTTTATAAAGCTTTAAGGCTAATAGTAAATTGCACCTTCAGGTCCCAAGATCTTCTGCAGTGAAGATCAGTTGTACACAAAAACACCAATAATCTGCCACACTTTGGTAGTGCCGGACCAGAAGAATTCTGGACTATTGGATGTTATTCCACATTAAGAACCAGATCCATGTTACAAAGTAGTATAATATATTTTCTAGTAAACCTGGTAGGAACAGGAAATACACAACCATGCCAGACCCCAGCTCCAGCTGCAAACCTACCCAAGCTCCTGATCCAACCCTAGCTCTAGCCACCCACACACTGTCCACATTCCAAATCCCTGCTCCTGCCACACTCCAGACCCCTGGCTCAAGCTGCACATCCCACTTGCACTCTGGCCCCTAGTTCACATTCCAGAATGAGTAAACCAGGTACCAAATCATCACAATTTCTGCAGAATCACATACCGGATTATTGGAATTTTACTATAGTGAGGTCAGGAGGAAATATTGAAGTATCTCAATTTTAAAAAATCCCTTAGCTCATACATTTATATTTTCTTTCCTTTGCTAATTGAAAAGCTTAGAGGTATGGCTGCAATAAACTACTTTAATCCAGTTGATGCTTTATGGGTCACAGACTCAAACAGGAGAACTGATTAGGATGTCATCTCTTTGACGTTGTGAAGTTCTTGAAAGTAAGGCTATATTTTTAAGTGACAGGCAAACACTTAAATTTAAAACAAGTATTTGCCACAAAAAAGGTAAAATTTGTTTAAGACCTATAAGTGTATAAAAATTTCATGTGCATCACTCACTTCAGCAGCAAGAAATGAAGAGTTAAGCCTTCAAAATGCTGCTATAAAACAGGGTGCCAAGTGGTTCATGTTACGTTTGGTCACACATTTCACCGATTCTCCCCCACCTCCCTGGGCAGCTGGTGGCAATGAGAAACTAGCACCAAGGGAACAAAGGAAGAAAATCTTTAACAATCATATCCTGTTGTAGAAAAAAACTAATTATTTTAGAAGCAGATAATTCCATGGAAGTATAAATTACCTGAAACCACAAAACCTTGAAAGTTGTGGTAACATGCAGAGATGAGGGAAGTTGGGAAAGGTGGAGGAAAAATTTGAAAGAACAATACTCCTTTTTGTGTGTCTTACTTTTGAAACGAATCTATCCAATATGACTTCCTATCCCATGCATTTACCACCATTAGGCTCCCAATCCCAGACACTGCCACTCTTTATGATCCTCCTAGCCATTATACTTTTTTCCTGTCAACCATGCCCCATGGAAGGGCTAAATGACAATTGCTCCCTTCCAGCAAAACAATTTTTGAGCCCCTTCTCTAGCAAGCTTCCTGGAGATGCCCATTAGGTGTCAACAGTTCACCAGCTTGCTGATGAAGCCAAACCCTCAATGCCTGTTTATTCAGAGGAACTTGTAATTCCTTGCATCTCGAGGGCATAACATGGATGCCTCACTAATGTGATATACATGAAGTGATTTATGCATAATCACATACACTTCCCTGCCAATTTTCTTCCCTCATTAACTCTATGTCCTTAAGACTGTCTTTCTTCTTGGAGGACAATGTTTTTTTTAAATCTCTAATACTTAGTTCAAATGGACATTATTCATTTGAACCTCAACAGTAGAAGAATACTCAGGCACAGTAAGATCACACCAATGCTAATATAGTTGGCTATCAGCATTGAGAACCTAAGCACATTTTCCTATTTCTACCCTAGATACGGAAGTCAAAAGTGGCCTCCTGATCAGATTGAGTAAATTGCGATTAGGATCAACCTATGTCTGATTTAACTATTTATTGCTTGAGTAATGTGAAGAAGTGGAACAGTTATTTGGCATTTCAAAGAAACACAAATCTGTTTGCACTAATATTGTTATTTTTGTTACAAGACATGCATGAAACATTGTCACTGCTCAGATAGAAAAGTAATGAAAGTTCTAATTAATAATGTCTAAATGTATTTATAGACAGCTTCTCAGATTTACAGCAAAATACAGTAAACAATGGTTACATAACTTGACAACATGATTAACACTAAGAAAATCTATACTTTACTCTAGCCATGTACAGCAATTAGCAGTTACAACTAGAACTGTAGAAGTGCTTTAAATTTCACAGGACAAAAATAGAGGCAAGCATCACCAGGTTATTTTCTTAATAGCACTGATATACCAAGGAATCTTGGGATCCAAGTCCATACCTCCCTGAAAGTGGCAATGCAAGTAGATAGAGTGATAAAGGCGGCATATGGTATGCTTGCCTTCATCACTAGTCAAAGAGTTAAGTAGTCATGATGCAGTTGTATAAAACTTTGGGTAGGATGCAGTTCTGGTCACCCCATTACAGGAAGAATGTGGAGGCTTTGGAGAGGGTGCAGAAGAGGTTTAACCAGGATGCTGCCTGGATTAGAGAGCATTAGCTATCAGGAGAGGTTGGACAAACTTGGATTGTTTTCTCTGGAGTGTCAGAGGCTGAGAGGAAACCTTTGGAAGGTTTATAAAATTACGAGAGGCATTGATAATATTGACAGCCAGAATCTTTTTGAGGGTAGAAATGCTGAATGCTAGTGGGCATAGCTTTAAGGTGAGAGGAGGAAAGTTTAAAGGGGATGTGCGGGGCAAGTTGTTTTTATTTTCAATAACAGTGGTAGGAATGCACTGCCAGGGGTGGAAACAGTAGCAGATACGATAGTAATGTTCAAGAGACTTTTAGATAGGCACATGAATATGCAGAGAATGGAGGGATATGGATCATGTGCAGGCAAAGGGATTAGCTTAATTTGGTATCATGCTTGGCACAGACGTCTGGGGCCAAAGGGCCTGTTAATGTGCTGTACTGTTCTATGTTTAATATATATGCCCATGACCAGAGTTTTGAACCTTCATTAATATATCCTGACAAATAGAGAGATACGGGATTCAAAAAACTGCTACCTCTGACAGCAATTGTTCTGCAGAGGTCTTGTATTAATATCCATTTAGACAGAACCAAAGATGACACTTCAGTGATGGACAGGGAAAAATGCTGCACTACTGCAAGTACTGACATTCAGTTAAGACATTAAACCACAATCATTTATACACCCCACAAGTAAATGCTAAAGATCATGTGGCATTAATTTAGATGGTTATATGCCCTGATGTACATTAATCTTTCACCTGCATCATTAGAAAACAGATTCTGGCAATATATTTTGTAGCAACTTGTAGGGCATTCCTGTGCATAAAATGGCTGTACGACTTTTCTATATTACAACATACATTAGTTAATTGGTTCTGAAGTGCTTGGGGACATCCTAAGTTGATGAAATGCACTGTACTGTGCAAGCTCTTATTTCACAGGTCTCAGCAGCTTTTACCTGGTGTTTCTGAGGAGCTAATCAGAATTCATGATTAAATGAAATGAAATATAAATGAACAGAACAAATTATATATGTATAAATCCTACAAATCCAAATATAGTTATTATGAGAAACAGCCTCCCAGAAAGGTACTTGGAACTTTGAGATTAATGTAGAATAACATGCAATAATTTTGCTTGTTCAACAGTCTTTGGTTCAGAGCCTTGCATGCTAATTGCACGATATTCATAGATTTTCAAAGGCCATAATGCTTGTACTGTTCAGAATTGTGCAAAGCGCTCCTGCAACACCTTGACCAACTTTCAAATGAAAATTCTGAAGAATAGTACCAACACTAACCTCTGCAAGCCCCAAGACAGAACTACTACTATCAATAACTAGCCCATATCTGCCAATCCCACAGGATTTTACATTAGCAGGGCATATAATAAAAGATACTCCTGGAGTCCATGCCCAACTGTGGCTACTACACAAAAGATTTGTTCCATAAATCCACCAACTAAGAGTTACATAACAGTACATACACTTCACTGAGCAGCCAGGTAACAAATCTGGAATTGCCAAAAGTAGAAGTAAAAATTCTAGACAAGGCAGTTTTTAAAAAATTAAATGTCTAAAAAGTAACAATAATACAATTTGCAATTATTTGCTACATTGTATTAACTTTTTTTTGAAATCTGCTAAAACATCTTAATGGTCAAAGAAAACTGCTGTAGAGAGGCAAAATGGATGAACTACTCAGTTCTCACCATCAAATCACTTAGCAAGTAACATATTCTAATTCTTAGAATTTTACTGTGTACAGCATATCAGTGTTCCAGCACAGAATGTGTTTCAGTAATCTTATGTTTGACATAATAATATTAATTTGTTTGTTGCAATTTGGAACTCCTCTCGCTACAAATTCTCGGTGCCACATTGAATGAGAATGACAGGCACTGTTCTTAGTCTTTTCCAGGGTAACTTACCAGACTTTTTTAAAAATATATTGTTCAAGATAAAATGTTTTAGCTTACTGTAACAGAAGATTACACTATTTGTAATAAATGTTTACATTCACTTCCTTATATAAAGAAAATGGAAAAAACACGACTGCACATATTTAACTTCCAGTAGCTTTATCATTTAACCCTTATGCCTATGAAACTGAAATACAACTACTGGCAGCTTGTGGAATGATCCACCAGATATCTCCAATGAATGCCTACTGGATTGGCACAGCAAAATAAATACAAAAACTTCCTCTGCTTTCTCCAAAAGCTTGCTTTGATAGCAACTGGCCCTTCTTTGCCTATCCCATTTACACACTGTGCATGTACAATAGAATTCTAATAACATGGTGTCAGTTATACATGTTCAATAGCTTATCAACTTGTGCAAATAGTTTTTTGGCCCAAAGTTAACCTACTGTATTAAAATAAAAGGTACCTTCATTCAAAACAAAATCAAAATGCCTCTTTCACACAGTTTTTAAAGTGGGTATCTAACCATGGACTTCCCCCCCCCCCCCCCCAAAAGCAGCATATTAAGTACTATATTATTGGAATTGCCTAAAATATAGAAAATGATTAGTAACACCAAAAGTTAAGCTAAAAATGTTCAACATTTTCATCTTAGAGATACAATTATCACAAATTAGCACTAACCATCAGGAGCTATCAGTAACTTGCCTGCCAATTATTTTTCAATTTGTTTTACAATAACGTCATACTTATTTTCAGTGACATAATGATAAGTAGGCAGTGTGCTTTAATTGCTGCTTTAATTGCCAGAAGTAATGCAGTCACAAAATGGATTTCTCCTTAATATCAAAAGCTGCCTCAAAATTGTAACGTTAGAATTTATTTTGATAAACTGTATTCAGAATATCTACTTCATCTGATGTAACAAAAATGTTGTCTACATTATTAAAAATACAATAAAACTCCATTAATCCAACATGCTATGTGCCTGTGATGCTGCTGTAAGTTTTTCATTGCACCTGTGCATACATGTACTGGTGCTAGACAGTTAGATTTTCTGGACTACTGAATGCTACTCCAATTAACTCTCCAACACACATAAATCACCCGGTAAATTTGAAGTGTGGGGGAATGAGGGCACAGGTGTATTTAAAGGAGTGTGAGGATCAGCACTGAGTCAAATGCTGAACCAATGGGATTTCTGCATAATCATACAGGAAATTATCAGACTGCAAATGAAAATATAAATAGCTGAAATAAAGTTTGTTCTCCAATTGCTGCTTCACATTTGGAGAAGTGGCAATGAAATTCAAGAATGAGCTTTTTGCACGGTCTCAAATTAAAATGGAAAATGGTGGAAATGCTCAGCAAGCCAGGTAGCATCTAGGGAAAGAGGTAATGTTTCAGACTGAAGACCCTTCATCAGAAAACAAGTCTGGGTCCCTTGGACTTAATGCTTCAGATCAGTCTTCAACCTGAAATATTAATTCAGCTTTCCTTTCCACAGATGTTGCCTAACTGGCTAAATATTTTCTGCTTTTCCTGTATTTTCCAGATTTCTAGCAAATGCAGTATTTTGCTTTTCAATTGAATGATATCCAGTTTCCCATGTTCAACAGGCCAGAAATCCATTGGAATAGTCTAGTGCAACAATAACAAAGACTTGGATGTGGGTTTTACCAGGTGAGCTGAAGCAATAGCAGAATTGAATGTTACCGAGACAGACAGAGGCAATCCAAGTAATGGCATGACAGGCATTTATCTTGGGGTTATTTAGCATAAAACAGTTGCTACAGGGAATGCAGGAGAGTGGGGCTGGGGATATCAGAATATGGGAGAATGGTGTGTGGAGGGAGGGTTGGGGGCAGAGAATTTGGGAGCTACAACAAATGCAGGGACAGAGTGTAATCAATGATAGAGATTTGAAGGAATAGGTCTTAGTACCCAAGGGCAAAGACTCTGGGCTAATTAATATTTAGTTGGAGGAAAATAGCTTTCTAGACTGTAGAGAAGCCATCCAATAACTTAAGAGGCAGTAGAGGATTTAAGGAAATTTATGGTGAGGTAGAGCTGGGTGTCATGGTAATAGAGAGACACAAAAGACTACAGGTGCTGGAATCTGGAGGGACATAGGGACATGTGGAAACTGACTTTGGATTATGTGATCAAAAGAAGAATGCAGATGAGAAATAGGAGGTAGAACCAAGGATAAATCTTTGAATTACACTGGTGCAATAAGCAGCCACTGCAGGGGATTCTCTGGTTATGACTAGGTAGATTCATTGCAATCCATCAAATGTAGTAGCACCCAGCTGGACAGTGATAGAGACTTTGAAGGATAATATAATTAAACACATTAAAGGCTTAGGTCAAAGTAATCGAGAAGGGATTACTTTGACACTGTTGTACAGGATATTATTTGAGGCTTTGTTAAAGGCTGTTCTGGTATTGAGGAATGCCAGGAACCCAAATGGAAGAATTCTGAGTTCTGAGAAGTCTGGGTATGGATTTGGGAGCCAGCAGAAAATTCAGTGACATAATGTAATAGTTTGCAAGAACAAAGGGTCAAGGGTATGTTGTTACAGTGGAAGGCATGAGTCTTAATACCTAAGGTAGGGACGCTGGTAACAATATCAGCTAACAGTGAGAAATGAAATTGGGTGATGAACAGGTTTGGTGGGAATAGCATGGAGGAAACTAGAGGTAGGAC
The DNA here is from genome assembly GCF_009764475.1 of Pristis pectinata. NCBI lineage: Eukaryota > Metazoa > Chordata > Chondrichthyes > Rhinopristiformes > Pristidae > Pristis > Pristis pectinata. Next base: position 22,230,940 of record NC_067410.1, read on the forward strand.
TCAGACAAGATGCACAAGGTTAGATCAGAGAGACACTTTGTAAGGGGGGGGGGCAGTGGGGCAGAGAGGACAGAAGAAAATCTTAGAGGTCTGATCCAATGTGCTATAGGTAAGAGTAATGCAAGAGTAAAGAAGCAACTTAATCTTATCTCATTGATATAGGAGTCCAACATTCCCTTCAGGTATTGCTGAAAGTGAAGGCAGAGGAGATGGACAGGAGTCTAAGAAGAGGATGAAGCAGAAAGTATTCAAAAGCATCCAGGAGCTACCTGTGCAATTTGAATATTCATGGGATTGTGAGCAATTTTGGCAGACGAGCAAAACCTAATATCACCATGGCTCAGTCAGATTTAACAGTGAACAACTTAACTAGTTGTCTACCATACAAATTCAAGTCTGTGTCCTTTTCCCCTACAGCAGCCAAGATGAGGAACTATTTCAGGTTAAGTGGAAGAGCAGGATAATAGTTTTAATGGAAGCAAGGTCACTTGAGGTTGTTAAAGGTAAACAGATTGCAGCTACAGAAAGTGTGGAATAATTTGAGAGCCAAATTTTGGATTAATACAATTTTGACGTTACAGTTTTAAGGGAATTGAAAGAAAGTTCTTTATCAAGAACAGGCACAGAGGCAGGCAATTGGGAGGTGAAAAGGAGTGTGTGAAGAGCAAAACGTGTAAGGGATCAGAGATGGTCTCATCTGTGATTGAGATGGGAGAGACTACACCCGAAGGCAAGGTCAAGAAGATTGCCCTAAGTATACCTTGGCGAATTTATATGAAGGGAGAGATTAAGAGGATTGTGAAATTAAGAGAGTGTGTTATGAATTGAGATGAAGGTTCATTTCACAGTAGTTGCTCTGAGCAGAGGTTGCAGGAGCAAAGCCGTGTAGATACCTGTAATAAACAGATTAAAGGCTTAGGTCAAAGTAATCAAGGGGAGATTACTTTGACACACTTGCACAGGATATTAGTTGTGGCTACATGGATGAGCAGGACAACAAGGATTTTGCACAAGAGGTTTCGGGTTGGAACAAGGCAAGTTAATCAAGGGAGGAGATAATGCCAGAAGGGAGGGGTACAATGCCACAGGAGGACGACAAATAGAAGTATGATTGATGTCAAGAGTCACCGTAATGATTGGCTAATTTAATTTGTTAACTTAATTCAAATAGTCATTTAGAAAATACAACTTTCAAAAATATAAAGCACAATGTGAAAGAATAACTGCAATTTAAATTATTAGTTTTATCGAAACAGCTCATTTTGAAAGCAAACTTTTTTTAAAAAGCAGCTGATTTTATACAAAAATGTGCAACATGAAATCTATGCGCAACATGACATGGTATTAAAAAAACTGTAAAATATTAATCCAGAATACTGAAAAATCAATTGATACCCAGTTAAACTCCTGTCATTCTTAATACCTTTTTTGGCCTAATTCTCAAATTATCAAATAAGTTTTTACAATTAAGGTAAACACACATATTTAAATTTAAGTACAGATTCTTGTCTCTATAATTCTGAAGTTCTAAAATATGTCAGTGACACATTGGATTTTTTTCCTCACTAGCAAGCAATGTAAGATTGAGGTTTGATTGTTTGTGTATAACTGAAAGCGTAAAACCATTTTATTTCCTGTGTATAGATAATACCAAGACATCTCTTCTGCCTTCACCTCCAGCAATATCTGAGGGGTTGTTGTGCTTCTTTGTTAGTAAGACTGGATTAAGCCATCTGCTGCTTTGTTATTTTCCCTGGTGCACTGGACCAAATTTACTCCTAGGTTCCCTCACCTTAGCCCTGAGTATACCAGCTTCTCTCCTATCCCCTTAGAATACTGCTGTTGATGGAACACTAAATATTTTGTGTGTTAAGAAAAGGGATTTACCAGAGTTGGAGTAGGCTGGTTAATTTGAAGGGGTTCTGAAGAAATCTGCAATGGAATCATTTGTATAGGTTGGGACGGCAGTGCTGGTATCGGAAGCTGTTGAACTTGATATTGTGGCAGTGGCTGAGGTACAGGCTGGACAAAAGTTTGCACCGTTGGCACCTGCTGCTGGAAAAAGGAAAACACCATAAAAAATTGCGACAACATTAAATAATCTGCAACAGCTTATATACTTACCAGTATCTATGTTTTATTACAATGTCAAATAGAATGGTGCCAACATAATAATAACAGACATTAAATTCACAGCTACCTTATCATCTGTCCTGTTATCTTATGGCAATACAAATGATCCTGAGAAACTAGCTCTTGTAAGACTTTTTTTTTGTGTAAGATGGAGAGTAAAAATAGGACTAGAAGTGGCAAGTAATTCCAATAATTATGCCAATTAGGTTTAAAAAATGATAATAAGATCTTTCCATCTCATGAAGAATAACCCAATAAAAACTATGTGCAATTGGAATATCTACCTGAAAATGGAATGTTGCAGTGCAGAAATAAGGGTCCAACTATGAGAAATCAGAACATATGGGTGAAGTAACAAAAGCATAAAGGTTCATAAACTGCACAACAATGCAGTCCATCAGTAAAATGAACCTTAGTCTAACAGTAAATTGATGAGAGAGAAAGCCGGTACTCACCTGTTGGGGCTGGGCTATCTGCACTGTAGAAAGCGCTGCTGGTTGCTGGTAATGTTGCTGAGGGCCAAACTGGTGGGATTGTGGAGGCAAAGCCACAGAAGGAACATGCATCATAGAGCTGGGCTAAATATAAATAGAAACAAAAATCAATGACTTTCTCTGAGAAATGCCCTGCAGTGTTTTTGTTAGATTTGTCATGTGATGTTCTTATACCAAGTGAAAATGGTGAAGAGTCCTGCAGACTGATAAGTACAACACCACATTAAAATTATTATTTCTAATTCAAGTCATTATGGGAATTGAATCTTTACACTATTGAAAGATTAGGTAATTTTTGGACAGTTTATTTCTATCTGCTACCTGTCACTGTCTCAGATTTTGAGTTTCTAACTTATAACCACCGCACTTTTGATTTCTACTCCCAAAATTTATGTTCATTGTCTTAACTAAAAATTTGAGAATTAGTAACTAAATTTGATATAAAATAAATTGATTTTACAAAGTATAGTGCAAGTAATATAAAAAAAATTAAAAACTAAAATGATACTAACCTTTCAATTTGTTTCAATGTCTATATTTACAATGCCATATGCTTGCAGAATCTTAAAGAAAAGCTGAACTTTGTCCTCAGGCTTCTTGCAATTCTGTACTTTGCCAATCTCAAATAACCCAATGCAAGTTATCTTCTAATTTTGTATTATTTATTATAGCAAGATAATAAACTTTAACCTAGTTGTTTCTCCTTGAACCATGACTGAAAGAACCCATTATTGGGAGAATCCAGATGAGTTCATACTCAACTACTCCATGGTCCCATAAGTTAATTTCAGTAATACTGATTTAAGTTCATCAAATTAAGTTTTATATAAGTTACCCAGTTATTTACTTGGAAAGTCACAAAGTAAAAAGTTATAGTTAAATACTTATCGAACTATGCATGGGAAAACATTGGGCCCATGTAATACTTTAAAAGATTCAGTTTATAGTTTCATCTTAGTTTTTCCCAGAGTAAAATAGAAAGCCAACCATTTATCTTAGAATTTTATAATACAAAAGGCAATTACAAATCAAAAGACTAGTTTCAATGACTTAATCCTGACAAGGATATTTGCAGCTAATATGACCAGTCAAACTGCAGTAACTTAAGGTTTAGAGTTTTGCTTTTGGAATATTCCTTCCCACTTTCAAGCCCAAAGTCACTGCGGAAATATCAAGATTGCCCAAAATATCCTTACCCAATCTTGAAGTTTACCCATGAATAATACTATTATTGGGGTTACATGGAAACATAGAAAAACTACAGCACAATTCAGGCCCTTCAGCCCACAAAGCTGTGCCGAACATGTCCCTACCCTAGAAATTACTAGGCTTACCCATAGCCCTCTATTTTTCTCAGCTCTATATAAGCCCAAGTATAATCAGTCCAGAGAGCCCCCGCATTTTACACTGACCAAGTTTAGCAAGGGAGGGACATGTGCAGAATATCACCCATTTAGCAAACCACATCAAGGAACGGATAACCGAGGTACAGGAAACAGGAGAACAGTTTCACAATTACATTTCCCTGGGACCATCTTGGTGGCCTTTTAAGGGATGTTGGACAACATTTATCCAGGGTATATGCATCCTTGCTGTTATTCTGTTGATAATATTGCTTTTATGGTGCTTTTGTATGCTGCACTCCTGTCTTAAGTTAAATTCACTCTTAAGTGGTTATCACGGAATGATAAAAGGAGGGAATATAGAAAACAATGGGAAGGGAGCTCTGGTGAACAAAGGGTTACTCTCTCTCTACTGGTAAACAGCTTGAGCCACCTGCTCGTGTAGTCAGCTTGGCTGATAAGGAGTTGCTGAGCTTCAAGGCCACAAGGAAACAGGGTTGTTTGTGAATAACTGTGAAAGATGTGTTAACCTGTCTGGCTACACACAGCAGCCTCAGCTTGACCAATGGTAGCGTGAGCTGGTCAAGCATACCCAAATATGGGTATGCCTGTGCAGTAGGTATGCACAGTGGGCACAGGTACCCACTGGAGAACAATGTGTTTGTTAGCACCCTGTATTCCTAGAATCGGGCCACGTGCAGGGAAGAGCAGCACCAATTGTTTGCTCCTCCATGTACCCCCAATCCCGCTAGCGTTAAACAATAAAGAACTTTTTGTACGCTCCTTGGGTTCTGCTGTTATCTGCTTTATTACAGTGCGGGTCGACTTCCACACCACTGTCAAAAAAAAAAAATTGCCCACACATCTCCTTTGAACTTATTCCCATCACCTTAAATGCATGCCCTCTAGTATTAGATATCTTGACCCTGGGAGAAAAGATACCGGCTGTCTACTCTGTCTATGCCTGTTATAATCTTATAAACTACTTTAGATTTGACTCCTTTACCCTGGGTAAAAGACTGACCATCTACCCCATCCATGCTGCCCATGATCCCATACACCTCCATAAGGTCACTCCTCAGCCTCCTTTGTTCCAGCAAAAACAGTCCCAGACACTCCAGTATCTCCTTATAACTCAACTCCTCCAGTCCCAGCAACATCCTTGTGAATTTCCTCTGCACCCTTTCTAACCCAATCACATTCTTCCTTTAGTATGGCGACCAAAACTACACACAATACTCCGTGCAGTCTCACCACTGTCTTTTACAGCCGTAACAAGACACCCCAACTCTTGTACTCAATTCCCCAACCAATGAAGGCAAGCATGCCAACTGCCCTCTTCACCAACAACTGTATCGCCACTTTCAGGGAACAATGTACTTGTTCAACATATGAGTGCAGATGTAATATTGCATTATTTACGAAGGGCAGCAAAGACAAGCCATGGAACTACAGACCAGTGAGTCCGACATTCAGTGGTGGGCAAGTTACTGAAGGGGATTCTGAGGGACGGGATCTATCAACATTTGGATAGGCAAGGTCTAATTAGGGATAGTCAGCACAGCTTTGTGCATGAGAAATAGTCTGACAAATCTCTTAAGAGTTTTTCCAAATGATAAGCAAGAGGATAGAGGAGGGTAGGGCAGTGGATGTTGTATATATGGACTTTAGCAAGGGCTCCCAATTAATGATTTTGAACAGATATTAAAGATTAGGTCGAGTGCTTCTAAACTGCAGCCACTTGGATGATATTTGTGCATAACAGCTCTTATTATATTTGACATCTCCACTTCAAGTCAGATAAATCAACGAAATCACAGATCAGGTTTTGTCATAAAATGTAATTGTGTTAATAAATTTTGTTCCAACACTTTCACAAAAGTAAAAACTAAAGTAGCATGTTAGAGAATGTTAAAACATACCGTAGAAGTATGCTGGTAGTGTGCCAGTGACTGTGAACTAATGGAAGGTGCTTGAATTTCACTCTGAGGCGGGCTGTAGATCTGCTGTGCAGCAGGGGGCATCGGCTCATGAACAGATGAGTAAACTACACTCTGTTGGCTGCCTTGGGAGTCAGAATAAAGTGTTGATCCTTGTCCGCTGTCACAAGTGCTGTCAGCTTTAAAAGACAGATGATAAATAGCAACATTTCCATATCTGTACATTATATTTGTAAGAATACAAATCGAGCAATATAAACAGCACATCATTCTGCACCAAAGGCTGACAGAGCCTCTGTGGCACAAAGCATTAAAGTAAGCACATCCACAACAAACACCACTGTTTCCAAGTCAAAAATCTACGTTAGGAAGATAGTACTTACAGAAAATGGAAGGGGAGGAATAGCAAGTCATGGCTGCTCAAACCTGCCTATGTTTCCAAGATAATTCAAAAATTGCAGTGGCAGAAACAATTGGCTTTATTACATTGACTCCAGCAGGAACAAATGAATCTGAACAGACAAATAGATGTACAAGAGGAAGCGACAATTTTATCTTGGTACAGCAAGCGAGTTGCTATGCTAATTGGTGGGATAAGATGTTGGTTTAAATAAATTAAGTGTTTATTGGGTAGATTTACTTCCTATAATCATAAAAATACGGATGGGATAAAAGGGAAAATTTGAAATCACAAGTGACTTCTAATATCACTCTTATCTGGATGCAGGTATTTAACAGTTTTTCAGAATTCCTTATTTAGATTGATGCATTTTTATTTATAGGTGAAACAATTGGCAATTCTTGACAAAGATGTTATAAAATAGTAAAGATGACAATGAACTAAGTTGTAGGGCTCAAATGCAACTCCAAATTCATTTATGAAATTTAATAAGCCCTCTGAGCTCTTTAACTGAACAACAAACTTTCATTTTTATAAACTGCCCAATGTTTTTTAATCATGGAAATAAAAATGAATCTTGTTACCAGAAAAACAAATGCTAGCTCTAGTAGAGGTATCACAGTGTGATGAGTGACAACATGTTTAATAGCAATGTTTATTTCAGAAGTAGTGTACAATACTTAATTCAGTCAGTGTCCTTGGGTGAAAAATGTATGCATAAAGTTTAATTGATAATTGTTTAATTGATGTCAAAAATTAGTATGTTGTTTACAGCTTCTCTTCTCACCTAGTACATAATAACGAAGAAATAGTCATCTGTAACATTCGGATACATTGATTTACAGTTAACACCAGTGCAACCTTGTAGTAATTAGCATAAAATTATAGTGTTGATGCAAGCCAACTGTCCACAATTATTAACAAGCTATAGGTGGAGTGGAGGGAAAGAAAAAGAGCCTAGGGAGAGAGAAAAGTAACAGAGTACACTTTCCAGTGAAAGTACTACTTGATTTCTTTTTATTCCTTTAAGCCACCTCAGTGAGAAAGTAATTATTTTTTCATTTCATGATAGACAGTTCCACTGTCTTTCATCCCTTGATTTTCATCAACCAGGCCAACAGAGAATCAAGGGATAAAAATGTAAAAATCTTTGCAAAAGTATATTAAATGTGTGGCAGAAGGGTTCAGCATTTGTATTATTTTTGGGTACTAAAGCTACTTGGTCACACTGCTCCAATAACACCTCCCAAACCCACAATCTCTACATCAAATGGGACAAGGGCATCAAGTGCATGGAAATGTATCAGATGCAGGATTCTCTTCAAATCATACACCACCCTGATTTGAAAACATGTTATCATTCCTTCCTCGTTGCTGGGTCTAAACCCTAGAATTCCATAGCACTTAAAAGGGGACTTGAGGGGCAGGTTTTCCTACAGAGGGTGGTGGGTAGATGGACCAAGCTGCCAGAGGAAGTGGTTGAGGCATTCAAAAGACATTTGGACAGGTACTTGGATTGGAACGATTTAGAGGGATATGGGCCAAATGCAGGCAAAAGGAACTAGCTTAGGAAGGCACCTTGGTCAGCATGGACGAGTTGGGTTGAAGGGCTTGTTTCTGTGCTGTATGTCTATGACAATAATGTGGAAATATCTTCAGAAGGACTGAAGTACAAATAAAATAATTAGGTGTGTCATGTTGCAGCTGTGTATTTTAAGATCTGGGGAAGGATCATGGAAACAGGCAATGCAACCATACTGACTCATTTGTATAACCCAGGAGGAGGAGGAATGGAGGGATGGGAATTGAAGATGGATGGCAAGAAGTCCTATACGTGTGACTCAAGTCTATACAGTGTAGTCACATATTGCCCAATGAAACAAGTCTGAAGATTTCCTAAGCATTTTTACTAGGTTATATTTTTCAGTGAATCTCATCTTTGCCCAAAAGAGAAACTGGGTAGCATAGTCCAAGTTTGCTAATAATGAATAATAATGCTAATAATGATCTAATAGATAACCATAACTTTGCTTCAAATATTACTTGCACTAACCAGAAAACTCAAATTTTGAAAAATCAGCAGTGACCCCCAGTTTGATATTCCACTGAGGCATGAATTTAATGCACAGGGCCTAATACAATGTTATTGCATTTTTAAGATCCCTTCCTTGTACACATACACACTTGTTTCACAATTTTATTTCTACAAAGACTTTTGTAAGAAAAAGATTACACCATCTTAAAAAAAACTAACAGCTAAATAAAGTCAAGCACCTCACAGTTGGAAGAGATCTACCTATTTAGTAAGGTTTACAAGTTTCACTCCCCAAAACTACTTTTGTTGAAGTATGTAATTAAAGGGAATACAGAAGAGAAACATTAATCCTCTCAATCCCATTTAAAGAATTTGTGGGCATAACCAAGTATAAATATCGTGGTCAATTATAGAAAATATACTCAGCTTTTCATTAGGTATGATTTTCCGAATTACTTTCATCTCAGACAAAACTTAAAAATATGCCCTAACTGAATACAAGCTCAAATTTAAAATCAAATAACCTCACTCACACATCATGGATGTAATACTGTTCAGCAGACTTGGACACACATGTTGGTCAGCTTCAGGTTCTTCCAATTCTGAGGGGATTTGATGACCTTGCTGGGGGGCATCAATAACTTGATGAAAACAGCTCTTCTGTTTATCTCGGTTCTCCTTTTCTCTTTGTGCATTCGCCTCATTTACTTGCTGACTCCTTTCCCTTCTCCACTTAATTAAGGCTACTCTGTCTCGTATCGACTTGGCAACAATCTTAGAATCGCATTCTTGAAAGAACCCAGAGTCAATCTACAAACAGAATGGCAAGATTGTATTGAATGTTATATGTACAGAAATCTTCCTCCCCCACTGAGATTGATTGACAATAAAAACCAAGGTTATTGCAGACTTCAAACAAAAAACAAGCTGCTAGAGGAACTCAGCGGGTCAGGCAGCAGCTGCAGAGGGAAAGGAACATTTCAAGTTGAGACCCTGCATCAGGACTGCCCAGACTGCAGATTTAAAGTTTGGTTAAATTTCCGCAACTTAAACAAACCTTTGCATTCAAAACTGTAGAAGATAACAAAAGACACTGGCTTAGGCAATATTGTCTGATCAACACATCTGTACTACTTTAGCATCTAGCACCGAGGTTTTCCACATACAAGGTAAAATACAAATAAGACGACAAAATCTTCTCTCCCAATTGCTTCCTTTTCCTATCATTTTAATACTGGAAAATAGAATGTCAAAAATGCATACTGGATATAAAACTGAAGTTTGAAAAATATGAAACTTGTCCCAAAATTTGATTTTTTTTCCCCAATATATTGAGAATAGTTAAATAGTTGTGGACACTGACAATGTTGAAAAGCTGTGTTAAACAACTATAAAGATACCATGAACAGAAAGGAAGCATTATTATTAAATATCACTAACTGCACATGCAGCAATGAAAGGAGATCTCAAAATTAGTCAGCATGTCATTGCATGTATTCTCAACACTAGCACCTATATGGACAACTGTGGCTTGATGGGTTCAGCATTTCCAATTCTACATCCACCTGCAACTATTCTGCACAGAAACTGATTTCTTGCCAAACCTGTTAGAACCACAACAAAGTATTGCATACACTCAGTAAATGTCCCCTTCCTTTTCCCAAATCCTTCCCATTTATAAATTCCATCAAGCAGCTCCTCCTTGGTTCCACTACCCAAATGCGTTTAACTGAATAGATACTTCTGTGAATATCAAAACTGTAGTTGTTGAAAATCTAAAGTAAAAACAGGAGGTAGGAATATTAAGCAGGTCAGGCCATATGGAAGAGAGACAGTTAATGTTTCTGGTCAAAGACTCATCAGGACTGGGAAGGAGACAAAAAATACTTCTCTATCCTTTTCCAAAGTTAACCTGACTTCAGGTATATCACATTTTTATGTAAAAACACGAGAGAATTTGCAAATAACGTATATTCCATAACTAAGCAGATCAATTTGGTTTATCAGTTGATCAAATATAATGACGGCAAGGTTCCAACTAACTGTTAACAGCAAAACAAACTATGGGTATCTGAGAATGCAGAGAGGAATGGAAGGGCATTAACTGGTTATTTCAAAATTATACACCAACTGTGACTCCACATTAAATGGAGAATCCCCCCTGAAGTATTACAGAAATGTGAAGCTATCTAATCTTTTTGATCCACAGCAGAAGGTCAATCTCAATATTTGATTTCTGGCAGGTACTTGTCATTAAGCACTTAAGATGTTTTTTTATTAAATAAATCAAATAGCTCCACTACAAATTTGTGATGAACTTCCCCACAAGGGGTGAAAGTTGAAAGGGAGGATAAGATAGCGATCCTTCTAAAAAAATTTTAAAACATGAAGTGTTTTCCCAACATAATGCAAGGAAACCTAGAAAGATAGCACGAATTTAAATCAGCTCCCCCCTCCCCCCCACCCATGGTGCAAGTGGAAGCATAATTTGAAGTACCACTGTTTCCCAAGACTAAGGAAACTTAGCATCAATAGCAGTTATTGGCTCAAAAAGGCAAGCACCTTTTACAGCATCCAGTAGGCAAAGCAGGACTATTCCAGTAAAGTGAAGCATCTCTTCTGCTGATTACAGATTTTCTCCTCCAACCTTCCCTCCGGTAAACAGCAATTTCCCCAGGTCTCCCATTCCCCACCTCCAAGACCTAACTTTTTGTTTCCTCTTCCCATTGCTCCTACCTCATTTTGTTTTCCCCGATCCTAAGAGTTTAGCAATAAATGATGAGGCCCTGGCATTCAGCTAAATACAATTTGATATCAACTTCATAGACTCAGCAAATCAAAATGGCAAATGTAGTTTACATCATAGCACCAATTGGGGTACAGGCTAATTTAGACTTCTTCTGTAATGAGATGAGATTAAGGTGAGCTCTTCTAGGGAAATGTGATCTCAATATGATAGTTTTAGATTCAGTTTGTTAAGAACATCAGGTCAACCACAAACTAGAGTATTGAACTTAAGGACAATTACATTGTTAAAGGGGTAAGCTGGCTACTTTAGATTAGAACATTACTTTAAAAATTGACTGATATTTAAAGAAATATTTCATATATATCATCAAATGCATATTCAACTGAAAAATAAAAAGAGCCAATGGCAAAGTGACCCAATGACCAACTTAGTCATGCAGCATTACCAAGAGTAGCAAGTGAACATTAGCGAAGATAAACAGACAACCGAAATAGACAATGCAACAGAGTAACTTGGTAAAGTGAAAAGAGTATAGCAAAAAATAGAAAAAACAACATATCATACAATAGTGGGAAAATGTCCAATGATGGTATGAAAATTATTGGGTTAGATATTGTTGACCTAGGCCACTCACTCAGAATTATAACGTTAAATACCTTCCCATCCCAAAACCCTTTCAATTAGATACAAGGCTAGCCTTCAGCTTCTCAATCAGGACCAGGCAGTACTACTTATTCTCATGCATATAACATTGGAGCAGGTGGTGGGATATATTAATTTTTTAATAATTACCTGCAAAACAACAGAAGCAACATTGCAAAGTACACTGGGATGTCAATGAATGTGTTGAGTCATCATACAAATTATAGTTACTTTTCCCATTTCTAAAACAGCTTTCCCTCACAATAATAATTACACTTACCATTTCTTGTGCAACATCCTCAGGATTTTCTTTATTCAAGTCAAAACTGAACTCAATTGCACCATTGTCTTTTGGTTTGCCTTTCAGCTTCTTAGGATCATCAACCCAGAGTCTCATTGCAATTGAATTTTTTATTCCATCATCTTCTTCAGCAAGTTCAACCCTTACGCCAGTGTCCTCCGCAAAGAAGGCATGATTTAAAAGATCTTTTATAGCATATCTGGAAAACAATTCCACACTCAATTATTCAGTATGGGTAGTGTTTCTGCGTTGGGCACAATCTGATATCCTAGCACAAATTCCAGCTATAAGTGCATCAGTTTTGGGAAGTATTCACCCTCATCAACCTCAGATTTTATTAAAATCATTTGCATGAACCAGCACATTTAGGCAATATTTTAGAATACATCTTAAATTCCACTTCAAAATATGTTGATACTAAGAAACACATCAGTTTGATTTACACAGTGAGAAATAGATTTATCAAAAAAAGTTTAACCAGTTAGTTCATCACTTCCATAACAACCAAATTAAGAACTCTTAGAGAATATGTACAGTATAACAAAATAGCTAAGTTTAAAAAAGCAACATTTAAAAGCTTTTAAACTATTTGTGTCACTAAATCCAAAAGAATCAGCTTAATCTTTCAAGGCCTACATCTTGCACAAGAGTGAACTGCCAATGGTAATCAATTTATTCTGGAAATGTAGCTAGTCTTGTGGGTTTCTAGCACAATTTCAATCAATCTGGGAAACTCAAGCTGTGCTGAACTTGAATTTTGGGGAAGTCAAAACAGGGTAGGACTTTTACAGTGAATAGTCAGGCCCGGGAAGTGCTGTAAAGCAAGGGACTTCTGAGTACAAATATTAGTTCGCTAAAAGCAGCAGCACAGGTAGACAGGGTGGTGGTGGTGGTGTTTGGCATGCTGGCCTTCATCAATCAGGGCATTGAGTGTAGTAGCTGGGACATTATGTTGCAGTTGTACAAGACATTGGTGAGACTGCACTTGGAGTATTATGCAGTTTTGGTTGCCCTATTATAGGGGAGACATCATTTAATTGGAAATAGTGCAGAGAAGACTTACGAGGATGCTACCACAACAAGGGCCTGAGTTATAAGGAGATGTTGGGCAGGCTAGGACTTTATCCTTTGGAACATAGGAGAGTGAGGGGTGACCTTATAGAAAATCATGAAGGGTATGGATAGGGTTAACACACAGTTTTACTCCCCCCCCCCCCCACAGTGGGGGAACTAAAAACTAGAAGGCATAGGTTTAAGGTGAGAAGTGAAAGACTTAAAATGGACCAGAGGGGCAACTTCTTCACACTGAGGGTGGTGAGTATATGGAATGAGCTGCTAGAAATGGTTAAGGCAGGTACAATAATAACATTCAAAAGACATTTGGATAAGTACGAGTTTGGAGGGATATAGGCCAAATGCAGGCAAATGGGACTAGGTTGGTGGACACCATGGTCAGCATGGACAAGTTGAGCCAAAGGGCCTGCTTTTACGCTGTAATACTCTGACTATGAATATAATTTACTCCTAAGATTCTGAATCTTCACACAGATTACACTTTCGGACAAATTGCACTGAGAAAACAACTGTGGCTGTGCTTCAGCTATCAGATGTGCAAAATGATTACTGTAATGACTTACATCTTCAAAGCTTTTTTTTATATCTGATGCTACACATATTATATAACCAGTTAAAAATGTTATACATATAGAACAACTAGGTTTATTGGAAAGGTATGAGAATGAACCATTTAACTAAATTCAGTTCAAATAACTAAACTGAAATCCTAAATTTGTCAAACCAGGGTTTTGTTTTAAACATATATACACATCTGATTAGTCCTAAAAATCAAAGTTGCATTACACCATTGTATGTTGAATACAATATATTGTTCTTTAATAACAAAAAGAAAATAAGTACACTTTGTAAGCTAAATCAAGGACTCACTGATAACTAGCTGAAGAACATTTATTGCTAAGGCCTCAGTAATCAATTATCATTTCCAGGAAACAATACACTCTTGTCCCGATTTTGTTACAAACCTTTCTTCTTTATTTTGGCAGATGCATTCTCCAATGATCTCTTTTATTTCTGGATCTGTGACCTTGCCAAAACTTGCTGGTTTTACTCCCTAAAAAAATTAGAACAAAATGTTGAACCAACTTCGACTTCAATTGTTTTGGCTTGCAGAAATGATATTCAAAGTTTTCAAGATTACTTGCCAAAATTAGCACAAATTTCAAAAGGAAGAGCTTCTAAAATGTGGATTCCTTGTAACTGCATTTCCAAATTGCATTCAGCTTATTTTCAGTATCATTACAATTAGCAATTCACTAAAATTTCTCTTTTTAAAAGGAATTCCTTTTTATTTAATGATCTGTATAAACTAGATGGAACTTCAAAAGAACATTGTTAACTGGAAGTGCCGAATAAAAAATTGCTGAAGCCAATTTCATGAAGGTACTCCCAAAGCACAAATTACTACAGAAAGAGCATGTAATCTGTTTCACCCATGTGCAGTACATTGGTGCCCTGTAAAATATGACCGCTACAAAATGCTGTGCACGAGATCAGGGATCCATTGCTACCTTGCAGCAACCTTTCACTACCTTGCTCAACAATAATTTGCCTCAGATGATTCTGCTTTCATGGCCTCTAAAGGAGTACCAAAGATTCATGGCCCTCAGAATAAAATTTGCTTCATCACCATCTTAAAAATGGGTGAGTCTTGACAGCGACCTAGATTCTTTGACAAGAGGATGTGATCACTCTGTCAAGACCTCTCAGGATCTTGTATATTTCACTTGGTGGGTACTTTAAGAATCTTGAAAAGATACATTTTTAACATTTAGGATTTGATTGTTGATAAAACAAACTTTCATATACTCATATAAATCCATTTTCTAACTTTTTTGGGGGTGGGGGTTATTGATAGCAATTCTTCATCTCTGGATCCAATGGGAAATGCCTTTTCAATTCACCATTTTTTGTTTAAAAATATTTCCCTGGAATGTAACATCTTTGTAAATTGAGAAGTACTTGCATAAATAAGTGTATTAAAATCCACACTGAAAACCTAGATTCATCGCAATAAACATTGGTTCGGGAGAGAAGCAACTTTCTTTGACTTGTTTCAGCTCCTTTGAAAAATGTTCTGCTTCCTTCCCCCACAAGAACTTTATGCAAATCTGCATGCTTTTTGAAACAGTCAAACTAACCATGACTGGCCTTGTACACGTCAGCACTAAGACCCATCACTCCCCTCATGTTCCTTAAAGTCTTGCCATTAAACTCATTTTTTCCTGGGTCATCAATACAAGGGCGCATGCTGTTGATTCTAATCAATCTCTCCATTATAACATATTTCTTCATAACACATGATAAACTTCCAGGGTTAACATTCAGAAAATATATTCAATTATGTCAAAAGGCTGTAGTTTGCTTCAATGGGTATTTATTATCTATGTAGACAGTAGTCTACTTCAGCATAGCTATTAATCTGTGGATAGCAGTCTTTGTTGGCACAGCTATGCCCAAGATTTCAATTGCCATTAATTATTCATCTCTCTCTACCCTCCAACATTAAGGATTGTTCATTGTTGCAAGTAAAAACTTTGCAAATCAAGGACGCACACCCTAACGAGTCAACTGCATCATAGCAACTACTCTTAAAAGATTTATAATTCTAGGGATAGCTGTATCAACAATGTTGTTGATTTCCACCTCAAGTTAGAAGTCTCATGCATCACTCGCAAGGAAGCTATAAGAATCAAGTTCAAATACCAATTGCTGTTCTTTTTTGGGTCAAGAAACATTAGAATAGATTCAGAAAGCAACTCCTGCCATTTTTCAACTTGGTTTCAGATAAAAATGCAGTTTTGTAGAAGAGTGGAGATGATAATTCTATGTGCTGACTGTTTGTCATTGTATTTTGCAGTATGTCAGGTGGATTACAGCGGTGGACCAACAGGAGTAACAGCAATAACTTGACCATACTGATAGCACACTGTGCAAGATTACCTCTACATGCATTTATGTTTAGCCTCTGCATCAGGTGTAGCTTATAAACTTGGCTTTGACTCAGACTTAAAATTCCCTACAAACTTTACAAAATTTAAAGGACCTCTGCCTTTGGCATCTTACAATGTTCCAAAAACAACACAAGCTTGAGGAACAACATCTGGATGTGTTACACCCCTCAGAACTCAATACTGAATCAATAATTTCAGATAACTAGCCTTTCTTGAACAGATGCAAGGTCATCAGCCAGTTACATTTATCAGTTTTTGTCTCTCCACTGATGCTCTCTGACTAGTTAAGTTTTCTCACCATTCCCTTACATCAGATTTCCAACAACTGTTATGTTCCACATCTTAAAAGGTCCAAAAATGCTTGTTTTTTCCTTCCTTCTGCTCCAGTTATCTTCCTCTACTCACACCTGCTCCAGACAGGTCACTTTTCAAGCATTCAACACCCTCTTGGGTGGCACCAACAGTGTTGGTCTCATCTGAATGCTTGGTTGATGTTCACTTTATCACGGACATTCCTTTTGTTTTCTCCACCTCTTTCTCTGCAACTTAAAACAGGCTTGTTTTCTCACTTTTCATTCTGGAGAAAGTTCACTGACCTTTGTTTTTCTCTACAGATATTGACTGACCTATTGAGTACCTCCCAGTGTTAACTATTTTTATTTCAGATTTCCAGCATATTCACTTTTTACTTTTAGATGATTGTAACCGACTAAAAGCAGACCAGCCAGGAAAAAAGGTCAAATTAAATTTTGCGTAATAAATTAGGAAGTGGCATATTTTGATGGAGGAAAGATGATCCAAATAAAGTTGTACATTGTTTGAAGGTGCTAGGATACACATTCAAATCTTTGAAGGTTGGTGATCGACAGAATTAGTGGGCCGAAGGACTCATTTCAGTGCTGTCTCTCTCAATGATTAATCTGATTTTTGGTTTATTAATTAGAGGAATTACAATAAATCTCTTTTATAAACTAGAGGATGGAAAGCAATTGTGCCATCCAGTGACCACTGCTTTTTTGATAGGCATTAATCTCTTAAAAATTAGCATGCAGAAGAAAATTTCCAAATTTGTAAGTGACACTAATCTTGGAAATGTGTTAAAACACTAATGAGCCAGAAGACACTAATAAGCCGGCTAAACGGGCAGCCAAATGGAAGTTAATATAGGGAAGCATTAAACATTATATCAGAAAGAATAGATGAATAATATTGATTAAACAGCACAATTCTAAAGGGTGCACAGGAACCCAGATTCATCTGTGCATAAATTCATGGAAGTGGCAGGGCATTTTGAGAGAATGTTTCACAAAGCACATGAAATTCTGGAATTCGACGCAGAATACAAAACGAGAGCAGTTATGTCAGAGAGTCAAAATAGCATAAAGGAGGCCATTGAGCCTATGCAGGCTCTCTGAAGAACAATTCAGTCAGCCCCATTCTCTTGCTCTATTATCCATAACCCTACAAGTTTATTTCACTCCTGTTCCCATCCAACATCCTTATGAAATCATTGATCGTCTCCATTTTCACCACCCACATAGGCAGCAGATTCCAGATAGTCACCACTTGTGTAAAAATGTTCTTCCTCACATCATTCTTGTTTCTCAGCCAAAACTTTAAATCTGTGTTCCCAGGTCTCACCAAATGCTAATGGAAAAACAGACTGTCTCCCTTACCTAAACCTGTCATAATCTCGTACATCTCTATACCAAATTTCTCCTGAACCTCTTTAGGTCCAGGACAACCAGTTTGTCCAACTTTGGAGCTAAAATCCCTTATCCCTGGAATAATACTGATCTGTGCACCTTAAGGACCTTCACATTTTACTGGACAGTACTATGATGGCTTATCTATAGTCCTATCAAAGTTCATCACATCTTCCCAACTTTTCTAACTCTATTTATGAACCACCAATATGTTTTGCCTGCTACTCTGTCTGAATGTCCTACCACCTTCGCTGCCAGGTCCATCTATTCACATTCTTTAGAACTGTAAAGTCTATAAAGTCTTTCCCCATTCTTCCTGGTAAAATGCATACTTTTCCCACAGTATATTCCACCTGCAAGGTTTTGTGAAGCTGTCTTGTGTAGTTGATCTATATCTTTCTCACTGCCACACAAAGTTTGGTACTTTTGGCAAGTTTCAAAACGTTACTGTATCCCAATATCCAGAACATTTATTATACACATCAAGATCCTAGGACTGACCCTCTACCATCTTTCAGTCTGATAAATGACCACTTACAACAATGCTGTTTTCTCTGCACAAGTCAAATATATCCAAGCTAACTCCAACTCTCCTATTCCATAAGCATCAATTCTGTCTCTTCTATATGGTACTGTTTTAAACACTTTCTCAAAATCTATGTAGCAACATTCATTGCAGTCCTTTCAACAATCTTCTGTTAAATTCAACAAAATGTTTTGTTAGTCAAACACTATTTTCCTTCTACAAACCTGTGTTAGCTCTCCTGAAATTAAGTTAAGCTCACTCCATGAGCCTGTTAATTTTCCTGAATATCGCTCCCAAAACTTTACTCACTTCTAATGTCAAACTGGCCAGCCTGTAGTTACTAGGAATGTATACCCTCTTGAACAAAGGTGTCATATTTGCCACTTTCCAGTCATCTGGCACCTTTTCCCTAAACCTAGCAAACAAAGATTACAGCAAACTCAGTTTTCTTCATTCCCTTAGAAACCCAGGGTATAAGCAAGGCCATGTAATTTATCCACTCCAAGTATAGTCAGCTTTTCCAGCAGCTCCTGCCCATCAATTTTCACTCCATTCATTATTTCACTTCTATCGATATTTTATCAGCATCCCCTTCCATAGTACTTTTTACTGTTGTTTATGAAGTATTCCAGCCGTATCTTGTGCTTCCAAGCATACATCCCTTTTTGTTCTTATAAATTGCACCTTGCATGTTACTACCATCTTACTACTTAAATTCCAGTTTTGTGGTTTATGTATATTGTCTGTCATTCTAGCCTCTCTTTCCCAATCGTATTTGCCTCTATAATTCCCCATCAATTTATTGTACTTTGCCCTTTTCTCCCATGAAAAATGTGTCTGAAATGCATCATATTCCCTTGGCTTTCGTTCCCCTTTTTCTTCTTTTGGGACCACACCTGGCATGCACCAGAAACATCACGTCCAAAGTTTCACCCCTTGTGTTTTTCATGTTGTATCTGTAGAAAACTCATGATAGACCATGACAACAGCATGGAGTCCCATTCTAGTCACCTAGTTTTAGGGAAGTCCTAGACAAAATGCAGAAGTTTACTTAGAATGGTTCCACAGATTAGGGATTTCATCTGCAAGGTTAGACTGGAGACAAGGAGAGTTTTCCTTGTAAAAGAGGATCCCAGATAGTTGATACAAGTGTGACTTGTTTAGATAGTGAAGCTGTATCAATTAGCAAATGGCTCAAAGACCAGGGGTCACAGATTTAAACAAGGGTACAAGAGGATGTGAGGAAAAACTTTTAAATTGCAGAAATTAATTCTGATCTGGAATTCAGACTGGTGGAAACAAAATCAATATTTTCAAAAAGGAATTGGACAGGCACTGAAGAGAGAATTTACAGAGTTATGGGGAAAGAGCTGGTGAATAGGACTGAAGAAATTTCTCTACTAAGAGGGGCATAGATGTTCTATGAATGGTCCATAAAAGAAAAAGCTAATTTGAATCTTTATAGAACAGTGATTAACACTTTGGATTAAACTTCAGTATTTTGGTCTCTTTTGAACACTTCATTTTAAGGTATTAAGCACCCGGGGATTGTACAGGAGACTAGGGAAGATGGACTTTATAGAGATTTGAGCTGCCCTCCTCAGCAAAGAGAAAAGATTTAATAAACATTTTCCAAAGACATGAATGTTTTGGTTGACTAAGGAAATAGCTTCAGTAACCATGAACACTGACCTAAACTAAAGGACGAAAGAACCATATGCAACATGAGGATTTTCCCTCCTCCTCCCTCCCCCACCGCCCCCCCCCCAAAAAAAATTAGGGAGTTCAATTTCTGAAAGCCAGTTAAAGCAGATTCAATAGAAAATTGGACTCATACAGCATGAAAACAGGTCATTAGGCCCACACATCTATTGACCTTTAGGTACCCCTCCGCACTAACCCCATGCCATTCTATGTCACAAGATCACAAGACAAAGGAGCAGAAGTAGGCCATTTGGCCCAGTCTGCTCTGCTACCTCACCATGAGCTGAACTATTCTCACATCTACCCCCAATTCCTGGCCTTTTCCCCATATCCCTTGATACCTTGACTAATTAGATACCTATCAATCTCCTCCTTAAACACCCCCAATGATCGGGCCTCCACAGCTGTATGTGGCAACAAATTCCAAAAATCCACGACCCTCTGGCTAAAGAAATTTCTCCTTATTTCTGTTGTAAATGGGGACCCTCTAATTCTAAGACTGTGCCTTCTAGTCCTGGACTCAC
Organism: Pristis pectinata; assembly: GCF_009764475.1. Taxonomy (NCBI): domain Eukaryota; kingdom Metazoa; phylum Chordata; class Chondrichthyes; order Rhinopristiformes; family Pristidae; genus Pristis; species Pristis pectinata. Next base: position 22,251,465 of record NC_067410.1, read on the forward strand.
CCACCAAGGAAAAACAACTTCGCCACATCTACTCTGTCCAGTCCTTTCAACATTCGAAATGTTTCTGAGGTCCCCTCTCATTCTTCTGTACTCCAATGAGTACAGCCCAAGAGCTGACAATCGCTCATCATATGTAAGCCCTTTCATTCTGGGAATCATCCTCATAAATCTTCTCTGAACCCTCTCCAACATCAGTACATCCTTCCTAAAGGGCCTAAAACTGCACAATTCAAGTGCACAATTATTGAAAGGTGTCAGTAACCCTGGTTCAACCATTCTCTCAAGCAGTATATTCCAGGTACTCACTGCTCTGACTGAAACAGATCTCCCTCATATCCCCTCTGAATCTCTTCCCCCCTACCCACCCCCCCCCCCACTCATCCTAAATCTATGCCCTCTTGTTTTATCTACCTCTGAAATGGGGAAAAAGTTTCCTGCAGTTTACTCTATCTAGATCCCTCAATTTTATATACCTCAATCAGATCCTCTAACCTCCTCTGGTCCCAGGAGAAGAGCAGACATAACTTACCAGTTTCTGAACATCCTGGTGAATCTCAAGCACCATCACATCCATCCTATAATGTGTGGCACCCAGAACTGCATGCAGTACTCCAACTGAGGCTTAACCAAGGTTTTAAACCTGGAGCATAACTTCCCTGCTTTTGTATTCAATGCCCTGACTAATGAAGGCCAGTATCCCATATGCCTTCCTAACCACATTATTTACTTGAACTGCCACCTTTAACAGTCTCTGGACTTGTATTCCAAGGTCTGTGTGTTCATCAACACTCCAAGACCCTACCATTCATAGTATATTTCCTAGCCTCATCAGTGCTCCCTAAATCATCACCTCACATTTATCTGGATTGAACTCCATCTACCATTTATCGGTCCATTTCATCAACACATTGATAACACTCTGTAGACTACCCTCCACACTATACAACTCCACCAACCTTCACATTATTTGTGAACTTACTGATTGTGCCTCCTACATCCACATCCAAATCATTCATGTATATTACAAACAGCAAAGGTCCCAGAACCAATCCACAAAGAACATTGGTAACAGACGTCCAATCACTAAAACAACCCTCTACCGTCACCCCGTCTATCACCCAGCCAATGTTGAATCCAGTTTGCCATACTTCACTGAATCACACAAACCCTAACCTTTTGGGCCAGTATCCCATGTGGGATCTTATCAAAGGCCTTACAGAAGTCCACACATACTGCATCTCCTGCACTGCCATCGTCAATACCCTTAGTTACCTCTTCCAAAATTCAATCAGGTTGATCAGATGGGATCTGCCCTTAAAGCAATGTTGGGCAAATCTGATTAGACACTGTTGCTCCAAGTGATCATTAATCCTGCCCCTCAGCAATAACTTCCTTACTACTGGTCAGGCTCACAGGCCTATAAATTACCAGGCTTTTCCATACTGTCCTTCTTGAAAAGGGGGACCTTACTTGCTGTCCTCCAGTCAATAAGAATCTCACATGGTCAGCGAGGATTCAATAACCTCAGTTAAATACCCAGCGATCTCTTCCCTTGCCTTCCATAGCAGCCTGGGATAGATCCTATCCCACCCTGGGAATTTATCTAGTTTTAAACCAGCTAGGGCACGAAGTACCTCCTTTGTTTATTGAGACTTGCACTCGACTTTCACTATTACCTTCACTAAATTTTCCAACTATGAAGTCCATTTCCTTAGTGAATACTGACTTAAAGTATTTGGGAACACCCTTACGCCTTCTGACTCCATACACAGATAGCACTGTTGTCCCCAATCTTTCCCTGGTTATTCTTTTGCCTTTATTTATAAAATGCCTTCAATTTAACCTTGATCCTCTGTCAGTGATATCTTGTATCTTGTGACCTTCCTTTGCCACCCTAACTTCCAGTTTAAGCACCTCTCTACCCAGTACTTATGATGGCCCTTGCTCATTTTTAGTTCCCTATATGCATTTCTTTTTTCTGTTTATCCAACCCCCAATAACCTTTGTCATCCAAGGTTTCCTGAACGTCACCCCTGGCTTTTATCCATAGAAGAAAATGTTGACCCCAAACCCTTGCTGTTTCTCCTTTGAATGCTTCCCACTGTACAGATGTAGACTTACCTGCAAGCAGATGTTCCCAGTCAATCTTAGCCAGCTCCCATCTCTTGCTAATGAAATTGGCTTTCCGCCAATTTAACATATTTATGGTCCATTCCTATTTTGATATATTGTGTTATGGTCACTATTCCCAAAATACTCCCCCCACTGACACTCCCTCCAGATGATGAGCTCATTCTGCAAGGTCCAGTAGTGCTCCTTCCCTTGTTGGTCTATGTACTGTGTCAAAAGGCTCATTTGAGCAAATCTCAAAAATTCTGCCCCCTCTGAGCCTTTTATGTTAAGGCTGTGCAAGAGAAATGCCCATATATTATTTTTAATCAATTCTATTTAGTATATAAAACATCAGATTTAATCAATCTACAATTTCTTTGCCAAAACTCCAGAGGCTTAACTTCTCCCATGAGTCAAAGAGCTGACTGCAGTGACATAGCTGCAGTTTTATTATTAAGCAAATTCAAAGATCAGTTATGGTCAAGCTTATTTTGGCTTTTCTGATTGGACACATTTTGAATAACTTAACAAGTAGAACTTTTGTCAGTCAGTGCAAATGAATTAGTTTATTACCAGTTTAAATATGGTTGATGCTGCTTTGAAATCAAGAGTATGTCAAATTAATATGGTTAATAGTATCAGCTCTTTAAAAGGGCATTAAAATGCACTACATCCAATTATGCTTTAAATATAAATGCCATTGTAGATTCCATTTTAAATTTTCTTATGTCCATGCTACCCGATCTTGAGAATTCCCTTTGGCAGATCACTGTTGTTTAAAAAACATGGACAGGCAAAAATAAGAACACTAGAACACATAACTCAAGATAAACTTTTCACAATAGGTCTGACACCATGCAAAATTTCTAGAACTTCAGAAATAGTTAACTTTTGAAAAATTATGTTTGATGCAACACAAGTTCTCAATTTACCCTTATCTTTACAATGCATCACATTTCAAGTGGTAGGTTTAAGACCTACCATTTGTAGCTTGTAGTTAAAATACAAGCTTCACCAAAAAGTTATGAATCAATGTTTTAGCACTCTTTACACCTTTCCACCATTTTGCTATTTCTTCAAAAAAACTACTGCTATACAGATGCATAAGAAGTTAATTTACATCTCAGCAGTGACCTATATTAAAAGCAAACATATTACAAAATCTATTGAAATTATAGAATATTGCTATCTCACATTTAGATCCCAAAAGGATGCCTCTTCCCCCGGAACCAGCACCAATGCCCGAACAATATGAAACATTCCTATCTGCAATGCATTCACATACAGAATTTTTCTATTTCTATATTCATTGATACATTGCATTGGGGGTCATCCAGAGGCAAATACCTTGAACCCCTTGAATTTAATCGCTCACTTAGCCATGAACTCTAGTTAAAAATGTTGATGTCCTTCAGACAATGTCATTGCTTCCATCATCTGCCTGTTTTCCTTCCACCTGAGTGAACATCGAATTAAATATTGCAACTAATAACTCCCAAGGGGTATTGTTAATTCATCTCCACGAAATACTGCATTGCACAGTATATTTACTACTACAAATGCATACCCAAGCATGTGGGCTCAGTTCCAAACCATCATCATGAATCAAAAACTGGATAGGCAGTTAGAGATGTATTCATCCAATTCAGCAACTTTACATACAATCTCGAGTGCAATTGGCAAATAGTTTGCTTGGACAGAAAATTCAGGATCTGCACCTGAAGTCCAAACTTATGACTGCATCATACTGCACAAACAGGCAAATTTCATTAGCAAAAACTAAAAAGGTTAGAATACAATACCAAAAAAAACCTCGAGATTTGAACATCGGGTGTCCAACAGAATATAATTATTAGCTAATAACTAAATTTGTTTAATATTAAATCAGAAACAAAGTGAATCTACAGGTGGTGACTTTGCTGCTTATTTAAGCTCAAAACATAACTTAGGCTACCTAATTGGCACAGAAACTGGATATAGGATGTTAAAAGCCTGCAAGCTTGATATAATTTTGAGAAATCCAATATCTAACACTACTGCCACTGGCTACAACATACAAAAACACAAAGCAATGAAATCTGATTGAGCTTTTTTAAAAAAAGCATCTAATGTGATGCAGGCTTCACCAGCAAAGTCAGGATTTATTCCCCATCCTTAATTGTGAGCAGTGATCGTAAGCTACCTTTATGAACCACCACAGACATTTTGGGGGACTTATTCCAACATTGCTATTGATCTCTTGGATGTACAGCTAGTGACAATTAAATAGAAAAGGTTCAACATCTTTAACTAACTGATTCATTTCTGCAGATCTACAAGAAAACCACACAGCTGTGATGGATACACTAGGACATTGTTTGAATGCCATCGACATGCAAAGGATAACTGTAACAAACATATTTTGGCACTGCAACCAAATCAATAATATTCAGTGGATCTAAGCAATAATGATAATTTTTATACAGAAAATAAGTTACAGGGGACAGCGAAATTAGGAGGGTGGGAATGGGACTAATAGAATTGCCTCCATGGGAGCCAGCATGGATCTAATGAGTTGAATTGCCTCCTCCTGTGTGATTATAAAAACTCAAATTCAGTGTTTCAAGGATTTTACCATTTTGTTTATTCATTTAAAAAAATGCAAATTGAAGATTAAAATTATAGAAAATCTAATGAAAGCTGTCAAAACAAGAGTGGAAGAAGAGAGACATTACTAAGACATTGTGAGACATCCACACCTATCAATTTACAATGCAATTCTTGATAGAATAAACTTTATTCAGCTACAACAGTGGAGGAAAGATTCAATGTAGTCATTTTCCAAAATACAAGCAAACACCCTTCTGTGTTTCACATACTGGCATGAAAGAATGTTGACACCATAAATACAAAGCTAAATTTCTCTTGAATTGAGGTAATCTCTAGCATAGCAATAAGTTTGACCTCAAACTTTTGGCAATTTAATACTTCAGTTCCCTTTGCTCTTCCTATTCTTGGGCTCCAATGGGAACTTTCTATGAAACATTTCATACCAATTTCTAGGCTTTACAGCAAGTTCAATGACTTTAAAACATTAACTATCACTCCCATGTTTCCTGCTATCGAAGTCCCAAACTCAAACTCCCTCCCTAAACCACGCTGCTTCCATCTTTATTCATAGTTTAATTGATAGGTGGAACTTATGTAAAACAAGGTAACATGCCTTAATGACTACTGCCCGGTGGCTCTAACATCCACCATCACGAAGTGCTTCAAGAGGCTGCTCATAGCACGCATTAACACCAGCCTCCCAGACAACCTCTACCCACTGCAATTTGCTTACTGCCGAAACAGATCTCCAGCAGACACCACCTCCCTGGCCCTACACTCATCGCTGGAGCATCTGGACAGGAAAGACACCTTCATTAGACTATTGTTTACTGACTACAGCTCCACCTTCAATACTATAACTCCAAGTAAACTCTTCACTAAACTCTGACCTGGGACTCAACACCTCCCTCTGCAACTGGATCCCTGACTTTCTGACCAACAGACTGCAATCAGCAAGGATAGACAGCAACACCTCCATGATCATTCTCAACACTGGTGCCCTGTAAGGCTGCATCCTCAGTCCCCTACTCTACTCCCTATACATTCATGACTGCATGGCCAGATTCTGCTCTAACACTATTTACAAGTTTGCAGATAATACCACTGTTGTGGGCCACATCTCAAATAATGATGAGTTGGAGTACAGGAAGGAGACAGAGCTTACTGACATGGCGTCATGACAACCACCTTTCCTTCAATGTCGGCAAAAAAGAGCTGGTCCTTGACTTCAGGAAGGGGGGCAGTGCATATGCTCCTGTCTAACTTAATGGTGCCGAGGTCAAGAGGATTGCAAGCTTCAAGTTCCCATGAGTGATCACCACCAATAGCCTGCCCTAGTCCAACCACGTAGATGCCACGGCCAAGAAAGCTCACCAGCACCTCTACTTCCTCAGGAGGCTAAAGAAATTTGGCATGTCCTCTCTGACCCTCAACTTTAGGCATTGTATCCAGATGCATCACAGTTGATGTGGCAACTGCTCTGCCCATGACAGCCAGCATAATCAAAGACCACACCCACCCCAGATATTTTCTCTTCTCCCCTCTCCCATTGGGCAGAAGATACTAAAGCCTGAAAGCACGTACCACCAGGCTCAAGGACACCTTCTATCCCGCTGTTAAGACTATTGAATGGTTCCCTAGTACAATAAGGTGGACTCTTGACCTCAATCTACCTCATTATGACCTTGCACCTTATTGTCTACCTGCACTGCACTCTCTCTGTAACTGTGACACTTTATTCTGCATTATGTTATTGTTTTACCTCAATACACTGCTGTAATGAATTGATCCGTGTGAACGGTATGCAAGACAAGTTTTTCACTGTACCTTGGTATATGTGACAATAATAAACCATTCCAATTCCATGACATGCCTTAAAGTTTCTCTGATCATTTGGTCATCTGCCTGATTATCAACTGCAGTTCTATGAAATTTCGTTTGACCATACTTCTGCAGGGCTCTTTGCAATGTTTTACTTAGAAAACACAAGCAGTAGTTAGCACTGAAGCAGGGTTAGTATGTCCCCATAAGCTCAATTGCATGTTCCTTTACATATTTTTGTTACAACTAATTTTCTGAACAACATCCATATAGACAACATCAATTATTTTCAAAACTTCTTTCATTGAAGATAGCCTAATACTCTATTACAACTGCTTTGAGCACTTTCATAAATTGTAATGCTCCAACAACCATGGTCAGTTTGTACATTTTAAATTTTACCAAACCCTATAAAATATTTGCATGTTTCTGACATTTTAAAACTTATTGTATCTGGTTGTTCTTTAAATTTTTAATGTATTCTTGATATCATTTTTGTCTGCAATGAGCAGAGAAGTATTGAAATCCTAAAACAACATTCTGCTACTTAAATAAAATAGCTTTGCATTTATTTTCAAGCTGAACCTGATCCCTGCAACTGCTGTTTTCTGTTTCCATAGCCTTTGCTTTATTCAATGTCCTCAGCCATTTCTTAATATCACATGGAAGGAAATAAACTGGCTGCAGATCGGCTTCTATGATGGTGGGAATCTCAGGTGGTAGCCAAGATGGTGATCTATTAAGCACTTCTGGCTTAGCATGCTTATGAATGCTTCAGCCTTTTCTTGAACGCTCAGATGCTGAACCCTGGCATCTTCAAGAAGTGGGCTGCTCTTAGAGCTGCCTCCTTCTACTAGCTGTTTAATTGCTGGATATGTTAAACTTTGATCAGATCCGTAAGTTGTGAGATCACTTAACTGGTCTATTGCATGTTGTTTTTATTGTTAAACAAATGTATTGTAGCTCCACAAGGCTGGCACCTCATTTTTAGATATGCTTGATACTTAGCAAGCCCTTCTGCCCTCTTGAACCAGGATTGATTCAGTTTTCATAGCAATGGTAGAGTGAGGGATAATCCAAGCCATGAGGTCATAGATTGTGGTAGTACACATTTCTGCTGCTGATAGTCCACAGCACCTCTCAAGTGTTGTTCACTTACTGCCTGCAACAGACCCCATCAAGCAGCTATACCCTTCAGGACTTAACTAGTTTGGTCTGCAGTGGGGCTATCAAACCAATCTTTAGTGAGGGACATCGAGATCCCTCCATCCAATGGCTCTTGCTATCTTAAGTGCTTCTTCCAAGTGATATTCAACATGGAGTATGATTCATCAGTTGAGGGACGATAGAAGGCAGAAGATTTCTCACCATTTTGACTTGGGTCCATGATATTTCACGGGGTCTAGAGTCAACAGAACTCAAAACACTACTTCCTCCTGCCTGTAACAGCACTGCACTGCCACTGCCACCGCCACCTCCAGTGCATCTGTCCTGCAGGTGAGACAAGACATCCCCAGGGTGATTAAGAAGACTTGTGTGTTGTCTGTAAGGTATAATTCTCTGAATACAACGTCAGTTTGTTGCTCAATGAGTCTGCGGATCAGTTTGCTGACATTAGACACCAGTTCCCAGTCGTTTGTGAAGACGATTTTGCAAGGTCAACTGGGCTGGGACTAACTTTGGCATTTCCAAATTCAGTGGCTGGCTCAATGCCAGGTGGTCTATTCAGTTTTATTCCTTCACCAAGATCACTTCAGAGAGCACTGAAAAGTCAACCACAAGGTAGGTATGGAGTCACACACCAGCCAGACTGAGCAAGGTCACTAATGAAACTTTCTAAGCAGCCACCTGGTAGTCTTTCCAATGATCATCGTTACAAAGGCTAACTGATGTTTCTCCCATGTCCCCAAATTTCAGAGAATTAACTGACAAATTCCATGGTTGTCTGGCAGGATTTGAACTTGTCAATCAATTATTAATCCGAATTTCTGGATTACTAGTCTGTAATTTAATCACTGTGCCATCAAACAGTATACAATAACTTTTTACTTTCTTTCACTTCCTGGGGAAAAGGCAAACATTTAAGAAATGGTCACTCTCTACCCACATTGCTCATTCAAGTCAAACCAGAATAAAGTTTCTTTCTTTGACATGGTATATCCTAAGTATTTACTCTACTTAGGAAGCTTAACAAAATATTTTTAATACTATATACTGACCTTGTGATTACCACATTTTATTTCAGAGCTTTACTGGAAATGGCAAGGGTTACATTGAGCAATGTGATTCCTGTTGAAGTGCTACTCATCCCCAACGTAGCAAGTAGGAATTTTCAATATTGAATTGAAAATCTGCCACTTGTCACAAACAGACAAGTACAAACAAAAAGTTTCCGTTACCCATGCCTGAATCAGGTGTTAAATTATTTGCATATTTGCCTCATGTCCAGTAATGATATTTTTCAGCTAAAATGATCAACATTCCATGCGCATCCTGAACTGCCCTAGATGAAGAACAGCATTCTTGAATTGCTTCAGTCCACAGCACACAAGGGAAGTGATCAAGTAAAGTGATCCCTTTGGGTAATGGAGGAGTTTGGGTGTCAATCAACTGCACTTTGTCCTACAGAGCGATGAGTTTCCCTAAACCATAGCTCTTGCAGATGCAGATTACTAGTGTAGCAATTTAGAAATCTTTTGATTTCTTAAAACATGACCCACTTTTGGATCTTGATATACACTAAAAAGGATTTATTGAACTGCAAATTGCTCAATATCTTAATTCTCAGGATAGGTTCAGATAAGAGTACAGAATTTGCATTTAGGTAGTTTAGAGTACTTGAAAGAATTTGATATTCTGACTTGTTTCCCTACTTTAAGTCTACTTTTAAACACTTAATTTCAGAGTGGACACCTGGGAGTATAAAATGAATAGGCCTTGAGATGAATATGGCCTTTAAAGCTTGGTATGCCATTTGGTAAGTTCATGGCTAAACTAGCTCCAATTTCACACTATATTCCCATATCCCTCAAGTACCCCAAAAATCTAATCAATCTCAAATCCGAATATACTCAATGACTGAGCATTTGCAAAGCTCTGGGATAGAATGCAGGAGTCCAAAGATTCACAATCACAAAAGAAATCCCTCATTTCACTCTTAAATTCCCGACTCCTTATTCTGGAACTTTGACCTCCAGTTCTAAACTCCCTGGCCAAGAGTAACATTTAACAGCTAACTTGCCAATCTACTTAAAAGATTCTTCCCCACCCCATGATATCACCTCTCACTCTTCAAAACTTGAGGGAATGAAAGGCCAGTCTATTCACTCTCTCCACAGAAGCGAGTAGCCTAGCAAATTCCAATTCTTAAACAAAATGAATTTTTAGTTCAGTCAGTAAAAAGATTTCAGAACTACAAAACATATGCTTAATGTGTTAAAAAATCAGATGATCAGATGTTAAAAAAGGAATGTCAAACATGACTGCTTTACCTCCCATTGTTTAGCCTTCAACTATGCTTTAGCTTTCAACGTTTACTCCAGAAAGATTTTCCATGTTTAATATGCATAATTCCCCAAACATACAAAACCATAATAGTTCTTAAAACAAATTTTCTTCCAAAAATTTCTCCATCAGTAAAGATTTACAGAATAAAATGTTTGAAAGGTTTATTACACGCTTAAAATGTTAAAGAATTACTGAATTTACCAAATGTTATACTTTAACTACCCAATAGCAATTTATTTAATTGGCAGTAATAGCCACATTTTGTCAGTATTTCTTTTGTTCATAATTGACAGGATTGATGCTTTTGATTAACCAAATTCTGTTCGCATATCACAGAATTCGAAAAATTGGTTCTGAGTGGGATGGGATAGCTCTTACTTGTAGAATTCTTAAAAGCAAATTATGATTTCTCACCTACAAGACACTAAAAACTCTTCTATAGCCTGTTGTGTTAATCAAGCTGCCCATTTTCCTTTCAAAATAAACACTACTAATAAATTCAATCAAATCACTTACCTTTTGTAGCATACACCAAATGAAAAAGCTTCACTATGAATTTCCCATAACTTCCTTATACCAAAAGGGTAGTTTGTGCTAATTAATACTACAAGGATGAACTAATTCAGATACACCTTAAATGACGACTTGCTTGCGCAGTAGTGTAGCGGTTAGCGTAACGCTACTACAGCGCCAGTATCCCGGGTTCAATTCCGACCACTGTAAGGAGTTTGTATGTTCTCCCTGCGTCTGCATGGGTTTCCTCCAAGTGCTCCAGTTTCCTCCCACATTCCAAAGACGTACGGGTTAGGAAGTTGTGGGCATGCTATATTGGTGCCGGAAGCGTGGTGACACTTGTGGGCTGCCCCCAGAACATTCTATGCAAAAGATGCATTTCACTGTGTTTCGATGTACAAGTCACTAATAAGATATCTTATCGTCATCAAGCTCCCAAGAACTAACAATGTGTCAAATTCAATGCCTTCTCATCGCAATCTTTATTCCACTAGTGATGAAGAAATAAAAAGGCAAATAGGAAAACCAAAGAAATCAGATTCTATATCCTGAGCTGTCCAGTTTAGCTTGAAATTTCTTTATTCCCATTCTCAATATACAGGATAGTGGTCAACAAGATGTTAAGCTTCTTTGTAAATAAAAGAAATACGTTTGTTAGGAACAGAAATATGCCATTCACAGCCTCAAGTCTATGTAGGCATCAAATCAAATTCTTGTTCATATTTATTACCTACCTCAGAACTATATTCCTCATCTAACAAAAATATATATATTTTTTTAAACTGTACCAGTTTAGCCTTGAGACAAGAACACTCCATAATTCGACTAAGAAAAGCACTTCCTGAATTCACTCTTAACCAGCTCTAATTTTAATAGAGTACTACAGCACAAAAACAGGCCTTTCAGCCCATCCAGTCCATGCCGACCTGATCTTCTGCCTCGTCCCATCTACCTGCACCCAGACCATATCCCTCCAAACCCCTCCCATCCATGTACCTATCCAAATCTCTCAAATCTAAACCTTTCAATATATTGACTCTTTGTTTACTTTTAATTAACTAGATAAAATAGTTCCTCTGTAGTCAATTTTATGAATTCATCATTTTAAACACAATTGAAGTGCTCTTCACCTTCCTAAACTCAAGGGACTAAAAGCTTGTTTGTGCAAGCTTTCTTCATATTTTAATCCTTTCATTCTAATTGGGTAAACCTATGGTAAACTCCAGTTAGGGTCTGTGCAAGGTCCCTATATAGTTGAAAAACAACTTCTTCCTTTTGCATTTGATTCTACACGACTGTCACTCTCACCACTTTATGGCTAGTAGAGAGGAGATGGCAATACAAGTTTCTGTACCATATTGTAGATATTTCATTAGATAATAAAATGTTTAGAGGACACGTTGGTTGTTAGAGAAAAACTACTTTCCTTCCGAGTTAAACTCATTAAAAATCATTACTAAGCAGCGAGTTCATGAGATTGACTGATATTCTGAAATAGATTTATAATTTGGGATAACAAAATGAGTACTCAGTAAACACCAAAAACAATGAAGTCAATGATCAGAAACATTAATTCTGTTTCTCCCTACACAGATGCTGCCTGACGTGCTATGCACTTCCAGCAATTTATATTTCAACTCAGTCAACATTATTCAGCAATCATAATGGAAAAGTAAATGTTTTTCTTCCACAAAATGTATGTTGAAATTAATGACATATTTTGGAAAATTCTGAAAAGTTGAATATATATTACACTGGTTCTTTTCCTGTCTAGCTGTGTTGTATGCAACATGTGGAGTCTGCAAATCAATTAGAAAGTTTTTCAAACAGACAATCAGAAAACATTGGGAACACAAAAGAAAGTAAGTTTTTTTTAAATTCAATTTTTTTTTAAATGTAGCATTGCACAAGCTCTCATGTTAAAATATGATCATGTCCTTGGAACTTCCAAGGTCTAATAAACTCGATGTCTCAACAAAAAGCTGTTAAACTATGATATTTAATCCAGCTTTACCATTTTCCAAACTAAATCAGCTTGTAAACTAGCCACAAATTAGCTTGCTACATGACAATAATTAAAAGGTCATTTAGATGATCAACACTTACACTTGTAACTTTTCGATAGATCTGGGCAGCATTCTGACACTCCGAGTATGGGTATTCTGAGGTAGCCATTTCTAACATGCACATTCCAAAAGCATATACATCCACAGATTCATCATAGTGTTCTTCATACATTTCTGGAGCCATAAACTCTGGAGTACCTAAAGACAATTAAAATGTATTATTCTAATAACAGCTGGCAATAAGCAGTAAATTGTAGATCAGGGATGACTGATTTTCTGATACACACTTGGCATGCACAGTTAATGAATTTGATTTAAAAATTCTCAAAAACTGGGCAATTAGCTTTAAGTTTTTATTTAACAAACCTTACTTTTTCCAAAAAGTTTCACTTATACATATAGAAAAGTGGACTCAGAGGGTGGCTTGCTCCATTCAGGAATTCATATACATGAAATATGTAGTCAGATGGTCAACTCTCAACATACAAAATAACTAAAGCACCAAATATTTCTGTACTTTGTCAGAAACGCAAATTCTGTAAACTTAAAATATTCTGCATTAATCCAAAATGCGCAAGCAGCAATAACAAATTTCCATTTCACCTGCCTTGCATGTGATGCTGTTCAAGGAGTTGCTATCATCTGGAATTATTGCACTCTTTTGCTTAAATGGACTTCAAAAGCATGTACTGGCAGTCCCCAGTTTACATAAAGGTTCCATTCCTGAGAAATGTCCAATTTTTCCATAAGTCAGAAATGAACAATTTCCCCCAAAACCAAGATAAAAACCTACTGCCCAAAATAGTTGAGCCTCCCTTTCCTGATGTACTGTTTTCTCTCAGTACTACATTGTGCTGTCGTCTGTTTTCTATAGTTACCCATATCATATCACACTCTATACACTTTTGATAATTCTTTCATCAAATATCTTTTATGTGCACCCTAACACTACCTATAATTAAACTAATGGAATGTATGATATCCAGTTGTTAATGAATACCATAAAACATTTTAATATTTTTGGCTAACAAAGCATTCAGTTCTGAGTGTCATCTGAGATTGTAAACAATCCAATTGTGTTAAATAAAGGAGGATACAGTAGATAACTCATGAAATATAGAGGAAGCTGATGTGGAGGGAAACTTTGCTACCTTGAAAAAAATTCTTTAAAAAATTTTTGAGAGAATTTTCATAAAGTCAAATTTCCTTAGTTCAGGTCTTCTATAACCCGGAAGCTCCTGTACTAACTTACAGGAAACTTGCAATTTGCCCACAGATAATTGTCCTTGAAAGTTTTTAAATCTGTTCAAGGTCACTTGAGATTTCTGGCTCTGTTGCCATCTTTTCCATGCAACCTTGTGTGCCACTAACCATTTCCAGAATTATGATGATAATAAACCACTGATTGGGGAACATGTATAAATGATTCAGGATTGGCCAAAATATCATCTAGCATTAAATATTTTATTATAAACATTAAATATCAGCCATAATCAGAACCCCAATCAATACCCAATTTATGAGTTAACCTGCAATTTATAAGCACATATGATTACCAAACCTGAATATAATAACATTTAAAAAGAATGAAGCCGACAACCAAGCAGATTCTACCTTCATTTCATGCCCCACATACACTTCCAGTAAAGGTAGATAATTAGCCAAATTCAGGAACTCCAAGATCCATATTCAAAACATTGAGTTAGTCAAGATCTCAATGATTCACGTTGTCAAGACAAAGTAAAAATAATGAATAACACTATATGAATTTGATCAGTTTACATAACTGATACAAAACTCAATACATGGGATTTCTTAATATTCAAGAATTTTTGATCTAGCATTCCTTCCCCTCCACCTACCCAAAATGATGAGGATGACATCATAAATCTGAAGGAGTTGGCAAATATTTACCTATAACACTTTTAGCAAAAGAGGCACGCTTTAAAGTTGCAAGCCCCAAATCTCCTATTTTCACAGATCCTGTAGGTCCAGTAATAAAAATATTATCACATTTTAAATCCCGGTGAATAATCGGTGGTGCTCTTGTGTGTAGAAAATATAAGCCTTTCAATATTTGCCGACACCAGCTTCGCATAACTTTTGTTTTCATCACCTTAAACCTTTTTAAATATCTGCAAATAAATACAAACATTTTTCAGCAACTTAAAGTGACAGAAACATGCATAATTAAGATTAAAATAGCAATTTAGGATCTCTCAGTAATCTTAACTTGAATCTATGCATGTTGAAACAAATGCAACTTAAGTTCAAAACAAGCAGATAAACTTTCATTTTTGCTCTATTAAGTTAATTCTCTTTCCACAGCTGTTGCCTGACCTGCTGAATGTTTCCAGCATTGTTTTTGTTTTCCAGATTTCCAGTTGCTGCAGATTTTTTTTAATTTCCAGACAAGCTCATTAATTTCACATTAAGCTTTTTACAATATGCAAAATAATTGGTAAAAATATTGTCAGCATGTTTCAATGGCAATTATTTACAAAGGCAATAATGCAGATTGATACTAGAACATTTCATTAAGTGTTGAACTTTCTATAATTAGGATACTGTTAATAGTTGAGTGCAAGAGGCGGCAGGAAAAATAAAATGAAACCCTGATACTTCAGAGACAACTTTATCACTGACCAGCAAACAGACATTAAGCCAGATATGCCATAAACTTTAGTATAGATACATGAGAGAAGGCCATGTATCTATACCAAGGTCACATCACCCATAAATTTGCCTAAATAAATGAATCAATACCTTAGGGAGAGAAGAAAGAAACCTAGTGGGGAGGGGGGCTAGAGAATTAGAACACAGTAGGGACCACACATACCAGTCCCACATTTCAGTTAGAGTTTGATTTTTCTCCCCCCCAGAAAAAAAACTTAGATTTATACAGCTGTGACGGGCCACAAGTGATCAGCTTTGGTGCTCAAATGATTTGATGACTTGGGTGTACTTAGGGACAAAAAAGCAAGATAATTCTACAAAAAGTTCATAGTTAAAAGCTTCTGTACTTAATTTTGCATCATTTAAGAGTTTAGTAAAATGTGCCTTACATCTGAAAACTAATCAACCTCTTCCACATAAATGTAAAGATAAGCATCAACAAATGCTATCATCGCTATGACTGGAAAATTATAAATCTCAGTATCTGTATTCCCAGCAACTATTATAGTTAATTTATTACTTTATCTAACATACATAGCCTTTCACATGCAATACACTTTCACAACCCACTGGATAAAACATCCCTTGTGCATTGTGCAGTTGCATAGATCCATTGACATAAACATATGTAATTGATCCATAACATGCAGCTTCTATTTTTCCCCACACAGATCCTTATTTAGATTTTAAACAAACTACACTCCAGCTGTCATTATTTTCCATTTCAGTTGAGATTACTTCTCTTTCAAGGGGTTTAGGCAATAAAATGTCATACATAAGTGACTTCCTGTTAATAAATGTTACAAATGATGTACATTTTAAGTAATGGAAGGAGCATGCAACAAAAAATTCAGATGAAAGCCATGCTGGCTCAAAGGTCCTTTGCGTCACATTGATTAAAAAATGTTGCTGCAGTGATTTCCAATCATATGTTCAAAACAGTTGAGTAAATTCAATTTTCCTAAATCAATTCAAATGCAGAGATAATTTGGTCAATATCTGCATCCATCCTGGTTAGATGCAAGATTCATAGGTACCCATTACTTTTGTCCCATTCCTCCTCCTGTAGACCAGCAATAGCAAGAGGAAAAACCCAGCAACTTATCAGAAAATATGGCACAAACAGGCATCTCTTATTTCTGCCATCCATTGTTTGAACTTGGTCACACTGAAAAAAATCTGAATGAGAAAGCATACACTGAGCCTTCAAAATTGAAGAGTTTGCTCTTAGATTTCCAAAGTCAAATCCAGTTATTAACTGAAGTCAAAACAAAAATTCAATTCCTTCAACTGTTATTTTTATTAACTATAAAAGTAAACCAAATGCAGCATTTGGGTCAAGCAGATTAGAAGGAACTGGATTACCAGATCCCTGTGGTTTAAGGAGGAAGTGACAGAAACACCAAAATGGAGGAAGCGACCAGCAGTGTACCTGGAAAGGGTTAGGCAGCTCTGGACCAGGACCAATAATCCTCAATGGAAGAGAGCTGTGTTAGAGCAAGATTGAATTCAAGCCCACTTGGGAAAAGTGAGCAAGGGTGGGCGGTGATAAAATGAGTTGGTGCCAATTCATTAGTTGCACCTCCACTTCATTGGCACAAATGAACATAGACACTACCTAATTCTACTCCTATATTTCCCTTAAATCTTGCACTGCTCACATGGCATGAGCCACCAACTACACCCCCTTTACAATCATTACCTCAATCTGAAGTGTTTACAACCTTCTACTTGATCATACACTGAGCTGCTGGCTCATATCTATGACAAAGACCATCCATTATTGGCTTTGAAATGTTATATCAATTAATCTGACGCCAAAATGCATCTATGCTTCCTCCCTCCAGGCTTGCTTTCTTAATGTTCTCTAGCCAGGTTCCCATACTCAGTGCTCCACAAACTTCAGCTCATGGAACTCTGCAATATGTACCTATATTGGTACTACATTATTCAACAACTTGCATTTAAAAACTCACTCACACATTTAAAGCTCTGTGCTTACATCTTCCATTCATATAACTTCACTTTTCTCCTCCACTCACTCCCTGCCAAGCACCATTAATTCCTTTGACTCTTGCACTTTGATCTACCTTTGGTAGCCACATTTTTTTTTAGCAAACTTGGGTCCAACTCTTAAAGTTCCTTCCTAAATGACTTCATGTTCTCCTCCAAAACCTCTCCTCTCCCAATGTCTTTTGTTTTGACACCTTATTTGTTTCCAGATGTTTTTCTGTCAAGTGAATGTTTGTGTTAAAGAATTCACATAACTGGAAGTTACTGATTGCTGTGATATTTATCTTGAGGGCCAGTAATTAATAATTTTGTGTGTGCGTTCTCCAACAAGGAATTTTCTCAGGGGAAAAGTGGCAAGGTTACTTTCCCAGTAGGAGAGGACAGTGGACCCTGGAACAAAGGGAAGGAGGTGAGGAATAGATAGGCAGGTCATGAGGGCGGGAGAAGGGAAAGACAAGGGGGAGGAGGCCACAGGAATGAAGGAAGACAAAGGAAAAAAAAGGATGCAGGGAAGGGGAGGTGTTACCAGAAGTTAGAGGAATCAATGTTGAGGCCATCAGGTTGGAGATCACCAAGGTGAAATGAGGTGTTGCTCCTCCAACCTACGTCTGGCCTTAACGTGGTAGTAGAGGCAGCCATGGATAGACACGTCAGTATGGGAGTGGGATGTAGAACTGGATTCACAGGTGAAGCACTACCTCACCTGGAAGGACTGTCTAGGGCCCTGAATGGCAGTGAGGGAGGTGGTGTAGGGGCAGATGTAGCACTTAGTGGTGTTGCAGGGTTAAGTGCCGTGAGGATCATCTGCAGGGAGGGAATGAGTGGAGAAAGGAGTCGCTGAGAGAGTGATCCTGAGCGAGGGGGGAGGGGAAGATGTGCCTAGCAGTGGCATCCTGTTAGAGGTGATGGAAGTTGTGGAGAATGTGGTGTTGGATGCAGCGGCTCATTGAGTGGTAAGTGAGGACAAGGGCAATCCCATCCCTGTTATGTTGGTTTGGGGGGGGGGTGAGGGCAGACATGCGGGAAATGGAGGAGATGCAGGCGAGGGCAGCGTTGGTGGTGATGGAAGGGAAACCCCATTTACTGAAAAAAGGAGGATATTTTGGATGTCCTACAGTGGAAAGCCTCATCATGGGAACAGATGCAGCAGAGGTGGAGGAACTGGGAGATGGGGGATGGCATCCTTGCAAGTGACGGGGTGGGAAGAGATGTTGTCAAGGTAATTGTGGGAGTCAGTGGGTTTGTAAAAGATGTCAATGGTTAATCTGTCTCCAGAGATAGAGACAGAGATCCAGAAAAGGGAGAGAGGCGTCAGAGATGAACCAAGTGAATCTGAGGGCAGGGTGGAAGTTGGAGGCGAAGTTGATTAAATTGATGAGCTCAGCACTGATGCAGGAAGCACCCCCAATCCAGTCATCAATGTAGCAGAGAAAGAGTTGGGGAGCATTACCAGTGTAAGGCTTGGAGCATGGACTTTTCCATGTAGCCAACAAAAAGGCTGCAGTAAATGGAGATGCGGGTGAGGGCAGCATTGATGGTGGTGGAAGGGAAATGCTGTTTACTGAAAAAGGACAACACTTTGGAGGCTCTGGAGTGGAAAGCCTCATCATCTGCCCTCACCCAATTCCCTCTTCTGCCTTCCTCCTTTCCAGTCCTGATGAAGGGTCTCAACCTGAAAATGTCGACTGTTTCTCTCCATAGATATGCCTGACCTGCTGAGTTCCTCCAGGATTTTGTGTGCATTGCTCCAGATTCCAGCATCTGCAGAAATAGTCTTGGCCAGCCTATGCTGTGTTTCTTCACTGATCAATTTGCACATCTTGCCACAGTACAGGCTTTTTTTTTTAAAACCACAACACATTTTAAATATTGTAAATATCATGCAAACCAATAAGTTACTTGTCCTTTGATTGGTGGGATTTCAAATGTTTTATTTTGGAGGAATTGGCACTGTACTTTAGACTCTGCCCACTGTAATTAAATGGTTATATAATTTTACATTTACAGAAACTCCTTCAAAAAATCTAAAAGCTTAACATCTAAAGAGATCCAAAATATTAAAACATTAAGTGGGTTTCAATTCTATTTATTGGCATGCTAAATATCAGATTTTGAATTTTAAGTCTAATTAGCTACATTCCCTTCATTGTTTCCAGATTAAAAATCAGTAATTTATTTAATAAAATGATCACATTGATTCTTTTCCCAGCATCAAAACAATTTTTTTGGTAAAATACTCACGTTTTCAATGTTCCCGAAGTCATTAATTCAGTAACTAGTACAATGCATTTTTTTCCCTTCAGAGTACTTTCCCAAGAGTCATAAAATCGAACAATATTAGGATGCTGCAATCCCTTAAGCATTTCTGCTTCTTCACGAAATCGCTGACGCTCTGCCTTTGCAAGCTTTCTATCCTGCAAGGAAAGAAACAACAAAGGTTAAATATACAAGGAATATACAATTAATGGCTTAGCATTTAAGGAAGCCAAACTATGTGTAGTATGTACCGTATGTCATTTATGACAAACCCCTGGTTATTGACTACACAATTGCAAGTGCATATTCACATGAATTTAAATGTCAGAATGTTTCAATCAAGCTGTGAGTCGATGATTTCACCTGGTCTTCCAAAATGCTCCAAACAGTAATTTGGAAAGTCAGGTAGATGTTAATGTAACTGGTCACAAAATCATAACTAAATTATAACTGGAAATATGTACCATATATCTATACTTTAAAAATCTCACTTTTTAAATCTAGTTTTACCAGAAGTTCTCATATCCATATTCTTAAATGGAAACTGAATAAATTTGCCACTCATTTTAAGCTTCCACTTGAAATCTAACATTTCAAGAACGGTATTTAATATTTTGATGCAGCTGTAGTTGATTTCTATGGCAGTGATGCTCAACATTTGGCTCACAGAATGCTATTAGATAACTTACTACAGTGAGTGGTAAGCACCTCTGCTCACCACTTCTACACCCACATTTACTTGGAGCAAGTCCACAAAGTTGCCTCCCAATCAACAAGGCCTTGCACACAGAGGACCTTCCCACCAATAACTGACAGATGTGGATCCCAGAAATACTTTGACAGCTAATTAAGTCACTGTCACACTCCTTCCCCTAGACAAACCAGCTGCCATACCATCCATCACCTTGGAATGTTTGTGAAGGTCTGACATTTGTATTTATTTTCTCAATATTTAAAATGAATGCCATTTAAAAAATTAGAAAACAATTACATACATTTAAGTCAAATGATTTTTATTAAATGTAAATAATCTGAAACTTACAACTCTCTCAAAATTCTACTTCTTCAGTGATGGAGTCTCTAAACCCAACCTCAAATGTGAACTGTATTGTTGTGGCACAAAAAGTCTATGCCGGTTCCTTGTACAGCAATCCTATCAGTCTCATTTCCCTGTCATCCCATGCTCCTTAACCAAAAAAAAAAATAGGAACAGTTGTTCTCTCTTATACATCTTAACCAGTCATGATCTTTTGCATCTCAGTCAAATGTTCTCTCAACCTATTTTACTTACTGGAGAATAGCCCCCATCTTCTCCAGTTCAATCATGCAGTTAAAATTCCTCATCCTAGCCACCATCCAAGTGAATCTTCCTGGAGTCTCTCTACAGAACTTTCACATCCTTCATTATGGTGACCAAACCTGGACCCAATACTCCAGTTGTCACCTAGCCTTTTTTTAAAAAAATATATTAACAAGTTAAAATGGTAATCTAAATTTAAGGTTAAATTTTTCTCTGGACTAAAATTGAAATAATTCAGTGGCAAAGAAATGATAAACAATCTGGAATGTTAGATTGCACTGGAAAAGTATTACATTTCTATTAGGAAGTTCGAGATATAATAAATGCTATGCCTGGCATCATGTTAAAGGTTACAAGCTAAAATACTGGCAAGCTGACTTTTACTAAACTATGGATGGCATTATAGATAAAATATGCACTTGCATTATTTATACAAGAGAAATGTTTTCTGCGGTACAGCATAAACCTCTAGCTTTAAACAAAAAGCCTACTTAGGTCATAAAATTTGTAAGGCCACTTTCAGTAACATTGAATGAGAAGTGCAGCTCTTCAAAAATATCTTACATTGTGCTAATATTTGCAAGTATCCTCTAGGTATGGATTCTCAACAGCCTGTATTTTGCCAGCAGCTCTGCACAGAAATAATAAAAATTCAGTGCAAGTGCTGGCAAATTTTGGGACTCCCACTTGAATGAAGCCCTGAACATTCTGTCCAAGCTCAGTCAGCATGTGGAATCCAACAAATGATCAGGCATTGGAAGTTTATCAGCATGTATACAAGGGAACCTGCTTTTGGGTCCTGAGCCTTGTTGGACATTTTCAGACTAATAGAAAAACATTGACAGCTTCAACAGGTGGCAAAACAAGGGACATACATTTGTTGTCAAATGTTTCCAAGGAACTTCATGGGTGGGGCTTGTTCTGATTACCCTGCATTATCCAAAAATGTTCAAAGCCTTGTTGCAAGGAATGGTTTGCACTTCTCAAACCAGGACCATCTCAGCCAGTAAGATCATCCTGCTGAGGTTCAGAGGATGGGGAATTCAGGTGATATACCACACGCTGGAAACACCAAGCCATGGAAAAAGGGACTTGGGTTTGTTTACAAAAATCAAACAAGTTTTCTATTTCAACATGGTAAGTGAGGTCATGGGAGGCATCTTTATAGTGTAAGTGAAAAGCTCTTCAGGTGGTGCAAAACTGAATGCGACCACTGAATGGTCTGTGTGGAGTTTGCATTTTTGCCCTGTAACTACATGGGTTTCTCCCAGGTACTCATTTCCTCCAAAGGCATACAGGTTGGGAAGTTAATTGGCTCTAAACTGCCCCTAGTGTATGGTAGAATTGGGGGGGGGGGGGGGGCGGAGGAGAGAAAGAAGTTGATGGGAATTTAGGGAGAGTACTTACAAGTTAATGGGGAATAGCTTTGCTCTGAGCCAGCAGAGACTTGATAGATCATAAGGAAATATGGAAAAGAAATAACAAGCTTTTAGTCAGCACCTTTCACAACCACAATACATTCCAAAGATTCCCAAGTACTTTGCAAGTACATATAATAAATGAGATAAGTATTCATAATGAATATTTTGCTGCTGTATTCACAAAAGCAGACAGTGTAGTTAAGGAGAAAGCATAATTTTCTCCTGAACTACACTGAGATAAATATAGTGAAGGAGGAACTGTTAAGTAGTTTAACATCACTGGAAGTAGATAAATTGCCTGATGATGGCGAAATATTCTAGGTTGTTAAAAGTAACAAGGGAAGAAATTGCAGAGGTGCTGATCATTTTCCAATCCTCCATTCCAATCCCTCAAAAGTAGTACCAGATGACTGCCACATTTATAAACTGAGTAATTACAAGGCAGAGCAACTTGAATGAAGCAAAATTGGAATCAATTTGGGAGGACTTTAAACCTTTCATTAAAATTTACAGATTATTCAAGAACAGTCAGAATGGATTTGATAATGAAAGATTATGCCTGAGTAACTTGATTGAATTTAAAGTGGTTATAAGAATCAATGAGGACAGTGGATCTGATGAGTTGACATGACTTTAGCAAGGATTTAAGAGGTCTAACATGGCAGGCCAGACAAAACAATAAAAGCCCATGGGATCCATGGGAACTGGAAAATTGGATCCAAAACTGGCTCAAAAGCAAAGAGTGAAGGATAATGGTCGACAAGTACCTTTCTGACTGGAAACTGTTGCCTGTGGGATTCCATATGCATTAGTACTCAATACCTTGCTTTTTTTGTAGTACATTTAGACTTAAATGTAAGGAATGTTTGCAGATAATACAAAATTGACTGACAGTGAGGAGGGAATTTTAGCCTGCAAGAGGATATAGATGAATTGGTCAATTGAGCCGAAAAGTGAGGGAATACTGGGAAATTAGTTTAATAGAGGGATCTTAGAAATACATTCTATAAGGATATGTAGATGTGTAAGACATGTTGGTGAGGTAGTTAAAAAGACAAACAGGACAGGATGTCTTATTAGCAAGACATAGAATAAATATAAAAAGGAGATTTTGCTAGGAATGCACACAGCATTATAGCTTTAGTTTGGTGACAGATTTGAGTACTGTACATACTTCTGGTCATCACATTACATGAAAGACATGATTGATCAGACTGAGTATAATGTTACCAAGACTGGAAAATCGTAGTTGTGTGGCGACCCACTTTCGACGCAGGTGAACCGGCTCGGAAAACGGCACGCGCGTCAGCAGAGGCCAGGCACAAAATGGCGCTAGGCCTTGTTCACCAGCGAGGGGAGAAAGCCCGCGCGCAGGAAGAGGTTTTGGTGACGCACCTCTGACATCATTGCTGCCCAGAGAGGGCGGGAACTTAACTGCTTATAGCCAGCGCGGCAAAGTTCGGAATAAACCAGTCTCGAGTGCAACCTACAGACTGTGTCATTATTTCTAGCTCAGTGCGTAGCCCATCGCTACATTGGTGACCCCGACAGTCCAAACGGGATTTGGACCGAAGATGATCAACTCATCTGTTCACGCAGTTTCGCTAAAACTGCCAACCTTCTGGATGCTGCGACCACGCCTGTGGTTTGACCAAGCAGAGGCCCAGTTCCAGATTTGGCAGATATTTTCTGATTCCACACATTATTATGTGGTGAGCTCCCTTGACCAGGAAACAGCCACCCGGGTTGAGGATTTCATACAGTTGCCCCCGGAGGAAGGCAAGTATGCAACAGACAAAGCGCTGCTCATAAGGACCTTCGGCCTCTCACGGCGGGAGCAAGGTGCCCGCTTGCTGCACCTGGACGGTTTGGGAGACAGGCCGCCATCAGCATTAATGAATGAGATGCTTGGCCCTGGCTGAAGGACACAAGCCCTGCCTCATGTTCGAGCAGGCATTCCTAGAGCAACTGCCCGAGGACATACTGGCTGACGCAGATTTCAGTGACCCCCCGGAAGGTGGCGGCCCAAACAGACGTGCTGTGAAAAGCCAAGAGGGAAAGCGGGGCGTCTAGACAGATTACCAAGCCACGTGCCCAACGGCAGGCCAGATCAGGCCCGGCAAAGGAGGGCACACAACCCAAAGGCAGGAATGAGGAAGCCAATGTACAGTGGTGTTTCTACCACCGGCAGTGGGGCACAGAAATCCACCAGCGTCGCCTGCCCTGCGAGTTCCCGGGAAACACCAAGGCCAGCTGCCGCTAATGGCTACGCAGCTGGCCACCAGGACAGCCTCTTGTACATCTGGGACAAACAGTCGTGACACCACTTCTTGGTCGACACTGCAGCAGAAATCAGCGTCTTACCCCCGACGGGGTACGACACCCACAACAGGGAGCCGAGACCCACTGAGGGCCACAAACGGCAGCACAATACAGACCTACGGCACCCACACAGTGCAGCTGCAGTTTGGCACCAGCCAGTTCACATGGGACTTCACACTGGCCGCCGTGGCCCAACCACTCCTGGGGGCGGACTTCTTGCAAGCTCACAGCCTACTAGTCGACTTGCACAGGAAAAGACTGATCCATGCCAAGACTTTCCAGACGTTCTCCCTGGGCGAAGCCAAGTTGCCGGCCCCACACCTGGACTCTGTCACGCTGTCAGACAACGAATTCACCAGGATCCTGGTGGACTTCCCACCAGTTCTGGCACCGCAGTTCACAGGAGCCATACCCAGACACGGAGTACAGCACCACATTCCAACCAAGGGACCACCCCTCCACGCCTGCGCATGACGGCTTCCCCTGGACAAGCTCCGCCTGGCGAAGGAGGAGTTCAAGAGGATGGAGAAATTGGGGATCGTACAGAGGTCCGACAGCCCATGGGCCTCCCCCCCGCACATCATGCCCAAAGGAGCTGGGGGCTGCAGACCATGCAGCGACTATCGTAGACTGAACGGGGCTACAACCCCAGACCGCTACCCCGTGCCACACATACAGGACTTTGCAGCAAACCTGCACAGGGCAAACGTCTTTTCCAAAGTGGACCTCGTCCAGGGATACCATCAAATCCCGGTACACCCTGAAGACATCCCCAAGACAGCACTCATCACCCCGTTCAGCCTGTTTGAGTTCCTCCGAATGCCATTCGGCCTGAAGAATGCTGCACAAATGTTCCAGCAGCTAATGGATGCCGTGGGATGCGACCTGGACTTTGCGTTCATCTATTTGGACGACATCCTCATAGCCAGCAGTAATCGTCAGGAGCATCTGTCCCACCACCGCCAGCTCTACTCCCGCCTGAGTGATTTTGGCCTCATGATCAACCCGGCCAAATGCCAGTTCGGACTCAACACCATCGACTTCCTGGGCCACAGGATTACCAAAAGACAGAGCAACACCCCTGCCCGCCAAGGTAGACGCGATCCGCCACTTTGCCCGGCCCAACACAGTCAAAGTCTTGCAGGAGTTCGTTGGTATGGTCAACTTCTACTGCCGTTTCCTCCCCTCAGCAGCCCGTGTCACGCGCCCTTTGTTCACTGTGATGTCGGGTAAAGGCAAGGACATTACTTGGGACTAAGAGGCCCCGGCCACTTTCGTTAAAGCCAAGGAAGCCTTGGCAGACACCGCGATGCTGGTGCACCCCAGAACGGACGTTCCAACTGCCCTCACAGTGGACGCATCCAACACGGCAGTCGGTGGGGTGCTGGAGCAAATCATCGAGGGGCGCTGGCAACCCCTAGCGTTCTTCAGCAGGCACATGCAGCAACCCAAACTCAAGTAGTGTTTTCGACTGGGAGCTGTTGGCACTATATCTGGCAATACGACACTTCAGGTACTTCTTAGAGGGCAGGCCATTCACGGACCACAAACCGTCGACCTTCACGTTCACGAAGGTGTCTGATCCCTGGTCGGCCCGCCAGCAGCGACATCTGTCCTACATCTCCGAATACACGACGGACATCCAGCACGTCTCGGGAAAGGACAACGTCGTTGCAGATGCACTCTCCAGACCAGCTATCCAGGCCCTGTCCCAGGGGGTGGACTATGCAGCACTGGTGGAGGCGCAGCAGGCAAACGAGTTGCCCAGCTACAGGACCACAGTCTCGGGTTTGTAGCTGCAAGACTTCCTAGTAGGCCCAGGTGGGAGGACCCTCCTGTGCGACGTGGCTACCGACCAACCTCACTCCATCATCCCAGCAGCGGCAAGTTTTCAACTCCATACGCGGCTTAGCACACCCAGCTATCAGGACAACCGTCCGGATGATCTCCAGCAGGTTCATGTGGCACGGACTTCGCAAACAGGTCAGCGAATGGGCCAAAATGTGCGTGCATTGTCAAGCAGCCAAAAGCCCCGCCGCAGCAGTTTGAACCCATCTGCCAGAGATTTGACCACATTCATGTGGATGTCGTGGGGCTCCTGCCAGTGTCGTGAGGAGCACGGTACCTCCTAATTTTGGTAGACCAGTTCATGAGATGGCCGGAGGTGGCCCCGCTCACCGACACCACCGCCAATTCCTGCGCCCGAGTGCTGATTGCAACCTGGGTAGCACGCTTCGGGGTACCGGCCCACATTACCTCTGACAGAGGCTCCCAGTTCAGCTCCAGCTGTGGTTGGCTGTGGCCAGTGTGCTGGGAGCATGGTTACACCACACAACTGCCTACCACCCACAGTCGAATGGACTAGTGGAATATTTCCACTGTCACTTGAAGTCAGCTCTCATGGACCGCCTGAAAGGGCCTAACTGGGTGGACGAGCTTCCCTGGGTCCTGCTTGGAATCCGCACAGCACCCAAAGAGGATTTGCACACCTCATCGGCCAAGCTGGTGTACGGCGCACCCCTGGTCGTCCCAGGAGAGTTCATACCAGCCCCAAGGGGGCAAGAGGAAGAACCCGTGGCAGTCATGGACAGACTACGCGAGAGGCTCAGCAACCTGGACCCCGTACTGACTTCACGGCACAGACAGATCCCGACCTACGTACCCAAAGACCTGCAGAACTGTAAGTTTGTATTTGTACGAAGGGGCGCACACCAGACAACGCTACAGTGGCCGTTCAAGGTGCTCAGGAACAATGGGTCCACATACGTGCTAGACATAGGGGGGAAAAGAGGAGGTTTTCACAGTGGACCGGCTCAAACTGACCCATGTGGACTTGGCACAGCCGGTCGAGGTTCCGGCTCCGTGGTGTAGAGACAGACCGCCCAAACAGCGACTGATCCAGACTGTGGACTTTGGGGGGTTATGTGGCGACCCACTTTCGACGCAGGCGAACCGGCTCGGAAAATGGCGTGTTGCGTCAGCAGAGAGGCCAGCCACAAGATGGCGCTGGGCCTTCTTCACCAGCAAGGGGAGAAAGCCTGCATGCGGGACGAGGTTTTGGTGACGCACCGCTGACATCATTGCCGCCCAGAGAGGGTGGGAACTTAACTGCTTAAAGCCAGCATAGCAAAGTTCGGAATAAACCATTCTCGAGCGCAACCTACAGACTGCGTGTCATTATTTCTAGCTCAGTGCGTAGCCCATCGCTACAGTTGGAAAGAATGGATACACCAGAATTGTTTTTTTTAAAAAACAGGAAGCTGAAGGTAGACTTAACTGAGGTGGATAAATTTGAGAAACTGAAAAATGGGAAGAGAGATCAAAAACCAGGGAGAGATGGAAGGTTGTTAGAGGGTCTGGAATTCACTACCTGAAAAGGATGATAGAGGCAGAAACCCTCAATAAGTGATAAAAGTCCTTGGATGTGCACTTCAAGAGTCCTCATACTGGAAGGTATGAGTGGATTAGGTAATGACCAGATATAAAAGACAGAGTGAGAAGTAGAGAGGTAGAGTTAGTCAGTTATGTTTATTTTCATATTGGTTGAGAAACTGGAAATCCAAGGCATTCATGGTTTCATGAACTATTCTCTCAACGTGACCGTTTTAATTATTCGCCCAGAGGTACACCCAAAAGGAAACAGCAAAATATTTCATCGGAGTGGGTTTACTTCATGGATATAGCTTTTTGTAGATCCGATAATTGGGATGATAGAATCATTTAAAGAATTGGACTATAATCGTTTGAACTGTAACTTCATGATGATCACCAAATACCATAAGCTTGCTCGGCATATCCAGTTAAGCTATATTGGGCAAGGAAGGAAAATTTTCCCATTGAATGAGCTCCTAGTCTAAACAAGGAGAAAAATTACTCAAAATCTTTGACTGTTCTACAAAATGCTAAATTACCCAGTTTTAAGAAACCACTGAACTGCAGGCTTGAAGGATTACAATCTAGAAGATAAGGAGTTGGAGTCTTTGAGACGTAGGAGGAAAAGAGTATCTGGGAGAAACCCATACAGTCCCAGGGCAAATATACAAACTCCACACAGGCCGTATCAATGGTCAGGATTGAACCTGAATCACTGACGCTATAAGGCAATAGCTCTACTAGTTGTGCCACCGTGCATTAAGAGCATGTCTTAGGAGTTTCTAATTACTAGCTAGAGCTCCAAAAGGTCAAAGAAAGCCTATTAGTAAAGGTCATGAGACTGACAGCATAAATATAAATCTGGCCATGTAAAAGAGAGCAGAGGTTAGTGATTATAATATATCCGCCTATGTGCAAGATATATTTGGATCCTGTTGGCCTGGAGAATGACAGTGTGTCTTCTTTATAACAATATAACAATGCCAGGAACACAGTCTACAGCAAGAGCTTCCAGACTTAACACGCTTGGAGGATAGGTATTCTGCTTTGCAAATCAACCACCTTTTATTTTCATGTATATATTGTATCCTAATGCATTTGCAAAGACATTTCAAATTGGTCACAAGAATGGGATCTCATGTACTTTTCTTCTGGATGAAGTACAATAATGAGTTTCACCTGATAAGTTTTAGCAAGTTTATAGCACAACTAATTTTTGGTAGTGTTCTTTTCACATGAAGTCTCACTTGTCTAAAGCCTTTGTGTGTACAGATATTACTGCACAAGCATAGCAAGCCAGCGGCAAGGGACAATATGGTCAATTTTTCAAAAGACCTTCGCACTCACCAAGTTTAGACATGTCATTATTAGCTAGTAAATGGGACAACATGGCTGCCCCAACTGTCTGCATTAACAGCCTTGGCATGTTTCACCAAGCTTGTGCACCACCTAGCTCCCACATCAAATGAATGTGAACAATACCACGAAGGTGATACCATGACAGTCCAAAACCACGTTATATGTGAGCTTGAGAGATTGCTGTTAGATATGGTATGTTGACAAATCTTTTCACATCAAACAAAAAGATCCTCATTTAAAAGAACCTGTGTGGTATCTGGAAGACTAATTTCATCCAGTTCCATTGGAAATAACTGAAAATTATAAGTTTGGGACAAAGATCCAGAAGCAGGGCAAAACAATTAATTGAGTACCTTGCTTCATTAAGGAATTTAGTCTTGTATTAGAATTTTTTGTACTTGGTGTCTTAAACAAGCTTTTGGGTGTATTGGTAATGAATAAAATAAACATGGGATGCCCAACATTCAAACTTGCATTTAAAATTACTGTTATTGAAAATGGCATCGAAGAATAGGTTACTGAATTTTACCCCCACCAGTAATATGTCCATTGCTGTCCACAGTCGAAGAGCTGTAGCAAACTCCAGGACCTCAAGAAGCCAAAGGTGAACTAGGACCAGTTCCATCAGTTACTATCGTTTTAATGGTCATCATTCAACTCAGATTAGTTTACATTAATCAAGTGTTTACTTAGCCTGTAAATCAAAGGCACCGAAAGCAAATTTAGTGGCAAATTGAAACGGAAAGAAAGATTTTGTAATTCAGAAAACAAGGAACTGTAATTGTACAGTAATAATGCCACAGCAGTAACAGTAATCATGGCAAACTAGCAAATTTTAAGATGTTGATTAACAACCAGTGCATTGACTTGTGAATTGATACTCCCATAAATTGTTCAAGAACAGGGTCAAAATATTTATTCTAGTAAGTTCAGCCAAACAATAGAAATCACTATTCAACTGAAAACCCATGCTGGTGAGCCTGCATGGACAATAGGGCAATGGAATGCATAGAAACCATAGAAAACTACAGCACAGAAAACAGGCCATTTGGCCCTTCTAGTCTGTGCCAAAACATTATCCTGCTAGTCCCATTTACTTGCCCCCAGTCCATACCCCTCCAGACCTCTCTCGTCCATGTATCTATCCAATTTACTCTTAAAAGTTAGGAGCGAGCCTGCGTTTACTACATCAGATGGCAGCCCATTCCATACTCCCACCACTCTTGAGTGAAGAAGTTCCCTCTAATGTTCCCTCTAAACCTTTCCCCTTTCACCCCAAAGCCATGTCCTCTCGTACTTCTCTCCTAATCTAGGTGGAAAGAGCCTATTTGCATTAACTGTCTATGCCCCTCATCATTTTGTAAACCTCTATCATATCTCCCCTCATTCTTCTCTGCTCCAAGGAATAAAGTCCTAACATGCTCAATCTTTCCCTGTAACTCACTCCTGAAGACCCAGCAACATTCTTGTAAATCTCCTCTGCACTCTTTCAATCTTGCTGACATCCTTCCTGTAGTTCGGCAACCAGAACTACACACAATATTCTAAATTTGGTCTCACCAATGACTTATACAACCTCACCAAAACATTCCAACTCCTACATTCAATTTATAAATGCCAGGATGCCAAAAGCCTTCTTTACAACCCTGTCTACCTGTGACTCTACTTTCAGGGAATTATGTATCTGAACTCCTAGATCCCTTTGTTCCTCCGCACTCCTCAGTGCCCTACCATTTACTGTCCATGTCCTCCCTTGATTTGTCCTTCCAAAATGCAACACCTCACACTTGTCTGCATTAAATTTCATCTGCCATTTTCTGGACCATTTTTCCATTTGGTCCAGATCCCTCTGCAAGCTTTGAAAGCCTTCCTTGCTATCCATTACACCTCCAATCTTAGTGTCATCCACAAACTTACTAATCCAATTTACCACATTATCTTCTAGATCATTGATATAGACAACAAACAACAATGGCCCCAACACAGATCCCTAAGGCACACCACTAGTCACAGGTCTCCAATCTGAGAAACAACCATCCACAACCACTCTGTCTTCTCTCACTCAGCCAATTTTGAATCCAGTTTACAACCTTACCATGGATACCCATTGACTGAACCTTCTGAACTAATCTCCCATGTGGGACCTTGTCAAAGGCCTTACTAAAGTCCATCTAGACAACATCCACAGCCTTACCTTCATCTGCTTTCTTAGTGAACTCCTCAAAAGACTCCACAAGATTCATTAAACACGATCTACCATGCACAAAGCCATGCTGACTATCCTTAATCAACCCTTGGCTGTCCAAATACTTATATGTCCTCTCTCTCAGAACACCTTCCAATAATTTACCCACTACTGAGGTCAGGCTCACTGGCCTGTAATTACCTGGTTTACTCTTCAAGCCTTTCTTAAACAATGGAACAACATGAGCTATCCTCCAGTCCTCTGGCACTGCACCTGTGGCTAAGGACATTTTAAATATATCTGCCAGGGCCCCTGCAACTTCTACACTAGTTTCTCTCAAGGTCCGAGGAAATATCTTGTCAGGCCCTGGGGATTTATCTACCTTTATTCGCTGTAAAGCATCAAGTACCTCCTCCTTTTCCATCTCTATATGTTCCATGACACTAGTGCTTGTTTCCCTTCCTTCCATATCCACGATTCCAGTTTCCTGAGTAAATACTGATGCAGAAAAGCTGTTTAAGACCTCCTCCATCTCCTGAGGCTCCATACATATACGACCACTCTGATCTTCTAGGGGACCAATTCTGTCTCTTACTATCCTTTTGCTCTTAATATACCTGTAGAAACCCTTGGGTTTACCTTCACATTATCTGCCAAAGCAGCCTCATTTCTTCCTTTTGCCTTCCTGATTTCCTTTTTTTTTTAAAAAGTATTTTCTTATATTTCCTATACTCTTCAAGTACCTCATCCGTTCCTAGTTGCCTATACCTGCTATACACCTCTTTTTTTCTTAACCAGCTCACCAATATCCCTTGAAAACCAAGGTTCCCTATGCTTGTTACCTTTGCCTTTAATCCTGACAGGAAAATACAAACTCTGCACTCTCGAAATTTCATCTTTGAAGGCTTTCCATTTACTGAGCACATCCTTGCCAGAAAATAACTTATCCCAATCCACCCTACCTAGATCCTTTCTCATTTCCACAAAATTGGCCTTTCTCCAATTTAGAACCTCCACTCGAGGACCAGACCTATCCTTACCCATAATTATCTTGAAACTAATTGCATTATGGTCACTGGACCCAAAATGCTCACCTACACATACTTCTGTCACCTGACCTGCCTGGTTCCCTAATAGGAGATCAAGTATTGCATTCTCTCTCGTTGGTACCTCTATATATTGACTTAGAAAACTTTCCTGAACACATTTGACAAATTCCAAGCCACCCAACCCTTTCGCAGTGTGGGAGTCCCAGTCAATATGTGAAAAGTTAAAATCCCCTACTATTACAACTTTGTTTCTTACATCAGTCTGCTATCTCCCTACAGATTTGTTCCTCCACTTCTGACTATTAGGTGGTCTATAATACAACCCTATTAGTGTGGCCACACCTTTCCTGTTTCTCAGCTCCACCCATATGGCCTCTGTAGACGAGCCCTCTGGGTTGTCCTGTCTACACACAGCCATGATCTGTTCCCTGACCAGTAATGCCACTCCTCCCCCTTTCATCCCTCCCCCTCTATCACGTCTGAAACAACAGAAGCCCGGAACATTAAGCTGCCAGTCCTGCCCCTCCTTCAACCATGCCTCACTAATAGCAATAACATCGTAATCCCACGTGCCAATCCACACCCTAAACTCATCCACTTTACGTACAATACTCCTTGCATTGAAATAGATGCACCTGAGAACATTACTATCATGTACAAACCTTTGATTTCTGTCCATACCTGCAGACCTCGCATGATCATTTTCCTCCTCACTTTCTTCTCTAACACTCTCGTTCCCCTCCCCCTGCAAATCTAGGTTAAACCCACCAGAGCAGCACTAGCAAACCTACCCGCAAGTATGTTAGTCCCCTTCCAGTTCAGGTGTAAACTGTCCCTTCGGAACAGATCCCACCTTCCCTGGAAGGAAGCCCAATTATCCAGAAACCTGAAACCCTCCCTCCTGCACCAACTCCTTAGCCACGTATTTAGCTGCATGATCCTCCTACTTCTAGCCTCACTAGCACGTGGCACTGGTAGCAATCCTGAGATTGCAACCTTGGAGGTCCTGTCCTTTAACTTTGCACCTAATTCCCTAAACTCTTTGCAGGACCACCTCCTTCTTCCTATCCACGTCATTGGTCCCAACATGGACCACGACATCTGGCAGCTCACCCTCCCTCCTGAGAATATCAAGAACTCGATCTGAGATATCACGGACCCTGGCACCAGGGAGGCAACAGACCATCCAGGATTCTCGATCTCTCCCACAGAATCTCCTATCTGTCCCCCTAACTATTGAATCCTCTATCACTACTGCTCTCCTCTTTACCCTCCCTCCTATCTGAGATGAGGGTCCCGCCTCAGTGCCAGAGACTTGACCACTACAACTTGTCCCTGTTAGGTCGTCCCCACCAGCAGTATCCAGCTGTTGTTGATGGGAACAGCCACAGGGGTGCACTGCTCCTTCTGTCTAATCCCCTTCCCTTTCCTAACAGTCACCCAGCTACCTGCCTCCTGACTTTTAGGTGTAACTATCTCCCTGAAACTCCTATGTCTGCCTCTACCTCCCGAATGATCCGAAGTTCATCAAGCTCCAGCTCCCTAACACTGTTTGCCAGGAGCTGCAGCTGAATGCACCTTTTACAGGTGCATTCAACTGTGCTGTCCCTGACTTCCCACATACTGCATTCAGAGCACACAACTGCCCTAGCTGCCCATAGTGCAAAACAAATGGACAAGATGTTTACCTACTAACAATCGACCTGATTGACAAATCAACATGATTTCACCCTGAGACGTTGATAATTCCTCCCCACCAACCTCCACAAATGCTGCTCAGGCTGCTGAGTTCTTTCAGCAGATTGTTTGTTGCTCCAAATTCCAGCATCTGCTTGGGGGGGGGGGGGGGGGGGGGGTGGTGGTGGTGGTGGTGTGGGGTGTGAGGAGGAAGAGAGATTGTGGGTGGGAGTGTGTCTGTGTGTAGCAGACAAGGAAGGACTGACTGAGATCATTTAAACTAGATTGAAAAAAATGTTTTCAGCCATCTAGTTTGATCTAAAAAGCTAGTGTAGCATTCAACCTAGACTGAAATGGTGTGATAGTGAAAACTAACCAGACTGAATGAGCCACGCCGGTAGTAATAAGTACATGGAGAACACAAATTTCTTACTAAATCAGGCTGCAGGTGATCAATACTTGTTACCCATTTTGCAAAACTTATGCACTGAGTTAGCAGGATTAAAGGTTTTCAGGAACCTGGACATCATCCATGCCTATTCATAATTGGATTATTTACAAAAATAGTCAACAGTAGCTATCCAAAGTGCTCAACTCAAGTTTATTCCCACAGTCAAGTCTCTGCCCAAGGTTTTCCCCAGTAACAATGGATAAGATGTTGTTAGGAACACATTGATTCTATGAACAAGATTATCTGTTACAGATTACAAAATCTGATTTTGGAGAAAATGTTCAGGAGATTACAATGTGAAACTGTAGCATGCTTTGCAAAGAGTAATCTTGCTTGAGTGTTGATGTTAATGGACTACAATAGGTGAAGGAAAAGTAGAATCCATCACCACATATGCCAAAGCCTGAAAGTATGATCATTCCAGACCTTCTGGCCATTCTCACCATTGCAAAACGAGAAAAGATATTAAGTGTATCTAGAGCAAGCAGAACAATGTGCATATGATGAATGCAAAAATGGCTTCACAAACAAAGCTCTCCTTGTTCATTATTATACTGCACAGGAGTTGAAGTTGGCACATGATGAATCAAGCTATGTTATTTGTGTAGTGGTATGTCATTTGATGATTGACAGGCAACAGAAATCCAATACTTTTGCTTCTCAGATTCTCACAAGGAGCAAACAGAATTATGGACATACTGAGGAAGCAATTGGAATAGATTTTGGAATCAATAAATCCCATAAGGTTTTATTGCCAGATCCTTTATCCTTGCAAAAGGTCATAAGCCACAAATAGTGTCATTAGGTCCCATTTTGGCACTACCCACTATGGTGACATGAAGGGTGCAAAGGCAGCTGATCCTTCTATTGTAGTAAAACTTCATAGGTGAATAAAAGAGTTCATGTAGAATTCCACTAGAGATGCTCTATCACAATGGAATCAGAGTGGTAACACCTATTATTCTGAGAAAAGTTATTCTTATTCAAACTTCACACTGAACATACAAATTGTCAGTATAAAAAAAGTTGCAAGAAAATGTTACCAAAATAAAAGATAAAGTGAAATGATGGATACACTCTGCAAGTCAGAAGAAGGTTTAATGTTCCAAATCAAAAGACCCTTCCTCTGAACTAAAGCAAGGACTTAAATCTGTTGAATGTTCTCTGGAACAGAAACGTTAACAATGTTTCTCTTTCCACAGGTACTGCCTGACCTGCTATGTAGATCAGGCATTTTGTTTCTATTTCAGATTTCCAGCATCTGCATTTTTTTCTCTCATTTTCAAAGTGTTTACTGGCCCTCTGACGAGTGATCTCAAATCATTGGTAAGCAAATGTGGTCAATTTTTGGCAATTCTAGGAGCAAGCAACAAAACTCTTGTAGTCAAGGTCATAGCCCACTAGACCTTTCCAGAGTCTATGGAGAGATTTGTGAAAAGGAATTGTCAATTTCCTGGTCATCAAAAGCCAAAATGTATATTCAGCAATGATGCATGAAATACATAAGTTCATGCATCATTGCTGAATGTACTATTGATGAGTTGAGGTCTATGTGTACACATGTCTGATCCAAGGAAGTAATTTCTGACAATGGCTCCCAGTTTTTTTTTTACTTACTCTGTTCGCAAACTTTATGAAACAGAATATCAAACATACCCTTGTTCTTCCACATTATCAGAATTCAAATGCAGCAGCCAAGAACTAATGCTACAGACAGACAAGAACTGGGAGTAGCTTCTACAAGAATAGAACCCACAGTTCTAGACATCCCTGCAAAAGGGAAACATCCTTGTATTTACCCTGCCAAATTTCCATGATCACCTCTCACTCTTCTAAACGCAAGGTAAGAGCCAAATTTGCTTATTCTGTCCTGATGGGGCAAACTTGCTATCCCGTAAATCAATCTGGTGAACCTTCCTGTTGTATGTATATCCTTCCTTACGTAGGGAGTCCAGACTTGGAAGCAATATTCCAAGTGTGATCTCATCAGGGCACCATATAATTGCAATAAGACATCTCTATTCTTGTATTAAATTTTCTTCCAATAAAGGCCTACATAACAGTTGCCCTCCTAATTACTCACTGTACCTGTACATTAGTTTTCCATGATTCATACACAAGGACACCCAGATCCTTCAATCTTTCATAAATTTAATTAATCTGCATTTCTCATTTTTCTACCAAACTGGATGACCTCTCATTTCTTCACTTTATATTCCAACTGCCATGTCCTTGCTCTTCACTTAACCTATTTGCATCTCCCTAAAGCCTTCTCACAACCCATCCACTACCCAGCTTTGTATCATTAATAAACTTGAATACTACAATTAATACCCTTATCCAACCCACTGACATAGATTGTGAACAGCTGAGGTCCACCAATAGTCACTGCTCCCAACTGAAAATGACTTGTTGATTCCTGTGCTGTTTTCCCTCCAATAACCAAATCTTCACCCACATCAGTATATTACATCAAGTACTGTGCACTCCAATTTAGTTTAATAATCTTAAGCAGCACTATCAAAAGCCTTCTGAAAACACAAATCTATCACACAAGTATTCTGCTATTTACAACTTCAAAGAATTACCAGATTTACCAAACATGATTTCCCTTTCATAAATCTATGTTCATTCTGACCAATTCTATTATCAGTTTCCAGATGCCCTGCCACCACTTAAGATCCCAGCATTTTCCCTGTTTATGACAATAGAAAATGTTGAAACAGCTTAAATTCCTGCAATACATCCTGTAGGCTTTACGTGTTGCAGCCATGAAAAAGGAAACCAATTATATCTAGTTTCTTCTCAATGATATGTTCAAATCATTTTAAATCTTCAAATCTTGCAAATTTCATTGCACCAGTACTGTACTTTGAATATTCCAAATTGTTAATCATAATGTATCATGCAGTGCCCTTGAAAATTTGCTATTACTTGATCTCTGACAGCAGTCTTCCAAGTCAACACTAAATGCAGAGAATAATGGAACCAGGTCACGCAGATAAGATGAGATAAATTATTCACTCCACATCTCAAATTTATGTTAGACTTCATAAAATGCAAGGGTTATCTTTTCTTTAAATTAAAATCCAAGACAACAATTTAAAAAGCAAATGTTTAGTTGGGAAATGAAAACTTAAGCTGCTATAGCATCACAATGAAAGCATGATAAATATGATAAGCACACATGTTGTCATTTATAATGGGGTGAAAGAATGTAGAATGGGAATTGATAACAGGACATAAGGGAGGTTTTATTGACAAAGTATATGCAGACGAAGGTTTTTTTTTTAAATACCTCGGATATTTCCTTTACCCAATTCACCTTCAATTGCATTATGGTTATCAAAAATGAAGGTAATGCCAAGTAAAAAAAGTTTCATTGTAGCCCATCTTTACTGTTAATCAGCAGCTTCAGAAGGCACTACTGCAGTTTGCTTCTCATGGAAGCAAGATCAGGCTCACTGGCAATCCACATCAATTAAATAACCACAATGAGTTCATTGATGTTTCCAACATGGCTTTAAAATATTAATAACTATGATTTTAATAACATTTCTAAAATAAATATTTTCAAAAATGCAGAAGTATGTTTGACTATTCTATTTGAAATAGTAGAATGTCAAGTCAACTGGTTACTGCCTGGAACTGCAGAAAATCTGCAACACAAACAGGCTGTTCAGCTTAAAGGCCAAAAATCATACGACAGAGAATCATGTATCTGAAGTTTGTATTTGTATCAACTCAAATAGCCATCCGATTAGTATATTCATTACTCAGTCTTCAATTTTCTTTCAAGGCATCTAATTTCCTTTTGAAGGTTACCACTAAATCTGTTTCCTACATCCTTTCAGGCAGTGTATTCCTGATGACTAGCTGCATAGATTTTGTTCCTTTGTAGCCATTGGTTCATTTTCCAATTACCGTAAATCTGTGACCTCTAATTACTGACCTTGTTCACCTGCATACAATCTCTCCTTGTATAATCTATCAAAATACTTCATGGTCTTGAACACCCCAGCAAATCTCCTCCTAACTTCTCTACCAAAATGAGAAGTGCCCCGATCTCTCTAGTATCCCAAGATGTGCAAGTTTTTAAATCTTTGGCATCATTCTAGTAATTCTCCCCAGAACCTTGACATTCTTCCTCAATATGGTGCTCACACTTGGGCACAATATTCCAAAAAGGGGTCTAATCAGCGTTTAAAAGTATCGCGTACAACTTCCTTGATTAGCTACTCTGCCTTCATTTTTAAAGTCAAAAATCCTATTTGCCTTTTTAAATAGCCTTCTCATCCTCGGCAACAAACAATCTGCTGGAGGAGCTCAGCAGGTTGAGCAGCATCTGTAGGAGAGTTTCGACCCAAAACATCAACAATTCCTTTCCTCCCACAGATGCTGCTCAACCCGATGAGTTCCTCTGGCAGATCACTTGTTGCTCCGGATTTCAGCAACTGCAGTCTCTTGCATCTCCAGCCTTCTCATCCTGACCTGCCTTCTTCAAAGATCTTAGCCTCTGTTTCTGCAACCCATGTTATATTTCCCTATCCTCTTCTCTGTATCAAAGTGCACAATTGATTACTTCGCACAATCAAATTCATCTACTGCAAATCTACCTATTTTCCCCATAATTATGTCCTCATTAAGTGCATCAACTATCCTTAATGATGACTGTCTAGCTTCAAGCCATCTGTAAACCTTAAAATATGCCCTGGATGCCGAAATGTACTACACAAATTCCTTTGAGTAGAGGTCCCAACATCAACTGCTGAAGATTTCTAATGCAGACTTCAAGTTTGAAAAGAAACAGCTCACCTTAGCCCAAAGGCAATTTCATATCCATGCACTTTTGCCCCTTTAAACTATGGTCTATAATTTTGCTGAAAGCTTTCTGGAATTTGCAATAAAAATCCTCCAAACTTGGGACGACTCCAGCACTGAATTTAAGAGAAAAATCAGAATTCAGGATACCCTCATTCCTCCTACAGTTAGTTTCTATTCTATTTTAACATAACAGAGGCTCCATTTTCCCATAGTTTCCATAATTCACCTATTCTTCTGAAATTGGTTCCTTTCTCCTTCCCAGCATTTGGTGGCCTGTAACATGTGCGCTGCAGCAAACTGTTTTCCTGTTGCTCTTTGATATATTTTGAGTACTCTAATATCATCTTGGGAAAAGTCCTGACATTGTTCCCATTATCACTTTTTCGGCATTATTCGTAGCCCCCTTGTATTTTTGTTATTTTCTTCTTTTTATTTATACCCATGTTCTACCGTAGCCAACCACAGATTCATTCAAATGGGCTCCCCTACAGATGCAGTATGTATAACTTGACCAGTGTCAAGAAAATTGTGGTCTGGTCACAGGATGTCACCAGTTATCAGCCTTGACAATACAATTCTCAAAGCAGTAAACAAGTTCTGCTAATTTGAGCCCACAATGAGAAGCAAGCCATTACTCACATTTAACACACTAGACAACGCCACTACCATTCTCAGCAAGCTCTCCAAAACGACTCGAACAATACAAAATCAAAACCACTTTGCTAGTATACAATGCATACTTCCTCAAATGTTATGTATAGTAGCAAGTCAAGGTCAAGCTAAATAGTTTGCCTTTATGCCACTTATGGTCCACCTTTGATATCAACTGGCAAATTAACACAAAGCCAATCTGCTATCACTGCATTATTCAAAGAGTACCCACAGAGGCTTGACCACCTCTGCAAAACTTAGATGTTGAAAATTAAAAAAAAGATACAATGGAGCCAGAGAACAGAATGATATCCTTAAAGGAAACAGGATGGGAGGAGATGTAGTCAAGAAGGTTGTGGGCTTGCAATGAATATGAGTCACTAACCTATCCCCTAAGGAGGTGATAGAGAAGACATAAAAGGGAAGAGTCAGGAATGGACCATGTAAAAGTGAGCAGAAATTGGCAGAGAAGATGAAACATATGGGTTCTATACAAGAGCAGGAAAAAGCATCAATACTATCAGCCTCTCCCCCACCCCCAAGTAGGACTGAAACAAAAACTGTAATCCACAAAATGATTATATTGCACAGAAACAGGCCCTTCAGCCCAACCTGTCCATGCCAGCCAAGGTGCGTACCTGAGCTAGACACCATTTACCCATGTTTGGCCTATATCCTTCTAAACATTTCCTATCCGTGTACTTGTCCAAATGTCCTTTAAACATTGTTATTGTACCCCCCTGTTGCTTCTCTGGTAGCTCACTCCATAAACCCATCACCCACTGTGTGGAAAAACTTACCCCTCAGGTCCCCTTTAAATCTTTACCCTCTCACCTTAAACATATACCATCTAGTTTTAGACTCCCTTACCAAAGGAGCAAATCCAAATGTTCCCCAACTGGAAACCATGGATGAAGTGAGTGGATCCACTCCCCACTGAAGTGCAGGTCTGAGGCATTCAATCAGGTGACACTGACCTATACAGAAAATCTAGGTACGACCTTTGTAAACCTCTTGGGATGCCAAGAGACAATACCAGGCCAATCTAGAGTCCCAGACCAGCTACAAAACAAAGTCAGGTAGTATCATTGGCAATAACATTGGGGTGGGGGGGGGGGAAATGAGGGGAATGAAGGGGGAAGAAAACTGGGTGGACAGGCAAGTGTGTGTGGAAGGAGAGCACTGGGGAATTGGGGGGGGGGGGGTAAAAAAAAAATCAATATTCATACCACTGGGTTGTAAGCTACCCAAGCAGAATATGAGACATCCAAGGATGCCGCTTAACCTACTGAGTTCTTCCAGCATCGCTTTTGAACACTGTTGGACAACACCATTTTGTACAATGGGTGAACTTCATGAAGCGTGGCACTTTTTTGTATGCATGTTGAATCTTGAGCTGGCTCACTCACTGTAACATTGGTTTGTTCCAATGGAAAACATGAGTAATTGTTTTCAGAATACAAGTCATGCAAATAAAACTACTGATCAATAAATGCCTTGGAAAATAAGTTTTCTAGAACTCCTGTTGCTCCTATCAGGAAGGTACATAGAGAATTCCAACATTTAAACCTAAGAAGAAAGTGTCCAGGATTTTCTCAGTGCAGTGACTCACTCAACTTGCTCCCACTCACTTGGTCAAACTCAATTTTACCTTCAGTGGATTCCCTAGTAGCGAAGCTAACTTGTTCAGTGAAATACTGCACTTCAACTGTAAATCCTACAGAAGCGCTTTAACAATGGAAGCTGCACTGCAGGCGGATCCAGTAGTAATAAAATATTCAAAAATGTTAAAGTTTTAAGCTTACTGTAAAACTAAAAATCAGAACTGCCAGAAAAAAAAGTTCAAATCAGCTCATTAAAAAGTGTACATTACCCAAAACTTATTTCTCCCCTTCACACACAGTTGTTGGGAAAATACAGGAACTTTGCAATCCACTCCACATGGAATCCAAGAGCAGAAACCAATAAGACTAGCAGTGACCATCAGCTACGAGGAAGTTCAATTCCAAACAGAACTGCCTTTTTGTTTTAAAAAGAAACACATTTCAGGCCATTTCATACCTCCATTTTCAGTGAATTTGGATGCTTTGAATTTAAATGTGGAATATAAAATATTGATGTTTTTTCCTTACTTAAACCTTCCCTTTATTTTCTCCTCACATTATGACTAATTAGATGCCGAGTAAGCTCTATTGTCTTAGTACCCAGACATAACCTCTTTTTACATGGTTTTCCAGAAATTCCAGAAAGCTGTTTCACTAACAGCATATAAAAAAGGTGTACATAACAAAACCTAGAATGACCAATTTAGATTACAGATAGATATCATAATTTTTCTCCATTTTGCCTCATTTCAACAGAAAATTTGGAGATTTTATACCAAACCTGTCCTTCAAGACATCCAAAAACCAAAAGTTAACCTGCTCAACAATTCAGATTCAAACAAGCAGATTTCATTCATTTCTCCCTATTTTCAGTATTTTTTGGTGCATAGTTTCTACAGGTCTTAAGCTTGTCCGTGAGCATATAGGAAGCATTCAAAATTAACCACAATTCTCCATCGTCAATACCCAAACTATTTACTCAAAAATATTAAATTTTGACTCTCATAGAAGTGAGTTTCTGCTCCACGTTCTCTCAACATGGAAGAAAATGGAAACTAAATAAAACTTCCACTTATTTAGGTTGACGTATTTTGTACTGTGAATAGAGTAAAACTATGATAAATGAACACCTAAGACATTGATGGTGCCAGAATGACATTTTTTGGGATTATTGGATATTATTCCCATTAATATCTTGATACTTTTTAAGATATTATGCAATAACACAAATTTTCACATGGCCCTAGTGAGTTTAAAGGGAGCACAGGAACCAGTGCCGCGAGATAGGTACTGAACTATATGAATTTGTAAACAGTAGATTTTCAGGGTTTTTACTGTACAAACTTCTTAAACCATCATTCAAGTA
Organism: Pristis pectinata; assembly: GCF_009764475.1. Taxonomy (NCBI): domain Eukaryota; kingdom Metazoa; phylum Chordata; class Chondrichthyes; order Rhinopristiformes; family Pristidae; genus Pristis; species Pristis pectinata. The sequence continues at coordinate 22,294,599 of NC_067410.1, forward strand.
AACAGTTATAATTCCACATATAATTCAAATTTACATTCAGTAATTTTCATTCCAGGGGAGGAAAAGCAAAATAGCCTTCAAAAATCTAATGGGAAAAAAAAGCTATATCACGATCACAATGCTCCATGGAGATGAGGAATATTTGAGTGTCCCAATTTCCTTTTAGTCTTCTCTAAAAGTTTATAGGTAAAGAAAGACTTGTTTATACAACACTGTACATTAAGCATTCACCACTCCTCTTCTTACTATTGTTAAAATTAAGTATAGAATTTATATTCAGAATTTGATGGTACAAGTAAATCAAGAACTGGAATTATTTTTCTTATAAGCTTGTTTACATTTAGCATTAACAATAGGACAAAATTGTGGGGAGGGGAGGGGTTAAATCAGCAGGTAAGATAGCAACTGTGAAGAGAGAAACAATTAGTATCACATATTAATGACCTATCATTGGAACACATCTGTTAACTGTTTCTCTCCAAAAATACTAGATGATCAAAATATTTCCAGCATCTATACTGAAACAAAATACTATAAAGTTTACATTTCCAATTTTGCTTGGCTGAATATAGCTTTGCGAGTCAAGTTACACATCTCTTAAGAATAACATTTTGCTGTAATAAAATAGTAATAAAAATATTAAGAAATAATTTTTCCTCATCCCTTATTTAACAGTTTTCATACCACCTGATTTTAAACCAAATATTCCAACTTGTATTTCCTGGGTCAGATTCTGCAAATCCTTTGAGGAACCACTCTGCTGCCTGTACTGTTAATCAAGCAAAGCAGGCAAAAAATTTGAAATGTAGTAGTGTGGAAAAATGTGATTTTTCCTGCCAAAACAGACAAAAAAAGCAGTTTAAGTATAATACCCAAGTGGTTGGAGATTTCAGAATTTTGCAATGGAGAGATCCTGGGTAACTCAGCATACAATTCACAGAAGGCTAGCATGCAGGTTCTGCAAGTAATTAGGAAAGCTAACAGAATTCCGTTTATTGCTGGGCAAGTTGAATGCAAAAAAAATAGAAAGCTTATGTTTCAGTTATTGCTACATTAGAGTAATGTGTATAAGCACTGATTTCATTTAGGTATGTAAATGCACTGGAAGCAGTTCAGAGAATGTTACTAGACTGATAGAATGAATAGGTTGTCTCATAAGGAAAGGTTGGACAAGCTAAGCTTGTATCCACTGGAGTTAAGAGGAGGGGCTTTAACTAAAACACAAGATCCTAAGGGGTCTTGACAAGACAGATGTGGAAAGAATGTTTCTTCTATAGGGATTACTATTAAACAAAAGGGAAAGTTCATTTAAGAGATGAAGCAAAATGATATTCTGAGGCTTAAGTGTCTTTGGAACTCTTTCTCAAAGGCAGCAGAAGCAGAGCCTTCAGATATTTTTAGGACAGATAGTTTCCTGATAAACTAGGTGGAAGGTTACCAAAGGGAGATGGGAATGAGATTAGCCAGATTCTTATTAAAGGGAGTAGCAGGATCAAGGAGCCAAGTGGCTTACTCTTGTTTCTAATTGTGTGTATGTATGTATGTTCAGAGAATTCCCAAATACCACATAGAGAGTGCCATGCCATTTCAAGTACCCAATGGCTAAAAATGCACCCCCCCCCCAAAGTAATTCTTTGAAATGCTAATTAATGATGTAATCAAGGCTCTGGCCTATGAGTAAGGTCTTGTTTCTGTTTACAAGGATTATTCTCTTGGTTTTAGTCTGCACCATCTCAAATGCAAGAACATTGAAGGCACTATGCAAGGATTGTCCACAGCATTGTTAAAATTTTACCATTTCGTCTTTTGCCATTTTTGCAATGTTCCTCAACATTATGTTGATTTTGATAACTGCTGTTTTACATTGGACTGTGCACAAATTTAGAACTCTTAAATCTCTGCATTTCCAAATTTCCAGAAAAGCATTTGATAAGGTACCACACCATAAGTAAAAGCTTTATGTAGGAAGAAACATCTTGACATGCATTTAAGATTGGCTCACTACAGGAAATAGAGTCGACACAAATGTGTCTTTTTCTGGTTGTCAAGATGCAATTAGCAGCATGCCATAGGGATCAGTGATAGGACTTCACCCTTTTACCATTTATACACATGACCTGGTTATGAAGGCACCCAAGGTATGGTTGCTAAATTTGCTGTTGACACAAATGAGGAAAGTTAGTTGTGAAGACAACACAAGGAATACAGACATGTTAAGTGGCCAAAGATCTGACAAAGGAAGTACAATGTGAGAAAATGTGAAATTGTCCATTTTGGCAAGGAAAATAAAAACACCACCTAAATGGTCAGAGACTCTAAAATCTGGGTGTCCAGTGCATGTAGGTACTGCAAGTTATTAGGAAAGCTAACAGAATCCTCATTTGTATATGGCACTGAGACACCACATCTGGAGAAGTATGTTTAGTAAAGTTCTTCTTATTCAAGGAAGAATGCAAATGTATTGGAAACAACGTAGAGGATGTTTACTAGACAGTTACTGATATGGACAGGTTGTCTTAAGAGATTGAGCAGACTAGGCTTTTATCTACTGGAGCTTAGACGAGGGGACTTGACTAAAATGTACAAGATCCTGATAGAACTTGGCAGGATGGATGTGGAAAGGATTTCCTCGTGGGAGATTACAGAATGAGGAGGTCATAGTTTTAAAAAAGAAATCAGGGGTCACTCATTGAAACAAAATTCTTTCTTGGTAGCAAGTTTTTGAGGAAGTCTTGGAATATTTTTAAGGCAGTGGCAAAAGGGTGAAAGGTTGCTGGAAGTAGGCAGCAATGAGGAGTTGGGATTAGAAATCAGATCAACCATGATTTTATTGAATGGCAGAACAGGCTCAAGAGGATGAATGGCATATTCCCTCTCCTACACTATTTTCATATTGTTTGTATATAAATGTCATTAGCTACTGTTCAGCCTATCCTATCCCTATTTATTTATCCTTCAATTTCTGGCTTGCCTCCATTGATTCAACTAGCCTTTTGGGCTTGGCAGCAGTGACCCTCTCACTCAGTCTTTCCAAACCATTACCCATTTTTTTTATAGTCTCAGTTAATTTGGTTTTACATTTTCATCCAAATTTTGCTTTGAAATTAGTTGGCCAATTCTGTATGAAAATTCCCTTTGGAAGTCTGAGTGCACAACTTGAGTTTACTACTGTCAATTTTGGTTAACATGACCCTAAAGAAATTAAAATGGCTTCTTCCCTTTTGTTAAAATGTTATCAGAAATTTGGGTTATCTGTATAATCAGTTCGATTGTTGTCTGGCAAAGAATTCAGCACAAGCACATTCAAAATTGATGATCAATTCCAGATTTCACTTTCACACCATAACTTGCTTTGTAAAGATTCAGCCCAAGATAATGGAGCAGTCTCTGAAGCTTACTAACTTCCAAAAGCAGTCTAAATATATCTGTATTTCACTTCCATATAATGGAGTTATTTTACTGATTAACATACTGACAATGACATTGCTTGCTAGAAAAAGACAAGAGCTGAGAAATAACAAAAGCACCACCCGTAACATTGTGTGATTTGGGGATTTGTTTTTGCATCTTGATTTTAAAGCAATTCCCAAAATGTCCTCCAGGTGACTTCTCACCCTCCTCACATTTAAATAGGATAACTCACTGTTAGTTATTTCACATTTTCCAGATACCAAATGCGTAAAATGAGATGACAGTATAAAAAGGATCACTGTGCTCATTATAGGCAAAACAATTAAAAGATTTTTGTTGCAACTTCATTGCAGCATGGCCAGTTAAAATGTATTTAAAATGTGTGCAACTCACCATGTCATCTAATGGCAGTACGAAGATGTACACTGCAGCTTTTTAGTGAGTTTCACTATTGGAAGCCATCTACCACCTATAGTTTCTTGGGCACAGACATCAAAAAAGTGTTCTGTGCACCACTAGATGTGGTATTGCATGTTTCAAAACATCCTCTTTTTAGGCAGTCCCTCTAGATTGAGGAAAACTTGCTTTAACTTTGTTTCATGGGTTCTGAGGTGGCTGATGAAGCCAATGTGGAAACTGCAGTCTTCTGAAGATAGGCAAGTGGTGTCTGATAAGGCAAGCAGGTGGATAGTTTGTAAGGTGGCAAGTAGGTTCCACCACTTACACAGGGGGTGTGTTCCCAATCCATGGCCTCAAGGTTCTCAATACCAGAGGGACTGTTCCTTCTATACATGAAGCAGTCAGGGACCAAAGATTCCCAGGAGATAACAAAGTTTCTTCAATGCATCTTTGAGAACACCCTTGAATCATTTCCTCTGTCCACATGATAGAGGCAGTTAAGAGCTGGAAAATGTGCTTTTAGACAAGGTTTTCAGGACACTCACTAGTTCTACACATGGAAGCCATGTGCACCAACTAACAACAATCATAGGGTGGAGTAAGAGGGGGGTGTAAAGGGGCTGTCAGATACCAGAATGAAGTACCATTCAATTCAGCCAAGTACTTGTACCATTTCAACTTTCATCATGTTTTGGGTTTCGTTTCAGCGAACTTCAAAGTAGCTAAGTGTTTTTCTTCTCTCTAATCGGGAATAGTGGGGCAAGGCTGTGCAGGTGCGTGATGTAAGCAGGTAGCGTGTGAGCAGTTTAAAAAGACTGCCATAACCAGCGGGCAGCGGAGTGAGAGGTAGCAAAATGACTGGGCTTTGGCTCAACAGGCTTAAGCAGTAAAGGGCGAGGCGAGATCCACTTATCTATCATTCTCTTCAGCATCAAGAGGCGGAAACCATCTGCAACAACACTGGTGAGTAGCTGGTAAGTAAAGGTAAGGTTTACTGTTATTATTATAACTTTTAATTAGACTACAGCTAGTTAGGGAAGAAAATAGTTCAGATGGAGGGCAAGGCAATGTGCTGCAGCTGTATGATGTGGGAGCTAGTGGACCTTGCTGTGGACCACGGTGACATCTGCAGTAAGTGCACGAGGCTGAGGAACTTCGGCTCAGAATTGATGAGCTGGAGTTGCAGCTTCAAACACTGTGGAACATCAGGGAGGGAGAGAGCTATGTAAATGCTGTGCATCAGGAGGCAGTCATCCCCCCCACCTTTTTTTTTAGAGCAGGTACTTCTAAGGTCCAGGAGACACAGAGATGGGTGACTGTCAGGGGAAAGAAAGAGAAGGGGAACAGGCAGACAGTGCAGAGGACCCCGGAGGCTGTTCCCCTCAATAACAGGTATTTCACTTTGGATGCTGTTGAGGGGGATGACCTACAGGGGTCAAGTAGCAGAAGTCAGGTCTCTGGCACTGGGACTGGTCCTGCTGCTCAGAAAGGAAGGGAGGAGGAGGGGGGCAATAGTGATAGGGGACTCAATAGTCAGGGGAACAGACAGGAGGTTCTGTGGACGTGAGCAAGAATCCCAGATGGTATGTTGCCTCCCAGGTGCCAGGGTCCAGGACGTCTCTGATCAGGTCCACAGCATTCTTGAGCGGGAGGGAAAGCAGCCAGAAGTCATAGTACATGTTGGTACCAACGACCTAAGTAGAAAGAGGGATGAGGTCCTGCAGAGCGAGTTTAGGGAGCTAGGCAGAAGGCTGAAGAACAGGACCTCAAGGGTAGCAATCTCAGGATTGCTGCCAGTGCCATGTGATAGTGAAGGTAAGAATAGGAGGAAATGGCAGATGAATACATGGCTGAGGAGTTGGTGCAGGGGGCAAGGTTTTAGATTTTTGGATCATTGGGATCTCTTCTGGGGAAGGTGGAACCTGTACAGAATGGACGGGTTACACCTGAACTCGAGGGGGACCAATATCCTTGCAGGCAGGTTTGCTAGTGTGGTTCAGGAGGGTTTATATGAGTTTATGAGGGGGATGGGAACCAGAGGGGTAGGTCAGTGGAAGCAGTGCATGGAGTAAAGTCAGATCTAACAATATAGAGAGGCTTTGAGGAAGGAGAAGCAGAGTATAAAGTATAAAAGTAGTAAGGTGGATGGGCTAAAGTGCATTTACTTAAATGCAAGCATCATCAGGAATAAGGGTGGTGAACTGAGAGCTTGGATAAATACATGGAACTATGATATTGCAGCTCTTGCAGAGACTTGGCTGTCACCAGGGCAGGAATGGATATGAATATTCCTGGATTTCAGTGTTTTAAAAGGGATAGTGGGGGTGGGGGGGGTGAGGAGAAGAGGAGGAGAGGTGACACTACTGGTCAGGGATACTGTTACAGCTGCAGAAAGGGTGGATAATGTAGAAGGATCCTCTCTAGTGTCAGTATGGGTGGAAGTTAGGAACAAGAAAGGAGCAATTACTCTACTGGAAGTATTCTATAGGTCCCCTTGTAGAAGCAAGCATACTGAGCAGATTAGGAGGCAGATTTTGGAAAGGTGCAATAATAATATGGTTACCATAAGAGACTTCAACTTCCCAAATATTGATTGGCACCTGCTTAGTACCAAAGGTTTAGACGGGGCAGAGTTTGTTATGTGTGTCCAGGACAGATTCCTGTCACAGTATATTGACAGGCCGACTAGAGGGAATGCCATATTAGATCTAGTATTAGGTAACGAACTGGGTCAGGTGACAGATTTCTCAGTGGGTGACCATTTGGGGGACAGTGACCACCGCTCCCTAACCTTTAGCATTGTCATGGGCAGGGATAGGAGCAAACAGGAAAATATTTAATTGGGGAAGGGCAAATTATGAGGCTACAAGGCTAGAACTTGTGAGTGTAAATTGTGATGACATTTTTGAAGGGAAATGTACTATGGAGATGTGGTTGTTGTTCAGGGATCTCTCGCAGGATGTTAGGGATAAATTTGTCCCGGTGAGGCAGAGAAGGAATGGCAGGGTGAAGGAACCATGGGTGACAAGAGGTGGAACAACTAGTTAGGAGAAAGAAGGCAGCATATACAAGGTGTAGGCAGCAAGGATCAAATAGGGCTCGAGGGATATAGGGTAGCAAGGAAGAAACTTAAGAAGGGGCTAAGGAGAGCAAGGAGGGGACATGAAAAGGCCTTGACGAGTAGGGTTAAGGAAAACCCCAAGGCTTTTTTCTACATACGTGAAGAGCAGAAGGATGACGAGAGTAAAGGTAGGACCGATTAGAGACAAAGGTGGAAAGATGTGCCCGGAAGCTGTGGAAGTGGGTGAGGTCCACAATGAATACTTCTCCTCAGTATTCACCAAGGAGAGGGGCCTTGACGCTGAGGACAGTGTTGGTAAGGTTAATGTTCTGGAGCACGTAGATATCAAGAGGAAGAATGTGTTGGAGTTGTTCGAAAATATTAGGACAGATAAGTCCCCGGGGCCCGACAGAATATTCCCCAGGCTGCTCCGCGAGCCAAGGGAGGAAATTGCTGAACCGTTGGTTAGGATCTGAGTCCTCGTTGTCCACGCGAATGGTACCGGAGGATTGGAGGGTGGCAAATGTTGTCCCCTTATTCAAAAAAGGTAGTAAGGGATAGTCCGGGGAATTATAGACCAGTGAGCCTTACATCTGTGGTGGGCAAGCTGTTGGAAAGGATTCTTAGAAATAGGATCTACGGGCATTTAGAGAATCATGGTCTGATCAGGGACAGCCAGCATGGCTTTGTGAAGGGAAGATCATGTCTCACAAGCTTGTTAGGGTTCTTTGAGGTGGTGACCAGACAGATTGATGAGGGTAGTGCAGTAGGTGTGGTCCTACATGGATTTTAGTAAGGCATTTGACAAGGTTCCACATGATAGGCTTCTTCAGAAGGTCAGAGGGCATGGCATCCAGGGAGGCTTGACTGTGTGGATTCAGAATTGGCTTGCCTGTAGAAGGCAGAGGGTTGTGATGGAGGGAGTGCATGCAGATTGGAGGGCTGTGACTAGCGGTGTCCCATAAGGATCGGTTCTGGGACCTCCACTTTTCATGATATTTACTAATGACTTGGATGAGGGGGTAGAAGGGTGGGTTGGCAAGTTTGCAGACGACAAAGGTTGGTGGTGTTGTGTACCGTGTGGAGGATTGTCGAATCCTCCACACTGTCCACAACACCACCTGCCAGAATCTCACTGCAACCCCACAGAAGCTGGCAAGCACAGTCCCATGCACTCCCACTGCTTCTCCAACCCCCGGCAAAATCCGCCCCACCCACCCGCCAGACTCTCACTGCAACCCCACAGGAGCCAGGCTGAGAAGTGGCAGACGGAGTTCAATCCAGAGAAGTGCGAGGTGGTACACTTTGGAAGGACAATCTCCAAGGCGGAGTACAAAGTTAATGGCAGGATTCTGGGTAGTGTGGAGGAGCAGAGGGATCTGGAGGTTCATATCCACAGATCCCAAAGTTACCTCACAGGTGGATAGGGTAGTTAAGAAAGTTATGGGATGTTAGCATTCATAAGTCGTGGGATCGAGTTTAAGAGCCGCGAGGTAATGATGCAGCTTTACAAAACTCTGGTTAGACCACACTTCGAGTACTGTCCAGTTCTGGTCGCCTCATTATAGGAAGGATGTGAAAGCTTTGGAAAGGGTGCAGAGGAGATTTACCAGGATGTTGCCTGGTTTAGAGAGTATGCATTATGAGGGGAGACTAAGGGAGCTAGGGCTTTACTTTTTGGAAAGGAGGAAGATGAGAGGAGACATGATAGAGGTATACAAAATATTAAGAGGAATAGATAAAGTAGACAGCCAGCACCTCTTTCCCAGGGCACCAATGCTCAAGACAAGAGGGCATGACTAAGTAATGGGTGGGAAGTTCAAGGGAGATATCAGACGGAGGTTTTTTTTTAAACCCAGAGTGTGGTTGGGACATGGGGTGCACTGCCTGGGGTGGTGGTGGAGGTAGGTACATTGGTCAAATACAAGAGATTGCTAAATAAGCATATGGAGGAATTTAAAATAGAGGGATATGTGGGAGGAAGGGGTTAGATGGTCTTAAGAGAGGATTAAAGGTCAGCACAACATTGTGGGTCGAAGGGCCTGTAGTGTGCTGTATTGTTCTATGATCATAATATCTAAAGTGCAACAATCTGCAGCTGAGGTCAAAACCTTGGGCAGGAACACTGAATAATTTCATAGTAGGCACCCTCCTTGTACAGTCCTCAGGTCAAAGATAATACTTCTACTCAAATTATATGGGTTCTGACACTAAAGGAGGACTTCCAAACTGCGTGCAAATGACAGGACCTGTCCATTGGAGCTGCCTAAGGGTAATTAGGGTTTAAATGATAGAGTTGGCATAGGAGAGGATGCTAATATCTGTTTTACAGTAGATTTGGAGGATTTCGTGGAGATAGCATTGATGCTTTGAGATATTACAGATAATTCACATCTCAAAGTATACAAGAGAACAGAGATCAATTTAGCCAGGTGGACTATGAATTTTGGGCCAGGGAGACCACCTTGATCTTCTTCGAAAACCAAAGACCGTGCTGGTGCACTGAATGCAATGGCAGATTTCATCAATGGCTACCCATTTGTCTTGTTGATTAGGCCACTTCCAAGCTTCCTACTGAAGTGAAGTTCCAGCATTGGGGCAAGATTGAGAAAAAAACTGAAGCAATGTTGCAGCCTTGTTTAACATCATCCTGCACTGGGATTGGGTCAGCTGTCATTAATATCACAGCTTGCATGCCATCATTCAGCAGATGAAAGACGGAGATCAATTTCTCTTGGCAGCCAAATTTGAGAAGGATGCTCCATCAGCATCTTCAACTGATGAAATCAAAGTCCATACATGGTGATTGGTGCATAACTTCACTTGCAGTTGACACATAGGGAAGATCACATCCATTGTCTCTCCAGATTTAGGGGAAAAGCTTTGAGACTACTCACTGGTAAGATGCGGTTGATACATCCTGGTGTCAAACTGCATCTACAGTTACTGGATATGGCTTCAACTCCTTTTTTCATGGTCACGATTACTGTGTCAGACATAACATGTTCTGCTCTTCCCAGATGCAAGAGATGAAGTTGTGAATGTGACTAAAGTTCCTCTCCACAAAGTTTTCAAATTGCTAGTTGCAGACTGTAGAAACCTGATCCAGGCATTTGATCAGAATCAAAAAGTGCAATGTGGTCATAAATTTGGACAGAACTGAATTAGAACCCAATTAAGATATAATATGCTGAGCTGTGAAGAAAGCTATGATTAGTTAACATTTTAGCTCCAAAATTCAACAGCTAGGTTAGCTAAAAACAGATTTGTTCTCTCCAGCCCTCCCCCTTCTCTGCAACTTAAAAGATCATCACTTTTTGTGAAAGCACACAGTCTTCTTCCCAGGAAAAGGGTGCTTAAAACAAGAGGGCACAGGTTTAAGATCAGAGGCAAAAGGTTTAAACCATAGAACCACACAGCACAAAACAGGCCCTTTGGCCCACCATGTTGTGCCGTCCATCAAACCACCCTCACACTATCTAACCCTTTCCTCCCACATATCCCTCTATCTCACATTCCTCCATATGCCTATCCAACAAACCCTTGAACCTGTCCAATGTATCTGCTTCCACCACCACCCCAGGCAGTGCATTCCATGCACCAACCACTCTCTGGGTGAAAAACCTCCCCCTGACATCTCCCCTGAACCTCCCACCCATAACCTTAAAGCCATGCCCTCATCTTAAGCATTGGTGCCCTGGGAAGGAGGCGCTGGCTGTCTACTCTATCTATTCCTCTCAATATTTTATATACCTCTATTATGTCTCCTCTCATCCTCCTCCTTTCCAGTGAATAAAGCCCTAGCACCTTAAGCCTTTGCTCATATTCCATATGCTCTAATCCAGGCAGCATCCTGGTAAATCTCCTCTGCACCCTCTCCAACGCCTCCGCATCCTTCCTATAATGCGACGACCAAAACTGAACAGTACTCTAAGTGTGGTCTAACTAGAGTTTTGTAAAGCTGCATCATCACTTGGCGGCTCTTAAACTCAATCCCACGACTTGTGAAAGCTAACATCCCATAGGCCTTCTTAACTGCTCTATCCACCTGTGAGGCAACTTTCAGTGAACTGTGAATATGAACCCCCAGATCCCTCTGCTCCTCTACACTGCCAAGTACCTTGCCATTTACCCTGTACTCTGCCCTGAAGTTTGTCCTTCCAAAGTGTACCACCTCACACTTCTCCGGATTGAAAAAGGGACATCAGGGGCAGCTTCTGCACACAAAGGGTGGTGCCTGTTTGAAATGAGCTGCCATAAATTGTATTGAGGCAGACACATTAGCAACATTCAAAAGCTATCCAGGTAAGTACATGGATAGGAGGATAAAAGGTTATGGGGCAAAAGACAGGCAGATGGGACTCTCAGTCAGCATGGACAAGTTGGGCTGAAGGTTGTTTCCATGCTGTACAACTATGACTTGTTTCTTTCACAACAGATGTGGCCTGACTTGCTGAATATTTGTCTCCAGTGATAGAAAGAAATTGATTCAGTTCTTTGTTCCAGTTTTGTTCCCTCTGCCCATCACTGAGCCCAATTTGAGGTTCTCTTTCATACCTATATGCTTTAAGACATCATTTAAGCCTCGTGACCAAATCCTGTTCTCTCAACACCTTCCTTTAATTGTTCTTGTAAGTGGTCATTTGGATTCAATCCCTATAAAGCATTAGGAACCCCTGCCCTTAAATTTTGAATTTGCTGACTTCCAAATCAGTACTTTTTCCAAACAGCTCCCTTTCAGTGACTTTTAACCTCTCCCACAAGGCCAAAATGACCTCATTATCCACAAAAGGCATTCTGAACTGAAATCTTTCCAGTTTTTTTCATCTTATATAATTCTGATGCAATACTTCACCAGCACTTGTCCAATATGATTGCACTTGCCATTAACTAAGGCATTTTTGAAAGTATGTACTCGGCAGATTTTCAGTATTTTCTGCAATTCTACTCAAAATTGACCATGGAAGACACGTGTCAACTTAGAACATTAACCTTCAATAAGCATGCACACATGCAAGTTATTAATGGTAGAACATTTGGACAAGCCCTGCTCCAAGTTTTGAGGTTGAGAGCTTCAAGTTCCTAGGAGTGAACATCACCAATAGCCTGTCCTGGTCCAACCACAGACTCTATGGTCAAGAAAGTGCACCAGTGCCTCTAGTTCCTCAGAAGGCTAAAGAAATTTGGCATGTCCCCTTTCACCTCACCAATTTTTTTTATAGATGAACCATAGAAAGCATCCTATACAGATGCATCACAGCTTGGTATAGCAACTGCTCTGCTTGAGACCACAAGAAACTGCAGAGAGTTGTGTACACAGCTCAGCACATCAGGGAAACCAGTCTCCCCTCCATGGACTGTCTATACCTCTCACTGCCTCAGTAAAGCAGTCAACATAATCAAAGACCCCACCCATCCCGGACACTCTTCTTTCACCCCCCCCCCCCCCCATTGGGCAGAAGATACAGAAGCCTGAAAGCACGTACCACCAGGCTCAAGGACTGCTTCTATCATGCCATTTAATATTAGACTATTTAGTCGTCCCCGGTACGATAAGAATGGACTCTAGACCTGGCAATCTACCTCATCATGGCCTTGTATCTTATTGTCTGCCTGCACTGCATTTTCTCTAACTGTAACACTTTATTCTACTTCGTTATTGTTTTCCCTTGTACTACCTCAATGCACTGTGATGAAATTATCTATATGGATGGCATGCAAGACAATTTTTCACTGAACCTCAGTACATGTGACAATAATAACATAACTATTAGTCACATGTACATCAAAACATAGTGAAATACATCTTTTGCGTAGAGCGTTCTGGGGGCAGCCTGCAAGTGTCGCCATGCTTCTGGCGCCAACATAGCATGCCCACAACTTCCTAACCTGTACATCTTTGGAATGTGGGAAGAAACCCACACAGACATGGGTCCTTACAGACAGTGGCTGGAATTGAACCCGGGTCGCTGCTGCTGTAATAGCGTTATGCTAACCGCTACACTACCTTTGAATTTGCTCTGTCCAAACCAATTTATCTTGGCTGAAAAGAATTTAGTACATGGGGAGTGCTATACTGTTAGAGATACCATGCATGCAAAGCTGTCAAGTTAAAACCATACAATCCATTTCAAATCATTAGTCTTTTAATCAATTTAAGCAGCAATCAAATCGCCCCCAAACTCATCTATTTTACCCTAAACCTATGTACATAGTAGTTTTTCTTTAAATTATACACCAAATCATCCTTTAACCTAATATCCTATTTGCCTTCAAAATTTCCTTCATCTTTCAGTGGATATCAACTTCATTATCAAAGAGTGTGCTTAGTGCCTCACAGACTGGCTTGGAACATAAGTTGACAGTTGTCCGAGTTATAACCTTCATGATTAAAAGGATGCCAAGTGTTTTTTTTGAAGTAGAGTTATCTGGTTTTCAATTAACAACATGCAAACACCATACATAAAGGTTAAAGGTGCAATTTAATAGCAGCATAAAAATAATAGCCCAGTTGTGAACAAACCATTTCATTTTGGTTAATAGCTGCCCATGGGCATTTACGTTGCAACTTACTACCATTGAGTGTATAAGCATGCTCTAAAGCAGACTTGGTTTGAATAAGATCACAAGATCACTGAGATGCAGAGCCTAAATCCGGAAGTGCAAGTTAGAACAAAAAAGTTATATACAGAGATCAATATAAAAGATGGAAATAAAGATAACAACAGGAAAAGAAAAGTTAAGTCCCAACAAAATCTTGAATAATAAAGCCTACTGGATTATTACTCAACATGTAGAAGTTCATTTTCAGCACTAGAGTTGTTTGGTAGTAATAAGGAGTCACTTTAAAAATTCACTTACAATCCAAATCACAAACCCCAATCTATTCTGGGACATTTAGTATGTGGCTAATTGGTGAATATCACACCTTTCATGCAACATCAAGTCCTCAGTGGAAAATTTTAGTGAAGCTTATGCAGGAGCATGCAGATCAGACAACACTTCCCAACTACCACATTTTAACACTAGTTTGAAAATATTGGAAGGTGCTGTCTAATTTACTCCATAACAATGACGGGTGGTAGTTTCATTGCTGGTATTACAAAATCCAGGTAAATGATAGCCAGCAAAAGGTCAATAAGTAATTCCAGCAAATCAATGACAAGAAGAGGCTATAAACTCAATTGCCACATGAGATTAACAGAAATCCTCTACCACTATAGCCCAGCCACCCTCTCACACCCAACAATCTAATAATACAAGTTTTCAGAAGGAATCCAGCCCCCACATAAATTTTTAGAATCTTAAATACTTTATCAAAAATTACATTGATCCACATGCATTTAAGGCAACTAATGTCTAAAATGTAGTATCAATGCAAAGCTGTTTCACTTAACAATACAATCATAGTTCAAATGCAAATTAAATTCAGAATCTGTGAGGAAGATAATATTATAAAAATTTAGCATCAATGTGAAGTAGAAACTACTTGGCATCATACAAGCTGAAGTACTGCTTATAATCAAATGTTTTCAGGAGTTCTGGCTTGCAAATCTTGCACATTACCCAGAACACCAGGTGCATTGTTACCACAATCATAAACACTATTAGTCTAATAACTTCAGCCAGCACTAAATGCTCAAGGGAACATTACTTTCCATCTTAGCAATGTGAACTTACTTGCCAGCGGCTCTATTTTTTTGTAAATATATATTTAGTCATAACCTTGTTAGTTTTGCTAAATAACCAAGTGCACAGTATATGTTCAACAATGCCAAGAATTCCTTCTAATATCCTTCTAATATCCAACTAATATCTTTTTGGAAACATGAAGGATCATTCAAACAATTTATTCATGCTGTGATATGTAGATATTTGAGAGCAAGATAAGCTAATCCTTGTTCTATTTTGTGGAACAAAATAATTTTGTGGTTTACCTTCCTTTAACATTCCCAGAAACACTACAAGCTTAACATCTTTAATAAGTTGCCAACTAAGGTTTAGTTATACTTTAGAGAAATAGCAAATCTGGTTCCCAAAACTGGCTCTGATACTTTTAAGAATGGTCACAAAATATGCTTAAGAAATTGTTCCTACTTAATCCATCCCAATCGCCTTTTGATTTACTATATACTCAAAACAAATCAATTAATGGTGCAAGCACCTTTAGCTGTAACCAATGCTTAAATTTTATGCATTTCAGAATGCCAAAGTCATAGATTTCTTCCCTATCATTATCAATAATACTAGTTTGTCTGAATGCTGATTGTGTTTTTGAACACGATCAAAATTTAGGGGAAAGATCCTTTTTATTGCATTTTTACTCCATGTTCACTCCTACAAATTGTTAAAATAACTTAATTGGTTAACTACTGCAGTGGCAGTTCTGATAAGTGGTCAATGATGTGGGAGCTCTCTTCATGGATTTTGCTTCGCCTGATCATCATCTCCAGCATGTTCTGTTGTTCTTCCAGATTTCCAGCATCTGCAGTTCTTTACTTTTCATTTATGCAGAGTCATAAAATGGCAAAGCATTCCAAGACATTTCACGGGATTTTTATCAAACAATAATTCTTGAACCTTAGGGAGAATTTAGAGAAGACAGTCAAAAGCTTGGTCAAAGAGGCAAGTAGGAGCAGGAAAGGTAGAAGCTAAGGGGTTTAGGGATTTCATTCCACAACTTAAAATATTTGGCAGCTGCCACCAACAATACAGCAAGTAAACCTCACTGTGATGATGGGACAAGAACCAGAAAAGTGCCAATGTCTCCATTTTTGGTCTGGAGGCAATTACAGCGATAAAAACAACAAAGGAGGATTTGAAAACAAACAGGAATTTTAAAAATCATAGTAGTGTTTACTCAGAAACACAATCTACTATGGTTCTTGCATCTGAAGACTTGCCATCGAGACTTGCATGAAATTATGGAGGTGAATCCACAGAAGGACAATGACTCAGCTGCTTTCCTATTGAATTTTTCAACATTTTAATGGAAGTACAGATTATGACCAAATGTTTAATATTAGAATAGATCAACTGATGCACTCTTTTCATTTCAGTACACAGTTCAATTGCCAGTAGCACCACTTGGAAGAGGCAAACACTCAAATCTGGTAAGCAATTGTATCAGCTAACTTGAAGAACATAACTAGTTGTCAAGTTGCAGCATATCACTGATGCAGCAAATTACCTCAGCCACCAATGCAACCTGAAAAACTCAATCTAGATCTCAATTTAGAGACAAAGGCAAAAGTACTAATTAAAAATCTTTAATCAGTTTTAAAATTCGTCTCCCAAACTATTGATAGTTGTTTCCTTTGTACTTTCACCTGCAATCCTCATACCAAGGAAAAAAATTTTAAAAGGTAAAGAAAATTCAAATTGGAAAGAACAGAAATATGGTTAAAAGTTTTTAAAACACTGCTCCATGCTATTTCAAATCTTATTGATAAAATACACTGCAAAGAGTAAAAGGGAATAGAATACTGAGTTAGGGTATGTGCTTAGGAAAATTTGTGAAGGCTTTAAAAAGGGAGGTAGGTGAAGAAGTGACATTTATAGAAATTGAGAGAGCATAGGGGAATTTGCGGCATTGAACTAATTTAAGTTTTGGGGGAAAAACATTCTAAACAATGCAATCAATTGTAGTGAGCTCATATAGATTCAGGAAACATTGGTTTGATGGGCAAGTTGAGTTTAGTGAAAAAGAACATACAACCACAACATTGTGCACCAGTTGGCTTTTATAGTGGACTGTGTACTGATACCTGCAGAAAAAGGTGGCTAACTGTAGCTGAGTGGATAGACAGTACAAGAGTTGGTGCTTCACAATTCCAGAAATTGACCAGAACTGTTGTGTACCAGTATGCTTTGAGACAACAAGCTAAGTGCATAAGCTGTGCAACAATGAAGGCACAGAGTCATGGAGACATCTAACCTCCTGTGGCTTATAGCAGTCATACTGTCCTGAAATAGGTTCTTCCTGTTCCAAGAGACTTTTGGAAATACTAATATGCAGAAGTTTGTGCATGTTTACATGTGACATTTTATGTCAATATAGGGATAGCTTGTTTCAACAACTGAAAGCAGATGCAGGGAACTTTTCAGGATTTATTTCCCCAGCTGATATGTACCTTATTGAAGGTTTCAATAACACAAATAAGAATTATATTTACAAAGGTGCATTCAAAAAATTGAATACAAGAAGCTATTTCAGATGCAAAAATAGATATACCCATCATGAACAAGAGCATCTAGACTGCAAAAATACCAACACAATACATCAAGGCATGTTGACAACTGAAAATGTAAATACATATAATGCAACCTTAATTTTTCACCATCTGCTTAATCCTTTTCTTCTTAGCCAAAATAGAAGGTAGCATCCACTCACAATACCAATTATCCAATCCCTTTTACTGGAAAAAAAACTAATTAACACAAACATGGCATTTAGCAGAATAGCACCTGCTTCCTAGGTCAAGTCACTGAAGTAAGGTTTAAGGCTAAACACAGCAATTCCAGCATTAATGATGATTATACCACTTTGTACAGGTTCAACTGCTTTTCAAGAACACTACAGAGCACGAGAAATTCAGAGAAAAAAAGTTTTACTCAAAAGCTTAGAATATTCATGTTTGGATTACTCAGGTCAATTATTCAATAGTGAAAAAAATTAATTATATTTCACTGCAGATATGAAAACAAAGGCACCAACAAGAACTCAAAAAACCATCACTGCTCACGCTTACCAGCCTAACAAATTTGAGTGAAAATTAAAATGCAACACCTACCTAGAGGCAAAATTTAAGTTATATATAAAAATGAATATTAAAATGATGCACTTGCTTACATACATTTCTTCTGATCTTCGTGCAAACCGTTTCCTTGATCACCTATGTCAAACCTCCATAACCTTACAATTTTTCAGTTCATCGTTACATAGTGTCAATAGCTACACAGCATCAAGACGAAGCAGAGATCAGCAAGTACTGAGTAATGATTAAAAGTTCCCTAATTTGGTAAACACTTGTTTTCTAAAACATTTTCAATACCTATTATGGTTAGTCAGCTACAATAATGTGCTATGCATAACTTTAGATCAAGAGATACAAAACTTCTGACTACCTGCCATTACTCAAAATTACAACTCCTGATCACATTCTCTGGGTTAAAACAGCTACCTCATTCCTACACTTCACAGCTCACTGAAGGAGATGGTATGAATGTTAAATCACACCCAGAATCTATGCTGCAGGTTATTCTCCAGAATTGGAGTCTTCAAGAAAAAAAAAGACTAGGGAAGCTGCACTACTTGGATAGCAATCAATTATCTTGGGATCTTTGAGGTTTGTATTGATATCATCCTTTTGCGAATGCACCAAACAGGAAGATTGCAACCACTGAGCCCCAAATTGCTGAATAGTGGCAGCTTTGAAAGATGTGCATGGAACATCCTCGCTCAATTGAAAAACTCATCAGGGCAAGCGAGTACACTCCACAAATCTCCACCTCGGTTTGAGAGGGAATGGAAGAACTAGTTCTGGATCTCGAGAACTTTTTATTAAAAAGCATTAACAGGCAGGGGGGTCTGGAATGCCCAGCCAGGATTAGTAACAGAGGCAGATTCATATGCAACATTCAAAAGAGATGGATATGCATCAGAAAAGAAATTTGCAGGGCTATGGGAGCTTGACTAGATGCACTGTTCTCACATTGTACTAGTATGCACCCAACAGACCAAATAGCCTCCTTTCTAATTACAGCCATTCCATGATGCTTATAGAAGATCAACCCCATCTCCTCACAGGCCTCTTTCCCACCCACCTTTCATGCCATTTAGCATGCTGCTACAAGTACTGTTAATAATCAACACCCCACAAAAAAGTGGAAGAAAATGTTCAACTAGGTATATCCAAAGCCTGTGGCTGGGAGCGCAATAATGTACCAGTTCCCATTCAACCCACTTCAGAACTAACTACATTGTTTAAATTAGAAGACCATATATAATACAGAAAAATAAACACATTGCTTCTGTATTAAATTTGTCGAGATACATATTAAGTCAACACAGCCATAATCATTATACTATGCAACAGCAGATGAAGTGTGCATTGTTACTTCAACAAAGGTGTACAACTCAAAGTAGGAGAGCAAAAGTGGAACTCTGAAGAGATGCATGTTACTTCCTTGTGTGGTAAAGCGATTTATTAAATACTTTAAGAATTCAGTTTACCCAGAGATCAAAAACTCCTACTCTCAAATCTAAAATGGACACAAGGCATAATGGAACAAACTGAAAATAGACTCTTGCAGGAAGGCGAGAAAATATTGTAAATCAATGAAATAAATCCGGACCAACGATTGGAAAGTTCTTCACATTCACCCGAAATATTTTCGTGATTTACACTGATCTCTTGGAAGCTGCAAATGGAATTTCAAGCTTACGTTGCACGTAATCTTAAGAAATTGGAATGTATTACTTATGTAATGCTCCATAATAATCTGGACAGCATCATCGTCACGCGTGTTCTAGAAAACATATCTAATTATGCTTTCAGAATCTGACCAATACCAGTAAAAGAAATGGAAGAACCCTCATGCTTTTACTACAGTATTTCTCTACAAAAGTTTAACACCAATAATTTTAATTGTGTCAATATTCTAAACACAAGAAATTAAATAGGACGGTTTTATTAAACGAATTACCCGCTTATAACGCAACCGAGCAACTACTGCGCATTCTGCTTTTCCCTCTAAAGCGATAAAACCAGAAGAAACTAACCTCATCGCGTCCAACCTGAGATTACGTTCAAAGATACACCACCAATTCATGTACTAGACACATTTTAAACGACGATTTCATTACGATAATTTAGCATTTCTTTCGAACAAAGCACTGAATGCTGTATGGTGCAGTTTAACTTCATTAGGGAGGCAATAAAGAGACTTCAGGTACATTTTCTCTCAGGCTATTGCAATCACTTAAACTTCACGGAGATTAAAGTCAGGGAGCGACTATTGCTCCCGTTTTATATCTGTATTTTACACAGACCCGTGCAAAAAACAAGGCACGATCATGTGGTTTCCCAGATTATTTCTTTTGACGCAAACTTTCCAATCTCAACCCTGCACAACCGATATCGATGCGCATCTATCCGCCGATGCACGAAGCCATTAAGCATATTTATAGGATTGGTGAGATCACCAGGTTGGATTATACAAGTAACAGGTTACTAGAATTTTTAAAAAATTCGTTTGCTATCTGCTCACATATCCGATGAATTACGATTTATTGCAGAGACGTTCTTGATTACACAGCAATTCAGATGTTAGGTAATTGCATGACACACATCGCTACAACACGAGTGAACCGACTTAAAATAAGTAACATACAAGGGGAGTTGCAATTAATCCTAGGTATTTCTCTAACTAAACTGAATTAGGTTTTATTTTACAATAAGTAATAACACGAAGGCCGCCAGTTGTTTTACAAGCGCAGACTGCAAGCTTAAAGCACCTTACCTGAAGCTCACACCAGGCGACCTCGAGCCACGTCTCCGCGTCCAGACCCTTGTAGACCGTCTTGAAGGAGCCTCTTCCAAGTTCGATATCGAACTTGAGAAATCTGCCATCGGGTGAAGTGGCGACCGCTTTCATCTCGGCTTCTTCCTCGTTCTCGTCACTCTTGGACTTGGCGAGGTCCTTGGAGCTATCCGGCGGCTCTTTGGGTGCGCTGTCGCCCGCTCTGCTCTCTTTCTCTTCGTCGGCACTGACACTCTCGGTCGCGCTGCCTTTCTTCCCAACCTGGCTCTCGGTGCTTGATCCTTCGGCTGCGGGTTTGTCCCCTGCCGACGACAGCGGCACCATCCGCCGGACGAACCTCTGGGTGACCCGTGGGTAATCCTGGGCCGGGGGCTTGGCGCCGGGGGCTGCCTCCTGCCGTTGCTGCTGTCGCCGCCGCCTCCTCCTCCTCAGCATCACTGCAGCAGAGTCCATGTTGGTGCAAGCGCCGCTGTCGCTGGCTTCGGCCTCCTCCTCCTCCTCTCCTCCGGCGGCGCTGCACTCGGGACAATCCTCGGAGCCGACCGCCACCTCGCCGCCCCCCGCCAGCCTCGGGGCTCCGGCGTCCTCACCGACGGCGGCGGTTACCTCAGTCACCCGCGGGTTCCCGCTCGCCTCAGCTTGAGGCTCCATTGGGATGTGTACGTGTGTGTGTGGTGAGGGGGAGGGGGTGGTCGGTGTGAGGGGGCGGACACGAAAATTAACGGCTCAATTTACCGGCACACGGCGGGGACTCGCCGTACAGAGCACAGCCCCGACTGACGCAGCCGTTGCCGCCACAGATTCCCCCGACGCGTCTCGCACAGCAGCCCCCCAGGGCGGCAGCTTCATCCATTCAGGGTTTCTTTTTAAATTAAGGGGGGGGAAAAAAAGACCGCCGACCACCCGCACCTTCAGCCGCGTCCCCGCATCTCGGCGCTACTGCTGCTGCTGCTGCTGATGCTGCTGCTCCAGGCGCAAACCCGAGGCGCGCTGACGTCAGCCGAACGTCGCCAACAACCCGGAGCGCGTGAGCGGCTGCTGCGAAGCGCAGGCGCGCTACTGGATTTGTTTGTGACAGGATCGAAATAACAGCGTTAAATCGCCGGGCTTCTCCACTTGCGCAATATTACCGCTCTATTGATATGTTTTATTCTTTGCCTCTGTGCAGAACAGGGTCATTGCATAATTCCATCAGCATCTATCTATTTTTAACAATCCAGTGTCACCAGCCGAGAGCCGCACACGAGCCTTGCCTTTGCAAAGAACCAAATGATATGATTGAGATATAAAGTGTAATTAACTAAAGAAACCTATGATTCAAAATCATATTGTGGCCCTTTTGCGCCAGTTGCACATTGTACCCTGCGAAATCCTCCGGTCACGGAAGGATTTGCAACGTTACCTGTAAGCAGAGCGTACATTTGTAAACCTCTGTGAGGGGAAAATGAATTCATTATTCGGTACCTATTACAGCATGTCGTGGCTTCAAGTGAGAAGCATCGTACTTTCTTTTCATTAATGTCGCACTGATTTAGGGAAACGTTTAAAAGCAGATTTTACCGTCGACAGGTTTAACATTTCAAGTCAATCCATAAAAGCTCATTTTCAAACGTTTAAACATAATTCTTGCAATGTCGCTAACATCTTTTAAAAACAATTCGTATCCAATGCTTGAGATAAAGACCATTGCATGAGAGACAGAATTATGCTTCTCTCTGAATAATATAACCAGAACAAGAGAGAGATGACATAGAGCTCCATTTGCTATCATCCTCAAACTTTCCGCATGTTTATTCCTTCCGTATAATTAATTAAAATTGTATTCACGTTTCTGGCTTTTCCTTCTCCAATTCACAAGGCGTTGTCCTCTGCCCTGTTGTCATAATTGTGAAAGTTTCTGTTATTTTTCGTGTCTTTAGTCTTCCAGGTTCACAATACTGGGTGGGGTTGAGGTGAGGGCGGTGTAGCGGGTCCCTCATTGATCGCGCGAGTTCGGAGACGGTGCTTTGACACTACCACCTGTTTTTTACGATTTCCCAGCCATTTATAATAACGCTGGAAAAATTACAGTCGAAATGCTTCGGCTGCCCGATATAGGTGACCAACCGAAACATCAAGTGTGAAATTACTGGATTGAATCTTAGCGGCCTGTGTAACCATGACAGTTTCTAAAACTGCCAAATCGGTCCTTATCTGACGTACTTTGAGCTTTGGTTACTAGCTCCAGATTAGACCTTGTTGGCTCGTGATTAAATAATTCTGTCTGTTTTTGGGAATGGGGATGACAAGAGCTAGAAGCAGGCCTCTGCCACCAAAACTGCAGCTGACAGATCCGATTGCCACGCCTTAGGTCCCAGGAGTAGGTGTGAAAAGCATTGCTAACAACAATGAGGGTACCAGGTTTGATTGACATGTTTATTATCCAATCATTTCCAACTTAGATGGAAATTCTTCAATATGCTGTTGTTTTACATGAACCATTTAATTAATAAAATATCAAAATTGCTGTTTGAAAATTACTACAAGTTTTATCTTGCTTTACGTATTGCCAGTTAAATCTAACAAACTACTGTATTTGTAACGTCTTGATATTAAGGGAAATAACAGCAAACAAAGCAATGCACTTTATGAATTGTCTGTGTTTTATCATGAACAACGATCTTATGTTAGTAAAGCAGGAACACTTCCAAACCACAAACGATGAATAAATCTTAGATGTAGTGCAACAAACATCTAACCATTTAATTACAGACCACACGATTTTGCAATGATCTCTGATGCATTGACTGCAGATGCTGGAATCTGGGTGGAAAAGACTATGATGCTGGAGGAACTCAGTGCGCCAGGCAGCATCCGCGGGGAAAAGCTCTGTAACCTAATGTAAAACAAGAGATTTTTTTTTACATATTCCTCCTTGGACTCTGTCTTTACCTCTCGTTGTCTTGGTGAAGCAGCCAGCCTAATCAAAGACCCCACCCATCCGGGTCATTCTCTTTTCTCTCCTCTTCCATTGGGTAGAAGATACAGGAGCCTGAGGACATGTACCACTAGACTTAAGGACAGCTTCTACCCCCTTGTGATAAGACTATTGAACAGTTCCCTTATGCAATGAGATGGACTATGACCTCACGATCTACCTTGTTGTGACCTTGCACTTTACTGCACTGCACTTTCTCTGTAGCTGTGACAATTTACTCTGTACTGTTATTGTTTTTACCTGTACTACATCAATGCACTCTGTACTAACTCAATGTAACTGCACTGTGTAATGAATTAACCTGTACAATCGGTATGCAAGACAAGTTTTTCACTGTACCTCGGTACAAGTGACAATAATAAACTAATACCAATACCAATCTCATCATGACAAACAACATAGAACAGTACAGCACAAGAACAGGCCTTTCGGTCCTTCATGTCTCAGCTGACCATGCCAATCAAAGTAATCACATCTGCCTGTACAAGGCCCGTCATTCTCTATTCCCTGCCTGTTCATGTGCCTATACAAATGCATTTAAACATTACCTGTATTGTATCTGGAAATGTGTTCCAGACATCTTCCGCTTTCAGCGTAAAAAACTTACCTTGTCTTTAAACTTTTCCCCTTTCAACTTAAAGCTATGCCCTCTAGTATTTGACATTTCCAATGTGGGAGAAAGATTCTAACTATCTACCCTTCTATCGGGCTGCCCCTCGGCCTCCAATGCTCCAGAGAAAACAATCCAAGTTAGTCCAACCTCTCCTCATGGCTAGTACTCTCTAATCCAGGCAACATCCTGGTGAACCTCTTCTTCACCCTCTCCAAAGCCTCCACATCCCTCCTGTAATGTGGTGATCAGAACTGCACAAAATACTCCAAATGTGGCCTGACCAAGTTTTATACAGCTACAACATAACTTCCCTGCCTCTATACTCAACACCCCAACTGATTAAGGCATGTATGTCAATCATCTTCTTTACCACCCTATCCAATTGATTTGCCAATTTCAGGGAGGTATGGACTTGCATCCCAAGATCCCTCTGCCATTTACTGTATAATTCCTTCTTATATTGGACCTCCAAATGTGCAACACCTCACACTTGTCCAGGTTAAACACCGGGTTGTGTTTAAAGGATGCTTACCATAATCATTTTGTATAATAGATAGGTTTTTCAATGCATTAATTAATTAAGAAAATGTCCCAATTTTTTGATCATTTGCAATCTTCTACTTTGATGCTTGAAGTAGTGGCAAAAAAAGCTACATCGGGAATGCACAGAATTCAAGTGTAAATGGTGGAAGGAGTGCAGCTCCTCACAAACTACCTATCTGTCAGCCCCATCAACTAACTTCTGTCCCATTTGTGGAAGATTTTGCAGTTCCCACATTGATCTCATCATTCACCTCAGAGCCACAAAAGCAGAATGGAAGCATGTCTCCTTGATCCCAAGGGATTGCCTGAAAAGAGTTTCTAATAATGCAGCTCACCTCTCACCCCTCCTCAGTCCATATCACCTACCATCCCCTGTCTTATTCCCCCCCCCACCTCCTCTTTACACCAGCTTTCTTCCCTCTCCACTCCCAGTCCTGATGCAGGCTATCAACCCAAAAGGTTGAAAATTCCTTCCCCCCCCCCATATGCTACTCGACCCGCTAAGTTCCTCCAGCAATTTCTGCAGCACTTACAGTCTCTTGTGTCTCTAATATAACAGCTACATGGAGATAGTTAGAGTCTAATAAAACTTGTTTGCATCTAAAAGGATCTAGATGGTGGAAGCTGAAAGAAAAGGAATTTTGTGCACAAGAATATTGCAATGTACACTAAAAGCAAAAGCTGATCTATGACCTGCCTTTGTCCCACATCCCTTAAACTTACAGTCAGTGAAAAATCTATCTATACTGTAACCTTTCCATAGTTCTGGGGCAGCATAGTGGTGCTACTGATAGAGCTGCTGCCTCGCAGCTCCTGTGACATAAATTCATTCCTCATCTCCAGTGCTGTCTGCGCGGAGTTAACATGCTCTCTCTGAGATCTCATGGATTTTTCCTGGTTGCTCCGGTTTCCTCCCACATTCCAAAGATGTGCAGGTCAGTAGTTTAACTGGCCGATGTAAGTTGCCCCCTAGGGTGTAGGTGAATACAGAATCTGGAGAGAGCATCAGAAATGGGGAGAATAAAAAGGTGGGGGGTTTGGGGTAAATGAGTGCTTGATGATCAGAATGTACTCAGGGTGGGGTCGGGGCTGTGTGGTGTGAGGTGAAGGGCCTGTGTCCCTGCTGTGTGACTCTATGACTCTATAAATCATACCCCTTCCTACCTTTGTAATCTCCTTTAGTATTACAAGGCTCCTTCATTTCTGGCCTCTTGATTATTACCAAAGTTAATTACCAACACTTGTGGCCATACCTGCAGTTGCCAAGGCCCTAAGCTGTGAATTTCTTTCCCAAACATATTAGTTTCCTTTCTCATTTTAAATTGCTCTATAAAACTATTTCTTTGACCATGCTTTTGGTCATATGTCCTCATATCTTTTTGTAGCTGGTTGTCAAATTTTTTTTGGAAATGTTTCATGATGGCCCATAATCATAATATCTTAGGTTCTTTTGCTACTTTAAAGATACGATATTAATACATTGTTCTGCAATAAGAAACAAGGCACAAGTCAGGCTTATGATGGAATATTCTTGACTGCATGTATGTAACTCAAACAGAACTCAGTTTCATCCAGCTCAATGCAGGCCTTCTTTCCCAGCAGGCAGGGACTATCACAAGTAATAATTCCTTCCACCAGTATTGCATCATGTGTATCATCCACAAGATCAACAGCAAAGCTTCTTTGACAGGACATCCTAAACCAATGACCTTTAATTAGAAGAGGGCAAGGTCAGCAGTGCATAGAAACTCCATCAGATCCATTTTCTCCTTTAAGTCACACATTTTTTTGACTTGGAAATAAATCACCAATCTTTCATAACCACTCGGTTAAATTCCTGAAACTTGCCATCTAGTTAGCATCATGGACTACCTTCCTAGTTCAGTTCAAGAAGGCAGAACAGCAACACCTTCTGAAAGGGAACCTGGGATGGGCAAGGACTGCCGGTCTTAACAATGGTACACAGGTTCTGTTAATTCAAACCAAAAATCTAAATTGAATTTTCTCACCTTGGCTGATATTATTGATATGGCCAAATGATAAATAATTTTGCTGTGGCTGAACAAACAGTAGGTGCTGGATACAAATAGAAGTGAAAGTTCTTCGTGTCATTCTTTCATTACATGTGATGTGGGACAATGGCTCTTTCTTTTGAACCACATTCAAAAAATTCATTGGCTTTGATCTGTTTTGGAATGCCCTGGGAATCTGAAAAATGGTATTATAATTCATGTTTTCTAACTTGGGTCAAGTTTCTTTATATTCTTTTATTTTAAAAGAATCTTATATCTCTTAATAAAGTTTTGCCTGTACTATAGAGTACCAAAGAATGTACATAACTGGAACTATCATTATGGTTAGATACAAAGAAATATAATCAATTTCTATGTTCACACTGAAATCATAATATTGCTCCATGCAAATATATTTAGGTACAGCAAAAGATACCATACTTAAACATATACATTTGGTATTTATACAAAAATATACACATTCAAATATTCAAACTATGCTTTAGTTATGTACTTGGTTGTACAGGATAATATAACATCCAGAAAATAGTCTATATCATTGATTGGCCAACTTAATGTTATTAAAATGAATATTTTACCTAAATTTATATATCTATTTCAGGCTTTACCTGTTTTTATTCCTAAATCCTTCTTTGACTATCTTGAGTCAATTATATCTTCTTACATATGGAATAATAAACATCCTAGATTAAATAAAGTTCACCTTCAGAAGGTTAAAAAGAACGGAGGTTTAGCCTTACCTAATTTTAGATTTTATTACTGGGCAGTCAATATACGAAATCTTACGTTTTGGTTACATTGCATTAATCAAGAGGCTTGTCCAGTATGGGTCTCTTGAGAAATTAACTCTGTTAAAAAAATTTCTATTATCTCTTTGCTTGGTTCTTCACTTCCAATATCATTAAATAAACTAACAGGTAATTTAGTAGTTAAACATGCCTTGAGGATTTGGTTACAATTTAGAAAATATTTTTGTTTATTGAGTTTTTCTTTGTCCAGTCCCATTTTCTCTAATTATTTTTTTAAACCTTCTATGACTGATGTAATTTTTAAAGAGTGGGACAAATTAGGTGTTACTTGTTTTCAAGATCTGTTTGTTGGAGGAAACCTTTCTTCATTTGAACAATTGTCTACCAAGTATAATTTACCAAAAACTCATTTTTGTAGATATTTACAAATTAGAGATTTTCTTCGATCTCAATTACATTCTTTTCCTTTGTGTCCTGATAAGAATTTATTAGATGTAATTTTTAATTTGGAACCCTTTCAGGATGGCTCAATATCTAATATTTATGACAGATTATTAGGAATGAGTAAGGTGCCACTTGATAAAATTAAAAACGCTTGGGAACAAGATTTGCAGATGTCAATTTCCGAGGAAACTTGGAATGAAATTTTCAAGTTGGTTAATACTTCATCATTATGTGCTCGTCATTCTCTCCTTCAATTTAAAGTGGTCCATAGAGCTCACTTGTCTAAAGATAAACTATCCAGTTTTTATTCTGATATATCTCCTTACTGTGATAAGTGCAATAACGGAGTGGCTTCCTTAATTCACATGTTTTGGATGTGTCAGAGTCTTAAAAAATATTGGACAGAGGTCTTTCATACCTTTTCTGTACTTTTTAAAATAAATTTTAAACCTAATCCTTTGACTGCACTATTTGGGATTGTTGGAGAAAAAGATATAACTTTGAAGGCTTCTGATTTACATATTCTGGCTTTTATTTTTCTTATAGCCAGGAGATCAGTATTGCTTAAATGGAAGGAAGCTACTCCGCCTACGCATGTTCAATGGTTACGGGATGTTATGTCATACTTGAATCTAGAGAAGATTCGCTGTTCAGTTTTTGAATCTAACCTAGACTTTCAAACCCTGTGGGGACCCTTTTTGAATTATTTTCAAAATCTCTGATTTGGGGACTAAAACGCAGATATTGGCTGACACTGTTACGTTTTTTAAGGTTTTTCCTTACTGTTTCTTCTATCGAACAGCTTTGGGTTTTGGTAGTGGGGGTAGATTTTTTTTGGTAATAAAATATTTCAATTTTTTTCTTCCTTATTAACTAACTACTATATCTGATTATTGATTTAGAGTATTGTAATCCTAAGTACGATTTAACACAATGTATTCAGTAGTATTTTTACTCTCTTTCTTGATGCATGTACTCTATTTTTTTCATGGATTTAATAAAAATATTGTAAAAAAGAAAAAAAAGAAAAAGAAAATACATAGAAAATACCATAGTAATAAGAACCTAAATATATGATTAACATTAATTTTTGCATGGACAGACAAATCTATAGCAGTGAATCTAAGTGCCTATATCTTATTTCCTTCTGCCAGCCCTAAACACGTATTGCAGCTTTTCATTTGGTTATAGAATCCTATCTTTAGGATCAGATACTTTATAAATTACTCCACTATTCAAGACCCCATCTATGCCAGACCTTAAAGATAATGAACAATGAGTTATCACCTAACCTATTCTTTTCTGCTGTTTTTATTGGCTGGAAGCTTCCAATTTTCACCAGGTTAATTTCAGTGTTTCTTTAGATATGTAGCAAAATTTAAAATTAGGGAAAGGAGTACATCAGAAATCATCATATCATTGTTTCTAGATAGAATTAAACTGGAATCTACCTACTGCAAGAAACAAAATGCAGAAGAAAGAAAACTATTCTGGAAAGAACTATATTTAATTTGTTGCCTGTATTATTTATATCCCACAACACTTCTTATTGGCAATCAGAGCAAAAAGTGCAATTATATGATGATGTGGGGTGGACTGGCAGTACTTAGTGAGTCATGTCAGTGTTTTTAGCATTCAGAGTAGTTATTTAAGATAATTATGGAGAAGAACTGAAGGAATAACCCATTTGAAATTTCTGTCCGCCTTTCACTGTCCATTTTCATCCTACTTAGTTTTTTATAAGAAAGCAACAAAATTCTTTGTACTCCAAGTTACAATCCCTTTGTAGACATCCCACTGGCAAATGTTGATAGTGCATGGGCATGGGGGTGTAATGGTACTAATGTTCCTTAATAATCCGAGTTTCCAATAAAGTGCTCTTAATAGGAAAGTGAAGCTATAAGAGAGGCATTCTGATATAAAGTGCTTTCTCAAGTATATTTGCCAATATGGAGTCACATTTAAGTACAGTCTGTGGAACTGTGATGATAACTAGAGTACTATAAATTGTCTCTACTTCATGCTGTTGTGTGTGTACATGAAGACACAGTGATCATCATTGTTGATTAAGATCAGTTATTGTTGGAAGGCTGAACCAAACTAAACAACAGTGAAGATTGCCACAGTAGATGGCAACATGTTAAATATTATTCAGCCAAATATTTTTATATCTGATATCATTGCTTTTTTCATCTGATCCATATAATTCTTTGAAGAGCCAACAATGGCAATACTCAATATCATTGTTTCTGTTGACAAAATCTGTAAATTTCAGTTTTCATTTTTAAAAATGTAGCAAAATAATCTAAAAACAATGACTCTGGGTAGTAACTATAGGTGGTAGCTCAAAATAGGTATTAGATTGGGTGCTCATTCGGTACAGCCTGTTATTTCACGGGCACCCAAGACAAATTTCCACACTACAGTACCAGAGGCAGAAGAGTCTTAAAACTGTGCATTATGCCACATGGGTGAAATGTTAGCTGAAACCAGCAGCTGCTTTTATATTTTGCATTTGGATTGTTGTTGGAAGCTCATTTAAAGCCACTTCAGAGGTCTATATAGGCAATGAGTTGCAACACCCTTTCCTTTAGCCATGCTATCTCATCATAATCTCCATTTGGAAATAGATCAAAATCACAAAATATTCAAATCCTTACCTAAATAGAGCATGAACTTTTACCATAATCTTCTGGACTACCTCAGAACTAACAATGAGAAAATATGGTTGTTTCATATTTTTCTACCTTTAATTTCCTTGTCTTTTATTTCACAATGTTTCCTTGAAGGCAGTGAAATGTAGGCTGGAAACTGCAATTGTCATTCAAGTCTTAAATAAGAAAGGGTGGTCATGGTGAAAGTTATCAGAACCCCGAAAAATCATCTCTCTTAATAGCTGCAGAACAATGCTGATTTAATGGTGTAGCTGATGAAGGTACCAGCTGGTTTTGCCAACAGGGACATTCACAATTTGCTTTTATCTTCAATAATCACTCTTGGGAAATTACAGTTTGCTCAGGACACTTCACGCATAAATAAAAAACACAGTTCCATGGAAAAAAAAATCTTATATATATATATATATATATATATATATATATATAGATCAGAAAGGCACCACAAGCAGAATATTGCCAATACAACTGGGTGGCCATCAAAATAGCAATTATTATATTTTAACTGACATATTAAGACTGATTCCCTTGAAGAGTTTGTTGGAGGGCTTGGCACCCATAATCCATACTCAGGAAGAATCACTGGCTTCAGAAGAGCTGGGAGAAATGGGAGGAAAAAAATCCAGGAAACCAATGGTAAAGCAGTGTTTGCACAGTAACCCTACTAAAAAAATACTCTGAGATGATCCTTCAGAATACCTAAAAAATCTCAGGAACTCTACATCCCTGTTCTTTGCAGTTTCTTGTAAAGTATATAATATACTGACCTCCTAGTTTAGTCACAGACTTAAATGCATCATATTTTACTACCATGTAAACTATTATCCAAATATATAACTCATTTTGCAATCAGTTTAAAATTTCATGTACTCTGTCAATGTCAGTTCTAATTGTTTGACACCTATACACGCTATCAAACATGGTGTACAAATTTTTGTAGGACATGTCATTCAATTAGATTTTCAATCTTGAATATTCAAAGATTAACAGTCTGGCAGATAAACAAAAAGAGCTAGATTTTGCCCTAATAGCAAAAGTGGGGCTAACAGCTTTTACAGTCATTGTGGAATAAATTGGATGACAATATTTGGAGTACACACATACACAATTACATATTAGAATCTGGAAGCTGCAATTTGAGTTAACCTGCTTCTCCACAGGGTGTGGCACCTCACTTGGTTGCAGAACCGAAACCACTGGAAAGTTCTGAAATTGAAATATTTACTTATTAAATATGGCAGGGAAAATTAGTGCTTGCAAAATTGGAGTAATACTTAAAATGTAGAAAGCCATAATGATTACCAAACAACCTTTCCAGTGATGAATTTTTGTGGATTCTCATCACTTCAAGATTTAATTTGATTTGGAGTTTTTAAAACAATTATTTTTTGTTCCTTTTTCTACTGATCTTTTTAATCTCCTTGTATTCTCACTGTTCTCTTTTAATTTCATTTTACATTCATTACCTGATTTAAATCTAATTTATGCCTTGTGGTTTGGATCTGCATGAACCAGTAGACATACCTACATTAGGTTGGTTGAAAAGACAAAGGAGTAGAAATTTGTCTAA
This sequence comes from Pristis pectinata, assembly GCF_009764475.1. Lineage (NCBI taxonomy): Eukaryota > Metazoa > Chordata > Chondrichthyes > Rhinopristiformes > Pristidae > Pristis > Pristis pectinata. Next base: position 22,326,619 of record NC_067410.1, read on the forward strand.
ATGTAAAATGAAATTTGACTCCATTAAAGTCAATGAAACTAATTATGAATTCAGTGCACCTAAGGGAAGACAATACTTCTGCCCACATTGTTTATTTGTCCTGCTCACAGATGGTATCAATTTCTCCTGGAGAGAAAGTCACACCTCGAGCAGGTGCCCGATGATAGCTAGTCTCTGGTTAAAAGCCAGTAAAAAATCTGGTAGCACTGATAATGAACACAAATATAAATTTCTATAAATCTAAGCTTTCAAAGCCCTTCATGCTTTAAATCAAAATCTGATTAATTAAGTTACAAGCCTATGATAAATACATTCCAATAAATTTAGCATCAGTCATGTCAGCCAACAATTTTTAATTATGGAATTTATGATGAAATTAAGTAATTGGGATTCTTCTCAGGAAATAACAAATACTCACTGTCCAAATCTAAAACATTTTGAGATTCTAGTTTGATATATCACATATTTTGGTTTTCACAGAGTATCAAACACCACTACAAATTTTCAAATTTAATGGAGCTATTTTAAACTTAACCCAAGCATTGAGAAACAGATAGGATTGCATCAGGAGCCTATTTAACCACCACAATCCACCCCCTCCCCCCACAAAAACCCTTCCAATTTTTATTTTCACGCATGTCCATCCAGCTGACTGTATCATGGTAACTGACAATATTAAATTCATTTTGATTACGTTATGGGTTATTTTAATCAGGCAAGTTCAGTTAATTTTATCCCTACTACTATAGTGAAGAATATAATAAACTTATTCATTAACCTTGAAGCAGTTATCTTATTATACACTTTTCTTCAGGGCTGTTTTTCAACTAAGTTTTGATTTTTGAGTTTCAGACTTTTTGCAACTGTGTCAGTTTTTATAAAGCTGTCATCAATTTCTCTGAGTATTTTGAGATGATATGTATAAAATGAATAATTTAATGCTGTGGTATTCACTAATAATGATGGACAAATTCAGTTAAGTGAATTACAGTCATTATCTGTAATAGGTCCCTACCCTTGCTTCAACTTTTATTGACATATGAAGATAGTTAGCATTGACACAGACAACTTGGAGATAGTCCTCTGATGATTGGGGCCTCTGGAGGTGGACTGTTTAGGAGAGCATTAGAAGAAATAAGCAGTGACAGAAAGCCCAGGCTGAGGAGAGAGTTAGAGGAAAACAGAGGCCAGCAAAATTTTGGATTTTCTCAGCCTGTCACTTTCCTCTGCAGCAAGACTACCATGCCAGAGTGAGCTACTGAACCACATCAGATAATGTGCAACATGGAATGACTACTAAGGTTCAAAGCATCATCCTAAAGGACAGAAGGCAGCTTAGTTGTTTACCTATTAATTTAGATCTCTTTTTATTAAAGAAAGATTCTTTTTCAATCTGGTTCGCTTCAATTCTGATATATACAATTAACAGTTCAGAGATCATAAAGATTCTATTAGCACAGGCACAGAGTCCCTGGAACTGATCTAACAGTAGTTTTGTACATGTTGATTATTTGTTTTTAATTTTAGCTCTGCTTTTATGCACATATGCAAATGATTTGTTCAGTATTGAATTAGCTGTTCAAAAGTACAGTACTTTTCAGTATCAGCTTTCAAAATGCCACTATTCCCTTGTCTGCATTCAAACCATGCAGCAAGGGGATCATTTACACAGAACCAGAAGAAATCACAATTCATACGCTCTCCTTTCAACCAGTCCAGTCCACATTAGCTTTACTTCCAAATGGATTCAAACATGTGAGTATATTTCCAGTCTGTCTTAGAGTAGGGAAAAATGTTAAAGAGACAAAACTGAAGGCTCTTTATCTGAATGAGCATGACATTTGTAAACAAACAGAAGAATTAAGGACATAAATGGAAATAAATGTGCATGATCAAATAACCATTACTGACATGTGGCTGCAAAATGACCAAGGATTGGAATTAAATATTCCAGGATATTTAAATTTTAGAGGAAGTAGGAAAAATGGAAATGGACAATGAAGGAGACCGTGACAAAACAAAGTGTGATAGAGAGAGATATGGAAAGGTTAGATAGAGTGAAAGAGTATGAAAGTTACAGAAATAAAGTCAGAGAAAGTATTATCAAAAATAAGCATTAGAAAATTATTAGGACTGAAAGCTGATAAGTCCCCTGGACCTGATAACCTACATCCCAAGGTTTTGAAAGACGTGGCTCTGGAGATAGTGGATGCACTAATTACCATCTTTCAAAATTCAATAGACTGGAAGATAACAAATGTAACCCCACAATTGATAAAGGAGGGAGAGGAAAAATGGGAAACTATAGTTAGTCTTATATCAGTAGTATGGAAAATGCTAGAATCTATTGTTAAGGAAGTGATAACAGGCACCCAGAAAATAATAAATGGGATTTGCAGAGTCAACAAAGGAAATCAAATCTGACAAATTTGTTAGAGTTTTTTGAGGTTGTAACTAACAAAATAGATAACAGTGAATCAACTCATGTGCTGTATTTGGACTTCAGAAGCTCTTTTATAAGGTGTTGCTCAAGAGATTATTAAATAAATTTAGTGCACGTGGGATTGAGAGGAATATGCCAGAGTGGATTGAGGATTATTTAATGGACAGAAAACAGGGAGCAGGAATAATCAGGTTATTTATGTGGGGTGGGGGTGAGGGGGGTTGGCAGGCTGTGACAAGTTGGGTAACGAAGGAATCAGTATTGGGGTCCATATATCCACAGTCTATATAAATGACTTGAATGAGGGAACCAAGTATAACATGCTCAAGTTTTCTCATGATGTAAAGCTGTGTGCCAGTGCAGGTTGTGAGGAGGATGAAGAGAGGCTTCATGGTGATGTGGGCAGACTAAGTGAATGAGCAAGGACATTACAAATGAAATATAATGTGGAGTCATCCACTTTGTCAGAAAAATCAAAAGGCAAAGTATTTTTTAAATGATGAAAGGTTGAAAATTGTTGACCATCAAATAGGTGTCCTTCCACATGAATTACCGAAAGCTAACATATTGTCCTTTACTGCATAAGTATTTAAGTACAAGAGTGAAGACATCTCATTACAATTATGTAGGACCCTGGTGAAAATGTACCAGGACAATTGTATACAGGTCTGGGTTCCTAACCTAAGGAAGGATGTATTTATGATGGAGGTTAAAATATTTCATGAGACATAGTCATAGACTTACACAGCATGGAAACAGGGCCCTTCAGCCCAACTTGTCCAGGCTAACCAAGTTGTCTACTTGAGTTAGCCTCATTTGCCTGCATTTGGCAAATATCCCTCTAAATCTTTCCTATCCATGGACCTGTCTAAATGCCTTTTAAATATTTTAATTGTGCCCACCTCTACCATTTCCTCTGGCAGTTCGTTCATTTACCCACCACCCTCTGTGTGAAAAATGCCCTTCAGGTCTCCGTTAATTCTTTCTATTCACATCATAAACCTATGCCCTTTAGTTTCAGACCCCTGGCCTGGGAAAAAGACTGTGACCATCCACCTTATCTATGCCCTTCATGATTTATACACAATGTTATTGAGACTATAAATACTTTAGGTGCTATATAAATGAATTATTTTTAAAATGAACAATTTCATTACTGAATTCATAACTTTGATGATAAACTTCTGCAATTTGAACCAAATCAGTCCTTTGACATGAAGACTTGAACAGTGTGCTTTTTTTTTAGTCTGTGAAAAAATTGAAAATCCATTTTTACTTGAATTATTTCTGTCATATTGCAAAGAAAGCTCCAGTTAGGCTTCTGAAGCACAACATAATCTGACAGGTTATCTCAGAGCATAAAATTTTATTTTCCTCCTTTTCCTTAATAATCTCAAATATAATTAAACCCTGTTTTGATGCAGATCACATCTTCTCTATACAGCACAATGGGTTGGAAAGCTTATTGTGCAGTAGAACATATTTATGTACCAGGGAACTGAATTTCATTTAAAACCAAATCACTAAATGCATGTGTACTCTGAATAGCAGAATGTGGTTCTGGTTATCCAGTCAGGGTCTTCTGTGCATGTGCTGCTGCTGCTGCTGCTGCTGGATGTACTTCAGTGATGTCAATTAGTGTGCAATGCATGTTATGTTTGTGATTTTGAACAGAATGGGATATGGCTGTAGAAGCAAGCCTCAACCACACCTTGTACTAATGGACCTATCCCTCCCTGTTCCATCAACATTTGTAAGTACCATATCATACACACCACTCAAGAGCAAACCTGTCGTAAAGCAGTCCACTTTGTCAAGCACTGGATCCCAGTTCTCCTGCCATGGCAGAACATCATGGAGGCAAATTCAGGCTTTGCACAACTTTGGTCACTCTGCATGGTTTGTGCACATAAGGCTATTGAAAGGCACACATGATGCTTTTCACATTATGCATGCAAAACCATTGCTCACCACAGGTCTTGCACCTAACTGGTTCAGACTTCCAGGCATGCCACTTCAAGATGAATTTTCAATTGTGGAAAGTATCTTGGCCCAATATTGTGTTGTAAAATGATTTCCCTTCCAATACCATGGGTCTACAGACATGGATTCTATTTTTAAAAATTATTTCTAGCTAAAAGGCAAGATAGGTGTTGTGTATGTAAATGATGTGGCCTGCCCATTGTAGCTGATTGAGAGTAACCGGGAATGTTAGCCAGGGAGAGGCTGCTGACGTTGGTTCACTTATCCTTCCAGTGAACTTGAAGATTTTGCAGAGAAAGCGCCGATTGTATTTTTCCAGTGCCTGAGGTAGTCCAAGTCTCAGAAACATACAGGAGGGCTGGGATCACTGCTGCCCAGTAGACCACATGTTTTGTGCCAGATCTGAGTCTTGATCTTCAAATATGTTTTTCCTCAAGCAACCGGAAGGCAGAGGTGAATTTCATCATTGTGTCTGCCTTCACCAAGAGGTGGCTCTGGAGATCTGGAAAGTTGTCCAGGTTTTCCTCAATCTTGTCATGAATCTTTATTATCAAAGGGCAATGTGTTACAATGAGGGCAGGTTAACAGAAGATCTTGCTCTTATGGATGTTGAGCATAAGGCCCATCCTCTCATATGCTTTAGTAAATAAGTCAATGATGCCAAGGAGCTCAGCCTCCGAGCCTGTACGTGCAACAGTGTCAACTGCATACTGCAGTTTGACAGCTGATGTTTGGCTAACTTTCATTTTGGACAGTAGTTTCCCATTGGTTCTGAAGATTAGCTCCATTCTCATGCAAAGTTTGTTGGGAGTGAGGTGCAACATTGTGTTGAGAAAGACTGATAAAAATGTTGCAGAAATGACAGGATCTTTTTTGACGCTGATCTTCACTGAGATTGGCTCTGTTGTAGACCAATTGGATTGCATGCTATTATTGAGCAAATGTAAAATGGAGACAAATTTCTGTGGGAATCTGAATTTGAGGAGGATGTTCCACATTCATTCCTGGTTGAAGAAGTTAAAGGCTTTTGTGAGGTTGAAGAAGGCTATGTAGAGTGGCTGGTGCTGCTCCTTTTATTTCTCTTGAAGCTATGTTCCAGTGAAGATCATGTCCACTTTACCTTTGGATGAATGGAACCCACACTGATTCAGGGAGCAGTTCTTCGGCCACTAGGAGAGCCCTGCAATGACTTTCCCTGTGGCAGTCAGCAGAGAGAACCCTCTGAAGTTACCACATTCAGACATCCCCTTTCTTGAAGGTGGTCACAATTACAGCATCTCTGGTCCTCTAGTATATCCTCATCTTCCCTAATGAGACGATGAGATTGTGGATTTGCAACTGACTGAAGCTTTTCACTGCCAAATTTTAGGATTTCAGCAGGGGTAGTGCCTGCTCCTAAGGCCTTATTATTTTTGAATTGGGATATGTCCTTCTTGACTTCTTGTTCCTTTATCTATTCTACCTAAACCTGCCCTGGTCTTGTATACCTTTCTTGGACCCACACATCCTTCCTTAAGGGCATTGGTTTGAAACGGATGCAATGATCCAGTTGATGCGTAATGCCACATATATTCTATGCCTCTATTTAGTCCAGAATCAGTAACCACTCTCAAAATGTTCTGCTCTTTTAAAAGATATTGATGTCACCTGTCCGTTACATACATTTAAGCTATGCCTTTTAGTTCATATTATTTCTCCATGCTCCTTCTGCCAAAGTGTATCACTTCACACTTTTCTGTATTAAATTTCTTGTCTTTTGTCTGCCCATTCTACCAACCTATTCACATCAACATAGAGTTATATAGCACCATTATTGTGCAATGGTCCAAAGGGACCTTAACAATATTCCCTCCTTGCACCTATGTTCATGTGTCAAAGGAAATGTAAGTTTTAAAGGTTTTTTTGTTAAATGTAGTTACTTGATTCCATGAGCAGAATTTGTAACACTAGTTTTTAATTACTAAATTGAAGCAACTAAAATAGATCATCCTCTTAGAAAAAGATGTAGGCAATGGGGTATAAGCAAAATGTTGCAACCCAGATGCCCACATGCCAGATGAATCACTGAGTAGAGACATTTACAAAAAGACATGAAAGAGGAATCATGATTAAGCATTTAAAAAATAAATACTGACGCATGGATCTTTTTATCTGGATTGGTGAGTCAATTCAGATTCTGGTACAAAACATACTTCAAGACTTAGTCATCACCAATTTGAAAAGAAAAAAACTGAACATTGTTATACAAGGTTAACTGTACAATGGCTAGAGATCATGGTTAAAAAAATGAAATAAAAATAAAGTCAGAGTACTTCCTCACCTAATAATTGTGAGTTAAGACAATGAATTTTAGGACCACTGTCTCTGAATGTTACCTTCTACATTTTGGGAAGCATTTGGCCACTGTATGATGCCCAACAATGAAACAGGCACTGAGAATTTATAAGGAAGGGAACTGGTGTTTTATTTCCTCATTTCCATCAAAGCAACAGTACAAATTGTGGCGACTCACCGTTTAGTCGGTCAAACCGGCTCGGCAGTCGGGTCGAGCGGCGTCGGAGCGACGAGGCCCAAGATGACAGCGGGCCTCGTCCTTCCTGAGTGACGGGGAGAACCCGTGCGCGGGAAAGTCTTGATGACGTAGTACTTACGTCGTTGCCGGTTGGATTGGGCGGGAACAGTCTCCCTTAAAGGGCCCATGCAAGGCGGGAAAATAAACCAGTTCTTGTTCGACAATCCTCCAACTAGCGTCTTGTTTTATTTCGCGGTAGCAACTGCTACATTGGTGACCCCGACGGTCCAAACGGATTTTGGACCCGCGCAATGGCCAACAGCGCAGCAGCCAACGCAGTGGCCCTCAAGCTGCCCACCTTTTGGACACTTCGGCCCAGCGTCTGGTTTGACCAGGCCGAAGCACAATTCCACCTTCGGCAGATCACCTCCGACTCCACGAAGTACTACCATGTGGTTAGCTCTCTGGACCAAGAGACAGCTGCCCAGGTTGGAGACTTCATCCAGTCGCCTCCAGAGGAAGATAAGTACCTGGCTTTCAAAGACCTTTTGATTCGGACCTTCGGCCTCTCCCGTCATGAGCGTGCCGCCCGCCTGCTTCATCTGGACGGCCTGGGGGACAGATCCCCATCCGCCCTAATGAATGAGATGCTGGCATTGGCCGAGGGACACAAGCCATGACTGATGTTCGAACAGGCCTTCCTCGAACAGCTCCCCGATGACATCCACCTGTTGTTAGCTGACGCCGACTTCAGCAACCCCCGTGAGGTGGCCGCCCGGGCAGATGTCCTGTGGAGGGCCAAGCGCGGAGAGCGGTTCGTTCCGTCAGTCAAATCACCAGGCCGCAAGCCCAACGTCCCGCCTCGCCCGGCCCCCAGCAACCGAGCAACCACACCCAGGAACGCAAATGACGACCACGGGTGACCAGCTGTGCTTCTACCATCAGAGGTTGGGGTGCGGAGGCCCGTCGATGCCGCCCACCCTGCAAGTTTCAGGGAAACGCCAGGGCCAGCCGCCGCTGATGGCTACGGCGGCTGGCCGCCGACAGAGCCTCCTATTCATTCAGGACAAGAAATCCGGACGGCGTTTCCTCGTTGATACTGGAGCGGAGGTCAGTATTTTGCCCCTGACCGGCCGCGACACTTGTAACAGGCCACCCGGTCCTCTACTCAATGCCGCCAACGGTACAACGATACGGTCTTTCGGCACCCGTACACTTCAATTACAATTCGGCGGCAGCCATTTTACCTGGACCTTTACTCTTGCCACCGTCGCCCGACCACTCCTAGGAGCCGATTTCCTTCGGGCCCGCAACCTGTTAGTCGACCTGCGAGGGAAGCGCTTAGTCCACTCTAGCACCTTCCAGACCTATCCCCTGGGAGAAATCAGCACACCAGCCCCACGCCTGGACTCCATTTCCCTTTCTGGCGACGATTTCGCCAAGCTCCTAGCCGAATTCCCATCAATTTTGGCACCTTCGTTTACGAATTCTAGGCCCAAACACGGGGTACGACACCACATCATTACTACAGGGCCACCCCTTCATGCCCGAGCACGACGATACCTCCAGGACAAGCTCCGCTCTGGCAAAGAAAGAGTTCCGTCACATGGAGGAGCTGGGGATTGTGGCAGGTTCAGACAGCCCCTGGGCCTCCCCCCTGCAACATGGTCCCCAAAGCCACCGGAGGGTGGAGGCCCTGCGGCGATTACCGCAGGCTGAATGATGCCACCACCCCGGACCGCTATCCCATCCCTCACATCCAGGACTTTGCAGCGAACTTACACGGGGCCCGCATCTTTTCCAAAGTGGACCTCATTCGGGGATACCACCAAATCCCGGTCCATCCAGATGACGTCCCAACTGCCCTCACGGTAGACGCGTCCAACACCGCGGTGGGTGGGGTACTGGAACAGCTACTCGAAGGCCGCTGGCAACCCTTGGCATTTTTCAGCAAGCACCTTAGACCGCCTGAACTGAAGTACAGCGCTTTTGATCGGGAACTTCTAGTACTGTATCTGGAGGTCCAGCATTTCCGATACTTTCTAGAAGGCAGGCCTTTCACCGCTTTCACCGATCATAAGCCTTTGTCCTTTGCCTTCTCCAAAGTCTCCAATCCCTGGTCAGCTCAGCAGCAGAGACATTTATCCTACATTTCCGAATTCACAACTGACATCCAACATGTCTCCGGAAAGGATAATATCGTTGCTGATGCACTTTCCAGACCGACCATCCACAACCTATCCTTGGGTGTCGACTACACGGCCCTAGCTGACGCACAGCAGGCCAACGACGAACTGCCCAGCTACAGAACCGCAGTCTCGGGCCTGCAGCTCCGAGATTTCTTGGTTGGTCCAGGTCAGCGGACCCTACTTTGCGACGTTGCGACCTGGTCAGCCCCTGCCCTATAGTCCCTGCAGCCTGGCGGAGATGCGTTTTTGGACTCGGTACATGGGTTGGCACACCCGTCCATCAATCAACTGTCCGACTGGGTCGCCAGCAAGTTTGTTCTGGCATGGCGCTGCGCAAACAGGGTCAGTGAGTGGGCCCGGACTTGTCCGCACTGCCAGACGTCAAAAATTCCAGCGACACACCAAGGTCCCGCCACAGCAGTTCGAGCCTACCCGTAGGAGGTTCGACCACATACACGTCGACCTCGTGGGCCCTCTGCCAGTTTCAAGAGGAGCCCGGTACCTCCTTACCATCGTGGACCGGTCACGAGGTGGCCTGAGGCAACCCCCTGACTGACATCACAACTGATTCCTGCGCCCGGGCGCTGCTCACAACTTGGGTCTCACATTTTGGTGTTCCGGCCCACATCACTTCAGACAGAGGCACCCAATTCACTTCCAGTCTCTGGACTGCTTAGCGAACCTGCTAGGGGACGCAGCTGCACACCACCTTGGCCTACCATCCTCAATCAAATGGGTTGGTGAAACGTTTTTCACCCGCCCGTCTCTGAATCAGCCTTGATGGCCCGCCTGAAGGGTCCTAACTGGGTTGAGGAGCTGCCTTGGGTCCTGCTCGGCATACGCACTGCCCCCAAAGAAGACCTCCGCACTTCGTCAGCTGAGCTTGTGTACGGGGCGCCCCTAGTTGTCCCCGGGGATTTCATACCTGCCCTTCGGGACCAAGGGGAACAACCCCCAGCAGTCCTACAAAGACTGCGCAAGAAGCTTGGCGCCTTGGCCCCGATTCCCACCTCACGACACGGTCAAGCCCCATCCTGCCAGCCCAAGGATCTATGGGACTGTAAGTTTGTTTTTGTTCGCAGGGGCACACCTCGGGCGCCATTGCAACGACCATATGAGGGACCGTTCCGAGCCATAAGGAATAATGGATCCACCTTTATTTTGGACATTGGAGGCAGGGAACAGGTTTTCACGGTGGACCCCCTCAAACTGGCCCATTTGGATCTGCAGCAACCTGTCGAGGTTGCAACACCGCGACGCAGAGGCCGGCCCCCTAAGCGGCAGCTGGCACAGCCCGTGGACCTTGGGGACTGTATCGCCGGTTCTGGGGGGGGTTGTGTGGCGACTCACCGTTTAGTTGGTCGAACCGGCTCGGCAGTCGGGTCGAGCGGCATCGGAGCGGCGAGGCCCAAGATGGCGGCGGGCCTCGTCTGTTCCTGAGTCGACGGGGAGAACCCCGTGCGCGGAAAGTCCTGATGACGTAGTACTTACGTCATTGCGGTTGGATTGGGCGGGAACAGTCTCCCTTAAAGGGCCCGTGCAAGGCGGGAAAATAAACCAGTTCTTGTTCGACAATCCTCCGACTAGCGTCTTGTTTTATTTCGCGGTAGCAACTGCTACAAAATCAAAATTTTTTAAAGGAATAGGTGATAAGAAAAGAGAAAACTCATTGAGGTTGTTAGGGAATTGGTCCAAGAAAAGTTGTGGTGACAAACTATTGGAGTATTGAATGAATTATCTTTGACAGAAGCAATATGAACATTTGTGGTCCTTTAAGGAAGGGGTAGTTTCACATGAAAAGAATAAATAACGAATATAACCAATAAAGATTATACCTCTTTTATTTGTGAATGGAAGGCAATCCTTGTCAGATTTTGTGATGCCTGCTCTTAATTTGAATAAAATAGCAGCATAATGGATTAGGAAGGTACAAAATCTGGTGAGTGAGACTGGAGTTAACCCCTAAAGGAGAAGTCAAGGGCTAATTGTTCATGGCAGAGTATGTGCTCAGTGGAGACAAATCTGCTTTCCTCACATGCTCAGCTAAAATCAGAAAGCAAGAAATTGCTATCTGTTCCTTGACAAGTTGCACTATAGCAATATCTCACAATATTCACATATACAGAAGGCTGTGATGTTGTGATACATATCCACTATACACTCATTCAACATGCCAGAAATAGTTAGGGCTTGTCTATTCTAGAGTAAATGAGTTTTTAACAGCATGACGATTCTTAATTACTGCCAAAACAAGTTCTCTGCTTACTGAAGATTAACTTATTAAAGTGTGAAATTTCATTCCTTCGGAATTTAATTACTGCTGCTTTTGTTAAAAAAGTGAAAATTGAATTAGTTTAATCTTACTTCTTTTGTTTCTAAATCCCACATTTCTCTTGCTCTCATCATTTGTTTTTTAGACATGTTTTGTCATTGCATTAACTATTCCAATTCATACTTCCTACCTCTGGCTCTCTATTATTCAGCAAGGATTCTTCAGCTTATTTTTTTTAAGGAGACACACAATTTTTAAAGGAAGGAAATAATGATAATAATCGTGAAGTCCGAATCTTGTTTCAGGTAAGGGTTGATGAACCTGATTAAGGAAAAATAACTGAGTGGTCATTGACGGTCAAAAATAACTGATGCAAGAGAGATCACAAAAAACAGGCAGTGGGTTCCTCTGTAGAGATGAAAGTTGCAACAAATATGCAAAGTAAGAGAGTTGTAAGGCCAGCATTATAGAGTCATACAGAACAGAAACAGGCCCTTCGGCCCACCAAGTTCATGTCATTTACACTAATCCTACATTAATCCCATCTTCTTAATATTCTCCCAACATTCTCATCAACTCCTCCCAGATTCTACCACTCACCTACACACTACGGGCAATTTACAGTGGCCAATTAACCTACCAACCTGCATCTTTGGGACATGGGAGGAAACTAGAGAACATGAAGGAAACCTATGCAGTCCATGGGAGAATGTGCAAACTCCACACAGACAACACCCAAGGTCAGAATTGGACCTGGGTCTCTGGCCCTGTGAGGCAGCAGCTGTGCCACTGTGCAACGTGACATTGGAGGACAAGCTGGAGGTATGTCTCCTTTGAGCCATACTTTGAGATACCAACTCCCAAAAGAAACAAACTCTGTGACTTTCACAGAATCTTGCAGAACAGAAATCCAATCACATCATTATGCTGCTGCCATTTCTTCAAAGGTGCTTTCCAATTTATCTTGGTCCTCTGTTGTTTCCCTAAAGCCTTGCAAAGGTTTCCATTATCAAGAATACATTCAATTCCCTTTTGGAGGTCACTGTTGAATCCGCCTGCACCACTCTTCCAAAACAGTGCATTCAAGATCATAATTCAATGCACTCTCTTCTTTTTTTCTATTATTTTAAATTTATGCCCTCTGTTTACTAACCCTCATTCTATTTGATACTGATGGTCCATATATGTTCTATTAAAACCACTCATAAATCAGAGTGTTCCTCTGTTAATACCACCTTAACTTTCTTAGAAGTATAATCCCAACTTCACCACTCTCTCCACTTACCTGAACTTGCTCATCCCTGTTGGTATTTTGGTTAACATCACCATATTCCTCAAGACTTTTCTGTTCTGTGCCATGTTCTTTTCATTCACCAAATCTAAAAAGACCCACCTGCAAAGTTCAGTCAATGACTTTTCTGAACTCGGAAACTTTTTGATTAGAATGATTCAAAAGGGGACATTTTGACAAAGCAACTGATAGAAGACCTTACTGTTGGGAGCCAATATCTGATATATAACTGTGCAACTAAACCTCCAGTCATCCTTTTGCAAAACTATTGAAAACAACAGGAAGTAAATAGTGAAGATTGTTTATTGCCCCCCCCAAGTGTCGTAGATCTAACTATTCAGTGCTGCCAAACATTTAACAGCTGTTCAAAAAGGTAGCCCACCACCATGAAATGCTAACATCTTGAGAATGAATAAATGTGTACAAACATCCACAAATAATAAGACTTGCATTATGAAGCTTATATTTTTGGCCACTTGTTTCTTCTCAAAGAGTTAATACTTTCCTGTAGGCAATAATGTATCAAAGGAATCATGACTTGAAGCCAGAAATGGAGTTATTGGCTCAGATTTTTCTAACTGTTGTGACAGGGAAACTACTAGTGTTCATCATAATTACACTGTGAAACTAAAGAATTTCCAAGGTACGTGTATGCTCAATAAAATGTGGAAATCCAGAAGATGCTGCCAGTAATTTCCTATTCTTGATCATCTTAGAGTCATAGAGCTATACAGCACAAAAACAATTCCTTCAACCCAACTCGTTCATGCTGACCAAGGTGTCTACATGGGGAATTAGTCCCATTTGCCTCTCTGAACCTTTCCTTTCCTTTGACCTGTCGAGACGTCTTTTAGAAGTTGTAGTTGTACCCGCCTTTACCACTTCCTCTGGCAGCTCACTCCTTATACCAACCATCCCCTGCATGAAAACTTGCCCCTCAGATCCCCCTTAGATCTTTCCCCTCTCACCTTAAACCTATGCCCTCTAGTTTTCAACTTCCCTACCCTGGGAAAAAGACTGTGGCCATCCACCCTATCTATGCCCTTCATGATTTTATAAACCTCTATAAGGTCACCCCTCAGCCTTCTTCGCTCCAGGGAAAACAGTCCCAGCCTCTCCAGTCTCTCCTTATAACACAAGCCTTCCAGTCCTGGCAACATCCTTGTGAATCTTTTCTGCACCCTCTCTAGCTCAAGCACATCCTTTCTATAGCATGGCGACCAGAACTGCACACAGTACTCCAAGTGCAGTCTTGTACAGCTGTAACATGATGTCCCAACTCTTGTATTCAATACACCAATCTTGTCCAAAGGACTCTTCAGAAAGAAGAGATCCGACAAGAAGTTCAGGTACTTACAAGCCATCGTCACAATATATTCTTATTTTTTTTGTATCATAATTTGACTGATTAATGCTTTGTTGAATTTTGTACAAAGCAATAATGATTGCTTAACAACTTCTGAGCTTTCAATAGTAAGTTTATATATATATATGAATAATAATTCCCTCAGAGAAGAATTCACAAACATAAAGATCTAGAAATTCTTCTCTTTATAAAATTATGTATTAAAGTGGTACCATACTAAGGACCTGTGCAGTCTCTTGTGAGGCGACAGGGAGTCATAGAGAATGATCAGACAAGCCCCACGTGCCTCTGATGGCAAATAGGACCTTGTAATATTAAGCAGTTGAGACAAGAATTCTTATAACTGTGGCAATTCATCAATAAATGAGAAGGACAACCACAGAACCACCAGAGATGACTCAAGTCATTATTTACCTTACTCTTGGACTCAGATACCAGGTTAGTGCTCTGATTTTTAGCAGTGGAGGAGACCTCCACCCTTTGGGAAATGGCATGCTCCTGTGTTATTGGCAAAAACCATTCATGAAGCACATATATGTGGTAGAATGCTACATTGAATGGAAACTGCACACAGATTGACATTCCCTCTAAATGTCCAGTGTCCTCTATGCGTAGGTGCACTCTACTCACCTGGGACTAGGCTAGAATTTCCCAAAGTGTGCCATCTGTGCCCAGTGTTCCCAGTCATAATTCATAAACAATTTTCAGCCAAAATTCTATCATACAGCACATAAAAGATGATGAACTATGAAATTGAATTTCCAGACATTTGGATTTTAAAACACTAAAAATTTGTATATTTTGTTTCCATATAATTCTACTTCCAATCTTCATTTGGTGCCCTGTCAAATGTTTCAGATGTTCATTAATAATTGTATTCTGCTTCCTGGTTTGCTAAATTCTTCATTGTAATTGGCTGCACAGCCCGATGACTCTACTTCTGCTGGATGCCAGGGATGTCCTTGAGCAACTAAGAGCAACCAGCATCAGAAAAGTAGAGCATTGTGAGCAGTTTTCTTCAGGACCAGGGGCAAATGCCATTGAGTTGTTGCTGATTGCAGAATTGAGATCATCAAGAGGGGTGAGCAAAATCTTGGTCGACATTGTGGTTTTTTAGAATGGTGTTAAAGGAAGAGAGAGGAGGAAAAATTCACTAACAAATTCCAGAGGTTATGTTATAGGGCAACAACTGACAATGGTGAGGTTTAAGAGTAGGGGAGGTACAAAAAGCCAGAGAATGGGCATTGTCAGGGTTTTGGACCATTATAGAGCCTTGGATTAGAGAACTAGGGGAACAAGTCCTGAAGAAATGCAAACAGGAGTAAAATTAAGACCAAACGGGATCAGAACATAAGATATACTTGAATTTTAATTTTATCCTCAGGTGCTTCTAAATATAGAATAATGATAACATTTTGGCAGCTGCATTAAAACCTATTAATGTCTTTAATGGATCAATTTATCTGCACTTTTACATCACTTGTTGATGTATATTCTTAAGAAATGTAATTATTATCCACTAGATTAATTATCTTTTAAAGGAACTTTAAAATTGTCAAGAAGCTTGATAAAGTGTGAATTGCATGCCATTACTAGGAAACTATGGGTTTCAGAACAATAGCCTTCAGCTCAAGTGGTAATTTATTCACAGATTATGCTGAGCACAAAGTTGAAAATCTACACCAAGATGCTATCTAATTTTATTAGTTTAGGTTACATTCCAGAACATTAATTCATGTTTTTTATTCTTCTCAATTCATTGAGGAATATGTCCTAAACATTGAATTTCATTATTCTGTTCAGTTTCTTATAACAATGTTTACTATAAACTTCTCACATTTTTTTGCATAGCTTCATTTAAACAAAATTTCTTAAATGTTTTCAGTTCAAAGCTGAAACATATCCTGGGAGCAATTTCCAACTGAGTCAAGAGTTACAGAACAGTAAACATTCACTTATCATTGCAAGAAGATAAAGCTGCTATAACACAGACAAACAAGTAGTCATAAAATTAAGGGCCTTCAGTTACACCAGGGATCAAGTTGACACCATGCTAGATTTCCTAACTGAACAAAGACCCAACCAGTAGTAAGGATCTGTGGGATGTTGTTACACATGGTGGGTACCAGAGAAAGTAGATTTCATATTTCTCCACAAATTACATTCCTCAGGTCAAGGAGCATAACATTGCAATTCACCTATCGCCAAAACAGGTCTACAGCAGATGCCATCTCCCTGGCCCTACACTTAGCTCTAGAGCACCTGGACAGCAAAGACACCTAACATTAGACTATTGTTTATTGACTACAGCTCTGCCTTCAATACAGTAATCCCAAGCAAGCTTGTCACCAAACTCCGAGACCTAGGACTCAACACCTCCCTCTGTAACTGGATCTTTGACTTTCTAACAAACAGACCACAATCAGTGAGGATAGGCAGCAATACCTCCAGCACGATTATTCTCAACACTGGTGCCCCACAAGGCTGCGTCCTCAGCCCTCTACTCTACATCTATACACTCGTGACTGTGTGGCCAGATTCTGCTCTAACTCCATCTACAAGTTTGCAGATGATGCCACTGTTGTAGGCCATATTTCAAACAGCGATGAATTGGAGTACAGTAAGGAGATAGAGAGCTTAGTGGAATGGTGTCATGACAACAACCTTTCCCTCAATGTCAACAAAACAAAAGAGCTAGTCATTGACTTCAGGAAAAAGAGCGGTGTACATGCACCTGTCTACATCAATGGTGCTGAGGTCAAGAGGGTTGAGAGCTTCAAGTTCCTGGGAGTGAACGTCACCAACAGCCTGTCCTGGTCAAATCACATAGATGCCATGGCCAAGAAAGCTCACGAGCACCCCTACTTCCTCAGGAGGCTAAAGAAATTTGGTTTGTCCCCTTTGACTCTTTACCAACTTTTACTGATGCACCATAGAAAGCATCCTACCTGGATGTATCACGGCTTGGTATGGCAACTGCTCTGCCCAGGACCACAAGAAACTGCAGAGAGTTGTGGACACAGCCCAGCGCATCATGAACACCAGTCTCCCCTCCTTGGACTCTGTCTTTACCTCTCGTTGTCTTGGTGAACCAGCCAGCAGAATCAAAGACCCCACCCACCCGAGACATTCCTCTTCCATCGGGTAGAAGATACAGGATCCTGAGGGCACGTACCACCAGACTTAAGGACAGCTTCTACCCCACTGTGATAAGACTAATGAACGGTTCCCTTATACAATGAGAGGGACTATGACCTCACGATCTACCTTGTTGTGACCTTGCATCTTATTGTACTGTACTTTCTCTGTAGTTGTGACACTTAACTCTGTTACTGTTTTTACCTGTACTACATCAATGCACTCTGTACTAACTCAATGTAACAGCACTGTGTAATGAATTGACCTGTACGATCGGTTTGTAAGACAAGCTTTTCACTGTACCTCAGTACAAGTGACAATAATAAACCAATACCAATAATACCAATACCAGTAACACTATTGTGTGGAAAAGGGCTGAAAAAATTACTCAGGAAAAGAATATCCAAAACATATCCTCTTTAAATTTCTTCAGGTTTCAATATAACTCTTCTATCTCCACAGAAGTTTAGAACAACTCCAGGTACAGAATAATGAAAGAACCTACCAAGGTATTTCTAATGCAAAGTAGCTTGATTTGTGAAGTTATCTTTTTTTAAACCATTGCTGGCTACATTCGTCATTGGCCAGAATGCAGTGACGTGACATGGTTCCAGGCTTCTTCTGAATCTGCTCTGAAAGTAGCCAACTGCAGGCAAAAGCAGTTTATTTTGATTCTCCAGTTCTTCTTTGCAGTTTGGAAACATTGTGCCCTTGCTCAATGCCAGTCCTGAAATCCTCCGCTAGTCTGGGAATGAGTTTGACCCCATTATTTACATTTTGTGGCTCCAGATACCACCTAACCACACCACTGAACCACTGCAGAAACTAATATTTATAAACTTAAGTTATCTGTCATGTGTTATTCAAGTAGACCAGTCCATTAAAATTCATTGCCTTACTCATTGCAGCCAAAGCGTTTATATATTTGTGTGCAGTGCTTCAATTTTGGAAATAAAACCTATCGATCTACTTCATTCATGAACCATGACAATTAGTAACTCATCTTTTAATCTATGAGGGATTTTTTTAATATGCACATTAAAAATCAAGCACTATATCAATGCTGAATAAATTTACATTCCTTTCAGAAAACTGGAGTGGTGGAGGGAGCATTCAACACAAATATTAAAGTTAAATCTCTAATCAAGTCATCCATCAGTTGGACCAATGATATTTTTCTCATTCCTAACTGCATCAGCCTGTTCACGCTTTGTTGTTTCCTTGTTGATTAATTCCTCAATTTTCAAATCCCTCCATGGTCTCAACCTTACCTATCTCTGTGACTCTTCCAGCAGTGCAATTCTTTGATGTATCTGGACTGCTGGAAGAGTCACAGGACCTCTTGCACATCCCGCCAATGGTAATGCTTGTAATGCACCATGGTAATGCACCAATGGTTACTTGCTCCACCAACGGTAATTGGGTCTCCAGCTGATAAAAAAGTATAATTTGGATTAACTGCCTATTTCATTGATGCAAATTTCTTTGCATCAGTAGTTTGCTTTCTTCCCTTTTTAACCAAGATTTTGGTCTTTTGTCCAAAAATCCCTCAATGAAACTTTGTTCTTTTTTTTATGCCATTGGGAAATTTTTGTTACATTGAAAGTGGTATATAAATGAAATTTGTTGCCATTTCTTATGGTTAATTACATAGTGCTTTTTTCCATGGAAATGGCTGGCAGAACATTGCAGGATTATTTCTATAAAATGAGTTGCAAGTCCCTAAAAGCTGTTTACTTTCCCTTCTCACAGTTCCAATATTTTGTTCAGTAAACATTTCCAAAGTCAGTTTTTTTTTTGTTTTAATATTCTTCCAATTGATTCACGTTGGAATAATAATTTTAGCATAATCCTTGCACGGGAGCGTTATTTTATTGACAGCTCACCTTGATCTAACAATGGGAAGTAAAGCAGGAGGATGAAGATATGGGTCACATGGGTCATAGGAGATGCAATTTGCAGCCTGTTCTTTAAGGGCCTCGTTGCACAGATATGAGTTGTGGACAAGCAAATAGCCATCTCCAATTGAACTAGCCTCCTGACATACTAATGAACAACTGCACCAACTGCTACTGAGATGCCAAATATTTGTTATTGAGACCTGTGAAAGGTTAATCCCTGGGGTTATCAGACATTTAAGCTTTCAAGCTAAGCCATAAACAGAAGGTGCTTATAAGTATACGGCACCTAACTTGTGCCTTGTGCCCTTTTCCCTTTGATTATATTGGCCTCTCCTGGAATGAATAGATCCATTCTGAAACTTGCTACTGTAGCATGAGTGACACGTAACATTTTCAGATTCTCAGTTGAAGCATGACTCTGGGCCATGTCAGCTCCTTCTCTTGACAAGCTTTAGAAGGAATATAGACTCTAGAATATTGGATATATGATATCCCTTGAAAAATCAGCCTGCTTATGATTACATTCCTGCAGATTACGCTAAATTGCTGCAGTAGGTGTTTATGTCAGAGAGGAGGAAGTAGTGGCAAAGGGGTTAAAGAATGAAATATAAATGATACGTCCATGACCTTTGACCTCATTCTCTCCACCTGGAATCTTCCAAAGGGACCAAAGACCATCTTACATCACTCATTTTACTTCTCTCTACCCTCTCCTAAGGCAGCACAGCAGGTAGTACTGCTGCCTCCAGTTTGATCCTGCGTGAATTTTCCCTAGGTGCTCCAGTTTCCTCCCATGTCCCAAAAGTGCATGGTGGGTTGGTAAATTAGCCACTGTAAATTGCCATGGTGTCAGCAAGTACATAGAACATAGAACATAAAACATAGAACATTACAGCACAGTACAGGCCCTTTGGCCAACAATGTTGTGCCAACATTTTATCTTGCTCTAAGATCTATCTAACCCTTCCCTCCCACATAGCCCTCCATTTCTCTATCATTCATGTGTCTATCTAAGAATCTCTTAAATGTCCCTAATGTATCTGCCCCACAAACTCTGCAGGCAGTGCGTTCCATGCACCCACCACTCTCTGTGTAAAAAAACTCACCGCTGACATCCCCCTTTTATACCTTCCTCCAATCACCTTAAAATTATGTCCCCTCGTGTTAGCCGTCGTCACCCTGGGAAAAAGTCTCTGACTGTCCACTCGATCTATGCCTCTTATCATCTTGTACACCTCTATCAAGTCACCTCTCATCCTCCTTCTCTCCAAAGAGAAAAGCCCAAGCTCACTCAACCTATCCTCATAAGACATGCTCTCCAATCCAGGCAACATCCTGGTAAACCTCCTCTGCACCCTCCCTAAAGCTTCCACATCCTTTCTATAATGAGGCGACCAGAACTGAACACAATACTCCAAGTGTGGTCTGACCAGAGTTCCATAGAGCTGCAACATCACCTCGCGGCTCTTGAAGTCAATACCCTGACTAATGAAGGCCAACACTCCATACGCCTTCTTAACAACCCTATCGACCTACGTGGCAACCTTGAGGGATCTATGGTTGTGGACCCCAAGATCCCTCTGTTCTTCCACACTGCTAAGAGTCCTGCCATTAACCTTGTATTCTGTCTTCGAATTCGATCTCCCGAAGTGTATCACTTCACACTTATCCAGGTTGAACTCCATCTGCTACTTCTCAGCCTAGCTCTGCATTCTATCAATATCCTGTTGTAATCTACAGCAACCTTCTACGCTATCCACAACACCACCAACCTTTGTATCATCAGCAAACTTACTAACCCACCCTTCCACATCCTCATCCAAGTCATTTATAAAAATCACAAAGAGCAGGGGTCCCAGAACAGATCCCTGCAGAACACCACAGGTCACTGACTTCCAGGCAGAATATGCTCCATCTACCACCATCCTCTGTCTTCTATGGGCAAGCCAATTCTGAACGCAGACAGCCAAGTTTCCCTGGATCCCACGCCTCCTGACTTTCTGAATAAACCTTCCATGAGGAACCTTATCAAACACCTTACTAAAATCCACGTACACCACGTCCAAAGCTCAATGTGCTTTGTCACATCCTCAAAGAATTCAGACAGGCTCATGAGGCATGACCTGCCCCTCACAAAGCCATGCTGACTGTCCCTAATCAGCCTAAGCTTCTCTAAATGCCCATAAATCCTGTCTCTAAGAATCTTCTCCAGTAATTTGCCCACCACTGAAGTAAGACTCACTGGTCTGTAATTCCCAGGGTTATCCCTACTTCCTTTCTTAAACAAAGGCACAACATTTGCCACCCTCCAATCATCCAGCACTACTCCTGTGGACAGTGAGGACGCAAAGGTTGACACCAAAGGCGCAGCAATCTCTTCCATAGCTTCCCTTAGTAACCTTGGATATATCCTGTCCGGCCCCAGTGACTTACCTATCTTAATGTTTTTCAATAGTCCCAGCACATCCTCCTTCCTCACATCAACATGCCCTAGCGTATCAGTCTGTCGTATGCCTTCCTCTCAATCGTCAAGTTCTCTCTCTCTGTTGAATATTGAAGCAAAGTATTCATTAAGGACCTCCCCTACCTCTTCCGACTCCAGGCACATGTTTCCTCTTTTATCCTTGATCAGTCCTACCCTCACTCGAGTCATCCTCTTATTCTTCACATACAAGTAGTGAGGAACTCAGGCTGAAGTTGACAAGTATGTGAGAGAGGGCAATAAGTGGGGGATTCGGATTTATGGGATTGTCCTGAGAGCAATTAACTCGAAGGAACAAACAGCTTCCTTGTATGTCATAAGAAAATATGGGAATTATGAAAATTTGGTGGACTTTTGATTGTAAGAGGAAACTTTAGATAGAAAGATGAATTAAGGAAAAGATATGTACCACATGAGTGCTCAGGGCTACAGTGAACTAATGTCATTCTGTTGAAATACAGTAAGCAGATGCCGTGTATTGGAGCCTGCTTGATGTTGATTGCTTGCCAAATGTGGTGGTCCATAGACCAATTAAGTTTTCAGGACAACAATGCACAGGACTCGGTGCATTCAAAAATCAGATGAGGTGTTGCTCAAATGTTCTGAATAATCCCCACAGGTCTCCCAAACTTTAACTGAAATGCTATTGAGATGCCTTGAAAGCAAACATTATACCATATTACCATAACTTAACTTGGCAACCTTCCTAAGACTAAGAACAGTTTGTGATGTGATCCCTAATACAGGGCAGACAGTGTTCAATTTTAGCCTTCTCTATCCAGATTGCTTCGGTTTGGATGAACCCTCCAAAAAGGCCACTCATCATCACAAGACATTCAGCAGCATCGCATTCAAGAAATTAAACTCCCTGTGGGCATACTTGGGAAAAGGAAGAACAAACTGTAACACCATATGTCAGATAATCCACCACATGAACAAAACATGCGTCTAGCATTGTCAAATAAGTTTGCTTCAAAGCATAGGTGCACACAGTCTCCAAGGAACACCAGAACCACCATCACTATACAGTATATGTAGGGAGGACTCATGCTATCAATAAGATTAGCTTAGTAAAGACACAATGTATCACAAACGGAGTGATTTTGCAAAAGGGTATCTCATTCACCTTAAGCTTTATAACAGCAAACTAGTAGGGCTGTGACCCAGGTTCAATCCTGACCTAGGGTGCTATCTGCATGGAGTTTGCACTTTTTCTCTGTGACTGTATGGTTTCTTCCCCATCCCAAAGATGTGTGATTTTGTACGTAAATTAGCCACTGTAAATTGCCCCTAGTGTGTAGATAAATGGTAGAATCTGGAGGGTGTTGATGGGAATGGCAGAGAATAAAGAAAATGGGATAAGTGTAGGATTAGTATAAGTGGGTATTTGATTGTCAGCCTGGACTCTGAAAGGCTCATTTCTGTGCTGTATGACTCTGTGACTCTATTGTCACAATACATATTCATACAATAGAGCTAGAGCACATTAGTATAAATCTTCGGAAATACTTTTGTATCATTGAAATTCTTCTCTGCATTCAGTATTCCTGTAAAGTGTTAATTTCATTGTATTTGAATCAGTAATATCCATCTTCATCACTTCTAATCAAATTCAAAATGCAGCAGCAATATAACTTCTGTATGCCCCATTAGGCAACCACATTTTTATTGATTAAAGTTCAGTATTTTATTGACTTTTGGAGGTTTTAACTCTCTTATTAACAATTTATTCTGGCTGCAGAATGTCTAATTCATGACAAAGCATGAAATAATTGAATTCTTAAATTGGTGTATTGCCAAATTAACTTTCCTATCACGCTTTGTGCTGACGTGATAAAATATTGGACCAGATCATACTCGATGCAACCTGCCATCCGTACTCAGCCCCTGTGCTAATCTCACAGCAACCCTTACCTGCTGCTGCACTTGCAGAATAGCTGTGCTGGAGACCTCCTCTCTGCAGCCCTTCTCTGAGGTGGAGTGATTTGCAGCTGGTGACTAGAGCCCAGGTGATGGAACCTGAGGCTCTGCCCCCATCTCTGACATCTTTTGACAGCTCACTGATGACAAAAGCATTTTCACTGATCAAAATACCTCTTATGGTCAGAGATGTTTAAAAACATTAAAAATAATAAAATGATACTTTTTTTGAAAACACGCATGATAATTCATTAATTAAAACATAGATATACAGAGAAATAAAGGAACATAAACAAAAACCTAGCCAAACTGATATTTTTAATGAAAATTGAAGTTTTTGAGGTGACGTGCTCCTTCTGCCATTACACAGGGCCTCTGTGTACTCTCGAAGCATTAGATCAAGTTGCTCAATACTACTCACTTTGAATAGTCATAGTTTAGAGATTACCTAGAGTTAGAGGGGATGTTGCATTTCTTCAAGGGGGCTTTGAGAATATCCTTGAATTGTTTGCTCTGCTCCCTGGTAATCTCCTCCCATGACAGAACTCTGAATTGAGTGACTGTTAGGAAAGTCTGGTGTCAGGAATGTAAATGATGTGGCCAGCCAATCAGAGCTGACTCAGTGTAACGAGGGCTGCAATAACATTGAACAAGGAGAGGACACCAGCATTGGTTTGCTTGACCTTCCAGTGAATTTAAAGAATTTTATGGAAACAACAAGATTTTTTTTATCAGTACCTTGAGATGGCCACTGTAGGTGATCTAGATCTCAGAAGCATATAGAGAGGGATCACTGCAGCCTAGTAGACCATGAGTTTTGTGTCAAAAGCTCTCCATTGCTGGTTATACACCAGTCACGGTGAGCATATACCTGAGGGACCAGAAGCATCTAGTCCTTCAGCTCAGTATGTTCCAGCATCTTGGATCCAACGCCAATCTGTCCTTCAGTGCTGAAGTCCATAGAAATGGAAGTCAACAAAGTGCTAAACAGTGCAGGGCAGATGGGCAGCTATTTTCCATGGAAACACCATCCATAATGAAACACAATCAGCTTAACTAGTGTAGGAATGTTTAAAGGAAGAGGATAGATTCTGCAGGTTATGTCAAGGGAAATGGTGACATGGAGATATATAGTGGTGGAAATTCAATAGAATAGTACTTTTTATTAAGCTTTTGGTTTCCACTCATGCATAACTTAATTCACTATTTATGATCTGCACATTTCTACAGTAGAAGCCCAATATTCTGGTATCCTCTGAACTTTGTTGGTGTCAGACTGGCAGATTTTCTGGACTATTGGATGTTATAGCTATGAATACACCAACACACTTTTAATTCACTTTTTTTAGATGTTACACAGCAGGATTTAAATAGTAACTGAGAAGCAGGGTATCTGCTTCTATGTCTATCTCTCCGTCCTTGAATTCAGTGCTGCCCAAGTGATAGTATTTAACATGTGCAGGCATGACTTCCATCAGCAAAGGTTACTTTCAGCTGGTCCATGGAATCCTGAAGTCACACCCCATTATTGTGTGTTAATCTGAAAAAAACATGACTGGCACTTCCTAAGTATATATTGCAAAGGGTGGGTGCATTAACTCCTTGTGGCACCAAGGCTTGCTGACAGATGTCCTTCCTGTTTAGCACCTGGTTTTCAGTACAATCAACTTTCTACCCCGTCATATTTGAGTATATGGGACACCTCCTCAGTAAGCTACAATCAAAAGAGAGGGTTGAAGATGGCAGTGCAGACTCTACAATAAAGAGCAGTAAATGAAACACTCTTACAAACTGTGCCAAGATCCACAGGCTTTGTTGTTGATCTTAGCAAGCACTTAAGGGCAAAGCATCAGAGTAATTACTGATGCTTCCAGCAAAATTCTGCTGGAGTTAAGGTGAGAATACACAAATGGTGTTTGCATTTCTTCAGTGATAAGAGTGCACATTTTAAAATTCAAAATGAAGTGGGCAATGCACTAAATATCTAATCTAATTAAGCAATGATAGCAGAACAATGATGCAAATAAAAAGGAGAATAAAAATACCTAACTTAATTTAAGGCAAATGGCGAGCCTGTAATTTTCTTATGATCGTTATGCATCCACCAGATAGGTGATCTATTGCCTTATTTGGCACGATAAGAGCAGAATTTCAGGAGCAACTATGTAGAAGACCAAAATGCATCCATATGAATGGTGCCATGCAGATTGCTTCTGTGCCGGCTATGCAAAGCCAATGGGAAAAAACACTGTTGGAGCAAATGAGAGAAAAATAGGCCTCCAAGACTTCTGCACTGGCCATGTTCCTGTATCATTGGTGCACAAGAGCAGAACTTCACTTGTAAATTAGGTGCTTTACTCGAAGAACAGAAAAGTCACCCTCATAAGGCCTTCAGAACTGACGCATTGAACGTTTCTCTATATAGTACTAATTTTCACTATTGACAGTACACTAGGTAAAAAGACATCTCATATTCAACCTCTGTTTATATGCTGTTACCAAAGTACAGAAGTGTCATTTTCCTGGTAGCAATCATAATCATTCATTTAGTTCCTTACTTCCCAGAATCCATCATTTTATTCCAAATATAATTAGCTCAGTAAGGCATTTTTAGACCAGACATACATTGTTCATCCAGTCATTTTCAATGAACACGTATGTCTTAGTACTTCTGCTGAGCAGTCAAGAAAATTTAACATCAGAGTTAATTAAAGTTACTGGCATTCTTTCTGAAATTAATTCAAACTAAATGAAGCTAGAAAAATTATATGCTTCTGCTACTGATAGTCTATCAGCAAGTTTCAACAGCTTTTATGTCTCCAAAATAGGATACATTTAAATGGTGAGAGTAATCCATCCAAACATTTCTTTCATTTAAATTGAATACAGTAACTAGATAACAAAAATAAAGGTTAAAATCTGCTAAACTTACATGACATATGTTTTGATCATGATGATCCATCAACAAAATGATTCATTTGAACCAGTTGTATAAAACAGCACATCTAACACAAAATACAGCAGGTGCTGGAAAGATTACTGAAGTTGAAAGGTGATCAACCTTAAACTTTAACTCTCGTCATAAATGGTGCGTGACCTGCAGTGTGTTTTCAGCATTTCTGTTTTATGTAAAGCAGCACTGTGTGAAGATATACATGGACAACTAATGTAAAACTTCTTGATGTAAAAAAGGAATTTCCATGTCCATAGATCCCTCAAGGTTGCCGTGCAAGTCAATAGGGTGGTTAAAAAGGCGTATGGTGTGTTGCCCTTCATTAGTCGGGGTATTGAGTTCAAGCGCTGCGAGGTGATGTTGCAGCTCTATAGAACTCCGGTTAGACCACATTTGGAGTATTGTGTTCAGTTCTGGTTGCCTCATTATAGAAAAGGTGTGGAAGCTTTAGAGAGGGTGCAGAGGAGATTTACCAGGATGCTGCCTGGATTGGAGATCATGTCTTATGAGGATAGGTTGAGTGAGCAAGGGCTATTCTCCTTGAAGAAAAGGAGGATTGGAGGTGACTTGATAGAGGTGTACAAGATGATAAGAGGCATAGATTGAGTGGACAGTCAGAGACTTTTTCCCAGGGCAAAAATGGCTAACATGAGGGGGCATAATTTTACGGTGATTGGAGGAAGGTATGGGGGGATGTCAGGGGTAAGTTTTTTACGCAGAGAGTGGTAGGTGCGTGGAATGGACTGCCGGCAGAGGTTGTGGGGGCAGATACATTAGGGACATTTAAGAGCCTCTTAGACAGCCACATGAATGACAGAGAAATGGAGGGTAATGTGGGAGGGAAGGGTTAGATAGATCTTAGAGCAGGATAAAATGTCAGCACAACGTTGTGGGCTGAAGGGCCTGTACTGTGCTGTAATGTTCTATGTTCTATGAATACTTGTAAGTATATTTCACAAAATAGTATAAATGTGATTCTCAGAATAAGAGTTCAAGATTTTGATAAAGACAAGGATTACAATAGTTTCCCTTAGAGGAGGCACAAAAATGTTGAGAGGAGTGGAAGATATAGATTTAAGCAGACAAGATAAATTTATAACTTGAGCACAAAATTGGACAGCTATTTCCCTGAAGTATCATGCTCGATATATTACCACTCGTGTAAGAAGATTTAGCTAATTTATGTTCTAGACCATGCCTTTCTAAGCTGTGGTAAATGAGACACTCAGGTACAGAGAGTCCTCATCACTGTACTCCAACTCATTAGGTGTCTCCTGCCCCCATCTGCAGTTCCCACTTTGGTCTCATGAGCCATATAACCAGTATTGAAGCAAATCGTCCTCAATCCCTGGTTGAATGTATCACATGATGTCATGTGATTCTTCTCTTCTTAGTAGGTGGAATGTGAAATATTTGACTCTCTGAAGAGCAAATGAATGATTCAACAGTTCTCTTCTGTACTCATGACCTGAAACCTCTCTGATTGATAACATTTCTGAGGTATCCCTCCATGCTCATCTGCAATAAATATGTTACATTTTATACTGTCCGAGGTTTATTCCAGCTTGGTTGTTTTATTGTGGTTTATCCAATTGTTTTTATCTGCACAATTTACAACTCAGCTTACATAAACTTCCAAGGCTATAGTGCAGTGGCAATAGGGTGCCAGATAACACACTCAAAGAGATTAGCTGGACCACATTTTGCCCAGTTCAGTGATTTTAATTTAGCTCCTATACATTCAGCAGCTGTCTTAATTGCAAAATTGAAGCCTTTCAATGCCCAAATTAAAGAAACATATAGTCATAATTAGCTTTTTAAGCATGTGTACACAAATTGATTAAGTTTTCCAATTTGCACAATCAATCAATATAAACATCAGAAAATATAGAACTAATGTGATCAAATTGTCATTAGCTTATTCTTTACAACCACCACGCTGAAAACAAGAGGTTATCCCTGAGCTTGCACTCAAATATCGTAGTTCCCTACGTTGGGGAGAATGAGCACACCGTCTTAATCATGTCGGACTGGTCTCTATTTGTATTTTTCTTGCCTGATTAGATAGGGTTTTGATTGAGAATCTCAACTTTGCAAGACTGACTTAAGCACTCCAATCTTGCCACCAGGGTTTTTACAACCCTATGAATATTCTCAGTCTGCACTTGCCCTTGTCGATATTCTCAATGCAATTATAAATTGAAGATGCTATGCTGCAAAACCCAAATTCAATTGAATTTGTTCCTTGAATGGACATCTGATCATAAGCTTCCCTACAAGGTTTTTTGTTTTGGCAGCAAGTGGAAACTGTGAAACTAAAAGCCAATATAATGTGAGGAAATTCTAGCTTAAACAGCACTGTTCTAGCATAATTGCAATTAAACAGAAATAAAACCATAGTTCAACAGAATTAATATGATTCCATTGTTCCACTAATACAAATTACCCATACTCCACAGTTTGATTTGAAGGATTAAGAGCAGTTTATTTTTGAAACACAGTAAGAATGCTTTCCTGCTGTATTTCTAGTGAATTATCTCAGGTTATTTATTTTGGAACTGTTTCCAGTGGTGGTTTAATTTCCTGTTATCCTTAATTGGATCCTTGTGTTCAATTTTTCCCAGTAAATTTCAGTTCATTTAAGAGCCCCGGAAGAATTCTACTGTTTAATTTTTAAAATACCCTAAAACAAACATTCCTACTGAGTCCAGGTCATTAAACATATCTTTTTGTTTGCTTTTCTTTATAAATTAGGCCTTTTACATATTAGAAATAGCCAAAAAATAGCTGAGTCATTTTTAACTGAATTCCAAATTTATACTATTGGGCTAACAAGCTTTTGTCAATGTTTAATTTTATTCCATTGCCAAACTTTCTTGTTTGATATAAAATGACCTCCTTTCCTCTTCTTTCCTCTTCTTTCTTTGAATTGGTTTGATTATCTCCTTGAACCAATTTTATTGTTAAAACTCATGCCAATTCAAGCATCGGGGAAAATTGATTACAGACTTGGTGTTTTTTGCACAGCAGCCAGAAGTGTTTGTACTTATCGTAGAGGTAATCTCCACAACATGTTTTCCTGAACACCCTATGAGTTGTCCAAGGCTTTAACACCCTGTGAGTTGTCCAAGGCTTTTAAGAGTGAAGGTTGAGTCCATATGATTAAGATCCTGTGCTATTTGATGCATATAGATCAGTTCTTTGGTTCTTAAAACTTTGGGATCTCTTGTCACATCATTAACTTCCATACAACTGATGCCAGAATAATTAGATTACAGTTTCCTCCTTTTTCTCTTCCTCCATTATTGGTCTGGTCCAGAATCCTGAGACTTTTGGAAGATCTGCACAATGCTACCACCTTTCAGAACTCTGGGATGCAGGTTATCAGCTCCAGGGGATTTGTTGTCTCTTAGTTCCTCAACTTTGACGAGAAACCTTTAATAGCTTCCCTTTAGTAACATTAATTACTTTAAAATCCTCACTGTCATTTAAACCTTGGTTCCCTAATTCTTCTGGTCGATTAATTGTGTCTTCTACAGTGACAATATATGCTTAATGCTTGGCCATCTTTTTACTCCCCATAATAATTTTTCCTGCCTTTGCCTCCACTCAATCCATATTTATTTTTGCCACCCTTGACCTTGTTTACATTGTGGTAGAAGTTCTTGCAATGATTTTTATGATTTCTTGCAAATTTACTCCTATATTCTCTCTTTGCTCTATTTATAAATGTTATTGTCAGCCTTAGCTGTTTCCTTACTATTTCTTAACTACATTATAATACTCTTCATTAATCCAATACTATTCTAAGGTCTTTACTTAATCATGGAAAAATGACATTTTTATAGTATTTTTGTTCTCATTAGAATATATAATGTGTACATTTGCTTAGAATTATGAAATATTTATTAACAGTTGCAATTGTTTATTCTTCTACTAGCCTTTTACTCTATTGCCAAACTATCTTAACCATACACAATGACTGATGTGGAACAATCTCACTAGAACGAGGTGCATCAGGAGTGCTGAGCTCCTGTTTTTCTTGCTGTGTAAAGGGACACTCTGCTGATATTGAGAGACCTTACTGGTCAGCTTCAGAACTGACCAGAGTCTATTTAGAGTGTGCTACAACTAATATTGAGTGTTTTCTCCCCCCAACTTTTAGCTGCTGAGCTAGTCATTCAATGGTGTCTCAGTATGACTCTGCTGGCAGCACTCCATTAATGGGGAACAGTTGAAATGGATGATGTTTGTTCAAGATCTGTGTGCTTAGACTGCTCTCTCCGTGGAGGTCAATGTCACTGCAACATCTAACTATTTGGACAGAGGATCCTTCCAGGTAACAGTCATTTACCCGTCAATTTGCTGCTCACCTCAATGCCAGAGAGGTCTCCCAGCCTCTCTTCAATCTTTCTGTTTTTTTCATATTTTATTCATTTGTGGAAGATATCTGTATGAGCAAGGCCAGTATTTATTACCCATCCCAAAGAACACTGTTGAATAGGAAATTATAATGCATCCAAAACTTGGTTTTAGTTAGGCAGCCTAAAAGCACTGAATCATGCAAAGTACAGAGGCATCAAAGGAAGATGAAGAATGAAAAGATAATCCTTTTCCTGTAAATGTCAGAAGTGAAGATGGAAGATTCCTCACTGAAGCTCCTATCTTGTCAGTAAATGTTTTTGTATAAAACTGGATTAATGCCTTAGTCTCAAGATTTGCTTGAACTTTTGACCATGGAGAAAAATAATGTAGAGAGACGCCATATAAGAGCAACACAGTTTATAGAGATAACAATTTTAAGGACCTTTATAACGACTCCTTAGTTCTTTAATCTGCATGTGCAATGATCTTAGCTACTACATAACCACACTTAGACTCAGGATTACCTCTCACCTATAATTGAACATTGCTTAAATGGATTCCTAAAATTATGGGATACTGGGATTGCACTTCCACATTAAAATATGTTTGCTTCTAATAACTGAGGTGCAATGAATATCTGTAATATTTCCTGCATTTCACAGCAGCCTTGCACCTTCAAATTTTCACTCCATTGAAATGCTTACAGTTTCCTTTTTAAGAATAAATAAGGTTTATGATCCTGCAGCCAAAACCCTATTACAAAATAAAGGCAGAATATAATGGACAATAAGTAGTCAATGCCGGCCTTGGAAATGACATTCACGTCCTTAAACTAAAAACAAAACAGCCTGCCAGTACATGTGAGGAGGTTCTCTGTACTTTTACTTGCATGCAACATCAGTTTATGTATAGCTAGGAAAAAGAGGTGCAAGATCAGTGAATACTATGTTTTTAAAGAGAGGTACTGGCAGACATTCAAAAATTGCTATGGATTTTCCATTGTTATTTTACATCTATCCTTACTTGATCTGCAGACAACTACTGTTTTGCGTATTAATGAATCTTCTTGGATGAACTATTCAGCAATTTCATTTTATCTCAACTACAATGTTCCAAACCCTAGGGTTATATTTCAAATAATAACAGATACTTCATTACTGCAAAGAAAGACACACACACAAGGGAAAATATGTAATCCATAATTATTTCATTTATGCTATAATTTCATTTCTCTCTTCAAAGAAAAGAATCCCATGGCTCTGTCCCAACAAGTGAAACAGAATTGAAGGGCATGGTAGCACATTTTTGAAGTTACTAGTAAGCAAAAGTGTCAACTATTGATCTGCAGTAATGAGCTTGACTTCAATTTCATCAGCTAGGGAATTTAAAATCAAGTATTAAAAAAAAATTCAGCAATAATGACCTTGAAGATGGTTGTTAAAACCCACCTGGTTCCTCTAATGCCCCTCAGAGAAAGAAACCTGCCACTTTTACCCAATCTGATCTATGCATGACTCCAGAACCAACAATGAATCAGAATCAGGTTTATTATAACTGATATATGTCATGAAATTTGTTGTTTTGCGGCAGCAGTACAGTGCAGGACATAAAAATGACTATAAGTAACAAAAATAAATAAATAGTGCACAAGAGGAGTAACGAGGTAGTGTTCATGGGTTCATGGACTGTTCAAAAATTTGATGGTGGAGGGGAAGAAGCTGTTCCTTAAACATTGAGTGCGGGTCTTCAGGCTCCTGTACTTCCTCCCCAATGGTAGTAACGCAAAGAGGGCATGTCCTGGGTGGTGAGGGTCTTTAATGATGGATGCCACCTTTTAGAGACACCGCCTCTTGAAGATGTCCTCGATGTCGGGGAGGGTTGTGCCCGTGATGATTCTTAACTGTTCTTTGAAACAGCCGTGCAGTTAAAGCAACTATTTACAATGGACATTTAATGCTCTCCTTGCTTGTGAAAGACACATCCTAATAACAGATTAGAAAAAAACTGCATCCTATTAAGGAAGATTCCATTGCAAGCATTTATCTATAGCTCAGCATTTACATTTTCTTGATGTGATCCTGGGCCATGTATGAAGGAATGTTCCAAGTGTAATTCCTTGTCTTGTTTAGGACTTTATCTGGGATAGCAGTAATGGAATGATATTACTTATCAATATTCCTTGTTTCATTGAGGAGGAATAGCTAAGATTTTCTCTCCTCATTTCAATGGAGTTACCATTACTGCTAAGAATCTTTATGTAGAAAATGATGAGTGTTGCAACATACTTTGCTATTTTGGCCTTTTTGATTAAATATTCTGTGAATACACAGTCTGGGCAAACATATTAATATTATAATTTAAGCAAAATAAAAGACAACTCTCAGGCCTGTAGTACTCTATTCCAGCACAAACTGCAACAATCATAAAAAGAAAGAAGGGCACCAAAGGATATCTTTAAAACAATGGAAAATTGCAAATGAACATAATTTTTGATACTTTGAAGATTGTACAGAAACTTCTGCATCAGTGGAAAACCAAGATGCCTGCAGAAAAATGGCACTCCATCAAAAGCCCAACATTAAATGTAAATATCAAAGAACACAAAAGTAATCCTAAAGGCCCCCACAACTGGTACTACATGAAAAGAAACTATTTTAACTTGGATAAATCTGAGAAAGTATGAAAACAAATGTAGGAGAATAAGACCTTGATCGCCTTGGGTAGTAAAAAAACACATTTCAGCAGGTTGGATTTTCCTCTTCTCTTCCACTGTTGTTAAGGAGTGAATAAAGCACCAATTTCCATTGTCTGCAGAAGTGCAGTTAAATTCTTAATGCCCCTTGAAATGGCCCAGCAAATTACTCAGCTGTCGTCAGAAAGGCTGCAGCATTTCAAGAAGATAGCTCAGCATCACCTTCTGAGGGGCATTTAAGGATGAGAAATACATGGTCACTTGTCAGTGACAATCAGATCCTGAAAAGTGAACAAATGAAATACAGAAGCCAGGAAATTACTGTATGATTTGCCTGTTATTCCACAAGATATACCAGATCAAATTCTCACCAAGAGACTGGGCTTTAAGAGACATAAAGGATGTGATGTTCTGGTACTTATCCTCTAGCCAAGTATGCAATGTGATGGGAAAAGTTAAGTTTTTCCAGTCAAGAATTAGCAGTTTTTTAACAATGTCATATAACATGATTACTGCCAAATAATGTAACTGGCCTTGAAATCTTACTTCTAGAAGTATGGTCTCATTCCCTCAGATTTTAAGTGTTGTTTTTAGATTTAGAAAGCTTTGCAAATTAAAATAGTATTTACTTATTTTTTATGCTTCTTCATGATTTTATGTTAAAGTAAATATTCTAATTATAGCTTTTAGCTTCTGCAACCCCAGTCTTTTGAATCATCGAGTTATACACCATGGAGACAAACCCTTCAGCCCATAAATTCCATGCCAGACATCAAGTACCCATTTACACTAATCCAACCACTAATCCCATTTTATTCTACCACACTCCCAGATTCTACCACCTACCCTACACACTAGGGCAATGTACAATGTTCAATTAACCTACCAACCTGCACGTCTTTGAGATGTGGGAAGAAACTGGGAGCACAAAGTAACACAGGAAGAACATGCAAACACCACACAGACAATGCAGGAGGTTAGGATTGAACTCAAATCCCTAGAACTCTATGCAGCAGCTCTACTAGCTGCACCTCCGTGCTGTCCCAAATCTCTGAGGTGGAGAGAGTGGTGCTGTCAGTTTCTGAAGTCAGGAAATCCCGGTGAATTTAATCAGGTTTTCATTTTTTTGCCCCTGCTTCACAGCCAGGCAAAGGTGTAGAGATAATCAGAATGAAAAGTGGTGGAGGAAGGGGAAAAACAGAGGCCAGAAGGGAGATTGGAGGATGATGTTGGGAGAGAAAACCAAGGGGTGATGACTTGATCCTTCCACTCTCCCTCAAATTGTAGGACTGGTTTTATGACATCCAGTATTGGATGAAACAAAGTTTGCCACCACAAATTATTCTAAAGACCAAAAACAATATCTTACGTCCCCAATGCAAATCTATTCCTTTTCCTTAGCATTGTCTGAATCTAAACAAGAATATTTTCGAACTTTATGTTATGGTTGACAGTGAAGCAAGCGTTTGGACCACATATTAGCACTATCATTAAGAATGTCCTTTCTGAACACACTCACACTGCACATATTCATCCTTACTTTGGTACAGAGACAAAAATTGTACAGTGTGAGAGTGTTTTCATCAAAGCCCTGTGCAACTGCAGGAAAACCTTTTCTTTCCTTTCTCTTATACTTTATTCCCTTGCAATAAACTTAATAAGCCATTTGTCTTTATAAAACATTGCTGTACTAGGTGTTAACTTTTGATGTTTCATGCATGAAGACACTTAGATCTCACTAAACCTTAATGCTTACCCATTTTTGCTATTTTAAAAATACTGTTTTCCCATTTTTATCACAAAAATGAATTATTTTGTATTTTTTCCATTTGGGGTATACCCTTAATTCCATCTTTTTGTTCACTCTATTAACCTGCTTTTTTTAATACATTTGTACAATGGAAATGGATGTTGCAGGCAAGGCCAATATTTATTAATCATCAATGGTCACCTTTGAGAAGTTGGTGATGAGTTACCTACCAAAACCTTTGTTGTCCATGTGGTGAAGACATTCCCACAGTGTTGCTGGCCAGGGAGTTCAAAGATTTGGACCTAGCAGTAGTAAAGAAGACAGGTGAGAACTTGGAATTGAATTGGTTTATTATTGTCACTTGTACTGAGGTACAGTGGAGAACTTGTCTTGCATACCGTTCATACAGATCAATTCATTACATAGTGCATTGAGGTAGTACAGGGTAAAACAATAACAGACTGCAGAGTAAAGTGTCACAGCTATAGAAAAAGTGCAGTGCAGGTAGATAGGTAGAACTGATTCTTCTATGAATCTGTTGCCTTTGTTCTGCTTAGTTGTTGATTTAAGGTTGCTATCAAAGAAGTCTTGATCAGTGTCCACAGTGCATTTTGTAGATGGTATCCACCGTGATGGTGATTGAGGTATGAATATTTAAAGTGGAGGATGAGAGCCAATCAAATGTGTTGTTTCACCTTGAATAGTGTCAGAGTTCTTGAGTGCTCTTGGAGTGTGTTAATCTAGACAAATGGAAAGTAATCTACCACACTTCTGACATTTTGCCTTGTAGGTTGTAGAATCAGCGAGTCTCCCTCACAGAATACCCAGCCTTTCATTAGTCCTGAGCCAGAGTTTTGGTGGCTGTTCAATATAAATTTTCAGACTCCTTGCATCATCCTCATAGTTCACTTTCCAACCCACTTTGTATTAACAACAAACTTGTATACCTGATGCCAGAATTACATCAGCACTTAATAGGGTTAAATTATAAGGAGCGCATTACTTAGACACGGCTTGTATTCCATGAAATTAAAAGGATGGGTGGTGATCTGGTCAGGTGTTTAAATGATAGTGATATGACAGGAGATTTTGATCTGGGAAGGGAATCTGGAACAAAGAAACATTATATTGAAATTTTATTTAGGCCATTTAGCTGTAAAAGTAGGAAGTACTTTTTCAAAAAAGGGCAATGAATATTTTTAAGTTAAGGTATATGTCTAGAAACTCATCCCTGGTCAGTGGCAGTCTAACAAAGTCAGTGGAACTGAATTTCAGAGGCAGAGTACCAAGCACTCCTGGCACTATAGAGTGCATCCGGCATTACTAATCAGGGATGAATTTCCGGGCAGTCAAATCTGGCTGCAATGTCATAAGAAATGTTCTAAACTGAGGTCTGCATTGCATTTGAAGATACATACTCCTGAAATGTGGGAGTTTATAAATGGTACAATTTTAATAAATGTTTTAACATTTTTACTCATTGTAGAAGATACACATAAAATGAAGGCAGAAGCTGCAATATTAGTTTAAAATCCAGTTGGGGTGGGGGGGGGGGAGGATTTGTCCACCTGGGTGCTAGTGTTTCTG
The DNA here is from genome assembly GCF_009764475.1 of Pristis pectinata. Lineage (NCBI taxonomy): Eukaryota > Metazoa > Chordata > Chondrichthyes > Rhinopristiformes > Pristidae > Pristis > Pristis pectinata. The sequence continues at coordinate 22,363,463 of NC_067410.1, forward strand.
GTGGAATTCACCATGTTTCTTTAAAGTTCCAAGGTCCAGCACTGGCAGGGGCTAAACAGGAACAGCATTGGCAAAATGCACACCATTGTTTTGGGATGGATTTGAACCTACTTCTCTATTATACATCTGACTGGTTCCTGTTTGTGTAAAACTTGACTGCCTGGAAATTCATCCCTGAATAGTAATGCTGGATGCACTCTATAGTGCCAGGAGCGCTTGGTATTCTGCCTCTGAAATTCAGTTCCATTGACTTTGTTAGACTGCCACTGGCCAGGGATGAATTTCTGGACATATATCTTAACTTAAAAACTAAGCCAATAATGCTACAAAACAATGGGCTTTAGGCATCAACATTCAGGGAATACTGAGTGCTTTTTCACAGGTTCTGGGTTTCAGTGGCAAGGTTGGCATTTGATGCCCTCGCTTAGGGTTGGTGGTGTCCTGCTTCCTTGAACTGCGATAATCTATGCAGTGAAGTTACTCGCACACGGATCAGTGGGGGAGTTCCAGAATTTGTGATCTAGTGCAATACTTAACCAAATTCTACATATTGATTTGCTGTAAAAGAATGTCAGTTTGAGGAAAAACCTGGTTTGTAAATTGAAGGGAGGTACAGTAAAGCATTCAGTGACACTCACTAACCGGCAGGAGGAGCACAGTTTACAATCAGCAAGTAATCTACAGTTCAATTCTCAGAAACATGTTTATGAAGAGGCGACATTTTCCAATCGGTCGAACGGATCCGAATCCAGGGCATTTCCCAGGTTTGGGAGAAGAGTTTTATAATTCATATGTCGTGTTAAACTCAATAATTCTGTGAAAGTGTAGACTTGGGTCTCATTATTTGGCTCCCGAGCAGATGAACAAATTTCAGGATCTGAAACTAGGTGGTGACAGCGAACCAAAAGCCCGGGCTTCATACGAGTGCAGTGAGTGAGCGCCCCTTAGAGCCGCCTTCTCAGTCGGGACGAGACACTTTGAGGGGCAGCAGTGCGAGGGGACGCCCAGCGCAGATTGGAAGCGGAGATGGAGTCTGAAAACATCGAGTTGAACGGCGGCAGGATGGGGGGTAACGGCGAGGTAGGAGCCGCTCAGGGTCTCGGGCTTGCGGTGTGGAGGCAGCTGGTGGGAGAGGGAGGGAGGGCGAGCTGGTAGCCCGCAGGGTGGCTCAGCCGCGGAGCGCTGCCATCGGCCGCAACACTGCTCGCCAGTGATGGACCTGTTTGACGCCGCTGCAACAGTTAGGCCGTGTCTCCGTTCAATGTTCATTCTGGAGAGTCTAAACACTAGTTGGAAACAATATATAGAAATATATCTTGAAACGACAACTAGGGACAGAATTGACAGTCACGTGGATTGGTTAGGGAAAGCCAACATGGATTTCTTAAAAGGTAAATATGGTTTTATTGATAAAGTAGTAGAGATTCAACGAGAGAAACGTAATTAACGTGGTATACATGGACTTTGAAAACAATCCGTATATGTTTGTCATTAAGACTGAAACCATAGAACAATACAGCACGATACAGGCCCTTTGGCCCACCATGTTGTGCCGACCTTCAAACCACTCCTAAGACTATCTAACCCCTTCCTCCCATATATCCCTCTATCTTAAATTCCTCCATATGTTTATCTAACAATCTCTTGAACTTGCCCAACATATCAGCCTCCACCACCACCCCCGGCAGCGCATTCCATGCACCAACCACTCTCTGGGTGAAAAACCTCAGATATCTCCCTTGAACTTCCCACCCATTACCTTAAAGCCATGTCCTCTTGTATTGAGCATTGGTGCCCTGGGAAAGAGGTGCTGGCTGTCCATTCTATCTATTCCTCTTAATATTTTGTATACCTCTATCATGTCTCCCCTCATCTTCCTTCTCTCCCTAGCTCCCTTAGTCTCTTGTCATAACCCATATTCTCTAATCCAGGCAGCATCCTGGTAAGTCTCCTCTGCACCCTTTCCAATGCCTCTACATCCTTCCTATAATGAGGTGACCAGAACTGGACACAGTACTCTAAGTGTGGTCTGACCAGAGTTTCGTAAAGCTGCATCATTACGTCGCGGCTCTTAAGCTCGATCCCATGATTTATGAAAGCTAACATCCCATAAACTTTCTTAGCTACCCTATCCACCTGTGTGGCAACTTTCAGTGATATGTGGATATGAACCCCCAGATCCCTCTGCTCCTCTACACTGCTCAGAATCCTGCCATTTACCTTGTATTCCACCTTGGAGTTTGTCCTTCCAAAGTGTACCACCTCACACTTCTCCGGATTGAACTCCATCTGCCACTTGTCAGCCCAGCTCTGCATCCTATCAATATCCCTCTGTAAGCTTCGACATCCCTCCACACTATCCACAGCACCACCGATCTTTGTGTCATCTGCAAACTTGCTAACCCACCCTTCTACCCCCTCATCCAAGTCATTAATAAATATCACAAAAAGTAGAGGTCCCAGAACCGATCCCTGTGGGACACGATTAGTCACAGCCCTCCAATCCGAATGCACTCCCTCCACCACAACCCTCTGCTTTCTACAGGCAAGCCAATTCTGAATCCACACGGCCAAGCCTCCCTGGATCCCTTGGCCTCTGACCTTCTGAAGAAGCCTACCATGCGGAACCTTGTCAAACGCCTTACTGAAATCCATGTGGACCACATCTACTGCACTACCCTCATCAATCTTCCTGGTCACCTCCTCAAAGAACCCTATCAGGCTAGTGAGGCAAGATCTTCCCTTCACAAATCCATGCTGGCTGTCCCTAATCAGTCCATGATTCTCTAAATGCTCATAGATCCTATCTCTAAGAATCCTTTCCAACAGCTTGCCCACCACAGACATAAGGCTCACTGGTCTATAATTCCCTGGACTATCCCTACTACCTTTTTTGAATAAGGGGGCAACATTCGCCACCCTCCAGTCCTCCGGTACCATCCCCGTGGACAACGAGGACTCAAAGATCCTAACCAACGGTTCAGCAATCTCCTCCCTCGCCTCACGAAGCAGCCTGGGAAATATTCCATCAGGCCCCAGGGACTTATCTGTCCTAATATTTTCTAACAGCTCCAACACATCCTCTCTCTTGATAGGAGGAGGTATAAAGTACTAGAACAAGAAAGTAAAGGTGAATCTTTACAAATCGTTGCTGACTCAGCCACAACTGGAATATTGTGTCCAGTTCACTTAGGAAGGCATTACTGAAGAGAGAGAAGATATTCACCAGGCTGTTTCTGGGGATGAGGGACTTTAGTAATGAAGATGGGGGTGTTTTTCTCAGAACAGTGGTTGCAAAGGCATCTGATAGAGGTATTTAACATCATAAAGGGTCCAGACAGAGTAGATAGGGAGAAACTATTGGCCTTGAGAGAAATGTGAAAACCCATTGAGAGAGACAAGGTGGGGAGAGGGACTAGCTGGATTGTTTTTGGATAGAGCAAGTAAAAAGCCAGTGGGCCACAAACACACAGCTTATCTGCTGAACCAACTCGCTGCCCCCATCTAGTGATCAGCTGACCCATCCCACCAACTCCCAGCTCCCCCCGCCATTAACTACCAATCACATGCTCCAACTGTTGATTCCATTCCCTGCAATCTCAGCAGTCAACTCTTATCAGTTGATGCCATTTACCTTCGTACCCCAATCCAAGATCCAGCACTGGCCTTTTCTGATTTTGTGTGAATACTCTGCTGAGCCTGAGCAAGCGAAGGAAAGGCCTTTCCTCATACAATATTATTTCAGTGGCACATGATACCAGAGCCTGAATTTCCCTGGAACAGGCTCTTGAACAGAATGTTTGTTGGTCCACCACAAACTGGTTGACTAATATTCTTTTACTGGTGCTGTCAGATGTCTAACCAAACAGGTGTTCTGTCATCTCACTGTTTTCTAGACTTTACTGATCATTTCACATTGATTAGACCCACTCACAAATTATCCACAGTTGATCCCTATCCTTAGTTAAAGTGCAAGACTTAATTCAAAAAATATTTTACTATTGTTGTTCTTCCATAGATTTAGACAATACGCTGGAATTTCCTCAAATGACTTACAAAAGTCTTCTGAAAATCAGTTAGCATATATGAAAATCTAAAAATGAATGGATAGAAAACAAATAGGGGTAACCATAAATAATTGGATCAAAGGAAACACAAACAAGCATTATTTTCCTGAAGTCCAATTTAGAAAGTTGGTGCCTTTGAATCATTTTCTATATGAAGCATGTTTAAGAATATTCATTATTGGAAACTTGTGGGGCAAAAATTTGTCTTGTAACCTATAAGTGTGAAAGAGTATCATCTGTCAGTCTTACTCACGTCTGCAGATTCGTTCCCAATGGAACAGAATGAGTAGTGGTGAGTGCAAACAATGGCCGATACTCATGCATGTTAGGTGGTATCTGGAGCCACAGAATGTAAATAATGGAAAAAAGCATTATGTAGCACTATGTAATTAACCATAAGAAATGGCAACAAATTTCATTTATATACCACTTTCAATGTAACAAAAATTTCCCAATGGCATAAAAAAAAGAACAAAGTTTCATTGAGGGATTTTTGGACAAAAGACCAAAATCTTGGTTAAAAAGGGAAGAAAGCAAACTACTGATGCAAAGAAATTTGCATCAATGAAATAGGCAGTTAATCCAAATTATACTTTTTTATCAGCTGGAGACCCAATTACCGTTGGTGGAGCAAGTAACCATTGGTGCATTACCATGGTGCATTACAAGCATTACCATTGGCGGGATGTGCAAGAGGTCCTGTGACTCTTCCAGCAGTCCAGATACATCAAAGAATTGCACTGCTGGAAGAGTCACAGAGATAGGTAAGGTTGAGACCATGGAGGGATTTGAAAATTGAGGAATTGCTTAACCAGGAACCAACGTAAATCAACAAGGAAACATCAAAGCGTGAACAGGCTGATGCAGGAATGAGAAAAATATCATTGCTCCAACTGGTGGATGACTTGATTAGAGATTTAACTTTAATATTTGTGTTGAATGCTCCCTCCACCACTCCAGTTTTCTGAAAGGAATGTAAATTTATTCAGCATTGATATAGTGCTTGATTTTTAATGTGCATATTAAAAAAAATCCTTCATAAATTAAAAGATGAGTTATTAATTGTCATGATTCATGAATGAAGTAGATCGATAGGTTTTATTTCCAAAATTGAAGCACTGCACACAAATATTTAAACGCTTTGGCTGCAACGAGTAAGGCAATGAATTTTCATGGACTGGTCTATTTGAATAACACATGACAGATAACTTAAGTTTATAAATATTAGTTTCTGCAGTGGTTCAGTGGTGTGGTTAGGTGGTATTTGGAGCCACAAAATGTAAATAATGGGGTCAAACTCATTCCCAGACTAGCGGAGGATTTCAGGACTGGCATTGAGCAAGGGCACAATGTTTCCAAACTGCAAAGAAGAACTGGAGAATCAAAATAAACTGCTTTCCCCTGCAGTTGGCTACTTTCAGAGCAGATTCAGAAGAAGCCTGGAACCATGTCACGTCACTGCATTCTGGCCAATGACGAATGTAGCCAGCAATGGTTTAAAAAAAGATAACTTCACAAATCAAGCTACTGTTCTTTAATTATTCTGCACCTGGAGGTGTTCTAAACTTCTGTGGAGATAGAAGAACATAGAACATAAGACATAGAACAATACAGGCCCTTCGGCCCACAATGTTGTGCCAACCTTTAAACCTTGCCTAAGACTATCTAACCCTATCTCCCACATATCCCTCTATTTAAATTGGCTCCATATGCCTATCTACTAATCTGTTGAATTTGACCAATGTACCTGCCTCCACCACCGTCCCAGGCAGCGCATTCCATGCCCCAACCACCCTCTGGGTAAAAAACCTTCTTCTGATCTCTCCCTTGAACTTCCTGCCCATTACCTTAAAGCCATGCCCTCTTGTATTGAGTATTGGTGCCTGGGAAGAGGTGCTGTCTCTCTACTCTATCTATTCCTCTTAATATTTTGTACACCTCTATCATGTCTCTTCTCATATCTCCTTCTCTCCAAAGAGTAAAGCCCTAGCTCCCTTAGTCTCTCCTCATAATGCATATTCTCTAAACCAGGCAGCATCCTGGTAAATCTACTCTACACCCTTTCCACGCTTCCACATCCTTCCTATAATGAGGCGACCAGAACTGGACACAGTACTCTAAGTGTGGTCTAACCAGAGTTTTATAGAGCTGCATCTTACCTTGCGGCTCATAAACTCGATCCCTTGACTTATGAAAGCTAACACCCCATAAGCTTTCTTAACTGCCCTGTACCACCTGTAGGCAACTTTCAGGATCTCTGGATATGGACCACCAGATCCATCTGCTCCTCCACACTACCAAGAATCCTGCCTTTAACTTTGTACTCTGCCTTGGAGTTTGTCACTTTCCAAAGTGTACCACCTCACACTTCTCCGATTGAACTCCATCTGCCACCTGTCAGCCCAGCTCTGCATCCTATCAATAGTCCCTCTGCAATCTTCGACAATCCTCTACACTATCCACAACACCACCAACCTTTGTGTCGTCTGCAAACTTGCCAACCCACCCTTTATCCCCTCATCCAAGTCATTAATAAAAATCACAAAAAGCAGAGGTCCCAGAACCGATCCCTGTGGGACACCGCTAGTCACAGCCCTCCAATCTGAATGCACTTCCTCCACCACAACCCTCTGCTTTCTAAAGGCAAGCCAATTCTGAATCCACATGGTCAAGCTTCACTGGATCCCATGCCCTCTGATCTTCTGAAGAAGCCTACCAGGTGGAACCTTGTCAAATGCCTCACTAAAATTCATGTAGACCACATCTACTGCACTACCCTCATCAATCTGTCTGGTCACCTCCTCAAAGAACACTATCAGGCTTGTGAGACATGATCTGCCCTTCACAAAGCCATGCTGGCTATCCCTGATCAGACCATGACTCTCTAAATGCCCAAAGATCCTATCTCTAAGAATCCTTTCCAACAGCTTGCCCACCACAGACATAAGGCTCACTGGTCTATAATTCCCTGGACTATCCCTACTACCTTTTTTGAATAAGGGGACAACATTTGCCACCTTCCAATCCTCCGGTACCATTCCTGTGGACAGCAAGGACTCAAAGATCCTAGCCAACGGCTCAGCAATCTCCTCCCTCACCTCGCGGAGCAGCCTGGGGAATATTCCATCAGGCCCCAGGGACTTATCTGTCCTAATATTTTCTAACAGCTCCAACACATCGTCTCTCTTGATATCAACATGCTCTATAACATTAACCTTACCAACACTGTCCTCAGCATCATCAAGGCCCCTGTCCTTGGTGAATAGTGAAGAGAAGTATTCATCGAGAGCCTCACCCACTTCCACAGCTTCCAGGCACATCTTCCCACCTTTATCCCTAATCAGTCCTACCTTTACTCCCATCCATCCTTCTGCTCTTCACATAAGTGAAAAATGCCTGTGGGGTTTTCCTTAACCAAAGCCTTTTCATGTCCCTTCTTGCTCTCCTCCAGCCCTTCTTAAGCTCCTTCCTTGCTACCCTATATTCCTCAAGAGACCTATCTGATCCTGGCTGCCTAAACCTTATGTATGCTGCCTTCTTCCTCCTAACTAGATGTTCCACCTCTCTTATCGACCATGGTTCCTTCACCCTGCCATTCTTTCTTTGCCTCACCGGGAAAAATTTATCCCTAACATTCTGCAAGAGATCCCTGAACAATGACCACATCTCTATAGTCCAGTTCCCTTCAAAAATGTCATCCCAATTCACACTTGCAAGTTCTAGCCTTATAGCCTCATAATTTACCCTTCCCCAATTAAAATTTTCCTGTCCTCTTTGCTCCTATCCTTGTCCATGACAATGCTAAAAGGTTAGGGAGCCGTGGTCACTGTCCCCCAAATCTCACTCACTGAGAGATCTATCACGTGACCCAGTTCATTACCCAATACTAGATCTAATATGGCATTCCCTCTAGTTGCCTGTCACATACTGTGAGAACATACTGTGTCAGCATAATTCTATTCAGAATGGGCAGAAATGCTGGGAATCTGCTTTCTCTGGTGGTTTCTACCATGGTATCATGAGAATAAACTAAGTAGTATTTTGGCAGTACAGTTTCCCACACTGACTCATAAGGCAGCCTGGCTGTACAGTAAGTTTATAAAGAGAAGTGTTACTTAATAAAAGCAGGACATGGTTTTAAAGAGGGAGAGAGAAGAGGAAAGAGGATATCTCAGTACTGTGAACCATTAACATAGAGGTCAAAACAATTGTCCAATAGGGCTTTTTTCCCTTAAAATTTTATTGTAAAGAGTGATAGGGTTCCAGCCACTCTCTGTAAGGAGTTTGTACATTCTCCCTGTGCCTATGTGGGTTTCCTCCGGATGCTCCGGTTTCCTCCCAAATTCCAAAGACGTACAGGTTAGGAAGTTGTGGACATGCTATGTTGGCGCCAGAAGTGTGGCGACACTTGCAGGCTGCCCCCAGAACACTCTACGCAAAAGATGTATTTCACTGTGTGTTTCGATGTACATGTGACTAACAAAGGTATCTTATCTAAGCAGCTGCCAGAATAGTTTCCTGATAGAAAATACACTATTTCTAAAATCACAAGCCGTGTAAAGGGAATTTCCATAGGAGGTGCTGGGGGTGGCCGTAAGGTGTAGTAGGAAATATAGGTGATGGAAGGGAAGCCAGAGCGTTTACGTGCAGCCTTTTGGCTTGCTGCAACACACCATGAATTGAAGTTTTCGCAACTGAAAATACAACATTTATATTTGTTGATGACATGGAGATTTTAGAGGCAAGGGAAATTGCAAAACACTAAAACAGCATCTGATTTCATGCACAGAAAATTTTCCATGAGGTCTAAGCCAAGGGTTCACTTCAGTCTAACAAAAGAGACTTACTTCTTGCAGATTGCATTGAAATTCAGTCAATGGAATCAATAGTGTCGAAAAAGGATTTTGAAATAAAAGTTGGAATTGCCTGAAATAGATATAAAAATTTTGGTAAAATATTCATCTTAACTGCATTAATTTGGCCAATCAATGATAAAGAGAATGGGGACCATTTAGTAAATAATTGTTTAACATAACTAATTAAAGGTGAAAAGTTCACTTTAAATAAGTCCTTGTGTTTCTTGGTAATTTTAACACCCAGGTACGAAAAATAATCAGTCACTAATCTAAATGGTAATTGCCTATAAATTGGGACTTGCATGTTTAATGGGAAAAGTTCACGCTTATTAAGATTTAATCTATAACTGAACTGAGTTAAACACTAAACTGAGCAAGCAGTGATAATACTGCAGGGATAGATTTCTCCGGGTTAGAGATATAAAGCAACAGGTCATCTGCATAAAGAGATATCTTATGAGTCCCTGTTCCACGAGTAATACCAAATATGTTAGAAGAATCCCAAGTGGCAATTGCCAAAGGTTCCAAAGCAATACTAAATAATAAAGGACTCAGAGGGCAACCTTGTGTAGTGCCTCGAAAAAGCCTGAACAAGGGGGATCTCTGATTATTAGTAAGTATTGAAGCCATAGGTGTGTGGTAAATCAATTTGATCGCAGATATGAAATTTGAACTAAAATAAAATTTCTCAAGCTGTTAACTAAATATTCCCATTCGACTCTATCAAACGCCTTCTCGGCATCTAACGAAATAACACATTCTGGAACTATAGATGAAGGGGCATATATAATATTCATTAACCTCCTAATATTAAAATGCAAATAACGATTCTTAATGAATCCTGTCTGGTCATCAGAAATAATTTATGGAAGTACCTGTTCCAGTCTAGAAGCCAATATTTTGGAAAAAATTTTAGAATCCACATTCAATAAAGAAATAGGTCTATAAGATGCACATTCAGTGGGATCTTTATCCTTTTTAAGAATTAAAGAAATAGTTGCTTCATAAAAAGATTGTGGTAATTTACCCACTGATAGGGCATCTTTAAAAATTTTACCTAACCAGGGAGATCGAAGGTCAGAAAAGGATTTAAAAAATTCAACTGTATACCCATCAGGACCAGGTGTTTTACCTGAATTCATTGAAGAAATTACTTCCTTTATTTCTTCCTCCGAAATGGGTGCATCTAATAATAAATGTTCATTGTGATAATTTCGGAGTCTTCAAATTCCTTAAAAATTCATGCATTAATGTAGAATCCTCAGGAGATTCTGATTGATATAAAGAAGTATAAAATTCTTGAAAAGATTTGTTTATTTGATCATGGTCTACCATGTAGTTACCATCTCGTTTACGAACTTTAATAATCTGACGTTTAGTTGAAACAGCTTTCAGTTGGTTGGCCAACAATTTACCAGATTTATCACCATGTATATAAAACTGACTTTTGGTTTTGAGTAATTGATTTTCAATTGGAGATGTTAATAATAAACTGTGTTGTAATTGAAGTTCTGTTCTCATTTTATAGAGCTCCAAACTAGGAACATCAGAGAATTTTTTATCGATTTCTTTAATCTTATCAGCCAATATATGTAATTCATTATTAGTTCGTTTTTTCAGTCCAGCAGAGTATGAAATAATTTGACCGCGGATACGAGCTTTAAAAGTATCCCATAATATCTCACTGGAAATTTCTTCAGTAAAATTAGTTGAGAAGAAAAAGGAAATCTGTTCTTTAATAAAATGGACAAAGTCTAAATCTTGCAATAAAGAAGGATTGAGTTGCCATTGTCTGGCACCAGAGGGTACATCTACTAATTTAATTGATAATTTCAATGGCGCATGATCAGAAATGGCAATTGCATTGTACTTACAGTCAGTAACAAGTAGAAATAATCATGCATCAGGAAGAAAGTAATCAATCCTAGAGTAATTATGATAAACATGAGAAAAGAATGAAAACTCTTTATCATTTGGGTGTAGAAATTTCCAAACTTCTAAAATTCTGGAAGGAGTCGATAAAAACAGCAGATTTGTTAGGAAGTGCAAGATTCGACACCGATCTGTCTATCGAAGGGTTTAAACAACAATTAAAATCTCCATCCATAATCAACATATATTCGTTTAAATTAGGAAAAGATGCAAATAAATGTTTAAAAAACTCAGGATGATCCACATTAGGTGCATAAACATTAACCATAACAACTTTTTTGTTATGAAGTAAGCCAGTAATTATTAAAAATCTACCATTCGGGTCTGAAATTGTCTCATGATGAACAAATGAAATTGAGGAGTCTATAAAAATAGAGACTCCTTTCACCTTTGCTTGTGAGTTAGAGTGAAACTGTTGACCTCTCCCAAATCTAAAATTCATTCATATATATGGCAGAATAAAAACTCAAGGTTAAGTAAGAAATATTTACAAAGATTAAAAAAGGATGGTGGTATGGCTTTGCCTAATTTTAGATTTTACTATTGGGCAATTAATATTAGATACTTAATTTTCTGGCCACAAGATTTAGATGCAACTCATTGTCCCTGTTGAGTACACCTTGAGTGTGAATCAGTGCAAGGATTTTCATTAGTTTCTATTTTAGGAGGTTCATTCCCTTTTGCACTTACTAAATTCAGTAAACAAGTGACTAATCCAATAGTTAAACATACAATACGGATATGGTTTCAATTTCGTAAATTTTTTGGATTGAATAAATTTAATTTATCAAGTCCTATTCAATCTAATTTTTTCTTTCAACCATCTAGAATTGACTCAGCCGTTTCCTTATGGAAAATGAAGGGTATAACATGTTTTCAAGACTTATTCATTGATAACTGTTTTATATCTTTTGAACAGTTGTCTAATAAACACAAACTGCCTAGATCACATTTTTTTCGATATTTACAGATTAGAAATTTTTTAAAAGTTACTTTACCTTCTTTTCTGACACCATATAAAATTGAAATTATGGAAAAAATTTTAGGTTTTAATCCTTATCAGAAGGGCCTGATAGCAATAATTTATGATCAGATTATGAAAATATGTTCAGAGGAACTTGATAAAATTAAGAATGAATGGGAAAGAGAACTCCAGATACTTTTACCTACACAGATATGGAAGAAAATTCTTCAGTTAGTTAATACATCTTCTATGTGTGCTAGACACTCTTTGATACAGTTTAAGGTGGTTCACAGGATCCATATGTCCAAGGACAAGTTAGCCCGTTTTTATCATCATTATAAATCCTATATGTGACAGATGTAATTCGAAGGTGGCTTCCCTGACACATATATTTTGGTCCTGTCCCCTTTTGGAAAAATATTGGAAAGATATTTTTAACATTATTTCATCTGTATTGAATATTGATTTACAACCTCATCCTATTACTGCAATTTTTGGGTTGCCAATGATGGAATCTCGCCATTTATCTGCTTCTGCTTGTCATATGATTGCCTTTGTCATGTTAATGGCCAAGCGATCCATTTTGTTCAAATGGAAGGATCCAATGCCTCCCACCACTTTTCAGTGGTTTTCTCAAACTATAGCATGCTTAAATTTAGAAAAAATTAGGAGTGGTACTGTTGATCCTTCGCTTAAATTTGAGGAAGTTTGGAGTCCATTTATTCAATATTTCCAAATGATAAAAGCTGACCTTTTTCAGATCCCTTTCAATAACCCTTGAATGCAGAGGAGTGGAGTTGACGACGTAGTAATGATTTTTTTACTTTTTAATTGAAGAAATATCAGTCCAGTTTTTTGAAGTTTTTGGTTTTTTTGGATTATTATCAATGTTTTTTGATTTGGGGGTTCTTCTTTCATATAATTAAATCACATTTCTTTTCAATCTTTCTTTTTGTATTTGTTCACTTAATAAGAGAACGGGAGGTCTAGATTACTTTTTTTTAACTCCTTGTGATTATATATATTAACTGTTATGATTGCTATCCTGATCTTTTTGCGCCATATGTGTAATTACTAATGTTATATATATTATTTTGAACTAATTTGAAAATTAATAAAAAGATTTAAAAAGAAAGAAATTCAGTCAATGATTCTATGGGACAGGAATTTAATATTTCCTCGAAGATGAACTTTTACTTAAATCAGACTGGAAACTACATCCAGTTCAGAGAGACAGATCACAACAGATCAGTAGCATATCTGTGGTGATCAAACTTTTATATTGTACTATAACTGCATGCGGTGCTTCAGTAACAATCAACTTTTTAAGCTATCAAGCAATGTTTCAGCAAAATAAATTATCTGGTGCTACTGACACTATATAGCTGTTTAAGGTGTGAATTATTCATTTGCCTGGCTTGCATTGTAGAACCAAAGCTAATATTTCTCAAGTACCAATTAAATCCCCTGCTGATGTCAATGGCTAATTCCAATTTATTGTGTAGATGACAATTTTTAATACCATAATCCTATCTCTGCACAAGTAGAGCTTCAGTGGAATAGCATGAAAAGCAGAGGGACATTAATTAGTTAGAGGGAGAATGTGGACTCCGAGAGACCTCAGTCTAGATATTTTCTCCTCTTTTAATTCATTTTCAGAATCATTGACAAGGCCAGCGTATATTATCCAGCCCTGGATGAAATGGTGGTGAGGCACACGATGAGGGCACAGCTCTGGTAGATAGAACAACTGGGCTACCTCAGTGTTTCCATTCTATTCCTCACCCCTTGGAGCCTTCTCTATGTCTGGCTGCAGGATCAATTATATGTGGCGGACCAACTGAATGTAGGGACTTGCTGAACCAGACCTCAATGGGAGCTGGCAATCATGTATTAATATGTTGACGATGGGAATCTGTCCATGATGGCATTTGGAGAGCATTTACAGGCCTTAGGGCTGGGGCAGTAACCATTGATCATTGGACACCAAACTGACTTTCCCTATATCTCTCAAATTAATAGCGCACTCTGTGGCACTGTGAGACCCTGATGAGTAGAAAGGGAATGTGCGAACTGGTGAGACCACGATGAGTGAAAAGGGTGCATGGGGACCAGGGCTCCAATGCATGGAAAGGGGGAAAGGGAGCACGGGAATAGGGGTCCTGGGGAGTGGAAAGTCAATGTGGGAACAGGAGCCCTGGTGAATGGGAAGGAAGTGTGGGAACCAGGGCCCTCGAGAGTAAGAAATAAGAGCAAGGAACATGACCCAATGAGCTAGATGCCAAATCACAGGGGTTTCATAATCGTAGGACAGCTGATTATCAGAGTTCTACTGTATTTATATAAAGCCATTCAATCCCATTCAAAACATTCCAAATTACCTCCAGCCTTCTGAATATACTGTATTTTGAGTTCACATGACGTTCGACAATTTATACATTCCAACAGACAGCAATGTGATAGTGACCAGATAATCATTTTTTAACAAACATTGACTGAGGGATGAATATCAGCCAAAAGAATAGGGATAAATTCCCTGTTTTGTTGAAAATAGCTTTGGCATTCACTGAAAAGTGTAGATAAGACCTCAGCTTAATATCTCATCAAAAGGCTGTTTGTCAGCCTTGATATTTATGCTCAAGTCTCTGTGATGAAACTTGATCCTGGAACCTACCAACCCAGAGGTAAGAATGCTACTGACTGACCCGTGGTTGACACTCTGATGAACTAAGCAGTTCACTTCTTGTCAAAATTATCATGATTACTGCTGAAATAGGATCAGATGTTAACACTTTGAAGGAAGATGCGAATCCAGAACCATCGGATTGGCTTGAGCCACAAACCATGAAGCCAGAAACACGAAGTGTTGCTGCTGCACCTTAATAATACTGACAATGATAATAATAATAGTGGTAATGGCGATGAGGTGGTGTACAGGAGTGAGCTAGATCAGCTGTTGGAGTAATGTCACAACAACAACCTCGCACTCAACGTCAACCAAACCAAGGAATTGATTGTGACTTCTGGAAGGGAAGTTGGGAGAACACACACCAGTCTTCATTGAGGGGTCAGTCAGGGAGGAGGTGCAGGAGCCTAAAGACCCACATTCAACGTTTCAGGAACAGCTTCTTCCCCTCCGCCGTCAGATTTCTGAACAGCCCATGAACCCAGGAACACTGCCTTGTTAATCCTCTTTTGCACTTCTTTTTTTTAACTTACAGTAATTTTTATGTCTTTATGTCATGCACTGTACTGCTGCCACAAAACAATAAATTTCATGACATATGTCAGTGATAATAGACCTGATTCTGATTCTGAAGTTAATATTTTTTTCAGTTCATCAGACTTATCCAGTGGGCATTAAACCTGGGGTTGTTGGAATAGACTTTGGGTCCTGTAAGCTCTCTTACCCCTCTGTTGATTTTCTCATATGAGACCTCCCCATTCATCATGTTCTGCAACTACAGCTACAGAGCATTTTAGGAGTTGTCATTACTGCACTTAGCACTGAGCTGTGTACAGTGGTGAATTTAAAAAAAGGAAATGGGATTCTTTATGATGTAGTTTATTACAGGATTCATCTCTCTTGGCATTGCTTAAAGGCCATAATTATGTCAAGTATTTTGGCTGTCTTCCTGAAATCCTGCAAATGCTTCATTCTCATTGTATTTTGCCCTGACAATTTTTTTTACCTTTTAAAGTATTACTATATTTGACCATGATTGTTTTCCAGTCTTTTTGGAGAGCATGTCATATGAGGATAGGTTGAGTGAGCTGGGGCTTTTCTCTTTGGAGAGAAGGAGGATGAGAGGTGACTTGATAGAGGTGTACAAGATGATAAGAGCATAGATCGAGTGGACAGAGACTTTTTCCCAGGGCGAAAATGGCTAACATGAGAGGCATAATTATAAGGTGATTGGAGGAAGGTACAAGGGGGATGTCAGAGGTAAGATTTTTACACAGGAGTGGTGGTGCATGGAACGCACTGCAACAGAGGTTGTGGGGGGCAGATACATTAGGGACATTTAAGAGAATCTAGATAGCCACATGAATGATAGAAAAGTGGAGGCTATGTGGGGAGGGAAGGGTTAGATATTAGAGCAGGATAAAATGTCGCTCAACATCGTGGCCGATGGGGCTGTACAGTGCTGTAATGTTCTATGTAGTCTTTAACTTTCTGTTGATCTGCAACTGTCCTGTCACTGTCCTTCTGCCTCTTGTATTCTCTCTCATCCTTGGTCTCACTCTCCATATCTGTCTGAATCCCTTTCTCCCTCCCTCTTCTCCTCTATCTCTCTCTTTATGTATCAGTCTTTCTCAGTATGGCTTGTCTCCAGGTTCATTTTGTCTGTCACTCTCTGTATCTCTTGATCCTTCTATTACTGTCCCTGCAGGTCTTCCACAGTTTTATTCTATTTGTCTACCTATAATTTCTGTCTTTTTGAGTAAATATTATTTTCTGAATGAAATTTGAGGCTGTGTGGAAATCTTTTTAGAACATTCCTTTAATGATTTTCATTATTATACACAAGTGTTTTACTGGAAGAAATGAAAGTATCAAGTAGCTACAGAAGTTATAGGACTATCTGCCCTGAACAAGTTGATTCCACTATAGTTTGGGCTTAGTTCCATCTTTGACAATTAAACCAAGACAACTCTATAAGTATCACTGAACAATGAGAACTATCATGTATTTTAGCTATTTGTGTTATCAATAAAATTTCCAGTTCCTTTGGGTCTGTTGCTAATAGAAGCTACAAGTTTCCTTGAATGTGTTCTCAGCTGATAAAAATTGAAGTGATGAAATTATCATGGATCTCGAAATGGCAATTGGTTATTAAGACAGAAGATAAGAGATGTTTGTGCCAGTTTGTGCCCTGGTCCTGTCACTCTCACAGACAGATATACCATTTGGATACTGTTGGGGAAGATGGCTTCCTAGGAAAGGCAGCAAGAGCCAAGTCTGTGGCACTGTGAGTGGCTCAGCAGTACAGGAGGGGAGAAAAGAAAGAGGGATGGCTATAGTGATGGGAATTCGGTCATAAGGGGAGCAGATAGGCATATCTGGGGATCCAAAATGGTATGTTTCCTCCCTTGTGCTAAGATCAGGGATGGCCTGGAGCAGCTGCAGGTTGGAGTTGAAGGGTGAACAGCCAGTAGTGGTGATGCATATTGAAACCAATCATATAGGTGAACAAAAAGGAATAAGGTCCTCCAAGCTGAATACATGGAGTTCGGCACATCTAATCTTGGTATTACTCCTGGTTGCACATGCTTGTGAGAAAAGGACTTGGAGGTTAGATATGTGTGTCTTCAGAGGGATGGTATATGAGGGTGAGATTTAGACTCTTGAGCCACTGAAGCCAATTCTAGGGAAGGTGAGACCTGCACAAGTTGAACAGGTCACATCCTGGCAGGACAGGGACCGATATCCTCACAGGGTGTTTCCTAGTGGTTTTGGGAAATATTTAACTGGTATGGCAGGGGGATGGAGAACTAAGTTGGGAGTTAGAGGAAAGGGAAACAAGGGCAGAAAAGTAAAAAGAATAAGGAGGTTAAAAAAAAGCTGAGAAGCAAATAAAGCTGCAAGAGACTCAGTGGATGGGAGGAAATGTGGTAAGAAGACAAAATTAAGAATTCTGTATCTTAATGATCGTTGTATCTGAAACAAGATTAATGAACTAACAGCACAATTAAAGGTAGATGGGTATGATCTGATAGCCAGAGATTGATAGTTACGAAGGGATTAAAGCCAGAACCAGCCCGCTTGATAGGTATCCTATCCACAACCATTTAATCAATCCACCAATGACACACAGTAGCACAGTTTATACCATCTACAGGATGCACTGCAGCAACTCACCAAGGCATCTTCCAAACCCACCACCTCTACCAGCTGGAAGCACAAGGGCAGCAAAAGCACGGGGAACACCACCACCTGGAAGTTGCCCTCCAAGCAACACATCATCCTGACTTGGAAATATATCACCGTTCCTTCACCATCACTGGGTCAGCATCCTTGAACTCTCTCCCTAACAGCATTTTGGGTGCACCCACAGCTCGAGGACTGCAGCAGCTGAAGAAGACTGCTCATCACCACCTTCTCAAGGGCAATTAGGGATGGGCAATGAAATACCGACTCAGCCTGCGAAGCCCACAACCCATGAATGAATAAAGAAAAAATATTAGTCACTCTATATAAAAGAACATAAATTAAGAAATAATTTATATTTTATATAGAGTGGCTAATGTTGTAAATTGGTTTATTATTGTCACACGTTCTGAGGTACAATGAAAAACTTTGCCATCCATACAGATCATTTCACAACATAAGTAGATTGAGGCAGGATAAAGGAAAAGCAATAACGTCATGCAGACTAAAGTGTTACAGGTACAGAGAAAGTGCAGTGCTGGTAGACAATAAGGTGCAAGGCCATAATGAGGTAGATTCTAAGGTCAAGAGACCATCTCATTGTACTAGGGAACCGTTCAATAGTCTTATAACAGTGGTATAGAAGCTGTCCTTGAGCCTGGTGGTTTGTGCTTTCAGGCTTTTGTATCTTCTGCCTGATGGGAGAGGGAGATGAGAGAATGTCCCAGGTGGGTGGGGTCTTTGATTATGTTGGCTGCTTTACTGATGCAGCGAGAAGTGTAGACAGAGTCCATGGAGGTAAGGCTGGTTTATGTGATGTACTGAGCAGAGTCCACATGTCTCCATAGTTTCTTGCAGTCATGGGCAGACCAGTTGCCGTACCAAGCCATGATGCATCGGATCGGATGCTTTCTATGGTACATCGATAAAAATTGGTCAGGGTCAAAGGGGACATCCCAACTTCTTTAGCCTCTTGAGGAAGTAGAGACACTGGTGAGCTTTCTTGGCTGTGGCATCTATGTGGCTGGACCAGGACAGGCTATTGGTGATGTCACTCCCAGGAACTTGAAACTGAGGTCAACCCTCTTGACCTCAGCACCGTTGATGTAAACAGGAGCATCTGCACCGCCCCCCCCCCCCACTCCTGACGTCGATGACCAGGTTTTTTGTTTCCCTGACATTGAGGAAAAGGTTATTGTCATGACAACATGTCACGAGGCTCTCTATCTCCTTCCTATACTCCAACTCATTGTTATTTGAGATAAGGCCCACTGCGGTGGTGTCATCTGCAAACTTGTGGATGGAGTTAGAGCAGAATCAGGCCACACAGTCGTGAGTGTATAGGGAGTAGAGTAGGGGGCTGAGGATGAAGCCTTGTGGGGCACCAGTGTTGAGAATAATCGTGGCGGAGGTGTGGCTGCTGGAAAGAGTAGTGCATTGATCATGGGTGACTTTGATCATCATTTAGATTGGGTTAATCAACATGGATGAATTTGTATTTGTATTTGGGGTGGTTTTCTAAAGCAATATGTTACGGAGCCAACTAAGGAACAAGCTACTTTGCATCTTGAATTGTGCAGTGAGGTATGTTTAATAACTGATCTCATATTAAAAGATCCCGGAGGAAGTAGTGATCGCAGCACGATACAATTCAGCTTGAGAATGAGAAACTTGGATCTGAAACATCAAGTGGAATTGCAAAGGAATAAGGATAGAGTGGGCTAAAATGGTGTGTGCAAATAGATTAGCAGGTATGACATTAGGCTTGCAGTGGCAGATATTCAAGGAGATAATTCATGACTTCTGTTAAAAAATATATCCCAAAGAAGATGAAAGATTCATAGGGAGGAGGGGAAATGAATCAACCATGGTCAACCAAGGAGACAAGAGACTGCAGATGTTGGAACCTGGAGCAGAAAACAAACTGCTGGAGGAATCTGCGAGCTGAGCAGCATCTGTCAGGGGAAAGGAATTGTTGACATTTTGGGTTGAGACCCTGCGGCAGGACTGGTTAACCAAACAGTTTAAAGAGGATATTATGCTGAAGGATAAAAGGTATAAGGTGGCAATAGTTAGTGATTGGCCCTATATTCGGAACCCAGCAAAGGTGGAATAAAAAACAAGGAGAAAATAACGATGAGGTCAACGTAGTGAGGAATATGAAAATTGAAAGCAAGCTTCTCTTAAGTACATTAAAAGGAAGGGAGGAGTCAAAGTGAACATACGGCCATCGGAGAATGAGGCTGTGGAAATAGTTATCGAGAACAAGGAAGAGGCAGTATAAATAAACAGATATGTTGCAACAGTCTTTAAGGTAGAAGATACAGTAAGCATCCCACTAACACTAACAATACAGAGGAGGAATTAAATACCATCAACACCAGAGAATTAGTATTAGGCTAATTTATGGGGATAAAGGTTGATAAGTCTCCTGGACTTAATGGTTTGCATCCTAGATCCTCGATAGATTAGACGGAGGGTGGATATTCCCAATGGCTGAAGAGTCCAGAACCAGAGGTCAATACCTCAGGATGTGAGCTATGCTGTTTAGAATCAAGATCAGGAGAAGTTTCTTCACCAGAGGGTGATGAACCTGTGGAATTCTGTAGAAATGGTTACAGAGATAGTGGCTGCATTGGTTGTGATCTTCCTGAATTTATTAGATTCTGGATAGGTACTGAAGGATTGGAAAGCTGACATTGTGATATCCTATTCAAAAAGGGTAGGAGGCAAAAGGTAGGTAAATTTAGGCTGGTTATCCTAACATCTAGTATTGGGAAAATGTTGGAATCAATTATTAAGGTGGTAAGAGCAGAACATTTGGAAAGTCATAATCTGGTCAAGCGGAGTCGGCGTAGCTTCATGAAGGGGAAATCATGTCTGACCAATTCACAGAGTCCTTTGGGGAAGTATCAGCCAACAAGGCTAAAAGAGAAAGTAGATGTAATACATTTGGATGTTCAAAAGCAAACAACAAGCTGGCACACAAGAAGTTACTTCTTGAGACCTCATTGCACTGGACATGATTTACCATGGATCAAGATTGGTTAATAGCAGGAAGCAGAATGTAGGGTTAAGAGCAGCACACAAAATCCTGGAGGAACTCAACGGGTATGGCAACATCTATGGAAGGAAATGAACGGGCGATGTTTCGGGCTGAGACGTTTCATCAGGACTGGAAAGAAAGAGGGCAGAAGCCAGAATAAAAGAATGGGGGGAGGGGGATGAGCATGAGCTGGCGGGTGATAGGTGAATCCAGGTGAGAGGAGGAAGGGTGGGGAGGGGGGTGGTAGGGTTAAGACACTTATTCAGGTTCCAACCAGTAATGAGGGGGTACCACAGGGATCAGGTCTAGGATGCAGTTCTTTGCAAAATATACCAAAGATTTAGAGCAAAGAAGTGAATGCATTGTAATTAGACTTGCAGATGATACCAACGTCATGGGGAAGGCAAACTGTGAGGACGATGCAAGCAGCTTACAGAAAGATATTAATAAATTAAGTGAATGGGCAACAAATTGTCAAATGGAGTATAATGTGGGAAAATGTGAAGTTTTTCACTTTGGAGGGAAAAACAATAAAACTATTATTAAATGAAGAAAGATTGCAGAAAGCTGCAGCACAAAGGGACTCAGAGGACCTTGCACAGAAAACACAGAAAACTAGTGTTCAAGCATAGCACGTAATTGGGAAGGTTCATGAAATGTGGCTCAAGGTGGTTGGACTATAAAACTAATGAGGTGTTACTAGGACTGTACAGGTTGTAGTGAAGCCATCTCTAGAGAACAGTGTTCAGTTTTCATTACCCTATTTAAAGAAAGACATTCTATCAATTCAGAGAAAGTTTACCGGGATGATCCTGGATAAGAAGTGATTGTCTTATGAGGAAAGGTTGAACAGGTTTTGTTATGTTTGTTCTTCATCAAGAGACAAACTTCACGTGGGTTTAACATCTGAACATTTTGATTAACCAACAACAGACAGCTTGCTTTCCCTCTCTTTTTACAGCCACTTCCTGTTCCCCCATGTGACCCCTTACATTGCCTACTGGGAACTGTAGTTCTTTATTATAACTACTGTTACGGACTAGGTTACTATTGGTGAATGTCCCTTTAAGATAGAGCATAGTGGTGTGTGTGTGTGTGTGTGTGTGTGTGTGTGTGTGGTGTGGTTACGACAACAGAAGATAAAGGAAGTAATGACGTTTTTGGAGCAGTCGGAGTCAGTCAGAGGAGAGAGAGGGAGAAAGAGAGAGACCAGCTTGCTAGTCTCTATCAATGGATGAAAAACAGTAACTGTGTCTGTCACTACAATCCACATAAGGATTTTTGGAATAATCTGGTGGAGTCCACTTTGTTGTTAACCTGTAGAGGGAAACAGGTATTTGTGTGGACGGCCACGATTCGAATGCCTTTCAGGGTGGCAGATACTTCGGAACAAAGCAGTGGAGTCCACTTTGTCGTTAACCTGTAGAGGGAAACAGGTATTTGTGTGGATGGCCACGATTCAAGAGCCTTTCGGGGTGAGGAAGATGCGGTGGAGTGGTCACTGCTGAGTGGACACTGAGGTGTCGTGTGGGTTCCATCGTGGAACATTTGGATTTCGTAATTACTCTCTATTTTCTCTCTACCTCTACGTTTTGTCTTTAGTCAACGGTGTTTGTTGAAGAAGCCTTTGCTCATGTTTCACCTTCTGGCTTGCTAAACTGAACTTTGAAAACTATTCCTGGACTTGGAGTTTGGGAGTTTGCCACACACACACTACGAGTTTAGTTTTTGGGGTTAATGTTTAAGATTTAACATTTTTACTTCTAACATTCTAACATTTTTAGTTTTATTTTTCTTATTATCGTAAGTAGTTATTAATAAAGTAGTTTTTAACACTTATACATGACTCGGTGTGTTTCTTTTGTTGCTGATTTTGTAACACTACATAATAACACAAAATAACACATCTTCCCCCTTTAAAGAAAAACAAACACAATACTTTGTCCTTATAAGTCTGTCAAGAACCCTTGTCCACTCAGCAGCTTTCAGTCAGTCTCTGAGGTGACTTAATGGTCCTTTTTGGTCTGGTACTTGTTTTCGCAGGTGTGTTGCTTTCATTTGCTGCATTACTATTGGTGTTTTCCTGGGGACTCTGGTCTACATGTTCATTTTCTCCATAAGCTGGCCCCTTTGGTGTACTGACAGGGGATGGGTCACAGCCATGGGTTGGAGCTTGTGGTCATAGATCCATGCGGTTCCTCCTCAGCGGTGTCGCTCGCTCTGTCTGGATCTGGTATGAATGTGGATTTACTTCCTCTTGCACAACTCCTTGCATGGACCATGTGCCAGAATCATGATCTCGGATTTGCAATTGATCGCCAGGCTTCAGGACTGGTAGACTTCTCGCTGTCTTCTGATTCTGTTTCTGTTTTTCTTTCCCTCCCTCTTTAGCCTGTTTGACCTTGTGTGCTCCTTCAGGTGTCAACAGGTTTTCATGTATTGGAAGGTTAATGCATATGCGTCAACCCGTCAGCATTTGGGCTGGTGAAAGGCCGTTCTGCAGTGGTGCACTTCTGTGAATCATTAGACTTCTGTGGAAATCCTCTCATCTATATTGCGCTTTCTTCATGAGGCCCTTCACCACTTTAACTGAACTTTCTCCTAGGTCATTAGATTTTGGGTGATGTGGGCTTGAGGTTATATGTCAAAACCCCCAAACATTGGCAAAGGATTCAAATTCAAAGCTCGAAAATTGTGGACCATTGTCTGATACTACTTCACATGGAACTCCATGCCTTGCAAACACAGCTTTCAGGAACATGATAACTGCTTTGCTGGACGTTGATTGCAGTGTCACAACCTCTGGGTGATTGGAAAAGTAGTCTGTTACAACAATATGGCTCTTCCCATTACAGTCAAACAAATCCACTCCAACTTTGAAATACAGCCTGTCTGCTACAGGATGTGGTGTAAGTGGTTCTGCTTGCTGCTTTGGTCTGTAGGTAAGGCATATTTCACATGAAGCAGTGGTCCAGCTGACGCCTTGGTTCATTCTTGGCCAGTACATCACTTCATGTGCTCTACATTGACATTTTTCCTCCCCAAGATGCCCTTCGTGTATCTTCTGGAGCATTTCCTTGCATAGTGACAATGGAATCACAAACCTGTTCCCTTTGAAGACCATATCTTTCACTACTGACAGTTCAGCTCTGCGTACCCAATAATCCTGAATACACTTTGGACAGTCATCCTTTGCTGCTGGCCATCCTTTCCATATTGTATCATTGAGTACTTTCATTGTTTCATCTGCCTCTGCTGCTTCCCTAATCTGCTCTGTTCTATCTGGAGATACTGGAAGAGAGGAGACAATCATGTCAACGTAGGCCTCTATATCTGCATTAACCTGTTGGTCACTCTTTTCTGTCTTGTCGACTGCTTGAGACAGCACATCAGCAGCAAACATATATTTTCCCGGTATGGAGATCATCTTCACATCATATTTCTGCAGACTTATCAACATGCGCTGTATCCTCATGGGACAGTCATTCAGTGGTTTGGACATAATTAAGACCAATGGTTTATGGTCTGTTTCCACTTCAATAGCTTGCCATAGATGTACTGATGGAACCTTTCACATGCATATGTACTGGCGGGAAGCTCTCTATCTGTGCATAGTTGGCCTCCGCACTTGTTAAAGCCCTTGATGC
Organism: Pristis pectinata; assembly: GCF_009764475.1. Classification (NCBI taxonomy): domain Eukaryota; kingdom Metazoa; phylum Chordata; class Chondrichthyes; order Rhinopristiformes; family Pristidae; genus Pristis; species Pristis pectinata. The sequence continues at coordinate 22,387,847 of NC_067410.1, forward strand.
ATAGGCCACAGGTTGCCATGTGCCATCATGCTGCTGCAGTAGTACTGATCCAAGGCTGTGCTGGGACATATCAGCTGATATCCTGATACACCTTTCTGGATCATTAAACTTCAGCACCAGCTCTTCAGTTAGGACCCTTTTCAATGTCTGGAAACACTCTTGTTGCTCATGAGACCAAATCCATTCATTTTATTGCTCAAGGAGTGATCTAAGCGGTGCTGACACTGTTGACAGTCGAGGGATGAACTTAGCCAGGTAAGTCACCATCCCTAAGAAACGTCTCACCTCCTCTTTGTTTTGGGGCCTCTCCATATTTTCAATGGCTGACGTCTTTCTTGGGTCAGGCTTCAGTCCCTCTTCAGATATGACATCTCCTATGAAGATCAGTGACTTAACACCAAACTCAAATTTCTCTTTATTTAATTTCAAATTGACATTTCTTGTCACGTCAAGCACTTGTCTCAGTCGAGTATCATGTTCCTCCTTGGTGGACTCCCAGGACGATGATATCATCCATCATGGTCTCGACACCAGGTATGCCCTCAAAAATCATGTAGATGGTTTTATGGTAGACTTCTGGTGCGGACAGGATCCCATATGGCAGCCGAAGATCGTGATATCTTCCCTGTGGTGTATTAAAAGTACATAGTCTCAAACTTGCCTCATCAAGCTTCATCTGCCAAAACCCAGACAATACGTCGAGCTTGCTAAACCATTTGGCACCTGAAAACCGGGACATGATCTCCTCCTGTGTTGGCAATTTAAAATGCTCTCTCTTGATAGATTTATAGAGATCTCTTGGGTCTAGACATATCCGCAATGCTCCATTTTTCTTTTGCACAATGACCAGTGAACTCACCCAATCTGTTGGTTCTTCAATTTTATGTATGACATTCATCCGTTCCATGCGTGCTAGTTCTTGTTTAAGTTTATCTCTAAGTTGAAACAGAACTTTCCTGCATGTATGGACAACAGGAGCCACTGCTTCATCTATGTGAATTTTGTGTACACCAGGTAAGCATCCGAGCCCCTCAAAGACATCTGCATACTCTTCCATGAGTGTTGTGTGGTCATCTTTGGTATGTGAAGCTACTACGAAAACTCTTTTCACTAGGTTGAGCTTTTCGCATGCACTCAGACCTAATATTGGCTGTACTCTCTTTTCTACAATCAGTAGCTGTGATTTTAAGTGCTGCTCCTTGTGCTTAAAGGTCACCATATAGCCCCCTTTTACTGGAACTTTCTCTCCAGTGTAGCCTGTCACTTTTAACTTCACAGAGTAAATCTTACTCTTTACTGTGAGAGTCTTATAATCATTCATGGATAGCAGATTCACCTGAGCTCCAGTGTCAAGCTTGAATGGAATTACTGTCTCATTCACAGTTACTGGAACAATCCAGCAGCTACAGTCTGTACGAAATCCACAAAGAATTCCTTTATTTCCTCATCAACTGTGTGCACCTTTCTCTTGTTAGCCCCAGCTTTGCAGCACCTTGCAAAGTGATTCTTCTTCCCACAGCTATTGCAGGACTTCCCATAAGCAGGACACATCTTTGGAATGTGTCTACCTCCACATCTGCTGCATTTGCTGTTTGAGCCTTCCTCTTTGCTTTGCTGTACTTTCAAAAATGCCTTGTGTGCTGCTTCTCTGTTTTCACATCATGCACTGTTGTGTCTGCCCTGTGCAGCTCCTTAGCTTGTGCTCGAGTGGTATTTGTTTTCAATTCGCTGTTTTGACTGGTTGGGATTATCTAACCTTGAAACAAAGGGGGCAGGACTTTTTTTTGGGAGGGACGTTATCTGTAGCTTTAGCTGCCGGCCGTCGATTGGTCGGCTTTCTGTCTTTGGATGATGGGAGGGAGGATGGATTCCTTCTTTGGAAGCTGTTTTGGGTTCATAGCCAAGTCTGTTGCTTGGTTACCTTATCTGAAAGCTCGTTGTCTGGTTTGAATTTACATTCCATTATGGTCTGTTTGTTAACCTTTCTTTTTAATTGCACTTAAATAATATTAAAAATGGATCAAACTATTAATCTACTTAGTTTTAACATGAAAGGGTTAAATCACCTTGTGAAACGAAATAAGATTTTTGCCTATATTAAAAAAACAAGGTCCCAATTATTTTTTTACAAGAAACTCATATATGTAATTGTGATAACTCACGCTTTTTTAGCCGATGGAGAGGGTTGCAATTTCATTCCTCTTTCCGAGCTAAATCTAGGGGGGTTTCAATTTTTATAGACAATACAGTTTCATTTGTTCAACACAAGGTAATATCTGATACTTATGGATGTTTTGTTATAGTGTCAGGAAAATTAGATGATAAATTAATTGTATTTGCCAACATTTATACCCCGAATATGGACGACCCAGGAATTTTTGAACAATTTTTTGCACTCTTGCCAGACTTGAATCTTTATTCTTTAGTTTTAGGAGGAGATTTTAATTGTTGGTTAGATTCAAGATTAGATAGGTCATCTTCTAAACCAGCTGCTCTCAATAAATCAGCTTTATTTATTCAATAATTTTTAATGAAATCTGGTGTTACTGATGTTTGGCGTTTTTTACATCTAGAAGATAGGTAGTATTTGTTTTTTTCTTATGTTCACTATATGTATTCCAGGATTGACTATTTTTTCTTGTAGACTGGAAAATATTTTACCATCAATTATATTGATGATCAGACTGGTTTTATTAAAAATCGCTATTCCCATTTTAATATTCGTCATTTACTGAATATTATCTATTCTCCCTCTAAGGAAATATCGGAATGTGTGATATCTCTAGATGCTGAGAAGGCCTTTGATCGGGTTGAATAGAGTTACTTATTTAAAACTTTAGAGAAATTTAACTTTGTGACCGATTTCATTCAGTGGATTAAATTACTTTATTTATCCCCCTCTGCTTGTGTTCTTACAAACTTTCAAAATTCGAAATCTTTTAAACTTCAACGCAGAACCAGACAGGGATGCCCTCTGACCCTCTGCTCTTTGCTCTGGCTTTAGAACCCTTAGCTGTTGGTTTTCGAGAATCTAGAGATATCGCTGGTCTCTTTGGAAAAAGTAGAACACACAAAGTTTCGCTTTATGCTGATGATTTATTGCTTTGTTTGTCTGATGTTGAGACATCGTTACCTCCTCTGCGTTCTCTGCTCTTCTGTTTCAGCCAGCTTTCAGGAGATAAACTGAATTTACATAAGAGTGAACTGTTCCCTTTGAATAATCTGATGTCATTTGATACTAACCTTACTTTCAAAATCGTAATAAACCATTTGCCTAGTAGGCTGTGTAACAATTACTAAAAAATATAAACCCCTATTTAAGAAAACTTTCTTAGCTTACTGAACTAGTGAAATGTTTTATCAAATGGTCACCTCTCTCATATTGTTGATTGGCCAAATGAGTTCTATTGAAATGAATATTCTACCGAAATTTATATTCCTATTTCAGGCCCTACCTGTTTTTATTCCTAAGTCCTTTTTTGATTCTCTTGATTCAATTATATGTTCTTACATATGGACAAAAAACAGACATCCTAGTTCACTTTCAAAAAATTAAGAAGCATGGAGGTTTAGCCTTACCAATTCACAGGTATTATTACTGGGCAGTCAATATACGAAATCTTACGTTTTGGTTACATTACATAAATCATGAGGCATGTACAGTATGGGTTTCTTCAAAGCTAATTCTGATAAATCATTTTCTATTATTTCTCTGCTGTGTTCCTCGCTTCCTTTATCATTAAATAAACAAGCTGATAATCTGGTAGTTAAATATGCCTTGAATATTGGCTACAATTTAGAAAATATTTTGTCTTATTGAGATTTTCTTTGTCGCATCCCGTTTTCTCTATTTGTTTTTTTTAAAAAACCTGCTATGACTGATGTAGTTTTTAAAGAGTGGGATTGATTGAGTTGTAATTGTTTTCAAGCTCTGTTTGTTGAGGGAAATCTCCCTTCATTTCCACAATTGTCAACTATATATAGCTTACCATAACTCATTTTTTTTCCATATTTACAAATTAGATACTTCCTCCGATCTCAATTACATACATTCCCTATGTCCTGATAAGAACTTAGTAGATGTAAGTTTTAAGTTGAACCCTTTTCATAATGGTTCTCTATCGAATATTTATGGCATGTTATTAGGAATGAGTGAGGTTACTTTAGACAAAATTAAAAATGCCTGGGAACAAGATTTGCAGATTTCAACTTCTGAGGAAACTTGGAATGAAATTTTTAAATTCGTCAATACTTCATCATTATGCGCCCGTCACTCTCTCCTTCAATTTAAAGTGGTCCACAGAGCTCACTTGTCCAAAGAGAAGGTATCTCGTTTTATCCGGATATATAGTGGCATGCAAAAGTTTGGGCACCCCTGGTCAAAATTTCTGTTACTGTGAATAGCTAAGCGAGTAAAAGATGACCTGATTTCCAAAAGGCATAAAGTTAAAGATGACATATTTCTTTAATATTTTAAGCAAGGTTACTTCTTTATTTCCATCTTTTACAGTTTCAAAATAACAAAAAAGGAAAAGGGCCCAAAGCAAAAGTTTGGGCACCTGCATGGTCAGTACCTAGTAACACCCCCTTTGGCAAGTATCACAGCTTGTAAACGCTTTCTGTAGCTAGCTAAGAGTCTTTCAATTCTTGTTTGGGGGATTTTTGCCCATTCTTCCTTGCATAAGGCTTCTAGTTCTGTGAGATTCTTGGGCCGTCTCGCATGCATTGCTCTTTTGAGGTCTATCCACAGATTTTCAATGATGTTTAGGTCAGGGGACTGTGAGGGCCATGGCAAAACCTTCAGCTTGTGCCTCTTGAGGTAGTCCATTGTGGATTTTGAGGTGTGTTTAGGATAGTTATCCTGTTGTAGAAGCCATCCTCTTTTCATCTTCAGTTTTTTTTTTTACGGACAGTGTGATGTTTGCTTCCAGAATTTGCTGGTATTTAATTGAATTCATTCTTCCCTCTACCAGTGAAATGTTCCCCGTGCCACTGGCTGCAACACAAGCTCAAAGCATGATTGATCCACCACCATGCTTAACAGTTGGAGAGGTGTTCTTTTCATGAAATTCTGCACCCTTTTTTCTCCAAACATACTTGTTGTGAGAAAAGGTTCTTTCAGGTCTTAAAGGCAGAGGGCTTCAGACACAAGTCTTTGTACTTTAAAAAGGAGAATTTTATTTGCAAAGACAAACGCGGGGACAGAATGGATGGGAATGGATGCACACTCGCACACTCTCAAGCAGGAGATCGTGAACGTGAAGGGAATCGCAACGGGGTGAGGTACACACACACGCACACACACACACACACACACACACACACACACACACACGCACACAATGACTGGTTACAAATGATCAAGGAATAAACAATACAACGTTTGAACACCCTGATTCTGGACAAACATTGGCTCTTTGGTCTCGGGAGTCCTTAACTAACTGCCCTGAAGTAGTGCACAGCTTACCTCAACATCTTCAGAGAAACAGAGAGAGAGAGAACCAAACATGCAGCACTTTTATACTGCTGGAGGGCTGGGTGGTCCAGCAAGGACAAAGGTGTTTAAACAGGCCAATGGTTAGGTGTGCCCAGGAACAAAGGTGGTCGCAAGGACCAATCCAGGTGGTCCAGCAAGGACAAAGGTGTTTACCTAATGGGTGGGGTGGAGCCAGACCTTGATTGACAGTGGTGTCACTTTCGGCCATGAGCTCAATGGTGTCATCCCAGCCAGAGGGGTCAGTGTTGTCACAGTCACATGACAGCCATGACCTTTCACACTACAATACCTTTGCTCATTGCTGCCAAAAAGTTCTATTTTAACTTCATCAGTCCACAGGATTTTAACTTCATCATTCCAAAACACATCAGGCTTGTTTAGATGTTCCTTTGCAAACTTCTGATGCTGAACTTTGTGATGAGGACGCAGGAAAGGTTTCTTCTGATGACTCTTCCATGAAGGTCATATTTGTGCAGGTGTCACTGCACAGTAGAACAGTGCACCACCACTCCAGAGTCTGCTAAATCTTCCTGAAGGTCTTTTGCAGTCAAACGGGGGTTTTGATTTGCCTTTCTCGCAATCCTACGAGCAGTTCTCTTGGAAAGTTTTCTTGGTCTTCCAGACCTCAACTTGACCTCCACCGTTCCTATTAACTGCCATTTCTTAATTACATTACGAACTCAGGAAACGGCTACCTGAAAACGCTTTTCTATCTTCTTATAGCCTTCTCCTGCTTTGTGGGCATCACTTATTTTAATTTTCAGAGTGCTAGGCAGCTGCTTAGAGGAGTCCATGGCTGCTGATTGTTGGGACAAGGTTTGAGGATTCAGGGTATTTATAAAGCTTTGAAATTTGCATCACCTGGCCTTTCCTAACGATGACTGTGAACAAGCCATAGCCCTAACAAGCTAATGAAGGTCTGAGACCTTGGTAAAAGTTATCTGAGAGCTCAAATCTCTTGGGGTGCCCAAACTTTTGCATGGTGCTCCCTTCCTTTTTCACTCTAAAATTGTACAAAACCAAAATAATACACTAATCTTGCTTAAAATGTTGAAAAGAATGTTTCATCTTTAACTTTATGACTTTTGGAGATCAGTTCATCTTCTACTCACTTAGCTATTCACAGTAACAGAAATTTTGACCAGGGGTGCCCAAACTTTTGCATGCCACTCTATCTCCCTATTATCATAAATGCAACAATGGAAAGGCTTCTCTAATCCATATGTTTTGGACATGTCCCAGTCTTAAAAAATACTGGATAGAAGTTATTTCATTACAAAAACTAAAAAAGGATGGTGGTTTGGCCTTGCCTAACTTTAGATGATATTATTGGGCAATTAATATCAGATATTTAATTTTTTGGATACAAGAGTTAGATGTAATTCAATGCCCCAAATGGGTATACCTTGAGCACCAATCAGTTCTTGAATGTTCATTAGTTTCTATTTTAGGAGCTTCACTCCCTTTTGCACTTAACAAATTAAGTAAACATCCGACTAACCCAATTGTTAAACATACAATACGAATATGGTTTCAATTTCGTAAATTTTTGGATTGAATAAATTTCACTTGTCAAGTTCCATTCAATCTAATTTTTTCCAGAGCTGACTCAGCTTTTTCCATATGGAAAAGGAAGGGAATAGTATGTTTTTGTGATCTATTCATTGATAACTGTTTTTCATCTTTTGAACAATTGTCTAATAAATATAATTTGCCTAGATCACACTTTTTTTGATATTTGCAGTTTAGAAATTTTTAAAAACTGCTATACCCTCTTTTCTGACAGCTTACAAAATTGAAACTACAGAAAAAATTTTAGGTCTTAATCCTTATCAGAAGGGCTTGATAGCAATAATCTATGATTTAATTATGAAAATATGTCTAGAATCATTGGACAAAATTAAGAATGAATGGGGAAGCGAACTCCAGACATCTTTACCCACAGAGACATGGAAGAAAATTCTTCATTTAGTTAATACATCTTCAATGTGTGCCAGACACTCGTTGATACAGTTTAACGTAGTCCACAGGACCCATATGTCCAAAGATAAATTAGCTCATTTTTATAACCACTTAAATCCTGTATGTGATAGATGTAAATCGAATGTGGCTTCTTTGACACATATGTTTTGGTCCTGTCCTCTTTTGGAAAAATATTGGAAAGACATTTTTAACATTATTTCAAACATATTGAAGATCTATTTACATCCTCACCCTATCACTGCAATTTTTGGATTACCAAGGATAGAGTCTGGCCATTTATCTGCTTCCGCTAACTGTATGATTGCTTTTGTTACATTAATGGCCAAACAATCCATTTTGCTTAAATGGAAGGATCCAATACCCCCTATTACTTTTCAATGGTTTTCTCAAACTATATCATGTTTAAACTTGGAAAAATTAGGAGTGGTACTGTTGATCCTTCGCTTAAATTTGAAGATATTTGGAGTCCATTTATTCAATATTTTCACATGATGTAGATCCCCTTTCAATAACCTTCCAACTTAGAGGAACAGAGTTGATGACATAATATTGCTCTGTTTCTACTGAGAAATTTTAGCCCAGTTTTTTTTCTTTTTTTTGTTGTTGTTTTTTTTAAATTTTTCTGTTTAGTTTAGTTTCTATTGCTTACAATTTTCCTTATTGATTTGGGTTTTTTTTTTAAATTTATATAATAAATCCTTTTCTTTCCTTTCTTTTATATTATATTCATTTAGCAAGAGATCGTTGGATCTACAGATTTTTTAATATTTTATTGTTCTTTATGACTATCTATGCTTTGATTGTATTCCTGATCTCTTTGTATTACATGTATAAATGTTGATGCTATATATCAATCTGTATTAATTTGAAAAACTAATAAAAAGATTGAAAAAGAAAGAAGTTATTTCAAATTTTTTCTGTGCTTTTTAAAATAATTTTTAAGCCTAATCCTTTGACTGCACTGTTTGGGATTGTTGGAGAAAAAGGCATAGCTTTGGAGACTTCTGATCTACAAAAATTGGCCTTTATTTCTCTTATAGCCAGGAGAGCTATTTTGCTTAAATAGGAGGAAGTTACTCCACCTACTCATGTTCAATGGTTACGTGATGTTACGTCATACCGAAATTTAGAGAAGATCCATTGTTCAATTTCTGATTCTAACCTAGACTTTCAAACGCTGTGGGGACCTTTTCTGAACTATTTTCAAAACCTTTGATCTGGTAGTTTGAAGAACAGATGTTGGCTAGTATCATTATGTGATGAGGGTTTCTTTTTGTTTTTCTTTCTTTACCAAACAGCTTAGGTCTTGGTAGTGGGTTTTAGATTTTTTTATAATCACTATTAATTAGTTATCATTTTTGATTACAATTATGGGTATTGTGATTTTAAGTATGATCCAGATAATATATTTAGTACTATTCTATTTTTTTCTGATTCATGTACTCTGTATTCTCCATGTGGAATTAATAAAAAATATTGTAAAAAGAAAAGAGCTTGTGCTCATGTGGTTTCTGCTGACCTACACATATTCACCGCCTTTTCCAGGGTCAACTCTTTTTCACGCAACAGTCTTTCTCTGAGTCCATTATCTGGAATTCTACAAACTATTCTGTCTTTAACTAGTGAATCTCTCAAATCTCCAAATTCGCAAGACTTACTCAGTGTGTGAAGCTCAGCTAAGTATTGGTCGAAGCTAACACCTTGTTTCTGGTCACAGGAAAAAAAATCTATTTCTCTCAAACGTGATGTTTTTACTTGGGATAAATACTCCTCAAGTTTTTTTCATCAAAGTGCCCAACTCAAAAGCTGTCTCATCAATTTGAAAGCTGTTATAGATGTCCAAAGCATCTTCGCCAATCATGTGCAGAAAAAATAGACGCTCTCAATTTTTCATTGTTCCTTCTCGCTCGCATCTAAATATATGTTGAATCGCTGTTTGAAGCATTTCCAGTTATCGGTTAGATTGCCAGTAAACTGCACAGGCGTGGGAGGGACTTAGCTTATCCATAACGGGAACTCTCAGCCTCTCACCTGAATCTCTCTTGGCAAATCCGGTGACTGCTGAACTTCAGGAACAATGTGCTCCCTCGCCACACCGGCCGGCTTTTTCTCCGTCTTATTACAGCTTTTCTTTCATACTCACTGAGTCTCTTTCTCAATTGCACACAGTATTCATCTACTCTCCCTGTTCAGACCTCACACCAACTTCTGACACCATGTTATGTTTGTTCTTCATCAAGAGACAAACTTCGTGTGGGTTTAACATTTGAACATTTTTATTAACCAACAACAGACACCTCTCTTTCTCTCTCTTTTCACAGCCACTTCCTGTTCCCCCATGTGACCCCTTGCATTGCCTACTGGGAACTATAGTTCATTATTATAACTACGTAATAACACATAATAACACAGGTTTGGTCTGCATAGATGTTTTGAAGCAGGAGAGGTGATCTTATTGAAACATAAGATTCTTGGGCAGCTTGACAAGGTAAATGCTGGAAGGATGTGTCTGGGAGTGTTGAAGACCTGAGGGCATAGTTTCAGAACATGGGATATCTATTTAAGACTGAGATGAGGAAGAATCTCCTCTCTCAAAGGGTAGTGACTGAATAATTTCTTCAAAAAACTGTGGAGGCTGAATCTTTGAATATCTTTGAAACTGAGATAGATTTTAATCAGTAAAGAAATGAAAGGTTATATGGAGAAAGATGGGAAAGTGGAACTGGGAAAATTTGAACATATATTGTTCTAATTTGGCACAAATTGACAACTAGCTTAAAATGCCATAAAAATAACTCTGTCAGATACGTATGGAAAGACATGCCCTTTGAATTTGCATGTTATTAGGCATCTCATCATTTTCTTGCTATAGTCAACATAATTTAACTCATTGTTTGATAAAGTTTCAAAGTTTCGTACATATTTAACTTTTGTTAATAGATTCAGAGATCTAAAAAGGAAAATGAAAATTAACCTGCATTAGCCTAAGCAACAAGTCACTAAGTGTATTTGGGTAACACATTGTATTTAATGAAAACTCAGACTACATTGCATCTTAGATATTTATGCATTAAGCACTAATGTCATTAATCATTCTGGAAGGCTTTACTCTCTCTAAAAAATCATGACTTTGTCATTTTAGGCAGGAAGCTTTGAAACACGGACCATATAATGCGTGATCTCAACAGTAAATTGTGTCCTGCCAACAATTGCAAACAAAATGGATGCAGAAAAGTCATAGCAAAGTCATTTACTCTTTGACAACCAACCAAACATTGCAATTTCTGTTCAAATAATCTCTATTAAACAAGTTTTGTACAAATGTCCTTGTTGTATCAAAGTATTGAACAGTAGCTTTTAGATTTATTTTTCAGTAATGTTTCTGTCCATTGAGATCAGAGCCATGGGTCATGTTTTGCTATAATCTTTACATGATTTGTTTTTTAATAATTCATCTTTTGCAATTTGGGTATCACTGGCAAATTATTTAAAAAATAGATAATCCCGCCTAAACATACTAATATGTCTGCACTTGCCATCCATTCCCAATTTTAGCATTACTGAACAGGTTCTTTTAAAATTCAGTAAAATGTCATTTCAGTAAAATGGCTATAATGAGCATATTACTGAAGCTAAATTTCAATAAACATTCTCCTTGTGTGTTTTGTATGCCATTTAGGAGAGTGGATCTGGCTTGCAATCCAGATCAATGATATGTCAAGGTATCCATTTTTTCTGGCCAAGCTAAGATAATTGAGGAGAGAGAAATTCTGACTTGAGTTTCCTTCCAATATCCTGGCATTTTATTGTGGAGCCAAGACATTTGTTTGTAAGATATGTCTATTTTGGCATACAAATCACATGTGTGGGCAGGGGCTTATCAAGTATTGGTGAGGAATTTCTGTTCAGATTCTTGGAATTCCTTAATCCAGGGTTGAGTAGAGGGTATTATTGGATGTCACTGACAGAGCTAAAGATGCAGTAACCTTAAATAATATTGTGTGCACATTAAGTTCAGGGGAATGTGTCCTTTCATCCATTCCCAATTTTAGCATTACTGAACAGGTTAGAATGCTATCCAAGCTAGAATAGGGTGCCCTGTTTTCCACATGGTTTAAATCAAGGAACTGCTGTGAAGTGCATTTTTCTGCTCCACATTTGACAATTATTGCACACAGCTAAAAAAAGATTTTAATCAGAGAGGTGATTTCATACATTTCTAACTTGTAGATCAACACTTGGGAGCCTAAGGAAGGTGAAGTGACAGAACGTGGACATTCCTGCTTTTATTTTGTATAATGATTGGTGTTAAGTGTGTGCTTCCTTACAAATTTCATACTGGAGGCCAGAAAGAATGGTGTATATGGAACATTCCAAATTGATTGATTTGGGAAATCTGGAAGCCTTGCTTTAGGTGACCTATTATTATGAGCACAAGAAAAAAGTGCTGACAGAAACCCTGAATCATAGATGAGGTTTGCAACATTGGCACTAATGAAATAATGTGCTCTGATGGGTATAGATGAATGTTCTGTGTTTTCTGTGTATGAAATGTTCACGCTGTTTCTACATGAATAATGAAAATCATTCAATAACTCAGTTGATACATTTGGACTAAGGCTTTATCTGGCAAGGGTATATTCTTCAGTTTTCAGCGCAGGAGCAAAGTGACTGTGATTTCAAATTCAGTCACCAGTGGCAATTGCGATGAAAAATTTCCAGCCAAAGATGACATTCATTTACAAAGATGTCACCTTAGAAAGTGGCACCGGACCATGTTGGTATCATTTAATAAGTATTATCCGAAGGCTTGGAAGTATACCTGGAATTCTGCAATTCTCTTGTGGAAAGGCCAGATGCCCTCTCCTGCCTGTGCTCCATCATGACTTGCTTCAACATTTCCAAATTTCCACCAGTCAGTTGTTTGCAAATAATAAGCATCTCCCCTTTAAGAATTGAAAGCTTGCAGCTAGCTTCAACAGGTGATCATCAAATTGGACCAGTTGCACAGCGACTGTGTTTTTGTACCACATGTCTCACTCCTCACAAGGAGGCAAGAGCAGAACTATTATGTGCATCCTGAAGCAGATCAAAGGATGAGGATTAATCATGTTTCACAATCCCATTGCACATTTCCCAATGTTATCCAGTTTGGTTTTCCTCAGCCAGCAGAGGGGAAAATTCACTGGAGGTAATCCAGCTCCACTTTTATGCAAGCTCTCGCAATCTGCCATGAGTCAGCTTTGTAGTCTCTAACCCTACTCATTTAGGACACTGTTTAAAATGTATTTTTTTCTGTCCTAATGTTTCCTTTGTTCAATGAGAAATTTTCTCTTATACAGCTCTTGCGAAGTACCATGGGATTTATTACTACAGTAAAGGTGCCATATAGATCAAGATGTTGTTATTAATGCTGCCTTATTAACAAACATAGTTTGTAAATTCAGTCTTACAAGAAATGCTTGAGAAAATTATTTGTATCTTAAAGTGCGATCAGAAGTAAGCAGGTTACACTGGTTTTATTTTGCTTAGTTTGATGCCAAACATTTAGTTTTATCTTCTTTGCTGTACATAGTTATCTAAAAAAATGGCCATTTATTTCAGCATCTGTACACATTGCAGTTAAACCTTGCACAACCTTTTGCTGTGTGTGAGCCAAAAATGTCCAAACATGGGTGGATGCACCTTTCCTGCAGTCCAAGCACTTCAAAAAAAAGGAATTCTTCTGCAATATTCTTAATTAAAGATCAGATCAAACATATAGCAACAAGACTTGTTAGTTCTACTTTATTCATTTGCAACACTAAATGATCTATGTTCTATATTAAGGGACAATGTAACTGCAAGTTGTTGTTGCACAGAGTTATGCTCAATAGGAAGATGGACCCGTTTAGATGACTGCCCTCAGGTAAAAACATAAGTGCATAAGAGGTGCATGCGGTATATTTACATGAGAAGGAGAAGGACTGTCAAATAAATCTTTGTATTAATGTGCTGCATTTAATGAAATGTTGAGTATTAGAACAGTACGAATAATTTCAGGACATATCTAATACTATTCCATTTCTTTTCTGGCAAATGGAAGATAGTCCTTCTAAATACTAAAAGGCTTAATGTAATATTCATAATAACAGTAAATTATGGCAGCTTCTTTAAAAGTACTTGGGAACATTTTTCTGAGATTATCTCAGAGTTTTAATCCACCAAACATCCTGATATTGATTTAGTACACGTACTTATGCATCATTTATTTAAATCTTTACTTGTAATGTAGACACAAGAGACTGCAGATGCTGGAATCTGGAGCAACAAACAATCTGCTGGAAGAACTCAGCGGGTCAAGCAGCATCTGTGAGAGGAAAAGAATTGTCGACATTTCTTTCGGGGCGAAACCAGGGTTTCGACCTGAAACATCGACAATTCCTTTCCTCCCACAGATGCTGCTTGACCTGCTGAATTCTTCCAGCAGATTGTTTGTTGCTTGTGATGTATCTTGGCTGCAGTACTTCAAAAATTCAAACACATAACAAACAATGTACTCTAAGGGAGTCGATAGCTCCTTTTCTTTTTCAATATTTTTATTGATTCCAAGTAAAAGTACGAGTGCATGAAACAAAGGGGAAAAAAATTACACAATAGATTGTATTGAATCATACTAAAAATCACAATGCTTCATATTAGTAAACAAAAATGATAACTAGTTGTATTAATAAGTTGGAATAATTTTATTATATAAAAAAATCTAACCCCACTACCAAAACCAAAGCTGTTTGTAACATCCTAAAGACATAGTAGTATTGGCCCATATCTGTACTTTAAGCACCAAATCAGTGGTTTTGAAAGTAGTTCAAAAAGGGTCCCAGAATATTTTCAATTTCAGAATAGATCCAGAAATAGAACAACGAATCTTCTCTAAATTTAGATGTGATATAACATCCCGTAACCATTGAGCATAAGTGGGGGGAATAGTTACTTTCCATTTAAGCAATACAGCCCTCCTGGCTATAAGAGAAATGAAGGCCAATATGAGTAAATCAGAAGTCTCCAGGATTATATTTTTTTCTCCAACAATCCCGAATAATGCAGTTAAAGGATTTGGCTTAAAATTTATTTTAAAAAGCACGGAATAGGTTTGAAATACCTCTATCCAGTATTTTTCCAGACTTGGACATGACCAAAACATACAAATTAAAGAAGCCTCTCCATTCTTGCATTTGTCACAATAAGGAGATATTGTGGTGGCCCTCACACGTGGGACTCAAACTGCCATCGGGAGCCGTGGGCAAACACGCAGTAGCGCATTTGGAACTACCCGCTCAGGGCGGACCCTTCGGGGACAGTCGGACGTCACGTCTGCCCTGCGGGTAGCAGGGGCCCATGGGATGGGAGATTTAAGCGCGCAATTTTGAATCAGTAAAGGGTTTTATTTTGAGTTCAGCACTCTCTGCCTCCCTGTGTTCCTTTAGTAGTGCATTGCGTGCGGCTGCAATATATCCGAATAAAAACGCGATAACTTGTCTTTGACAGGTGAACCTCTGGGGACCACTTTAAATTGGAGGAGAGGAGTGACGTGCACATAATGATGAAGTATCAACCAGTTTAAAAATTTGATTCCAAGTTTCCTCAGAAATTGAAATCTGCAGGTCATGTTCCCAAGCATTTTTAATTTTGTCTAAAGGGACCTTATTCGTTCCTGATAACCTACCATAAATCTTAGATATTGAAGCATCATAAAAAAACTTCAAATTAAAAATTACATCCAGTAAGTTCTTATCAGGACTTATAGGGAAAGTATGTACTTGAGATCGGAGAAAAATCTCTGATTTGCAAATATCGAAAAAAGTGAGTTTTTGGCAAGTTATATTTAGTTGACAATTGTTCAAATGTTAAGAAATTTCCTCCAACAAACAGATCCTGAAATAGGTAATACCCAATCTATCCCATTCTTTAAAAACTATGTCAGTCATAGAAGTTTAAAAAAAATTAGCAAAAATGGGACTAGACAAAGAAAAATCTCAATAAACCATAATATTTTCTAAATTGTAACCAAATCCTCAAAGCATGTTTAACTACCAAATTAGCAGTTAATTTATTGTATTAATAAAGGAAGTGAAGAGCCAAGCAAAGAAATAATAGAAAATGTTTTAACAGAATTAGCTTCCAAAGAAACCCATACTGGATAGCCTCATGATTAATAGAATGTAACCATAAAATAAGATTTTGTATATTGACTGCCCAGTAATAAAACCTAAAGTTGGGTCAAGCAAAGCCTCCATTGTTTTTAGCTTTCTGAAATGAACTTTATTTAATCTAGGATGTTTATTTTGCCATATCTAAGAAGATATAATTGAGTCAAAGAGAATCAAAAAATGACAGGAATAAAAACAGGTAAAGCCTGAAATAGATATATAAATTTAGGTAAGATATTCATTTTAATAGAATTAATACGGCCAATCAACGATTATTGAAAGGGATGACCAATTTGGTAAGACCCTTTTCACATAATTCAGTAAGGCAGGAAAGTTTTCTTTAAATAAATGTTTATAATTTTTAGTAATAGTTTACACCTAAAATAGGTAAAATGATTTCTTACAGTTTTAAAAGGAAGGTTAATATCGAATGGCATCAGATTGTTCAAAGGGAAAAGTTTCACTCTTGTGTAAATTCAGTTTGTATCCTGAAAATTAGATAAAATGGGAAAGTAAAGAAAGCATAGAAGTAACGAAGTCTCAAGATTAGAAATGAAGAGCAGTAAATCATCAGCATAGACTGAAACTTTGTGGATAGTTCCTCTCCTAGAGATACTGGCAATCTCTGTAGATTCTCGAAAAGCAATAGGGTTCCAGGACGAGGTCAAATAGCAAAGGGCTCAAAGAGCATCCCTGTCTGGTTCCGCGTTGAAGTTTAAAAGGTTCAGAAAGTTGAAAGTTAGTAGAGAACACGGACAGAAGGAGGATAAATAAAATAATTTTAATCCATTGAATAAAATTGGGCCCAAAGTTACATTTTCTCTAAGGTTTTAATAGGAATTCGACCTATTTCCTATTCGACCTATAGGCATTCGACCCTGTCAAAGGCCTTCTCAGCATCTAGAGAAATCACAACATTCCGATATTTCCTTAGAAGGAGAATAAATAATATTCAATAAACGACGATATAAAAGGGAATACGGTTTTGATAAACCCCATCTGATCATCGGATATAATTGATGGTACATGTTTCTAATCTACAAGCCAAAACTTTAGATAAAATTTTATCATCAACATTCAGTAATGAATTGGTCTGTACAAGGAACATTCCATTGGTTTTTATTCCCTTAAGAATAAGTGAATGGAAGCTTCATAAAAGGATTGTGGTAACCTCCCCAATTTAAAAGAATCCGAAAAACAGAACTTACTAAGGTATAAACAGTGAGGACAAGCCTTATAGAATTCTCCCAGAAATCTGTCAGGGCCTGGAGTCTTTCCAGAGTGTAATTGACCATATAACGTCGGCGATTTCCTCATGAGTAATAAATTATTCCAGTTGTTTTCGTTATCAGCAGAGAGTGTAGGAATATTTAATTGGTCAAAAAAGTTGTTCATTACAGTATCATCTTTAGGGGACCCAGAACTATAAAGTTTGAAATAAATTCTCTAAAAGTATCACTTATTTCTAAAATGATCCGTTGTCCCTTCTCCATTGGCTTGCGAACTTCTTTAATTTGCCATCTAACTATAGAAGTTTTTAATTGATTAGCCAATAATTTACCTGTTTTATCTTCATGGATATAAATTGAATTTTATCTTTTAAGAGTTGATTCTCTATTGGATATGTTAAAAGGAGATCGTATTTGGTTTTAATTTCAACTCGTCTTTTATTAAAAGTGGGATCTGGCATCCAAGACATATTTTTGGTCTAGAAGTTTCAATTGATTGGCTAAATCAATCCTCTCTATGTTAGCTTTTTTTCTTAATGCTTGCCACGTAAGAAATATTTGTCCTCAATAAAGGCTTTAAAAGCATCCCATATAATAAGACCAGAAGTCTCTCCCTGGAATATTCTCTTTAAAAAAGAAAGTGATTTGTTTCTCTAAAAATTTTTAAAAGTCTTTATTCAGATAGCAAGGTTAGATTAAATGCCAGGATCTGTTTATTTGAGGGAGCCAGGGAGATTTAAAGATAAAAACACAGGAGCATGGTCTGAAAGAGCAATCTCTTTATATTCACAGGATTTGATTGATGAAATCATTTGACTGTCAATAAAAAAAAATCAATCCTGGAATATGTGTGATGAACATGAGAAAAAAATGAATATTCCTGGTCTTCTGGATGTGAACAATGTCCAACATCAGTGCCAGTTCTCATTAAAAAAGATTGAAAAAATAAAGCTGATTTATTAAGAGCTGCTGGTTTAGTAGATGACCTATCTGACCTTGAATCTAACCAACAATTAAATATCTCTCCTAGAACCAAAGAGTAAAGATTCAAATCTGGCAAAAGTGCAAAAAATCGTTCAAAAAATCCTAGATCGTCCATATTTGGAGCATAAATATTGGCAAATACCACAAGTCTATATCTAAACTTCCCTGATACTATAACAAAACGACTGTTAGTATCCGATATTACCTTATGATGAACAAATGAAACGGTATTGTCTATAAGGATTGAAACCCCCCTAGATTTAACCTCGGAAAGATGAATGATATTGTATCCCTCTCCATCGATTAAAAAAGCGTAAAGTATCACAATTGCGTGTATGCGTTTCTTGTAAAAAAAATAATCGAGGTCTTTGAGCTTTTTAATGTAAGCAAAAATCTTGTTTCACTTTACAGGATGACTTAGTCCATGACTATTAAAACTCATTAAAGTAATCACTCGATCCATTCTAATATTGTTAAGTGTGAGTAATAAACAAGGTAATATACAAGCCATATTAGAATGTAGATTCAAATAGGACGCTGAACTTAGCAATAAGGTGACTAGGCAACAGACTTGGCTAAAAGCCCAAAACAGCTTCCAAAGAAAGAACCCAATCCCCCTCCCCCCTCCCAAAGAGAGAAAGTAGACGACCAATAGGAAGCTGGCTTTCCTACCTAAAGACAGTATAACCCAAATAATCTTGTTGCCAGTTTCTCAAGGTTGGTAAATATCAACCCAGTCAAAACAGTAACTTGAGAAAAAACACTACGGTTTCAAAATCATGAAATAACAAATATCTCAGTTAGTTTATAAGTAAAAAACATCAAAAGAATATGTGTAAAATAACGTGTCAAAAAAAAGGATCAAAATCAAAGTACGTAAACATTCAAAGTGCTAATAAAGGGTTATCGAAAAAAATTTTTAAAAAGTAGATGTTTATGAGGAAAATTACAGAGTCTTTCAATCCTCAGATTGCAGAAGAGCCTGAGCATCTGCCAGAGAGGTAAACCATTTATGCAAGCCGTTCTTCAGAATAATTCTTAACTTGGCAGGGTAGTGAAGTGAAGGCTTATAAACCTTGGTTAAAAAGCTCTGACATGACCTTTTTAAATTTCACATTGTCGTTCATAACTTCGGGTGAGAAATCTTCAACAATTCCAATTTGTAATCTTGGTGGTTGATCATTCCTCTTCAGCGGATTCACGAATTAAAAGGTTGTTGATTTGATAGACATGCAGCGGATAATGACTGACCTGGATTTGC
Source organism: Pristis pectinata (assembly GCF_009764475.1). Lineage (NCBI taxonomy): Eukaryota > Metazoa > Chordata > Chondrichthyes > Rhinopristiformes > Pristidae > Pristis > Pristis pectinata. The sequence continues at coordinate 22,406,990 of NC_067410.1, forward strand.
CTTCTATAAGAAATTTGTTCAACGGTGACCTATGAGCTCTATCAATCTTAGGTGCAGATCTAAGATAGAGGGAACAATTCAACAGAAGGTTTGCAAAGAATTAGTAGGTTGATTGCTTTGACAAGCTCTCTCTAAGACCGAGAATTCTAATGTTGTTCCTTCTGGTCTTGTTTTCTAAGTCCAATGATCTTCTGCTTTAGTTTTGCATTAGATTTAGAGTCTTTTTCCACAAAGCTTTTCCAGGTCATCAATTTTCTTATCCAGAACTGAGAGAGGTGCTTCATGCTGTTTCATCTGTTCGTCATGATCATGTAAAGTTCTTGGAAAAAATCCAACTTAGAAATTATCTTGCTGAAGTTGCTTTTGAAATTGTTCAAATTTCTCAGATGAATCACCTATATGTTTTCGAAGCAATTGTAAATAGATTCCAGAGATGCAGGAGGGTCATCTTCCTAGCAGTTTTTAGGTAGATTTGGCAGCCCTTGTAGCCATGGTGAAGATAAATTACAATTAGAGAAAGAGTTTCAAACCGAGTTCAGAAGGTTAAAATAAATAGGAGCTCCGGTGTGTAACTGTTACTTCCATGAACGACCAACAGGCTTCTCAGGGAGTCCATATCTCCTGACCTTAGCCTAGATACAACTAACAATGTTGTTTATTACATGAGGAAAAACATGATATTTTCTAACTAGAATTGTCCCTCCCAGTGTGAGATCCTTGCCCAATGGAGCTAGCTGCTTCATGTCCACACAGACATATCTAGGTCCAGTGCAAAATAACTAATCTTTCAGTTGGGCACATTAATCCAGACATACTAATACTCACACATACTGTGAAACAAGCAAAGACTATTACTCCATTCACATTTCCCACTACACCAGTTCCCACCCTCACCCCACCATTGAATTCTATCCTCTCCACCCTATTTGGAGGTCAAACCTCATTAGAAAAGAAATGAAAGGTAACTCAAGGTCCTTAATCTCCTCCATTTAGGCTAAAACAGTGAGTAATAGGAGGGAAGTTACCCCCACTGGAGAGGGGCCCTTGTGATTGGAATACTTCACCAGGCTGGATGGGATGATCCTTTTCTTGTGCACAGGGGGGCAAAGAGATCCAGACCTATTTCTTTAATAGAGGCTATATAAAATCTACTAGGTATGCTCACGAGCAATTTTCATTGTGATTATTACATTCTCTATGGTTGATTAGTGTTAGTCACCTTCACTGCCATCTCTGCATCACAAAAAGGATTTTTTTTGGTCACTGTATACAACTGCATAGCTTCTCTGTTATTTCAGGGCATCAGGAGTGATGTAGATATAAATGTCATGCTTTTCCATTTCTGTATTATTTGATATTATAAATGATCCTCAGGAGATGAACATTATTCAAATATGCTCTCATTTAGAGCAATAACATACTGAAGTGTCCACGTTTAAGTCACAGTGGTGTGGCACCTGCTGGCATTGTTGAATACCTTGTGATGCCTCACCTTGAAATGTTGCTAATGTCATGCATGACATATGAATTGCTCATGCAAAATGATTTCCCCTAAAAGTCATAGCCTCACTGCATCAAACCACGTGTTTGTGAAGCAGTTTGACTCATGCCATTGCTGCATTGTTATTTTGCATTGACTTCATTTGATGCAAAGTTTATTATTATCTCACGATTCATATTCCCAGCTTGGTCTCCTCTTACCTTGGCAAGTTGTGAGGAGGGCCTCCTATGAGAATTAGAGAATTATGAGGGAGGTCATGTGGTGAAATTAATTATGTGCTCTACATTTCCTGTACTCTGGGAACCACCTTTACATGAGCGATTGAACGCAGCAGGAATAGATGAGAGAACATTAATGAGAGGTAATTCCATGATACCTTGATCACATCCACTTGTTGTGAATGGAGTGAAGTGTGGTGCTTTTTCTACCTTACTTCATCCATTCTGGCCCATTGTGTATTGTGACTGGGTCAATCGATGCAATGACTTAAAATGACCTTCATGTGGAACCTCAATGAATCAGAATCAGGTTTATTATTGCTGAGAAGTGTCATGAAATTTGTTGTTTTGTGGTAGCAGTATAGTGCAAGACATAAAAATTACTGTAAGTTACAAAATAACTAGTGCAAAAGAGGAATAATGAGGGTAATGTTCATGGGTTCACAGCTGTTCAGAAATCTGATGGCGGAGGGGAAGAAGCTGTTCCTGAAACATTGTGGGTCTTCAGGCTCCTGTACCTCCTCCCCAATGGTAGTAACAAGAGAAGGGCACGTCCTGGATGGTGAGGGTCCTTAATGATGGATGCTGCCTTCTTGAAACACCACCTCTTGAAGATGTTCCAAATGGTGGGAAGGTTGTGCCCGTGATGGAGCTGACTGAGTCTACAACTGTCCGCAGCCTCTTTTGATCCTGCACATTGGAACCTCCATACCAGGCTGTGATGCAACCAGTCAGAATGCTCTCCACCGTACATCTGTAGAAATTTGCAATGGTCTTTGGTGACATACCAAATCTCCTCAATCTCCTAATGAAGTAGAGCCACTGGCGTGCCTTCTTCGTGATTGCATCAATGTGTTGGGCCAGGATAGATCCTCTGAGATGTTGATGCTCAGGAACTTGAAGCTGCTCACCCTTTCCATACTGACCCCTCAAAGAAGACTGGTGTGTGTTCTCCCGACTTCTCCTTCCTGAGGTCCACAATCAGTTCCTTGGTCTTGCTGACGTTGAGTGCGAGGTTGTTGTTGCGACACCACTCAACCAGCCGATCTATCCTACTCGTGAACGCCTCCTCATCACCATCTGAGATTCTGACAAAAACAGTGGTGTCATCGGCAAATTTATAGATGGCATTTGAGCTGTGCCTAGCCACAAAGTCATGAGGGTAGAGAGAGCAGAGCAGTGGGCTAAGCACGCATCCTTGAGGTGCTGAATGATTGTGGAATTTATTGGTTTAAAACATTAGGCCCTGAAATGTATATCCATACTTACCAAATGCCAACCTGATCAGTATGTTATATGCATTACCTTCAGCTGCTATAGCTATAGTGGGATTGAGCCATATAGGTTGCTGATCAGTAGTATAAAAGAGATCAAGATTTTGAGCACATTTGCAGAATGGAGTTGAACTGAGGGAAGTACAATTTGTGTAGGGGTCAAAATTCTTCATTTGAGGTTCCACTCATGAGGAGAAATGGAGATGAAGCTTGGCATTTCAGCAATTGGATCAAGGATTTGATCGTTAATGATTTACAATCCAGTGGTTCCCAACCAGGGTGACCTCCAGAAGGTTGAGTGGAGGGGTCACCAAAGATTACAGGAGTCCATCAGCCTTTCAGAATATTGGGATAATTTAGTTTAAAACAAAATCACAAAGATAAACAAAAATAAAAGTATACTCAGTCCATCAGCTGCCCCAGCCTTAAGGCTGATGTGCTTCCTGGAAATCCCCAGGACAGTCCCAGCTCTTTAATAGGAGCAGCCTGTGACATCAGGAACCCAAATGGGCAGCGTGAATTTCCTTACCAAGTATGAATATGTGAGGCTTTCATTGAGAGAGACCAATTGTACATGTTGGATGGAGTAGTGGTAGATAGTGGCAAATAATTGCACTCGGGCAAGGGGACTAAATTCTATCTCCATATTAAAGTCATAAAGACTAACCTTGCATTGTGTATATTTTTGATTTAACATTATTTATAGCAAGCTTGATAGTATTTTAGGAATAGATTAGTAGAATCCAACTCTTTTTCCACTAATCACTATCATTTTTGCAAATTTGGAGCATTGAGTCTCTGTGGTGTAAAATGTTAAAGCTGTGTTATCGAGGTATGCAGAGTCATCACTGTTGACAGGTGCATTTACAGTGTGACAATTTTACATTGGCAGTTTTTGTTACCAATATCAAATTATGATGGATAAGATTATTACAAAGATATGACAAAAGATAATAAGATTTTGTGTACAAAACGTACACAGGATGTATTTTTGTAATATGTTACAGATGCAGAATGAACCTCAGTACCCATTACACCAATCAGAATCACTATTGATGGATGATGCTAACATGAGAAGATCATTAGTCGGCCTTATTAGAGTCAGCGACAGTCGTATTTTTCTAAGAATAATGATTAAACAAGGTGAATCTTCAGCTTTATCAGTACTATAAAACTGATTTTATTCTCAATGTATTTACCTCCCAAAACAGAGTGCAAACAGGAGAAGAGAAAACCAATCCATCAATTCAATCACTATGCCACCAAGAAGACTACAGCAGAAAGCATCTCAGCTCAAAGCATGGTTGATCAAGGATCCAGCTTCAGTTACTATGTGCCTCTCATCATTCTCATTGGAATGTCGCTCGTATTTCAAGTTATCGTGGGCATCTTATTAATATTCATTGGTGAGTTAATGCTGAATTACATTAAGATCATTACATTTTGAACATATGTCTGTTATTTGTACACCACATGAATTCCTGATGTAGAAATTAACGATATAATGGGATGATCATGGAAGAGAATTTGTAGGCAAAATTTGTCATAAATGTTTTCGAATTCTTTATATATAAATGAACAGCACATTATTACTAAGTGGCTCAGTCCTATCATTGATGAAGAAATTATGTTGAACATTGGCTCAAACGTTTTATGAATAGGATAGATTGTGAGGAAGAGCTGTTTTTTTTTAAAAGCAGATTCCAATTGTAAAAGCCAGGTAAAACACCATTTTCAATGTGTCCCAATATTTCCTCCTTCTTCCTGAAGGCTCCCATTCTACAGTACTGATATCCTTCACCTGAATGGTGGAGAAGGTCTTCAGTTTAATGGAGCGTTCCTAGCTCTGGGACAGAAGTGCAGACGTCACCACTATCTGGAGACCAAAGATCCAGCTCTGAATTCTGCACGACATGCAGTAGGCTACCCACATTCAGTAGTTTTGTGCGGCAACCCTCATTGTATGAATAATGGAAGCTTATAGGATTTATTAGTCTTCCACTATACAGGTTCAACATCCTGTCACATTGCAGACTGCAAACTTATGAATTCTTTCCCATTTTATACTGTGGAAGAGCACAAAGATATATGAAAACAACACCAGTGGCCATCTTTTGTAAGCACCAACAAGTTAACTTAACATTAGGTTATTTGAGATGAGCCTGATAATCAAACTGGTTTTATTCATTTCCTTTCTAAATCCGTGGAAGCTGAGGTCAAGCTCTACACTGCAGTTAACATAAGCTCGTGCATGGAATTAAAGCTAGTATCTGAAATAAAGCAGAAATTCTCAACAGGTCAGTTAGCATCAGATGAAGGGTCACTAACATGAAACGTTAGTTCACTCTCCACATATTTTGCCTGACCAGCTAAGTAGAGCAATTTCTGTTTTTATTTTAGATTTCTGCCATTTGAAGTTTCTTACTTTTCAAATTCTAGGGCTAGTGTCTTTTGGTCTGCACAGCTCATCACCATTATTCATTTCACGTTTAAAGGAAATCTCCATTCTATTGAAGTGGGAGCTGATTAATTGCTGTTGACAAAGAGTGGTTGTATGGTGAAGTTAAAGAAAGTGTAAAATATAATTTGGTTGCTGTTTAAAATCATTAAGCCTCATGAAATTGGTCAATATGAAAGGGTGTTTTATTTCACTTCAAATAATGTGAATGTAGAATCTTTCCAAAATGGATACATTTGCAGTTCTAAAAACATGAACACCATCAGCCTTTGCTGCACCCAAATACAGCTGCATTACAAGATAAAATGTGAAAGTACAGCATATGCATTCTCCAGTGTAGATTACTTTACCATAATGTCTACATTGTTCTTAACTGGATTGGGTAAGTGCTCTGCCCGATTCTGCTAGATAAATAAGGTTCGAGTGTTGTGCAAGGCCACAGCAGTTTCTTGCTAGCAAAGTAAACAACAACTTCATGGATTTGGACTAGGAACCAAATAAAGCATTGCTATGTTCTGATCTTGGCCATGGTTTGGGAGGCACTGGGTGGGGTTACCTCAGGGCTTGCTTGCTATGGAAGTTGGAAACCTGTTCAAAACTAATACAGTTAACAGAATCTTAACAGTGAGGTCAAAAGTTCTTATTGATACTATTCAGGTGCAAAGTCCACTTAAACCCTCGGAAATTGATCCAACGACTATTTGTTTCTACAAGTAAAATATAGCAATGAAAGGGAGAAAATGCCCGAATTTTGCAGGCAGTAGTGAAGCAACAGTGCTCACAGGTGTCTTTGAAGAAAATATCCTGCTAAGATCAGGCAATCTTTGTGGCTGGAACTCCCACTTTGATGACACCAGTTGTTGGCAGGCATCAGTTCATAGGAATTCCTGGCATTCAGCAGCTTGGATCTCATCAAGATGGCTGAGCAGGCCACTCCAGAGGCTTCTCATAATATATCACAATTAAAAAGTACAATTTTTAAATTAACTTTATAAATATTATAAACATCAGAACATATAAATAAAATTAAAGTGAAACCTAAAATATCGTGATTAACCCTACTTTAAAAAATGTTAATTTTCTTATGTTTTAATATAGTTAAGATAGGGTATTGCAATAAACATACATTGGGACAGAGTTTGTTAATTATGGTCTGGCATGTCTCTAAGAAGCCATTTAGATCTCAAGCAACACTATCTGTGATATTCCAAGTGATTTACAAAAAGGTGTGTTTGTGAATACCCAAGCCTGCAAACTGCACAGCCTGTGGAGGATGGCTGCATCACTGACAGCCACACGTGCATGGAAACACTAACATTAATGTCAGTTCATGAGGTCATGATGGTGAGTGCGAAAAAATTTCCTATCACCACCACTGCAAAATCTGGAACACTGTGTTTCTAAAAATAACAAGTTATGCTCTTAAAATTATCTGGAATTAGGATGATGGGTTAGAAATTCATCTGCACAATGCCACAGAAAGGTGTTTCTTGGTTGAAAACTAGCTTATAGCACAAATGATGCAATCTTGTGCAATTATTATAGACATCAGAAGTCACTAACATCATCTGCTAACTTTTGAATATGGCTTTCATGTTTGCTAGCATCATTTTCCATTGTTAAACTTGTCCAAGTGACATCAATAGAAGTACAGTGTCCAAAATGATGTTTTCTCTATGTCTGAAAAATGACAGTCTATGTCTGAAAAAAATGACAAACTTGTCCAAGTGACATCATAGAAGTACAGTGTCCAAAATGATGTTTCTCTATGTCTGTAAGTGAACAGTCATTTCTGAAAAATGAAATGACTGTTCACTTACAAAAGAGTCAGCTTTTACGGACTTTTGGAAGGCGTAAAAGCATTACTTAAAAAAACCACTCAGATTAGATTTGGAAGAGGGGGACCGAGTGTAGCGTATCTAAGTTTGCTGATGACACTAAATTGAGTGGAAAAAGCAAATTGTGCAGAGGATGTGGAGAGTCTGCAGAGAGATATAGGTAGGTTAAGTGAGTGGGCAAGGGTCTGGCAGATGGAGTACAGTGTTGGTAAATGCGAGGTCATCCACTTTGGAAGGAAAAATAGAAGATCAGATGATTATTTAAATGGTGAAAGCGCAGCATGCTGTTTTGCAGAGAGACTTGGGAGTACTTATACATAAAATGAAGGTGCAACAGGTTATCAAGAAGGCAAATGAATGTTGGCCTTCATTGCTCGAGGGATTCAATTTAAGAGCAGGGAGGTTTTGCTGCAACTGTACAGGGTACTGGTGAGGCTGCACCTTGAGTACTGCGTGCAGTTCTGGTCGCCTTACTTGAGAAATATACTGGCTTGGAAGGCAGTGCAGAGGAGGTTCACTGGGTTGATACTGGAGATGAGGGGGTTAGCCTATGAGGAGAGATTGAGTCACCTGAGACTATACTCACTGGAATTCAGAAGAATGAGAGGGAATCTTATAGAGACATATAAAATTATGAAAGGTATGGATAAGATAGAGGCAGGAAAGTTGTTTCCACTGGTAGGTGAGACTAGAACCAGGGGACATAGCCTCAAGATTCGGGGGGAGTTGATTTAGGATGAGGATGAGGAGGAACAACTTTTCATAAGGACCAGTGAACCTGTGGAATTCTCTGCCCAGGGAAGCAGTAGAGGATATATTTAAGACACAGTTGGATAGATTTTTGCATAGTAGAGGAATTAAGGTTTATGGAGAAAAGGCAAGTAGGTGGAGCTGAGTTCACGACCAGATCAGCCATGATCTTACTGAATGGCAGAGCAGGCTCTATTGGCCAGATGGCCTACTCCTGCTCCTATGTTCTTATGTTTTTATGACATGGACAGGCATCACATGGGTCCAGGCACCACAACCACCCACAGGGACCATGTTACAGGACACACACAAAGACTCAGAACCCAATATCTTACCTGCCCTGGCGTCATGAGGAGCTGTGCTCATGTCTACAGTTCTTAGAAGAGCAATGATATGCAGCTTTCACACAGTGCTCTTCACTTATCTATATGGTTGCAAAAACCTCAAGTACAAGTTCACATGTGTCTTGCCTGCTCTCCAGCCATAGTCAAGACCATGCTCATTCTCAACCGCTTTTCTTCAGATGTTGCAGCCCACAACTAGTGACATGTACACAAGAAAATATTGTTCTGCACTTCTGCATAGCAGAGCTCTGGACAATGGGGACTGGACCTCAATAGGTGCAGAAATCTGCTCCTCAGCTGCAGTGCACAGCTATTACTTGCATAAGAGAGATAATCACATCCAAAGTGGAAGTGAGATTCACCTGGGTCTGCACCATCTCCCATGATAATTGGGGCATGGACTCCTCCATGCATCTCATCATCTCATTTGGCAGGCACATACTGCTCCAAGCATTTCATAGAACTTACCCAACACACTTATGTGAAAAGGTTCCTTGTTGTGGGGCTTATCTGAATTCTCTAAGTCAGCCCATTTAACTGGATGACTTCCACAGAGTTAAGGTACCCCTTCCCCTTCGGTCTGACTGCAAATTTCTACTGCTGGTTGTCTCCCCTCTTAAAACATGACCTCCAAACTAACTCTTCCCTTGTAGACATGGGGAGGGGACAGAGGAAGAGAGGGAAAGAGGGTGAAATTGCGGTTAAGCATACAAAAGAGGCACATGGAGAGCAGCAGAGACGGCACAGAAGGACAAAGAGACGCAGAGTAGTAGAAAAAGAGCGAGGGAGAGGGGTCCATAGAGAACAGCAGAGAAAGGGAGAGAAAAAAGACAAGCAGAGCAGCAGGGACGAGGCAAAGGAGGGAGGCAAAGGGAAGGTGGGTGAGATGGGAGGCAGAGGCAGATTGTGCAGGTGAGAGTGTGAATGCAGTGCTAGGAAAGGTGTTCGATGGGTGAAGATGAGATGAAGGCAAGAGCTGTAGATGTATTGTGTCTTAAGTTGTGAGGATTCAGCTTAATCAATCTTCTGAGATCATGAAATAAAAACAGAAAATAATGGAAATACTCAGCATGATAGGTAGTAACTGAGGAGAGAGAAGCAGAGTGACCATAAATGCCGTTGAGGTTTGATCTTAATAGGAAGTTTTGACAAGTAATAAAATTTTTTTTTCATACTGAGGAGCAAGACATACAATGACATATTACTGACAAAGACAATATTACAGTCCTAGTAAACATGGTCTCTGTGGGTGGCTGTGGTGTCTGGACCCATGTGATGCCTGTCCATGTCATCCAAGAAAAAATGTTAGATCTAAACATGGGCATTGGAAGATATTTTTGGTACAACAAATTGTTTGAGTCTTCAATGTAAACAGTGTGTAGCCTAAGCTGTCAGAGGGTAGGGTGGTATGCTGCAGTTTGGCCATGAATACAGATCTAATGTGAGTCTACAACATAACCTGGTGAAACAACAGATTTCCATTTTTCACATTTAGATTTCATTCCTGGAAGGCAGAAATGTGACCAGACTGGAAACTCAAATTAGAAGAACCTAAACTAGTCAGGTGTGCATTATAAATTCTCTACATGTATTTTTGTTTTGACCAGTCCAGTGGTTATAATATTAGAAAAACTCTCAAAATGAAAATTAGTTCCCTCAAGCAACTATCCAATTTACTTTTGAAATTATTGATTGTGTGAACATTCTCTCTGTAGCTCTTGTCTTAAAGCTAAATCTGTGCCCTAGTCCTTGTACCATCAGCTAATGGGAATAGTTTTTTTTCTTTACCAACATTATTTAAAACTGTCTAATCTTGTACATCTCTATCAAATTTTCCCTCAACCTCTTCTGCTGAAGTAGAACAACCCCAAGTTCTGCAATTGAAACTTGTAAGTAGGATCCTCCATCCTGGAACCATTCTGGTCAACCTGCTCTGGATCCTCTAAAAGACCTTAACATCCTTCCTGAAGTGTGGTGACTAGAACTTCCCTAACCTAACTTTGTAAAGGTTCAGCAAAGCTTCCTTTTCTGTACCCAACACCTCTATTTATGAAGTGCAGGATCCCATATGCTTTGTTAACCTCTCACTCAATATTTCCTGCCAAAATCAATGCAAGTGAACCCCCAGGCCCCTGTTTCTGCTCATGCTATAGAATTGTGCCATTGCGTCTACACTGCCTCTCCTTGTTCCTTCTGACAAAATGCATCAGCTGACACATCTCAACATTAAATTCTGAATGCTTTCTGAACATTCATGCGAGACATATCTACTGCATTTTCTTCATCAACCTAGAGTATAACTTATTAAAAAAATAATTTTGAGTCAAATGTTCTGCCTTTGCGAACTTGTACTGGGTCTCCTTAATTAACTCAAACCTCTCCAAATAACACTTAACTTTCTTCCCTAATTATTTTTTCTAAAATGTTTTCCACCACCAGTTTTAAACTTAAGTTTGCAAGACAAGTTTTTCACTGTACCTCGGTACAAGTGACGATAATAAACCAATACCAATACCAAACTGGCCATTGTAGTGACTCAGAATGTCATTTACACACTTTGTTGACAAGGATGTCACATTTGACACTTTCCAAATTTCTGACTGTGTCATGGGAAGAATAGAAAGATTATGGAAGCTCTTCCACTATTGTCAGCCTCCCTTTGCCACCTGAAATGCAAAGCCGTATGGATCAGGCAAATTATCCACTCTGAGCATAAACAGATTATTGAGTATAAACTGCCTATCAATTTTCACCCCATTCATTACCTCAGTATCCTCTTCCTCAGTAAACATTAATACAAGTACTCATTAAGTATTCTAGCATTGCCCCTGCATCTCTAAATTTACATCACATGCTTTATCCCCAATGGGTCCCACAGTAACCCCTTATTACCAATTTACCATTTTCATGCTAATCAAAGATTTTAGATTCTTTTTATCTTAATTTGACTCTATTCTCATATTCTCTTTTTGCCAGTTTTATTTTCTTCTTCGCTTCCATTCTCAACTTATCATAAGAATCCACCTGACATGTATCATACCTCTTGCTTCAGCATATCCTCTTCTCCCTCATCACACAAGGAACCCTGACTTTGGTTCCCCTATCTTCCCCTTCTGAGGGAATGTACCAACCTGAAGCACCTCCTTGAAGAGTAGTATTGTTCATCATAGTTTTCCTGTCAATATTTGGTCCCAGCTAATGCCTCTCACTGCCAATAAAGTTGTTCCTCAGAAATTCTACTTTAGATTGTTCTTTGCTCTTCTCCATTTCTATTTTTAACCTAATGAAATGATAAGTACTCTGACATGGGGTGTGGTTGGCCCAGCGTAATTCACCAGCAACTGATAATAGGTCCAGCAATACCTCCTTAATTGGGCCAAGAACATACTACGTTTGAACATTCTTCTAAACATATTTCAGAAAATCCTCCCCTTTCTTTCCCTTAACACTACACATTATTCTAATTGATGTTTTCATTAATTAAATCCCCCAGTTTTCACCACTTCACAGTCTTTGCACATCTGTGTAGTTTCCCTGCATACTTCCTCCTCTTTTGTACTTTGATGATATTCTTTTGCTTCTCATTACTAAGGCAAATGGATTCTGTCCTTGGCCCTCAAAGATGACCTCTCTTTCCATCACTACATGAATCACTACTTCTGTCGTGTCTCACTTTTTCTCTTCCCAATTTTTCTCAACACATTGGATCTCTGAATATTAAGCAATAGTCCTTGTTATTTTTAAGGTACACCACATTTTTAACTGAGTAGACATCATACCAAATATATCTCCTGTCAGTATTAAAGTGTGATAAAATTTCAGTTGGTTGTCAGTTCTCAGATTTTAATCTGCCATAATTTGAATCATAATTCAACAATGGCACGATAAAACAGTTAATAATTTAATGTTTTTGAAGTAATGTTCATTGGACATGTTTTTTTTATTATTTATTGGTGAACTTTTAAACGGTTTGTTTTTAAATTGCTCAACAACAGTTTTTATCCTCTACAGCCAAACATGATCTGAATGACCCCAGCAAGCAAGGCAAGCTGAACATCCTCAACAACATTACTGCAGGCCTAGTGTCCATAATTACCATTACCATTGTGAACATTTTAATTACAGTGTTTTGGAGTGCAGAGACCTCTTCAGCAACCTCTAAAATAAGGTGTATCCATTATCTCCATTATTATGTCAAGGACAAAGCTTGTACTGGGTGTCTTTGTCTGTATATTAAGTTAAAGCAATTGCTGTAAATTGCCTAAGAAATATTCAGTGGATGTGGATGTTCAGTAAAACTCCATTTGAATGCCTCCTGGGTACCCTCTGTACTGTAAAAACTAAACATATGTGCTTTCAGTACTTATTTTTTTTAAATTTTCGAACATCCAACTCATATGATATTTTCCGACAGTGTATTCAGCTTGGCGATGGTAGACAACACGGGCCACAATTCAACCTTACATATTGTCAAACATTTCTAGATGTAAGATGATGAAGCTTTGTAGTAATCATTTGTAATCAGCTATATACTGTAAAAAAATAATTAAATTGTAATTAAAATTCTTCCTTGCGCTCTTTAGCAAGGCAGAATTCATCTGAATGGAATTTACCTCAGTCATTCAGAAACCTGCTGCTCACAGGCACGTGGATGTTTCCCCATTCTCCCTACTCCACAAGTGCACCAACTCAGGCAGAGTTGCCAGAAGGGAAGAACTGAGGATGCAAAAGTTATAAAAGCACAGAAATTAGACTCGTTAGCACTCATTTTTTTAGACTTGTTCTATACAAAAATACAAAGGATTTTGTCATCTTTTGCTACAAATGGTATACAAATTGGTATACACATTGTGTGCGACTTCATTTTCCAGGTTTATGGGTACTTACACTTTCACGTTCAACTGAGATCCAAATACCACAACTTTATAATTTCATTCATGGTTTAAAAACACACTGCTGAGATCCGGACATCTGACTGGCCACCTTTTTAAGGATAGGCTACCCAAACACCATTCCAAAGTCCATTGCCCTCTGCTAAAACCCACAATGGCTGACTTTCTTCACAATTAACAGATCAAACTCTCATGCTATGTAACCTTGCCCCTGAAGGCACACACATGCCCGTCAAAGAAAATTCTATTGCTAGACATAATTTGGAAACACAGTATCCTAGGCTGCTCTGTAGTAAAGCATTTTCAACGGGAGTCATGACAGATAATATGTGACTGCTCAAGAAAGAACTTATCCATTCTCTTGTGCCCACACTTGCTCTTTCCATTGAGTTTCAAGGTCACTTTGATTCCTAGCTTCTCAGATGTAGGATCTTTCCAAGTGGCCATGTCTCCTAATTTGCTGCTAATTACTCCTTTGGAGAGATCACATGGGCATGAGACTGCTACTGGTGAGGTAAATCTAGTGCGAGGCATTACAGGTGACTCTGTGTCTGTACCTTTGCACAAGGTAATTTAAAGTCAGAGTTAGTAGAAGGAACTGTTAAGATAAGGATACAACCTAGTTTACCATTGGAAGGAGTTTCTTTGTTATTAGGGAACGATCTTGCAGGTGGAAAAGTTGTCCCTGTGGTACAGTTAACAACCAAACCAATTATTGATGAGTCCAAGAACGATTCAGATGTTTATCCATCCTGTGCAGTGACTCAAGCTAGGGCTAAAGGATTGTCCAAGGCCGATAGTCCTGTGCAGCCTGACTTTGTTCCCTGTGACAGCCCTAAACAGGATGTTTACTTTGCTCTGCCTCTTTAATGGAAGATTATTTCATATCAAAAAGCAGTCTTTTTTTAATCTGCCTTATTTTAATATTGATGTTTTAAGTTTATCTTATGTGTCACCTTTATCTACTTCCAAATTTTGTTTCCATTGAATTTAATTTTGAAAGTGAAGGACCAATGACAGACATGTTTAACACAAGTGATTGAGGATGAATTTCTGCCTTTTGGAGTGTTAGATAGAAAAGTGATAATTGGGAATGAATTATGAATAAACTAAAAATAATTTAACAAAATAATTGGCTCACTTTGGCAGGTGACGTACTTAAAAAATGTTTTAAAATTTACAATTTAAAAATGTGCTTAAACTGTAGTGAATATGCTTTCATAATTTCACTTACGTTTAGGCATTAAAGTTTGTGTTTACTTTATGGCTTTTATTTTCTCTTACCCATTTATGTCTTTTTTGTTTCTTGTGATACTACTCACCCTGAGCCACATTGTTCTGTCACAGCAGACATGCCAGAAAACTCCCCTCAGTGTTGTCCCACATTCTCTGTAGCTCCATGGGGATTCAAAGTAGTTTTACCACCCAGGATTAACATCACCCAGTCATTAAAATCATGTGTTTTCTAAAGACTGTTTAACAACTGCACAGCTTGCATTATCTGCTCCTCTATAGTCAAAAAAGTAGTTGCCTTCAGCGTGTACAGAAGCTAAGACCCAGTTAATTGTATGGAAAAGATACTGAAATGTGTCCACCTAGAAATGTGTATTAAATCAATTATGTAATTTCCAGAAAGATGTTCTCAACATCTTTCACCTAAAAGGTCATTCCATTGGACAGGAGCTGAACAAGTAAAGAGATTTGAACAAATTGTCAGCTGTGACTTATACATCAACCCAAGATCACAGCACTGTAAAGGATGGCTTCATTAGTCGGCTTTCATACTTCATTTGTGGTCTGAATCAGATTACATAAAACCACAATTTTTGAACATGGAGATGATTTTTAAACTGCTGCCTTACATTCCAGATTTTATCATTTAATGTGTAAAACTGAACAACGATAGTGGATTTTAAATCAATTTACTGTGTTTCAGCATTTTCTATCAGTATGTACTGTTTATGTTGATCATATTGCCCAGTGTATACTTAGACAAGTCTTCTGTTTATAAACAGTGTTTAGATGTGTTTCTTTTTGGATAATTATATGTTAATGTAATCCATTTACATGATTTTGCTTTAACATTTCCCTATATTGTTTTGTAAATCCAGTTTTCTTTTACTTTAATCATATTGAATGCTCTGGACTTAGACAGTACTGAAGAGGGACTATGCATTAGTGAGGGATTGATGAACACATTCCTGCTACAATACTGCTTTGGGAGGTAACTTCATAGAATAGGCATGTGGCCCTTAAGAAATATTTCGCAAACTGAAGAGAGTATTTTATGAGCATGCAATAACTTAAAATACTGTCTATAATTATAATTGACCCACGAGAATTACAGATTTTGTATGATTACAGACTTCCTATTCGCACCAGAAAATGAGAAATGTAACCATGATTGCACTTGAAGTAAGTCAAGCATGAGCACTGAGGAAATGCTGACTTTCCAGGACTGGGTGTGCACTGAGACTGTGTATCTGAATCTGGCTGTAAAACGAATCAACTTGTTGTGTTCAGATAAGGAGCCACAGGTTTGATGTTTTTTACAATTATGATCAATTAATACTGAATGTTTGAATGTAGGATTCTTCTTCATATTTAAAAGAAGCAAAAAATACACTTGGATATAAATTCATTTTGACTTGACCTCATAACAGGCAATAGTGAACTGGCAGTTTCTATTACACCCCACCTCATTTTTTTTATTCATTGAAGTAAATTGAAAAACAAATTCAAGAAAGGGCAAAATGGACTTATCAGTACCAGAGCATGTATTTCTGTTCTACTGCCTAAGACATTTTCATAGTTCCAGTGATCTTTTACTGCATAGTTGTTGAATTCCTTCCAAGTTTGTCATATGCTACAAATTCAGTCAGATGCATTCATATTCTGTAGACATTACTTCCGTTGGATGGAATGCAGAGTTATAGTTGCATTTTTCCAAGCTATAGTTTAACTTTTCAAGGAATGGTTACGCAACAAAGATGAGGCTTAAAAAATCGTAAGTATTAAAATGGCAATGAAGATCCAGTGTTAGTACTTAGCTATATATATTCAAAATTCCTTGGTGGAGAAATTTACCTTCGGTCAGCAACATTAAACATATGGTTATCTTGGCTTCCAAACATTTGATTCCATTCACTTCATTGACTTCAGTTAGAATTGCATTTTGTGGGATTAAGTACAAGAGGTAGCTGATACTCTTAGACTTGTTCAGCACTAGGGACCAAAGGGGAATTTTGCCCCTTTTTTCAATTTCAGCTCCACCTGACTGTAAAAATGTATTTGTTTTTAAATATTGTAATTCATAATTAATATACTTTCTTTAATAAAATGCATCTATTATTGTATCTCTGACCACATCAACCTGTTCTTTTTGTTTTGATTATGGATAATGCTTTACCTTAAACAACTTTTCTACATATTTCCTTAGCATTGAGCAAAGCAGATGTGTCAAGAACAAGCAGAGAAAAGAAACATGAAATTTTAAAAGTGTGGATTTGTTCACTGTCCATTCCCTCACTACATGTGATTTCCCAGGGACAGGTTCTCCTGCCTCATTCTAAGATAAATCAAAGGGAACCGACATCACCTCTCCAGCCATATACTTGGTATTATTTAACCCTGCCCAGAAGCCTTCATCAGCAATAATCTTTCAACAGCTTAGACATTATAATTTTCCATGCATTATTTAAATATTTAAAGATACATTTGATAGAATGTCTCGTTATACACTGGCAAAAATGAAGCCGTTGGAGTAAAGAGGTACTGTAGCAGTTGTATGGATATGACATTAGCTTTAGTGAAGGAAACAGAGTTACGGTGAAAGATGGTTACTTGGGCTAAATGAAGATATGCAATGGCATTCCTCAAGGGTCAGTATTAGGACCACTGTTTTCCTTTATATAAACAATAAACTAGACTTGGGTGTAGAGTTTTCAGGTGATGCAATTGTTAATAAGCAGTGAGGAGGACAGTAATAGAGTTTAAGAAGATATCATGGAAATGGGCAAATGAAGTTTAGCATGGCGAAGTATAAATTATACATTTTGGTCAAAAGTACAATGAAAACCAGCATGATATGAAGTGTACAATTCTAGAAAGGGTGCATGAAAGGAGACCTGGATATAAATTCAAATATTTAATGCTGTCAGGATATGTTGAGAAACTTTTTTTTAAAAAGTGGGCAGGATGTTGGACTTTATGTAAAAAGCATAGGGTACAAGAGCAAGGAGGTTATAAAGACTGGTGGAGCAATGAGTAGTATATAACATTCACTTAGGCATCACATGCAAGAGGAATGTGAAGGTCCAAGGGAGGGTGCAGAAAAGGATCGAGAAAATGGTCCCAGGGATGAGGAGCTTCAGTTTCTGTGGATGGTTTGGAGAAACTGTGACTGTACTCCTCAGAACAGAGAAAGTTGAGATGCACTTTCTTGGAGATATTCAACATCATGAAAAGTCTAGACAGAGAGAAAAAAGAACTACCTGAAAGTTTGGTGACAGCAGATTTAATCATTTTCAGAAAGAATCTGGAATCCAATCCCATGAAAGGAATAAAGGGCAAATATTGAGTGAGATTTATTTATTTTACTTTGTACCTAAAAGTTTACTGTCCCAGTAGAAAAGATTTTTTTTGAAGTCTTGGTTCATGTTAACTTCATAAAATGTGAATAATGATTTTCAATTTTTTTTGTAATAAAATTTAATATTATTCCACAAACACAATTTAACTCAACAAGATTAAACCCATAATGTATCCATTCTATATCTTGCTATAACATGTAGCCTACAGGATAATACCATGCTCTTTTATGTTGGAACTTGAATTATAGAGGATATTGTCTGAAATATATTATAATCTCCCGACCATCTTCTACCTCACATATAACCAGTTTTGCAATTTATTGTCATTCCATAGTATTTAACTAATCTACAGCTCATTCTGACACACCCTGCTTAATTTTAAAAAGGACAAAATGTGTTTCACAATGCTCCTAAATCATATCTGCACTTTGTAACAAAAAGGTTCTAATCAAAACTAAGATCTAGTGTAGTTTGAAAGATTTATTCCATTTTTCACCTTTCTATTTCTATTGTGTTGTTTTCCCTCAGCAGGTGACCACAACATAAGTTTTTGTAATGGATAAATTCACTTACTAAGCTACATTGGCAGAAACCCTGGTTTTGATTTTTCATCTAGTCAGGCAACAACTGGGACATTAAATTGGCCTCAATAGCCTTAGGGAAAAGGTCAAATGGGGCTCCAGAACCTGGTTCTATCCATTGACTCCTGCTGGAAATTAACTGTCCAGATACTAAATGAGGACATGAGTTGCTTGGCTTGGAGGCGATTCCAATGTATGGTAGGGCTTTGACCTTCATATCCAACCTCAAAAGTAATGATTATTGAAAAACTGCAGACACTTTCAACTATATCTCTGGACCTTGGGGAGTGGAAGGAAGAGACAAAAGAAAAAAAAGTGAACCAGAAAAATTATTATAAGTTTATAAATTCTCTATTGAAGTTATAGTGTCAAGAGTCATATGACCTGGAAACTGCCTTTCGGCCCACTGAGTCCATACCAACTACTGAGCACCCATGTACACCAATCCCATATTTTATTCTCCCCAAATTCCCATGAACTTCTCCCATATCTGTCACAAACCAGCAACAAAAGAAACACACTGAGCATGATTTAGTGTTAAAAACTATTTTATTAATCACTACTTATGATAATACGTAAAATAAAAGTAAAAATGTTAGTATGTTAGAATTCAAAAATGTTAAACCTCGAACGTTAACCCCAAAACTAAACTCGTCGTGTGTGTGTGTGACAAAGTCCAAAACTCCCAGTTCCGGAATGGTTCTTAAAGTTCAGTTCCGCAAGCCATAAGGTGAAACATGAGCAAGGGCTTCTTCAACAACCTCCGTTGTCTGAAGATAAGACGTAGACGTAGAAAAACATAGAGAGAGTACATACGAAATCCAAATGTTCCACGATGGAACCCAAACGACACTTCAGTGTTTACTCGGTAGTGACTTCCTCACCCCGAAAGCATCCGAACCGTGGTCGTCCACACACAAATACCTGTTTCCTTCTAAAGGTCAGCAACAAAGTGAACTCCACCGGATTACTTCCAACTTCCATACATGGATTTCAGTGGCAAACACAGTTATTGTTTCTCATCCATCGATAGAGAAAACAAGCAGGCTGGTGTCTCTCTCCCTTCTCTCTCTCTCTCCTTCTTCTTCTGCCTTCTTCAACCACGTCATTACGTCCTTTATCTTCTATTGACGTAAGCATGCCCCACACACACAAACACACACACACTCTCTATCTTAAAGGGACTTTCACTGAGTCCGTAACATATCCTACTACTCACCTGCACACTACAGGCGATTTACAGAGATCAATTAACTTACCAGCCATCACACGTTTGGAATGTGGGAGGAAACTACAGATTCCTGGAGGAAACCCACACAGTCGCAGAGTGAATGTGCAGACTTCACAAAGAGGACATCAGAGGTGAGGACTGAACCCAAGCCTTTGGAGCTCTGAGGTACTAGCTCCAATAATTCCAAAAAAGCACAAGGTACTTAAGCCACCAGTTGAGTGAAACATAAAACAAATGTTAGAAAGTCAGAAAGTTTTGGTAGAGGAGCAAAAAAGGCCCAAATTGTTGGGCAGGGGCGTTAACTCAGTACTGAAAAATTAAAACAAGGATATTAATGGAATGAAAAAAAAGGAGAAAAAGACACTCCAATCACAGAAAGTTTATGGGTGGGTGCATGCCACTTTTAAATATGCAAGAAATTGCTCAATTGTATGGAAATTGTTTTATGTGTCGAAAAAAAAACAAGATTTTTGAGGGAGAAACTATGAAGAGAGAAAAAAAACAATGAAATTGAACTGCTAACAATGTAAATAGTTCTTCTGCAAGGGAGGGAAAAACTACAACAAAACACAAAAGTTCACATCCTCACCATGTCCACCCACCAGAACCTTGCTGGGATACTCTGCATTAAAAAAATAGTTGGAATGTGTAAGGTCCATCACTAAAGAGGTTGTGACAAAAAAACAATGAAATATGGTTTCTAAAGCATATGTTCAAACTGTTTTGAAAACCACTAACAAAACAGAATAGAAATTAAAAGGGGAATTAAGGTGGTCTACAGAAAGATTAGGGTCATATTCAACTAGGAGGGGAAGGTGCCATTTCTGATAGGATCAAATACATCAGTTTTTCAGCAGCCTAAATATGAGACCAACTCTGTGCCCAGATTTATAGCCCCCTTAGTATTTTGCTGTTGCATTCACCTTCATGAGCTCATGGTTTATTCAAACTTCTTTAGCTCATTGTTCAGGTCTCAAGCGTTGAAATTTAGCTAACTACCACTTAGCTTTTCCCCGTGGTGGGGGAGGGCTATATGCTGATGGTTCATTTTTGTCTTCAGTTGGTCCATGTTTTTTTTAATCTCCCTTTTGAAACTATTGCATCAGTTTGTGAACTTCTGATGTTCATTTCCATTTTCTTTCATTTTCGTTCTTCACTTCTCAATTTTTTTCCTCGATACTCCGCGCCTGCACCTATCATTTAACAATCTTGCTACTTGTGTAGAATTTGGCATTCAATACATTAACTTCCTTCAGTAACATGTGCTTTTAACTCTGCTCCTCTTTTACTCCTGTCAATGCACTGATCATCATTTCCTGAAGCTCTGAAGAAGGGTTCTGTTTGAAAGGTTAACCTGAATTCTCTCCAATATATTTGCTTAGCTGCTGTGTATTTACAACACTCCTCTGGTTTTTTTAGATTTCTGCCATTTGTGCTTTATTGACCTTTTTTTGTTCATTTCAGTAGTCAAGTTGTTCAAAGTAAAATTTGTATGTTTATAATTCATTGACGGGACATGGCTGTCTTTGGGAAGGACAGTATTTATTGTCCCTCTGTTATAGTCTTGACAAGTGGTGGTGAGCTGGATTCATCAACTATTAGTTATCTGAGTGTTTGGAAGGGAGTCTAAGAGTTGGAACCAATGTGATATGTTTTTAAGTCAGGATGGTACGTGACTTGGAAGGGAACCTGCAGGTAGTGGCATTCCCATGCACCTGATTTACTTGTCCTTTTGGTGTGATGGAAGTCATGGGTTTGGAAGGTACTGTTTGCGCATCATTGGCAAGGGTCTGCAGTTCATTGTGTGAGTGGTACACACACTGCAATCACAGTGCAATGATGGTGGCAAGAGTAACGTATGGGGTGGTGAATGGGGAGATAGTTAAGTGGCTGCTTTTTCTTGCTTGGTGTTCCTTGAGTGGTATTGGAGGTGCAGTCAGGCAAATAGAGAGTATTCCATCACACACCAGATATGCCTTAAGATTTTGGAAAGGCAGAGTCAGGAAACGAGTCATTCACAGCATACCCAGCCTCTGACATAGCCACAGAATTTACCTCATCAGTAATGACCCCAAAGATATTGATGGAGCTGTTTCAACATTGGCAATGCCATTTATATCAAATGTAGGTGATTCAACTCTCCCTAAATGGAAATGGTCATTGTCTGATACCTTTGAGGCAGGAAGATACTCACAAGTTATTAGCCCATGGTTGATTGTTGCCCAGCTTTTGTTGCATGTGGGAAAGGGCTTCTTCATTTGGTGAGGAGCTGCCAATGGAATTGGGTGTGAGGTCATTGCACTTCATCAGCTCAGGGAGAGCAGTAGGTAATGATCAGCATAAATTTTCTGTGCTCCTATTTGATCTGATGCCATGGGACTTCATGGAGGCTAGAATCAAAGATGAAGACTTCCAGGCCATTCTTTCCTGACTGTATCACACTGTGCCACTCTCTCAGATTGCTCTATCTGGCTGTTGAAGTGTAAGTACATACCAAGCGATTATTTTGGTTATCCAGAATGTTGATTGAAAGCTATGATTAAGGTATTTGTTTTCACTTATAGAGTCATAGAGTACTATAGCACAGAAACAGGCCCTTCAAGGACAACTGATCAATGGAAAGAGTTTTTACAACAGGCAGTAGTTCCCTGGCCACCATTACTGGTTTCATAGCCCTGTCCTATGCCTAAATATCTACACATTTATCAATAGTGTTGAGATAATGCCTATTCAAAGAAACTTCAGATGTCATTTATAGAAATTGAACCTAGAAGAAGCAATGAAGAAAAATGAAAACAAGTCAATATGATGTTACTCAGCATTTTGAAGCTTCAAATTGCTTCTATTTTTATTCCCACAATCCCCATGACCCATAAACATAGACTAAAATATTTTGATATTATTTGATACCATGTCCTAGTTTCAGCAGGCAATCCATGTCAGCTAAAATTACAATGTCAGCTGTCGGGTGCATCATGGTCCTTGGGCATTAAAAGGCAGTCATGCTCAAACCCACTGATCAATAGCCACTCACTTGATTGGTAATATGACAATGGGAAATTTGAACTGTCTTTCTAAGGTGACTTGCTCTTGCACTGACAGACTGTGTCATGAACTGATTTGAACTTTCAACTTCTGACACTTGTGAACCTTGTCTTTACCAACTCAATATGGGATCAAACAAAACTCATCAAGTCCTCCCAGGCTGTACTCCAGCACCCCATGATTGTCTCAGAACTGTGCTGAGATTTGGGAACAGGAATCTCTTCCAATGGTGCCAAACAGCTACATGGAAAGAGGAGGAAAGAGGATGAAATATTTCCAAATATCATCAATGGGAAAACATCCAATGCTTCACTGAAAGAATTATTTCCCTCCCTCACTATTTCAATACTGATGAACATTAGATGTAATTCTCAGATCCTAATGTAACACAAAAAAAATGTGCAAGGTAAACAAAGTTCTTGGTTCCTTCCAGTAGATCTGATTCCAGTTTACATATCAATGCTAAAGTCTGTTACATCTGGTTAGAGCTTTGGTAGTATTAACTTTTCTACCCACATTCCCAGATTCTACCACCTACCCTGCACACTAGGGGCAATGTACAATGTTCAATTAACCTACCAACCTGCACGTCTTTGAGATGTGGGAAGAAACTGGAGCACCAAAGTATCACAGGAAGAACATGCAAACACCACACAGACAATGCAGGAGGTTAGGATTGAACTCAAATCCCTAGAACTCTATGGCAGCAGCTCTACTAGCTGCACCACCGTGCTGTCCCAAATCTCTGAGGTGGAGAGAGTGGTGCTGTCAGTTCTGAAGTCAGGAAATCCCGGTGAATTTAATCACATTTTCATTTTTTTTGCCCCTGCTTCACAGCCAGGCAAAGGTGTAGAGATAATCAGAATGAAAAGTGGTGGAGGAAGGGGAAAAACAGAGGCCAGAAGGGAGATTGGAGGATGATGTTGGGAGAGAAAACCAAGGGGTGATGACTTGATCCTTCCACTCTCCATCAAATTGTAAGACTGGCTTTATGACATCCAGTATTGGATGAGCCAAAGTTTGCTACCACAAATTATTGTAAAGACCAAAACAACATCTAACAAAGTCAGTGGAACTGAATTTCAGAGGCAGAGTACCAATTACTCCTGGCACTATAGAGTGCATCCGGCATTACTAATCAGGGATGAATTTCCAGGCAGTCAAATCTGGCTGCAGTGTCATAAGAAGTGTTCTAAACTGAGGTCTGCATTGCATTTGAAGATACATACTCCTGAAATGTGGGAATTTATAAATGGTACAATTTTAATAAATGTTTTAACATTTTTACTCATTGTAGAAGATACACGTAAAATGAAGGCAGAAGCTGCAATATTAGTTTAAAATCCAGTTGGGGTGGGGGGAGGGAAGGATTTATCCACCTGGGTGCTAGTGTTTCTGGTGGAATTCACCATGTTTCTTTAAAGTTCCAAGGTCCAGCACTGGCAGGGGCTAAACAGAAACAGCATTGGCAAAATGCACACCATTGTTTTGGGATGGATTTGAACCTACTTCTCTATTATACATCTGACTGGTTCCTGTTTGTGTAAAACTTGACTGCCTGGGAAATTCATCCCTGATTAGTAATGCTGGATGCACTCTATAGTGCCAGGAGCGCTTGGTACTCTGCCTCTGAAATTCAGTTCCATTGACTTTGTTAGACTGCCACTGGCCAGGGATGAATTTCTGGACATATATCTTACTTAAAAACTAAGCCAATAATGCCTACAAAACAATGGGCTTTAGCATCAACATTCAGGGAATACCGAGTGCTTTTTCGCAAGTTCTGGGTTTCAGTGGCAAGGTTGGCATTTGATGCCCTCGCTTAAGGTTGGTGGTGTCCTGCTTCCTTGAACTGCGATAATCTGTGCAGTGAAGTTACTCGCACACGGATCAGTGGGGGAGTTCCAGAATTTGTGATCTAGTGCAATACTTAACCAAATTCTACATATTGATTTGCTGTAAAAGAATGTCAGTTTGAGGAAAAACCTGGTTTGTAAATTGAAGGGAGGTACAGTAAAGCATTCAGTGACACTCACTAACCGGCAGGAGGAGCACAGTTTACAATCAAGCAAGTAATCTACAGTTCAATTCTCAGAACATGTTTAATGAAGAGGCGACATTTTCCAATCGGTCGAACGGATCCGAATCCAGGGCATTTCCCAGGTTTGGGAGAAGAGTTTTATAATTCATATGTCGTGTTAAACTCAATAATTCTGTGAAAGTGTAGACTTGGGTCTCATTATTTGGCTCCCGAGCAGATGAACAAATTTCAGGATCTGAAACTAGGTGGTGACAGCGAACCAAAAGCCCGGGCTTCATACGAGTGCAGTGAGTGAGCGCCCCTTAGAGCCGCCTTCTCAGTCGGGACGAGACACTTTGAGGGGCAGCAGTGCGAGGGGACGCCCAGCGCAGATTGGAAGCGGAGATGGAGTCTGAAAACATCGAGTTGAACGGCGGCAGGATGGGGGGTAACGGCGAGGTAGGAGCCGCTCAGGGTCTCGGGCTTGCGGTGTGGAGGCAGCTGGTGGGAGAGGGAGGGAGGGCGAGCTGGTAAGCCCGCAGGGTGGCTCAGCCGCGGAGCGCTGCCATCGGCCGCAACACTGCTCGCCAGTGATGGACCTGTTTGACGCCGCTGCAACAGTTAGGCCATGTCTCCGTTTCAATGTTCATTCTGGAGAGTCTAAACACTAGTTGAAACAATATATAGAAATATATCTTGAAACGACAACTAGGGACAGAATTGACAGTCACGTGGATTGGTTAGGGAAGCCAACATGGATTTCTTAAAAGGTAAATATGGTTTTATTGATAAAGTAGTAGAGATTCAACGAGAGAAAACGTAATTAACGTGGTATACATGGACTTTGAAAACAATCCATATAAAATATTTGTCATTAAGGACTGAAACCCGTGTAATAAAAGAGGCAGTATCGTCATGAATGGAAGATTGGCTAAGTGACAAGAAAGAGAGTAGTGGTGAAAGTTTGGTTTTTGAATGTACAGCGTTTCCCCCAGGGTCAGTACCAGGACCACTGATGTTCCTCATGTCGATTAATAACTTACACGCAGATATATCGACACTAATTTCCTAATTTGTATACACAAGACTTGGAAGCACAATGAACGCTGAGAGGATTGTCATTGGCTTCAAGGAGATATAGACAGACTACTGGAATGGGCAGACAAGTGGCAGATGAAACTTAATGTAAACTATTCTCCATGTTAAATTTTGGTAGGAAAGAATAATAAGATAAGATCTTTATTAGTCACATGTACATGGAAACATACAGTGAAATGCATCTTTTGTGTTGAGTGTTCTGGGGGCAGCCCGCAAGTGTCGCCACGCTTCTGGTGCCAACATAGCATGCCCACAACTTCCTAACCTGTACGTCTTTGGAATGTGGGAGGAAACCGGTAGCACCCGGAGGAAACCCATGCAGACATGGGGAGAATGTACAAACTCCTTACAGACAGTGGGCAGAATTGAACACGGGTCAAGAGAACAATATAAACTTGAGGGTACAATTCTAAGATGGGCACAAAAACATGCATACCTGGGGGATATTAATGTGCAGGTAGTTGAAAATGGCAGGGCAGACTTAGAAAGTTGTTAAGAAGGCACATGGGATCCAGAACTTTCTAGGAGGAGGTATATAAAGTACTAGAACAAGAAAGTAGAGGTGAATCAGCCACAAAATGGATATTGTATCCAGTTCACTTAGCAAGGCCTTAGAGAAGAGACAGAAGATATTCATCAGGCTGTTTCTGGGGATAAGGGACTTTAGTCATGAAGATGGGGGTGTTTTTGTCAGAATAGTGGTTGCAAAGGGCATCTGATAGAGGTATTTAACATCATAAAAGGGTCCGGACAGAGTAGATAGGGAGAAACTATTGGCCTTGACAGAAATGTGAAAACCCATTGAGAGTGACAAGGTGGGGAGAGGGACTAGCTGGATTGTTTTTGGATAGAGCAAGTAAAAGCCAGTGGGCCACAACACACAGCTTATCTGCTGAACCAACTCGCTGCCCCCCATCTAGTGATCAGCTGACCCATCCCACCAACTCCCAGCTCCCCCCCGCCATTAACTACCAATCACATGCTCCAACTGTTGATTCCATTCCCTGCAATCCCAGCAGTCAACTCTTAATCAGTTGATGCCCATTTACCTTCGTACCCCAATCCAAGATCCAGCACTGGCCTTTTCTGATTTTGTGTGAATACTCTGCTGAGCCCGAGCAAGTGAAGGAAAGGCCTTTCCTCATACAAGATTATTTCAGTGGCACATGATACCAGAGCCTGATTTCCCAGGAACAGGCTCTTGAACAGAATGTTTGTTGGTCCACCACAAACTGGTTGACTAATATTCTTTTACTGGTGCTATCAGATGTCTAACCAAACAGATGTTCCGTCATCTCACTGTTTTCTAGACTTTACTGATCATTTCACATTGATTAGACCCACTACAAATTATCCACGAGTTGATCCTATCCTTAGTTAAAGTGGCAAGACTTAATTCAAAAAATATTTTACTATTGTTTGTTCTTCCATAGATTTAGACAATACGCTGGAATTTCCTCAAATGACTTACAAAAGTCTTCTGAAAATCAGTTAGCATATATGAAAAATGATCATAAATAATTGATCATTTTCATATATGCTGACTGATTTATTTATGGGTAACCATAAATAATTGGATCAAAGGAAACACAAACAAGCATTATTTTCCTAAAGTCCAACTTCGAAAGTTGGTGCCTTTGAATCATTATCTATATGAAGCATGTTTAAGAATATTCATTATTGGAAACTTGTGGGGCAAAAATTTGTCTTGTAACCTATAAGTGTGAAAGAGTATCATCCGTCAGTCTTACTCACGTCTGCAGATTTGTTCCCAATGGAACAGAATGAGTAGTGGTGAGTGCAAACAATGGCTGATACTCATGCATGTTTAATGCTGGCAACCAAAGATGAGTTTCTCCCCCCACCTGACTTTTTAATTCTGATGCTATTTTTTTAAATAATCAGTTAAAATAAATACAGTTTTGGGCTTGGTAAGGAAAAAGTAAAAAAAAAACACAAAATAAAATTGCAGTGGAACGCCAGCAAATAGTGATGGTGGATTCTACTGTGCTCAAACTTCTAGGCATAATTCTATTCAGAATGGGCAGAAATGCTGGGAATCTGCTTTCTCTGGTGGTTTCCACCATGATATCATGTGAATAAACTAAGTAGTGTTTTGGCAGTACAGTTTCCCACACTGACTCATAAGGCAGCCTGGCTGTGGCGGTAGGTTTATAAAGAGAAGTGTTATTTAACAAAGGCAGGACATGGTTTTAAAGAGGGAGAGGAGAAAAGGACAGAGGATACCTCAGTACTGTGAACCATTAACATAGAGGTCAAAACTTAATTGTCCAACAGGGCTTTTTTCCCTTAGAATTTTATTGTAAAGAGTGATAGCAGCTGCCAGAATAGTTTCATGGTAGAAAATACACTATTTCTAAAATCACAAGCCATGTAAAGGGACTTTCCATAAGAGGTTGGTGGGGGTGGCCGTAGGGTGTGGTAGGAAATATAGGTGATGGAAGGGAAGCCAGAGTGCTTACATGCAGCCTTTTGGCTTGCTGACAACACACCATAAATTGAAGTTTTCACAACTGAAAATACAGCATTTATATTTGTTGATGACATGGAGATTTTAGAGGCAAGGGAAATTGCAAAACACTGAAACAGTATCTGATTTTGTGCACAGAAAATTTCCCATGAGGTCAAAGCCAAGGGTTCACTTTCAGTAGAAACGGAAAGAGACTTATTTTCTTGCAGATTGCATTGAAATTCAGTCAATGATTCTATGGGACAGGAATTTAATATTTCCTAGAAGATGAACTGCCTTTTACTTAAATCAGACTGAAAACTACATCCAGTTCAAAGAGACAGATCACAACAGATCAGTAGCATATCTGTGCTGATCAAACTTTTATATTGTGCTAGAACTGCATGCAGTGCCTTAGTACAATAGTTCAACTTTTTAAAGTATTAGACAATGTTTCGGCAAAATAAATTATCTGGTGCTACTGACACTATATAGCTGTTTAAAGGTGTGAATCATTTATTTGCCTGGCCTGCATTGCAGAACCAAAGCTAATATTTTTCAAGTACTAATTAAATCCCCTGCTGATGTCAATGGCTAATTCCAATTTATTGTGTAGATGACAATTTTTTAATACCATAATCCTATCTCTGCACAAGTAGAGCTTCAGTGGAATAGCATGAAAAGCAGAGGGACATTAATTAGTTAGAGGGAGAATGTGGACTCTGAGAGACCTCAGTCTAGATTTTTTCTCATCTTTTAATTCATTTTCAGAATCTGGGCATCATTGACAAGGCAAGCGTATATCATCCAGCCTGGATGAAATGGTGGTGAGGCACACGATGAGGGCGCAGCTCTGGTAGATAGAACAACTGGGCTACCTCAGTGTTTCCATTCTATTCTCACCCTTGGAGCCTTCTCTATGTCTGGCTGCAGGATCAATTATATGTGGCGGACCAACTGAATGTAGGGACTTGCTGAACCAGGCCTCAAAAGGAGCTGGCAATCAAGTATTAATATGTTGATGATGGGAATCTGTCCATGATGGCATTTGGAGAGCATTTACAGGCCTTAGGTCTGGACAGTAACCTTTGATCATTGGACACCAAAGTGAATTTCCCTCTACCCTCAAATTGACAGTGCACTCTGTGCACTGTGAGACCCTGATGAGTAGAAAGGGAATGTGCAAAACTGGCGGACCATGATGAGTGAAAAGGGAAACATGGGGACCAGGGCTCCAGTGCATAGAAAGGGGGAAAGGGAGCACGGGAATAGGGGTCCTGGGGAGTGGAAAGTCAATGTGGGAACAGGAGCCCTGGTGAATGGGAAGGAAGTGTGGGAACCAGGGCCCTCGTGAGTAAGAAGGGAGAGTAAGAAACATCACCCATTGAGCCAGATGCCAAACCACAGGGGTTTCTGAATCATTGGACAGCTAATTATTGGGGTTCTTCTGTATTTATATAAAGCCATTCAATCCCTTTCAAAACATTCCAAATTACCTCCAGCCTTCTGAATATATTCTGAGTTCTCATGACGTTCGACAATTTATACATTCCAACAGATAGCAATGTGATACTGACCAGATAATCATTTTTTAACAAACATTGACTGAGGGATGAATATCAGCCAAGAGAACAGGGATAACATTCCCTGTTTTGTTGAAAATAGCTTTTGCACTCACTGGAGAGTATAGATAAGACCTCAGCTTAATAATCTCATCAAAAGGCTGTATGTCAGCCTTGATATTTGTGCTCAAGTCTCTGTGATCTTGGAACCTACCAACCCAGAGGTAAGAATGCTACTGACTGATCTGTGGTTGACACTCTGATGAACTAAGCAGTTCACTTCTTGTCAAAATTATCATGATTACTGCTGAAATATGATCAGATGTTAAACACTTTGAAAGAAGGTGCAAATTCAGAACCATCGGATTGGCTTGAGCCACAAAAAAATGGAGCCAGAAACATGAACTGTTGCTGCTGCATCTTAATAATACTGACAATGATAGTATAATAGTGGTAATGGCGATGAGGAGGCGTACAGGAGTGAGATAGATCAGCTGTTGGAGTGGTGTCACAACAACAACCTCGCACTCAACATCAACCAAACCAAGGAATTGCTTGTCACTTCTGGAAGGGAAGTTGGGAGAACACACACCAGTCTTCATTGAGGGGTCAGTCAGGGAGAGGTGCAGGAGCCTAAAGACCCACACTCAACATTTCAGGAACATCTTTCTTCCCCTCCGCCATCAGATTTCTGAACGGCCCATGAACCCGGAACATTACCTTGTTAATACTCCTTTGCACTATTTATTTATTTTTGTAACTTAGAGTAATTGTTATGTCTTTATGTCATGCACTGTACTGCTGCCACAAAACAATAAATTTCATGATATATGTCAGTGATAATATTCTGATTCTGAAGTCAATATTTTTTTTAGTTCGTCAGACTTCACCAGTGGGCATTAAACCTGGGGTTGTTGGAATAGACTTTGGGTTCTGTAAACTCTCTTACCCCTCTGTTGATTTTCTTATATGAGACCTCCCCATTCATCATGTTCTGCAACTAGAGCTATAGAGCATTTTAGGAGTTGTCATTACTGCACTTAGCATTGAGCTGTGCACAGTGGTGAATTTAAAAAAAGGAATTGGGATTCTTTATGACGTAGTTTATTACAGGTTTAATCTCTCTTGCCATTGCTTAAAGCCATAATTATAACATATTTTGGCTGTCTTCCTGAAATCCTGCAAATGCTTCATTCTCATTGTATTTTGCCCTGACAATTTTTTTTACTGTTTAAAGCATTACGATACTTGACCATGATTGTCTTCCAGTCTTTTTGGAGATCATGTCATATGAGGATAGGTTGAGTGAGCTAGGGCTTTTCTCTTTGGAGTGAAGGAGGATGAGAGGTGATTTGATAGACGTGTACAAGATGATAAGAGGCATAGATCGAGTGGACAGAGACTTTTTCCCAGGGCGAAAATGGCTAACATGAGGGGGCATAATTATAAGGTGATTGGAGGAAGGTATAAGGGGGACATCAGATGTAAGATTTTTACACAGAGAGTGGTGGGTGCATGGAACGCACTGCCAGCAGAGGTTGTGGGGGCAGGTACATTAGGGACATTTAAGAGACTCTTAGATAGCCACATGAATGATAGAAAAATGGAGGGCTATGTGGGAGGGAACGGTTAGATAGATATTAGAGCAGGATAAAATGTCGGCTCAACATCGTGGGCCGAAGGGGCTGTACAGTGCTGTAATGTTCTATGTAGTCTTTAACTTTCTGTTGATCTGCAACTGTCCTGTCACTGTCCTTCTGCCTCTTGTATTCTCTCTCATCCTTGGTCTCACTCTCTATATCTGTCTGAATCCCTTTCTCCCTCCCTCTTCTCCTCTATCTCTCTCTTTATGTATCAGTCTTTCTCAGTATGGCTTGTCTCCGGGTTCACTTTGTCTGTCACTCTCTGTATCTCTTGATCCTTCTATTACTGTCCCTGCAGGTCTTCCACAGTTTTATTCTATTTGTCTACCTATAATTTCTGTCTTTTTGAGTAAATATTATTTTCTGAATGAAATTTGAGGCTGTGTGGAAATCTTTTTAGAACATTCCTTTAATGATTTTCATTATTATACACAAGTGTTTTACTGGAAGAAATGAAAGTATCCCATGCTGTTAACTGTTAGTAATTTTCTACAGCTCCATATCAAGTAGCTACAGAAATTATAGGACTATCTGCCCTGAACAAGTTGATTCCACTATAGTTTGGGCTTAGTTCCATCTTTGACATTAAACCGAGACAACTCTATAAGTCTCACTGAACAATGAGAACTATCATGTATTTTAGCTATTTGCATTAACAATAGAATTTCCCGTTCCTTTGGGTCTGTTGCTAATAGAAGCTACAAGTTTCCTTGAATGTGTTCTCAGCTGATAAAAATTGAAGTGATGAAATTATCACAGATCTTGAAATGGCAATTGGTCATTAAAACAGAAGATAAGAGATGTTTGTGCCAGAGAATATAACTATTTTTCATTCATATGCTAATAATCTTAACAAACTCAGCACAAAGAGATG
Organism: Pristis pectinata; assembly: GCF_009764475.1. Lineage (NCBI taxonomy): Eukaryota > Metazoa > Chordata > Chondrichthyes > Rhinopristiformes > Pristidae > Pristis > Pristis pectinata. The sequence goes on from NC_067410.1 coordinate 22,439,381, forward strand.
AAGGGTGTCAACCTGAAATGTCCACTGTCTATTTCCTTCCATAAATGCTGCCTGACCCAGTGAGTTCCTCCAGCATTTTGTTTTCTGCTCCTGATTCCAGCACCTGCAGTCTCTTGTGTCAGCACAAAAACTTATGCTCACTACGGGTAGAACCTAGAACATAGAACATTACAGCACAGTACAGGCCCTTCGGCCCACGATGTTGTGCCAACACTTTATCCTGCTCTAATATCTATCTAACCCTTCCCTCCCATATAGCCCTCCATTTTGCTATCATTCATGCATCTAAGAGTCTCTTAAGTGTCCCTAATGCATCTGTTCAAACTCACCTTAAATCTTTTTTGCCACAAGAGAGGAAACAGGTTCGTTCCAACCTGAGGAGAAATTGAACCTAGAACAAAATTGCAACAACTTGCGAATGCAATGAAGGGGAAAGGAAGCATGCTCCCTCTTAATTTTCAGGCAAGGTGGGTATTTTTTTCCTCCTACCTCCTCTGTGCCCTTCTCCCAAGTGCTCCAAATTGTAGAACTGGCCAGAATGTAAGGGTAGATCATGGCAGGACAGCTCGGTCACATAGAATGCTCCACCTGTGCAATGCGGGAAGCCAGGAATACTTCCAGTGTGCTGGAACATGTGCTGGAAGTGTCACCAGCTGTGGGTATTGGAAGTCTGCATTTCAGAGCTGGAGCTGTGGCAGGAGTCACTATGGAGCATCCCCAGGGCTGACATGTGTGGATAACACAGGCTCAGAGGTGGTCACATCCCAGGCTAAGGTCGCACAACAGAAAACAAATGGATGACTGCTAAGCAGAGTAGAAGAAGGCTACCATGCAGGAGTTCCCTGGTCCCGTCTCTTTCATAAACAGATATACCATTTGGATACTGCTGGGGAAGATGGCTTCCTCAGAAATGCAGCAAGAGCCAGGTCTGTGGCACTGTGGGTGGCTCAGCAGTACAGAAGGGGAGGAAAGAAAGAAGGAGGGCTATAGTGATGGGGATTCAGTCATAAGGGGAACAGACAGGCATATCTGGGGATCCAAAATGGTATGTTTCCTCCCTTGTGCTAAGGGATGGCCTGGAGCAGCTGCAGGTTGGAGTTGAAGGGTGAACAGCCAGTAGTGGTGATGCATATTGGAACCAATCATATAGGTAAACAAAAAGGAATGTTCTACAAGCTGAATACATGGAGTTCGGCACATCTAATCTTGGTATTACTCCTGGTTGCACATGCTTGTGAGAAAAGGACTTGGAGGTTAGATATGTGTGTCTTCAGAGGGATGGTATAGGAGGGTGAGATTTAGACTCTTGAGCCACTGAGCCCAATTCTAGGGAAGGTGAGACCTGCACAAGTTGAACAGGTCACATCCTGGCAGGACAGGGACCGATATCCTCACAGGGTGTTTCCTAGTGGTTTTGGGAAATATTTAACTGGTATGGCAGGGGGATGGAGAACTGAGTTGGGAGTTAGAGGAAAGGGAAACAAGGGCAGAAAAGTAAAAAGAATAAGGAGGTTAAAAAAAGCTGAGAAGCAAATAAAGCTGCAATAGACTCAGTGGATGGGAGGAAACATGGTAAGAAGACAAAATTAAGAATTCTGTATCTTAATGATCGTTGTATCTGAAACAAGATTAATGAACTAACAGCACAATTAAAGGTAGATGGGTATGATCTGATAGCCAGAGATTGATAGTTACGAAGGGATTAAAGCCAGAACCAGCCCGCTTGATAGGTATCCTATCCACAACCATTTAATCAATCCACCAATGACACACAGTAGCACAGTTTATACCATCTACAGGATGCACTGCAGCAACTCACCAAGGCATCTTCCAAACCCACCACCTCTACCAGCTGGAAGCACAAGGGCAGCAAAAGCACGGGGAACACCACCACCTGGAAGTTGCCCTCCAAGCAACACATCATCCTGACTTGGAAATATATCACCGTTCCTTCACCATCACTGGGTCAGCATCCTTGAACTCTCTCCCTAACAGCATTTTGGGTGCACCCACAGCTCGAGGACTGCAGCAGCTGAAGAAGACTGCTCATCACCACCTTCTCAAGGGCAATTAGGGATGGGCAATGAAATACCGACTCAGCCTGCGAAGCCCACAACCCATGAATGAATAAAGAAAAAATATTAGTCACTCTATATAAAAGAACATAAATTAAGAAATAATTTATATTTTATATAGAGTGGCTAATGTTGTAAATTGGTTTATTATTGTCACACGTTCTGAGGTACAATGAAAAACTTTGCCATCCATACAGATCATTTCACAACATAAGTAGATTGAGGCAGGATAAAGGAAAAGCAATAACGTCATGCAGACTAAAGTGTTACAGGTACAGAGAAAGTGCAGTGCTGGTAGACAATAAGGTGCAAGGCCATAATGAGGTAGATTCTAAGGTCAAGAGACCATCTTATTGTACAAGGGGACTGTTCAATAGTCTTATAACAACGGGATAGAAGCTGTCCTTGAGCCCGGTGGTTTGTGCTTTCAGGCTTACATATCTTCTGCCCAATGGGAGGGGGGAGAAGAAAGAATGTCCCGGGTGGGTGGGGTCTTTGATTATGTTGGCTGCTTTACCGAGGCAATGAGAAGTGTAGACAGAGTCCATGGAGGGGAGGCTGGTTTCTGTGATGTACTGAGCAGAGTCCACAATTCTCTGCGGTTTCTTGCGGTCATGGGCAGAGCAGTTGCCGTACCAAGCCATGATGCATCTGGATCGGATGCTTTCTGTGGTGCATTGATAAAAATCGGTGAGGGTCAAAGGGGACATCCCACTTTCTTTAGCCTCCTGAGGAAGTGGAGGCACTGGTGAGCTTTCTTGGCCGTGGCATCTACGTGGCTGGACCAGGACAGGCTATTGGTGATGTCACTCCCGGGAACTTGAAGCTTTCAACCCTCTTGACCTCAGCACCATTGATGTAAACAGGAGCATCTGCACCGCCCCCCCCCCCCCCACTCCTGACGTCAATGACCGGCTCTTTTGTTTCCCTGATGTTGAGAGAAAAGCTCTCCTCATGACACCATGTCACTAGGCTCTCTATCTCCTTCCTGTACTCCAACTCATTGTTATTTGAGGTAAGGCCCACTGCGGTGGTGTCATCTGCAAACTTGTGGATGGAGTTAGAGCAGAATCTGGCCATACAGTCGTGAGTGCATAGGGAGTAGAGTAGGGGGCTGAGGACGCAGCCTTGTGGGGCACCGGTGTTGAGAATAATCATGGCAGAGGTGTGGCTGCTAGAAAGAGTAGTGAGTTGATCATGGGTGACTTTGATCATCATTTAGATTGGGTTAATCAAATTGGAAATGGTGGTCACACGGATGAATTTGTATTTGTATTTGGGGTGGTTTTCTAGAGCAATATGTTATGGAGCCAACTAAGGAACAATGCATCTTGAATTGTGCAGTGAGGTATGTTTAATAACTGATCTCATATTAAAAGATCCCGGAGGAAGTAGTGATCACAGCACGATACAATTCAGCTTGAGAATGAGAAACTTGGATCTGAAACATCAAGTGGAATTGCAAAGGAATAAGGATAGAGTGGGCTAAAATGGTGTGTGCAAATAGATTAGCAGGTATGACATTAGGCTTGCAGTGGCAGATATTCAAGGAGATAATTCATGACTTCTGTTAAAAAATATATCCCAAAGAAGATGAAAGATTCATAGGGAGGAGGGGAAATGAATCAACCATGGTCAACCAAGGAGACAAGAGACTGCAGATGTTGGAACCTGGAGCAGAAAACAAACTGCTGGAGGAATCTGCAAGCCGAGCAGCATCTGTCAGGGGAAAGGAATTGTTGACATTTTGGGTTGAGACCCTGCAGCAGGACTGGTTAACCAAACAGTTTAAAGAGGATATTATGCTGAAGGAAAAAAAGTATAAGGTGGCAATAGGTGGTATAAGGTGGAACCCAGCAAAGGTGGAATAAAAAACAAGGAGAAAATAACGATGAGGTCAACGTAGTGAGAAATATGAAAATTGAAAGCAAGCTCCTCTTAAGTACATTAAAAGTATAAGGTGGCAATAGGTGGTATAAGGTGGAACCCAGCAAAGGTGGAATAAAAAACAAGGAGAAAATAACGATGAGGTCAACGTAGTGAGAAATATGAAAATTGAAAGCAAGCTCCTCTTAAGTACATTAAAAGGGAGGGAGGGGTCAAAGTGAACATACGGCCATCGAAGAATGAGGCTGTGGAAATAGTTATCGAGAACAAGGAAGAGGCAGTGTAAATAAACAGATATTTTGCAACAGTCTTTAAGGTAGAAGATACAGTAAGCATCTGACTAACTCTAACAATATAGAGGAGGAATTAAATACCATCAGCACCAGAGAATTATTTTTAGGCCAACTAATGGGGATAAAGGTTGATAAGTCTCCTGGATTTAATGGTTTGCATCCTAGACCTGTAAAATTCTCACAGGACTAGGCAGATTAGACAGAAGGGTGGATATTCCCTATGGCTGAGGAGTCCCAAACCAGAGGTCAATGCCTCAGAATGTGAGCTATGCTGTTTAGAATCAAGATCAGGAGAAGTTTCTTCACCAGAGGGTGATGAACCTGTGGAATTCTGTAGAAATGGTTACAGAGATAGTGGCTGCATTGGTTGTAATCTTCCTGAATTCATTAGATTCTGGACAGGTACTGAAGGATTGGAAAGCTGACATTGTGATATCCTATTCAAAAAGGGTAGGAGGCAAAAAGTGGGTAAATTTAGGCTGGTTATCCTAACATCTAATATTGGGAAAATGTTGGAATCAATTATTAAGGTGGTAAGAGCAGAACATTTGGAAAGTCATAATCTGGTCAAGCAGAGTTAGCGTAGCTTCATGAAGGGGAAATCATGTCTGACCAATTCACAGAGTTCTTTGGGGAAGTATCAGCCAACAAGGCTAAAACAGAAAGTAGATGTAATATATTTGGATATTCAAAAGCAAACAATAAACTGGCACACAAGAAGTTACTTCTTGAGACCTCATTGCACTGGACATGATTTACCATGGATCAAGATTGGTTAATAGCAGGAAGCAGAATGTAGGGTTAAGAGCAGCACACAAAATCCTGGAGGAACTCAACGGGTATGGCAACATCTATGGAGGGAAATGAACGGGTGATGTTTCGGGCTGAGACACTTCATCAGGGCTGGAAAGAAAGAGGGCAGAAGCCAGAATAAAAGAATGGGGGGAGGGGGATAAGCACGAGCTGGCGGGTGATAGGTGAATCCAGGTGAGAGGAGAAAGGTTGGGGGGGGGTGTGGTAGGGCTAAGAGGCTTTTTCAGGTTCCAACCAGTAATGAGGGGGTACCACGGTGGTCAGATCTAGGATGCAGTTCTTTGCAAAATATACCAAAGATTTAGAACAAAGAAGTGAATGCATTGTAACTAGACTTGCAGATAATACCAACATCATGGGGAAGGCAAACTGTGAGGACGATGCAAGCAGTTTACAGAAAGATATTAATAAATTAAGTGAGTGGGCAACAAATTGTCAAATGGAGTATAATGTGGGAAAATGTGAGGTTTTTCACTTTGGAGGGAAAAACGATAAAACTACTATTAAATGAAGAAAGATTGCAGAAAGCTGCAGCACAAAGGGACTCAGAGGATCTTGCACATAAAACACAGAAAACTAGTGTTCAAACATAGCACGTAATTGGGAAGGTTCATGAAATGTGGCTCAAGGTGGTTGGACTATAAAACTAATGAGGTGTTACTAGGACTGTACAAGTTGTAGTGAAGCCACCTCTAGAGAAAAGTGTTCAGTTTTCATTCCCCTTTTTAAGGAAAGACATTCTATCAATTCAGAGAAGGTTTATTAGGATGATCCTGGATATGAAGTGATTGTCTTATGAGGAAAGGTTGAAGAGGTTTGGTCTTTATAGATGTTTTGAAGCAGGAGAGGTGATCTTATTGAAACATAAGATTCTTGGGCAGCTTGACAAGGTAAATGCTGGGGGGATGTGTCTGGGAGTGTTGAAGACCTGAGGGCATAGTTTTAGAACATGGGATATCTATTTAAGACTGAGATGAGGAAGAATTTCTTCTCTCAAAAGGTAGTGACTGGAATAATTTTCTTCAAAAAACTGTGGAGGCTGAATCTTTGAATATCTTTGAAACTGAGATAGATTTTAATCAGTAAAGAAATGAAAAGTTATATGGAGAAGATGGGAAAGTGGAACTGGGAAAATTTGAACATATATTGTTCTAATTTGGCACAAATTGACAACTAGCTTAAAAATACCATAAAAATAACTCTGTCAGATACGTATGGAAAGACATGCCCTTTTGAATTTGCATGTTATTAGGCATCTCATCATTTTCTTGCTATAGTCAACATAATTTAACTCGTTGTTTGATAAAGTTTCGTACATATTTAACTTTTGTTAATAGATTCAGGAATCTAAAAAGGAAAATGAAAATTAAGCCTGCATTAGCCTAAGCAACAAGTCACTAAGTGTATTTGGATAACACATTGTATTTAATGAAAACTCAGACTACATTGCATCTTAGATCTTTATGCATTAAGCACTAATGTCATTAATTATTCTGGAAGGCTTTACTCTCTCTAAAAAATTGTGACTTTGTCATTTTAGGCAGGAAGCTTTGGAAACACAGACCATATAATGCGTGATCTCAACAGTAAATTGTGTCCTACCAACAATTGCAAACAAAATGGATGCAGAAAAGTCATAGCAAAGCCATTTAATCTTTGACAACCAACCAAACATGCAATTTCTGTTTCAAGTAATCTCTATTAAACTAATTTTGTACAAATGTCCTTGCTGTATCAAAGTATTAAATAGTAGCTTTTAGATTTTATTTTTAAGTACTGTCCATTGAGATCAGAGCCATGGGTCATGTTTTGCCATAATCTTTACATGATTTGTTTTTTAATAATTCACCTTTTGCAATTTGGGTATCACTGGCAAATTATTTAAAAAATAGATAATCCTTCCTAAACATGATCGTTAATACTAATATTCTGCACTTAGTCAGAATTTCTCTCTCCTCAATTATCTTAGCTTGGCCAGAAAAAATGGATACCTTGTCATATCATTGATCTGGAGACAGCCAGATCCACACTCCTAAATGTGGCATACAAAACACACAAGGAGAACAAAAGTGAGTAAAAGAGGAAATATAAATATTGTCTCGGAGCCAATACCATACTCCATCCCATATCCATTCCCAATTTTAGCATTACCTAAATTTAGCATTTACCTCTCGTTGTCTTGGTATAGCAGCCAGCATAATCAAAGACCCCACCCACCCAGGACATTCTCTCTTCTCTTCCATCGGGTAGAAGATACCCTGAGGGCACGTACCACCAGACTTAAGGACAGCTTCTACCCCACTGTGATAAGACTATTGAACAGTTCCCTTATACAATGAGATGGACTATGACCTCACGATCTACCTTGTTATGACCTTGCACCTTATTACACTGCACTTTCTCTGTAGCTGTGACACTTTGTACTGTTATTGTTTTTACCTGTACTACATCAATGTACTCTACTAACTCAATGTAACTGCACTGTGTAATGAATTCATCTGTACAATCGGTTTGTAAGACAAACTTTTCACTGTACCTCGGTACAAGTGACAATAATAAACCAATACCAATACATTACTGAACAGGTTGTTTTAAAATTCAGTAAAATGTTATTTGAATTTTTCTGGAAGCCTATTTGTGGCTATAATGAGCATATTCCTGAAGCTAAATTTCAAAAAAATGTTAAATTCTCTTTTCTTATGACCAGATGAGATAACATCAATTGCCCAGTGGGACTTCCTGTTTGTAACTATCTTTCAACACCAACACAACATTGGCAATTGTTTTCGGGTATTTCTGTGAGGGAAACAGTCACACAGAATTGTTTGCACTTTGGTAAATATTCAGCTGTATAATCTAAATTATGACTATTTTGTACAATGGGATAGAGTATGGTATTGGCTCCGAGTCCATATTTATATTTCCTCTTTTACTCACTTTTGTTCTCCTTGTGTGTTTCATATACCATATTTAGGAGAGTGGATCTGCCTGTCTCCACATCAATGATATGACAAGGTATCCATTTTTTCTGGTGAAGCTAAGATAATTGAGGAGAGAGAAATTCTGACTTGGGTTTCCTTCCAATGTCCTGGCATTTTATTGTAGAGCCAATATTTTCTCTGGGATTTATTTGTATAGTTAATAGCATAGACTTGGATGCATCATACTAAGTGGTCTAGACTGTTGGCAGTTTCAATAGTACCTTTGTTTGTAAGATGTGTCTATTTTGGCATACGAATCACATGTGTGGACAGGGGCTTGTACAGGAACTTTGAAGAGGCTCAAATATTGGTGAGGAATTTCTGTTTAGATTCTTGGAATTCCTTAATCCAGGGTTGAGTAGAGGGTATTATTGGATGTCACTGACAGAGTTAAAGATGCAATAACCTTAAATCATATTGTGTACACATTAAATTCAGGTGAATGTGTCCTTGTGTCCGTATCCAAGCTAGAATAGGGTGCCTTTTTTTCCCACATGGTTTAAATCAAGGAACTGCTGTGAAGTGCATTTTCTGCTCCACATTTGACAATCATTGCACACAGCTAAAAAAGATTTTAATCAGAGAGGTGATTTTATACATTTCTACTTTGTATATTAACACTTGGGAGCCTAAGGAAGGTGAAGTGACAGAACGTGGACATTCCTGCTTTTATTTTATATAATGATTAGTGTTAAGTGTGTGCTTCCTTACAAATTTCATACTGGAGGCCAGAAAGAATGGAACATTCCAAATTGATTGATTTGGAAATCTGGAAGCCTTGCTTTAGGTGACCTATTATGAGCACAAGAAAAAAGTGCTGGCAGAAACCCTGAATCATAGATGAGGTTTGCAACATTGGCACTAATGAAATAATGTGCTCTGATGGGTATAGATGAATGTTCTGAGTTTTCTGTGTATGAAATGTTCACGCTGTTTCTACATGAATAATGAAAATCATTCAATAACTCAGTTTATACATTTGGACTAAGGCTTTATCTGGCAAGAGTATTTCTTCAGTTTTCAGCACAGGAGCAAAGTGACTGTGATTTCAAATTCAGTCACCAGTGGCGATTGCGATGAAAAATTTCTAGCCAAAAATGACATTTGTTTATTAAGATGTCACCTTAGAAAGTGGCACCAGACCATGTTGGTGTCATTTACTAAGTATTATCTGAAGGCTTGGAAGTATACCTGGAATTCTGCAATTCTCTTGTGGAAAGGCCAGATGCCCTCTCCTGCCTGTGCTCCATCATGACTTGCTTCAACATTTCCAAATTTCCACCAGTCAATTGTTGCAAATAATAAGCATCTCCCCTTTAAGAAGTGAAAGCTTGCCAGCTAGCTTCAACTGGTGATCATCAAATTGGACCAGTTGCACAGCAACTGTGTTTTTTGTACCACATGTCTCACTCCTCACAAGGAGGCAAGAGCAGAACTATTATGTGCATCCTGAAGCAGATCAAAGGATGAGGATTAATCATGTTTCACAATCCCATTGCACATTTCCCAATGTTGTCCAGTTTGGTTTTCCTCAGCCAGCAGAGGGGAAAATTCACTGGAGGTAATCCAGCTCCAATTTTATGCAAGCTCTAGCAATCTGCCATAAATCAGCTTTGGTAGTCGCAAACCCTATTCATTTAGGACACTGTTTAAAATGTATTTTTTTCTGCCCTAATATTTCCTTTTGTTCAATGAGAAATTTTCTCTTATACAGCTCTTGCGAAGTACCATGGGATTTATTACTACATTAAAGGTGCCATATAAATCAAGATGTTGTTATTAATGCTGCCTTATTAACAAATATAGTTTGTAAATTCAGTCTTACAACAAATGCTTGAGAAACTTATTTGTATCTTAAAATGCGATCAGATGTAAACAGGTTACACTGGTTTTATTTTGCTTAGTTTGATGCCAAGCATTTGGTTTTTATCTTCTTTGCTGTACATAGTTATCTAAAAAAATGGCCATTTATTTCAGAATCTATACACATTGCAGTTAAACCTTGCACAACTTTTTGCTGTGTATGTCAAAAAATGTCCAAACATGGGTGGATGCGCCTTTCCTGCAGTCCAAGCACTTCAAAAAAAAGGAATTCTTCTGCAATATTCTTAATTAAAGATCAGATCAAACATATAGCAACAAGACTTGTTAGTTCTACTTTATTCATTTGCAACACTAAATGATCTATGTTCTATATTAAGGGACAATGTAACTGCAAGTTGTTGTTGCACAGATTATGCTCAATAGGAAGATGGACCTGTTTAGATGACTGCCCTCAGGTAAAAACATAAGTGCATAAGAGGTGCATGCGGTATATTTACATGAGAAGGAGAAGGACTGTCAAATAAATCTTTGTATTAGTGTGCTGCATTTAATGAAATGTTGAGTATTAGAACAGTACGAATAATTTCAGGACATATCTAATACTATTCCATTTCTTTTCTGGGCAAATGGAAGATAGTCCTTCTAAATACTAAAAGGCTTAATGTAATATTCATAATAACAGTAAATTATAGCAGCTTCTTTAAAAGTAATTGGGAATATTTTTCTGAGATTATCTCAGAGTTTTAATCCACCAAACATCCTGAATATTGATTTTAGTACACGTACTTATGCATCATTTATTTAAATCTTTACTTGTAATGTAGACACAAGAGACTGCAGATGCTGGAATCTGGAGCAACAAACAATCTGCTGGAAGAACTCAGCGGGTCAAGCAGCATCTGTGGGAGGAAAAGAATTGTCGACATTTCTTTCGGGGCGAAACCCAGGGTTTCAACCTGAACCATCGACAATTCCTTTCCTCCCACAGATGCTACTTGACCTGCTGAATTCTTCCAGCAGATTGTTTGTTGCTTGTGATGTATCTTGTCTGCAGTACTTCAAAAATTCAAACACATAACAAACAATGTACTCTAAGGGAGTCCATAGCTCCTGACCTTAGCCTAGATACAACTAACACTGTTGTTTATCACATGAGGAAAAATATGATATTTTCTAAATGGATTATTTTATGAAAGAACCATTCCTAGCTTTGTTGTCTCTTTGTATGGAAAGAGAGGTCACAGCACTCTGAGGTATTGCATGCTGTGTACCAACTACCACAACCTACAGATTTTGAAATAGATTTAAGATTCTTAATTTCACATTGGGGAAATAAATGATGGATATGTTTGTTTTCACATTGTGGTAATAGGAATGTTGCCAAAGCTAAATGTGAACTGGTGATTAAACTTACTAGCGAAAGGGTTGTCAAGCAGTTACACATATAATAACTCACTGGTTTGTAAATTAAGAAGACATCAAAGTCCACGTTGAAGACCAGTGAAAATTCAAGGCCTGGTTTAATACATTTCAGATTCATTTTAAGAAATACAGTAAGCTCCCATGTGCATTCTTCCTGGCATTACTCACTGGATGGTGATCAAAAGCAGGAAGCCTGAGTAAATTTTTTCCAGTCTGTAACTCAGGAATCTTATGCCAGTTACAGTACCCCTCCCACCCCAAATAAAACCATCTTGGTCCAGTCTTGATGGATCACTGCCACATCACACAAAGACATTTACCTTATGAAACACTCCACTGTGAGCTGTGACATTGGTTGAGTCCCATTCATTTTTAAATCTTGTACATTAACTTTGTCCATGTACACATCATTTGACAAATTTTTCCAGACTATTAGGTGTCTCCAGCTGCTGGAAATTTTTAAAAGGGGTGTTCATTATCAAAAGAACACTGGCTGAAGCCATGAAATGCCTTCAATCACCTGCCTTACCAGCTCCCCTCTGGTGCAAGCAGCTGGACACTTTTAACAGTTATGTCTTTCAGAACTGAGTTGAGAGACACTTAGTGCTGTCAAGTTTCTCAGAATGATGGACATCTTCACCTCCATCCCAGAATATATTCTGTGCTCTCTTTTGCCAATAGTACCTGGCAAAAATTACAATAATAATAACTACATTATTACATTTGTAATACTTATAACATTAATTCTTTAACCACATCCCCTAAATTTTGTTATGAAACAACAACGAAAGAAACACTCCGAGTCATGTGATAAGTGTTAAAAACTACTTTATTAATAACTACTTATGATAATAAGAAAAATAAAAGTAAAAATGTTAGAATGTTAGAAGTAAAAATGTTAAACCTTGAACATTAACCCCAAAACTAAACTCGTAGTGTGTGTGTGTGGCAAAGTCCCAAACTCCAAGTCCAGGAATGGTTCTTAAAGTTCAGTTCCGCAAGCCATAAGGTGAAACCTGAGCAAAGGCTTCTTCAACAACCACCGTTGACTGAAGACAAAACGTAGAGAGAAAATAGAGAGAAGTTACGAAATCCAAATGTTCCACTTTGGAACCCAAACGACGCCTCAGTGTTTACTCAGCAGTGATTACTCTACCACATCTGCCTCACCCCGAAAGGCTCTCGAATCATGGCCGTCCACACAAATACCTGTTTTCTTCTACAGGTCAACAACAAAGTGAACTCCACTGCTTTGTTCCGAAGTATCTGCCACCCCGAAAGGCCTTCAAATCGTGGCCGTCCACACAAATACCTGTTTCCCACTACAGGTTAATGACAAAGTGGACTCCACTGCTTTGTTCCAAAAATCCATACGTGGATTGTAGTGACAGGCACAGTTATTGTTTTTCATCCATCGATAGAGACTAGCAGGCTGGTGTCTCTCTCTCTTCTCCTCTGACTGACTCCTACTGTCTGCTTCAAAAACATCATTATGTCCTTATCTTCTGTTGTCGTCATCACGCCACACACACATACACACACACCACTATGCTCTATCTTAAAGGGACATTCACCTATAGTAACCTAGTCCGTAACAGCTATATAAAATCTACTAGGTATGCTCACAAGCAATTTTCATTGTGATTATTACATTCTCTTTGGTTGATTAGTGTTAGTCACCTTCACTGCCATCTCTGCATCACAAAAATGATTTTTTTTGGCCACTGTATACAACTGCATATCTTCTCTGTTATTTCAGGGCATCAGGAGTGATGTAGATATAAATGTCATGCTTTTCCATTTCTGTATTATTTGATATCATTATAAATGATCCTCAAGAGATGAACATTATTCAAATATGCTCTCATTTAGAGCAAATAACATACTGAAGTGTCCACGTTTAAGTCACAGTGGTGTGGCACCTGCTGGCACTGTTGAATACCTTGTGATGCCTCACCTTGAAATGTTGCTAATGTCATGCATGACATATGAATTGCTCATGCAAAATGATTTCCCCTAAAAGTTATAGCCTCACTGCATCAAACCACGTGTTTGTGAAGCGGTTTGACTCATGCCATTGCTGCATTGTTATTTTGCATTGATTTCATTTGATGCAAAGTTTATTATTATCTCACAATTTATATTCCCAGCTTGGTCTCCTCTTACCTTGGCAATTTGTGAGGAGGGCCTCCCATGAGAAGCAGAGAATTATGAGGGAGGTCATGTGGTGAAATTAATTATGTGCTCTACATTTCCTGTACTCTGGGAACCACCTTTACATGAGCGATTGAACGCAGCAGGAATAGATGAGAGAACATTAATGAGAGGTAATTCCATGATACCTTGATCACATCTACTTGTTGTGAATGGAGTGAAGTGTGGTGCTTTTTCTACCTTACTTCATCCATTCTGGCCCATTGTGTATTGTGACTGGGTCAATCGATGCAATGACTTAAAATGACCTTCATGTGGAACCTCACTGGATCAGAATCAGGTTTATTATTGCTGACAAATGTCGCCAATTTTGTTGTTTTGTGGCAGCAGTTTAGTGCAAGACATAAAAATTACTATAAGTTTAAAAAATAAATAAATAGTGCAAGAGAGGAATAATGAGGTAGTGTTCATGGGTTCACGGACCATTCAGAAATCTGATGGCGGAGGGGAAGAAGTTGTTCCTGAAACATTGAGTGTGGGTCTTCAGGCTCCTGTATAATGGTAGTAATATGAAGAGGGCATGCCTTGGATTGTGAGGGTCCTTAATGATGGATGCTGCCTTCTTGGGGCACCACCTCTTGAAGATGTCCTCAGTGACGGAGAGGGTTGTGCCTGTGATGGAGCTGACTGAGTCTACAACCCTCTGCAGCTTCTTTCGATCCTGCACATTGGAGCCTCCATACCAGGCGGTGATGCAACCAGTCAGAATGCTCTCCACCATACCTCTATAGAAATATGCAATGGTCTTTGGTGACATAACAAATCTCCTCAATCTCCTAATGAAGTAGAGCCACTGGCATGCCTTCTTCATGATTGCATCAATGTGTTGGGCCCAAGATAGATCCTCTGAGATGTTGATGCTCAGGAACTTGAAGCTGCTCACCCTTTCCACTATTGACCCCTCAATGAAGATTGGTGTGTGTTCTCCTGACTTCCCCTTCCTGAGGTCCACAATCAATTCCTTGGTCTTGCTGACGTTGAGTGCGAGGTTGTTGTTGCGACACCACTCAACCAGCCGATCTATCTTGCTCCTGTACACCTCCTCATCACCATCTGAGATTCTGACAACATCAGTGGTGTCATCGGCAAATTTATAGATGGCGTTTGAGCTGTGCCTAGCCACACAGTCGTGAGGGTAGAGAGAGCAGAGCAGTGGGCTTAAGCACACATCCTTAAGGTGCTGAATGATTGTGGAATTTATTGATTTAAAACTTTAGGCCCTGAAATGCCCATTTTAGGCCCATACTTACCAAATGGCAACCTGATCAGTATGTTATGTGCATCACCTTCAGCTGCTATACCTATAGTGGGATCGAGCCATATAGGTTGCTGATCAGTAGTTTAAAAGAGATCAAGATTTTGAGCACATTTGCAGAATGGAGTTGAACTGAGGGAAGTACAATTTGTGTAGGGGTCAAAATTCTTCATTTGAGGTTCCACTCATGAGGAGAAATGGAGATGAAGCTTGGCATTTCAGCAATTGGATCAAGGATTTGATCATTAATGATATACAATCCAGTGGTTCCCAACCAGGGTGACCTCCAGAAGGTTGAGTGGAGGGGTCACCAAAGATTACAGGAGTCCATCAGCCTTTCAGAATATTGGGATAATTTAGTTTAAAACAAAATCACAAAGATAAACAAAAATAAAAGTATACTCAATCCTTAAGGCTGATAGTTGTTCCTGGAAATCCCCAGGACAGCCCCAGCTCTTTAATAGGATCAGCCTGTGACATCAGGAACCCTAATGGGCAGCGTGAATTTCCTTACCAAGCATGATTATGTGAGGCTTTCATTGAGAGAGGCTGGGAACTGCTGAAAAATTCTAACTATAACTGGTTGTCGTCCTGTGACATTATTCACAAGTAGTGAAGAGCAATTCTACTTGTTGGATGGAGTAGTGGTAGAGAGTGGCAAATAATTGCACTTGGGCAAGAGACTAAATTCCATCTCCATATTAAAGTCATAAAGACTATCCTTGCATTATGTATATTTTTGATTTAACATTATTTATAGCAAGCTTGATGGTATTTTAGGAATAGATTAGTAGAATCCAACTCTTTTTCTACTAATCACTATCATTTTTGCAAATTTCGATCATTGAGTCTCTACGGTATAAAATGTTAATGCTATATTCCTGAGATACGCACTCATCACTGTTGACAGGGTGTATTTACAGTGTGACAATTTTACATTGGCAGTTTTTGTTACCAATATCAAATTATGATGGATAAGATTATTACAAAGATATGACAAAAGATAATAAGATTTTGTGTACAAAAACGTATACAGATGTATTTTTGTAATATGTTACGGATGCAGAACAAACCTCAGTACCCATTACACCAATCAGAATCACTATTTGATGGATGATGCTAACATGAGAAGATCATTAGTCGGCCTTATTAGAGTCAGCGACAGTTGTATTTTTCTAAGAATAATGATTAAACAAGGTGAATCTTCAGCTTTATCAGTACTATAAAACTGATTTTATTCTCAACGTATTTACCTCCCAAAACAGCGTGCAAACAGGAGAAGAGAAAACCAATCCATCAATTTCAATCACTATGCCAACAAGAAGAGTGCAGCAGAAAGCATGCTGGATGTCGCATTATTAATGGCAAATGCATCTCAGCTCAAAGCAGTGGTTGATCAAGGATCCAGCTTCAGTTACTATGTGCCTCTCATCATTCTCATTGGAATGTCGCTCGTATTTCAAGTTATCGTGGGCATCTTATTAATATTCATTGGTGAGTTAATGCTGAATTACATTAAGATCATTACATTTTGAACATATGTCTGTTATTTGTACACCACATGAATTCCTGATGTAGAAATTAACAATATAATGGGATGATCATGGAAGAGAATTTGTAGGCAAAATTTGTCACAAATGTTTTCGAATTCTTTATATATAAATGAATAGCACGTTATTACTAAGTGGCTTCAGTCTATCATTGATGAAGAAATTACCGTAGAACTATAGAACAATACAGCACAATGCAGGCCCTTCGGCCCACCATGTTGTGCCAACCTTCAAATCACTCCTAAGACTATCTAACCCCTTCCTCCCACATATCCCTCGATCCTAAATTCCTCCATATGTTTATCTAACAATCTCTTGAACTTGACCAATGTATCAGCCTCCACCACCAACCCAGGCAGCGCATTCCATGCACCAACCATTCTCTGGGTGAAAAACCTTCCTCTGACGTCTCCCTTGAACTTCCCACCCATTATCTTAAAGCCATGCCCTCTTGTATTGAGCATTGGTGCCCTGGGAAAGAGGCGCTGGCTGTCTACTCTATCTATTCCTCTTAATATTTTGTATACCTCTATCATGTCTCCCCTCATCCTCCTTCTCTCCAATGAGTAAAGCCCTAGCTCCTTTAGTCTCTCCTCATAATCCATACTCTCTAATCCAGGCAGCATCCTGGTAAATTTCCTCTGCACCCTTTCCAATGCCTCCACGTCCTTCTAAAAATGAGGCGACCAGAACTGGACACAGTACTCTAAGTGTGGGCTAACCAGAGTTTTGTAAAGCTGCATCATTACTTCACGGCTCTTAAACTCGATCCCACGACTTATGAAAGCTAACATCCCATAAGCTTTCTTAACTACCCTATCCACCTGTGTGGCAACTTTCAGTGATCTGTGGATATGAACCCCCAGATCCCTCTGCTCCTCTACACTGCCCAGAATCCTGCCATTTACCTTGTACTCCACCTTGGAGTTTGTCCTTCCAAAGTGTACCACCTCACACTTCTCCGAATTGAACATTACGTTGAAAACAATTACGTTGAACATCTGCTCAAACTTTTTATGAATAGGATAGATTGTGAGGAAGAACTTTTTTTTAAAAGCAGAATTCCAATTGTAAAAGCCAGTAAAATCACATTTTCAATGTGTCCCACTATTTCCTCCTTCTTCCTGAAGGCTCCCATTCACCTGAATGGTGGAGAAGGTCTTCAATTTACTGGAGCGTTCCTAGCTGTGGGACAGAAGTGCAGACTTCACCACTATCTGGAGATCAAAGATCCAGCTCTGAATTCTGCACGACATGCAGTAGGCTACCCATATTCAGTAGTTTTGCGTGGCAGCCCTAATTGTATGAATAATGGAAGCTTATAGGATTTATTAGTCTTCCATTGTACAAGATGAAACATCCTGTTACATTGCAGACTGCAAACTTATGAATTCTTTCCCATTTGATACTATAGAAGAGCATAAAGATATATGAAAACAACACCAGTGGCCATCTTTTGTAAGCACTAACAAGTTAACTAAACATTTAGGTTATTTGAGATGAGCCTGATAATCAAACTGGTTTTATTCTTTTCCTTTCTAAATCCGTGGAAGCTGAGGTCAAGCTCTACACTGCGGTTAATATAACCTCGTGCATGGAATTAAAGCTACTGTCTGAAATAAAAGCAGAAATTCTCAACAGGTCGGTTAGCATCAGATGAAGGGTCATTAACTTGAAACATTAGTTCTCTCCACATAGTTTGCCTGACCAGCTAAGTAGAGCAATTTCTGTTTTTATTTTAGATTTCTGCCATTTGAAGTTTCTTACTTTTCAAATTCTAGGGCTAGTGTCTTTTGGTCTGCACAGCTCATCACCATTATTCATTTCACGTTTAAAGGAAATCTCCATTCTATTGAAGTGGGAGCTGATTAATTGCTGTTGACAAAGAGTGGTTGTATGGTGAAGTTAAAGAAAGTGTAAAATATAATTTGGTTGCTGTTTAAAATCATTAAGCCTCATGAAATTGGTCAATATGAAAGGGTGTTTTATTTCACTTCAAATAATGTGAATGTAGAATCTTTCCAAAATGGATACATTTGCAGTTCTAAAAACATGAACACCATCAGCCTTTGCTGCACCCAAATACAGCTGCATTATAAGATAAAATGTGAAAGTACGGCATATGCATTCTCCAGTGTAGATTACTTTACCATAATGTCTACATTGTTTTTAACTGAATTGGGTAAGTGCTCTGCCCGATTCTGCTAGATAAATAAGGTTCGAGTGTTGTGCAAGGCCACAGCAGTTTCTTGCTAGCAAAGTAAACAACAACTTCATGGATTTGGACTAGGAACCAAATAAAGCATTGCTATGTTCTGATCTTGGCCATGGTTTGGGAGGCACTGGGTGGGTTTCCTCAGGGCTTGCTTGCTATGGAAGTTGGAACCCTGTTCAAAACTAATACAGTTAACAGAATCTTAACAGTGAGTCAAAAGTTCTTATTGATACTTATTCAGGTGCAAAGTCCACTTAACCCTTGGAAATTGATCCAATGACTATTTGTTTCTACAAGTAAAATATAGCAATGAAAGGGAGAAAATGCCCGAATTTTGCAGGCAGTAGTGAAGCAACAGTGCTCACAGGGGTCTTTGAAGAAAATGTCCTGCTAAGATCAAGCAATCTCTGTGGCTGGAACTCCCCCTTTGATGACACCAGTTGTTGGCAGGCATCAGTTCATAGGAATTCCTGGCATTCAGCAGCTTTGATGTCATCAAGATGGCTGAGCAGCCACTCCAGAGGCTTCTCATAATATATCACAAATTAAAAAGTACAATTTTTAAATTAACTTTATAAATATTATAAACATCAGAACATATAAATAAAATTAAAGTGAAACCTAAAATATTGTGATTAACCCTACTTTAAAAAATGTTAAATTTTCTTATGTTTTAATATAGTTAAGATAGGGAATTGCAATAAACATACATTGGGACAGAATTTGTTAATTATGGTCTGGCATGTCTCTAAGAAGCCATTTAGACCTCAAGCAACACTATCTGTGATATTCCAAGTGATTTACAAAAAGGTGTGTTTGTGAATACCCAAGCCTGCAAACTGCACAGCCTGTGGAGGATGGCTGCATCACTGACAGCCACATGTGCATGGAAACACTAACATTAATGTCAGTTTCATGAAGCCATGACGGTGAGTGCAAAAAGATTTCCCATCACCACCACTGCAAAATCTGGAACACTGTGTTTCTAAAAATAACAAAGTTATGCTCTTAAAATTATCTGGAATTAGGATGATGGATTAGAAATTCATCTGCACAATGCCACAGAACGGCCTTTCTTGGTTGAAACTAGCTTATAGCACAATGATGCAATCTTGTGCATTATTATAGACATCAGAAGTCACTAACACCATCTGCTGACTTTTGAATATGGTTTTCATGTTTGCTTGCATCGTTTTTCCATTGTTGAACTTGTCCAAGTGACATCAATAGAAGTACAGTGTCCAAAATGATGTTTCTCCATGTCTGAAAAATGACAGTCACTGTTCACTTACAAAAGAGTCAGCTTTTACGGACTTTTGGAAGGCGTAAAAGCATTACTTAAAAAACCACTCAGATTAGATCTGTATTCATGGCCAAACTGTGGCACACCACTCTACCCTCTGACAGCTGACTCTGCACACTGCTTACATTGAAGACTCAAATACTTACTCAAATACTCTGTTATAACCAAAAATATCGAAACTAAAGATAGTAAAATTGCTTATAATTATTTAAAGTGGAAAAGGGTGCTTAAAATGAACGTAGGTCCCTTGGAAGATGAGAAGGGGGAATTAATATTGGGTAATACGGAAATGGCTGAGGCTTTGAATGACTATTCTGTGTCAGTTTGCATGTGGAGAACATGTCTGACATGCCAAAGAGAGATGTTATGGATGTGATGGGAGGTGAGGACCTTAATACAATCACTATCACTAAAGAGGTAGTGATGAGCAAACTAGTGGGTCTAACGGTAGACGAGTCCCCTGGTCCTGATGGGATGCATCCCAGTGTACTGAAAGAAATGGGGGAAGTTATAGTAGAAGTGATAATTTACCAAAATTAATGGTGGAATGGTGGAAGTGATAATTTACCAAAATTCTCTGGACTCTGGGCAGGATACAGTGGATTGGAAGACAGCGAATGTCACGCCACTGTTTAAAAAGGCAGGTAACTATAGGCCAGTTAGCTTAACGTCTGTAGTCAGGAAAATGCTTGAAGCTATTATTAAGGAAGAAATAGCGAGACATCTAGATAGATGTGGGTCCATCAGGCAGACACAGCATGGATTCTGGAAGGGCAGGTCCTGTTTGACGAACTTACTGGAGTTCTTTGACGATATAATGAGCGCAGTGGATAGAGAGGAACTGGTGAATGTTGTATACTTGGATTTCCAGATGTCGTTCGATAAGGTGCAGCATAAAAGACATTCATATGGGGAGGATACATGGAGTTGAGGGTAATGTATTTTGCATGGATAGGGGATTGGTTAACCAAAAGAAGGCAGAGAGTTGGGATAAATGGGTGTTTCTCTGGTTTGCAATCAGTAGTGAGCGAGGTGCCGCATGGGTCAGTGCTGGGCCCACAACTGTTCACAATATACATTAACGATTTGGAAGAGGGGACCGAGTGTTGCGTATCTAAGTTTGCTGATGACACTAAATTGAGTGGAAAAGCAAATTGTGCAGAGGATGTGGAGAGTCTGCAGAGAGATATGGGTAGGTTAAGTGAGTGGGCAAGGGTCTGGCAGATGGAGTACAGTGTTGGTAAATGCGAGGTCATCCACTTTGGAAGGAAAAATAGAAGATCAGATGATTATTTAAATGGTGAAAGCGCAGCATGCTGTTTTGCAGAGAGACTTGGGAGTACTTATACATAAAATGAAGGTGCAACAGGTTATCAAGAAGGCAAATGGAATGTTGGCCTTCATTGCTCGAGGGATTCAATTTAAGAGCAGGGAGGTTATGCTGTAACTGTACAGGGTACTGGTGAGGCTGCACCTGGAGTACTGCGTGCAGTTCTGGTCACCTTACTTGAGAAAAGGTATACTGGCTTGGAAGGCAGTGCAGAGGAGGTTCACTGGGTTGATACTGGAGATGAGGGGGTTAGCCTATGAGGAGAGATTGAGTCACCTGAGACTATACTCACTGGAATTCAGAAGAATGAGAGGGAATCTTGTAGAGACATATAAAATTATGAAAGGTATGGATAAGATAGAGGCAGGAAAGTTGTTTCCACTGGTAGGTGAGACTAGAACCAGGGGACATAGCCTCAAGATTCGGGGGAGTTGATTTAGGATGAGGATGAGGAGGAACAGCTTTTCATAAGGACCAGTGAATCTGTGGAATTCTCTGCCCAGGGAAGCAGTAGAGGCTACCTCATTAGATATATTTAAGACACAGTTGGATAGATTTTTGCATAGTAGAGGAATTAAGGTTTATGGAGAAAAGGCAAGTAGGTGGAGCTGAGTTCACAACCAGATCAGCCATGATCTTACTGAATGGCAGAGCAGGCTCTATGGGCCAGATGGCCTACTCCTGCTCCTATGTTCTTATGTTTTTATGACATGGACAGGCATCACATGGGTCCAGGCACCACAACCACCCACAGGGACCATGTTACAGGACACACACAAAGACTCAGAACCCAATATCTTACCTGCCCTGGCGTCATGAGGAGCTGTGCTCATGTCTACTGTTCTTAGAAGCAATGATATTCAGCTTTCACACAGTGCTCTTCACTTATCTATATAGCTGCAAAAACCTCAAGTACAAGTTCACATGTGTCTCACCCACTTTCCAGCCATAGTCAAGACCATGCTCATTCTCAACCGCTTTTCTTCAGATGTTGCAGCCCACAGCTAGTGACATGTACACAAAAAAATATTGTTCTGCACTTCTGCATAGCAGAGCTCTGGATGATGGGGACTGGACCTCAGTAGATGCAGAAACCTGCTCCCTCAGCTGCAATGCACAGCTATTACTTGGCAAAAGAGAGCTAATCACATCCAAAGTGAGATTCACCTGGGTCTGTACCATCTCCCATGATAATAGTGAGATTCACCTGGGTCTGCACCATCTCCCATGATAATAGAAACATAGAAAACCTACAGCACAAGTCAGGCCCTTCGGCCCACAAAGCTGTGCCAAATATGTCCCTACCTTAGAAATTACTAGGCTTACCCATAGCCCTCTATCTTTCTCAGCTCCATGTACCTATCCAAAAGTCTCTTAAACGACCCTGTCGTATCCGCCTCCACCACCATTGCTGGCAGCCCATTCCACGCACTCACCACACTCTGAGTAAAAAACTTACCCCAGACATCTCCTCTATATCTACTCCCCAGCACCTTAAACCTATCTCCTCTTGTGGCAACCATTTCAGCCCTGGGAAAATGCCTCTGACTATCTGCCCAATCAATGCCTCTCATCATCTTATATACCTCTGTCATGTCCCCCCTCATCCTCTGTCGCTCCAAGGAGAAAAGGCCAAGTTCCCTCAACCTGTTTTCATAAGGCATGCTACCCAATCCAGGCAGCATCCTTGTAAATCTCCTCTGCACCCTTTCAATGGCTTCCACATCCTTCCTCTAGTGAGGCGACCAGAACTGAGAACAGTACTCCAAGTGGGGTCTGACCAGGGTCCTGTATTGCTGCAACATTACCTCTCGGCTCCTAAATTCAATTCCACGATTGATGAAGGACAATACACCATATGCCTCCTTAACCACAGAGTGAACCTGTGCAGCCGCTTTGAGCATCCTATGGACTCAGACCTCAAGATCCCTCTGATCCTCCACACTGCCAAGAGTCCTACCATTAATACTATACTCTGCCATCATATTTGACCTACCAAAATGAACCACTTCACACTTATCTGGGTTGAACTGCATCTGCCACTTCTCAGCTCAGTTTTGCATCCTATCTATGTCCTGCTGTAATCTCTGACAGCCCTCCATACTATCCACAACACCTCCAACCTTTGTGTCATCTGCAAACTTACTAACCCATCCCTCCACTTCCTCATCCAGGTCGTTTATAAAAAATCACAAAGAGTAAGGGTCCCAGAACAGATCCCTGAGGTACACCACTGGTCACCAACCTCCATGCAGAATATGACCCTTCAACAACCACTCTTTGCCTTCTGTGGGCCAGCCAGTTCTGGATCCACAAAGCAATGTGGGGTACCTTATCAAATGCCTTGCTGAAATCCATATACACTACATCTACTGCTCTCCCTTCATCGATGTGTTTAGTCACATCCTCAAAAAATTCAATCAGACTCATAAGGCAGGACCTGCCCTTGACAAAGCCATGCTGACTATTCCTAATCATATTATACCTCTCCAAATATTCATAATTCCTGTCTCTCAGGATCTTCTCCATCAACTTAACAACAACTAAAGTAAGACTCACTGGTCTATAATTTCCTGGGCTACCTCTACTCCCTTTCTTGAATAAGGGAACAACATCCGCAACCCTCCAATCCTCCAGAACCTCTCCCTTCTCCATTGATGACGCAAAGATCATCATCAGAGGCTCTGCAATCTCCTCTCTTGCCTCCCACAGTAGCCTGGGGTACATCTCATCCAGTCCCGGCGAGTTATCCAACTTGATGCTTTCCAAAAGTTCCAGCACCTCCTCTTTCTTAATAACTACATGCTCAAGTTTTTCAGCCTGCTGCAAGTCCTCACTACAATCACCAAGATCTTTTTCCGTAGTGAATAATGATGTAAAGTATTCATTAAATACCTCTGCTATTTCTTCTGGATCCATACACACTTTCCCACTGCTGCACTTGATAAGTCCTATTCTTTCGTGTCTTATCCTCTTGCTCTTCACATACTTGTAGAATGCCATGGGGTTTTCCTTAATCCTGCCTGCCAAGGCCTTCACACATCCCCTTCTGGCTCTCCTATTTTCCTTCTTAAGCTCCTTCCTGTTAGCGTTATACTCTTTCAGATCTCTAACATTACCTAGCTCTCTGAACCTTTTGTAAGCTTTTCTTTTCCTTTTGACTAGATTAATTACAGCCTTTGTACACCACAGTTCCTGATCCTATCATAACTTCCCTGTCCCATTGGAACATGCCTATGCAGAACTCCACACAAATATCCCCTGAATATTTGCCACATTTCTTCTGTACTTTTCCCTGAGAACGTCTGTTCCCAATTTAAGCTTCCAATTTCCTGCCTGAGAGCCTCATAATTCCCTTTTCTCCATGCATCTCATCATCTCATTTGGCAGGCCACATACTGCTCCAAGCATTTCATAGAACCTACACAACACCCTTATGTGAAAAGCTTCCTTGTTGTGGGGCTCGTCTGAATTCTCTAAGTCAGCCTATTTAACTGGATGACTTCCACAGAGTTAAGGTACCCCTTCCCCTTCGGTCTGACTGCAAATTTCTACTGCTGGTTGTCTCCCCTCATAAAACATGACCTCCAAACTAACTCTTCCCTTGTAGACATGGGGAGGGACAGAGGAAGAGAGGGAAAGAGGGTGAAATGCAGTTAAGCATACAAAAGAGGCACATGGAGAGCAGCAGAGATGGCACAGAAGGACAAAGAGACGCAGAGTAGTAGAAAAAGAGCGAGGGAGAGGGGTCCATAGAGAACAGCAGAGAAAGGGAGAGAAAAAGACAAGCAGAGCAGCAGGGACAAGGCAAAGGAGGGAGGCAAAGGGAAGGTGGGTGAGATGGGAGGCAGAGGCAGATTGTGCAGGTGAGAATGTGAATGCAGTGCTAGGAAAGGTGTTTGATGAGTGAAAATGAGATGAAGGCAAGAGCTGTAGATGTATTGGTCTTAAGTTGTGAGAATTCAACTTAATCAATCTTCTGAGATCATGAAATAAAAACAGAAAATAATGGAAATACTCAGCATGATAGGTAGTAACTGAGGAGAGAGAAGCAGAGTGACCATAAATGCCGTTGAGGTTTGATCTTAATAGGAAGTTTTGACAAGTAATAAATTTTTTTTTTCATACTGAGGAGCAAGACATACAATGACATATTACTGACAAAGACAATATTACAGTCCTAGTAAACATGGTCTCTGTGGGTGGCTGTGGTGTCTGGACCCATGTGATGCCTGTCCATGTCATCCAAGAAAAAATGTTAGATCTAAACATGGGCATTGGAAGATATTTTTGGTACAACAAATTGTTTGAGTCTTCAATGTAAACAGTGTGTAGCGTAAGCTGTCAGAGGGTAGGGTGGTATGCTGCAGTTTGGCCATGAATACAGATCTAATGTGAGTATACAACATAACCTGGTGAAACAACAGGTTTCCATTTTTCACATTTAGATTTCATTCCTGGAAGGCAGAAATGTGACCAGACTGGAAACTCAAATTAGAAGAAACTAAACTAGTCAGGTGTGCATTATAAATTCTCTACATGTATTTTTGTTTTGACCAGTCCAGTGGTTATAATATTAGAAAAACTCTCAAAATGAAAATTAGTTCCCTCAAGCAACTATCCAATTTACTTTTGAAATTATTGATTGTGTGAACATTCTCTCTGTAGCTCTTGTCTTAAAGCTAAATCTGTGCCCCTAGTCCTTGTACCATCAGCTAATGGGAATAGTTTTTTCTTTACCAACATTATTTAAAACTGTCTAATCTTGTACATCTCTATCAAATTTCCCCTCAACCTCTTCTGCTCAAAGTAGAACAACCCCAAGTTCTGCAGTTGAAACTTGTAAGTAGGATCCTCCATCCTGGAACCATTCTGGTCAACCTGCTCTGGATCCTCTAAAAGACCTTAACATCCTTCCTGAAGTGTGGTGACTAGAACTTCCCTAACCTAACTTTTGTAAAGGTTCAGCAAAGCTTCCTTTTCTGTACCCAACACCTCTATTTATGAAGTGCAGGATCCCATATGCTTTGTTAACCTCTCACTCAATATTTCCTGCCAAAATCAATGCAAGTGAACCCCGAGGCCCCTCAGTTTCTGTTCATTCTATAGAACTGTGCCATTGTGTCTACACTGCTTCTCCTTGTCCCTTCTGCCAAAATGCATCACCTGACACTTCTCGACATTAAATCCTGAATGCTTTCTGAAAATTCATGCAGACAATATCTACTGCATTTCCTTCATCAACCTACAGTGTAACTTATTAAAAAAAATAATTTTGAGTCAAACGTTCTGCCTTTTGCGAACTTGTACTGGGTCTCCTTAATTAACTCAAACCTCTACAAATAACACTTAACTTTCTTCCCTAATTATTTTTTCTAAAATGTTTTCCACAACCAGTGTTAAACTGGCCATTTGTAGTGACTCAGAATGTCTTTACACACTTTGTTGACAAGGATGTCACATTTCACACTTTCCAAATTTCTGACATAGAAAGATTATGGAAGCTCTTCCACTATTGTCAGCCTCCCTTTGCCACCTGAAATGCAAAGCCGTATGGATCAGGCAAATTATCCACTCTGAGCATAAACAGATTATTAAGTATAAACTGCCTATCAATTTTCACCCCATTCCTTACCTCCAGTATCCTCTTCCTCAGTAAACATTAATACAAAGTACTCATTAAGTATTCTAGCATTGCCCTGCATCTCTAAATTTACATCACATGCTTTATCCCCAATGGGTCCCACAATAACCCCTTATTACCAGTTTACCATTTTCATGCTAATCAAAGATTTTTAGATTCTTTTTATCTTAATTTGACTCTATTCTCATATTCTCTTTTTGCCAGTTTTATTTTCTTCTTCGCTTCCATTCTCAACTTATCATAAGAATCCACCTGACATGTATCATACCTCTTGCTTCAGCATATCCTCTTTCTCCCTCATCACACAAGGAACCCTGACTTTGGTTCCCCTATCTTCCCCTTCTGAGGGAATGTACCAACCTGAAGCACCTCCTTGAAGAGTAAGTATTGTTTCATCATAGTTTTTCCTGTCAATATTTGGTCCCAGCTAATGCCCTCTCATGCCAATAAAGTTGTTCCTCAGAAATTCTACTTTAGATTGTTCTTTGCTCTTCTCCATTTCTATTTTTAACCTAATGAAATGATAAGTACTCTGACATGGGGTGTGGTTGGCCCAGCATATTCACTAGCAACAGATAATAGGTCCAGCAATACCTCCTTAATTGGGCCAAGAACATACTACGTTTGAACATTCTTCTAAACATATTTCAGAAAATCCTCCCCTTTCTTTCCCTTAACACTAACATTATTCTAATTGATGTTTCATTAATTAAATCCCCCAGTTTCACCACTCTACAGTCTTTGCACATCTGTGTAGTTTCCCTGCATACTTCCTCCTCTTTTGTACTTTGATGATATTCTTTTGCTTCTCATTACTAAGCAAATGGATTCTGTCCTTGGCCCTCAAAGATGACCTCTCTTTCCATCACTACATGAATCACTACTTCTGTCGTGTCTCACTTTTCTCTTCCCAATTTTTCTCAACACATTGGATCTCTGAATATTAAGCAATAGTCCTTGTTGTTTTTAAAGTACACCGCATTTTTTAACTATGAGTAGATATCATACCAAATATATCTTTGTCAGTACTAAAGTGTGATAAAATTTCAGTTGGTTGTCAGTTCTCAGATTTTAATCTGCCATAATTTGAATCATAGTTCAACGATGGCACTTGATAAAAGTTAATAATTTAATGTTTTGAAGTAATGTTCATTGGACATGTTTTTTATTACTTATGAACTTTTAACTGTTTTGTTTTAATTGCTCAATAAGTTTATACTGGGCAGGCACATTAGTGTAGCAGTTAGCATAATGCTATTACAGTGACAGCGACCCGGGTTCAATTCCCACCGCTGTCTGTAAGGAATTTGTACATTCTCCCCGTGTCTGCGTGGGTTTCCTCCGGGTGCTCTGGTTTCCTCCCACATTCCAAAGACGCACGGGTTAGGAAGTTGTGGGCATGCTATGTTGACACCAGAAGCGTGGCGACACTTGTGGGCTGCTCCCAGAACACTCTACGCAAAAGATGTATTTCACTGTGTGTTTCAATGTACATGTGACTAATAAAGATATCTTGTCCTTTATAGTTAAATATGATCTGAATGACCCCAGGAAGCAAGGCAAGCTGGACATCCTCAACAACATTACCACAGGCCTAGTGTTCATAATTGTCATTGTGAACATTTTCATTACAGCGTTTGGAGTGCAGAGACCTCTTTAGCAACCTCTAAAATAAGGTATATCCGTCATCTCTGCTTTTATGTCAAGGACAAAGCCTGTACTGGGTGTCTTTGTTTGTATATTAAGTTAAAGCAATTGCTGTAAATTGCCTAAGAGATATTCAGGGATGTGGATATTCAGTAAAACTCCATTTGAATGCCTCCTGGGTACCCTCTGTACTGTAAAAATTAAACATATGTGCTTTCAGTACTTATTTTTTTTAAATTTTGGAACATCCAACTCATATGATATTTTCAGACAGTGCATTTGGCTTGGTGATGGTTGAAAACACAGGCCACAAATTCAACCTTACATATTGTCAAACATTTCTAGATGTAAGATGATGAAGCTTTGTAGTAATCATTTGTAATCAGCTATGTACTGTAAAAAAATAATTAAATTGTAATTAAAATTCTTCCTTGCACTCTTTAGCAAGGCAAAATTCATCTGAATGGAATTTACTCAGTCATTCAGAACCTGCTGCTCACAGGCACGTGGATGTTTCCCCATTCTCCCTACTCCACAAGTGCACCAACTCAGGCGGAGTTGCCAGAAGGGAAGAACTGAGGATGCAAAAATTATAAAAGCACAGAAATTAGACTCGTTAGCACTCATTTTTTTAGACTTGTTCTATATAAAAATACAAAGGATTTTGTCATCTTTTGCTACAAATGGTATACAAATTGGTATACACATTGTGTGCAACTTCATTTTCCAGGTTTATGGGTACTTACAACTTTCATGTTCAACTGAGTATCCAAATACCACAACTTTACAGTTTCATTCATGGTTTAAAAGCACACTGCTGAGATCGGGACATCTGACTGGCCACCTTCTTAAGGATAGGCTACCCAAACACCTTCCAAAGTCCATTGCCCTCTGCTAAAACCCACAATGGCTGACTTTCTTCACATTTAACAGATCAAACTCTCATGCTATGTAACCTTGCCCCGAAGGCACACACATGCCCGTCAAAGAAAATTCTATTGCTAGACATAATTCGAAAATACAGTCTCCTAGACTGCTCTGAAGTATCTTCAATGGGAGTCATGACAGATAATATGTGACTGCTCAAGAAAGAACTTATCCCATGCTCTTGTGCCCACACTGCTCTTTCCATTGAGTTTCAAGGTCACTTTGATTCTTAGCTTCTCAGATGTAGGATCTTTCCAAGTGGCCATGTCTCCTAATTTGCTGCTAATTACTCCTTTGGAGAGATCACATGGGCATGTTACTCACAGGGGGATGACTTTGTCTAGTTCAATTGACTGACATTGTCTCTGTGGCCATATATCACTCCAACCATGTCCTTCTGAGCTCTCCTAATGATGGTTCTGGCAGGTCGCCGGTCCCCCGCCGCATAGGACTCCTTCATCACACTCACAGCATTAAGCTGCACTTCTAAAACACTTTGGTTGAATTGTGGAGAGCTTTGTCTCTCTGTTGACTCTTGTGCATTGCACTTATCTACTCTTGCTGGGGAGTGTGCCTTTATCTTGACACCTTTGTGGGACTGGTCTGCAGCAAAGTGTGTGCAAGCCTGATGAATTGGCTGGATGGCCTTACAAAACAGCATGGATCATGTTTTACCATTCTATTCTGGGTACAAACACCCTACCACTTTTCTGAAGTTTTTTTTAAGTCTAATTTTGTGATTTTTTGGGGGGGGGGGGAAGCATTATGCACAGCTCCTGCTAAGTGTCCCAAAAAGGGCAGAGGTTGATTTGTAGACAGACTTGCCTTATTTCAAACCACTGACAACAATTGCAACATTTGCTATATTAAGAATTAACTTTCTACAGCCACCACTCCCAGTAAACATCAGGGCAAGAAGTCAGATTCAAGCCTGCAAAACATTCTTTGCATTGGTCTTTCTGCTTGAAGAAATTTCTGTAGTAATGTGTTGTGCTACAAAAGCAGGATAACAATCTGGTTCAACGTCATTCTATATTTGGTATGAATGTGAACCTTGATTGTTCAACACTTAGAATAAACCTATCCACAACCAGTCTGACCTCCCTAAATATTCCTGCAAAGGCTCCGCAGCAGCAAAACACACTCATGGATAAAGTACATGAGTTGAAATAATCCACATATTTCACAGTGTTTGAAAAGTCTGTGATCCTTTAATTGTTTTGGGGTTTCTCAAACTGCTAAAAGCCAATAGACTTACAAATCAGTAATTTCAGAATACATCCAGTCAAATCACCATACAGACATTGCTGGAATTGATGCCAACTTGATCCTTCAAAACTGTGAAAATGATTCCAAGTGAATTCTCCCAAAACTAATCTGGATTGTTGAAGGTTTACAATTTGGTACAAATACATCTGCTTTCATACTGAAAATTAATTAATATAACAGGCATAACATTTATCATCAACATACTATTTAAATTGGAGCTTTTAACATGAGGTATTTCATGGTTTCAGTTCAAGATAGAAGTGAACACAGATGGGAAGTGAGAAAATTGGGGAGAAGTTGTAAAAATCACTGGTCAAGTTGATGGTTAAAGGCTTCCGGAGATAGGCAGGGAAAAGGGAAAGTATTGTTGCGCATTTTCAGTGCTGTTGTGCCAGTCTAGATTATCTACTCAAATTCTGTAGTTTTTATTTTCATTGGTTCTCAGGATGCAGCTGTTACTGACAAAGCCAGCATTTACTGCCCAGCTGTGAGGTGATGAGAGACCCGTGTGGTGAAGGTGCTTGCATAGTGATGTTTGGTACAGATTTACAAGATCAATTTTAAAAGCACCCGCTGTACTGACTCCCAAATGTCAGCCCTGTCATTCGCATTAATCCTATTAACAATGTAGTTGACTGGTAAAAAGTAGAATCCTTTGTTTCTTTGTACTACTTGAGAATTGAGGTTTGCTTTCAAAATGCATGGTTCGTGCCACATCAGTTGCACCAACTACAACTGCGAAAACACTTTTTATTTCTTGGAGTGCAGAATATGGATAGGAAAGGTTTAGGGGGATGTGGGCCAAATGCGGGCACTAACTAGCTTAGAGGGACATCTTAGTCAGCATGGACAAGTTGGGCCGAAGGGCCTGTTTCCATGTTCTGACTCTAATCAGCAGCTTAAAAATTAATGATATATTTTGGGATAATAAAGGAATTTCCACTAATTAAGGGAATATTTGAATATTAAGGAAATCATTGGATATTAAATTGACTATTTCTTAAATAAGTGCTTGATGGTCAGACTTGGTGGGACAAATGGCCTGTCACCTTGCTGTATGATTCCATAACACCATAACTGTACGACTCTGTGGAAACAAGGGGTACAGAGTTAGTGCAGGAAAGTGGTTTGATATAAAAGATCAGCTATGATCTTATTGAAAGTCAGAGCAGGCCTGCTGCTGTTCCTTATGTTCCCATGTTCTCAATGTAACCAGGCTTCTGCTGAATGCAAAAGAAAATAACAATATAATCACTGGTTCTGGAATTAGCCGGGCTAATGGGCTTTTGCATTTACTCTCTTCCATCTTTTCTAGCTGATGATGAAACACAAGGAATGACAAAAGGAAATGGACACCGCATGCATCCCTGGCAGTGTCAATACTAAGAAGAAAGAGCTGTAGGAGGCCTGCCATATCACAACATCACCCTGAGCACCAGGCTTGGGTTAAAATAAATGTATCTGTTGATTAAAACATCTTAATAATTACTTAAAAAGTATTTTAACTTATTCAGTTTTACATAATGCAGCCCTCTATCATTTCTATTGTTACATTTTAAGAATAACATTGATCATCACTGGAATATGTGGCTCATAAAAATTAAGCAAAAAATATTTCTTGTAATTTATGATCAGAAGCATCTGCACCTTATAAAATAAATGTTATTTTGAGTGTTCAGAGTTAAGAAATCAGTAATTGATTAAATTAGAAATGATTAAATATGTTCAACCAACCAAAAAATGGGACTTTAAAATACAGTCTTTAAATAGTAACATCACAGAAGAATACAGACAAGAAAATACCAGGAGTAGACCACTCAGCCCTTAAAGCCTCCCCGCCAATCAATATGATCAAGGCTAATCTGCTCCAGGCTTCAACACCTCTTCTGTGTCAGTTCAACAAAGCCCTCAATTCTCTGATCTTTAAAAACTTACCTACCTCCTCTTTACCTCCATTGACCTAGCCTACACAACACTTAGGTCAATTCCAGAGATTCACCATTCCTTGTGAGGAGAAATTCCAAAGGACCTCAAATCACCATCTGCTGTCTTGTGACGTCGTACTTCGGCACTGCCTGTGGCTGTGACCCAGTGATCCCCACTCTCATAGACCCCCGCTCTTCACTAACAGCCCCAAGATCCTATGCTGTCCAAGGCTCCCTCCATCCACTCACCAGGCCCTGTGTCTCCCCACTCCCCCAGACTCCCACTCTCCTCTCACTGGACCTGTGCCCCCTGCTCTCCGAGACACCCTGTATCCACTCACTGGACCTGTGTCTCTCCAGATTCCCATCTCTGCCCACTAGGCCCGTGCCTCTCCACTTTCTCAGGGTCTCTTTATCCATTCACTGGCCTATGTCTCCATTTCAGAATGTTGTCTGGTTTGATATATCAATAGGTTGTTTCAATATGTAACAAAATACAAACACAGACCATGGCTTGCTTAAGATGTGGTCATACATTTTAAATGTTTTTTTTAGTCACTCAGGTCATTTACATAATAGGGACAAGTAGTGGATATACGGTATTTTCAGAAAATTGTTGCTTCTCTTATTTCCCTCTAAAGAGCTCATTTAGTTCTTGATGTTATATCATTCACATTTATGTAAAATGGTCCAAATCTCTGGATTTCCTTTTCCCCTTTTCTGCTCTTTGAATTTAGTTTTTACTTTGCTCTGTCTCTTTAATGGAAGATTATTTTCATATCAAAAAGCAGTCTTTTTTTTAATCTGCCTTATTTTAATATTGATGTTTAAGTTTATCTTATGTGTCACCTTTATCTACTTCCAAATTTTGTTTCCATTGAACTTAATTTTGAAAGTGAAGGACATGTTTAACACAAGTGATTGAGGATGAATTTCTGCCTTTTGGAGTGTTAGACAGAAAAGTGATCATTTGGAATGAATTATGAATAAACTAAAAACAATTTAACAAAATAATTGGCTCACTTTGGCAGGTGATGTACTTAAAATGTTTCAAAATTTACAGTTTAAAAATGTGCATAAACTGCAGTGAATATGCTTTCATAATTTCTCGTATGTTTAGGCATTAAAGTTTGTGTTCACAGTATGGCTTTTATTTTCCTTTCCCATTTATGTCTTTTTTGTTTCTTGTGATACTACTCAACCCTGAGCCACATTGCTCTGTCACAGCAGACATGCCAGAAAACTCCCTAAGTGTTGTCCCACATTCTCTGTAGCTCCATGGGGATTCAAAGTAGTTTTACCACCCAAGATTAACCACCCAGTCATTAAAATCATGTGTTTTCTAAAAGACTGTTTAACTGCAGAGCTTGCATTATCTGCTCCTCTATAGTCAAAAAAGTAGTTGCCTTCAGCATGTACAGAAACTAAGACCCAGTTAATTGTATGGAAAAGATACTGAAATGTGTCCACCTAGAAATGTATATTAAATCAATTATGTAATTTCCAGAAAGATGTTCTCAACATCTTTCACCTAAAAGGTCATCCCATTGGACAGGAGCAGATCAAATAAAGAGATTTGAACAAATTGTCAGCTGTGACTTATACGTCAACCCAAGATCACAGTACTGTAAAGGATGGCTTCATTAGTCGGCTTTTGTACTTCATTTGTGGTCTGAATCAGATTACAAAACATGTTGATTTTTAAACTGCTGCCTTACATTCCAGACTTTATTGTTTAATGTGTAAAAGTGAACAATGATAGCAACAATGGATTTGAAATCAGTTTACTGTGTTTTCTATTTTCTATCAGTATGTACTGTTTATGTTGATCATATTGCCCAGTGTATACTTAGACAAGTCTTCTGTTTATTAACAATGTTTAGATGTGTTTCTTTTTGGATAATTATATGTTAATGTAATCTATTTACATGATTTTGCTTTAACATTTCCCTTTAAAGTAAAACAAAACTGGATTTACAAAACAATGTAAGTTTTATGATATTAATGCTCTAGACTTAGAAAGTACTAAAGAGGAACTATGCATTAGTGAGGGATTGATGAACACATTCCTGCTACAATACTGCTCTGGGAGGTAACTTCATAGAATAGGCATGTGGCCCTTAAAAAATATTTCACAAACTGAAGAGAGTATTTTATGAGCATGCAATAACTTAAAATACTGTCTATAATTATAATTGACCCACGAGAATTACAGATTTTGTATGATTCCAGACTTCCTATTTCTGCACCAGAAAATGAGAAATGTAACCAGGAATTCACTTCCAGTAAGTCAAGCATGAGCACTGAGGAAATGCTGACTTTCCAGGACTGGGTGTGCACTGAGACTGTGTATAGTCTTTGAGACTGTGCACTGGCTGTAAAATGAATCAAACTGTTGTGTTCAGATAAGGAGCCACAGGTTTGATGTTTTTCACAATTATGATCAATTAATACTGAATGTTTCAATGTAGGATATTTCTATCATATTTAAAAAGAAGCAAAAAATACACTTGGATATAAATTCATTTTGACTTGACCTCATAACAGGCAATAGTGAACTGGCAGTTTCTATTACACCCCACCTCGTTTTTTATATTCATTGAAGTAAATTGAAAACAAATTCAAGAAAGGGCAAAATGGACATAACAGTACCAGAGCATGTATTTCTGTTCTACTGCCTAAGACATTTTCATAGTTCCAGTGATCTTTTACTGTATAGTTGTTGGATTCCTTTCAAGTTTGTCGTATGCTACAAATTCAGTCAGATGCATTCATATTCTGTAGACATTACTTCCGTAGGATAGAATGCAGAGTTATAGTTGCATTTTTCCAAGCTATAGTTTAACTTTTCAAGGAATGGTTACGCAACAAAGATGATAAAATAAAAAAACAAAAATAAAAATCATAAGTATTAAAACGGCAATGAAGATCCAGTGTTAGTATCTACACCAGCTACATATATTCAAAATCCCTTGGTGGAGAAATTTATCTTTTGTCAGCAACATTAAACATATGGTTATCTTGGCTTCCAGACATTTGATTCCATTCACTTCATTGACTTGAATTAGAATTGCATTTGTGGGATTAAGTACAACAGGTAACTGATACTCTTACACTTGTTCAGTACTAGGGACCAAAGGGGAATTTTGCCCCTTTTTCAATTTCAGCTCCACCTGACTGTAAAAATGTATTTGTTTTTAAATATTGTAATTCATAAATAATATACTTTCTTTAATAAAATGCATCTATTATTGTATCTCTGACCACATCAACCTGTTCTTTTTGTTTTGATTATGGATAATGCTTTACCTTAAACAACTTTCTACATATTTCCTTAGCATTGAGCAAAACAGATGTGTAAAGAACAAGCAGAGAAAAGAAACATGAAATTTTAAAGTGTGGATTTGTTCACTGTCCATTCCCTCACTACATGTGATTTCCCAGGGACAGGTTCTCCTGCCTCATTCTAAGATAAATCAAAGGGAACCAGACATCACCTCTCCAGCCATATACTTGGCATTATTTAACCCTGCCCAGAAGCCTTCATCAGCAATAATCTTACAACAGCTTAGACATTATAATTTTCCATGCATTATTTAAATATTTAAAGATACATTTGATAGAATGTCTCGTTATACACTGGCAAAAATGAAGCCGTTGGAGTAAAGAGGTACTGTAGCAGTTGTATGGATATGACATTAGCTTTAGTGAAGGAAACAGAGTTACGGTGAAAGATGGTTACTTGGGCTAAATGAAGATATGCAATGGCATTCCTCAAGGGTCAGTATTAGGACCACTGTTTTCCTTTATATAACAATAAACTAGACTTGGGTGTAGAGTTTTCAGGTGATGCAATTGTAATAAACAGTGAGGAGGACAGTAGTAGAGTTTAAGAAGATATCATGGAAATGGGCAAATGAAGTTTAGCATGGCGAAGTATAAATTATACATTTTGGTCAAAAGAACAATGAAAACCAGCATGATATGAAGTGTACAATTCTAGAAAGGGTGCATGAAAAGAGACCTGGATATAAATTCAAATATTTAATGCTGTCAGGATATGTTGAGAAACTTTTTTAAAAAAGTGGGCAGGATGTTGGACTTTATGTAAAAAAGCATAGGGTACAAGAGCAAGGAGGTTATAAAGACTGGTGGAGCAATGAGTAGTATATAACATTCACTTAGGCATCACATGCAAGAGGAATGTGAAGGTCCAAGGGAGGGTGCGGAAAAGGTTCGAGAAAATGGTCCCGGGGATGTGGAGCTTTAGTTCCGTGGATGGTCTGGAGAAACTGTGACTGTACTCCTCAGAAAAGAGAAAGTTGAGATGCACTTTCATGGAGATATTCAACATCATGAAAAGTCTAGACAGAGAGAAAAAAAGGAGAACTACCTGAATGTTTGGTGACAGCAGATTTAATCATTATTTTCAAAAGGAATCTGGAATCTAATCCCATGAAAGGAATAAAGGGCAAATATTGAGT
Source organism: Pristis pectinata (assembly GCF_009764475.1). Taxonomy (NCBI): domain Eukaryota; kingdom Metazoa; phylum Chordata; class Chondrichthyes; order Rhinopristiformes; family Pristidae; genus Pristis; species Pristis pectinata. The sequence continues at coordinate 22,476,439 of NC_067410.1, forward strand.
GAGATTTATTTATTTTACTTTGTACCTAAAGGTTCACTGTTCCATTAGAAAAGATTTTTTTTTGAAGTCTTGGTTCATGATAACTTCATAAAATGTGAATAATGATTTTAATTTTTTTTTGTAATAAAATTTAATATTATTCCACAAACACAATTTAACTCAACAAGATTAAACCCATAATGTATCCATTCTATATCTTGCTATAACATGTAGCCCACAGGATAATACCATGCTCTTTTATGTTGGAACTTGAATTATAGAGGATATTGTCTGAAATATATCATAATCTCCGGACCATCTACCTCACATATAACCAGTTTTGCAATTTATTGTTATTCCATAGTATTTAACTAATCTACAGCTCATTCTGACACAATCTGTTTAATTTTAAAAAGAACAAAATGTGCTTTCACAATGCTCCTAAATCATATCTGCATTTTGTAACAAAAAGGTTCTAATCAAAACTAAGATCTAGTGTAGTTTGAAAGATTTATTCAATTTTTCACCTTTCTACTTCTATTGTGTTGTTTGCCCTTCAGCGGGTGACCACAATGTAAGTTTTTGCAGTGGATAAATTCACAAAACAGGAAAATAAAGTCTGATACATTAGTGGATACGTATGTTGTGTTGTACTTACTAAGCTACATTGGCAGAAACCCTGGTTTTGATTTCTGATCTAGTCAGGCAACAACTGGGACATTAAATTGGCCTCAATAGCCTTAGGGTAAAGGTCAAATAGGGCTCCAGAACCTGGTTCTATTCATTGACTCCTGCTGGAAATTAAATGTCCAGATACTAAATGAGGACATGAGTTGCTTGGCTTGGAGGCGATTCCAATGTATGGTAGGGCTTTGACCTTCATATCCAACCTCAAAAGTAATGATTATTGAAAAACTGCAGACACTTTCAACTATATCTCTGGACCTTGGGAAGTGGAAGGAAGAGACAAAAGAAAAAAAAGTGAACCAGAAAAACTATTATAAGTTTATAAATTCTCTATTGAAGTTATAGTGTCAAGAGTCATATGACCTGGAAACTGCCTTTCAGCCCACTGAGTCCATACCAACTACTGAGCACCCATGTACACCAATCCCATATTTTATTCTCCCCAAATTCCCATGAACTTCTCCCATATCCTACTACTCACCTGCACACTACAGGCGATTTACAGAGATCAATTAACTTACCAGCCATCACACGTTTGGGATGTGGGAGGAAACTACAGATTCCTGGAGGAAACCCACACAGTCGCAGAGTGAATGTGCAGACTTCACAAAGAGGACATCAGAGGTGAGGACTGAACCCAAGCCTTTGGAGCTCTGAGGCACTAGCTCCAATAATTCCAAAAAAGCACAAGGTACTTAAGCCACCAGTTGAGTGAAACATAAAACAAATGTTAGAAAGTCAGAAAGTTTTGGTAGAGGAGCAAAAAAGGCCCAAATTGTTGGGCAGGGCGTTAACTCAGTACTGAAAAATTAAAACAAGGATATTAATGGAATGAAAAAAAAGGAGAAAAGACACTCCAATCACAGAAAGTTTATGGGTGGGTGCATGCCACTTTTAAATATGCAAGAAATTGCTTAATTGTATGGAAATTGTTTTATGTGTCGAAAAAAAACCAAGATTTTTGAGGGAAAAACTATGAAGAGAGAAAAAAAACAATGAAATTGAACTGCTAACAATGTAAATAGTTCTTCTGCAAGGGAGGGAAAAACTACAACAAAACACAAAAGTTCACATCCTCACCATGTCCACCCACCAGAACCTTGCTGGGATACTCTGCATTAAAAAAATAGTTGGAATGTGTAAGGTCCATCACTAAAGAGGTTGTGACAAAAAAACAATGAAATATGGTTTCTAAAGCATATGTTCAAACTGTTTTGAAAACCACTAACAAAACAGAATAGAAATTAAAAGGGGAATTAAGGTGGTCTACAGAAAGATTAGGGTCATATTCAACTAGGAGGGGAAGGTGCCATTTCTGATAGGATCAAATACATCAGTTTTTCAGCAGCCTAAATATGAGACCAACTCTGTGCCCAGATTTATAGCCCCCTTAGTATTTTGCTGTTGCATTCACCTTCATGAGCTCATGGTTTATTCAAACTTCTTTAGCTCATTGTTCAGGTCTCAAGCGTTGAAATTTAGCTAACTACCGCTTAGCTTTTCCCCGTGGTGGGGGAGGGCTATATGCTGATGGTTCATTTTTGTCTTCAGTTTGTCCATGTTTTTTTTAATCTCCCTTTTGAACTATTGCATCAGTTTGTGAACTTCTGATGTTCATTTCCATTTTCTTTCATTTTCGTTCTTCACTTCTCAATTTTTTTCCTCGATACTCCGCGCCTTCACCTATCATTTAACAATCTTGCTACTTGTGTAGAATTTGGCATTCAATACATTAACTTCCTTCAGTAACATGTGCTTTTAACTCTGCTCCTCTTTTACTCCTGTCAATGCACTGATCATCATTTCCTGAAGCTCTGAAGAAGGGTTCTGTTTGAAAGGTTAACCTGAATTCTCTCCAATATATTTGCTTAGCTGCTGTGTATTTACAACACTCCTCTGGTTTTTTTAGATTTCTGCCATTTGTGCTTTATTGACCTTTTTTTGTTCATTTCAGTAGTCAAGTTGTTCAAAGTAAAATTTGTATGTTTATAATTCATTGACAGGACATGGCTGTCTTTGGGAAGGACAGTATTTATTGTCCCTCTGTTATAGTCTTGACAGGTGGTGGTGAGCTGGATTCATCAACTATTAGTTATCTGAGTGTTTGGAAGGGAGTCTAAGAGTTGGAACCAATGTGATATGTTTTTAAGTCAGGATGGTACGTGACTTGGAAGGGAACCTGCAGGTAGTGGCATTCCCATGCACCTGATTTACTTGTCCTTTTGGTGTGATGGAAGTCATGGGTTTGGAAGGTACTGTTTGCGCATCATTGGCAAGGGTCTGCAGTTCATTGTGTGAGTGGTACACACACTGCAATCACAGTGCAATGATGGTGGCAAGAGTAACGTATGGGGTGGTGAATGGGGAGATAGTTAAGTGGCTGCTTTTTCTTGCTTGGTGTTCCTTGAGTGGTATTGGAGGTGCAGTCAGGCAAATAGAGAGTATTCCATCACACACCAGATATGCCTTAAGATTTTGGAAAGGCAGAGTCAGGAAACGAGTCATTCACAGCATACCCAGCCTCTGACATAGCCACAGAATTTACCTCATCAGTAATGACCCCAAAGATATTGATGGAGCTGTTTCAACATTGGCAATGCCATTTATATCAAATGTAGGTGATTCAACTCTCCCTAAATGGAAATGGTCATTGTCTGATACCTTTGAGGCAGGAAGATACTCACAAGTTATTAGCCCATGGTTGATTGTTGCCCAGCTTTTGTTGCATGTGGGAAAGGGCTTCTTCATTTGGTGAGGAGCTGCCAATGGAATTGGGTGTGAGATCATTGCACTTCATCAGCCGAGGGAGAGCAGTAGGTAATGATCAGCATAAATTTTCTGTGCTCCTATTTGATCTGATGCCATGGGACTTCATGGAGGCTAGAATCAAAGATGAAAACTTCCAGGCCATTCTTTCCTGACTGTATCACACTGTGCCACTCTCTCAGATTGCTCTATCCAGTTGTTGAAGTGTAAGTACATACCAAGCGATTCTTTTGGTTGTCCAGAATGTTGATTGAAAGCTATGATTAAGGTATTTGTTTTCATTTATAGTCATAGAGCACTACAGCACAGAAACAGGCCCTTCAGCCCATCTAGTCCATGCTGACCTGATCTTCTGTCTAGTTCCATCTACCTGCACCCGGACCATATCCCTCCAAACTCCTCCCATCCATGTACCTATCCAAACTTCTCTTAAATGTTACAGTTGAACCCACATCCACCACTTCCACTGGCAGCTCATTCCACACTTGCACCACCCTCTGAGGGAAGAAGTTAAATATTAATAACTATAATTGTATTTGTTTAAATATAATTGTTAACTACCACTGAATCTCTGGTTGGGCCATTTCATTGGGAAGTCAGGAGGTTTTGAGTTACAAATGGACTTAGCCAGATGAGGAGGGCTGTGTTTCTCCCTGAAGGACAACTGGTCAATGGAAAGAGTTTTTACAGCAGGTAGTAGTTTCCTGGCCACCATTACTGGCTTTGTAGGCCTGTCCTATGCCTCAATATCTACACATTTATCAATAGTATTGAGATAATGCCTATTGAAAGAAACTTCAGATGTCATTTACACAAATTGAACCTGGAAGAAGCAATGAAGAGAAATGAAAACAAGTCAATATGATGTGACTCAGCATTTTGAAGCTTCAAATTGCTTCTATTTTTAATCCCACGATCCCCATGACCTGTAAGCATAGACTAAAATATCTTGATATTATTTGATACCATGTCCTAGTTTCAGCGGACAATCCATGTCAGCTAAAATTACAATGTCAGCTGTCGGGTACATCATGGTCCTTGGGCATTAAAAGGCAGTCATGCTCAAACCCACTGATCAATAGCCACTCACTTGATTGGTAATATGACAATGGGAAATTTGAACTGTCTTTCTAAGGTGACTTGCTCTTGCACTGACAGACTGTGTCATGAACTGATTTGCACCTTGTCTTTACCAACTCGATATGGGATCAAACAAAAATCATCAAGTTTCTCCCAGGCAGCACCCCATGATTGTCTCAGAACTGTGCTGAGATTTGGGAACAGGGATCTCTTCCAATGGTGCCAAACATCTGCATGGAAAGGAGAGGAAAGAGGATGAAATATTTCCAAATATCATTAATGGGAAAACATCCAATGCTTCATTGCAAGAATTGTTTCCCTCCCTCACTATTTCAATAATGATGAACATTAGATGTAATGCTGAGATCCTAATATAACACAAAAAAAAATGTGCAAGGTAAACAAAGTTCTTGGTTCCTTCCAGTAGATCTGATTCCAGTTTACATATCAATGCTAATGTCTGTTACATCTGGTTAGAACTTGGGCAGTATTAACTTTTCTCAGGAGGCCTTCAGTCTGGTGTGAGTCTTAATGTAGCTCTGTTCAAAAATTGTCACCGCAGACATAACTGCTTGGTCAGACTGGAATTTGCTGAACGAACAGGTCCAACGAAACTTTCCAGTGTTTTTATAACACAGCTGGAGTTTTACTAGAAATAGATCTCTTAGCATTTTATGCAGAATTTAAATAAGGATTTGACTTTTCCAATCTCTTACATTGACAAGAACCTTTTTGGCATTCCCTCTATACTTCATTGCAGTGCAGCTATTTTCCCTCTTGATCTAATGTGCATTTACACTGCTGATTTATGGCCAGAACCAGTCATGAGTAAGAAGCAAGTGTTTTGTAAGTGTAAAGTTGCACACATATGTATAACATAAAAAGTACAACATTGCTGACAGAATATGTTTATAAACTATTGGCCTGTATTTTGTGGTGCATTGACTGTGAAGCAGAAAGTTGTTGACAGCGAATCCCTGCTCTTCTACACTCTTCACAGCATCAGCACAAAAACTGAAGTATATTTTTCTATATATAACCATCAGTGTATGAACCACCAGAAACATCAGACCTTGTTGAATGAGTGTAACTGAGTTTTAAATGGGGCGATAGACCATTAACTTCTGAACAACCTCTTTAGCCCTGGAAAGCTAATTTTATCTGTAGAGCTGAATTACCTCAGAATAAGTATTTCAAAGTTCCTTGGATTTTCAAAATAAAAAAATCAGTTTATGATATTTTGATGTTATTTTAAGTCATGTGTATTTCCTATCATTTACTTCATTTTCTGTGAAACGTTTAAAAAATTATATTTAAAAAATAGACATATGAAGGGTTTGCTGCGAAGTACAATTCTTTCAAATTTAATTGGCTGCTAAATCACTTTGATGACATCACTGTTGGTGGATATTTTAGGTTCCCCTACATCAGTAGCACCTGATAGGTACTCTGCTCAGGGAAGAGAAAATGCATGCCTTTGAACCTGGAGAGTTGATCAGATTGAGATCATTGAATTGAATTTGTCACTACACTTCAATTTCAGAATGTTCCTAGACCATGCATTAAGAAAGGAACTTGTCTGGGGGCTAACAAAGCTTTTTAAGGCACAGGAACCCGCACTCAATATGGCACAGAACTTTGCTATTGCTGTGGAAATAGATTTGAAGAACATGAGGAAGTTCCATACAGTGCAGGATGCAGATGTTTAAGTTAATTGTATGCTGATGGCTGCAGTAATGGCAGTAACTTTTTTATTAGGTCACATGGACGTAAATGTCAGGATAACAATTCAGTTCAACTATGTCCTTTTCTGTTTAGAGCTTTCCTGTTTAGAGTCACAGAGCCATAGAACAATACAGCATGCATACAGGCCCTTCTGCCCAATGAGTCCATGCTGACCACGGTGCCCACCCAGCTAGTCCCAATTTCCTGTGTTCACCCCATATCCCTCTAAGCCCCGCCCCTCCATGTAGCTAACCAAATGCTTCTTAAATGATTCTATTCTAGCTGCCTCAATCACTTCCTCTGGCAGCTCGTTCCATATACTCACCACCCTCTGTGTGAAAAAGTTGCCCCCAAATCCCTTTTAAATCTTACCCCTCTCACTCTAAATCTATGCTCCTTAGTTTTGGACTCCCCTACCCTGGGGAAAAGACTGTTACCATCCACCTTATCGATTCCTTTCATAATTTGAAACAGTTCTATAAGGTCGCTCCTCATTCTCCTCTGTTCCAAGGAATAAAGACCCAGCCTGACCAACCTCTCCCTATAACTCAAGACCTCTAGTCCTGGCAACATCCTCATAAATCTTTTCTGCACTCTTTAACCACGTCTTTCCTATAATAGGGTGATCAAAACTGTACACAGTACTCCAAGTGCAGCCTCACCAATGACTTATACAACTGCAAAATAATGTCCTAACTCCTATACTCAATGCCTTGACTGATGAAGGCCAGCATGCTTAATGCCTTTTTCACCACCCTGTCTGCCTGTGATGTCACTTTCAATGAACCATGCACTTTACTCCAGGGTCCCTCTGTTCCATTACACTCCCTAGTGCCCTACCATTCATAGTACAAGTCCTGCGCTGGTTTGACTTTCCAAAATGCATCACCTCACAATTATCTGTATTGAAATCCATTTGCTACTCCTCAGCCCACTTCCCTAACTGATCAAGAACACCCTGTAATCTTCAATAACTTTCTTCACCATTAATAACACCTCCTAATTTCGTGTCATCTGCAAAATTACTAATCAAGTCTTGTACATTCGCATCCAAATCATTTATATAAATAACAAATAACATGGGTCCCAACACAGACACCTGCGGCACACCACTATTCACTGGCCTCCATTCTGAGAAACAACCTTTAACCACCACCCTCTGCTTCCTACCTCTGAGCCAATTTTGAATTCACCTAACTAGCTCTCCCTGGATTCAATGGGATCTAAACTTCCAGACCAGCCTACCATGCAGGACCTTGTCGAAGGCCTTGCTAAAGTCCAAATAGACAACATCTACTGCCCTACCTTCATCTACCTTTTTGGTTACCTCTTCAAAAAATTCTAAAAGGTTCGTCAAACACAACTTTCCACACATAAAGCCATGCTGACTCCTCCTAATAAGACTCTGTCTGTGCAAATGCTGGTAGATCCTGTCCCTCAGAATTCCTTCCAGTAACTTCCCCACCACTGACATCAGGATGACCAGTCTGTATTCCCTGGCTTGTCCTTGCTACCCTTCTTAAACAACAGAACAATATTAGCCACCTTCCAGTCTTCGGGAAATTCACCACTGGTTAACGATGAAGCAAGGGCCTCCGCAATTTCTTCTCTAGCCTCCCACAAAGTCCAAGGATGCACTCAGTCAGGCCCTGGGGATTTATCAACCTTAATGCACTGTAAAGCTGCAAGCACCTCCCCCCTGGTTATACGAATATCCTCCAAAACATCTCCTCTTGTTTCCCTAATTTCTTGAGCAACCATGATTTTCTCCTCAGTAAACACCGAGGAGAAATATTCGTTAAAAATCCCACCCATCTCCTGCAGCTTGAGACATAGGCAGCCCTGCTGATCTCTAAGGAAATCTACTCTCTCCCTAGCCATCCTTTTACTCTTTATATATCTATAGAACCTCATGGGATTTTCCTTAACCTTACCTGCCAGATCCATCTCATACTATCACTTTGCCCTCCTGATTTCCCTCTTAAGAGCATTCTTAACCTTTTTATAGTCATCAAGGGATTCACTCACCCCCACCCTCCTAAACCCAATGTATGCTTCCTTCTTTTTCTTGTGCAGAACCTCAATATCCCTCATCAGCCAGGGCTCCCTGAACTTGCCAGGTTTACCCTTCGCCCTAACAGGAACATGCTGCTCCTGGACTCTTGACATCAAAATCTTAAAAGCCTCCCACTTGCCATTCATTCCTTTCCCTTTGGACAGGCTCACCCAATCAAACTCTGCTAGATCCTGCCTAATTCCCCCAAAATTAGCCCTGCTCCAGTTTCAATTCTCACAAAGTAAGACATCTTGCAGGAATTTGCAAAAGTAGGTAAAACACAATGAATAGAGATTGTAGCAGTCCACCGGTATCCACATGGCATGACCAAAATTACCATTGACAAATTACGTTCAATCTTTGCAACCCATCAGAAAATGGAGCACAATTCTGTTTCATCCATCTCAGGAGGTCAATGCCCAGCAAGGGCCCCACCTCCCCACATCATCCTGCCTTAAATGGAGAAGCAAAATAATTTGTTTGGACTCGGAAGGAGGTGCTAAAGAAACAGCTGATGAACGAGAAATTGGGTAGATCCATGTAGAACAGATTTGCAGTCTTGCTATTGATGTAGAGGACACCACCACACTCCACCACTAGAAGCACCCTGGTTGAGATGTTGATTTACCATTGACTCAGGACAAGTTTAAGCTTGATGCAGTCAGACTAAAGAGGAAAGTGGAGGAAAGGAAGTGCAGCCAAACAAGACATTCCCAGCCAAGACAGAAAAAATGACTTTTATCAAGTCCTCAGTCTTCCTTGTCAGGCATGAACATCCAGATAAGACCTGGGAGAAGTCACTGAGGTAAATAGAGACAGAATTACTTGCTGAAAGTCAACAGAAAGCTTAGGAAGATTCACATTAATCATTTGTGAATTGCTCATCATTCCCAAAAAAAAAATTGACGAGTTAAGAGTCGCAAGATGCTGTCAAGGTAGAACATGAGGAAGCTGCAGATGAAGTGGTGAGAGAAAGCCCAAGAGCAGTTGTACTGGAACATGAAGCCTGTGTCCATAATGGATAATGGAGAAACATCAGTCACTTCATCATTACTGAAAAGGTCCCAGAAAATGAAAGGACCTCAACCCACAAATCTGTAAATCTACTTTTGTAGATATGTGTAACTATTTTTTTCCGTTAAAAGGGAGCAATATTAGGGAATGTGATATTGGTTGTAAAAGTGTAATTGTTGCTTTAACTCGGTTAACCTCTAATTACAGTGTCAACTGGAAGATTGCTCTCTGAGTTGCAACATTGTTTGTAGAAACACCCAGAACTTCACACAGTAAGCAAACTGAAAACACAAGTAATCATATAATTTTCACAGGAAATAAATATTTTAAGAATAAATTATTCACAAATGGCTTTTCCTGAGTCCTATAGCTTGAAAACTGGGCCACAGGAGCTGGTAGTTTTACTCCACCAGTTAACTCTGTGTCATTATGATCAGGGAAATAGTAAAATAATTGAGAACAATAACAAAATAATTAAATAGTCTAAGCAAAGATTTTCCTACGAATGCTTTTAGTGGGGACATAGGGAGTCATCTCAAAGTACTTGAATGAATGACTTCACTGGATAAAAGATGAATCCAGCCTCAGCATTGGTTGAGCGTGACGTTTGCCAGTCAGTGGCTTAGGTGACAGGTGAACATCCCATGATTAGGTCGAGCTGACCCCCAGTTTTTCAGAGCATGAGGATGAACAACCAAAAAGCCCAGCATTCTAAAGGGATTCCAAGGAAATGACATGTTTTAATTCTCCCAATGTGCTCTAAGTAACCTGCAGCCCAACATTTTTAGAAACTGTATTTGACTTTACCAACATTATGTTGGTAAACTGCATGGATTTGATTGCTTAATATCCATTTGCCACTCAATCTAAACCATGTGAGGAGAGGAAAGAGTTGGGGGTGGTGCTGTGGAAAGAGATAGGATGGGGCAAAGCATCATAAAAATTGATTTGGAGCTTTCTGCACTCAGTGGAGACCTGGGGTTGCAGAGGCTAAGTGATGGGGACAATTATGGTGAATGTTACCCATGTGGGATGAAAATGAATGATTTGGGGTTATTATCACCTGCACCTCTTGGAAGGTGATCTGGCAGAATTCATTAGAAAAATACAAGTCCGCCAGTTTCTATAATGGGTAGATGATGCACTCTGCCAGTGGAAGTGAGTTACCCTCCGCACAGGCAATTCTCAGTTCAGTTTGGGATTTTCTACCTTAAATGCTCCCTGCGGATCGGCAGACAAAACTTTGAAATGAAAATCAGAAAGAATGCTGAATGGATGGCTCATTCAGAACCATTTAATCTGCACTCCCAGTGAAGCTGAGTTTTAACCCTTGACGTGCTTGTCTGTAAGTGAAGCAGATTATCTCCAGTGCATCCCCACATAAACCAAGGTGTCACTCAAACATGAAGTTCCATTATTGGCTCAGTCACAGACTTAAGAAGTTTTAGAGTGATAGTTGTGGACATCAGGTACTTGTGAGGGAGGCACAGACCACTTCTCCTCATGCAAACTCTTTTAAACCTCTGTCCGATGTGATTAAACTCAGTGAAATGGATTTAATATATTTTCCCACCCTCAGGGTATATTCCACAATGTGAGTACAAATCCTATTCATTAAACAATACTGACAGAATTAAGACAAATGCTATCGGCAATGTTATTTAATGCAATTTGTTCAGACATAAGAAGAACCTGATAGATCATTAATTAAATTCATTAGCAAGTAAAACTATTCAGTAACTTAAACCGCAGCACACAATCTTTGGTAAAGTCCACAGATTTTGATAAAGTCAATGGAATTAAACTAACAGTTAGATTTAATAAAATTCCTACAAACAGAACATGTTGCTAGAAAGAAAAGGCTTGCCTTAAATATTGTCTTTCATGGTTTTGGGAACTTCCTGTTTACAGGCAATGAATTGCTTTTTGAAATGTAGTCACCCTTTCAATGTAGGAAACATCATGGGCAATCCTTTCAGCAAACTTTCACAAACAGCATTGAGATAATGACCAAGTAATCTGTTTAACCATTGTTGAGGAACAGTAAATATTGTTCAGATCACCAGAGACAAACCTCCTGTATTTGTGTAGTGTCAGGCACAGGATCTTTAAAATTCACCCGGGAGGCCAGAAGTTTCATTTTATCCTAAACACTCCATGTCTATCAGAGCAGCATGCCTACTGAACTACACCATTAGCCACATGTAGTTTCACTGCTCTGAATCAAATTGTCTTATTTCCTTTCAAATTGCTTATTTTGCTTTTTGTCAATCCATCTGCTTATCAAAATGCCACATGTCACATTTAAGCAGAGGAACAGAAAATATCTTGGTTCCGTGCATCTTCCAATGCCTCTTTGAACACCAGCAGCTGGGAGGTGATCCATGCTGATCCCGATAACTCTCCTTTTAGAGAGATGGAGTCATACAGCAAGGAAACAAGTTGTTCAGCCCACTGACCACCGAGTACGTTATGTACACAAATCCCATTTTATTTTCTCCACATTCCAATCAACTCCTCTGAGATTCTATCACTCGCCTGCACATTGGAGGCAAGTTACAGTGGCCAGTGGCTACCAACCCACACATTTATGGCATGTGGGAGGAAACCAGAGCACCTGGAGGAAACCGTTACAGTCACAGTGAGAACTTGCAAGCTCTACACAGAGAGCACTGGAGGTCAGGATTGAACCTCTCTCCCTGGAGCTGAGAGGCAACAACTCTACCAGCTGTGCCATTGTGCCACCCCTCTAGAGGATAATACATCTCTCTATAGTAACATAGTTGAAAGTAGGAATTCGGTAGGCCCACCATTGACACGTGACCTCTTGATGTTGCATTCACTAACAACACTACCCATCAACTCCGGAGTGTAGGATAGTCCAGATTTTCTAATTACTGACAATTCCGGGAAAGAGGTTTAGTTGAGAATTTGAACAGCTCAGGTCTAAGTTAGAAATCAGAACCACAAAGATAATAAGATTTGGATTACTACCTGAACCACATGCAAAATGGCATTGTGGTAATAAGATCAGGGAGTTGAATGCATGGCTCACAGACTGGTGTGGGAAAAGTTCAGGGGCACTGCCAGCAGGACTGAGGAAAGAGGCTGCAGGGAAACGCTTCACATCAGCAATTTTATAACCTTCGCCACCAACTTCCACCCTGCCTTTAAACTCACCTGGACTATTTCTGACACCTTTCTTCCTTTTCTGGATCTCTCTGACTCTATCTCATGAGACACACTATCCACCGATACCTACTATAAACCTACTGACTCTCACGGTTACCTCGATTACGCTCCTCCCACCCTGCCTCCTGTAAGGACACCATCCCCTTCTCTCAGTTTCTTTGTCTCTGCCTCATATGCTCTCAAGATGAGATTCTCATCTGAACTTCTGAAATGTCCTCCTTCTTTAGGAAACATGACTCCCCCTCACCATAGCTCTCACCACTGCCCCCCTCCAATCTTTCACTCCGCTGTCTCCACATCCAGCACAATATCCTTTGCCGCTTCTGCCATCTCCAACAGGATCCCACAACCAACCACATCTTCCCCTCTCCATCCCCTGCATTATAGACCACTCCCTCTCTGACACTATGGTCAACTCATACCTTCCCACCCACCCCTCCCTGTCCCCTGGTACTTCCTCCTTCAACCATAGGGAGGTCCCTACACCTCTTCCTTCACCACTATTCAAGGAGCTAAACGGCCCTTTCAGGAGAGACAGAGATTTGTGTGCACTTCCTCCAACCTGGTCTTTTGCATTTGGTTCTTGCAATGTGGCCTACTCAACACTGGCAAGACCAAACATGGACTAGGCTGTGTCCACAATGACCATCTTGAGCTTCAGGTTGCATGTCATTTTCCTTTCCCATTCCCACAATAACCTGTCTGTCCTTGGCCTTCTCCATTACAAAGTTGAGGTCAAATGCAAGCTAGAACAGCACCTCATGATCCGCTTGGGTAGCCTACTGTCCAATGGCATGAAAGGTGAGTTTTCCAATTTTAGGGAACCCACTTCCCCTGTGTTCCTTTCCCACTCCCATCAGTCTACCCAGGGTCTCTCTCCCTTAGTTCACCTTATCCATCCCTGTCCCTCCTTGTTACCTAGACTCATCACCACCCCCATCTGGTCCCACTGGCCCATCACCCACATACCTATCCATTGGGGTCTCTTCCCTTTTCAGTCCCCATTACCCACCCCCCAACCTGACTTCATCTGCCCTTCATTCCCCCCACTAATTTAGTTCCACCCATCACCTATCAGTCTCTGTCTCACCCCTCCCTCTCCTTACTTACTAGCTATCTTTCCTCTACACTCTCATTCCTGGTGTCTGGGCTTATTAGAAATGTGCTGCAATAATGGTGGGCAAAACTAATTTTTACATGGAGATAAATTGACAAAGGTTGTACTTGGGACTGTTTCTTGGATCAACTGGGGACAGGGTATTTTAGATCTGGTCATCTAAAATGAGACGTTTAATTATTGATCCCTATGTGAAGTATGATCTCAGAAAAAGTGATCATAATATGATGAATTTCAAATTCAGTCTGACAGTGAAAATCTGAGAGTTTTAAGCTAGAGTAAAGGCAATTACAAAGCCATGAAGGCAAAGCTGGCTAAAAAGGATTGGGCAAATATATCAAAAGGGAAGATGGTGGATAAACAGTGGTAGACATTTAAGGGAAAAAAAAGGTCATCAAAAATATATTCCACTGAGAAATCAAGATTCTGTGAAGGATGATCTGTTGAAAGTTATGTAGGGTATCAGATAAAAATAGACATTGTTGTGAAGGTTAGTGGAAGGCCACAGCACTTGAAAACATTTGGATACCAGCAAAGAATGACTAAAAAAGAGAGGAAACAGCACAGAATAAACTAGTACGAAACATAAAACCTGAGAGTAAGAGCTCGACAAGTACGTAACAAGGAAGAGGGTAGCTAATTAAACATCTTCCCTTAAAGGATGAGACTGGGGAATTATAAGTGGAAATTAAGGAAATGGCAGAGTCTTTAAAAACGTATCTTTTATCTGTCTTTACAGTAGAATGCACTGAACACGTCGTAATAATTGTGGACAATCTGGGGCAAATAGAAGGGAGAAACAAAAACAATCATTTCACTGGAGAAAAAATAAAAGAAAACTAATGGGACAAAAGGCTGACAAATCCCCTGGACCTGCTGAACTATATCCAAGCTCTTTAAAGAAGTGGCTGCAGAGAGCATTGGCTTTGATCTTTCAAAAGTGCCTACATTCTGGAAAGAGCCCAAAAGATTGAAAAACCATTAATGTAAGATCTCAATTCAAAAAAGGAGGAAGACAGACAGCAGAAAACTATATAATTCGAATGCACAGGAATGTAAGAAGCTGCAGGGTATAGTGGACTCAGCCCAATACATCACGGGCATATGCCTGTCCACCATCGGAACAGTCTACATGAAGTGCTGCTTCAAGAAGGCAGCATCTATCATCAAAGAGCCCCACCATCCGGACCATGCCATCTTCTCAAAGCTACCATCGGGCAAGAGGTATAGAAGCCTAAAGTTCCACACCACCAGGTTCAAAAACAGCTACTTCCCATCAACCATTCGATTCTTGAACCAACCAACACAATCCTAATCTCTAGAGTATACCAACACTATGATGACATTGATCACTTTGCACTAAAATGGACTTTGTTTTGTTTTGTTCTAATTGTGTTCTTTCTTGTAAAATTGTGCATAATTTATGTTTAATTTATGTTCTTCTTGTGAATGCTGCTTATTTAATGTTATGTGCCTGTGATGCCGCTGCAAGTTTTCATTGCACCTGTACATTCACGTACTTGTGCATATGACAATAAACTTGACTTTGAATTTGACTTCTTACCATTTAGCACAACATCTATCATAAAGAACATGCTGGAATCCATTATTAAAACAGTAACAAGACATTTAGAAAATCACAATACAATTATGCGGGTTTAACATGGCTTATGAAAGGGGAAAGCAAAATATTGCAAATGCTAGAAAACTGAAATAAAAACAGAACATGTTGAAAATGCCCATCAGGTTAGGCAGCACCTTTAGAGTGAGAAACAGAGTAAATGTTTCTCATTGATGACCTTTCATCTATCTAAAATATTACCTCTGTTCCTCCTTCCAAAATACAGACTATTTCTAGCATTTTGCATTTTCACCTCTAGAAATGAAATCTGGCATTGCACTTTTTATGGTCCAACATACCACGATTCCTGAAACACTTCATTCCAAGTTAAGTCAAGTTGAGTTCACAAGAGATTCGGCAGTTGCTGGTATTTCGACCAACACACACAAAATGCTGGAGGAACTCAGCAGGTCAGGCAGCATCTATGGAGGGAAGTGAACAATTGACGTTTCAAGTTGAGTTATTTCATGTGCACAAGTACGGTGAGGTACAGGTACAATGAAAAACTTGCTTGCAGCAGCATCACAGGCACATAGGTACAGACAGACAACACACAGAATATAAACTTTACATAAATTATACAAGACAGTGAAGAGAGAGAAAAATAAAGTATGCAAAAACAAGATCTAAGTGCAAAAAACAAAGACACAATCAGAGAAAAGTGCATGGTGGTGCAAAAGGTGGTACATAGTGTTCCATTGCTGAATTAGGGTTAGGGATGTGTAGGTCGGTTCAAGAACCTGATGGTTGTGGTTTACCCAATTTATATTCTTATTACCCAATGAATAAATAGCATCTTTATTATTCCTACTGAAATAAACCACATCATGCTTTTCAAATGCAAGTCTGTCAATGGCTTCCTGTATCTTGATACAGGTCTCTACTTTATTAGTCTTACCAATCTGTTATAATTTGATACTTTCCATTTCTTCCATCTCACCTTTCTTAACTTTGTCCTGTTTTGCAGCAATCCATTTTGCTGTTTATTGATCCACATGATCTGATCTTTAACACAACGCTCTTACATGACATCTTATGAAAACAGAAAATCCAAGTTTACTACATTCGCCTTGTCCCTTGTTTTACTCTTTTATTACTTTTACAAAGAATTCAATAAAGGTGGTTAAACATAAATCAAAAATAGAATTGCAGATGTTCTACACAAGCTGAAATCCTCAGTCAGTTAGGTGGCATTTGTGGAAAGCTGTTGCATAAAATAGTTGGAGATCCAATATTATAGATCTTATCCAATTTTCTGATCAGACAAGCTGAGTGTACATCCATTTATTAGGTGAACACCATCAGATGATGACTTCATTGCCCCATGCTGACCAATAGTCCAGAGAGCAACAACACTCAGCTTTAGAATAGTTGCATCAGGTTATCTTTAGTATATTGAAGCAGGTGTAGCGGTTGCTACCGCGGAATAAAACAAGACTCTACTCGGAGGATTGCCAAACAGAACTGGTTTATTTTCCCGCCTTGCGCGGGCCCCTTAAGGGAGAATGTTCCCGCCCAAAACAACCAGCAATGACGTAAGTCCTACGTCATCAGGACTTTCCCGCGCGCGGGTTCTCCCCGTCGCTCGGAAAGACGAGGCCCGCCGCCATCTTGGGCCTCGTCGCTCCGACGCTGCGCGACCCGACTGCCGAGCCGGTTCGCCCGACTAGACGGTGAGTCGCCACACAGGTGACATTTTGCAATTTAACATGGTCAATATAGTTAAAATTTCCCAAGAAAATCCAACGGCAATTTGTAGACTTTCTGTTTGGTGGCACAAGGTACGACAATTTGGAGAAGCATTCTCAGTAAAAACAGTTTTCACCATTAACCTCTGAAATGACTGTATTTTAATTATTACACAATTATCACAAATTGCTGATTTTATTTTCAAATCCATCTGGTCTTGTGTATTACAGTAATTGTTACATTATTAAGTATCTAAATATACAGTTGCAAGTGACTCATTTCAAATTGTAACACATTTCAAAAACATCAAGAGACTGGACTAAGGCAGCTTCACAAGATGATTCATCTGCCTGCATCATAGGATGAATTATACTGCCTGACGGTGCACAGCACACAGCATTCGACCCCTCTCATCAATACTTCGTCTCATTCCCTCATTCCATATCACATAACCCAAGCACAAAAGGGAGAACAAAGGATTTTAAATGCCTGCCAACATTTCAGGAATTCTTCACCTATACCAGACCTTTGACAAAGAAAATCTGGTTTCTTACCACTGGCAGGTAATTGTACACCAGTGCCCACAGTAAAAATAACATGAGTGTAAGGAAAATAAATGCAGCACGTCATAGGTATTAAAGTTGGAAATGACAGCACAGGGTTAATTTTATCATTGGCTTGTGAAATTGATGGCATCCCAACAAATAAAATACAAATACAAATAGAAAATTCTGGAAATATTCAGCAAGTCAGCCAGTATCTGTAGAGACAGAAACAAAGTTAGCATTTCAGATCAATGACCCTTCATCAGAATACAAAAACGATCCATAGGTTCTCATCCAGTTGAATGAAGTGGGAGGAACTGCTAAAAATCTTGGTTACACTTTTCAAGTTCTGCAAAAGCATATCTGCATAACAAAGAGTATTATCAATTCCGGTACCTGAAGTAAACCAAGAGCTAAAAAGTGTTTTTAGAACTTAAAATGTCACATTAACCCCAACTTATTTCCCTTTGTTAGATTCAGTTGCACGTTAATGAAACAAATTCATCTGTTAGCAAATGATTCACTTTCTGCTCGGAATTATTACACAGATCACATTATTCAAAACCTGATGGAGAGCATGGTTCTCCATGAATGCCATATAAGCAGGTCTCTCTGTGAAGGAACATCCCCATTTCCACTCCTTGTTATCTGATTCTACTGTACGTATGGTACCCCAACAGGAATGTTCCACACTGATGCTCTCATTCATCTAGGCACATAGAGACTACAGACATTGCCAGCTGTTATTATATTCAAGGACTTGTACTCCCATGTAATATGCCTCAATTATAGCTCTTATAGCACAGGACCAACTTAATAAGTCTTCTAAGGTCAGAAGGCTCCCATAACATCTAATAGTAAGGTCCCCTGCCTTTTATACCCGTGTGACTTGCAGCCTTCTAACATGTTACATTCATCTGATGTACAAGTGAGTGCAACATGTTCTTGATTAACTTTACACTTGATTACTCCCTTGCTGCCTCAAGCAATATGCTCTCCTTATTCCCAGTCTAATGTCCACAGTCTCTTTGGTGCTGCTGTTTAATAAGGCAAGTAGCAGAGGTAGAACTACCAACAGCACAATCTTTATTAGAGACAGCCAACTCTCAACAGCAGTGGCCAGTGCAACAATTTATCAAGTCAAATTGCATTAACTTGGACCTTAAACGTACACTAACCCTCTTATTTACCACAGCCTCCTTACCTGATTTGGCTACATGCCACCAGACCCAGAGCAATGTGTTGGATTCTAAATATCCTCTGAAGTGCCCTAACAATTCATTGCAGTCGGAAGCAATTGGGGATGTGCAATCAATGTTGGCCTAACCAGTGATGACCATAATATGGGAAAGAACAAAATAAATACAAGGTTGCTGAACCACTTCCACATCCTGTTGAGTAAGTTCAGTACCAGCAGCTTGAAGATGTTTTAATTTTCTCCACAGAAATTATGTAGGTTGGGGCAGAGCCTTGGTTAACAGCAAAATCAATGAACCAGATCACTCCCAATCCCACCTGCTGCTCCAACTAACTGGTTACACTATTCCCATAGGCACACTTATTTTCTGTGGGCCCGTGAGTCCAAATGTCCTCCAGGCCTCACTGTTGTGTTGTCCCATGAAGTGGTGTGGACTGCAAGTGGGGATGAGGCCTCAAGCAGTGGATCCCAAGGCTCTGCTCCAGAAAGCCCTGCTGACATTTTGTTAGCTATTGTCAATGGCCTTTGGACTGCTTTTAAACATCTCTAATGATAAGAGTTATTTAAAAAGAGTTCAAAAGACTTTAAATATTGTAAAAATTGTTTATAAAACTAACATTTACTTAAAAACCTATTTAAGTGATGGAAACTAATTAAAATAGTAAGATTTAAGAGGAACATATAAAAAGCAGTGGAGCAGAAGGACAGATGGACTGGTGACTTCTGCACTGCAATGCACAGGCTAAATCACACTGCAGCCAGCTAGCAGCCCTTAATAGAAAATTGGCTATTGAGTTGTACAATAGTGCCCAATCATTCTTTGTCTTCTGCAGCAGTTACACACAGTTTGCCATTATTATTCTGATTTATTTGCCTACCTGCTATGGTGAGTGAGAGGCATCTGATGTCAATTACTGTGGCTATAATTACTGTACATTCTGCCACTAGGAACACCTCACTGTAACTCAACACTCCCTCAAACTGCACTGGCAGAATGACAGGGTCAACACTGGTTTACAGAATGTTTTTTCTTGGGCAATCTCATCTTTGCTGAAACACAGTTTTAAAAACATCAGCCTGTTGATGTTAAAAGTACAAACGAAAGTCAACATTTTTTGAGGTTGGACAAGAGTGTCAGAGCAAATTCCTGGAAATGTGATGCATGGGTGGAAAAAAATCTAGACCAGAAATATACCAACAGGAAAACTTGAATAATCGTTTCTACATTGCACTGCTAATGGAAATATTAGTACTAATAATATTTGAATACTTGCAAATAAACTTTTCTAGTGGATCAGTTGGTTTATCCACATCACACAGCCCATGATAGTCCCAAATTCCTGCCCATTTTACTGAACTAACTGATCTTGACTTTGCACTATAAAGTGGTCATAACTCACTGAGTGAATCCATTTGTTGTGGGCCTTGAGCTCAGAGAATTGAGGAGGTGTGGTCACCAAAAGCCACAAACTGAGAGGTGGATTCTGGCAATGTTGGATTTCAGTAGAATTTAGAGGAAGGTCCAGGGTTCGTAAAGGTCTTCAGATGAGTTGAGAGTAAGTTTTGGCAGCTTTTTATCCTTCATTAACTCCCTATTCCTTTCAACAAACAGTTTCCAAACTTTTCTGTTCCGCTGGGAACTATCATCACACATTTCAAGGTCAGAATCTCATGTCCATCATCGAAATTGAGATGGAAAATAATTGTGGCTGATCTCTGAAAACCCAGTTTCTGCCAGGAACCACAGATAAAACTCCACACCATGATTTATTTTTAAAATTCTTCTACATGGCAACGGTTAGACAGCCTTTGTACCTCCCTCATCTGCATCATGCAGCCAATTGGAATTAGAGAAAGGGAGATGGAACAGTAGTCTTCCAACATCGTCTGCCTGATACATGGCAAGCATATAGCTGGGAAACATAGCCATCTAATCCTGTTTAAAAGTTACAGACCACTTATTCTGTATTTGCACAGTGATTTAAATAACAAACACACGACACTTTCGTCTACTGCCAAGAAAGCTGTTGATGTCCATCTAACCTTGTTCCAATAAAAGCATAAACATCTCATTTCAGGCTGAGACATGGGAAATGGCCATTTTAAGTGATTACTGCATACTTGTTTTCTTTCCTTCCAGGGATAACCAACAGTGCATCACCATCTATTCATGCTGATTATATGGGTTGGAGAGCTGAGCAGTGGGTAAGTGGTTACTCTGCAGTGTGTGTAAAATGCTGTTAGTTCTTAGCTCTTACAACCATAGAACCATAGAAAACTGCAGCACAGAAAACAGGCCATTCGGCCCTTCTAGTCTGTGCCAAAACATTATTCAGTTAGTCCCATTTACCTGGCCCCAGCCCATACCCCTCTAGACCTCTCTCGTCCATATATCTATCCAATTTACTCTTAAAAATTAAGAGCGAGCCCGCATTTACCACATCAGATGGCAGCCCATTCCACACTCCCACCACTCTTTGAGTGAAGAAGTTCCCTCTAATGTTCCCCGTAAACCTTTCCCCCTTCACCCTAAAGCCATGTCCTCTCGTACTTATCTCTCCTAATCTAGGTGGAAAGAGCCTACTTGCATTAACCCTGTCTATGGCCCTCATCATTTTATAAACCTCTATCATATCTCCCCTCATTCTTCTCCACTCCAAGAAATAAAGTCCTAACATGCTCAATCTTTCCTTATAAGTCAACTCCTGAAGACCCGGCAACATTCTTGTAAATCTCCTCTGCACTCTTTCAATCTTGCTGACATCCTTCCTGTAGTTCGGCAACCGGAACTGCACACAATATTCTAAATTTGGTCTCACCAATGACTTATACAACCTCACCAAAACATTCCAACTCCTATACTCAATACTTTGATTTATAAATGCCAGGATGCCAAAAGCCTTTTTTACAACCCTGTCTACCTGTGACTCTACTTTCAAGGAATTATGTATCTGAACTCCCAGATCCCTTTGTTCCTCCGTGCTCCTCAGTGCCCTACCATTTACCGTCTATGTCCTCCCTTGATTTGTCCTTCCAAAATGCACACCTCACACTTGTCTTCCTGAACATTGCATTGGCTTACTTTCTGTAGCTAGCACCACAAAATGCATGGTAGGTAAACAGCATCAGTTAATGGGAAGTATTTTTTTTAATCCAGCGCACCTTTAGTTTTTAAGTTATTTATCAGTTGAAGCAAGTTTTCCTCACTGAGGTGTCCATCATTTATAAACTATTAATAATCATCTTTCAAATTGTTCATGCAGTTATTAAAAGGTAAGATAATAAGACAGCAATATGTTATCTTTAAGTTTCATTATTCAAAGGTTTTTGTTTTACCCATCAAGTTGAGAAGACAGTGGTAAACATATTTTCAAAGCAACTGACCTCATGGTCCATTTGCTTTAGTACAGAGCCATAAAGTGTCATCCAATTAATTTGTGACATCCAACAAGTAGAACTGATAAAAAACACATGAAGTGCAGAAATTTATATGAAGGATGATGGTTGCAAAGTTACACAAAATTAGGTGCCTTCTCCATGCACAGGGTGTGGGTAATTTTTCTAATTTTGCTGTAATTATTTTACAACAAAATCAACCATATCACCTGCCATGACACACATAGGACATAGAACAGTAGAGCACGGGAACAGGCCCTTCGGCCCATGATGTCTGTGCCCACCACGATGCCAATCCAAACTAATCCCATCCCCCTGCAAGTGGTCCATATGCTTCCATCCCCTGCCTGCTCACGTGCCTATCTAAATGCCTCTTAAACATTGCTGTCGTACCTCCTTCCACCACTTACCCTGGCAGCGTGTTCCAGGCACCGACCACACACTGTGTAAAAAAATTGCCTTGTAAATCTCCTTAAAACTCTTCCCCTCTCACCTTAAGGATATGCCCTCTAGTGTTTGACATTTTCACCCTGGGAAAAAGACTCTGAAGGTCTACCTTATCCATGCCTCTCATTATTTTATATACTTCAGTCAGGTCACACCTCAGCCTCTGACACTGAGAAAACAATCCTTATACCTAATACTCTAATCCAGGTAACATCCTGGTTAACCTCGTCTGCACCCTCTTCAAAGCCTCCACATCCTTCCTGTAATGCAGTGACCAGAACTGCATAGAATGCTCCAAATGTGGCCGGACCAAAGTGTCATACAGCTTGTCACATGATTTCTCGACTTTTATACTCAACGCCCTGACTGACGAAGACAAGTATGCTGCACACCTTCTTTACCACCCTCTCTGCTTGTTCTGCCAAGCAAATTTTGAATCCACTCTATCAAGTCTCCATGGACCCCATGTGCCTTAATCTTCTGGATCAGCCTACCATGAGGGACCTTGTTGAATGTTTTACTAAAGTCCGTGTGTACAACATCCACTGCCCTGCCCTCATTCAATCATCTCCGTTGCCTCCTCAAAAAATTCAATCATTTGTAAGACATGACTTTCCCTGCACAAAACAATCCTCACACGGGGCACTCGTTTAGGGCGGCACGGTAGCGTAGCGGTTAGTGCGACGCTATTACAGCGCCAGCGATCGGGGTTCGATTCCCGTCGCTGTCTGTAAGGAATTTGTGCATTCTCCCATGCCTGCGTGGGTTTTCTCTGGGTGCTCCGGTTTCCTCCCACATTCCAAAGATGTACAGGTAGGTTAATTTGGGTTTAAAATGGGCTGCGTGGACTCGTTGGGCCGGAAGGGCCTGTTACCACGCTGTAAATAAAAAAAAAGTCTACCTTTTCCAGATGTGAGTACATTCTATCCCTGAGATTCTTCAATAATTTCCCTAACACTGATGTAAGGCTTGATGGAATATAATTTCCTGTTTGTCTCCATTGCCCTTCTTAGACAGAGGAACAACATTGGCTATCCTCCAGCCTGTGACTAAATAGGATACAAAGATCTCTGTTAAGGCTCCAGCAATCTCCTCTTTTGCCTCTCTCAATAGCCTGGGATGGATCCCACCAGGCCCTGGGATATCCACCTTAATGTTCTTCATAAGCCCCAGCACCTCCTCCTCCTTGATATCAACATGCCCTAGAATGTCAGCCTACCCCTCCCTGATCTTGCTATCATGTCCTTCTCCTTGGTGAATACCGATGCAAAGTACTTGTTTAGTACCTTGCCCACCTTCTCTGGCTCCAGGCATAAATTCCCTCCTTCGTCCTTGAGTGGTCTTTTCCTCTCCTTAGGTTACCCTCTTAATTTTAATGTCTATATAATATGCCTTGGGATCATGAGTAGTCCAACTTGCCAAAGGCATTTCAAGGCCCCTTTTAGCCCTCCTGATCCCCTGTTTAAGTTCTCTCCTGCTTCCTTTATATTCGTCAAAGGCCCTGTCTGATTTCAGCTTCCTAAACCTTACATATGCTTTCTTTTACTTTATGACTAAATTTGCAACATATCTCATAATCCAAGGTTCCCAAACCTTGACATCCTGGTCTTTCTTCCTCAAAGGAACATGTTGGTTCTGAATTCTAACCAGCTGGCCTTTGAACAACCTACATATTTCAGATGTAGACTTACCCAATAACAGCTGCTCCCAATCTACTCTGCCCAGCTCCTGTCTAATATTGTTGTAATTAACTTTTCCCCAGCTTAGGGCTTCCCCCTGAGATCCAATCTTATCCTATCCATAGCTATCTGAAAACTTACCGTGTTATGGTCGCTGTTCCTGAAATGCTCTCCCACTGAAACACTGATCATCTGGCCAGGCTCATTTCCCAATACAAGGTCTACTATAGCTCCTTCCCTGGTTGGACTATCTACATACTGTGTCAATGATACTCAATGAAAAATAACTTTGATCCGTACAATTTTGAGATGCAATGGAAACCTTTTGCACACTAAATGTGCTGACCAAACAGTATGTTAAAAGTAGCCTCTTTTGCAGCATTATACTCATTTTACCTGTCTGGTTTAGAGGCCACTGGTACAGAAAGGAATCTTTAATGCCTAAAGCATGCTTCACCTTTTTGTGTCAAACATTCAGAAGGTGACATTAAGCGATTGCATTTCTTCATTCTAGGCTTCTGTAGCTGTGAAAATACATTGGGAAGATTCACACATTAATTATTAATAGTTTTTTTGTATGTGGGCTTTGCAGGCTGAGCCAGCATTTAATTGTCCATCCCTAGCTGCACTTGAGAAGGTGGTGGTGAACTGCTGCAGTCCTTGAGGTGTGGGGACACCCACAGTGCTCTTAGGGAGAGAGTTCCAGGACTTTCATCCACCGACGGTGAGGGAACAGTGATATATTTTCCATGTCAGGACAGTGGGTGGCTTGGAGGGCAACTTCTAGATGATGGTGTTCCCATGCTTTTGCTGCCCTTGTCTTTCTAGCTGGTAAAAGGTGCTGTGTAAGGAGCCTTAGTGAGTTGCTGCAGTGCATCCTGCAGATGGTACAAACTGTGCATCGGTGGTAGAATGAGTGAGTGAATGCTTGTGGGTAGGGTGGCTATCACAGGGGCTGTTGTGTCCTGCATGGTGTCCAGCTTCTTGAGTGTTGATGAAGTTGTACTCACCCAAGCAAGTGAAGAGTATTGTTTAATACCGTTGTTTAACACCTCTCATCTTCAGGCAATGGAGGCTGCAAGTAAGCTTGCACTATTGGTCATTTATAATCAATTTAATTTTCTGATTAAACATCGAGTACATACGCAATTTTCCTACATTCATAGCTGTCAGATACTTGGTACAATCTGTTTGCTTAACATTCCACAGGGGACACCTGGGCCCACACTGATGCTAAATAACCTGTGTAATGATGATTAGCTAGATTGTTGGTGTAAGTGCTGCTAAAAGGTATGATTATACTGGATTTTACTCAGTGTGACTCCGCATATAATTCGCGATGCAGTGTCACACTGAGTGAAATGCAGTATATAGCGCAATGTTTTATCGGGCTTGAATATTCATTATTTTAAATAATGTATGCAGATATCAAAAAGCCTCAATTGCAGCTTGCGAGCAGCCCTGTCTGACTCAGTGCAGGCCAAAAATCAGGTGCAGAATTCGGCTTTTTAGGTCTGTCTGGAATGTTCATTGCAAGAAACAGCTTGGAAGAAGCAACGAAGACTGAACTGTCCAAGGGTAAGAAGTTTAATTTTTCTAAACTTGTTTTAGATAAAAAGAGACCAAAATGGCTTGCGGTTAGAATCAGCTGAATGTCGCTGACTCAGAGCTAACAGTTACTTAGGCAATCAGAGACAGCAACCGTTCACACCTCAGGAACTTACAGACTCCCATGCTTGTGTTGCTGAACATTGTGTTGCTGAGAGCTTCAGAGGGCACATGCCGGTGTGCCTGACTGCTTTGTTGAGTCCACTGGACTCGCCCTCCCGCCCCCCCCAACTTTATGTGTTAAGCTCTGGCAGATGACTGGCATTTTCATTTATTTGAATGGGTCGCTGACCCAGTGGGAAAAGCTGCTTTACTTTTGCGTTTTTAATTATTTGTTAATGTTCAATGTGTTTTAGTTACATCTTTTAAATATTTAACACTTTATCCAAATCATTTTGAACAGTTGTAAAATGTCTTTATCAGAGGTATTTACAGCCAGCACACTGTCAAAATCCTGTTCAGGGCATTTTGGGAGCTGGATCTCAGGATGTGATGCCTGAAACACGTTTCTCACACAGAGCCTGCCTCACCTCGGGATACCCCAGCTGGATAAGCAGCCCTCTAACCTGGAAAAGGAGTGGGCAGGTGGTAAGTCCAAGCAGTGGGCTGATCCAGAACCATACAGCCCATAGTCTTTCAAGCACTTTACAGCTTATGAAGTGGCTTGAAAAGTCATCAATGTTGCAATGTGGAACATTTTGGCTATTAACTGTATATTTTACGAAAGGATTGTATTTAAATAAAGTGGTTATACTTCCGATGTCATGCCCACATTATCCATTTCTTTAAAAAAATCTGAAGTAGCAAAAAAGAATATGAAACTGAAGCATCTTTGCATATCTTATTCTGTGTTGTTCAGAACAAGAGGTTTTATATTAGCCAAATAAATAATAATCTGATTTAACAATATTTCACAAAGACCTCTTTAATTTGTAAAGAAAAGTCTGTTATTTTTTGGTGTATCTTTGCAACTCTCACCTGCAACAGAAACTAAATAAGTTCTGAATGTATAATGTACTCTGGCTCTGTCAGCAGATGGTTATGATAACCATTGACTATAATGCAGAATGTGTCATCTTCACAGCCCATAGATCATCAATTTTCTACCAACTGGTGCTAGATCATATGTGAAGGATATTCTACAACTAAGACGTGACAGTGGAGCACCTTAATAATAATGTGAGCTGAAATTATGTTATTATAATGACATGATAAAAGGTGGAAGATATAATTTTCCAATATTATGGACATGGAAACACTGCACTTCCATTTTTGCTTCAATTTTCACACAATGTAAACATTCTTCCAGGAAGTTCCAACATAATGGGGGTTATTTTTGATTATCTTCCTCTGATTTCTAACCAAAAAAGCTGAAAATCAGATCAGTGCCCTAATAATGCCACAGGCCCACCTGATGTGGACCTCTAAGTGGAGAAGAAATCTGCCTTATATAAACAGTTGAGATTATATAAACATGCAAATTGGTTACCTTAACTAGTCATAGAATGCCCAACACAATTTTCAGGTTCAACTTTGCATAATATTTTGATTGGCAAAACCAATAGTTCTCTGAGATACTTCACTCACTGAAAAGCCTTGTAAATAGTAGGAAGGCCCACAGAAAAAACTCTCTGGTCTATTCAAGACATTCCTCCAGTTTGCCCCACTCTACAGATCAGCTCAATGTAATACCCGAGTAATTTTCCATCAGACTACAACTGGCAAGTTGTAATGGGGCATTGCTTGAGCAGCATCAAACAACATATGCACTATAAATGGTCTGGTCATTGGAGATTAGTTTGAAGTTTCAAATCCGTTCTGACTTCCTCACAGGATTTCAGTTCATTTCCTTTTGGGGGGTGGGGGAAGGGGGAACGTGAGTGGTGGTTATAATCTGAATTGCTGACCTCAAAGTTGGGCCTGCAAGGGAGTAAAATGTCTATTCCACAACTAAGGAGCTTGAGATTTTTTGGAAAAATGTATGAAACTATGGATGGAGGACAGAATGTTACTGGAGCAGGGAATTAGAATAATGGATGAGTCACATTGCTGTGTATTAATTTGCTCTCTTAAAGGCATGGTGCTGAGTATTGAAGTGCTCTCCAACTGGGGGTAATAACCCACACCTTTAGAGGCAGGGTGCTGAATATTAACATACCCTCACAGGATGATGAGTATTAAGCCACTCTCTTGTAGATACAGTGCTGAATACTAAGCTGCTCTTTTAGAGACATGGTGCTGACCTGAGTTTTAACCTGTTTTCTCAGGGATATGGAGAGCATTAGAATCAGTTACTATAAATTACAGAATAAATAAATAAATAGTGCAGGGGTAAAAAAGGAATAATGAGGTAGTGTTTATGGGTTCATGGATTGTTCAGAATTCATATGGCGAAGGGGAAGAAGCTGTTTCTGAATCGTAGCGTGTGGGTCTTCAGGGTCCTGTACCTCCTCCCCAATGGTGGTAACTAGAAGAGGGCATGCCTCAGATGGTGAGTGTCCTTTGTGATGGATGCTGCCTTCTTGAGGCACCACCTCTTGAAGATCTCCTCGATGGTGGGGAGGGTTGTGCCCGCGATGGAGCTGGTTGAGTCTACAACCCTCTGCAGCCTCTTGCGATCCTATGCATTGGAGCCTCCATACCAGGCCCTGATGCAACCAGTCAGAATGCTCTCGACCGTAAATCAATAGAATTTTGCAAGAGTCTCTGGTGACATACCACATCTCCTCAAACTCCCAACAAAGTATGGCCACTGGCATGCCTTCTTCGTGATTGCATCAATGTGTTGGGCCCAGGACAGATCCTCTGAGATGTTGACACCCAGGAACTTGTAGCTGCTCATCCTTTCCACCGCTGATCCCTCAATGAAGACTGGTGTGTGTTCTCCCGACTTCCCCTTCCTGAGGTCCACAATCAATTCCCTGGTCTTGCTGACACTGAGTGCGAGGTTGCTGTTGTTGTAAGTCAGCTCTCACAAAGTGTAGAAAACGAGAGCCCTTTGCTAAGTGAGCCACACATGCACTACTTTGACTTTCTCTCAGATATTTAAATCACACCTTGATTCAGTACCAGAGCTCAAATGTAATGTCATTTCCTCTGCTATCATTTTTATGCTTGAATTAAGCAAACCCAGTGGTCTGAGAAATATTGTATTTCCTATCCCTTGTACAATGTACTGTTGATACATCATCTGCTGAGATGGCTGATCCATCTTAGCCTTAGTCTGAGGTCACAGCATCTTAGAAGCCAGTATTCAATTGATTTCATTCATTCCACATGGTATAAAGAAAAACTTGAGTGCACTGGATATGGAGACTGCAGAGCTGACGTTTTGTGATCCGGGGATAGCTATGTGTCAAACCAAGCTGACAGGGTACTACCACAACATGAGCATCGACTAACAAAATGGAGAATTGGTTGGGTATGTCCTGTCCTCAAAGGTTACAAACTTCAAGCTTCCTGTAGTTATTGGTGTTATTGTAATCAGGGATCACAGCTTATTCTAACTGTGAATAATCTATCATTATACAATATATTATTCAGAAAACCCAGGCAGATTTGTTCATGGTATGCAGTTTTGGTGTTTGCAACACAATCCAAAATTTAGCCAAAGTTTGGCATAGATCTGTCAGTAAATTACTACTTCACAAGATCACAAGATCACAAGATAAGGGAGCAGAAGCAGGCCATTCAGCCCATCGAGTCTGCTCCAAGGAAAAGGGAAAAAGAAATGGGGTGGGAAAAAAAGAAGAGAAAAAAAAAGAAAAAATCTATTCTAATCCCATTTGCCAGCCTTATCCCCATATCCCTTGATACCCTGACTATTTAGATATCTGTCTATCTCCTCCTTGAATACCCCCACTGATCTGGCCTCCACTGCTGTGCGTGGCAAGGAGTTCCACAATTTCACCACCCTCTGGGTAAAGAAACTTCTCCTCATCTCTGTCTTGAAACTGTACCCTCTAATTCTAAGATTGTGCCCTCTGGTCCTGGACACGCCCACCAAGGGAAACAGCCTAGCCACATCTACTCTATCCTTACCTGTCAACATTTTAAATGTCGCTACGAGGTCCCCTCTCATCCTTCTGTACTCCAGCGAGTACAGTCCAAGAGCCGACAAACGCTCATCATACTTAAGCCCTTTCATTCCTGGGGCGTGCTTACGTCAATAGAAGATAAAAGACGTAATGACGTTGTAGAAGAAGAAGAAGAAAGAGAGAGAGAGAAGGGAGAGAGACACCAGCCTGCTAGTGTTCTCTATCGATGGATGAGAAACAATAACTGTGTTTGCCACTGAAATCCATGTATGGAAGTTGGAAGTAATCCGGTGGAGTTCACTTTGTTGCTGACCTGTAGAAGGAAACAGGTATTTGTGTGTGGACGACCACGATTCGGATGCTTTTCGGGATGAGGAAGTCACTACCGAGTAAACACTGAAGTGTCGTTTGGGTTCCATCGTGGAACATTTGGATTTCGTATTTACTCTCTCTATGTTTCTCTATGTCTACATCTTATCTTCAGACAACGGTGGTTGTTGAAGAAGCCCTTGCTCATGTTTCACCTTATGGCTTGCGGAACTGAACTTTAAGAACCATTCCAGAACTGGGAGTTTTGGACTTTGTCACACACACACGACGAGTTTAGTTTTGGGGTTAACGTTCGAGGTTTAACATTTTTGAATTCTAACATACTAACATTTTTACTTTTATTTTACGTATTATCATAAGTAGTAATTAATAAAATAGTTTTTAACACTGAATCATGCTCAGTGTGTTTCTTTTGTTGCTGGTTCATGACAAAATTCTTTATTTATTTACAAGATGTAAGCCTTACTGGCATGGCCAGCATTTCTTGGCCATTTCAGAATTGTTCTTTGCACCTTCTTGAGCCACTAAAATTCTTGTGGCGAAGGTACTTCCAGAGTACTACTGGCAAGAGTTCTTGCACTTAGACCCAATGACACTGAAACAATGGCTGTGTAGGATAATGCAAGGAGAACTTGTAAATGGCAACATTCCTAAGCTCTTTCTGCACTTGTTCTCCTAGGTGGTAAAGTTTGCAAGTTTCAGATGTTCTTTTGAAAAAGTCTTGGCGAGTAAGTTGCTGCAATTGATTTTTGACTATGACTGCAGTTAGTGAGTGTGGGTAGTGGAGGGAGTTAATGTTCAGGGTATTGGATAGGTGTTACTCCAACAGGCTGCCTTGTCCTGGATGGTGTAGAGCTCCTTGATTGTAGTTGGCACTGCAAGTGGAAAGTATTCTGTCACATTTCTGATGTACTTTAGGAATGTGGAAAAGTTCTGGAGTGTTGGGAGCTGAGTTACCTTATATAGCATGGGTTTAATCCTTGCTGTCTGTATACCACCGTGCTGCAGCCTCTGATGTGTCTGCCCCAGTGAAACGTGACATATCCAGGAATTGTGATGTGGGATTCTGGGACTATCAGGCTCATGGTTGACTCCTCTGTGGAACAATTCTCCCTATTAAGACAGAACTTGCTGGATTTTTGTGAGAACTTTGCGAGGTGCACTGGACTGGGTGTGCCTTTGCTGAGTGTGGTGTCAATGTTGTTGCCAGGTCTGAAGTAAGAGGCTGATTCAGTTGATTGGCTTGCTTGGCCATTTCCGAGCACAGTTTGGAATCAACCAGGCCCAATCAGGGCAGCAGATTTCCTTTTTGAACAACATTAGCGAAACAGTTCGGTTTTCACAGTCTGGTGATCTTGTAGTTACCACTACTGAGCCTAATTTCTCCTTCTAAAATCTTCATTATATAGTCAACTGAAATTAAATTTTCCAGCTACCACCATGTGCTTTGAACACGTCTCCATATTGTTAGTCCGGGCATAGAATAATGTATCAGTTTTAACTTTGCTTTCAAACCCTAGAGCCGGTATTGATATTCTGTGTTCTATTATTGGAACCATATGAATATATTCTGAGCTAATAGGTCACACACAGTCTCAGGAAAGACACTGAAAGTGCTAATGCTGTGACGTACAACATACGGCCTGTCAGATGTTTGTTTCTGGCCCACTTGACCGGAAGGTCTGGGTGGATGCTGCATGTTTATCCAGAACCCTCTGGTTTGTGGCGCAGTGTTTATAATGAGGAAAAGGAACAGCTGGAGTAACTTGGGAGAAAGCCACTGAAGAATCTACATTTTCCCAAAAACAGTTTGCTGTTGGAAAATTGCACAATGTACAGCAGCACAAAGGAATTGAATTTCTTTCAATATTTTTCACAAATTCATTTTCCCTGTACTGTTATTTTAATTGACCACTGCTACATGGTTTCCATACACTATATATAAATATTTTTTTTAAGTTCAAGGATGTTATAGAATATGGTACTTCTAAAAATTTGCACACTCATTTCTTAAGATGGTTTTAATACTGAACACAATAATTTGGAGACCATTCAGGGTTCTGTTCTACAGTTAGCATCAGGTTTTCTACTGCAGTTTATATTGTTGTAAACGTTTAGCTCACTCACGGATATTGCTGTGAGGTATTGCCTGCACAGTTGCAGCAAAGATGTCTTCTGGCCTTCAGAATGGCGGTAGAGAGAACCAAACAGGTCAGCAACTAATATCTCTTTGAGTAAGTGACTGAAAGAAGCAGGCTTTATTCTGTTTTCAAATAAGCATCCAACTTCTTCCCCCAAAGAAACATGTTGCTCAAATGTGATACTGGCCATGCAGCTAAGTTCAAAATACTGAAGCCAAGGAAGGTTGCTTCCACTTACAGTAATATGTAATTGAAAATATAACTTCAGCAAATCCTGCTGCAGGGGTGAAACCTTTAGTCATGCCTGATTAATGGTTTCAAATTAGTTATTGAATCATACCTATAACAGAATCAATTTCAAATGATGGAAACTATGGAATAGAGTGGGAGTTGCTGGTGGTGTGGTTGTTGGAAATGTATTGTCTTAATAGGGAAGAAGGTGAAATAAAGTTTTCCTATAAGAATTTGGATCACTTCATGTAGACATGCTGATCGAAATTGTATTGGTTGAATGCAAGATCTTAAATTCAGAGATGGATGCAAAGATATAAATGTTTTAATAGAAAATGATTTAACTAGAAACAGCACCTATAAGATCTGAGACTAAGAAACAAAATACTGAGTAAACACTTCATTAGAATTTTTATAAGTTCCACAGGCACTGAAGAATATCAGTTTTCTTCTAACTTATAATTGCAAAAACTTGGAAGGGATTTCCATGAAAAGAAGTTAAGATGGGTGATTATTTGGTAAAAAATAAATATAGATGTGTGATTAAATGGAGAGGAGGTAAGAAGAGAAATTTGAAGAGAGTTTAAATGAATGAAAGTAAACTGTAGGCATACAGTACTTTGGATGAGCGTATTTAATTTGAAAAGCAATACATATTTCAACATCAATGAAGGGATGTTGATTAGACCAAAAACCCAGACTGTGGAGTCTCCAAGACTGCTAAGGGCTTTAAATAGATAAAATAATTTACATATAAAAAGAGCAGTCTTGACTTCTTTAGCTGAAGTAATCTGCTGTTTACCAATAAAAAAAATTGCGAATGTTGGAAATCTGAAATAATAGATAAAATGCTAGAAGTTCTTGGCAAATTAGGCAGCATCTGTGGAGACAGAAACAGAGGTAATGTTTCAGGTCAAAGGTCTTTCATCAGGAACGGAAAATATAGTTTGGCTCTTAAGACCTCGGGTTTAATCTCTCATTAAGCCTGCTCAGGGCCAGTGATGGATTGAACCCAAGGCTTTCATAGCAAATGTTCATGACTTCTTCCAGGGTCCTTCTTCAGTTCTGATGAAAGGTCATTGACTGGAAATGTTAACCTGTTTCTCTCCACAGGAGCCACCTTATCTGCTGAATTTCCAGCATTGTATATTTTTACTGTTGTTTGTTAACATGATGACTTTTAATGCATATGTGACACAATTAATGAATAGAGCAGCTGTAAAGGCATGTTAGAGGTGAAACAGCTTGGATGAGTGTTTGTCTAATACTTTCCTACACTTCAAGATTTCAAAAGCTCTCTGTTGTTGCTGTGTTAGTTCTGAGCCACAATACTGACTCTTTGAATGGCAAGCTGATATAATTTTCCTTGAAAGCATTCCTTGCACTGCTGCCAAAATTGCTTCATATGCTCTAGGAATCTTAAGTTAATCAAAGTGACAGATGCTAACACTAATGAGTAGAATGTCTTGTAAGAAAACATTGACTGCCTGGTTAAACCTAAGTAGGAAAGTGTTTGCTTCACTTTTGTAAAACCCCAGCTGTTTTTCCCTTCCTTATTTTAAATTGAACAATAGCACCCCCTAGTGCTGACCTGGCTGCAGGAACCCCACTTGGTGCTGATGAGGGAGTGAAACAAAGGCCTTTCCAGCAAGTTATATGGCCTCTTCTGGACCAGTGTCATACCAGTGAAAGTGATGTTGACTGAATGATCTGTATAATTACGATGGTTACCTTTTTTGCTTCCTTTATTCCAGGCAGGTTGTAAAGCAGAGGGGATTTTATCTATTGTCCAATTTGAACATAAGAAAAGGAAGCAAGAGTAGATCATCTGGTCTCTCAAGCCTGCTCCATCTTTCAATAAGCTTGTGGCTCATCCTGCTCCTCAAACCCACTTTCCTGCCTAATCCTATATCTAATAATCCTCAGTGTGCAAAAACATTGAAATTGCTATCTTGTCAGGCAATAAGAGTACTTTGAATATCTTGACTTCACATAAATTTTGCATCATGGATATGGGAAAAATTAAAACAATTTTGTTAAGAATATTGAAGTATTTTAGAAACACAGATGACAACTATTCTGTGACACTTCAATATCAACATTAGAATAGATTCATCATCACACATAATGTCAGGGTCTTTAGGAATATCTCTGTATGGACATATCTCTATATGGACACATTGGTTTATTATTGTCACATGTACTGAGGTGCAGTGAAAAACTTTGTTTTGCATGCCATCCATACAGATCATTTCACAATATCAGTACACCGTGGCAGTACAAGGGAAACGCAATAACAGAATGCAGAATATAGTGTTACAGTTACGGAGAAAGTGCAGTGCAGGTGGACAATAAGGTGCAAGGCCATGGTAGATTGTGAGGTCCATCTTATCATACAAGAGGTCCATTCAATAGTTTTATAACAGCAGAATAGAAGCTGTCCTTGAGCCTGGTGGTACTTTTTTCAAGCTTTTGTATCTTCTGCCCAATGGAAGGGAGGAGAAGGGAGGATGTCTGGGGTGGGAGGGGTCTTTGACTATATTGGCTGCTTTTCCAAGGCAGCGAGAAGTGTAGACAGAGTCCATGGAGGGGAGGCTGGTTTTTGTGATGTGCTGAGCTGTGTCAACAACTCTCTGCAGTCTCTTGCAGTCCCAGGGAGAGCAGTTGCCGTACCAAGCCGTGATACATCTGAATAGGATGCTTTCTATAGTGCATCTATAAAAATTGGTGACAGTCGACAGGGACATGCTGAATTTCCTTAGCCTTCTGAGGAAGTAGAGGCACTGGTGAGCTTTCTTGGTCATGGATTCTACATGGTTGGACCAGTACTGGCAATTGGTGACGTTTACACCTAGGGACCTGAAGCCCTCAGCCATCTCCACCCTGGCACCATTAATACAAACAGAGGTGTGTGCTTCGCCCCGCTTCCTGAGGTCAATAACCAGCTTTTTTGTTTTGCTGACATCGAGGGAAAGGTTGTTGTCATGACACCATGTCATTAGACTCGCTGTCTCCTTCCTGTACTCCGACTCATCATTACTTGAGATCCATCCCACTACAGAGGTGTCACCTGCAAGCTTGTAGATGGAATTAGAGCAGAATCTGGCCACGCAGTCATGATTGTATAGGCAGTAAGGTAGGTGGCTGAGGACGCAGCCTTGTGGGGCGCCAGTATTGAGAATAATCTTGGCAGAGGTGCTGCTGCCTATCCTTACTGATTGCGGTCTGTTGGTCAGGAAGTTAAGGATCCAGATGCAGAGGGAGTTACTGAGTCCCAGGTCTAGGAGTTTGGAGATGTGTTTGTTTGGAATTATGGTACTGAAGATGGAGCTGTAGTGAATAAATAGTAGTCTGTTGTAGGTGACTTTTCTTCCAGATGCTCCGGAGATGAGCGTAGGGCCTGGGAGATGGCATCCACTGTGAATCTGGATCAGTGGTTGGTGAATTGTAGTGGGTTGAGGTTGACTGGGAGGCTGAGGTTGGTGTCAGGACCAGCCTCTAAAAGCACTTTATGATGGAGTTTTACCTTCTTTCCAATGCATACCAAATTCCTTTCTGGACTACAGACTTGGA
This sequence comes from Pristis pectinata, assembly GCF_009764475.1. Lineage (NCBI taxonomy): Eukaryota > Metazoa > Chordata > Chondrichthyes > Rhinopristiformes > Pristidae > Pristis > Pristis pectinata. Next base: position 22,512,550 of record NC_067410.1, read on the forward strand.
CTATTTCACAGAGGTCCCCTCACTGTGTTTTATACTTGCTCACTGGTCTGGTGACTGACTCTTTCACCTATCAGAATTGCAATTTTTGCCTCAACTTATTGTCTTTTGCTTCAGTCCCTGCCTCTCCACTCTCCCATTTAAATTGGACTATACCAAGCTCACTCACGTGAAGGTGATAATGCACTAACTGCTCTGCAAGTTTCTCTGAATGTTTGGCTTTCATAACATCAACATTGTCTTGAATAGCCCATCAGTGTCTACTTTCAGACTAAGTGACACCACCTCAGGCTCCTCAGAGGTGCCTTTCAGTTTCACTGTGTGATGCTTGAGCACTTCCTCCAGGATACATGGATTGTTCTCTGCAGTAGCTGGAATGATAAAATTGAACTAACAATTATCTGTGCCCTGCTCAATTCTGTCCATGAAAAATCTCTGAGAATTTGATACTGAAACTTGATGTAGATGTATTGATTATGACTTACTTTTGACAGATCTCATCTAGGTCCAGCTGCACAAATGTTTGTGACAAATCAAGTTTTGTAAAAGACTTGGATCCTGCCATCTGCGCACACGGAAAGGAATACTATTCATTATCGACTGTCTGATTTCAAGTTACTTTGTAGACATTTCACAAATCCTAGTGTTTTATCTGCTACTTCAAATGCTACTAATGTTCCCCAATCATCATGAGTTACTTTAATTAAAACTCCATTTCTTTCCAACTTCTCAAGCTGTTGGGTCTTCAAGGAATAAGGAACTGGCCATGGGCTACATTAAACTGGTTTAACAGCAGGTTTAATTCATTTGTTTCCAGTGTTTCCCATGCAGGGGTCTTAGAAGATGTCATTATATTGGCCAACAGTGTCTCCAAATGTAACTTTGATGAATCTATATGAAAGCTGAATACATCCTTCCCAATGAATTTCAAGTTTGCAAGCCAAGCCTTGCCAAGAGTTAGACATTTGATATAGTTTACCACAATTAAGAAAAGATCTCTTTATTAGTCACATGTACATCGAAACACACAGTGAAATGCGTCTTTTGTGTAGAGTGTTCTGGGGGCAGCCCGCAAGTATCGCCAGGCATCTGGCGCCAACATAGCATGCCCACAGCTTCCTAACCCGTACACCTTTGGAATGTGGGAGGAAGCCGGAGCACCCGGAGGAAACCCTCGCAGACATGGGGAGAACGGACAAACTCCTTACAGACAGTGGTTGGAATTGGACCCGCATCGCTGGCACTGTAATAGCGGTACACTAAGGTGACGCAACACACCAGCTATTGTAGCAAACCATGAATTGCATTTCACCAAAATCTTAAAGTATTTCTAAATAATTCTTGAGACAGAATCTGCTCCTTGGTATGGGGGATATGAATGACTTGTTTGCTATAGGAATCTTCTCCAAGATGGAATATTCTGCAGCTGTCTCATTTTGCATCACTGATAACTTGCCATCAACCATGACAGTGACGTTATACCATAGCTGCTTGAAGTATGGATGCTATACATCTGCAGCAAGTGTAATATTTATCAGATTCCCTCTGTGTGACTTAAGACTGAACTATTCTCTCTGCGCCAGTGTGACATTAGAAACAGTGCATTTATCTGTTACCTTGCACTTGGATTTACAGGTTGATGTGTATTCCTTCTTTTAGCATGCACAGCCCTTGATTTCTTCTTTCATTTTTAAAAAAACAAGCTTTGCAAGTTGTCCTTTGACTGCAGGTTACCGTTACATTACAGTTGGTGAAGGACAGAATTCTCTGGCAATCTTTAGCTGCAGCCTCCTTGAAATTACAACGCTACTAGTTGCCTCAAAGTGTGTCACTTAAAAACTCTAAAGATGCAGTGCCTTGACACTGCAACAATATGATCACTCCTAATTTCTCCTCCTCTGATTTATGTGTGCTGGACTTAAAGCTCTCCATTATCTTAAATGCCTGAGAGTTGAAAATTCATTTAAACTGACAGCTTTGGCTTTCTGCAGAGCGACCTGATTGAACAATATGCTTCAGAGACAATTCAATGGAAAATCATTCTTTTTCTGCCTCACCGAAGCATTCAATGCTTGTGTGTTCTCAGCACTGCTTTCTTGTGTCCACCCTCAGGCTGCCATTGAAGCCTGCTTGTGCTTGATCCATTGTTTTGTTTCCTTTCCCATTCATAGTACTCAAGCCTCCTGTGTTCTAACATGACTCACAATGACATAGACCAACTTTGATTATTTTACTTTGAAATCAGCAGGTGCAATTTTCAGACACCCCTGATTCGTGAAGAGCAATTGAACACCTCTATCCCTATCTCTAACCGATCTCTTGGATGTGCAATTTTACCAACGTTGCTGATTCTTATCAGAACTGGAGGTTTCCCTTGTTGTCAACTGCAATGCATTTTGGAGCGGACTGTGGATTAGACTGCATTGTACCATTCAGTTGTAGTTGCAGACTTGAAACTGATTAAACTCAAAACCCTCCCTTTTTAAAGGAAAAATGAAACTCGTTGAAGTCAAAAATATCATTTGCATATTCTTTTTACAACATTTGTAAGAATATTCTTAGAATGTGCATTTTTTGGGGTATTTTAACAGAAATTTAAACCGCAAGTTGTCATCAATTTGCACTTATTGCTGGTCACGGCACTATAAAACATCACAAAACGTACTTCCAACTCTTCCACAGTGTTATTGCACACTAGTGTAACAAAGCAACTGCACAATTTCATCTGCCATTTTCCTAAAACTCAAATAGAAAGATGGCAACCACTATTTGTAACCCCAAAATACAATAGTATCTATATTTTCCTTTCTGTTTTTTCTTTCTCTTTCTTTGCTCTGTAACAGAATTAAAAAAGCTTATCAAATAAACAACTCTTGCACTTCTCTTTCCAGTTAGACCAATACTGCACTCTGTATTCCAGGTACAGGTCCTCCCTCCCCAGGTTACAGCAGGTTCTGTTCTGTCAACTGTTCACAAGCAGGACAGTTCACAAGTTGGAAATGTGGCCACAAATCAAGTCCCCACACAGTACAAGAGGCTGAAGTTAATGCTTAAGGTGATGGGGGATGAGGAGGCAGGTGGGTGGTGGTTGCTTTGCCATGGATGGTATTGAACTTCTTGAGTGTTGTTGGGACTGCACTTCTCCAAGCAAGTGTAGAATATTCCACTATATTCCTGACCTGGAAAGCTGAGAGTCTCTCACTTGTCCTTAGCCATAGTATATACATGGCTGGTTCGGTTGTTTTAGGTCAATGGTGACCACTCTCCCAGTGTATTTTTGCTGAGGGACTTAGAGATAGTAATGCCATTGTATGTCACGGGTTTGATTATTGGTGATGGTTACTGCCTAGGACTTGTGTGCCACAAGTGTACTATCAGTCCAAGCTTGAATGATGTTCAGCACCTGCTATAGGTGAGAACAAATTGGTTTATTACCTGCAAAGTTAGGAATTGTTATTAAACATTGTGGACTCCTCAGCAAAGGTCCCTTATGACCTAGGGAAGGTTGTTAATGTAGTAGCTGAAGATGGTTAGGAGTAGGACACTGTCAGAGGATCCTAGGAAACTCCTGCAGTGATAACCCAGAGCTGAGATTATCATCCACCAACAAACACAACCATGTTCAATTTTACTAGGGTTGCCTTGATGCTGCACTTAGTCAAATGTTGCCATTCCCAATTCAGCTCTCTAAATATTTTTTTTCTAGAATATACAATAAAAGCAGGTTTTGATGCATATTTAGTTGTTATCCAGCTTCTATTTGACTCTATTGTACATTAAAAGAGCCTAACTGTAATTCATTGAGCAGATGAAATGGATAAATTACATTGTTCTGTAGAATAGTACAGAATCTGAATCCAGAACTTGATGCCAAAGTGGAAGCATGAAGGTTGAGGGAAGTTTAGAATTCAGCAAAAAGGACCAGGAGATTGATTAACAGACCAAAAGATTACAAGAGTAAACTCACAAGAACAAACAATGGACTGTAAAAGTTTCTATAAGGATTAAAAAAAAGATTTGTGAAGACAAATGTAGGTCCTTTACAGTCTAAAACAGGAGAATTTATAATGGGGAAGAAGAAATTAACAAATACTTTGGTTCAGTCTTCATGGAAGACGACGCAAATAATTTCCCATAAATGGGAGAAAACCAAGAGTCTAATATAGAGGAAACTGGCATGAGTAAAATACTACTGCTGCAGAAATTAATGACACTGAAAGTGCTAAATCCCCAGAGGCCTGATAATCTGCACCCAAAACTACTAAAAGAAGTAACCAAGGAAGTAGTGGTATATTGGTTGCCATCCTATGGATAATGGAATAGTTCCTGCAGATTGGATGGTGGCAAGTGTAAACCCACCATTCATTCTTTAAAAAAAGAGGGAGAGGGAAAACGGGGAGGTGCAGATTAGTTATCTTCAAAAAGATGGTGGGAAAAATGCTGAGTCTTTTATGAATGTGATAACAGAACTCTTAGAAAATATCAATGGAATTGCATGAGCTTAGTGAGATGGTGTCAATGACAACAACCTTTTCCTCAATGTCAGCAAAAGATCTGGTCATTGACTTCAAGAAGGGGGGCAGTGTACGTGCACCTCTCTACATCAACGGTGCTGAGGTCGAGAGGGTTGACAGCTTCAAGTTCCAAGGAGTGAACATCACCAATAGCCTGTCCTGGTCCAACCACATGGACACTACAGCCAAGAAAGCTAACCAGTGCCTCTAATTCTTCAGGAGGCTAAAGAAATTTAGCATGTCTCCCTTGACACTCACCATAGAAGGCATCCTATTTGGATGCATCATGGCTTGGTATGGCAACTGCTCTGCCTGGGACCACAAGTAACTGCAGAGTTGTGGACACAGCTCAGCACATTACGGAAACCAGCCTCCCCTCCACAGACTCTGTCTACACCACTCGCTGCCTCGGTAAATCAGCCAGCATAACCAAAGACCCCACCTACCCAGGTCATTTTCTCTTCTCTTCTCCACTCTCCCATCAGGCAAAAGATACAAAAGCTTGAAAGCACGTACCATCAGGCTCAAGGACAGCTTCTATCCTGCTGTTATAAGACTATTAAACGGTTCCCTTATACGATGAGATGGACTCTTGACCTCACAATCTTCCTCATTATGACCTTGCACCTTATTTTCTACCTGCACTGCACTCTCTCTGTACCTGTTACACTTTATTCTGCATTCTGTATTGTTTTACCTTGTACTATCTCAATGCACTGTATAATGAATTGACCTGTATGAACGGTATGCAAGACAAGCTTTTCACTGTACCTCGGTACAAGTGACAATAATAAACCAATTCCAAATTCAACATGGATTTATGAGAGGTTAATGCAGGTTTTTTTTTGAGGATGTAATAGGTGGAATAGAAAAGGAGAGCCGGTGGATGTTGGGTATTTGGATTTTCAGAGGGCCTTTGATAAAATGCAACATCAAAGGTTAATATGCAAATTAAAGCACACGAGATTGGGGGTACTATACTGGCATGGATTGAAAATTGTATGGTGGTCCTAAAACAGAAAGTAGTTTGGGATGGCAGGAAGAGACAAGCGTGGTACTGCAGGGGTCAGTGCTCAGGCCCCAGCTGCTCACAAAATATTTCAAAGATTTGAATCAGGGAAATAAATGTCATATTTTTAAGTTTGACAATGTGATGAAACTTGTAGGATTGTGAGCAGGACACAGACTTCAAGGTGATTTAAATGAATTAAGTGAGTGGCAAGTACATGGCAGATGCAGTATAATGTAGGTAAATGAAGGGTTGTTCTTGTCTGTTCGCAAAATGGAAAGGTAGAGCATTATTTAAGTGGTGAAAGATTGCGTTGTGTTGATGAACAATGGAAAAGGGGTTTCATTGTACACCAGTCACTGATGGCAAACATGCAGCTGCAGTAAGCATTTAAAAGGCAAATGCTATGTTGGCCTTCATTGAGAGGTTTTGACGATAGGAGCAGGGATTTGCTCAATTATAGAGGGCCTTGGTGAGACCATATCTGGGCATTGTGTGCAGTTTGGTCTTGTTACCTGAGAAAAAATATACATGTCATAAAGGGAGTGCAATAAAGGTTCACTGAACTGATTCCTGGAATGGTATGAAAACCATGATTTTTCCCAGGGCTGAGGAGTCTAGAATTAGAGGGCCCAGGTTTAAGGTGAGAGGGGAGAAATGTAAAGGAAATCTGAGGGGTAATGTTTTCACTCTGAGGATGCTGAATATTTGGAATGAGCTGCCAGAAAAGGCAGACACTACATGTTTCAAAGCCATTTGGATAGGTGATTGGATAAGAAAGGAGTTTAGGAATACAGGCCTCATGCAAGTAAATGGGATTTGTGTAGCTGGTATCACAGTCAGCATGGACAAGGTGGGCTGTAAGGGCTTGTTTCTGTGCTGTCTCTTTCTATGCTTCTATGATCATTTAAGAATTATGGAGCTGAGTAATGTTACTTGTCACATTAGAGAGATGCAAGTGTACAGTAGCATAGCAGTTAGCGTAACGCTATTACAGCACCAGCGACCTGGGTTCAATTCCGGCCGCTGTCTGTAAGGAGCTTGTACGTTCTCCTCGTGTCTGCGTGGGTTTCCTCCAGGTGCTCTGGTTTCCTCCCACATTCCAAAGATGTACAGGTTAGGAGCTGTGGGCATGCTTTGTTGCGCTGGAAAAGTGGCAACACTTGTGGGCTGCCCCCAGCATATTTTTAGCAACGCAGAAAGATGTATTTACTGTGTGTTTCGACGTACATGTGACTAATAAATAAATATCTGTAATTACCATTTTCAAAGTTAATTACTTAAATTACTCACAAGCTAAATTTTATTCTTTCATTGGAATGTTTCACTGTTTTCCACAGAGTCTGAATGTTGACATAGCACCATACACATGACTTGTTGACAAGCATCCATTTATTGCTAATTACAAATGGTCATAATGAAGCTTGGTTTTTAGTCTTGCTAAATTGGGAAAAAAGATTAAACAAACCCTGAAGTGACATTGACATAGTGCACACGCATATACACACATGCATCAGGTTCTGCATTCACTTCATTTTGTTGCATAATCTGATTAACTCTTTGGATTCACACATTCATGTTTTTCCCTTTTTATGTTCCAGTTGATGCAAACATGTTCATGGAAAAACTATTGATCTGCAAGACACTGGGATGATGACATCATTTCAATTACTAGCTCAAGGTTTGAGGTACCAATATCAAAAGAAGACCTCAGCAACTTTACTTTGAAAATGTGCCAGTTGATAAGAGAGAAGGAACGAAGCCAAAGAATTCCAGAGATTTGCCTCTATATTACTATAATACTGCTCATGCCTGGACTCCCATTAATGACAGAATGCTCCTTTAAGGAAACCTTGGACCACAATGATACTGCCAAATACATCACAGTGATTGGTTTATGACTGGTGGTTTGTATGGGCCTTGATTAATGCTGCTGGAGATAACTTCACAAATGTAACATGCATCCCCCAAACCTCTCTTGCTTGTCTGCATGCTACTCTATTTCTCTTCCTGACTTGCTCCATTACTGCATTCATCTTTTTTCATAATGAAGCACAGCCCCTCTAATATTAATACTCTTTTTAATAGCTATTCCCTGCCTCATTGATGCTCTTTGGTCACTTTCTCTTTCACCAATCTTAACACCCATATGATGAACAAAGACACTCTCCTCTCCCTCCATAATAGTAACAGATGAAGCTCTGTGTTAATCACATCCTATTATTAAGCAAATGTTCTTGCATAGTATAATATATTACAAAATAGGTACAAGAAGCAATCAAATTTAATATTAAACATGTATTTAATAAAAAAAAGAATTTTGCACCAGGACAGAAGTTCAAACCACTCAACCTTCATGCCTTACATTTTCCAGTTCCTGATTTATTGTCCCGGTTCAAGACAAGATCCCTGTGTTCCATGAGAAATGTCAAATGTACTTGACATTTCCCTGACCTCACTATTTCAAAATGAACAACAGTGTTATTCCATGAATTCCCTGAAGTCAAAAAGACTAAAGTTTCCAGCACCTTACAGCTCAAAATGAGACCACAGAATAACCACATCCTTACGCAGGATGCAAAACAATATGAATCTTTACATTTTTTAAACAAATTTTACAAACTCTACCAATCTACCATTTAATGGAAATCACTGGTACTGCAAAAAATATATCTAATCCTTAAAATGAGGCTGCATCATTTGTTTACAAGTTATGATTCTGATCTGAGAATGCTTTTGATTAAATGTATTTATAGTAGCAACAACATGAAAATTGCTGAATAAAAGTCATGCACTTAATTACCAGAATAATGATTATCAGCTGCAAATTTAAATATAAAATTGAGATTAAAAAGTATATTAGGCAATTGCATAAATAGAAGTTTCAACTTCCTAATTCCTGTTAAATATCTTCTGTTTGACCTGCTCGAGGGAAACAGTTTCTCAGTTACAAAAGGTAAATTACTACTTTCTCATCAAAAAATGTGTAATTTGCAGATTATTTTTAATGGGAAGCCTTCAATCCTGTGCCTGTTTACAATTACTGGCCATGGTTCAAGCTCCTGATAAGCAGTGAAGTGATTGTGGATAAGAGCTGATCTGTAATTTAACTTTTATAGACAACTTCATACGGGATGACAATAGATCCAAATGTTTAGCTGTGCAAATAGTGCAGCAGAGATACCCAACAGTCAGAACCTCCATACAGAAGGATCCATTGTGGTATGTCAGAGGTAGGAGCTTTAGAACTGATAAGTTAGCATAAGAATGTAACAGAATGCCTTTTTAAACTACTTATTTGAGTACATGTTCAAGTTGACAATGAAGAATGCGTCAGCACCAGTCAAGTCGGTGCTTCGTGAGCAGATTGCTGTCATGCTGCTGGACCTTACAGGATTTCCCAGTCTCCAAGAATTCATTTAACACCTCTAACAAATGGATTTACAGTCCCCTTTCCACCGAAAGCCCAGATATTCCTAATACTGCAGGCACTCTACTGAATCATTGGCAAGGTTCCATTGGCCTGGATTTCACTGTGTATTGCCATGCAGAACAGCCAGCAAGTGGCAGGACTGGCACAAGGATTAGAAAGTCCCGATCTTACTGGTTGAGCTCCAGCAGTAATTTCAGCTAAGGATGTAAGAGCTTGCTGAGATTCCCCTGCACCCACGTTGTGGGTTCTGTTCTCAGGACATTGATTTGAATTGAGATTGTAGGGCTACCGAGAAGAAAGCCAAGAATAAGGTAAATTAAGATTTTTTTAAATTATTTATTTATAGTTTAAGTGGGTTTTAATTATTCAGAAGTGTTTTAGTGTTTTTAATTGCTCTTTCTGTTCTACTCTCCATCAAAAACTTCCAGTGGAGTTTGTTACGGACTAGGTGAATGTTCCTTTAAGATAGAGCATAGTGGTGTGTGTGGGTGTGTGTGTGGCATGCTTATGTCAACAGAAGATAAAGGACATAATGACGTTGTTGAAGAGGAGTCGGTCAGTCAGAGAGAGAGGGAGAAAAGAGAGAGAGACACCAGCCTGCTAGTTTCTCTATCGATGGATGAGAAACAATAACTGTGTCTGTCACTACAATCCACGTATGGAAATTGGGGGTAATCTGGTGGAGTTCACTTTGTTGCTGACCTGTAGAGGGAAACAGGTATTTGTGTGGATGACTACGATTCGGATGCTTTTCAGGGTGAGGAAGTCACTACCGAGTAAACACTGAGGTGTTGTTTGGGTTCCATCGTGGAACATTTGGATTTCGTAATCACTCTCTCTACGTTCTCTACATCTACATTTTATCTTCAGACAACGGTGGTTGTTGAAGAAGCCTTTGCTCATGTTTCACCTTATGGCTTGCTGAACTGAACTTTAATAACCATTCCTGGACTTGGAGCTTGGGACTTTGCCACACACACACGACCAGTTTAATTTTTGGGGTTAATGTTCAAGATTTAACATTTTTACTTCTAACATTCTAACATTTTTACTCTTATTTTTCTTATTATCATAAGTAGTTATTAATAAAGTAGTTTTTAACACGGAATCATGGCTCAGTGAGTTTCTTTTGTTGCTGGTTCGTAACAAGTTTCATGGGTGGAGCTTGTTCTGACCCACCCATGTGACCAGTTACATCATTCGAGGTTCTGTCACCAAGCAGGGCCTTGTTGCTCAGCTTCAGGTCCATTAAGGCCAATGAGATCCAAGAGGGGAAGTTTTGGGTAAGTGGTGAATGTGGAGATGGTGGGTCCTACTTGGATAAATCTAAGCCAATTTCCCTTTCTCTAAAATTGCAGCTTAATGTTGATTGTTCCCCCCCCCCCCCCCCTCTGATATTTAGCAGTATTCATGTAAGCAACAGTAATGGTTGCTTCAGTTTGGTTTCACACAACTATGATGTAACTGCAACTCCTGTAGATTGACTATTTTATGTTGCTTTTAAGTCGTCTTGGGGCCCAAGATTCTTTTTCAAAGAATGAGAATTTTCTGAGGACAGCCACCTTTTCATATAAAAGACAGGTAATAGAAGATGGCTACAGCTCATTGTTTGAACAGATTTGAATTAACTTCTGCTCTCATCCCTTCATTCATATCTATGCAAGCAGAAAGTGTCTGCACACACTTCTTGTCATTTAATTGCCTTGTAACTGTACCTATGGCACCAATATCATTGGAAGTTTTTAACTTATCTAGGGAATTATCAAAAAATTCAGAAAGTAACATTCATTGCAAAGCCTAAACACTTGGAAAGTTTACCGACTGGAGTTCAGTAAACTATCCAAAATGGTTGACTTAAATCTTACAGTATTTTCATTAAAAACGATTGGATAGCTGTTATGCATATCAGCCAGCACTGTGAGAGCACAGGAGGTAAAAGCCACATGCATTTCTTAATATTTGTTTACTATATCATTGACTTCTTTGAGGTTTATGGCCCACAAGTGCTGACCTGCAGCAATAACATGGCAAGTGCATATACTTCATGTACAAACAGAAAATGCTATCTCTTTGGTATCAGCAGAAGAGCTGTCCTGGAAAATGGAAGTGCATGTATTCCCAGACATTTTAAACTGAAATCGATATGCTAATCTCTTAAATGGGTAATTATCATTAGTTCCTCTTTGATTGGTCTTCAAGGTATGCTAACAAGTATCTTCTTGCTCTTCTTCCAAAACCGAGGTAAGAAAATCCTACAATTTTCTTTGCAGCACTTTCAATTTTGGTATCTGCAGATAGAATGATAAAGATGTCATGATGCAATGTCAATTCTAAATGTGGAAATTGCTGATCTGATTCCCAACTTTAAGGAATTAATTTTCTAAACAATCTATGAATTTATATTTGCCATAAATTAATAAAATAAACCAGGAGAAACTGACCTGCAATTAGCAGTCTTAAATGAAATTACCAAAATACAATCTCTTCTAAGTATTATAGCATTTCATCATGTTACGGACTCAGTGAAAGTCCCTTTAAGATAGAGAGTGTGTGTGTATGTGTGTGTGGGGCGTGCTTACGTCAATAGAAGATAAAGGACATAATGACGTTGTTGAAGAAGTTAGAAGAAGAAGGAGAGAGAGAGAGAGAGAAGGGAGAGAGACACCAGCCTGCTAGTTTTCTCTATTGATGGATGAGAAACTATAACTGTGTCTGCCACTGAAATCCATGTATGGAAGGTGGAAGTAATCCGGTGGAGTTCACTTTGTTGCTGACCTGTAGAAGGAAACAGGTATTTGTGTGTGGACGACCACGATTCGGATGCTTTTCGGGGTGAGGAAGTCACTACCGAGTGAACACTGAAGTGTCGCTGGGGTTCCATCGTGGAACATTTGGATTTCGTATGTACTCTCTCTCTGTTTTTCTACATCTACGTCTTATCTTCTGACAACGGTGGTTGTTGAAGAAGCCCTTGCTCATGTTTCACTTTATGGCTTGCGGAACTGAACTTTAAGAACCATTCCTGAACTTGGAGTTTGAGACTTTGTCACACACACACACACGAAGAGTTTAGTTTTGGGGTTAACGTTCAAGGTTTAACATTTTTGAATTCTAACATACTAACATTTTTACTTCTATTTTACGTATTATCATAAGTAGTGATTAATAAAATAGTTTTTAACACTGAATCATGCTCAGTGTGTTTCTTTTGTTGCTGGTTCGTGACAATCGGCAGTGAATGGCTTATGGTTGTGTGGTGATATTGAATAGAAGACTAATCTTATTATTTAACCTTATCTTTAATAAGTTTAGACATCAGCAGAACTGTATATTCAGTGTCAAAGAACAGGTAAACTTTATCTACTTGAGCATGAAATGCACTTACGCATTTCAGCTTTTTGTCTCCCACCTCTGGTTATAAAAACAAAATTGCAAAAATAACTGGCAACCTGATCTATTGATCAAGTGTTGTCTGGTGTTGTGGCAGGGGAGGTTTATTAAAGAATCTTCAAATCCTTCTGAGTTCTGTAGCAAATAATGTAAGTGGCAAGGGGAAAAATGGTTGTATTGACACTTTCAAAACACAATTGTCATAACAACAATAAATATTTAGTTATATGCTGCTTTACCCATATTACCAAGGCAACTTTCTTCTATCTTTGTAACTTCACTTGCAACTGTTCTAAATCCTAATTCCAATTATCACTTCAGTTTCTTTTCTCAGTTGTTGTTCCAGTTAATCTCAACTTCCCCCCTGCTGCAACTCAACACAAGTGATAAACCTTCAGCTCATCCTCACCAACCTACCTATGCATCTATGACCACCCTGCAGTCCTTGTGGAGACTGTGTCATATCAAGGACACCTTGCGTCATGTTTAGTGGTGCTGCAGTCAATGCCATTGCAAATGATTAAGAATGGATTGGGCACCTCAGAACTGAGCATCTATGAGCTGCTGTGGAGCGTCTGCTGCAGGTGTGGTATACCACCACACTCTGTAAGCTCTTGGCCTAGCGTATACCCCATTCGACCATTATTGTCAAGGCAGAGGATTAACCCTAGTTCAATGAAGAGAAGGGCATGCTGAGAACAGTTCCAGAAATACCTAAAAATGAGGTGGGGACAACCTGGAGAGGCTGCAACACAAGACCACATGTGTGCTGATCAGCAAAAACAGCTTGCAGTAGACAGGACTAAGCAATTCCACAAGCGCTGGATCAGACCAAAGCCCGACAGACCTTCCATGTCTAAGCATGAAGGGTGGTGGACAAATCAGCAGCAAATGGGAGGAGACAGCTCCAAGAACATCACCATCGTCATGACTGTGGGGCCCTGCATGTGAGTGACAAAGACAAGGCTCGAGCATTCACAGCAATGTTCAGCCAAAAGTGCTGAGTGAATGATCCATCTCAGCTTCCTCCTGAGACCCCCAATCAACACAAAGACCACTCTTCAACCAACTCAATTCACTCCTTGTGATAAGAAGAATCAGCTGAGAGCATGGTAAGGGCTACGGCACCAGACAACATATTAATTCTCATACAGAAGACCTGCACTCCAAAACTAGCTACCCTTTTAGCCAAACCATTCTAGTACAGTAATGATAATGGTGTCTACCAAACTAGGTGGAAAATTGCCTAGGTATGTCATGTTCTCAAAAATCAGGACAAACTTGATCTGGCTAATTACTGCCCAATAAGTCTATTCCCAAACACCAGAAAAGGAATGGAAGCTGTTGTTGATGATGCTACAAACAACATTTACATTCACTCTTCAATAACAAGGTCCCATATAATCGGTTAATCAAGAAAGTTCGGATGCATGGAGTCAGTGGAGAATTGGCTGTGTGGATCCAGAACCGGCTTGCCTGTAGAAGACACTTATTCGAGCTGGAGGCCTGTGAGTAGTGGTGTTCCGCAGGGATCTGTGCTGGGATCTTTGCTGTTTGTGATGTACATAAATGACCTGGATGAGTATGTTGATGGATGGGTTAGTAAGTTTGGAGATGATACCAAAATTGGTGGCGTTGTGAATAGTGCAGAAGACTGGTGATGGATACAGTGTGATATAGATCAGCTGCAGATGTGGGCAGAGAAATGGCAGATGGAGTTTAACCCGGATAAACGTGAGGTGTTGCACCTTGGTAGGATTAATGTCAAGAGGCAGTACACTCTTAAGGGCAAGACCCTTAACAGTGTTGAAGAGCAGAGAGGCCTTGGGGTGCAAGTCCATGACTCACAAAGTGGCTACGCAGGTAGACAGGGTGGTTAAAAAGGCTTATGGAATGCTTGCATTTATTAATCGAGGTATTGAGTATAGGAGTCACAGGGTTATGATGCATCTCTATAGAACTCTGGTTAGGCTGCATTTCGAGTATTCGTGCAATTCTGGTCACCTCACTATAGGAAGGATGTTGAGGCTTTAGAGAGGGTGCAAAGGAGGTTTACTAGGATGCTGCCTGGATTAGAGGGCATGTGCTATCAGGGGAAGTTGGACAAACTTGGGCTCTTTTCTCTGGAGCAGCAGAGGCTGAGGGGTGATCTGTTGGAAGTGTATAAAATTATGAGAGGCATAGATGGGGTGGACAAGTAATAACTTTTTCCATTATTGAGCGATCCAATACCAGAGGGCATGCATTTAAGTTGAGAGGGGGTAGGTTCAGAACAGACATGAGGAGTACATTTTTTACTGAGAGAGTGGTGGATGCCTGGAATGTGTTGCCTGATAGGGTGGTGGAGGCACATTCATTGGGGGCTTTTAAGAGGGTCTTGGATGGGCACATGAATGAGAGGAAAATGGGCATTCTGTAGGTAGGAGGGAATCACTATGTCAGCACAACATTGTGGGCTGAAGGGCCTGTTCTGTGCTGTACTGTTCCATGTTCTATGTAATAGCCAGCTCACCAATGCCCAGTTTGGGGTTTAGCAGGACCGCATGGCTCTAGAGCTCATCAAACCTTCATTCCAAACACAGACTAAACGCTGCCCTTGATATCAAGGCAGTATGTGACCAATTGTGGAACCAAGGAGCAATGGTAAAACTGAAGTCATTGGACATCGAAAGGAATGTACTCCAATGGCTAGAGTCATTCCGTGCACAAAGATAGTTGGGGTTGTTGGAAGTCATCGCAGTCCCAGAACATTACCGCAGGAGATTTTCAGGGCAGTGTCCTTGCTCAACCACCTTCAGCTGCCTCATTAATCACCTTTCTTCCATCATAAAATCAGAAGTGGGGATGTTTGCTGATTGCACAATGTTCAATCACAGTCACAACTCCAGAGCAAATTAAACAGTTCATGCTGCATGCAGAAGGGCCTAGGCAACATTCAGGCATGGGTTGATAAATGACAAGTGACAGTGCCAGGGAATGGCCAACAACAGGGTTTTACCAAGTCCTGCCCCAGCAATATCCTAGTGGTCACTCAACTGGACCAGCCACGTAAATACTCTGGCTACGAGAAGAGGTGAGAGATACATCCTGAGGTGCCAAAGCCTTGCTACCATCTACACATCATGTCAGAGGCACATTGAAGTTCACACTTGCTGCATGAATGCAGCTCCACAACAATAAGGAAGCTCAACACCATCAAGCAGCCTTTTTGATCTGCATATCATTCACCACTTAAACATGCATTTCACTTACAACTGGGCATTATAGCTGCAGTGTGTACCATCTACAAAATGCACCATGGTCTCCTAGGCTACTCAGATGGCTTCTCCCAAATGCACAATCTCTACCACTAGGAAGGATAAACCTTTTAAATGCATGGGAGCACCACTGTCCTCCGAGGTGTACATCATACTGACTTGGTAAACGTATATCTATCCTTTCATCATCACCGGACCTCCCTGCTCAGCACCACGCTGGGAGTGCCTTCATCAGAAAGACTGCAATGGTTCAAGGTGGTGGCTCACTAGCAAAGGACAATAAATGCTGGCCTTGCCAACAATGTTCTCTTCCCAAAAAAAAACAATACATTTAAACAAAAACATCACAAAATCCTCGTCAATCACCTGTTATGACCTCCAAACACCAGCTCAAGAGCCCCCAAATATATTTCAAGATCTTTGTTCTCTTTTTCACTTACCTACCTAGCAATGTGCTCAAGCCACAGTATTCTGCATGCACCCTCAGAGACTTACCTACATTTGAACCTCTGGTTCCTCTATTCCACCACCGGTGTTTAATTATTCATCCATCATTATGCCACTGTGCTTTCTTTAAAAAAAATTCTCAAAATTCTGCAATTGTGCTGTAAAACACCCTCTCAAACTTCTTCCAAACTACCTAAATCACCTTTCTAAAAGCCTTCAATAACCACTTCATTTTGGTGAAATAATTTTGTCTCATCCAGTAGTGTTTTAGTTTTTTCCACTGTCCTTCTAGGTCCCTGCTCTACAGAAGGTTTTGCTATGTCTTTCTTTATTTGAGAAGCTTTTTAAAACCAAGTTTTTGTCAAAGCATAGGGCATGACAGTTTATGTCTGCCACGTTATTTATATCCCTAAATTGATAATAGAAATACATATGCTAACTAACTCTGCTATTCAGTCCAACTAATTGTTATAACCTAATTTTTTCAAGTGCATAAGATCCTTCCTGACATTCCACACAGTTTTGATTGAACAAATAATGGGACTCAATTTAAACCCTGCCATAGTCATGCTTCTGTAGATGAGTTGCTTAAATGTTAGGCCCTGCAGCTGCCCTAACATTTAAGCAATCTTCAGACGATTTTTTTGCAGTGTGAATTTAATAGCCGAAAGTAGAAACCTTACATCTGCCTGAAGACTTTGGGGCAGACGACAGTCCAACATTAGTTTTAATCATCACTTTCCTTACTTGTAAACTCTTACCTTCCTTACAGTAATAAAGCAGGAAAGCCAATCCAGCTGCAACACTAAAACAAGCCAGAAAAAATGCAGGACCTGAAAGAAAATGAATGCGAAACTCAATAGAACATAATTTATTCTGGATTGTAGATTAAAAGTTCAATTCCGAGTGCCAGGTCAGCTATAGTTCACTTCAAAAGCCAATCATAACACAAGCCCAAGAGAGCAGCTAAGAATTCTGAAGCCCAAGGCTCACATTAAGTTCATTTAAAGATGAGCAACAAAATATTCAGCTTGCCAGTGACACCTGCATCCTGTGAATGGATGAAAAAAAACACCTTCCATTTGTAAAAATTTGCAGTTAGCAGAACCAAATCAAATTTATCACATACTGAAAGAATATTTTTAGGTTCATGAGTTAAATGTTAGTAATTTGCACTTCTTTCAAATCTTTCTCTCCCAACTACAACTAGCAAGGAATCACCATTTGCAATAAAGTAATGGACAGGTGGGATTCACCATTTTTTGTTTGCTTTGTTTTTGTGCAAAAGTTACATTTATGGGTTTATTTTAATGGAAAGGGGGTACATTATCCAATGTC
Source organism: Pristis pectinata (assembly GCF_009764475.1). Lineage (NCBI taxonomy): Eukaryota > Metazoa > Chordata > Chondrichthyes > Rhinopristiformes > Pristidae > Pristis > Pristis pectinata. Next base: position 22,529,935 of record NC_067410.1, read on the forward strand.
TAAGGATTTGAACTCTTCAAGAAAACTAGGCTGTGACACTTCTACCAAATATACAGCTGTCATTAATCAATATTGCGCTTCAAAAATTATCCATCAAAAGTGGCTCTAAATTCACCCCAGCCCTTTCATTCTTTCCATTTCATTGTAGGAAATAGGTTGGAGTGAACTTTTGCAATGCATTTTAAGTCTTAAAGTGAATCAAATCCAGTACAAGATATTATCCAGAGAATATATCAATGACCATCAAACATGTATAAAACATTAACTATTTATAACATAGTGAAATCTCAAGATAACATGGAAATCTGAGGAGATAAATAACACCTGTGATATTATCTACCCACGTTATGTAAACTTAACAGTTGTGTTGGGGACCCGATAATAGCTAATAACATACCTAAACTAACGAGGCACATTATTATTGAGGTTGCACTTAATCTGCAATATTTTTAATACAAATCTCTTTGCTGAATATGCCTCAAGTAGTTATCAAAATGCCCATAAAAGTGCAATGAAATGGCTGAGATTTTTTAAAATCTATTTGCAGGATATGGATGTGGCTGACAAGGTTGGCATTTATTGCCAATTCCTAATCATCTCTCCCCCACCCTTACTGATTAACTAAGGCATTTCAGAAAGCTGTGAAGAGTTAACCATGTTGATGGGTTTGGAGTCACTTTTAGGTTAGTTTTGGGCGAGGATAGCAGATGTTCTGTCTTGATGGACCAGTTAACAGGATAGGTTTTTACATGTCGTGATTACCATTACCAATACTAGCTTTTTAATTCCAGGTTTAATTCATTATTTAACTGTGAACTTCCCAAGTGTCAGTGTGGAGGCAAAACTCTTGTCTCCAGATCAATAGTGCTGACCCCAGGTTATTAGCCCAGTAACTTGACCATTATGCTACATACCCAATGCCAAGAGAAAAACAGAAAAAAATGTCAAAATTCTGAAACTTTGTTGGTATAACACAGTTTTTCTTTCACCAACAGCTATCATAACTATGAATTGGTGCTGCACACTTTATTAAATAGACCGTGGTTCAATCAGGACCAGGCGCCACATAAATTTCACCTGCCATCTAACCATAATTTAAGTCATAATATAATTACAGCTCAGAAAGGAAAGAAAACTTCAATTGTTGCACAGGCATTATTACTAATATAATTGCAGGGTAAAATAAATCTTCAAGAGGGCAAAGGTGTAAACCTTTTTTTACTTAATGAATTCACATTGCTAAAATTGGTAATCCCAAGAGTGACATTTGTAAACTTCCCCTCAGCATTTCTGCTTGTATCATTTTGACAAAATATACAGGGCAATTAAACACAATAAACAAGAAGTTCAACATATTCTGACACATATATCAACTGCTCATTTAGTTTTTAAAAAAACTGTATTTAAAAAATACATTACCCCTGTTATTGAGTATGTATTTCTGTCTGTGGTAGATATCCATGTTGATTCCTAATGAATCTGTTGTTTCTGTGAAAGTAATGCAGTTAGTAGTTAGTTTCATCATTCTGCATTGTATAAGCTAGTACAACCACAATGTCACAACAGGTTAAGGCATTATGCCTATCAAAGGATTGTTCCAAAACCCAAAACAATCATGCCATGCAAGGCCGCAAAGGACACAGTCACTGTAACAAAATCATTTAGCAAACTTGTCTTGGGAAGGGGAGAAATTGGATGTGTGTTATTTTAGTAATGATGAAGTTGTGCATGTGTGAAATGAGAATGAGGCCAATTTTCCACTAAGTCATTTGGATAGTCACCTGGCCAAGAAATCACATACTCTTTATAGAGCTTGCCTAATTTTATTTCCATTGCATTTAACCAAATCCAATACCTTGCCCAATGTTCAGAGAAACCCACTAGGAGGGCACTGGAGAGTGATTAAGTGCAAATGGACTCTTTTAATAGTATCCAAGTTAAGATTATTACTGACAGTTAACACAAATATTGAGTTACCAGAAAATCATTGGAGTTAACACATTCTTGTTTAATCAGTATCAGCCTTGATGTGGTCCATTGTTTTTCTGTGTCATATACATAATGGCTTATACAATTAACTCCTGTTAACTATTAGAATTTGCATAAAATCTAGTACTATAGTTTACTTGATGTTTTTAATGAAATTGAAACTTACTGCCTAGGTGTTTGCTTGGAAGCTTTTCATATATCCGAGGATCATTTATCTCCAATGCGTTGTAAAATTCCTTACAGGCTTTATTATTCTTGTTCTGCAGATGAACGAGGAGCTCGGATATCCTAATGCACACTGGAGTATTTAGACTCCTGAACTTTTGGAACAAAATGCAAGGTTCAGTATGAAGATCACCAGAGGAGAAACAAATAGCCATTTCAATTCATTGCCAAAACTCTCACCTTAAAGCAAAGATTGTTGTCTAAAAACCACCTCCAAATGTTTGAGCCCAAAATCTATGCTTGCACTCAGTACTGTAGCAAGATAGTAGTGCACTGGCAAAGCTGTTGCCTTTCAGATGTGCCAATAAACAGATTTCCCAGTCACATGGACATCGTTCACCAACTCTCCGTACTTTGAATTGTGTTTTCCCCCCAACACTACCTTCAGTGTTTAGCCCTGAACCAACACCTCAAAACCTGGTGGAACCTGCCTAAGATTCCATACATTGCAGCAGTAACTCCAGTGCAAAAAGAAAACTTAATTCTGCACATGAAAGATTAGATATAAAGGCAAATCTTTCTTTTCAACTATCAGCACTAGCCTGTTATTTAAGACGGTAAAATAAAAGTTAAGCTTTGTTCACATTCTTGTGACTGTCATCGATGAACACAGTGTCACCTGAGGGAAGACCAGACAGTGATCACCTGCCAGTCTCCAAGTAATTCCTAGGCCAGTTTTTCACTGAGGGATTTCCAGGAACATTGCTGACATTTAAAAAAAACCCTAATGAATTAAATAATCAATGATAAACCCGACATGAGGAGACATAGAGATCAAAAGCTATCAAAGCAAAAAGTCATATTCAAAGTGTTAGCAAACAAAATATGATACCATACCTGACAACAGGGCAGAAGATGGATAGGTTTTAAGAGCATTTTAAGAGGAAAAAGTGGTTGGAGGGGATGGAGTTCTTGGAAGGAAATTCTTGAATATATGGCCTATATAACAAAGGACAGTGGAAACGTTAAAAATTGGAGACACAACAAAGGCTGAAATTAGAGGAATGCAGAGATCTGAGGTACTGTATGTATTGGAGCAGGTTACAAAAGAGAGAAAATGGAGGAACTGGAATATAATGAGGAACTTTTAAAAACAAGATATTGCTTAACTGAAGCTACAGTAGATCAGGAAATACAGGGAGATAGTTCAAATAATGCAAGTTAAAACACTGACAAAAGAAATTACAATGACACTGTTTACAGAAAATTAATGGTCAGGCCAGGAGGGTTGAAACAGTCAACTCAAGAGAAAATAAAGGCATGGATAAGGGCTTCAACAGTAACTTGACAGTAATGCAATTGGACAGTTTAAGCAATGGTGCTAAAGCTTATTCATCGGGTTTGGTGTGGCTTCAGACAGTTACCAGGAAGAGAGAGGTAACCTGTATGGACATAGAGCAAAATGCAGCAGGATACCTGAAGAAATGGATAGGGTGAATTTGCCATAGGCAGGATGTAAATGAAAAACAGGAGGAAATCAAGAATAGATCCTGGGGGGGATTCCTGAGGCAATAGGGCAGTAAAGGAAGGAAAAATCATTACAGATGATTCTTTGGCTGTGAATGATTGCAACATTTGCTATAAATCATGAATACTGTTTTCAATGACTGTGAATCAGTGGAAAGTGGGTGTAGTCTCAATTATATCCCTTGAAGGATAAAAGGGGAAGTGGGAGGAATCTTTCCTTCTCCAGTCAAGCTTACTAGAATGAGTACAATTTTGAAACATCAATGCTAAGAGTTAATGATACATTAACTAACAACAATTAAAAGAGAATTGGGTCCATATCTGAAGAATCTAAGAGGATCTGATTGAAGAACAGAGCAATGAATATGGTTATTTGCTTGCAGCTGATGCTAGCTGGACTGTGAATGGCAGCAGATACAGGGGACCAAACAGCCTCACTCTATGCTACTGTGGTTTTCGTTCTCCTCTTCCAGTCCCTCACATTACGCCATCACAATATTCTTTGTGCTGTTACAAAGATATTGAAAGTGGCCAAAAGGCAATGATACGCATTGATTCACCATAACCGTTTCCTCCTTGCATTGCCGTCCCCAGCAACAGGAGAATCACGGAAAAGTGGGGATACAAGCTCTTTACAAATCTGTGCAGCAGGCTAGAATAACAACGCAGGCTGCCATTACCTACAACTGTACTACAAAAGAAAATTATCATTCAAGTACCCATAAGACAACAAAATGATTTATAAACCCAAAGCACACAGTAAGTTCAAAGAAGCAGTTCTCTTACCATTTCAGCTTCTGTATTATTCAGAATTTGGGGATAAATTCTGAATAGGTGAAGAACAATTCTGTCCACCAGTTTCTCACTGAGCGTACCTTCAGTTAATAGAAACTCTTTATCCTTGTCCAACCGTCTACAGTAGTCTGTAAAATAGAACAACCTCAGCATGTAGCTGCAAAACATCAGTGAACAAATCAGAGTCACATTTAATATGTTGTCAATAAATGGTTCAGAGTTTTGCCCTCCTGGTAAGTTTAGATATCGGCAGCTGGATGGCAAGGGGAGGGTGTTTGCTGTCATATGGCATAACTTCTGTGCTAAATGTTACAATCTCAGTGTTAACCTTTTAGTCTGAACAAACCAACTGAATTGTAATCACTCGGAATAATCTTCTAGTTTACAATAAGACAGGACCTTCTATAAAGTGAAATGCAACCTGTATTCCATTCAAAGGCAAATAAAAATGAAAGAAAACTGAAATTAGGGTCAGCCATTTTCTGACAGGTGACTATATTAACTAGCATTGCTACTTCTGATGATCTTGAAACCGTCGCTGGTTTCCTTTGCTGCCCCAGTCCATGTACAATCATTCCCAGAAGGCTGTGTGATATTTAGGTACATTGATCAACAAACACAATTAGAACCCATGGGTACATTCAACGGCACCAACTGCCAGATATGCATCAAATGTTGGTTCATAGCAAAGGCTACTACAGTCTCTGTAACTTACATTGTCCATGGTTGCTATCGGGAGCTAGTCTCTGAAGACGGTGTAAACACAAAATCAAGACAGCTGTGATGTGGATTTCATTGCAGTCAAAAAGCAGGGACTTCAGGGGGCTTCAATCAGCTGATTGCTCAGCTAACCTCAGGTGGTTTTCATTCATTCATCAACTGTACACAGAGTGAGAAAATCCTGTTGGACCACTTCATGGAGTGGAACCTCAAAACAAGCAGAGGTGCCTTTGTACCCCCACATAGTCTTTCAGAAGCTTTGCTATCCGATTGTCACAGTTACATTAAGTTGATCCCATTGGTCCAAATTCAAATGATATTCAATTTACCGTTCTGAACACTAGTGTTCTTTCTACACATATCTAAATCTATCCCAGGCCCCAGGCAGGATTATAACAAGCTGACCTCAGAAAAACTAGATGCAAATAGCTTACACTGAATTGCATAACTACAAAACCTATTTAAATAAAATGACCTAAGAAATAGGAGCAGGAGTAGGCAACCAGCCCCTTGAGCTTGTTCTGCCATTCATCAAGATCATGGCTAATTTTCTACCTGAAATACCATTTTCCTGCTCTATTCCCAAATCCCTCAATTCTTTTAATATCTAGAAACTATTGATCTCTGCTCTGAATGTACAAATGAGCCTTCGTATCCCTCAAGCAGAGAGAATTCTAAAGATTTATTATGCTTTGGGTGAAGAAATTCATTTGAGCCTTAAAGGTCTTATCCTTTAATTTGAGACTGTGACCCCTCTAATTCTAAACTCCTTACTCAGAGAAACTCGACCTCGTATCTACCCTTTTGAGCCCTCTAAAAATGTTGTGGTTCAATGATATCACCCCTCATTCTTCTAGTCTCTAGAAACCTGCCCTCCTCAATCTCTCATTTTGTGACCATCCTACCATCCAAGAACCACTCTGGTGATTCTTTGATGCACTCTCTCTTTAGCAAGCATGTCCTTTATTAGATAAGGAGATCAAAGTTGTACACAATGCTGCAGGAGTGCTCTATGGCCCTACATGATTGTAGTAGACATTGTTAATCGTGTACTCAAATCCTCTAGTAGTAAAGGCCAATGTACAATTTGCCTTCCTAACTGCCTGCAACACCTGCATGTTTATCTTCAGTGACTTGTGACTTCAGTCACTTTTCCAATGCCTCATCATTTAGAAATGCTCAGCATTTGTTTGTTTCCATTGAAGTGGATAACCTCACAGTTATCCACATTGTATTCCATCTGCCATCCTGTTGCCCACTCACTTATTTGTCTTGATCTCGTGAACCCTCTTTGCATCCTCATCACTGTTCACATCCCCACTTAGCTTTAGGTCATCGGCAAACTTGGAAATATTATATTTGGTCCCCTCAACCTAAATGTCAACAGAGATTGTAAATGGTTAAGGCCCTTTCACTGATGCTTACAGTACCCACCAGTCACAGCCTACCAACCTGAGAAATATCCATTTATTCCTATTTAAATGGTATAAAATGGACAGAATAAGGCTTGGTATTGACTGAGTGGAGGATGCTTACATACTTGCTATCCACCTTCATCAATAACCACTCTATTGATGAAGACACCAACCTGCACGTATCATAAAGCTGTGGCAACATAGGGTGTGGTCCAATAACAAACTGTACAAAAATCACTGTGTGCCAAACCTATGTTGTCAGTATTCCACAATAATGAGACCTGGACTCTATATACTGATCAAGAGAAGGAATGAAACAGATTCCATATATGTTGCATGCAATGCTTTCTGAACACATCTTGGAAGGACTGAGTCACAATTTCTGATGTCTTTGATCATGCACAGTTTCCATACAACTGGTCAGGCAAGGTTTCATTTGATGACTTGGGCATATTCATCGAATGAACATTGGATGAACTCCCATAGGCATTCTCCACAGAGACAAAGTCCACACCTGTGCTTCAAAGACATGTAAAAGGGAAACTTGGTCTTCAGAATCAATAATGTCAACTGGAACACAGCCATTTACGATCACAGTCAATGCAACCAAACTCCACAAAGGTCTCAATAAAGTGAAGGAAAGCAAGCACTACTTGCGGGGGAATAAACAGCTCGTGGGAAGAACAAATAACACAGAGACATGGCTAAGCCCACCTTCTACAGACCTTGCCAATTCTGTGTGGGCTTTCACAAGCATAGCAGATACTGCTCACCAGCAGATAGTGGGCACTATCCATAGTCTTTCATGCCTGAAAGAACCTGTAAGACTTCTGTGTGTTAGCTAATTTGAGTTCATCTAGCTTCGAAGACAATTCCTGTCTTTCTAATACATAGAGGGCATTTCTGCACAAATGCCACAATTTTCCATAAAAATGTCCAAGAGGTAAAAAATAAATGCAACTTTGAGTGGGATTTTCGCACATGGTTGCATCATATTCAGTTGCTATCTCAGCTGCTCAGAAAATAAAGCAGTCTATGCCTGCATACAGCAGGTCCAACACAATGTTCAGGCATGGACTGATAAGTGATAAGTAACATTCATGCCACACAATCCCTAGGCATTGAGCATCTCTGACAAGAGAGAGTCTAACCATCTAACCTTAACATTAATGGGATTACTATCACCAAGTCTCCACCATCAGCATCCTGGTCATCCTCAATGACCAGAGACTCAACTGGACCTGCCAGATAAATATTGTGGCTACAAGGACAGAGTCTAGGTATACTGCAGCGAGTTATTCACCTCCCAACACCTCAAAACCTTGCCACACATAAAACAGGATCATGATGAATTACACTCCCTTAGCCAGGAAGGATGGACCTTCCACAACACTTAAAAAGCTGGATAGTATCCAGAACAAAATAGCACATTTGATTGACATCCCAACCACCATCTTATACATTAATTCCATCAGTGGTGCAATGTGTATCGTCTACACAATGTACTGCAGGTACTCACCCCGCTACTCCAACACCAGCTCCCAACCCATGAATACCACCACCAAAATGAAAATTGAAGCAGGTGTATGACAATACTGTCACCTGCAGGTTCCCCTCCAAGTCTCTCTTCATCCTAACTTGGAAATGCATCACTGTTCATTCATTGTCAGTGGGTCTAAATCTTGGAACTCTCTGCCCAACAGCATGAGAAAGACTGCAGTGGTTCAGGGCAGCAGCTCACCACGACCTTCTCAGGGGCTATTTGGGATGAGTAATAAATGCTGGCCAGCAGCATCTGAATTTTGAAAAATTAATTTAAAAAAGAGATCTGAACGACAACAAATCTCATGCTGTAACAACTTACTTGCCTTATCTTGAGACTGGCAAATGCATTATGTAACTCTCTGCTTACCATGTTGCTTAAAGCAGTGGGGCATCAAGATTAGAAAGATTTCAGATTATACCAGCCTGGGCAAAACTAACTTACATCAGCAAGGACAGCAGGAGGAATGTATTCATTGGAATCAGTATTTTGGGTTCAGGGGATGTCAAGGGATCCTGACTGCTAACTGTGTTGTGTCTAGGAAATGCTTGAGAGGGCATCAGATAAAGTCTGAACTGGAATTAGTTTTTACACCCAAAATATATTGACCAATGGAAATCCATGATTTATGCTCACACATGAAGAAGAGCTGTTTGTGCAGTAGCTTCTCAACAAATGTAAAGTTCATGCCTTCCAAATACTGCTTTCCAATATCTGCACTCATAAAAGAACCTGGAATCATGTACCTATTGGTATTGGTTTATTATTGTTACTTGTACCGAGGTACAGTGAAAAGCTTGTCTTGAATACTGTTCATACAGATCAATTCATTACACATTGCAGATGCATTGAGTTAGTACAGAGTGCATTGAGGTAGTACAGGGTAAAAACAATAACAGAGTACAGAGTAAAGTGTCACAACTACAGGGAAGTGCATTGCAAGAGTCCATCTTATTGTATAAGGGAACCATTCAATAGTCTTATCATAGAAGCTGTCCTTGAGCCTGGTGGTATGTGCCCTCAGGCTCCTGTATCTTCTGCCTGATGGGAGAGGAGAGAAGAGAGAATGTTCCGGGTGGGTGGGGTCTTTGATTATACTGGCTGCTTAACCAAGGCAGTGAGAGGTATAGACAGAGTCCACGGAGGGGAGGCTGGTTTCCATGACGTGCTGGACTGTGTCCATAACCCTCTGCAGTTTCTTACGGTCCTGATGCATCATGGCTCACTGCTGTGCACTTATATTACTTTGTTGTTGATCAAATTTAAGTCTAATGGAATACTTTTAAGCCATTTTGTAAGTTTGTACTTTGGATCAAACATTCAGGATGAAAGGTACTCCAAAATGGATAGGATTGCAGCACACAATGCTGAGTTCAAATTAAACTGAATACAACCGATTAAATTTCAAGCTCTCTATTTAGCTCCCATTCATTAATATATCATTAGTGTTGGCCAGAAGCTTGCAATTTAATTGCAAAATCTATGCAGAGGTGAAAGCATTGTATATGTGGGATCCATTTTAAATAAACCTCAATACTTGAAGATAACTAGTTGTCACCTGTTCTCATTGTACCAGTGTGTTTCCTAGCTCACTGTAATATGCACAGAAACATTTTAGAAACAAATCAAGAAGGTGATATTTTATCCTTTGCATTAACAATAGGCAGACAAGAAGTGATATCACACCCACACAGCACCGTTCCCAAGATGCCTGCCAAACTGAGGGGTGTGGGCATCAAGTTACTGTTCCGATAGAGGAAAAAGGAACAGGAAAAGTGGCAAAAAAGATTTTGCAAATTGTCTCTTTACAGGAGGTTCTGTTCAAAATACAGCCCATTCACCCACTGTATCTCTCCCATCCCTTCCTATCTCTTTCCTGAAGTCCTCTCTAATCACTCTCCCCTTATCACTGCATTTCCCGACATATCGCTACCTCAGCCTCTCCCTCTCTAACTGCTTTCATATTGAGGATCAGTTTTAATTGCAAATGCATTTAAATATATTGAGCTTCAGTCCACAAAATATCAAAATGTTTGTTTTGAATATTCTTCAAATGAGTGAGACTTTACAACTCAATCACTTACCCGATATACTTAATTTCCCTTTATACTTTCTCCCCTACTTATGTTTTCCGGCTACCTTCTGCTTTACATGTCAAACTGTAGCTGGGCATAGTCAGTGAGGGTGGGCTGGGTCATTTGCAGTTCAACTCATGACCTTCGACAGACCCCAGGCTCCCACTATTGGTCAACTGACACAGCTGTCCTTCCTATGCCAAATGCTTCAGCCTTCTGCAATCCCTTTAGGGCCCATCTTCCATGTAACCTTGCCTGCCCTGTTGCTCCCATGCAGTGGGTGTGACGTGGCCGGTGCAAGCTGCTGCCCCAATTAAAGTGCAGAATAACTTTAAGCAGCTCTAGGCCTTGAAGATTCGACTGTGGACTACATGACATCGGCATGAGTGACAGTTGCCTGAGCAACAACAAGGCCATTGGCAAATTGGCAGTGGTGAGAGACCGAATGCTGTGTTCTCAGATTTATGCTCCGTGGAACTGCAGACATCCTCTGGAAACATGCCTCGATAATCCTTGTAGTATGTTGGGAGGACAGATCACTGTACTGCTGATGTTCTTTTGTACACAGTGATCCTCAGTCACGACATCAGAAGTTCAAACTTCCACTGCAACACTCAGAGATTAGCTGGTTGCTCTTTGTGCTCAAGGGTATGATCTGGACTTTAAATTTGCCAGAGTTTAAGAAGCATGCAAGCAATTTGTGTGCAAGCATTGATTACCTCACTAGATGTTTAGAAAGGGGGAGTCCTGCTCGGACCTCCCTTTGTCCACAATCCTTTAGCCATCAAGCCCTCCTTAAGTCCATATCCACAAGCAAATTTGGCCATGCAGGAATGGTGGATGGAGCTGTGTGCAAAAGCCCTTGGCAAGTTGATCCTTCAGGATCCTTGATGGTGAATGCAGCCTTTCAGGCATCTTCCAAAAGGCAGCAAGCACCAGGCTGCATTCCATCAGCCCGCGCCTGTATTCTGACCATTCAAGCAATTGCAGTAGGTCTTGACTGTGACCTCCACCAACCTCGTATATCATCAGATGGCAATTCCAGCAATTGGCATCATTACATTTTTAACTGAACAACTGAAAAAAAATGGTGATAATACCACATGTTGTCCACTCCAGCAAACTCCAAGATAGTTTATCTCAGGAGTTATTTAATCTGTTATTTTGAATTCAGACTGTTTCCTACTTCCATACACTATCCAATCTGTAAAGGACTGGCTATCCAGTTCAAATTACTGCTACTTCCCTTTCCGCAAATGCTGCCTGACCTGCCGAGTGTTTTCTGCATGTTCTGTTTTCATTTCAAATTATTGCTGTATGGGTTCAAAACAATTTCTGTTGGACTACTGATTTTTGAGAGTCCTATCCCAATTTGTGCAAATGGTAAATGCTGCAGGAACATAATTACTCTATCAAGTTTTCCGCACTGGTTTACAACCGTAAATGCTTTCCTGACTGCCTTAGTAAACATTACTGAAATTATCAATTAGTTGGCTAAGGAACTTTTGATATATATATGGAGAGTCAGCAATCTCCAGCTCCTTCTGTCTCCATTTACAAACCCATATGCACAATCACTCACATTGTGTGAGCTTGTTGCAAAACGTTCCTTAACGTCATTATGTGGTCGGGATGTCTGAACGTTTTCAATTTCCACGAGTTGCCATTTGTTGGTCGATGCGGGTTGAGAGCGTGATTGGAACTGGGTGGGGCGGACTCTTCGCTTTTGTAGAGTCGCCAGAAGAAGTTCAGTCAAAAATTTAATAAACCAGTTGTTGCGGGGAGTGACGCCAGGGTTTAATGCAACGGCAACAGTAAACTGGTGTTGCAATTTGTAGCTGAGCGAGCGCTGCAATGACAGGACTGTCTTGCCTGACCCGGCGCCAAGGTTAAACGGGCTGCTGGTGGCGCTGGAGGTTACAGCGCGGACAGTCGGCGACGGACGGGGTCGGGTGGCGAGGACGGGAGAATCAGGGGCAGGGCTGAAAGCGGCGGCGAGCGGGCTCGAACCATCTTCCCCGACCTCATTCCTCTCCTCTCCCCCACACCCCCCACCCAAACAGTCCGCAAGAAAGCAGCGAGGCGGCCCCATGGGAGGAATGGCTCGCCGTTTCTGCCTTTAACATTAGAGGCGTGAGGCAAGCCCTCGGGGCGGAGGAAGGCGGCGGCCGCTCTCGCCCGGGGCCAGCACTGACCTGACATGGCGCTGCTTGCTCGGCCGCTCCTGACTTCCGCGTTTCCTTTACTCTGCCAAGTAGCAGCCCCACCTCACGGTGTCGGTTTACTGCCGGAGCCGGCAACCGCGACCCCGTCTAACAACCATGAATCGCAGCGGGGAGAGGAAGCACGACTCCGGGTAGAAGTGTGGAGATCACGTTTCAAACAAAAAAAATAATCTTGTTCAAAAAATCGTTGGATGTACATGTCACAGGGGGAAGGATGACTGTACTTTGTATATGAAGCATTGAACCACTAGAGGCCGACTCAGTGAGAAAAGTTTTCCATCTGGGCCTGCAACAGTCATTCTCACACCACTTTAAGACAACACCTCCCAAACCCACTACCTATTGCCATCTAAATGGCCAAAAGTACAAGATATTTGTTCATTAGACACGTGTATATCGAAACACATAGTTTTGTATGTGCACCTTTTGCGTAGAGTGTTCTGGGGGCAGCCCACAAGTGTTGCCATGCTTCCGGCGCCAATGTAGCATGCCCACAACTTCCTAACCCGTACATCTTTGGAACGTGGGAGGAAACTGGAGCACCCAGAGGAAACCCACACAGACACGAGGAGAATGTGCAAACTCCTTACAGACAGTGGCCGGAATTGAAACCAGGTCACTGGCACTGTAATAGCGTCACGCTAACTGCTACAGTACTGTGCCTGGAAATAGATAGGGTAGATGGTCAGTCTTTTCTCTGGGGTAGGGGAGTTTGAAACAAGAGGTCATAGGTTTGAGGTGAGAGAGGAAAGATTCAAAGGAGTCCTGAGGGGCAGGTCTTCCACACAGAGGGCGGTGCAATGCCCCATCATTTCCTCCACTTGCTTTGACATGTAGCTATGTACCTTGTAGATGGCACAGGATGTAAATGCTTAAGGTGCCAGTCAGTGAGATGATCTGGAAGCTGTTGCAACTTTTCTGATCTTTGAGTCCTTAGATGGGCCTCTGAAAAGGGGCTAATTTACAGTAAAAGTTGCCTTTTTTAAAAAAAAGAATAAAGTCAATAAAAAAGTTATTTCATTCATCAATCTTCTGCAGTCTTACTCCCCAAGGGCAACAGGAAAAGAACCAAAGTACTGTGTTTCCTTAATTTTAACCATATTTGCCCCAATGTAGTGAATGTAAACGTTCTATGATGATGCTACCTGCAAAATAAAATTTACTTTCATAGCTTAGCAGAGGTTCGTGATCTGGACTTTGGACTCGGTCTGTTGGGTTCTGGGTTAAAATCCAACTGCTGTTGCTGCTGTATGCACATTGGTCCTGCAAGATCTAACTGGAGTTGTTCATTGTTTTCACATGTTTTAAATGTCTCTTTCGATTATCTTTACCTGCACTGATAAAAATAAAAATATTCTGTAACTAAACTCTTAATAGCTCTTAGGTTTCAAAATAATTTTCATCATTCTCCTTGTGTCTTTATTGGCAAAGATGTATCATGGGATTTTTGTCTTTGAAGAAGTGGGCAGCTGATCTGCCTATTATTTTGAGTAGTTTTGGGGGGAAAATAGCTATACACCATGATTTTCCACTACAACTGAGGGCGTATCTCACCCTAAATATGGCACTTAAGGCAGTGAGGCTTTCTTAAACTTGATTTCATGATGTTCACTTGACTGAAGACATCATCCACATCAATGTTGAAGTGAAGCAGAAAAAGATCACAGAATCTCAGTATTTTCTCACTTAGCCCAGAAAAGTACTATGTCAGGATGTTGACCCATTTGACAAAGTGAATTTTCCTCCAGTGACTTTGTATATTTCAAAGTTCTCTATTTCATACCCCAGAAGCTCAGCTAAAAGAACAATCTCATTATTAACCTCATTATTCTTAAGAAATTCATCAGAACCAAACAGAATCATGTGTTGTGTTTTGTTAACATGGAGTTCTTGGAATTCATTCCTGCAGTAAAATCAATACTTCTTGTGTACTGTTTTCTTTTGGTTAGGTTCGATTCTTCCTTTAAACCTCCAAAAGAGTAGCCAAGGTAAGGTGATGGAGCCAGGAGTCTATCACTTGGAGTGCTGTGCTATCAATTCATGCCTTTGGTATCGCACTTGGTGCAGACACCTCCAAGTTAATTTAGTAACTTGGCAAGAATAGTGTACCCTGTGCATCATTAAGAATGGACTTTAACATAGAACATAGAATATTACAGCACAGTACAGGCCCTTTGGCCCACAATGTTGTGCCGACATTTTATCCTGCTCTAAGATCTATACAACCCTTCCCTCCCACATAACCCTCCATTTCTCTATCATTCGTGTGTCTATCTAACAGTCTCTTAAATATCCCTAATGTATCTGCCCCCACAACCTCTGCAGGCAGTGTGTTCCATTCACCCACCACTCTCTGTGTAAAAAACTTACCCCTGACATCCCCCTTATATCTTCCTCCAATCACCTTAAAATTATGTCCCCTCATGCTAGCCATTGTCACCCTGGGAAAAAGTCTCTGACTGTCCACTCGATCTATGCCTCTTATCACCTTGTACACCTCTATCAAGTCACCTTTCATCCTCCTTCTCTCCAAAGAGAAAAACCCTAGCTCACTCAACCTATCCTCATAAGACATGCTCTCCAATCCAGGCAACATCCTGGTAAATCTCCTCTGCACCCTCGCTAAAGCTTCCACATCCCTCCTACAATGAGGCGACCAGAACTGAACACAATACTCCACGTGTGGTCTAACCAGAGTTCTATACAGCTGCAACATTACCTCATGGCTCTTGAACTCAATACCCCGACTAATGAAGGCCAACACTCCATACGCCTTCTTAACAACCCTATTGACTTGCATGGCAACCTTGAGGAATCTATGGATGTGGATCCCAAGATCCCTCTGTTCTTCCACACTGCTAAGAGTCCTGCCATTAACCTTGTATCCTGCCTTCAAATTTGTTCTCCCGAAATGTATCACTTCACACTTATCCAGGTTAAACTCCATCTGCCCAGCTCTGCATTCTATCAATATCCTGTTGTAATCTACAGCAACCGTCTACACTATCCACAACACCACCAACCTTTGTATCATGAGCAAACTTACTAACCCAACCTACCACCTCTTCATCCAAGTCATTTATAAAAATCACAAAGAGCAGGGATCCCAGAACAGATCCCTGCGGAACACCATTGGTCACCGACCTCCAGGCAAAATACGCTCAATCTACCACCACACTCTGTCTTCTATGGGCGAGCCAATTCTGAATCCACACAGCCAGGTTTCCCTGGATCCCATGCCTCCTGACTTTCTGAATAAGCCTTCCAAACGCCTTACTAAAATCTATGTACACCACATCCACTGCTCTACCTTCATCAGTGTGCTTTGTCACATCCTCAAAGAATTCAGTCAGGCTCGTGAGGCATGACCTGACCCTCACAAAGCCATGCTGACTGTCCCTAATCAGCCTGTCCTTCTCTAAGTGCCCATAAATCCTGTCTCTAAGAATCTTCTCCAGTAATTTGCCCACCACTGAAGTAAGACTCACTGGTCTGTAATTCCCAGGGTTATTCCTACTCCCTTTCCGAAACAAAGGAACAATATTTGGCCACCCATAATAAACTTGGATATATCCCATCTGGCCCCGGTGATTCATCTATCCTAATGTTTTTCAAAAGTTCCAGCACATCCTCTTTCCTCACATCGACATGCCCTAGCATATCAGCCTGCTGTACACCAGCCTCACAAACGTCAAGGTCTCTCCCTCTGGTGAATACTGAAGAAAAGTATTCATTAAGGACCTCCCCTACCTATTCCGATTCCAGGCACATGTTTCCTCTTTTAACCCTGATCAGTCCTACCCTCACTCTAGTCATCCTCTTATTCTTCACATACGTGGAGAATGCCTTGGGGTTTTCCTTGATCCTACTCGCCAAGGACTTCTCATGCCCCCTTCTAGCTCTCCTAAGTCCATTCTTAAGCTCCCTCCTGGCTACCTTGTAACTCTCCAGAGCCCTGTGTGATCCATGCTTTCTAAACCTCAGGTAAGATTCTTTCTTCCTCTTGACAAGGCACAGTAGTGTAGCGATTAGCTTAACACTATTACAGTGCCAGCGACCCGGGTTCAATTCCGGCCGCTGTCTGTAAGGAGTTTGTACATTCTCCCCGTGTCTGCGTGAGCTGCCTCCGGGTGCTCCAGTTTCCTCCCACATTCCAAAGGCGTACAGGTTAGGAAATTGTGGGCATGTTATGTTGGCACCGGAAGTGTGGCGGCACTTGCGGGCTGCCCCCAGAACACCCTACACAAAAGATGTATTTCACTATGTGTTTTGATGTACATGTGACTAATAAAGATATCTTAAATCTTAGATATATTGCATACAGGTGATTCTTCTCATCTCTATACAAAGACTGCAGCATGTCTGCCTTGTAGCAATCCTTGCTGAACTCAAAATAGGGTTTCAGCTTGAGCCACTGTTTAAATGTCTTAAATACTGTAGGCTCAATTGAAAGTCACAGAGCGGACCGAATTTCTGCAAAGGTTAGAGGCAGTTTGCCATGATTTATGACCTCATACACTTCTTAGTATTCTTCTCTGTTTCATTGACATAGAATTGTATTTGTTGGCATGTGGCTGAATACAAGCAGCGGAGAATTGCATTCAGAGCACAACAGAATCAGATGTGGTGGCCTACACTATTCCTACAGTGTCTTGACAGTCCATTATTTGTTCTAGTCATTACTGATGCACTACCTGTCCCTGCACTCAACAAACTTTGAAGCTTGATTCCTGATTTTTCAAGAATAGTACTGAGAGCTTTGTCTGCCTCTAGTATAGGGACATTCTGTTTCTGTGAGGTCAAGGAAAGTCAATCAAACTGTTCCCTGTTTGTCACTGAAACAATGAACAACAACACCAAGATGTTTTGACACAGTTATATATCTGGATTCATCAAGAAACAAACTATGTTCCCAGTTTCTCAGTCGATGCACAGATTTTGTACAAGTAGGGTGCCAACACACCTGTTATGATCTCAATGCGTTTTGTGAGATCTAATTTGAAACCTAATGCAGTTTTCAATGCCTTCCCACAGGCTTCACCCAGATGGTTAATGGTGAAAGTGAACAGAGTTCTGCTATAAGCATGGAGACACAAGAGAGACTGCAGAAGCTGGAAATCTGGAGCAACACGCAAAAAATGATGGAGGAACTCAGCAGGTCAGGCAGCACCTATGGAGGGAAATGAACAGTCGATGTTTCAGGCCAAGACCCTTGTGTGTCTGCTATAAGCATGCCATTGTAGTTTACTAAACAGTAAACTACATGTTTCTTAGTGTCACTGTGCTTTTATAAGTCACTATGTTTTTTGGCTATTTACACCTCACCATAATATTCCCAATCTTTCCCAATACTGTTGAATATATTGCATTGTGGGTATTTTTTCATGAAAGGTAATTGGTAATTTTAGTTGGTGACCATGTTAAGCTTATTGAGTGCCATTGGTGCGGCAATTATCAAGCTGAGCAGGATGGCTGAAATCCCTGACTTTGCCTTTTAGCCACTGTTTTTAAACATTTGCTCAATGCAGGTTTCTAGTTTCCAACACAAGGCAATGATAACAAAATAACTGATCATCAGTAATGGATATTGGTGGGGGTGGGGGGGTGGGGTAGTAGATGCCTTGATGTACATGCTGAGAGTGGGAGAAAAAAAGGACCTGTATTTATATCGCATGTTCCTTTCAGGGTGTCCAAAAGCACTTTTAGAGTTAATGAAGAACCTTTTTGTTAATAATGGAATAAAATAGGAGACATGATTTTTTTGTGCAGGGAAGATTTTGATTTCACAGGCATTGCATAACCCTGTTCAAAAACATCAGTGCCTGTAGAAATATGAGGTAGAGATTGGAAGACAAGTCGTGGTAGATGGGGTAAATGGGTGCCAAAACTCGTTATATGAAAGGAAACACAATTATAAAAAAAGACTTTACAATCTCATGATCTTCCAAAGAACTTTATAGACAATGAAATACTGTTGATGTGTAGTTACTGTTGTCTTATAGGAAATGAGGCCTCCAATTTGCACTTTATTAACTCTCCTAAAAAGCAAGTGATAACGATAGGATAATCTGTTTATTGGTGCCATTGTCTGAGGATAAATAATGGTCAGACCACCAGGGATAAATCTCTTGCTCTTCCTCAAAATAATGCCTTAGGAATTTCATGTTACATTTGTACAAGCTGTTGGCTAGGCTGCCCTGTGCAGTCCTGGTCACCACACTACATGAAAGATGTGATTAAGCTAGAGACGATGGAATTGGAATTGTTTTATTATTGTCACTTATACTAAGGTACGGTGAAAAACTTGTCTTCCATATCGTTCATACAGATCAAGGAGTTTGACCCAGAAAAGTGTGAAGTGATACACTTCGGGAGATCGAATTTGAAGGCAGATTACAAGGTTAATGGCGGGACTCTTAGCAGTGTGGAGGAACAGAGGGATCTTGGGGTCCACAGCCATAGATCCCTCAAGGTTGCTGTGCAGGTCGATAGGGTTGTTAAGAAGGTGCATGATGTGTTGGCCTTCATTAGTCGGGGTATTGAGTTCAAGAGCCGTGAGATAATGTTGCAGCTGTATAGAACTCTGGTTAGACCACACTTGGAGTGTTGTGTTAAGTTCTAGTCGCCTCATTACAGGAAGGATGTGGAAACTTTAGTGAGGGTGCAGAGGAGATTTGCTAGGATGTTGCCTGGATTGGAGAGCATGTCTTATGAGGATAGGTTGAGTGAGCTAGGGCTTTTCTCTTTGGAGAGAAGGAGGATGAGAGGTGACTTGATAGAGGTGTACAAGATGATAAGAGCATAGATCGAGTGGACAGTCAGAGACTTTTTCCCAAGGCAAAAATAGCTAATTGGAGGAAGATATAAGGGGGATGTCAGGGGTAAGTTTTTTACACAGAGAGTGGTGGGTGCATGGAACACACTACCGGCAGAGTTTGTGGGGGCAGATGCATTAGGGACATTTAAGAGACTCTTAGATAGACACATGAATGATAGAGAAATGGGGGGCTATGTGGGAGGGAAGGGTTAGATAGATATTAGAGCAGGATAAAATGTCGACTCAACATCGTGGGCCTAAGGGCCTGGAGTGTGGTGTAATATTCTATGTTCTATGTTCTATAATTCATTAAACAATGCATTAAGATAGTACAAGGTAAAAGAATACAGAATGCAGAGTAAAGTTTCAAGCTACAGAGAAAGTGCAATGCAGGCAGACAATAAGGTGCAAAGTAAATTGTGAGGTCAAGAGTCTACCTTATCGTACTAGGGAATCGTTCAATAGTCTTGTAACAGCAGGACAGAAGCTGTTCTTGAGCCTGATGGTACGTTCTTTAAGGCTTTTGTAACTTCTGCCTGATGGGAGAGGGGAGAAGAGAGAATGTCCGGGGTGGGTGGGGTCTTTGATTATGCTGACTGCTTTACTGAGGCAGCGAGAAGTATAGACAGAATCCATGGAGTGGAGGCTGGTTTCCATGATGTGCTGAGCTGTGTCCACAACTCTCTGCAGTTTCTTGCGGTCCCAGGCAGAGCAGTTGCCATACCAAGCCATAATGCATCCAGATAGGATGCTTTCTATGGTGCATTGATAAAAGTTGGTGAGGTCAAGGGGGACATGCCAAATTTCTTTAGCCTCATGAGGAAGTAGAGGAGCTGGTGAGCTTTCTTGGCCGTGGCGTCTACGTGGTTGGACCAGCACAGGCTATTGGTGATGTTCACTCCTAGGAACATGAAGCTTTCCACCCTCTCAACCTCAGCACCATTGATGTAGACAGGTGCATGTACACCACCCCCTTTCCTGAAGTCAATGACCAGGTCTTTTGTTTTGCTGACATTGAGGAAATGGTTGTTGTCATGGCACCATGTCACTAAGCTCTCTGTCTCCTTCCTGTACTCTGACTCATCATTATTTGAGATATGACCCACTACAGTGGCACCAGCTGCAAACTTGTAGATGGCGTTAGAGCAGAAAAGATTCACAGTAATGTTGCCTGGACTAGAGGGCTTAAGTTATAAGGAGAGATTGGATAGTCTGGGACTGAAGGAAAGGAGGCTTAGGGGTGGCCTTATAGAGGTTTGTAAAATCATTAGGGGTATAAATAGGGTAGAGAGTCTTTTTTCCAGGGCAGGAGGGTCTAAAACTAGAGGGCATAGATTTAAGGTGAGAGGGGAAAAATTGAAAGGGATCTGAGGGTCACGTTTTTCACACAGAGGATGGTGGGTATGTGGAACCAGCTGCCAGAGGAGGTGAGAGAGGGAGGTGTAATTACAACATTAAAAAGTACATGGATAGGAAAGGGTTAAAGGGATATGGGCCAAATGCAGGCAAATGGGATTCGTGTAGAAATGCATCTAGGTCAGCATGGATAAGATGGGTCGACAGGCTTGCTTCTGTGCTGTATAACCCTATGAATCTATGAACTTTTAATATCTTACTGAGAGAGAAACAAGGACTTGGTTTAACATCACATCTGAAAGCACTCAGTACTGCACAGGCATGTCAGCAGGGATTATGATCTTCAAGTCTCTGGACAGGATTATAATGATGAACTCATCTGGATAGCCCAGGAACCTTTAACTGAGCATTAGTCTGTGGTTACCCAAATCCAGCTGTTGACAATATGCCTTCATCTGAGGACTTGATGCTATTTAACTTCGTGGTAGGATTTTGCTGCGTGAGTAATAATTTCAAGAGATCTAGTGATTTTTCTTCTACGTTCTTGAGAGTCAATGTGAAAAAGAGTACTTTTCACAAATCTGTGCTTGGTTAAATAAACTGACTGTTGGCTTATAGCCTAAATCCCAATATCAAATCATCTTCTGAAGTTCCAATTAAGCCAGAATTCTGAAGTTCATTGGCAAGAATTCTCTGTTCAACATGAGGCCCTTGCTATCACTGAAAACTTGGGCAGCTACAATGATATACAGTTGATCACAGGACTGCAAAATCAGCTTGTGGGATGATACAGAGCATAAATATGTGACTTGAATCCACAAGAACAAAGATGTGATGTTAAGTGCCAAGGAAAAAGTAACAATGCAGTTGGGAGTTTATAAGAGCAATATGATGGAATAGAAATATTCAAGAAATTCACATGAAAGCATTATATTCCAGAGGAAAGAACAACATTAGAAATAGTACCAGGTATAGTGGCAAAAGAAACTAGGAATTAGTTCATGCTTGATTTTGGGATTGAATCCAATGATAATGGCCCATCACACATTAAAATTGATCTGTGCTGTGAGGACTCAAAAGGAATACTGGGGACATCAGTTGCACCTCAGTATGCTGGTTCTGTGGAGCATGAAAGTTATCCATTGGGGCACTTACATTTGGGAGAAATGACCTTTTGAGGGCAAGAAGAAGCACACAGTTTTAACGTGAAGCCAAGGGCCTTACATTAGTTCTTAGGGCTCAAGGATGACTTAAAGACAAGCCATAGTCAGCACTTTGTTGCTGGAAACATCCAGCAGCCTTTCTAAAGACCCTGGAAAAAACAGACTGCAGCATGTTTCATGGATTCTGCCAGCAGTTGGGAACCAATATTGAAAATGGGCCTTTAATAGCTGTTTGGTCCCAGGTTGCATCAGTACATATCAGGCAGGCATGCTGTGGGAATAAAAAGGCGTCCTAAACAATGTGGCACATAAGTGGCATGAAATAAGCATGCACGTGCTGCAAACTAGCTTTGGTCATCCTATGCTGGCTTTTATTTGGAAAATGGGTGGTGTGATCGAACTTCTAGGCCAGAGTTCCTAAAGTGTGAAACTGTGATTTTCAAAGAGAAACAAGATAAGCATACAGTAAAATAGGGAAGTGGAATAACAGGAACTGTTAATCACAATCACATCCATACTATTTTTCCAGGAAACAGGCCATTGAGAGCACCCAAAAATTATATTATTTCAAAGAACAAAGGTTAGCACAACTATTAAATTAATCCTTCTCTTATATGATTTTGAAGGAGACTGCATGGAAGTTGAGATTACAATGGTCACAGGTGAAGGATGAAATTAAATTGATGCATTAGAGGAAGAAAAAGATAAACAGAAGGTTAGAGTATAAACAGGGAGTGACATAAGTTTGGAAAAGTTTCTGGTATAATCACAACTGACATATTGCACACCATCATCCATGCCATATTGTATCAAAGTTCAAGGGAAATATTATTAAGATAATTAAAGATCTTTAATGGAATGGATAAATTGAACCCCAATGACACATATGATATTGGCAACAAATTGCAGAAACTGGAGTCATGATTTCAAACTTCGTCAATAGGAACTGCGCCAATGGTTTAGATTTAGGTTTAGAATGGTTTAGATCATAAACCAATTTACCAGTTTAACTACTCCATCCAGGGCGTGGTGAACAGATGTGAAATAGATTGTTTATGGAAGCAACTGTAGTCATTTAAAAATGAAGAGACAATGCGATCACTTTTGAGGAAGTAGCCAGCTGCAGTTCATTGGTTTAGATATAATAATCTTCTGTGGTTTCCTTTGTTTAATTACATTTCTTTCCCCAATGCAAAAGATTTACAAATGTTGGTTAAATATGCACTGACAACTAGTTTCACAATGAAGGATGGTTTTACCAGTGGTGAGGATGGTTCACTGGAGCAGCTGGGGAGGTTTAAACCAGCGAGGCAGAGGAATGGGAACCTCAGCAGGAATTCAGGAAGGAGAAAAACAAAACAGGAAGTGAAAGTCAGAAGAAATAAATAGGTAGAGGAAACATAGGCAAGTATCAATAGGGGCCATATTACAAGGAAGTGCTAAAAGGGCAAAATTTAAAGGTACTGTATTTAAATGCACACAGAGGCCGTGGACAGACATGCCAGTGTGTGGGAATGAGAAGTGGAATTAAAATGGCTGGCCACCGGTAGATCCTGGCTGTTACGGTGGGCGAAGCGAAGGTGCTCGATGAAGTGATCCCCCAACCTGCGTCAGTTCTCACTGGTGTAGAGGAGGCCGCACTGGGAGCACTGGATGCAATAAATGACACAGATGGATTCAAATGTGAAGTGCTGCCCCACCTGGAAGGACTGTCTAGGGCCCTGAATGCTGGTGAGGGAGGAGGTGTAGTGACTGGTGTAACACTTAGCACGGTTACAACTGCCAGTCTGCCGTAACAGCCAGGATCTCCCAGTGGCCAGACATTTTAAGTCCATTTCCCATTCCTATACTGACATGTCGGTCCATGGCCTCCTCTACTGCCAAGTTGTGGCCAGACGCAGATTAAAGGAGCAACACCTCATATTCCGTGTCGGTAGTCTCCAACCTGACGGCATCAACATCAACTTCTCTAATTTCCGGTAACCACTCCCCTCTGTCCCCTCCCCCTTTGTTTTCCCTATTCCTGTGGCCTCCTCACCCTTTCTCTCTCCCCTCCCCTGCCCTCACAACCTGCCCATCACCTCCCTCTTATTCCTCACCTCCTTCCCTTTATTCCATGGTCAGGTGTCCTCTCCTATCAGATTCCATCTTCTTCAGCATCTTCCACCCATCACCTCCCAGCTTCTTACATCATTCCCACTTTACCCCCTCCCCCACCTACCTACCTTCTCCCTCTCACCTGGACTCCCCTGTCACCCACCTACCGACCTTCTCCCTCTCACCTGGACTCCCCTGTCACCCACCAGCTTGTGCTCCTCCCCCTCCCCACACCCTTTTATTCTGGCTTCTCCCCTTTTCGACTGTTCATTTCCCTCCATAGATGCTGCCTGACCTGCTGAGTTCCTCCAGCATTGTGTGTGTTGCTCCAGATTTCCAGCATCTGCAGTCTCCCTTGTGTCTCTAATTAGGAAGGCAAATCATATGTTGGCCTTTATTTTGAAAAGAATTTAGGAGCAAAGTTGTCTTGATGAGACCACTCCTGAATTTTTTGTACAATTTTGGGCTCCTTACCTAAAAAAAGATCTGCTTGCTACAGAGGCAAAGGTCCACCAGACTGATTCCTGGGGTGGCTGGACTGCTGGATGAGGAGAGGTCCGGTCAACTCAGTCTGTATTCAAAGTGGGGGCATCTCACTGATATATACAAAATTCTGGCATGGCTAAACACATCGGATGCAGTGAGGATGTTTCGTGGATGGAGAGTCTGGAATGAATTTTGATGGAGTCACAGTCTCATGACGATTAAGATATTTGGGGCAAAAGTACAGGTAAATGGAGCTGAGGTGGAGAAGATCAGCCATGATCTTGATGAATAGGCGAGAAGGCTAAAATGGACAAATGACCTACTCCTGCTCCTAATTATGTAAATGAATAAAAAATTCTCAAATTATATTATTTATAATAAGGAGTAAGGAGAGTGTAGTGAAAATATAAGATATCTTTATTAGTCACATGTACATCAAAACACACAGTGAAATGCACCTTTTGCGTAGAGGATTCTGCAGGCAGCCCGCAAGTGTCGCCACACTTCCGGCACCAACATAACATGCCCACAACTTCCTAACCTGTACACCTTTGGAATGTGGGAGGAAACCGGAGCACCCAGAGGAAACCTACGCACACACAGGGATAATGTGCAAACTCCTTACAGACAGCGGCTGGAATTGAACCCAGGTCGCTGGCGCTGTAAAGCGTTACACTAACCGCTACACTACCATAGCCTGGTAGAGTATTTACCCTTATTTTCTTTTTATTTACTCATTCATAGGATATGGATATGGACATCACTAGCAATGCCAATACATTCTTAATTGCCCCGAACCAAGATGGCAGTTAAGAAACAAACACTCTGGTGGATCTGGGGTCACATGTAGACCAGACTGGGTAAGGATGGCAGATTTCTTTCCCTGAAAGGCATCAGTGAACTGCCACTGGAATCCTAATTCCAGAATTGATGGTTTAAATTCTCTATCTCCCATTGCTGGCTTCAAATTCCAATCTATCAACCAATAATCCTAAACTCAGTTGCTAGTCCAATAATAACTACCAAGCTACCATATAATTGTCATGTTCTTTTCAGAAATGCTTCACAATTTTCTTTCCAAGACTTTAATTTCATCTCAGAAAAGAAGATAATCTGACAGGCTCTCCTCTGTGTTCCAGTATGGTCAGATTTTCCCAGCTGTGAAATATCTCCTGTCCTTGGGCAGCCTTTAAGATGTCATATTTGACAGTAGTGGAGCTGGAACGGTGAGGGATCCTACAGAGAGTCTTCAAAATTACTTATGAGAAGAGAACACTGTATCTATTGGCAAACTTGTGTCAACCCATGAGTTGGAGGTAGGTTATGGTGGGGAATATGACTCACAGCAAACAGCAAAGTCAATCACTTGGAATACAATCTGTTTAAAGAGTAATGGTAAAAGAAGCAGTCACAATGTCTTGCAATAAAATACTGGTAGTAACTCCAGAAATATGAAATCAATGAAAATGTTGCATATAAATTAGGCACAAAAAGTTATACACAGTGACTTATAGCAATGTGGTCACCAAGGTTGATAGGTGGGGAAATTACCCAATCACCTCCAATCTAGTTGGCTGTAACACTGTCGCTCCATAAGGCCAAAAAAATAAACAGTTCTATGAAGCCACCACATGTACGTTGAATCAAAGTGTTCACTGCTGCATTTTCCCTTTTTAAAATATTCAAAGAGGCATACTTACTAGACTAAAATTCCATGTCCACTAACAACTTTCTTGATACATTAATTCTTGCATTTTTTAAGATGTGCACTGTAAAACTGAACATTATAAGTGTTATATAATAATTATCTGAAACAAGATAGTCACCACACCAAATAATATTTTCTCACAGAGGCATGAAACTCATTTTCCAGGTCCAAGGTATTCATCCTCAGCTTTAGACAAAGTAGCAGAATTCACAACATTTCAATTCAGCTCACTGTGCAAGTATTTCAGACATTCCATAACAAGATATGTTTTCACTTTCCTAACTGGTGAATTGCTCTATTCCATTACATCATTCACCGCAGGATGTAACAAGTTCAAAAATAAATTCCTCTGAGTAAAGTTTCAGTGCTGCTAACTATTCTGTGATAGATTCAGCTGAGGTATTTTGAACTTTTTTATTGTTTTATAGAGGAAAATAAAACACAGTGTAGCGGAATTAATCCATTATTAATGCCAAAATCCATTTTTGATTAGGAATGTTATTTGGACAAAGCCACATGTCCAAGATCTCTACTAATGTTTTACATTTATTTATGTTGTAATAGCATTCTAGCTAGTCATAATATTTGAGAATCTGCTAATTATGAAGAGGGAAACATTATTTATTGTAAAAGACAATAACCTAGAGATTGAGTCAATTTCATGAATCACAGAAAATCTGAATTAATTCAGTGATCCAGTAATCACTTTCCCCACACCAGTGATAACTTTCTTGCGAAATTGTGCCCTTCACAAAATTGGACGGGGCACTTCCAGGCATGTTTCACATTCACAGGTGATGTTCTGGTGTCAAACAAGCAGCTAAAGACATCCCTTTTGGTTTATGCCTATTTTCATCTTTACTGACACAAGCTGGAATTTAAAGATGTAATCTACAAGCATTTGGAACAGCTATCATAGAAATGGGAGCACAGGTCCTGTCCTCTTTTGGAAAAATATTGGAAAGACATTTTTAATATTATTTCAACTGTATTGAATATTGACTTACAACCCCATCCTACTACTGCAATTTTTGGGTTACCAATGATGGATTCTGGCCATTTATCCGCTTCTGCTTGTCGTATGATTGCTTTTGTTACATTAATGGCCAAGAGATCCATTCTATTTAAATGGAAGGACCCTATACCCCTTACTACATTTCAATGGTTTTCTCAAACTATAACATGTTTAAACTTAGAAAAAATTAGGAGTGGTACTGTTGATCCTTCGCTTAAATTTGAGGAAGTTTGGAATCCATTTATTCAATATTTCCATACGATATGAGCTGACCTTTTTCGAATCCCCTTCAATAACCTTTGAATATAGAGGAGCGGAGCTGAGGACATAAGAATGTGGGTTTTTTTAATCGAAGAAATATCAGTCCAGTTTTTTTTTCTTTGAAGCTTTTGGTTTGCTTTTGTTTAATATTATACTTTTTTTTTGATCTGGGGGTTTTCTCGTTATATAATTAAATTTCTTTTCAATTATTTTGTTTCCCATTATGTACAGTTAGCAAGAGTGCGGGAGGTCTAGATTACATATTTTACTCCTTGTGAATATAAATATTAACTGTCATTACTGTTATCCCGATCTCTTTGTATCATATGTATAATCATTAATGTTACGTACATTAACTTGAATTAACTTGAAACTCAATAAAAAGATTGAAAAAGAAATGGGAGCACATCACATGACTTTAATGTTATCACACAACTTTAATGTTTTCCCTGTTATTTGAAGGGACACTCTAAGATACAGTAAGATAAGATATTTATTTATTAGTCACATGTACATTGAAACACAGTGAAATGTGTCTTTTTGCATTACTGAGAATGTGCTGGGGGCAACCCGCAAGTGTCGCCACTCTTCCAGCGCCAACGTAGCATGCCCACAGCTCCTAACCTGTACATCTTTGGAATGTAGGAGGAAACCGGAGCACCTGGAGGAAACCCACGGACACACAGGGAGAACTACCGTGCCCAACCCTGCTGACATCAGGAGACCTGACTGGGCACCTTCAGGACGCACTACAGATTGGCCAATTATCTTTCAAAATCCGCTAATAGGAGTGCTTCTCTCTAGCAATTTGCTATTGATTCTTCATTCCAGGGATGCCTAAGTGATAGCAGAACAGGGCAGTCACTGCTACACCAGACACATCTCTGCATAATGAAGGATGTGATTGTCCTTGAATAAGGAAACATTTGAACAGTACCAGTATGTTCAGGATCATTTATAACAAAAACAAAATCAATTAATATCAAAATCAAAAATCATAACACTTTAGCACCATTCCTGTTTCACTACTTATCTGAAGTCCTAGCACCATGTCACGGTGTCCTCTGCGTGACTACGGTTTGGCTACTGGAAGGCTGCTCCCTTTGCCTTTGAGTCCATACGTTTGTCCTTAATGCCCCACAAGAACCTCTTCGCCCAGGTGGGTCAGTGTCAGACTGCTAACCATGGCCAATTGAAGGAACAGTCTGGATGGGCGGCTGCGAGGTATGTGGGATCAGGGGCTGAGCTGTCATACCCTGCGTTGATCACTTTGGTAAAAGTTAATGACATTGTCAGTCATTTTTGTTTTACTGTTAAAATGTTCTAATCCAGATTCATATGGTGAAACACAAGAGAGACTGAAGATGCTGGAAATCTGGAGCAACACACAAAATGCTGGAGGAACTCAACAGGTCAGGCAGCATCTATGGAGGGAAATGGACAGTCGATGTTTCAGGTCGAGACCCTTCTGAAGAACTGTATTTCTTACAATCTGTACTTACATTTCCCAAAATCTTATTTCTTATGTTGAGATTTTGTGACTTGCAGGCATGGAAGGAACGGTTCTTAGTGACATTGCTTCAACAGGGGATCAATCTTGATTCAAAACACCTTGGGTTAAAAATTAATTCAGTGAAACGTTGCTGCTTGAGAAACCTACACAGTTTGCCAGTCCTGAAGAAGGGTCTCGAGCTGAAATGTCGGCTATTCATTTCCCTTCATAGATACTGCCTGACCTGCTGAGTTTCTCCAGCATTTTGTGTGTTGCTTCATACAGTGAAACATTCAGCTTCAACAGTGTTGTTAAAATGATAGAATCAGACTGCTTGTGCATTTTACATCTCATTAATTGTCACTTTCATCAAAAATTGTGCAGGCATATAACAGTCTGTTTTACACCCATGTTAAAGCTAAATGACTCCCCAAGTATTTTATGTGTGAATATGACAAACAAAACCTGATAGCCTTTAGACCGATTGATTATTGGTATTGATCAATACTGCGGAGACAGAGATCTACAAAGAAAATAAGATACAAGGAATGCATGTAAATGGAAGTAGGAATCTTTTTTAAAGGCAAGAATGTTTCTGGCTCCATCCGTTTGCATTCATTCTTAAACAGATTAAAGCTTGTTCTATGTGAGAATCCTTTTGTGAAAACTGTACTGCATTAGTCCAGCTCATGCACTCTGAGCCAATGACTCTGGGAATCAGCTCTGAAAGCTTACGAAAGTTAATCCAATCTGTACTTAGATTTCCCTAAATCTTATTTCTTGTGTTGAGAATTTGTGATTTGCAGGCATGGAAGGAACTGTTCTTAGAGACATTGCTTCAACAAGGGATCAATCTTGATTCAAAATACCTTGGCTTAAAATTTATTTCAGTGAAATTTAGATATTTATTTATTAGTCACATTTACATCGAAACACACAGTGAAATGCGTCTTTTTGCATTTCTGAGAATGTGCTGGGGCAGCCCGCAAGTGTCACCAATCTTCCAACACCAACATAGCATGCCCACAACTTCCTAACCTGTACGTCTTTGGAATGTGGGAGCACACCAGAGCACCCGGAGGAAACCCATGCAGACATGGGGAGAACATACAAACTCCTTGCAGACAGCAGCAGAATTGAACCCAGGTCGCTGGCACTGTAATAGTGTTACACCAACCGCTATACTACCATGCCACGTTGCTGCTTGAGAAACCTACAGTTTGTCCTTGTGCCATTACATGGGTTATACTTGCCTGCACCTCATGTAAGGACTTGTGCACCAATCCATTAGTGCACATTAAGTGTGAGTAACTCCACCCAGATTCTGAAACTAATCAACCTCTTAGTGAGGAGTTGACCACGGAATCCAAGCACTAGTGGAAGCTTGGTGAGCAGTGGCAATAATGATGGTAGTACAAAGACAAAATCATGTACCGTTTCACTGACACCAAGCATGAGATAGGATTGAGCAGGTTGACACTGGAGGGAGGTTCTGAACATTGGAGAAGAAAGGAAACCATAAATGGACAACATAAAATGGCAGTGGGAGGTAATGACAAGAGGAATATATTCCTACAGTGAAGTTCCACAAACCTGGTCCCAGTGCTCATGAGTATGGTCAAGGTTAGTGAAATCAGCAAGAAATCCCATTGGCCAACAATTGCAATATGGTTTTAATGTTGCTATGTCTAATCCAATCCTCATGCACATGGTCCACACCTTGTACACACTGCTAGTTCCTAGGAGTGAACATCACCAATAGCCTGTCCTGGTCCAAACACATAGATGCCATAACCAAGAAAGCTCACTAGCACTTCTACTTCCTCAGGAGTTTAAAGGAATTTGGTATGTCCCCTTTGACACTCACCAACTTTTATCGATGCACCATAGAAAGCATCCAGTCTGGATGCATCACGGGTTGGTATGGACACTGCTCTGCCCAGGACCGCAAGAAACTGCAGAGAGTTGTGGACACAGCTCAGCACATCATGGAAACCAGCCTCTCCTCCATGGACTCTTGTCTATACTTCTTGCTGCCTCAGTAAAGCAGCCAGCATAATCAAAGACCCCACCCACCCAAGACATTCTCTCTTCTCCCTCTCCCATCAGGCAGAAGATACAAAAGCCTGCAGGCACGTACCACCAAGCTCAAGGACAGCTTCTATCCTGCTGTTATAAGACTTGTCACGAACCAGCAACAAAAGAAACACACTGAGCATGATTCAGTGTTAAAAACTATTTTATTAATCACTACTTATGATAATACGTAAAATAAAAGTAAAAATGTTAGTATGTTAGAATTCAAAAATGTTAAACCTCGAACGTTAACCCCAAAAACTAAACTCTTCGTGTGTGTGTGTGGCAAAGTCCAAAACTCCCAGTTCCGGAATGGTTCTTAAAGTTCAGTTCGGCAAGCCATAAGGTGAAACATGAGCAAGGGCTTCTTCAACAACCACCGTTGTCAGAAGATAAGACGTAGATGTAGAAAAACAGAGAGAGAGTACATACGAAATCCAAATGTTTCACGATGGAACCCAAACGACACTCCAGTGTTTACTCGGTAGTGACTTCCTCACCCCGAAAAGCATCCAAATCGTGGTCGTCCACACACACAAATACCTGTTTCCTTCTACAGGTCAGCAACAAAGTGAACTCCACCAGATTACTTCCAACTTCCATACATGGATTTCAGTGGCAGACACAGTTATTGTTTCTCATCCATCGATAGAGAAAACTAGCAGGCTGGTGTCTCTCTCCCTTCTTTCTCTCTCTCTCCTTCTTCTTCTAACTTCTTCAACAACGTCATTACGTCCTTTATCTTCTATTGACGTAAGCACGCCCCACACACACATACACACACACTCTCTATCTTAAAGGGACTTTCACTGAGTCCGTAACAGACTATTGAACGGTTCCCTAGTACAATAAAATGGACTCTTGATCTCACAATCTATCTCGTGATGACCTTGCACCTTATTGTCTACCTGCACTGCACTTTCTCTTTAGCTGTGACACTTTACTCTGCATTCTGTATTGCTTTACCTTGTACTACCTCAATGCACTGTGTAATGAATTAATCTATATGAACGGTATACAAGTATTTCGCTATACATCGATACAAGCAACAATAATAAACCAGTTCCAATTCCAATTCCAATGGCAGCCATATCATATACACTTAGTTTAACCACACTCACTAAAACTCTTTCCTTTCCTTTTACCATAAGGTTGATTGCAACCACAAACTGTAGGAGCAGACAGGAGGGTCTGGTATAAAGAGATGCAGGTGATCATTGTCTAAGCCACCAAATGCCATTTGAAAATGAAGGTTCAGGGATCATTGAGGATGATGCTATGCTCATATCTAATCCTCCTTTTCTTCACATCCCACTCTGCCCCCAGTGCACAATCTCTCTTCTGTTTCATAATTCATTTGCAGCCCTCTAAACTAACCCTTCCCTTAATGACCAAACTCCAGCCTTTTGGATTTATTCTCATAACTTTTGTTACCCTGATGAAAGGTCATACATTCAGCCTTTACTTAGATCCCAAGTTGCAACAGCCTTTAGAGAAACAAAGGACTGCAGATGCTGGAATCTAGATGAAAAACACAATGATGCTGGAGGAACTCAGCAGGCCGGGCAGCATCCGTGGAGAAAAGCAGGCGGTCAACGTTTCGGGTCAGGACCTTTCTTCAGGACTGAAGATAGGAAAAGGAGAAGCCCAATATATAGGAGGGAAAAGCAGAGCAGTGACAGGTGGACAAAAAAGGGGAGGCAGGGTGAGCACAGAATGGTGATAGGTAGAGATAGTGATAGGCAGGTGTGGGGGAGGAGGGGGGAGCAGATCCACCAGGGGGTGCGTAAAATGTAAGAAGGGAGGAAAAAAAAGCAGAATCTCTTGTGCTTCCAGAAATTTCTCTTGATTTGACCAATTGGATTGCAAGATGTCAGGGCCACTGCTAGTCACTTCAAAAGACAATGACTTTGGAAGCTTGGAATGCAGTGCTCCAAATGAAGTAGGGGCAGAAAACCTAGGCCCCATCACTCTGCCTCTCTGCTGTTTCTGGAGACATAAGAGACGGCAGATGCCGGAATCTCTATTGTTACTCTTTCCCTGGATTTAAATACTAATGTTAAGTATTTAATCACTTGTTGATGGGCCTACATTGTGACCATTAACACCTATTCTTGCCATAGTCTCACCTGTGAGCTCAGATTGAATGTCTGGCCCAGTTAGTTTTATGGATTTGGAGTTTATACGAGTCCAAGGTCAGTTTGACTAACCTTCCCCCTGATTCTCAGCTTCCTGTTGCGGGGAGCTGCTTGCCAACAGATAGTATTCAATCACACTGCTAACTTATAGATGTTTGAAAAGCTTTGTAAAGTCAGGGCTGAGTCACTAACTTCAGGGTAACCCCTTTTCCACTTGTTCTTATGGCTACCATATTTTAGTGGCTGGATTGGTTATTGTTTCTGGATAATGGTGACCCCCCCCCCCCCCCCCCCCTCTGCTCACCTTGCCAGAATGCTGATGATGGATAACATGGCTATGGTAATGCCATTGAATATTAACGGTAGATTCTCTATGGTTGGAGATGCCATTGATTGGCACTTGTGTGTCATAAATGTCACTTGCTATTTATTTAATCAAACCATTCCTGAACATTGTTTATTCCTTGCTGCATGGAAGATTTCATTTCCTGAGGATCTGGGAATGGAATTGATTAATGTGGGTGGGTGGGTGAATATCCCCACTTCTGGCCTAATGAGGGAAGGAAGGTAATTGATGAAGCAATTGAAAACATTGACAAAAGTTCTGAGGAATTCCTGCCACAATGTCCTGAAGCTAAGACATTGACCTTTAACAACCATTGTCACCTTCTGTTGTATATGGTATGACCCAACCTATGGAGTCTTTCCCTTTGATGCCCATTGACATCAGTCTTAACAGAGCTCCTTCAACGGCTGGATTGATATCAAGGGCAGTCATTCTTGGCTCACCTTTGAAATTAGTCTCTTTGGCCAGTTTGAACCAAGGCTGTAATAAATCTGAGGTCTGTAGCTGTTTGGTTTTGGTGAAACTCATAGCATCAGTAAGTTGATGCTCAACAGCGCTGTCAACAACACCTTACATCACACAATGGATCACCAATATAATAAAGGAGCAAAAAACAAACTGTCTTGATGCAGGGTCTTAACCTGAAATATCAGCAATTTCTTTCCCCCCCACAGATGCTGCATGACCCACTGAGCTCCTCCAGCAATTGTTTTTTGCTCCATCCAGATTCCAGCATCTGCAGTCTCTTGTGTCACCAGTGTTGTATAATAACTGTACAAATGTGCAATGCTGAATTTGCAAAGGAATAAATGTCTCATGAAAAGTAGATGATTCTTTCAGCACCTTGTTCGTTTGTTCATAAAATATATGTGTTGCAAAAACACTGTAGCTCTGATGAATACTGAAAAATATGTCTTGAATTATCTTGTGGTAAAAACCCAAGGTTTACAACAATTCCCTTAGAGGACTAATTTATTCTTTCAACCATTGAGTTCTGCTGATGTTATTTAGATAAGTTATCTTTATTAGTCACATGTACATTGAAACACGCAGTGAAATGAATCTTTTTGTAGATTGTTCAGGGGGCCAGCCCACAAGTGTCGCCACACTTCCGGTGCCAACATAGCATGCCCACAACTTCCTAACCTGTACGTCTTTGGAATGTGGGAGGAAACCGGGGCACCCGGAGGAAAACCATGCAGACACAGGGAGAACATACAAACTCCTTAAAGACAGCAGCCGGGATTGAACCTGGGTCACTGGCGCCGTAATAGCGTTATGCTCGCAGCAGATTTACCAAATCCTATTGTCTATGGTCTGAATTGAAGCATAAGATTAAAGCAGATGTATTCTGGATTGTTAATTTCTCTGAGTTAAGAAAAGTGCTCATTGTATTGCCTCAGGTATTGTATTGTATTGTATTGCCCCAAGTTATTCTCTCTATGTATATAATGGTCATTCACTATTTAAATTAAAATAGGAATAAAAAGAAACAATGCAAGTCATAGTTTTGCAAATGTAGATTAAAATTCTTATCAAAAAAATAGAATGGTGGAAGTGAAAAGCAATTTTAAGGTTTGGTGCTCATTGCTCAATCTTCTTCAGTGCTGGGCCTGTTTCTTTACTGGAACCCTTCCATCAATTTAAGTTCCAATCTGGAGAAAGCATCAGAATTGACATGTTATAATAAAAAAACACACATGCAAATTGAAATGCACAAGCCTCTGCTTCCTTGTCACCAGTTCAATTATATTTATCATTTTTGGTTTACAGTTATGGCATTTGCTGATTCTTTTTCCACTCTTGCACTTTGTCTCCCTTCCATTATATTTCTATTTCATGGCAATTTGAAATTATATATTGCCTTTTTCATTGTAAACTATCCTAAGATACTTTACAGGAGCAATGTAGCACAAAATTTGACAATAAAGCATACAGAGAGACATTAGTAGAGGCAACTACAATGTCGAAAGCAAGGATGAGGGTGTACAACGATTTGCAACCAAGGATGAGAAATTTAGGCTCAGGATGTCAGTGGATTGGGAGCCAATATAGATCAGAGAGTCCAGGGTGATGAGTGAATGGGATTTTCTGGAAGCTGAGATGCAGGCAGCAAAGTCTTGAATGAACTCAAGTTTATGAAGGGTACAAGAGTTGATGAAGACTAAGAAAGCACTGAAATAGCTACATCCAAGGGTACCAATGGCACTGATGAAGTTTTAAGCAATTGATAAGTTGAGGCAAGGCTGGAGGTAGAAGTAGGTATTGGTATTGGTATTGGTTTATTATTGTCACTTGTACCGAGGTACAGTGAAAAACTTGTCTTACAAACCGATCTGACAGGTCAATTCATTACACAGTGCAGTTACATTGAGTCAGTACAGAGTGCACTGATGGAGTACAGGTAAAAAAAACAATAACAGTACAGAGTAAAGTGCCACAGCTACAGAGAAAGTGCAGTGCAATAAGGTGCAAGGTCACAACAAGGTAGATCGTGAGGTCATGAGGTCATAGGTCATAGTCCATCTCATTGTATAAGGGAACTGTTCAATAGTCTTATCACTGTGGGGTAGAAGCTGTCCTTAAGTCTGGTGGTACGTGCCCTCAGGCTCCTGTATCTTCTACCCAATGGAAGAGGAGAGAAGAGAGAATGTCCCGGGTGGGTGGGGTCTTTGATTATGCTGGCTGCTACACCAAGACAGCGAGAGGTAAAGACAGAGTCCAAGGAGGGGAGGCTGATGTCCGTGATGTGCTGGGCTGTGTCCACAACCCTCTACAGCTTCTTGCGGTCTTGGGCAGAGCAGTTGCCATACCAAGCCGTGATACTTCCAGATAGGATGCTTTCTATGGTGCATCAGTAAAAGTTGGTGAGAGTCAAAGGGGACAAACCAAATTTCTTTAGCCTCCTGAGGAAGTAGAGGCGCTGGTGAGCTTTCTTCTTCATGGCATCCACGTGGTTTGTCCAGGACAGGTCGTTGGTGATGTTCACTCCCAGGAACTTGAAGCTGTCAACCCTCTCGACCTCAGCACCATTGATGTAGACAGATGCATGTACACCGCCCCCTTTCCTGAAGTCAATGACCAGCTCTTTAGTTTTGTTGACACTGAGGGAAAGGTTATTGTCATGACACCATTCCACTAAGCTCTCTATCTCCTTCCTGTACTCCGACTCATCACTGTTTGAGATACGGCCTACAACGGTGGTATCATCTGCAAACTTGTAGATGGAGTTAGAGCAGAATCTGGCCACACAGTCATGAGTGTATAGGGAGTAGGGTAGAAGGCTGAGGACGCAGCCTTGAGGTGCACCAGTGTTGAGAATAATCGTGCCGGAGGAATTACTGCCTGTCCTCACTGATTGCGGTGTGTTTGTTAGAAAGTCAAGGATCCAGTTACAGAGGGAGATGTTGAGTCTTAGGTCTCGGAGTTTGGTGACAAGCTTGCTTGGTATTATTAGCAGTTTGCGACTAAGTTGACAGAGGCCTGGAAGCTCATCCTGGGGCTAATTAGAAAACAAACCATCTGGTTTAGTCTCAGGGAGTAGGATGGCTGGGGAAGATTGTCCTTACACCCATGACTTGAGCAGACTGCAAGCATCTGAGGAAGCCATTGTGGTGGGAGAAGTGAGTGGAGGAGTTGGTGATGGAAAATTGAGTCTAAGGCATGACCGAGAGGTGGGGCAGAGTGATGCATTGGGGATTGGTTCAAAAGAGAAGTCCGAGACTGTGGAGATTGGGGGCTGTGATATCTCAGAAAATAATAACAGAGACATAGGCGTGGATGGCGGGTTGAAAACTACTGTAATTGCAGATTCTTTTCAATTCAGGCAGTTCAATTTTTCCATGCCTTATTGCTGACCTTGCATCTCCGCAAAAAAGTTACTATTGTATTGATAAAAGTTACATAAATTCATATTTTGTTTACAGCATTATTATTTAAGGCATGTAGTGAAGGGTCAAGATCGTTAGCACAAATTGTCCTCATTCTCCCATTAATCAATTTTCCAGCTTTTTGAAATAAACGTTGCTATTAGCAATTAATCAGAACATCCATATTTGGAAACTGTTACTGTCAGAAGAAAATTGCAATTTGTAGATGACATGATATGCTCTGAAGAAATTCATCTGCTTAAAGTAGGTTACGGATCCTTATCGTGCATCTTACCACTCATAACATTCCTTCTAAATTTTCTTATTGAGAAAGTAGTTAATTAAGTCAAGACTTCTCAAGTACTTCATAATATAAAATCAAGTTCTTATGTGAGGAACTAGTATGTCCCCTCTACAACAGTAACATCTCACAAGTAGGGTGATACATTTTCTGATCAAATGATTTTTTTACTGGTTCAGGTTGGTTGGCCTTCTTTGAACTTTAACATCACCAGAATAAAAGAATCAGACTCTTGGGATATTAGATTAATAAGACCTCCTTCTGTGCTGTAACTTTTCAGTGATTTTGTGAGCCTGCGATACTTGTAGCTCGAGCAATGCAGGGCTCCCTCAGTATGCCACTATTTATCAAGATTACCAACTCAATAATTTCATGAACACACCACTTTCAGACACTTTCCTTGTTAGGCAACCAATACTCAAGATTGGTAAGTATTGGCAGACCATTCAAATGTTGAAATGCCGTGGCTAAACGCAATCCAGATAATGTGCAAAAATTGATTCCAATGTCCTGGGAGTCCTGCATGCTCTCTTTCACTCCATCAGTTAAATCACCTGGTGATATCTAATCCAGTTCTCCCTCAATGCTGCAATTATAATTTTAAGATTGTGCTCTTTAATTCTATGAGGTGTCTACTGTGGCTCAGTATGTCTGAGTCAGAAGCTTGTGGATGAGTGTTAAACTTGTGTACAAAAACCAATGCAGCCAGTCTAATGTTATATTTAGGGAGTGCTGCACTGTTGCTGATATTACCTTTCAGATGAGATGTTAACGAAAGACTTCGCTGCTCCTTTATCTC
Organism: Pristis pectinata; assembly: GCF_009764475.1. Lineage (NCBI taxonomy): Eukaryota > Metazoa > Chordata > Chondrichthyes > Rhinopristiformes > Pristidae > Pristis > Pristis pectinata. The sequence goes on from NC_067410.1 coordinate 22,568,313, forward strand.
AATGCAAAATATCCAATGACATTATTATGAAGAAAAATAGTAGAATTATCCCACTGTGCCTCAGTCAACATTACTGAAACCGATGGTCATAGTGTTGACTGCAAGAGTTTGATGCACATGGATTAGTTGCCTGATTACTACATAATATCATTCAAGCTGGCTGGAAAAGTAATAGGAGCTTGAAGCAGAAGCATTCTGAGTTAATAATTACACCATCCTAGTGAAGAATACTATTTATCCAGTTTTCTCAAATAGCCATTCAAAAACCCATCAAATTATTCTTGTATAAACAATGAACATTCACTATTTAAACCAAATTATTAAAATTTCAGAAATAAAAATGGAAATATCATTGATCACTTTTGTGAGAGTACATGATAATTCTCATTGGACTAGGGCTTTATACAAATAAATAGCAACTGTAAAATATGCTCCCGCAGTGCTGGGCCTTTTCCTTTCCCAGGACCCATCCATCAAAGTATGGGTTGTTTCTGGAGAAAGCAGTAGATTTTACACGTTATAAAAGAATCACTCTTGGGATTGGAGCTGTACTTTTTGTACCAAGCCAGTGTTTCCTTGTCACTCCTGCCTGTCACTAATTAATGTCTATTTTCTATTACACGTAGTATAGTATTAAATATTGGCAGCTTGTTCTTTTTACTCCAGGTCCTTGTTTCCTTTCTGTTATATTTCTAGATCAGAAATATAATCAGTAATGTCGAAGAGGTTGGGTGAATCCACCCCCTATAATTCCAACCAAACCTGCCTGAGAAGAAAGAAGTAAGTGGAAGGATTCAAACAATATGGAAGGGAATCAGACCAAATGTCAAAAATGGCAACTTGCTTTGCTTCAGTCTTTCATTGTGCACATGGAATATCTTAAACACTTCTTCCAAAATCAGAAATCATTTTTCTTCTTTGCTCCTGACAACCTATATATCATTGTGGTTAAACAAACAATAATCCATCCTGCAAGATTGTGGCCCAGAAGTCCTTGGATTTCACAGGGTGACTTTGCATTTGAGTAGGGCCCTTGGTGCTCATGGTCCGATATTGCTGACCACCTTTGTCAACCTTCAGTTGTGGACAAAGGTAGGAAAGCTCCAATTTTATTTTGTACTTTTGATCCTGCTATCTCTGCATGTCAGTTTTAAAAAGCAGCTGGATGGTATTATTCATTGCCTATGGTTTGATTTAGTATGGCTTTGTAATCTCTACTTAACCATCCTCTTTAGCCCACTGATTCTGGTCGGTTTTCACAAGCACACCACCTTGTTCCAGCCTATCCAGTTTCTTCTCAATGTTACTCTTCAGTCCAGTCTGAGCTTGCAATAGACCAGCTCTGCATCTGTTTTGATACAAATCTGGGCCTGATGCCCAGAACCTCCAATCACTTTCTCTGAATAAAGTTTTCCAGCATGTTTGGATGGCATTTCCATCAACAGCAAGTTGACATTTAAGTTTGAATGTCAGGTTTCGTATGCTCAACAGTTTTGAATCAAGTGGACTGATTCCAGTCCACTTGACTCTACATAAGGCACCAACACTGCAGGGTAAGTTCTTTAATGAAACAATGCGCTCACTAATTGTCTCACCTTTTTCTGCTTCCTTGTCCCAAACTAATTGCTTTCAGTTACTTCCAGTGGCATCAGGTGAAAGTAATCTTCCAATTTTGCACACCATTTTAAACAAGGGGACCCTTCCTCTTGCATGGTTCAAAAGTATTTGTCAGTGTGCTATGTGTTTTGGTTTAAACTTTGTCAGGAGCATTGCCTTTTTATGTTCATATAATCACATGTTCTGGAGTCTCACAATATCATCTTTTCCTTCAGCCTCTAGGTTATTGTTCATTCATAGAAGATATCCATTCATTCAATACATGAACTGAATGGTTCTCCAGCTTAATAATAAATATGTGGACTCCTTGTAGCCATTTAGGGCAGCTGTATTGTTCCAATCCTATTCAGCAATGTCACAGCTAAGTTGGTAGATCAAATAGTTCAGTGATAGGTCAACACAGCTGCCAATGTCACTGTTTCTTACTGTGTTGTGCAAGCTCATTGGTACATACAAAAAAATCATGAAAAATCAGTTCTTGTGCTACAAGTTCACCACATCATTTTCAACAAAAATGACAAGAAAGACTAACATCTCTGTTGTCATTGTAATGTCTTCATAAATGCACTCAGGCACAGCATATATAGAGTCATAGAGAGACACGGGGTATGGAAACAAGCCCTTTAGTTGACTGAGATTGTCCCAACCATCAAGCACCTATTTACACTAATCCTGCCTTAGCTCATTTTATCCTCTCCACATTCCCATCAACTCCCTCCAGATTTGACCACTGGGGACATTTTTTTTACAAGCTTTGTGGAGTTTGTACATTTTCCCTCTGACCATGGTAAATTGGTTTATTATTGTCACATGTACCGAGATACAGTGAAAAACTTTGTTTTGCATGCCATCCATATAGATCATTTTATCACATCAGTACATCGAGGAGATACAAGGGAAAAGCAATAACAATTAAGAATATAATGTTACAGTTACAAAGAAAGTGCAATGCAGGCAGACAATAAGGTGCAAGGCCATGACAAGGTAGATTGTCAGGTCAAGAGTCCATCTTATTGTACAAGAGGTCCATTCAATAGTCTTATAACAGCAGGACAGAAGCTGTCCTTGAGCCTGGTGAGTACATGCTTTCAGGTTTTTAATAAACCATGCAATTTATTACAGGACCAAAACCAGACCATTTATTTTCTGAGACTCTAAGCCGTGCAGGGGGACAGATTGAAGTAGGCAGCGTGGGCAATCAAGTGTTAAGCTTACCTAATACATTATATTAAGAAAAGTTTAGCTGCCTGCTAAGTCAGATATGACAGTAAGCTGGTGCCAAACTGGGCAGCTGCACTTGACAAGGGAGAATACCCCCACTGTAAAATCCTCTCAGCTTCACTAAACAACAGCAATAAATCAGAAAGCTGGCTTGCTTTGTTGAGGCTTAAGGTCTCTACAGCAATAAATTGGCAGCAATGGAGACAGGACCAGCTGGCTGTCATAAGACACAATGGGTCCACTCTAAGATATCTCCAACTGCACCTAAGGCCTCAGCAGAGGGCAGAAGTGTCAGCCGTTTCTGTAGTAAAAGTAATAATAGAAACTCAGACTAATACACAGAATAGCTGGGAGATGAGATCTGCCCATAGGACGACTGGACCCAGAGGGAGGGTCTGACATGGGTCAGCTGTGAGGGACGGAGCTACCAATCACATGCTATTGTGCACTTGGATTGACTTAAAGGTGATAAGTAAAATGTTAGAGAATAGTGAAATTGCCTCAAAAGAATGTATAAAAATGGATGCATTCTGTCCCACCATTGAAAGAGGGCTCTCAGCTGGGGCTGTGAGGAGACTCTACTCTCCAGTGTACATGGCAAGTAAACTTCTTGTTGGGACCTTGTCAGTCAGTGTTGAGCACGATCACTTAAATCTGTACAACAGCTGTTATCACAAAATGAATGTCTGTGAAACTGCCACATTGTTAAAAAGCAGATGATTCTGAACCACATATTTCTGCCATCTAATCAAAATAAAAATATTAACACACATTGATACACAGAGAACAGCACATTCCATGTTTAAAGATGCATCATTACAGTCAGGAAGCCAGGGCAACTCCCACATTCTTTCCCCCAAGCAGGATTTTTAACATCACCAGAACCAAAGAATCAGATGGTTTGGAGTGAGAGATTAATATCTCATTCAAAGGACAATACAGCAGTACCTCACTGTGTCACTGTTGATCAAGATTATAAAGTCACTCTATTGATTCCAGGAACTCACCATTCTCACGTATTTAATATTCCAAATTAAACCCTGACAATAAGTATAATTGACAGGATCTTCAACTCTGGCACAGCACAACTACACCCAATCTAACAGTTGCCCTGGGGCACATGGTATCAGGGAACTCACACATGATATGTTGCTTGAAGCTGTTTCAAAACAATATATAAAGTTTGAATTAACATTACTTTAAATGTTAACTCCCTTAATCTATTTGAGTTATACATCATTTTTAATCCACAAAAATCATTTAATAAATACAATGCTGCGGTAAGTTAATATAACTTTTGATTGCCCACACTGAGTGCTGCAATTAGGATACCCTGGGGACTCTTTATGACCCAAATTAGAAATTAACCAAAGGTTAGGGAATAAAAAACGTCCTCTCCGTGATTTTCAAGTGGGACCTTATATCAATCTGTGAAGGTCAATGCTACAAAGTTGCACACAATTCAGCATTAAATTTCCACTCATTAGCCAGAGAGAGTAAAACATTACATGGTGCGAAAAATGGAAAAAATAGTAGCAAATACCTTTCTAAAGTTGAGATGAATGCATATTGAGAGAGCAGAACATAATATTATGTGTAGGAATGCAAAGTTAACATGTCCCTGTTAATTTTACTTCCAAACAAACAATAGTCTGAATTTGCAAGGCCACAGACTCACCCTTTATCCTTTCCATATGAAAACTTTATCAAGTCTTTAATGCACTGCCAGTCTCTGACTGCATGACAAATCACAAGAGAATACTATATCACATAATATATTGCAGACATGTTTAAACAGTTGGCTTATTATTTACACATTAGTGAGGTTTATGCATATTCTTGACATTTTATATAATCATTTGATTTAATTCATGATTGCAATTGTCTGATTAGTTTAACAAAACTGCAAACAATAAGTCATCATTGAAAATGAGTAATTCTTGGTTATGTTGGTCCCTTATAAATATTCATGACCATTGAACTTTGGTGGAATATTATGCTCCAACATTCAATTAACCCAAGGTCACAGAACTGCAAGAGGCCATGATTAACAAGTGGGTTTAGAATTGAGGAGAATGTTCCATTGAAATTTTGGTGAACATACATAAGTGGATGTGTGTCAGTTCTGGTGTGTTTGATTCATCCAGTCTCTGATGTTCCTCAGTGTACTTCCACTTGTATTTTTTCACCAAAATTTCAATGGAACATTCTCCACAATTCTAAACCCAATTGTTAATCATGGCCTCTTGAAGTGGCAATGCCAAGTTGTATCAAATATTTACACTTGAAAGTCACAGGGTCTAAAGTTGATAGCTGATGAATATGGGCAGAGGGTTGCCATATAACACAAACTAATCTGGGAAACTGAAGATTGGTGGGAAATGGGGATAGTGGGTTCCATGGTTTTCAGATGAGCATTGGAGGCCTTGGTAGAGGTGGAAAGACGACAGTGGCCAGGAGGCACTCCATTCCACAAACACAGAGGCAGTGACAGCTGACAGCCTTGGATGTCAATAGCAAAAGCGTAGACCTGAGGGCCTGGAAGCAATGATGCCTGAAGTTCAATATCCTCTTACAAGGTCAATGAGTGCGTCTTCAACTGAAGTATCACACCATCTGCACAACCAGCCTCAGTGACTCCTGGTTCATTACAGCACCACTCACCTACCCATTATCAGGACTGATACCAAACATTCACCACATCCTGACACACTTAACGTTATTAAAACCCTATCTACATACCTTGCATTTGAAAGACAGAGTGTTTAATCATATCAATCTAAATTAGGTCTGAGCCTCAGTACTAAAACTTACAGCCCACGTTACCTTCAGTTTCTTGGAGAATGATTCATTCTGCATCAGTTTTTGACTTTTATGTTAAAATTTTCACATAAAATGCGTGGAATGGGCTGCCGGAAACGGTGGTGGAGGCTGAAACGATAGGGTCTTTCAAGAGACTGTTAGATAGGTATATGGAGCTCAGTAAAATAGAGGGCTATGGGTAAGCCTAGTAATTTCTAGGGTAGGGACATGTTCGGCACAGCTTTGTGGGTCGAAGGGCCTGAATTGTGCTGTAATTGTTCTACGTTCTATGTTCTATAAAAGTTAGCATGAATCAAGTGCTATATTACACTCATATTGCAACAGATCCAGTGTTGAAAGAGGCTGGTAAACAAGGAACAAGATTATTTATCCTGAGCATTTAACTGCCATACACAAACTGTCCTATTGTAGATTTCACGTCATTCTTTAAGTTCCTGAAGGTAAACTCTATAAACTTCCTCCTCATCTGCCAGAGATGACCCATTGTGAATTCTATTTCCCCCTTGTCACATCTCAGTCCTCAGAGGTGGCATTTCTTTGCCCCAGTACCATAGAATCATTGTGTTCTATGATGCCATATAACTGTTTGGCCTAAAATTTCTTAAAAAAGATGGTGTGCTAAGGTTAAAAATCAGCTTAACCTGAAACAGAGTTACCTGATGTATTTTTCTGTATGTCTTAATGCCTGCTGGTTGAGATGACTCCTGACTTCTTGGCGGGAATTTCATTTGCACCAACACATTTCTTTGTGCATAAAACTCCTCGTATGATGCCAACAGTAGCTCCCAACACAGATTTTGACTCCTGTGAACTTTTCCATCTCACTGGTCTGAATGTTCAGTCACAGAACAACCAGGTTTTATGAACACCATTTACCCTTATACAGTGTTTTTAAAGGGAAAATACTTAAGCACTGTACTTTTTCCTCACTCAGAGCTATAACCTCCTGCAATCTCAGATTCATAGAGGACAGAGCCACTGTCAGTCTCAGCTTCCTAGCCTCAGGATCATTTGAGGTTTCTGCTGATCTCACAGTTAGCAGCTCACTCCTACGTTATGGAGGTCACCCCAACTCCTAACTTACGTTTACTTTATGTGTTTCTTCTGCATGTTGTGCTTCTAATGTTATGTGCCTGTGATGCTGCTGCAAGTAAGTTTTTCATTGCACCTGTGCCTACATGTACTTGTACATATGGCAATAAACTCGACTTGACTCCATACTAAAAGAGAAAAGACTTCTTCCACTTTCCTTCAACCTACAGGAGCAGATAGAGGGGGGATAGGAATTTTTGTCTGCATGTCTTTACAGAAGCCTCCCTGTGGAATTGCTGCCAGGAGCACCAGGCTCTAGCCTAGGAGAGTCTCAACAGCTCCCATGCACAAGGTAAGCATTCTTCTTTATCAGTCTGTTCCTCTGACCCTGTGGGAGGACTCAGGCCAAAGAACTCACAACAGATCAATAGGGAATATCATGCTGAAGCCAATAATGTCAGTGTGAGCTGCCACTATTTCTCAGTGTCTGCATGGTTCCCCATGATGCAGGGTGCACTGACTGCCCATCAACCCTGCAACCCTTTCAGCTGTTGTGTGGCTGTGCACACCATATCAAGCAGCTATGATTTCTTCATTCTCCAATAATCCACATTATCTCCACTTGATGTATTCAAATAAAACTTCCATCGTTAGCTGTGGATTCAGTAATGGCCACTCCAGTGGGACTTCTGTGCAGTAGAAATTTGCACAGTGACATCAGTCGTGCATGGTTTGTACAGTGCATGCCCAGCAGCCTCTGGGCTCCAACGCATCATGGACATGGAAGTGCCAGATACAATTTTGGACTGATGTCTTTAAACCAGTAAATGGCCCTCCATATTCAATCACTTGGGCACCCCTCCTTTCTTTAACACAATTTCAACCAATCTTAGAGTAGAAACAAATCACCATGATAACATTTCCAGTGACTCACACATTATACTATCTGGAATGACACAAAAACTAAACATTTATTTTACATGAAAGAGATCTAGGGATGTGTGCAAAGTTTGTTGAATGTGTAAGATCAGGTCAAGAAAGTGTTTACAACCGTTTTTGGGATTCTGGATTTTTAAAACAGGGGCATAGAGCACAAGACCACTGAAGTCATAAAGAAACATTATAAAACTCTGGTCCAATTCTGGGTGTCAAACTTTAGAAAAGATGTGAAGGCTGTGGAAAGGATGCAGAAGAGATTTATCTAAATTAATCCAGGCACAGGTAATGGTTGGATAGACTGGAGAAACTCAGGTTCTTGTCTTCTAAAAAGAGGAGATTGTGAGACCAAAGTGACATGAAGAAAGCTATTACACAGCAGGTGGCTATGGAGCAAAAAAAAACTGCTGGAGGAACTCAGTAGATTAAGCAGCATTTAAGATAAGATCTTTATTAGTCACATGTACATCGAAACACACAGTGAAATACATCTTTTGCGTAGTGATTTTGGGGGGCAGCCCGCAAGTGTCGCCACGCTTCCGGCACCAACATAGCATGTCCACAACTTCCTAACCTGTACGTCTTTGGAATGTGGAAGGAAACCGGAGAACCCGGAGGAAACCCACACAGACACAGGGAGAACGTACAAACTCCTTACAGACAGTGGCCAGATTTGAACCCAGGTCGCTGGCACTGTAAAGCATTGTGCTAACCACTATGCTACTGTGCCGTCAAAGGCAAAGGGATAGTCAGTGTTTCAGGTTGTGATCCTGCGTCAGGACTGAGAATGCAGAGGGAAGATAGCCAGTATAAAGAGGTGAAGGGAGGGGTGAGACAGGGGCTGGTAGGTGATAGGTGGAACCAGATGAGGTGGGGGATGGGCAGATGGAGCCAGGGGGTGAAGGGGAGGGGAAGGGGGAGTTAAGAGACAGGGGCTGGAGGATGATGGGTGGAAACAAGTAAGGAAAAATAATAAAAAACACAATGGGCAGATGGGGGACAGGTGGGGGGAGGGGAGTGGAGGGGTAAGTCAGAGACAGAGGCTGCAAGGTGATAAGGAGAACCAGATAAAGGAGGGATGATGGGCAGATGAAACCAATGGGGGAAGGGGGATAGGGAGGGTAGGCCAAGGGAGAAGAAACATAGATGGATAGGTGTGTGGGTGATGGGTAAATGGAGTTGGGAAAGATGAATAAAGAGAGTAAACCTAAGTGGACCAGTAGGAGTGGGAAAGGAGCACTGGGGGTGGGGGTTACCTGAAACGGAAAGTTCAATGTCCACAGCATTGGGTTGTAGGTAACCCAGGTGGAAACTCCGTTCTCCCGTGTCTGCGTGGGTTTCCTCCAGGTGCTCCGGTTTCCTCCCACATTGCAAAGGCGTACAGGTAGGTTAATTTGGGTTTAAAATGGGCGGCGCGGACTCGTTGGGCTGGAAGGGCCTGTTATCATGCTGTAAATAAAATTTAAAAAAAAATGAGGTGCTGTTCTTCAAATTTGTGTTTGGCCTCACCATGACAGTGAAGAAAGCTGAGGACAGACAGGTAAGTGCAGGAATGAGAGGGGGAACTGAAGTGACATGCAACCAGAAGCTCAAGATAGTAATGGCCTGGAAGGTACTTCCAGAGATAGGTATGGAGGCAGATTCAATTGTATTACTTGACAGAGAGATGGATAAGTATCTGAAAGAAAGAATCTTCAGGTCCAGGGGAGAGACAGTGCACTGAGACTAGCTGGATTGCTCTCACCTGGAGTAATTAAGGGCTCCATCCATTCCATTATCATTCTGTGATTCTATATAATGACACGTTTCCTCTCAAACTATGCAAAGCACAAGTATCCAAAAAATACTTTCCCTTTGTGCAGGCTGATGTCCAGTATATCAACTGCTGCAGGACCACATAGGGATAATTTATTTCATCTTCAACTAAGTATTTGGAGATTTTCAGCGAGTCATAACTTTCCTGAATCACTTTAAACTGCACTTTTACATCATTTTAACCTTTGTCTAACATTCCAATCATAACTACCAATTACCAAAGATATTGTCAGAGTGCTTTAAAAAATAAAGTTTATTCTCAGAGATTGTTAGGTTGAATGATTCTACTGTACATATTTGGAAGTTATAACATGTTTATATGTCTTTAATTGCACCCTTTGGTAAGAGAATAGGTTTTCAAATTCTTGTGATGTGATTGCAAAAGCTTTAGAAGAACATAAGAAGTGGTCTGATTTAGTTATTTTAAGGGAAGAGATAACCAGTAGGAGGAAAGCTCTCCCATCGTCTGTCTAAAGAAATGCCAATGAGTTTTCAATAGAATCATCATGAGTAATTGACATGTCCAAAATGACTTTTGCGAGTTAGTTAATTTTAATAATTTTAACAGGCTGAAGTTAACTAATATAAGATCTTTTCCCTCATATTTAAGTAACATTGTGATAATCAAAGAAGTACTTAGCCTGGTCCAGTTAAGATTTTTGCAATCTGTCAGATTTTAAGGTCCACTTATATTCTTAAATCCATCTCAAACATATCTGGTATTAAACGCAGTTATTTTGCTGTTGTTTCAGTCAACCTTAATCTAGAATTATTTCAGTTCTAATGAAACAACCACCAGTTTTGCACCATGATTAGTGAGGGCACAGTAGGTACTATTGTTTCAAATTTCCACTTAGCATTGTAGCAACATTTAGATGTATTTGTCTGCTGAACTGGATAAAGCGAGCTTGGTCCCCAGGCTTGACTGGGACATGTTGGACCACAAGATTACAGATTGTGGTGGAATACCATTCTGCACTCCAGACCTAGTTGTGCCTCTGAACCAAACGTTTCCAATGGTATGACACTGGCATGTATCTGACAGTGTCCACAAAAAAAATCAGAACAAATCCAACCAATGGAAAATATTACCAATGTAACTATTAAGCAGCATTTACTAAATAACCTTCTCTTTGATGGTTAATTTGATACTTGCTTGGACCACTTGGTTCCAGACCTTATCACAGCATCAATTCAAGCATTGACACAGAGCTGAATTCCAGAAAGTGAGCAGCCTTGATATTAGGGAGCCTTGGTTAAACTTAGTCAATGGGCATCAAAAAGAAAACAGTCTGCTGGCTGAAATCATACGTCATACAAAGGAAGATTGAGGTTGTTGGAAGTCAATCATCCCAGTCCCAGACCATCATTGCAGGATTTCCTCAGGGCTGTATCCCAGGGCTAACCATATTTAGCTGCTTAATCAATGTCCTCCCTTCCACCATAAGGTCAGGAATGGGGATATTTACATCTCATTGTACAATGTTCAGTTCCATATGCAACTCCTCAGACAATGGAGCAGTCCATGCCTGCATCCAGCTGGATCTGGACCTTCACACCACAGAAGTGTCAGGCAGTGATAAGGGGAGGATATAATCACGTATCGTTGACATTCAATAGGGTTACCATCACCTACTTCCCCATCATCAACATTGTGCATGGTCATGATGTTGATGGTGGGGAAGCTGGTGAGGTTAAGGCAGCAGCAAAAAATCCTATGGTACAACCACAGGTAAGAGGCTGGATATCCACAGCAAATGACTCACCTCTTGACTGCACCATCCAGAAAGCAAGATTTGGAAGCAAGATGAAATATTCTCCACTTGCCTGGATGACCGCAGTTCCAACAACACCCAAGAAGTTTGATGTCATCCAGGACTCTTTATTGCCACTGCACTAACCACCCTTAACAACCATTATCACCCACCACCAGTGCACCACACATTGGCAAAGTACAACTCCAGAAGAAATGCATCAGTTCAAAGGACTGTAGTAGTTCAAAAAACAGACCACCACCATTTTCTTGGGGGCAAATTGGAATGGGCAATAAATGTTGGCAATCCCCTCATCCCAGAGACAAAACAAGGACAGAAATAAAATTTTCACATCTGAGCCTGATTGAAATTAAAAGCATTGCTGTTTTATATCACTTGAAAAGATCAATAGCAATTTCATAATTTAAAACTGGATGGCTTGTTTCTGTCCATCTTATTCCACAGAAGTACACTGGGACGAACTGAACATTACACTGGTGCAGTTTACTAAGGAATTATTGTTCTGTAACAAAAAAAAAAGACCTCATTATTCATTCTCATAAAATTTACAAAATTTTAATCTTGTGCATCTGTAAAATTAAAAATATTAATAGAAGGTTTAGGTGCAATTTCATTCTTCGCATTTTGTGTAATTTGCAATTGATATTCAGGAAGTGTTATGAAACAAGTCGGTGCAATGTAGCCAAACATCTTATTTATAACATGACAGCATTTTAAATCTTTTTGCCCTGCTGAATTGAGGTAACTTTGAGACTATAATAAGAAAATGCTTTCCCCCATTAAACACTCTTCTGTCACTTAAAAATAATGAATCCCTTGTGTGGGTTGGATGTTATTACAGCTTCTCACTGTTCACTCATTCACATCCAGTCCTGGCTGGTTTATTTGAACACATGAAAGATTAAAATTATTCATCATTTGCAAAATATCTGAACAGATTGAAAAATATAGCTATGCTTTAAAAGATATTACAGTGTTGCAATCTTGTTTGGAAGATACTGAAGTAATTTAAAGGATCCTGTGTCACATTAATTTCAAATAGGTGACCTTATGGATACTTTGTATTCTGTTCAGTAACAATGTGCTGGATAGCTGCAGTGTCATTTACTGGCATTAACCACTCTATCACCATTTACATTTAAGTGTGAAAATCAGTGGTGGAAACGTGTCCAATATGAAGTCAATACAGGCATTAAAGAAAATGTGCAATCTTCACTAAAATAGCCAAGGTACCAAAAGAAGCACTGTGCACTCACAGAAAAGTTCAGAATTGTGTTCATCAAGGTGGAGGCCTAAAAATATCATATTGCAGGTTCTTGTGTACTACCCTGCAGAATGCCATTGGAAAATCAATTGCTGCATGCAATCCATCAATCTTGATATCTGTAATTTTATTTATGTCCAATATGGTGTGAGGCACTAATAAATAAATGTACTTGGCCATGTACAGTGGCATCTAATGTTTGTATGCTACTATACTACATTTATTTGTGCATTCTGCCCTGTGGTTGGTCATTCATGTAGAGGTTATGGAGTTCAACACTGGGAACTGGCTGTGGGTAGGCAAGTAAAATATTTAAAGGTCACTGCAGCCCTCGCTGGGGATCCCCACCAGTTTGCCGTGACCCCCAAACCTTCTCTCCACTATCAGATTTCAAACTCACCCTCTCCAGTACCCTCAATTCCACACCCACCACCCGACTAATACTCCACCTTCCAATGCCCCTTTCTTCTATGACCACCCCATGACTTAGTTTTCATCTTCATGCACTACAATAATAGTGTGGAAGATAAACTTTAAAGTATATTAAATGCACAATAAGAGTACTTTTGCACAAAACACTTTGAATCTTGTACACAACTGGCCTTCCACACACACCATTAATACATTTTTCAGGGAACCAATGAATTTCTTTGGCTGTGAAACAACTTAAAATGTAAATCACTTTCCGCAGGGTGTAAACGATAAATTGTGTTTTGTTTTTCACCATTTTCCAACTTTCAGGCACAAAATTTGAAGATTCTGAAGAAAGTCTTAATAATCATCAAAAGTTTTGAAACAAGAACTTTTTGGTATCACATCACTTGTAGATAACACATCCAAAATGGAAATGGTTCAAGGACTAAACCAATTTCCAAAATTTAAAACAAGACAATGAGATGCAAAATTCCCCTGAATAGCTTTGATGTTCAGAAATTCACAAAAGGAGCAACTTTGTTCTTATTTTAGTCAGGCTAATAAGAAAACCCAAGGAAATTACAGTTAACAGTATCACATTAGCCTTCAGCACAGTTGTAGTGCCATTATTCCAGCCTGCACAGCTTCTACCTTCCCCAGAGTTTACAATGCTGGAGGAATCTAAAGCCCTCCCTCCTGCACCTTCATTACAGCCACCCGTTAATATATGCTTTACTTCTATTCCATAGGGAGTAACCCATATATTACCACCTTTCAATTCCTACTTAATTTTTTTCCCCACCAGCTCCTTAAGATCGGCATACTGGACTTCATCTCTTTTTCTATGTCTTTCATAAAGGTATGGACTATTTGCTCTGCCCGACCACTCTCCCTCTCCAGAATTTTCTGCAGTTGCTAAACAATATCCTTTATCCTAATACTATCCTAACTAAACAGAGTTTCAAATGCAAACAGAGGTTAAAAGTCAATAAAACTAAATTTAGAAGAGTTATACTAAATGGATGTTCCAGTAAGAGAGATGAAACTCAAAAGGAGAAATTTCAGTTCAGAGACTAATAACATTTTTATATGTAATCCAGAGAGTATTTAAAAGTGACCAAAGGAAGCTGACTAATGAACAGGCATTGATCGTGAAGATCAAGCCATAATCTAAATACTTTTACCTTTGAGAGATTCAACCAGATTATTTTTATGCACAAAATTAGGCTTTCCAGAGCTAGGAGCTTGCTTTTCTCCCCCCCACAGATATCATAAAGGTAGGATACTGGGCCGTAAAACGTAGGACTATTGCCCACAATTGACAACGGATTAGTTTTGGTGAAGGAAGGTCTTACGTGGAGGCAGAGATCGGAGATTGGGAAGTGAACTAGCTGTCTTTGAAATGCAAATGGTAACAGGTCAGAAACTCAACTGAAGGTCAAGTAAGACACCAGGGTGCCAAACCACAGGGCAAATGCCAGTGGGGGATGGGAGATGAATAGTAACAAGAGAACAGATGGGTGAAATTGGTCTCATTAATGCTAATCTGGGAAATTTGCAGCTCATCCAAGACCAAATAGATGGAAGATAAAGCTCACCTCAAGACTGTGGATGCTATCATAAAGGGGCAACATGCAGATGGCAGACAAAGAAGTGGAAGAGGCCAAAGACGCATCTTTTCAGGATTCCAAAAGAATACAACTAGTGCTGAATATTGTTATAATAAAGTTTAATCAGGCTTCAAGCGGGTTCAACAATCCAGGCTAGCAATAAATCTTTCAGAGTCTGTACAGATCATTCCAGATGTTAAGGAAATCCCACGGGCAAAATGAAAAGGTATTTAGATACCTTGACAGATGCTGAACATGTGTGAGCTTGATTATGTAGAGCTCCTTTCAAATCTTGATTTTTGGATAACCCTGTACACCAGCTTTTGTACACAGTTAATCCAGTGAGAATTGAACTATTTCACCAAACTGCATCCATCAATAGGATTAAATTACCTGCTTTCACTTCAGTATTTATCTTGACTATAGAGTGGCTGTAGAATAAATCTTGAGGTGAAAAGCAGTGATACGTGACCTTAGAAATCTGTACGTCTAGAAATTGCCGCTGTAGTAATGGCTTGAAATATTAGTTAGGGGTATCTGTTACAGCAGAAATCACAACGACAATGAAAATTATCATTGTTTCTTAAAAATATGACAGGCAGCCTTTAAGACAGGCTCACACATTTCTGGGGGCTGCAGTGGGGTAAACTGCAACTTACATGCTTCATATACTGTACTCTAACAACTTAATTAATGACAGGGCAATATTTTATTCTTTTCATTGATTAGATTTATGAAATGGTAGGTTGTCCATAGTGAACACTTCTTTTAATATAAACATTTTGTCAGTAAAACTTATAATAAAACCACAAGTCTGCAGTTCTGCTAATCATAAGGCACATGTCATCCCCAAGCAGGTTATTTCCTGCAGCATTTTTGCTCAGTCAAATACTATTCCAGCAGGTGCAATGGTGCCAGTGTCAAGTATGGTGTGTCAGAATATAGTGTCCAGATTGGTCTCGAGATTGATGATACTCAAGTGTTTGAACAATGTGCTCATCAGTCACTGAATCCAATAAAATCCGAGAATCAGTCGATCTGGAAACCTCTACATTCCATGGATGAAAAATTACTTGTGGTGCATTTTCTCTGCAAAGCAGTGTGGTTTCCAAGTCCTTTGTAATCTTCCTTTGGCACCTGCATTCAACAAACCAGACATTAACCATGTTCATAGCAATCACAATTATCAAAATATTCAAAAAGGTAGGGAAATAATTGCTTGTTGAAATCTGAAATGACTATTATTTATGGATGAACATAGTGTCAGCAAGCCATTCCACCTTGGGAGACGAAAATAGCCAAAAGTGACTTGCCTTCACTTGACAAAGACACAAATGAGCTTTTCTTCAGGTCCCAGTGGACAGTGATCAGGAATCCTGCTGCATATTTGTCATCTTTAGTCCAGTAGCACTTAAACTAATTGTAGTGCCACAAACATCCTCTCTGCCTGAAAGAATCTAACTCAGTAGGAGCACTGATCAAAGATGGGAACCATACTAGTTATACAGTCCAATACCTCATTGCTTTGTAACAGATGTTCTAGGCTCGCTCAAATGAAATGTTTATAATCCAATCCATTAACATTATTATTGTCCAAGTTGCATCACTACTTCTCCAGCATCAGCTGGGATTTGTTTAAATTTAATGACAGACTTTTCACTCTTGTTCTTTTTGTCATTTAATTTTGCCAGGGCATTGTGAGGCTGCCACAGTGAGAGAACAGATACTCCAATATACAGCTACCATTAGCACATATGGCTCATTCACAGAGCATACAGGCTTGACAGATTCAAACTTTTAATTCAATTCTTACAAACTTGTTAAAAAAAACCTATGATATTAATAGTAGGCAGGAAGTCAGCTGTCCAGTATCTGAGCCAAGTGATGATGCAGAAACAGGTGAAGAATATCGCAACAAGCTAAATCCAGGAAGGAGCTTTGGTGACAAATTGATTGAATATTAAACAGGTAAATAAATAATCCTCCGTACAAGTGGCATATTTACATCTACTAAATGCTTTAACAACCTCAAAAGTGCCAAGGACAAAAGGTTTCCTCTCCTCTGACCAAAAGCATTAATGTGACCATGGAAATAGGTTTCTTGTAGTTCCTACTTGGCTAAGTGCCATAATCTTTGCTGACACACCTGTTAGCATTACTGCATTTAAACTGAATTATAGACTTCATCAGCCAAATTGGAATTCCAGTTTTCACTAAAAATAACCCAGAATGAAAGGAATTAAAAATCTATTTTTCTAAAATATATGGTCTGTCATTCACTAGATTCAATTGACTTATTCCTGGGAAAATGCTCTGATTGTTCCCCATCTGAGGACAATGGCAGAGAAAAGCCCAAGCAGAAGGGGACCTTCAGCAGGCACATGCTCTACATCTGGCTGAAATAGCCTGCCGTGAGCAATTTTAAACATGCTTATGCTGCAACCATCAAGCAGAAATCCATTAAATAATGTGGCAAAGACAAAGTTGCTTGATTTCTCTCACAGTACTCCCTGTAAATATCACACTTTCACAGAATCTTCTGTCTAACAGCTAATAAGACTATCTGAGTCAAACAAGCTGCAGGGTGCGGGGCTTTACGTTCTGGTGCAGAGAGGACATTTCACACTTAACTTCAACATTGTTTAAACTTCTTTTAGTCCTGGTAAGCCAAGAAAGAAATCCAAGAAAGCATTGAACATTGAAAGCATACTTCGTTTTGAATGCGCCTATCAGTTTGAAGCATTATAAGTTACATTGAAATAGAAATTAGTTCTTGAAAATTACTGATTTTTACAGTGCCAATCGTTTAGTATCAATTTCAATAGGAATGATTCAAAATTTTTCAAAATAAGGGAGGAATAAACTCATGGAGGAACTGGTGTGACTGAGAATGCATTATATATTTTTGAGGAATTTAGGAATTCCTCAATTTTTGAGGAATTATATATGCTGAGGAATTTAGCAGCATATCATCAAAAGGATATTGGGGAGATACAACTTTCATTTTGGAGAACAAAGATCCAGACTTCAATGACACAGGATGCTAAATTACACAAGGGTAAGATGCTGTGATAGCCGTCTCTAGATACAGATTACATCACTCAGTATACACAACTAACCTGAATGAGGAGACTCTGTCTTCAGTGCTCCCCTTAAATTCACAACCCTAATTTGCTGATGTTGGGCTGAAGGTTCTCCCAAGGTTTCCTGGGAGAGGGCTGGAGATTCTGGGCTAGGCCACAGGCTTCAGGTGGTGTGGCTGCTAAGACTGGCAGCTGGGTGGGGGGGGGGGGGGGGGGGGGGGTGGGGAAGTAGGGGAGAAGGAAGGAAGGAAGGGCAGCAGTCAGTGGATCCTGAAAAGAGTAATCAGAAGGCAGCGGGAGAGTGAGAGGAGGCCGGGGTGGAGGTAGAGGCCAACAGAATTGAGAGGAGGTGGTGAGTGTCAGGGGAGGATGTTGAGAAGGAGGCAGTTAGAGCAAGGGGGATAGAGAGATTCAAGGATGGGGTACTGAAAGAAGATCGCCTTGGCGAGGTTGCTAGGAACCAGATTAAGGACGTGGATGTGAATAAGGTCATGCATCCATGTGTCTGTATTCCCATGTGTCCAAAGTGAGCGCAGCAAAGCCTCATCTCCCACTGTTTTGGACCTCTTTGTCATTGGACCAAAACCTTGCTCTGTTGTCCATGTGATCGCTGGTGTGCAATGTTCATTCTACACGAAAAGAATTCATGCAGAGGCATCTTCCGCTCCTTAGAACTAGGGTGCAGCAAGTCACCCTCCACCCTGAGGAATTTTGCAATACCTTCTTCCCCAACAACTAAAAATAAAGACTCATAATGCTCTGCGATCCTATGAGTGTTGATCACCCTCCAGTTCTTCACCAGAGCAGCCTTTATTGAGATGAGAGCACTAACACAGATTGTCAACAGTGTGCTTTGCTGTCAGACATCACAACCTCCACACTTGCTTCTTTCTAGAAAGGTCAGTGAAAAGGAGCAAAAATTGATCTACTTTCCCTTCCCACTTGATCAATTATCTCAGCACAAACATAGCATCATACATCCTGCTTTCACACCAGACAATGCTTTTACACTTAAACTGGGAAATGGACCAGTTCCTTTTTTTAAAAAAAAATTATATAGGAAAAGGCCTATATAACCCTTAATACATTAATGTAATAGCATTACGCTGACTGCTATGCTACCGTGTCGCCAAGTTTTAATAATCATAAATTCAAAATATCTTACTTGCAGAATCCTTTGTTCTCCAGTCCACTCTCTCCTATTTCTTCAATTAGTATGTTATCCCTGAGTTTATTGTTGTTATTGTTTCTGCCTTTATACCCATGGTAAAAGTTTCTCGATTCCTCCATTACATTACATTCAATCTGATACCATGTTTGTAATTCTCTGGGGAAAAAAAATATAGTAACTATAAAATATATAGCAGGACATATAGTAGGTCATAAGACAATCAAGCAGAGTCAACATGGTTTTATGTAAAGTAAATCTGACAAATTTGCTAGAGTTGAGGATGTAACAAAACAGGATGGATAAAGGGGAACAAGTAGAGGTAGTGTATTTGTATTTCCAGAAGGCGTTCGATAAGGTGCCACATAAACGATTGCTGTCCAAGATAAGAGAGTATGACGGGGGAAGGAGTGATATATTAGCATTGATATGGCTAACTAACAGGAAAAGGAGATTGGATACAAATGGGTCATTTTATACTGGCAATCTTATACTGCTGTTTCACTGGATCAGTTCTGGGTCCTCAATTATAATCCATATTAATGACTTGGATGAAGGGACTGAATGTTCTGTAACCAAGTTTTTTGATAATACAAAGATAGGTGGATTATCAAGTTTGTGGAGACACGAAGAGCCTGCAAATGTATGGGTATATAGGTTACATGAATGGACAAGAAATTGGCAGATAAAGCACAATGTGGGAAAATCTGAGGTAATACACCTTGAAAGAAAGAATGGAAAAGAAAATGAATTATTTAATCAGAGTGCAAGTATAAAAGTTTGTGGTACAAAGGAATCTTGAGGTCCTAGCACATAACACACAAAAAAGAATGAGCATGCAGGTACAGCAGATAATTAGGAAGTCTCATGGATGTTGGACTTTAACGCAAAGGAGTAGAAAATAGGAAAGTTTTGATGCAACTCAACAGGGCACTGGTGAGTTTTTTTTATTGTAATTTAAAGGAAAGACTGTTAAACTGTTAATGCATTGCACCCACTTATAAACAAGAGGGCATAGAAAGATGATCCCAGATTGATTCCTGAGATGAAAGGATTGACATATTAAAGGTGGTTATGCTGGTCACAAGGTGAATGCTGAAAGGATGCATTTCACCACTGGGGGTATCTAGAACCGAGGGGAATAGTATCAGAAGAAGTGGTTGCCTATTTAAGGCAGAGATAAAGAAATTCTTTTCTCAGAGAGTCAAGATTCTTTGAGAACCTCTGCTCAGTGAACAATGGAGACAGGGCCATTAAGTTCAGTCAAAGCAGTGACTGACAGACATTTAAACTGCAAGGGAGTTAAGGCATATGGGGAGGGAGTGGAAAACCGGTGCTGAGGCCAAGACTAGATCAGCCATAAGCCCCTGAATGATGGAACAGACTTGAGCAGGTGTCTTAGTAAATCATACTAAATTGTACAAGATGATTTTTATTTTAAAAGCAAAATCATACTTTTCTCCTATTTAACATAAAAGTTTTTGACCTTTCCCATATGGCTACCAGTAGATAGGGATCACAACTATACAGGACAGGGCAAATGGAGCCATTGGTACTTTCCTGTTTGTCATTTTTATAGATTATAAATATTTTCCCCCCAAACTTCTGAAAGCTTTTCTCCTCCACCAACACACAATTTCCTGTCATAAAGAACTCAGGAAGTCACAGTCTACCCTGATGTGCAACCACACACTGGAAAGTATGCAAGCAGATTCCGGCCTGATGCAATTTTCACTCCCTCCTGCAAGAGACCATCTGAAGTTTTATGGACACAAGAGACTGCAAAAGTTGTAGTCTGGAGCAAAAAAAAACTGCTGGAGGATGTGAAGTTTTACCTCTTCCTAAAAGGCTTCAGGGGCATCCACTCTGCAGAAGTTGTTGATATGAGCACAAGTCAGTGAACTGCCCCATTTGATTCTTACTATCAAGGATAGGCTTAAATTTCCATCCAAACCAAGGTTCTGAATAAACAGTCCAATGTGCACTGCATTAGATGCAGCGTTGTGAGAAGTAAACATGGGGGGTGGGGTGGGGGGGGAGCAATGTGATGGCAACACTCCTTAGAGGGGGAAATTAGGGGGAAAGATCCTACTGTTTGTAGCTATACATTGAACCCTGTTAAATATTCTGATATGTGAACAGAATCGTGCTTGGCTGCAAGGCCCCCGACTTTTGGCAGACTCATTCATGATAAGTGTCCACTAATTCACAGCTTAGGAGAAAGGAAAATGGTAAAAAAGAACATCCTTGTAACACCGCTCCTCATCAAGGTCTGCCTTACCTCTGTTGCTTCCTCCTTTCCTTCTTCCTCACACATTTGATAAGGCAATTGGTTAAAAAGGCCACGCTCATCAATAAAATTACAGCTGTGCTGATAATGGAAGCAATCACTGCCACTCTAAAACCAAAGTCTCCAAATCTTGAAACAGCTGAAAAAAAGAGCAATATTTCTGCAATTAAAATTCAATAATTTGTATTTTAAAAAGGTAGAAAATGCTATACTGTGTAATATATAAAAAGGACAAAGGACACATAATAAATTTTACGTTGAATATTCCGGAGGAAACTCTAGAATACGAACATTCCAGTACAATAGGAACAGTATACAGGGGAGGAGTAGCAGGCAATTAGGTAGGAATTCAATGAAGCAATAACAGTAATGTGGAGGTTTGAACTGTAGAGATGCTGACGAACTTAATAAAACATTCACAAAGCGGTCTTGCGGTTGAAAGGGCAGTTCAAAGCACACAAATACTTCAGAAGTGAAACTCAACCCAATTTAGCATAAACCTTATAAAAAAAACAAATCATGTGGCGATGCAATAAAGAAACAAAAATCAGGCTCAGTATGATCAATGAACAAACTGGTTTTCTGGTCTCTTCAGAAAATGAACAGGATGTTACAAGGTTGCATTTTATTCTCCAGTGTTTAAATATCAGCCAATTTCGATAGTGTTTAACAAGGCAAGTATCCTGTGTTTATCACAAGTAAAATACTGCATTATATACAAAAGCATCTTAAGCCTGGTATTCTGACATTCCTTCAGCTAATTCATATCATGTCCAAATGATTTGCATAACTTTTCCAGCCA
Source organism: Pristis pectinata (assembly GCF_009764475.1). NCBI lineage: Eukaryota > Metazoa > Chordata > Chondrichthyes > Rhinopristiformes > Pristidae > Pristis > Pristis pectinata. The sequence continues at coordinate 22,590,163 of NC_067410.1, forward strand.
ATATGCTGTCCATTAGCACAGTTAGTTATAATAAAACATAATTAAGCAAATCAAGTCCACCATGTTGCCAGGGAAGGATTTAATAAAATAAAAAAATAAAATAAAGACTGATTGCTCTTGATAAGTAATTTTGATGAGAAATACACAGTCAAGCCTTCTCAAAATAATACTTGAAAATATACTCATCTGTCTCCCCTATAATAAAGCTGTCGCTGCATCAACACGAACAAGAGACAATGTAGCATGCATAATCCATTACTTTCAACAGCACGGAAAACAGAGGGCTATTGAACTAACTTCATGCTGCGAGCTCTTCTAAAGCAAGTGCCTGGTGATTTTTTTTAAGTAAAGCAGAGGTAGAAAGAGAACTCAGGACAGTCTAACTGCACAGATGGAGAAAGGAGAGACCAGGACAGATGGAAGGTGCTGTTAGCCTTTATGTGGATGAAATTGAGAATTATACTGGTGTTAGATGAAATACCAGGATGAAGTAGTTGAGCTGAATGGCATTTTTCTGTGCTGTAAATTCTATGTAAAATGGATAAAATGCCTTTGGCTGATATTGCCAAGGTACATCGTACGAAGTTACAGCATAGTATTAAACAGAAACAGAACCTATGCTACCGTCCCATGAGCACAAAACATTCTGATAATGATAAGCAGCTGCATTCGAATTCTGCTAGTCAGTGAAAAGGGAAACATGAGACATGGGGGTAACATGAAAGTGGAACTGAGCTGGAAGATTAGACATGATGTTATTGAATGTTATTGATCTTATTGATCTTTTTGAATGGTAGGCTCAAAGGACAGTACAACCAATTCCTGCTCCTTTTTCTTATGTCATGTGATTTGGATTTTTACTAGTTAGTACTGTGGAGACAATGCTGATTGCTGCTACAAACACAAGTTTCCCAGTGCTGCCAATGGTTTACCAGCAGAATCACACCAAATATACTTTAACAGTACCCGAGGCTGTCTCAAAACATGAATACAGAAGAACTGGCTTTAGACAGCAGGTTTATCATTATCAAACTGGTATTTGACTAGTATTTATGCTTATGGAATGTTTGGGATCACCCAATTTTGATTAAGATAGAACTAAAATATTTTCAGTTGGAACTTCTATTGAGTTCCTTCTGCCATTTTGTCCCCCATGCAAGATTCCAAACATTTTCCCTTGTTGCTTTGTGGAGGAAACTCTCTGTACCACACACCACTCTCAATATACAGGTGTTGTAGAAATGCTTGCAAATCAAAAATATTTAAGTATTCAGAACAGAAAATGCGATTAAATCTCCAAAGCCCAGTTATCATACAACTATGTTTAATCACCTGCATCATTTCATTTAATGATGAAATGATGTATTCATATAGAGTCAGAGTTGTATAGCACAGAAATGGGCCTCCATCTGACCATTTTACCCTTCCACACTAATCCCATCTGCCCACATTTGCTCTGTCTCCTTCTATGCCTTGCCTATTCAAGTGCTTGTCTAAATGCAGTGACTGTTTCTGATTCCACCACTCCTGACAATGAGTTTCCGAAGTCAACCACTGTGTAGAAAAAAAAACTCCCCTCAAATTCCCTTTAAAACTGCTTCTTCTCACCTCAAACCTATGCCCTCTTGTTTTTGATAATCCTACCATGGGAAAAAAGATTCTGACTATCTACCCTATGGTTCTTATAATTTTATTAGGTCACCGCCCTGCCCTACCACCCCACAGCTTCCCTTACTCCAGGGAAGACAAGCCCAGAATATCCAACCTCTCCCCAGAGCTACAATCATCCAATCCAGGCAACATCCTGGTGAACTTCCTCTGCACTCTCTCCAACTCAACCACATCCTTCTTATAGTGTGCTGGCCAGAACTGCACACAATTCTCCAAGTGTGCTCTAACCAGTGTTTGGTAAAGTTGCAACATAACATCCCAGCTTTTATATTCTGTGCCCCAACCTATGAAGTCAAGCATGCGTATATCTTCACCACCCTGTCTACCTTTGTTGCCACCTTCAGTGTGGAATGGACTTGAAACACAAGGTCTCTCTGTTCAACATTCCTTAACTCCCTACCACTTACCCCTATTTGACTTCCCAAAATGCATCATCTTGCACTTGTCAAGAATAAGTTCCACCTGTCAATGCTCTGCCTAACTTTCCATTTGACCTATATAATATGTAGCCTTCGACAACCTTCTTCACTATCCACACCACCACCTATTTCTGGGTCACCCACAAACTTACTAATCATTCCTCCTACATTCACATCCAAGTTGTTAATATAGATCACAAACAACAAGGATCCCAGTACTGGCCACAGACTTCCAATCAGCAAAGCAACCTTCCACCACCACCACCAAGACAATTTTGGATCTAATTAGCCAGCTCACCATAGATCCCATGTGCCTTGGCCTTCTGGACCAGACTACCAGATGGGACCTTGTCAAATGCCTTGCAAAAGTCCACAAAAATGACGTCCACCACCCTGCTTTCATCAATCTTCTTAGTTATCGCCTCAAAAAACTCAATCAAATTAGTGAGGCATTTTTCAAACTTGGCTACTGACCACATATTCTAATTCTATGGGTATTGACACCCAAATATTACAGCGATGTTAACAGCCCTGGCTGTTCACCAGAAGCAGTGATGCTCCATCCCTGAGAGAATAAGATAGGGCCACTTTAACTAATATTAAATAGAATTGCAATTCTTACATTTGCAAGCCTGGCTCTATCCATTCTGGTTCATACTTCCTTTCAGAATTGCATACAAATGTCGCTATGTCCAACCAGCTGGTTTTTGGAGGAACCTTGAAATCTGATCACCGTCTCTACCACTGGCTTAAGCACAAAGAATGTCAAAGTGAGGCAACAGCAAAGCATCAAGTTTGTGATCCAAAGACAGTGGCATAAGCAAAGTAAAAGTATATGTCCAAAAATAACTGAAAATAAATACTTCTTCGAAACTAATAACAAAAATATTCTGAGAAATCAAGAGTTGTTCCAAGAATTATTGTCCATGGACTAAGGACCGGCAGCATTCCATGGAGAGAGAGCTCCACTGATATTCCCGTGGTTCTCTGCAGGCAGTACAATAGACATTTTCTTTGTCATCCTATCATATTGAAGCATTTTTGAACAATACTAACAGATGTTTACAAAGCATTTTCACTGCCTTTCAGGATCTTTTAAATTAAAACCTAAAAATTGATCTTGCAAGCTTTGTAAACTGAATCAATTCAATAATTTGTCTCCTGCTTTGCTCTTGTGTTAAATGTGCAGGGCCTTTATACTACATTATTTTTCCCTGTTATTTAATTATCTGTTGTTTTTCTCTATAACTCTGCAAGGGATCTCAATTATTTTTCATTTTTAGTTCTGTTATGCAGAGATACAACAAAGACATTAACCTTTGTACTTTGTAGAGGCAGCTTGAATGAATGTGTACTACCAAATTTGGTTTTAATTTCAGATTTTCTGCAGTTGAACTTCATAGCTTTTTTATTTCCTTTAATATGATCTACTTGTAGAGGAATAATTAATATACTCTTTGTAAATTTGTTAAAATGTAATGATATATTAATGCATCTTGTAACTGCAACTGGAATTTGAAAGTTCTTCCAACATTTATCCCTCAAGAGAGCTTAAAAAGTAGATGATACTTTGTCATTTGTCAGGTCTTGCTTGCATAATACAGCCTTCTTCCGAATTGGGAAGTGATCTATGGTCAACACTTATTCATACCCATTATGGGGAAGTGTATCAGTGAAGGCTTTTAAATCCTTTTTCATCACTAAGAGAAATTGTGCCCTCTGCTCCATCTCCTATCTCTCCTTTACCACCCCAGCACAAAAACAAGTTCACCGCAAAGTCCCAGAGATGCCACATACCCTTCTATTACTAAACTGATCCTTTTACCTGCATTTTCAAATTTTTCTGTCGTGACTATTCTCTGCTTTTACACAATAAACATCTCCAAGGCTTCTTCCGACACTACTCCACATTAGTCAGGAAGGATGAATAACAAGAATGAGGCTGGCAATTGATTGTCATTTTGCCTTGATTGATCGTTGATTGATCAGTTTGCCTTTCCCTGGTGAAAGTATAATTCATGCATAGCAACCCCATTTCATGGTCTAGCTGAGAGTAGACAAAAGTCAACCCTCACATTATTAAACAACAGAGTGGAGCTCAACCCTGGGCCTTTTAGTTGGAGCTAATTACTGTATTCTTAAATTTTCCCAGTTTCTCTCTCTCTTGGGAACCATTAGCTCACTAGCACCCTAAGAAAAAAGACACAAACCCTCCTCTCTCCCTCCAGAAGGACTTCTCCCACCCACAGTATCAACCTCTGTACTCTTAAGTCTGACATGCCACTTGATTCACAGCACAGCAATGGTTTGCAAATGTTCTCGTGTCACAAACACCCTGTAGGTACTGACACATCTGGGATCTCTTCCTAACCTCAGAATGATAGTGCCTGTCACCAAAGTCAAGCCAGTGTCAACACAAGGAACAATGCTGGAAAGCAAAAGATACAGGAAATAAAAATACACCAGAATTCTCAAGCTCCCACTCCTTATAACAAATGAATCAAAATCCTCAAAAGATGGGAATTTTACAGACTATCCCAAAGACAACATGCAGTTGATGAATCTGATTGTAAACTGTGCAAATTAAAGTATTTGATTCATGGACATGCAAACAAAGGTGGCCTGGCAGGGATCATGAGACCCGTTCTACACGTCCAACATAATTGTGTTTGACAGTACATATACTCTACACCACAAAAACCATGTGATTTGGGAGAGCCAAGTGATCAAAATATTCTAGAAAACCATTCTAACCTAGGATTCCCTTCTGTATTTAACTTCTCCATGAGGCAATCTCTATCCAAACAGAAATAGCCTTTACATGAAGGAATTCTGTGAACTTGTATGTACTGTACAAGATGGCAATAGTGACAGATCCATTGTTTTCAGGGGAAAAGACACCTTCTGACCCCTAAGCTAGATGTGGCGATGTGTACTACTTAAAATTGCATCTCCTTGTCCTTCCTAGCTTATTAATTGCAACACAAACAACTCCCTTTACATTAGTTTGTCCTAAATCTATGCTTCTCCAACGTGTAGACCCCCAACCATCTTAGTCAGAGGACCCAGCATCTATACTTGGCACAAATAAATCTTTGGAAACTGACAATGATTTAAAGTCAAATCAAGACATCCTTGCAGATATCCATGTTGAATTAAATGGATTGTATTTCATTAAAAATGAAGACTTCAACTTTATCAAATGAAATATACACATATAATCACTGAAACATGTTTGGTTTCACTTTTGCCTTGATTACACATTCAGCTTTCTGTACACTCTACGCGCTTCCTGATAAATTATTCTGATCAGTACATTCTCAGATTTTGGTTGGATTATTTGAGAGATTATAGTGAAGCAAAGTAACAAAGCTAATAATATTTGAATATAATGATTTCCATCTTATTCCCTCCAAATGAGTTCACTGGTACGACACAACATGCAAGTGTTTTTCAAGCTGTGCTTTAAGTGGCCTTGATGGTACTCATCCCAGATGGTTCTCCAGGGACCAGATGATCTGAATCATGTACCAGGAAAAAAATCCATTCTGTTGAAAATTTGTAAGGTAATCACAGAGTGTACAGATAAGCAGAAGATATCCATGTTCATTTTTTTGTCTAATTAATGTTCCTACATTGTGCAAGAGACTGCATCCTTAATGAGACTGTCGTAGCACAAAACACTAATCAATTACTACTCCTCCAACCAATTTAAATGTTTTTTGCCTGAATGTTCAAGATTTTGCAGCTGGAATTCTAATGAGTAGCTTTGATTTTCTTTTTGTTAATTTGACCATGAATTACACAGAATTTACAACACAGAAAGAAAAGCCATTCAGTCCAACTATTTTATCCTCCCACCCCACTTCATCTGAGTTTATTGGAGTAAATCTCAATTCCTTCCTTCCTCATGGACTTAGCTGGTTTCTCTTTAAAGATATTTTTTTTATCAGCCTTCAGCTCTGACCAGCAGAATTACGTGCATTTTCTCCCATCTCTTCATAATGTGCCAATTCATCCTGTGGCAAGGTCCCTTTAACACTTCAGTCAACAAGTGAGATTATGTTGAAAAGCTGGCTGGCCACTCATGCACTGGTGATTTATTTTACTGTTAGACAAGCCTCAGACCTTCTGACTTATTTTCCACCCATTTCCTGGCCTATAGCTGATAAAATTGAACTATTCCCAACTAAGTATACTGACTCAACAGGGACCTGGGAGAGAGCCCTGGGAGATTCAAGATTTAATAAGAAATGGCACACCACAAAATATATACCACCAGTTTACAGACTGCCACAACTTCCATAACGTTTCAAGAAATCTACTATTGCATTTCTGAGAAATCTGATCTCTGTGGTGTCCTGATTAAGCAATCAAATAAACACAAGGTTAGGATAAATTCAACATTTCAACACTTTTATTGGGAAGCTGGAGTAATTTTGCTAACCACGATAAGGCTGTGGATTCAATTCTCAGATCCATTATTCCCTCAAAAGCTGCCCTTCTTTTCAACAGCTTAATTGACTGCACCTATAATTTTCTGGGGATATGCATTTAATATTCACCTCAAAGTCCCATTACATGACCTTTGCCCTGCCTCAAAGGCATCCACAATGGAGTCAGCAACCAGATAGGACCTAGGGCCACTAAACATCCAGAGCTGGGAACGTTTATTACAGAAATATGTGTCATCAAGGCTACAGACAAGAAATAGCTCAGAAGAGATACATTTGTAACTCCCTAACTGACAACAAAATGGTAGTTCTTTGAAGTGAGAGATGTCACAGTTAGAGGGGTGAATTGTCACTCGGCACGCCTGGATTTTGCAGTTAACTGTAGTCTTGCATTAATCGTACGTCCACATCAATCTACTGACAATTCAATTTACCAGCACTAAAAATGTCACTTAAGTCAGTTCACCTGAATACTGGCACCAGTATGCAAGGTGAATTTACCCAGTGTAGAGTGTACAAAAGGAAGAATTACTCACTGCAGAGACCACCAGAAACTCATACCAGTGACCAAAAGAAAGTGAGCACCTACTCAACTATACAGTTTATAAACATGTGTTGTCTCAATTCAGGAACATTGCCAACACCAATAAGCATAAAACAATATATTGGGTTCTGATGCTGTTAATAGCTCAACTATATAGGGACCTTCAAAATAATTAATCTCTCCATTTTCTATAAATCCCAGACATTAATTTGATATCCAGCCAATCAACTGCCAGTCTTCAACAGAGAGTGCTGTGACAACACCAATATCATCAATATTTTTGTTATACTACCCAAGAATCCCTGAACACCATGTTCATTAGTTCTCCTTTTCAAACTAATAAACACCAAATGGAATTGTCACAGGAACACCATGCTTTCTTATGGGGTCAACAACTAAATTAATCAAAAGCCATTTGATTACCATCACACAGAACAAGGGTGTCAAGTAATCCTTAATCTAATGTCTGCAATAACAGTACACTCTATGTGGTTGGCAGTGCTTTCTGTGGATAAATAACTGCATAAGTAATTCTCACTGACTAAATAAAGAAAGGGAAAATACCCAATATTTTACGGTATTTTCTACCTTTCTTAAATGGTATAAAATAGACTTTGAAAGTCAAATTCTGACAACCTATCTTGGGTTTAAAGCAAGTTTTATAGCTATAAGGATAGGCAATTGGACTTTTGAAATATGAAGAATCACCTTAGACAGTTCCAAAAGAGTCATGCACAACTTAACCCAACAATGTTTTCCTTCATTATTAATGATTCCATTAAAGAATACCAAAATGGAAAATACCAGTTCTGCCGGCACATACCTATCTGAAACATCTATATTAAACATGAACTTTTTTTCATAGCAAACGCCAAGTGGCAGGAAATTGTGTGAAGACTTAAAGAACAATGTAATTTTTTTCCTGCTCAGTGCCCAAAATTGATAAGAATATGAACATATACAATATTAAATTCTAGCATTCTCTTTGTTAATTATGGAGTTATTTAGCACTGTCATAGCCCCTTAAAAGCAAGATTGTTTTTACAGAAGAAACTACTTGTTTGGCAAAAAAAAATGCAAAAGTACTGCAGGAAAAGGAGGTGAAGGTACTGGTTTTTTGCAACTGCGTTAAATACAGTATCGATTTTTTTTCTACATACCGGAATAAAGTTGGCTGTCTATATTAATGTCAAAAACGAGGCATTTTGCAATCTTAATTATGAGATTTACAGTTACATTAATTTAAAAAAACTTGTCATGAAGAATCTAAATATCTGTAATCCATGACTAAACTCAAGATGTAATCGCTCAAGAAAACCAAAAAACTATGTGCAGTGACCATGAAGCTCAAACGATTCTCTATTTGCTTCATTTCAGCTTGTAGCGTACTTCTCTAAAAATAAAATTTGGAAAATTGTTGCATAAAACTAGCAAAGCCTGAGTCATAAAACGAATACAATATAACCTTCATGAAATAACGGGAAAAAGTTATAATGAGAAAATAGGTAAACCGCAACAATTAATTCTTGGAATTAAGGAGATAGAGCAACGGCTGCATGTGGAGAACTGGCAGAACATCCGCAGGCTTCTGTGCTGACGGGAGGGGGCGCTCCCTCCGGCTCCCCGCGGATGTGCCTGAGAGGCTGCACTGGGCGAGAAACTGATCGCTGAATCAATCTACTGAATCATCCATTAGCTGGAGTACTTAGCGAGGGCACTACCAGGGGTCACACGATTTTTTAAAAAATAATTTAATCTACACCAAACCACAATAGATCTATTGTCATTTAATTCATACGCAACACTTTTAAAATAAGTTCTCTCTACAAATTCACCTTGTTACAAACTTAAACTCAATGCACTGATTGTTCTTCTACGGTCAAACATCACCTTAAAAATCCTTCTAAATGGTAACTATTTGAGTGGAGAGATTTGCTCCGGCGCCCTTGAACCAGAGCTGCGTGCTTGTATCGTTGCACCTGGTGACAGCGGGGAATATCTCTCTGCTGGAAGTGCACTGGAATGTTAAAGTGGACGGGCTTTGGTCTCAGATCACACTGTGCTGATGCACCGGCTTTAAGTATTTGCAATGGCGTCCAGGAAGAGGACATGCCTTGAAATTGCAGCACCATCAGCAAGTGTTACCGTGCGTCTGCATTCAAACAATCCAGAAATGCAAGCCCCCACTCTCACCTTTATGATTCTGCACGATGTTCTCATCTTCAGAGAATACACTAATCCCTGAATTATTAACGAGCGATTCAGTCGTCGTTTGCATTTCCAGGATTTGAAAAGGTAATTGCTTCAGGTAGCCCTGGCTTCAGTTTCAGCACCACTTTTCTCCCGTTCTCGGCGGAGAGCCGGGCGGGATGTCTTCCAGCTTTCAAAGTCTTGCGATCTGCCGGAGCCTTGTCTGCACGGTGTTGAGGAGAAATAAGAAGTCCCGCCGCGCTCACTCTGCCCGGTATCACAGGGAGATGTTTGGCTCCAAGCGATCCATTTGTGCCTCCCCCCACCCTCAAATCCGAGGCGACCCAAGTGTTACATCTGTGTATGAGCAATCCAGAAAGTTGCGTGCCTGCCGTTACACCAGACACATCTGTGTCAAGTATCACTTCCTTCCTCGTTCGTCTCTTCCCCAGTTCTCGGCCTATGACAGCTACGGTTTCAGTATGAAGCAATACTTCCACGGATATATCAGAGTCTCGGTTGGGATTTTGCAAAAGACCTTTCAACAAGGGGGATGAAGGATGCTACCCGTGCAGTCCCTTAATTATACCAACGCTGCCCGGTCATTTCAAGCGTGCCCAACACTTGACGGTGACGAGTTGTTTGCCTTTACAAATATTAACACCCCCAGGAGGTGTCGGGGGCGGGGTTAAGATTTTCATGCTTTCCGACTTTTGAAGGGAATCTGGGAGAGTTTTCAGTCCAAGTGAATACTTGCCCGAAAAACGGCGGTGTGAAACACCTTGCACTCAGGTGAGATCCTGTCTGCGAGAGCCGACGATCAAGTCACGATCGTCTTTTACATGTGGGACTCTATTACCTTGTGGAGATACTGAGTAAAACAGAAGTCCTGCCAAGTTTACTGCAGTAGAACTCATGTTAAACCTGAAATTGCATTTAATTAAGCTCCCTGTTCTAGTACATGGGTTATATGATCAGGGCAGAATTGTGGATCTGACCAATTTTTGTTTCGGACACTGATTATATTTGGACAGAAAACTGCCCTTTTCAGCAACTTGCTCTCAATTCTGAGGCAGTGATGTTCCTTTACCAGATAAGTGTTGATTCGGTTATAATGGTTATTCTTTATGCGGTCTCATGATACAGATAACACATAAGCAACTTTTACTTGAAAATGAGTATGTGAGTGTGGTGGTAATGTGGGTGTTTTAACACTGGTCAACCAAATAATACATGGAACAGTACAGCACGGGACAGGCCATTCGGCCACAATGTGATGCTGATCTTAATGCCAATTTATACTAAATATCCTCCTAGTGTGTATCATCCATATCCCTCCATTCCTTTCATATTCATGTCTGAAAGCCTCTTATGCTCCACCAAAGTGCCTTCTTCCACTGCTACCTTTTACAGACACCTACCATGTTACTCCAAAGACAGTGTAAAAATCTCTATCTTTGCATTTTCATAACTGCATATTTCATGACGTGACAATCATGTGGATTTTGAACTGACATTGCATCGCACATGTGACAGTTGCCTCTACAGCTCGACACCATTCAATGAAACCAGTCAAAAACAAGAAATAGGAAGGATATACAGTGTGTGGTGGTGTTGACAGCACACAGCGTTAGCAAGGGGCAATGGAGAGCTTTCATTAACTGCAAGAGGTATCATTAAATCAACACCCAGCCTAGAAGAATTATGCAGGCCTGCGGCAGGTCCCCAGGCAGCTGTCATTATCATGAGGAAGATGGACATTCCCCTACCATTCTACATTGGCAGCAGATGACAAGGGCTTCCCTCTGCTAATTTCCATTCAAAACCCAATGACTGCTGAGCAGCTGAACTATAACCTACCCATCTCCCCAGGAGGAAAATGATCAGCCTTATAAATAAAGCAAAAATGTTGACATGTCCAGGGTTGCCCTGCAATGTACATCAGAGGCTCTCATATAATTGCTCCATTCTCCACACAGAGGATGGCCACTCTCTGGCTCTCTCAAGCATTTTACTCCCCCGAACTCACTATTGCTGGCTGTGAGTTCTTCCAGTGCCTGTTATTTCCAGTACCTCCTGCTCCATCAGAGTGAGTGCTGCAATGACACAGGTAACTCTTAAAAGTAATAACACCTCCAGGGCAGAACCCTTAAATCTGGGGAAATTCCAACTGTGTTCAAAATTAGGACTTAGCAAATTTTTGAAAGTTGGTGAATGCAACTTCCCTTTAAAAGCTGCACACAACCTTATCACAGAAATTTGTGTGACGGGAGTAGGGGTGGGGTGCATCTGATGTGATTTGCTGGCCAGTCTGTTAATTAGATAAGGACTGACATTGATAGTCTGGTCCTCCTGCTGATTATGGCATTTGAATCTACTGCTCATCTCAGACCTCTCATGGTTCCACCTCCCTAAAAGAATTGCCCTCCTTTATAGACTGTTCCCTTTTCTAATCAGGTTCCCTTGTCTTTGTGTTAACCACCACCACCCATTCCATTTACGCCTCGTCATGTTACTACTTTCAAAGTATTCACACACAATTAACTCATTTACACAATCTATATCAATACTCATAGTTTTATGTAGCAATGCCATTCACATAGCTAGTAAATGAACACAGGAAGGAATCCTGAACATTTCTCGGTAATTCCATTCCTTTCTGTCATTTAATTCCTACTTTCCCAATCCAACAGTGGATCATTGTATTCCCCTACAAGGATTTTGTTTTTCCTCTTCATTTCCCTGATTCTCTCTGGTTCTGGGTTCAAATAATCTTATAAAATAAATAAACTCTTTGCACAGAACAATTTGTTTGTCAATATCTGCTACATGAACATCATGGTTGTTTAAGAGATAAGGGAAACAAGTGGTGATGTTTTGGAGGACATTCATGTTACTTGGGAGGAGGTATTTGCAGCTTTACAGCACATTAAGGTAGATAAATCCCTAGGGCTTGACCTCAGACTTTGTGGGAGGTTAGAGAAGAAATTGCTGAGGCCCTTGCGGAGATATTTGCTTCATCATTAGCCACTGGTGAAATTCCCAAAGACTGGAAGGTGGCTAATGTTGTTCTGTTGTTTAAAAAGGGTAGCAAGGACAAGCCAGGGAACTACAGGCCAGTCAGCCTGATATCAGTTATGGAGAAGTTACTGGAGGGAATTCTGAGGGACAGGATCTACCAGCATTTGCATAAACAGAGTCTGATCAGGAGGAGTCAGCATGGCTTTGTGCATGGAAAGTCGTGCTTGATGAAGAGGTAACCACAAAGGTAGATGAGGGTAGGGTAGTGGATGTTGACTATTTGGACTTTAGCAAGGCCTCCGACAAGGTCCTGCATAATGGTAGGCTGGTCTGGAAGGTTAGGTCCCATGGAATCCAGGGAGAGCTAGTTAGGTGGATTCAAAATTGGCTCAGAGGTAGGAAGCAGAGGGTGGTGGTTGAAGGTTGTTTCTTGGAATAAAGACTGGTGACTAGTGGTGTGCCACAGGGGTTGGTGTTGGCACCCTTGTTATTCATTATATAAATGATTTGGATGCAAAAGCACAAGACTTGATTAGTCAGTTTGCAGATGACACAAAATTAGGAGGTGTTGATAGTGAAGAAGGTTATCGTAGATTACAGGGGGATCTTGATCAGTTAAGGAAGTGGGCAAAGGAGTGGAAAATGGATTTCAATACAGATAAATGCGAGGTGATGCATTTTGGAAAGTCAAACCAGCATAGCACTTATACTATGAATGGTAGGACACTAGGGAGTGTAATGGAACAGAGGGACTTAGGAGTACAAGTGCATAGTTCTTTGAAAGCAATGTCACAGGCAGACAGGGTGACGAAAAAGGCATTTAGCATGCTGGGCTTCATCAGTCAGGGCATTGAGTATAGGGGTCGGGACATTATTTTGCAGTTGTATAAGTCATTGGTGAGGCTGCACTTGGAGTACTGTGTACAGTTTTGATTACCCTGTTATAGGAAAGACGTGGTTAAACTGAAAAGAGCACAGAAAAGATTTACGAGGATGTTGCCAGGACTAGAGGGCCTGAGTTATAGGGAGAGGTTGGCTAGGCTGGGTCTTTATTCCATGGAACGTAGAGAAATGATGGGCGACCTTACAGAAATGTTTAAAATTATGAGAGGCGTAGATAAGGTGAACGGTAACAGTCTTTTCCCCAGGGCAGGGGAGTCCAAAACTATGGGGTATAGATTTAGAGTGAGAGGAGAAAGATTTAAAAGGGACCTGAGGGGCAACTTTTTCACACAGAGGGTGGTGAGTATATGGAACGAGCTGCCAGAGGAAGTGGTTGAGGCAGGTACAATAGTATCATTTAAGAAGCACTTGGATGGGTTCACGGACTGGCGAGGCTTAGAGGGATATGGGCCGAACGCAAGAAATTGGGACTAGCTGGGTGGGCATCGTGGTCAGCATGGATTCGTTGGGCCGAAGGGCCTGTATCCATGCTGTATTGCTCTATGACTCTATGAAATGACCACTTCCCACAGGAATCGTGTCTCACTGCCCCATCCTGCAATGCCCTTCCTACACAAAGATCATTGTATTCAGTGGTGCAGGATAGTAGATTGCAGCTGAGAAGATACACACACAGGACTGCTGATTGGATAAAGTGTTCTGACAAGCAGGGGGCAAGTGAAGGAACTTTTATTTGGTAGTTTTGATGGGGCATGTTAAACTCATGCAGGTTATACACAGGCACATATATCCTTTACAGAGAGCCATATAGGATGGAAATGGGCTCTGCAGTCTACCCTGTCCATTACATACCCTTCTATATCAATTCCATTTACCAACATTCGGCCTATAGCCCTCTATGTCATGCTATTTCCAGGTCCCACCTAAACACTTAAGTGTTGTGAGTGTACCTGTCTCCACCATCCACTCAGCTAGTGTGTTTCAGTTTTTAACCCTGTCTGGGTGAAAATAATCCTTCCTCAAATCCCCTCTAAATCTCATATCCCTTACCTTCAATCTGTACCCTCTGCTTATAAACTCCTCTGCCAAGGGGAAAAGTTTCTGACTTTCTACCATATCTATGCTCCTCATAATTTTCTATACCTCATTAAGTTCTGCTCTCATCCTTCTCCACTCCAAGGAAAACAAACCCAGCCTATCTTGTTTCAACTCTTAACTGAAATGCTCCACACCTGTATGTATCTTAATTAGATAAGATAAGATAAGAGATCTTTATTAATCACATGTACATCGAAACACACAGTGAAATGCATCTTTTTGCGTAGAGTGTTCTGGGGGCAGCCCACAAGTGTCGCCACGCTTCCGGCGCCAACATAGCATGCCCACAACATCCTAACCCGTACGTCTTTGAAATGTGGGAGGAAACTGGAGCACCTGGAGGAAACCCATGCAGGCACTGGGAGAACGTACAAACTCCTTACAGACAGTGGCCGGAATTGAACCCGGGTCGCTGGCACTGTAAAGCATTACGCTAACTGCTACACTACCATGCCTACCCCTAACACTACCATGCTAACCCTACACCACCGTGCCTGCTCCTTATCAATCTGTGCTGCTGCCTTCAGGAACCTTTGGACTTGTACACCAAGGTCCCTCTGTTTTTCAGTACTTCCCTGTGTCCAACCATATTGTACATCCTAGCCTTATTAGTCCTTCCAAAATGCATATTTTCAGGATTAAATTCTATCTGCCATTGCTCTGCCGATTGTACACATAACACACAAGTATCGCTTTGTCCCCTCCTCACTTCCACCAACACCACCAATTTTCATGTCACGTCCAAACTTAATCATTATACCTCCTACATTCACATTATGTCTTGCACTGTACTGCTGACACAAAACAACAAATTTCATGACATATGTCAGTGATAGTAAACCTGATTCTGATTCAGATTGTAAATGTATACGGGAAACAGCAAGGGTCCTCGCTCTGATCTCTGCAGTACATTACCAGTCACAGGCTTCCAATCGCAAAAACAACACTCAACCATTACCTTCTGCCTCCAATCACAAAGCCAATTTCAGAATTAATTTGGCAATTTGCCCTGGATTCCAAGGGCTCTCACCTTTCAGACCATGTGGGACCTCGTCAAAGGTCTTACTGATATCCATGTGGACTACATCAACCACACAACCCTCATTAAGACACTTAGTTCCCTTTTGAAAAAATTCAATCACATCACTTAGGATCTCACATTAACAAAGCTTAATCAAGTCTATGTATGGTCTTTCTACTGGACTGAGTTATTTTGTATCAGCTGTTCCTCACTTCCTGTTGTACTCCTGGTCTGTGCCCTATCCCTCTTCCAAATTAGTTTAACCTTTCCCCAACATGACTGGCAACCCCATACCCTCCCCCTGCAAGGATGTTGGACCTATACCGGTTCAGGTGTAACCCATACCATTTGTACAGCTCCCACCTCTTTCAAAAATGGTCCCAGTAATCCAGATATTTAAAGCCCTCCCTCCTCCACCATCCCTTTATTTATCTGACCTATTCCTCGTATTCCCATGCTCACTCGTACACGGCACAGATTACGACCTGCTTTTTAATCTGTGATTTAGCTCCCTCAATTCAAGTTGCTGGACCTCATCCCTTTTTAACTAAGTCATTAGTACCAATATCAACCATTCTTGATGCTAACACCCCATCCTGGATTCACATCTATGGCTAAAGAAGCACCTGTCTATTCCCTTCAATATCCTACCAATAATGCCCTTGGACTATTGCTCCTCCCCCTTTCATGATTATAGGGGATCCTGCTTGCCCCCCTTTTGCATACAATTCTCCTCCCAGGTGAGAAAGCTGCAGCAACTGTTAATGTCCGTGCCATCCTAATATGTAAAAGTCACATTGCCAGGGTAGTAAAGTAAGTTCAAGATCAGTTCCAAGTTACATCACTCACAGAGAGCCTGCACAGATAGGTGGAACATCATGAAATTTGCACTAACACCTTTGATCCCCTTGTCCTTCTCCTTGAGGAAAGTGAAAGAAATATATCCCATGTTGTGTGTGTATTGAACGCATATATATGCATTTATATTGAACAAATATATATACTTGTTGGAATTTGATGTAAAATCCAAGAGCAAATACCAAAGATCCTGGCAACCTAAAACAATCCAACTAATTGAATTAAAATTATACACCAAGTTAAATTCTTGAAAGGCATTGTTCCAAATATTCTACCTTGGGCTCAAAGCTAAAAAATTATGTTATTTGTTCGCTTATTTTAGTTGATCACGACTGTCAAAAGGAGTCCATATGGGAGTCCCGTATACAGTATGTGCATCAGCAAAGCATTGCACATTCCATTACTGTTTATGGACCTTGTTTTCCCAATAATTATTATTGCCTGGAATTCTGTTCCTTAGACATTAATTCCAAACAATGAATGACTGTTCAAGCATTCATTAACCATTAAGAAAGCTCTTAGCTGCTAGTAGCTAACACAATAATCACAGGGACAAAATAAAAAGGTTGAATGATTTACTGAACTAACATTGCCATGAAAATGGAGAAAATAATTTTCAACCATTGTCATCCATATTAATTGCCCATAGTATCATTTCAGGGTCCAAGCTATTAAGCCATCTGTTTTGGGTAAGTAATATATGTCACAAAATTGAACAATTTCTGTTCTTACTGTTTTAAGAGAGTCCCTATTACTCCTGTTTTACTTTTGATGACTGAGTTAATATTTACAAGAAATGTGCACACATTGCAAAAGAGATAAAAGAAGTGACATAAGGCAATTTGGAGACAGCATGTTCAATATGACATCAACCGACCTACATAATCTCCTGTGGGAACCTCATTCCTAAGTGTGTATTTTAGCACCTGCTAATTTTATTCTGAACTGTCAGTCCTAGTTATGCAACCCACTTTAATATAAATGATCATTTTTTCAGAAATTATCTTCTTAAAATGTGGTGTTTCCAAAATATTTGTTTCGATTTTCTTTGCATGCTCTCCAAACCATTATGGTCCACTTGCCAATCAGGTGCTCAAAATGGCATACAGCATTCTTTATATAGACTGACCAATAACCTTACCCTGTTAGATAATGTTGTTTTAACTTCCAGTTAATTTCCCTCAAGATCTGTTCTAATATACTAATTCACTAATTGATTAACCTCATAGGTAACAGCTTCAGACAAATTGAATTCTTGATCCAAACAAGGACATATTTTAGTCATTTTCTACTTGCACATTTTAAGCCACAATGCTGTTATGTGTATTTTTTTTAACCAATCTTTCTTTCTCTTCCATTTTATTCTTAAAAACTTAGATGCAGCAAGAAACCACATTACATTAAACCATGCTGCCTTAAATTTACTTTAACTTTAAGAAAATTGAACTGTAACTAGAAATAACTATTACTTTGCTCAATATGAATTTAAGTTCATAATTAATGGTTCATAGCAATTATTATTGCTAAAATTCATATTGTAAACAGTGTTTGGTGCAATGCCTGAAGAGTGGACAGCCAGCCCCTCTTTCCCAGGGCACCAATGCTCAATACAAGAGGGTATGGCTTTAAACTAATGGGTGGGAAGTTCAAGGGAGATGTCAGAGGAAGGTTTTTTACCCAGAGAGTGGTGGGGGCATGGAATGTGCTGCCTGGGGCAGTGGTGGAGGCAGGTACATTGGTCAAATTCAAGAGATTACTAGATAAGCATATGGAGGAATTTAAAATAGAGGGATATGTGGGAGGAAGGGGTTAGATAGCCTTAGGCGAGGTTTTAGGGTCAGCACAACATTGTGGGCTGAAGGGCCTGTATTGTGCTATACTGTTCTATGTTCTAAATGCAAGCCTGTTTACATCTGCAAAGTATTGATAATCTTTGTACTACAACTATATTGAACTGTCACAGTGTTATCACTAGGTAAAAAGAACACAGCAAACCAATGGACAGATGATAATTAAAAGAAGGAAAAGTAGTCACAAGTCAGCAATCTCTCTGTCATCAGCGCAAGTTGTGCTTTTTCAAGTCAACGTATTGCTGAACCATTTCCTGAGGGTTCAAACAACACCAATCCTTGTCACTTTCTGCTAAAGGAAACATTCATCAGAGGGTATGACCCAACTAGGAAACTTATAACTAAATTTTAAGTCACATATCACTTGGGAACTTCTTTATGTCCTCTGACACAAATTGAAAATACTCTATTTTGTGTAGTAGCGGTATAAACAGAGGCCAATAAAGAGGCCTTTCAGTAAAAAGCCAACTAAAGCAATACCAATGGAAATGATCAATCTTACAAAGATGTTGTTCAATATTTTTTGTAGTTATTCCGCTTGTTTCTATTCTCTTCACAGCAGCTGCTTCTGTTGAGTTGCAACATGACGCTTCAAATTAATTTTGCTGCCAGAAGCTGCCAACCTCAAACAGGATGGCTTCTGATGTCTCTGTCACCTTGACTGGTGCAGTTATTCCCACTCTACTGGTTCTGAAAAGGAACAAGTATTTCCTGATGATGCATTCAAAGTACGTTATTGCCATAAAATGAAACTTGTTAAATGACCTTGATCTAATTCAATACAATTGTTTTGCCAAAATAATGGAATTTCTTATAACCTGTTATGATAATTGAAGTAATTCAAATTTCATTTGACTTTGTAATATGCTATGTTCTTTTGTTTTTTCTGAGTTTTTTACTCCGTGAGGGACTAACATAATAAATGGGTAAAGCTTGAAAGCCCTTGCAAAGGCTGTCAAAGCAATATCTTGTTGGTATTTGTCACTGTAAGCAAATGCTGCCTTCTGGGATATGGGCAGCACAGAATGAAATCTTGGAAAGTGAAGCTGCTGAGAGACTGGGCCGGGACGTGTTGGTGAAAAAACACAGAGCTTAAAGGTCTTAATTTATATGTCAACAAAACAGGCCCAGTCCGATGCTCATATCTAATATCCAAAAGCTATCACCTAAGATGTGACACTTCAAACATAAAACATACTTTCTACTTTAAAAAGAAAACTTTAAAGAAGTTGTTTGTATATCCAAATTAGAAAGATGAAAGTTAAAAGTAATTTATTATTTCAAATTAGTCAGATGAGAGTGAGAAAAAAATGAAACGTAGAACATAGAACAGCACAGCACAGGAACAGGCCCTTCAGCCCACAATGTCTGTACCGACCATGATGCCAGTCTAAGCTAATCCGATCTGCCTGCACAAGGTCCATATCCCTCTATTCCCTGCCTGTTCATGTATAAATGCTTCTTAAGCATTGCTTTTTTATCTGCTTCTATCGCCTCTCCTGGCAGCGTGTTCCAGGAACCTGCCATTCTCTGTGTAAAAAAACTTGTGTTGTAAATCTCCTTTAAACTTTCCCCCTCTTATTTCCTTACAAGATGTACAAAAATATTAATGTTTGTTTCTGACACACCATTGGCATATCACGAAGTTCCTATATTTTCACAGTAGATACTGACTAAACCCATTGTGGATATTTCGGGCTATCCATGGTGCACGATCTTAATACCAGTTAATTACTGTCAATCAATCTTCTGGGACTGAAAATTGACTATTACAATTCTTAATGTTCTAAAGATGTTTAAGAAGATATTAAAAACGTCAATTAATCAAAGCCTTTTCTTTTCTTTCCCTCTTTTAGTACCAGATTTGAAATTTAATTCACTACTCAATTTGCCTTCTTTATCATTTCTTCCTGTTTTTGTAGCCCAATTCTTGTCTCAGGAAATGACTTGTGCACCCAGCTCCCCAATCCCCTGTTCTTGTCACTACACCTTTATCAGCTCAGATTTCCAAACAGATCTGTGTGAGAACATTCTTTTGAACTAACTAATGACAAACACCATTTCAAACACCTTGCTGTAACAAAATCTGGCCCATTAATTTTGTTTTAAAATCAAGAAAAATTAATAAAGTTTAACAATTCTGTTATTGGCTAAGGTGCAAACGTATAAAAATGCAAGTGTATAAAAAAAACTGAGGATTATGGAATTGGCATTCTGCAGTTGAAAGTCCCATATTTAAAACATCAGTTGGCTGTTCCCTCTGCAGATGTTGCCTGAATGATTCTAGCATTTAGAGCTTCTGCTTCCAATTTCCTGTATTTGTTGTACTTTGTTTTTTTTTCCTGCAGATATCTGTTCTGGATTTCCTGTTGTTCACATTTTGAAGTGATATGGAGAACACTTTCAATGATGTTATAAAGTCTGTCAATGGAAGCAGAGCATGTTATTAAGTAATAATTTGATTTTGACACATGTTGATGGATATTCAAGCACACAAATACAACAACAATATACATTTAAAACTATTTAAATTTATAGAAAAAAAGTGTCCAAAGAGATTCAACAAGAGTGCAATCAAACAAAAAGTGTTAGTGCAAAATAATTAGCTTCCCAAAGGAGGAAAGAGAGGTTTCCACACCTTAAGGCCTTGGCAACTGAAAGAACAGCTGCAGATAGAGGAGTGATTACATTCAAGGATGAGCAACAAAATGAGAGGAATACAGATAATTCAGGCAATTACAGAGCTGGAGGAGATCCCTGAATTAGGGAGAGTTGAAACCATGAGGGAATTGAAAGAAGGTTGAGAAGTTTAATGTCAAAGCATTACTTAATCAGGAGTCAAGGTAAGGCAGTAAGTAGGATGATAAAGAAACCTAGTAATTTAGTATATAAAACATTAACAAGGTCACTTTTGGTGTTTCACCTGATGTTTTGGGCATCCATCTCTCAGAAGTGTATTGATTCATTCTCTAAGAAAATTAGCAAGGAATTTCACTTTTCAGAACAGGGAACTATTTACCTGAGGAGAAAATTAAGTTAGATAGATTTCTTGATTGAATAGATCATATATAGCCTGTGAAATCAGTAGGCTTGATGGGCCACATGGTCATTTAACATTCCATGTTGTAATTGTTACCAGATTTCAGTGACCCATATGATTTACAAGGTACTGTAAGTAAAATGTAGTCCTCTGTAAATTATGAAAAGTAATGTTAATAGTTCATTAATAATGTTAATGTTAATAATCCTGTGTCAATCATGAATAGAGAGACAATAGAATAATGTAGTGACACAGTGATATTTACAATATCACTCCTTTGAACAGGGCACCATTTTAAATAAAAATTCTCAGGAATAGAATGGACAAAGGGACAAAAAACACCAAAGTAAGATTATCTCCTGATGAAAAACACAATGATCATGGGCTATCTTTGGAGATAAGGAGATATGTCAGTCCTTAGCCTCCTCCACTGCCAGGAGAATTCCAAGCGCAAACTGGAGGAACAACACCTTATTTTCAATCTTGGAACCTTGCAGCCTAACAGCATGAAGATTGAATTCTCCCACACCGCTCCTTCCCCCACCCCCAACCATGCCTCTTCCTTTCCTAGCCTCTCTCTCCTTTTTCCACCCCCTTTTTTCATCCTTACCTTTGACCCATCTCCTGGTGGATCTGTTCTCCCCTCCTCCCCCACACCTGCCTATCACTGTCTCTTACCTGCATCTACCTATCACCACCTTGTGCCCACCCCACCTCCCCTCTTTTGTCCACCTATTACTGCTCTGCTTTTCCCTCCTATATATTGGGCTTCCCCTTTTCCTATCTTCAGTCCTGAAGAAAGGTCCTGACCCAAAACGTTGATCGCCTGCTTTTCTCCACGGATGCTGCCTGGTCTGCTGAGTTCCTTCAGCGTCACAGTGTTTTTCATCTAGATTCCAGCATCTGCAGTCCTTTGTTTCTCTCTCATTGCTTGTACTTTTCTGCTTTTAGGAGTGTAAGAGTGATGTATTGGGAAGAAGGGCATCACTGCAGCTCACTAAACCATGAGCTTGTTGCTGAGGTTCCATTCAGCTAAAGGCAGTGCTGGTGCACTGGAGATGATGGTGAATTTTTCAGCAATGACTGCCTTTTCTGAGAAGTGGCTCCTGAGATAAGGAGACTTTGATTCTGTGGTTAAAAAAAATCAAAGGAGTGTTGAAGCGAACAGATTCTGTTGAGGGTCCTTCCTGTTTTTTGGGTCAGGGATTGAGTTTTGAACGTATTGCTCCAGCAAACATTTCTTCACCTCTCTAGCTGCAATGTAATGTGCTGCCTCTCCTTTATCAAACAACTGTATCAATGATGTACCAACAATATAGACAAAGAAACTGTAATAGAAAGAAACCATATACAAAGTTCCAGATATGATTCCTTACACAGTATCAGTTTCTTCCGCCACCACTCTGTCAGCAAAATCAACCATCTTTAAAATATAAAAATGTTTTTTTTACCTTGTGCTTGCTTTTCACAAAAGGAAAATAAGATTTTCCTATATTATAGTGGAGACAATACTTCAAAGGATCTTCATTGTTTGCGGTGTCTTGAAGTAATGAACAATGCTAATAAATATGAGGCATTAAGACCTTTAAATCTATAAGTGAAAGGGTAAAGTGAGATTATTTTTTTAAAAAATCCTGCTGCTACCTTATAAATAGATAGTAAGACAGACTGCTTACCATTTATAGCCAAATTGTAAATGCATTGTGGAGGAGTATGCATATCAGCACAAAAATTAATGAGGATTAGTTAATGAGGATTTTTATATGTTAAATGAATTTCCTCGTATAAATATAATTATATAAATATGTAATTATATTATAAAAATCAACATGGCTGGTTGCTTTACTCCTCCCATTCAAGGAAAAGGACTGCAATTTAAGCACACACACATTACATTACCTCAAGATGTCAAATATCTTTTCATAATAAAAAACAATTTAAGTTTCAAATAGTTAAATTCTGACTTGTAAACTGAGACTGAGTAACTGGAAGCACTCAAGTGAACACAATCGATTTTGAAAATCCACCTCCAACCTTAGATTAAGTAGATGGTTCATACATTTCCTTCTTTATTGATTTTCCTGCAGAGGGCTGCTGGTGTTTGCTTATGGTTTATATCGTCCTGTGGTTTGAAAGTTTCCTTCTAATGAAATCCAAATTAGGTTGGTGATTCACCTACTAGCACAGTGTTTTCATATGCTACCCGTGGTGAGCAATATGATAAGGGAAAGTTCTATCTGCTGATCTTGGTTATGGCAGTGATGGAACTCTATGTTTGGACACTGTATCCTTGGTAGGAGGAATTGGGTTTATGATTAAAAAAAACAAATATTCCACAATCAGCTGATGCCTGCTGGAAACGGTAATGGCTTCAGTTCAGTGAAAGATTAACTTCCCTTTGGCATCTAACAGACGGTGTGCAATCTGTTGATAGAAAATTCAAACTACATTGGGCACCAGAAATCGACAATAATGACAGGAATCAGGAAGCACCTGTGGAGAAAGAAACAAGAGGCAATGTTTCAGGTCAATGACCTTTCTTCAGAACTGAAAAAAGTTAGGGATATTGCAGGGTTTCAGCAAGTATAGAAACAGAGAAAATGGGGAGGAAAGAATGAAAGGTAAGGCTTCTTATAAGGTAGATGCAAGACAAAAATGGACAATACTGGGATAAATAAAGGAATCAGGAACAACACTGGGGAGCTGTAAATGGTGAGATCAGAATAGGGAGTGGAACCCGCTGTCTGAACAAATAGGGTCGATAGTGATGAGCTGAAACTCTTGGCTGTGATCAGGTTTGAAAGGTTGTAAAATGCATAGCCAGTAAGTTTAGTGCTGTTGTCCCTACTTCCATTGAGGTTTGTTCGTGTAGTGTCTGCTAATATTCATCCTATAACTGGATAAGAATGGAACACAAGACCTGCTGGATTTTTAAAATCTTATTCATTCATGAGATATAGATGTTGCCAGCAATGCCAGCATTTTTTGTTCCTCCTTAATTGGCCCTGAGGTGGCAATTAAGAGCCAACCACAGTAATGAGTCTGGAATCACACATGGGCCAGACTAGGAAGCATGGCAGATATCTTTCCTCAAGACATTAGTGAACCAGGGGTGGGTTTTTACAATGATCTGGTTAGTTCTTGATTATCATTACTGAGGCAATTTTTAAAAAAATCTACATTTATTTAATTACATGCATTTTAATTCCCCAATTCCTGTGGTGGGATTGGAACGTGTCTCTGGATCAGTGATCCAAAACTCTCACTGCTTATCCAGTAACTTAACAACTATGCAGTCATATTCTAATGAATCCCACAAAACTTTCTTCAAGGCCACCAGTTCAGACTGTCGCTTTGCTGCTGATTGTAAATTCAAGGCAACTTTGCTGACAAACTGTGACAAAATACACTACGTAAATCACATTACCATGATGGCAGAAAATGATACAAGTGTCAGACCCAGTCCAAAAGTGGAAGAATGTTGCACCAGATTTTCAAATTCAGAACACACTTTACAAGTTTTAAACTCCAAGTTTGGCTGATAAATGTTTGTTCACTGTGCTGTCAAACATTTGCAGGAAGCAGGCAGAATAATGCAGGTTAAATTATACTTAAAGCACCAACAATATTGGACAATGCTCGAATCCTACTTTCTTTCAAAGCACATTAGTCATGGAGTCAAAGTGTTGTACAGTACAGAAATGGGCCCTTTGGTCCACCATGTCCATCCCGACCTTTTCAACATTAATCCCATTTGCCTGCACAAAATCCATGTCCATCCATGTCTTGCCTCTTTTAGTGCCCGTCTAAATGCCTCTTAAATGCAATAATCGTATCTGATTCCACCACCTCCTCTAACAGTATGATCCAGATATCAGCTTCTCTGTGAAAAATAAAAACACCCCTTTGATCCCCTATAAAACTCCTCCCTCTCACCCTAAGCCCGTCCCTTCTTACGGTTAGCGTAACACTATTACAGCGCCAGTGACCCGCGTTCAATTCCGGCCACTGTCTGTAAGGAGTTTGTACATTCTCCCCATGTCTGCATGGGTTTCCTCCGGGTGCTCCAGTTTCCTCCCACATTCCAAAGACGTACGGGTTAGGAAGATGTGGGCATGCTTTGTCGGTGCCGGAAGTGTGGCGATACTTGCGGGCTGCCCCAGAACACTCTACGCAAAAGATGCATTTCACTGTGTGTTTTGATGTACATGTGACCAATAAAGATATCTTGATATCCCTACCATGGAAAAAATATTCTGGCCATCTACCCTGTCAATGCCTCTTACAATTTTATATACATCTGTCAGGTCACTCCTCAGTCTTCTTCACTCCAGGAAAAACAAGCCCAACCTGTCCAATCTCTCCCCATAACAAAAGCCCTCCAATCCAGGCAACATCCTGGTGAATCTGCTCTGCACTCCCTCCAGTGCAACCACATTTTTCCTATAGTGTGGCGACCAGAACTGCACACAGTACTCCAAGTACAGCTAACCACTGTTTTGTACAGTTGCAACATAATGTCCCAACTTTTATTTCCTATGCCGTGATTTCGGAAGGCAAGCATGCCATGTGCCTTCTTCACCACCCTGCCTACCTGCGCTGTATCATTTTTCATCATTGCCATCAATCTTGCACTCGTGTCATCATTGTCTATTTTGTTGTTTACTTTGCACATGTGTAGGTTATGTATAATTTATATTAATTTAAGTTTATGTTAACTTATGTTTTTCCTTGTGTTCTAATGTATTGTGCTGCTGCAAAAGCTAATTTTCTTAGCGTTTATATCCTATGTATGTTTGCCTGTAAACTTGGGATCTTCCACTTTCAGGGAACAATGGTCTTGAACCCCAAGGTTTCTCTGTTCATTAACATTTCTTAGCGCCCTACTGTTTATTGTGTATGACCCATCCAATTTGACGTCCTAAAATGCTTCATGTTGTATTTGTTGGGATTAAGCTCTATCTGCCAATGCTCTGCCCAACTTTCCACCTGATCTATATCCTGCTGAAGCCTCAGAGGACCTTCCTCACTATCCACATCACCGACAACCTTCATGTCATCTGCAAACGTATTAATCATACCTCCCACACTTACAGCCAAGTTGCTTGTATATACCACAAACCACAAGGATCCCAGCACCGATACCAGTGGGACCATTATTGGCAAGACTCTTGACTATGTCCATTTCCCTTAATTCTGCTCTCACCCTTCCTCCTACCGGCTAGAACAATGATATGGCTCCATATTATAATGTCTTTTTGCTTGTTAGTGTTACTATGTGCAAAGACAAATCAAGGAGGGAACTCTAGCAACAGGCACTGAAGACAGTCAGCTCCCAGCTAAAAGCAGTGACTGATGTAACAACGTAGAAAAGGTCTCACCACACAAAGTTGTCAGTGATATGCTTACACACATGTACACAACACTGCTACCTCTTTAAGGAAAAAGTAATAAAACCATGCAACCATCAAACATGATGTTTCACAATTAACTATTTACATTTTTGGGGCTTCTTCAACTAGGATCACATGAGATGAATTCACAGGTGAAGTATCTAACCACTGAACCAATTCATGTCACCTAAATTGAAATTAGAGCATAGGCATAAATAACAGAGCATGTACCTTGGCCTCAGTCATTGGCAAAACTTTTTCTGTTGAGGGTTATATACAAAGATGTCTTCATCATTCATCTGCACTTAATTCCTCTGCCAGGCAGCTTATGACAATCAACACTATTATAGTCTATTCACATTTAACGTCATCATTTGTCATGACACAGGGATAAGAGCTGTCAAAACTTGAAGACCTCCGGCAAAACTTCAGCAGCAACTTCATTGTAACAATAGTTATTTTTAATAATAACAGAAGTTTTCTGAAACATACTCATATTGTCAACGCATGACTTCATTCAATCCATAACTATATTAGCTGTGGACTTGAACTTCTCTGGTCTGATGAGAATTGATTTCAGTCATGGAATCTTTGTTCACCAAGAACAAGCCAGTTATTCATTGATCTATTCCCCTTTCATGGATATGACTGGCTTTTGGGAAACAAAACGGACGTAATTAAAAAAGAATGGGTTACTAAACATCACTGTTAATAATAAAAGGCTGGATAAATGGAGCCCTATGTCTAACCATGATAGTGTCTGCGTATTACTTGGAATGTTGCCTTCAGTTAAACTTTAACCAATGGAGAAAATTAAAGAAGAACAAAACTGTATTAACAGAAAGGGAAGCAAAGAGGCATTTGTCTCACTGTAATCTGTGCATGAAAAAATTGGGTTTATAATGGATCCATGGGCCCCTTCTGTGTGCCATGTGTTGCCTTTATGAGATATTTTAAAGTTCTGTCTGCAACTTGGAATCAAGACAGCATTTTGATTAAGGTTCAGAATTCAATACTCAGCATTTTCCTATTGGGATGAACAGCTTTTGACTGTATGACCAAAGTTTTTATAATCCACTGTAAAAGTATAAGCAATAACCAGTATAAATGTTAACACTGAATTTTATAAATAATTTTGCAATTTATCTTAAATGTTAAATATTAATAATTTCTGATAGCATTGTTTAATTAAGTGGCAGTAGGAGCGATTAATTTCCCATTGCCTAAAGCCTGTGCAACTAATCTTCTGTGGTGTTGCTTGAGGATAGTTCAATAGTGTATTTCCATGCTCTCCATCACAATAATTGAATGTCTCACTTCAATTTTACCCATCACAGTTTTAGTCCAATCTGCATCTAAAATTATGTAAATTTTGATGATAATCAAACACGGATCAAATTGCTTTGAAGAAATGCATAAAGTGACAAGTATATGTAATATATTCTGCAGTTTAATCTGTTGAGTAATAACTGTTAAGTGAATTTTTAAAACCAAGGAATTATTTAATTTAAATTAAAAACATCATTCACATCTGTCTCCTCTACAAACGTAATATCAGAAACATCAGTTGAGTAACTGATACATATTTTAATGTTATTTGTATTCACATATTATAATTTACACATATTGAAAAATATGCAACTATAAATAAGATTTTGTCAGATAATAAAAATACTAACGGCAGCAAGGTGTCTGAATGACTTCCTTTTTGTTTGCTCTCTCTACTGTCCATTGTTTTTTTTAGCTTTACTCTGTCTAAGTGAATTACTGTCCACAGAAGGTGTCCTTCAAACATGACTTTTCTCATCAGCCCAGCAAGTTGAACAAGTGGTAGGAGGAAGTACACAAAATGGTTAGAGAGACAGCAAAGATGCCAAATTTGCTATTTTTAAAAAATAATTGACTTTGTTTTAGACACTGCTTTGTTATGGGTAGGGTTCACACATGAATTGTCTTCTATAGTCCACTGCCCAACATGCTTCACACTCTGTTGGATGGAGAGTATATTGCTCTTTCTGGAAAATAATGCTGCGGTTGAGAGCAGCGGGTGACAGTCCCTTAAAATAATTGTATTAATGTGAGCAGATGCATTGCTCAAAATGGGACCAATGTCACCTATTCAGAAAAGTGCCCAGTTTAGTCCTTGGTCCATGCTGCAACAGGTAATGTCAGTCAGTCAGAAAGTATTGTGAATGTACAAACCAAATCAATGACTGTGGGTTAGGAAGTGGATCCCTAATTGCATTCAATCTACAAAGATCATGTCATTAACATTTTTGATACCAGACTCACAAAACAGCACTCTTTTCCAACCTCCATCAAGTTGACAGAGGAAAAGGTTCAAAGGTGTGCTTGAATATATACAACGTCCCTGCTGATTCCTGGGAATCTCTGAAAGTACAGAAGGAGCACTCAGGACGGCATCGAGGACTTCAAGTCCATGCATCACAAGAACTTAGAGGATCTATGTAAATAGGGAAGGAATGGACCTCCTCACAAGCTACCCGCCAGCCTTCCCTATCAGCCACCTCCTGCCCCCCATCTGTGGATGAGTCTATGCTTCCCCCCATTGGCTTCATCAGTCATCTCAGAACCAACAAAGCCAGAGTGGAAGTAAGTCAACTCAAGGGCCTGAATTATGGAGAGAGGTTAGACAGGCTAGGACTTTATTCCTTGGAGCATAGGAGATTGAGGGGGTGACCTTACAGAGGTGCATAACATCATGAGGGGTATAGATGGGGTGAACGCACATAGTCTATTTCCCAGGGAAGGGGAACTAAAAACTAGAGGGCATATGTTTAAGGTGGGAGGTGAAAGATTAGTAAGGGGCCTGAGGGGCAACTTCTTCATGCATAGGCTGGTGTGTATATGGAATGAGAGAAAGTGGTTGAGGCTAGTACAATAACAACATTTAAAAGTCATTTGGAATAGTACATGGATAGGAGGGATTTAGAGGGATATGGTGCAAAAGCAGGCAAACGGGAATAGCTTGGTGGGCACTATGACCATGGCATGGACAGGCTGGGCCAAAAGGCCTGTTTCCATGTTGTATTACTCTGTAACTCTTATCCTCAATCCTGAGGGACAGTCCAAGAAGAAGAGGTGACAAGAAAGATCTAAGGATCCAGCTTCTAACTACAGCTAGTGAGTTGCCTTCCAGAGCATTTGGGTGTACATATGACCCACTGAATAAGGAGGTCATGGATTCAACAACTACTCCATGGATTTTGGCACATAATCTTGGCTAACACTCTAAAGGAGTGCTATGCTGTCACAGATACTATTGTTTTAAATGACATATGAAGTCTCAAAATAACTCATGGAATTATTCTGAAAAAGAGCAATAGAGTTCTTTGGCATCGTGTCCAATACATATTACGTAAACAATGTCATTAAAAGTGGCTCCGTGGTGATTATTTCATCACTGTTCAAGGGATTGGACTTTATGCTAACTTTCTGCCGTAACATCTTCCATGTAACAGTGACTACACTTCAAAACAAAGCTTAAGTGGGTGCACACTTCAAGACATTGAGATCCTGGACACTCTACACTCTAGATCCATTATGTTCCCTTTTCTTTGCTTTCCAGGAGTTTAAAAAATTTTAGCTTCAGTACTTTGATATTTATGTTCATGGGTCTGAAAAATACCACAGGAAACATTAAATATTCTTTTATGTGCACACAGCTAGATAATAGTGTTATTAAGCAAAATATAGAGTATAATCAAATCAATTTACACCTTTCAAAAAAGAATATATTTAGCTACAACAATTTATCATCTGTGACTGATTATTGGTGTACTCAGAGCTTAGTTTAATACATCTCAATATTCATTTCAACTACATGACAAGGTGAGCTATTTTCCCATGGGCAATAATGACAATGATCAGAAGGTGACCTCAGTTATTTCTGACGATGGTAATGTAAATGTGAGCCTACATCCTATCACTAAATTGCAAGTACCTGGAGATGCAGCATACTATAACAAGCAAACCACTCTGAAAGTGCCTCAGAGCTGTCAACTCATGATTATTATATCCACTGAGAGTAGTCACAATCAGTAGGTCCTTTCTAGAGGTCATTTTGTAAAGGAAGCTTATTTATAAACTCATCGGCTGAGTGAGTATAGAGACCATCACCATTGACGTAATGATGAAGAACTAGAGCAACTCCAAAGTGAAAAGTCATTTTCACTGATAAAATTTCTCAAAATTAAAAATAGTCTAAATCTAGAATTGTCAAGTAAAAATGCAAAGGGAGATTTGAAATATTTGGACAATGGAAAGTACTTCCGTACTAATTCAAATCAATCATTGCATTTACAAGGGAATTTGACAAGTGCACAAGGCAGAAGAAAAAATATGCAAAGATGCAGGGAGAAAGCAGGAAAGGTAATTGAGTGGATAGCTCAAAGAAAGGGTGGGTTAGTAAGTTTGCTGATGATACAAAGGTTGGTGGTGTTGGTGATAGTGTAGAAGGTTGCTGTAGATTACAACAGGACATTGATAGAATGCAGACCTGGGCTGAGAAGTGGCAGATGGAGTTCAACCCGGATAAGTGTGAAATGATACACTTTGGGAGGTCAAATTTGAAGGCAGAATACAAGGTTAATGGCAGCTCTTACTCTTAGCAGTGTGGAGGAACAGAGGGATCTTGGGGTCCACGTCCATAGATCCCTCAAGGTTGCTGCGCAGGTCGATGGGGTTGTTAAGAAGGCACATGGTGTGTTGGCCTTCATTAGTCAGGGTATTGACTTCAAGAGCCGCGAAGTAATGTTGCAGCTCTGTGGAACTCTGGTCAGACCACCCTTGGAGTATTGTGTTCAGTTCTGATCGCCTCATTATAGGAAGGATGTGGAAGCTTTAGAGAGGGTGCAGAGGAGATTTACCAGGATACTGCCTGGATTGGAGAGCATGTCTTATGAGGATAGGTTGAGTGAGCTAGGGTTTTTCTCTTTGGAGAGAAGGAGGATGAGAAGTGACTTGATAGAGGTGTACAAGATGATAAGAGGCATAAATCGAGTGGACAGTCAGAGACATTTTCCCAGGGCGACAATGGCTAACATGAGGGGGCATAATTTTAAGGTGATTGGAGGAAGATATAAGAAGGAGGTCAGGGGTAAGTGTTTTTACACAGAGTGTGGTGGGTGTGTGAAATGCACTGCTGGCAGAGGTTGTGGGGGCAGATACATTAGGGATATTTAAGAGACTCTTAGATAGACACATGAATGATAGAGAAATGGAGGGCTATGTGGGAGGGAAGGGTTAGATAGATTTTAGAGCAGGATAAAATGTTGGCACAACATTGTGGGCTGAAGGGCCAGTATAGTGCAGCAATGTTCTATGTTCTATAAACATCTGGCACAGGCACAGACAGAGGCATTAGAGGATAAACGGTCTCCTTCTGTGCTGACTTATCTATGATTTGCAATCTGTCATATCATAATATGATGGATAAACTTCCAGACTCTGAGACCTGGGACTCAACATCTCCCTCTGCAACTGGATCCTTGACTTCCTGACCAACAGACTGCAATCAGTGAGGATAGGCAGCAATACCTCCACCACAATTATTCTCAACACTGATGCCCCACAAGGCTGTGTCCTCAGCCCGCTACTCTACTCGCAATACACTCATGACTGTGTGGCCAGATTCTGCTCTAACTCCATATACAAGTTTGCAGATGATACCACTGTTAGTGGGCTTTATCTCAAATAATGATGAGTCGGAGTACAGGAAGGAGATAGAGAGCTTAGTGAAATGGTGTCAATGACAACAATCTTTCCCTCAGTGCCAGCAAAACAAAGGAGCTGGTCATTGACTTCAGGAGGGGGCGGGGGGGCGTGGTGCACATGCACCTGTCTACATCAACGGTGCTGAGGTCGAGAGGGCTGAGAGCCTCAAGTTCCTAGGAGTGAACATCACCAATAGCCTGTCCTGGTCCAACCATTTAGATGCCACAGCCAAGAAAGCTCACCAGCGCCTCTACTTCCTCAGGAGGCTAAAGAAATTTGGCATGTCCTTTTTGACACTCAGCAATTTTTATCGATTCACCATAGAAAGCATCCTATCTGGATGCATCATGGCTTGGTATGGCAACTGCTCTGCCCAGGACCACAAGAAACTTCATAGAGTTGTAGACACAGCTCAGCACATCACAGAAACCAGCCTCCCCTCCATGGACTCTATCTATACTTTTCACACTGCTTTGGTAAAGCAGCCAACATAATCAAAGACCTCACCCGCCTGAGACATTCTCTCTTATCCTCTCTCCCATCAGGTAGAAGGTACAAAAGCCTGAAAGTACGTACCAAGAGGCTGAAGGACAGCTTCTATCCTGCTGTTATAACACTATTGAACAGTTCCCTAGTACGATAAGATGGACTCTTGACCTCACAATTTACCTCGTTATGACCTTGCACCTTATTGTCTACCTGCATTGCACTTTCTCTGTAGCTGTGACACTTTACTCTGCACTCTGCGTTCTGTATAGTTTTATCTTGTACAACCTCAATGCGCTGTGCAATGAATTGATCGGTATGAACAGTATGCAAGACAAGTTTTTCACTGTACCTCGGTACAAGTGAAAATAATAAACCAATACCAATTCCCATTCCCATTCCAACTTTATTGTTCCAGAAGCAGCAAATGACCAGCAATGTTGCCTGATTATCCTGCAACTTGTTTAAGGTCAGGTTAGGCACATCTTCTCTGGGTAAGTGCCTGAATAGACCAAGAGATATATTTTGTGACGATCCACTCCAGTGTTGCCAAAGACGAATAAAAATAACCACAGAGGAATCATATTTATAAATTTCAGCAAATTAAGAATATTTCCAATGAGAGGTAGGAATTATAATCAAAATGATAGATTGATTTGGCACAGAAGGTGGTCATTTGGACCATTGTGCTTTTGAAAAGAGCAATTCAATTAGTCTCACTCCTCTGTTCTCTCTGTAGAGCTGTGCAAATTTTCCCTCTTCAATTATTTATCTAATTCCCACTTGAAAGTTATATCGAATCTGCTTCCAATTCCCTTTCAGGCAGTTTGTTCGAGGTAGTAAAACTTCTGTGTGAAACTTTTCTTTCCTCATGTCTCCATTGGCTCCTCTGCCATTTACCTCAGTAATTCATGTATTTCTGTCAAGGGAAGCAGTTTCTGCTTTATAACTTCATCAAAGTACTTCATGATTTTGAACACTTCAGTTACAGAAGGAGAATAATCACAGTTTCTGTAGCCTTTCTATGTAAGTGAAAATATTCATTCCTTGTCCAACTCCATTAATCTCCTCCCTGTTTTCTCCAAGGCCTTACAATATCAAGAATAGACTGCAATACTCAAGTTGGGGCCTGATTTATGTTTTACAGGGATGTGGCATAGCTACCTTGCTTGGAAACTTTTTCTCTTTATTTACATCAAGGATCCCATATCCGCCTGTTTATCATCATCTTCAATCTGTCCCACCATATTCAGATCTATACATTTCCAAGTTTCTATACCCCATTTAATTTTGTACCAGTTAGTTTACATTGCCTCTCCTCATTCTTTACAATTCTCTGCATTAGATGTCAGTTGCTATGAACCTGCCCAATTTACTAATCTACATCCTGATGACCCAAAACGTCAACTGTTTATTTCCCTCCATAGATGCTGCCTGACCTGCTGAGTTCCTCCAGCATTTTATGTGTTACTCCAGATTCAAGCATCTGCAGAATCTCTTGTGTTTACGAATCTACATCTTCTTGTTACTACCTTTCTTATCCTTCAGTACATTTTCCAGTTCCATATATATACGCAGACTTTGAAATTATGTCCAATACCCAAGTCCAGAACATTAATATCCAAAGTTACTCACAATTCAAACATGGTCAAGCCACTGTTGTATAATACCAAATTTATTCCTCTATTGCATCAGGAAGGATGTCAATGACATGATGATTCTCAAGCTGCATACTGATAACCTGCATATTGCTGGATCTAAACTTTTCTGACGAATTTTCCTATTTGCAATTAGTGTTGAAAAACTTGAGAACACGAGCTGCAGGGTTTCTCTATAAATAAACTACAGATGCACTGAGGTATAAAGACAATGTTCATGTCCTAGTTTTACTCTAGCTCATATACTCTTTTACAAGTCTCTGGTGATTCCTTGTTTTTAGTTTGAAAATGACAGAACATTAATGCACCATTAAAGTAGACTAAGTTTCTCTGATTAAATTGTAAATAATCATCTGGTTAAAATCTTTTCAATTCAGTTCTTTATAAAATGCAGCATAGAAGAGGCCATTTGTCCATCATTCAAGTAATTTAAGACTATTCCTGCATTAAGTAAAATTGTGCCTAATCCTGATTTCAACTTTCCTGCCTGATCCCCATACCCCTTGATTCCTTACTTACCTCAGCCTTGAATATATTTAATGAATTAACATCCAACCCCAAAGAACTTCATAAATTCCAACCCTTTAATTGAATTAATTTCCATTCCAATCTATCCTAATTGGCCAATGTATAAACCTCTGCTCTCAGTGCTGATGCAGGGTTTAGACCCGAAACGTTGACACAGATGCTGCTCAATCCGCTGAGTTCCTCCAGCACATTGTCTGTTGCTCCAGATTCCAGCATCTGCAGTCTCTTGTGTCCCTATTTGATTCACAAGGCTAGAGGGTCTAAAACAAGGGGTTACAGTCTCAGGATCATGCATTGGCCAGTTGAACTGGAAGGAGAAACAGTTAGCATCAGAGATCCTTTGTTACATTTCTGATGAATCATCTCTGAACTGAAACGTTAATTCTGTTTCTCTTTCCACAGACGCTGCCTGACCTGCCCAATGTTTCCAACAATTTTTGTTTTATCTCAGATCTCCAGCATTCTTCATATCTTTTTTTATTTTGATTCCCATGAGCCCTACTTCTAATCAAACATCTTTTGAAAATGAGAATATTCTACATTAGCTGTTTCCCTTTATATACCCTGCTAGCTGCAACCTCAAAACTCACTACAAGTCGTCAAATAAGGTTCCAGGTGAAATGGATTCCAGGATTTTTCCACCTAACTGGGGTGTAACTCTTCATCGGATCTCTCTCTCCTTCTCAGATCAATTTGCTGCTTTCCAATTCACAGAGATTCCAGAATGTATGGAATTTTGGAGGATCCTGGCTAGTATGTCCATTATCTTAGTAGCCACCTCCCTCATAATCCATGAAGTCCATGGAACTTGTATGCTTTCAGCTCCATTAATTTCTCCAGTTGCATTGACATAAATGAATTAATTCACAGACACAACACTAGATTTTCCAGAACAGAATTTGCACAAGTCTCAATTTCTTGGAAGGAGGTGGCCAATCAAAGAAGAAGTCTTTCAGGTACTTACCTTCTACCATTGACACTAATAGGTGGAGGTAGGTGAGATTCCTTGATGGAGAGATGAAGTGGTTGGCTGGTCTCTACATTAACATAAATGTCTCAGACAGACAGGGAAGGAAGGAGACACAAAAGACTGCAGATGCTGGAATCTGAAGCAACAAGCACTCTGCTGGAGGAAGTCAGCGGGTTGAGCAGCGTCTCTGTGGGGAAAGGAATTGTCAACACTTTGGGTTGAAACCATGCATTTGGATTAAAAATGGAGAGGGGAGATGGCCAGAATAAAGAAGAGGGGAGGAGTGGAGCCAGGGGTCAGAGGTGATTAGTGGACTGAGGAGGGGTGAAGGACGACAGGCAGATCGAGCCAGTTAGGGGAGGGGAGGGGAAGGGGTGGAGTTGGGAGGCAGAGGCAGCTAGGTGATGGATGGAGGCAGGCAAAACAAAAGAGGCAGGAGGAGCCAGGTGGGGGAGGGGATGCTGAAGGTTGGGACAGCTGATGGAGGGTGACAAGTGGGGGCACAAAGAGTCCCAGTGCTGGAATCTGATGTGAGGAAGGTGGTAATGGGAACAATTAGGGGACAGGTAAAGGACAGATGGAACCAGAACTAGATGGGGGGGAGGTGAAATATGTGAGTAATAGGTGGATGGAACCAGGAAGGACAGGGAGATGGAAATGGGTGACCTTTCCCTTACTCCCCTCTCCCATCATCCACTTTCATCCCCCTGCCTAGGGGAAGGAGTTGGAGAGAAATTCAAGCTTCCCACCCCATTTTCCTACCTGTTCAAGCATAGTTCAGCAGATTGCAGTAGGTAATCCAGACTACACTACATAAGAGCCAGAGGTAAGGTTACAAGATTGGAATGGAGTGGGGGTTTATGGTGTGCTCCAAGTACCTGCTTTTCCTAGGCCACAAACCGGGTTCAAATGCAAAAAAATACTTGCTCCTTCCTTTGGTGTTTGGGCCCTTCTGCGTTTAGCTTTTCTCATTTCTTCAGATGTTTCACCGAGGCACCCGTGTAAATTCCCCTGGGGGAAACAATGATCAGCTCCCACTCATAAGCAATGTGACCCCATGTGACCCCATGCAGAGTTAGGTCCAGGTAAGAGTGGCATGGTTGGGGTGAAAGAGGTTGTTGGTTGCTGGGTAGAGTCATATCCAAACTGCGATTGAAAGAAGAGGTAATTAATTCAGTGACTTTTCCCCTCTCTGCACTTTCTGCCAGCGAATAGAAACCAAATTATTTATCAGCTTCTTTATCAGAGGAAGTTAAAGCAACAGCAGCTTTTGTGCTTATTTGAAACCATTTACGTGAAGAGGAAAACAAATTATCTTGAATCTCAATTGACATTTCACTATCTTGTAATCATGGGCTCTAGCCTTGAAATGAGGTGCCCTCAACATGAATGCATAACTCCTTGTAAACTAAAACTGACTGAAATTCCTGTTTCAAGATGCTGTGGGGAACAATGTGTCAGTGTTGAAATTTTCAAACAGGCTGTAAGTTGAAAGGAAATCATAGAGAATATGTTTGTACAAGGAGAAGCTTTTCTTCTGGACCTACTGCTGTGATAACATCAGCAAAAGTTACGCGTCAGGGGATAAATAATAAGAAGGCTAATGTGCGGCTGTGCCTGTCCTCAGGCATTTGAAATTGAAAACACCAGGGGAAAACACCTCATTAACAACTTCTTACAATGCTGACAAGTAACTAAGTTTTCCCATCAAAGCCTCTTTGTTGTGCTAATGGTTGGACATCAAACAATGCCACTATTGGGTAGCTCATGGGCTTGTAGGAAGCAAACAAATTGAAGATGGCACTATCACAGGTGTGATATTTGGATTATAAAGTAAGGAAGCTTCAGGGAAGACCTAGGCAAAACCTAGACTTGAACTTTACTACATTCTGGGTGCTTACCAGGGTGAGTTCTGTCAAAGATCATCTAGAGTTAAACATTGAGTAATATTTGAAATAAAAGAATTGCTTGCAAGGGAATTGTGGACAGATTTATCATCTATGAAGAAAGCGAAAAGTGTAAGTAAATGCCATGAGTTGTAGTTAAGGGTTAATCTTGTGTAAGATAAAGAATACAGAATCAGAATCAGGTTTATTATTATCACTGACATATGTTGTGAAATTTATTGTTTTATGGCAGCAGTACAGTGCAAGACATAAAAATTACTATAAGTTACAAAAATAAATAGTGCAAAAGAGGAATAACAAAGTAGCGTTTATGGGTTCATGGACCATTCAGAAATCTGATGACGGAGGGGAAGAAGCTGTTCCTAAAACATTGTGTCTTCAGGCTCCTGTACCTCCTCCCCGAGGGTAGTAATGTGAAGCAGGCATCTCCTGGATGGTGAGGGTCCTTAGTGACGGATGCCGCCTTCTTGAGGCACCACCTCTTGAAGACATCCTCAATGGCAGGGAGGATTGTGCCCATGATGGAGTTGGCTGAGTCTACAACCCTCTGCAGCCTCTTTCGATCCTGCACATTGGAGCCTCCATACCAGGCAGTGATGCAACCAATCAGAATGCTCTCCACCATACACCTGTAGAAATTTGCAAGAGACTTTGGTGACACAAACTCCTAATGAAATAGAGCCGCTGGCTTGCCTTCTTTGTGATTGCATCAATGCGTTGAGCCTTAGATAGATCCTAGGAGTTGTTGACGTTCAGGAACTTGAAGCTGCTCACCCTTTCCAACGCTGACCCCTCAGTGAGGACTGGTGTGTGTTCTCCCGACTTCCCCTTCCTGAAGTCCACAATCAATTCCTCGGTCTTGCTGATGTTGAGTGTGCGGTTGTTCTTGCGACACAACAGACATAGGTCATTATAGTGTGCAGTTGTTAACTGGAATTGGAATTGGTTTATTATCGTAACTTGTACTGAGGAACAGTGAAAAACTTGTCTTGCATACTGTTCATATGAAATTCATTACACAGTGCATTGAGCTAGTGCAAGGTAAAACAATACAGAATGCAGAATAAAGTGTCACAGCTACAGAGAAAGTGCAGTGCAGGTAGACAATAAGGTGCAAGGTCATAATGAGGTAGATTGTGAGGTCAAGAGTCCATTTTATCGTACTAGGGAACCATTCAATAGTCTTATAACAGCAGGATAGAAGCTGTCCTTGAGCCCGGTGGTACTTGCTTTCAGGCTTTTGTATCTTCTGCCTGATGGGAGGGGGGAGAAGAGAGAATGTCCTGGGTGGGTGAAGTCTTTGATTATGCTGGCTGCTTTACTGAGAAGTATAGACAGAGTCCATGGAGGGGAGGCTGATCTCCGTGATGTACTGAGCTGTGTCCACAACCCTCTGCAGCTTCTTGTGGTCCTGGGCAGAGTAGTTGCCACACCAAGCTGTGATGCATTCAGATAGGATGCTTTCTATGGTGCATCAATTAAAATTGGTGAGTGTCAAAGGGGACATGGTAAATTTCTTTAGCCTCCCGAGGAACTAGAGGCGTCATATCTTTTGTCATTTAATATAATACTTTATGTCACATTATTTATAGTGTTTGTAATTATATTGTTTATGGTGTTTGATCAGTTTAATTTTTGTTAGAAAGTTTGGGATTGTGCTGTTCTAATCATCTTGATTAATTTTTACTCCATCCAGATGAGCTCAGGTTGGATTCAGGGGATAGGCTGAAGAAAATACTCCCAAGAGTTTTGTGATGCAAACCAAAAACGTTGATAGTTTCTTTTCAGCTCCATCTTTACTAAATTACTTTGAGCATTTTAACATTGAAATTAAATGTTTCCAAGTGGT
The DNA here is from genome assembly GCF_009764475.1 of Pristis pectinata. Taxonomy (NCBI): domain Eukaryota; kingdom Metazoa; phylum Chordata; class Chondrichthyes; order Rhinopristiformes; family Pristidae; genus Pristis; species Pristis pectinata. The sequence continues at coordinate 22,629,759 of NC_067410.1, forward strand.
ATGATTGAGATTTTTAAAAATATTAGAGCAATGGGATTACTCACTATGTGAATCAGGTTACAGAGAATCAGAATAGTGTTTTGAAACTGTTCCCATTGGCAGAGGGATCAAGAAACAAGGGATGTAGAATGAAGGTTTTTGGGAAAAGTATCAAAAGTGACTTAAGTAAAATGGTTTTTTTCTTTAAATGCATCATGAGGTTAGGGTCTGGAGTGCACTGTTGGGGTAGGAGTGGAGGCACATTCAATTGTAGTGGTCAAAAGAGGAGCTGGATAAGTATCAGAAATGTAAGAACCTGCAGGAATATGGGGAGAGGCAGCGGGTGGGACGAGGTTGACTGTTCTCACACAGAGCACATGTGGACTCAACTTACCAAGTGGCTTCCTTCCCAAATGTAACCTTCCTGCCATCCTTTGAAATTATGTAAGCATAAAATTAAGCTAAATAACAATGAGGTTTTTCTCTTTTGCATGTTAAAAATATGACAAGACTGAGCTGTTGCCACTTATTCTGACTAGTTGATTATAGTAATTTTAGATTTGACTTGTAGTATACAATGCCATTGTTCAGTGGTGCAGCTAACACACTGACATATTCTGATGTCTATTAAGTTTTCCTTTTCACAGTGAGTGCTAATAGTTTAAATTATTGTTGGAAGTAGCAAGAGGATTCTGGGCATTTTTATTATTTATTAATTTTTGGGGTGTGGACTTCACTGGAAATGCTGGTATTTATTGGCCTTCTTGAATTGCCCTCGAGAAGGCAGAGATGAGCCACCTTCTTGAAGCATTGCCGTCCTTCTGTTGGGGAGGGATTTCTGGGATTTAGATCCGATGAGGATGAAGGAATGATAATCCAAGTCAGGATGGTGGGTGACTTGCATCATCTGACAGGTCCTATGTTGTGGTGGGCTGAGGTCAATATGTAAAAATATTCATTTCAACCATTATTTAAAAGTTCTCTAAAAGTTTCAGCTTCTCTGAAAGTCACATATAGAATCCTGGAACCCTGCAGCGTAGATGGAGACCTTTTGGTCCTTACAGCTACACTAGCTCTTTGAAAGACCCATCAAATTGTTGCACAAGTTGCTCTTTTGTCAAGCAACTGCAATTTTATCCCAATAATCATTTGTCACAGATAGAATTCTCCAAGCAGAATGCTTTTGAAAGCCTAACTTACATTTATAGACTGATTTAATGTAAGTAAAAGGCATCTTAAAAAATGAATGCCTAAAATTTTATACAATTGACTTCTTTCATCTACCATGGACATAATTAACAAAAATTCTTATATGTCAGTTCACTCTGATGTATAAAATATTAGCAAATGTCATACATCACACACAACTGGACTTAATACTTAATAGATATCAGAATACTTCAGTGTTCTGGCATTGTATACAATGAGTTAAATCTAAGATCACTAGTAATTAGTCAGAATATGTGGTAACAGCCGTTTGATATGCCAGTCAGCTCAGTTTTGTCATATTTATAATGTGTAATGGGGAAAAGTTAACAAACTACCTCATATTCAGTCAGTATAATTTTAAATATTTATTTCTAGATTCAGTGGTGCTGTCTGCAAACATTTTTTCCAAAACCTGTAATTTGCAGGAAAGCAATGAGGCTAGGGGAAGCATCAGTGTGAGACTTTGCTTCCCACACTATATCTGTGTTAAACATGTATAAAACTAGGTTGAATATGTTTGCGTCAATTGACTTTTTCATCTCTAAATTGAAATGAACTAAACTTCAAATCATGTCAGTGATTGCATTTGTATTTTATTCAGAACAAGTAGGACCTGACACTTTACGGTATTCAGCAATGGTTAATAGAACACAATGTGCATTTAATTATCTGTTGCGTCCGAGGTAGATGTCGCAATCTCCACGGTACTGCCCCCAGCAGTTTCACATTGGTCAATATGTCATGTATGATCCCTCTGAAAATCCTTTCCTTCCCCCACTATATCTGCCTAGTGGTGCTAATCATTTGGTCAAACGTTTCTTCCACTTTCCTCACAGAGTATCCCATCTTGCACCTTTCCTCATTCAGTAGAGCCTAAGGAACAATGCTTGGCCCAAATACAAATATAAATGCAAGTTAGCCTTTCAAAAGCGTTCTGCTTGGAGAACTCTTATAGTCCAATTTTAGACAAATAAAGTTTTAGGCATTCATTTTTTTAAGATGCCTTTTATTTAAGTTAAATCAGCCTATAAATGTAAGTTAGCCTTTCAAAAGCATTCTGCTTGGAGAATTTGTATAGTCCAATTTTAGTGAAGTCATTGACCTCAACAGGCCAAACTCATGACCTCTATTCTCACCACTGTTCGTTGTCTGTTTGCATTCTGAAAAATGGATCCGTAGGCCTGAGAGAGATGTGTTTTTTTTTGTTATTGGCTATTCTGCTTGAGATGGAAATTACTTGCTGGAATTCCACAAAGTTGACTGAAGCTTGTGTCCCATGAGAGAGCTGCTATTGCTGCAATGTGGATGGTGTCCATTTAAACTTCTGATTAAGATGGGCACAAGCCTATTCTTGGTAACTTCACTACACAGGCAGGTTTACTCAGGCTGGGAGCATAATCATTGTTCAAAAGTTACAAGATGATCCATAGCAAAATGCTTCTATTAATTAAAATACAAAATAGAGTGGATAAAATGTGAATTCGGAGTCTTCTCAGGATTCTCACAGTATTTCTCAACAAAGAACCATTAATTGAAGGGATGTCAGTATATACAGTGGGCAGAAATCCACTGCAGATACAAGAGGGACTGGACCAGATCACAACTCGGTGGAGGGTATTGTACTGTATCTCTACATTCTACTGGAGATTTTGATCACCTTCAGTGATCAGTGAGAACTTCCTAGAGATTTATCCAAATTTATCCAAGAAAGTTTTCTTCTCATCTTTGTCTCGTGCTGGAGATTCTATTTTTGACTGGTGCGATTGTTGGTGAAGCAGAGGAAGTGGGGGCTGGGGGAGAGGAGGAAGCTGTGTTAAGCACATACCTGAGGAGCCAGTCAATATTTATTGTTTTGTAGCATGGTCATGAGCTGCCAACATTTACTTGAGTTGTGGATAGTGATTCAGCATTTAAAACAGAACACACTGAATGCACGGAGATTAATCCAAGGCGTTGAAGATTTTCCTTGTACAGCGTCAAGTTTTAAGTTTCATTCAAAACTCACCATTTGCTGAGATGGGTGCATCTTCATCACTCTATGTGTTTAACCCTGCAATGCATACTGATCATAGGATGAACAGCAACAAAGCTCTAAACCTACTTTGGCAAAGGATCCTCTCCCTGTGATAATTACCACCAACCTGGACAAGAATAAAATTGTCATTTGAACGTCTGTAAATCCAAAGAAGACACTTCTTATTTGGATACATGTGAATTCCACTCCCCACCCCTGAACAATGTGAAGGGAATGCCATGAGCGGAAGAATTGCAGAAGTTCAAAAAAGGCTCCTTGCTAGTTTCTTGGAGCATCCTAGCATCCTGGAAAGTGCAATGAATGCAGTGTATTGACACTACTGTCGAGGCTGAGAAGAGAATAATTCAATGCAAATTTCACACATTGGCTATCGCAGTCAAACAAAATCCACACAGGAATTTTAAATGACTGCGATATCCCATCACATTTGTTTGTTAATAGTTATGACTGCAGGAATGGAAAGAATATGTAGAATATTTGTATTCTTAAGTGAAGCTTCAATGTGTGGAAATCTTGTTACATTCCAGTCTGGAGTATCATTCAAACCATTCCAAGGCTGAGTCATTTTGGCTTTGATTGGTGGTCCAAATGGAACCACTGGCTTTAAGCCATTTGGATGATCTTATGCAGATACAATCTTGTTGGGAATCCTCCGTGTAGAATCAGAGACTCCAAATGTTTCAATGGATATTCTCAGCTGTAGAATGCAGAAGGCAACTTCTTCAAATCATTTTTTACTTTCATGTTCCCAAAGTGTACTTCAGTTTCTAGTTTTTAGATGTCTCTGAGTGAGAGAGACATTCAGAAACTACAAAAGGATTTGCAGCTTTGACAGAAGGCACAGCTTCTCGCCCAGATGTAACTTCTATTAATGACACGCCAGGAGCAGTGACTCCGCTGTACACCACACTAGGTCTACTTGCAGTCTTGTCCTTGTTGCCTGACTCCAGGATGGAGAGGGCCAGAGAGAATGGCCCTCCACTTCTGGCCTAGGTGAATGCATTCAGGTGGCCGAGTTTCAAATGTGGACTCCAACAATAGATAGCTCCTAACATTGCCAATTATCTTGCTGCATGGGTAAGAGAGAATTTGATGGTTTTTTAAATTTAGTTTTGGGGAAATGTCTTTGACAATCCATATGGTTATTGGTTAATTTGAAAATGAAATGCACTATTCCAAGTGCCTTAGCACTCCTGTTTTCAAGTTTTTCACTGATATAACTGAATAATAAATACTCCTCTTTAAAGTGAGCTGGTCTTGGGATAGCACATACTGAAAAATTAATATTTATAAAATCAAAACAGTTATACAGAATTGTATATGCATCACAGAAAAAGTGACAAGGAATTTCATGGAATAAATCTAGGCAAGTGTAGCACCGTACTTTCAAACACCCTAGTTACATGAGCAGGTTTTCCATTAGATATCCTCACAAAAAGGTACAACATAACACTGCCACATTTGACATTGTTTGCAGTTTTAAAATAGTTACTTCTGCATTATTAATAACATGTCAGCTACATTCCCAGGGTAACAGGGATTAAAAAAACTGCTGTACTGTATTTGGCTGAAAACGGTTGACTACTCTGTCAGCTTTGTTATCATCAGAAATTTAATTAGCAAAGCCTAGAAAGCAGGACTCCAGAGGTGGTTGAGTATCTGTGTGCCTCTGTGCAGAGCCAACACTAATGAGACCAGTAGCATTATTTTCAATGTTCACTTTGCCAGAATCCCTTACGCTGAATCACTTCGTGCAGAACTAATCAACTCTTAGTTTTCAGATTCAAGGGACAAGAGTTTGTGGAGGGCTGCATTTAAGCTCATGTCCAACAAATCCTGAAATCAGCCAATCAAAATCTCTGACTGATTAGATCGTAAGGCACTGAGTATATGGATTTATTTTGTTTGTGCTCTCATGCTTGATGGTGCATGAAGGCCATGCTTTGCTCGCCTTGATTTAGTGCAATAAAAGTGTGGCATCCCACCTGGAGTCACCACTACCGGTCTGCCCACAATGGTACTTACTAGGTCCAGAAGCAGAGAGTCTATCTGGTTAGTCAGAAGCATCCTGGACTCCAGTGGTGTGGTCTGCAGGATGAAAGGCCTCTAATGGCATACTGAGGAAGCCATGTCCCTGTGAACTATGACATCCAATAAAGCCATACCAACATTGCAGGCTGTAAAAGCTGTGGTACCATTTAAGAGTTTTTAAGTCTCAGACATTCAGAGGTATTTGAAAGCTATTAAAACTGAAGTAAATCAGATTTATTTGAAAAAATATGGTTACCTGAAACACAAATGATCAAAACCATTAAATCTGACAGAAATAATTCAAAAGGAAATTACTTTCCCCTTTAATAAAACAGAGAAGATTGGAAACACTCAGCAGGACGGCCAGCATCTGTGAAGAAAGAAACAGTTGACATTTCAGATCGATGACCTGTTATCAGATGATCAAACAGGGTAATTGGAATATATTGTGACATATGTTTGTTTGAATTTAAATATCTGGTTTCTTCACTGAACTCCTGTGGTCTGGCTTTCAACTAGGTTTTCAAATCAACACAGAAGTAACTACAGTTGCATAAGGTAGACCCCAAGTACAACTGCCTTTGAAACTGAGTTGTCAGTAGAGTAAAAGCCATTTCACCAACTTTTCAAAATACTGATAATCTCAGAACTTTTGAAAAAAATGGTTGAACAACAGATAGAATGACATTCTGCTCAGTGACCTGAAAAGCTATCACTGTCCTCAGATGTTGCCCATCTACTGATTGTTTAGTTTTTAATTCAGATTTCCAACATGAGTTGCCTCTTAATTCCAGTCCTACAGTGTCCATTGAAATCAATTGGGTCTTGGATTCTGCACCACCAAACTAGATGTAGAATCTAAGAGCTAATTCTCCAGTAAAAATGCTTGGGAAGGACTTGGCTCCACATGCAGTCCAACGGTGGAGCAAATCAACAGATTCCACATCCCTAATCTCAGTAAATCCAGAATTATATAAATGTGCTGAAGTCCCAGATTTGTCTCCATTTTAACAGGTAAATGCCAACAGTTCCTTTCTGTGGCACAATTTTCCCCACATCCTTCTTAGGAAAAAGGAACAAAGCAAGGATTTACACACAGGTAGTTAATTGATTAGATATTACTATTTTCAGGTTTCAAGAAATCTGTCATAAAATGTAAAATAATCTGTGATTACTTTTTCTTAAATCCTCTTGCACATCTTGCAACTGAAGAGATGGCAGTGTTGCAATCATATTTGTTCTTCTGTTGATTGAACACAGAACTGGGTGTTGGAAAGTGTGAAGAATTTTCACATCATTTGGCCCCACTGTCCATGTTTCAGATGGACCTCCCCACATTCTGCCATTACAAAACATTCATTTTCTTCTCCATGCATAGAAGCTCATTTTAAAATCTGCACCAACTGCAGAGGAAATCTTTGATATATAAAAAAAGGAATGATCTTTCAGAACCTTAAAAATGACAGGAGTAGGTACATCCAGGTTTGCAGCAAGAACTCATTTAATTTAAATGACATTAATTTTAATCAACATTAAAGGAGTCAGTGGGCTGTCAAAAGTCAATTTTGTGACCTTCATAGATAAAAGTTAACCTCTGTTTATATCCCAACATGGTGCAAGGAACCAACAGCACTCTTAAATGAACCTTTAAACCAGACTCTGAATTGAATGAAACATCCACCTTAGTGTAAACACAAGAGGAACATCAAGAAACACAAACAGGATGAACTTTACACTAACCCAAGGAAACAAATGGGTAATAATACCACTAAAGGATTTGTATTAGAGAAACAAAGGACTGCAGATGCTGGAACCTAGATGAAAAACACAATGATGCTGGAGGAACTCAGCAGGCCAGGCAGCATCTGTGGAGAAAAGCAGACGGTCAACGTTTCGGGTCAGGACCCTTCCTCAGGACTGAAGATAGGAAAAGGGGAAGCCCAATATATAGGAGGGAAAAGCAGAGCAGTGATAAGGTGGACAAAAGAGGGGAGGTGGGGTGGGCACAAGGTGGTGATAGGTAGATGCAGGTAAGAGATAGTGATAGGCAGGTGTGGGGGGAGGAGGGGAGAGCAGATCCACTGGGGGATGGGTCAAAGGTAAGGAGAGGAAAAAAAGGGTAAACGAAAGATAGGCTAGGAAAGAAGCAGCATGGTGTGGGAGGGTGTTGTGGGGATTACTTAAAGTGGGAGAATTCAATGGTCATGCCGTTAGGCTACAAGGTTCCAAGACGAAAAATGAGGTGCTGTTCCTCCAGTTTGCGCTTGGAATTCTCCTGGCAGTGGAGGAGGCCAAGGACTGACATATCTGTGATAGTGTGGGAGGGGAAGTTGAAGTGACTGGCGACGGGGAGATGCAGATCGCGGTTATGGACAGAGTGCAGGTGTTCTGCGAAACGGTCACCTAGTCTGTGTTTGGTCTCGCCAATGTATAGGAGGCCACAACAATAAAGGATTTGTATTTGTTTGAATGTAACTGTATACTTTTTTCACTAAACCTCAAATCATTCAAATAAATGATTTTCTTTATCAATGTACTGATTCACTAAACCACTATTGCGTGGAATAGACAGGATAAAGATGACACAGTCAAAGAGGCAGATGGGGCTTCTCTCTATGAAAATGTCATCAATGTGATTTTCTCAACTCAGCCCTAAATGGCAGATTCCTTCTCCTGAGACCATGATGTATAGTTCTGGATTCTCTAAAAAGATGATATAGCTTCACTGCATTTACCCTGTCAACTTCCCTAGAAATTTTATACATTTCAACTTCTTTGAATTAGCCATTGCCTGAACACAGAATACCTGTGGACTTTGGATAATTTTCACTTAATATTGAAATGACCGAACATTGGTAGACAGGCAATCAAATTCAGCTTGTCCAGCAGTGCAATGATGGTGAAAATCAGGAATGTTTATTTAAAAGCACATTACATAAATAAGTGAAACAGACATACAGATTATAGGTTAAGGTTCCTTCAGCACAGGAGATATAGGAAACAAATTTGCAAGTTTACAGCATTTTCTTAGATTTTGTTAACAGTACAGAACATGAGAAATTATCCACTTAGCATTTTTACCTAAAGAAAAAAATTAATTACATCACCAAATGCCAAAAGGGACAAAGAGCACTGTGTACTTAAGGAGTTGAGTACAAGCAGTTGATAGACCATGAGTGGCCAGCCACAGGCATTCACGTTTTAACTTAACATACATTTAACTAATGAATTACTATACATCTTGCACAGGGGGCACTGCGAGTACTGGCGTTAAAGCACATTTACACAGAAACCGTACTGCACTGGACTGGAATGGCATCAATAAAGTGATTAATTTGTAAATTACTACGTTTTCCTGATGTGTTTAGGTTTCCCAGTAGCATAATTGTCAAAGTTGTCAAAGACCAAAAGCACAAATAACATTTAAATCTGATATGGATGCATGTAGATTGATCTGAACTTTCAGTATCCTTTTCAAATGAAAGTGCCCTCATTGTTTAATTCAAGTACGGCATATAGAGGTCACACCACAGAAAGTTACCAAATACAATCTTGGTTTCATCTGCTGCCAACTTTGCTGCCAGTTTTTATTCTACCAAGTTGCTTGGATCTTCTTCAACTTCACCCTTGGCAGCTTTTGAGATGATGTCAATCCATTTTTTCTGAAGGTCTTCATCATCTGCACTAAAATAAAAGATCTGTTGGGATTGCCTGAGCTTGAAAGCATGCTTCTTCTCAATCATATCAGCAGGAATTGGATGTTCAATTTCATAGCCAGGTAGAGGAATGGTACGGGCATGTTTTCCATCCTATAAAAGAAACATCCTAGTGTTAGCATACATATTAGAGAAACTAAGAACCTAACAGTTAAAATGAAGCATTATATCGCATTGCTGCTGTCCATCAATTTTTAAGTTTGTTTCACAGTAATTCAGATCCACTTCATGAAGTCCTCCAGCCAGAAAAATTCTGCCTGGATGTGTGAATAATCGAAGTCTCACAGACATAGAACATACATGCTTAATTTCAGTATCCAGAAACGCAGAGCCAAAATTATTTTCTGAAAGTCCAATGAAAAAAAGTTTCTAATTTCTCAACTATAGTCAGAAGTACTCATTTTGCAGTAAAGCTGCCTCATTTATTTAAAAAGCATGGTGATTCCTTTGAAAAATTTAAAATTACTGAAAATGGCAGAATTCTACTTCAATTTAACTGAAAAATATTTTAATATTTTGCAGGAAACAATGAAGTTTTCAGTAATCTTGATTTGTTTATGGTTGCTCAAGCTGTTTCTTCAGAGGTTTCAGATGTGATTGAATACAAGAACTCTGAGATCTGCCAAACATTTATTATTCAAAAGCATAAATATCCAGTATAAAATACAACTGATTTCACATGCAAGTAAATTTGAAGGACACAATATTTTTCCAAGTCTGCACAAACCTCATGGCACTTTCACGTTTTACATAAACAAGTATTGAAATTTGCAATGTGAAAATGAGGAGACTTTTCAAGCCCCTATTCCTGGAATGATCACTCACTTCTGCTCCCTCAAGTACTATGACCTCACCTTCCCCACTTTGCTAAAATTGTACATGAATTGCTGCAATTTGTGCTTTATCTTTTGTCTCAAGAAACCATGGGGAAAACCTAGAACTAGCTGCAGCCACTTATCACTTTATGCAGTGCTGAAAGGATATTACACCAATAACCTTAAACTAGATGTAACATGCAGGATCCAGTTTTCTGCTTTACACTTACACATTCATAACACATGTTAAAGTTGACTTGTTTGATGCATTCTCCTATATCCAATGGGCAAAATTGTAATTACCATTACAGTACAAGCTACCTTAGTACAATTATAGCTCTTGTACCTATGAGAAATTGACTATCCTTTCCTAAATATGCAACTTTATTCTTAGTAGCTATCATGGAAACAAGTGATATACCTGAAGAATCAACTCTTGACACCTTTGCCTAAAAAAACACATTAGTGGGAAGATGTAAAGTATACCATAGCACTTATGAAGGGGCTTTGCCAACATTCAGTCCTTAGCCAACACTAACAGAAGCACATTAACTGGTCATTTATCTCGTCTGCTGTCTATGGGATCCTAATGTGCTTAAATCGGCTATTGTTTTTGTTTACAAGAAGTGACTACAAGTTCAGAAATAGTTTGTGTACACTTTGAGGACATAAAGAGTGCTATTGCAAATGTATATTCTTAACCATAGTTTTTGCATATAGTTGTAGTTTTATTCCCTTTATTTGGTGCATTCTAGAAACGAGGCCATGAACTCAACATATTATATCGGCAATTGTTTATTCCTCATTTCTATTGATCTGGTCATGCATGCAAGTTGTCCAAATTTTTTTCAGAGACAAAATACTCGGCACAATTGAATTTTGCCACTCCAATGCAATTCTACAGATTTAAAATTGAATCACAATTACATAATTCATCTAATTAAAAACACTATATCAGAGAGCAAAGGAAGAAAACAAATGTGCTTAAGTTACAGGGATTGCCATTCTTTAAATGAATTCTGCTCCTTCAGCAAATGGGTTTTGATAATTTTCAATATCATTTTGGCTTTAGAAATGTATTATTTTACCCCATGGACTGGAAAGACTTCTTAGACCTGTTTTTAACTTCTGATTACAGCATCACCATATGATAGACTTACTGGCATTATAAAAATAAACTTCCCTAAAATGTTGCAATAGTTTCACAGAATCTAAAGAGAACATTGGTGACTATTTTTATATACACTTGATCACCATGCATTATTGTGTTTATGGCAAACCTGCAGTGGAAGCCTGGAGGCTTTTTATGTATATCGTTGCAAGAGTGCAGCTGAACATCTTATGCCTAATGAAATCAATATTAAATATGTGATGAGCTCCAAAAGCCAAGAAAGAGTTTTACTTCTATATATGTTCTATGAACTCAAGGTAGATTGAGTTTCCAACAGTAAATGTGGCCTTTTGGATGAAATATTAAATTGCGGTTCATCTGCTGTTTCTGGTCTTTCTGAAGCACTAAAGATTCCACATTGTTTTTTTTTGGGAGGGGGGGAGATGTTGGAAGTTACATACAATTCCACAAGGAGAGAGGAACTGGCAGCATTGGATCAGACACTTGATACGAACCACACATTTATTTCAAAAGAGAAAAATCTCCAGTGGGTCACATAGCTGCAGCTGATGCATGGCCTCCAGTTTTCTAACATGCCTATCTCCCTATCACTATTCAAAAAGGCAGAACATTTTTCTATTGCCCCAGCATTCTTCCCTCACTCAGTCATGTTTGGGTGAAGTTTTTACATGTGCAATTGTCTGGTTACCAATGGTCCTTCCAATGTTTGTTGTCAGTAGATGGGCCTTGGATGGCTGTGGGAGAGACCCAGAGACAGATACGATTGACCAGCATATTGAGGCTCCATACTGAAGCTCCAACATTTTGTATCACAAACTGGAAGGACATCAATTCTTGGAGTCATGGAGCATGAAAGAAGTCCCTTTGGCTCATTGAACCTTCAGCAACAATAGAGCACCTATTTACACTAATTCTATACCTGCCCCATTTTATTCTCCCCATATTCCCATCAGTTTCCCCCAGACTCTACCACTTGTTTATGCACCAAGGGTAACCTTGCTGGCCAACTAACCTACCAACCCATATGCCTTTGGGATATGGAAGGAAATCAGAGCACATGGAGGTAACTCGACACAGACAGCACCAGAAGTCAGGATTGACCCCAGGCCACAGGAGCTAAAGGAACAGCTCCACCAGCTGTGCCACTCTTTCTTCTGATGTTTGGTCTGCTAATGTGAAGAACTGCCATGCAAAGACTGGGAGGAAACATTAAACATACACTGCCAGACCTCTTTAATGTGACTCCCAGCAACAACACATGTCATTGAAATAAAATTGGAAGATGCTAGAAATACTCATCAGGTCAGGCAGCATCTGTGGAGAGGGCTTTTCATCTTAGGTGACTGATTTGAAATGTTAACTCTGTTTCTTTTCCCACAGATGCTGCCTGACAGCAGAGTACTTCCATCTTTTCCTATTTTTATTTCAGTTTTCCAGCATCTGTTGGTTTTTTTGAGCACTCATCATCCTTACAAGGTGCATCAGCCTTGTCAACCAGATGCAGCAAATCTAGGAAATTTAAAAACTGATCAGAACAAGTGAGGGGGAATGAAGCAAAATTAAATATTGCAGAAGATGAAAGTCTGAAATACAAAACAGGAATGTGCGAAAAAGTCAGGCAGTTGTTAATTTGAAACACTGGACCAAAATGTACTTGCCCTTCTGCAGGCAAAGTCCTCCTTATGGGCAAAGCACTCATGACTTCTGTGCCATGCACACTGCAGTGCAGAAGTCAGGAATGTTCTAGGGGCTGGGTCTTTTTGTGACTGACCTCTCACCTTTACACCAGTTATCCATGGCACATGTGCCCTCTTTCATGCGGATTGGACCTTGGTTGAAAAGGTAACTGAAGGTTAACTGATTATTTTAATTCAACTGAATGTTTCAATTAATTTCTCAGATAAGTGTATTTCAAATAAATGTTTTAATTTTTTTTCAAATTTGGAATCTAAAAATTATTAAAGACAGTGATGAAGCAAAAAATACAACTGTTTTTAAATGTCCCTGATTACTGGCGACATTTGGAAGCAGTTGGAAAGGCCATCAGGGTGCCTGGGGATGTGGCCTCAGGATCCACTGCCTGAGACTTGCTGTACTTCCACTAGATGGCTGTGACGGAAAGGCACCCTGCCCAGTGGACCTGTGGGGGCCACCAAACATTACTATTGTCAAGGGGATCATGAATGAATGGGTGGGGGAGATCAGTGGGCAAACATGATCTTCAGGTACAATCCAGTCCATTAATTATGTTTCTCTCTCCACACATGCACTCCGGTCTCCTGCACTTGTTTTTATTAGTTAGTAAAGGGTATAACATCCTTAAAAAAATATTTTTATTTTACCCAAATGGAGCACCCCCAATAAATTTGTAAAATGAAGCAGGAAACTGACCATTTCTAAAACAAAATCAGCTTGACTACGTGGGTTTATTGACTTAGCAGAAAAGCAGTAATTGTAACCTTAGGAGAACTAGCAAGTGTAGGGAAGTGGCTGAGGGACAGGATGGCTCAATTGTGCAAAAGGGAAAAAAAAATAACAGAAGCAGATGTATTTTCCATGTCAAAGCACCTTGGTTGCTGCAGTTAAGGTCAGAGTGTCTTTTATGAGGTAGCTAAGTAGCTTGACCTAATTCTGCATTCAATATGAAGCTTATGTAAAGCTGTAGTGGATGAACAAGTGAAACCCATTCTTACCTGATTGCCAATGTGCAAATATAATACCATGGGATCGCTTTTGGGGATAGCTACCCACGCCTTGTGCCAGGGTTTTCCCTTTTCCATAAAACTCAAGTTGCTACAGAAAAGACTGTTGTCACTTGTCAGGGAGCTTGGTCTCTGTTGGAAGAAGATTAAATGTGTAAGTGATTGTGTCAATACAAATGAAAAGATTCCTCATTAATTACTCTTTCAAGGGTAATACTGGACCAAACATTAGATGCAAAGTAACAAAGGGGTAATTGTCACATATCCATTTAGAATTCTATCTTCCAAACATGAGAGGGGTGGCAGCGAGGCTAAGCAGGGTTTTGACCCGAAATGTTGACAATTCCTTTCCTCCCACAGATGCTGCCTGACCCGCCAAGTTCCTCCAGTAGATTGTTTGTTGCTCCAGATTCCAGCATCTGCAGTTTCTTGTGTTTCCTAAACTGGTTCTCAGTGGTATACACATGGAACCTGCCATTTCCTATCTCAAAGAACTGTGCTTGCTGCAGTTAAGGTCAGAGTCACTTTTATGAGGTAACTAAGGAGCTTGACCCAATTCTGTATTCAATTTAATGAAACTTATATAAAGCTGTAATGGATGAACACATGAAACCCATTCTTAACTGATCGCCTATGTGCAAATACAATACCAAGGGACTTCTTTTAGGAATATCTACCCACACCTTATAGATGGGTTAGGGAGAGTCAAAAGCAGCTCTTTGGTCAAGAGGCATTGGTGCTTAATCATCAAGGAAGCCATGGCAGGTGAAATATGAAGCCGCTATTTTTAGTCTCAGCCTGTGACATTGCTGGAAACAATGCTATCAAATGGTTTCATTTCAGATGGAACCCCCTTTCAAATGCATCAGTCAAGTGCTCCACGATAAAGAAAAGCTGCCAGGTAATATGAGGGTGTTCTGAACAAGGTCCCTCAGTGAAACAATTCCAGCTGTTACATAACGACTTAAACAACTTTTGCTCTGCAGCGACATTTTATAATAAACTCTGGTTCGAACGCAAACATGCCCAATAATCTCCTCTCTATTTATACAAGGACAGTAATTTATTTTGGCAACTCAAAGCACAAACAACGAAGAACCAAGGTAAGAAAATAAAACATAACTACCCAGACTTCAGACATTCACCTGGAAACACAATCACCTCACCCCAACCCCCGCCCCCCAGTGTCCTAATCTGTTCTCCAGTACCCCACTTCACAAGAAACCCCCCAGACCCCTCATGCTTCTTCTCATCATCAACCTTCCCCAACCATCCATGGTGCCACATTCCAGTGTCCTGGAATGACATTGGTGCTCCCTTTCCTCGCATCATATCATCAGTGCCAGCATTCAATGCCTCATCTCACCCCACCATACTTCACTGCTGGAATCTGATGAGCACCCCTACCCCTAATATCTAATGCAGGCCACTGCTACAGCATTGGCCCAGCTTTGCCGATGACCCAGCCATCCCAAACCCCCGACAGAGAAATGGTTGGCACTGTTTCAAACCTAAATATGTGCAAAGCCCAGTCAGATCCTCCCAAGGTCCTATAACCAAACTGATTGTTGGCTCTTCACTAGCACTCTTTTGGATGCACCAGAATCTCTAGATCATTACGCACTACCAACAAGTAATTTAGTTCTGTTTAACTATGTGATGCATTTTGATAAACTAATGAGGAAATAGTCAATCATGGATTATTCATTTGAAAATTAATTATGCAGTTCTAGTCCCAGCTGAGCCACTACATCCAGAAATGTTATGGGTGCCACAAATCAAGAGGAAAGCAATTGACTTACCAAACTAGACGGGTAAGCCAATACATTTTACCAATATCCAAAATTCAGAAATAGCTATTTTGACCCAATGAGTAGTCCAGTATCACTAGCGATTTAGTTGTAACACCCTTGGCTCTGATTCGGTAGCTTTCAGGTTGCATTCCAGAGATTTGTGCTCAAAAATCTAGACTGACACACAAGTGTAGCACTGATTTGGAGGTGCTGTCATGTGGATATTAAACAGAGGTCCTGAAAGATTCAATGATACTACTTTGAGGATCTGGCCAATTTTTATCCCTTGAGAGCCAGTTCTCAAATAGGTTATCAAGGTCAATATCACCTTGCTGAGTACAAGATGGCTGCCATATCTCTCCATGTTGCAGAAACACAATAAAAGAACTTCATTGGCTGTAAAATGCATAAGGACATTCTGAAGTTTCATGAAAGGCTCTGTATAAATGCAAGTCTTTTATACAATCAGTTACTTTGATTGTTGTGAAATGTAAATCGCTACACAAGAAAACACAAGCAAATACAGAGGAACTATTTTTGGAAAAATCCTTCTTGACTTCAACGCTCCATCTCAAAACGATCCTACCAGAAACAGGTTCTGAATTTACAGTTGTTAGCTGATGCTTTTGATGCTGAGTTCAGATCTCCACCAACTGAACAGCAATTTGTGTCCAGCTTCACTCACCTCCATGGGTACTTTTTTCTTCTGGTCAGTTACATTCTCAGGTACTGGATTTGGAGGGAGCGCCGTGGCCGGCAGGGCAAAGCATTCCTTACACACACGGTTGTGCCGACTATTATCTGCAAGTGGCTTGAATTCTGAACATTTACCGCAGATAATCTAAAAAAAAGATGCATCATTGAAATAGATTACTAACACCTCATTAGATCACAAAATTTAAAAAGCCAAGTGACTTGGTCACACTGCAAAAATAAAATTCTTTTGAATGTTACATGCCCCAAAAACTCCCTGATATTTGCTGTAAAATGTAATGAACATCAAGAAATCGCTGCTATAATGTTCTATAGACAGAGAGCAAAAATGAGTTAGTTGTTTAGAGATATCACAACAGTAATGGTTTGAATAGGATAAGTCGTACAAAATGTCTCACCCTTCCACCTCTGTAACATCACCTGTTTCCTACTTCAGCCCATCTGTTGCCCAAACATTCTTCCTTTCCTTCAGGCTCAGCTATTCCAATTGACCAGCCTCCCCTGACTACCAGGTGCTATAAACTCAAATCTACATCCTAACTTGCACTCACAGTCTGAGCCTCCAGACATCCACTGGTTCCTAGGCTGACAATGCATCATTTTCAACATTTCATCTTCGAATCCCTCCATGAGCTCACCCCTCCATAACGTCCTCCAGCCATACATCTCTCTGTTCTCCACCAATTCTGGTCTCTTACAAGTCTCCATTCTCTTCACTCCCTCACTTAAAACTATGCCTCTGGGTGCCAAGTACCCAACCTCAAACTCCCTCCCACCATTTTCCCATGTCCATCGACTCGAAGCTGCCTCTTAAAACCAAGCTCTTGGATCAAGTTTTGGAACACTTATACTACTATCTGATAATGCAGCACAGTAACAAGTTTTGTTTGGTAATGCTCCTTGAAGTACATTGGGATGTTTTCCATGTTAAGGATGCTACATAAATACTTCTTGTTATAGTTCTGGAAGCCCGTTAGCCTAACTTTGAAAATCATTGTGGTGGACTGCAAGTGGATCCGAACAAGTTAAATGAATCAAACAATCCACTTTTATTTTGTTTTACCACCCCATTCCAATTTGGAAAGAAGGAGATATTTGAAGCAAAGAGGAAGAAATACAGAAATTGTAGCTAGTGGATCAGAAAATAAGAGTGCCGAGATTATTTTTTGGAACACCAATTTCGAAACCTACTTTCTTTATTAAAATTAAAAATCTTAATTTCAGAGAATCATGGCTAAATTATTGGACTACATTTTGTTTGCCTAGTTCCATGCCCATACTTACCTGGTCTGGATGTGGAGGACCCACCTTGCTGACCTAAAATATCCCAGATTCCAGAGGCAAAGTCAGGATCATGGCATGGACATTTCAGAGACATTTCAAAACTTTAAAAGTTGATGATTAACAACTTTCAAATGATTAAAAATGTAGATTAAAAATGTTAACTAAAACATATTTGAATAATTAAGGAAATTAAACCAAAACAAATAGTTTGTCTCTGAATCTGCAGTGTTATCATTCCTATTCAAATCAATGGATTCTCAGATCCTGTATCCAAGGTGTAACCTGGTGCAGAAACTGAAACACAATTCCCCTCTGTAAATGTTGGGGAATCTCAGCGAGACTGGGGGTTGTTGCTGGGCTCCATGTGTCAGAACAAACTGACAGACTCAGGATTCTGAATTTTGACAGGACATGTCAAAAGACCTGGGCTTACCGCAATGAAACAATTAAGCACAGGTGGTTCTGTTCAGAACGATCAGCATTATAAGCCCGGTTCAGATCATTTACACTATGTATTCAAAACAAAACAAAAATGGATAGTTTGATTCAATTAACTTGTCTGGATGCAGTTAGGTTCTTTACGTTCAGCTACTCCATTTGTGAATGAAATTAAAACATAGAACAGTACAGCACAGGATAGGCCATTCTGCCCATGATGTCGTGCCGATCTTGATGCCAATTTATACTAAATGTCCTCCTCTGTGTATCATCCATATCCCTCCATCCCCTTCATATTCACGCGTCTATCTAAAAGCCTCTTAAATGCCACCAATCTGCCTGATTCCACTATTACCCCTAGTAACCCATTCTAGGCACCTACCACTCTCTGACTAAAAAATATGCCCCTCCCGTCACCTTCAAACTTCTTCCCTCTAAACTTAAAAGCATGTCCTCTAGTGTTTGACATTTCTACACTGGGGGAAGGATTCTGACTGTCTACCCTAACTATGCCTCTCATAATTTTAAAACCTCTATCAGGTCTCCCCTCAGCCTCCAACACTCTTGGAGAACAACCCAAGTTTGTCCAACCTTTCCTCTTAGATCATACCCCCTAATTCAGGCAGCATTCTGGTAAACCTCTTCTGCACCCCCTCCACATCCTTCCTGTAATGGGGTGACTGGAGCTGCACGCAATACTCCAAGTGCGGTCTGACTGAAGTTTCACATAGCTATATTTGTATTTATATAATATAGCATAAATACAAATTTACACACACACTTAACACCAATGATTGTGGTGCATATGTCAACTATGATCACTTGCAAAATGGTCTTCAGAGCATAGAACACACAACAGTACGGCACCAGCTAGACTCTTTGGCCCATGACATCTGTGCTGACCGTGATGCCAATCTAAGCTAATCCTATCTGCCGGCACATAGTCCATATCTTTCTATTCCCTGCCTGTTCAGGTGTCCGTCTAAATTCGTCTAAAACATTGCTATCACTTCTGCTTCTATCAGCTCCCCTGGCAGCATATTCCAGGCATCTAACACCCTCTGTGTAAAAAAACTTGCCTCATAAACCTATAAACTTTCCCCTCTCACTTAAACCTGTGTCCTCTAATATTTGACATTTTCACCCTGGGAAAAAGAGTCTGACTAACTACCCTATCTATGCCTCTCATAATTTTATATACTTCTATCGGGTTGTCCCTCAGCCTCCAACCCTCCAGAGAAAACAATCCCAGTTTGTTCATCTCTCCTTATAACTAATACACTCTAATCCAGGCAACATCCTGGTGAACCTCTTCTGCATCCTCTACAAAGTTTCCATATTCTTCTTATAGTGTGGTAACCAAAACTGCACACAGCACTCCAAATGTGGCCTAATCAAAGTTTCATACAACTGCAATCTGACTCCTTGGCTTTTATACTCAACACCCTGTCTGATGAAGGCAAGCATGCCAGGTGTCTTCTTACCAAACTATCCACTTGTGTTGCCACTTTCAGTGAGCCAAGGACTTGCATCCTAAGATCCCTCTGGACATCAATGCTCCAAAGGGTGCTGCCATTTACTGTGTACTTTCCTCTTTCATTTGACCACCCAAAGTGCACCATCTTACTTGGCAAGATGAAACTCCATCTGCTATTTCTCTGCCCATTTTTCCTACTGATCTATGTCCTGCTGTATCCTTTAACAACCTTCCTCATTGTCCATAACTCCACCAATTTTTGTCTCAGCTGCAAACTTACTTATCAGACCACCTACATTTTCATCCAAATCATTAATATTTATTACAAAAGGTCCCAGTATTGATCCTTGTGGAACACTAGCCACAACCTCCAGTCAGAGAAACACCCCTCTACCACTACCCTGTGTCTTCTATGGCTGGCCTAATTTTGGATCTAATTTTCCAACTTACTGTGGATCCATGTGACTTCACCACCCACTCACCCCCCCCCCCCCCCCCCCCGCACAAAGCCATGTTGACTATCTCCATTAAGTTCATGCTTTTCCAAATGTGAGTAAATCCTATCCTTATATATTTTAAAAAGAATTGAACATGTTATGTAAGTTACCATAACAACAGTTAAGCAAATCAGATATGATGGGGGACTCAAGTGACACGTCCAAGTCAATTCAGAACAAGTGTTTAAAAGTCTTGAGTACAAAATTACTGGAATGTGTTCTTAGTGACTTATGTCAATTAAAATATCTGTATGTTTCCTTTTAGTACTTACTGCATTGCATTGTTTACAGTGGTGACGACGTTTAGTAATTGAATTAAATGTTTCACTACAGCTTTTGCAGGCTTGCTTTTCCTTGTCACGTTTGGTTTTTGATGCTCTTTTGAAGCCTGCATCCACCTGGGGAACAAAAAAGTTTAGATGAATTGTACGCAATTAATACAACTACCATGAGGGATCTACATAACACTGAAATAATGAATGGATGCTTTTTGGCTCTTCAGTATTGCAAATGTTGTCTTGATACTGCCATCCATTTTGGAATAGCATTTAAAAAATTATGCTATATAACAACACAATCTGGATTTCTCATGCTTATACTTAAACTCTGTCAAATAGAACAGAGAACAGTACAGCACTGGACAGGCCATTTGGCCCACGATGTTGTGCAGATCTTGATGACAATTTATACTAAATGTTCTCTTCCTGTGTATCATCCATATCCCTCCATTCCCTTATTATTCATCTGTCTATCTAAAAGCCTCTTAAACTCCACTGAACTACCTGCTTCCACTACTACCCCGGTAACCTATTCAAGGCACCTACCACTTTCTGTGTAAAAACACTTCCCCTCATGTTGCCTTTATACTTCCCCCCCAACCTTAAAAGCATGTCCCCTGATGTTTGACATTTCTACCCTGGGGAAAAGATTCTGACCGTCTACCCATCTATGCCTCTCGTAATTTTAAAAACCTCTATCATGTTTCCCATCAGCCTTCAACGCACTAGGGAGAACAAACCAGGTTTGTCCAACCTTTCCTCATAGCTCATACCCTCTAATCCAGGCAACATCCTGGTGAACCCCTTCTGCACCCTTTCCACAGTCTCCACATCCTTCTTGTAATGGGGCAACCAGAACGGCACACAATACTCCAAGTGTGGTTTGACTAAAGTTTTGTATAGCTGCAGCACAATTTTCTTTTTCTTATACACAACACCCCTACCAATGAAGGAAGCATTCCATATGCCTTCTTTGCCATCTTATCCACTTGCATAGCCACTTTCAGTGAACTATGGACCTGGACCCCAAGATCCCTCTGTACGTCAATGCGTTTAAGGGGCCTACCATTAATTGTATACTTCCTCCTTTCATTTGACCTCAATGTTTACAGAAATGAAGTATCCAATAACACAGGACATTCCAGAGTACAGTTGGAATATTGCTCCCTCAAAGATATCAGGAAATTTTGATCAGATATGATCTTTCTCTTTTGAATCCACAATGACTGTTGCTTACCAGATAACTATTTCATGATTACATTTGTACAATCAATTCCATTATTTTAACTGGTTTTGAAGTAAGAGCAAAATGTCCGATTGTTATCTCCAGCTGCTTATCTATTACCCATAAAATTATCAGAATTGACGACCATTTTTAATATACCAAATGTATCTTATTGTTCATTTTCCACTCCATCCATCACCTAATATGATTGTCTATACCTCAGAATTATCTTCACAATATGCCATTTTTGTCAAATTGAGAACAAGATCATTATTTTTTGAACATAAGTCTAGGATCTGAGTGCACAGCCTTAGAAAAAAGGGACATCCCTATAAAACAGATATGGAGGAAGGTTTTCAGCCAGAGGGTGGTGAATCTGTGGAATTCATTGCCACAGAGGCCTGTGGAGGCCAAGACATTGGGTGTATTTAAGGTAGAGATTGATAAGTTCTTGACTGGTAAGAGGGTCAAAGGGAAAAAGTGGGAGAATGGGATTAAAAAAAAATCAGCCACGATTGAATTGCAGAACAGACTCAGTGGGCCGAATGGCCTAATTCTGCTCCTATATCTTATAGTCTTATAACTGGCTCATTAAATAATGAACAATTTAAAATTAAATACACAAGTCTTACTAGTTCCAAATGTATCAAAAATTAAAATTGTTTGAAAGTAAATGAACTCCCTTTAAATTTGAAGTCAGATGTTGAATTTTAAAAAATCAGAATCAAACCTTTTAAAATCACGAATTCATTACATTGCTTATTTGAGGAAATTCCAATGTATGCAGCATGCTTGGAAAAAGATCTTATTTCGACTTTACCAGGATTACTATCAGGAGTATCTGACAGAAGATGACCTGGTTTTCCAGATGGTTATCACCCTACATGAGATTGTTTAGAAATACAATCGGCGTCCAAGGATCCTGCATGCATTGGAACTTCCTCAAATAAGCAATTATAATAATCCCTGATTTATAGTGTGAATCTTATTTTTTCAAACATCAAATCTGACCTCAACTTTAAAGAGAGTTTACATACATGTCAAACAGTTTGATTTCAATTGAAAATACTAACATTAAATTGGCAGATCAGTACACTGCAAAAGTAGCTACCAGCTTATTTTTCCTCTGCAGATTTCAAAAACAATCCTGTTAGAGAGGACACAACTTTAGCTCTAGATTCCATTTCATACAGTACAATTTTGGCTCTGCACCACACTAAAATATTCACCAACCAAGAGCTTTGATAAAATCATGAAATCTCTGCATCCAACCATGTTAGCATAAATATTTCAACAGCATTTTACATGATTAATATAAGTGCACTTATACATTCAAGCTAAAATGAGGAAGTCTATTTTAGTCTCATGAACTAGAGGTGCTTTTTCCTCTTTTTCATTACAGTTGCTGACTTTTTCTCATGTACAATTTTTTTACTCCATGTAAAGGCTAAGGCATTCTTTAGATAGGGCCTTGAGACACTGGTTTAGCCCAGAAGACATCACAGTTAAATGTAGTGCTTCTTCACTCAAATTGAACCCTGTTCAATTTTCCTTTCCAACCCATGGAGCAAAAACCAAATAACAAATCTATGTTCTAAAGTAGCACATTAAATTCCTGGATATATTTAATTATATACTAGTTATTGCTCATTTGAACAGTAGTATAAAGTTTAATGTTAGCCAGGTAGATTAACTAAAGGTGTTGATGCTCAAATGAAAACTGAATGGGATGCCAGCATACTTCATGTTCTTCCTTGACACAATTATTGGTTAGGATCTTGAAAGCATGCTCTCGTGGGATGATGGATTCATATTTAATTGCATTCTTCTAAAGGAACCTGGACAAATACTTGAAAGAGAAAGATTTTCAGAGATTTAGGAAACAGCAGATTAAGTTGGACTAATTTAGAAAGAGACTGCACTTTATGGACTAAATCATTTCTTCTGCCATTCTTTTCTACTATTCAATGATCCCCTAAAAACAGCATCAATGTTTTAGTTATTCCAGACTCAATTAATCCCATCCTCCCCTGGCCAACCCAACCTTCAACCTTCATAAACTTGATCTCCTCTTAAACTCACGTGGTCCCTCACCACTGCTGTGCTCAGCAACCTACATTGGTTCCTGAGGCACCAACAATTCCAATTTAAAATTATCATCTTTAAGTTCAAAGCCCTCCGTGGGCTCATCCACCCCATTTCTGCAGTCTTCTCCAGACCCGCAACAATAGATAACTGTGATCTTCCCATTCTGGCTTCCTATACATCCCCGAATTCCTTCGTTCTCACCATTGAGAGGTGCGGTTTGAATCATCATATCTTAAATTCTGGAGTTGCTCTCATACAGCTTTCCATCTCTCCACCCCCTTTAAGGCTATCCTGTATATTTATCCCCTGGAACAAGCATTTAGCTACCTGCCCTAATATTCCTACTTTCAGTAAACTTCATCATTAAACTCCTGTGAAACACACAGAGACTTTTCCTTCGTTACAGGCACCGTATGAATGATCTGGTATTATGGATTCTGTGTGCTAGGGTAAATTGTGCCACTCTTGAAAGAACATCGACATAAAAATTGCAGATTAACTCAGCAACTAGGCGTTTATTGAACTTGAAGCAAAGGAAGGTCACTTCCACACAGCTTGCACTTGAGATCAGAGATGGTGGGAAGTTTGATTTAAATGGAGGCCAATGAGAAAGTAAACACACCGGCCACTTGCATTTAGCCAAGCTCTCTTCTGGGTGAGAGAGTGATCAGCAGCTCATACTGTTGGCTGAACTTCATATTCTGCTGCTCATTCTATGATCAGTTCCACAATACAACCACACCCTGAACTGTGTGCACATTGCTGTTTCCTGTTAGCTTCAAATATTTTTGGAGCGGTCATAGTGAGAGTGGGCCAGTGTAGGAGTGGGAATCTGATGCTTTGGCTCAAGAGGCTTCGGCGAGGAGGCACAGGTGAGTAGCAGGTAAGAACAGGTCAGGATTTTTATAGTAGTTAAATAAAAAGACACCAAATTACAACTAATTAAATAAAGTAGGGATGCAGGATCAGGTGATGTGTTGTAGCTGCATGATGTGGGAGCTGGTGGACCCCATTGTGGTTCCTGGTGACCACAGCTGCAGCAAGTGTTGGTTGCTCAAGGAACTCAGGCTCAAAGTTGATGACCTGGAATCTGAGCTTCAAACACTACGACACATCAGTGAGGGGTAGAGTTACACAGATGCTGTGTTTCAGGAGGCAGTCACATCCATTAGATTAATTACTTCAAATTTGGTCTGTGGTCAGGGACAAGAGGGTGTGACTGCATGTGAGGCAGGTAAGAGATCCAAGAGGTAGTGCTGGAGGACCCTCAGCCGTTGAGCTTGTCCAACAGATCTGAGAGGATGACTAGGGTGAGGGTAGGACCACTCAGGAATAAGTGGGGGGGGGGGGGGGGGAATGTGGCTGGAGGTGAAGGAGGTAGGAGATGTCCTAAATGAATACTTTGCTTCAGAGTTCACTGAGGAGAGGGACTGCGATGAAGGGGAAGTTAGCGTAGAACAGGCAAATGTGTTGGAGCACGTTGAGGTTAAGAAAGAAGCAGCGTTGGACGCTCGGTGGGCCCCTCAGGGGATCGCGTGTGCCGTGGACGAGACCGGTGCGATTTTGGTATGAAGTGTTGTGTGTTGTGGTAGCGGGCATAGCGTTGCGCGGGTATTGGTTTTGGCCGGGTTGTTTCTTTCTGTACTAGGTGAGGTGTATTTGCTGTTGGTTGGTTTTTGTAGTGTTTTTACCGAATAAACATTTTGTACAAAAAAAAGCAGCGTTGGAGCTACTAAAAAGCATTAGCATAGATAAGTCCCTGGGGTCAGATAGGATATAGCTCAGGGTACTATGGGAAGCAAGGGAAGAGATAGCTGGATCATTAGCAATGATCTTTGAGTCCTCCCTGAGTACCGGAGTGGTACCGGAGGATTGGAGAATGGCAAATGTTGTTCCATTGTTCAAGAAAGGTAAAAGGGATAATCCTGGGAATTATAGACCAGTTAGTCTGTTGTCAGTGGTGGGCAAGCTATTGGAGAGGATACTTAGGGACAAGATTTATGTGAATTTGGAGACGCATAGTCTTATAAGGGATAGTCAACATGGCTTTGTGAAGGGCAGGTCGTGCCTCCTTTTTCGAGGAAGTGACAAGACAGATTGATGAAGGTAGAGCAGTGGATGTGGAATAAATGAATTTTAGCAAGGCATTTGACAAGGTTCCCCATGGTAGATTCATCCAGAAGGTCCTGAGGTATGGGATCCATGGGAAATTGGCTGAGTCGATTCAGAATTGGCTTGCCCACACAAGGCAGAGGGTGGTTGTTGAAAGGGAGAATTCAACCTGGAGGTCAGTGACTAGTGGTGTTCCTTAGGGATCTGTTCTGGGACCCTGCTCTTTGTGATTTTCATAAATGACTTGGATGAAGAAGTGGAAAGGTGGGTTGGTAAGTTTGCAGATAACACGAAGGTTGGTGCTATAGTAGATGGTGCAGAAGGTTGTCATAGGTTGCAACGGGATATTGACAGGATGCAGAGCTGGGCAGAGAAGTGGCAGATGGAATTCAATCTGGAAAAGTGTGAAGTGGTACACTTTGGAAGATATAACTTGAGGGCAGAGTACATGGTTAATGACAGGATTCTTAGCAGTTTTTAAAATTAAAAATTTTTTTTTTATTTACAGTGTGGTAACAGTAGTGGAGGAACAGAGGGATCTTGGGGTCCAAATACATAGATCCCTCAAAGTTGCCGTCCAAGTTGATAGGGTGGTTAAAACGGCGTATGGTGTGCTGGCCTTCATTAGCCGGGAGATTGAGTTCAAGAGCAGAGAGGTAATGTTGCAGCTCTATAAGACCCTAGTTAGACTGCATCTGGAATATTGTATTCAGTTCTGGTCGCTGCACTATAGGAAGGATGTGGAAGCTTTGGAGAGGGTGCAGAGGAGATTTACAAGAATGCTGCCTGGATTGGAGAAAACGTCTTATGAGTAGAGGCTGAGCAAGTTCGGGCTTTTCTCCTTGGAGAGACAGAGGATGAGAGGCGACTTGATAGAGGTATATAAAATTATGAGAGGCATAGATGGAGTGGAGAGCCAGCATCTTTTCCCCAGGGCGGTAATGGCCTATACTAGAGGTCACCATTTAAGGTGCCTGGAGGAAAGTTCAGGGGGGGATGTTAGAGGTAGTTTTTTTTTCCCCAGAGAGTGGTGGGTGCCTGGAATGCACTACTGGGGTGTGGGGGAGTGGTAGGGGCTGATATGATCCAGTCATTTAAGAGACTCTTAGATAGGCACATGTATGAAAGAAAAATACAGGATCAAGAGAGGTGATAGATAGAATGTGGATAAGGTTTATATAGGTTGGCACAATATCGTGGGCCGAAGGGCCCGTTAGTGTGCTGTACTGTTCTGTTTGTCGTGGTTCATATGGGTACCAACGACATAGGTAGAAGAAAGAAAGAGGTTCTGCTGAGGGAATTTGAGCAGCTAGGGACTAAATTAAAAAGCAGAACCAAAAAGGTAATAATCTCTGGATTGCTACCTGAGCCACATACAAATCGGCACAGGGTCAATAAGATCAGAGAGTTAAATGCCTAGTTCAAAGATTGGTGTGGGAGAAGTGGGTTTGAATTCGTGGGACAGTGGCACTAGTATTGGGGAAGAAGGGAGCTGTTTCGATGGGGCGGGCTCCACCTGAACCACATTAGGACCAGGGTCTTGGTAAATCATGCAAGTAGAGCTGTGGATAGGGCTTTAAACTAAATAGTGGGGGGGGGGGGGGGGGGGGGGGGGGTTCAACAGATTGGAAAAGTATGGATAAAGTAATAGGGAAGGAGAGTGCAGGAGAGGTTACTGACGCTTCCAGAATAAAGAATAAAACAGAAAGTTTAGAAAGCGATAAGAATTTAACTTCAGGCAACATGAAGACAAATTTGAGAAGAAGGTTGGTGAATACAGGACTGAAGGTGTTATATTTGAATGCATGCAGTTTGTGAAATAAGGTAGATGAGCTTATAGCGCAACAGTTAGAAATTGGCAGGTATGACATTGTGGGCATCACAGAGTCGTGGTTGAAAGAAGATCACAGCTGGGAGCTAAACATCCAAGGATACACATCCTATCAAAAAGACAGGCAGGTAGGCAGAGGGGGTGGGGTGGCTCTGTTGGTAAAAAAATGAAATCAAATCCTTAGCAAGAAATGACATAGGATCAGAAGATGTAGAATCCTTGTAGGTAGAGTTAGGAAAGTGCTAAAGTAAAAAGACCCTGATGGGAGTTGTATACAGGCTTCCGAATAGTAGCCAGGATGTGGGGTACAAATTACAACAGGAGATAGAAGAGACATGTAAAAAGGGCAATGTTATGGTGGTCATGGGGAATTTCAATATTCAAGTAGATTGGGAAAATCAGGTTGGTACTGGATCCAAAGAGAAGGAATTTGTAGAATGCCTACAAGATGGCTTTTTAGAGCAGCTGGTGGTTGAGCCCACTAGGGAAAAGGCAATTCTGGATTTGGTGTTGTGCAATGAACCAGCTTTGATTAGGGAGCTTAAGGTAAAGGAACACTTAGGAGACAGTGATGATAATATGATAGAATCCACCCTGCAGTTTGAGAGAGAGGGAAGCTAAAATTGGATGTATCAGCATTACAGTTGAATAAAGGTAACTACCGAGGCATGAGATAGGAGCTGGCCAAAGTTGATTGGAAGGGGACCCCAGCAGGGACGATGGTACAGCAGCAATGGCAGGAGTTTCTGGCAGTAATTCAGGAGACACAGGATCAGTTCATCCCAAAGAAGCAGCAGCATTCTAAAGGGAGGATGAAGCAACCGTGGCTGATAAGGGAAGTCAAACAGCATAAAAGCAAAAGAGAGGGCATACAATATTGCAAAAATTAGTGGGAAGCTTTTAAAAACCAACAGAAGGCAACTAAAAATGCAGTAAGGGGAGAAAAGATGAAATATGAAGGTAAACTAGCCAATAATATAGAAGGGGATACCAAAAGTTTTTTCAGATATATAAAGATAAAAGGAGAGGCAAGAGTGGACATTGGACAGCTGGAAAATGATGCTGGAGAGGTAGCAATGGGGAACAAAAAAATGGCGGATGAACTGAATAAGTATTTTGCATCAGTCTTCACTGTGGAAGACACCAGCAACATGCCAGAAATTTGAGAGAGTCAGGAGGCAGAAGTGAGTGTAGTCACTTAACTAAGGAGAAGGAGCTCGGGAAGCTGAAAGGTCTGAAGGTGGATAAGTCACCTGGACCAGATGGACTGGTTTCGGGGTACTTGGAAGAGTCATCATTGTTTCCTTAAGGGGAGATCTTGCCTATCAAATCTGTTGGAATTCTTTGAGGAAATAACATGCAGGATAGACAAAGGAGAATCAGTGGATGCTGTTTACTTGGATTTTCAGGAGGCCTTTGACAAGGTTAAGATAAGTTAAGATATCTTTATTAGTCACATGTACATCAAAACACACAGTGAAATGCAACTTTTGCATGGAGTGTTCTGGGGGCAGCCCACAAGTGTCGCCACGCTTCCGGCGCCAACATAGCATGCCCACAACTTCCTAACCTGTATGTCTTTGGAGTGTGGGAGGAAACCGGAGCACCCGGAGGAAACCCATGCAGACATGGGGAGAACGTACAAACTCCTTACAGACAGTGGCCGGAATTGAACCCAGGTTGCTGGCACTGTAAAGCGTTACGCTAACTGCTACACTACTGTGCCTGCACTAGGTGCCACATAAGATGTTGCTGAACAAGGTAGGAGCCCATGGTATTACAGGAAAGGTACCTAGCATGGATAGAAGATTGGCTCACTGGCAGAAGACAAAGAGTGGGAATAAAGGGGGCCTTTTCTGGTTGGCCACCAATGACCAGTGGTATTCCGCAGGGGTCGGTGTTGGGTCCGTTGCTTTTCACGTTGTATGTCAATGATCTGGATGATGGAATCGATGGCTTTGTGGCCAAGTTTGATGATACAAAGATAGGTGGAGGGGCAGGTAGTGTTGAGGAATCAGGGAGTCTGCAGAAGGACTTGGGCAGGTTGGGAGAATGGGCAATGAAGTGACAGAAGGAATACAGCATAGGGAAATGTATGGTCATGCACTTTGGTAGAAGGAATAACGGCATAGACTATTTTCTAAAAGGGGAGCGAATTTGGAAATTGGAGATGCAAGGGGACTTGAGAGTCCTAGTGCAGGGTTCCCTATAGGTTAACTTGCAGGTTGAGTTGGTAGTAAGGAAGGCAAATGCAATGTTAGCATTCATTTTGAGAGGACTAGAACATAAAAGCATGTAATGCTGAGGCTTTATAAGGTGTTAGTTAGACCACATTTGGAGTACTGTGAGCAGTTTTGGGCCCCATATCTAAGGAAAGATATGCTGGCATTGGAGAGGGTCCAGAGGAAGTTTACGAGAATGATCCTGGGAATGAAAGGGTTAACACATGAGGAGCATTTGATGGCTCTGGGCCTGTACTCGCTGGAGTTTAGAAGGATGAGAGGGGGATCTCATTGAAACCTACCGAATATTGAAAGGCCTGGATAGCGGGGACATGGAGAGGATGTTTCCAGTAGTGGGAGAGTCTAGGATCAGAGGGCACAGCCTCAGAATAGAAGGACGTCCCTTTAGAACAGAGATGAGGAGGAATTTCTTTAGCCGGAGGGTGGTGAATCTGTGGAATTCACTGCCACGGATGGCTGTGGAGGCCAAGTCACTGGGTATATTTAAAGCAGAGGTTGATAGCTTCTTGATTAGTAAGGGCGTCAAAGGTCATGGGGTGAACGCAGAAGAATGGGACTGAACGGGAAAAATAAATCAGCCATGATCGAATGGGAGAGCAGACTCAAGGGGCTGAATAGCCTAATTCTGCTCTTATTTCTTACTTTTCTGATTCAATGCTCTTAAGCTGATTTATAACATTAGCAACTTTGGCATGAATTTAAGTGAACCAATTTTTCAGGTTTTATTCATGCCAAAGATTACAAAATATTTGAGATATGGTTGACAAACATGCTATTCATCTACACCTCTAATGTATTTCAACAATTTCTTGCAAATGGATTTGTAGAGTTAATGTTTAAATAGAAATACTGTTCAATAATGATCAAATTGATTTGCAAATTTCATTGGCCAAATATGAAATCTAGTGCTGAATTACAGCTACTGTTATTATAATGTATCTCCTTTCTGCACTAAATTTGGTGCCATATAATGGGATATTCCACAAGAATTTAGTGGTTATTAAAGAAACAATAAAAATTCAGAGTAAACTATCAGTTAGTGTTCCACATTCAGCATCTATAGAACTTTAACATCAAAAAGTTGGAAGTGAGATGACTGTGAACTCATACATACACCCCAATGTTCAGCAGAGAGCTCTGAACACATGCCCTTCCTTTAGTGTACACTAGGGAAATACACAAGGAATACAAGGATACATTTTTCTGCATTCAATAGGAGGCTGGTTGAAAACTGAAACTGAACAGAAGCAGAGGCAAATAAGAATCAGATGAACACCACCAGCTTTGAAGCATCAGACTAAAGAACAAAAAACACTTATCATAACAGGAAACAATGACAACACACAATTGCATGGGGATATTTATTTATAGATCATGTGTGTTAGCAGGGTTTTGAGGTTGTTGGATTTGAGCACTGTACACCTGCACAAAAATGCACTCACGACTGTGTGGCCAGATTCTGCTCTAACTCCATCTATAAGGTTGTAGATGATACCACTGCCGTGGGCTGTATCTCAAATAACAATGAGTCGGAGTACAGGAAGGAGAAAGAGAGCTTAGTAACATGGTATCATGACAACCACCTTTCCCTCAATGTCAGCAAAGCAAAAGAGCTGGTCATTGACTTCAGGAAGAGAGGGGTGGGGGGGAGGAGCAGTGCACATGCTCCTGTCTACATCAATGGTGCTGAGGTCGAGAGAGTTGTGAGCTTCAAGTTCCTCAGAGTGAACATCACCAATAGCCTGTCCTAGTCCAACCACGTAGACACCATGGCCAAGAAAGCTCACCAGTGCCTCTACTTCCTCAGGATGCTAAGAAATTTGGCCTGTCCCTTTTGACACTCACCAATATTTATCGATACACCATAGAAAGCATCCTATCTGAATGCACTATGGCTTGGTATGCCATCTGCTTTGCCACTGACCGCAAGAAACTGCAGAGAGCTGTGGACACAGCTCAGCACATCATGGAAACCAGCCTCCCCTCCATGGACCCTGTTGATGCTTCTTGCTGCCTCGGTACAGCAGCCAGCATAATCAAAGACCCCACCCATTCAGGGCATTCTCTCTTCTCCGCTCTCCCGTCAGGCAGAAGAAACAAAATCCTGAAAGCACGTACCACCAGGCTCAAGGACAGTTTCTATCCCGCTGTTATAAGACTATTGAACGGTTCCCTAGTACAATAAGATGGACTCTTGACCTCAAAATCTACCTCATTATGGCCTTGCACCTTATTGTCTGCCTGTTCTACACTCTCTCTGTAGCTGTTACACTTTATTCTGCATTCTGTATTGTTTTACCTTGTACTACCTCAATGCACTGTGTAATGAATTGATCTGTATGAACAGTATGCAAGACATGTTTTTCTTTGTACCTCGGTACGAGTGACAATAATAAACCAATTCCAATTGCAAATGTAGAGTTCAATGCGAGATTTTAACTGACTGATGAAATTTGAACTCTTACAAATTCTAAACTTTGAAACATTTTTCACTATTTTAAACTTTTTTCTAAAGCCGAATACAGAGCAGAACATATGAAGAGCAGAAAGAGACAACTCAGCCACTTAAGTTACTCCATCGTTCAATAAAATCATGACTGATCTAATTGTAACCCCAACTCTGCATTCCTGCCTACTTGCAGTTGCCTTTCACCCCTTTGCTTCTATCTTTATTTGAATCTAACTACCTCTGCCTATAAATTTCAAAGACTTTGCTTCTTTGGCTCTGAGGATCAGGGCTCCAAAGACTCCTCAGAGAAAGAATTTTGTTTCATCTGTATTATGTGCCCAAGTTCTAGATTCTCCTATAAGAGGAAACATCATTTCACATCCACCCTGTTAATACTCAGGAACTTATAAGTTTCAATCTCATTAGAACTCCTACAGATAAAAGCCTAGCTTGTCTAACCTTCCTTGTAAGATAACCCCTTCCCATTAGTCTGGTAAATCTTCTCTGAACTGCTTCCAGTGCATTAATATTCTCCTAGATAGGAGACCAATAAGGAGACTAATACTGCACACAACACTTCAGATTAGATTTCACCAATACCTTGAAGAACTGAAGCACAACCTCCCTACTTTTATATTCCCAAGCAATAAAACAATAACATTGTTAGATTTCCTAATTACTTGTCGTAGCTGTTAATTGTCCACTTTGGCAGGGAAAATTTCACATTTTTCCACATCATACTCCATGTGCCAGATCTTTACTCCCTCACTTTGCTGGACTATATCCCCTTGTAGCCTTCTTATGTCCTCTTCACAACCTACTTTCCAGCCTATCTTTGAATCACCAGAAAATTTAACAATCATACCTATAGAGCTTTCATCCAAATAATTTATACAAGTATTGTAAAAAGCTGAGCAGCACCAATCCCTGTGGCACAAGAATAGTTACATCTTGTCAACCAGAAGTAGACCCATGTGTGCCTACTCTTTCCTGTTAGCTAGAATCAGATTTATTATCACTGACATATGTCGTGAAATTTGTTGTTTTGCAGCAGCAGTACAGTGCAAAGACATAAAGACATAAAAATTACTATAAGTTACAAAATAAATAAATAGTGCAGAAGAGGAATAATGAGGTAGTGTTCATGGACTGTTCAGAAATCTGATGATGGAGGGGAAGAAGCTGTTCCTGAAACGTTGAGTGTGGGTCTTCAGGCTATTGTAAGTCCTTCCCAATGGTAGTAACATGAAGAGGGTATGTCCCGAGTGATGACGGTTCCTAATGATGGACGCTACCTTCTTGAGGCACTGACTCTTGAAGATGTCCTTGATGGCAGAGAGGGTTGTGCCCACGAAGGAGCTGTCTGTGCTACAACCCTCCGCAGCCTCTTTCGACGCTGCACATTGACGCCTCCATACCAGGCAGTGATGCAACCAGTCAGAATGCTCTCCATTGTACACCTGTAGAAATTTGCAAGAGTCTTTTGTGACATACCAAATCTCCTCAAACTCCTAATGAAGTAAAGCCACAGGCGTGCCTTCTTCGTGATTGCATCAATGTGTTGGGCCCAAGATAGATCCACTGAGATGTTGATGCCCAGGAACTTAAAGCTGTTCACCCTTTCCACCACTGACTCCTCAATTAAGACTGGTATGTGTTCTCCTGACTTCCCCTTTCTGAAGTCCACAATCAATTCCTTGGTCTTGCTGACATTGAGTGCGAGGTTGTTGTTATGACACCACTCAACCAATCGATCTATCTCGCTCCTGTACGCCTCCTCATTGCCATCTGAGATTCTGCCAACAACAGAGGTGTCATTGGCGAATTTATAGATGATGTTTGAGCTGTGCCTAGCCACACAGTCATGAGTGTAGAGAGAGTAGAGCAGTGGGCTAAGCACACATCCTTGAAGTGCGCCTGTGTTGATTGTCAGTGAGGAGGAGATGGTACTACCGATACATACTGATTGTGGTCTCCCAATAAGGAAGTCGAAGATTCAGTTGCAGAGGGAGGTACAGAGGCCCAGTTGTTGAAGCTTGTTGATTGGTACTGAAGGGATGATGGTGTTGAATGCCGAGCTGTAATCGATAAGCCAGCAAGCTTTCTTTCCAAGCTAATACATTACCTAATGCACTATGAGATTTTATTTTCCATGACCTGTGATGCGGCATCTTATCAAATGCCCTCCGGAAATTTAAGTATGCTACATTCACTAGTTCGCCATCACCCACAGCACATGTTACTTCTTCAAAGAATTTCAATAAATTGGCCAAATATCATTTCTCTTTCACGTAACCACATTGACTTTTCCTGATGGTCTTGAACCTTACTAAGTGTCCTGCCATAATGCCTTTAATAACAGCTTCTAACATTTTCCTATGATAGATATTAAGCCAACTGGTCTGTCATTTTCTGCTTTCTGTCATCCTTTCTCTATAAATAAAGGAGTTACACTTGCTATTTTGCAATCTAATGGAATCTTCCCCTTGTCTAGGGAATTTTGGATAATTAACACTGTAACATCAACAATCAGGATCTGAGGATTTGTCAGCCTTCAGTTCCAACAATTTGCTTAGTACTACTTCCCTGGGTGATTGTAATTCGCCCAAGTTTCTTTCCAATTATTGCTAAGGTGTTATTTAGATTCTCTATAGTGAAACCCAGTACAGAATACCAGTGTGCCATCTCCTTGGTTTTCCACTAATAATTACCCCAGATTCACTTTCCATGAACCAATGCACACTTTGTTAACTCTTTATCACTTCTGCTGCATTTCAATTTCACATGAAATAATTCATTCAACCTGCTACTGCCAATTTTTGAAGTGCAAATAATTCTCACCTTAAATTTAACATGCTATATGCAAATTGAAATAGTCTCACACTAAATTTAGGTAATACTTTGTAAATGCGTAAACAGATATTGCCACAAGTTAAGCCTGCAGACGGTGGTGTCTGGGTATACCACTTTCATATATAGTGCTTTGTAATTGCAAAATAACACAACTATTGGTCCCAGACTACTTAAAAAATACTTTAAAGGGATGTAATATAAGTAACAGACTTGCTTGTCTCTGGCCAAAAACAGAATGGCCCAGATATCAGTCCCTGACAAAGGAATAGCCTTCATCATTCACTTCACATAGCGAGCCCACATATTTTTGAGTGAGCTGGTTGTGCAGTTTTCCAGTCTGCCTGAATTCAAACCCCTTCACAGGGGATCTGTGAGCAGGAGAACCAACGAGTAAGCTGTTCAAACAATCAAAATGAAGATTTCTTACAGACAACAGAGTAAAACATAGTAAATTTACATTATTATTTAAATCACTAAACCTGAAGTGAAACTGAGTTGAATGATACACAAGATTAAGTGAAAGAATAAAACAGCAAAATGCAAATAGTTATAACTCGCTGGCAGTGATAAGCCACCTGTGCTCACTGCTGACATATTGTAAGTTGTAGTGCTGAAGCAATGTGAGGAAATAGGTTTCTAATTAATAAAACGTGTAAAGGCATTACAGGACACCACTTACTTTTACATATTGCCACATACTGAGCTACAATCTGTATGTGCTGGGCAGTTACTTGACTATACCAGTAAGGCCTTGGAAGGTACAGGTCAAATTATTTATAAAGGATAGCAGTGGAACACAGACGTAGACCAGAAAATGGGTTTTAGTATAGCTGAGGAGAATGGTTTGTTTTCCATTAAAACCACAACCAGTTCAAGAAGACAACCAAACAGGAAACCTCCCTGCTCTGTCCTGGCGCTTGCTGCCAGAACTGAAACATACAACCATGCTGTTACTTGTCTGCGTAAACAACTGGGCTAAAATCAGCAACAGGTTGTATGTTTATTGTATAAAACTCACATGATTGTGTATTGTTAGAATTACTGTAACTGCTGTTTCTTTGTGAACCAACAAAGCACACTATTCTGCAACTGTCTCAATCAAGCAGAATCAAAAACTTAGAGATGGGACGAAGTAGCAGAACCGGTGCACTTTTTATTGGCTAATGACCCTGAACACATTTATTCACTGATGCCCTGGCAACGGAGAGGCCTTGAAAACTAACTGCACTGTTTTTAGCATTAAAATACATTAGCAATCTTCATAATTACGTCTCGTATGGCTCTTTTAAAAATAAACAAGTAAATCGCGAAGTTCTTAAGTGCTAATTCCAAAAGAACACAACCAGGCTCTCTGTTTTAGCACTAATCTTTTTCAGGAAAATAGCTGAATTTCCCACATTACAAGCTCCTCCTCATAACTCTGACTTCAAGCAGTATTCCTTAAAGCGTTACAGCACAATATAGCACTTTGTCAGCTCCGGGGTAGCACTGGCATGGAATGTGTACATACGATTTTGATGGGAGAGGAAGTGGCAGATTCCTCCTGGGGAGGGGGAGGAAGGAAGGAACCTTAGCAGGCTTTTGTAAAACAGTGTACACAGGGGACAGCTTCCTTGTGCAAAAGGACACTTGTGGAAGGAAGTTGCCAGGGGTTGTCTACAATGGAATGCTGCACTCCATGAATGCCTGCACTTTTGGGAGCCCTGCACTGAAGACAAATGCATCTTCCAAGTGTGAATGCAAAAGTTTGGTCCCCTCTCTGCAGAGAGAGCTTTTCCACAATCTGTTGCTTTGCAGAAGTCAAAAGTGTTACATCAAGTACATCTCTGTAGATCCAGCCTACAGGAATCCTGAGACAGCTTTTCAGAGAGAGGGAGGGTGATTTTGACTTCGGGAGTAGGGCAGAAAGTTGTGTTTGCTTGACAAACCTCAGTTCTATATATTTATTTTGAGATCCTTAAGTCATGTTTTAGTTTGGAAGGGATTTAAACACTAAATGTCCAGTGTGGCTAAGTGTTTGTTTTTCAGAGAAAAGATGAAGCTTTGAAACCTAAGTTCCAAGTTAGTGTTTGGTTTCAAGACATTGCTTTTATTTCACGCAAATATACTTTCTTTAAAAAAACTTGGTAAATACTTGCTTACATTTTGGTGATCCACTGTTGTCAACATGCTGGTAAATGTCACCCTGAAACTTTGATGAAGCAGGACCTTGTGCAACTTAATGTGGTCACGTGAGTGGGCCAGAACAAATTATGCCCATGAAACAGCTGAAGAAAACTTGTGACAATCCCCTATCAAATTTGTCAATGCCCCGACACATTCAAAAACTATTAAAAATCAATGAATAGATTGAATTAAAAGGCAAAATACTTATTTTGAATAAATTGGTTTCTTATTCTTTTTAATTATGTGCATTACCTGATACTTACTCGTCCCTTGCAGCAGTTCCTTTCCAGTGAAATGAGTGGGTTTGCTGTTCCTGTGCCTGGTCGAACCTGGCACAAATTCAACACGTAAATTCCTCAGCATACCCACTGGGGAACTGCAGCAGATTCACTCTCTGCTGCTGGGGAAGAGCAAGAGTAAGATATGGAGAGAAAAGGGACACAGAATTGGACTGAGAAGTAATTTGCCATCTAAGTAGCTGTTGTTTGTTGAAAGTTCACAACTTCCATAGAATAGAGCTATCCTTAAACAGAAATTACAGACTCCATTAATGAAAACTTTTAACTATTCCAGAGACATATTCATTCAATGACCTGTCATTTTGTCAGATCAGGACAATGGAAAACTAGTGCATGAAGCATCAAGGTATGTGGAAAAAACCCAGAATATTTAAATTTAATGTAGTTCATTATATAACATTACACAAGACAAAGCAGAAATATTTGGCATTAATTTACAATTCTTTTCAATAGCAGTCATTAGTCTCCCTCAACTGAGAAAATTGGTAATACTATAAAAAACTTCCAAGCAGATTTTTCAACAATTCCACATAATGTCCACGTAAGCTGTGGGATGAAACAAACTGGGAGAGATTCTCCTCCACAATTCCAGGAATATAAAGTCCCAACTGATGGTTTCATGAAGCTCAGGAATCACAAATTCAAATATCAACTATCCTGCCACCTCAACCCATGACACAAGGTTTTCACAACTTCAGTTTAAATGCTGCATCATACAGCAACTAATATTAAAAGCAGAATGGCTGTAATTTGCATCACTGCAAATGCTCATCTGAAAGACAGTGCAGGAACTGTTGCACTTGTATTAGAAAAGCTTATACTGACCCCCAGAGGAAGAGAATCAAAAGACTTGGCAAGCTTCTCTATAGGAACGTCAATGCAAGGTAGAACTTGAACAATTCCTCTACATCATAGTCACCGCACCACTGTACACGTTATTTCAGTCAACTTCCTTTCATTGCATGTTTAGATACTTCAGCAAAAATGTCACAATTGTCTCTGTCACTTTAGTTTCATCCTCTCAGAACTACTTCCATCAATAACATGATTTAAATTCAACCATGAATAACAATGATTAATGTCTTTAAGTGTTTGTTGCTATCCATACATTTGTGCCTTTATATTAAAAAAAAAGTTTAACCACGTCAGGAAGCTGAAAGAACACCACTAATGGTAGTTCTGTGAATTTTTTTCATTGTTGCTATTACTTCTGCAAACTTGTGTGCAAACCACAGCTCTTTCTGCAACTGCAGACAGACAATGCAAACTACTTGTCCAGGGAGGTAAGCTCAATGTTCTTAAACTATCTTCCAAATACAGAGAATTATCTTTTCTATAACAAATCATCTGAAAGGTGTCACCATTACACCAATCACAAACTACAATTCCCACAATTCAAAATACATGAATATACAGTAAGTACTAGTTCATTAAACAGCTAACAATAGAACAAAACATATTCCATAGAACATCCAACTAGAACATCAACTTTTGATGAAAAATCAAAAGTGCTGTGTAAACGTTTTAGTTGAGTTATATTTCTGACAGCCATGATTACAAGAAATCAACAGATAACTAATATTACGGGCTAGGTTACTATTGGTGAATGTCCCTTTAAGATAGAGCAAAATGGTGTGTGTGTGTGTGTGTGTGTGTGTGTGTGTGTGGTGTGTGGGCGTGCTTACGTCAACAAAAGATAAAGCACGGAATGACGTTGTTGAAGAAGTCAGTCAGAAGAGAGAGAGAGAAGAAAGAGAGAGAGACATCAGCCTGCTAGTTTCTCTATCGAAGGATAACTGTGTCTGGTACTACAATCCACGTATGGAAATTGGGAGTAATCCAGTGGAGTTCACTTTGTTGCTGACCTGTAGAGGGAAACAGGTATTTGCGTGGACGGCCACGATTCGGATGCTTTTCGGGGTGAGGAAGTCACTACCGAGTAAACACTGAGGTGTTGTTTGGGTTCCATCGTGGAACATTTGGATTCGTAATTACTCTCTATGTTCTCTCTACATCTATGTTTTATCTTCAGACAACGGTGGTTGTTGAAGAAGCCTTTGCTCATGTTTCACCTTATGGCTTGCTGAATTGGACTTTAATAACCATTCCTGGACTTAGAGTTTGGGACTTTGCCACACACACACACTACGAGTTTGGTTTTGGGGTTAATGCTTAAGGTTTAACATTTTTATTTCTAACATTCTAACATTTTTACTTTTATTTTTCTTATTATCATAAGTAGTTATTAATAAAGTAGTTTTTAACACTTATCACATGACTCCGAGTGTTTCTTTTGTTGCTGGTTCGTAACACTAATTTTATAGAAAGATCTGATCAGAAAGCTATTTTATAATCTTGTTAAATGCAGGATTGCTTGCCTCAATGCTAATTGTCTAAACAGAAGTAAAATTCCACAAGTTATTAAAAATCCTGTGTGGCTCATACACTTCAATTTTTTTTTGATGGTGATTCTGCATCAACCTTTATAGAATTAAACTCACACGTAAACATGAGTAGTTGAAAACCACATTGCTCAGATATGGCCAGAATCTTAGTTTGAGATTTGTTTCTGTCCAGGATCCCAAGACCTTTCATTATTTCTTTGTCCTGCCTTCTCTCTTCCCCCCACCCCTCTCCTGTTCTTCACCTCCTAACCTTTACTGTTTTCCCTCCCTTTTGTTTTGAATTACCAGACCTTGCCCTCCCACTTTCTCTTTCCCACTGCTTCCAATCAAATGCCCTCTTTAACCATTTCATGCACCCCAGCAAGGAAGTTCAAGTTGTGGCCTGGAATCATTGCCTGGGTTGTTGGACGCAGCGCAAATCACTACCACACTGCCTATCATTTCAAATCCAGGAAATGGATTACAAGAGAAAGAGTAAGAAAAAAAGAGGAGAAATAAAAACAGAAGCCAGTGAGAAGACGACACACCAATTGGACAGTATCCTTCAACTTGAAATAAACAAAATTATATAAACAAAATGCTATATCTATTAGCATATTTAAAGCAATTTATGGCAGATTCTGTTCCTTATAACTTAGATAAGAATATCCTATAATTATAATAAAGGATTCACAATAACTACACATTTCCTATTAACTGGAATAAAATATTCATAGTCTGTGTGTTTCTGCAAATTACTGTATGTGTAAGAATGTAGTCTGAATAACTTCAATGTTCACTCACCAAAGATGGGCTGGAGAAGTCTCCTCCTGCATTAGATTCAGCACAAGTTGCACCTGCTACCTACAAGAGCAAACATTTATTTTAACAAAGATATTACAACTGAATTGTCAATCATTTGAGAATTTCATAATTAATTGAATTTATAAAACATTTTAAACATTGAAATTTCCCAAGGCACAGAATAATAAAATATGGATACTGAGCTTTAAGGGAAGATTGGGGCTGTGGCGGGTGGTATGATGCTAATTGTTGATCACCATTATTCGCTTTGCAATACTTCAAACAACCTAAGGCATGTACTTTACCCAGTATTGGTAAAGGCATTCATTAAATGTAGGTTGTTGGAACTTCCATGATTTCACGACAGACAGAATTGGGTCTGCCTTTTAAGGATATTGGTCCAGAATTTATAGTCAATAGTGATCTGTCCACACAATCCATTGACTTCTGAACGCAGTACATACTTACCTGGTGCAATTGGCTCCATTTAAAACCTATGAAAAAAGCTCAGCAGCAAGATCCTGTGAATCAAATGGGTGTTGTGATGTAATGTCATTACATGGAATGGGAAGAGACAGGACAAGCTCCCTCCACACAAAGGAGGAAAAAAAACCTTGACTGGCATCCTGGCTTGGCTCGGCTGGAACCAGTAAAGCTGTCAAATATGCAAACTCTGAAAAGTTTCCATTTGGCTGTCCTTCACAGCCACTGTAAGGGATGGGCAAGCATCCCGTAACCAGGTCCAACCTGCCTGCACAATCACTGTGTAGGATAAGGAGGACAGGACTGGAGCACATTCAGATAAACAACAACAAACCACTGACCGCAACTTGTACAAGGATCCCAAGGTTGCTCAGTCACGTGGGGAAATGTTAGTAGTTATGCAGGTGAATACTGACATTTCCTGTAAAATCCTGGCAATAGTTTTTTTACTATTGCCAACAAGATGGTAGTGTGTTGCAGCAGTTAGAAATGGTGGCAGGATTTTGAAAGAAAATTACTTTAATGAATCACTATCATACACTGCAATCAAAGCATACCTGAAATGTTGCATGTAAAGCACACATGATGATACATACATGAAAAACAAGAGGGTAGCTAGGGAGACGGTAAGACTACGCAAGGACAAAGGAGGGAATTTATGCCTAGAGCCAGAGGAAGTGGGTGAGGTACTAAACAAGTTCACCAAGTAGAGGGACATAGAGGACAGCGAGATCAGGGAGGGGTATGCTGATATTCTGTGACATGTTGATATCAAGAAGGAGGTGGTGTTGGGTCTCTTGAAGAACATTAAGGTAGACAAGTCCCCAAGGCCTGATGGGATCTATCCTAGGTTATTGAGAGAGGCAAAAGAGGAGCTTTCTGGGGCCTTGACAGAGATCTTTGTATCCTATTTAGCCACAGATGAGGTCCTCCCAGAGGACTGGAGAAGAGCCAAAGTTGTTCCTTTGTTTAAGAAGGGCAATAAGGATAATCCAGCAATTATCAGCACGGGAGTCTTACATCAGTGGTAGGGAAATTATTGAAGAAGATTCTTAGGGATGGGATCTACTCACACCTAAAATAAGCATGGACTTATTAGGGATAATCAGCATGGCTCTGTGCAGGCGAAGGTCATGTCTTACAAACCTGACTGAGTTTTCTGAGAAGATGACGAAGATGATTGAGAGGGTTTTCAGAGTTTTTCCAGTATGTGTAGGCCTTTGAACAAAGGGCTGAAAGACAGAGCATTAAGATGCAACATGGAGGAAAGAGAGCAGGAAGCCTCTTCTATAATGAAAGTGCTGAGATGGCCTTCTTCTTCCTTAGGTGGGCACTAAAATACTAAAGGGAAGGAATAGATTAATATACCATTTTGCATCCTAAGTTGCTATTTTGAATTCACGTTTGAGTAGACAACTCATAATTTAAAATTTCACACCAGAATATCTGTCCAATATTTACAGCTCCAGATGCATAGTCTGCATTGGCAGGCTCCACTAGGGACCATGTTGATATCAAAATGAGCTCAGAATCACTACATTCTCCCAGTCTTCTATTTTGTTTGCCCTAAATTGCTCATCATTGATTTGACTGCCTATTAGGCAGCCATACATTGCATTCTCGAATACCTGTTGTACTTACAGGGGAATCTGGAGGATTTTCTTCATCCCTTGAGAAAGAACTATTGAAAGCCTTGTTGAAAGTCTCACTGTTTTGCTTGTGCTTTTCAATAGTAGCTTGAATAACCTAATAAAAAAAACCCATGCTTTTATGATAGCTAAATAATTCCAGAATTGACAGGAAAACAAAGCAGTAACAAAATCTTTTGATAAACATTCCATACCTGAAACCAATCTTTCCTTTCTTCCTCAGTCCTGAAAAATTAGCATTTTGGATAATTAATTATATTGATAGTTGTGTCACTTTTGTTTAAATTCTTACTTTCAACAAGCATTAAAAATCTTCCTTTCATACATTTTCAATCTAATGCACATTTGTTTTACAAACTGAACAGAAAGTTTAACCAGAATAATCAGAATGATGATTTAAAACATTCAATATACCTTGCCTGAAGTTCCAGGGATCGCTGCTTTCCTATTATTGTAAACGTATGAGTTACATTCGATTTCACAATTTCTTGGACCTGAAGAAGGAGATTAAATTATTCCAAACATACTAATATATGTTCTGTGAAATATTTTGTAAAAAGAAATTTATATCACAAACCTGCATTCCAGCAATGTCGATCCTTTCTCTCACACTGAATTTCTGTCCCATCAGTCGAAGCTTTGGCACACAGTAAAGAACCATATTGTTGAACTAAAGGTAAAAATATTTGATTTCAAACAGCATCCATTCATTCTAATCCAGTTGCAATACACAGATGAGATCTGCAGCTGGCAGCAGACAGATTAAAATGCCTAATGCAACCGCTGGTTATAAAATAATACAACTAATATTGAACAATTATGATAAAAAACAAGGCGTAATTTCCATTTAAGTAATAATTGTAATTGACAGGAGATAATAAAAGTTCAATAAATCATTGAAGCAATGTAGGTATCAAGCTATTTCCTTGCAAAAATTAATGCAAAAGCTTTAAAAAAATATCCAAACTGTTACAAAATTATACAACATGTGAAATTCCTTTGAACAGCATGATTCTGTGATTTTATATTTGTCTGTAATGCAATCAAACATTTTTCAGGAAACACACTTTTAGCTTAGTTGCTTAGTCAATTCTTCCCTCAAACTGAGTACAACACATTCTCATAAATCAATTAGCATTTTATTTTGTTTACTCAAGTGAAGACAACCATTTTTCAGAGTCATGAAGCTCTGGGTTTGTGCCCCATTCTTTTTCAGTAAAGCAGTGATCATTTTCCTGCAACAC
Source organism: Pristis pectinata (assembly GCF_009764475.1). NCBI lineage: Eukaryota > Metazoa > Chordata > Chondrichthyes > Rhinopristiformes > Pristidae > Pristis > Pristis pectinata. The sequence continues at coordinate 22,673,689 of NC_067410.1, forward strand.
AATAGCATATGCAATAAAACTTTTATGGGTGAAAAGGGGCTAACATAACTGTAACTTTACTGCTTTCTTCAAATGGGAATATGTTATTAATAACAAAACAACAACAGTGAGGAATGGAGGGTAACAAATCATATTTCCAAAGTGGAAAATGAAAAAATGCAGCTATCTTAAACAAAATAGTAACATTGCACAACTGTCTGCATCCTCCTATTCTACACCATCAGTTTTAGGGAGGCAAATTAAGTTTGGAATAACAGAAGCAATGGTTACTAAAAATTATGGAGCCGCTCTATGAGGGAATGGACCTTAGCTGCTAAAGTGCGGGGTGGGGGAAAGATAAACGCTGATACTTTATAAAATCTGATTATGATTTAGATGGCTTACCAGAAACAGGTACCGATCTTGAGCCGAACCATTTTTAGCTGACAGCTTTTGAATCTGCCCCTCTTTAATAAGTTCATTAGCTGGATTGACAATATCTGCTTCACCGCCAAGCTTTTCATATACTTCCAGTAGCTTATTCATTTTTTCCTACAAATAAAAAAGCATTTAATATCTTGACAGTGGATGCAACAATAGATTCATGTCATTATAGCGTTCGATTAGAGACATACCACATGTTCTTTATACTAATTCTATAAATTACTACTGTGCAAGGGGCTTTGTTTAATATTTAAATGAGGTCATAAATACTAAACAATGGGCATGGAAAGTGGCATTGTTTTCATACCATGGATCGTTTTATGCACCTCTTATTGTAACTTAGAATAAATGGTTATGGACTTATTAAAAATGAATTGCATTCTATTATTTCAAAGTGATGCAGTCAACTCTCAGTTACCAAAGAGTCCCTAAAGACAATTTTAAATGCATAAAAAACTAACAGATGTGTCAACTGTATTTCAACTAATTGATTTAATCTTTTTTTCTTTTCCTAATTATTTACTTTTCTGCACCACATCTGAAGATAACCTTGTTGAAGTTTTTTTCCAAATTTCCAGATCCTTCATTCTGGGCCAGAGTTGGCTGTGAAATTGCCAAATTGCAAGCATTTACACCCACAGCTTCAGAAAGCTTAAGACTCTGCAAAGGTTTCAAGCCATGAGCCACTGGCATATCAACACTGAACTCATTGCAGTCGAGTGGCAGAACACATACTTGCTGAATTCTCCAGCAACATGTGTTGATCTGCACTTATTTAGGCTTGCTAGAGGAACAGTGAGCCTAATCATTTAAATGAACAGGTTTGCCTTCCAACGACAAAGAGAATCCCAGGTATCCATAGCGGTTAGCGTAATGCTATTACAGCGCCAGCGACCCGGGTTCAAATCCTGCTGCTGTTTGTAAGGAGTTTGTACGTTCTCCCTGTGCCTGTGTGGGTTTCCTCTGGGTGCTCCAGTTTCCTCCCACATTCCAAAGACTTACGGGTTAGGAAGTTGGGGGCATGCTATGTTGGCGCCGTAAGAGAGGCAACACTTATGGGCTGCCCCCAGCACATACTTAGGGGCAGGCACGGTAGTGTAGCGGTTAGCGTAATGCTTTACAGCGCCAGCGACCCGGGTTCAAATCCGGCCACTGTCTGTAAGGAGTTTTATGTTCTCCCTGTGTCTGCGTGGGTTTCCTCTGGGTGCTCCGGTTTCCTCCATGCCAAAGACGTACGGGTTAGGAAGCTGGGGGCATGCTATGTTGGCGCCGGAAGCGTGGCGATACTTGCGGGCTGCCCCCCAGAACACTCTACGCAAAAGGTGTATTTCACCGTGTGTTTCGATGTACATGTGACTAATAAAGATATCTTATTCTTATCTTTTTTTAATTGAACATTGTAAATTGTTTAAAAGGATATTAAATCTCTTGTATCTATCTTTTTATATTTTTAATTATTTAAATTCTTGTGAATAGTAAATGGTTTCTTTTAAAGTTTGGATGTACCTGACATTCAAGGGTATTCAAAGCTGTTGAAGGTTTTGATAACCTACGTTGGGGTGGGGGCTTGTTCTGGCCTGCCTGCCATCACCTGTCACAGAGTGGGACTCTGCTATCTTAGATCAGGACGTCACAAAAGTCTGTAGCTAGTACATTTGTTGGCAGGAAGTCTGGGTGGCTCATTGCTGGCAGAAAATTCTGGTCTTTAATTCCAATAATTAGCAGATCTAAATGCATCTCTGACTTTTCCCAAAATTACCTGAAGGGAAATGATGGGAATATAGGGAAAATGAAGTGAGATTAGTGCAAATAGATGTTTAATAATCGGCATGGATTCAGTGGGCCCGTGGCCTATTTCTATGCCATATGAATTATGACTCTACCCAGCACAGTTAATGTGCAAATCAAGAGTTGCCTGCATGTAGCAAGACTTAGTTGACATACAGCCATGGGCTGATAAGTAGCAAGTACAATTCCACCAAGCAATGACCATCTTCACCAAGATTAAATCTATAAGAAGGAAAATAGTAGCCCAAATCTTTTGAATGGTGGAGCAGACTCAAGGTGCTGAATGGCTTGCTCCTTCTCTTATTTTTGATGTACCCTTGACATTCAATGGTATTACCATCATGTGGTCCCCCACATCAGTATCCTGGGGATCACTATTGACCAGAAACTCAAAGAGACCACATCTACTAAGGCCACAAGACCACAGCAGAGGCTAGGCATCCTGTGGCAAGTGACTCACCTCCTCACTCCCTGTAGAACTCACTCGTTACCTCAGAACCCACAGAACTATGGGAAGCTAGTCATCCTCATCCCCAAGGGACTGTTTAAGAAGGAAACAACTAAGAAGGTACTTCTTAGAGACGTAAAATGTTTTAAGATGTCCTGAACGGGTTATCCATGGCACTGAATCTATAAGCAAGTTTGATCTACTCCAGGTTCCCTTTCTTATCCTATATCCTGACAAAGCAGATTAACTTTGGGGGATTGTAGATACAATTTCATGATCTTCACCATTTCTTACCCCAAATTATTTCTCATAAAAGTGAAATAAAATGATGAAATAATTGTCAAAAATGAGTCCTGTACTGCAGGAATCAGGAAATTTAATTGTTTATGAATTAAAGATTTTTTAGTGACATTCACTATGACTATTTACAAAGACAGAAAATGGATCTTTAGGTACTGTGCATAATAAAGTTTATAGCCTATGCATATAAAATTTCATTTTAGTTCATACGAATCAAGACAATCCTTTTCATTTCTTTGCAATATATGTTTTACAGAAACTATTGTCCAAAATCACTTTTACACTTCAGGCCACTCAAATCATTAACTTTGCATCACCAAAGTAATCCAGAATGTTGAATGGGCAAGTACCTAAGGAGAGATTAAACTTGGCTGTTGACTCCTGAAAATGAGTAATTTATGCCTCTTTGTCTACCATTTTTCATCATTTAACAGTGCTAACTTTGACAGTAATTGTGCTGCCGTGCTAAAGGAAGATATAATCCATGCCAAATAAATGGCTTGCAATCAGCAGGATATAGCAATCATTTCCTGGTCTTGTATCTGGCTGCAGTGAGTCATTAATCTGTGAAAGGGAAGGAAATAAGTTTCTAAAAGTGGTAATGAAACAGATAAAATGCTGGCTGCTAAAGGGTTGTGCCTTTAAGGAAGTGGGAAGGGGCTAATTGTTTTTTCAATAACTAAACTGAGTATGGGTTGAGATAAAAAGTACCTGCATTTTTATCATATGATAGTACAATCAAAAAACCAGATGTTTTGCTGTCCTAACAGTTCCAGTCACATAATTCACTTTCACAGTTAAAAAGCATTAAAGGCTTGTAGACAGTTCAGGAAATGTGATGCAAAATTTCCTTTGCTGCTGAGCAGCCAGACAGAATTAGTATGCCCATTGGTCACTGCAGTTAATAGATTCCTGTGGAAGAAGGGAAAGGAACTTATGTAACCAGACAAGACTATTGCTTAAAGAATGGAACTGGGTGATTAATAAATGTTGCTTCAAATTGATTTTGTTTTTATTTATCGAAACAAATGTGAAAAATTTAAAGATAAATTTCAACCAATAAAATGCATGAACAATGTATAATGGGCGATTTTATTTCCACAGCATCCATTACTTACTGAGAAGTGAACAGCATATTAAATGTGGGACAAAACATTAAATCACCTTACCATTTTCCTAATTGCCACATTGGAATGGTTAGCTGCAGTTGAAATGAGCTCCAATGATTCTAAAATTTAAAACAAGATCTATTTAGTAATTAAAATCAACAGTATATAAAAATCTACAGTTCATAAAACCACATTTTGAACCTTTAAAGCTATTAATGCATTTAAAGTAATCTTGAAGAATTGAGCTCCCCCTCTTCTCATCCAATTCTTCTCCCCACTTTGTTTCAATCATCAACCCATTTAAGGACATTGGCTAATCCACCCCTGATATTTTATCCAACTATCCATTCTCATACACAAATCTAAATCTTGAGCATTGGCAGGCTATTTTATAAAGGAAACATCTTATCCGAGCCACTAGATATTACATTAAGTGCTTGGTGTAGAACATTATTGAAGGACAATAGAATAAACAAAGGGTTAGCAACCATAAATAATATTACAATCATCCATCTTTTATATCCTTTTCAGGAGCTACTGTGACCACTTTACATCCTCTTCCTGACAATTTGCAGGCTTATATTCATATTTCCTCTGATGAGCTAGGAACAAATATTATTTCCTTTTTAGCATTATATAATAATTTATTGCACTAATTGCCTTCTTCAACTTCTGCCCGCACCCAAACTGATCATTTCAGATCAGAACCCTATATTGTACGTTATCAGCTTTGATTCAAAAGTCCAGTGCAAGCTTGCCAAATCTGCAAGTAAATGTCAAAGAAGGAGTGCAGCAGGAGCTAAAGAAGAGGTTCAAGAATTACAGAACAATTTAGACAAAAGGCATAGCTGAGAAGATCAGTAGCAAATCAAACATTGGAGAATTGCCTTAAGAAAGGCATTTTAGGATTGTTATTCAGAAGATGCATTCATAAAGTCATGTGCAATAAACTGTATAGAAAAAAATTCATAATACTAATTTGAACAAAATCTAAAGAAACAGTTCAGAGTAATAGGACAAAGGGATATAGAATCCAACCAATGAAAGGCAACTCAAGCCACCTTATATTCCTGTATAAGAGTGTTCTTTTTCTACACCAATGACAGGAATGGACTTCAAAATAAAGTAGTGGGAGCAAAAACTATAGAATATTGAAGGACATTAACTAACCCACCCCTGATATTTTATCCAACTATCCCTTCAAATTCACAAATCAGTTAACACACAGATTGGTTAACAAACTAAATGACATCCCCACAACATACAGAGGGGTAAAGCCTGATTTCAAGAGCAGGTGATCAATTAAGTTCAAGAAAAATAAAAGTTAGGTATAAGAGTAAGACTTGCAAAGAGTCCACATTATTTATTACAAACCAAAAATCAACCAAATACTAGATTCTTATTTTGTTCATGAAATGCTTAAAGTGTACCTCGGGACTAAGCTCCCATTTGTAATATACATAACCTAATTGTTACCTGACCTACAGCCCATATTATCACCTGGTTATTTCTTTTCCTCACACATATCCAATTCATTTAAAACTTTGATCACATCCTTCATTAACTTTCAATACTCCACAGCCTGGCTAAAAGCCTAATGATATAGAATCTCCCCACAGTGCATGGCTTACAGATAAACATAACTTAATAATTTAATTTCTCTAATAATTTTCATACCATTCCCTGGGGAAACATTAACTGTTTAGTGCAATAATATCCTCACATCTTGTCATTTATTCATCTCAGTGATAAGACTATTTATTCTTTAATTATGTTTATTGGCTTTAACTATACACATTAGGTTTCCAATTAATAATTTCCAACTGCCAGTTATCTTTCTGCCCAGTATTTATTTTTACCAGCATATTGTTCATTCATATAAAAGTTAATAACATTTGTAAGCTTAATTCTTACTTATAGGGGTCCCATTATGATTATTTATAAATATGATCAGCAAGAGTTCCAGAATCAATCCCTGGGCTATCTGGACAAGTACAATTACCCAATTAAAAATGATGCCACTGGGAACTATTTTACAGAAAATGAAAATGGGAAATATCTGTTTGATGCCAATAATACATTATTTTTGTAAATGCATTTCATTCCTATAGCCACTCATCATGTTTTGGTCTTAGTTGTAGCACTTTTGTACCAATTGAAATCAGATGCCAAGGGCCCCCCACCTTTTGAATCATACCCAGGTGATACATGTTCTTTTCAAACTTAATGCATTCCATGAAACACCAACATAATTCAGTGCATCAGTACAAACTTACCAGAAACCCATTTCAACAAGGAAAAATGTAAACAATAGTTCCCAGAGCTGTTTTTGGAATACATGTTATATTGTTGCAAACCTGTGCCAAATGTCAACACTTAAAAAGAATGTGACTGATTCAGGTATAAAAGCTTCATTTTCAACCGGTTTATTTCTTTCTTACTTTCTGCATCTTTCCTATCCAAGGAGTCCTCAGGCAGTTTCTTTAAGTAATCCTTCAGAAGGAGCTCGTAACGGGGAATGCGTTGCACTGGCTCAAGCATGTGGTGCTGCAATGTCAGGTTTCCACATACATCTTGTTTCTGTTAAGTTAGTACACAAATTAATTGGCAAAGCATACATCCCAACTAAACAAAGATATAACTCATAACTTCACCAGGATAGATTCTGCAGACTTTAGTCAAGTTGGATATTTATTTCTAATTCTCTGGTTCAACTGCAACATATTGAGATATTGTCAGAATTTTCCTTCCTCCCAAGTCTTTGCATGGAATTACTTAGCTTTGACTTTGTTTGTCCACTGACCACACAGCTGAGACTGGAAATGCTAAGGATTTATGATCATCCATTCCAGCATGTTACTTTGGTGCTAGCTATTATCAATGCAGAGTTTCAGCATAACCATGTGCTCTTCATACTTAGAATGGTTCCCATATACTGTTTTGTTGAGTGTACAAGGCTGAATTTAGTTTTCTTAGTACAGGCTTGTAAAGTCAGGATCTTTGAAGCAAATTTTGCTTTTACTTTAAGCAGCTATACGATCATATATTTACTGTATATGGTTAAAACTCATTTAAACAACATAGACAAGGGGAAAAAAAAATCTCCAGAAAATGCTGGAAAAACTCAGCAGGTCAGGCAACATTTGTGGAAAGTTAATGCTTCAGGTCAAAGACCCTTCATCAGAACTCAAGCTTCCGATGAAGGGCCTTTGGCTTGAAACAATAACTGTTTCTCTTTCCACTGATGCTGCCTGACCTGCTGAGTTTTTCCATAGTTTCTGGTTCTAGCATTTTGTGTTTTTATTTCAGAGGAGGGGAAATTTTCCTTTGGTTGCTAAATGGCTGCCAGAGTAGGAATATCTCCATGTATTTTATTCCATTCACTTCAGGACAGGAGTACGACTCATGATAGATACTCTGCCACCTATTTAGCTCTACTAACCAAAAACAAGTTTCTCTTCCAAAATCTCAAAATACAGAATTTATTCTGAAACTTAAGTATTCCTCTTTTTCTTGTTTGTTTATGCACTATTTGAGTGGTCACTTAGAGACCAAAAAATGACTGCTGGCAGGCAAAGATTAGATGGCCATTTGATGCTGCAGGCCTAAGGAGGGCAAAGGTTACTCCGTGAGTAATGTGAACGATAATCAGGCTGCTATTTTTTTCATTTTTACAAGTATACATCATTAAGGAGAATGTATTTTAAATTTATCTTTCCATAAATGAAGAGACAACCAAGTGCTTCATTGATTCAAATGGATTAATATTTTTAGATGGCGTTTCAAAGATTCCAGACACTACAATGAATATTAAACTAAGATACAAATGACTATGAGATTGTTGCAAATTATATGACAAGTAAATGTCACACTTCCTATTTTAATCTTTCGTTATACCTTATACATTTTATAATTGATCTTGGATTCTTCTTTAGCTTCTAGTCAGTAGAGACTAACTGGATCAATACCTGATGCAGCTTCTATTCAATTTTAATGAATGAAAAACAAATTACTTTCCTTTTCCATGTTCTCTGATTTCAACCTATGTTTAAACTGATACCCACTTAATTTCTAATTTCCTTCAATTAGATTTTTTTTACACAATTTTTCAGCCATAGTCAATCTTTTGCTGCTTTGTATGTCAGTTTTACTGTAATAAACCAGGACTGTTCATAAAATAATGGGCTTTAGTCAGCTTCAAAGTCATATGTATAACTTCATGCCTTACATCACAATGCCTGTACTCATTGCAATAACTTTGATTTATCTGACAGAGCATAAATGTCAGTTTTATTCAACAAAAAAGATAAATGTTGAGCTTTTGTCATCATCTCTGAACAAACCTGACAATTTTTCAGTTAAACTTACAGGGTAAAATTGAATAAACAACTCAATTTCAGTGACAGATGCACAAGGGCACATTGCTAATGGCATATTCTACGTTATTTCAGCTAAGTCTAAGGACCCTTGTTGTCAGAGGTAAGTGAAGGGACACTGGGAAATCTATTGGTGATTTGGATGACAATATAATAAGACAATCAGATGGGTCTTGTGCTTGTAAGGACATTCAAAATTTAGTCCTTGTTTAATGGCATAGCAAAAAATTACATTTATTGGGCACAGTGTCAAAAGAAAAATAGGCTGGCCATCACACAGAACAAGAACAGGAGCAGCTGTATGCAACTTCAAAGGATTTCACTTGCCTTAAAGCTTGCATTGGTATCAGTATCTGAAAAATATCCTTGGAAGGGGAAAGGAATCTTATTTATCTTTTAAAATTCAACTTCTCCAGGATATGTACTTTTGCCCCAGTTTTAAATTGATTTACTCAAGTTCAACTGATGAGAAACAAGGAAAAAATGTATAACTTTCAACCCCATATCAGACTGACTAAATAGATCATATTCTTTTCATATACATACACATTAAAGAGCATATTTTTCATATGCCTGGATACAGGACAACACAGTGGCCTCATAGTGCCAGAGACCCAGGTTTGATCCTGACCTCAGTGCTGTCTACATGGAGACTGTACATTCTCCCTGTGACTGTATGCGTTTCCTTTGGGTGCTCTGTTTCCTCCCACATCCCAAAGACATGTGGGTGGGAAGGTTAATTGGCCACTGTAAATTGCCCCAAGTATGCAGGTGAATGGTAGAGTCTGGAGGAGGGGGTTGATGAGAACGTGGGGAGAATAAAAAAAAGGGATTAATGTACAATTAGTGTAAGTGGAGCAGTTGGTGGTTGGCACAGATGGTAGGCTAAAGACCCTGTTTCCATGCTGTATCCTCTATGCTTCGATGAAATATATAAGTACACTAATATTAAAACATATGCCTACATTATGTGGAGAACTCACTTGAATGTCCTGAATGACAGATTTAAACTGAGATGATCGTTGCATCCAGGAATTTACCAGATCCATTGCACGGTCAAAGTTCTTTACATATTCCCCATACATCTTCAAGAAAGGAGCCAGTTTCTGGAGAATATCACCTATCCGAGGGTTTTTATCCCTGTAATCAACAGAAAAAAACAAATTTTGAACAGTTTAAATTTGTCACTAAAATATCAAGTTAGTTTCAGGGTGGGGAGAGCAAAATGAATCAAACCATACTTCCACCAACATAATTTTGTTGTTTTAGTTGCTAAATTTCTGCTAAAGTATTTCTGCTATGATTTCATAAATTTGGGACTATGAGGATTCATAAAGTGATTGAGCAGGAAAACAATTTCTGCATTTATCACTGGCCACAAGGAGGCATACTGGAATATCACCTACATTCCACATATTTCTTTCTCTCCCTGTAAAAGAGCACTTCAGAACCTTTGATAATTCGCCAAGGTCAGAAACTTAACCAAGAGTAGAAACCTACATCCAACTGTCTAAAAAAAATCAAAACTCCATTTTCAAATGCCAAATAAGGGCACAGCTATTCCTAGATTGCAAATAACATACTGTTACCCAAAGCAGTAAGCTTCTAGTCAGTTAAACCATTAAAAAGTATTAATTTTTTCCAATTTTAGTAACTGAAATATAGGTGTATCTTTCCAACCCTTCAACCCCTTAACACTCAATCTTCTGCTAGGCCACTCATACCTCCTACTTCTGGTAAGTGTTCAAATAGTGAACCCTCCAACCCCCAGCCTTCCCTCACTGGATATGTTAACATGGTTCTACTTCAGCTGTTTCTCCCCTAGTAATAAAGGGCTGGGACAACTCTTTGCCAATGTTGTTCTCCCCCTTTAAGAAGTGGGCAGAAACGTGGCAGCCAGTGCTCAGCATGGTTGTGGCTGAAGGTGCCATTTTGTATTTAAAAGAATAGGTGGGGGTATTTCAAAATGCTAATAAGCTAGGAGTAACAGACAAACTGACACAAGTAAAAGCTATTGTACAGAAACTTTAAAATTAAGTAACAGGCTTTAAAAAAACTAATAGAATGACAGTCTTCATTTCAAGGAATATAAAGCAAAAGTAAAGGGAGTTACGCTTTTATTGTACAAAAACTTGGGCCAAACTCCAGCCAGAGTGCTTAGTTTGGATTTGGGCACCACAACTCAGGAAGGACACTGACCTCAGAAGAATACAAGAAGATTCAACAGAATGACACAAAGCCACTCAGATGAGATTATGAGGATGGCCTGAATATTCTAGGCTTGCATTTCTTTATGTACAGAAATGTAAGGGGTTGATTGAATTGATGCCGTAATGATCATGTGAGTTAATAGATTAGATGGAAAGAAACTAATTTCAATGATGGGAGAGTCCACAACATGGAGCAGAACTTGAAAAAAAATTCGAGCTAGCTGTTCTGGAGTGATGGCAGTGAGAAAAGGGATTGAGGGGTTCTGAACCAAGTCATGCAACACTGATTAGTTGATATAGATCTGCCAAGTTTCAATGAAAAGCAAAGCAAGGATCAGAATAACCTACCCGTGTCCCTGTAGTTCTACTGTAGCTGAAAATGTGTTCCTGCTATGAATTGTCACTATGATCTAGCTACTTGCTCTTCCCCACCACCACAAAGTTGCTTGTTGTTTTTAACTGTGATCATAACATACTTCCACAATCTGGGTCATACTGGTGAGATGCAAAAGCATCTCCTCCTGCCTCTACACCATCCTACCTGCCTCTGTTAGCTAGAAATGAAATCCATTAACAACTTGAGAAATTTTCCATTGCAATATCCTTCCATGTTGTTTGTTGGTTCCCCTCCCACTGCGGGCTTTACAGTTTCTGGTGAAGGGGTTTTCTGCAGTCCTTGTGAATAAAGGGCAGTGTTTGCTGTAGGACCAAGCTTGAAACTAGGTGGTTCGCTGCAAGCACATTTTTATTGTCACAAGTAGCACAATGCCTTCCTTCCTAGTGGAGCAGCCAAGTGTCCAGTAGGACACGGTCACCAGTTGCGGAGGCAAGTCCAGCAGTGATGAATTTGAGATTCTCAGGTTACCATTGTTATGAAATGCGTTACTGCCCTTGAAATTCAACTTGAACATCATTAGCATTCATAATTATAGCTGTCAATGTCAATCACAGTATAACATTATGCAAGTACAATAAAATTTACAGACTGCAGTGGATGCATGTGACTGACCTCCAAAGTTAGGTCTAACAGTCAGACAGGGATTAGGAAAATCATTGCAGTGAGAGGAAAAAGAAAGTTACACACCACAAGGAAAAGTGCAGCAAAGAGATACGTAGGCAGAGAGATAACAGAAAAGTGATGAGTACATTAAAGTCGTGCAAGGATAAAGAAGTTGCAATGAAAGCAGAAAGATACCCAAGGAGTAGGAAAGGCAACTTCTTTTCCCCTGTAAGTAACAACATTAGACCAACAAAAACTTATTCACTTTAGCTTCACTATGTAAATAATAAGACATGCGAAAATATATTTAATACAAATATATTTACTAGATGTTGATTATGATTGGAATTGTGTTAGGATATGTCACAGCTGGTGGGGAAGGGTTACTATATTACATTTCTTAACACTCCTTTGAAAAGGGGTTCTGAACAATATTGTGTGGAAAAATCCCTCTCAACCATCCTCAAAGCTATCTCAACTTTAAATGTTCCACAACAATTATTGATTAAATAAATCTGTAGATAAAATCCAGTGCTCTTTTTTTTTTACAAACTTACCAGGCCCCTGTTTCCCCGCACTCCTTTTAAACTCGCCGAGATCCCATTTCTCACAGACCATTTAAATTCACAAGGCCTTGTTCCCCATGCTCCCTTTCAACTCACCAGGTTAACTCAGAAATACACTACATTACTGAGTAATATCTTAAAAAATGTAATTAAACTGGAGGATTAATAAGAATAACATCCAATAAGGGAGAAAATCTGCCAGTCCAGCACCACAGAAGTGCTGATGGTGCTGGATTATCACAGTATTGCTGCAAATATTATGCAGTTACTGGAGACGATTCTTAGAGACAGGATTTATGGGCATTTGGAGAAGCATAGACTGATTAGGGACAGTCAGTATGGCTTTGTGAGGGGCAGGTTGTGTCTCACGAGCCTGATTGAATTCTTTGAGGATGTGACAAAGCACATTGATGAAGGTAGAGCAGTGGATGTGGTGTACGTGGATTTTAGTAAGGCGCTTGATAAGGTTCCTCATGGAAGGCTCACTCACAAAGTCAGGAGGCATGGGATCCAGGAAAACTTGGCTGTGTGAATTCAGAATTAGCTCGCCCATAGAAGACAGAGAGTGGTGGGAGATGGAGCGTATTCTGCCTGGAGGTCAGTGACCAGTGGTGTTCCGCAGGGATCTGTTCTGGGACCACTGCTATTTGTGATTTTTATAAACAACTTGAATGAGGATGTGGAAAGGGTGAGTTGGTAAGTTTGCTGATGACATGAAGGTTGGTGGTGTTGTGGATAGTGTGGAAGGTTGCTGTAGATTACAACAGGACATTGATAGAATGCAGAGGTGGGCTGAGAAGTGGCAGATGGAGTTCAACCTGGAAAAGTGTGAAGTGATACACTTTGGAAGATTGAATTTGAAGGCAGAATACAAGGTTAATAGCAGGACTCTTAGCAGTGTGGAGGAACAGAGGGATCTTGGGGTCCATGTCCATAGATCCCTCAAAGTTGCCACGCAGGTCAATAGGGTTGTTAAGAAGGCGTATGGTGTGTTGACCTTCATCAGCCGGGGTTTTGAGTTCAAGAGCTGTGAGGTAATGTTGCAGTTCTTTAGAACTCTGGTTAGACTACTCTTGGAGTATTGTGTTCAGTTCTGGTCGCCTTATTATAGGAAGGATGTGGAAGCTTTAGCGAGGGTGCAGAGGAGATTTACCAGGATGCTGCCTGGATTGGAGAGCATGTCTTATGAGGATAGGTTGAGCGAGCTAGGGCTTTTCTCTTTGGTGAGAAGGAGGATGAGAAGTGACTTGATAGAGGTGTAGAAGATAATAAGAGGTATAGATCAAGTGGACAGTCAGAGACTTTTTCCCAGGGTGAAAATGGCTAATACGAGGGGGCATAATTTTAAGGTGATTGGAGGAAGGTATAAGGGGGATGTCAGAGGGAAGTTTTATTACACAGAGAGTGGTGAGTACATGGAACACACTGCTGGCAGAGGTTGTGAGGGCAGACACATTAGGGACATTTAAGAGACTCTTAGATAGCCACATGAATGATAGAGAAATGGAGGGCTATGTGGGAGGGAAGGGTTAGATAGATAGTAGAGCAGGATAAAATGTCGGCACAACATCGTGGGCCAAAGGACCTGTACTGTGCTGTAATGTTCTAAGTTCTAAGGTTACCATCAATTTAAAATACTTTAATAAATATTATTGCACTGCAATTCCAACAACTGTGAGCAACGTCCCTTGCATTCCAGAAAATGTTTCCTTTTTGATCATCAAGATACTTGCAATTATCAAGTCATGAATAAAAGCATCAATCAACAACTGTTAGCAATGCACTATAAACAGGTAATTTAAATCTCTTCTTTTTCAGACATCATATTTGAAAGCTCTCAAAATTGTCTGAACTTAAAGTGCCTGAAATAATCAATAGTTAAGTTAAATAAAGTAAAGAATTTAATGCATCATGGAAGGAAAAAAAAACTGGGGAGTAGTTCTCCTACAGAACTGTAACAGTAAAAAGCTGCAGATGCTAGAAATTTGAAATAAAATCAGAAAATGCTGGAAATACACAGCAGGTTAGGCAGCACAATTCAAGTTCTTTCAAAAGATTATCAAACCGAAACATTAGCTCTATTGTTCTCACTGCAGATGCTGCCTGTTTCGCTGAATATCTCCAGCACTTTCTGTTTTCATTATGAAACTTGAAACATTTGACTGAAAAATAAGACCTTGATTCCTGTCTCATGGGAAGGAAGGCATCTCAGAAAACACCTCTGCACAAGCACATAAGATAGGGATGTTAATCTATATATGTTCTTGGCATATTGTTCGGTAAGAAATTATTTTCTTGTAACATTGATAGCCGACATATCAGGACAATGTAAGTTAACATCTCCATTAAATTCACAAACTACACCATTTAATTCCAATGTTTAAATGTTGACAAATTCAGATCCTGGGAAAGTGGATCCCATGTCACATATCTCACTTTTCAGTGTGAAACTTTATTGCTTTTAGGTTCACTGAACTGCACAATTTGAACTGCACATACCAGCAATTTAGTTCTGTGAACCAAAAAGCAATAAAGTTGCATACTGAATAACGAGATACATCACATGGAATCCATTTCCCCAGGTTTTGAATTTGTCAACATCTAAACATTGGAATGAAGTGGTGTAGGCTGTGACAACTGTGGAGAAATTCTTGGAATGAATTTTAGTTTCAATGTTTGACTGCCAAATTATTCAAATACATCATGTATGTAGATCTCCTAATTTCGAAGCAATGATCTGGAACACAAATCAATCAATCTCTTAAAAATCTTCCATTTTTTTCTTTAAACAACATGGATCATAGGGTACAATCAGAAAAGATGTAATTTCAAACATCAGCCATCTTCTAACCCACTCATGATTTGTAGCCAGCAAACAAGCATTTGAAATTAATTGCCAGCAGCATGCTTTTAATGTTTCAGACTTGGCCAGTTTTGGTTTCTCATTTTCTTTACTCACCATTCTTTCGTAATTCTGGTTTTTAATCCTGGCAGAAGAAATTTGTCATGAAAGCAATAGATTGAGGAAATGTTTGAGAAGATTCCAGTAATCACATCTTGTGGAATGCCAGCTTCATTCAATTTAGTGCAAAACACCTAAGTAAAGAACCGTTACAATAGATAATATGCTTAAACAAAATTGATGAAAATAAACTGTTTCACCCAATAAAGGAATGGTTTACAAATTCTGTCAGAAAAATAATGTTAAGGCCATTATTTCTATTGTGACAATCAAAGATATAACAGATATTTTTAAAACCACTCAAGCTAAATCTATCTTAGCAAGAGGTGCTGGAGAAAACTTTGGTAAATTGTTAATTTTAATTATATGCTCCCTCTGGCATTTTAGATACCCTGTATACACAGAGCAGAAAATATTTCTCTTAGCACAGAAAATACCATCCATCTCCATTGAGTTTAAAGATGACAAATAGAAAAAATGAGATGTCATGCTGATATCACAGTACCGTGTGTACAATTGGAGACGTGTGTGCCTGTAACATCACAGTATGAAATTCGCAGCCAATTTATAGAGCAAATGGACAAGCACTTGCATTTATAGACAATGAAACCTCTACCTAACTGCCTTAAGGTGCAACACTCACTGATGTTCCAAATATTGTTAATGTTTATAACTTATGAATGCCCAACAATTTTGAATAATACACCTTTAAATTTAATAGAAATTAACTAATGGTGAAAATTTCATTGTTTACTACTGTGGAAATGTTTCAAGAATGCACTATTATTTTGATTAAGTCACACCGTCCAGCCTGAATCACCAAAATGTTTAAGTGCTTTTAAGCTGCCAAGTTCATATAAACAAAGGACACAATGAATGGTACTACATTTGCCTCAAGCAGGAGAATAAATAAAGAATGAGAAAGGATTATAAATCATCAGATAGCACAGCAGTGTCGGTAATGATGTTACTAGCACACGTGATAATTTTCATCTACTACCCAGCTAAATTCTGTGATTCAAGCAGGCTTAAAAGAGTTGACGAGTTGTGCGTGTATTATTTCCATATATTCACTGTGGCTTTTGCAAAATACACACATTGTGTATAAATGGAATTGTCACAGAATTAAGGCATATTACTTTATTGCTCATGCAAATTAGTTGCAAAAATGCAAGAGACATTTTATGTAATTGAAGACAGCAACCAAAATGCATCCTTTCAAATAATATAAATTAAAGAGCTTGTTTCAAAGTGGAAAATTTCCATTGCCTATCCTAAATAGAATAAATCAATAGTTTTACTCATTAATATAATTTATTGGATTGGTTTTGATCAGTTGAGGCAGCAGAGGGCAACTTTTCTTTTGGAGTTTTTACTCTGGGATTTACTCCAACTCCCAACACTTTCATTTCCCAAGAGGTTACATGGCTGAGAGGACGAAGATGTGATTAGCCATGATAGAGTGGAAAAGGCTTGATGAACCAACTGGTCTCTTTTTGCCTATGTAACACTGAGCAGAACATTTTCTTAAATTCATTTTTAAGGATGTGGGCATCACTGGCAAGGCTGGCAGATATTGTCCATCTCCTATTATCTTTCACAGGATGGGGATGAGCCAACTTCTTGATACGCTGTTGCACATATACCAATGCTGTTGGATGGGAGTTCTGAGATGTAGACCCGGCAAGCACAAAAGAATGGTGATGTATTTCCTAGTCAGGATGAAGTGAACCTGCAGGTGATATGTGCCAATGCAACTGCTACTCCTGTTTTTCGTGGTCATGGATGTGCTGTTGAAATGGCCGAGACAAGTAACTGCAATGTATGTTATAGAATGGCACATGTTGCAGAGGGTGCACTGATGGTGGAAGGATTGAGTATTTAGAGTGGTGGATGGGAAGCCAATCAAGTGGATTGCTTTGTCCTGGATGGTGTTGATCTTCTTTACTGTTGTCAGACCATTAGACATAGGAACAGAATTAGGCTATTTGGCATATCGAGTCCGCTCTGCCATGCGATCATGGCTGATTTAGTTTTCCCTCTCAACCCCATTCTCCTGCCTTCTCCCCATAACCTTTGACGCCCTTACGAATCAAAAATCTATCAGCCTCCACTTTAAATATACCCAGTGACTTGGCCTCCACAGCCATCTGTGGCAATGAATTCCACAGATTCACCACCCTCTGACTAAAGAAATTCCTCCTCATCTCTGTTCTCAAGGAACATCCTTCTATTCTGAGGCTGTGCCCTTTGGTCCTAGACTCTCCCACTACTGGAAACATCCTCTAAACATCCACTCTATCCATGCCTTTCAATATTCAGTAGGTTTCAATGAGATCCCTCCTCATCCTTCTAAACTCCAGCGAGTACAGGCCCAGAGCCATCAAATGCTCCTTGTGTGTTAACCCTTTCATTCCTGGGATCATTATTGTAAACCTCCTCTGAACCCTCTCCAATGCCAGCACATCTTTCCTTAGATATGGAGCCCAAAACTGCTCACAATACTCCAAATGTGGTCTGACCAATGCCTTATAAAGCATCAGGATTACATTCTTGCTTTTATATTCTAGTCCTCTTGAAATGAATGCTAACATTGCATTTGCCTTCCTTACTACCAACTCAACCTGCAAGTTAACCATTAAGGAATCCTGCACGAGGACTCCCAAGTCCCTTTGCACCTCTGATTTCTGAATTCACTCCCCATTTAGAAAATGGCCTACACCTTTATTCTTTCTACCAAAGTGCTTGACTGTACACTTCCCTATGCTGTATTCCATCTGCCACTTCTTTGCCCATTCTCCCAACCTGTCCAAGTCCTTCTGCAGACTCCCTGCTTCCTCAACTATACCTGTCCCTCCACCTATCTTTGTATCATCCGCAAACTTGGCCACAAAGCCATCAATTCCATCATCCAGATCATTGACATATAACGTGAAAAGCAGCAGACCCAATACCAGCCCCGAGGAACACCACCAGTCACGGGCAGCCAACCAGGAAAGGCTCCCTTTATTCCCACTCTGCCAGTCAGCTAATCTTCTATCCATGCTAGTACCTTTCCTGTAATACCACGGGCTCCTATCTTGTTCAGCAGCCTCATGTGTGGCACCTTGTCAAAGGCCTTCTGAAAATCCATGTAAACAACATCCACTGACTCTTCTTTGTCTATCCTGCCTGTTACTTCCTCAAAAAATTCCAACAGATTTGTCAGGCAAGATCTCCCCTTAAGAAAACCATGCTGACTTCAGCCTATTTTATCACGTGATTCCAACTACCTCTAAACCTCATCCTTAATAATGGACTCTAACATCTTATCAATTATAGGTCAGGATAACTGACCTATAATTTCCTGTCTTTTGCCTCCCTTCCTTCTTAAAAAGAGTGGTTAGAGCTGGTCTCATCCAGACAAATGGAGATGATTTCATCACTCTCCTGACTTATGCCCTATAAGTGATGGCAAGTCGCTTACTTTTTTAAACACCTATCAGGAAGTCTCAGTTGCTACAGCATATCCAGCCTCTGACTTGTTTTCATAGCCATGATTTTTACATGGCCGGCCCTGATGAGTTTCTAGTCAGTGATGATCCAAAGGATATCCTTGGGTGGGGTCTTGACATTAGTGGCATGACCATTTGCAAGGGTAGGTAGTTACATCTCCAACAAGTGAGAGGCATCATTGCCTGGCACTTTTCTGGCTCAAATATTACTTTCCACTTATCATCTTATGCTTGAATATTGTCAAGGCCTTGCTGCAAGTGGGCATAGACCATTTCATTTCCTGGGAATAGAATTGTGTATTGTGTCATCAACAGTGAATATCCCCACTTTTAATCTTATGTTGGTCAGATGGTCGTACTGGAAGCAGCTGATGGTTGGGCCTGGAATACTGTCTGAAGAACTCTTGTGATGTCCTGGACCTGTGATGATTGACCTCCATGTTTGGACTAAGGTTGCGATGAGATTTGGAGCCAAATGGTCTTGGTGAAACCCAAAATGAGCAGAAGTGAGCAGGCAATAGTGTCACTTGATAGTACCTACAGATTGACAATACTGTCCATCAACTTGCTGATGATTGAGAGCAGACTGGTTGGGCGGTAATTAGCTGGATTGGATTTGCGAAACGGACATAACTGGGCAATTTTCCACAGCAATGGCTAGAACCCAGTGAAATAACTGTTAAAGTTATGGCCATGCAGTCACATATGAAAACATATTTCCTTTGGTGCAAATTTCTCAGATCACCCTCTCACAAACAGGTTAGAACAAGTATTACAACACAGGCTACTTTAAATTGATAAAATCAATTTTCAGATTATTTAGCGGACATAAAACATTAAGTTTAAAAGGACAGCACTCTGGTAATGAGTCCTAACCTTAAGAATCAACAATTAAATAACTTTAATTAAAATAGTGAGGTGAATGTTATACAAATCAATGACTGTGATTTGTATAACATTCACCTCACTATTTTAATTAAAGTTATTTAATTGTTGATTCTCAAGGTTAGGACTCAGATCCAGAATAGTTCACTGGTCAACCAGCTGAAAAAAGCAACATGACAAAAACTATAAGACTAGCCTGAATTAAACAATCATCTCTGTCCTTTCATCTCTTGTTCCATTGCTCTCTCTCCTGTCCTGAAGCATATTGTGGCTTGTTTTAGCTACCTCCTTTTATATGCCAAAGTTTTTTTTAAACAACACTTTTTCCTTTATGACATTTTGATACAAACCTTTAATAAATCCCAAGTTCATTTTGAGGACTCCAAAGCTATGAATCAGCAGGTGACTAAGTGCCTTAAAACTTTTAACTGCAAGCTGAATCAAGTTAATATTTTCCATTACCTGATCCAGAAGATGAAGCCTTTTCACATAGGCTTCTTCTGTAAGAAGAAGCTCATTTGCAATGTTGAATAATTTCTGTGGCTCTGTGCACTGAGAGAAAGAACAACAAACAACATGTTTACAATTTTAATTTGAAAAAAGTATATTCTGATTAAAATTTTAAAAAATAAAAATTCAGCTCAGATAAAGAAAATGTTGCAATAATTAGAACTGCTGAATGGTTAAATCACAATAGCACAGTTAATACTAATGTCTTTTAATCGTCTAATAGAAACTGGTTTGGCTTAATAACCTCTAAAGATGATGTCATTTTAAAATTCTCATTGTGCACAAACCCCTCCATGGACATTGTATTGTTCTCCTATCTTAATACCTTCCAATCTCTTCAATTCTCTAATTACTTACTTTTACACATCCTCCATTTCCTTTACCCCACCACTGGTGACCAAATATCCCAATATCAAATAGTTTGATTTCACTCACTGCTAAAGCTTGGAAAAACATTGAATAGATATTTGTGGATATGATATTGCAAGGTGACCAATATCTGCAGAACCATATACCACCAGAAGGCTGGGGACAGAACTGATCAGGAAAATGAAACAGTGAGTTTACACATAAACCAGGCAAGGACATGTTGCCAGAAGCTCTACTGTAATTTTTGAACAGAGCACATAACACAAAGTCACAGACTCAACACTGCAGCTTAAAGTTTAATTTAGCACATGGAAAAATAGGGAAGGAAAAGAATGTGTGGAGATATTGGTCATACAGAAACTCAGACTGCCAATTTTGAAATTAACATGTTACTCATGCAGCAGAGGTAAAGAAAACATTATTTTAAAAAGACACAAAGACATCCTGCTATGAAAGCAAGGCAATATTGTAAAAGAAGCCATGTGTTTAACAAAATTCAACGGCAGCAAGGAAAATCAGGTGCCTGCTGAGACAAAATCAAGCCCTGGGCTGAGTCATGTCTATTAGCCAAAATCTTCGTCACTGGATATCATCTTCTCCAGCTGGTCAGCAATGAAAGGAAGTGTTCACAGTGCTGTGTCATATACTTGCATACATGCAGTCATAGAGTATGGAAACAGGCCATTCAGCATATCATGTCTAGGTCAACTGGTGGGCACCCATCTATATTAATCCCATCTTCCAGCATTTGGCCCACAGCCTTCGATGCCTAGGCGATTCAAGTGTTCACCAGCGCTGCTACGATTATTTCCATCGCATATAACTGCCTCGGTGACAGAAGCACAGCAGAACTGTGCAGCCACAATAGAATCAGCTGACTTCTTTTACTTGGTTGCAAGGAGTTGTAGCTTGGTTCCTATGTGAAACACGGAATTAAGGCTCCTGTTAATGCACCTGCCTCAGGAGCCTTACAACTCTGCTACAGGGTAGCGTACACCTGGCATGGACCTTCAGCTTCACCCAATCCCATTGCTGATGGCACATGTTAATGGTTGCAAATATGATCAGCATCGCTTGATTAGAAATCCAAGGTAGATGATGTTATATGGAATAGATAATTTTTATCTCTTTTAAAAGTGTTTTCTCGGGCTGTGGTGCATGATTAACATGTTCATTTGCATTAATATTAACCACATATGTTATTGGTGATTAACTGTCAGCTCTAGTTTCTGCATGATGAACCTTTTCAACATGCTTTTTTCTTCAAGGGCCAGAAATTGTGCTCACACATTGATTACGATATCCTCCACCCCCTCCAATATCCTGCAATAGGTCCAACAGCCACCACAGAAACCATGCTTGAACCAGATGGACTGACAGTAAAGACTGTGAATTTGTTAAATTTGGAAGTTTTTTCATCAAGTACTTCTATTAATTGAACACCAAGTGCTGCTTACAGTGGCATGGCATGTAGATTATAAGTGAGAGAATGGAATTTCATCCTGCATCAGATGCTTTATACACAATGTAGTGAAACATTCAACTATGCTAACAAAATTTGGTTCCATTGTATTGAGTGGAATAGAATTTCAGAAACGGTGTACAACATGTATACTTCACCATATTGCAGTTTTTCAGATTTAGGACATCCAAGGAGAAATTTCTATTCCATTTAGCCTAACATTGAGAGGAAGTCAACATAAAAGTACACAGAGTTCAAGCTAATGGAGTCATGATGTTTTCTTCATCAATGTAAATCCATCAGGTCATGCCCCTTTTGTGCTCCCACTTTCTAGTCATCCTTTACTTCATTTCTTAAGCAGTCCACATCCATCCCATGTGGCAGTCATTCAGTGGTCCTCATCCTGGCTGAATCCTACTCTTCCACAGCTGTGCCCTTCTTTTCCAACCATGCCCCAACAACATGCTTAGTCTCACCACCTATCTACAGGCATTGCTGCTTCCTGATGCACACATCAGCTATGTTTCTGGACACAAGCCCCAGTCATGCATGCCTAGAATCTCATTAAGCTTTTGTGACCTAAAGGAATATGGCAAACAGCAAAAGTAAGCCTGAATATTTTGTTTAATTATACTATTAGTAGATCAATAACAGCTCACTTTGAAAGACTATGTTTGGCTTAAGTCTTTCATATGAGATAAATCAGAAGATGAGAAATCAAATCAAATTGTTAACCAAGGCTTCCTATAGTTTCCCCCACATCACAAAAACTACCAAGCAGCCAAGACTAAAGGGTCTTGACATTTGACATTTAATAATGATGAGAGACTTTTAAAATGTATTGTGTTAAATCCACTGACCCACCTCCACAGCACACTGATCTCACTGGTGCTGGCTGAGTCACCCATTTTCTTCAACTCTCCACACACAAGGATATCCCATTGTGGCTGCGTAACTATATCAGAAGTGAGCGAGAGATCTCATAAAGTAATGTATTTGGGGTCAAAGCCATGATTAGTGAAATATAAAACTGATTTCAGAGCACTACAGAATTTTGCAGCACACAAGGCTGGCACACATTCAGTGGGCTCCATGACTGCTTTTTGGAAAACATACCAAACTTAGGCCAACACCCCAGCTTTGGCCCTGCAATCCTGCATATTAGTTCCCTTTGAGTACTGCTGACCGAATTTTTAAAATTCCTACAGAATCTGTTTCTACCACCCTTAATGGTTGGGTGTTCCAGATCTTCTTTGTGGAGAAAAGTATTCTCATTATCCCGTCGCTTTTGTTTGCTGATTATTTTAAAATCATGCTATCTGGTTAGCAGATCCCTCTCTCACATAAGAACACAGGAAAGGTCAGACATTGGAGCAGCAGTAGGCCATACACCCCCTCACTCATTCAATAAGATCACAGCATCAAAATATGTCCCTCTCATCTATGGATAAATTCAATAGTTCAGCCTCCACAGTTCTTTAAGGTATTGAATTCTAAAGGTTCCAACCCTTTAAAAAATTCCCCATCTCCCTCTTAAATGGAGATGACTTCTTACTCTGAATTTATGCCCTTAGATTTCACAAACAAGGGGGTTTACGAGAAGCCTAATAGAAGAATCTATTAGGCCTTTACAAGAATCTACTAGCCTTTACAAGAATCCTCCCAGCAACTACATTGTCAAGATCCCTCAGAATCTGTTTCAATAATATCAACTCTCATTCTTCTAAACTTTGAGAATAGGACCAATCTACCCAATATGTCCTTATAATACAACTCCTTCATGAGTCTATTCTGCACTGCCTCCAATGCAAGTATCTTCATCCTGAAATAAGGACATCAAATCTGTATGTAGAATTCCAGGTGTAGTTTCACTGTGGAATTGTAGCAAGATTCCACTATTTTTGTGTTTTGGGGCTTCTTCCTCTGCTCTAAAGAACAATCACTGCTTCTCTAATCCGTCCACATGAATGAAATTTCTCATCATTGACATAATCCCAATAAATCTCCTCTGCACCCACTTCAAGGCCTTGATCTCTTTCCTGAAATGCTCATAATACTCCAGGCTACCAGTGATTTGTAAAGACTTAGCATGACATGTGTGTTCTTGTATTGATTGACCAGTTTTACCAAGGCAAACATCCTATATGTGTTTGAGGTATTTCTAATACTTTAACTTAGTTAGATATCTGAAACTCTTCATTGTATTTCTTTCAAGGAATCCTTTCTTCTGCTCTAGCACCCACTTCTAGATTTTACAACCTCTCCATCTTGTTTCTCCCAAAATATATCATTGCACATTTATCCACATTGAATTGTATTTGTCATGTGTTTTTCCTTTTTATTGATCTGTTTTTAATCTTACACTATCCTGTTCACTGTGCATAAATTCCAATTGTAAATAGGTACTATATTGCAACTGCAAATGTATTAGTGTAAAAATATATTGACCTTCTTCAAATAAAGACTTGCAAATGACTGTCACAATTTTCAGAAGTCACTTTTTTTTGAATTGGAAAACCTCATGCCAAATTAGGTTTCTTGTAAATGCGAACATTCAGATATTTGTGGCTGCTACTGGTGTGTCACTTGGCTTGCAAGCTGAATTTAACACCATAGTCTGATGCTGCTTCACAGTCTGCCATTTTAAAGCCTTGTCTTATTTCTTCATGATTATCCCTGCTGCCTCTGTGGCTCTCAATGCTCCAAGCTTGTTCTAACCTTCCCAACAACTCTGTTCTGCTTTATTCCCTTCCATCACACATAAAACATTCCAAACCTTATAGTAGTGAATATAACCAAACATAATACTGAAGAACTAAGTGGATAAAGTTATGAATGATCCCTTCAAAATTCAATTTCCATTCTTTTCAGATACTTGCCACAAAAAGATTACAAAACTCAGTGCAACTGAAAAGTCATCCTGTAAAATATCAATCAATCTGCCAATTCTTATTCTACAGGGTTTGTTGAAGAAATTCAGCCTGTACATTGCAGTCACCAAGTAATACATCACTGGCAGCTCTACAGATTTCAGTTGTGAAACTGGATCTCCAAAGACTCAGAAATGGAAGATTACATGGTTACAATTATTAAGACCTCCATTGGGTTAAACACGAATAGTGGAAAGTGCTAAGAGCCAAAACATGTGTAGCTGGCTTCACCCACTTCAACTTATGTTGTCATGGAAATAATGCAACTCAAAAAGCTCTTTGCATTTCTGAAACTACCTTCACTATTAGGTCAATCAAGATGGACTTCATAATACTGGCATTTCTTTGTGGTACACTTTGAGGTTTAGCATGATATATCTGTGCCACCTCAGCTTTTGATTGTGGAAAGGGGGAGGAGGTAGCAGGTTGTGCAGTCCTGTCCACACCATTTAATAGGTAGGTGGTGACCTAACAAGCTCACACAAGAAACAACAGGAGTAGGTAATTTTGTCCCACATCTCTCCCCTTTCCACATGTACCTCGTGCATTAAGGAATTACCACCCATATGAAATTTGAGACTGAGACTAAACTACAGAAACATGAAGATTTACCCCTGACATGGCTTCTTTCAATAATCCAAGAAGAGGTTTGGTGGGATGGATCAGAGGCCAAGGGATGGGCTGAACATGGAGGTGTGCAGATGTACAATAAATATTCATGGTAAGATATAGACAAGCATCTTACTTAACTGCAGGACAGCACTGTGGTAGCAAAACTACTCGTCTTGAAAGTGCCTAATGAGAGGCATCCTCCAAGGACAATGTGGTCCAAGCTCCCCTCCCCATCCAATTCCCTAAAAGTAACATTACACAGGGAATGATATCAAGCCCTGCTCACTGATGTGGTAACTGCAAGGATGTTTCATGACAGGAAATGCCCAGTTAAAAGTTCTAAGTGACGCAAAATGGCCAGGAAATTGTTGCATTTCAGTTATTTACATAATAAAATGATTTTCAACCACATAGCACTGAAAAAAACATTATGCAACTGAATTCCTTGGTTTAAATATTTCAATTATTTTTCTTACTCCTTTTAAAAAGAAATCACTTAAATCTCTCTCTTCTGTCTATTTTTTGATTTGACACTAATTAACTCAATTTTCTTCCCAATCATTCCGGTTTCTTTCTTGATCTTTAAATTTCATTGGTTAGAAAGACAGATTATTGATCCTGAGGTTCACCTAGGTCCCAGTTTCCCCACTACTCTTACCACAGAGTTATGAGCTTGCATGTCCAGCAACACATAGGTTAACATAAGTTAAGCTGACAGAAAAAGGAAAATAGGACAAATGCGAGAAACCACTTTCCGCAAATTCTGGGCCAATACCTGTTAGGATATACAAGGTCTGTTCAGAAGCGTTGCAGTTTTTAGACATGTACAACAGGCCTGGATTATTTTTTCCAATCAACACTTTAGTTTCTGGTTTTGAGTGCCAAAAACAGGATTTCCAGGCTAGAAGCTCTGCTTTAAGAATCTCAACACGGTACCAAAAGTTCCCTTAAGGTGGCATCACAGGTAGACAGGGTGGTGAAGAAGGCGTTTGGCATGCTGGCCTTCATCAGTCAGGGCATTGAGTATAGAAATTAGGACATTATGTTGCAGTTGTACAAGACGTTGGTGAGGCCACATCTGGAGTATTATGTAGTTTTGGTTACCCTGTTATAGGAAAGACATCAATAAGCTGGAAAGAGTGCAAAGATGATTTGTGAGAACATTGCCAGGACTTGAGGGCCTGAGTTATAGGGAGAGGTTGGTAATTTATTCCTTGGAGATTGAGGGGGGACCTCATAGAGATGTATAAAATCATGAGGGGTATAGATCGGATGAATGCACTTAATCTTTTCCCAAGGGAAAGGGAATCAAAAACTAGAGGGCATAGGTTTAAAGTGAGGGGGGAAGATTTAAAAGGGACCCGAGGGGCAAACTTCTTCACACAGAGACTGGTGCATATATGGAACAAGCTGCCAGAAGAAGTGGTTGAGGCAGGTACAATTACATTTAAAAGACACTTGGACAGGTACATGGAGGGATATGGGCCAAACACAGACAAATGGGACTAGGTTAGGTGAGCATCTTGGTCAGCATGGACAAGTTGGGTCAAAAGGCCTGCTTCTGTGCTGTATTACTCTATAACTCTAAAACTGTAGCTGTTTCAAGTCTCAAATTTTAGGAAACTAGCAATATTATTTACTAATTATTTTATATTTCTGCCAGCGCATTTATTCCCATTGTTCTAAACATCTTTCATGTGGCCAGGAGCACTTACTCCTGGGCAGCCCCTTGGGTGAAGAATGATTTCCTTCCACACCAGTTGTATAGGCTCTGATGTGGCTGCTAAGGCCTTTGCAGAATCTATATCTACAGGTGAGGCAGAAAGTGCTTGATGAGGCAGGTGGGTGGATTGTTTGGGAGTTTCTGTGCTCCTGTCATTTTTAATTGGAAAGCACATGCTCCCAAAAAGACTTGATGTTCTCAGTGCCATCATGCATGCTTCTTCTCCATTTTGAGTGATCATGGACCAGGGATTCTCACAAGGATATTACAGGCGAGGATGTTACATTTTTATCAAGGAGGCTTTGAGAAGACCTTTGATGTGCTTTCTGTCCTCCAGGAAATCACTTGCCTTTCAGAGCTCAGAGTTGAGCAACTGTTATAGAATCTGATATCAGACACATAAATGCAGCCTGCCCACTAGAGCCTATTGATGGCGACATTGACCTGGGAAAGTTTGCTGATATTGATTCACTTTTCCTGCCAATGAACTTGGAAGATATTGCAGAGACACCATCGGCAAAACCTCTTCTATGCTTTGAGGTGACTGCTATAAGGTAGTTCGCATCTCCCATGAATAAATGAGAGTGGGGAACATAGCAGTTTAATAAATCTAGAGCCTGATATTAGAATTGATGTCTTGGTCTTCCTGCTTTTCCTCAAATGGCCAAAGTTTATACTGATGCCGTGAAGAAAGTGGTAAATTTTATCACTGGTGCCAGGCTTTGCCTTAGGTTGTTTAGTTTGTTTATTTTTTCAAATGGATCTATATTGTTAGTGAGTGGGGCAAGGTGTTGCTGTTGTGCAATGGGGAACGGTTGGTTGAGGTCCTTACATATGTTTTGTGCAAGGCCCATTCTCTCATACACTTCAGTGAATGAATCCATGATCATTCAGAGCTCAGCCGACACGTGCATCACCTGCATATGGCAGCTCAATAACATAATTCAATGGGCAGTAGACGAGGTCCCTCATGATAGATTCATCCAGAAGACTAAGATGCATGGGATCTATGGTGACTTGGCCATTTGGATTCAGAATTAGCTTGCTTATAAAAAAACAGGATAGTAGATGATGGGTCTTATACCGATTGGAGGTCCGTGACTAGTGGTGTTCCACAGGGAACCGTACTGGGACTTCTGCTATTTGTGATATATATATTTAAATGACTTGGATTTGTATGTTTGCAGATGACACCAAGATTGGTGGTATTGTGGATAACATAGAAGATTGCCGAAGTATACAGTGGGATATCGATCAGTTGCAGATATGTGTGGAGAAATGGCAGGTGAAGTTTAATCTGGGCAAGTGTGAGGTGTTGCACTTCAGGAGATCAAGTGTAAAGGGAAAGTACACAGTTTGTGGCAGGACCCTTAACAGCATTGACGTAGAGAGGGATCTTGTATCTAAGTCCATAACTGCCTCAAAGTGGCCACACAAGTTGGCCACAATAGGGTGGTAAAGGCGGCATATGGCATGCTTGCCTTTAATAGTTGAGGCACTGAGTTCAAGAGTCAGGAAGTTATGTTACAGCTTTATAAAACTCTGGTTAGGCAGCATCTGGAGTATTGTATTCAATCATTATAGGAAGGATGTGGGGGCTTTGGAGAGGGTGCAAAAGAGGTTTACCAGGATGGATCCTGAATTAAAGGGCACGTGCTATGAGGAGAGGTTGCAGAAACTGGATTGTTTTCTCTGGAGCAGCAGGGACTGAGGGGAGACCCGATAGGAGTTTATAAAATTATGAGGCAGGGGTAGAGTAAACAACCTGTATGTTTTCCCCAGGGTCAAAATGTCTAATACTAGAAGGCATGCACTTGTGGGAGGGGAAAAGTTCAGTGTGGGGCAAGTTATTTTTAAAAATACAGATAGTGCTGGGTGCCTGGAATGTGTTGCCAAGAATGGTGCTGGAGGCAGATACGATAGAGGCATTTAAAAGGCTCTTAGGCAGGCACATGAACATGCAGAGAATGGAAGGATATGGCCTATGTGCATACAGAGGGGATGTCATTAGCTTAATTAGTTCAGCATAACATCATGGGCCAAAGGCCCTGTTCCTGTGCAATGTTCTTGAAGCTGGAGTGACTTTGGTTCTGGAGTGGAGGTGATGAAGGTTGAACAGTTCCCATCTGTCCTGTACATTAACTCCACTGCAGTGGTGAGCTTATTGGAGGGGTGTTGCAATTTTGCTGCAAGGAAGATTGAGAAAAGGAATACCGCTATGACACATCGTTCCTTCACCTACTCTGCATGCAGTGGTTAGAAGCACAGCTTGCATGTCTTTGTGCAGCAGACATAAAATGGGAGACAACATTTCTAAGGGTTGCCCAAACTGAGGAGGGCTCTCCACAATCCTTTTTGTTTGACAGCTGAAGGTTTTTGCGAGATTGGAAAAAGGCTGTGCTGCTCCTTGCATTTTTCTTGATGTTGTCATACAGTGAAGATCATGTCAAGTGGACAGAATCTACACTACATCTCAACAAGGATCACTTCAGACACTGGTGGAATTCAACCACAGTGATCCATACAATGATTTCCCTCCATGATTAATGGAATCAGACTCCTTTCTTGAACATAGCCCCGATTACAGTATCTTTAAAGTCTCCTGGTATGTTCTCCCCTTCCCTCTTCTATGTTAGAAGTTTCTCTTTGCCAAATCTTAGAACTTCAGCAGGGATGCCATCTGCTACAGTGGCCTTGTTTTTTCTAGTTGTCATATGGCCTGGAGCCCACCTTTCAACCAGATGATCCTGATCTTGTGTAGCAGTCTTCAGGAAACATACGCAGTGCTTTGACAGAGTTCACTTTGAGCACCACATCAATGAGCTTATGTACTTTATTGTTATTTAACGAAAAGGTTTCACTTCACACAAGGAGTTTGACATTACTGCAGATCTCGCTAACTTTTTATAGTTAAGGAAAATAACAAAAATAATTCTAGGTCATTAGGACAAGCAGATAATCTACCAAAAATTAAAAAAAATCGAAGATGCTGAACAATTTATTTCAGCAACACGTATAACAGCATCACAGTCAGCTGTAATATTCAGAATGGCATTGCTTACCAAAGTAGTTTTGTGGTTTCAAGGCAATTTCTTTATTTCCTTTGCTAACAGGATGTCTTGCAGCTACATTATCATGCAGAAACATTTGTATGATGCTCAGATTTTGTTTGACTTTGTTTAGTTTACACAGTTATTAAATAACTAATCTACATTCTCCAGATTTTCATCTCTCTTTTATTTAATATATTTTTCATAAGAATTATTCATGCATCACTACATCAATGGTAACCTCCAATAAAAGTAGCTCCACTTCTCTTCCTCTCTCCTCACTTGAGTTGATCACGTAATTGACACCACATCCTCCAACATGTTTGCATTCGGTAGACTAGGCCAATTACAAAACACATTGACATAAATATATTTAGGACATTTCTGAAGTTTATAATGCCTCACTTTATAAGAAATATTAATGATTTTACTTTTGTGTTCATAGAATAAAGCTACCATCTCAGAAGAGTTAACATAAGTGCTGGAATGATGCAATGTTTCCCTGCTGGAATGGAACTATTCTACAGAAAAAATGGGAACTTTGGAGTATTGTGTGCAGTTTCAGTTGTTGCATTACAGGAGGCTTTGAGGAGGGTGCAGAAGAGGTTCACCAGGATGTTGCCTGGATTAGACAGCATTAGCTACAAGGTGAGGTTTTCTCTGGAGTGAAGGCTGAGGGGTATAGATTGGGTAGATAGTCAGATTCCTTTCTCCCTGGGTGGAAATGTCAAGTACTAGGGCCGTAGTGTTAAGGTGAGAGGGAGAAAAGCTTAAATGAGATGGGTGCCTGGAACACACTGCCAGGGGAGGTGGTAGAAGCAGATATGCTTGTGATGTTTAGGGGGATTTAGACAGACACATGGACAGGCAGGGAATGGAGGGATATAGATCATGCACAAGCAAATGGGATTAGTTTACTTTAGCATCCTGGCCGGCACAGTGGGCTGAAGATCCTGTTCCTGCGCTGTACTGTTCTATGGCAGATCAGGAATGCGAGGTTGCTGCTGCCAGTGTAGTCAAGTCTTAAAAAAAACTTATAGATTGTTTTTTTTGTCAGTGCAATCCAAATAATACTGTTCAAAAGAATTCACATCTTTTAAACAATTGAGACTCTGGGAGCAGCTGGTGATGCATGGGGTCTCAGACTCATTCCCAGCACCAGACCTCTAGACTACTAGCAGAGGCTGAGAAAACTGAGAAACTACAATGAAAGAACAAGGTTCAGGTCAGACTTCCACATTTTCAAAATTATAAAGTGACTGCAGATAACTTAAACCATATAAACAGTTGAATGCCATAATCGTGCGTCATGAATGCAAGCTCAGAATACAGTTAGCACTGAAACCAATTTACATACTTGAACAGACTACTCAGGAAATGGTAAAGATAAATACAACCTTTGAAAAAATAGGTTATTCAGATTAGTTTGAGGGATTTAAACTTGGGATCGGCCAAGCAGAGAGTATTAACTTCTGAAAAAAAAATCAATCCAGACAGTACAAATTGAGGGCTTTACCTTAACTGGTCCTGAGGAAAAGCTGAAAAATATTTACTCCTTTATCACACATCTCATTTTTAAAGTATGATTTTCCACCTATGTTGTAGATTTTCCTCAGGTAGGAGAACTTACCTACGAGGCTTTTTCGTTCTTGCAATAATATACTATGATGTACTTATATAAAGTGCATGAGCTAGTTCATTCATCTTTCTTGGACCCCAAAACTATAGCTACATTGTTTTATTAAACAGCTCCATCTCAGGGCTTAGCCAAATGTCAACAATACTACTCTCCCACATGGCAGGCTTTCAGTCATCTATAGGGCAGTAAGCTGAAACCAAGGCAACTCAGATCTCTTCACCTGATACATGGGTATATTTTTATCTTCATTGCCAAGTGTAATAAGCTATTATAAACCAGTAAGGGCAGGCACAGTAGTGTAGCGGTTAGCGTAACGCTATTTTAGCGCCAGTGACCCGGGTTCAATTCTGGCCAGTCTGTAAGGAGTTTGTACATTCTGCGTGTCTGCGTGGGTTTCCTCCTGGTGCCCTGGTTTCCTCCCACATTCCAAAGACGAACAGGTTAGGAAGTTGTGGGCATGCTATGTTGGCACCAGAAGTATGGTGACACTTGCGGGCTGCCCCCAGAACACTCTAAGCAAAAGATGTATTTCACTGTGTGTTTCGATGTATATGTGACTAATAAAGATATCTTATCTATTGAGGCAGTTCACCTACTCTTCATGAAGCCCATTCAATTATCTTAAGATAGATTCATCCCATTATAAGAAGGAGTTGTTTTAGAATTAAGCTATTTATAGCCACTTTCTAATAGCCAAAATGTGGAAGTCTGACTCAAGCTTGTTCTTTCTGTGTAACTAGCTTCCTCAAACTTTAGTGATAATTTAGTGATCGAACCCTTGGTGTTTGTCAATTTGTCAGACTCAGACTCAGTCACAGACTCACCCAGCTCCCTGCCACTCCCTCATCTCAATTTCCCACTCCTGTCTCAGTTAGCTGTCTTGGTCTTCAAAAACCTCAAAGATGCCACTTGTCATGCTGCAGCACGCATTGACAGACAAACTGCATCAGACTTAAAGTATTGATCATAGTGTAGCGGCCTGTACTCACGGAACTCGAACCGCCATCGTCAGCCGCGGGAGGACGCGCAGGAGCGCGTTGTAGACTAACCGCGGGGCAGGCCTTCTGGCAGGAACCTTACGTCACGTCCGCCAGAGAGGCTCTCGAGTACTTTTGCGCGCGCGTTTTTCTTCTCTCAGTAAAGTGTGTTCTGGTTCAGCCTCCACATCCGAGTTTTCCTTTCAGCAACATCCCACGATCGGCTACATTTGGTGACCCCGACGCTTCCAGACAGCATCTGGAACCCGCGACATGAATTCCAACGACTCTCACAACGCAGTCTCACTCAAGCTCCTGACTTTCTGGGCCGCTCAGGCCCATGTTTGGTTCGAGCAGGCTGAGGCCCAGTTCAGTATCAGAGGCATTACAGCTGAAGCCACGTGGAACTACTACGTGGTCAGCACGCTCGACCAGGACACGGCAGGCCGGATCATCGACTTCCTACACCATCCACCAATGGAGGACAGGTACGCTAAGATCAAGGCGCTCCTCATCTGCACTTTCGGACTCTCCCACCACGAACGAGCCACGTGGCTTCTGCACATGGATGGCCTGGGTGACCGCAAGCCGTCCGACCTGATGGACAACATGCTGGCGCTCATGGATGGCCATAAGCCCTGCCTTTTATTCGAGCAGTTGTTCCTCGAGCAACTGCCAGAGGACATTCACCTCCTCCTCGCGGGTGAAGATTTCAGCAACCCGCGCAGCCTCGTGGCCAGGGTGGACACTTTGTGGCAGAGTAAGCAGCGGGGAGTGGCTTCCATCTGCCTAACCACGACTGCGCAGCCTAAGACCAAGACCCCACAACTGAAGCTACTGAGACCCACGGGGAACAAGGATGAGGGTTCGGATCAATGGGGCTTTTACCAGCAGAGATGGGGATCAAACGCACGCTGCTGCCGTCCACCGTGTGCCTTTCCGGGAAACGCCAGCCATTGCGACAGCCTCCTGTTCCTTTGGGACCGACACTCTGGGCAACGTTTCCTGGTGAACACTGGGGCCGAAATCAGCGTCCTTCCCCCCTTGAACATGGACACCCGTAACGTGGCCCCAGGCCCCGACCTCACCGCTGCGAACAGCACCACCATCCGGACGTACGGCTCGCGTACCATCCCGCTGCATTTTGGACCCAGCCGTTTTACCTGGACCTTCACGGTAGCAGCGGTGTCACGGTTGTTACTAGGGGCGGATTTCCTACGGGCCAACCATCTTCTGGTCGACCTGAAGGGCCGGCATTTGGTCCACGCCGAGACATTCCAGACCTTCCAGCTCGGAGAAGCCTAGTTCCCGGCCCTCCACCAAGACTCCGTCACACTCTCGGGTGATGAGTTCGCCAGGGTGCTGGCGTATTTCCCCTCCATCATCACCCCACAGTTCTCCACTACCA
The DNA here is from genome assembly GCF_009764475.1 of Pristis pectinata. Taxonomy (NCBI): domain Eukaryota; kingdom Metazoa; phylum Chordata; class Chondrichthyes; order Rhinopristiformes; family Pristidae; genus Pristis; species Pristis pectinata. Next base: position 22,707,930 of record NC_067410.1, read on the forward strand.
GTCCCAAGCATGGTGTGCAGCACCACCTCCCCACACAAGGACTACCGCTGCATGCCCGAGCCCATAGGCTCCCAGCTGACAAGCTCTGCCTCACCAAGGAGGAGTTCCGGAAGATGGAGGAGATGGAGATCATCCGCCGCTCAGACAGCCCTTGGGCATCTCCGTTGCACATGGTGCCCAAGTCCGCAGGAGGTTGGAGGCCCTGCAGGGACTACAGGAGACTCAATAACACCACAACCGCCGACTGATACCCGGTGCCCCACATCCAGGATTTCACAGCGAACCTCCACGGGGCGACCATCTTTTCAAAAATCGATCTGGTCTGGGGGTACCGTCAGATCGCCATGCACTCCGATGATGTGCCCAAGACAGTCCTCATCACCCCCTTCGGGTTGTTCGAATTCCTAAGGATGCCTTTCGGCCTCAAGAACACCGCCAGACTTTCCAGAGGCTTATGGACTCGGTGGGGCGAGGCCTGGATTTTGTCCTGACAATATCCTGGTGGCCAGCAAGTCATGCAAAGAGCACGTGGCACATTTGCGCCAACTCTGCCAGCGCCTGAGCGACCACGGACTGGCAATCAATCCAGCGAAGTGCCAGTTCGGGCTGACAGAGATCGACTTCTTGGGCCACAGGGTCAACCAGCATGGAGCCACCCCTCTGCCTGGACAAGGTCCAGGCTATCTGCCAGTTTCCCAAACCCAGCACGGTCAAGGGCTTGCAAGAGTTTGTGGGGATGGTAAATTTCTACTATCGTTTCATGCCACTGGCGGCGCGCATCATGAGGTCCTTGTTCGGTCTGATGGCCGGCAAGGCCAACGATGTGGCATGGGACGCGGAGTCCACGGAGGTTTTCAAGTGGGCCAAAGAGGCATTGGCAAAGGCGGCCCTCCTAGTGCACCCGAGAGTCGATGTACCCATGGCTCTCACAGTCGACGCTTCCGACACGGCGGTTGGCGGAGTCCTGGAGTAGCTCGTCGAGGGCCAGTGGCAACCACTCACCTTTTTCAGCTGACACCTGCGACCACCGGAGGTTAAGTACGGTGCTTTCGACAGGGAGTTGCTAGTGCTCTACCTAGCTATCTGGCAGTTCCAGTATTTCCACAAAGGAAGGGATTTCACCGTGTATACAGACCACAAACCCCTCACCTTCACCCTTGCAAAGGTATCAGACCCGTGGTCGACTCGGCAGCAGAGGCACCTCTCTTTTATTTCGGAGTTCACCACAGATGTCCACCACATTGCAGGGAAGATCAACGTGGTTGCCGACACGCTGTCCTGCCCCCATATCCACTCAGTGACCACCTCAGCCCCAGGGATCGACTACACGGCGCTGGCGCTGGCGCAGGCGCAACGGGCGGACTCTGAGATCCCGGCCTACCGCACCGCTGTTTTGGGACGCCAGTTGGAGGATGTCCCCGTCGGCCCAACAGCGGTTCGGCTCCTGTGCGACACGTCTACTGGCAGACCTCGGCCTGTGGTACCAGCAGCATGGAGGCGACAGGTGTTTGACATGCTACACGGCCTGGCCCACCCGTCCATTCGGGCATCTATCAAATTGGTAGCGGACAAATTCGTTTGGCACGGTTTGCGCAAGCAGGTTGGACACTGGGCCAGGACCTGCGTACACTGCCAGACCGCCAAAGTCCAGCGGCATGTGAAGGACCCCTCCAGCAGTTCCAGCCGACGCTCGGAAAGTTTCAGCACATCCACGTGGACGTCGTTGGCCCCCTGCCCGTCTTCCGGGGCGCCAGGTATATTTTTACCATGGTCGACAGGTTCACCAGATGGCCAGAGGCCATGCCGCTAGCGGACACGTCCACCGAATCCTGCGCCAGGATGTTCACCGCAAACTGGATCGCCAGGTTCGGACTCCCAATGGACATCACCTCCAACAGCGGGGCACAGTTCACATCAGGTTTGTGGACAGCACTGGCGCAGCTCCTGGGCAGCCGGTTACATCACACCACAGCGTACCGCTCACAGTCCAACGGCTTGGTCGAGTGGTTCCACAGGCACCTCAAGTCAGCCCTGATAGCACGCCTCAGAGGGCCCAACTGGACAGATGAGCTCCCCTGGGTTTTACTGGGCATCCGCACGGTCCCCAAGGAGGATCTGGGCACCTCCTCGGCAGAGTTGGTCTTACGGCACTCCCCTGATGGTCCCGGGCGAGTTCGTGCCAGAGGCCCAAGGTCCAGCAGGGACGCCAGCAGAAGTGCTGACGAGGCTGTGGGACAAGGTAGGGACCCTGGCACCAGTTCCGACCTCCAGACATGGCACTACACTGTCCTTTATCCCTAAGGACCTCCGGAACTGTGAGTATGTTTTCATTCACAGGGGCATGCACAAATCACCTCTACAGAGGCCATACGAAGGACTCTTCAAGGTGATCCGGCACAACGGATCTACATGTGTCGTGGAGGTGGGTGGCCACAAGGAGACTTTCACAGTGGACCGCCTCAAACCAGCGCATTTGGACATTGAGCAGCCGGTGAAGGTACCCTCACCGCGCCGGCGGGGCAGACCACCCAAGAGGGACACACAGATTGGGGGTCCCATGCCCCTGATGGACATTTCTGGGGGGTGGGGGGGGGGTGGTGGTGGTGTAGTGGCCCGTACTCATGGAACTCGAACCGCCGTCGGCGGCCGCGGGAGCACATCATAGACTAACCGCGGGGCGGGCCTTCTGGCAGGAATTTTACATCACATCCGCCGGAGAGGCTCTTGAGTATTTTTGCACGTGCGTGCATTTTGCTTCTTTCAGCAAAGTGTGCTCCGGTTCAGCCTCCACGTCTCTGAGTTTTCCTTTCAGCAACGCACCGCGTTCGGCTACAATAGCCAATAATTTTAATTTGCTGAAAAAGTATTTTAAACTTTATCTAGGATAATATATTATTTCAAATGACCACAGTTGTACAAATTAAAAAATGCTGCATCTAAAGAACACTTTAGTCAGCATTTGTGAATGGAAAAGACATATTAATATTTCAACTGTTATTTGAAGCAGGCAGAAGAAATTCAAACACCATAAAGAATGAAAGCCACCTCCCACCCCCTTACACACACACACTGCAGAGGTATGACACAAATAGAAAAAAAAGCATATATGTTACAAATCCAAAATGTAAACACGAGCTTGGGAGAATCCAGTAAGTGTAAATGCTGGACGCAACTTGCTGCCCAGACTGGGTTCTGACAAGTCTACACTTATAAAGCTAAATCACTTCTTTACAGACACTTTGAGGGCTTATGAGCATTCCAGCACTACTACTTTTCTTTGCCTTGAGGTAGCTAAGGCCTAAGGAGATGAAATTAAACTTTCAAATCAGAGGCTAGAGAATGCCAAGATGCCATTCCAGAAAATGTGTTGAATGTGGTTGAAATGCAGATGGTACAGATAGAGTGGTTAGAGCAAGAGGGAAAGATTAAAATTTGAGTCATAGACAAGTGATGATCTCATATGGAGAGGGAATGAAGGGCAATGGTAAAGTCGTTGCCCAAACTGCAAAATAAAGGGAAATAACATGTTCATTTCACTGGGAACAAGTACTGTTAAGAAACGCTAGCTCAGGAGGGTGGTGAATATATAATTGATGACTATGCTTCAAAAAAAAGAATAGTACTACTTCTGGCTGTTCAGACCTTTTGTGGGAATCTAATGTGAAAAATGTAATATAAACCTTCCTGTTCTTCTAAAATAGTCATGGAGGGAAAAGCCCTATAAAAGTGGAGATGCAAAAAATACATGACAAAAATAGGGAATTTGGGAAAGGATGTTTTCCAAGAAATTGGAGTGGAAGGAAACATAATATAGATATTGTTAAGTCCATAGATTATTGCAGTCAAATGCCAGTGCAAAGCCCATTGCTAGAAATGGAGAAGGGAATTTGAAAGGAAAACTGAAAGTCATATCATCCAAAGTTGCAGGTAGGTGGAAATTAGAAGCAAATTCAATGAAATCCCACAGTATATTTTTAAACTTTTTTCCCCCATTTGATGTTTGTCTTCCTTCTTAATTAAGGATATTTAGAAACACTATTCCACAACTTGTATAATTCATTCAAGAAGTGACTTAATTCAGACCCAATTCCTATAGGTGGCACGTAACATTTACAAATGTAATTTGATATTTGCATAAATTATCTGACAGAATTCATGCAGCTCTACAATTCACATACTATATGTGAACCAAGAAACATTAATGGAATTTGCTGCACAGGCACCTTTTTCCAACTGTATTGATTTACATGCAAATATCACTTCTTGTAACATTGCTCATATTATTTTGGAAACCTATTTATTTATTTCACCCTTTTCTCAAATTAAGTCAGATCTATAGTACTGCAACTGAATCAAGTACAATCCATTGTACTCAGTGCCATATTTGAGTGCAAGAATTTGCAATTTACAAATGCCAATGGACATCAGAAAAATGCAAATGTTTTGGGGGATAATGAGTTAAGGAAGTTCACAATGCATGCTGGCAAGACACTGTACAAGGCATACCTGGGGCTGCACTTGTTGCCGTGGATTTATAAAATCATAATGACCCATCAAGCCAGTCCTAGTTCTCTGCAACTTAGTTCCGTTCCCTTGCAATGATGTTCATCATGAAGCTATGCATTTCAAATGAATTCCAAAAGCATGCTAAACCGCAATTTTAATCTCTTTTATTAAGCTCACTTGCTCTACTTTAGCATGATTTTACCTCAAGATTTTAAATTACTTTCTTTAATTTTTAATTTTGTGACATTTCCATCGCACAGCCAACTGAATGACTTATAAACTAAAGCTTCCTTTATTTCTGACATGTTCTTGTTGAGAACAGAACCAATTGTTACTGTGACCAATCCATCGACAAGAACCTCAATGTGTTAAAATATTATGCTTTTATTGTCCAAAGTTTTTGTGAAGCTCTTCAAGCAAAGCATTATTTAGATGGTAATGAATAAATTCAACACCTTAAATCAGTTTCAAACCACTTTTAGTTAAGTATAGAATTTCCACTGAATCACAATTTGGGACTCTAGAACAGACTCAACACCAAAGGAGGTAGTCATTGATTTCCTCTTATAGCAAAATCTTTAGGTGGCTGGGTTAGAATGTTTGTGTGGGAAAAGGAATAAAAGTTCCACCCATCTGGTTTATATCTCTTAGTAATGCTCAAGCCTTTTTCAAAGTCTTAACCCTAACAAAAACATTTAATAAGAACATTTCTAAAAAGATAGCTTACAAAACACTGGGTTGCTTTCAATTGGAATCTGATCACCCCCATGATTTGAGAACTATTACAACTCACAACAATTAGTAAACAGAGTATAGTAATATTTATAAACCAATTTCACTATTCCAACAATGGCAGACATTTTCATTGTCTATTCATGATTTAACTAGATAGAAGCTATCGGAGTTCCTATCCAGCCACAGATTCTAATCATGGAGCAGCACAGTGGTTGCTCTGATTTCCTCCTACATCCCAAAGGCATGTTGATTGGTAGGTTAATTGGCTACTGTAAATTACCCCAAGTGTACAAGGGTGCTAGGAGAGTTAAATGGCATATGGGAGAGAATAAATTACAGGGAAATTAATGGGGGAACTGGATTCATGTGGTTGCTCTGAGAATCAACATAAACCTGATGGGCCAAAATGACCACCTTCTATGTTGTAAAAAATAATTGCAGAATCAATGGAACCCAACTGTAAACCACAAACCTCAATATTAAAGAAAGGCTTTGTACTGAAAACAACCAATCAATCGTTCAGCCCATTTCATATTAACCTGAAGACTGGGAATCCAAATGTGGCTAATAGAATTTCATAGGTAAAGAGATATCTTTACCTGGTCAAAAGTCCATTTGGTAAATTAGTATCAAAAAAGTATAGAGAAAAATACTAGACAATCTAAGATCTTTAATACCATGGCAATATTTAAAGTACCAGCAACATACTTAATTCATCAACTGAGACAGGTTCTTCTGTCACTAATACTGAGAGTAATTACCAGATTTTCGTTGTCCTGTCATCCAGCTTTAAGTTCCTTCACTAGATGCAGTCAATACAAATACAGCAAAATAAATAGTTGCACTATTGCATGTTTATTTTTCAAAGCTGAAGATAAAACAAAACCCTATTATCTGCACTACCATGATCTATGCTCTCAATTACCTGTGAACATTTTTTCCACATAATTGGTGACCAGGCTTTTCTTCAAACATTGCTCTCTTGCAACAACAGCTGATTAATAGTTCACTATGGTTCCATTCATTCAACTGCTGTTAGACCAGCCACAAACTTGAGAGAATTGGATCAAAAAATTACCATGAGTAATGACCTGTGTGCCAGGTAGAGGTAAACAGTAAGGACTATAAGCTCTTACCCACAAAGATCCTTGGAACAACCTCTGTAGCATTGATCTTACTAGAGCTACCAATGTTTAAATCAATACAAAGCCTGCTTGTTTAAATGTGTTCCCTTGTTTTTAGTTAACTTTCTTGATGAGGTGCTACCCCAGCATCTGAACTTCCAGAGTTCCAGAAAAGGTATGAGCTTATTACTTCTCAGCTGTGTAGCCCCAGTTAATCTTTTCAGCTAGATAAATGGTGGGGGAATGCTGGATTCTGGATGGGGGGGAAACTGAGTCAGAGTGCACAATAACTTCGGGACTTGTCAATTTAACACTGTTGCTTTTTTAATGACATTAAATCAAAAAACACTGAACACAATTTCCAATATTCATCATTATTTTTAAAGACATTACATTAATCCAGTAATATTATTCCTTTGCACTTTCTGAAGGGATAAAGTAAATCCTTTCCAACATCCACCATATCTCAACTATTCCAGCTACATGGTCCATTTGTCTTTTTTACCTCCTCCAAGTCTTCCAATGCTATTTCTTGAGGTTGGGTCATGAAATGTACATTAGAACAGCTAAAAGGGGCTGCAATACACAATACACAAAGACAGAGACAAAAGAAATTCTGCACTTGCTGGAATCTGGAGCAATACACAAAAAGTGCTGGAGGAACTCTGCAGAATCAGGCAGCATCGATGGAGGGAAATAAACAGTTGAGGTTTTAGGCCGAGATCCTTCATCAGGACTGGAACGTGAAAAGGGCAGAAGCCAGAATAAGAAGGCGGGGGAGGGGAGGAGTACACGCAGACACGGAATAGGTGAGTCCAGGTGAGGGGGGAAGGTAGGTGGGTGGGGGAGAGGGAGAAGATGTAATAAGCTGAGAGGTGATAGGTAGAAGAGGCCAAGGGCTGAAGGAGAAGGAATCCGGTAGAAGAGGGCAGTGCACCATGGAATAAGGATGGGGGAGGGGAGGAAAGGAGATGGGCAGGTCATCAACGCAGGGGAAGGGAGCCATAGCAATAAGGGAGGACAAAAGAGTGGGGGGGGGGGGGGAAGAAAAAGAAGAGGTAGGGTTACCAGAAGTTAGAGAAATCGATGTTAAGGCCGTCAGGTTGGAGACTCCCAAGACGGAATATGAGGTGTTGTTCCTTCAACCTGCGCCTGGCCTCAACGTGGCAGTAGAGGAGGCCATGGATAGACATGTCAGTATGGGAATGGCATGTGGAATTGAAGTGGATGGCCACTGGGAGGTCCTGGATGTTGCAGCGGATTGCTTCTGGATCACTTCCAAGTTTGCAAACCTGATGCAAAATTGCAGTTGAGACCAGTATCTCAAGAGACTGCAATTTTGACTCAGACTCAAGAGACTGCAGATGCTAGAATCTGGAGCAACAAACAAGATACTGGAGGAACTCAGTGGGTCAGGTAGTATCTGTGGAGGGAAATGGACAATTGACGTTGAATCAAGACCCTTCATCTGGACTGAAAGATAGAGGGAAATGGCCAGCACAAAAAGGGCGAAGGGAAGGGGTGGAACAAGAGCTAGCAAATGATAGGTGGATCCAGGTGAGGGGAGTAATCGGCAGATGGAGAAGAGAAGAGAAGAGTGGAACCCACTGCCAGGGTGTACCTAAATGCAAACTAGAGAATAGCACCTCATGTTCCACCTGGGTAGTCTATAATCTGATGGCATGAACATTGAATTCTTCAATTTCAGGTAAACTGTTTCCCCATGTCCCTTCAATACTAGCTATTTCCCCTCTGCTCCTTCAGTCCAGATGAAGGGTCTCAACCCAAAATGTTGACTGCCCATTTCCCTCCACAGATGCTGTCTGACCCCGAGTTCCTCCAGTATCGTTTTTAGCTCCAGATTCTAGCATTTGCAGTCTACAACCTGATGCAAAAACATTGAATTCTCCAATTTCAGGTAAACTGCTCTCCTTCTGTCCCGTTTCTCTCTCCTCTTTATCTATCCAGTTCCTCCTACCCACAGCCCAGTCACACACCTCCATTTCTTTCCCCTCTACCCACTCCACCTGCCCATCACTCACACACTCCTCCCACTGGTTCCTCTTTGCCCACACTCATTCCATCTGCCCACCCACCTCCCTTATTTAATTCCACGCTCCACCATCTTTCCTATCAGATTCCATCATCTGCAGCCCTCTGCTGCCTCCACCTAGCAGCTCCCAGCCTCTGTTGCTATTTCCATTCTTCCCTCCTCTTATTGCCTCTGGCCCCTCCTCACCTGGATCCATCCATTGTTTGCTAGTTCTTGCTCCACCCCTTCCCTTCACCATTTTATATTGGCTATCCCCCCTCTATCTTCCAGTCCAGATGAAGAGTTGTGACCTGAAATGTCAACTGTCCATTTCCTAACCCGCTCAGTTCTTCCAGCATCTTGTTTGTTGCTTTAGTATCTTAACTTTGTCAGGAGGTCAGGACACATCTTTGGGAATAGAAACAGAGTTAACATTTCAGGTTAAAGACTCTTTGTCAGAACTAGGATAGAAAGAAAAGAAGCTTATTGAGCTACATGGTGAGTGGGGGTGTCACTAATGGGTGAAACCAGTGTGACCATGGGGATAAGCTGTAAACAAGGCTATCTTGTCAATGAGTGAATGGGAGCAGTTAGAGATCAAGAACAGACAAAAGAACACACAAGAACATAGGAAATAAGAGCAGGAGTAGGCCATCAGGCCCTTCACCATTCAATATGATCATGACTGCTGGCCTCAATTCCCCATCTGTAACATTTCTGCATATCTGCCTATTCTTCAATCTGTCAAATATTTATCCACCTCCACTTTAAATACTTCTAATGATCCAACCTCCAGCAGTGGCCAGGGCAGAGATTTCCAGAGATTTACCACCCTCTGTAACAAGAAATTTCTACATACCTCAGTTTTAAATGATCGGCCCCTGGCTTTGTACTTATGTCCCCTTGTTCAAGACTCTCCCAGTAGTGAAAACATCCCAACATCTACCCTATCAAGCCCCTTTATATGTTTGAATGTCACCCCTCATTCTTCCGAACTCCAAGGAATACATAGACAAAAGAATGTAGGAGTCGCAAAATTCAGAGCAGGAAGACATGCCTGGCAGGTCAATGTTACAACATTGAGTCCAGGAGGCTACAACGTGCCCAGATGGAAGACGAGGTGCTGTTCCTCAAGCTCGGGCCTCATTGTAACAGTGCAGGAGGAAATAGACCGGTAGTGGGAGTGGGATGGAGAAGTAAACTGGCAGGCACCGGGAAGCTCTGAGTAGCCCCTGCAGACTGAACTTGGGTGTTCTGCAAAACAGTCACCCAAACTGCATGTAGAGGAGACCACGTTGTGATCAACAAATCCATCCACTAGTTTGGAAGAAGTGCAAGTGACTTGCTGCTTCACCTGGAAAGATTGTTTAGGTCCCTGGACAGTGGGAAAGGAAGGGCTGAAAGAACAAGTATTGCATGGCCTGAGGTTGCAAGGAAAATGCCGCAAGAAGGGGGATGGTTGGTGCAAACAGAAGAGTGGACCAGGGAGTCACGAAGGGAACTCTCCCTATGAAATTAGTGAATGCAATCTTTCTCAGGGAAAATCCATGGACTTTAAGCAATGTAGTGAAATAATATAGATCAAGCAAACACTCCTCCCCACATGACAGTGAATGACTAATGTAATCTAACCATATGGATCACCTTTTTGACAACCAAATTAGAAATGATATTGCGAGAAGCAGAGATGATGAATTACAATGAATATCCAGTGCAAGGCTGGAATTTGAAACAGCTGATCACAATTTGCATGAAGAACACCTTCACACAACATGGGAAGAACAGAGGAGGCTGAGGGGTGACCTTATAGAGGTTTACAAACTTATGGAGGGCAGAGATAGGATAGATGGTTAGAATTTTTTCTCCGAGCAAGGGAGTATAGAACTAGAGAACAGAGGTTTAAGGTACGAGGGGAGAAATTTAAAGGAGTTCTGAGGGGTAAGTTTTCCCACACAGAGGGCAGTGAACATCTGGAACAAGTTGCCGGAGGAGGTGGTGGAAGCAGATACAATTACAATGTTTAAAAAGACGTTTAGATAGGTACTTGGATAGGAAAGGTACAGAAGGATACAGGCCTAATGCCAGCAAAAGGGATTAGCATAGATAGGCATCACAGTCAGCAGGCACTAGGTAGGCCACAGGGCCCGTTTCTGTGCTGTAGGTTTCTAGGATTCTAGAATTCTATAACTTCAAGTAAAAAAAACCTTATTTGCAGAAGTACCATTTAATAACCTTTGAGATGTCTATTGTTCAAAACCAGTGCACAATTGGTGCCTCAGGCTTATTTCTTTTTATTCCTGTGCTCATGGCAAATACTTTATCATAATTTCAATTACTTTGCTAATACTATTTGCAATTTACCAACAAAGGGTTGTGCCATGCCTGTAGAACAAACAAACATTAAATTTGCTAGGTCAATGGTAGACTAATGTCAAAGTTAAAAAGTTGTCAATTCAAGACCAAACTAATTTCTGCACACAATCTACAGCATTGTACATTGCACCACTGGATTGTCCTAGACACTATTTTTTTCCCCAGACAAACAACAAGATCAATAACAGAAAATGCTGCAAAAACTCAGCAGGTCAGGTAGCATCTGTGGAAAGATAAACAGTCAACATTTTGGGTCTGTGACCCTTCATCAGAACTGCTTCTCTTACCAGAGATGCTGCCTGACTTGAAGTCATAGAGCAATACAGCACAGATACAGGCCATTCAGCCCAACAAGTCCATGCTAACTGTGGTGCCCATCCAGCTAGTCCCAATGTAAAACATAATTTTAAGCATTTCTATAAGGTCGCCCCTCATTCTCCTACATTCCAAGGAATAATGACCTTGCCTGGCCTACCTCTCCCTATAACTCATGCCCTTTAGTCCTGGCAACATCCTCGTAAATCTTTACTGCACTCTTTCCAGTTTAACCATGTCTTTCCTATAAAAAGGTGACCAAAACTGTACACAGTACTCCTAGTGCAGCCTCACCAACGACTTACACAACTGCAACATAATGTCCTAACTCCTATACTCAATGCCCTGACTCATGAAGGCCTGCATGCTAAATGCCTTTTTCACCATCCTATCAACCTGTGACACCGCTTTCAACGAACTATGCACTTGTACTGTTCCATTACACTCCCTAGTGCCCTACCATTCATAGTATAAATCCTATGCTGATTTGATGTTCCAAAATGCATCACTTCATACTTATCTGTATTGAAATCCATTTGCCACTCCTCGGCCCAGTTCCCTAACTGATCAAGATCCCCCTGTAATCTCTGATAACTTTCTTCACTATCAACAACACCTCCTAATTTCGTGTCATCCACATTCTCACTGATCAAGCCTTGTGCATTTGCATCCAAATCATTTATATAAATAATGAATAAAAAGGGTCCCAACACCGACACCTGCAGCACACCACTAGTCACTGGCTTCCATTCCAAGAAACAACCTTCAAACACCACCCTCTGCTTCTCACCTCCGAGCTAATTTTGAATCCATCCAATAAGCTCTCCCTGGATTCCATGGGACCTAACCTTCCTGACCAGCCTACCATGTGGGACCTTGTCCAAGGGCTTGCTAAAGTCCAAATAGACAACATCCACTGCCCTACCCTTATCTACCTTTTTGATTACCTCTTTGAAAAGCTCTAGAAGGTTCATCAAGCACAACTTTCTACACACAAAACCATGCTGAGTCCCCCTGATCAGATTCTGTCTATCCAAGTGCTGGTAGATCCTGTCCCTCAGAATTCCCTCCAGTAACTTCCCCATAACTGATGTCAGGTTGACCAGCCTATAGTTCCCTGGCTTGTCCTTGCTATCCTTCTTAAACAATGGAACAATATTAGCTACCTTCCAGTCTTCAGGAACTTCATCAGTGGCTAATGATGAAGCAAACATCTCCGCAAGGACCTCTGCAATTTCTTCTCTAGCCTCCCACGGCGTCTGAGGATGCACTCTATCAGGCTCTGGGGATTTATCCACCTTAGTGCACTGTAAGGTTGCAAATACCTCCTCCCTGGTTACACGAATGTCCTCCAAAACATCTCCACTTGTTTCCCTTATCTCTTGAGCAACCATGATTTTCTCCTCAGTAAACACAGAAGAGAAATATTCGTTAAAAAATCCCACCCATCTCCTGCAGCTCGACAAAAACTGAGTTGCTGAGTTTTTCCAGCATTTTCTGCTTTTGTTTCAGACTTCCAGCATCCGCAGTTTTGTTTTAAATTTTCATTTACTGTTAAATCAAGGTATTTACATCAAAACTAATCTGAGAGCTGGATGTTGAAGGACAGGTGGGAATTTTCACCCATAGGCCCAGTGAGCCTATTCTAACTCAGTTATTAATACAAATTTCAGACTATTCTGGATCACTTTGCAATAAAAACTGAAGACCTTTCCATCATTTTGCAAGCTGTCTGCTGTCTCTCTATAATGTTCGACATTCTACTCATCCTATAGAAATAGCGCTATTCTCATTAATGATCAAACATGTCCTCTCTCCCCTATACCCTCCATGTTCTTGATAGTTAACATCACCCTTTACTTCTAGTATTTGGTAAAAAAAGATTAAAACTGGAACCTGAAGACCAGTGACCAACGTGAAGGAGAACTGCATTCACTTGGGGTGGCAAGAATGCAAAAAAAACATTAGAGAACATTAGAGACAGTTCTCACATATTGACACAACTAAAGGGCATTACTGAAAAGAACTGTGCCAACAAGAACAGTGACAACAATACCTACAGTCATAAATATGTTTCATGTTGTGATCCATAGCTTGCTTCAGTCATCTTCTCAACAACTGCTTGTGTGTATATAAATCATTTCATAAAATGCAGGCTGTTTTTTTTTTGGAAGGTGTTTTCTACTTTTCAATGTGTCCCACATATTTACAAAATGTCCACAGGAGGTTCTTAAACCATTATAAACTTAAAAAAGCTATGAGAATATTACAAATAATTATACAGGATATTTGGCCCCCTTGAGTCTATTCCACATTTAATATAAACGGCTGGTTTGATTATAATCTCACTCTGCATTTTCTCCTAGCATTGGGTGGATACTTTAAAAGGTGTGAATGTGTCATTCAAATGACAGAATGGAAAGATGTTTAGCAACAGCCTTCAATATCACCAGCAATGCTTATATGTTCTCATTGCAGCTCATAGTCATTTACCTTTTCCAACCTGATAGCAAGACAAGATGTAATTCTTAGTCAGTTATAGGGTCATATCAGACATGAATCAGAAAAAAAACATTTCTCTGTAAACAAACATGACTATGTTCAGACAGCAAACCACAAGTTAAGGCTGCAGTAACTTCCTTTGGTACTGCTTTCACTCAGTGAAAGATAAGTAGGTCACCGACTCTTTTCAAAATGCTGTCATGACAAAACAGAATAAGGGATTTTTTTGATTATTTAACAAAATATATATTAATTTTCTTTATATTTCTGTTCTTAAGTGATAAGATTGAAACAAATTTCAAAGTATGACCATGGGCAGGTCTTCATTTGGTTTTTGCAAGTGACCCAGAGGCTTTGATTAACAAGAGATCAAATACAATCATATCAAGTGAAGTCGAGTTTATTGTCATATGCACAAGTACATGTATGTACAGCTGCAATGAATATGAATCCAGAGAACACTTGGCCCCTTGAGCAAACTCTGCCATTTAGTAAGATCATGGGTGATCTGACTGTAATTTCAACTCTGCATTTCCATCTTTTCCTGGTAAACTTTTGAAGATTCTACTTCCACAGCTGTATCAGGAAGAGAGTTCCAAAGATTCATGATCCTTAGAGAAAAAATTGTTTTAATTCCATCTTAAGTGGATGACCCCTCACTTTTAAACAGTCGCTCCCCTGGTACAAGAGAAAACATCCTCTTCACATCCACCCCATCAAGACCCCTCAGGATCTAATGTATTAATGTACGAGTCCCCTCTCATCTTCCAAACTTGAACAGACACAAGGCTATTCTGTCCAATCTTTACATTACAGATATTAAAAGTAAAACACTACATATGCCGGGAGTATAGAACCAAAAACACAGCACTCAGCAGGGCCAGTGGGAATAGAAACAGAGTCAATATTTTGGATCAAAGTTACCGTACCTACTCCCAGGTGAAGGACATCTCAAATCAGCACAAAAAGGAGTTTATAAATCTTGGATTATTACTGGGCAACATACAAATTACAGAACAAATGAAAAAAATTAAAGTGGTGTATGCATGACTTGAGTGTTATGGGAAAAATAAGATTTAGCAAGTCATTGGCATTAGTTCTGGGACAGGAAAGAACTGTACAACCGGGAAGGGTTCCAGCTGAATAAGCAAAAACCAGAGTCATGGTGGACAAGATAATTAAGGTGGGTGCAAGGATTTTAAATGAATAAAAAAAGAGATAAGATTGGGTGAGTGGGGAAAGTAAAGGCTCAGCAGAAAATGTTAGTTTTAATAGTAGCTCAACAAAAAAATGAAAGTGGAACACAATATACAAAACAGAAGGAATAGGCCAATTGGCCTCTTGCACTCGGCTCCTGCATTCAATAAGATCATGACTAATCTTCTCCCTTTACGATACTTTCCTGCATTAACTCCATCTCCCTCAATTCTCTTACCATTAAAAAAATATGCAAACCCCTGCCTTGAATATAACACAGCAACTGAGCCTGCAGAGCTCTCTTGGGTAGAGACTACCAAAGATTCAGTACATTACGTATAAAGAAATGTCTTCTCACCTCAGTCTTGAATGGACAACATTTTATTTTGAGACTGAGACCTCTGGTTCTGGACATACTAACCAGGGAAAACATCATCCCTGTATCAAACCTGTCAAGCCCTATAAGAATCTTGTATCTTCCACAGAGATAACCTCTCATTCTTCTAAACTCAAGAGAGTGTAGTTCAGCCTATTTAATCACACTTTATATGGCAAACACACAATCCAAGGAATCAATCTTGTGAACCTTTGCTGCACTCCCTCTATTGCAAGTATAATTTCTTTAACCGTAGGAGGTGCAACAGCTGTACCTACACCTCCTCCCTTATCACTGTCCAGGAACCTAAACAGCTCATCCTTAATGAATTTCTAAAGTTTATTTGGCATACATTGATTTAAAAACAAATGTCCCAGTAAAGCATCCAAAAGGGTGAAACATTAAAACGTTGTAAGGAAGGAAGATTATAAGATTATTAAGATTCTGGACTTGAATGGTGTTGACTTCCAACCAATGAGATACACACGTTCCACAGTCAATTGAGTAAATCTGCTGATTGGCGAAACTAAAGGGCAGTGGAATCTGTTTTAAAAAATGATACAGAACCATTTTTTACTTCCAAGAAGCAGGAACTCTATTTGCCAAATATATTCAGCAGCGGACAACTGAAGGGGTAAAAGCACAAGGCAAATAAAAACATGCAAAACTGAAGAGGAAGCATGGCTCAACATTAAGCACAGAGTCTCATCTATCAGTGCACTGCAGCTGATCTCAGTGAAGGTGAAGGCCTCAAAGTGTAATGTTAGTGCATGAGGTCTGAGGGAGATATTAGTAGGGTGCCACACCATAACTACTGCTAAGCAAATTATCTGGCCTCAAACAAAAACTAATGTGCATGGGTTGCAACTCCCCCACAGTAAATTCCAAATATAATTTACCATAGGTAGCAGTATTAGAATATCATAATCAGGATGGATGAGAAGTAAGAAAGGCTGGTTCACTGGGATCAGTGGCACAGCAGGCAAGTTGTGACCTCTGATTAGAACCTGCTCAGAGGGAAGGTTGGAGCCAAGTTAGAGGGCAGATTAGTTGCAGTACTTTCAAATCCTGCTGTCTTCTTCCTGATCACCGTATTCCAATCAGGTATGATGTGCTTCAATTTATGTATGCAATCATACATCCTTGCCTCTTTATTACAATTGCTCACAGTGAAGCCCAACACATCGCTTGATTTTACATTTGAAAATGTAGATATCAAAATTACACCTTTGTTTTTGAATAACATATGCATACCTAAACTTCTCAGTACCCATTTCCGCTTCACTAATCTCCCAGGTACTTCCCCTTTCAAATATATTCTCATACACCCCCTAATGATGCTTCTGAAGTGCCCCACTTTACATTTGTCACATTAAACTGCCAACACCAGTTTCTCCAAATTTGCCTTACCAATATTCTGGCAGAAGATCAACCCAAAACATTTTTAATGGTTTCTCTTTTCATAGATGTTGTCAACATTTGCTACATATTTCCAGCATTTTCTGTTTTCACTTCATATTTCTTCTAAGCTTTTGCACTCTTTGTCACTTTCTATAAAACCAAAGATTCTATATGTTCCTTTAACAGTTATTACAACTTATCCAAATTTGTCCACATTTCTGTTCCTGCACAACTTTAATATACTTTTATGTTGCCCATTCCTTATTCTTCTAATTAAAACATATTACTGCATATTCCATTGCATTAAGTTTTAACTTGTCACATGATTTTCAGAACCCCATTACCATTCTCATCATTATTTACTACATTTCTGAGTTTTGCGTAATCTCTATCATCTTTTAGATTATGCCCTGTAAACCCAAACTTCGGTAATTATAAACCGAATCTTACCACTCAGGACCAGCATGTGGAATCACTGCTGAGAGTTGCTCCATGCATAAACCACACAGTGAGCCCATTTTACTGCTCTGAACCATTCCAGACATCAGCAGCAAGCCCCAGACAGCAGCAACACCTCCAATACAACATGGAGAAAAGCCCACCCCTGAAGCAACCATGAAAGCTTTGACAGGCAGCTGCTCTCCGTTTTGCCAGGTGTAAGTTTTTAAAACTCTTGACATGCAAAGATGTGAAGACTGTTATATGTGTGGAATGTGTGATGCTTGTTGCTGCTTTAAGGCAACAGCACTAAGGATTTTATCATGCAATTAATTGCTTCCTGTAATTGTTGCAGGAATGTTTAGTATGAGAAGAAAGAAATGCTGTCCAGACACTATAAACTTTACTTTTATTTAATAAGGCACCATTGTTGTTAATTTGAATTACCAACTAGTTTCCAATACCATAGAAGGGGATACTGAGACACGTTGTCAGAAATGCTGGTTGTTAAGATTATGAAATTTAGATGAAGTGTTTAAATAAGAATTCCATTGGTCAGGTGTGATGCCTCTCAATTGAGATAACACATGGACATGCACTAGGAAACAGCAAGCTGCATGATTCAATTGAAAGAATACATGATACAAAACTGCTCAGGTCATTGCACTTCCAGGCCAGAAACTTCCTAAAGGATGGACAGAATGGAAGGAAGAGCTGACATCGAACAGGCAGCTAATCCAAAAAGTAAAGATGTTATTGTATTTCATTGGTTACGGTGGAAGAGAATTGTGCCCTATGATAAAGCCCTCAAATGAGACCTCATCACAATTCTAATGCAACCCATTTAGAAATGAAGCTGTTGGATTTATTAGCTCTTTATACCTGAAATGAACTATAGCAACAGGAAGACTCCTTTGATAATTTCTTAATAGAGCTGTTAACGAATAACTGCAGCTTTACAAATTTGAAGGATTCATTCCTCAGTGATCAAATTACTTGTGGAATTTTGGAGTCCAGTCCAAGGAAACAGTTATGCAAGACAAAATCAACTGGAGCAAATTACACACAGACAGACAAAGTTGCAGAGCAATCAAAAGCCAAGCTAGAAATGTTGAATGGTCAACAGCAGGAAGAGGCACATGCAGTGAAGCACAATACAAAGAGGCAGAACAAGGAAAACATTGCCATGGTTGTTTAGATGTTGCCATCCACAATTCTTGCAACACAAGTGGCTGAAAAAGAACTTCTCCATTTAAGAGAAACAGTTTTTTGTAATAGTATTACGTGTTAGATTTCCAGAAGGCATAGAAATAACATATTGGTGTGGATAGGTATTTAGCTGGCTAACAGGAAACAGAGCTGGCAGAGTGTAAAGGGCAATGTGCCACAGAGAAAGGTGATGGGGCCTCAAATTATTAAAATGTTTTATAAATGACGGGTGAAGGCACCAAAGGTATGGTTGCTAAATTTGCTGACAACACAAAGACAGGCAAGAAGCAGACACAAGGCGGCTACAAACAGATATGAATAGGGTAAGGTAAGCATGCAAAGATCTAATAGATGGAATATAATGTGGGAAAATGTGAAATTTTCCATTTTGACAAAGAAAATTTTTAAAAACGAGTTATATAAATAGTCAGAGATTGCAGAGTTTCAAGAAGAAAAAGAGGTCTGGGTGCTTGGTGCATGTTCTGCAAAAGGCTAGCATGCAGGTATAGCAATAATTAAGAAAGCTAATGGAATGTTATTGTTTATTGCTAGGGGAATTGAAAATAACATTACGTTTCAGTTCTTATAGGATACTGGGAGACTGCATCTGTGTATAGTGTTGGTCTCCTTATTTAAGAATGGATGTTACTGCTTTAGAAGCAGCTGAGGTTTACCAGACTGACACCTGAAATGTGCAGGTTGGTTTATGAGGAAAGAAAGGACAAGATCAGCTTGTATTCACTGGCGTTTAGCAGAGTGAGAGGGGACTTGATTAAAACATGCAAGATCCTGGAGCGGTCTTGAAAGGGAGGATGTGAAACTAATGTTTCCTTTTATGGGAAAATTGAGGACTTGAGGCCACTGTTTTAAAATAAGGGATCACTGACTTAAGACAGATATAAGGTGAAAATTTCTCTCTGGGGGTCATGAGTCTTTGGAACCATCTTCTTCAAAGGCCAGTAGAAGCAGATCCCTCGAATAGTTTTTAATCAATCAGATCTGCCTTGATCTTAATAAATGACAGAACAGGCTGGAAAGGCTGAGTCCCAATTCCAAAGTTTACATGTCTGTAGTGTCCTAACTGTGTAAAATGTGGATTAGAAAATAATTTTTTTCCACATGTGCACAATGAAGAGCAGATTGGGAGACTTTGAAGTGGATGAGATGAGTCTGGCAGGGGCAGAGGTAGGGTGAGGTTCAGAGTCCCAGGTGTTAAACAAGATCAAATCTGTGGAAGGAATAACCCCTAGTTATATCTACACTGGTATATTGATGCAAGGTCAGCCAGTGACAGTTCGACTTGTAATGTCCCCCTGAAGCATGCTATTAATTTTAAGGTAGTGCAGTTGAAACCAATGTGGCATTGATGTACAACAAGACTACAGATGGAGCCAGATGGAAGATCTCATCTGAAGGGGGTGAACCCACAGAATCAAGAGTGAAATGATGTGGGTTTCATCACAGAAGGCTAGAAAGATGTCACAACAACCATGGCTGGAAGTAAAGTAGATGGGACTGAAACAAACACCATGACAGGAGCATAAAGGTCACTTTGACACAAACAAAAATCGCTCCAGCTGCACAACATGCGGATGAAAGTGCAGATGCTTTTCACAGAACTGGGATGCTGGAAGGCAAATACCATCTAGTCCTAGATGAAACAAGGCAGCAGTAGTACACCCTGTTCCAATGGCTCTCAAGGAGAAAGTTAAAATTGAATCAGAGACACTTCCCTGTGAGTGTTGAGAAATTAAGTAGCAAGCTGAGAACTGTTGAGACCCAATAGACTTTACTCAACTCTTGAGGAGCTATTACTGTAAAATATTGATGGAAAATGTTGGCTAAATATATGTACAGCAAAACCTTCAGTCTGCTGGATGCAAAGAATGAGTTCAGGCACATGGAGCTTGGTGAGAATAGCTTCCACTTAATCTGCCTCTACACACCATTTGGTAGATAGTGGAGGAGAAGAACCAGAGGAAATACAGCAAAGCTGTACTTGAAGGTCTCAGCGGTGTAAAGACCACACCAAATGTAGGTTGGTCTATGGAGAAGGAGAAGCAATGGAACTGGCAGAGTAAGACTATGACTGAAAGCTGAAACACTTGATGAACTGATGATGGGAGAAGCAACTAAAACTATTCATGTTCATATTAAAGGAGTCCTCCTTTGTGAATCACTTGATCACAACACTCAGGACCACAGCAAAGTCAGTGTTATGATACTTTGATGATAAGAAGGACCTGACACAATCAGCTGATGTCTCAGAGAAAGGTCAAAGCAACCATCTTGGAGGAGGATCTGCTGCTTGCATACACTAGCAAAGCTCTGACAGACATGGAGACATTTCACGTAAAAGTAAATGCTGTGATTTTTTGGACTGAACAAATGACGTCAATACACATCTAGGACAACTGTAAGTCTGAACAGTTTATCATTTAATTTTGTTCCAAACACATTTTTTACCTTAACCCTATAGTTATTTATTTAGGGCTTTATTTCAATAAGGATTACAAATATTTGACGGTACTTCTAAATCCAGCAAGCTTTGAAAGGTTCTAGCTAATTTATCAGAAATTTGCTTATCTTTTATTTTATTATCAAATAGATGCCATCTGGGCATGGAGATATATTTGCCTTCAAGTCCATTGTTTCAGCCATTACTAATTCTTTCTTTCTACATAAATGCCTTTAATAGTCTCCCATATTTCCTACCCCCATGTTAATGTTTAGAGTTGACCAGATATCTAATATTGCATTTTCCTCCCCCACCTCCTCATGAATGCAAAAACATAATATTCACATGCTTACAATTTAGTAAAATTCAATTTTAATATTTGCATACCCTTGTTACCTCTATCATTGATTCAATATTACCTAAAGTTCTGTAATTACTCATGATGTAATCTACAAGATTATTTTTCGTATTTCCTCTATCCTCATTATCTTGTGGTCTTTATATTCCCTTATATAATTTTCCCAATCTTCATTCATGTCTTTATTTATTGTTCTTAGATGTTTAAATCATTCCTAACCATTCATGAACCATGCATGCCTGCATCACAATGAATTTCATTTTTGCCTTTTGGGGATGATGTAGCTGATAGTTGACCGCGATTGGGTACTCTTGCAGGTGTTGCTGTTGAATGGAGTACATCATATTAGGTGGCCCCAGAGTCAGGGTCAATTGTACTAATGCCTACAATTATGTAGCCATGGCAGCATGCATTGTTTAAGTACAGATTAAAAAACGTTAATTGGGATGCTTTTGGGAAAATATGGTGGTCTAGTATCGTGCTAAATTCAGAAAAGGAACATTTAAAAAGAAATTTATTTATAAGAGAATGGAGGAAAAACTGATTATGGAGGTTCCAGTTTATTATTTTCCAAACCAGCACTTGTTCCCAATCCAGTTTTAAGTTAATAGTTGGTTAAGATGTTTTAGGTCACCAATCCTTGGAAATTAATCAGAATTTTTGAATTATTATTTTCTTTTCCATAGTAACATTGCCAATAATAGTAAATGTGACACCATTTAATTTTATTTTTCATTAATGTTTATGTGACAGCAGACCAAGTCATGGTTTGAATATTACATACCAAACTGCAGATGAATGTTATTTAGTACAACATGTTCAGAAGAACCAGCTGGTTTCTGTTGCCACACTTGATAAAACCTCCAAAAATAACATCTTACCTTGGTCGTTTCCAACTGTTCACTCTTTGACACTTCCGTTGGCTCACTTTCTTCACTGCTGCCGTCATCCATATCACTATCATCATCTTCCTGGGTGGAGTCTATTTTTTGTTGCATTTCAGAAGCTTCACCAGGTTTTACTTCCATATCATTTTCATTCTCTACAGAATTGACATTTTGTTTCTCTTCAGTTGCTTCTTCATTAGGAAAAACCTCACTGTCCCCATTACATGAGGGACTATCAATCCCACTGTCTCGATTAGGTATTTTACCATTCCCATTTTGTTCTAATGTGGATTCTCCCATCTCAGCTGCAGGTCTTGCCTCTTGAGTCCTTATCCCTGTACAATCATCACCTTTCAGATCACCTTCTGCCAATTCCTTCATTGCAGTCACTTCCTCATTTGAACGTTCCATCACTTCCATGCTGACTTCCGTTCCATTGGAATCAATTTTTTCTACTGTAACCTCAGCTGTGCTTGCTGGCTCCAATTCACTGTCAGATGCTGCACATTCAGAGGAGTCCTGAGACGGCTCCATTTTAAGGGATAATATCAGCTGATTCCTTTTACTGATCTCTGGGCTCAGTTGCCTACAACAACACATTAACATTTCACATGAATGCAAATAGTTTGAACCAGTTCGAATAAACTTAATACAAAGGCAAAATGGTGAGGCACAGGAAACCCAAATGGAAATATATGCAAACAAAATGCTGAAATTATGCTCAAAACACCATGTTCTACAAACACTGTCTGGTGAGTATCTCTGATTTTATTTTTTGCAATAAATACGTCAACTTTACTTCTGTTCATGGCCTACAGGAAGCAAGATGTAAACAGGGGGAAAAACAAAGTTCTGCCAATCAGATAACTATAACATTATCCATTCACCTGGACAGTATTTTCCTGAGGAATTACTGGATCTCATTTAAAGCATGGGTTGAAAAGGAGAAATAAAATCCTTGGCATTTATTTCATATGTGAAAACAGGCTGGATTCAAGCATTTAATTAAGATGTGAACATGTAAAATTGTTTCATTCTGAAATAATGGGCTGGATTGCATAAAGACAGAATAGAAATTCATCTTCAATTGCATGCATTAAATGCACTACTTAGTTGTAGCTAGACATTGCACCATGCATTAAATTTTGAAAATTTTATCCACTTATGTCAATGGAATCTAATGTTATAAGCAGAGTACAGCGCACAGCAATGCATGCAATCAAGGTCAATATATACCTGGTATATTTATGTTCCAAAACAACAATACAAAGGCAAACATTAAAAATAAATTATGAGTGCATCCCATATGAAAACAAAAATATTGCTGGAGACCCAACAAAATCTTGATGAACCACACTAAGGAAGTCCTTTCTGTACATAATTGTAAATTGTATGTGCTTTAGTGACAATGAGTCCAGAAGAATCTAAAATTGTTTATTTGAAACATTTTTTGCTGAAACCCATTTCAATTTCAGAAGAGAAAATTTGTTTTAATTGAAGATGAGTTTTCCATTTACAGTCAGTGATAAAAAGTTCTCTGGCTTGTCAACATAAATATAAACAATTCCATTTTCTGAAATTACTGCAGAAAATTGTAAAAATAAATAAATTGTAAGATTGCCGATCTTCAAAGATAAAGGCAATATATTTGCAAACATTGCTATTTTAAGTCTTCAGAAAATCCTTTAGACAGACAAGTTTAATTGATTTACCGGATGTAGATAAGTTACTTATCAAGAACACTTAAACAACACAGGTAGTAGTGAACTGCAGCCCCTTCCTTTGTGATCTCATCCACAAAAACAAAGCAACGGAAAAAAAGTCTCCTATTGATATTATCAAATTTAGTCCAAAAGCATTTTTAGTACTCAGAAGAGTAAGACTTTTAAACAGGCAACAGAATGGCTTACCTGACACTTTCAAATTTCTCAATAAGTGACGAGACACAAGGCAGAGTTGTTGTTTCCTTGCTCTCAGTCCTTGACTGGAGGCTCTTGATTAGCTTTGGATCAGCAGGTAAAGGCCTAGATGGAGCTGGAGGAATCCTCTGAAAGGCTTCTTCTTGACGCAAGGTTTGAAGGTGGATAGGCTTAGGAGGTACTAGTATAAAAATACATACGTACAATCAAGTTAATACCAAAACTTCCCATTACCATTCAGCTAGAGTCTTCTCACTGAAAGGAGACAGACAAGCAGCTTCTTTTGTCTTACCCCAAGTTTCTGCTTTCTCTTGCAAGATTCGACAACATTTTCCAAAAGCAACCTATAGGTTTCTAACTGCATTGCTGATGAAACATCCTTCAACTATACTCCATTTTAATCTTTCAACTTGAGACATTTTGTAGTGCATCCAACATTTGAAAGCTGGATGTGCTTCCTCGTTGCTAGAACAGGAAGCACAGAAAATGATGAAAAAAATGCGGTTTTGTAACCGTAAGAAATGGCACTGTGATGCCCAAGGCAACAAAGGAAGTTAGTTAAGCAACTTGCTTCTTTTTAATAGTTATACCCATGACAGTTGAAGGAAATTTGGTCTTCGATTTTGCATCAATAAATTACTACTTAGCAGTTGTAAGATCGCCATTCTGTTTTTGCTATAAAACAACTTGTGTGCTCGACACATCTTTTGTGGGCAGGTTGAGCTTCTCCACAGCTTCCTTCCTCTTTCTGGTTCTGATGCATTTTCTCATTTAAAAAACAGCATACCAAATTTAAAAGTTATAATGAATACATGCTGCAAAATGCTAGTCAATATTAAATTTTAAAAATGCACAATGCAAAACATGGTTAAATTATTTTATTTCAAGTTGCTCATGCATTCTGTAAATGAGTCAGTCCGAACAGTTTTACATAAACAGTACCTTGTAACAAAACACTACTAATCTGAAGTGATAAAACTGGGTTACACAGCGATAAGATAAAAGGGAACAGCACTTTTAGACGGTACTGCGCAGTTTATAAACCTATTTTGAATATATTAGAAGCAATGTCAGGTGGCATTATTGAAAGAGAATGCATTATTGTATTGTTTTGTGACCCCACTGCACAAATGAATAAATTTCAACGAATAAATTTCAACTAATGATTTTCATCATTCATTCATACTGCATCAACTAAATGTTCAAAATTAACATCAGTTTAAAGACTGCAGGAGTTGGAGGAGGTAGTTCATCACTACCTTCTCAAGGGCAGTTAGGGATGAGTAGTTAACGTTAATCTGCCAGTGACACCCACATCTCATAAATGTAAAAAAACAATTTCAAATCTAAAAATGACATACAGTTTGAGGGAGGGTGAAGAAAGAGAATAAGAGCATGTTAGAAAAAAATGCAAGAGACTGGCAAAAGTCAAACCAATGGATGTTAACTGCTTTGTGTCTAAAGTTAAATGGAAAGAGTTTGTGAATGACATGGCTAAACTTGATTTACCAAGATTTATCAAGATTGCCAATTCATGGTTAAAGAAAACACCATCAATAGTTATACAGGCAGAAAAGTCTCAATTCATTAAGTATATTCCAACTATCATAAGGAAATTATTAGCTCATGTTATAGGGGAACCATCTGAGAATTCCAAAGTATTGTAAATTGCATCTCTGTTCAATACAATACAATCTGGTCCAAAACTGGATGCACATGATGGAAAGGCTTTGTCTAAATATCTGATCTTAGTTTTGTATAATAATTTTCCTAAAATGCAAACTTTTGTTTTATGTACAACCAGTATTACAAAATAAGTTACTAAACTTCTCCAGAGTTTAGAAGGGGATTCATTTGTAATCTCAGTCTCTGAAGCTGATATCTGGCATCCTTCAAGAGGGTGAATCCACGAGAAGCCTCTGGTCCAAATGGCATACCTGGCTGCATCCTAAAGGTCTGTGCAGACCAACTGGCTGGAGTACTTACAGACATATTCAACTTCTCACTTCTGCAGTCTGAGGTTCCCACCTGCTACAAAAAGGCATCTATTGTACCAGTGCCCAAGAAGAGTATGGTGACTTGCCTCAATGACTACCATCTCATAGTCCTTACATCAACCATAATGACATGCTTTGAGAGACTGGTTATGTGCAAATCAACTCCTGTCTCAGAGATGACCTGGATCCACTTCAATTTGCCTAAAGCCAGAACAGGTCAACAGATATGATTTCTCTGGCTCTTCACTCTGCTCTGGACCATCTGGACAACAGGAACATACTCATCAGGCTGCTTTTCATCAACTACACCTCTGTGTTCAATACAATCATCCCATCCAAACACATCATCAAGCTTCAAGACCTGGGCCTCTGTACCTCCCTCTGCAAATAGATACTCAACTTCCTCATCAGCAGACCTCAATCAGTGAGGATTGGTAACAACATCTCCTCCTCACTGACCATCAACACAGGTGCAATTCAAGGTTGCATACTAGCCCCTGCTCTACTCCCTACACACACATGACTGTGTGGCTAGGCACAGCTCCAATGCCATATACAACTTCACCAACGATGCCACTGCTTGTTGGACAAATCACAGGTGATGATGAGTCAGCATACAGGAGCAAAATACAGCACATGGCTGAGTGGTGCCGCAACAACCTCTCACTCAATGTCAGTAAAACCAAAGAGCTGATCGTTGACTTCAGGAAGGGGAAGGTGGGCGAACATGCACCAGTCTACATTGGTGGATCAGCGGTGGAGATGGTCCTGGGCGTTAACATATCAGATGACCTGTCCTGGGCCCAGCACATAGATGCAATCACAAGGAAGGCGTGCCAGCATCTTTACTCTGTTAGAAGGTTTGGCATGTCACCGAACACACTGATCAACTTCTACAAATGTACTGTTGAAAGTATCCTAACTGATTGCATCATGGTCTGGTATGGCAATTCGAATGCGCAGAAAAGTAGGAAGCTGCAGAGAGTAGTGGACTCAGCCCAGTACATCACCGGCACATCTGTCTCCACCATCGGTAGTAGCTACACAAGGCGCTGCCTCAAAAAGGCCACATTGATCATCAAAGATCCCCACCTTCTGGGCCATACCATCTTCTCACAGCTACCATCAGGCAGGAGGTAGAGAAGCCTGAAGTCCCACACCACCAGGTTCGAGAACAGCCAGTTCCCTTCAACCATTCAGTTCTTGAACCAACCTGCACAACCCAGATCACTACCTCAGTATAGTAAAACTATGAGCACCTTGTACTACAATGGACATTATTTTTGTTTTAATTGTGCTCTTTCTTGTAAAAATTGTACACAATCTATGTTTTATTTATGTTTCTCTTGTGAATGCTGCTTATCTGATGCTATGTGTCAGTGATGCTGCTGCAAGTAAGTTTTTAATTGCACCTATGCATGCAATATGTGTGTGTATGTAATATATATATATATATTACATACACACACATACACACTTGTGCATATGACATTAAACTTGACTTTGAGATTTTGAAGAAAAACATCTGAAGGAGCTGGAGAGACTACACACTGTGAGGATGTTAGGGGGCAGTATCTCACAATATGGAGTTAACCACTTAAGACTGAGGTGAGCTGGGATTTCTTCTATCGGTGTTGCAAAGTTTTGGTATTCTCTACACTAGAGAGCTGCAGATTCAGACTCATTGAGTATACTCTGGGCTAAAAGAAACAGATTTTTGCACTTAGAGGAATTAAGGGTAATGAGGATTGAACAGGAAAGTGGAATTGAGGCAAAAAAAATCAGATCAATATTATCTTACTGACAAGCAGAACTGGAATGCAAATACTCCTGCTCTTATGTTCCTAAACTTCAAACTGGGGTGCTAGTAACTGAAATCATCAGGAAAATTCTTTAATCACAATGCATATCATGTGTGTAATTTACTTCTAGTGTGACCATTCCTGGATCAAATTTTCGAAATTTGCATCGAGTAACTTAGCACAATTTAACAAAACTTGCCTGATTTGACAGTGTAATTAGAGAACAATGATATCAATTGCGATGCAAAATTAGGAAAGTTTCTCCACAATTCAAGCAAGGTGCCTTTGAGAGTGTTTCATAACCTAATGACGCAGTAGAACAAACAATGAGGGAGGCCATGTTGGCTTTATATTGGTACAATGCAATTTTTGATGCTTATTTCTCAGCAATATTGCTGCAATTTGATAAAAGGTGACAGAGAAGTATCTTAAGGCATTTCTGACAGCTTAAAATTAACCACAGATGACAGATCTAGTACATTTGTATTCAAGGTGCTGTCTCTGTGGGAAATCTACCTTATTTGTAACATCTGGAAGAGTAGGAATGAGGCAGCACAGCTGACAACTGCTGCTTTCATTTGGACCCATGTTTACACAGCCACTGGGATTCAAAAAGCCAAATAGTCGTACTTAGTCTCTACACATTGGGTGCCTTTAGTTATATCTAAGAATTCCAAAGAATGCCATAATTGGAAATTATGCGATCATCTTCCATCCCACCATGCAGTGCGTATTTTGTTGTCACCGCCACCACCCAAGTCCATATTTCTCACTGTAATTGCCTGGCTTACTTCTGGCCCAGCTAGCTACGCACTGGTGATTATATAATGTTTTTAAGTCAGTTTTAGTGGTAAGACAGAAATGAAGTTTTGCCTCGCCAAATCATTAGCTCTTGGATGAAGAGAAGATGTAATCCCACAGGGATAGTCTTAGATCCTCTCAAACCCCACAAGAAACAACATGACTCTGAGCAATGTTTTCGCAGTTTTCAAAAAGAGGCCCTTAAAGTGGAACTGGTGAAGTGCCATGTGATAAAATTAGAGGTTTGACTGTAATTTGCCAGGTTGCAACAAGTAACAGAGAGCTTTCAAGTTTAGCCATAACCTCAAATGAAACATATACACCCAGGAAGCTGGTTAAACTCTACTTATGTTTTCTCCCCCCACGTGTTTACAGGTGAATTGGGAGCAACTGTGGCACCAGGACAGAAATGTTACTGCTAAAGATGTTAAAGGTGAGGAGCGGGGGGTGATGGAGAAAACTCTGATCACAAGGAAGACTAAAATTTAGGTAAAGAATGACAGGAAATTGTTATTTTATTAATTAGCTTTTTCTTCTTAGATACTTCCTCAGGACAGAGGATGACTATATTGTTAATCAGATAATGGAACAGTTCCAACTACAAGCTCACATAATTGCTTAGGATTAAATACCAACTTTGTAAGCAAAGATTCAACCTACCGAAAAGTCTGATCTGTAACAGAACATGAAAATCTCCAACACCTTTATCCTTATGTAATTTTATATTCTATATTTTTAAATATTGTTTGAATATGAAATAAGTTTTAGTATTTTCTTTTATCACTTTGAAACAGATATTGTGTGCAATTCCATCCATTAAATGTTTCCTAACTGCATAATCTTCTGATAATTGATGAACAAATGTCTTTATTAAAATCTTCATTTTGTCACAAGTAAGCAAGCTAACATCAAAATAAAAAAATTTTCTCTTTGAGACTTGCCTTGAGGTTTTTGGGCTGTGACTTTCCCGACCAATGACGACGCATTGGTTAACTTTTTTCCTATTTGCTGAATGCATGGTACAGAGCTGAGATTCTGAAGGTGACCGGGACTGGAATCAGAATTACTTCTGACTTGCAGTTGAGTCCCAGAGTAACCTGCAACAGAAAAATTATATTCACTTCAACGACATACTTTAAACACAAATACTTTCACACAGAATCAGTAGAAACACATAGCAACCCTACGACCATTTGGCACATCAATGCACCTCCCAATCCTTTTGGAAAGAGCAATTCAATTAATCCTGGTCATCTCCTTTCCTGTATGCTGCAAATGTTTCAATATCTAGTGTTTATCCATTTTTTTGTTTTGTTAAAGTTAGGATTGAATTTACTTCCACCACCTTTTCAGGCAGGACATTACAGAGGAAGAAAAAAAGCACTACATAAAAAATGTACATATTTGGTTCTTCTGTCACTCTGTCAGCCGTCAACATTTTTAATAGCATGAACTTTTTCTCCTTATTTATTCTTTCTAATCCCTTACCAAACACTGTTAACAGATCTCCCCTTAAACTTTCTTCATTTTTAAAAAGAAGTTTTCAAGTTTTTCCACATCACTGAAGCCTTTTTTCTTCCCTGGTTCCATGCCAACAAATTTTCCAAATCTTCTCCAAGCCCTTAAAACCTTCCAAAGGTACGGTGCCCAGAAGTCAACAGCTGAGATCCAGTCAGTGTGTTATAAAGCTGGAGTTCAACATGCTTTTGCACTCTATAACCAATGTTTAAAACCAAGGAACACAAGACCTTTCTCAATTTGTCCTTCCACCTTCAAAGACCTGTACGCTACTCACACCCATGCAGGTCTGTTTTCCCCTTACACCCCTTTAAAATTGCCTTTCCTCATTCTTCCAAATCAATATTAATTACAGGACACAGAGTTAAACTTCATCAGCATATGCCTGCCCATTTTGTCAATCTGTCCATCTACCTGAACTTTGTTTATTAAATTTGAGTTTCTTGTCATCTGCAGTCTTAAAAATTAAGCCCTTCATACCAAATCCAGGCAGTAATTAGCTCCTTGATCTCCTTGCCATTCTTCTCAAACCAGTCCCATTTCTTCTTCGTACAGAGTTCAACACAGTGGAGTTCAGAACAGCCCATAAATTTGGGGCACTCTGTGACTCCTGTGGGTGGGAGTCAACAGGTTGTCTGTGGGGCACGGAAAAGAATTCTCTGTGGGTTCTTGAGAATTTTGACATTGGTTTTCTTAAGCATTTTTTTTGCTAATACTAATATTTTGGAGCCAGTTTGATGGAGGGATAATGGAGCGAATTAGGTAGTGATCAGAAACAGCAGTCATCAGTACACTCATGGCACAAGTACAGGAGACTGCTCTGCAGCCCCTCATTTGAGCAATGACATAATCTAAAAGATGTATGGCCAAACCCAGCTCAAATGCCATCTGTAGATTCACCAATGATACCGCTGTTGTTGGTAGAATCTCAGATGGAGATGAGGAGTGTACAGGAGTGAGATGGATCAGCTGGTTGAGCGGTGTCACACAACAACCTCGCACTCAACATCAGCAAGACCAAGGAAATGATCATGGACTTTAGGAAGGGGAAATCAAGAGAACACACACCAGTCCTCATTGAGGGGTCAGTGGTGGAAAGGGTGAGCAGCTTCAAGTTCCTGGTCGTCAGCATCTCAGAGGATCTGTCCTGGGCCCAACACATTGATGCAATCATGAAGATGGCACACCAGCAGCTCTACTTCGTTAGGAGTCTGAGATTTGCTATGTCATTAAAGACTCTTACAAATTTCTATAGATGTACGGTGGAGAGCATTCTGACTAATTGCATCACAGCCTGGTATGGAGCCTCCAATGCACGGGATTGTAAGAGGCTGCAGAGGGTTGTAGACTCAGCCAGCTCCATTACAAGCACAACTCTCCCCACCATTGAGGACATCTTCAAGAGGCAGTATCTCAAGGCAGCGGCATCCATCATTAAGGACCCTCATCATCCTGGATATGCCTTCTTCTTGTTACTACCATCAGGGAGGAGGAACACGAGCCCCAAAGACCCACACTCAATGATTCAGGAACAGCTTCTTCCCCTCTGCCATCAGATTTCTGAATGGTTCATGAACTACCTCGTTACTCCTTTTTATTTTGCACTATTTATTTAGTTTTGTAATTTATAGATTTTTATGTCTTTGCACTATACTGCTGCCACAAAACAACAACTTTCACGTCATACGTCAGTGATAATAAATCTGATTCTGAATTGGGGTGTTGCCCTGAGGTCTTGTGCAGGTCCATCTCACAAGATCATCCTCCAAATAACATGTCAGAAGGTTACAGTGGCTTAACTTGTAGAGTTGCTGCCTCACAGCTCCAATGACCCAGGTTCAATCCTGACCTTCAGTGCTATCTGTCCTGAAGAAGCTCAGTCCTGAAGAAGGGTCCTGACCCAAAATATTGACCACCTGCTTTTCTCCACGGATGTTGCCTGGCCTGCTGAGTCCCTCCAGTATCATAGTGTTTTTCATCTAGATTCCAGCATCTGCAGTCCTTTGTTTCTCTAGTGCTACCTGTGTGGATTTTGCATGCTCTCCTGTGACTGCATGGGTTTCCTCAGGGTGCTCTGGTTTCCATCTACATCCCAAAGACGTGTAGTTTGGAAAGTTAATAGGCCATTGCAAGTTGCACCTATTGCATAGGTGAGTGGTACAATCAGAAGTAGGTGGATAGTGGGAAAGGTTGGTGGGAATGTAGAGAGAATTTTAAAAAATGAGATTATGTAGTTGGGTGCTCACTAGCCAGCACCAGCTCAGTGAGCTGAAGTATTGGTATATTATTGTCACTTACAGTGGAAAAACTTGTCTTGCATACCGATTGTACAGGTCAATTCATTACATAGTGCAGTTACATTTAGTACAGAGTGCATTGAGGTAGTACAGGTAAAAACAATAACAGTACAGAGTAAAGTGTCACAACTACAGAGGAAGTGTAGTGCAGGTAGACAATAAGGTGCAAGGTCACAACAAGGTAGATTGTGAGGTCTGAGTCCATCTCATCGTATAAGGGAACCATTCAATTGTCTTATCACAATAGAAGTTGTCCTTGAGCCTAGTGGTATGTGCCCTCAGGCTCCTGTATCTTCTGCCTGATGGGAGAGGAGAGAAGAGAGAATGACCCGGGTGGGTGGGGTCTTTGATTATGCTGGCTGCTTCACCAAGGCAGCGAGAGGTAAAAACAGAGTCCAAGGAGGGGAGGTTTGTTTCCTTGACATGCTGGGCTGTGTCCACACGTCTCTGCAGTTTCTTGCTGTCCTGGGCAGAGCAGTTGCCATACCAAGTGCTGCACAATTCTGTGACTCTATGACAATGTTGGAATTAGCCTCCTCTAATCTTCCTTACAAATGACGGCTTGCCAGAGGCTTGACTGTTTTCCTATCCTGAGGTTGAATAATCACCCAGGAGGATCAATGCCTCACTCTGGAAATCAGGGGTTTTTCCAAGGTCAGAGTAGAATTCCTCCTTGTTAAGGAGCCTATATTGTTTAAAAGGCCAATAGCCAAGAAACAAGAGATGCTTGAACCAAAAGTAATAAAATAATCATAGGTGACTTTAAATCTTCATAAAGACTGATCAAGTCAAAATTTGAAAAGTTATTTGAAAGAAAAGTTCATAGAGTGCATTCAGGACAATTTCCTGAAACAATAAATAATGGAAGTTATGGCAATTTTAGATCCCTTCTTCTCTAATGAGGCAGAGTTAATTGGGATCATTATAGTTAGCGATTCTATATGGAAAAGTATTCAAAATGATGGAATTCAAAAGTGATGCAATTAAATTGAAAACTAGAGGCTCCAGCTTAAATAAAGTCACTTACAAAGCTACAAGGAAGGAAGTTGGCCAAGCTAGATTGGAAAATCATAGAATCATAGAAACATACATCATGGAAACAGGGTAATCTGCTAAATTTGTCCGTGTCATCCACTGGACAAGTTTCTATATTAACCGCATCACCCAGCACTTGGTCCATAGCCTTCTATGCCTAAGCAATTAAGTGTTCACGTACCCTGTCAGCAACCCAGCTTCACCCATTCTCTCACAGGCAGTACATTCCAGGTTGTTACCAACCTCTGGGTGAAGAAGTTTCCCCCTGATATCCCATCTGAATCTCTTTTCCCCCTTACCCTAAACCTATGTCCTCTAGTTTTATCTTCCTCTGATATGGGGGAAAATTTCCTGCAACCTACCTTTGCTATACCCCTCAATTTTATATACCTCAATCATGTCCCCCTCTCAACCTCCTCTGCTCCAGGGAGAAAAGACCTAGCTTGTGTAGTCCTTCCTCATAACTGAACTGCTCCATCGCAGCAACATCCTGGGG
This sequence comes from Pristis pectinata, assembly GCF_009764475.1. NCBI lineage: Eukaryota > Metazoa > Chordata > Chondrichthyes > Rhinopristiformes > Pristidae > Pristis > Pristis pectinata. The sequence continues at coordinate 22,741,706 of NC_067410.1, forward strand.
AATCTCCTCTGCACCCTGTCCAATGCTATCACATCCTTCCTATACCTTGGTGACCAGAACTGCACAGAGTACTCCAGCCAAGGCCTGACCAAGGTTTTATAAAGTTGGAGCATAAACTCCTTATTTCTGTATTCAATGCCTTGACTAATGTAGGCTAGTAATATGGTATGCCTTCCTAACCATGTTGTCCACCTGCACTGCCACCTTCAAGGGTCAGTGGTCTTGCACTCCGATGTCCCTCTGTTCCTCAATACTCCCTCAGACCCTACCATTCATGGTGCATGTCCTAGCCTCATTACTGCTCCCAAAATGCATCACCTCACATTTAGATTAAAGGATACAGCAAGATTTAGATCACTTACAGATATGGGCAGAGAAATGGCAGATGGAGTTTAATTTAGGCAAGTATGAGTTGTTGCATTTTGGGAGGTCAAATGCAAGGTGAGAGTAGACAGTTAATGTCAGGACCCTTAACAGCATTGATGTATAAAGGGATCTTGGGGTCCAAGTCCATAGCTCCTTGAAAGTGGCAACACATAGAGAGAGCGGTGAAGGTGGTGTATGGCATGCTTGTCTTCATCAGTGAGGACATTGAGTACAAGTGTCAGGAAGTCACGTTGGAGGTGTATAAAGCTTTGATTAGGCTGCATTTGGGAGTAGTGTGTGCAGTTCTCATTCCCCATTACAGGAAGGATGTGAAGGCTTTGGAGAGAGTACAGAAGAGGTTTACCAGGATGTTACCTGGATTAGAGGGTATTGGCTATAAAGGAGAGGTTGGACAAACTTGGATTGTTTTCTCTGGAGCGTCAGACACTGAGGGGAGTCCTGATGGATGTTTATAAAATTATGAGAGGAATAGATAGGGAAGATAGTCAGAATCTTTTTCCCAACTTCGAAATGTCAAATACTAGAGGGCATAGCTTTAAGGTGAGAGGGGGAAACTTTAAAGGAGATGTGTGGGGCAATTTTTTATATATATAAAAACATAGAGAATGGTAGGTGCCTGGAATGTGCTGCCAAAGGCAATGATGGAAGCAGATATGATAGTGATGTTTAAGAGGCTTGTAGATAGGCACATGAATATGCAGGGAATGGAGGGATATGGATCATGTGCAGGCAGAAGGGATTAGTTTAATTTGGCATCATGTTTGGCACAGACATCAAAGGCCGAAGGGCCTGTTCCATGTTCTGAACTCCATCTGCCATTTTTCAACCCATTTCACCAAAATATCAACATCTCTCTGCAGCCTAAGACTGCCTTCCACACTATCAACAATTCTGCAAACCTTCAGATCATTTGCGAACTTACTGATCTTGCCTCTCATATCCACATTCAAGTCATTCATGTATATCACAAATAATGTTCCCAGCACCAATCTTTGTGGCTCACCACTAGTCATAGCCACCCAATCACAAAAACAACCCTCTACCATCACCCTGTCTCCTATTGCCAAGCCAATTTGGATCCACTTTGCCAACCTGCCCTGGATCTCATGGGCCCTAATCTTTTGAACTGGTCTCCCATGTGGGACCTTGTCAAAGGCTTCACTAAAGTCTACGTAAATCACATCTACTGCCCTGCCCTCATCAATATGCTTTGTTACCTTTTCAAAGAATTCAATCAAATTGGTCAGACAAGATCTGTCCCTGAGAAAGCCATGTTGGCTATCTCTGATTAGTCCCTGCTTTTCTAGGTGATCATTAGTCTTCTCCCTCAGAACTCCACCCCCCCCCCATCCCCCCACCCCCCAATCTTCCATACCACTGATGTTAGGCTCACAGGTCTGTGGTTACCAGGTTTTTCCCTGTTGTCTTGCTTGAAAAGTGGGACCATGTTCGCTGTCCTCTGGTACCTCACTTGTGTCTCAGCCAGAGCCCAGCAATCTCTACCCTTGCCTTCTGCAGCAGCCTGGGATAAATCCCATCCAGTCCTGGGGATTTAGCCACCTTTAAGCCTGCCAAGATATTGAGTACCTTCTCTCTATTTATGGAGACCTGCATTAGACTTTCACCTACCCCTTCACTGAATTCTCCAACTACAAAGTCTGTTTTCTTTGTGAATATTAGTGAAGAGCATTTATTTAGGACCTCACCTATACCTGGTTCCACGCAGAATGGTTTACAGGGTTTTCAGATAGGTAATAGCAAACATTTGAACAAATTTTCCATAATTTTTAAACAAATATGCAGAAATTAAGCTCCAAGGGAAAAATGATCCATTAATGGTTAACTAAAAAGCTTAAGTAATAGATTAAAAACTCATTTGCCAAGAAAACTTTAAGTAAACTCAAAAGGATCACTGACAAAGTGATAAATAGATAAAAGTCAGAAATATGAGGGTAACCAGCAAGAAATAAAACAAAGGGCTTCTGAAATCCTTGCACCTTATTATCTACCTGCACTGCACTATGTAGCTGCCACACTCTATTCTACATTCTGTTATTGTTTCACCCTGTACTACCTCAATGCACTGTGTAATAAATTGATCTGTATGAATGGTATACAAGTTTTTCACTGCACCTTGGTACACGTGACAATAATAAACCAATTCCAATACATATGTACAAGTAGCTGAATTAAATGTGGTTTTCTTAGGGGCAAACACAGGAGAAATTATAAGGGGGAAATAAGGAAATGGCTAAGACGTAAACCAAATATTTTGAATCTGCCTTCGGTATGCAAAAGAAACACATTAGACATACCAGAAGTAATCATAATTGAAGAAATTACTATGAAAGAGAAAGTACAAGATTTCTAAATGAAATGACAGCAGAGATTATGAACATCTTACTATTGATCTTCCAAAATTCCCAGGAATCTGCAATTGTCTGCATGAATTAGAAGGCAGCAAATATAACATCCATCATTCCAAAAAAAGGCAACAAGATAAACAGAATCTGTAGATCAGCTAGTTTGGCATGAATTTTCAGAAAAAGTGGATTCATTAGTGTTTTTCTGACATGTCCTTGATAAAGACAACAGAGACAAGATGTTTTTATAAAGTAAATGTTTTACAAATCTGAGATTTTTAGGATATGGGATATATGAGCAGCACGGTGGCTCAGCTAGTTAGCTGCTGCCCTACAACTCCAGTAACCCAGGTTCAATGCTGACCTCCAGTGCAGAGTTTGTACATTCTTCCTGTGACCACATGGGTTTCCTCCAAGTGCTCAGCTTTCCTTCCACATCCCCAAAACACTCAGGTTGGCAGGCTAAGTGGCCAGTGGAAACTGCCCCTAGTGTGTTGGTGAATGGTAGAATTTGCAGCCGTTGGGGGTGGTGGTTGGGGGTGGGGGGGGGGGGGGCGGAGAAGAAAACAGGTTAAGGAAGGCTTAATTGTAAACATAGATGCTTGATGGTTATTGTGGACTTGGTGGGCTGAAAGGTGTGGTTCCATGCTGTATCTATGACTCTAAACCAGCAGTGTACATAAGGAAAAACCAGATGTAGAATATCTGGATTTTCAAAAGACATCTGATATGGTTCTGCACCAAAATTAAGGGCTCATGAGGTTGGAAACAACATTTTAGCATGAAGACCATAAAAGAATAGAAAAAAGACTGGAAATAAAGATCTTAGGGTACAGAATCAGTATTAGGTCCTCAGCTATTTTTCATCTACATCAATAACTTACAGGAAAGGACAGATTGTAATATTAGCTGAAGCTACCAAATCAGATTCACAAATTAACAGTAACGAAATATCAAACAAAGGGATATTAGCAGATTAAGCGAGTGGGAAACAAGTGAGAAATAGGACAAGACAAGATAGCCTCATTAGTCACATGTACATCAAAACACACAAATGGTGAATATGTGGGAAAATCTGAGGTTATTCATTTTGGTAGATGCAATAGAAATGATATGGTGACCTCTACATCACACTTGGTGTATTTAAGCATATGCATTCCAAACCCCCAATCTTAGTCTATCTCACATTTTCCATTTTGATTGCTAATTTCCAATTACATGGTAGTGTAGCAGTTAGCGTGATGCTATTACAGCGCCAGCGACTCGGGTTCAATTCCCGCCCACTGTCTGTAAGGAGTTTGTATGTTCTCCCCATGTCTGCGTGGGTTTCCTCAGGTGCTTCAGTTTCTTCCTTCATTCCAAAGATGTACAGATTAGGAGCTGTAGGCATACCATGGTTGGTGCTGGAAGAGTGGCGACACTTGCAGGCTGCCCCCAGCACACTCTCAGTAATGCAAAAAAGATGCATTTCAATGTCTCTTTCGATGTACATGTGACTAATAAATAAATAAATATTTTATCTTATCTAATCCAATATTAGCAGTAAAAATGGGAAAATTACACTGGTTTAATATCCCATATCACAACTGCAAATTGACAATTTCAAAAATACTGGTTAATATAAATGGAAGTGATTATAGAAAACCATGGATGCAATAGAGGCTTTGTTATGAATCAAGAGTAAATGCTTGAACACAAATGTCTATTGGGAAATTATCTTGTTAAGATTTAAAATCTATCTTATTGAAAGACTTAGGTTACAGGTTAAGCACACCTTTTTTTATTTTTTATATTCATCCAGTGTAGTTGACTAGGTATCCCTGTTGCTGCAGATGAAATGTATTTGCTGAAGTTCATCTTTTTAAAAATTCATTCATTGTACAGGTCATTTTCTTAATATGAATTGATTGCTGTCAACATGGTGGGCCCCCATGTCTACCAGTGAAATAAAAGTGTCAAAATAATGCAGGTGTACTCTACAGTTGGGGCAAAGAGAGCCAGAACCGGAGAAATATCTAGAAGGTAACGCAATCCCAAAGCAACATGGACAGAAGTAGCACTAAACTCATTACTTCTCAATCAGTCAAAATCACTTAAAAACATGACAGAACTAGGCTTCTTCTGAACATATTTGCAATTAAAACATCTCAGAACTTGCATCACCAGATCCTCTACTGACAGTATAAATGCCCACATAGCTCACTTTGTGCATGTGCAGAGCTTTGGTCTATACATTTCTTTGGATTTGCAGAGTCCTAGAAAGAGATAAGTGCAAAATATTTCCGTTATTATGGAGATAGTTGGGTGATATGCTGGCTCAGAATTTTGTACATTTTCAGCCCATGCCATACCTAATCTGACACTGGTCAAACACCAATCATAATTTAAGTAAATTTTGATGGCAGCACAAATATGCAAATGTGCTGTAGTAACCATATTTGCATTATAATGATTGTTGTATAAAGAAAAAAAATGAACATGCATTCTACTAAGATCCATTTTCTCAGGTTAATCAGATCTCCTTGTAGTTTAAGCTACAACAAATAAAAAACTCAGACGATTGGCTAGAAGTGGCAAGTAAGACTTTTTAAGCATGTACCCTTTATCAAATGTCTGATGGAGACAATGCACTGAAAACATCACATCTGAAGACATCTCTGACCAGCTCTTCTACACGCATTTCATGTTGCCATCATTTGAACATTTCATTTAACAAAAAAAACATGCTAATTATGAAGTTGATATTGTTTGAAATCTTACAAACACAGACTATCCCATTTTGTTTTCATATATGCACTTCAAACAATTGATTTCTAAGAAAGAGTGTCCTTTTCAGCAAATGCAACATACAAATTAAACCCAGGAAAAAGATAAAGAAATGAACTGTTCACTTTACATCCCTTTCCTCATTTAAGACCTTCTCTAAACCCAATTTGCCATTTTTAGTCACCTCCCTGCATGCATTAGCTCATACAGCAACTACTTATACTAATATAACATTTTATATTTGTTAAATGTCAGATAGGTTCTAACAAAGTCATCTCAAAAACTATCCAAATAAGAAGTTCCCTTAATCTTCTTAGATTACTACACAGGAAAATAAAATAGTGGATCTGAAAAAAAAGAGTGGCTACAAACACTCACCAGGTTAGCCAGCATCTTTGGCAAGAGAGAAAGAAACAGCGTCTGATCCAACATGTCAATATCTGATCCATAAAGTTAATTGTATTTCTCACCACAAATCCCATCCAACCCACTGCATTTTTACATCATTTTCTGTTGCCCAAGATTAATGCTTACATTTAATGACTGATTTTACAAAAATATTTAACATCTAGTTCAGGGAAAATGCCTTCACTGGAGGTATAAAATACATTTGCACTGTTTGCAATTAACTGTCAATTGAAATGTGATGCAACCATTATCAATAACTGATATATGCATAACTGTTTGTAAACTTAATATAATCTTAATATTACAGCTGCAACTTGCTCATTAGAATGAATAGACTGACCGGAATATTGACCAGTAACAAGTCAGGCAGAGTAGACAGGTCCTTAAAGTGGTCTATGAACTTGGGTTCTCACAATCTAAATTTATAAGCGGTCTGTGACAATGAAACTGCTGCAGTGAACATAAGGCAAATGACCATACTACAAATTTGTCAGGCTGTTGTAAATAGCAAGCACTAGTACATTTTCTGAGAAATAAAAAACATCTTGGAAACTGATCTAACCTTGGCTTGGAAACATACTCGCATCAAACCATGTTCTTTAAATAAACTTAACACTAAAATGCTTTTCAAATTACATTAAGTATTTCATATAGAGTAACACATTGACATGAAGTCTTCAATTGCTTTGCAAGGTGTAATGATAGTATCAACCTGAAGGATTTTTTTTTAAATGAATTTATCTCACTGAATTAGAGAAGCAATGCAATTTATAGTTCCTGAAGCCAAGGCAATCTTGAATAGTTTAAACTTTGCAGTACAAATTAACAGGGAAGGTGCAAACAGATTCTGGAAATTCCAAGGCTGGAACTTACAGAACCAAATGATGCCTACAGTGCACCATAGCAAACATATTTAACTTTAGCATGTGGTTAATGCAGTTTCCTGACTTGAAATAAATGTGAAAGCACAAAAAAGTCCTAATAATACAGCTCCCCTGAAGGCAACATATCAAAATTTAAACTTAAAGTAACTTTATCACATTTATAGCAAACTCATAGCAACTTAAGTACACATAGCAGTTCTTAGTATGGATAGAAAAATCACTTTAATACAATCCACTGAGGCATTGGCAAAAATGGATACTGATATAATGTTAGGAAGATTAATAAAAATTGGTGAAATAGCTGGTTTTGAGAAAGGCCTTGAAGGATGAAAGGAACATAGGAAAGAGAAATAAGCAGAAATAATTGACTTAGTTCCTGTGCGATTCAGAGCATAGTCATCATCAGGTATGGTGGGAATAGAGATGTCATGGCTTTATTATGCCTCCAACATCAAAAAAAGACAACTAATGTTCAGAATCAAGATTCTTATATAAACAACAATGCCTGCTGAAAATAAACCAAAGAATTCCTTCATGAAGGGAAATGAATAAAATTATAGAATCTACAAAGAAAACGCATATAATGAACACTGGAATCAAAACTTGTACTGTACAGGTCATCCCTGGGTTAAGAACACCTCAGCTTATGGACACCCCTACCTTTGAATTACCTTTAGTGTGTAGGTGCAAGGTAGAATCTGGCAGATGTTGATGAGAATGTGGGGAGAGTAAAAAAAATGGGATTAACGTAGGATTAGTGCAAAATGGGTAGTTGATCATTGGCCAGACTTGGTCAGCTGTTTCAGTGCTGTCTCTCTCTGTGACTCTTTGCAGAATGTGCAACAGAGATTTACAAACTAATTCCAGGAATTAAGGATTTTTAGTTTTACAGATAGACTAGCAAACTGGAATTGTTCTCCCTGGAGATTGCAAGGGGATAAAGGTATCAAACAAATAGAGAGCAACCCATTTCCCTTGATTAAATGGTCTGGAACTTGTGGACATAGAATGAATAGAACCAAAAGTGTCATAAGGAATCTTCTTCTTCAACCACAGCGAGTGGATAGAGCCTAGAATATATTTCCTGTAGTGGTGTGGCCAATTCAAATATAATGTTCAAAAAGGAATAAGGTAAATATCTGAAAGGAATAAGGTAAATATCTGAAAGGAAAGAATTGGAAGGTGCCCAAGTCGGGGGAAGGAGGCTGGGAACAGTTAGATTGTTCTTGCATAGATTGCTGGACAGTTACTTGGATAGGAAAGACATAGAGGGGTGCAGCCCTAATGCAGGCAAATGGGATGAGTGTAGATGGAGGTAATGGACGAGGTGGGCCAAAAGGACCCATTTCTGTGCTGTACCATTCCATATTTCTATGATTCCACTGGTCGATCCAGGTTATAGGGTTCTGTTCCTGTGGACTGAAGATGCCTGCAGCCCCATAGAAGCTGGCAAATCCATACTGCCGGTCCCCCAAATGCTCGTTTGTATGTACGGGCCTTACATAAATTGGCATTTGTAAGCTGGGGAGGATCTGTATAGAGCCAGCATAGTCTGGCAGGGCCAGATGGCCTCCATCCTTGTTGTAACCATTCAATGAGGTGCATTTGTAACTAGCAGCACATTCAATACCTGTAACATAATAAAATACCCCAGGACACTTTACAGGGTTATCATCTTACTAAATTTCAAAACCAATCACAAAGGGAGATTTTGAGGAAATTGAACAAAAACCTGGGCAAAGTGATTGACTTTCAGGAATGTCTTAAATGAAGAAAGAGACCAAGTCACATGGACATGTTTAGGAAGGGGATTCCAGGTGCCACCAATGATGGAGCCTTTTTTTTTTAAAAAGGCCAGGATTTGAAGAGCTCAGTTATTTTGAGAGGGCAAATAAGGTAGAGGAATTTTAAAACTGGTCCGCAAGGAGGGGGATGGATGAACTGGATAAGGTGAATTAGGAGCAACTTGGGTATCCAAGATGAATTAGGATATTGGCAGAGTATTGATGATTAAATTTAAAGAGGGTGGAAACTGGGAAACTAGCTGAAGTTTCTCAAATAATCAAGACCAGAGTTAACAAAAGGTATATTGAGACTTTCAGCATTTGGTCAGCTAAGGGAGGATGGAACTGGAAGATGTTACATTGGTGGAAATTACTTAGTGACTGTAAAGGTTGCTGCCATTTTATTATATTTGGCTTTAATGAAAATTTGAACAAGATGCACCTCATATTTGATTCTAGCAAAAAAATAGTAAACAGAATTTATTTTTGACATTTCATAATCGGGAATTGTGTTGAATAGTGTGCCTGCCCAGAAGAAAGACCAAGAATATCAGTTTCATCTTTAGAGCTCGACTTGTACATTGGCTCAGTTTGCAGCAAAGCCTTCTTTAAATCAGCACTTATGCTGCTTATGTCCTGAGCAGGAATTGAAAGATTACATTACAAAGCAAGCTTTTGTGAGTTGGCTTCTTCTTAGGCAGTCCCTCGGAATCGAGGTTGACTTACTACCACTCTTGTTTTGTAAGTCTAAGGTGGCTAATGAAGAAAATCTAGGAACCACGTCTCTTCCACAGTCAGGCAGGTGGTCTGCTGCTCAGAAGATTCTGGGGTCAAGATCTACTCCAAAACTTGAGCATAAAAATCCAAGCTGATTCTGAGGAAGTGCTGCAGTGATGGAAGTCCTAGCTTTCAACGAGACCGACATCTGGTCTGCTCTCTCAAGAGAACATAAAAATCTCCCCACTACCATCTTATGAGGTGTTCTTACCAGTTCCTATATCTCATTTAGCAGCACTAAAAAAAGTATTGTGTCACCTGTTTGTGGGGGTATTGAGTGTACAAATTAGCTACTGCATTTCCTACATTACCACCTTGACAGTAAAGCATCTTCGTTTATTCTATATTAGTGACTTTTTATCTTGTGAAGATTTGCTCAATGAAAACAGAAATCCATCCAGGTAATGAAAATCAAACTGCATTGAATTCAGATGTGTGTATAATTTTATGGATGCAAGTCATTTATCCAATTTAATTGTGCTGAAACACTAAGAAAAATATAAGAAAGATAAATGTATAACTAGCTTACTAGACCTGTTATAGAATGAAGAATCCAACACAAAGGATCCAACTATCAGTAATTCAAATTATGCAATTTAGCCAGAACTGCACAAATTACAATAAGAAAATAACTCAGATGAAGCAAACTTTAAAAGACTGTATTTCCAAAAAATATTTTACACATTTCAGTAAAAAGAGAGACACAAGAGACTGCAGTCGCTGGAATCTGGAGCAAAAAAAACAAACTGCTGGAGGAAGTCAGTGGGTCAAGCAGAATCTGTGGAGGCAAAAGGATGATTAACATATTGGGTCAAGACCCTGTGTCAGGACAAAAGAAAAGGCATGTTATGGGGCATCATGTATAATATAGAGAAAACTAGGACGAAACAAGAAAGCCGGTTCAAGCACAAACATACATCCTGCTTACACTGAAGTAATCACTTTGTAATATGCACCAAGGATTAAGACTAGTTCTGAATATAAATTTTAGCAACAAATTAGAGGCTCTATGATGTTTGCCATTAATACACACAGGTTCTCCCCAGCTTATGAATGCCTGACTTATGTACCTACAAATGAGCATTAGGGAGACGAGCAGTGTGGATTTGCCTGCTGCTCCGGGGCTGCAGGCATCTTCTGCCATGGGGTCGCACTTCCCACTTACGGGTTACAAGCAGTCCACAGGAACGGAACCCTACCGTAACCAAGGAGGACTTGTAGTACAAAACTGCAAAGCACCAGGAGATCATAGGAATGCACCTTAGAAACAAGTGACCATCATTGCTTGTTCAAATCCTAACTATCTTGGGCAAGTGGAAAATATTTACACTACTGTGGCACAGCCAAGGTTTGCAGAGAACTCCTATGCAGTCTTATGCTCTGCAACACTAAATACTGCTTTGTAATCATCACTTTTCAGCTATATCATTTCTGATCACTGAAACATACAAAATTCTTGTATAGCTCAACTTCTTACTGAGCCAAAGAGTGCCTGCTCACTATTTCTTCACTCGTTAATAAAGATTTTCATCATCTCTGAGCACAGGTTGAATCAAAATTACATGAACACAAACAGGTTTAAGCACTTGTCTAGAAACTGGTCACAAACTCAAAACAAAGGGTCAGCCACTCAGAAGAGAGGGAAGTGAATCTTTGGCATTTCTACCCAAGAGAGCTGTGGAGGCAGTCATTCAAAACATTGAAATCAAAGACTGGTAGTCTTTTAGATATTAAAGGGAATCAAGTGACATGGGGCTGCTACAGAAAAGTAGCACTGAGGTAAAACATCAGCCATGAACTTATGTAGTGATAGAGCAGGCAAGAGGGGCTGAATGGCCTCCTCCTATTTTATATGGTATGATGCTCATAGTGGTGAGATTGAAATGTAGAGTTCCAGTAATATATGGTCTGTAAACAATACAAATTGTTTCTCTTATAACACCTCAATGATAGATGTTCTTTGAAAACAAATTCAAAATAAACATATATGCATGAAAATAGCACCTTGAGTACAGATTTATCCTTGTGAAATGGTTATCTAACTTATAAGGCAACATCATCAATCTAGAACAGTGTGACTAAACATTTATAAACTACTGTAATCTGACACCAATAATAAGTTACGAATATATTGTCGTCACAGCTCTGCCTTTCAGAGGAGCAGGACCGAATTTCAGCACAATGTTATGAGGATGGTATGGCGAGCCAAGCTGCTCAAAAAATGTAGTATTCATTTCAGAGTTCAATCAGAAATATAGTTTGACCAAAAACACAGTTAGAAATATTATAAATAACTCAGAATAGACCTTTACAAGATACAAAGGTCAAATAAGTTCCAGCCAATTAGTTTCCATAGATTGAAGTATGAATAATAACCTTCAATCAGCTGCTCCTCCATCCTATATCTAACACCCACACACATCTAGTTAAAGCTAGGCTTGTCTTGTCTGTTTAGCTCTACTTCTTGCTGAACCAGAGTCCAATTGTGGGTTAGATTCTGCTCATTATTTCTTAATGCTATTCTCATGAATACAAAGTTGCAGCATCTCTGAACACAGAGCAAAGCAACATTACAAGAAATAAATAGGATCACTGCAGCTTTAGTTATCTGCAGCCCCTGGATATCAGTCAAAGGAATCCCAAGACATCCTTCTGCAGAAACATCCAGAATATTGGCAGCCAAAAAACATTCCAAAAATATGCTGATCTCAGAATTCCTTAAAACAACTGTTTTCCAGAGATTCTCCTCACTCTGACACCATTGTAACTTGCTAACATTCATTTCAACTCATCCACCCAGGAAATACCAGACTAACATGAACAGACTATGTTTTGTCAGAGCTAACAATCTTGAGAAACCATCTTTATTGCTCTGCACTCACAATAAACTAAAATCATTACAACCATCAAAAAAATTGCCCACCACTAACTTAGATCACAAGCCAAACAAAAGTAATCCAATTTTGATTACTGCACCATTATTATACAATCATATATTTTAAGAGCACAAGCAAAATAAAAAGCAGAACTAACTTCGTTCAGTTAAAAACTTCACCAAGTACTTTGATGCACCACTAAAGCAGCATTTCCCCTCCTAGAATTAAACTGTGCCTCCTTATAAATATCCAATAATTTAAAAAACTCATCTGACAAAGTGCATTCACACTTTGCAAGTTTAGTGTTTGTGTTAACCCAAGAATGCCAGGTGGCTATTTCTTCAGGCTGGAGTCCAAGACCCAAGTGGCCTGGTCTCAGGATAAGGAACATTTAAATATTTAAAGACAGACAAAGGAGGTAGTTCTTCACCAAGAGAGGGAAGGGTTGTGAATATTCCACCACTGAATATATTCAAAACCAAGACATTGGACAGTAAGGAAATCAAGAGATGTAGGGATTAAGTGGAAAAGAGGACTTTAGGCACAGAATAAACCATGATATTAAGTGGCAGAACAGGCTCATGGAACAACATTTCTCATATTTCTTTTGTCTTGAACAGCAATAAATTTGCAATGGAAATCAGGTGCAAAGGCCCAAACCGACTCAAAAATCCAGTGCAAAGGTAAACACTCGCACAATTTCTCTTTACTTTCCAGAATCAGGTATGATTAGACTTTTGGCATTTCAGGAGTCTGACAAAGTTAATCATGTGTCTTCTTGTAAGTCAAATTGAGTGAAGGTAGCAGGTTACCTTTCCTGAATGATATTAAACAAAGATTTTCTTTATATAGAAGAGGCTGAAAGATGTTCAAGAATCAGATATAACACAAACCATGTTTAGTTATGCTTGTGCACCAGTAAAAGAGCAATACATAGGTAGTTGCAAGGATGAAAGGACTGAATTTCTGTATTGGCATGATTTGATCTGGAAATGATTGTCTTGATAATTTACTCGAGATTAAATTGATTTTCACAGTGGAAAAAAACCTACACTCTGTCTTTGAATTTTTAAGCACTAGCTTTGCCACCCACTGCTGCCTCCAGTTTACTCATGTCAAACATTACTGCATTTTTCCTTCTGCACCAAACCTACCTGTTATTCAAGGTATATCCTATTCCAGGGAATCAGGCAACTCCCAATTCCTTTCATCAATGGCCACTTTCTAAAATCCCTTCCCTTGCCCTTGATTTCAAGTGTTCTGATATTTCATCTGCCACCCTAGCTCCTCCCTCAATTGATTACAATTCCATCATGACTGATTCCTCTCAGGCAAGCAGCTGGCTTCATCATCCCCTCTGCACTGATTTCCGGGTTTTGATATTTTCATTGCATCTCATGATGAAAATTTAGTATTCAGGGCATGATCTAATGAGGGTGTGACTCAGCTTCAGCAGGGTGAACTCAGGCTAAACTCAACTGGTTTGGGATTAAGGCTGTGCAATGTATTGTGCTCCGTTAACTGCTGCTCAACCATAACTTAAACTCAGCAGTGTTATATCTGATAACATTTTTCAACCTTTCTCATCTACAGAACTCGGTCTTTCATATCATTCAGAATATGGAGCCTGCTAAATTTACTCAGTTTAGCTGATCAAAGACTTGTGATCAACTTTCCCCAGACTTTGAAATGCTGCAGGGGAACTTGGTCATCAGGTACTCCCAGGAGAATGTAGTCTTTTACCTGCAGCACCAAACTGAAAGACTTGCAAGTACGTGAGAAACTTACCTAATCCTTGTATTCCTCTAGCATTAAATTCTTCCCCCAACAAACCCATTCACTTCCAGACCCTGTGCTCCCCCCACCATGTAGCTGTATGGCACCCATATTCCAAGCCACTCCTCTGATGGCAGCCCACCCGCCTCTCTCCCCTACTTCTCTGACTAGTCTGATTCACCCACTAACTTGCTGTGTTCCAAACCCTAACACCACTTCCAGATACCCTATCCCTCAACCTGCATGCCTTCATCAGCTGAAGCATTGAGTATAGAAGCTGAGGCGTCGCGTTAGTTGTACAACTCATTGGTTAGGCTGCACTTGTAGTACTGTGTACAGTTCTGGTCACCATGCTATAGAAAGGATATGATTAATCTAGAAAGGGTGCAGAAAAGATTCACAGGAACGTTGTCTGGACTGGAGGGCTTGAGTTATAAAGAAAGATTGGATAGGCTGGGACTGTTTCTCCTGGAGCAAAGGAGGCTGAGAAGTAACCTTTTAGGGGTTTATAAAATTATGAGGGGTATAGACAGAATTGATAGTCACAATCTCTTTCTCCATGGTTGGGGAGTCTAAAACTAGAGGCCATAGGTTTAAAGTGAGAGGGCAAAGATTTAAAGGGGGTCTGAGGGACAAGTTTTTCCACACGGAGTGTGGAACTAGCTGCCAGAAGAGATGGTAGAGGCAGGTAGTTTACAACATTTAAAAGATAAATGCAGGCAAATGGGATTAGTATAATGGGCATATTGGTTGGCATGGATATGTTGGGCTGAAGGGCCTGTTTCCATGCTGGGTAACTCTATGAATCTAAAAAAACCTCAAACCAACCAACCTCCTGAGCCTGGCATCAGGAGAAAAGTACAGGGCAGCACATTTGTCTTCAATGAAAATTTGTCATCAGTAACTTGCGACCAAGACTCGCAACCAAATGAGTTGCTGTTCCAATGCCATTACCCCATTTCAGACACCTTGCATGGTGAAATGGATTTTCTGGATATGCGTTTGCCAGGTCTGTACGCTCAGGTTTTAGGGTCAAAGCATATAGGGAGAAATGGCAGAGGTGACATGATCACAGAGGGTGCTGCTACAGAAACTATCAGAACAACTTTTTCAACATATGGAGTTTTGGATGTCATAATATCTTGGGATTTTTTCTTGCACATTTAGGAAGAAAAGAGAGATCAAATTGCAGTGGAAAAGTGTGGATGATCTGTAATACATTACAATGAATAGTAAGCATGTCACTGAGGACGGTTCTAATAAATCTCCACAGAATCTTCATTCAATGCATATAACATTACTAGCTGCAATGAGTTCCTTGCACACTTTTAGGGCTGCAGCTGAAGCATTCAGTGTCTTCTCTTTTCATATGCTGATGAGTTCTGTATCATTTCCAGTATGTTCCCCCCCCCAACCAAAAAATAAAGTCTATAAACACCACACCCAGTTCGCTCAACCAGATGACACACATTCCACAATTTGAATGCCGCACTGAACTGCTTAAAAATTTCCTCTGATTAATGTTGTCTAAGTGGAAGACTCGTTTTGGAACAGCCCTCCTTTGTGGTTGCCATAGTGTTAAATGTTGGATGTTTGTTCTCAAGAAACTAATTTTAAGCAATTTTCCAAAGTAAGACTGCAATAACAATTTATCAAATTATCATGCACATTTTATTTTCTTTTTAAAATGAAAACATTTTACAACACAATTAGGCACTCAGAGCTGGCCTCCAAAACAAGACATCTTTATAGTTTGTCATAGGTCAGTGTTGAAGATGGGAAGAATACAAAAATGCAAGAAAATCCCTATTATGACAAAAACTAAGGCTACATGATCCTCAATATCCAGGCCCTGGTTTTTGCTAGAGGTTTTGAGGGAGCTTGTTCTGATTCCAAATATAGTCTTCATGTCAGACACGAGGTGGACTAGAGCAGGTCAAGGTTGTGGAGCAATTGATCACAATGGAGATCTCAGCTCCTAAGCCCTTCTGATATCCACCAATCAGCATGTCCTTTGGGATGAAATATCCTGAAAAGCAGAAGTAGACCCCACAGGACAAAGTCAGTGGAGTAGCCTTAACCCCTCAAGTACAGGTCAATGTTCTTGAACTTTTTTAAAAAAAAATTATCAGTTCATTTTGTAACAGGTTTATCCCAAGGGATGGGAAATCTATGCACCAATAGTAGTGCAGGCACCTGCCATATCCTTAACAATTACACCCTGCATACTCCAGCGGGGTCAACAATGCAGGGCACCAGGAGTCGTACTCACAGGTAACCACCCTAATTATGTTTCTCAGTAATTTTAGTGCAAGATCTTCTCCTCTCCACACCCATCAAGACTCTTAATTCCACTGAAAAAACTGAGATGTCTTGCCAGCCCAGGCTATGGTCCTAAACCCAGAGCCAACTATTAGAAACCTTGGAAAGATAGTGTGCAAACAAGGGCCCAACTATTTAGTGTCCCTCTTATTTTTCATCACCGACTCATGCCCGTTACATGGAAAACACTGACTGACACAGATGCTAGCCATCTTCTTACGTTCTCCATGGTGATTCTTCAAACGCAAACCCTGGATAATTCATATCATCAGACTATTCAGTTGCAGGGAACAATCACAGTTCAGCCCAGTTTAGTTTCAGCCTTGAATTCACGTACATGCAATTTTGCCAAAGGGAGAAAGCTCTTGAAATGTTTTGTTGCTTTAGATTTTAGAACAATGATCCTGTCAGAAGTAGTTCTATTGCTACTGTGATAGAGATCAGTACAAAACTTTCCAATTTAGCTCTCAAACTCAAAATATTGGATACTTTTCTCAAATACTTAACAATAAAGCAACTGAAAGATACTATCCTGATACAACTTGCACCTTATAAAACCTTGAGAAATACAGTGAACTAGGCACAGAGAATAATCTATCTGGCAGGTGTTGTACATTCCATGGATATAATTGGCAAGTTTAAAGTCCTCTGTCCAGAACAAAGATTGGCTCCAATGAGCTACCAGAAAACCATCGGTAAAACTAATCATGTTACCAGATCAGAATACACACAATTGACAAATTCATTTAGCTTAACTTCCTAGTTTAGGTGTACCTTGCTACTTCAATCAGATACTTTTCAAGTGTAATCCCCAAAAATATAAGTCACTTACTTTCAAATTCATAGCTTGGCTTCCATTATGTGCACACCAAATCCAAACATTCAGTATGAAGGCAAATGCTCAGTTTACTGTACCAAAGCTGTATTCCTGCTACTCCCATCTCTTAGTTTAAAAATGTGAGAGGAAATTCAAAACCCTGACACGTCATTTGTGATGTTACCATGGTGTATAAACCAGGAATTATCATACCTGCCAAACTTGATATGCAGAAAGAATCCCAGTCTGTTGAGCCATAGACATGTCAAGTCACAAGGGATAAACAATTAAGTCAGCAGCAGTAATGGGCACAAAACCAATAAGATCATCCAGAAAACAAAATAATGCTAGATGACTCGGACTAAAGTAAAGAAATCAGGGCGTCAGTAGATGAGTAATGTTTCAGGTCTTTCAATTTCTAATAAAAGAGCAAGAACCAGAAACATTAACCCTGCCATTCCCTCCATAGATGCAGCCTGGCCAGCTGAATGCTTCCGGCATTCGCTGTTGCTAAATAAGATCACTTGGGTCACTAAAGGATCACAACATTCAACAGCTTATACAGGAATAAGTAGGAAAAATAGTTTCAGCAATTTATACAGAAAAGGCAATGGTTTCGCTGCTCAGAGGAGAACATCACCAGTTTTGAGTTTTGTCACTGCACATGAATAGAATGCTCTATAAAAAGACAGAAATATTTTATAAGCTGTTAAGCTTTTAAACAGTTAATGGTAAAACTATGGGCACTTAAACTGTTCTAAATTTGGAAGTCAATCTTTGAAATTGAATTGTTGCTTTTCATCTAATAATATCAAGTAATAAGTAATAATATTAAGTACGAGAGGACATGGCTTTAGGGTGAAAGGGGAAAGGTTTATGAGGAACATTAGAGGGAACTTCTTCACTCAAAGAGTGGTGGGAGTGTGGAATGGGCTGCCATCCGATGTGGTAAATGCGGGCTCGCTCTTAACTTTTAATTGGATAGATACATGGACGAGAGAGGTCTGGAGGGGTATGGGCTGGGGGCAGGTAAATGGGGCTAGCCGAATAATGTTTCGGCACAGACTAGAAGGGCCGAATGGCCTGTTTTCTGTGCTGTAGTTTTTCTATGGTTTCTAAGTGAAAAATTAACATTTAGAAGTAGTACTTTCTTTGTTAATAATCTCATATTGAATAGAAACCACTGAAGTTGGTGTTCTCTAATCTTTTACTGAAAGAGTAGAATATCATTTTGTTCTGAAATTCTATCAACCAAAACATAACAGGGCAGTTGACAAAGATTAGGTCATATTTTTGTTTCTGGAAATTGGTGGTGGTTATAGGAGACCCCCTTCCCCCCCCCCCCCCCAAGTCTTCGGACCTGAAGAGATTCTACATGCACTTTAAACCCTACTTTAACAGGAAATCTTCCAAGTTGCTCAAAGTGGAAGCCTAACATCAGGGAGAAACGGAGAAGAATATGAAAACACTCTTAACATTTAATGTGCAAATATATCTACTTTTACAATATCTTCCTTTAACATAGTTATGACACAGCCAAGCTAGAGTTCAACTGTTTCAGCCCTCCTCCCATTACAACCAAAATTCTGTAACTGGATCTACTTACTCCCTAATCACACAGCAGCTGGTGAAAATATCAATTGCATCCAAGAAGATT
Source organism: Pristis pectinata (assembly GCF_009764475.1). Taxonomy (NCBI): domain Eukaryota; kingdom Metazoa; phylum Chordata; class Chondrichthyes; order Rhinopristiformes; family Pristidae; genus Pristis; species Pristis pectinata. The sequence continues at coordinate 22,760,523 of NC_067410.1, forward strand.
TTCCATCTGAAGGAGGATTCATTGAATGTGGGGACCTTTTTCTAATGATTGGAGCTAAACACATTTCATCAAACTATTGTCATCGTTTGCTCTTTTGTAATGTGGTTAAGAACTACCCAGACTCAGTGGCACCATTTCAACAACAGAAAGAGCCAAAATGAATCACTTGAAAGCTTTGAACCAAGCAAGAGACTGCCTTTGGCTAAAAAATTCTTTAAAATAAGCAAAAGATACAGATAGTTTTTCAGTTTTCAGATAATTATAACAGCCTGCTTTGAATAATTCAGGCCTGCTCTCAAGAATAAATTGTTCTTTCTTTCACTGTATTCTAATTGTTTAAAACAAAGCCTTTCCCAATAAGTCTTAATTGTTTCATGCTTTGTAAATAAGTGAATTTTAATAAGAGCAAGTGGTGAAGAGAAGCAATTGTGACAATAGTCTGATATTCCCAATAAAACTGGTACAGATGTTACGCACTTGCATTGGACTAAGATAATCCACTGAAAATACTGAATTGCAGATAATAGAAGATGGGAATAGTATTGATTATCGTAGTATATCTACCATTGCTAACACAAGAATAATTGTTGTTGTAAGACTGTCACCCTTTATGGCATCTATTATGGCGGCACCTAATGTGGACAAGATCATTTACAAAGTAAACCTTAATAGAACCATGGATGATGAATAGTATCCTCTACCCACTTTTCAAGACTGGATGCCAAATTAGCAGGGGCAAAGGTCTTCAGTAAATTAGACCCATCTCAAGCCCACGTGCAGCTTGATGTAGACAAAAAATTAAACACTACTTTGCAATTAATACCCACTCTTATACCAAGCTATCGAATGGCATGAAGTAGTCACCAAAAACAATCTGCGTTTAAAGAGGTTAAAGAAAACCAAACTTCAATTTCTATGAAAGACAAAGCTTGGCAGTACAAAATGATTAACAAAAAAGATCTGTGGATCTAAGGCCTCAGCTATGAGTCTTGGTACATTACAACACAAACCATGCACTGAAATTTGCTTGTAATATTTCCAATTAGAGAGTTGGGTCAATGATTAGTCACATTGTGGACAGTGATGACTCATGTTGTGGACAGTGGTCATTATAAGCCTCAAGCTTACATGTCTCACACTCTGACCAAAATTAAAAATAAAATTGCTCAGATGGAAATAGGCAATTACAAGAACTGATCTTCCCAACAATTCTTGCTGGAAGATCATTCACACGAGTCACTCACCACACAACTTGGTTTTGCCATTCAGGGACCGAAAGTCTACTATTTCACTGGAGTGGATCATCCCACTGTCTCAGCATGACTATTACAGTGAGTACACCATATTCAAATAAAGTACCAAGACAGTCACCAAGACAAGCAATTACAACAAACATAGAAAATGAAATCTATATTCTACAATTTCCTTCTCACAGATGTGGGAAAAAAACTATGCAAAAAGATCGAAATGAGGCAAGTGTATGAATGCAAATTAAGTGAATAAACTGATTCAGACACATCTGAATAAAAACATGAAGCTGTTTCATTGGAAATGCAATGACTTGTCCACTAAACAAGGTTGCATAAAATGGGTACACAGTACACATAGCAGGGAATTCCAAAACAGGATTATGGAAGAACTCCATGCAGAGTACTTGGGCATAATGAATATGAAAGCAATAGCTGGATAACTTAGTTTATTGGTCTGACATAGATAAAGATGTAAGAAACCTAACCAGTGAAACGTAAAGTGGCCTACAAGACCAATCCAGCAGCCCTCGTAGATTAATCAACAGTCATTGGAAGGGCTAGAAGTATGTTGTTGGGCAGTGGGAGGATAGCCATCCAGCACCATGGAAGGCACAATATGGGAATTAATATCCAACTTTACCATTCAGGATCTTTGGAAAGTTGTATCGAACAGTGGTCGACAGTTCAGATCATTTCAGTTTGAACAATTTATGAAGAACAATGAAATAAAGCATAGTTTTCCTTCACTTTATCACCCAGCTTCAAGCAGAGAAGTATTAAAGGTCAGTTCACATAATAAAGATGCAATGAAGAAACGGGTCATGGAAGAATGCTCAAACATCCCCTTGAAGCATCATCTTGTAGCATTTCTTCTCAGCTATAGGCTAATGTCACAGCCCATAGCAGGACATGCCTTTGCAGAACTGCTAATGCACAGGAGACTCAGGACACTGTTGAGTCTCATTCAGCACAAGAATAAAGTACATACATTTTGAGCTCTGTGTCTTGCATGTACAAGTTTCAACAGCCTGCAATGAGCTTTATTAGAAGTTAAAACTCACTTAATGTACTTTATAGTTGCAATAACACAAAATAGATTAATTTTATTTGAAAAGGGAGTAATTTGCAAGATATGTTGATTGGCACATTTGATTATTTCTAGGTAGAAATAGAATACTGCATTGTTGTGGCCATTTAGAATCATAGAAATTTATGACACAGGAAGTCCATTCAGCTCATTGTGCTCATGCCAGCCAAACAAAGGGCTTTAGGTTAATCCCATGTTCACATCCACAGTCTATTGCCCTGCAAGTTATGCCTGTGCAAGTTCTCTTGCAGATTCTACTCAAGTTTGGTTGAGGTTTCTGCCTCCATCATCCTTTCACCCCCAGGCTGCAAGTTCTTTCTTCCCACCCATCTTTCACTGAAAGGATTTTTCCTCTCAATTCCTCTCTAATCCTTCCACCAAGGAATGTAAACACATGCCTTGCCCAACCCTTTCATAAAAATTAAATTTCCTCAGCAGTTTTTCTTCCCCCAAGAAAACAATCCCAGCTGAAGCAGTCTCTCCTTACATAACTAATTCTGGCAGCGTCCATGCAAGTGGTCTTAGCATTCTCTTCGCGGCCAACACATTCCCTGTGGTGTTCAAAATGACACACAATATTCTAATTATGGCCTAACTAACCATGACCATGCCGTGACCCCCTTGCTCATGTATTTCTTCCTTCAGCCAACATGACAGGTATCCCATATGCCTTTTTAACCACTGATCTTCCAGTTCTGCTACCTTCAGGGTTTTGGAGATCCGCACTCCAAGGTCCTTCTTTCTCTATACTCCTCAGCACTCCACCAGTTAACATGTAGTCCTTTCTTTTGTTTGCCCTCCCCAAAAGGTATTAGCTCACACTTCTCTGGATTGAATTCTGTTTGCTACTTTTGTGCCCATCTCACAAGTCCATTGACATCTTCCAGTAGCTCAGAACTCACTTTCTCATTATCAACCACATTGCAGATGATACCACCATTGTCAAACTTCCTAACTGTGCGCCCTACATTTAAAACCAAATCATTTATATACACACACAGCAAAAAGAGCAACCGGCCTAGTACGAACCCAGTGGAACCCAATGTCTACAGCTCTCCATCACCAAAATGCCTGTCAACCATTAACCTTTGCTAACTGTCACCAAGTCAATTTTTACTCAAATTTGCCACTTTTCTTTGGATTCCATACACTTTTACTGTCTTAATAAATCTGCCATTTGGGATTCTGTCAAAAAAGTCTTTCTAAAATACATGTGGACCATGTCAGATGTTCTAGCCTAATCTTTGTTACCTCTTAAAAACTTTTAAATGAGTTAGTCAAACCCAACCATCTCTTTACAAACCCTTACTGATTGTCCTTTATTAGCAAGTACTTGACTAAATGTTGACTTATGCCATATGATGTGCCATTTCAGCATTGTATATTTGTATGCTCAGGCAGCACAAATCAAGACTTCATATTTTCAAATTTATTAACTATATATACAAATTGAAGTGTGCCATTTAATATACACTGAACATTAATTATTCCAAAGCATGGGAAAGAGAAACTACATTGAAATGCCTGCTAACATTTCTTACTTTTCCAGGAGGCTTTTCATAAAACAAAATCCCATAATTGTACATGTCAATGCCAGTATAATAACATGGCTTTAGGGTGAAAGGGGAAAGGTTTAGGGGGAACATTAGGGGGAACTCCTTCACTCGGAGAGGAGTGGGAGTGTGGAATGGGCTGCCACCTGACGTGGTAAATGCGGGCTCACTCTTAAGTTTTAAGAATAAATTGGATAGATACATGGATGGGAGAGGTCTGGAGGGTTATGGACTGGGTGCAGGTCAATGGGACTAGCGGAATAAAGTTTCGGCACAGACTAGAAGGGCCAAATGGCCTGTTTTCTGTGCTGTAGTGTTCTATGGTTCTATATTATGCAATTTAACCATTTATCAGATCACTCCATGGAAAAAATTGTCAAATTCTTCTGATTGCCAGTCTCACTCTTCCTGTAAACGGTTCTTAATTATATGACTGCACACCACGAGTCCTTTCCCACTTGCTCCAGGCTCAGCACTTCCTTTAGATCAACTGCAAACTGAACCGTGCACATGCCTATCTAAATTGGCAGCCACAGCTGAGGATCGTCTCTGGCAAAATGAAAATGAGGAAGGGAAGGATCAGCAATACAAATACTGATGCATTTTAGCACAGAAGCAGCAAATCCAGGACTGGGATAAGGTGGCAAGTGATGGGGAGGCAAGAGGCATGGCCTTTGTTCATGGCTGCAGCAACCACTCATTTGGTAAGCCAAAAAAGCAAAGAATTGCTATTTAGCAACAGCAACATCTAAACAAAGTCAAATTAAAAGTTTGAAAATAATGGAACTAAACCACAATTATATTTCTCCTTTAGTTTTAAACAGAGAAAAGTTCAGCTTGTTCAATGCACCCAACAACTTCTCCAGTATCCCACTTTGCCTGCAGAGGCCGGAGACTCAAGTGTAAAGGATGTGACTAGCAATTCTGCTGGAATGTATGGTAAGGGTGTACAGCTGCAGATGAAGCAAAGTGGAGCAGCAAGCTGTTTTTTTGGCAGTCAGCTGTAGCCCCAAGTTTAATCAGCACTGTGACACTGATCAAGAGTTTAAGGATCCTCAACCCTTCATATTCAGACTTTAAAATGTGAAACTTTTAAAGAAGAGTGTTCAAGTAGTTCGAAAAGGTGCCTCACACATCTTCTCAAGGGTAATCAGCAATGGGCAATTAATGCTGTCCTTGCCACCAATGCCCTTAATCCAAAAATGAATAAAATATCACAATACAGCAGATCACTGCCTCCACATCAGAGTTTCTAATGCACTACATTGAAACCCCACCCGCTAACTGGATATACATGACAACTCTATAGGTAGTCCTCATTTGAACACCCATGTCTATAATATCAGCTTCTCAATGGAGGAAATGATGAATCCAGAACCAATGACTGAACCGTCAATATTGCATTGGTTAAGGAACTAGTCAACATGGTGCATGAGCACATATACTGACCATGAGAAATGAAACAAGGCAGTGAAGTAGAAAGGAAAGCAAACAAGGTTTGTACTAACACAAGGATATAAGTAGGGGCAGGAAAAAAAATACACTCCCTTGAGCCCTTTCTGCTATTCAACAAGATCATGCTGATTTTCTGCCTCAATACCATTTTCCTGCCCAACTCTCATTTCCCTCATTTCCTCTAAGAACCAAAAATCTATCAATCTGTTTCAAATGAAATCAATGCCCTCAAGCGCAGAGAAAACCAAAGATTCACCAACCTCTGCGAGTAAAAATTTCTCTTCATTTCAATTCCAAATTAACTACCCTTTATTGTAAGATTGTGACCTCTAATTCTAAGCCAGGAGAAACATCCTCCCTTCGTCTATACTGTTAAATGCTCTAAGAATTTTGCACATTTCAGTGAGGTCACTTATAATTCCTCTAATCTCTAAAAGGACACCCATCCTTCTCAAACTCTCATAACGATAGACCCGCCATCCCAGAAACCAGTCAGGTGCATCTTTGCTGGACTCTCTCTACAGAGTGTGTGTCCTGTTTTGAGGTAAGGAGACCAAAATTGAACATAATATTCAAGTGTAGTCTCACAATGCCCTTTACGATTGTGGTAAAACATTTCTATCCTATACTTAAATATAGGTATAGTATAGTAATAAAGGTCAAAATAAAGAGTAAAGCCAAAAAAAAGCACATCAGAAGTGAAGGAAATTAAAACAGTAAAAGCTACCAAGGAGAGATTGATTTCGATTGCAAATACATTAACAGTTGAGTCATAATAGTAAGCCAGAGGCAAGTTACAATTAGGAGACATGTCATAATATGCATAGACTGAGGACTGAGGCAAGGTCAGAACTGAAGGTAAACATTCCTGCCATCAAAACATTCAGGAGAGGTTGTGCAGGAAGGAGGAAGGACAACAGTATTAATCAAATATTCCATCACCATTCCAATCGCCGAATTGATTTAGTTAGAATTAAATTTGGTCCTTAGAAAATAATAATCGAATTTTGCAAATTCAATACATCCAAAAAAATTGCAAAGCCCTTCATAATGCCAACATGTTTAATGCAAAATATCAATTTATTATTCATTGATCAAATGAAATTGAGAAGTTTTCTACTGTGTAACAGTGAAATGACTAGGTCTAGTCCAGTGAAGCTGCCAAGATATTTTTTTTAAAAAATCACAAAATAGAGCGAGTCTGAATGTTTAAAATAGAAACAGGCATCTGGGTCAAATAAGGGATTGTTTATGCGCATTACTCAAATTTTACTGTTTTACAAGTCAGGTTTAAGACAAATGCATAAAAGGAAATGTTTTTACTTTTGTGGCCCAGTTCAAGTCAAATGAGAGCATCTGGATGTCAGCAAAGGACTTCAGAGTTTAGTTAACTGACCCACATTTAAGCCTGTTTTGTATCAAATCCTGGATTACCCCATAAAAGAAATGATCTTATTTAAAACTTATACAAAGACTAATAGCTCTTCTGTGGCAAAATTGCAAGTATATGGCAAAATGTCATAATGCAAGTTCCACCTGTGATATTTCCTTCTCACCACTCCTTCATTCATATTTTATTCACTGCAAACCAAGAGTTATCGTTCCTTCCTCACCCATAATATCTGATAACCAAAACTGACTTGGAATCTACTGGTCTGAATCTCACTCTGGCATTTCACTGAAGACCATGAAGTTTGTAATTCTGCATAGCACCTTTAATGAAGACCTCTATTTTAAGTGAATCATAGCAAATCCAGAAAGAACATTTTTAGTTAATAGATCAGAAGGCAGGTTGTAGATCAATACAAGCAATAACAATTTGGCGAAATTGAACAAATTTTATCTGGCATATCTATACATGAGTAATGGTGTGTGTGTTTTGTGAGAGAGTGTGTTACTTATTATGACAGGGGGAAAGGCCATTCAGCCCAATGGCTCCAGCAGAGCAATTCCAGTAGTCCTATCTCTCTCCTTAGTTCCCTGTAACCCTGCAACTTTCTCACACCCTTCAGCTCCTCTCAATTCATTCGCCACTTACCAACACCAAGGGTTCACTTGATGTAGCCAGTTAATCATCTGCACATCTTTGGGATATGGGAGAAAAATGGAGCAATGGCAGAAACCTACATGGTTATGGGGAGAATGTGCATGCTCCACCCAGATAACACCCAATGTCCGCCAGAAACCCAGGTCTCTGGGACTGCGAGGCTGGAGTGCTAACTGCTGTGCCACCTTGTCACCAAACAATTATCATTCTTGTTGCTGTTTTGTCTACTTTAGATACACTTCCACTGACTTGGAATCATAATGCAAGCTCTCCACTGTAAACTGAAATAGACTTGCACTTAGCAGAAAGGAAGATTGTTGGAGCCCAATCATCCAAGTCTCAGAACATCACTGCAGAGAGTTCCTCAAGGCTTAATCATCTTCAGCTGCTTCGTGAGGAGCCTTCCCTCCATCTTGTCAGAACTGAGGATATTGGCACAATGTTCAGTTTTATTCACAACTCCTCAGATAATAAAACAGTCTATTCCCACATACAGCAAGTTGGATAATACTCAAGATTGCGATAATAAACACCCATTTGCATTTAATGGCATTACTGATGTCATATACCAAACTATCACCACGATAATTATCATTGACCAGAAATTTAACTGAACCAGCCATCTAAGTACTATAGCTACAGAAGATCAGCTGCTGGGTATTTTAATTCCCCAAAACCTTTCCAACATATTTAAAAGACAGGAGTGTGATGAAATATTGCTAAGCCACTGCCACACAAGATATAACTGGGCAGTGTAAGCTAAGTGTGGCTCCAATAACACTCAAGGAGTTCCAGGCCAACATAGGAAAGCAGCCTACTCAATGTGCACCCCATTCATCTGTCTGGAAGTCACTCCTTCCAGGCTGGACATTTTTTAAAAAATGCACAATAGTCTATTAACCACTGTATCCCTCTTGTTATAGTCCATCAACTGCCTTATCTTGGGATGTACAGTAAAATTCTGCTAATCTAGAATGCTCGGGATTTTGGTGATGCCAGACTAGATTTTCCATACTACTGAATGTTATTAATACCCCCCCCAACACTCTTTTAATTCACTTTTTAAAAAAAAAGATGCTACGCAGTATTATAATAAATTTTCTAGTTACTCAAGTTTTAAGGAGAGTGTATGTACTGGGCCCCAGTGAGTCAGAAGAGAATGCAGCAAGCATTCCCTGGTGAGCCAGAGGCCATACCATCGGGATTTCCAATTAGTTGCTCAGTGGATTATTGAAATTTTACTGCAACTTTATTCTGAAGTAGTTCAATACCTTGCAGTAATTAATTGTATTCAGAATTAACTGAGTTTCCATTACCCACACCCTTGCCCCACGCTCATTTGATACATCATCCTTAAACAGTTAATGCTGACCAAGGTAATTTCTCCTAATGCCTATTCCAAAATTTACTTTCTACTAATTTCAGATGATGGACTATAACAACTGTTAATAACCATTATAGTTGTTCTGAAATAAAAATGTTGCACAAGTTAACACACAGTAGCTTTCACACCTCAACAAAAATGGTTAAAATTTCAATTTACCTTTTAAATTTCTTAGCACTTAACTAAGTTCTCCTCTCACTCTGAGTGACATAAATAATCTGCTGTCATTGAGAGTTTGCACATATTTGACTGCAAGATATAAACAAAAAAATGAGGAATATTAATTCTACCATCATTGGATACAAACCAATAAATTTATTGTTAGATATTGGCAAATATAGATATGGCACATGGAAATCCTACTCACTTAATTCCAGAAATTTTAATTAAATCTCAAACAGAGACAGTATTGCCATTTTATTATTTTTCATTTTAAATTATTAGCATGATTGATGAGCCTCACATCAAGATCATGGACTTGCCATAGAAACTATATCAAACCAATTTAATATTTGAAATGAATAGTACTTTTATAAAAGCTATTTAGCATTATCAAGAAAGATTATCCAAATGTTACACTAGTTGCCAGTGAAGATCATAAAGAATCTACCAAAGAACAGTAATAGAGACCCAGAGGGATTTCAAATAGTTTATAATAAGGAGAAGACATTTCTATTTTTGTTCTATAAAATGATCTATTATAATACTACATTTTAACCAAACCACGTGGAGCAGTGCATAGTTGCTTTCAAACAGTTGTTTTAAAAAAGAAAGGAAAATTAAAAGCTCTTGAAGAAAGCTGAAATATTAGTATTTCTTGAAACTAAAATCTATACACCAATTACAAACCCAGAGTCTGCTGATGAGATGGATGTTTTATTTAGTCTTGTTAAAACCTAGTGACATGTTTAACTTACTGAGCAGATGACTTGCTGTTCAAGGACAAGCAGTTGTACAGATAGCAGTCCAATATCAATCTTTGCCATAAGCAATCCATAGTCTGAACAAAAACAAATATGATCCCACCTCTAGAGCTACTTATAATGTTACATTATTAATGTACATTAAATAAAAAGCTAAATCAAATAAATCAATTGGCTGAATTTCCCCCACATAATGCAATAGTCTTCCTAATATAATTTGCTCATTTTACACAGGAAGGCATCCAAAACCAAGTGCTATTCACACACCAATACTTTGACCTTCTGCACAAAATATGCATTGTTCTCAGTGGTACCACTATAATCTGCAGTCTCATCTTTGCCACAAAAAAAGTTATTTCTTCAACGTCAAGGTCATTCATTTGGTTGTTGTAGCCTCACTTGCACTTTCTATACTCTCTAAATAAAGCAAATCTCTTCCTTTTCACTTTTTCTTCCACTTCCCTCCAGTTTATTTTTTCCAAGCATCCTTCAACTTCCCACCCAGGCTTTTTAAATCACCTAGCAATTAATTCTTGGCCCTTTATTCACTCAAGCTCCTTAAACCATCCCTTCCAAGTTACAAGCCTTTATTAAAACAGTTTCTACTTCGATTAACTATCACCTTACCTGCAACCAGCCTTTTCCAAGATTTTTAAAGTCCTCATTGCTCAACTTCCTCTTCAACTTTTCCACCTCCATTGCACCAACATGACTTAGTCACCCGACCCAATGTTTAATTCTATTAAGTGTCAGTGGCTGCGCTGCTCTGCTTCCAATAATACTGTTTACCACTACATCCTCTGCAACAATTTCATCTTCAGGTTCTGTCTGCACAATTCTTCTCCATCCTGGAACCATACCTACCCATCCCAAAATAGATGTCAGTTTCAACAAGTGCTGCATAATAGACTTAGGACTAAGTTTGGAACATCAGGGACAAGTAGCAAAATGGATAGCCAAGGTGGCACTCAGATAAAAGAATAAAGGTTCAAAGATTGTTATTAAAACTGGCCAAATGTGGGAAGCTGGTTTCTACAGGATCAGTGTTGAGGCAACTATTACTCAGCATTTACAGAAAAAAGAATGGATTCCAAAACCAGAAGTAAATAATATAAAATTTGCAGATGACATCAAATTGCAAGAATATAAGAAACAGGAGGAAGGGGACATATGGTGCCTTGAGCCTGCTCCATTATTCAGTTAGATCACTGGTAATCTGACCTTGGCTTCAACTCCACTTTCCTGTCTCTTCCTCATATTCCCATATCATTTGAAAGCCTCAAATATTTTCAAAGATTCAGCCTCTGGGACTGAGAATTCCAAATATTCACAACCCTTGAAAGAAATTTATCCTCATCTCCTTCTTAAACAGGTGATCCTTTATCCTGAAACTGTGCCCCTAGTTCTGGATTTCACCGCAAAAATAAACATCCTCTTGTAGCCGAACGTGGCACGTGGCAGAAAAGAAAATGCAGAGACGTGGAGGCTGAACCGGAGCACACTTTACTGGGAGAAGCAAAATGCGCGCGCTCGCAAAAGTACCCGAGAGCCTCTCCAGCGGACGTGATGTAAGGTCCCTGCCGAAAGGCCCGCCCCGTGGTTAGTCTACGCCACGCTCCCGCGCATGCGCCCGCGGCCGCCGATGGCGGTTTAAGTTCTGCAAGTCCAGGCCGCTACACTCTCAACATCTAGCCTGTCAAGCCCCCTCAAAATTAGATCATCCTTTATTCTTCTCAATTCCAGTGATTATTGACCCAACCTGCTGAGACATTTTTCATTAAACAGTCCTTCCAGCCCAAGCAGCAGCCTCCTGAACTGTCTCAGCACTACATCTAATTCAAATATATTCTCCTTTAATAAAACTAAGGCCTGTATGCAGTACCCCAGGTGTTGGGATCTCATCTCTTTACAGTTGATATTAATGGCTTTGGATGAAGGGGCCTAGAGTATTGCAGCCAAATTTACGATACAAAGGTACATGAGAAAACCAGTTGTGAGGAGATAAAATGTCCTGCAATGGATTCTGGCATTTTCCCCACTGACAAATGTTAGGCTAGCAGTCAAACAGTTTCCTACTTTCTCCCTTTTTGAGAAGGGGCACTAGATCTGCAGTTTTCCAATCCATTGGTTCCTTTCAGAATCCATGGCAATTTGAAAAACCGTGATCAATGCAAACACTATTTCTGTAGCCATTTCCTTCAAGATCTTCGGATGCAGGCAATCAGGTCCAGTCAACATTTTGCTAGTACTTTTTCTTAAGAGTTAATGACTGTTTTAATTTCTTTCCAACCCAGATTTTCAAACATTATTGTGGTGCTTTTAGCATCTTCTACCACAAAAGACAGATATAAAAATACTTGTTCAATATCTCTGCCACTTCCTCACATCCCATTATTAATTCCCTAGTCTGATATTTTAAGGAGGTAATGTTTACTTTAGCTACTCTCTTCCTTTTTATATTGTGGGGTACAGTTAAAACAGTGGAAAACGGTAACAAGTGTAGGACTGGTATAAATGAATGCTTGATAGCTAGGATCAGTGGGTCATAGGGCCTTACAACATAAGAGGCCATTCAGCCCACTGAATCTATTGCAGCTCATAGAGCAATCCCACTCCCCCATTAATTTTCCCTGTAACCTAATCTCCCCATTTTCCCATCAATTCTACCACCCACCTACCCACTGGGGACAACTTACAGTGGCCAATTAACCTACCAAGCTGCACATCATTGTCACGTGGGAGGAAACCAGAGCACTCAGAGGAAACACAGGCAGTCACAGGGATTATGTGCAAATTCCACACAGACAGCACTGGAGGTCAGGATTGAACCCATGTCACTAGAGCTGTGAGGCAGCAGCTCTACCAGCAGTGTCACTATGCCATCTACAACTGTAACACTGAAAACAAAGTAAGGTATTAATAAACTTCCAAAATGGGCAACCAAACTTCAAAATGGTTGGTGTGTGATGCATTAGATTTTGGTAGGAAAAGTAAACACATTTCTTGGAAAAAAAAACATGCCTATGATTATAGGGTAGTGGAGGGAGATAATGGTACAAATACATTAATTAATAGAAGCAGCAATACAGGATATTTATGGAATGACATATAGTCCAGACCAAGTGAGATAGCAAATTTCCTTCACAGGTGTTTCTAGATGGAAATAAATGAAAAGCAGATATGTTGTGTCAAACCTATAAAAGAACTTTGTTCACTCTTAGGAACACTGGATGTTTTAGTTTGAAAAGTTTTTTTTTTTTGAAGTAATGAAGAAGGTGCCTCCTTCACCATGATAGAGGCCTTCAGGTTTAATAAAAGCTTTTGGTTGATATTAGGAAAATGTTTCCATTTGTAGGAGAGAGATCAGAAGAAGGGGACATGGTGAGATATTAGGGAGAATAGGTTACAGGGAAAATTAGTGGAGGAAGGGGATTCCACTGTGAGCCAGCATACTCGATAGGCCACCTCCTGTGTTGTAAGGCAAAATGGAAAAAGTATCAATTGATAATTACTCACCAATAACCTGCTCACCATTGCCAAGTTTGAGATTTACCTGGACAACTCAGCTCTATAGTTTATCACAGCCTTGGTCCATGCATAGACTAAAGACCTGAATTCCAGGAGATGAGATGAGAATGACTGCCCTTTATATCAAGGCAACAACTGATGGGATGCAGCATCAAGGAATTCTAGTAAAACTGATGTCAATGGGCATCAAGTGGAAACCACTTCAACGGTTGGAGTCACACCTTGCTGTGGTTGATGCAGGCCAAACATCCCAGCCCCAGGAAGTTACTGAAGGAGTTCCTCAGGGTAGTATCCTCTGCCCAACTACCTTCAGCTGCTTCAGTAACAACCTTTCTTCCATCAGAAGGCAAGAAGTGTGGATGTGTGCTGATGATAGCACGATGTTCAATTCTATTCAGAATTCCTCATCAAATGAAATATTCAATGCCTATAAGCAATAAGACTTAGACAATATTCAGGCATGGACTCATAACTAGCAAGTTGTAGCGGTTGCTACCGCGGAATAAAACAAGACTCTACTCGGAGGATTGCCAAACAGAACTGGTTTATTTTCCCGCCTTGTGCGGGCCCTTTAAGGGAGAAAAACTCCCGCCCAAAAAACCGGCAATGACGTAAGTCCTACGTCATCAGGACTTTCCCGCGCGCGGGTTCTCCCCGTCGCTCGGAAAGACGAGGCCCGCCGCCATCTTGGGCCTCGTCGCTCCGACGCCGCGCGACCCGACTGCCGAGCCGGTTCGCCCGACTAGACGGTGAGTCGCCACACAACCCCCCCCAGAACCGGCGAGACAGTCCCCAAGGTCCGTGGGCTGTGCCAGCTGCCGCTTAGTGGGGCGGCCTCTGCGTCGTGGCGTGGCAACCTCGACAGGCTGTTGCAGATCCAAATGGGCCGGTTTGAGGCGGTCCGCCGTGAAAACCTGTTCCCTGCCTCCAATGTCCAAAATAAAAGTGGATCCGTTATTCCGTATGACTCGGAACGGTCCCTCATATGGTCGTTGCAATGGCGCCCGAGGTGTGCCCCTGCGAACGAAAACAAACTTACAGTCCCGTAGTTCCTTGGGCTGGCAGGATGGGGCTTGACCGTGCCATGAGGTGGGAATCGGGGCCAAGGCGCCGAGCTTCTCGCGCAGTCTTTGTAGAACTGCTGGGGGTTGTTCCCCTTGGTCCTGAAGGGCAGGTATGAAATCCCCGGGGACAACTAGTGGCGCCCCGTATACAAGCTCAGCTGACGAAGTGCGGAGGTCGTCTTTGGGGGCAGTGCGTATGCCGAGCAGGACCCAAGGCAGCTCGTCAACCCAGTTAGGACCCTTCAGGCGGGCCATCAAGGCCGATTTTAGATGGCGGTGAAAACGTTCCACCAACCCGTTTGATTGAGGATGGTAGGCCGTGGTGGTGTGCAGCTGCGTCCCTAGCAGGTTCGCTAATGCAGCCCAGAGACTGGAAGTGAATTGGGTGCCTCTGTCTGAAGTGATGTGGGCCGGAACGCCAAAACGTGAGACCCAAGTTGTGAGCAGCGCTCGGGCGCAGGAATCAGTTGTGATGTCAGTCAGGGGGGTTGCCTCAGGCCACCTCGTGAACCGGTCCACGATGGTAAAGAGGTACCGGGCTCCTCTTGAAACCGGCAGAGGGCCCACGAGGTCGACGTGTATGTGGTCGAACCTCCTACGGGTAGGCTCGAACTGCTGTGGTGGGACCTTGGTGTGTCGCTGGATTTTTGACGTCTGGCAGTGCAGACAAGTCCTGGCCCACTCACTGACCTGTTTGCGCAGGCCATGCCAGACAAACTTGCTGGCGACCAGTCGGACAGTAGATCTGATGGATGGGTGCGCCAACCCATGTACCGAGTCAAAAACGCGTCTCCGCCAGGCTGCAGGGACTATAGGGCGGGGCTGACCAGTCGCAACGTCGCAAAGTAGGGTCCGCTGACCTGGACCAACCAAGAAATCTCGGAGCTGCAGACCCGAGACTGCGGTTCTGTAGCTGGGCAGTTCGTCGTCGGCTTGCTGTGCGTCAGCCAGGGCCGTGAAGTCGACACCCAAGGATAGGTTGTGGATGGTTGGTCTGGAAAGTGCATCAGCAACGACATTATCCTTTCCGGAGACATGTTGGATGTCAGTTGTGAACTCGGAAATGTAGGATAAATGTCTCTGCTGACGAGCTGACCAGGGATCGGAGACTTTGGAGAAGGCAAAGGACAGAGGCTTATGATCGGTGAAAGCGGTGAAAGGCCTGCCTTCTAGAAAGTATCGGAAATGCTGGACCGCCAGATACAGCGCTAGAAGTTCCCGATCAAAAGCGCTGTACTTCAGTTCGGGCGGTCTAAGGTGTTTGCTGAAAAATGCCAAGGGTTGCCAGCGGCCTTCGAGTAGCTGTTCCAGTACCCCACCCACCGCGGTGTTGGACGCGTCTACCGTGAGGGCAGTCGGGACGTCAGTCCTAGGGTGTACCAGCATCGTGGCGTCTGCCAGGGCGTCTTTGGCCTTAACGAAAGCAGCCGCAGCCTCGTCAGTCCAGGTGATGTCCTTGCCCTTACCAGCCAGCAGCGAGAACAGAGGGCGCATGATACGGGCTGCTGCAGGGATGAAACGATGGTAAAAGTTGACCATCCCAAGGAATTCCTGTAGGCCTTTGACTGTGTCGGGGCGGGCAAAATGGCGGATAGCATCCACCTTGGCGGGTAGGGGTGTTGCCCCGTCGCTGGTGATTTTGTGGCCGAGGAAATCGATAGAGTCAAGTCCGAATTGGCACTTGGACGGGTTAATCGTGAGGCCGAAATCGCGGAGGCTGGAATACAGCTGGCGGAGGTGGGAAAGGTGTTCCTGGCGGTTACGGCTGGCGA
This sequence comes from Pristis pectinata, assembly GCF_009764475.1. NCBI lineage: Eukaryota > Metazoa > Chordata > Chondrichthyes > Rhinopristiformes > Pristidae > Pristis > Pristis pectinata. The sequence goes on from NC_067410.1 coordinate 22,776,586, forward strand.
TCAGTATGTCGTCCAAGTAAATGAACACGAAGTCCAGGTCTCGGCCTACCGCGTCCATCAGCCGCTGGAAGGTCTGCGCGGCGTTCTTAAGGCCGAACGGCATCCGAAGGAATTCGAACAGGCCGAATGGGGTGATAATCGCAGTTTTGGGGACGTCATCCGGATGGACCGGGATTTGGTGGTATCCCCTAACGAGGTCCACTTTGGAAAAGATGCGGGCCCCGTGTAAGTTCACTGCAAAGTCCTGGATGTGAGGGATGGGATAGCGGTCCGGGGTGGTGGCATCATTCAGCCTGCGGTAGTCGCCGCAGGGCCTCCACCCTCCGGTGGCTTTGGGGACCATGTGCAGGGGGGAGGCCCAGGGGCTGTCTGACCTGCGAACAATCCCCAGCTCCTCCATGTGATGGAACTCTTCCTTCGCCAGGTGGAGCTTGTCTGGAGGTAATCGTCGTGCTCGGGCATGAAGGGGTGGCCCTGTGGTAATGATGTGGTGTTGTACCCCATGTGCGGGCCGAGAATTTGTAAACGAAGGTGCCAAAATCGATGGGAATTCGGCTAGGAGCTTGGCGAAATCGTCGCCAGAAAGGGTAATGGAGTCCAGGCGCGGGGCTGGTGGGCTGATTTCTCCCAGGGGATAGGTCCGGAGAGTGCTAGAGTGGACTAACCGCTTCCTTCGCAGGTCGACTAACAGGTTGTGGACCCGAAGGAAATCGGCGCCTAGGAGTGGTCGGGTGACGGTGGCAAGGGTAAAGGTCCAGGTAAAACGGCTGCCGCCAAAGTGTAATTGAAGCGTACGGGTGCCGAAAGACCGTATCGTTGTACCGTTGGCGGCATTGAGTAGAGGACCTGGTGGCCTGTCACGAGTGTCGCGGCCTGTCGGGGGCAAAATACTGACCTCCGCTCCAGTATCAACGAGGAAACGCCGTCCAGATTTCTTGTCCTGAACGAAGAAGAGGCTCTGTCGGCGGCCAGCCGCCGTAGCCATCAGCGGCGGCTGGCCCTGGCGTTTCCCTGAAACTTGCAGGGTGGGCGGCATCGACGGGCCTCCGCACCCCACCTCTGATGGTAGAAGCACAGCTGGTCACCCGTGTCGTCGTCTGCGTTCCTGGGGCGTGGCTGCTCGGTTGCTGGGGCCGGGCGAGGCAGGCGTTGGGCTCGCGGCCTGGTGATTTGACTGACGGACGAACCGCTCTCGCGCTTGGCCCTCCACAGGACATCTGCCCGGGCGGCCACCTCACGGGGGTTGCTGAAGTCGGCATCAGCTAACAACAAGTGGATGTCATCGGGGAGCTGTTCGAGGAAGGCCTGTTCGAACATCAGGCATGGCTTGTGTCCCTCGGCCAACGCCAGCATCTCATTCATTAGGGCGGATGGGGATCTGTCCCCCAGGCCATCCAGATGAAGCAGGCGGGCGGCGCGCTCACGATGGGAGAGGCCGAAGGTCCGGATCAAAAGATCTTTGAAAGCCGGGTACTTATCTTCCTCCGGAGGTGACTGGATGAAGTCTCCTGGTCCAGGGAGCTAACCACATGGTAGTACTTCGTGGAGTCGGAGGTGATCTGCCGAAGGTGGAATTGCGCTTCGGCCTGGTCAAACCAGAGGCTGGGCCGAAGTGTCCAAAAGGTGGGCAGCTTGAGGGCCACTGCGTTGGCTGCTGCGCTGTCGTCCATTTCGCAGGCCCAAAAGCCGTTTGGACCGTCGGGGTCACCAATGTAGCGGTTGCTACCGCGGAATAAAACAAGACTCTACTCGGAGGATTGCCAAACAGAACTGGTTTATTTTCCCGCCTTGTGCGGGCCCTTTAAGGGAGAAAAACTCCCGCCCAAAAAACCGGCAATGACGTAAGTCCTACGTCATCAGGCCTTTCCCGCGCGCGGGTTCTCCCCGTCGCTCGGAAAGACGAGGCCCGCCGCCATCTTGGGCCTCGTCGCTCCGACGCCGCGCGACCCGACTGCCGAGCCGGTTTGCCCGACTAGACGGTGAGTCGCCACAAAGTAATATTTACAAATGACAAGTTCAAATCTCACTACAGCAACTGAAGAAATAAAATTCAAGTAACTTAGTAAATTTGGAATATAAAATGTAATAAAGAAAAAAACTTGATTTTCATAAAAAAACACTCAATTTGCTGTGAAGGAAATCTGCCATCCTTACTTAGTCTGGACAATATGTCATTCCTTAAGTGCCAACATGGCTCACCCTTAGCTATCCACTGAAATACTCTGGCAAGCACCTTGGGATGCTTTTAAGTTATTATTCAGTTATTAAGTTTTATCACCTCCAAAAAAATTCCCAAGTGTGAGACACTAACTGTTCTAAATATGCCTTGTGTTTAAATCATCTGACTTGCAATTCCCAGATAGCTCATCAGATCGGCAAGGAAATGAAATAATCTGACAAGCTAATCAGGCTTCCAAGGATATATTGTGAAAAAGCTGTCAGTATACAAAAAGGATCACAGATTCTGATAATGATTAGGTAGTTGAACAAAACCCAAACAATATTAACATTATATTTAGAGCAGTAGCAAATCTGGAAAAGCATCTCTGGTCTTTGAGTTCAGCTGTGTCAGGTTTTGCACCCAAATTCATCCATTTAGGGTTGAATGAGGGTCAGAATTTTCACTGGCAGGTGAAGAAAGGAGGTTCCTTTTCAACGAACTGAAAAGATAGCAGTAGAAAACATGATCACATTAACTTGAATGATTTGAATGTCACCTGCTTTCAAAGAGTTAGAGATAGATCCTGGTTGGAAAAGGAGGCGTGGAAAAGGTATGGAATTGTATTAAACAAAAGTATAATTGATAAACTGTGCAACAGCATTTGGTGGGGACAATGCAGGATGGACAGGGCAAGCAAACATTAACAGGAAAAGGGAACTGCAGGTAAATACAGTGAGCATCCATAAATAATCTCTAATGGTGCATTTTCATTATACTTCAAAGATTTAGTAACAAAATAGATGTCAAATGAATGGCTGGGACAAAGTAGATAGAAAGAAACTATTTCCACCAATTGAATTCTGGATCATTGCCAATAAGAAGCGATTATTTGACAGTGCAATGGTGGGTCTTTTAATTTACTTCCCAAAGGATTGGGTATCTTTGGAACTCAAAATGGCTGTGGAGCTCCGGTCATTAATTATATTCAAGTTGAGAGAGATTTTGGATGTTTTGAAGAATCAGGTTTATAACGGACCAGGCAGCAAAGTAGAGTTGAAACTATGCCAGACTAACCATAATCTTACAGAATAACAGAGCAGGCTTAAGATATCCTGTGGCTTACTCCTATATCTTGTATAAATCATTCAAGAATGATCCATTAGGTTAGTGGACAATTCAATTTTCTTTTGCTATTTTACCTAATGTTGTCTTTTACTTCTCAAGCTATCAATGTATAATTCAACTACATGCACAAATATTGCTCTTGCATATTGAGAAGACTATAGTGCTCGAAAGCAATAGTAAATTAGGGATGAAAAGCAATTCAAATCAAATTTGTTTAATCTTTCTCCAATCAAAAGGCTTAGACTACCTGAGAAGGAATGCCAATTTTTGCTAAGGATTAAGAGTTTTCTGTGAAATGTCATAAGGGATGGATGAAGAAAAAAGCAGGAAAGATACCGTGGGGAAGCACCAGAAAACCAATAGAATTTGAGGCTATGTTTTGTTCAATCCTTGTACCTTTGATGTAGTGAGAATCAACTGTCTATGCAAACTCCATGCAATTCCACCCCTCCCCCCCATATGTCTAAAATCACCTACTCTAGAGTAACCCTGGGATCCCTTTCAGGGCTCACGAATGCCACCCCAAGATATTCATCCAGTGCAGGCTTTAGATACCCCTTCCTGCACTTAACATTCCCCAAATAAATCCATGATTGCCAAAATCCAGACCTACTTCTTATGCTTCCATGAAACATTCCTGATGCTTTCCAATGCAATGGACCGACCCCTATACTTACAAAATTATTCTGCACAGACACTGGGACACTTTCAAATTTTGCTAAAATATGGAGTGAAACCATCTCAGTGCAAGTAGATCTATTGTCTCATTTCTCAGTAGTCTCAAGACTATTCTCTAAACTCTTTAATCTTATGCTACTAGGCTTATGTGTCCTTACAAAGCATTTAACACATATGAAGCATTGTTATAGACATCAACTAGTAAAGTATGAATTCTGAATAATCATGTCAAAGTGCAGAGCAATGCCTCAAACTGAGTTCCAATTCCAGATTAACCCAGATTTAATTATATTTCAATTCACACGCAAAATTCTATAGAATGCTATGCTGTGTTGATACAGCAATTAAATTTTAACGCACCCATCTGCTGAGATTATTGTTTAATGGAATAAAAGAAACAGTCCTGCACAATTAGTGTTTCAGTGAATATTATTCATCAATTAAAATAGCAACTTGTAACTAACCACTTCTCCAACTTAATGCACTTTCTTTTTCTAATGATGCAGACTTCCAGTAAATTAACTATTCTGAAAGCAAAAACTGATATTTTCCCCAGACTACAAGAGCATATCTTGGAAGTTCATTCAATTAATGAGCGAAATCCCTGCAGAGACATCTAGTTACATCACAGACCACTCTCCATGTTTCAACAAACTTTTCCAAAAGGAACATTCACACCAGATTGTTCATCTTTGACTGATAGAAGCAGCAATTTTCTTATTCAAAGTAATAAAGATGCCAAGTGATACATTATAGAATGTGTTTAAACTAGACCAATACCTTCTCCATGCCATTTACAAATGTAAATTATCTTATTTACATGTAGAGTATGATTTAGTGTAAAACAGGTTTAGCTATCTATTATTAGCTCTAGCAAGACTGCATCAAACTTTACAAAGCCTCACTCTCCTCACCAAAGCCAGCTGATGAGAATCATATTGGAACACAAAATGTAATCACCAATCACCTTCCAGTTATTGTTCTCTGCAACCAACCACCTCCTCAGACCCATTTACCACTGCTCTATTCATCTCTAACTTCAAATGCAAAACGCTCCTGGGCATTGCCAGCAAGGTTACCTTTATCTTTCAGTTCTGCCTGCTGCTTCCCCAGCCCATTACTATAACCCAGCAATTCAAACTATTCACCCCCAGCCCTTCACCATCCTGAGCCCAAGTATTTTTTCCCCACTTTACATACTTCCTTCTCATATTGTCAAGGACAATATTTATTGTACAATCCTGGCAAGCTTAAGATGTCTTTTTAAAAACAAAATCATGATCAAAGTCATTTCCAAAACAGAAGGCCAGTGACCAGTGGCACTCAACAAGGATCAGTGCTGGGACCTCAGTTGTTTGTGATATATGATTTGGATGAAAATGTAGGTGCGCTCATTAGCAAGTTTGCAGATGGCACAGAAGTTGGCAGAGTTGTGGATAGTGAGGAAGGTTGTCAAAGGATTCAGCAGAATATAGACCAGTAGGAAATGTGAGCAGAGAAATGGCAGATTGAGTTTAAGCTGGACAAGTGTAAAGTGTTGCATTTTGGGAAATCAAATTTAAGAGGACTGTATACAGTAAATAGCAGGACCCTTAGGAGCATTGACATACAGAGGGATTTTGGGGTACAACTCCATAGTTCCCTGAAAGTGGCAATACAAGAAGATAGCGTGGTTAAGGTGGTATACGGCATATTTGTCTTCATTGGTTGGGGTATTAAGTACAAAAGTCGGGAAGTCACGTTGCAACTGCATAAAACTTTGGAGTACTGTGTGCAGTTCTGGTCACTGCATTACAGGAAGGATGTGAAGGCTTTGGAGAGGGTGCAGAAGAGAATTACTAGTTATAAGGAGATGTTGGACAAACTTGGATTGTTATCTCTGCAGTGTTGGAAGTAACCTGATAGAAGTATATAAAATAATGAGGGGCATAGATAGGGCAGATGGTCAGAGTCTTTTTCCCAGGGTGGAAACGTCAAATACTAGAGGGCATAACTTTATGGTGAGAGGGGAAAAGTTTTTTTGTTACAGAGAGAGTGCCTGGAACATGCTGCCAGGGGAGTTGGTGGAAGCAGATACATCAGCAAGGTTCAAGAGGTGTTTAGACAGGCACATGAACAGGCAGAGAACTGAGGGATTTAGACCAAATGCAGGCAGATATGAAGTTTAAATTGGCATCATGGTAGGCACAAACACTGTGGGCCAAAGGGCCTTTTCCAGTGTTGTACTGTTCTATGTTCTAAGAGGATTGGAAGATGATCCAAGGTTAAACAAAAGAAAGTAAAACACTGAATAGCATAAAAAGCAAAACAATATTCAATAAAGACTAGGTCAGGTTTATGAATTACAACAAACTGAAATTAAGGAATGACAGATTCCTGAAAAATCCATGCCTAACTGGGAATAAGGATTGTCATGTTGAATCAAAACATATCACAATTATAAACAAAAATAAGTGCAAACACAAACTGATAAAATTCAGTTTGGAAAATCATCAAGCTCTAGTAGCATTAATGTAGAATTCAGAGGAAAGTCCAAATAGATTTTGGCTATCACAGCAATTTTCATGCATCCTTGTATCTGGATGTTGTTCCAGTGGACCTCAAGGTTGCTAATTTAATAGTCAGAAAGGGAGAAAGTGGAAATATTGTTCTGTAGATAAGGTGCCAGAGACCACAATACAGAATGAAATTACTTAAAAGACAACCCACATAAATTTGTAAAGGCTCTTCATTAATAGTGCATTGGGGAAAATAGTGGACTTCCAGGTGGGTAGTTCCCAAATTTCAGATTTGTTGGAGTAGTATCAGAACAAAATTATTACTGTTATTTTAAAACAAAGTCAGAAATAGAGGTATCAGCAGCAAAAGTGATATAAAGAGATTATATACCTAGTTTATCTTTTCCATATGGCAGTTGGTCTGCTTCCAAATTACCAACAGATGGAAAAAATCATTCTTTTGAGATATTTCATGCACCAAGACTTCTCCAGAGTTTTATTGAATCCCTGAAACTGACTGCTGTGGATCACAGTCAAAAATATTTGAACAAACCATAATTAAGTTAATTTTTAAGCACTCTCTGTACTTAGCACAATGTTCATGTCAGCCAAGAAGTTGAAAATCTAAAAGGATTTTTAGGATTGGTATCAACTAAGCCAAAGTCAGCTGTTGTAAAATGTTAATCTCATCCTTTGATGCTGTTTGGCTGGGCTCACCAATGATAAAGGGAAGAAATACTACACTGATAGTAACTCCCTTACTCCCTGGTTGAAACATCTATAGATTTTTTTAAATTAAAAAAAAATTACTGAATAAAATGCACTTATGCTCTGCCAAGATAATTCATACATTTTTGCTGGACAAGTCTTAATCTGCCAGAAATATCACCAAACTTATTAGTATTCTAAATTCAATACAATTGCAATATGGCTCATAGATCAAGAGGCGGTGTCAGATGGGTAGCAGCTGGCTCTTACCACTGGCTCTATCCTCCTGCTGGTAAAATAACACCATAGCATAAAATAGGACAATTAAACTGGAAGAATCAAACTGCAAATTCAAGAGCTACATGTGAAAGTGACTGTTGTACTAAAATGAATCATTACTTTGAATCTAATGTTCCAACAACTCTAACCTAATATTGTTTCTCAATCCCACTTTGTTATTACATTTAATTAATCATTAAAATAATGGTAATTAAACAATCACACTTCAATCAAGTTATTCTATCTCTTGCTCTGACATTGGCAGTGCTTTTATATTATGGGAATGCAGCAGACAAGGCCCTCCCTGCAGCAATTCCACTCAAGAACATATATGCCCCATTATGGCAAACATACAAAAATTATGAATCTATAAAGATTTCACTGGATTAGGAGAAATACACACAAAATGCTGGAGGATTAGGGAAATTACTTTCCATGAAATAAGAACTACTTCCTTTTTTCCCCATTGCTGAGCCTAGCCAAACAAAAACAAAAGATGAGATTCACACTTTAGAGCACCTGATACCAATTCAAGAGCAAATCTTGCCACCAGTTCAAACTCCCGACAGACTTAAATGCATAATTCAAGACAACAATTCAATTAGAGGTTATGCAAAGGTGCCACCTTTTGGCACAATGAACAAATGCCCAGATCTTAGTGTGTTGATTCATGAGAAAAGAAGTTAACATGAAGACTCAGAAAGCAATTGGGATGGAAATGGTATATTGATCTTTAATCCAAGGGGCTGAAATAGAAAAGAAAACCTGGTGAGACCTCGCTTACAGTTTGGTCTCCTTAGCCAAAGATGAATGTAATTGCTTAGGTGTCAGTGCAGTGTAGATTCAATGGATTGCCTAGGATAAGCCTCGCATGCCTGGAATCAATCTTATTCAGACAAGGTGCTAAAAAGGATTGTTACAGGTGGTGTCAAGAGGCTCTTTCCTCCAGCTACAGGGGCATAATAATCAGGGTACTGGAACTGAATGAAGAGAAATTTCTTTATGTGGAGCAACCCAGAGGGCTCAGTCATTGAACATATTCCAGACTGAGAGCAATGGATTTTTTGACACCAAGGAAAATGAAAAATATGGTGATTGGGAAGGAAAGAAGATGAGGCATATGTAAAAAAAATCGGACTAGATCTTACCAAATTGGACCATCTAACAAGAGGTGATTCAATACTCTTGACATTCAATGTCATTACCATTGTCAGGTCCCACATTATCAATATCCTATGGGTCACCATTGGCCAGAAACTCAGCTGAACTGGTCACAGTATACATCATACTGTGATAATGAAAGTAGGTCAGAGGTTAGGTATTCTGCAGCAAGTAACTCATCTCCTCATACCTCAAAACTTTTCCATCAGTCGTGGTGGGGAATTCATTAATAAGGGAACAGACAGGCACTTCTATGGCCAAGAGTGAGAGTCCCGAACTGTATGTTGCCTCTCTGGTGCAAGGGTCAGGGATGTCTTGGTTCAGGCACAGAATGTTCTGAAGTGGAAGGGAGAACAGCCAGAGATCGTAGTATGTATTGATACTAACAACATAGGTATATTGGGTGAAGACCTGCAAAGTGAGTTTGGGGAGTTAGGCAGCAGGTTAAAAAGTAGGACCTCCAAAGGTCATAATGTCAGGATTATGTGCCATGTGCTCACGAGAATAGAACTAGGAGGATCGCACAGATGAATGGGTGGCTAAAAAAACTGATGCAGGAGGGAGAGCTTTAGGTACTTGGATCTTTGGGATAATTTTGGGGTAGGTGGGACCTGTGCGAAGAAAACAGGTTATGCATATTTGGAAAGGCAGGGATAGTCAGCATGGCTTTGTATGGGAGAAATCTTGCTTTACTAATTTGATTGAGTTTTTTGAGGAAGTAAGAAGATTGATGAAGGCTATTGTCCATATGGACTTTAGTTAAGCATTTGACAAGCTCCTGCATAGTTGGCTGGTCCAGAAGGTTAAGGTCCATGGAATCCGTGGCAAGCTGGCTAACTGGATCCAAAATTGGCTTGACGATAGGTGGCAGAGGGTAGTGGTGAAAAGATTGGAAGTCTGTGACCAGTGGTGTACCGCAGGGATCAATGTTGAGACCTTTGTTGTTTGCGATATATGTTAACAAATTGGATGTGAATGTAAGATGTATGATTCGTAAGTTTGCAGGTGACACTAGAGATGCCTAAGACAACATCAGGATGTAGATCAGATGGAAGTTGGGCAGAAAATTTAATCACGACAAGTGCGAGGTAGTGCATTTTGGAAAGTCATATAAAGGCCACAGAAAATAAATGATAGGGTATTAAGGAATGTTGATGAACAGAGGGACCTTGGGGTTCAAGTCCATAGTTCCTCTGAAATGGCAATATGGGTAGTTAGGATGGTGAAGGCAGCATATCATGTGCCTGCCATCAGAGAATTAGGATATTATGTTGCAACTTCACAAAATACTAGTAATTGGTAATTAGTTTATTATTGTCACATGTACCAAGATGCAAACAAAAGCTTTTCACTGTATGTCATCCAGACAGATTATTCCATACCCAAGTATATCTAAGTAGTACAAGAAAGAAAAAAAGAATGCAGAATATAGCATTACTGTTACAGAGAAAGTGCAGTGCAGGTGGACAAATAAAGTGCAAGGGCCATGACAAGGTAGACTGAGAGATCAAGAGCTCATTTATTGTATAAGAAGTCCGCTCAAGAGTCTTATAACAGCGGGGTAGAAACTGACCTTCAAGCCTGGGGGTACGTGTTCTCAAGCTTTTCTATCTTTTGCCTGATGGAAGGGGGAGAAGAGAGAATAACCAGGGTGGGAAGGGTCCTTGATTATGTAGGCTGCTTTCCTGAGGCAGCAGGAAATATAGACAGACAATGGAGGAGAGGCTGGTTTTCATGATGGACTGGGCTGCATTCTGAACTTTCTGCAATTTCTTGCCATTTTGGGCAAAGCAGTTGCCATACCAAGCTGTGATACACCCAGATAAGATGCTTTCCATGGTGCATCTTTAAAAATTGGTGAGGTCATCAGGGACATGCCAAATTTCCCTTGCCTTCTGAGGAAGTAGAGGCACTAGTGTGCTTTCTTGGCCATAGCATCCACGTGGCTGGACCAGGACAAATTGCTGATTAGATGATACTTGGAGTATTGTGGGCAGTTTTGGTCATCTCATCATGTAAAGGATGTGATTGCGCTGTAGGGAGTGCAGAGGAGATTCACCAGGATGTTGCCCGGATTTCAGGATTCCAGTTAGGGGGAGAGATTGGATAGACTGGGCTTGTTTTCCCTGGAGTAAAGGGGGCTTAGGGGTGACCTATAGAGGTGCTTAAAATTATGAGGCAGAGATAGGATAGGTAGTCAGAATCCTTTCCCCATTGTAGGCATATCAAAAACAAGAGGGAATGGGTTTAAAGTGAGACGGAGAAGTTTAAAAAGGGGATTTGAAGAGGAAAGGTTTTTGTTTCTACACAGAGGTGGTGCAGTCAGATACAATCACTATATTTAAGAGACATTTAGACAGGCACATGAATGGACAAGGCATAGAAGGATACAGACCTAATGCAGGCAAATGGGATTACTGTAGATGGTCAAAAGGTTGACATGGACATGGTGGACCGAAGGGCCCATTTCTGTGCTGTACAACTCTGAGACTCTACTTGCAAGGCACAAGTAATGGAATACACTCCGCTTGCCTGGATGAATGCAAAGCCAACAACTCCTGATTAGTCTGAAACCATCCAGGACAAGGCACTGCACATGATTGTTTCTCCATCCACAACATTTAACAATCATTCCCTCCACCACTGATGAGCCACTTGTCACAGTGAGTGCTATCCACAGAATGCACCTTGGCCACACTGACAGCACATGCAGAGCACAGACCTCTATCAGCAAGAGAAGGGCAACAGGCATATGGAAATTCCACACCTACTGATTTCCTTCCAAGTCATGCACCTTTCTGACTTGGAAACATATCACTGTTCTTTCATTGTTGCTGGGTCTAGATTCTGGAACTCCCTACTCAACAGTATTGTGGGAGCACCTTCACCACCACCTTCTCAAGTGTAATTAAAGAGGGATAACCAACGCCTGCATCTCAAAAAGTGATAAAATTTGGGAAGTTGGGAGAACATACATTGAGGGGTCAATGGTGGAAGTGGTGAGTAGCTTCAAGTTCCTGGTCGTCAACATTTCAGAGGATCTATCCTGGGCCCAACACATTGATGCAATCACGAAGAAGGCACGCCAGTGGCTCCACTTCATTAAGAATTTGAGGAGATTTGGTATGTCACCAAAGACTCTTGCAAATTCCTATAGATGTACGGTGGAGTGCATTCTGACTGGTTGCATCATAGCCTGGTATGGAGGCTCCAATGCACAGGATCACAAGAGGCTGCAGAGGGTTGTACACTCAGCCAGCTCCATCACGGGCACAACCCTCCCTGCCATCAAGCACATCTTCAAGAGGTGGTGCCTGAAGAAGGTGGCGCCTCAAAAAGGCAGCTTCCATCATTAAGGGCCCTCACCATCCAGGAGATGCCCTCTTATTGTTACTTCCATCGGGGAGGAGGTGCAAGAGCCTGAAGACCCACACTCAACATTTTAGGAACAGCTTCTTCCCCTCCGCCATCAGATTTCTGAACAGTCCATGAACCCAACCTCATTATTCATTTTTATTTGCACTATATTTACTTCTTTTTAAACTTACAGTAATTTTTTAATGTCTCTACACTGTACTGCTGCCGCAAAACAACAAATTTCATGTCATACAAGTCAGTGATAATAAACCTGATTCTGAAAATCCTCGTGGTCTACGTATATTCCTTCTGATTTACTTTCAAAGTGCATTTACTATTTTTAGGGAGGCAAATTGTTTTAATCTCAAGAGAAACAACTAGGTAATATGTGCAAAAGTAGCCTAATACAAATCACATCAATATCTTGGTGCCACTGTTCCAATCTAAGGGCTTAGACCAGCCCATCAAGCTTGCAACCAAGAGAGGTAAGTGTACTTTTCAACTCTTGAACTGTGAAGGAACAGCAAGATTAGGACCCAAGTACAAAATCAATGAAAATTACTGGATAGGTACAAATAATTAAAACTGATGGAAGGTTGGTCCTTGCCTCAAGGGGCCTTGAATACGAAGGAGTGGATGGAATGTTATAGCAGCGCAAAACTGTGGTTCAGCTCTCTTGGGAGAATTCTATTCTGTCTTAGATACTGCAACCCAAGAAATATATACTTGCCTTGGAGGGTTCTAGCACAGATTCAACACATAGGTTGTCTAGAATGGTATCAGAGTTAAAAGGATTAAATTTAAGTCAGGTTACATAGACTAGGCTTGCTACCTCTTGTATACAGAGCTTTAAAGGAATTGAGATGTTTATGTCCAATGGTTAGACTGACATTATATCCTCCAGCAAAGGTGATGGAGATAGGAGTAAGTTGTTTATAAACTTGTAGCAAGGGTAATGTCAGAAAGTAATAATGTACAAAAAAATTGTGAAAATTTGGAGCTCTTATTAGACTAAGTTATTAAGGGTTATGGAATCAAGATAGGTAGATGGAGACAAGGTACAGATCAGCTATTATCTAATTAAATGATAGAACAGGCTCATGGGGCCAAATGGCTTAATCTTCCCAAAGCAGATTCAACCTGCAATTGTAGAAATAAAGTCTATGTGCCTGTATCCAGGATATGATTTTAGCCTCAAATATTTCATTCAGTTTAGCACAGCTGAGTAGTGATCTATCCATTTTCATGGATATTTGATGAATTCATGTTTAAATGGAAAGCTATCTGGCTGATATTTAGTAAGGTTTTTGCATAAAACATTACCAGTTGTCACTGTGTTGTTGGCATGCCAGAGTGCCAATTAGATTAGACTTTGTGGGATCAATGAGTGACACCTCAACAAGGCCAAGTGAGCACAATCACCAATTTGGTTGCACCTCTGGAATCCTCTGCTCCATGAGGCCCAGAATTCCAACACATCTTTGCCACTGAGGCAGTTTGCCTACATTCTATAGCCCTAACCTTCACCACTCTGCAGAAAAGGAACCAATCTATTTCAGGTACCTATGGACAAGAATTGTGGCTACAAATTATGCCATATTTAGCAATACCGGTTCTGCATATACAAAGGTTCTTAATCTGTTGGACATGTAACGGCATATAGGTTAGAGTTATCCTTGCACCTTTTTTTTAGGTTAGAGATATCGAAACTGAGAGATGTTAATGGCACTGTGAAGGAAATAAGACATTTGTAATCTGAATGAATGGGGCAACCCAACTGGTTAAACAAATTTAAAGAATGGAGAATAAACAATGCAAGGTCTGAAAAGCCCAGGAATGTAGGGGGTGGTTGCAAATCAAGTTTATAAACTTTGAATTTAGAGAGAGAAAGCAAGAATGTTTAAAATTAAAACTTTACATTTTAAATATCCCCAAAGGGTACGAAAACCTGAAGGAATGAAACAATAGTTAAATTTCTGTGCCAAAGTGCTTGATGGGAAGTAATTAATGCATCATACTATTAAATGCTTATAATGACATGATGTTACTCTTCAAAGCAAGTTTAATGGGCGAATACAGCAATCTCCTCAAAAAAAAGGAATAAATAAAGTTAATGGTGAAAAAAATGTAGCACAACTCCATCAGCACCCTTTACATTTTCACATTTAACTCTGTATCTGCTCCTTGCCTGAAACTGCTATACCATCTAACCACAAATAACACCAAGCAATATTAGCTTTGCTGTTATTTTAACAGCAAATGCTACCCCAACATAAAATGTCTCAGATACTGTACAGCATAGCCTAATAAACAAGAGTGGCCAAAGCACAAGATGAAAAGTCCAATCCAATCTTGCTTTGTATGAAAAAATAATCAATCATTAACCTCAGTCTTAATTTGTTTCAGGAAACATTTCAAACTATTAGTTTAATCAATCGACTACTGCCTTGGTTATTAGACAAAGTCAGAGCACCAAGTGGAAATAAAATCATTCTGCATCAAAAGGAAGCACAGCAGCAAGCTGCATAGACACTGCTGCATCTTTGACAGAACAAATGTGTACATTCTTGCCTTTTTAAACAACTTAGACAGGATTATTGGATGCTTGTGCTTAAAGTTCTGTGTTTCACCTGAAAGCTAAAGTGAAAGACAGTCCACACTGACTGATGATTATTTTTGATTTTTAAATCATTCAAAAAACTTACTGGTACCATACCTTACCAAAAGTGAAGCCAGTATAGACAGACCAACCCAGTTAGACAACAAATCTCCTCCATTTTGTGTGCTAAAATGGAGAAATAGGTATAAACTGACTCCTTTCATGTCTCCATTTGATTGCCACAATAATTTTTAAATATTGAACATTTAAATTAATTATATCAACAGCTGCTAATCTCAAATTATGTATTACCTCGAAGTTTAGTAAGCTCATTTCACATGTGATAAGTTGGGATTTCCGAAGGTCAGTCACTATACCAGCAGTGCATCAAATGTAAAGCAATGTGTCAAAGGCTATTGCAACTGGCACCCCTGTCGTTATGGTAACAGCATGCTGGAGTACAGAGAGAGTACCAGGATTGGTTCTTCACAAAATAATCAAAATCTAGCAAATTTCATACCTGGTTGATTATGATTTTTGTCTAATATAATGTAACAATTTTTGTGGATACAACCACTTTATTTTTCCTTATTCATATTTATCTTGCAGTGCAGATTTTATATATTATAAATTTTTTCACAAAATATTAAGACAATCAAAGACACTTGCTGAACCAGCAGTTACCTTTGGCAGAGGAAAAAATCTCAAACGGTTCCTAATTGACAACATATCAGACTACTGAAATAAGACAAAATCTGCCAATATAAATTGAGAGTACACATGTAGTTATTGACCCCTTCAAACAGAGATGTTGCATGAAATGCAGATAAAATGGCAATCATGAAGACACCATCTTAGAACTAACCCACTACAGAATCACATCTAGTCCTCTTATGAGATAGGTTTGTCACAGGTTTAAGTGCGATACCAGCAACTCACCAGTTTAGCCTAGCCAGCCATCTGCTAGTTCGCATCCTAGGCCCTTTTCAGAGCAGTGTAACCCGCCTCATTGCAATGGAAAAACCTGGAAGCCGATAGCAAGCAGTTGATTAATCAAACAAGCTGCACAGGCTCTGATAAAGCATGTTGCAAGTTGAGGGTCAGCACCAGGGTTTGTCTGCCTTTCCTGTTTTAGGGCCTCCAAACAATACAATAGTCCAACCAATCCTTGTTCTGCAGCTTTCTTTCAGATCCATTCACAGCTGTAAGCATACATTGAATTCTTAACAATGCCTGCCTCCATGATGAAAAAGGAAAAGTAGTTTTCTGCCTACATAATGCCTTCCAAGTGTTACCATGGCAACAAATGACGGCTGCAGGAAGGGGGGGCTGCAGCAGGAAAAGAGAGATGTGCAGTAAAAGACAGACAGCCCTCCTTCAAACAATACATTTATATGATATTATCACTAGATTTAATTTAACAGAGAAAATATTGTCCTCTTTAATCTTTAATTAAGTTACAAGCTATTTTACACTGCACACGGCATGATGTGAAAGTGTTTCGTCTGTTGTGATTAAAGAAAATGTGGTCACTTTTTAGAAAAACTACCCCCATATGAATTCCAGGTATAAACTAAGCACTTGTTTTTGGAGACATTCACAACAGTGAAGCTAATCAAAGAGATAAATAAAAAAGTAAATATTGCACATTTCCACCAACTCAAACAGACTGACAATGACCACTATGTTTATAAAGTTTACTCATTCTGATTCTGAAGTAAATGTTAAAACATTATTCCCAATTAATACCCATGTTAACTTAGGGGTTTTGAAATTTCAAAGTTATTCAAACTTAACCTGATAAACTTTCCTCACTTCCAAGATATGGGGAGAGAGAACAGTTGCGGGAGTGGGAAGAGGGAGGGAGAGGGAGGGGAGAGGGAGGGGAGAGGGAGGGGGGAAGGGGAGGGGGGAAGGGGAGGGGGGAAGGGGAAGGGGAGGGGGGAAGGGGAGGGGGGAAGGGGAGGGGGGAAGGGGAGAGAGGGCAAGGGGGAGGGGGAAGGGGAGAGAGGGCAAGGGGGAGGGGGAAGGGGAGGGGGAAGGGGGAGGGGGAAGGGGAGGGGGAAGGGGAGGGGGAAGGGGAGGGGGAAGGGGAGGGGGAAGGGGAGGGGGAGGGGGAAGGGGAGGGGGAAGGGGAAGGGGAGGGGGAAGGGGAAGGGGAAGGGGAAGGGGAGAGAGGGCAAGGGGGGGAAGGGGAGAGGGCAAGGGGGGGAAGGGGAGGGGGAAGGGGAGAGAGGGCAAGGGGAAGGGGAGGGGGGGGGAAGGGGGGGAGGGGGGAGGGGAGGGGGGGGGGAGGGGGAGGGGGGGGGGGAGGGGAGGGGGGGAGGGCTCAGGGGGGGAGGGGAGGGGGAGGAGGGGGGGGGGTGGAGGGGAGGGGGGGGGGGGGGGGGGGGGGGGGGGGAGGCGGGGGGAGGGGGGGAGGGGGGGGGGGGGGGGGGGGGGGGGGGGGGGGGGGGGGAGGGGGGGGGGGGGGGGGGGGGGGGGGGGGGGGGGGGGGGGGGGGGGGGGGGGGGGGGGGGGGGGGGGGGGGGGGGGGGAGGGGGGGGGGGGGGGGGGGGGGGGGGGGGGGGGGGGGGGGGGGGGGGAGGGGGAGGGGGGGGGGGGGGGGGGGAGGGGGGGGGGGGGGGGGGGGGGGGGGGGGGGGGGGGGGGGGGGGGGGGGGGGGGGGGGGGGGGGGGGGGGGGGGGGGGGGGGGAGGGGGGGGGGGGGGGGGAGGGGGGGGGGGGGGGGGGGGGGGGGGGGGGGGGGGGGGGGAGGGGAGGGGAAGGGGGGGGAGGGGAAGGGGAGGGGGGGGAGGGGGGGAGGGGGGGGGGGGGGAAGGGGAGGAGGGGGGGAAGGGGAGGGGGGGGGAAGGGGGGGGGGAAGGAGGGGAGGGGGGAAGGGAGGGGGAAGGGGAGGGGGAAGGGAGGGAGGGGGGGGAAGGGGAGGGGGGAAGGGGAGGGGGGAAGGGGAGGGGGGGGGAAGGGGAGGGGGGGGAAGGGGAGGGGGGGGAAGGGGAGGGGGGGGGAAGGGGAGGGGGGAAGGGGAGGGGGGGAAGGGGGGAAGGGGGGAAGGGAGGGGAAGGGGGGGGGGGGAAGGGGAGGGGGGAAGGGGAGGGGGGAAGGGGGGGGAAGGGGAGGGGGGGGGGAAGGGGAGGGGGGGAAGGGGAGGGGGGGGAAGGGGAGGGGGGAAGGGGAGGGGGGGGGAGGGGGGAAGGGGGGGGGGAGGGAAGGGGAGGGGAGGGGGAGGGGGGGAGGGGGAGGGGGAAGGGGAGGGGGAAGGGGAGAGAGGGCAAGGGGGGGAAGGGGAGGGGGAAGGGGAGGGGGAAGGGGAGAGAGGGCAAGGGGAAGGGGAGGGGGAGAAAAGGGGAGGGGGAGGGGGAGAAAAGGGGAGGGGGAGGGGGAGAAAAGGGGAGGGGGAGGGGGGAGGGGAGGGGGAGAAAAGGGGAGGGGGAGGGGGAAGGGGAGAGAGGGCAAGGGGGGGAAGGGGAGGGGGAAGGGGAGAGAGGGCAAGGGGAAGGGGAGGGGGGGAGGGGGGGAAGGGGAGGGGGGGAGGGGGGAAGGGGAGGGGGGAGGGGGGGGAAGGGGAGGGGGGGAGGGGGGGAAGGGGAGGGGGGGAGGGGGGGAAGGGGAGGGGGGGAGGGGGGGAAGGGGAGGGGGGAGGGGGGGAGGGGGAAGGGGAGGGGGAAGGGGAGGGGGAGGGGGAGGGGAAGGGGAGGGGGAGGGGGAAGGGGAGGGGGAGGGGGAAGGGGAGGGGGAGGGAGGAGGGGGGAGGGGGAGGGGGGAGAAGGGGGGGAGGGGGGAGGGGGAAGGGGGAGGAGGGGGGGAGGGGGAAGGGGGAGGAGGGGGGGAGGGGGAAGGGGGAGGAGGGGGGGAGGGGGAAGGGGGAGAAGGGGGGGAGGGGGAAGGGGGAGAAGGGGGGGAGGGGGAAGGGGGAGGGGGAGGGGGAAGGGGGAAGGGGGAGGGGGAGGGGGAAGGGGGGAAGGGGAGGGGGAAGGGGGGAAGGGGAGGGGGAAGGGGGGAAGGGGGGAGGGGGAAGGGGGGAAGGGGGAAGGGGGAGAAGGGGGAAGGGGAGAGAGGGCGAGGGGGCGAGGGGGGGGAGAGAGAGGGCGAGGAGGGGAGGGGGTTAGAGGGGAAGGAGGATGGAGTATTGGAAGGGGGAAGGGGAAAGGGAAAGGGGAGGGGGAAGGGGGAGAGGGTTAGAAGGGAAGGAGTGGGAGGAGGGGTGGAGAGGGGAAGGGGTAAGGGGAGGGGGTTAGAGGGGGAGTGGGAGGGGGAGGAGAGGGGAAGGGGAGGGGGAGAGAGAGAGGGCAAGGAGGGGAGAGGAGGGGGTTAGAGGGGGAGTATTGGAAAGGGGAGAGGGGAAGGGGAGGGGGTTAGAAGGGAAGGAGTGGGAGGAGGGGCAGAGAGGGGAAGGGGAAGGGGAGGGGAAGGGGAGGGGAAGGGGGGAGGGGAAGGGGAGGAGGGGAAGGGGAGGAGGGGAAGGGGAGGAGGGGAAGGGGAGGAGGGGAAGGGGAGGAGGGGAAGGGGAGGAGGGGAAGGGGAGGAGGGGAAGGGGAGGAGGGGAAGGGAAGGAGGGGAAGGGGAGGAGGGGTAAGGGGAGGGGAGGGAAGGGGAAGAGGGAAGGAGGGGTAAGGTGAGGGGGTTAGAGGGTAAGGAGTGGGAGGAGAAGGAGAGGGGGAGGGGGAGGAGAGGGGGGAGGGGGAGTATTGGAAGGGCCAAGAGGGGAGGGGGGAGAGTGGAAG
This sequence comes from Pristis pectinata, assembly GCF_009764475.1. Lineage (NCBI taxonomy): Eukaryota > Metazoa > Chordata > Chondrichthyes > Rhinopristiformes > Pristidae > Pristis > Pristis pectinata. The sequence continues at coordinate 22,795,875 of NC_067410.1, forward strand.
TGGGGGAGGGCTAAAGAGGAAGATGGACATGAGGGGAGGGGTGGGAAGGTGGTTGTGGAAGCAAGAGATGGATGTACATGAGGGGGGTTAAAATAGTGGGGGTTATTTGAGGAAAGAGGAAGGAAAGGGAAATGTGAAGAAGTACAGTATATATAGGGGAAGTGTAGTTGGGTGATGTGTACAGTGAGAGAAGGGGTAGTGCATGAGGAAATGTTTGGTGGTGAGGAGAGGGAAGGTTGGTTTGAGGAGTGTGTGTGTGTGTGTGTGTGTGTGTGTGTGTGTGTGTGTGTGTGTGTGTGTGTGTGTGTGTGTGTGTGTGTGTGTGTGTGTAATTTAGATAAATTATCATTTTAAACATTTTCAAATACAGAGCAGGGATCATATGTTGATGAATAAGAGAATAGTGTTGCATATTACATTTTTATAGCCGCCTGATCTGATGAGTGTTTCCAGTATTTTGCGTTTTTATTTCAGATTTCCAGCATCTGCATTTTTTGATTTTAATTTAGTAAGATATAAATTCATTTTATTTTAATCAACTCCAATTGGTAAGTTGTATGTATTAACACAGCCTGAATAAAGATGTGCATATGTCAGAATGCTTGCACCTAAAACCGTCCAACTTCATCCATGTAGCTGAGATGCAGGAATTTTAATTCAACCCTTTAGCTGGTCCAGTTTCAATTTATTTGGTTTCCTATTGACAAAATGTCAGAATCACACGCGTGAGGCCTTTCGCGAACGTTTCAGGAGATCAAGAGCTCCGTTTACAGATTGAAATAGTACATTTATTACATTAGTCCAAACCAACTCTCAGACTATGGTTCAAGTTCAATTAATCCCACATTCTTTCCAATTTTAATCATTTTCAGTTCATGTTCATACCATCTTAACATATCAGCAGAATCAATAATGGACAGCACTTCAAAATTCTAGGTAAGGCCAACAACTGGCTCCCATGTTTACTCACTCATGTAATTGGCCAGAAACACAAGATAGTTTGCAGCATTTAAACTCAGAACTCAGTGGTCTTATCAAAAGTATCAGTCAGGGCAGAGCAAAGCCCACACGACAGTACAGTAACAACACATATTTTCATGTAATTGTAGCACCAGGGCTCACACTGCAAACACATTATATATTATTAACTACAGTGCTTCGTTATTGACTGGTCACACATTTATCCACAGACACAAACAGATAAGCAAAGGTCCTCCAGATCACTTGCATGTATCTCCACCTGACTGAAAGCCAAAAATAAACACTGAATTTTTAAGCAAAGCACAGTTACATCCTGATGTATATCATAAAGTTTTCCTCCACAGTATATGTGCAATAGTAATGAAATGTATGGTTTAAAAATTATTAGTGCTATGCTTTGTTCAGAGAATGCAGAGAGAAACAATTTACTCACCTACTTGATGCATTATTATTGGTGATCACTTTATCATCATTTCAGTGTCTTATCCCCTTTACTGACATATGGAAGAGAAACTCATCATTTGTTGCTGGTGATAAATTCATGCAAGAACATTCACTGATGATCATACTCACCTCTATAGATTCAGTTCCACTGAAGTCAGTGCTTCAGTGGGAGACAAGTACAACCTCTGTCAGTTATTCTTGCAAACATTTAGTGCACACAACTAAATTCTTGCCCTGGGTCCTATAAATACAGATAGATTTACCACAAGATCTCTTTCATGCAGGCCCTATAAATAAAAAAAACACTTGACATTCACACTGATCTGCACGTAAGAATATTTGCAAATCAGCACAACAACAGGATTCATAAACATTCTGCTTTAAAACAACTTCACAAGGTGCAGCGACAAATTTTATGAGGACAGTTGATTAATGCTCTTCTGCATACTCAAAGAAATGAATACATCAGAACATAAGACTTCTTTCAACACAAATATCTTGACATTTCCATCATCTAAAAACATTTCATTTGAGCTTTCAACTTAATTTTAATTCTTTCATTTTCCGCAATCTGGACATCTCTAGAAGCCCTTGAGAAGGTGCTGGTGAGCTACATTCTTAAACTGCTCCGGTTCTTCCGGTGAAGGTACTCCAACAGTATTGCTGGGTTGGCCATTGTAGGATTTAGATCCAGCGACAATGAAGAATTGACAATATATAACTGGAGGCAAATGGGCAAGTGATGGAGTTCCAATGTGCCAAATGCCCTCATGGCTCTTGGTGGTAGAAGACGTGGGTTTTGAAGGTGCTTTCAAAAAAAAGACTAAATAGATAGCCTCACCACATTTTGTAGATGGTACACACTGCAGCTATGTGGTGGAAGGAGTAAATCTTTTGGGTGATGGTTGAGGTTCCAATTAAACAGGCTACTTTGACCTTTGAGTTTCTTGAATGCTGAAGCTGCATTCATCCAGTCAAGTGGAGAATATTCATTCATAAGAAGTGTTTTTATTTTAGCAACATGGCCTGAGATCATATAAATAATTAACAACAATTAAATCATCTATATAGCTGTACAAAATATATTTTCATTTGAAAACAGATTGATATCAATTCTGAAAGCAAAGTTGTTAACTGATCATTGAAGATACGTGAATTAATGGCATACAGCATTGTGCTAAATTTAAATAGAGGTTTACTTAAAATCCAACAGCACGGTGTCACTTTGAATTTTAGTTATGTGAATATGAATTGACATGTAAACCAAATGTCTATTTAGATTTAGAAGTTCCTCTCACAATGCAAAATAACCTCAGTTACTGGCCTTTTCTATTTCTGTGCAAGTGCTGACTACTGGCCTGTTATCTTAAATGGGTACTGTAGTACAAGTTAGCAAAGTACTGGCTTAGACTAATGACTGAGAGTAATAAATTTAAATGCCAACTTAAATGAAATCAAGTACTTCTAGAATTAGAAAATTTTACACATTTACTTTAATTAAACATTTGGAATAAGAAGAACTAGTATCAGATAAGGCAGCTGACCTAAATGGAACTGAATTTGAGAACCAGGATTCAACATGCAAAGGTTACCACACTACATGTTTAAATTATTAAGGATCTACTCCTCAATCTATCTCAGTTATAATTTACCAATTTCTTCCCTGCAAATGTAGTATTGCCAGTAGTACGACCATCAGTCTGTGGAAATTAGCAACGTAACACACAATGTCACTTAACAAAGGTTTCATTGATTTTTTGTTTGAGCTATTCAGTAGGCCCAAAATACATTTTCCTTAACCCTGAGAAGGTTACAAATTCATCAGACATTCATTCAAATACACATTAAAATAAATTATGGTACTTGTGGAGCTCCCTTGATGCTAATCGTTACAGCAGAGGATATTTTGCAAGGGTAGAGTGCTTCTACCAATATCATTAGTGTGCTCTGTTGTTGACCCATTGATTGGGTTTGTGGGTTCATGGTTTGCATGCCGTCGTGAAGTAAGCATAAAATGATGACAAATTACTGTGGTCAGCCAAATTTGAGAGGGTGGCACAATGGTGTAGCATGTATGCTGTTACTTCACATCTCCAGCAAGCCGGGTTCTGAGTGTGTGGAGTATGCACACTCTCCCTGTGACTGCATGGGTTTCCCTGTGGGTGCTCCAGTCGCCTCCTGAATTCCAAAGACGTGCTAGTTAGTAGGTTAATCGGTTACTATAAATTATTCAGTGTGGGTGGGTAGTAGGAGAATTACGGTGGAGTTGATGGGCAAGTGAGAGAGGTTACAGGGAAATAAGTAGGGAAGATTAATGGGATTGCTGAGAGCTGATATAGACTGAAGTGAGCTGAATGGCTTCTTTCTATGCCACAAGAAAATACAAGTCTCTCCTGGTTGATGGCTTTGGTGAGGTCAGAAAAGGCCATGGTTAGTGGTTGGTGCTACTCCTTGCATTCTTCTTTCAATTGTTGCACAATGAAGATCACATCCACTCCATTCTGAGCTCTGTCACAGAAACAGATTACCAGGCAGACAGAGGAAAAGATTCAAGGATATGATCAAAATTCCCACAAAAAAATGCTTGGCCCATGGCTCAAAGTGGAGAAGGAACATTATAGATGGTATAGACTATGTTGAGTGCATCATCGCCCTAAGTAAAGAACAAGAAGGGTGCACCTCCTCACAAGTAACCTACCTGCCCATCCCATCAGGTGCTGCCTGCTTCTATGGGAGAGTCTGCAGTTCCCACAGTGGCTTCATCGGTTTACTAAAGAACCAGAGTGGAAGATGGTTGAACATCTTTTTTCAGTTAAATTAGCTTAATTTTGCCTTAATTTAAGCATTTGGTTTTTACCTCCTGTTTTTCCAAGACAACAGTGCCCAGAAGTATAGTTAGAAGGATCCAACAGGTTTCAAGTAGATATAAATAATAAAAGTGGTTGTGGGGAAATGCTTAGGTAGGTGGAGAATGGGGCAAAGAGATTGTCTGGAGCCCTGAAATCAGGCAAGACTTTTTGGTAAGCAGGTCCTAGTGCCATTCAGTGGTTTCTCAAGATTGGTAGAGTCCTGGGGCGTGTGTGTATGGGAAGGGGGAATAGAAAAAGAACAAAACTAGAGAGCTGCAGTGAAGGTTCCTGATATCTTAGGTAGGTGAAATGATTCAGAAGTAGTATTCGGGAGTCTAAAACCCATAGGGAGAATTCTCAGTTGGCAGCACTGTGTGTGGCTGTAATCCCACCAAATTTAGCATGTGATTTTAGACATTATAGATGTTATTACTGTACAATGGAACAAACTGGATGATGAAAAGATTTTCAGAAATGCTTTGAATATTTTAGTCAACATTTGTTTATATTAGTGAGTTTTTTTCCCCCAACTGAGTATTCACATTTAATTAATTTTGTATGTCCTAAAATATTTCAATTGCCATCTTGTCCAGAAAGCAGCAACTCTTACTTGTCTCCTCAACAAGTCTGACATGACCTTTGCGTCCATTCTCCTGAACCAATGCAGAGTTCCTGTTCCCCAACACATTATATATTAAAATTTCACACTAATACTCAAATATTCAAAGCATTGAGGCCTCAGTTACGCTTAGTCGATTTTCTTGAGCAGGCCACATCATTTGTATCCCTAACACGACACTCATGAAACAGAGAGTCTATTCCAAGCTCCGTTATGGAACAAATTCCAGGCAGGCAAGAAAATAAAACTCAAGGATGTACCTTCTTGAATGAATACAACATGGCCACTGGTTCCTGGGAATCTCTGGACCATGACTACTCAAAGTGTAGAAGGAGCATTCAGGACGAGATTGAGAACTTCAAGTCCACGTGTTGGGAGTACATAGACGCTCTGCATAAGTGATGGATGGAGAGCACCATCTCACAAACTACCCACTGCTCACCCTGTCAGCTACCACCTGCCCCACTCAAAGCAGAAGTGCATCCCGAGGTTCTGACACAGAAGAAGAATACGTGCCTTGGTAGCAATTCCCACATCAAATTAGATTGTTCATACAAATTCCATCCTGCTAAAAACACATGCCTTGTATTGCGCTAAACTTTCAGTGCCTATGACTGACTCCTATATTGGTTCTTTAAGCAGTAGCTCAAGATTCCCACTTTCTGTGAAAGCCTCAGGTGGTATTAAGCAACAGGTAAAGAAAACTAACAAGCTGCATTGATTAAAAAAGATTTCATGTGTTTCTTAAATTTTGTTTTCCAAAATTTGATTAAAATTCCAAAAAAGAGGGAAATTTTAAGTTGCTTTCAAAGGCAAACAAACTGGAAATAATTACTTGAAATGTTGTGCAGGTATTGCTCTGATCATTTAAGTGTCCTCATTGTCATGTCACGAACCAGCAAGAAAAGAAACACACTGAGCATGATTCAGTGTTAAAAACTATTTTATTAATCACTACTTATGATAATACGTAAAATAAAAGTAAAAATGTTAGTATGTTAGAATTCAAAAATGTTAAACCTCGAACGTTAACCCCAAAAACTAAACTCTTCGTGTGTGTGTGTGTGGCAAAGTCCCAAACTCCAAGTTCCGGAATGGTTCTTAAAGTTCAGTTCCGCAAGCCATAAGGTGAAACATGAGCAAGGGCTTCTTCAACAACCACCGTTGTCTGAAGATAAGACGTAGATGTAGAGAAACATAGAGAGAGTACATACGAAATCCAAATGTTCCACGATGGAACCCAAACGACACTCCAGTGTTTACTCGGTAGTGACTTCCTCACCCCGAAAAGCATCCGAATCGTGGTCGTCCACACACAAATACCCGTTTCCTTCTACAGGTCAGCAACAAAGTGAACTCCACCGGATTGCTTCCAACTTCCATACATGGATTTCAGTAGCAAACACAGTTATTGTTTCTCATCCATCGATAGAGAAAACAAGCAGGCTGGTGTCTCTCTCCCTTCTCTCTCTCTCTCTCCTTCTTCTAACTTCTTCAACAACGTCATTACGTCCTTTATCTTCTATTGACGTAAGCACGCCCCACACACACAAACACACACACTCTCTATCTTAAAGGGACTTTCACTGAGTCCGTAACAGTCAATATAATTTAGAAAAGACTTGTTTGTTTTTACTGATTCAAAAAGTTGATTAGTGTTTATGAAAAAAATCACATCATTCAAAAAAACTTATCTCCAAAAATTATCTGTAACCACATTCAATCAGATCATCACTGATCTACACCTCAAATCTTCACTCATCCACTATTTATCAACATTCCTAAATACTCTTTATGAACAAAAATCCGTCCATCTCTGTCTGGGAAAATTCCGATGAACATCATCCTTAGCCTTTCAAAGCACTGGAATTTCAATTTCCCATTAACCTCCCAGATTTCATCCCTAAATAGGTTCGCTTTAACTTTAAGATTCCAATCTTTCCACTGCCTTTCATTTTTCCTTTCTATTGCTGATTCTTCGATCAATTTTGCTGTTCACCTTCCTTTTCCAATGTCCCTGTCCTTTCTTAAGAATAATTAGCTCTCAATCATGTCCAGCTTGTCGTCCCATCATTCATTGCTTACATTATTTAAGTTAATTTGCAAACGAACTGGAAGTAATCAAAGTACAGGCTATCCCTGAGTTAAGGATGCCTGTCTTATGGACACCCCTACATACAAATGAGCTCCCATAATATTATTAAATTCAAAAGTCTGATGTTCATTCCTACAAAGTACATGTGTTTTTGTGTATTTTCTGACTTATGGACAAAATCAATCATAAAAACAGAACCTGTTCATAACCCAGGGATAGCCTGTAAAAACTTAATAACTAAGTTACGATCTGGAATGCACTACCTTAAAGGATAGAGGAAGCAGCTTCAATAGTCACTTTCAAATGGAAATTGGATATATACTTGAAAGGGAATAATCTGTTGGATTTTGAGTCAAGAGCCAGGGAGTGGGATTAACTGTTAGTGCTTCTGGCACACAAATGATAAACTGAATAGTTTCATGCTGCACTGCAACATTTGTGAAGAATTTGTGTTTATAATTTACTTCCATTGTTCCTAATTCTACAAGCATTCATGTACAGAACTTTCACTATCCTCACACTATTCATAAAGCCCTGATCATAATTTTCCCACTTTTTGTTACTGGTGATTTGTACATTATTTGACTGTAAGTGTGATGGGCTGAATCTTACTGACCCCAGCTTACCATCTGCAATCTCCCCACAACAACATTTTCCTGGTCAGCACACAGAGGGCCCATCTTACTGTCCCAAAGCATCCTGGATTCTAAGTAGAAATACTTAAAAGCAAATATGTAATGAAAACATAAAAAATAAATACTTTTAAGAAAAAGGATCTTTCCTTCCCTTTTACTGATATCAGCTTGCCCACAATTACAAAATCAATAGAGCCAGGGATCCTGCAGTAGGTCAAATCCAGTCCAGAATCCAAGCCAGATTCCTTTATTCTCAGTAAGATGTAGCTGAGGCACTGGGTTCCTGTGGGGTTCAGCAGCAGGGCTAACTGATAGATGTAGCGCCATCTGTTGTTCTACGAGTTTGAGACACTGTTGTTTGACCATATACCTGTGGAAGGCCTGGACTTGCTGCCATTTAAAGGCTTAGAGCCAGGCACTTGTTGGCGAAAACCAACCTAATATGTTCTTGTTTTTCATCTCTTTGGATGTTATTATGTAAATTGTTAATTTTACACCTTTCCTAGGATATTTAGACAACCAAGGGTTATATCCTACCTTTGCTCTCATCCCCCTTTAGTGAATAATCAAAAGTTTGATTACTTCTTTCCAATAGAACCTGTTTTCTGGTATGGATCAGTTCCAGCCCATTCCCAGATGTGCAGTTCATTTTTGTCTCAATACGGACAATGGTGCTTTATGCTCCTTCTGACTTTGGACAATCAAATATTTATTTTCTCAAACATGATTCTCAGTAGCAACTGGTTAGATAGCTCTCTGGCAGTCCATCAGAGTCAAGGATGACTTGCTTCTGCTCCAGTTGAGATGGCTGATAAGACCTATGGGATCTGAAGACTTTGCTTTAAGTGGACAGGAGGGCCTTGAAAGGGTGAGTGGGTTCTCTACTCCTTCCACCATTTTTGCTTAGTCCCATTGGAGATCCAAAGTTCATAAGTCTTCCAGGATGCTCCTTCTCTGGTTTGAAAAATCACGAGCCAGGAATTCCCATGAGTTGACGAAGGATGTTACATTTTTTCAAAGCAGCTTTGAGTACATCCTTGGAACACCTTCTCCTGCAATGACAGACTCCCGTTTTGGGAGTCTTGTGTCAGGCCAATGGACACCCATGAGGAGCGGGTATTAACATTTGTTCGTTTATGCTGCCAATGGATTTGTAGGATTTTGCAATACCAATATTATTAAGACAGGAAATATTAATTCTATCACTATAATAATTCTGTTCTGATTTGCCATTGCCTTCCTCCCTACACCCATGCTCCATCCACATCTGCATCCTCAACAGCCTTTTGCTCCACAGTACCCTAATTAGCATGACAGTTGTCTTTTCTGCAGTCTTTCTCCTCAGCTCCACAGCTGGCTTGTACCTAAGGAAAAGACAGGATTTTGTGGTTACTCTTTCACTGCTCAGCTTCTCCCCACACTACCAACCTTTAATCATTCAATCCTCTCATGTCTCTACGATTTGTCTACTTCTCTGGAGTGAACTATCCAACTACGCTGCCCCCTCCCTTGTCTATAAGTAGCTTCTCCAACTCATGTCGTGGTTCAACAACTCAAGAGCCACAATGAGTCAGAACATTTCCCACAGATGCGGTCACGCAGAAAGTCTCCCTGTCCAATAATGCCCACATTCTGTAATATTAATAATAAATATAAAAACAATAAAGTGCTTGTGCTGCACTTCTACATTTGTATGTATTGTCTTTATAGCTTATCAGTAGTTTGAAGTAAAACCTCTAATGCTAAATCAGTTACTTTTACTGCTGTTTAGTAATTACATTTACTGTAGTGCTTATTTCTTCGATTTGCTTACTTAAAGTTGGTAGTTTGCTATTCCCCTCACCTTATAGAGTAAATGAGGACAAGTAGCCCTCAACTTATAATACCATTAAAACTAAATTATCAATGATTGTACACTCGTGTTTTATTCCAGTCTGCACCATCTCTTCCTCTCTGTCGGTGCCATGGATCGTGAGAAAGGAAGTGTAATAGCATGCACTGCGCCTTCTGCACTTGCACAGGAAGCTGCAGAGGATTCAACTTATAGTTGAAGTTACAGATATGTTGAAATACAGTTGCTGGTAATGATTATGTTGTTGCCGTCCAGGGAGCTTTCGTTCCATGTGTGTCACATCACCATCCTATTTCTGTCAAGCACTACCATAACTTTTGCTCTCTAAATCACTTCTTTCTTCCAGCCTACCCCCTTACATTCTTTTTTGCACGTCTTCTGTGTCTCTGTGCTTGCTAAAATCGAGTCACATCCATCCCACTTTGCATTTGTGATGAAGACGTCCTGATGCACTAACTGTTTTATGGAATCACAAAAAATTTACAACACAGAGGAGACTATTCGGTCTATTGTGTCTGTGCCAGTTGAAAAACAACCACCCAGCCAAATTCCATCTGTAGTCCTGTAAGTCATGGCTCTTCAAGTAAACATCTAATTCTGCTTAAATATGATGAGGGGAGTTCCACACTCTTGGCAAAAACACCTGCTTCATCTTCCCTCTATTTTTTCTACCTTGCACCTTATTGCACTGCACTTTCTCTGTAGCTGTGACACTTTACTCTGTACTGTTATTGTTTTTTTTTACCTGTACTACATCAATGCACTCTGTACTAACTTGATGTAACTGCACTGTGTAGTGAATTGACCTGTAAGATCAGTTTGTAAGACAAGTTTTTCACTGTACCTCGGTACAAGTGACAATAATAAACCAATACCAAGAACTTTAAACCTATGTCCCCTCAGTTTTTGACCACTCTAAGGAAAATAGCTTCTTCCTAATTATACTATTGAGGTCCTTCATAATTTTCTATGCCTTAATTAAGTCACTCCACAGCTTCCTCTATTCCAAACAAAACAATGAAAATTCATTCTGAAAGGTTATCTGTTTCTCTCTCCACAGATGTTGTCTGATCTCTTAAGTATTTCCAGCATTGTTTTTATTTCAGCATCTGCATTCTTTACTTTTCAGTTATCCTAGCTTATCCAATCCTTCCTCATACCATCCAGTCCACTTTGAAGTCACTTCTCAGTTCTTCTCTCCAAAGCAGCTGGCTGACCTGCTGAATATTGCCAGCACTTTCTGTTTATATACCAATTTCTCTAGTTTTCTCTCATAATTAAAAAATATCAGATTTGTATTTTTCTTTGAACTCTTCACAACATTGACCAAAGAGAACTGCAGGCATTTTATCTTTACACCTGCCAGGAAGCACCTAGGACTTTTATGAAAGCATGCATGAATGCCAAAATACTGAACTTCCTCACAGATTTTCACTGGCAAAATCCCAATTTTGGAATCCAATCTGGAATGCAGAAGTGCCAACTTCTGGCAGTTTCCCAGCATGTACAATGGGAAATCTATTTGCTGAATCTTTGCCAAGTTAGACCTGCAGCAAGTTTGGTGACACCATTCAGTTCAATGAGGGGAATGGCTGTGGAGAGACAAGTTGTAGAGAACTAAGATTTTTTTGATTCAATTGGATTTACTTGAAGTTATTTTGTAAACTGTGTTTCCTATGCCCAAACCCAAATCATTTACGTGCCTTTCCTGGATGACTTCTCACTCAAGTCACAAGTTTTTCCATCATAAAGTATTTTAAAAAGAATATGGTTTTAATTCAAAGCATGAAGTTCTCCACTCAGTAGAAATGAACTATTCTTAACACATTCAGTTAGATTCATCTTTAGTATTTGCTATTGGTGACACAAGAAAGGGAATAGGAAAGATACAACTAACAATTAAGCACCAAATGGTTGGATCAAAGGCAGACATCTGCTTGGTTCTGGATGTGCTACTCTGTCAGTAGTTGCACAACAAAAATAGGTCATAGGGCAAACTTATTTATATTGGAACGACAGCCAAAACACGGTGCTGCTATATTTCAAATTAATGGAAAAGACAGTAGAAAGTAAATTCTTATGGATAATTGTTCAAGTCTTACCTGTGTGCGAATGGACATTTCTCTTCAGCACTCACAGCCAGAGGCAATGTACTAATATGCCAAAAATTAAATAAAAATAAAAAATACATGAAGTTTATCGTAACTTATTTTGTCCAAACCCATAATAATGGAAGCAAGATATAATCAAGCTTTTGTTTAAACAAAAGAGTGCATTGGCTTTTCAATTAAAACACGTTTGACAGTTGAACATAAAACCCTGCCAGTGAGTCAGAATTCAATTGCTCTTTTAGACCATAAAAGGAATGTAAAGTACAAAGATATAATTTATACCAGATACCTCAACAGTGATTGGTGCATCATTCACTCCAGGCAAATAACCCCAATATGATGCAAGATTATCTCATCACACATTGGTAACTGCCAGAAACAATTGCAACTAACATAAATCAATTCTTGTCAGATGGATTTTTGCTGCTGCAGATAAAAATCAGGCAGTTTCTCAGTGAAGTATGATTTTTATTTAAACACAAATTAAGCAGTGAAGTTAGCACATTGTTTACATCACAAGAAGGACAGAACTGAAAAAATCCAAACTCTATGATAACTACAACAGTAAAATTAACTAGTTATTGGCTTATCAAATAGAAACATTAAAAGAAGAAAAAAACAAGCTGGAAATGAAGGTTTAAGAAATACAATGTTTGGTCATCTTAGCAGAGCAACATATAAGCTGAAAATTTTGCACAGAATTTTTAATATTAGAGTAACATTTAAGTTCAGTGTATTATTTCATGATCATTTTAATCCTTTCATTAAAAATATTTAGAATCCAAAACAATATACAATAAATCTTTTTCTTTCCCTTTTTGATTTTTTTTGTAATACATTCGCTTACTAAGAGACCGTGGGGCCTAGAATATATTTTTTATTCTTTATGATTATATATGTCATGATTGTCCTCCTGATCTCTTTGTATCACGTGTATAATCACCGATGTTATATGTATTAATTTGAAAATTAATAAAAAGATTGAAAAAGAAACAAAACAGATTCCACGGTTTGTTCTAAACAATACAGCTCACACCGAAATGAGCAAATGCAAGAAACTAGATTGTATGCAAAGAGTTTGTAATCCTAACACAAATTATTGGTGACAAATTCTGTATTGCCCTACAGCCAGATTGCTATTGGTTTATTATTGTCACTTGTACCAAGGTACAGTGAAAAAGTTGTTTTGCATACCATTCATACAGATCAATTCATTACACAGTGCAGATACATTGAGTTAGTACAGAGTACATTGAGGTAGTACAGGTAAAAACAATAACAGAGTACAGAGTAAAGTGTCACAGCTGCAGGGAAGTGCATTGCAGATTATGCAGTACTTAAGAATAATTCTGAAACATTGCACATTTTCAAATTGTTACAGCTGAGATTGGAAATATGAATGCATCACATGTTCAAGCAATTCATGAAATTATAAGGATTCAATCTGTGTTGGAGTTGTTGATACACCAGTCTTGAATAGAACATGACAAAGGGGTTTATTTTGAAAGGTACCCTGCCGTTCCAAAGTTCTATGACCAAAATCATGTTTTCCTTTACATTTTCTGCCTTCATGACCTGCCAATTCTATATATTTACCACCTTCCAAACAAAATGGTTAAGTTCACTTTGTATATTCCATCTTCAAAGCACGAGTCTCTACCATCTGGTCATAAAATGTGTGACAAACTTAAACATTCTTTGAAGAATGCGACTAATCTGCAATTTACGCTGTTCCATGAAGGAGACAGAGGGGAAAGAAATTAGGCAGGTGGTCAAATCGACATGATGGGACCTACAAAGTCTGTTTAGGAGTTGCAATATTCACCATATTTATAAATGATTTGGAATACATTTGAAAGACATGCATTCAAATTTGCTGAAGGTGCAAAGGTCGCCAGAATCGTAAGCAATGTAGATAGTAGTATTAAATCACAAATAGATAATAGTAAATTTGGCGTAAAATGAAAAATTGTGGCAAGTGAATTTTTACAAAGGTAGATGGGAGATCATCTTCACTGGAACCAAAAATGGTGCAATTCTGGAATCAACTGGGTTTCACTAAAATGTCATGGACAGTTGGAGAAACTGTTGAATGACTAATATAATTCTGACTCTTTTATACTGTGACTGGGATACAAGGGGATAGAAGTTATGTGACAGATATACAAAGCCCTGGATAGGCCACACCGATGAGCAGTTCTGTGCAGCATACATTAGAGAGGCTATACTGACCTCATAAGAAATCTAGCACAGATTTACTAAAGTGATTCCTGATTTTGTAAGGTCTGATTGGATATTGGGACCCTACTTGTGTGTTGTCTCCTTTTTGATTGCTTTGCTGGCTTCTGCAAACCAAATGATGTCCTGCAAAAATTTTTGTTAGAAAGAAAATGAAACAATGAAATTTTGCATGACTGTCATTATAGACTAGTCCATGAAAAGCTTGGGGAAAATAGTTTGTAACGAGTTCGGAAAATGCTGGATACTTTTCCATTAATGAAAGAACCTTTACTTGGCAATACCTTTGGACTGGATTGGATTGCACAACTTTGTTCACTGACATAGTTAAAAACTAGGTGGTTTGATCAGCCACCTGAAGTTCATATACAATGTCCCTTGATCAATTGTCTATGATTGATATGTATGCATGGTTAACTGCAACTCGGAATTACAGCAAATCTGTCTAAGCTCATTATGTTTACTGTTCTATTTATTCATTATACCCATATAGAAATTTCAGCACCAGTACCTCTTACAGTGTTACAATATCAAAGATTAAATTATAAAGTCTTATTCTCTGAAATTTAGAAGGCTAACGGGCAATCTGATTGAAGTTTCCAATATTTTAAGGAGAAGTGATTGGGCAAAAGGAGAAAAATTATTTCTACAGGTTTGGGACCCTGGAATAGGGGCATAGCCTAAATATTGGAGACAGGCCTTCCAGCATTGAAGTTAGGAAACACCTACCCATGGATAGGGATAGAAATTTGGAACACGTCTGGAAGCAGCAATCCTGTAAGCAGTTAGGTAAATTGTCTATTTTCAATACGAGATGGATGGATTTTTTGTTAAGTACAGGTATTGAGGTATACAAGGAAAAGATGAGTATTCAGAATTGGATCACAGGGCTTATGCAGAGTAACAGAGCAGCCCTAGAGGACTATATGGTCCAATTATGTTCTTAAGCACTGAAGTCTCATTTCTGGATGAGCTGTTATTGATAGTTTAAACTTGTTTATGTAACTGTTCCTTCAGCTGTGGAGAACAGTGGATATCACAATATGGGGGATTTAAATGTAAATTGAGCAAAAAGGTGTTACAGTTCTTAAATTTCTCAGTCCTTTCCTTATTCATGAAGCTTAAGGACTAAGCAACAAAAATTATTCTGCTTTATTAATCATGCTATGTAATAATGTTTTTCTGCATCACCACAAGAGGCAGACAAGATTCTGGTTTCATTCTCATCAAAATATGCTTTCTCTGTTACAGCATTCACCATTGTGGCTCGTGCAGGAACAGTGTTTATTAAAATTCCTTCAGCATCACTTTTGAGATTCCTGTAAACTAATGAGTATGCCCAAATCATTCAAAGTACATAACTTAACAGTGCCTAAGATATTACACCATAAGTATTTTCACCAATTTATGACATCAAACAGTGATCATCTCTATCATTAATGTATTTAGCATTTACTATGAATGGCTTGCCAAGATGCAGTCAATTGTCCACATAACCCATTCTCATTTTATGAAGTAATTATTATTAAAGGTTTGCTACACACTGGAAGGTGATTCTAAAAAAAATGTATATTTACTGTGCTTATGTACCCAACTTGTGACAATATTTATTGTGCAATCTGCGCTTTGTTTTCTTCCTTGATAATTTGGCAAGAAGTAGTTAACTAATCCATGTAGCAGCTCAATGATAACCTAATGAAGAGCTAGCAAACTACATTAATTTTAATCTAAGCGGGTTCTTGTGAGGCAGTTGCAAGCTGGGCCAGGCATTACTCACCCATAGACCAATGCTGACAAGTTAAATCGAGACAGCACCTAGTTAAGGAATTAATGGAAAGATTTGAGGATTTGACTAGCTCCTCAGCACATCTGTCAGGATAACAAAACTCATCTTTTCACCTTAATTCCTGCTGTTGGCACAAATGCATAATTTCTGACCCCAGAGGTAAACATTCTACAATCCATGACAAATCCTCGCAAATATAACTGAAGCGCACATATTTCTTTGACAAAATTTTGAACATTCCACCTGTATAAGAGTGAATGGATTTCAAGAAGTTAATTAACTGTGTGATGCACTTGGAGACATTTTGACATAATAAGGCTGATACATCTGTTAAACCAGTTGGAAGCATCAACCAAACACAACTACAATTTTGGGGTTGAATCTGGCTTGCATTAACACTTGTGAATACATTGAAGCATCTGAATTTAGAAGCTTAAACATGGTCAAAATTGTAAAAAGACAGAAAAGGTTTTATATTTCTCAGCATTTTATATTTCCCCACTATTTTTGCAAACCAGAGACATGGCACATTTAAAAAGAAACTATGCAACATTCATAATGTTTGTTTTTTTTCCATCAGGTCCATAGCAACACTAGGGGAGCAATCCCATTAGTCCTAAGCCCCCTCTCCTTATTTTCCTGTACCACTACAATTTATTCTCTCTCACACAAGCACATCAGCTTCCCTTTGACTCTTTTGGCATTAACCTACATTAAGGGGCATTTTAAAGTATCCAGTTAAGTTACCAGCACTTCACTGGGTGTGGGAGGACACTGGGGCACCTAGAGGAAACCCATGCATTCACAGAACATGCAAACTCCACACAGACAGCACCCAAGGCTTGGATCAAATCCTTGTCCCCAAAGCTTTGAGGCAGCAGCACTACCTGCTGTATCACTATGCCAGTCTATATTCTTGAACATTTTATCCATGAAACCATTTCAAAGAAACCACCGATGACACCTTGGGGCTGTGAGAGTGACACTTTCAGATGTGAGCAGCACAATGCAACTTATCACTTTGGATTTCTGATGAGTCATTTTGGCACAATTTCAAAATAAATTCAAATTGCATCTCTTTTAAATACACTTAACTTTCTGAAAACATGGAAGTGATAAATTTTGTGAATTTTAAATCATTTAATCAAATAATATTGATAAGAAATTTGATTTATAAAGTAATATACAAAATATTGCAGATGTTTAGAATGTAAAACAAAGAGGGGATAAACTCAGATTAGGCAGCCTTTGTGGAGGTAACAGACGAACCTTCTCTTTGGGTACAGATTTATTGTCAAAACCAGGCAATGCAGATGAACCACATGTAAAAAGCAGTAAATACACACACACACACACACACACACACACACACACACACACACACACACACACACACAGGAAAATAACCAAGGCAGCATTTTGAGTTTTTAAGCAGGTGTCTAAAGAGGAAAACTAACGTAAGCATGAATCAAATGGAAGCAAACTGAGAGAAATAAAAGCAAAATTAAATAAGATAGAACTGAAGAGGTAAAGAGGTGGCAGGGATAAAAGGAAACAAAGTATTAGCAAATGCAGAGCAGGGTCCAGCGGTCAGAAAAATAAAAAGGAGACCACCACCCCTAAAAAACGTCCTCTCAAGATGTTTCCATTTCAAGCATTCACCATTAGTTCCCATGTCCCTGAAAATGATGTTCAAAGCACCCGTCAAAAATGACTACTATGATGAAACACCCAGTGGAACAAATTCACAATACAGCAACTCATTTTATAAATGTTAAAGCGATGTTCTTCACTGACTAGTTCTAGTCCATTACAAATGGCAGTAGCATCACAACAATAAAGAATATGGCCAGAGCCAAATGGAGCCATAATTCATGACTGGTGTGTGAAATAAAAACATCCACACAGTTATAATAACAGATACAGCAAAGTTAAAGTCCAAGTACCGAACCTAATCTATTGGCAACCTGAAGCTTCAAAAGCCATTGTTACAATCAATGAAAAACCAATAGCAAATACATGGCATACAGTACATTTTCCCATGCAGAATATTTCTGGGTCAATTCTGACATACCATTTATAGTAATATCACAGTACCCTACATTCCTTGCATTGAAAACAATGTTGGAGACAGGAAATGGAGTGAGGGTCAGCCACCTTCATGAAATGTCTCTTTTTCAGAAACAACAATGTGTACCAAGGTAACCAGAGTCACAAAATAAATTAAGGATATATTCAAAATTATCTACTGCAAACAAGAAAAATGTGATTTTTTAAACAATTTTTTTTAAACCCAAAGAAACATTGGCCACATGTTCATCACCTGATTTTTCACAATTCTTGAATCTTGTTTCATATTACTTCTCTGTTTTTATCATAGAACATAACAACACAGTACAGGCCCTTCGGCCCACAATGTTGTGCCAACATTTTATCCTGCTCTAAGATCTATCTATTCCTTCCCTCCCACATAGCCCCCCCCCAAACCACCCCCTCCCATTTCTCTATTGTTCATGGGATGATATCAGTTGGGAAACTGGTAGAATTGATCATTCATTTCTTTAAAAAAAACCTTAACAAGATCCTTGCCTTATACATCAAAAAGTAATTTAATTCTCTGATTTGTAATACAGTGTGTTACAGGTTTACAAAGTGAATTATTCACAATAAGGAAGTTCTATGCTGATATGATTTTTTGTTAAATCCAGCTCAGAAATATCACGATGAGAAGGAAGTTTTATAATGCTAATTCATCAACTTCATAGTAATAATCACATGGGAGAAAGAACATCATGTTTTGTTTTCTACGCAAGTGTAAAAACATGGAGTCCTGGTCTTCCTAAAGAGAAGAATGGAGTGATTAGGTTTTGGTGAATGTTCTGTTGGGGAAGATTCATGAGTAACAGTTATGAGAATTGTATTAATTTACTGACAAGGTTGTGGGTGAATTAATACACTATACCTCCCCAGGGCGTGCCTGTTACAATACCACAGAAAACATCAGGTATTTCATCTATTCCTCAGTGCAACATACCAACCACCATCCAGCACATTCAGATTCATGATTAAGAACATAAATAAGAGTGAGTCAGCCATACAGCTTTCTGAGCCTATTCTGCCATCTATTGAAATTGTGGCTGAACTTATAGTCAAATTGACTTTCCCACCTTATTCCCATATCCCCCGAAGTCGTTAGTGCCCAAATCCATCCAGCTAAGTCCTGAATATATCCAAAATCCTATAGCTAAGAGAACGCCAAAGACTTGTCACTCTAATTTTGAAATATGATCTATTCATAGGTGATCTATTCAAGACGAAAAAGCTGAGACCAAGCAGTGATCCTTGTTAAACTTCCTTAGTTTCTAGAATGAAAGTGAGGATTGTCTCCAAAGAAAGTGTTGAACTCAGTTGTTAGGCTCCAATTATTAGTTCCAACTTTGTCAATTCTACTCAAGTTTATCCAAAAAGATCAAGGAATCCCCCAAAATGTTTGTTTTAGATGGCTGAGTAGCGTGGGATTCATTATGCTTTGTGTGGAAATAAACCAAATTTTCTCTAAAATAATGGAAATGTGTTGTGGGTGTTTTAAAAGCTAAAATTATATTAACAAACCATCTTTAAACATACAAAAATGCCCCAATGTGCTTCACCGGAGTGTATCAAAATTTGATTCAGAAGACATAAGCAGATTTTTAGAAAAAGTGACGGTCCATGGTGGGTCTTAAAGAAAATTAAGATAGAAAGCTGGAATTGTTCAAGGAAGGAATTCCAGGGCTCAGAACATCAGCAGATAAAGGCATGGCCACCAATGGGTGAGCAGACAAAATCAAGGATGACCAAGAGCTCAGAATTGTAATAATAGAGATAGGATAACCAATTGGTAGTGGAGATTGAGGATAAAGGGAGGGACAACGCCAGGGAGAGATTGTGAAATAGGGGCCAGAATTTTAAATTTAAGTGCAGGTTAACCAGGAGTCAGTGTAGGTCAACAAACACAGGACAGAGAGGTGAGCAAGACTTGGTGCACATTAAGTCAGGGACATGTAAAATTTGGACAACCTCAAGTTTACAGAGGGTAGAATGAGGGCACCAGGCAGGACTGCATTGAAAACAGTGAACTCAAGTAACAAAGGAGTTTGTTTGATAATGGAAAAGCAAAAAAAAGGCAGATACTTGAAATCTAAAATATAGAAAATGCTGGAAATACTCAGCAGGTCAGGTAGCATCTGCGGCAAGAAAAACAGCATTCACATTTCAGTTCGATGACCTTTTATAAGAACAAATTGGTACTTGCAAATTGTTACTTGAACACTAGATGGCCTCTGATAAGGGACAGTACATTCCCAAAATTATACTGCCCCATTATTCCTTGAAAGGAATGTTCTCAAGGGACTAAAACAAAATAAATTGGAGGCAATTAACTTTTTATTTGTCTTCTTGGATACAACCTGCATCGAACTTATGTTCCCCACCATTTCCTTTTCAGTTTTGGGCTGAAGACAAGATTCTGCTTTAACACAAAAAAGACTGAAGTAGACAATCTTGCTACATGCAATAGATACCAAAAAAGTTTCTCACACCTCAGCTCCTGTAGGAAAGTTTGCTGAATTTGCCACAAGATTATATAGTCAGTTTACGAGTGTGGGAGAGCAAAGTATCAACTTTTCTCCCACAGCATGACCAAATGTGACATTTCCAGGCACAGTCGTTGGAAAAGATAATGTGACCCCTGACAAAAAAGGTTCCCAGATTCTTCAGGTCATGAAACCCATCCCCAGCAATCCAGTAGATTTACAAGCCAGCTGCCAGTAAAGAGAATGGCAACTCACGAAGATGTCAGGTGGAGCCAGAACATTGTTCTAGTTCATCATTCTCCCCAATGCAGTGGCTTTACATGCACATAGCTGCAGCCTGAAGCTTGATGCCTAAAGCACATTCCTCATGTTTGGTCAAAACATGGCAAGTAGAAAGGAGAAAATTGATGGGCAGAGGTGGGAACGAATCAGAGGGTTGTGTGGACACGAGGAAGCAGGATCTAAGGGGGTAAGCAGAGAGGAAAAAAAATGTACATGCAGCACTCCTCCAAACATGCCCCTATCATACCCCACAAAAGTAAGCCACACACCAGTCACAGTACCCCATGACTGTTCCTTAGCAAATCTGAACACGATTCGTGTTGTTTATATTATTACTTATAACTCTTTCCTGAATATGCTTCAAATGCTTGACATAACATTTGCAATAATTATATGTGAATTTGTTTTTCATTTGTATAATTCGTGTGCAATTGTCAATATTTAGCCTACTAAAATTCAGTTACAACTACTCCAAGTTACCTACATTTCCCATCCTGACTTCTTTACCATGTTCCCACTATGGGTGTCCCCACATTTCTTTTAAAAGAATATGGCTTGTTAGATAAGCCCATTTCAAAGATTTGAGCCATCAGATTAATTCAACCTCTTTTAGCTTTATCATTCTATATCACATTTACTCTCTTGGTCTGAGCTACACCCTCTTGAACACGTGTTTCAATAAATGTCCAGTGTATATCTCTTTGCATCCTTTTGCTCTTTTACATGTAGTCACTAAGTGGTAATATTCAATTTATGCAGTAGTATATAATTACCAAAAGCAAATTAGCAGCCCATTTCACACTGTAACCTAGAGGAAAAACAACTGAATGGATTGTAAAAGGCAATTTTACTCCCTATGTCTCTGAAAGGTTGTTAACTTCCCATGCTAAGAACTTATTTCCAGCCAGAATTAAAAAGAAATTGAAACCTTTCAGTGTCATCCAAAAATCTACTCTGCAAGTTTGTCTAAGGCTAGTCAGCCACCACAAATCAGACAAGCCATAGAAAATTCTAAAAGACCAGGAGTCCAGAATGTTAAAAGCAAGTCCAAAAATACTATCACAGAGTACTGCAAGATGCAAACAATGTTTTATTCAAGTAACTTCTTAGGACGAGAGCCCAGAGTACTCCAATGAATGGTGCTTTATTCAAAGATGAAGTTAAAAGTCTGATATATCGACTGTAACAGAAAATTCTGAGACCTTAGATATTTGACAGATCACATAGAATATAGATACAGCTTTCACTTCAAGTCAAAAATATATAAATCAAGATAAGATAAACTCCAGACTAAACTTAAGACAGAGGTCTCATTTTCTAAGTTAATAACACGGGGAAAAAATGGCAGGAAAGTAGATTTTTCAACTTTGCCTCATTCACTACTTACCCCTCTAAGTAAATCACCGAACATCACTAAAATCCTACATTTTATACAACCTTTCCTTTCTCATCATTGATGCAAACATGTGTACAATTTTATGTACATTCCAGTTATTCTCTACAATTCCACTGATTCACAAGTGGATAACTTATTCCCGAGTGACTATTTAGTTTAAGTAATATAACGCTGAGTATTTACACTAGATTTAACAGCCTTAGGATAGACTGATAAAAAAAATCATGATGTTTGCCAAGAGCAGCAGATAATTTTGAGCTGCACTGGAATTGCCAGGCCCACAGTCTATCCATGACCCAATTCACGCACCAGCTACTCAGATGCAGCAAAGAATTAACTCTTGATTTAAAGTTTGAAGTTTAGCAATAAAAGGATTTTTAGTGAATATCACTTCCCTGGTAAGACATCCATAATTGTTCAGCAAAGACTTTTTGGGTGGATGCAGAATACTGAGATGCTATACATGTATCCCTTAAATACTCCCACAGCAGATTTGCCACTATTTTGAAAAAGCAAATTTAAAAAATGTTTAAAAGTTAGCACCATAGATAACTGACAAATGTTAACTTATTTTCGTTCCCAAAATTGAAATTAAAATTTTTAACAAAGTATCCTTATCAGTAACAGAAAATTGTTATTTATGATGATTCATTACAAAAATGTGGAAAATGGCCCATAAATGATTCTACAAAAACAGGATATCTTCAACCTAGCCATTTCCCATCTCATCAGCTGTTCCTGATGATCAACTAATGACATAAGAACTCCTTGTGGCACTTTAACTGAACAATAATCTGTTCATTGATACTCAGTTTGGGTTCTGGCAGATCTACTTGGTTCCTGACCTCAGTACAGCTTTGGTCCAAACAAGAGCTAAACTTCAGAAGTGAAGCTTGAGTGACTGCCCAGGGCATCAAGGCAATGTTTAACTGAGTACAATACTGAAAAGCTCTAAGAGAAATGCTGGGACTGGCAAAAAGGTATTGGGTAGCTGGGGCTGGGGCAGCATGCTATGGAACTGTGGAATTGGTTCACCAAATGACACAAAGTAATTGTCTGTGGTCACCAACACACCATCACCTTAGCTCCAAAAGTTTCTGCGGATAACCCTACGTTAAACAATCTTCATCCATGGCTTTTGTTCCATGATATAGAGTCATAGAATAATACAGCACAGAAACAGACCCTTCTGCCGATGTCCATGCCAACCAAGATACCCATCTAACCTAGACCCAAAGATCAGAGTAGGACTGTGTGCTTATCATTGTGGTGTTCAGCCCAATTTACAATTCCTCAGATGATATAAGTTCTGAGGAATGGTCATCAGCCAGAAACGTTGAACTGCAGGTAGTGAAACACAATACCTGGGGTTGGGAAGCTAAGTAGTAATACAATTGCCAGCAATGACCTCCATTATTCCTTGATTTTGAACTCCATTGCCATCAGCAATTACTCCACTATTAATGGTCCATGAAGGAGACACAATTGACCAAAGCTGAATTGTATCAGAGATGTCATCGTCACTGCAATAGAGCATGTCAAAGTTCTGAGGAATGGTCATCAGCCAGAAACGTTGAACTCTTTCTCCCTCCAGAGATGCTGTCTGACCTCCTGAGTATTTCCTGTTTTATGTATCAGATTTCCAGTGAAGTATTTTTGCCTTTTTATTGTATAAAATTTGATGCCACATCATATCCAGGAACGCCCCACTTCTGCTCTGAAGGAATTTCCATCTTCCTTAATCTTGTTCATCTTCATTGTTTTCTGTTTCCCTTCCTGCCTTTGATCACGCATCTGCCAAAATCCACTTCAGAGCTACATCCTTTTCCTCAGCAAAAGTCTCCAGATCCAACTTATTCAACAGGAATTCCACTGAAATTACATCTGTCATGCATCAGATCCATTCACAATTACAGATATCTTCCAGGTATTTAGTAGTCTTCCAATCACACCACTCACTGCATCCTAAGATGCGCACCAAAGCCATACATCTCCAAATGGACTCTCTTGACCTCATTGTGGAGTAGCACTGACTCAGAATGTCTGTTTTCCTGATCTGTAGTTCTATTTCATTCACCTTAGCCAGTACCCTTTCAAGGATCATAGACTTGAATAATTCACGGATACCAACTCCCTATCAAATTTGCCCTCTCTTCACTGTTCTCAAAATACATCCCTCCTTCTGATCTCAGCTTTTGCTGTGTTACCATTATCCCCTCTCTGAGGATGAACATCAGAGCCAAGCTCATCCCCTTATGCGTCCACCTCAAACGAATGAACTCTTCACAATAATCAGCTTGCTTTCTGTTGACTTCATCCCACATTCACTTCTTTGACCAGAAAACCACTCTCTCACACAATAAACTAGATTTCTCATTTTCAGTATACACCATCAACCTGGGCCCCTCCTTCTGACCTCTTAATTTTTCTAGATCTTTCCACTGCAAGCTATCAGATTGACTAAGCTGTCTCAATTTCTTTTACTCACTCTCTCTAACCAACCTGACTCAAACCTGCCTTCCTTTGCACTGACAACACACACTTTGCAATATCAACATTGTCACTGAACTTGTTGACAAGGATGGCACTATTATAAGATTCTGAGGAACTTGAAAAAGTACATGTGTAGAGACTCCTCATGGAACAAGAGGGCATAAATTCAGAATAGCCAAAATATCCCTGGTTTGATACGAAGGGACTGGTCCTGCTGCTCAGAAGGGAAGGGAGGAGAAAAGGAGGGCAATAGTGATAGGGAACTCGATAGTCAGGGAGACAGGCAGGGGGTTCTGTGGACATGAGTGAGAATCCCGGATGGTATGTTGCCTCGCAGGTGCCAGGGTCCAGGATGTCTCTGGTCAGGTCCACAGCATTCTTGTGCGGAAGGGAAAGCAGCCAGAAGTTGTGGTACATGTTGGTACCAATGACACAGGTAGAAAGAGGGATGAGGTCCTGAAAAGTGAGTTTAGGGAGCTAAGTTAGTAACAAGAAAGGAGCAGTTACTCTACTGGGAGTATTCTATAGGCCCACTGGTAGAAGCAAGAATACTGAGGAGCAGATCAGGAGGCAGAAGGCTGAAGAACAGGACCTCAAGGGTAGCAAGCTCAGGATTGCTGCCAGTGCCACGTGATAGAAGGTAAGAATAGGAGGAGATGGCAGATGAATGTGTGGCTGAGGAGTTGGTGCAGGGGGCAAGGTTTTAGATTTTTGGATGATCGGGATCTCTTCTGGGGAAGGTGGGACCTGTACAGAATGGATGGGTTACACCTGAACTCGAGGGGGACCAATATCCTTGCAAGCAGGTTTGCCAGTGTGGTTCGGGAGGGTTTAAACTAGCTTGCAAGGGGGATGGGAACCGGAGGGATAGGTCAGTGGAAGAAGTGCATGGAGCAAAGCCAGATCTAACATATAGAGAGGCTTTGAGGAAGGAGAAGCAGAGTATAGGGTATAAAAGTAGTAAGGTGGATGGGCTAAAGTGCATTTACTTAAATGCAATCAGGAATAAGGGTTATGAGCTGAGAGCTTGGATAAATACATGGAACTATGATATTGTTGCTCTTGCAGAGCCTTGGCTGTCATCAGGGCAGGAATGGATACTGAATATTCCCAGATTTCAGTGTTTTAAAAGGGATGGCAGGGGGGGAGAAGAGGAGGAAGGGTGGTGTTACTGGTCAGGAATACTATTACAGCTGCAGAAAGGGTGGATAATGTAGCAGGATCCTCTCTACAGTCAATATGGGTGGAAGTTAGGAACAAGAAAGGAGCAGTTACTCTACTGGTAGTAGGTTATAGGCCCCCTGGTAGAAGCAAGGATACTGAGGAGCAGATCAGGAGGCAGATTTTGGAAAGGTGCAAAAATAACAGGGTTATCATCATGGGAGACTTCAACTTCCCAAATATTGACTGCCCCATCTAAACCTTTGGTACTAAGCAGCTGCCAGAGTTTGTTAAGTGTGTCCAGGACGGATTCCTGTCACAGTATGTTGACAGGCCGACTAGAGGGAATGCCATATTAGATCTAGTATTAGGTAACGAACTGGGTCACGTGACCGATCTCTCAGTGGGTGACCATTTGGGGGACAGTGACCACCACTCCTTAACCTTTAGAATTGTCATGGACAAGGATAGGAGCAAAGAGGACAGGAAAATATTTAATTGGGGAAGGGCAAGTTATGAGGCTATAAGGCTAGAACTTGCGAGTGTGAATTGGGATGACATTTTTGAAAGGAAATGTACTATAGAGATGTGGTCATTGTTCAGGGATCTCTTGCAGGATGCTAGGGATAAATTTGTCCCGGTGAGGCAGAGAAAGAATGGCAGGGTGAAGGAACCAGGAGTGACAAGAGAGGTGGAACATCTAGTTAGGAGGAAGAAGGCAGCATACATAAGGTTTAGGCAGCAAGGATCAGATAGGTCTCTTGAGGAATACAGGGTAGCAAGGAAGGAACTTCAGGAGGGGCTGAGGAGAGCAAGAAGGGGACATGAAAAGGCCTTGGTGAGTAGGGTTGAGGAAAACCCCAAGGCATTTTTCACTTATGTGAAGAGCAGAAGGATGACGAGAGTAAAGGTAAGACCAATTAGGGATAAAGGTGGGAAGATGTGCCTGGAAGCTGTGGAAGTGAGTGAGGTCCTCAATGAATACTTCTCTTCAGTATTCACCAAGGAGAGGGGCCTTGATGACGCTGAGGACAGTGCTGGTAAGGTTAATGTTCTAGAATATGTTGATATCAAGAGAGGATGTGTTGGAGCTGTTAGAAAATATTAGGACAGATAAGTCCCCTGGGCCTGACGGAATATTCCCCAGGCTGGTCCGCGAGGTGAGGGAGGAGATTGCTGAGCCTTTGGCTAGGATCTTTGAGTCCTCGTTGTCCATGGGAATGGTACCGGAGGATTGGAGGGTGGCAAATGTTGTCCCCTTATTCAAAAAAGGTAGTAGGGATAGTCCAGGGTATTATACACCAGTGAGCCTGGTGAATCAGAGAATCATGGTCTGATCAGGGACAGCCAGCATGGCTTTGTGAAGGGCAGATCGTGTCTCACAAGCCTGATAGTGTTCTTTAAGGAGGTGACCAGGCAGATTGATGAGGGTAGTGCAGTAGATGTGGTCTACATGAATTTTATTAAGGCATTTGACAAGGTTCCACATAATAGGCTTCTTCAGAAGGTCAGAGGGCATGGGATCTAGGGAAGG
Organism: Pristis pectinata; assembly: GCF_009764475.1. Classification (NCBI taxonomy): domain Eukaryota; kingdom Metazoa; phylum Chordata; class Chondrichthyes; order Rhinopristiformes; family Pristidae; genus Pristis; species Pristis pectinata. Next base: position 22,822,925 of record NC_067410.1, read on the forward strand.
TTGGCCGTTTGGATTCAGAATTGGCTTGCCTGTAGAAAGCAGAGGGTTGTGGTGGAGGGAGTGCATTCAGATTGGAGGGCTGTGACTAGCGGTGTCCCACAAGGATCGGCTCTGGGACCTCTGTTTCTCGTGATTTTTATTAATGACTTGGATGAGGGGGTAGAAGGGTGGGTTGGCAAGTTTGCAGATGACGCAAAGGTTGGTGGTGTTGTGGATAGTGTAGAGGATTGTTGAAGATTGCAGAGGGACATTGATAGGATGCAGAGCTGGGCTGACAAGTGGCAGATGGAGTTCAATCTGGAGAAGTGTGAGGTGGTACACTTTGGAAGGACAAACTCCAAGGCAGAGTACAAAGTTAATAGCAGGATTCTTGGTAGTGGGGAGGAGCAGAGGGATCTGGGGGTCCATATCCACAGATCACTGAAAGTTGCCTCACAGGTGGATAGGGTAGTTAAGAAAGCTTATGGGATGTTAGCTTTCATAAGTCGAGGGACCAAGTTTAAGAGCAGCGAGGTAATGATGCAGCTCTATAAAACTCTGGTTAGACCACACTTAGAGTACCATGTCCAGTTCTGGTTGCCTCATTATAGGAAGGATGTGGAAGTGTTGGAAAGGGTGCAGAGGAGATTTACCAGGATGCTGCCTGGTTTAGAGAGTATGCATTATGAGGAGAGACTAAGGGAGCTAGGCCTTTACTCTTTGGAGAGAAGGAGGATGAGAGGAGACATGATAGAGGTGTACAAAATATTAAGAGGATTAGATAGAGTGGACAGACAGCGCCTCTTTCCCAGGGCACCAATGCTCAATACAAGAGGGCGTGGCTTTAAAGTAATAGGTGGGAAGTTCAAGGGAGATATCAGAGGAAGGTTTTTTTTTACCTAGAGAGTGGTTGGGGCATGGAATGCGCTGCCTGGGGCGGTGGTGTAGGCAGGTACATTGGTCAAATTCAAGAGATTACTAGATAAGCATATGGAGGAATTTAAAATAGAGGGATATGTGGGAGGAGGGGGTTAGATAGCCTAAGGCGAGTTTCAAAGGTCGGCACAACATTGTGGGCCAAAGGGCCTGTATTGTGCTGTACTGTTCTATGTTCTAAGGTTGTGCTGAATTAATTACAGGTATGTGCTAAATTGACTTTAGTACCCCAGCCCAAGGATAGAAATGAAAACAGCCATGACATCTCCTAGGAAAGGATGCAAATAGGAGTTGACTCATTGGTAATGTTTTCCATTGTCGAGTTGTCCAGCTATACTTCCAAGCCATGTTCAAATGAAACATAGGCAACAAGTTGGACTCTGCTATCATCCACTGGGCCTTAGCCTGTAAAAGGTTGATGGATTGGGGAAAGGTGGGAGAGACCTGTGCAGGCATTGGAGAAGAACACTTTAACACTGAACTTAATGCTTATGTTTAAAGTTTGGAAAAGTAATCTCTCTTGCAAATAACAGGATCAGTTTTTAAACAGTTCAGTTTAGGCAGCACAATTCCACAGTTATCTAAACACTTATACAGTGTCCCTGTAAAACATCACTTCTCAAAAAAGGGGAAGTTGCAGTCATATGAAAATTTAGAACTGCTACAATGAATATTAATGTCTGACTGATTCACTGACATTCTCTACAGCAATGACAGCAATCACCAGGAATGACAAACACTGCTTAATTTGTTATATTCAAAAGATACCAAACACCTATTGTGCTGTTACTTATTGCATAGCTCAGGCTGCACAAGTCCAACTCATCAGCTAAATTCAGGTTTATTGTGACTGGCATTTTTGGAAGGTATGCAAAAAAAACCATCTTCCTCACGAAGACAGTTAAATCAGATTATTTTGGAAATATTTGGAAGAATTGTCAATGGTGATGAGAGTAGAAGTGACATTCCAAGTGTTACTAGAAAAAGAAAATTTTTATCATTACTATCTAAGATTTATTCAGAATCAATGTAAACTAAATACTTGGGCACTGCATATAAAATTAAAATATTTCAAATTCAACAAATAGCATTCATTCGATTTTAAATTGCTATTGATCATGTGGTAAGACACTGACAAAACTCTTAAAGTGATTCTGATATAAATTTACAAACCAAACTTAAATTTTACAGACTATTATAAGATAGTAACAGTAAACCTACAGTGAACAAACCATTCCTACTAATAAAGTCTGTAATGGAAGGTCATCAACCTAAAAGACTCTCACAGATTTTACAATTTGTGACACAACTTACCACTAATTTCAAGGAAAGCAGCCTACAAGGATCTAGTGTTTTAGTGGGATGGATTTCCATTTTCCAATGTCATTTAGTATCAGTTCAATGGGTTGGCTAGCATCCAATTGCTATCATGTCATCAAGCTGAATGAACAGCCAATCTCATTCAAGAATCCTCAGGCATCAAAGCAAGAAGATTAAAACTAAAGCTACAATTTTAATACATTTTATTAAATTTTATTCATTTTTGCAGAGAATTAAAGAAAGGAACATTCAGGTGTGATTAAAGTAGAAGCTAAAATACCAGAAGCTTTTATTTTTATTTTGAAGTCCAATATATTTTGAAACATTATGAAGGAATTACAATCCACACACAAAAAATAGCTTTTTTTGTGACCAGATTCTTGGACAGTAATTATGGCTTAGTACACCATTAATTACTCACTTAGATTCATACAAAAGAGCATTAGATTTATAGGTTTAAGGCGTGAATAGTTTGTAAAAACCTTACATTCATGTCAGTTTAATTGTTTTTTCTTGAATCCATAGGAGGATATAGTCCTAGAATCATACATCACAGAAACAGGCCCTTCTACTCACTGTGTCCATACTGACCCATCAAGTGGACATCTATACTGATCCAATTTACCAGCACTTGGTCCAGAGCCCACCATGCCTTGGTAATTCAAGTGTTTGTTCAGATGCATCTTAAATGTTGCTAAAGCCTCTGCATCCACCACCTTTTCACACTGTGTGCTCTAGACTTCAACCACTGTCTGGGTAAAAAAGATACTTCCTCAAATCCTCTCTAAACCTCTTACTCCTTACCTTAAACCTATATCCTCTGTCACAGGGAAAAGTTTCTTATCTACCCTATCTATGCCTCTCATAATTTTATACACTTCTAGCAGGTCCCCTCTCAGCAATCACTGCTCCAAGGAAAACAAACCTAGCCTATCCACTCTCTTCTCATAATTGAAGCACTCCGTCGCAGGCAGCATCCTGGTGACTCTCCTCTGTACCTTCTCCAGTGCAATCGTGTCCTTCCTATAGTGAGACAACAAGTACTGCACACAATATTCCAGCTGTGGCTGAAAACAACACAGTCTGAGATAGAGGGCTAAGTCACTGACAGCAGCTTGGGGATTTCTGCATTAGACTTTGCACGTGTGGAAATTCCAAATTTGCTGTCAGTTTTGCGGTATGATAATGACATACAGATGTAGAATCCAGACCTGATACTGCACAACCTGTATGGTATTTCTAGCATTTCTCTTTCCATTGCAGATTTCAGCATCCAGAGTAATTTGTTATTGTTTCTTTCATAGAAATACAATAGATTATATGACACTTGCCACATTTGATCCTTGATTCTCTTTTATTAGCCAGTAAAATGAGGCACAAATGAAGCATAATTTTAGAAATACAAATAAGCCTCTCAGCATTTGCAAAGTAAAAAGGAATGGGAATATCAAGTCAAATTTTTCTGAAAATTCTCAATGCAAAACTCCGTTGTGCTCTGTATTTCCAAATCAAATCATATTTCCACTATTTTTAGTTATTATTATATAAAGCTTAATCAGTAGGAATTATTTTATGTAATTGATCTACTAGAAAAAGTATAGTTGTCTCAAATATTTCAAGTCATTTGGTGAAAACCCCACTTACCAAAATTAGTTCTTGGGCTCGTAAGAGAACTTTTTAAACCAAAAAGGTAAATGTCAAAGTAATCCCTTGTAATCAAGGAGACTTGCTTCCATTCTGCTTTTGTGGGTTCTGACGAGGCCAATGTGGAACTGCATACTCTCCCACAGATGAGGCAGGTGGTGTCTGAAGGGCCAGGTGGGTGGGTATTTTGTGAGGTGGTGCACCCCTTCTGCTGCTCATACAGGGCTTATAATGTGCTCCCAATGCATGGACTTAAGGTTCTCAAAACCATCCTGAATGCTCCTTCTCAACTTTGAGTGATCATGTCCCAGAGGCTCCCAGGAGTTAGTGGGGACATTACATTTCTCCAAGGAAGCTTTGAACACATCACTGAATCTTTTCCTCTATCCACCTGGTAATCTCTTCCCATGACCGAGCTCAATAGAATGTCTGGTTTGGGAGTCTGGTGTTGGGAATGGAATGAAGTGCCCTGTCAAACAGAACCAACTGAGCACCAATACTGGGGATGTTGGCTCGGGAGAGGAACTTAACATTGATTTGCCATCATTCCAGCAAATTTGGAGGATTTTGCAGAGACAGCCTTGCTGGTACTTTTCCAGCACCTTGATGTGACTGTTGTAGACAGACTATGTCCCACAACAATAGAGGAGAGCAGGTTTACTAGTCTCTGGTAGGCCATGAATTTTATGGCAGGTCTACAAATACCTTTTTCCTCATTTGTCCATTGGCTGTTGAAGGAGAAGAGATGGCTTCTGAGATACGGAAAGTGGTGCACATTTTCCAGCATCTCACCGTGAACCTTTATTGTACATTGAGGGCAGGTTGGTAGAGGACTTTTGTTTTGCCAGTGTTGACTCTAAGGCCCATTCTCTCATATGCATCAGTGAAACTGTGATAATGTTTTGAAGGTCAGCCTTCAAGCCTGTGAAAATACAAGCATCGTCTGCATAGTGCAGCTTGATTACTCAGGTTTGAGTGACCTTGGTTCTGCAGTGTAGTCTTTCCCATTCATGCTGAAGATTAGTTCCACTCCTGTGAAATGTTTATTGGAAGTGAGGTGCAACACTGCCGTGAAAAAGACTGAGAAAACTGTCAGAGCAATGAAAGAGTCTTGCTTGACACTGGTCTTCACTGAGATTAGCTCTGTTGTAGACCCATTGGTTAGGATCATGTTTTACATGCTGTAATGAAGCAAATATAAAAATGGAGATGAATTGCCGTGGGCAGGTGAACTTGAGGAGAGTCTTCCATAGTCCCTCCCACCTGATGGAGTCAAAGGTTTTAGAGTGGTGGAAAAAGACCATGTATAGTGTTTGGTGCTGCTCCCTGCACTCTTCTGGGAGTTGTTGTACAGTGAAGATCATGGTCACTGTGCCTCTATGATGGATGGAATTCACACTGATATTTGGGGACCAGCTCCTCACCTACTGGGAGGAGGCAGTTGAGGAGGACCCTGGCAACAATTTTCCTTTGTAGTTATTCAGATGAACTTGTTTCCTTTCTTGAAGATGGTCACAACTGCAGTACTTCTTACATCCCTTGGTATATCCTCACTTCCCAGATATGGACAACATGATTATGGATTTGTGACTGAAGTTTTTTTAAAAATCACACTCTTAGAACTGTTGCCACCTGTTGCCAAGGACTTGTTACCTTTTGGAATGTGACCTTTGAGTTCCTGACAACATAGAATCACAAAACAAAATAGTAGCAAGACTAGGCTACCTGGCCCCTCAAATTTGCCCTGCCATTCACTATGATCATGGCTGCTCTGCCCCAGGCCTTAACAACTCTTCTGTGCCAGTTCCCCATGATACTGAATTTCTCAATCCTTCAAAAAAGCTGGCTTGAGTAACTTGCTGTGGGATGATGGTGTCAAGGGTGCATCAAGGATAGAGGAAATTTTTGAAGTTTTCCTTCCAGTGGGTATTGACTCTGTCCCCAATAAGTTCTTTAAAAAATGGTTTAGAATGGCTACTGCCTTTAAAAAACCTAATTTACTGAGCAAGTCATCAGAAAGATTTAATAGACTGATAAGAACAAAGATAAAAAGAACTTATGTTGCATCTTTCTGGACCTTGGGACACACCGAAGTACTTTACGGCCAATCAAGTGAAGTTTAATCACAATCATAATGTAGAGAAACAAACACAAATGTGATAATAACCAACTGATTTTCTGAAGCTGTTGACAGAGTGATAAAGTTTGGCTATGGCAGGTGGACTCCATTTCAAATGGTAGCATGGGATCTTTTATGTCCAGGAGATATGCATGTTCTGATTACCCCTTCTCTGGCACTTTTCCCAGTGGTAACCCGCTATTTAATTAATTTGTTGACTGATGCCTGGATTCTGATTAAATTAAATAGTACTTAGTGTAAAGGCTCTTCAATTAATTAACCTGGTTTCCTGACTTTATGTTGCCAACCTTCATCCTGTTCTTAATTCATATTCTCCATCATTGTCAACCTTTATCCTTTATTTGTCATATTACTTCTTATTATGTAAAATTGACAGTTGATGGAGTTAAAGCAATCTTCAATTAGTTCAGCAATCCTGTTACCCTCCTGCTTCTCCTCTGGCCTTTCAAAGTACTCACCACTTTTTCTCCTTAAAATCTTATCCTTGCCCCCTACCTTTGCAGGCCTACCCAATCTCAGTGCACTTTTATGATGTTAAATTAACTATTGTTCTGACTGAAATACAAACTGAAACACAATGCTGGGTCCCCAACAAACCTACATTTATGTCTACCATGACATGTGGGAGTGAACTCACAAGAAACTGCTTCATTATGGGTCTCCTTAGGCCATATTACTGTGTTGTAGGCAACGAAAATTACCTTCAGGCCACTGACATTCTGAAATTAATTATTGCTCTTGCAAAATAAAAGCATGTGTCAATCATATATGTGGATATGGGTTATGCAAAATTTGCAGGGCCCAACATTTGGGTTCCTTGAAACAGTAGTATGCAAGGAAAACTAGCAATGGTCTCTACATATGGTCTTAACATCTTTTTGCTCAGATTCCAATAAAAATATATTTTCCTAGCACTTGTATTATTTTCAGTTTTCAGCAAGCAGATTTTCTTTACCCCTAACTGTTTTTTAACCAGCAATACAAAAACATCAGTAAATTGTTCAGGTTACCTGAAAAAAAAATGGGGGGTATCATCAGAGGATATAATTTATTCCACAATCAAAGGAGTAATTAGTTGGAATAATTTGCTTCACATAAGGCCCATAAAAAACTTTTTTTTTAAAATGGGATAAGAAGTTAGATCCCATAATTCTATATTTTAACTTTCATTCCATTTAAGAAATAACCAGCAAAAGCAATATATAACTCAGTGCAGCCAAACATTGTATTTTGGTGCATAAATCTGTGTACAATTTCATCAAGCATACCCTTAAAGAATGTGGACTCCCAAGGGGACCAGTCTCCCATATAACTAATCTTTATTACATCTGTACAGTGCAATGCACTGTAAAAGCAAAATGCAACTGTCTTTTTTGGTCTAGAGAAAGAGTCATGAAATAGTTTTCCACTGAAACCTACAAATGTTATAAATAGAACATGCCTGTGCCTCGTCTCTTTGATTCAAGAAATATCCTGAGGCTGACCAGAGCTCACTTTCGAGCAACCATCACATGGCTGGCATGTGATATCTTCTGTAAAAGGACTGTAAGCTGCAAGCTCACTTTGACAGATGTTTACATTTAATTTATGAACAAAGTTAAATTTTACATAATCTTGAGAGTTAATATAATTTCTGATCCACGGGATTTTCTATTTTATGTGGCCAATGCCACTACACACAATACTATTTTTAAAGTACTCTGTTACATTTTAGTTAAACTACTGTTAGTGTAGTCTTTGTTTTCAGGCAATGATGAATTATGAGACGTAATTTTAAGAAAATAAAAATCTAAGCTACAATCCAAAATTTGAATTCCTTATTGTTAAAAATACACAGAATGCATTTAAAATAGCCATGAATTTACGAATGAACAGCAAAGACAAAGATTGTTTTCTTCACAAAGTTTCTTACTGAATAGAATTCCACATGATGTGTTCATCATGCTCCAGTGTTCCGACTTCCTCAGACACGTAGAGGTCAAAAGTTGTATTAAATACAGGATACAAGTGGACATTTGGGGTAAGTTATAATTTTCAACATCATTCAATTTTCCACTTTGCCTTCTAAGTAAAGTTTGCATCAATAAAACATGTATATTGGAAATACTACTTTCTCTATAAAGAATGACAAATATAAATAACCACTTTGTTTCAAAGCAGTTTTTTTAAAGACATATACATTCAGAGTTTTACAGAACGGAAAGGTACTTCCTGAAATTTTAGTTTTGGCAGACTGTTCTATTGTTAAGGTCCCTGTAGGATTCAACACCACTGTTGCAGCAAAATAAACTACATAGCACTAACAGCCAAACCACCATTTTCTGTTAATGAAAAGGTTTCAATGTTTACCTAAACAAGTACTTTCAGTTGCTGTAGATACAAGGTCAGTAACAGACAGCCTTTAAGCTGATAGTTTGCTTGCTCACTGTTTTGAAAATACCAAATTAAAATACTCTCAGAAATTTAAAAATCACATACTTCACAGCTACAGATTAGTTATCCAGCTCCACCATTCAACATCATTATAGTCAAAATATTAAATACTTGCAGCTAATTACATGAATTTACACAGAGATGTATTGTCTATAGCCCAAGCATTTTCACTTTTAATCAAGCTCTAACATTTGAGCTCACCTCTATTTCATCCACCAATTTTAGTTTTTACAGCTGAATGTTTTGTTTTGAGCATAACACAATCACCTGCATTAGCCTTGGAAGGATTCCAACATAGATCTATCTATGTGATGTCTGAATGCTGTTAAGAGAAATTAACAAGTGGTGTTTTATTCTCTTGATTTAAGAAGATTATTAGGAATTCGATCAAAATTATGAAGAGGAAATGATTAAGTCAGTAAAGTTAAGCTACTTCCACTGATTAAGGAGTGCTGGGCCAGTAGGTATGGTCTAAAAGTCAGAGCCAGACCTTGTAGGAAACCTTCTAGAAAGGTTAATAGTATGGAACTCTGGTCCTCAACTATTGGTGCTAAATGAACTGTTAGATGCAAACATGGGATTGATGAATTCTGGTTAATTGAAGATTGTAAGAGATAATAGTATGGATGTGTTTATGGATTTACAATCATAGATCAGCCGAAACCTTACTGAATGATGGAACCGGCTGAGGAGATAAGTGGCCTGTTCCTATTCCTAAACTCCTACCCAATTATGATAAACTCTGATTTGAATACATACTGGTTCATGATCCATCAAAATAATTATAACCCACAGCAACACACAAAGGTCTAATCACACAGTTACAATGCTCGATTTTGCCAGTACAAATTGCAAGCAATTTGCATGGAAACCAGCTGGTGCAGTTCTACAATGAAAAGAAAAATTCCACTTACCACAATTTCTAAACATTTTCCACTGAACCACCCCCACGCTACAGCTTCAGCCAGAAAAGAAGGCAAATTCCCAGGAGCTAAATTTGGGTATGTTATAAGATAAATTACTGGGAGGGGCCTCCTTTTGGAGGCCTTCCCATTTAAAGTCCACATGCAAATTCTGAGAATCTACGTTTAATTAAAACTTGAGAGAATAAACAGGTTCACAATTAAATAAATTATGTAGTGGTAACCGAGTACTTCAAGTTATTTTGTTCACGATTACAAATAAGGAGAACCAAAAGGACTTAAGATTCTTCCTTTTAAGCAAGTACACATCGAGGCAAGGAACCAATCCAGTGCAACAGAAGAATGTCACAAAAATCGCAATGCTCAACGGATACCACTTAACATAGATCTACTAAAATGGGCAAATTGAATATTTTTAAAAAATACTTTATTTTCTATTTTGTAAAATGAGATTTCAAAATAATGCACTGCAGACCTTTATGCTTTGATGGGAAATCAAAACAAACAATAATCCCTTGTACAATAAGCCATATACAACCACACATATACGTACCATGTCCTAGTTGAAGGAATTCTAACTGAATCAAATTGATTCCATTCTTACCTGTCTGAATTGATGTGATTTCAGTGTAAACAAGACAAGAAGTTTTAAATGGTTTCTGTAAAGTGTTTGCAAAAGAGGCCTCCTAAAGGTTAAAGATATAACAAACAAGAGAAGGAATAAGCCATACACTATGAAGCTGCTCCATCATGCACATTTCTATACCCAACACTACTTAACTACCCTATACCCAGATACCTTGATTTCCTTGATGAGTTATCTAGTGTCCAAAACTTGACCCATTTAACTGAGTATGGCATTAAGGAACACGGATAAAACTGAAGTTAATGAGCAAAGAGAAAAAACTCCAGTGGTTGGGGGTCAGACCTCACAGAAAGGTTATTGAAAGTCAATCATTCCAGCTCCAGGACATCATTACAGGAGTTCCTCAGGGTTGTGCCCCAAGGCCCAAACATCTTCAGCTGCTTCATCACAAGGTCAGAAATGGGGATTTTCACTGATAATAGCCCAACAATAAATTCCATTTGCAACTCCTCAGCAGGTGAAGCAATGCATCCTTGCATGCAGGAAGACCTAGACATGGGCTGAAAAGTGGCAAGTGATACTCGCACCACAAAAGTCAGAGAGTCGTAGAGTTATCAGCAAAGGAAAAAGGTCCCTCAGCCTAACTCCTCCATGCCAACCAAAATGTCTATCCAAGCTATTCCCAGTTGCCCAGGTTTGGCCCATATCTCTCTAAACCATTTCTATTCATGTACCTGTCTAAATGTCTTTTAAAGATTGTAATTGTACCCACCTCTACAGCTTCCTCTGGCAGCTGTGTTAACACAAAAGTGTTAGGCAATGGTACCTCTAACAAAATAGTGTAACCACCTACCTTTGCATTACCACCTCCAAGTACCCCACAATCAACTTACCTGGGGGTTACTGTTGACCAAAAAATTCAAATGGACTGGTCATATAAAATATTGTGGTTAGAAGACAAGGTAAGAGGCTGGGTATATTGCAGCAAATAACTAACCTCTTGACACCTCAAGCAATTTCCACCGTCTACCAGGCACATGTCAGGAGTGCAGTGAAATTCTCTCCTTTTGCTTGGATGACTGCAGCTCCTACAACTCAAGATGCCTGACAAGCAACCCAGTCAAAGCAGCCACTTGACTGGCACCCCATATATTGTCTCCCTGCACCACTAGTGTAAAATCAGTGCAGTGTGCACCAAGTACAAAATGCACTGCAATTATTCACTCTGACTACACTGATAGCATCACCCAAGCCTGCAACCTCTACCTCCAAAGGACAAGGACAGAAGACACATGGGAACACCAATACCTGCAGGTTCCTCTCCAAGTCACACAACACCTTGATTTGGAAATACATCGCCATTGCTGGGTCTAAATCCTGGAACTCCTTTTCCAATGGACTATGGGAGTACCTTCACAAGGAGGAGTGTAGCGATTCAGGCAGCAGCTCACCACTGCCTTCTACAGGTTAATTACGGATGGGTAATAAATGCTGGTCTAGCCAGTGATAATTTATCTGTTTTCCAGGCTATGATTAAGAATAAAAACGTTATCAATTTCATTCCAAGGGATTCAGAATCTACAACTCACAAACCTGAGTGAAGAATGTTGTTACCTCAGTCTGAAATTGATAATTCCCATCTGATTCAGGAATAAATTAGTTTTTAAGTATATTTATATTTCCTTCATTCAAACTTCCATTATCTGCAGTTCATAACTAACTATAGATCAAACTATGATCAAACAGACTGAAATTAACTTCTGGTCTCAAATTGAACATGACCAATACATAATTTTTCTGAAGAGCTACATTTTGTTTTACATACAAATGGAAATCTATAAACAATGATAAATTATTCCTGACAAATATCTGTAATGGAAACATGGAGAACAACAACCTTTATTTTATATGGTAACTTTAGCATAGCAGAATGTCTCAAGTCTCTTACCAAGATTGTTGACAAATAAAACCTGAAGCTATGCCACACAAGGAGAAAATAAGGCAACTGACTAAAAACTTGGGCAAAGGGGTAGATTTTGTTTAACATCTTACACGTGAGTCAAAGATTTATGGAGAGAATCCCCAGAGGCTTGTTTAAGCTGCTGAAGGCACAGCCACCAATTGCAGACAAATAAGAATTGAAGTTGATCTAAAGGACAGAATGCAGAGATCTCAGAGAGTTATAGGGCCAGAGGAGATTACATAGATTGAAAGGAGCATGGCCAGATTTGAAAACAAAGATGAAGTAGCAGTTTTGAAGGTGCTCATTCATGGAGGTAGATGATGGGAACACAAGAAGAGGAAGAATCATCACAGCATGAAGGATCAAAGTAACAAAAGCAGCAGAGATATGCTATGATTCCTTAATCTGCAATTCTGATGATTCATGCAAGCATGATACTTAGAAACATATTAAACAATCTGAAGCAAAATTGTTTTACAGATGGAAACCAGATATATTCCCTGCTCTCCTTGTTTCATTAGGCTGTGATTATTTACAATCTCCAAATGTACAATCATGTTTCCTAGATAAGAGAGACCACTAGGTAACTTCTGGATTTTCAAAAATTCTGTGGTCTAGAAATTCTTCTGCGCATTAAATGCAAGACCCACAGTGGGTCAATGCACATTTTGTGTGCGGACTCAGCACTGCAATACAGTCAGAGTCTTTTACCCAAGATGGAAATGTCAAATTCAGAGGGCAGAGCTTTAAGGTGAGAGTGGGAAAGTTTAAAGGAGATTTACGTGGCAAGTTTGTATTTTACAGAGAGTGATAGGTACCTGAAATGCACTGTCAGGGGAGGCAGTGGAAGCGTGTATGATAGCAATGTTCAAGAGGCATTTAGATAGGCACATGAACAGGCAGGGAATTGAAGATGTAAACCACCTACAGGCAGATGTGCAGTTTAAATTAGCATCATAGTTGGCACAGATGTCATAGGCCAAAGGGCACATTTCTGCGCTGTACTGTTCTATGTTCTATGCAATATTCTTTTGCACCAGATGCCTTGGACATTGAATGAGCAAATGGACACTTTTCTGTTCACTCCATCAAGGCAGAGCCAGCAAAGGAGAAAAGTGCGATTACAGGTCATGGCACAGAGAGGCCATGGGGGTGGAATAAGAAGTTGAAAGTCAGGGATTCGGGGTAAGGAAGTCGAGCAGTCACAATCAACTACTTTTGGAAGCAGAGTAGGCATTGCATCATAATTAACGGGAGAGTCATGCTTCAAATGCAGTGGTGGGATTAGCAGGAGGGATGGTCTAGGATCAGACCAAGGTGAGGATACCCTGCAACCCTGCTCCCCATGGATGACCTGCAACAGGGGTAAACTTTTCGCTGAAAGGGCACCTGCCTGCATAAGGTTCCATACACCAGAACTCACAGGTTTGGGTCAGGCACTGAGGCCCCACTGAAGAAAGCTTCACATTCATCATGAAAGCCAGCTTCTGCTTGAAAGATCTGCCCATAAGCCAAGCATGCAGAATTAAATTTTGCAGAAGTGGAGTCCAGACATGCATTACAAGATGTTGGGTGCCATTGTATGTGTCTAGAAGCCACTGTGCATTAGTACATCCAACACATGGAGAAACTAGAAGCAAAAATCCTGATCATCATTACAGTCGCAGTAAGTACCTGATCACACTTAGTAGAAAACTTTTTGTGCAGCACACATAAATGTTGTCTAAGAGACAGAGTTTCTAGGCCAATGACAGTTGTTCAAAATATCATATCTTCAAACTTCCAAAAATCTGCATAAAAATACTTTAATAAAAGCAAACATTATTTTTATTATGGGTGAGGTTATGCTCCAGTAAATATCCAGCTCTTTTAAATGTTCAGAACTGGTAAATTGCAAACTCATGCCAGCTAGCACAAGTTAAATGCAACTTATAAGATTTAGTGACTGCCAAACACCAATGAACCGAGTATTTCACAGCAACTGAATATTTCAATTTTGGGGGATGGTTGGTGGGTGTGTGGTTGGGTGTTGAAGAATGAGGACAGACCAACTCCAATGCATAACAGTAATTTGCACTTAAAATATGTTTTTGATGTGGGAAAGCATCCCAAGGACATTATCAAATTGATGCCAAACAAAAAAACATAATAAGGTAGATAAAATAAAAAACAGGTGAAGAGATAGAGTTTAGAGAACAAATTTCAGAATTCCAGAGCATGGACCCAAGTAGCTGAAGGCACAGCTGCCAATGGGAGGGTGGATGTACAAAAGGTCAAGAATCTCTGGGTGTAAGTGGGCGGCATGGGCTCATTGGGCCAGAAGGGCCTGTTACCATGCTGCATAAAGTTTTAATAAAGTCAGTGGAATGATGGCGACGGAGGTGAGAAATGGTGATAGCGGTGAGATGGAGCTGCAAGACTTGAGGAAGATTGAGTGAGATGGCTGAGACCAAAAAGGGAGTTAAACATGAATTAGAGAATTTTGATGTGGAGGTACTGTGGGACCAAACAAAGACAGAGTCAACAGGTGATTGAAGCAATGTGGGATGTGAAACTGGAGACAGAGTTTTGTATATGTCAAATATAGAGAGGCTGCAGGATGGAAGGCTGGCAAGAAGACACAGCAGACAAAGCATAACAGTCAAAAGAACCAGAAATGAAATAATGTATTTTTATCCGGGCCATAGTAAAAAACAGATCCACAAGATTTTTGCACTGGTTATTTGAGGCAAGGATGGAGATACCAGCAGAAAATAATTTAAAGAGAAAGAAAAGAGCTCGGGTTTAATTTTGCTTTTGAGGATGATTTTGGAGTACTGGGAAGATTTAGGGAAAAAAACCAAGCCTCAAATTGAGGGATGACCATACAGAGGTGTATAAAATCATGAGGGGTATAGATAGGGTGAACATACATAGTCCTTTTTTCCCAGGGAAGGGGGAACTAAAAACTCGAGGGCAGAGGTTTAAGGTGAGAAGTGAAAGATTTATAAGGGACCAAAGGGGCAACTTCTTCATGCAGAGGGTGGTGCGTATATGGAATGAGCCACTAGAGGAAGTGGTTGAGGCAAGTACAATAACAACATTTAAAAGACATTTGGATAAGTAGATGGATAGGAGGGGCTCATAGAGATATGGGCCAAACACAGGCAAATGGGACTAGCTTGGTGAGCATCATGGTCGGCATGGATGAGTTGAGCTGAAGGGCCTGTCTCTATGCTGTATTACTCTATGACTCACATGGTCTAATCAGATCTGGCAAGAAATAGCCAGATCAACTGTGCAACTGAAATGCTCAAGTTCACAACTTTTGTGAGAAAATACCATCACCTTCTCAGAAATTCACAGACAATCTTTCAATCCCTTCAACAAATGTTTTTGTCACTTCTCTGCCAAGAATCTCAAGCTCATATTTTTCCTCCATTTGCAGTGGGGTAATAATTCCATCGTCATTATGTCCTGCTCATCTGTTAAGAGGAGCTCAGTGCACTCCTATTTTCTTTCTCATGCTTCATTGCATATTCACGCATCCTAATATTCACTCAGCTTCCCCCCATACCCAAATTCACTCCCATGTCCTCTGAGAAACATCTGCATAGCATGGAAAGAAGCCAATTGCCCAAGTCTCTGCTACTGATCCTCCCTTTCCAATCTTTCTCTGCTCCTGGATTGTCTCCTTGCATGTCAGCGTCAAAAGATTTCTTTTGATTTAAATGTTCCATAAATTAAGGAGGGCACCTTCTCCCCATTGCACACTCAATGCAAGGTAAAAACCTGAAAAGGCAGATACCCAGTGTGCAGGAAGCTTAATACAAATAGGGGAAAGCCAAAGATTACAGAGAGTGGATGGAACATCCATCAAGAGGGATTGAAAGAAGCAAATTACTAAGGTCAAAGACTGAAAAAGGGAACCAGATTTAATTATCTTCTCCAAGCTAATAAACAGGAGAATATTTAAGTAAATTTCTGTGTTATCAGTTGTAATTTCTAGTCAATGCCCCAAATGATACTTTTCTACTTTTCCCTGACAATTTTTTCCTTGCTAACCGAAATTTATAATGCCCAAAAATAAGATTTCAAATAATAAAAGTAAAATTTTGTATTTTTTCCAAAGCTCTGATCATCTGTGTCATTCAATATCTTTATTACCAAAGTAATTAAGATTCTGTTTGTCCCAGGTCACTGGGCTTCCACCAAATATTCAGAACTTCTGTCCAGAATTATCAATCACAACTGTGTACTCTGTGCTCATGGTACAGGAGGACCGTGTCAAGTGCAATCTGCATAGCACCTGGATACAAAAGATAGAAATCCATGCCATCTTTTCCTGTGAGGGCTGCACTCTTTTCATACAAAACACTGAAGGAAATAAAGTCAAAGTGTCTTGGTCACTAATTCAAAATAACAATGGACTGATAAACAGCATCACCCAAAAAACAATATCTGGGAACAGAAGCACCAGCATTCAATTCATGTGACTTCTTTTAACTTTAAAGAAAATAATTGCCTCTTGAAAACATAATCCCAGGGAAAATTTAGTTTAAAATCCCTCATAAACCATTGAAACAGAAGATTTTTGATTATTTTATGGTAATGTTTGTTTGATTATTAGATTTCTGTTTGACAGAGGATCCCTAAATTATCTACTTTTGTGCTCCTGATATATTCCACCAATGCCAATCGGTAATTGGACAGAGCCATCTTATAATTTTCCAGCTATTCATTTTAAAGACAAATGGTTCATGACGAGGAAAGTGATAGGCTACAAGCACACAAAGAACCTGAAGACTAAGAATGAGAGGAAGCTGAGGGGTTGGAGCATGCTACCTCAAAAGCTCCCTGAATGCTCTACTTCATAAAGTTTTTATCTTTTACTTCATCCAATATTGTCCACCACCTCACTATGCTTCCCTACTCCCAGATCCCAAAGCATGATGTACCCAATGCTCCCTGATCCCAGAACCACATTGTTGCTCCTAATTCCAGTCACCTCATCCCCCACTGTTTCCAATTGCAAGCTTCTCTCTCTGTGATCCCAGATCCTGCTTCAGCATCCTTACAATATCCATCCCACTGGTCCTAGTTATGTGACCAACAAGTCCCCACAATCATTACGACACCCAGAGACCCAAGTATAGTTGCTGCTATTGGACAAGTAATCCAGAGAATCAAATCTCTTCATTGCAGTTTTAGGATTTGAAATCAGTTCTATCAAGTCCAAAAAGAAATAAGCTTGCTCTCTAAAAGTCCTTCCAGGAAGGAAACTTGTCAAAGTTACCAGGTTAGCCCTGGACATGATTCCAGTCCCACACTACTGACGTAGCCCAAATTACTGAGATGTTACTACGGGCATCTACGGAGGGTAAACAAGCATCAACTATGTCTAGGAAAATGTTTTCTTTAAACCAAAATTTGGAGCTCCACCAGACAACAAACTCTCTTCCCAACAGCAGAAAGTCAGCATCAGTGGCAATGCGATTTGAAGTAATATCGTCGTTCTTAGAAAGGTCTGGCTCCTATACCATCACCATGTATAGAGAGCGAGCAAGAGTTAGAGAGAATGTCAACATTCATCACACGGATAAGAGGCAAATGCGAAGAGCTTCACCCCAACCTCCCCGTACCCTCTCCACCCTGAACAAGATGCACTTAAGGAATTATTTATGCAAACACTCTCCTGACCAAGTATTATAACAAGTACTAATCATATATCACATTTGTGGATTAACTAAAAAAAAATATTTTTAAACAGTCGGATAGAAATATCATGATAAAATAAACCATATCACTTATCTAAAGAGGCTCCCCGCGCACTACCGCCAGTCATAACTCGACCCCCGTCCTCCAAAGCTCAAATTGACAAAAAAATTGTCAATCAAAGTTCAAAATCAATGTGCAGAAAGTAAACTGATGCCCGGCATCTAACTTCTGTCCACCCACAGGTCTCATCGTGTGGTGCCAGTTTACAGTTCGGGAAGAAGAGCCGGGCACTACCCCAGATGTGCTGCCAGCTGCCCGGCTCTGCTCTTCAACTCACCGCGTGTGGCCGGCGCGGCTGTCCCCCGCGGTGGCGGGCTGCGGCTCGCCCTCTCCCCGGGCTCCGGCCGGGACTGACTCAACGGTGACACCCTGGAGTTCAACTCTTTCAAAAGTGCCGCTTTCTCGGCTCTGCCCAGCTGCATCCCCCTTGCTTTTCCAACACCTGGCACACTCCAGTTTGCAGCAGCCCCCACTCTCCGCTCCCGTTACTCGCGTCTCCCACTCCAGTCCCGGCTGTGCCGACGAGCTCCTGGGTCCCGCGCGCACCGGAGTGCTCGCGCGTGCAGGCGCGTGCACGGTCCGGCGCGCACCACTTCCAAGTGGGACTGTCTGCACATGAAGTCAGCAGCTTTTTGCTTCAAGTTCTGACTGCCTCATCCTTTTCAGGCAGTGATTAGCAATATTGTTTATAAATACCTCCCCTCCCACCCCACCTCAGTGTTTTCCAGGAGGAGAGATCAAATTTGTTGAAGTGTCGATTCTGCTGGAACGGAGCATCTGCTTTCTGAAGTACCTCCTTCCGATCACCCCAGTCCTTACACATTGGAGTTTCACAAAAAAAAAGCAAAAGAAAATCACGTTGCGGGCGATTCTTCATTTTTAAAAAAAAAATTACTTGCAGCTGGAGCAATTGTACATGCATATGGAGATATTACAAAGAACTTGCATTGAGGGGTGTTGTGAAGAATTAGAGGAAAATGACAAAGGCACAGACATATTAACACAATCAAATGCCATGGACCACTGCTCGCTCGGTAGAATCTGGACTTCAAAAGCAGAAGGCGTTTTGCATCATGATCTTTATCAAGCTATTGTATATATTACCACATGCTAGTGCCTTAGTGGTTCTTTAAATTAGGTGCATCATTCAGACAGCAGTTGAATGTGCATTATTTTGATGGGACACCAAATTCTGAGCACGTACATGTTACAGCAGAGGCAGTGCTGCTCAAAGTAACTTATCCCCAAACCACATGAAGCTCCAGGAAATGTAGTATTGCATCAATGCATTTAATCTCAAGTTACACCGAATCTCTCAAAGCTGCTTAACATTAACTACTGGAAGAGTGAATAGTGGGCTTTTGGTATGTGCTAGATGTGCAGGAAATTTATCTTTCTTATTCCGTATAAATCACATATAGGAGCAAGCCAAAGCACCAGAATCGTTTGATCTTTTTTAATGATGGAGCTGCGTATTCTAGTCTGCTTCCAGATATGTTTTATATAAAAAAATTGGATACACAGATTAACAAGCTTGGTTATTGTGGATCATTTGCAGAATTAGGTGAAACCATGTACCAAGAGTGTTTGGTGTTTGATTAACTCTTGCCTCTGTTTTGGAAGATTGTGTGTTTGAGCCTCACGGTGACTTAAAACACATATGCTTAGAAATTCCAGTGCTGCCAAAAAGGTGTGTTGGAATGGCATCAATGCATTGGAACTGTGAAAGTTTTGGCTGCAGTGCCAGGGAGTCAAAATTCACTGGTGACCAAAGCTCAAGACAGCAGTCAAAGATTTTCCACTAGAACCACTTGGCTGCTGATCTTTTCCCATTCCTGATCCATGCAATGACACAAGAACTGATTGCCAGCAAAAAAAAACAAGAAATCATGCCTTTGAGGTCAAGGTAGCATGAAAGCATGGATGCTTTGCAAAATAAGGGATCTTAGTTTCGTCAACTTTGGCGAATTTCTTTGGCTCTGCTTTCTCCCCAGGTCTATGACCTACATGGAATGAAAGATGAATTGCCTGCATATCTACCACAACCCATTATTCAGTCCTCAAGTAGTTAACATTAAATGGCTTTAATAATTTCAGCGTAACTTGAGATAAAAATACATTGATGTAAAGGTACATTTTCTAGAGCTTCATATAATCTAGAACTTCAAGTCACTTTGTGCAGTACTGCCTTTCTGCTGTTTCAGAATTCCAGTCATCAAAGGCCAAATCACATAATCTCTACTCATAGCAGGAAACTCTCATCCCAGAAGTGTCTTTGAAGGTGAACTACACGCAGTAGTTCAGGTGTGATCTCACCAAAGCCCTGCACAATGGCAGCAAATTCTCCTTACTGTTATGCTCCAACTTCTTTGCAATAAACACCAGCACATTACTTACCTTGTAAGAGCTTCTTGTAACTGCACATTTACTTTCCACAGGTCATGAACCATCACACTGAAATCCCTCTCTACTAGCTTCTCACTTTTGAAGACATATTCTGTGCTTCTACCCTTCATACCAAAATGAATAACCTCATGCTTTCTGACATTATACTCCACCTTCCACATTTTGTTCAGTCCATAATCAATCTATTTTCTTTTGTGGACTCCTTAAATCATCTTCACAGCTCACTTTCTCATCAAGGTTTATAGCATCAACAAACTCAGATGTTAACCTATTAGCTGCAGCTCAGTTGGGAGCATTCTCACCTCATAAATCAGAAGGTTGTGGATCACATCTGAGACTTCAGCAGAAAGATCAGCCACTATTACGAATAAGAGGCCCCTCTAGTGTTTTAGCCAATATAGTTTTCCCTAAATTAAGATTTCAATATTTCTAAAAATAGACTATCTGGTCACTATCACATTGCTGTGTTTGACAACCTGATTTGCACAATTTGGTGCCACATTTACTACATTACAACAATGACTACACTACAAAACTTCTTGAATGGATGTATTCACACTGTAACACATTTCAGTCTAACATTTTGCCCAGGTTGTCAAAGCATCATAAATGAAAAATGTTAAATTTTAAAGTGAGGAAGATATCCTTAGAAAATTGTTTCAGACAGTAAAAGGTTAAAAGCTGCTGGAACAAACATCTGAGTTCAAGTTCTTAAGCATGAATGCATAATATATGAATCTAATCATGCATGATTTTCTATTGCTTTGAAAAGACACATATAAATTGCCCATTTTCAGCACCTAGCAGGAGATTTGCTGCTCTTCTAATAACATGTATTGTTTAAGCTAGTTATTGCTTTATATTATGGTTGGTTAGAAAAAGCACATTAACCAGAATATTGTTTTATTACCTTCTACTGTACATCTATAGGACATTAGAGATGAGCCATAAAACTACTCTTAACAATGATTTATTATGAAATAATGACATGAAGAATATTATTTCAGGCATAGGTATCAAAAATCATCATGTACTTTTTAGAAAATAACCAATGATTTTTGGAGAGGTTTTCTATTGGTGTTGATGCTGGGTAGGGATAAATTAGGCAAATGGGATTTAAGTTATCGATTTGGGAATTCAGTATAGGATAATGCAAAAGCTGGCAGTCAATGGAAGAATAAAGAGGTATGGACAAGAATGCAGTCACACTGTACCGGGATCAGCTATTTTTTCACAATTATAAAAATAATTCCATTTATTCATGCATTTATTGAGAATTACAGAAGTTCCAAATAGACCAGGCAAAGCAAATAAAACATGATACTTATAGTTGCAGGAAATTTAGTGAATTTTCATGATAAACATGTGTGATGTAGTTTATCATAATTTATACCATAATAAAATTAATCCCAGTGAAAATAATTTTATTAAACACAATAAATGCACATACATTTGAATATAGAAATCAGATATTTTAATTATTTCTCTGTACAATCACATGAGCAAAATGCCTTAGAAAAAGTTATTTTGGTTGAGGTATCAGTTGTTGTGATTATGTAATCTATTATATAGAACTCCAGTCAGGAGGCACAAACGCAGAACACTGCCAGTTCATCGAGAAGGACTTTTTAATGAAGAAATTCACAAGCCTTATCATAATGATCTGGTTTGTCTGCATTGCTTAAACCAGCAAGCAAGATTCTGGCAGACGGCAGCATGTTCACCCCAGAGACCATGGGCTATCAAAAAGCAAGTCATTAGGGTGTGACATGCTTCATTCTTCCATTGTTATTCCAAAATAAGTAATTTTGCAGCTGACAGGGGATCAAGAAGATTTAGGGAACTCATTAGTGTGCTACAAGACCCTATCATAAAGATACTTTCATAAAATGGTATTATAGTTAATAACTAGATTGTTAAGTCATAGGAAATATACCAACTTTAATTTTCATGAGTATCTTTGAAAGCAACAAGATAGGTTGATGAAGCAATTAAAAATGAAATTGGGGTTTTATAAATGGGGGCATATAGTTCAAAAGGAAGGGGTAGTAGTAAATATTTCAAAATTACCAGTAAGTGTCCAGAAAGAGCTTTGTTTCAAACTCCACATGTCAAATTGCAGCAAAGATGTTGAGGCCTGGAAAAAGGTGAAAAGGAGATTTATCAGAATAGCACCAGGGATGAGGGACTTCCTGTGGTGGAAATGAAGAAGTTGAGATTGTTCTCCTTGGAGCAGAAAAGGCTAAGAAAAAATTAACAGACATTAAGAATTCTGAACAGCTTTTGTAGACATGAAAAGGAGAAAATCCAGGAGGATCAATAACCAAAGGAAACAGGTTTAAACTAATTGGCAAAATGATTCAAAGGGGAAATGTGGAAGACTTTTTTAATGCAACAAATCTTCACCAACTGGAACACATTCCTTTTAAAGACAGTGTCAGAAGATTCAATAGCAATTTCGAAAAGGGAAATGAATATATACTTGAAATTTGCAGAGCTCTGGGTGAAAGGAGAAGGTGGGACAACTAACTCCTTCAAAAACATTATGGCTTCCTGTGCTGTATGATTCTAAGATTCTTCCTTATCTTGAATGAGCACTTTTATGTTTCTATTGCATAGCATGTCACTGTTGCATTATGATTGCACTTTGCCAGCTGGTGACTATTCCTTCAGGTTAACATACTTGTTTTCTCTGCTTTGGTTTTATGTTAGAGGAAAATTTCATCACACAAAAAGATATTACTCAAAGTAACCTCCAGACCTTCACCAATGCTTCATGAGGTCTCCAAGAGTCAATCTTATGGATTTATTTGCCTTATTTATGTACCTCTGCTTACAACCAAAATCTGTTTCTTCTAACTTTTGCCACTTGTATGTAACTTGTATGTAACTTGAATATCCTCTGTCACACAGATGAGGGTCTGTGTGCTGAGTGGAGAGTTTGTGCAGATCTAGCAGGCTCCAGTTCACATCTGTCTCCATCTACAGAGCTCTCCACATTGGCTCCAGACTTACAAGTGCATATTTTCGTTCTCATTCTGCACCAGGCCCATACTTCCAATCCTTCTACCTCTTTTTATTAAGCATCTGTTGGGTCCCTCACCTTTTTGCTAGTCATCCACATTGCCCACTGCCTCTCATTTCTCCCTGCCATCACAACCCCCTCCCCCACTGAATACAGGCAAGAACTGATTGCAAGTGTTATAAGTGTAATCAAAAACAAAACTGGTAAAGAAGAAATCAAGTATTAAGATCATCACAAATTTGTCCCATTATTAGTTCACCACAGGAAGGTTAAAGATGATACATCAATGTGACTTCGGAAATGCTCGTGGTTGACTAACAGCCTCAGTTACAACATCTTAAGTAATTATATTCTCTAATTAAATAATTTAATTCTGTTTTTAAATTATAAAACATTATTACTAGCCACAGCTAATTATTCTTTGTTTTGATGTGTGATCTATCATATTATTATTTTAAGATGCACAATTATAAGTACGTTTGGTTGTTATAATTGTGCATTAATTTGCTCCCTTCACTTTATTCTGCCAAGATTGTAATAAATGCAAATGATAAACTCAGCAAGCATTTATCACAAACATAACTTTGCTCTAAGACAGAAACTGAAAATTTATTGGCCTTCTAACAACCTGCAGAGGTAGTATAACTCATAGGCTGTTAACAGAGAACGAGAGACCCGAGGCCATCTGTTCTACCTAAATGCAATATAGGAAGTAACTGCAGGGTCTCCTGGAGGCAAAACAGCTGTTCCCAGGATAAAAATCAATGAATAAGCAATTTATCAAAAACAGAAAAGAAATATAAATTAGAAAATAAATTCACAGGTTCTGAGTTTTCCTAACCAACACAACACTAGGAAAAAAATCAATTTAATTTTCAGTCCAGTCAATCACTTTTCCAGAGAGGTCTCTCTGTCTAACAGGAAATTATCTTCATTTCAAAGTAAATTTCAGTTCTAATTGCTTAAAATTTTTGCTATCATAAATTGATACAAAAAAACTAGATTGCAATGAAATTACACAAACATTTAAAAATGTAGTTCTAAGTTTTGATGATAATGTTTGACAATTATTATGGGGAACAATTTATCTCCTTAAAAGGCGAAATAATTTTGCATCACACCATCTGCATTTGTGTGTATTCATCACAATGGTTCCAATATTTCTGGTGAAATGCTGGCCTATTAACGCTATAGGCTGTTATTAGTGCAGAAATCAACCAGCAAATTCAGTGGAGCAAGAAATATGGATTTGCAAATCTCGTTAACATCTCAGGCAGTTTATGCCACTGTCCCAAGTGCTAAACACAAAAGGCAATCTGCCCTCAGCTCCCTCATTATTTTAAGAGCTGACGACATGTTCACATAATTGCAGTTAAACTCAGAAAGTTGGGGTTAGCATGCAAATAGCTTTTCAATTACCTAAAAATTAATGTAATGATGATCAACCTATTCAGCCTAGAAAGTGAACAATTTGTTCAATCTTTTTTCCTCTGTGGCTAATTATTGTTAAAGGATCTTTAAGAATGTCAAATTAAATTTCTTTTATTTTTTGTCTTTTTCTCCCTTTTCCAGTCTTTTCCTTTCTTCTCTTTCAGTATTTGTTTGACTCCTATTCACCTTTCTCTGTAATTATTCTTCAGTTTCTTTTGCAATCTTTGAATCTCATTGGTTAAGGACTGTTGACCTCACCATTAACTAATGTGCCAAAACTGCAACTGCACCATGATCATCCTACATTCCTGATGAGCTCCAGGGTGCAAAAAAAAGGCCAACTAATCATGCATTATGTGAAATACCCACTGCAGCTAGATCAAGAGAGCTATGTCAAGTCAGTCAGTCGCCTTTAAACTTTTTTGGACAGTACAATAGTTTCAATTTTCAATGTAATTTCCATTAGAGGCAATAGTTCAGGAATAGAGGTAATAATCTAACAGCATGAAATTGTGTTTTGTGGAATCTCCAGCGAATCAGTTTAATTCTACAGTGATGTCCTTAATGTTCAGTCCTGATTGTCCTTTGTTTTATATTTACCTCAAAGTTATCTTATTAAAACTCATGGTCAATAAACCTTTTTTAGCCCCTTCACTGTTTTGTGTATGTTTTATGTTCCCCCAAGAACACATTGAGTTCAAAATTTAGATTTTATTTGCTGAAGTTGTGGTGTCACTTGTTTCATGATCTTCATATGCTCATCATATGACTCAATGGTTCAAGATATAAAGTCTCCATTGTAAACAGCACTTTATTCGTGAATTAGCTTATGTCCATAAAACTGCTAGAGATGTTGAATTGCCCTTTGTGCATTCTAAGCATTACAAGATTAAAAAGTCAGTGATTGTATAGTCTGCTTTTGGGAAATAGAAAACTCCTCCCCATCACAGAGTAATGGGATGCAATTTGAGTGAATTCTGGTCATTATGTCATGTGTAGTTGATATTTTGGAAATAGCCAATTTCTCTAAAAGGTTTCTGATCACACAAAAAATGGTCTTTGTTCCTCCCCCTATTGCTGCTAAGTTTAAGTGTTTTTTATTGGTTATGTAGCTCTTTAACATTTCATTTGAGAATAGAGCTTGCAGACTGAAGTTGTGAGGGTTTTTTCAATTGTTGATTTATTCTTATCATTCTCTTAATTCGCATTTCACATGATTTCATAATGAGCTTGTGAGAAAATACGTTAGTTTACTGTGAGCTTGAACTATACTGTATAATATGGAACAAACACAACTTGCATTGCTTTTTTGCTAAACAAATTATCACATTTCAATCAACAGTCCTGTCAACACTACAGACTCCCATCGTGAATATGTGGGGACTTGTCTCCAATAGAAGAGTTGACCACAGATTAGTCAAGCAAAAGCCTGACATAATCATACCTACAGCATTGTACCTTTCAACCAATGCTCCATACTTCTCCATCACCTTCCCTGGATGTGTACTGCCTCATTAGCAGGATAGATCCATCAAAAATCATGAAGTAGAGGAATGCAGTCAGGAAAGAATGGCCTGGGGTCCTCAACATTAACTTCAGGCCCCATGAAGCCTTAAACACAGGCAAAGAAAGCTCTTTTTGATTCCAATTGACCACTCTTTCAATTGATGAATCATTACTTTTCTATGCAACCTAAAGAAGCATGCAATAAACAGACTTTATTGATCCCACAACCAACATATCAGATTAAAGCTCCACTTTCCTGACACATCCTGTAAGCTTGTACTTCTTCCAATCTAGTGTACTGCATTTAGTGCTTACAATGTGGTCTCTTCTGCACTGGAGAAACCAAATGCCTATTGGGTGATCACTTTGTAGACCACCTGTGTTCATTCAGAGGGGTGACCCTGAGCTTCCAATTACTTGTCACTTTAATTCTCCATCCTGCTCCCACTCTGATGCATCTGTCTGTGGGCTCCCGCACTGTGCTAAAGAGATCCAATGCAAGCTCCAGCATCTCATCTTCCATCTGGGCATGTTGCAGCTTTCTGGACTCTATTTTAAATTTAATGATTTCAGTAACTCGTTTTCTCTGTTTGTATTAGCACAGGCAGGTTCTGCCATAGCTTATCGATCTGTAATAGTAATATGTATTCATTTTTCTCTTTCCACTAACATTCCCTGATTTGCTGGGCATTTCACATGCTCCTGACCTACGCTTCTCAGCTTTTATATGTTACTTTATTTCTCTTTCTCGCCCCACACAAAATAAAAACAAATGCTAAGTATTTATAAAAAGTCAGATATTAGGAAATGCTGATGCTCAAGGGGACCTAGGACCATGGAAGCAAGGAAGTTTGGCACAATTCTCATGGAGGATACATTCTGTTGAGAACTAAAGGCTATGAGAATGACGATCCATCCACTGCTAAGGAAGTTAAGGATGGTTTCAAATTAAATAAGAGGTGTATAAAAAGATTAGCAGAAGGCCTGAAGATTGTAAAATTTTATAAACCTGCAAAGGATGACTAAAAAATAAATAAGGAGAAAGTAGCTTATGAGAAACTAGCAAGAAATAAAACAGACAACAAGATCTTTGAAAGGCATACAAAAAGAAAGTAGCTACAGGTGATCCCTTAGAAGATGAAACTGAGAAGTAAGGAAATGCTTTTGTGGCTCTGCTTTTTAATTTAAACTCCAGCTACTCAAATTACTTTAACAGAATCTCTTTCTTAGACATTCATGTCTACATGGACCAGAACAACTGGCCTTTCCCCTCCCCTTCCAATTCCTCTTGTTCATAACCTTAGCATTGAGCAGGCAACACAGCCTTTGGCACTCGCACTCGTGGCTGTAGGGAAGAGTATCCATTCCCCTAATTTTAGCATCCACTAGAACTACATTTCCTTCAAATTATGTCACCTCCACAATATAACTGTACTTTGGTCAGTTTATTTGTCCTCCCTACTGTCTCTGTTCTTGTGCACAGTGCTTTGGTCAGTTTATTGATCACAGTGGTCTCCACTAGCTCCCTTGTCTGTCATAATTTAGATTATTTAATTACTAAGTTTATTAAGTTGTTCAATTCAGTTTTTAAAACCACTAATTATTCTTGAATCTAGTTAATAACCTGGTTTTTAAATTCCAATTTTAATTATGCTTTTTACTTGGGATTGCAATTGAACACAATCCCCTTTAAGATAGTAGCAAAGAATTCTTACATTACTCTCTAGTTAACTTCCTATGAAATCATACTTAGATTTTTTTTGACCCACTTTTCAATCTCTTAAGCTGAATTTGCCAACACTGGTACTTCTTAATAATTCAAACCCTTTTTTAAATAGCAATGCAGCATTCTCTCCTGCTTCACACAATTTCCATGCTGAGCTGTTGAAAATTCAATTGGAATGAACTGCACTCACTGATCAACTAGAAACCAGTCTGGATCAGCAAGCACAGGAGAGATGGGTTAATTGAACACTACATGAGTTAGGACACAGCCTGCAGAGATTTGGATGACCTCACGTTTACAAAAAGTAGAATGAGAGAAATTGCCCAGAGGTTGTCTGGAATAGTTATGACAAGCCCTGACAAAGACATGGTTGAGGGTTTCAGCAGCAGAGCAGTCAAGTAATCTATAGAGGTGGAAATAGAAGCTAAAGTAGAAGTGGTATCAAGCAATATTATGGAGGTGGAAATAGACACTTAATGATACTATATAAATGTGACACAAAGCGCAATTTGGAATTGAATATGATATCAAGACTGCAATCTGATCAAGTTTTAAGGCAATTTCCAAGGAGAGAGATACAACAGTTGTAATGCCTTAAACATCAATAAATTAATTACTAAAGTTCAAAATTTAAGATTTAAAATTGGAAATAAATTATCTTCTTTGCTGTGGCATAGCATGCAATCACTCTCAATCCTGCTGTTTATCATCTGTAGAACTTGGAGGACAGAAACTTACCTTTCAACCCAAATAACTATGTTCATGTTCTACACAAGCCCACTTTATCCACAATCTTTCTCCTTCAGGTCCACTGTTCTGACAGAATCTGATAAAGTAAGATGCAAGGCAGTCTGTGCAAACTACAAAACACTAATGTGAACAAGTTGACTGAAATACTGTTTTGTGATGTGCATTAACAGCAATCCTTTCAGCTTATCCTTCTATTCCTTTCTTCGTCATGAGATTACTAGCTTCCTCTACTTCAGTACAGAACAGAATATTAGCATGAATGTTTTGTAATTTCCAAATATACAGTAACGTGGCCAGATATACCTAGAACACTTCAACAGTTTGTTTAGTCACAGATAAAATGTTGATTTAAAAACAGAAAATGCTAGATATATTCAGAAAGTTAGACATCATCTGTGGAGAGAAAAAAAGTTAACATCTTAGGTTAGGCTGGTGACTAGACAACAGGCATGTTTAAACAGTTTAAATTTCCCAGTTCTGAAGAAAGGCAAAGTACTTGGTCATTTAAATCATTTGTTAAATGTTAATTCTGTTTTTCTCTCTCTACTGATGCTGTCTGGCCTGCTGAATATTTTCAGCATTTCTTTTTGTTTTTTTTTCCTGATTTCAAGCATCTACAGATTTTGTTCAGTATATGGGTCCACATTGCTTCATTGCCATCTGCTGGTAATACTTATGAATGCCAATTAACTGTCCTCATTTGCTCCAAATCATATCACATTCAATTTGTTATAGAATGACACTTCCAGTAATAATGAAACATGTCAACACAACATGGCTCAAAATTCTAGCTTCCAACATATTTTAAGGCAGTTATTTTAATGAGCAATAATTTAATTTTGCATCTTCTATAACTGACTTGTAAAGCATACTAAACAAAAAAGTGAAATCATAGAAGATGGAAGTACTACAGAATTTTTTCTTATTTGAAAGAATGTTTTGCATCCCTGACAGACTAAGATTTACTTCATGATTTCAATTCTGTATCGATTTCATCACAGTCTACACCAAAATGCTCCAGAAGATCAAGGTCAACATTGTGAATTTAGAACATAGAACATTACAGCACAGTACAGGCCTGTCGGCCCACGATGTTGTGCCGACATTTTATCCTGCTCTAATATCTACCTAACCCTTCTCTCCCACATAGCCCTCCATTTTTCTATCATTCATGTGTCTATCTAAGTTTCTTAAATGTCCCTAATGTATCTGCCTCCACCACCTCTACCGGCAGTGTATTCCACGCACCCACCACTCTCTGTGTAAAAAAATTTACCTCTGACATCCCCCTTATACCTTCCTCCAATCACCTTAAAATTATGCCCCCTCGTGTTAGCCGTTGTCGCCCTGGGAAAAAGTCTCTGGCTGTTCACTCAATCCATGCCTCTTATCATCTTGTGTACCTCTGTCAAGTCACCTCTCATCCTCCTTCACTCCAAAGAGAACAGCCCCAGCTCACTCAGCTTATCCTCATAAGACATGCTCTCTAATCCAGACAGCATCCTGGCAAATCTACTCTGCACCCTCTCTAAAGCTTCCACATCCTTCCTATAATGAGGCAACCAGAAATGAACACAATACTCTAAGTGTGGTCTAATTAGAGCTTTATAGAGCTGCAATATTACCTCCTGGCTCTTGAACTCAATACCCTGACTAATGAAGGCCAACACG
Source organism: Pristis pectinata (assembly GCF_009764475.1). NCBI lineage: Eukaryota > Metazoa > Chordata > Chondrichthyes > Rhinopristiformes > Pristidae > Pristis > Pristis pectinata. The sequence goes on from NC_067410.1 coordinate 22,853,121, forward strand.
CCATACACCTTCTTAACAGACCTATCAACCTGCGTGGCAACCTTAAGGGATCTATGGTTGTGGACCCCAAGATCCCTCTGTTCCTCCACACTGCTAAGAATCCTGCCATTAACCTTGTACTCTGCCTTCAAATTCAATCTTCCAAAGTGTATCACTTCACACTTTTCCTGGTTGAACTCCATCTGCCACTTCTCAGCTCAGCTCTGCATCCTATCAATATCCTGTTGTAACCTACAGCAACCTTCTACACTGTGTAGCGGTTATCGTAATGCTATTACAGCGCCTGTGACCCAGGTTCAATTCCAGCCACTATCTGTAAGGAGTTTGTATGTTCTCCCCGTGACTGTACGGGTTTCCTCTGAGTGCTCCGGTTTCCTCCCACATTCCAAAAAGATGTACGGGTTAGGAAGTTGTGGGCATGCTATGTTGGCACCGGACGCGTGGCGACACTTGCGGGCTGCCCCCAGAACTCTCTACGCAAAGATGCATTTCACTATGTGTTTCGATCTACGTGTGACTAATAAAGATATCTTATCTACAACACCACTAACCTTCCTGTCATCTGCAAACTTATTAACCCACCCTTCCACATCCTCATCCAAGTCATTTATAAAAATCACAAAGAGCAGAGGTCCCGGAACAGATCCCTGCGGAACACCACTGGTCACCAATCCCTAGTCAGAATATGCTCCATCTATGAGCAAGCCAACTCTGAATCCACACAGCCAAGTTTCACAATACATTTCATACATTGTACATAACAGTACAGGTTACTGTAAGATAAAAAGTTGATTTTTTTCTTTTTAAACTTTGTTTTTAGATATCTCAAAGGATGAAGAATTCAGGACAGTGGTTTTCTTCAAATAATGCAATTAAGTTATTGAAAGATAGAAAAAATATTTTTACATATTAGCTGTAAATACTATACTACATGGAGCCACTGTTATAAAATGTTATCAACAGAAAACTTATAAGGTTCTATCTGGAATTGCTTTCTATTCTCATCAATGGCTAATGACAGAGTTTAAAAAGTAATTCAAGACACAGCACTTCATTTTTTTTCTTAAACAGTGCAAGCTGATTCTATATTTATACAATTCATTGCTCTAAATAATGATTTAAATTACAAAGTATTTCACAGAAGTGTCATCAAACAACATTTAATGTAGAAGGAAGTATTAAATAGTTAATCAATCCATTAATCAAAGTGTTAAGTTTTAAAAGAGACTTAAAAAAGAGAGATGGTGAAGCTGTAGGTTTTGGGAATTATTGGCTTCAAGTATAGTTACCAATGGAGGAGTATGAGATGATAAAGAGGCCAGAATTAGAGGAGCTGGTAGCTGAAAGTTAGAGGATTGAAGATTACAAAAGCATGGAGCTGTATGGCCACACGATGGATAAAACACATTAGTGCATTCATATCTGTAATGATTTTTGAAACTTATACAGAAAATGGAGGGATCTGAAAAGCAGAATGAAAAAACACAAAGCATTTCTTAACTGTGAGTCAATGCAGATCAGCAAACAGAGGGGCAACTTAGGAAATGAGCAACAGGGCTTTGGATTACCTCATGTTTTACAAAACATAATATTCCAGCCATTAGTTCCTTCAAATAGCTGGTTGTAGGATAATAAAGGTATAGAGGAGCTGAGGGAAAACTGGAGTTGAGCAATGATGGAAGTTGGCATCATGGTATTGACTTACAAATCTGGTCAAATGTTCATCCTGGGTCAACAATCAAATGAATAATCAGGGACAGTTTTAGATAATTCCTGAGGAAAGGGAAGGATTGAAGAAACCAAGGAATGGAATTGTGTAATGGAAATTCAACAAACTACACACCATAAGTCATGGACATAGGAGTGGAGAGAGAAGCTTGTGCAGATTATTCTTTAGCTCCTGAAGAATGGAATAGAACCAGCCACCTATCCGGCAACATTTATGGAAAATGATGGGGTAAACTATGTCAAAGACTGAAGACCAGACGTGAAGGGATAGATTACATTTGTAATATAATGTAACACACTTCAATGGACAGCTCCTGCAGCACTGTGGCAGGGGCAAAAACCTAATTGGAGAGATTCCAACCAGGACTTCTGGGAAATGTGGCCATGGCTTTGGGAGGATGCAGCACATTCAAGGTTGAGAGGAAAGGCCAGTTCGAAATGGGGAGGGAAATAGCCAGTGAGAGGAAGTCAAGATCCAATTTTTTTTTTTGAGAATCATTATTGACAGTCATATTATGTAACAAAGTTTTGCTCTTACAAATTCAATTTTAATTCATACACAGGAAGTGAGCTTTGCTGGAAAGTCAAGTGTTTATTACCCTTGTAAAGGCAGTGTTTAACCAAGTTCTTAAATCGTTGTAGCCCGTGTCATAAAACCAGTCCACAATGCTGTTAAGTAGGGAATTCCAAGATTTTGATCCAGCAATAATGGAGTGATCAATTCTTTTATTAGTTAGGATGGCACGCATTTTGAAGGGGAACTTGCAGGTGGTAGTCTTAATAACTGCCTGCTGCCCTTACCCATTAAGGTGTAGGGGCTGTGGTCTTCCAAGAGTTGCAGTATGTATTTTTGAAATTTTCCTCAACAGTTGTTTGCTTTGACTTGAATCATTAAATTTTTTTTTAAACTTTAGTTCTTTTTCCAAGATGTGGGTGACACGGACCAAGCTATATTTATTGTCCATCCATTTCAAAAGGATACAGTCGTGGGACTTGGGTGATGTTCTGCAGGAAATTCCAGATCAACATGATGACCAGTTTGAAAAAAGGTAATGGTTGTCAAGAAGCTGCTATTCTTCATTTAATTGATAGAGATTTGGTGAACTTGTTAAATTGCTGCATCAAGTATATATGATAACAGCACAGTACAGGGCCGTCGGCCCACGATGTTGTGCCGACATTTTATCCTGCTCTAATATCTATCTAACCCTTCTCTCCCACATAGCCCTCCATTTTTCTATCATTCATGTGTCTATATAAGAGTCTCTTAAATGTCCCTAATGTATCTGCCTCCACCACCTCTGCCAGCAGTGCGTTCCACACACCCACCACTCTGTGTAAAAAAAACTTAACTCTAACATCCTCCCCATACCTTCCTTCAATCACCTTAAAATCATGCCCCCTCATGTTCGCCATTTTCGCCCTGGAGAAAGGTCTCTGACTGTCCACTCAATCTATGCCTTTTATCATTTTGTACACCTCTATCAAGCAACTTCTCATCCCCCTTCACTCCAAAGAGAAAAGTCCTCACTCGCTCAACCTACCCACATAAGACATGCTCTCCAATCCAGGCAGCATCCTGGTAAATCTCTGCACCCTCTCTAAAGCTTCCACATCTTTCCTATAATGAGGCAAACAGAACTGAACACAATACTGTAAGTGTGGTCCAACCAGAGTTTTATAGAGCTGCAACATTACCTCGCAGCTCTTGAACCCAATACTTCAACTAATGAAGGCCAACATACCATACGCCTTCTTAACAACCCTATCAATGTGCACAGCAACCTTGAGGGATCCATGGCTGTGGACCTCAAGATCCCCCTGTTCCTCCACACTGCTAAGAGTCCTGCCATTAACCTTGTATTGTGCATTCAAATTCAATCTTCCAAGGTATCACTTCACACTTTTCTGGGTTGAACTCCATCTGCCACTTCTCTGCATCCTAGCAATGTCCTGTTGTAACCTACAGCAACCTTCTACACTAGTATATACACTGAACACTGTACACTGAAGTCAATAGCAAAGCCAAAAATCAAGATACCCTGAAAGGTGTTAAGATTCTGGAAGAGATGTGGTGATTACATTGACCTGGAAGTATTCTATCCAATTTTTCACAAATCATGTAGATATTAAGGATAGACATTGGGTAGTGGTGGTGGGGGGGGGGGGTGCTGTTAGGTGGCAGTGATGAGGAACTTAGTCAAGAATTGAGCCTCAACATACTTCAAGTAGTCATAATGTTGATGTGGCTTCCAGTTAATCATAAGTATCCAAGATGTTAATAATGGGATTCCTCCTTGGTGGTGCCACTTAAGGTCAGAGGAAGATAATTGGGCCCCTTCACATCAAGGATGATCACTATTTGTTAATATTGTAACACAATGTTTCTCACCACTTGTCATCCCTTGCCTAAATGTCATGGACATGCTGATGGCTTGAAATTCTCTTTTATTGATGGCTGTATGTACTGAAGTCCCATGTTCCCGACTTACTTACAGAAGGTAATCGATACAGCAAGATCTAGGACAAGAATTCTGCCCCAAAGAACAGTTTTAGCCCAGATAAATAGCTTTGTAATACAGAGCTTTTTGATGACAATGACAACTTCTTTTGATAGTCAGGAATAACCCCAGTTAAAAGTTTTCCTATAAACCTGCAAAGTCTCATTGATGCCCTATGTAGCATAAATCAGTCTTGATATTCCTCTTTTGCACTATTTATTTTTATAACTTAAAGTAATTTTTATGTCTTGCACTGTACTGCTGCAAAACAACAAATTTCACAATACATGTCAGTGATAATAAACCTGATCCTCCCGGTGGCCACCCACTTCAATTCCATATCCCTCTCCCATACTGACATGTCTATCCATGGGCTCCTCTACTGCCACATTGAGGCCAGACACAGGTTGGAGGAACCACACCTCCTATTCCAACTTGGGAGTCTCCAAACTGATGGCCTCAGCATCGATTTCTCTAACTTACAGTAACCCACATCATCTTCCCCCCTCCCCCCCCAACACCACTCATTTGTCTTCTCTTATTCTTATGGCTCCCTTCCCCCACATTGATGACCTGCTCATCTCCTCTCCTCCTCCATCCTTTATTTCATGATCCACTGCCTTCTCCTACCAGATTCCTCCTTCTTCAGCCCTTTGCCTCTTCCACCTATCACCTCTCAGCTTATTACATCTTCCCTCCTCCCCCACCCACCTGGACTCACCTATCACCTGCCTGTGTGTGCTCCTCCATTCCCCCACCTTCTTATTCCGGCTTCCGCCCTCTTCCTTTCCAGTCCTGATGAAGGGTCTCTGCCCGAAATGTCGACTGTTTACTTCCCTCCATGACCTGCTGAGTTCCTCCAGCACTTTTTGTGTATTGTTCTGATTCTACTGCTTCTCCACTCATTCTAGATCAAGACTGCTAAGTGACCCTCACTAAAGCAAAATGGAGTGTAAAGTTATTGGTGAGGATGAATTATTTGATGACATTAATTATTTCTTCCACTGTTTTTGGCAATGACTGGGAGGAGGCCTTTGTGTAATAAGTAGATTTGCTAAAGGATTCGTTGTTTTGGTACCCCAAATATTTCTACATTAAATGATTCTTGATCTCCCATCTGATAGTGATGGAAAAGTGAGAAATGATAGATAGATGTCAGATAGAAATGAGTTTATAGTTTTGCCCACAGTAACTTATGGATTATTATTAAATTGACAGCTGAATCATATTAATGAACAGTTGTCCCCATTATAAATTTTACCAATGGTATCATGACTACATGTCTGTGAACAGTAGACTGGCAAAAGGTCAAGACGTTACTTCTTTGTATTTGTTACGTCATCTGTTGCAGGCCCACCAGACAGTTTTAACACTGAAACAGGCACAACCAGTTCAGGTTTAATGCTCATTTTCCATGAGGTCAGACAGTTCTACTCACCTTTATTTGCCTTCAATCCATCTTGGTCTAATGTTGAGTATTACACACTTCCTGACCCAATTTGCTTCCTGAAGATGACTGTTGCAGCCTCAACTCAATATATTTAAAGTCACTTCATTTAACCTTCTAACTATAACTCATCTTAATTACCAGAAAATCATTTTTTTTAATTGCCCAAGCAGGGTTCAGGGTATACTTCTGATATAAAATCTGGTTCAAGATTTTAAAACACATTCTAGATGGCCCAGATCATTGGTCATATTGACTATGAAATGCAGAACAGATGCCACTAAGACATCCTTCCTCTCAACCCCCATCCTTTGGCTGGACTCTTGCCTCTCATCCTACCTCTCTCCAACTTCCTTCCATTTTCCACACTACTAGCACCATCCTTCCTTTTCAATTGTGTTTTTAACCATCTTTCCTCTTTTACTTCAGTCTCATGTTGCCCTCCTCACTCCACTTCAGTTCCAGTGACTGGTTATTTAAATTGGTTGTTGCTCATTTAAGCTGACAGCAAACCTTCATCCTTTACATATTGGTCTGAGGAATGATACTTTTAAATATTCCCAAGGTGGAAACATTTTTAAAACAAAGTTATACACCGATCATTAACAGTTTAGCAGACAAGTGTGACAACCAGAATCATTTTTGTGACAAGTCACAATGGGTGTTTAACAAGTCTCCTAGGATCAATGAGGCTTTGAACTCCTATGGCTCTGAAAAACTGGTTAACTATTTCATAATCTTCATTGAATTCAAAATAAAAGTCACCAGACTCCATCTTTTTGTAATCACATTTATTGACATAGCCAATAGGATTACCTTTACACAGATACTAACCTTGTACAATAAACCTTTTCCAGGTTTTACGTTTGCTAGTCCAATGTCAAATATTTCAAAGTTTATGACGCATTCAGTTTCACACTTATTTTTAAATCTTCAGTTCAATTATATAAAAAAAACTGTGTAAAGGTCTCTAGGCTGGCACACATGCATATAACATTATGTTTAGGCCAACCTGCCACTAAATGATAATGCACATTAAAAAGAATACAGTACTGTGACACTGCTTCAAATAAATACCCACTTGAAGTACATATTTTAATGTAACTGAGCATACCAATACTGTAAAACAGGTAAAAACCATTCTTCCAGCGAACAGAAAATATCTTCCATAATAATGCTAAAATTCATCATTTAAATTGCACTTAATTTAATCTTACTTTTAAATTTGACCTGATTTGTCAAAACCTGGCCTCAACAAACATCACCATTTTAATCAAGTGGCTTGGTTTGTTGATGCAGCATCTATTTTCTGTTTGCTGAACTTACACAATGATTACACGGCTGGTAAAGAAAGTTATGTCTTAATGTTTTCTGCCAACAATACCAGTTACTTGCGACCATCACCAAACAAAGCTAAGATACATGATACAGTCTTCTGTACTGCAATCACAAATATGTTAATACAATTCAAATTGTTCGTTAGGAGTCCAAAGTCATTAGATTTGGTTCCCAAAATAAGTATCCCCTGAATTTGCATTTCATAAGTATCACTGACAAAAAAGAATTTCATACAATTTATAAAATTAAGACTACAGTGGAAATTCTGTGCAAAAGGGAGGGGTTCTCAGTTGCACTTATTGCTTTATGCTTTCTTTTTGAAATTTGAATACTTTGCAAAAACATTATTGTAGGAACAAGCACTCGTGAAATTATCAAAGGCACTACTGGCAGAATTAACAAAAACAAGGCATGGAAACAGAACACCCCACAACAAATAACCTTAGATATTACCTCTAGACGTACCAAGTTTGGCACAATAAACAAAATGAGAAATAATGAAACAATTCCAATTTGGAATTTATTTGGCGCATTTGTAGAAAATTCCGTTATATCAATGATACTTGATTTTGTTTTAATAAACCCAAAAATCTGGCATTAGCTGGTAATATTACTTTATAAGTTTCCCATTACCATTACCAGAGCAAGTCAAGTTTTTTCCTTGTTACATTGAACTATTCCTAAGAATAATATCCATGAAAACCCCAGAAAACCCCTGGATTTTAGAACATGGCAGTTAACATCAGTAAAAACAAAACAAACTTTAATGGAGAAAATGCTGAAGCACAAATCCCGGTAGTGTAAAATTTAATTTGATCACAGGTTAAAAATAATATCAACTTTTCTGCAACATGCTGATGCAGAAATCTATCACATCAAAAAAATGACACTACCGGCAGGAGTTTTATCCACAAATCACAGCATTTTCTGCCATTCTAAGAATAAAAAGAAATATATATCAAAAGTGCACAGGTATAACATCTGATTAAAAACACTGAATAATTGCAACAAAACATAATACCATAACACCGTCTCAAAATTGTGTAATATTCTATAAAGCCTTAGGTTAATCAAATCATTGAAGCTTTCTTCAACACTTGTGAGTTTCTCTTCCTCCAGCAGCAATTTTAATAATGCTTTTGTTCATATTTGCAATTTTAATACAAAAATGCAGCAAATTAACTGCCATTATTATTGTGTTTCAATAGCATTTTGTGCAACAGACTACAGAAACAATTTTTAAATACACTGCACTCTTGGTCAGAAAGTCCTTCTCCAGGGACTATTTTTATCGCTGAAAAAGGGAAAATACAAAAAAAATTAGCCAAAACCCTTAAAAATAAACACTTGCACAAGGAGCAATTCACGAAGAATGCATAGCACAAGGTTTGCTAGTCATATTAGTCTATTAATGCAAAGAGCAAACTGTTAGTGATCAGAAAAATGGCCATTTTGGATTATTTCTTAGCATAAAGCATACAGTTATTAATACAATACGAGCCATTTATCGGAAGCTAACCTCACAAGTATTGAGTGACCTTATATTGGTCATGCTGAGAGATAACACTTCGTCACAGGAATTGGTTTACAGAGTATTTAGATTAGAAACATGCAGATCATTATTTGCAGGCTGCTAGGAGTAGCAAATACAGCCAGAAGCCAAAGGACAGCCTGCTAGCAGAGGTAGGCAATATACTGATTTCACTTGCTGTATCTTAACAGCTGTTAACTAACAATAGATGCATATTTCAAAATTTTCAGCAAACTTAGACACATTGCCATATCACAAAATTAGTTTATACTTTTAAAATACATTAAACATTTTCCCAAGTAACTTCAAAAAAATCTCTTTTGCAAGTATCAAATTTGGTGATTGTTTATTTTTGCCATTACTATAGGGAAGCCACTGCATCATTAAAGAGTTTCCTGAAATACCAGAAGTAAATATGGATCTGCTTTAAATAGAGCAAAAATGTTTGTTACATTTCTAAATGCTAGGTTTAGTCAAACCACTGGCATTTATTAATAGCTTAATACAATTAAGGTCAAAGGCCTTCAAAGGATTGTGCAGCATAAAAAAACAAGCCAGATTGAATTTAACAGAAATCCCTTGTATACAAAATTTCAACAATGGAAAATACAAGAAACGTTTTTTAAAAATCTAACTCATTAGTCCTGAAATATGTTGCATCATTAAATTATACCATCACAAAATCAGACTTCAAGTTATTTTTCCCCCAAGTTCTTTGATAGACAAATACCACAATATCAACCCACTGAGAGAAGCTAAAAGGACAAAATTAGCATTGTTACTTTGACCATGAAGTCATACTCCAGAGCCAACAGCACCAGGAATGAAGAAGAATTTGAACTCAACATTTATACGTGATTATCGTTTTTAAACTGTGTTTGTAATATCACTGCTACACATGGCAAAATATATTTAATTTATATGCCCTTTAACATGGAGCTCAGATTGCGAGAACTGCAATGCATTATTTACTGCATCCCAAACAATAGCGAATATATTTAAATACAACAGAATAGGGTTGAGAAAGTTATCACATACAGATATTGGATAATAAATAGCAAATTCAGGCAAAAAAACAAGCCTATATATTTAATAGAAAGATACAGAAATGGAATTGAAAAATCAAAAATTGTAGTCATTTTATGGTAGGTATGCTTTTTAAAAATGGGAAATGGAGAATTCTTGTTCATCCCAAAGAAAAATAATGAGGTGAAAATTTTAACCATAAGATATAATTTTAAGACATGATTTTTTAGATTATCATGATTTTTTTGGGACTAAAGAGCATTGCATTTCTTTTGTTACTAAATCTAACTCTTTACTATTTTTGGGCAATGCAGTGGCATGGTAAAACAAAGCTGCCATTAATCAGCAAGGAGAAAGCAGGATTAAGAACATTTTCTTTGATTAGATACAAGCTCTGACTTAAGTGACAGGTAAACCAGGGATTCATGTTAAAACATGCTCTTTATATGGTGACTAGTGTACTTTTTTTTAAATTAAACTTGGTATATCCTCAGTCCCTTATGTATATTCTAATTTGTGCTTATCTGAAATAACAGCACTAAAAAGGCTGTGTATTTTGCTGAATGTGCATCTGAATCTAAAGCACATTATTTTAAAACAAAAGTGAACATTTGCCCTTCTATTTTTGAATTTCCAGCACTTAGGACCATCTTATTGTCCTATATTATTACACATAATTGGGAGTTCCACACTGTCTGTGCTTATTTTGATAATAAATTGAGGAACTACATTTGGAGTTAATGGGTGCAAATACTAGTGGTATGAACAATGAAGCAATCCATGATTTTTCTGAATATTGTTATATACAGAGAAATATATTAACTAAACCTCTTGCTTGCAATATCACTTTACTCACTAATGTACTCAAATAGTTTCAAGAATAGCATTAGTAAATAGAAAACTCCAAGATCCTAAGTAATTACAAATGTTCTCTCAAAACATTTATAAAACTGCACATCATTTTGGAGGACTTATTTCAGAAAGGGATAAATTTGCATATATCAAATACTGTAAACATGAGCAACATTATTAAATGGAACCTTTTGTCAAGAAGGTGAAGTGCAAATTAAAGCTGGGTGGAGGGGGAGAAAAAGCTCATTTGTGCTGTACAGACTTCAGACTATGGTGCAAGCTGACAGGATGAACCGATTCCTCAGAGATACCATGCTACCAACATAATGAACAGGTATCAAGATTAAAGCCCTATAATCACAGGAAAGTTAGGCTACACTACTGCAGTTACTTCAAATTCATGTGAATTAATGGTTAACAATCCAAAACAGATGAACTCACCGCAATGCTACGAAAATAGGGCATTAAAGCTGCGCTGCACACCAAAGCATTAACATCTATTTATCATCCAACACAAGAACCCCTAACAATGCACCACAGTTAATCACAGTAGATTTTGTATTTTTCACTGCAATACATCTGGTTACCAACACCTACTCCCTCTTGTTTGACAACACAAGAGCGCACATGACTTACACTGGGATTGTTAGCTCTAGTTTTGGTCCACGATTTGGTTCGGCCACGCTTGGACTGTTCATGATCGAACTCCAAGTCCTCCAGCCGCTGTGTCAGTGCCAGTTTCTGCTGAATGGCCATGCGGAGAAGAGAATTCAGGGTCTTCTTCTCATCCTCAGCAGCAGCAAGTTGACGCTGCATTTCATCAAGCTGATTCACATATTCATCGCATCTGAAATACAAAATTAAAAACAGACTATTTTCACAAAAATATTAGTAATATTCTTTTAACAACTGTCAGTTATGTTCAGTTGTTTTCATTTAGCTTAGCCTGAAGCTCTACTGTCAAATGATTATGAAAGTCAACATTCAGAGCAATGAACTCCAAGGATGAGAAAATAATTCAAGTTTGATATAGTTAGGAACAATTATATGTCACTAGGTAAATGTCAGAATATATGGCAAGAGATGTAATTAATATCACCTGACATAAATTGACCTGTACAACACCAAAAAAATATTTCAATATTTATCCTGTATATTTCAGCATTACTATCAAAAACAAATGGAGCACAACTTTAAATAAAGAAACCAAGATATCCCAGATACAAGCACAAGAACATAACAGGCATCTTACAGAAGAGAAAATGAAAAATGAATCAAGTTATATGGTTATGATAATGTTCTCAATGATTATCAGTGGCGTAAACACATGGCAATGTGCAAACCTCCAGATACCTTGAAAACAGATTGCATTTAACCAAGCATTTACATTCACACCAAGTAACAGTAATAGACAACAAGACCAAATACACTGAATTAATGTAGCATTAAGCAGTTATGAAATTGTATCAGAAATAAAACAGATATTCCAATTCAGAGAGTCACCTGCCACTGCCTTTTTATACCAGGCAACTTCAAACTCCATTGTTGAATAATGGAAAAAATGTGACATTTACTTTTGGTGCTGATAAACTATTCTGATAATTGTACTTTGATCAAATTTGATACTTGACCAGCTATTAAGAGATTTCAACAATTTTGTTAGAATGCTTGAAGGACTTTTGTTTTGTAGCCCGACTTAGTTTTTTTTTACAGCTAGCTGAAGTTAGCTTTTACTTGATAGATGTGTAATTAAATTAAGTCACCATAGTACATAACCCAAGCACAAAGATCCTTCCTTAATTATTCTTCAAGTGTTACTCATAACAGTACAAAATAAAAAATTATGCATATGAAAAACTGAAAATCAAGTTGAACTTACATTTAATATATTTTTTTAAAAAGCCCAAAGATGTAACTAAACTATGAGCCACAGATAGTAAGATCCTTGGGTCAGTCGTTGGTCCCTGCTGGATTTGCTTATCCCAACTGGGCTAGCAATGGTAAAACTGAATTCAGTGCACCCTGAGATTTTTTTTAAATATATATTTTTTTATATATATACACAAGGATGTCGTCATCACAGGCAAGAGCATCACTTACAGACATCCCTACTTGATGTTAACAATGTGGAGGTAAGCCATCTTCTTAAATTGCTTCAGTCCTTCTGGTGAAGTTACTCTCAAAATTTGAGGTTACAGAAGATACATGTCTCCTGCTGTGGAAAGTCCACACTACCTAATGGATGTCCACTTTTGAGCTGTCAGGACTGTTCTGAGTCTATCCCATTTAACATAAATGCAGTCCCACACAACATAATGGGAAGACCTCCTTAGTATGAAAATGAGACCAGCTCCACAAAGACTGTATGACACACTTATTAATGCTGACACATCTGCATTGGATAGATTGGCAAGATGAGATCAAGTAGGTTTATTCCTCATATTTGTTTTCTAACTACCAGCTGCAGACCCAGTCTGGCAGCAACATTCTTTAGGACCCTCCTACGTCAGCTAGTGGTACCGTCACCATGCTACGAGTTTATTTTGTACGCTTGCTACTGCCTGTACTTCTGCTTAACATGGAGGATACTAATTCATCAAGAGAGAGGAGAGTGGGTGGTAACTCAAAGATGTTTTCTTCCTCATGTTTAACTAGATGTCATGGGACAGGACAAACAGGGTTGTGATGGAGGAGACCAACACATTATCTGCAAGATGTGATCCTGGGAGAATGACTACATCAGACTGTTGCTTGATTAGTCTCTGAGACAGCCCTCCCTATTCATGAGGACACTATTGACTGGGCTGAGTGTGATTTTGCCATGTACAAAATCAATGCCTAGATCCATGCTGGGCATCTCTCCAATTTTATCCATTTTCTGTTTTAATATTGATGCAAGAATAAAATGAAGATGCTGGAAATCTAAAACAAAATGTTGGATGCAATCAACAGCATCAATGGAGAGAATCAACATGTTAGGTCAAGGATCCTGCATCAGAACATAATCTTTCTGCTGATGCTGCTTGACCTGCTGAGTGCTTCCAGCATCTTAAGTTTTTGTTTCTATTCGAACATAACAGTTATGATACAACTGAGTGACTAGGATCTGGTCACATTGAGGATAAACCAGTTAAAGGTGGTAATTTTTCTTCCATGAAGGTCACTAATGAGCCAGTTTTTTTTTACAAACAAAAATGAGAAAATCTGATGGTTTCATGGTCATTACTAATGACCAGTTTTTAAAAAAATCTGAATTATTAAATGAATTTAAATTCCACAGCTCCCTGGCAGGATTTGGACCTACTTCTCTGGATCATTAGACTAATCCTCTGGGTTACTAATCTGATAATGTAATACCATGCCCTAAGAGGGCATGGAGGAAAATCTATCAAGAGCCCCCTTAGAACTCCATTCTAGGAACACTCTGGATTATCCAGAAAATAAAAATAAAATTCCAGGACCTCAGACACTTTGCCAATCTCCATATACAAAGTTGTTAATTTCTTCTCTCGCAAGATGATAAGGTTTTGAGAGACATTGCTAATTGGCAATGCTGGCGTCCAGATGTACTCGCGCTGGCACATTTGATTAGTTAAAACATATTCTGGGAATAAGTTTTAACTAATCAAATTACAAACTTCACTTTGAAGCAGAATACAAAATTAAAATATGGACTCCAAATTCCCTGGCATAGCTAGGAACACTTTAGATTTGCTTGTGTCATTATGGGGGCACTATAAATGGTAGCTGCTGCTGCTGGAACCTCCAGGCTGAAGGTTCCCAGGGTCAGTTATAGTTCCCAGGTACGGCTATGACTTATTATACTAGGATTTAGGTTGAAAGTATGAGAATCTGGTTTTAGACTGAATGTGTTTGGCCTCATTTGCAGTCACTGTGAGGTACCTTTTCTATAACCACATCACAAATTACTCATGGTTGACTGTTGGTGAGGCAGCATTATCCCAGGATAAATGAACATTTCCATGAAAGGAAAGAAGCAAATTCAACAGTTCATAATTTTGTTAAAATAAACAGACCATTTTATAAACAACAAATTTCTATTATTTTGCTTGAAAATTGATTGCTAATTTGGCCAAATATTGATCATTGTGAAAATGAACTATTTTTCTGCAAATAACTAAAAAAGTTCAGTGATCAACTTTCTGAAAAAAGTACCCTTCTGACATAAATATTTATTAAAAGTATTTTATTACTTGAGGTGACCCCAGAAGAGGATGAAAACAGACTGCGAAAATATGACTACTTCAGCAATCAGGAAGCCAAAATGGTAACTTTGTTGCACATGGATTCCATCATAAAAACAGCAGAGGGTGCTAGAATATGAAGTTCCACAGCTCCCACACGACTACAATACGAAAAGCCAACATGCAGTCACTGTAGCAATTACAACAGAAGTCTCAAAAGTAAACACCTGCATTTATCCTACCTGATGAATCTTTGTAGAGTTTAATAACCTGAAGCATAATAATAAATTATGTATGGTTAGAAAAAAATCTCACTATGGAATTAAAGATTTCAGCAAATAAGGTGTTCCTTCAGTCCACTTGACCACAGCCAGCTCCACAGCAGAATCACCAGCTCAAACTTAATTTCCCTACACCCTTGAATATATTCCAGTTAGTATATCAAATTGTATCAGTACTCATAGTTATAACAAGGAATGTCAGAAAAAAATTGCATGAAGGGTGATTTCCTTTTCATCATTGTTACTTATTAAAACTATATGGCTCCACTATTACTGATTTGCCAACGAGTGATGATAACCTTTCATCAGTTGACCCATTGGACCCCTTTCAATCTGTAGAACAAGTCTGGATAGAGTAGTGACAATGCACAATGAGAGGGGAGGGAGGGGAGAAAGAGTAAGAAAGAGCAAGATGGACAGTGGGGAGGTACAGATACAACGAAGGCCCATCCTTTTTCAAATGTGGCCCAGACTTTCATTGATTCACTGCCTGCTCTCTGGTTACTGATGGTGCTTACTCCTCAAACCAACCCTCTTTTCCTTCAGGTTTAATTCCCCCTTCCCCTCTTTACTCTCCACTTATTCTCTCCCCACACTCCTTCCGTCTCCCTCTCAAAGGTGAAGGATTTTCCTTTAGCACTATTCAAAAATGACATTCCATTACTGTTAAATCATGAAGTTAAGACTGCAATTAACAATTTTTAAAAATGGGATTAATTTTTTTTCCAATCACTTGGTAGTGTAAATTACATTAAGGATATTGATAATTTTGTTTCATTGCACTTCAAAGTTAATGAATAAGATTATGAAGTGTTTTTTTGCAGATTTCAGTTAATAAATTGGATGAAATTCTGTATTTTTCATTAGTTTATGCAATGATTTTCCATTGTTATGCATCAAAATTTGCTGTAAGTCACAGTCAAATTTTTCCAGTTTTGCAAGTCTGAGCTTAAAAGCTCTTGTA
Organism: Pristis pectinata; assembly: GCF_009764475.1. Classification (NCBI taxonomy): domain Eukaryota; kingdom Metazoa; phylum Chordata; class Chondrichthyes; order Rhinopristiformes; family Pristidae; genus Pristis; species Pristis pectinata. Next base: position 22,868,994 of record NC_067410.1, read on the forward strand.
TACCCTTCTGTGATCAAAAATGGGTGAGGGATATGTAATCAAGTAAATATATTCAACACAATGTACAGGAAAGGATATAGCAATATGCATTTAAGTGAAAGTGCGCACCTCCCACAGTGTGCTGTCAGTTTGCATAAATTTGTTCTGTGTGCAGTGCACAGATTGCAAAACACAGAAGTGAATACAATGAAGCAATACCTTCACAATGCTAATGAAATTTCTGACACCAGTGAAAGAAAGCTATTCATGAAAATAATTAAAAATGGTAACAAATTAATGACAGAAATTCATTTTTAAAAAAAAACGAAATCAATTGTGAAAAGCAGAAGTCAGAAGCTAAAGTGGTGATCATTAAGCCAATCACCTCTGTCTTTATTAAGTACAATCACAAGACAAATTAAATTGATAACTTGCTAAAACCAAATCAGAATAGACACCTGAATTTGAAGGCCAGATGTTAACCTGAAACAAGCAGGAAACAAGATTGAGGGAATTAAAATTCAAGATTGAGCCTTGAACCATTTTTATGAATGTGTTCAGGCCAGCTAATGAGGTCTCAAACCAGGCAGACAAGGAGCTCACTACAATTCAAAAGTCAGGGCCTGATGAGATCATACAGATCCCCCATGTTATTTCAACACTCTGCAGCAGTGTTCAGGATCCATTAGCAGCTTTACCTATAGCATAGAAACTAAGACTTCTCGTTATTAAAGTGTCCTTCTTGAACCAGGAAAAACTAGATCAGTCCCCAAGCCTCAAGGAACCTGGGTACATTAATGAACATCTCAACAAACTAACTCTTCAATCCACCTCAATTATTACCTTAATTTTTTTGAGTTGCTTTTAGGAGGCTGAAAACATCTTTTTCTAAAGCTGCTTGTATCTTGATGCCAATAAAATTGAGCAGTTTTTCAGTCTTGTTTATTCCATACTTGTTACACCCTTTAAGACTCAAAATCAAAATCTTGAGTTCTGTTGTTTCATAGTTGTAAACACATCTGGCATTCCTATCTCTTGTAGTTTTAATTAAACCTTCATTTTGCCTTCCAAAATTGGTTTGATTGTTCAAATTTCTCTCCACTGCACTATAATGCAGTGTTTGTCGCTTTTATTTTCTTTTAAAATGAGGTCCACATCCAAAATAAAATATTAGTCGATAATAGTGAATTTATATAACTTGGTCATCAATAACTATCTTTAAAATTTATGAAATACCTATAATTTAGGCACTTCAAATATATCTATTATTCCACCCTGAATTATTTTTTTTTAAATCAGAAATTCTGGCACCTAAATCCAATCTCAAAATGAATCAGATTAAGTTATCCAAATTGCACTACCTCCTACTAAAAATGTATCAAAATGCCAAAACAGGCATTTCTTTAAATTATAATGTAATCTCTTAAAATTGCGAGTCAGATTTGCACCATGAAAAATACTAATACATAATAAAAAATACAATTGTATACAAAAGGTGAAAGGCCAATTGACATTGAAAAATGAAAGAAAAAGGGGAATTTAATAAAAATAGAAAATGCTGGAAATACTCAGCAGGTTAGGCAACACCCGAGGAGAGAGAAATAGAATTAACATATCAAGTTGATAATCTTTCATCAGCACCGAAGGGAGATCAAACTTGATAATGCAAGGCCTCAAGTCCAACTGTGATGGTTGCAATAAGTGAATTTGAAATGGAAAAGATGAACGCACTGATGAGATTCCAGCAGAATTAATTACAAGAGAATTAATTACAACATGGGGAAGAGACAAACTGATCGATCTGTACTTGAAAACTGAATTGTTAAATGATTCCTCAGAATAGACACCCGAAACTAATTGGTTTTCGGGTGTCTATTCTGATGAATCATTTAACAATTCAGTTAAATTGTTAATTGATTCATCAGAATAAACACCCAAAAGCTTGAAGCTATCAAACTTCAAAGATCGTGCCCAGGTTACCCACAAGATCAAGAACAAAAGCCAAAATAATTTTAGCCAATAAAGATTTACATTTTGTCAAGAATATGGAACAAGAGAGGCAATAGAATAATAATGATTCTGTAACCAAGTAGTGTAGAACAATCAAGAAGCGTATATTTATTTTGTAGGTTTTGAAAAAGCTCAGTGTGACTCATACTGATGAAATACTGAAGAACATTGGTAGGGACCAGAAAGATAGCCTTGCTGTGAACCATTCAACATGGCCTTTGAAAATGAGATAAACTGTAGGTGGATAGCAAATGTAGAATCAGAAGTGACTGGAAGAGAAGCACGACAAAGATGCTGCGTATCATCTGTTTCGTTCAACATTTATCCAAAGATAATGAGAAATGCTTGATCAGGTAAAGCAAGGAGTAGAAGCTTAATCGGCCAGTAAAAGATGTCAGAGATGCTGATGACAAAGTATTGGAACTATCGTGAATAGAAGCACATCGATAGTAAGTAAACAGCTGAATGTTGATGTAATATATTATAAAATGTAAATCACCATGGGCAAGACCAGAGTCATGGAAGTTTCTAGATATAGCTGAAGGAACCAGATTGCTAATAACAAAGGACTCATTAAATCAACATACAGAATTTAAATATCTAAAAATAACTCATGATGCTTGATTCATCAAGGAAATCAGAGATAAGGCTGCAGTAAAAACATAGCAAGTGAGCATAAACAGTAAGTAATTGAAAATTAGTGAATTTGAAAAGAATATAAATGAGGTGGTTTTGACAATGTGACGAGATGAACGTAGTTTGATTCATTTTAGCTGACGCTGAGGAAATGGTGCATTGTAGGAAGGGCCGCCTTTTTGGACAAAATGTTAAAGTGAGACTGTATCTGTCTTTTCAGCAGGTTCCTCTGGTGAAAACATATACTGCAACCAAAATCACAATCTGGTCACCACCACTTTCTGTTTATGAATCCTTGCTGTGTGAAAATTGCAGCCACATTGTGTACAACAAATGCAACAATGATTATACTTTAACAAATATTTTAGGATGTCTCAAGATCATTAAAGACACTGCATAACAATCAGAATTACAATTAGAAAAGACAAATAAATTTGGACATACTTTGACAAAAGGTGGGCTGTTCAAGGATGATATCAGATATGATAAGAATGCAAGATCATAAGAAATACGAGTAGGCTGTTCAGTACCTTGCAATAAGATCCTACCTGATCTTTTATAGCACGACTTTCTTGCCCTAACCCCATATCACTTGATTTCCACAATATCTGAAAGTCTATCAAAACTGGTGTTGAAACACAATATGACTGAGGCTCCAAAGCTCTCTTGGGTGGAGAATCCTGAAGAGTCACTACCATGTGGATGAAGAAATTTCTGCTCAACTCAGCCGAGTGACTGACCCCTTATTTAGAGACTATGTCCCCGGTTCCAGACAATGCTGTACACTCGGGGGAATCATCAACACTGTTAAGCCCCATAAGAATTCTGTACATTTCAATGAGATCACTTCTCATTCTTTTAAATTCCACAGACTATAGGCCCTATCTGCTTAATCTCTCCTCACATGACAAGCCCCCATTCCAGGAATCAATCTGGTGATCATTTGCTGCACTCCCTCTATTACAAGTATTTTCTTCCTTCAGTAGGGATACCTGACCCGTACAGTACATTTCACAAGGTCTCAATAGGGTCCAACACAAAAGATGTCTTTACTCTTGTAATAACATCCTCTTGCAATAAGGGCCAACATGCACCATTTGCCTTCCTACTTGCTTGCTGCACCGAAATGTTAACTTTTACTGATTCATATGCAAGAACAGCTAGGCCCCTCTGAATACCAACATTTTTCCATTTCTCTTTCTTTGAATAAAAAAATTCCACCTTTCTGTTTTTCTACCAAGTCAATGAGCTAGCATCTTTTCACATTATATTCCTGCTATCATGCCCTCACCTATTCAGGGGCTGTTTTTCATTCCTTTCAAAGCCTCTTGACAACCTCCTCATAACTCACTACCACCTAAGATTTGTACTATCAGAAAATTGGACGTATTACATTGGTCCAAATCACTCATATACATTGTGAACAATTGTGGTCCCAGCATCGATCCCTACAGCAACCTACTATTTACAGCCTTCCAATCCAAAAATGAACCCTTCATACATAGTTTATTTTTCTGACCAGCATGTTACCCCCAATCCCATGAGCTCTAACCTCATTTAATAACTACCCGAGTGTGCCATCAGGAAGTCCAAACACACCACATCAATTTCCCCTTTTCTATTTTGCTAATTACAATCTCAAACTCTCAACATATTTTAAATATGATTTTTTTCATATATTCATATAGACATATGCTTAATCTGTAATTATTTTTATGTGCCCTGCTGCTACTTCCTTAAAACAGATTCTAACATTTACCAGGAAAAGATAGATCAAGATGGACTAGGAGGATGATGGTTCACTCAAATAATGAGTGGCAAAATGATATGAGAAGCACAAAACAGAAAAGTGAAAAAAGCAAAAATTAAAGTCAGAAGAGTTGTCTCAAGAAGACAATTAATGATGAATTCTTTCAGTCTGTGCAACAAATAAAGCAATGTGGTATGTGTTAAAATGGATTTCATATCATCAGAGAATTTTGCTCCCGACAAAATACAATGTGTATAAATGATTTTTTGGTAAAATATTTCTAATCTACAAAGCAGTTGCCAGTTTAATAGACACTAAAGACACCAACTTTTCCACAGAAGATGAACAAATATAAACCTTGGGGCAAATTAACAATGTTGCAAGCCTCCTGGCAGGGAACATAGTGATGGATAACTAGAGGATCCTAATTGAGGAAAGTATAAAGGTCAAAAATAAAAAGAAGAATGGAACCAGCTATTTTTGGAAATGATAAAAAGGCATTGGTCCAGGAAGTTAACCATGTCCTTTATGCCTTTGTGTAAAATAGTTGCTATAGTTGTAACTTTAGTAAAGAATTATACTAAACATCAAAAGTTTATTAAAACTGTACAGGTTTTAGATGATCTAATCCCAATCAAGGTGTGTACACACAATTATAAATCCCCAATGAACTGTCTGAATGGAAAATAAGGCAAGTGAAAAACCTTAATATTGTACCAAGCCAAAATTTAATATAAATTTTACCTTGTTGCAAACATAGCTCTCAGAGATGAAAAGGTAGCAGCATCCTCTTTTAAAGCTTTCAGCTCATTACGTAGTTTCAGTATCGTCTCAGTAACCATAGCTTTCTCAATTTCATATTTACTCTTCAAATTTGAAAGGGCCACTTCAGCAGTCTGAAAACAGAAACAGCATTCTGTATTTAGAAAGATGCAACTTAAATGTGAGTTTTATTTTAAATTGAAGATGCAACCCAGAAATATAATTAAATTCAGTAAAACTCCAGTAAAGACTCACTGTTCTTTGCATTATACAAATGTAAACTATCGCTGCCGTAACAACTATGCAAAAACAGCGCACATTATCTCATTATAAGTAAATTAGATTTGTAGTGAATATTAAAATATTCACTAAATGCATTTGAAATTAGTAGGTTTGTTAACATGAACAGCAAGCAGTTGTTGCCTATCCTAATAGCTGGTTGATTATAACAACTAAACTGCATTTATCCTTTATTTTAAATTAAAAGCACAAGAACCACAGTTCACCACCCATTCTTTGGCATGTTACTTTAAGATAATCACTTCTTTACCTGCTTGTTTGCTTTGAGCACAGTTCTCAGTGTTGCTATTTGTTCTCTCTTGGTACTCAACAAGGACTTCAGTTTCAAGATCTCATCCATAAAAACTTCTTTGTCTTTGTCTGCCATTGCCCCCAGTTCATGCGATGCAGCACGTTGTTTGGATAGTTCTGTTGATCTATCAACTGCTTTCTGCAGATGCTTGATTTGGTCTCGAATGACAGCAATCAGGTTGTAAATATTCATTGGTTCTTTGCGTGGATCACTGGCATAGGAAACAGGCGAGGGCAAAGGTGAAGCAGGAGTTGGTACAACATCTCCACTGCCATTTTCAATCTTTCCCATCTCTCCTGGGAAAAGGCCCTTGGTAAGTAGAACTGGAGATCTCCTTTCTTTACCTTCTGGACTACTGCGAACACCTTTGCCTTCTTTAAAGTAATCTAGTATCACTCGATTGGGTGTCTCATTGTTGCAGATACAAACATGGTTGTACAGGTTTGCTAATTCTTCACTAAAGGTGACCAGTTCATCCTGAGCAATAGTCAAACTACCTTGAGTTCCTTCAGCTACCTCACTTACTTTCTTCAATTCCTTTTCTAGGCAGATTATCTGGTCCTGCTCTTGTTTATTTGTTTTTTCTAGTATTTCAAGTTTCTCTGTCAAGACTTGGATTTCATTTTCATTCCTGGTCTTCTCTTTCTCATATTTATTCTCATTATCAGTGTATTTAGCCTTCAGGTTTTTAAGTTCTTCTTTAAGTTCATTTACATCAGCTACAGCTACCTTGTATTTGCACTCCAAAATCTCAGGTCCATTGATGTCTACCTCATAGTAATCTCCATCTTCGTGACTGTCTCGCTCTTTTTCATTATCAAGTGCAGTCTGCCGCTCTTTGCTAGCCTGGAGCTTTTTCATGGCACTGACATGCTCAGTGAGTCGGTTAACCTTTTCATGCTGTTCTGACAAGGCACCTCTTGTATGTTCTAGCTGCTTTTGTGACTCTTGGAGAGTAGCAAGTAATGTGGTCTTATCCCTTTCCACCTGAAATCGTAAGTAATCAAAAAAATATTGAAAGAAAGGACTTGGATTTATATCACCCTAGCACATACCCCAATTGTTCTTAACAAACAAGTAAATAATTTTTCAGTCATGTTAAAGTTTAGAGGATGGCTACCAATTTATGCACAGGAAAGTTCCACATAAAGGAATACTCAGAAAATCTATTTTTCACTGAAGGGATAAATACAACCAAGATACTGGTGGACAGTGAGCCATTTACTAACCTCAACACAAATTCAACATTACAATGACTTAATAGTTCTGATGGCTAAAGAGCTTGTGACAAATAGCCACAAACTGCAGAAATGCAAGACTGTTGTAAAACTTCATTTGATCTAGGGTACTGCATTGTCCTGAGTTCCATGAAAACAATGTCAAACTGACTTTGATCTAGATACAAACATCAAATAACTGATATCATAAAAGGGACAACCAAAGAGTAATTATTGGGCTTTATAAAAAGAAAATAGGAAACCTATGTTAAAAGCATAATTGAATACAGGTAGTTCGTACGAACATACAACACTGATTCAACATCACAAGATTTAGAAATACTATGCCTTATTTTGAGTATGTCATGTGTTCAATTCATCAGGAATTAAAGCCATTGTTGCAAGTTTCTATTATCAGTGGAACTATAACCAGCATTTTCTTTCCTCAAAATATCCCAGCCAATTAAAATTAAGGTTCCCTCATTGAACTGCATACAATTTGATATTACAAAATCTAAAACAGTAGTTTTAAGTATGTTGCAGGAGATTTATTGAATTTTGCACTAAAACAAATAGCTTATTACTTGCCAGAAATTAAAGGCAACTATTTAGAGTAGACACAAAGTCCAATCTGGAGCCAAATCCTGCAATTTTGTATGTGGTGAAATCCAAAATAGTTAGGAGTTGGCATTAAGAAACCAACCAGTTTCACAGAAGAAATCAATGCACATCATCCAGGCCACTTATGCACATCACTAAACCACTGACTCTGAACAAAAGTGCCAAACATCTATTTGTATTTATATATTGACAATCTAACACGAAACACAAGGTAGGTATGAGTAGAAACTGAAACTTTGATGCAACTGAAAATCTAATTAATAGAATCATTAAAATTGGAAACATATTGGAATATTTAGAGTGGCAAATATTCATGTTTGAGGAGTTTTTCTAATCAATTTAAGAAAACTGACAAATTTCCCAGAAAGTACACAGTTAATGAAAAAAAATGGATTTTCATTGAACCCACTGTTGTTTAAAGAAGAATATGAAGCAATCATATAAATATAGAGAAGTTTCAGAGAAATGTATGAAACAGGAAAAATTTAGTCGAAGGTTCACCCAGACACCTCTTATCAGGGAAAATATACAATATATACTGAGGCAAATATTTACTTGCCCACATTTTACATAGAAAACTAATTATAAAATAGCTTTATTTTAGAAAAAAAGATGTTACAGTATTGCTAAATTTGATCGTCAAAAAGTCAAAAACTGTCAAAGAACTTCACATCACTAATAACTAACTGAATATCACATACCTGCATCAGCTGTTGTTTCAGTTTTTGCATTTCAGATATATTCAGCTCACTTAGCAAATCAGACACCAAGCTTGGTGCTGGCTTGAAATTATCATTTTTCTTAGGAGTGGATAGCTTATTGTCACCATTCATTTTGGTTAGGCTGTTTTCAAAACCATTAACTAGTTCATCATTGTTTGGTTCATTACCATCATCACTAAACTTCAATCCATCCAGAGAGATATTCAGTTGGCTGGTGTACATTGAATCACTGATGTTCATATAGTGAGATAATTCTTTGCGCATATTATTCTTCTGCTCACGCTCATTTTTCAACGTCTCCAAGGATTCCTCAAGTTGACGTTCTGCTATTTCTTTTAGTCTGATAGCATCTTCCAACTGACTGTTAAGGAATTCTGTGTCTTCTTCAAGCCTTTTAATCTCATGCTTGAGACTTTCAAATTCAACCTGTATTATAATAAGAAAATTAACTCCATTTCCTGAGTAGTATGATATTTCACCAGCAACAAAATTAGTGGTGAAATTAAGCTTACATAAAATCCACCCATATTCATATCAAATTTATCTATATGGCATTAGGTAAATAAAAGTACAAACAAGTAAATCCATCCATGTTGCTGAAAAAAAACTGACAGATTCAATAAACAAACAATAAATGTTTGAAACAAGAAGAAAATCAGCACCCATGAAGCTTCTTTTGGTGCATGCAAATGAGCTTTAAAAGTGCTTTTTCAAGATATACGTTTTTATATTGGTTTTATTTTCAATTATTAATTAATCCAAAGTCAAAATAACTTCATAATGTTTTGGTGAGGAACACTGCAAATCACATCTTATTTTGAAGCACAAAGTTCCTACTTCATGGACTTGTGTCTCCACAAAAAGAGTCTTTGACTCTTTAGTCTTTACAGACTACCACCCTATCTCCAGCATTCCTTTCCTCTCAAAGTCCTTGAATTTGTTGCAGACTTCAAGAATTCGTTCTCATCATTCACATTTGAGTCCCTCCAAACAGGTTTCTGCTCCTGTCACAATACTAAAATAGCTCCTATTACAGTATGGTCAAAAATGGCAACTTATGTAAATGTCTCTCCACTGCCACCTAGATAACCACTTGCTTGGCATTCATTCTGGAGTACAAATCTCCTCTAACTAAACATTAGCTTTGGCTTTCCTGTTGACTTTATAAGCTTACCTTAAATTTAGTTTCCCAACCACAAATTCCATTACTTTCTGAACTAGACTGTTCACAACTTTGGTGTTCCAAGGTGAATTTCAACCCATGAAGATGTCATTACCAAATTAGATTTGACACTGATATTATATGACTTCTGTTTTTGTTCCTTTTGTTCATTATGAGACATATAGATAAGGTAGATAGCTTATAGTTTTAAGGTACATAAACTTTGAGGCACATAACTTAAAGCTTTGATCCCTGGTATTTGACATTTCCACCCTGGGAAAAAGACCTTGACTATCCAACCTTATCTATACGTCTCATAACTATATTCTGTTTCACCTTTTGTTCCACAAGGTGAAACATTTTCTGCATTTCTATCCTGCCCTTCCATTACCTTAAGACCTCAGTCAGGTTATCCCGTCACCCATCCTAATGCTTCTCTTTTGTAGAAAAAGGAGCTCCAATCTAATAGGACTTTTGTGATTATTACAATTTCTCAGCAATTTCTGAAAATCCTTTGAGTCAACTCCATTATAAAATTCTGAACACACTCAGAAACTTTATTACTCACCTGATTTTGTTTAAGGACTGAGACCTGTTTCTGAAGAGAGATGTTTTCCTCTTCGAGTTCAGAGTAATCTTGCAGAAGTCTTGCTTCACGAAATTTATATTCTTTAATATCATCACGCAGGCGATTTCTTTGCAATTCCACAACCTGGCTGTTCTAGAAATAAAAATGTATTGACAGATATTAGCCAATCTAAAAACCCATATAACCTGCTGCAATTGTAATAGTGGACTTCATAGCGATACTGCACCAAACTAGAATTTGGTATCAAATCAGTCACAGCTGCTAAAAAACTTGTCTTTATTGAATCAAATTTACAGGGATTACTTAAAGTTCTCTGCTTTTAAGTGCAAAATTGAAATTCAAGTGTAAAATTATCAGTTATGCCAATTCATTCCTCAATAATGCATGTACAATTCACACCAAAAATTCAATTTTCTCTGTATATCCAGCACTATCTACAGGCTTTGCCAGCTAGTTCTAAAGAAACTAAATCATCGTCCTTACTAGAAATATTCACAAAGCTGACTTAAGGAAAGCCAGTGAATGTAATGATACTTAAAGAAACAACCCCATTTAAGGTTTAAAGCATTCTGATGTATATCAATTCAGAGGTAGAATTTCATTGTTTTCACAACACAAAAATTACTGCTCATCTTGCTTTATCAATAGCTTTATCATCCTCTGGCAGCTAATCATTTAAGTATTGCAAACATCAAACGAACACATTATAAGTTAGTTAAAATTATGTATTTTTGGGAAGTAAGCATTAATAGCAAGTCCAGTATTTATTGCCCATCTTTATATGCCCTCAAGAAATTGTCCTGGTGGTGGGTCACTTTATCAAATCACTATATCCTTCTAGTAAAGGTACAACCCCAGCATTGTAGGGTAGCAATTCCAGGACTTTGACCCTGCAATAATGAAAGAATGGCAATATATTTCCAAGTCAGGATAGTGGAAGACTCAGAGGGGAACCTGCAGGTGGCAATGTTTCCATGCACCTATGGTCAAGGTCACCAGTTTGGGCAAGTAACAGCAATTTCTTTTGTTAATACTACACATTGCAGTCATGATCCAATAGCGGTGGAGGAATGAATGTTTGGAGTGGTGGATGAGGTGGTAATCACGCAGGCTAGTTAGCCCAAAATAGTGTTGTGATTCTATCTTGTGTTCCTGGAGTTCCAGGAGAGCTTTCTACTACATACCTTGTGTCTTGAAGATAGAAAGGGCTTTGGAGTGTTAGGATAAAAGTTGTTCACCACAGGATACCCAGCCCTGACCTACTCTTGTAGCCACTGCATTTATGTGGCTAATCCATTTGAGTTGCTGGTCAATTGCCACCTACCAGGAAGTTGATGGTGGAATCTTCAGTGAAGGCAATACTACTTAAAGTCTAGGATAAGTGAATGGACTGTATTATTGGAGATGGTCGTTGCCTGAATCAAAGTCAAAGAGCCATGCAGCACACACAGAGTCCACACCAACCATCAAATACCCATTTACACTAATTCTATTAATCCTTTTTGTTTTAAAATTCACCCAACATTCTCATCAACTCCCATAGATTCTGCTACTCATGTACACACAAAGAGCAATTTACTGTGGCAAGTTAAACCTACCAATTCACACGTCTTTGGGATTTGGGAGAAGACTGGAAGACTCAGTGTAAACCTATGCAGTCAGAGGCAGAACATGCAAAAATCCACACAGACAGCAGAGGTCAGGATCAATCCCAAGTCTCTACTAGCTGTAACACTGCTGCCTCAAATGTTATTTGCTACTTTTCAGTGTTCACATGGACTGATAAGATTGCTTCATTTACTGAGGAATTACAAATGGAATTGAACTTAGAACACTACAAAACAGTAATAGACCAAGTCTGCACCGACCATGATGCCAATCTAGCTAATCTTATCTGCCTGAACATGGTGTGCATCTCTCTATTCCCTGCCTGTTCATCTGTCTAAATGCCTCAAACATTGCTATCATATCTGCTTCTTCCACATCCCTTGGCAGCGCATTCCAAGCATCCACCACTCTGCATTAAACAAAACTTACCTCACAAATCCCCTTTAAATTTTCCGCCCTCTCAACTTAAAGCTATGATCTCTGGAATTTGACATTTCCACCCTGGGGAAAAAAAAACTGACTATCTACCTTATCTATACGTCTCATAATTATATATAATTTTATGAAGGTTGGCTCTCAACCTCCAACAATGCAGGGAAAACAATCGAGTTTGTCCAACCTCTCCTTAGAGCTAATACCCTCCAATCCAGGCAACATACTCTTTTGCACCCTCTTCAAAGCCTTCAGATCCTTCCTGTAGTGTGGTGACAAGAACCGCAAACAATACTCCAAATGTGGCTTAACCAAAGTTTTATACAACTGCTACATGACCTCCCAGCTTTTATATTCAGTGCCCCAATGCCGTACGCTGCCTTTACCACCTTATCCACTTGTGTTGCCACTTGTAGACAGCTATGGACTTGCTTCCCAAGATCCCTCTGTACATCAATGCTCCCATGGGTCCTGCCATTTGCTGCAGTTTCCTCTTGCATTTGATCTGCTAAAATGCAACAGCTCACATTAGTCCAAATTAAACACCATCTGATGTGTCTCTGCCCAAAATTTCCAAAATCTATATCCTGCTGCATCCTTTTGACAAACTTCCTCACTATCTGCAGTTCCGCTAATTTTTGTGTCATCTGCAAACAGCACAGGTCTCACCACTGATCCTCGCAGAACAATACTAGTCGGAGACCTCCAGTCAGAGAAACATCCCTCCACCACTATCCTCTATTACCAAGCCAACTTTGTATCCAGCTTACCAACTCATCATGGATCCCATGTGACTTAATTTTTGAACCAGCCTACCATGAGGGACCTCGTCAAATGCTTTAGTAAAGTCTTAAGAAAGTGAATATTGTGCAATTGTCAATGAACATCCCAACTCTGTCCTTATGATGAACAGAAGACTATTGATGAAGCAATTGAAGATGATTGGGCCTAAAACACTGCCCTGATGAACTCTTGCAGTGATGTCTTAGGGCTGGGGTGATTGACCTCCAAAAAACACATTCATCTTCCTTTGTAAGTTATGACTTAACCATTGGCTTTACTCATCCCAAAGTTCCCTTTGGAAGATAGCAGAGGGTCACTTTCTTGAATCACTACAATCCTCGGTCAAACTTTGCCTTAATGTGAAAGAGCTGTCATTCCCATTTTAACAAGGCTGTGATGCAGTTTGGAGCCGTGTGGTGCTGGCAAAATTCAAAACAAGCAATGGGCATGGTAGCACAATCAGTAAAGCAGTTGGTTCATAGCTCCAGCAACCCAGGTTCAAACCCGACTTCCAGTGTATCTGCATGGAGCTTGTACATTCTCCCTGCGACTCCATTAGTTTCCTTCATGTGCTCCAGTTTCCCACCACATGCCCAAGATGTGTATGTCAGTAGATTAATTTGCCCCTAGTTTAAGTGGGTGGTAGAATTAATGAAATGTATGGAGAATAGGCTACAGTGAAAACAACTGAGCTGGCTTTGACTCAATGAGCCAAATGGACAATATTGTCACCAATACTTTCTATCACTTCACTATTATTGCAAGCAATTGATTGGGCAGTAATTCAGTTAAATGGATTACTCCTACCCTTTTATGGTGATGACATGCCTGAGCAGTTTTTAAACACTATTGATTAATCACCTCACACGAGGCATTGAAAAGGTTAGTGGCTTTGGGCCATACAACATACAGCCACAGGAGGTGCTTGTAATTTCTATCCACAAAAAACTTGGTGAATATGCCAGTTGAGGATCAAGGTTACCACGGGTCCTGTCCCCTCTCAAAAGCATGCACATACATAAATAATGGAAACTTTGACTCTAAATGATAGCAGTAAGCCTTCAATTTCAACATCCCGTCAACAACTCCAGAAGTGAGAAGAGTTATACAAGTTTTTTTTTAAAAGGTGCACCCAAGTAATTGCAAGGATGTAATACATATTTTGAAACTGTCATCCAAATTAACATTACATGCTGAAATGTTTGCCTGAAGAATAAAATACTTGACTGTGAAGTTGCTATTCACAAAACTACACAACACCAACAGGCTACGTGCATGCTGCCTGTTTCTCTGTGGGCATTTTTTCCATCCCCTTGACAACCATACTTGAGAAGGTCTTAAATCAACAGGTTTTTTTCCCCTGCCACAAGTTGGGTGGCAGCAAAACAGTCATTCCAATTTTGCCTGCTGCAAAAAATACCTGATTTTTAAATAAAAGAGATTTACCAAAATGAATTTGCTTCTAAAGAAGCAAACATCTATATATTACAAATATGAATAAATATGGTGCTCTCATGTCCATTTAAAATTGTAATAATTGCATTTCACATACTTACATACTGGCAAGTGGAAGATAATCAAGAGCCAAACTATGCAGATCTAAAAAGTTTTCTTTTAACCCTCCAAGCACTTGGGTATAGTTAAATATAAAGGTTGAAAGATAATTCTTTTTTTAAACAGCTGGTGAGAATCCCTAGCCACAGCTGTACCAAACTAAACTAACACATAGCCAGATTCCATACTCTTAATTCTTCCTCATGGACCAAGGAAGGAAAAACTGAAAACTACAGTGAGAATTAAAATACCAGTATACAATGAAAAACTTTAAGGATCAGAAGCTAATTAAATGCATATCTACTACTGCAAGTATATGAATTCATACTAATGTACACAGATGGATATCTTGAGCCATGTTTTGTGGGAGTTGCACTTTGTCAGACAAAATGATAGAAGAACATTGAGATTATTGGTTAAAAGAGAACCTGCAAAGAAGTTTGCTGCATTATAATTGCCAATAGAAAGGGAGTAATTTTTTTTAAAATACTCAGTACTTTTCACGGGTCAAAATAACATTAGCAAAACAATTGCTCCAAGCAATCAGGAAACTTTTTTTTTCCCCCTGTTCAAATGAGCTTTTCTGTACCCTGGGAGTTCCAATCCTGAGAGTATCGTCAATATTACAGTTATGAGCTATAAATTCCTTGAGCATAGATCAAAATAGTCAACATGCCAGCCAACACCCTAACAGAAGAGAGGCGGGTCAAATGTTCCAGGCTGGCTCCATGTTCTATTCATTTTTAATTCATAAGAGCATTTCATCAAATATCAGCAATATTTGAAATGTGATATACAAAATGTAATCAAAGAATAGAAAGCAATCAAGTAACCTTTTCAATTTAAGACTCTAGATTCCTCATGAGATAATAAAATTGCAAATATTTAAAGACAATCAGGGAAAAAAAAATCATATGCTCCAAATATGGTACAGCATTAGTAAATGAAGTCAATGGAATTGAATTTCAGAAGTGAAACAACGTCATGCCACATTTCTGCAGTGATCTCCATTTTAAAGTTGTCTGGATTGTCAGATTATCATAAACTAGGTCATAATTTTGTTTTATTCATTCACTTAATGCACACATCATTAGCAATGTGGATATCATTGGCAATGCCAATATTTATTGGCCATCCCTCTGCTCCTGAATTGGGGACAAATTAAGAGTTAACCACATTGTCTCATGTAGGCCAGATTGAGTAAAGACAGACTTCCTGCCCTG
Organism: Pristis pectinata; assembly: GCF_009764475.1. Classification (NCBI taxonomy): domain Eukaryota; kingdom Metazoa; phylum Chordata; class Chondrichthyes; order Rhinopristiformes; family Pristidae; genus Pristis; species Pristis pectinata. Next base: position 22,884,634 of record NC_067410.1, read on the forward strand.
AAGGGCACAAGTGAACCAGTGAGATTTTAGATAATTTGGAAATTTCACGATTACCATTTCAGAGATCAGCATTTTTAAAAAATAAATATATATTTAATGATTTGAATTTAAACTCTCCAGCAGCCCTGTTGGGACCAGACCTCATACTCCTGAATCAAAAATCTAGAACTCTGGCTCCTGCTATAGTTATTTATTCGCCATTTATTTTATTGAGAACGTTGGAAGGTGCACTAACCCTTAGAATCACACTGCGGGTTATATCTGTTTGCTGCTCCCCATTTGTATCTTTTCCTTCGTTGTCATCTTGTTGAAGAATCATGAATGGTGGTTTGATTAGTGAAAGCTAAAATTTTGTCACTGCAAACTGCTTATGTATTTGTTTATTTAAAAAGAAATGCTTTTCCTGTTCTTTTCAAGCACGTCAGGTTCTACGCAATGCTTCCTAACAATCCTTTGTGATGTACAAATATTGTGCTACGGCAGCATCATGCGTATCTGGGGTGGTTGGTAATGTCCCTCTCTCGTGAGGACATGATACCTATACTTATATGCTGGGCATTGTTAGTCTTTTCTGCAGGAGAATCCCTCCAGCAGCAACCGAAGGTGAAATCCTGTGGGTAGTTTTAGTTCCAGTTCAAATGTTTGTTTTAAAATATTATGCAGGACGAACACAAATGCAAGACCTAGTACCTATCAATTTAAACCTTTTTTTGTGCTTTATACTTTGTGGTTTATGACACAACTCCACTTCTTGAAAAGTAGTTTATCTGCAGAAGGCCTCAGGTTATTCCATGGGGAAAATAATTTTAATTTCAAATTGTGATACAAAAGCTGAGTACTTTAAGTCACAAGACAAAGATCAAATGAGTTAACCAAACCTAAATAAGTTGTATCTTCTCCAGTCCACATTAATGTTGCAGTGGAATAAGCAGAAGGACAAGGGCAATATCATTTTGCTGGCATTGCTGCTATGTTTACAAGAAAATTGCTTGTGTAACATTAATCAAACTGTAAAGATTCAAGGTTTTATATCACAGAATGCCTTGGGGGAAAGCAGATGATAGCCAGGCAGCTGGTCCTAAGTTAATTGCTTAAAAAATAAACTTTTGACTTGATTGAATTTTGGAATAGCTAACTCAACAACTAATCCAAGAAGAATGATGAAAATCAAAAAAAAAAACTGGATGTTGTAAATCTGAAATGAAAACAGAAAATGTCAGAAACACTCAGCATGTCAGGCAGCATCTGTAGAAATGATGACCCTTCACAATATAAATTATTTATTTTAACACTAAATTATACTTAAAATTTATCAAATCAGAACTAGAGAATGTCCCTAAATGGAAATTCCATGTGTTTTCTGCAAAATAGTTCATTACTTCAAAGTCACCATAAGAATCTCATTTTAGCAATAGTGTTTCCTACACCAAAGCCAAAATTAATGACTCTTGACAGTCAACAAATGTTGAGGTTTCAGCTATCAATATTTAGCAGTGCAAGATAAATGTAGTCATAAGTTGGTTTCCTAACTAAAACATGTAAATAGAGCTTTGTAATAATAGAATGGTTTTCAATCTAATTGTAATAGTATTTGCTCCAGCTAATCTCAGTCAAACATCTGCCAGGCAAGTCAATCAAGTCCAATATCACATCAAAGCAGAAGATTAAATTGACAAAAGCCTTTCAGCCAGCACCAAGTGATTCATAAAAGGCCACTACAAATAATGGGAAGTCAAAACCAAGCAGCTCTGTTAACAGGGATTTATTGGAGAAATAAAAGGCTTTTTCTTTATTAAGACAGTAATTAGTACTGACACCTTGCATTACAACTAATAGATCCATCAATTAAGCATACCAAACTACAGGAGAATTTAACATAATTTGTCAAAAAGATCTAATTGGAGCAACTACAATTTTCATGCAATATTTCCATTGCAAAATTACTCCAGTGATGTGGATTTCACTATAGGTGGAACAGATAAAATATGAAGAGAAACAAAAGACTGCAGATGCTGGAATCTAGATGAAAAACACGATGATGCTGGAGGAACTCTCACCGCTTCGCCCGCACCTGCCTATCACTACCTTCTACCTGCATCTACCTATCACCCCCTTGTGTGCACCCCGCCTCCCGTCTTTTGTCCACCTATCACTGCTCTACTTTTCCCTCCTATATATTGGGCTTCCCCTTTTCCTATCATCAGTCCTGAAGAAGGGTCCTGACCCGAAACATTGACCATCTGCTTTTCTCCACAGATACTGCCTGGCCTGCTGAGTTCCTCCAGCATCAACGTGTTTTTCATTCAGAAAAAATATGAATATCTGATTTTTTTAAAAAAAGATTTGCTCCATTAGACCTTCCCCGTTCTAAGCACAGATGTTCAATTGTTTTATGGCAGTCATACACCTTTTAAAACCCTGGCTGTGCCATTCCCACAGAAGAGGTGGCACTGGACCTAATCTTTGGGAACGTAGCTAGGCAAGTGGTTGAAATGTCAGGGGGAGAGCAGTTTGGAGATAACTCTGTTTCAAGGTAGCTACAGAGAGGAATTAGGATAGTCCAGAAATTAAGATACTGGGGGAACTAGGGGACCTGGCAAGAGTAGACTGGGAATAGCTACTTGCAAGTAGATCAACATCCAATAAATGGTAGACATTCTGATGTGAAATAATGAGAGCTCACAGCCAACATATTCCCTAAAGGGTGAAATGTAAAGCTAGCAAGTCCTAGGAACCCTGGATGTCAGAGTCAGAGACTTACAGCACAGAAACAGGCCCTTCAGCCCACCAACTCCACACCAATCAAGAACCATCCATTTTTATTAATCCTACATTAATCTCATTTATTTAATTCTCTCCACATTCTCATCAACTTCCCCCAGATTCTACCATTCACCTACACACTAGGGACAAATTATGTATTCCATTGCAAAACTATATTCTGAACCTTGTTTTTCCTTTTACTACCTCAGTGTCATTATGTATAGCATGATCTTTCAGGATGGCAATGCAAATCAAAAGCTTTTCACTGCATCTCAGTACATGTGACAATAATAATCCAATCAGATTTACAATGACCAACCCGCACATTTATGTGGGAAGGAACCTACACACTCACAGAGAGAACGTGCAAATTCCATGCAGTAGTACCCAAGGGCAGGATTGAACCCAGGTCTCTGGTGCTACGAGGAGGCAGCTCTACTAGATGTGCCACTTTTCTGAATGGGTGTTAAAAAGAGAGGATGCAACCTTCTATCCCTTATCTGACAGAATAGTCCCACAATTTAATGCATCTTATCATTTCTCAACTGAATTTTCAATTACTCCCATCTGACAATACATTCCTCAAAGCAATTGTTTTATGTGCAAAACCCATTCACATAATGGGTAACAAAGAGATGGCAGAGGAACTAAATGAGTATTTTGCATCAGGCTTTATTGTGGAAGACATTAGCAATATACCTGATAGTCAGGGGTCTCAGGGAATAGAATAGAGTACAGTCAAGATTACTAGAGAAGAAGGTGCTTGGGAAGCTAAATGGACTAAGGACAGATAACTCTCCCAGACCAGATGAAGTGCACCCACAGGTTCTGAAGGAGGTGGCTTTAGAGATTATGGAGGCATTGGAGATGATTTTCCAGAATTCAATCGAGTCTGGCATGGTTCCAGAGGACTGGAAGGTCACAAAAGTAGTTCCGCTGTTTAAGAAAAGAGGGAGGCAGCAAAGGGAAATTACAGGCCTATTAGTCTGACATTGGTGGTTGGAAAGTTATTGGAGTCAATCCTCAAGGACGAGGTTATGGAATACTTAGAGGTGCACGACAAGATAGGTCCAAGTCAGCATGGTTTCATGAAGGGAAGATCCTGCCTGACCAACCTATTGGAATTTTTTGAGGTAATCTCAGGTAGTATGGACAATGGCGAGGCTGTGGATGTTGTGTATTTGGATTTTCCAAAGGCCTTCGACAAGGTGCCGCACAAGAGGCTGCTTAATAAGATGATAGCCCACGGAATTACAGGAAAGATATTAGAATGGGTGGAGCATTGGCTGATAGGCAGAAAGCAAAGGGTGGGAATAAAGGGATCCTGTTCAGGTTGGTTGCCAGTTACTAGTGGTGTTCCGCAGGGGTCGGTGTTAGGGCCGCTTCTTTTTACATTGTATATCAATGATTTAGATTATGGAATAAATGGTTTTGTGGCTAAGTTTGCAGATGACACCGAGATAGGTGGAGGAGCAGGTAGTATTGAAGAAACAAAGGCTGCAGAGAGACTTGGACAGTTTAGGAGAGTGGGCAAAGAAATGGCAGATGAAATACAATGTTGAGAAATGTGCACTTTGGAAGGAGAAATAAACGGGCAGACTATTATCTAGATGGGGAGAAAATTCAAAATTCAGAAGTGCAAAGGGACTTGGGGGTCCTCATGCAGGATACCCTAAAGGTTATCCACCAGGTTGGATTGGCAGTAAGGAAAGTGAATGCTATGTTGGCATTCATTTCAAGAGGAATAGCGTATAAAAGTAAGAATGAGCTGATGAGGCTCTATGGGACGCTGATGAGACTCTATGGGGCACTGGTGAGACCTCATTTGGAATACTGTGAGCAGTTTTGGGCCCCTTACCTTAAAAAGGATGTACTGATGTTAGAGAGGGTTCAGAGAAGATTTTTGAGGATGATTCCCGGAATGCAAGGCCTTACATACAAGGAGCGTTTGTCAGCTCTTGGACTGTATTCATTAGAGTATAGAAGAATGAGAGGGGACCTCAGAAACATTTTGAATGTTGAAAGGACTGGACAGAGTAGATGCAGCTAAGTTGTTTCCCTTGGTGGGGGAGTCCAGGACAAGAGGGCACAGTTTGAGAATTGGAGAGTACCCATTTAAAACAGAGATGAGAAATTTTTTTAGCCAGACGGTCCTGGATTTATGGAATTCATTGCTACATACAGCTGTGGAGGCCCGATCATTGGGGGCGTTTATGGAGGAGATTGATAGGTATCTAATTAGTCAAGATATCAAGGGATATGGGGAAAAGGCCAGGAATTGGGGCTAGATGGGAGAATAGCCCCAATTCAACACCCACTACTTACTATTCTCCCAGTTCCCAAAATACCTCTGTTTAAAATTTTTTTTGTTCCTTAAAGACTTTGCCCCTTCTTCTCTGTAACACTTGAGCTACATGACTCCAGAAAATCTACATTGATTCAAGTTTGACATTATGTAGGACAAAATTCCTTCACTCCACTGTTGGTGGTCAGGAGACTAGAATCTTCTTTCCATTTTCCTTCCTCAGATTCTCCTTCAAAACAAGTTAACTCTGTTATTACCTTTTTTGGTCCAATGTTGAGTTTTTGGTTCAATGTTGAATTTTAATTGAATGCTATTTTATGAAAGGACTCTGGATGCAATTTTACATTTAAAAAGGTCCAACATAAATGCAAATTGTTCTGATCATTGCAAATTACAAATCAGGTTACTAAATGCAAGAACATCTATATATGTCAATAGAAAGAGGAAGCGAAAAAATTTCTGTAAGCATGGGGGAGAAAAGTATTGTAGGCAAGGGTTATATCTAATATGTCATGTGTATGTCATGCCACGTGTAAAATCATTGTGGAACTGCAGAACAAAATTGACAGAACAATTTCCAAACTGTTCCTGTATACTTTTTAAGCAGAATTAAAAAAAACAGCAAAGGCCTGAAGGTAGAGCTAGTTAAACTATTTCACTGTTCTCTTGGTCAATGTTCACAGTCAGCAGAGGCAACAACAGGTGTAGAAAACAAAACTGAAGTAATCCTTCAACAGCAGTAAGAAAGTTACACAAACTTCTAAAAAGCTCTCTAGAAGGCTGATTTTTCTTTAACATTTTGCTTTCTAGACATGTCTTAAGCATCCTTTTCATTTCTACTTGCAGGTTGGAAACTTTGGTAAAATGAGAACACAAGTCTGATATGCAAAAAAGAATTTTAAAAACTGCAAATCGGAAATAAATTTAAAATTTTTTTAAATTTTATTTACAGCATGGTAACAGGCCCTTCCGGCCCAACGAGTCCGCACCGCCCATTTTAAACCCAAATTAACCTACCTGTACGTCTTTGCAATGTGGGAGGAAACCGGAGCACCCAGAGGAAACCCACGCAAACATGGGAGAACATACAAACTCCTTACAGACAGCGATGGAAATCGAAACCCGATCGCTGGCGCTGTAATAGCATCGCGCTAACTGCTACACTACCGTGCCACCCCAGAAAACGACGGAAACAAATCAGGTCAAGCAGCTCAGATGAAGAATCTTCAACCTGAAACATAACTGTTTCCCCTTCTGGGCAGCTCACATTCATTCATAATATTATTCATGCTATTTCAGCAATTATGTTTCTAAGTTTGACATCCTATTTTGTTTTCAAATTGCAAGGAGAACAGGAAGTCTGCAAAGGTATATAGACAGTAGGATACAGAAAAAATTGGTGGGGGAGTGGGATTGTGCTGTGAGTCAGTATAGACTCAATTGGCCAAATTGCCTCCTTTTACGTCTGAGAAAATATGAAATGAAATCTGTTCAGTGCCAGTGCAGAAAAGTGCCAAATAAAGTACAATATGAAATGTAAGGTAATCCATTTGGTATAACAAACAGAAAAACAGATCATTTAAGGTGTGAAACTACGTATAGTTGGCGTTCAAAGAGAGATCCGGTGTCCTCATATGAGAAATACAAAGTTAGCATTGAAATACACCAAGTGATTAGAAATGCAAATGGTATGTTGGTCCTTATTGCAAGGGAGATGAATTACAAGAGCAAGAAAGTCTTCTTCCCACAATTATACTGTAGTTCAGAGACCACACTTGAATTACCATGTATAATTTTAGTTTCTTTAATGCCTTGGAGGCTATGCAGCAAAGGTTCACGAGACCAATTCTATGGATAAGGGGATTATTAAGAAAGACTGTAAAACAAAAGATCAATTTTCTGGTGTACACAATAAAGGGATGATCTCAGCAAAACATGAAATGCTTATGGGCTTGATAGTGTGGATGTTGTGAGGATATTACCCCTGATGGGGGAAGTCTAGAACTAGAGGCATGATCTTTACATAGGGTAACCAACCAGTTAAGGCTGCGATGATGAATTCCTAGGAACTCACTGGAGGGAATTCCCTCAATTCCCTGCTCCTATTTCTTATGTAAATTATGCCTCTTTCTTACCTTTTGCATTGACTGATTATGCTAATCAAAACACTTAATCAGGAATTAGGAGTGTTATAAATTGCCAAGCAAAAAACAAACTGCCAGAGGAACTCAGCAGGCCAGGCAGCACCTGCGGAGGCAGAGGGATAGTTGACCCTGCATCAGCACTGCCTGAGCCACTGGGTTCCTCCAGTAGTTTGTTTTTTTGCTCCAGATTCCAGCATGTACAGTTTCTTGTGTCTCAGTTATAAATTGCCGATGTGTGTTTGTACCTAATAAAAACAGGAGATATAGAAATTAAAGATTTTAGCGAAACAAAAGAGAAAAAATACATAAAGGCAGAGCTGTCACTTATCATCTATAATTTAAAAAATTGCTGCACAACCCTGACTGAACTGATGTTCAGTCATCAAAACAGTTGGCTCTTTGGAATTATAAACAGGTCATTACCCTTGTAGAATAAAGCTTTTTACATGAACTTTTACTTGCTGGAGCCAAGTATTACTTGCTGAACCTATTTGGCTCCAGCAACACCTGACAAGAATCTGGGGCAGTGGGACCATGATTGGCTTCCAAGTGAATTGTTTGCAATATGTGCAGAAGTTAAAATATGGAGGTGAACACACAATAATGAACGCTGTGCCTTCACCCAAGTCGACAGATCCATTGTTTGTAATGCTAATAGTACTAAGAGTGAGTACTGAAACGTCCTTGAAACTCAACCAGTGAAGGGGTCTAAAGAACTTGCTGAGCCTACTGCGAAGCACTTGGATGGTATTACATCTATAACCTATAAGTTTAGCTGCTTGTCTAATGCCATTTTCCTGCAATACTGACACCTTTCATTCAAAATTCATTGTCATCCAGAATGGCATTTTCAGTCGAAGCCCAAATTAAGCATACATCTAAAATACAATAGGTCCCTATTTACCAGTGGTTACAGTGATTTTTCAAACTATGCCTCTTTGTGAGCAAAATTTTACACAATGCAGTATCACTTCCTATGAAGGATATAGGGTAATTTTGAAAGCATTTAAAATAAATGGACAATAATTAAACATCAGGCACAAAAATCACAGAGAGGAAAAAGTTATTCTTTGGAACAATTGTTTAATTTTCTCATTTTAGTTTGCCCCAGCCTGGATAGACATGGTTTACTAGCAACTAGCATGAATTTGTAAATTAAACTTAAGCAAATAGTATGTCTGTATAAAGTAGAATCCAACTCATTTTCATACTGATTATAGTTTTCTTTTCCTTCCATCTCTATTGAGATTAGCTAACATAACAGAAATGCAAGAATCAAATGCAAACTTTTCCTGGTTTAAATGGTACAGACCTACTCTGACCTCAAACAATAAATGGTGCATTCAAATACAAGATCCAAGGGAATGAGAAATAAAGGACAAAAAGTTACACAGACCGTGATTCAAATAGATAAAGTTGAAAAGTTGATTTCTTGTTAGCTCAATCTTTATTACCTCTTTTAGCTGTTGTGTAACAGAAGCTAGATGGTCATTTTCAGACTGGGCATTGGCAAGCACGTTTTTCATCTGTTTCAGTTCTGTTTGTAGCTCCAGAATCTTCCCCACATAATATGCTTCTTTGGAAGCAGACTCCTGAATCAATGACTCCTCACGACTCTCTCCGTCAGCTGCCACCTTTTTGTGGTTACTATAAGCTTGACCAAAAGCCTAAAAAAAACACATGGAAATGATCTTAGAGGAACTGAAAACTGTAGAAAAACAATTTCAGCTTTGTTAAAGTAACACATATTAGCAGTATGATATATTTTCCAATGCTATCATTGCCACAGAACATTTACTAAGACTTCTTTATTTTTAACTACAGATGTGGAGAAACACAAGCATTCTCATTTGACACCAATCTGCACTGACATTGGGCCTGTTGTGGGCTCACTGGTTACTATCAGAGCTGAATGCCACCACACAGAAGATCAAGCTGGAGACAGACTTCTGTAAGTAGTGGAATTTGAGACAGCTGATCTATGTAGACACTGGAATGACAGAGTTAAAGGCTTTTTGTGAGGTCAAAAAGAAAATGCCCCCCAATTTTCTCTTAGAGTTAACACTTCAAGATCATATGCCTCTAGCTCAACAGAATCTATACTGCAATTCAAGGAGCAGCTCTTCAGTCACTGGCAGGAAGCAACTGAGGACAACCATGGCAATGACTTTCCTTGTGACATATATCAAGGGGACCCTCCTAGTTACTTCAAATGGATTTATCTTCGTTCCTGAAGATGGCCATGCTTACATTTCCTCATGAGATCCTATAGCAAGTTCTGAAACAAAGAGTTTCCCTTTTCCAGTTTCCAACCAGTTTCCCTCCACCAACACTCTCATCTGCCTGGATGAACTTATTCTTGCCCTAAACAACTTTTCTTTTGAGTCCTAGAGCCAGAGTCAAACACACAGAAACAGGCCCTTCAGCCCAACGTCCATGGCAAGCAAGTTGCCTGGCTGAGCTGGTCTCATTTGCTCATGTTTGGCCTGAATCTTTCTAGGCCTTTCCTATCCATGCATCTTTCCAAATGTCTTTTAAACATTGTAATTGCACCTGCCACTACCATTTCCTCTGGCAGCTCATTCCACATACCCACCATTCTCTGTGAAAATGTTCCCCCTCACCTTAAATCTATGCTCTCTAGTTTTTAATTCCTCTACCCCTGGGAAAAAGACCAACTATTCACCCTATCTATGGCCCTCATGACTTTATGTACCTCTATAAAGTCACCCCTCAGGCTCCTACACTCTAGGGAAAAAAGCCCCAGCCTATCCAGTCTCTCCTTATAACTCAAGCCCTCTAGTCCCAGTAACATCCTCGTGAATCCTTTCTGTACTCTTTCCAGTTTAATGACATCCTTCCAATAGCTAGGCAACCAGAACTGCAAACAATCTCCAAGCGTGGTCTCACCAATGCCTTGTGCACTTTAAGAGAAATAATTTATAGGGTCACAGGGAAAGAATGGAGAAATGGAACTGACTGAATTATTCTATAGAGCGCCAGCAAGGAACTGATGGACTACACAGCCTTTTTCTGTGCTGTAATGACTTTCTGATTTAAGATTCACTCACCATCTAACCCATATAATAGTTATAGTCAGAAGGGCAATCTACAATATCCATGGTATTCTAAATTAGAAAGAACTCAATAATTTCAAGTGAGGGAAGAAAGTTTTAAAAAAGTTGAACGAGCTTTTTCAACAGACTCATATCTGGCAATATACTACAGTAACATCTTTTCAATCGTACAACTGTTCTTCATTGTGCCACGTCAGGTGACTTCTGTGAACAGTAAAACAAATTTTCATTTTGAATTTGCAAGCTCTCACTATGCAAAACAGGAAAAACATAGGAAGTGGAGTCTTCCTTACAATCATGACTCATAGGATGTTGCATTTAACCAGGATAAATTTGACAAACTAAACTGAGGTCATGATACAGAAATAAATGGTTGAACAGAATTCAGCACTGCAAACTTTCTGCATTGAAACAGTAACTATATTGCAAAGTACTTAATAGGATGTGGAGCAACACCAAGCCATGAAAGATGCTATGTAAATAGCAGGCTTGCTTTATTTTGCATTACGTACTCATCCTACCTTGCCATGAGGTTATTTATACTTTACCAGCCACGAGGTGGAAGTTCCAGATGCAAGAAATATTTGCACTTTTTTCATCTTACCACTACGTGGAATAGCAGCCATTTTACTGAACAGCATAATTGAACAAGATCTCAAAAAAATACAAATAGCAACTGCATGATAGCAATGAACTATGATAAAACCAACAGTAATCTGTTTGCCACACCAAATATTTTGCATGTCTAATCTTTGTAGACAACCACTCTACAAATGCATGGACAAGGATAGCTCTGATTTCCAGAGTCCAAACGCTGAATAGCCAAGCGGACTATTGGTCAGGATTAGAAATTAATTGTTAATCAAACAAGGCATAGAGCATCCACCGAGCTATAAATGAACAAGATGCCAGTAAGCACTGATCATTTTAAGACTCCTGTCTCGGCAACTTTATTCTTGCCCTCCCTATCCCTTCTCTAGAAAATTAAATTTGACAAACTAAGAACCCACCACCCAAATTCATTGACTTCCCACCTACCCCATCCCATACTGAAAGCAAGAACTTTTGACCCAGCTGACTGAACAAAACCCATGGATCATACACAACTAAATAACAACCACCTCTCACATCAAACTATATTACATAGCAATTTAAGAAGGTGGATTTGAGGAACTTCGCAGGAGAGACTAACAAACAAAATTCCACACTTAGGTATATAAAATGATGAGCGCAGGTGACCAAAAACTTGGTCAAAAATATAGGTTTGAAGGAATCTTAGAGGCTAGCGGGGAAAGGGGATGTTTAGAGAGCAAACTGCAGAGTTCATGACGTAGACACCTGACAATTAAGCAATTGAATTAGGTATGTGCAAGAACCCAAAATTGGAGCATGACAGGAATTGTAGGGCTGGAAGGTGTTACTGAGATAAGAAAGAGTGAAGCTATGAGAGACTTGGAAAACATGCATGAGAATTTTAAAACAGGCATTAATAGATCGTGACCCAAAGCTCAGTTTACACAGGAGTACAATAGGTGCTCTGCATTTGGAATAGGTTAAGAAATGGGAGCAGTATTTTGGATAAGTTTAAGACAATGGAAAGCAGAATGCCAGCAGAAGAACATTAAATAGCAAGGTAAAAAGATCAAAGACATGGATGAGAATTTGCATCAGATATTATGGGTGCAGTTTTGTCAATGGAGTGGATGTGATCAAAAATTCACCTCAGTCAAATAGGTTAACTAAGCTGTGAATGGCTTAGTACACACAAGAGGAAATGTCAGACTGGGAATGAAGTTTGCGGCCTGGATGGTGATGATTTTGTTTTCCTTAATATTTAGTTGTAGAAAATTTCTATTCATTTAATACTATGTATCAGACAAGCAGCATGACAAATCAAATAATTGGATCAAGAGCAGATAGTCAGAGCTGAATGTCATCTACACACGTGGAACTCAGCATGTTTTCAGATGATATAAATGATGGATAATACGTAGATAAGAAATAGGATAGATTCTTGGGGATCTCAAGGTAATGAGAGGAGAGCCTTTCTAAGGTGATCCTCTGGCTACCACAGCATAGATAAAAAATGAACCAGGGCAGTCCTAGGTGGTGGTCAAGAGGAGGCACTGGAAAAAGGCAGTGTGTTGAAGACAGCAGACAAATTGAGATGCATTAGGGAGAGTAGTTAACCATGGCCACAGATAGAGAGTGTGATTTGTGACTTTGATATGGATCAAATGGATTGATGAGGGCAGTACTTTTGCTGGTCTACATGGATCTTAGCAAGGTCCTCTATGGTACATTGGTCAAAAGTAAAAGCCTATTGGATCAAAGGAAGAGCAAGTCAATTTTGGATCCAAAGTTGACTCCGTGCAAAAAGTCAAGGTTAATGGATGTTTTTGTGATTGGACAGCTATCACCCAGTGGATTTTCACAGTTTGGTAGTTGGTCATTTGTTTTTTGCAATTATATTAATAATTTAGACCCAAATATAAGGAGGGGGGCACGTAAAAGGAATTTACAGATAATACAAAAAACAGCCACATGGCAGCAAGCTTTAGATTGTAGAGAGATACAACTTATCTATTCATCTGGGCAGAGAAAAAAAAGAGGCAAATAGAATTTAATTGTGAGGGAATCCATTTGGCAAGGTGCAACAACACAATGAAAATCAAAAAATAACTGCTTATGCTAGAAATCTGAAATAAAAACAGAAAATGCTAGAAAAACTCAGCAGGCCAAGCAGCATCTGGGAAAACAATCAATGTTTCAAGCCTGGGACCCTTGAAGTGTCACAATGACAGGCAAGTAAGGTGGTTAAAAACATATACAGCATGCATAAGGAGACAGAACTAGCCCCAGCACACAAACAATTTCTATCTCATTCCCGGTGGACATTTTCCCTAGCCACGTTCCTGCTCTTTACCACCCTTTCATTAGGAAGGCAAATACAATCTGCAATCTTCTTAGCATGTTTGAATTATGCAGCCACTATGAATTCAAGGATACAAGCAATGCTCTAAAGGAGGAGAACTGAGCCCTGACTGTTTGAACTCCTTTCACTGATGAGTGAATCCAAGGTAATATCATTTAAGGAGCTGCAGTCTGGAGCCCAGCATCAAGCTATATCCCAGCTTTAGCTTAATCCTAACCCAAGGACATGACAAAGGCAGAAAATAATTTTGAAACACTAAATTGAAGAAAAAATTTGAAGCAATAACATTTCATGTCAAGCATGAAGCAGAGGAGGAAAGACTGATTTAAGAGGAATATGAAAAACAGGATTTTGGCAGAACAAGATTTAGGTCATTCATTACAGACCTGCAAGTCTACATTTTAAAATAAAACCAGGAAGATCAAGAGAATATGAGTTAAAAGTGAATAATAAATTCAAAGGAATTTCAATAAACAATTTTTTGCTGGGATCCTAGTCATCATTGTATACAAATTCTTTGAAGTTGCAGAAATAAGGAGCAAAGCTGCAAAGCAAAGATTTTAAATTTTAGGGGTTTATTTCTTTCATAATATATGGCATTCTTAGCACTTATGGACACTGCTTTAGGTCATGACATTTTATCTTATTTCTTTACAGCATAGAAGGGGGCCACATGACCCATCAAGTACATGCCAGCTCTCAGACAAATCCCAGTCCCCCATTTATTTTCCTATAATATACTCTTTTAAACATCCCCATTAACACTACCATGATTCTCCAACTACCAACCTACACTATGGGTAATTTAAAGTAGCTAATTAACCCAATAATCCACCTTTTGGGATGTTTGAGGAAAACAAAGCATCAGGGAAACCCACACAACCACAAGAACATGCAAACTTCACACAGACAGCACTGAATCCAGATTGCTGAAACTTTGAGACAGTTGCAATACCTGCAGCACATTGTGGTGACACATTACTATTCAACACACTAAATTATTCTAACTATGAATGTCAATCATGTAAAGACACGACAACTTTAGCTCTGTTAAAGTTTACAGATAAGGTCTAATAATGGCTGCTCTTGCACCCATTTTACATCTAGACAAATTTGAAGCTCAGTAACCCAATGGTAGATCAATATTCCACAGTAGAGATAAGCAAAAATGCTATTTTATTTTAGTTTACCTTTGCATGCTTAGGAATTTGTTAACAGGGTCAGCCAAAAATTTAAATTTGCTAGTTGAAGGATTTTGGCATGCAACTTTCATTTACATTTTGCATGAGATTAAGAACATTAATCCACAACATGAAGCAAAAAGCTTAATCCCCAAGGAATTTCAAATATGAACATGTATAACTATGCACACTGCAAGGCAGAGACCATTGTAAACGAACACTCAAATCAGTCCCATGCACCTCTTTTCTACACTTTTAAACACCTTCAAAAGGATATCCTCATCATTTGTATGTTTTTTTTTAAAAAAGACCCCCAAGAAGCAATTCTTTGCTTCACAACTGGACAGATGTGACTGCAGGCAATCCAGGCCACACAAAATCTAAACTATGCTTTACACAGAGGAATACTGTGACAGATGAGATTTATGGACTGTGTCAGATCTCCACATCTAGATTCATCTAAGAGGTATTCCAACACTGCAGTTCTTCTTTCACATAGCCTTTGGTGATGATTAAGGAGGCAATTTGTATCAAAGCTAAAAAGATTCACAGAAATAAAAAAAAATTCCAACCTACAAATAGTGAAAAAAAATATACACACACTTCAAAAATACAAATATCCATTACAGGATGTCAAGATCTTAAAAAGAAAAAGTAACCTTTTGTCTCCAGAAAACATTGCTGACTTCCAATGCCAAAGAGAAAGTTCATATGGTTTGCAGTAATGAAAGATATCAGATGGGTGCCTGTACTAGAAACTGCTTTAAATCAATCTTTAATAGTCAAGTCAAAGTAACATATCAAACTTCACTTATCTAGGATTCACATTCACCTATATTTTTTGTAACTATAACATTCTAGCTACCAGCTGTATCTAAAATTTTAATTCTGAATTGTTTGATTTTACTGGCAGTCAAATGTATCAATATTAGGGCATTCTAACTATTAAACAGACACACAATTATACTATATAGGTCGAAGTATTTTGAATCCTTAATTCATTCATACCTGGAAAGCACTCCAACTACAAACCATCATTCCTAACTTCACGGAGAATATTTTTACAAAACAGGCTAGAATTTATTACTGAATATGGAATTTATGAACAGAAAAAGTGTATTTTCAAACAATAATATATTTACATGGAGAAATACCAACACACAAGTACTGTAACCAATGACACTTGGATCCACCAAATCATATCTGTCCTATAATTTATTAATTTGTGAACTAATGTATACAGATCATGAAGTTCTATTTAGTTGGCATTAAGTGCAAAGAATACACATCCATCTCATTGTCAAAAAAGAAACCAGTTGTGCCTATTCATATATACAACACCTTGAAGAACTTGCATTTGCATAGAAAGACAAAAAACAAAGATGGATACCATGCCAAAAGAGGAGATGTTAGCAGAGGTGACGAAAGACTTGGTAAAACTTTTAAAGAGCCTTACAAAGGAGCAAGTTAGCTAGCTTAAAAAAAACAAAAATCTGGAAAGGAATTCCAGAGTCAAGACAAATAAAAGCACAGCTACCAATGGTCAAGCAAAGGCCTAAAAGCTAGAGTCAGAGAAATAAAAAGTCTGGAATAAAGAGATGCAAAACTGGGCAAATTTACGAAGATAGAGAGAGGCAAAAGGCACAAAAGGAACTTAATCAGGAGGGTGAGCATTTTAAACCAAAGGCATTTAAATCAGCAGGATAATGGATGAAAGCAAGAGTGTAAATTCAACACCCCATGTACTACTTTCACAATGTATTGCATTCTGAAAAGAGCTGCCAGTGCTGCAACTCAAAATTTTACTAATGGTGCGAACACTTTTCCAAATCATAAATCTTTTCAGTAAAATGATAATTCATCCTTTTATTGGAGAATTAATAAAGGATCAAGGCTTAATTCAAACCCTTTCAGAAAGAAAAATTCAACTTAATTGCAGGAACAATTGGCAGATATATGCACAGCTGAAAAGCTTTATGAAAGGCAGACAATTTGGCAGAATTACATGTCTAATATTATGAACGCCCCAGCTGAAAGTTACCACCTATCAGACAGCTGATTCTCTCTCTCTCCCCTCCACCCCCTGCACAGTTGACTCTCACATAAGGCTTGATCGTGCACACAAGATAGCAATTATTCAGCTTCACATTGTGGAAATGCAGCTGCTACCTCTTTTGCATGTCCAACACCAAGGATACAAAAAGCTGTATTCATCAATATGCAGATCAGCAACCAGGCTCTCCATGCTATATGTTATGCAGGCAAAATGCTGAAGCACTCTACAGATTGGCGAAGTCAGCGTGCATTAAATTGTGTAAATGCCAGCTGGTCTTCAATTGTCATGCAGTCATTTTCAGTATATTGTAAATTTTAAGCTAGATATGTTACTTTGGCATTCACTTGTACTCAAAATTCTTACTTATCAATTAAGACATAATTTTCAATCTCCCCTCATGTTTATTTATAAAATATCTAGTATTGTGAAATATTAAGGTAATAACTAAAGAATGAAAAGGACAATGCCTCTGAGACATTTCAGCTGAGATCCCACAATATGAAAAATTGTTAATGTATAGGAATCCTTATCCAAGTCCCATAGCTTAGTTCAGAAGCGGTATTGGTGGCCATGACACCACCAAAGTGTCCTGAAAGAAAACATTCAACATCCCTCAGAAATAAATCTGACCTCTTCATCAGGTCTAATGTAATCCAAGACCCACATCAATATATTCTGCTCTGAAATGGCAACCTTCTGAGTCCATTTTTGGATAGACAATAAATGTCTGTCATGCCACTGGCATCAATGTCCCATCAATAAATTTAAAAATTATCAACCAAGCTTGCTAATAATCTAGAGAAAACTGCAGAGGCTAGAAATCTGAAACAAAAAATGCCAGAAATACTTCATCAAAAGGGTCAATGACCTGAAACCTTGCCTCTGCTGAACCAGCTGTGCTTTGTTTCAGTGTTTTCTCGCTTTTGATTCAAATAATGAATACCCTATTATTTTTAAGAAAGAGCAGCAACTCAAAAGGTAAAAGCTTTTCTGATTTCTCGGCATTTAAAATGGGAGACCTTCACAAACATTCAATCTGCTGTATAACTGGTAAACCCATGGGGGCATGGCTTAACTAGCTGTTAAAGCAAGTGGGCAGGTCTTGAGAGATTCAACCAGGACTTTGTCCTTCCTTTTACCATAAAGGGAGCTGGCTTCCTGGAGGAAAACGATACCTATGAAATCACTTCAGGTGAGTGCAAGCTTCAAGGACAGACAATTGGCAAGCTCAATAAAACAAAATCCAGGCCATTAGGCAAAAAAAATACAAAATCATTAGAAAGGAAAGAAAGCTATAGAGCGTATAACTTTTGAAAATAAATTCCTTTAAAACTTTCTGAATCTGGCAAACTCTAATCCACAAAGAAGCTTTGCATGAGTTATTTGTTCTCCAACTGAATCATCCTCTTATGCTGGACAATTTTTAAAATCAAACAAAGTACACAGAGCATCAATTACATAGTATAAATCACAATACTGGAACTACCAGGCACAAACTAACATTGCAACAATGTACTCAAACATTTCCCCTGGATAAGTACAAAACAAGATTTATGCTGAAATAATTGGGCTGCACAAACAACATTTGCCTTATTAGTTTTCAATGACTACACAGGCACATTTTAATAAATTTACCCTCCATCTCCATTACAAAATGTTGATAGCTGGATATAGACCTGTACTAAGAATCTCAAATCTTTGCAGGATTAAGCCCCGCCACTATTCATTTTTTTCCAATAAGTAAACAAGTTAATTTAATTTCATTAACAATTATAAATGTAATGGAATACCATTAAATACATGTCATTGTGATGAGGAAGCACTCGACCCGTTTCTCATTTTAATGAGAAAGCCATTTCTAACTTGCCAATTATGAAGAATTGCATTTCTTCCAATAAGGAGTTTGCAACTACAATAATCTCATGCAATTATACAGGGAGAGAGCAAAACCACAAATTAATTAAATCAAATCAATTAGTCTCAGGGTTTTGGAAGTGACATTCTTTTTTAAACTGACGTTTTACTGAAATATTAGCAACCCAATATCTTTACCCATTCCTGGAGACTCTATCAATGTCACAGACACATCACAAACTACAATTTCTGCTTGCCAAGTAAATCAGTATTCCAACTCTCATCTTTAATACAATTAATGTTTATATATACCACGTCAAAAAATATTGTATTCTCTCAAAATACTCTTCATGTCATTTTGCATTACAGATTTCAAATTTCAAACACTGACACAATTTGGCAATACAAAGCCGAAGGCTCATGTGTTACAAACCTCCACATAATTGTTTTTTTTCCAAAAAGCCAGAAAAAAATTCTTCAACCATTGTTAGACTCAATTATTAACTTAATCTGCAAATTTTCCTTTTCAGAGTTAAAACAATGCAAATACTGCAAAAAAAACACCAGTATATTGAATGAATAACAAAAGCAATCTTTTTGGTAAGTGAAACAGACAAGTTGGTGATGCCAAGATTATTGTGGCAGGCCAACAAATCTCACTCTCATTTGTTAGATGTACTTCATTGTTTTTTTCCGACAACTTGCTGCAAGGGTTGGAAAGGTGTACAATGCCCTCTTCATGGCAACTTGTGCCCAAATGAACAAGGTGAGTAATTATATCTTCTTATTGACTCCTCAAAAGATTGAAGGAATTTGAAATTAACAAGGACATACAAATCAGAGAGTGCTGGAATACTCAGCGGGCAAGGCTGGAGCTGTCGATGGAGAAAAAGTGACTCCACAGATGCTGCATTAGGACTGCTATGTCAGAAATTACAGTGCTCATTATATCCACAAGATCCAGACAAAAGAAAATCATTCTTCTAAAAAGCTATGCAATATTATTTTCTTAAATATTGTTTAAAAATTGGTTTGGTGTTAAAGATGTTCCATCAAAGGTCATCCACCTGAAACATCATCTGTTTCTCTCTCCACAGAAGCTATGTGACCTACAAACTGTTTTTAGTTCAGATTCCCATCTGCAGTATCCTGCTTTGAGATTGGAGTCATATTACTTAAAAAGAAAACAAATCTAAGATCGTCACTCACTCCATATAACAAATATTTCAATTTTTTGGTAATGAGATAAAATCTGCATACAGTATTCTAGATGTTGTTTCACCCAAGTAACACATAATTGCAGTAGGACATCCTGTACACAAATCCTTTCATAAGAAAGGCAAATATGCCATTTATCTTCCCAGTCATTTGCATGTTGGCTTTCAGTGATGTGCACAAATACACGTCGGCTCCTTTGAACATCAATGTTACCCAAATCTCACATCATTTAAAAACTCTGCTTTTCTATTTTGTGCACCAAAGTGGAAAACTTCACATTTTTCCTCATCATAATCACATCCACAAAGTTCCTGCCCATTCACTGAGCTCCTATATATCCCCTTGAAGCTTATTTACATATTCCTCTCTATTTTGGCACCACTAAACTTGGAAATATTACATGCAGCACCATCAGCCAAATTTAGATAATGAATAACAGCAGCCCAAGCACTGATCCCTTGGTACCTCACTTATCATGACTTGCCAACCTGAGAAAGATCCATTTACTCTTTGCTTTCTATCCCACAGATCTCAATCCATGACAGTATTACTAGAGAAACAAAGGACTGCAGATGCTGTAATCTAGATGAAAAACACGACGATGCTGGAGGAACTCAGCAGGCCAGGCAGCATCTGTGGAGATTGGCAGGTAGTCAATGTTTCCAGTCAGGACTCTCCTTCGGGCCTGAAGATAGGAAGAGGGAAAGCCCAATATACAGTATAGGAGGGAAAAGCAGAGCAGCGATAGGTGGACAAAAGAGGGGAGGCGGGTTGGGCACAAGGTGGTGATAGGTAGATGCAGGTAAGAGACAGCGATAGGCAGGTGCAGAGGAGGAGGGGAGAGCAGATCCACCGGGGGATGGGTCAAAGGTAAGAAGGAAAAATGGGGGGTAGAAAAAGAGATAGGCTAGAAAAGGGAAAAGAAAAGGCATGGTTGGGGGTGGTGGAGGTGGAGATGGAGATTACTTAAAGTGGGCTGCAAGGTTCCAAGATGGAAAATGAGGTGCTGTTCCTCCAGCTTCCACTTGGAATTCTCCTGGCAGTGGAGGTGGCCAAGGACAGACATATCTGTGATAGTGTGGGAGGGGGAGTTGAAGTAACTGGCAATGGGAAGATGCAGATCGCAGTTGCAGACAGAGCACTGGTGTTCTGCGAAATGGTCCCCTAGTCTACGTTTGGCCTCACCAACGTAGAGGCCACAGCGCACCAAATACAGTAGATGACATTAAGGGAGGTGCAGGTGAATCTCTGTCTCACCTGAAAGGACTGTTTGGGTCCCTGCACCTATGACGGGGGTGATAGAAAGTTCTTGGAGTGGGAGTGGGATTGGTTGGGGGGGGGGGGGGAGGGGGTGGTGGTGGAGGGAGTGAACTAGGAGGTCGAGGAGATTGTGGTCCCCACAAAAGGCAGAAAGGGGTGGGGAGGGAAGATATGCTTAGTGGTGGGGTCCCATTGGAGATGGCAGAAGTGGCAGAGAATGATGTGTTGGATAAATAGGCTGGTAGGATGAAACGCGAGGACAAGGGGGACCCTATCCCTGTTGGGTCTGGGAGGGGTGGGGGACGAGAGAAACAAAGGACTGCAGATCACAGCATTACCTCCAAATCCATGTGCTCTATTCTTGTGACCAACCTTTTCCGTGGGATGTTATGAAAGCCTTCTGCAAATCCAAACAGATCATACCAACAGGTTCCCCTTATCTACAGCCGTTACAGCAGTTTGGGTCACAGAAGCTCACCCTTATAATATTCATATTTCACAATCAAAAAATTTGAGGTATGGAATAAAAACTCACTTGCACGAAACTTGTCAAAAAAATAAATAAAGTTTTTATTTCAACTTGCATTTCTTGACTCACGTACAGATGAAGTGGCTTTGCATCACAGACAGTTTTCTTGGAAGGCGACCACCCTCCCCTAACATAGGGGTCACCTGTATTCAATTGATCATATCCTCAATGATTTTCCTTTCACAAATCCACCTTCTTAAGTCTGCTCAATAAGTGTTATAACGAAGAATGAATGGATAATGTAACATTCTGAATAACTTATTTCCATTTAAATACATACACTGGAATTGTTGCTTTATGTTTCAGTAATTTTAGAGCTCAGAAATTCTACATAAATATTTAAACCCCAAAAAATCTAAATCCTGAAGAGGAGTTACAGAATAATGAAACAACCAACAGAAAAACCAGTTCAGCAATTAGCATAATTGTTCTATCCTCTGCCTTTAGTCACACCTTTCTCATTTACATTTCAAACTGCTGTATTTCCAATTTAGCACAAATATTCAAATTGGTAATGTTTCATTGACTCTTTTATCAGGTTTCACAAAGGGTTGAAATACATCAGCTTTGAGATTCCTGTAAAATTAATGAAATTTGTTCAATAGCATGAATGTGGCAAGGGAAGAGACAGCTATCACATGGTAAGAGATCACCTTTCAGAAATCATGACCTGTCACCATTCATGAGCTTCACACAGCACTAAGTAAATATACATTTCTAATTTTCAAGCATTTTCTATTGCGTTAAAATTTTACAACATTTTCTTAAATTTTGACATACAGTAGCTTTATTTTGATGATTCTCATTTCTTACATATTACAATTGGTTAGGGATGATTTGGTCTGATAAATCCTGCAAACTATTTTGAAATATGGGGAAAAAATTCCTTCTAAGATCATATTTCTTCATCGGTCTGTTTTAAGTAAATTACTATTAATAATGTACATCACTATTACTTAGTTGTTCTCCCACTCCCACACATAAAAAAACTAAGAACATACTCATTTTTCAATTTTGCCCTTAGATTTTCACAACTACCACTTGGATCCAAATCCACCAGGATGAAAATATATGAAATGAATATTAAAATAATTTGAAGAGACTTCACCTTTGCTCTTAAATATTTTGCTTTAAAAATTGATTTTTGATCATATTCTGCAGAAAGCAAATAAATTTACTTTTTGGAAATATTACATTTTTTTTAACTCTACCATTTAAGATGGAATTATCATTTAGACTAAAGATAAAATGCCAGTTTACTGAATCCAAAATTCAACTACAACCTGAAATTCCATTAAATAATGGTAAACTAAAAATCCCAATACTAAACATTATTTAAACACACCCACTGAACATTCAAAGTGTTGTGGGATTTTGTTTGTTCAAAATGTAAGATGTTTTGAAAGCTTACACACAATAAATAATGTTTTAATTCTGTTCTTTTAAATAGTATATTTGCATTTGTAAATGTAGCTTTATATTTTTCATATAAAAATATTAAAACCTTCAGTTCTTTGTTTAAAGTTTCCATACAAAATGTACATTTCAAAGGTATTGTTTAAAACTAGTTAACAGGATGAAGCTGACAATTCAAAGAGATTTCTCTGTTCTACAGATAATTTTCTTATTCAAACCACAGTTTACTTTTTCCAAGATAAAAATGAATAAGTTTGAAGTAAAACAAAGGCATTACAACTATGAAAGTTATTTCACATTAATCGGTTTACTGCGGAATATAACAGTGCTGCGTTGACATAATGTTGCAATCAAGTGCGGCAATAGGTCAGTCCAAACTCATGATTTTCGAGCGGCTTCCTAAATTAATCCAGCATGCTTTAAGCAAGAGCCAGAAAAAGTGCTATAAATTCTTGAGTGGAAGTCAAGATGAGTCACTTTATTCAAGAACTTCCCAGTAACTAATACAGAATGGCTGCAGAAGATTTTGCCCGTCTTCATCAGAATATATTACTTTACGTTATGTAGATTGTTTAGTACCCATGGCATAGAAAAAAAGTTTTGTATTAAAAATCATGAACTTTGAAATTCAGCATTGTACGGAAAAAAATTTAGTACTGTAAACTCCCGATAAAGTTGTTTCCTCAGCAAACTGAAGTAAACGGATATGCTCAGTTTAAATTTTGAACAGAAGGGGAGGGGGTAAAGTAGTTGTTCATCATTTCGCAATGGCAGATATGAGGGTATGCCTCCCGGGAGTATACTGATGGATCCAAGATTGAGATCAAAGGGATGTAGGAATGAAAGGGAAAGTACAAAAGAAATACCTCCGCTCAATTATCACAGGGGATTCAAAGGTGTGAGATTTTACCCCACAAGCCATCGAGCACAAAGTGAGACTACTATTCCTGGCAGTGCAGATTCTGGAGACCCAGTTTGAATCTGTCAACGGACAGACGCCCGTTAGCAGTGGGTGGGTACCCGCTTCGGCCAGTTCTTTTTTTGATGAATCCGACCACTACATTTTGAATGAATAACTGATTTTTTTTTAAAACGGTGAAAAAGAGAGTGCGTTAGAATATGATTTATTCTTTGTTCCTCTCACAGAAACCTCACCTCTCGGAGCTGCTCCAATTCCTGTTTGACCGTCTCGTACTCGCTCTCCAGCTCGTCGTACTGTTGCTTCAGCGTCTGCTTCTCCTCCAGCACCACCAGCCCGTACTCGGCCGCCTGAATTTTCTCCTGAGTCGTCTCGCTGAGCTCCCGGTTCAGCCTTTCGACCTCAGTGCGCAGAAAATGCTCCTTCTCCATGGTCGTCATCGCCTCCTCCTCCTCCTGCATGGCGTTCACCGGGGACGGGGGGATGGTGGATGCGGGGGCAACCTTCGCCCGACTCGGCCGGCGGGGCGATGAAAGTGTCTTAATCCCGCTGGCGCGACGCCCGCCCTTTGCCCGCCACCATGTCTCGGCTGTCCGACCAGCTCGGTGCTCGCCAACGTCAGGCGGCGGAGAAGGAGGAGACAGAGAGGGAGGAGGAGACAGAGAGGGAGGAGGAGAAAGGGAGGGAGAGGGAGGAGGAGGAGGGGGGGAAGTGAGCAAGGAATACGGCCCGACGCTGCCAACCCACCCGCTCCTGCAGCACGGTTTTCTCGTCAAACCCAGCTCCGACTGCTGGGCCGGGCCCGCGACCGCGCCCCTAAGCTGCTGTCCGCCGGCCGGACCCCGCCGCCGTGGTGATTGACAGCTCCTTGGCAGCCGCTGACGTCAGCGCCTTGGCTCGGGGCGAGGAGCAGCCCGGCGGTCGGGGGTGGGGGTGGAGCCGTACGTCTCAGCCAAACAGCTGCAGGACGCCACAATGTGGCTGCTGCAAGGCACGGCCCAGTGTCCCGGGCACTACAAACGGGGGTCTCCAAAATAGCTTCTGAGCTATCGTTTCTTAAATATGGATTAACCTTGCGTGCTTTAAGCACCCCCCTTTTAAATACCTGTGAATAAGTTCAGATGTGGTCAGCAATTTTACTGCCCATTTGCACTGCAGAATGTTGAATTTCAAACAGTCATGAAATATGGTGGTCATGGAAAATTCAGACTCACATCTGTGAAATAAACGTATTGTTCAAATGACCAATGGGACTTTGAAAAAGCGATAGCCCTCCGCTTGTGTTAAAAAGCATTTGTTAATTTACATGTGTAGTCATGGTGATGTGACAAAATGAAGTTCAATGGTAGATGGATACATTGGCGACGGTACAAGAGACCACGAGAGACAGACGTTAGCCACTATTTAGGAGTCAAATTAGGAAGTAATTTTTACACAAAGGACAGTGGAAATCTTGAACTTCCTCCCTCCCCCATCCTCCGCCCCAATAAAAATGGTGTGGGTGTTACATCAATTGAAATTTACTATACTGAGAACAACTGATGCTTGTTAGTTAATGGAGAAGGAAGCCATTTGGACTGTTGTGCCTGTGCAAGTTCTTTTGTTGATTCGTCGGATTTCGCTGATCGCTTCAGCCACATTTTACTACCAATAACTCAAATTTCGAAATATTATTAACAAATACATTTTAACACTCACTGTGGCTTTTAACATCAACTTAATCGTTGCGAGTTTCAATAACATATAATAACGAATTTGTTATCGTACTAGAAATAATGAAGGGGATTGATGAAGGATTTTCGACTTGAACTTTAACTCTTTTCCCACATATGTTGCCTGACCTGATGTGTTGCCAGCATTTTCTGTTTTTATTCAGATTTCCAGCATTCTCAATTACTTACTCCACCAAATTACATCAAGAGTTGCAATGTTGAAGTTGTTGTCCACAATTTTCAAATGAAATTTTAGGACTCATTATTATACATCAAAGTAACATTCTTACAGGAAAATGAAGATCATTTATGGTCTTCTATAGAACATACCGATCCATTGACCATTTCCAAGTATTTACATCACTATTTTAATATTCCTGAGCAACATGTTAACAGCAGTGATATGATTTTGAGCTTAAAGCACGTTTTAGCATTAAAACATGTAGACCTTTCAGTGTTTAGCAACGTCATCCTTGCAAGGTTATTTATGCTATGTGTTTATTTTTATATCAGAAAATAAGGAAATTTTAAAAATAACCTAACAATCTAAAACCAGATAACACAATATACATCAAAATAAATCAATTTATTCAAATTCATAATCATTTGAACTAGAAACATCTCATTAGGAGTATTAACAAAGTCTCCCAAATGGGTTTCTATAATCAACTCAATTTATTGATTACATTGTTCTTACATTAATAATTTACTGAAATAAGATACAAACTTTCTTCCTTCCCCTTCTCCTGAAGTTGCAAATTTGCACTGGATTACAATTCCAGATACTGAAAGCACCCCACAGTTTTGTTCTTCATGAGTCAGTAATAGTCACATCCACTTGACCACAACAGTTATCCCAGTTAATTAGTCCCAACCAATTCCTACATAAAAATACTTCCCAATCATATTACAGGTAACCACAGGAGTGCTTACATTTGCTCCCCTGGAAGTCAATTGCACGTATCTATCCATGCCCTAGTGTACTGCTCATTAATTCAGCTGGAGTTATACCTTCCTGAAATGCAACATTTAAGTTATATTTGTTATTTCTATGTTTCACTTCTTGCATTTTGCTATGAGACAAGTTAATAAAACTCTCCACAATACAATATGGAAAATATCGTGAGGAAAGTGGAAATTCATATTTCATATGTACTGGTTCTATGACAAAGAAGGACTGCCACTGTGAGGAGCAATACAGTTCTGACAAAACGACTTTGCCGTGATAATTAACTCTGTTTCCCTTCCACAGATCCTGACCCACTGAGTATTTCCAGCATTTTCTGCTTCAGTTTGAGTTTCACAGCATCTGCAGTTCCTTGATTTGCAACTACAATTTCAACAAGGCTTTTGCAGTTTTCTTGATTCACCATTTTTTGAAGCTATCACTCTGATTGGTTCCTGATATTTGAAACGTTCCTATCAACAGAAGCTGCTTTATATTAAAACTGGATTCCCTAAAGCTATGGCATGTAACTACTTGAGACACCAATCTATGTTTACTCATTATTTTAATGATACAATCTATACATAGAACATAGAATACTACAGCACAGTACAGGCCCTTCAGCCCACAATGTTGTGCCGTCATTTTATCCTGCTCTAAGATCTATCTAACCCTTCCCTCCCACATAGCCCCCTATTTTTCTATCATTCATGTGTCTATCTAAGAGTCTCTTAAATGTCCCTAATGTATCTGCCCCCACAACCTCTGCAGGCAGTGCGTTCCACGCACCCACCACTCTCTGTGTAAAAAACTTACCCCTGACATCCCCCTTATACCTTCCTCCAATCACCTTAAAATCATGTCCCCTCGTGTTAGCCATATACGCCTTTGAATTTTACTATTTTGTACCGCCTTGCACACTTTCCTTCCTCCCTACATTTCCATTGTATTCAGATCAAGACTCATTACACAGTATTTTATGCAATGTTACATTATCATAGAATCTCTAAACTATAAATTAAATCTTGCTACTTCCAAATATTGTGATGATTTTAACACTGAAATTTTGTATTGCCCTATTTCTTTATATTTCCCTTAGTCTTTTCAATCTTCCCAATTTTTGCTCATAATGTCTATCAGTTGACAGTAATTTACCATTCAGTGAAATTACGTTAAAATCAAATTCCATTTTCAATCAATGTTTATAAATCAATTTCAATCAATTTGAGTTCATGATAACAGAGCTAGTGAAAATGAACAAGAAAATTAGGTTAAAAGATCAGTCAGTTAAGATGCATTAGCAGACATTTCAGGGGATTTTTCAAAATATGTGTAATAGATCTATTCCAACAAGAAAGAAAAATTCCAAGGGGAGATGCCAGTAGTTGACTAAAAGAGGTAATGGCCACATCAAACAGAAAGCTAAAATGAACATACGATTGTGCAATGATGGGTGGCTGTTCAGAATGCTGGATTGAATTTGAACAACAAATGACTAACTGATTAATAAGGAAGGAAAAATTAAGCGATAAAATAAAGCTAACTAGAAATATAAAAACAGATAGTAAGAAAGTCTATAGATGTTTAATAAACTTCCTTCACTCAGAAGGTGGCGAACCTGCAGAATTCTCCACCAGAGAAAACTGTGGTGGCCAAGTCACTTAATATATTTAAGAAGGTAATAGAGTTTTAGACACAAAGGGCATCAAGGGGTATGGAGAGAGAGAATGGGGACATAGGGATAGGGGATCATATTGAAGAGCAAAACAGGTGTAAAGGGTCAAGTGGCATATTTCCAAGTGACACAGATGGCCATTTGGCCCATCAAGCCTGTGCTGGTTCATTGAGCAGTCTCATTCCCTCACCTATTTTCACTGTACACATTTCCATCAATTCCCTCTTTATTCTAATATTTATCCATATACTAGGGCAATTTAGAATAACCAATTAATATACCAATTCACATGTGTTTGGGATGTGGAAGGAGACCAGAGGACCTGAAGGAAACCCACAAGGTCACAGGGAGAATGTGAAAACTCCACAAAGACAGCACTGGAGGTCAGAACTGAAACTGGGTCACTGGCACTATGAAGCAGCAGCTCTATGAGCTGCACTACTGTAATTCCCAGACTGTTGCCTTATTTTTCTATGTTTCTATGTCCTGGAATGAAGAATGAATATTTGGACAAAACTGGATTGACTCCTCGGTTTGCTTCAGAAACACATACATAAAATTAATTCTCACCGATTTTTTTCTCACATCTCCTCACAACATAGAGGGAAGCCATTCAACCCATTGAGTTTATACTGGCTCTCAGAGCAATCCCATTAGTCCTATTGCCCACTTATTTCTCTGTGGCCTATCCTCTTTACGTGCCCATCAACTTCCTCCTTCCTCCCGCTACACTACAGTATCCGATTACCAGTTCATCTTTGGGATATGGAAGGAAACCAGAGCACCTGGAGGAAACTCATGCAAGAATGTGCAAAGTCCACACAGGCAGCATTCAAGACAGGATCAAACCTGGGTTCTAAACTTTTTTGCTCCTAAAAGGAACAATGTGAACATGCATATATTTGGCAACAAAGATCTTAGTGGATACAAAAGAATGTACAGAACAAAACGAGGCCATTCAGTTCAATTGATCCATGCTGGTATTTATGTTCATCAGACCCCTCACCTCTTTTGTTTCAAGTCTATCAGTTAGACCTCCTTTTCCTATCTCCTTCCTATGTTTATCAAGATTCCCTTCAAATATATGTATACAATTCCCCTCAGCAATTCTTTTTTGGTAGTGTGTTTGACCCTTTAACAACTCTCTGAACTTGAGGCCTGCTTGAATTGTATGTGTACTTTTTCAATGTATCTCACATCCATGTCCAATATCCACATATTGATAATCCATATTTTATTTCCGGCCACTTGAAGTATTCACCAACCAACTAACTCTTCCACTCCTTGCCCATTCAACACATTCATAACTTTGAAAACCTGAATTAACTTAGATTTGATCTTCTGTATTTCAGTGAGAAAGTCTTCTATTTTTTTAAACCTCTGTTTTAGCAAATACCTGTGATTTCTGAAAACATTCCTATGTGCATTGCTATTTACTTTCCCTGGCTGTTGTTGACTATACAGGGACAAATTGTACTAATCTTCACAAGATGTAAAATTCCTTATTACATTCTTACAGAATTAAATAAAATACTGAGAAATCCCAGCACAAGGTACTACAAATATTTCAGCAATGGGAAACATTCTATCTTAAGCTTGTATGTTCTGTGAGACAAGATAGAATTTTCCAAATCTACATGTATGATATGATAAGATAAGATATCTTTAATTATTCACATGTACATCAAAACACACAGTGAAATGCATCTTTTGTGTAGAGTGTTCTGAGGGCAGCCCGCAAGTGTCGCCATGCTTCCAGCACCAACATAGCATGCCCACAACTTCCTAACCCATATGCCTTTGGAATGTGGGAGGAAACCAGAGCACCTGGAGGAAACCCATGCAGACACAGGGAGAACGTACAAACTCCTTACAGACAGCAGCAGGAATTGAACCCGCGTCGCTGGTGCTGTAAAGCGTTATGCCAACTGCTATACACTACCGTGCGTGAAAACTCTAGTAAAATCTGTAGACAAGCACAAATAGGTAAAGTCTTACAACAAAATGAATTTGTTTTAAGATAAATTTATTAACATGTTGGAATAAAGTAAATTCCCTATATGTTTTCAAAGTTTATTCCATAATGTTTATTGTGATAGCTATCTGCCAAGTTATTTAGTTGATAATTCAGCTTGTTAATCCATCCTGAACTCACCAGTGTTCTTGCTTCACTCTTGCGAAGGACTCTTGTAATGCTGTCCCCATGACTGATTGATTGATTGTCTTCCCAGAGTAAAGTTGCCTTGTCAGCTGAACCACTCCTTTCCCCTACCTCGCCCTTATGAAGCAATTAACTGCATTGCAAATTTTCACTTAATAATTCCCACGCAAAGTGACAAAAGACACCCAATTAAACATGTTTAAACATGACTAGCTTAAAGCCGATCAGCTTCTGGTTTGCTCTCCACCCTTATACATTGGGCGGTCTGTCATTTAATATAACAGAAAATGTGGAAGTACTCAGCCAGCACCTGAGGAGGAAGAAATCAGATTGATGACCTGTCATTAGAACATTTCTGATGAAATTTTGTGAACAGTTCAAGCTAATTAATGCTGATTAAAACCAAACTTGCTCTTCTTAAAGGGAAAGTATTTCATGGTTGCCACTGGTAGTGGAAGTCACTCTATGGGGTTTTGAAGCTTGCTGGGTGTGATGACAAACAATGGGTTAAATTGGGAGAATTAATTTTCTGATATGATTCTGAAGTTCTTGGTCAATGAGGAGGACAGAATTAGAGGGATCCTCCTTCCACAAGGAGTCAGAAATTTCTTCATGTAGACAATCAGATGGCATTGGAAAGTTGTAGCAAACAAGGTCAACATTAAGACTCAAGTCCCAAGGACATGGATTTCAGATACACTGAAAAAGTGCACAGACAATTCATAAACACCTAAATATGGGTACCACAGAGCCCCACATCATCACTACTGAACTTTCCATCAAAAATAAAAGTAACAGTTCAGGAGATAATTTGAATTCAAATAAATGTTTAAAATTAATGGATACATATTTACATAATTTAGTTCAATTGAATTTAATGGTTAAATAAAATAAAAATTGTCAAATTTCATAAGAGCAAATATGTCTCTGAGTTTAATGATCCCTTATCTGTAGAAGTGCAATTTATACAACTCCAGTCCCTCATGTCATTCTCCACAAAAGTGAATTCAGAAAATCCTGAGTGGGAGATGACCTTTAGTCTTACTATTGTGATAATTCAAAATTAACATAATGCAGGAATAGTCATAAATGGCCAATGCATTTGAAAGAAAACTTTGTTTGAATTTAAAATCAGATTGTAATAATGACATAATCACACATAGTATCATTTAACTGACGCTGTAGCTTTTCAATGCGGCTTTTTATCTGCCAAAGTCTCTTTGCTATTCTGTGTACAACCACATCCTAATGGATGATGTTATTAAAGCAATGTCATCATAATGAGAGTGAAAGGGAGATTTTTTTTCTCACAATCTCAAAAAGCTCTTTTCTATTAGAAATAAAATTAGAGCACAATGTTAAAAATATAGATAGATTGGTGTTCGCCAGGAGGGGCAGGCAGGCAGTGTAGGATTCCTCTGTGGCTATTCGCCCCTCTAACAAATATGCCATTTTGGATACTGTTGTGGAGGATAGCCTCTTAGGGGAAAGCAGCAGAAGCCAAATCAGTGGCACTACGACTGGCTCTGTCTGTGGTGCAGCCCTGAAGATCAAAGACTAGACAAGATAGGGAACTCAATAGTCATGGGTCAGACAGGCGGTTCTGTGGCCTTGAGCATGACTCCCAAGGTCAAGGACATCACTGAGCAAGTGCAGAACCAATCTGAAAGGAGAGGGTGAACATCCAGAAATCATGGTCCATATTGGTATAAACAACATAGATAAGGAGAGACATTTCCTACAAAGGGAAATTAGGGAGGTGGGTAGAAAGTTTGAAACTTGCAGTGACCACAATTCAGTAAGCTTTAAGGTAATCATGGAAAAGTATAAGAATTAAGGTCTTATACTGGTGGAGGGCTGACTTCAGCAGTGTAAGTCAGGACCTGGCAAAAGTAGATTGGGAACAGTATTGACATTCTCAAATAAATAGCAGAGTCTAGATGAGTTAGTTATATTACCGTTGAGGAGTATTTGTTCATCCTGCAGTAAATGACACAAGTGATAGGCAATGTGAGGCTCTAAGAGAAAATACAGAGGAATAGATACAGATTGATTGCAAAATAAAATATTGTTCAGATTGCCAGGATTAGTCCTCATGATGGTGTAGACAATTTGGTTTAAGTTGTGCTTGTACCTGTCATGGGTAAAGTAAAAAATGAGGTTTATTAAACATGTACATGGGGGTTTTAAAGAAAATAAGCCACATGGGAAAAAAATTAAATTACCTGTAGGTGAGGTGGATAATTTTGAAAGAAGATTGAGTTTGGCTTGGAGTTTCATGTGTTAAGATGTTCATTTTAAGGTAATTTTAAGGTAACCTGCAGATGACCTGCAATATAAACTGTGAAGGAAAACTCAATTGTCAGAGCAATTTCTCATCCCTTTGGTAACTATGATATGCTGACCAGATGTGTGCCACTATTAGGGATAATAGAATTGCAGTGACATGCCAAATGGAATAATATAATCCTTAGAGTCATAGAGTTGTACAGCACAGAAACAGGCCCTTTAGCCCACCAACTCCATGCCAACCTTATTGCCCACCTACACTAATCCTATTTGCCTGCATTAGGTCCGTATTCTTCTATGCTTTTCCTGTTCAAGTGCCTGTTTAAATGTCTCTTAAGCAGAGTGATTACATCTGATTCCACCAGTCCCCTGTCGTAGTGTGTTCCAGATATCAACCATTCTCTATGTAAAAAAAACTTTCCCCTTTAAAGTCCCTTTTAAAACTTCTGTCTGTCACCAAGCCTATTCCCACTTGTTTTTGGTACCCCTACCATGGGGAAAAGATTCTGATTATTAACCCCATATATAATTTTCTGTGCCTCTGTCAGGTCACCCCTCAGTCTCCTTCACTCCAGGGTAAACAAGCCAAGCCTGCCCAACTTCTCCCCTTAACTAAAGTCCTCCAATCGAGGCAACATCTTGGTGAACTTCTCCACCTCTATCTCCACCTCAACCACATCCTTCCTATAGTGTGGCAACCAGATCTGCACATGATGCTCTAAATGTGGTCTAACCAGCATTTTATAAAGTTGCATCATAACATCTCAACTTTTATACTCTATAGTTGAGATGTCATGTTGAAACTTTATAAAATGCTGGTTAGCCTTTTATAACCTGTGAAGTCAAGTATGCCATATGCCTTCTTTGCCTCCTTATCTGCCTGTGTTGCCGCTTTCAGGGAACTATGGACTTGAACTCCAAGGTTCCTCGATCCATCAACATTTCTTTGTGCCCTACCAATTTATTTATATGTCCCACCCAATTTGATTTTCCTAAATTTAACACCTCACACTTATCAGGATTAAATTCCATCTGTATCAATATTGTTCAACTTGTGGTTTCCACATTCTCAGCACTCCCGGAGTAAAGAAGTTTTTTTCCCTGTATTGCTTATGGATTTCTTAGTAACTGTCTTAATTGATGACCTCTAGTTTTGTTCTTTTCTTTCCACTAGTGGAAACATTCATAATGCCAAAACCTTTCATAATTCTAAAAGTCTCTACCTTTGATCTTTGCTTTTCAAGAATTAAGGGTGTAAGCAAGTTTATCCTTTCCTGATACATGCAAGCTTGCAATTTTAGCACCATCCTTGTAACTTGTATTGTGCTTCAATCTCTTCTCTATCCTCTTTATAACATAGCAGCCATAACTGTAAACAATATTTCAAGCTGGTCTTAACCAGGGTTTGATATAAATTGGAACCAGGTGGGGAGGGGATGATGGACAGATGGAACCAGATGTGGAGAGGGGGATGACAGAAACAAACAAAGGGAAAAGAATACTAGGTGGAAGGGTAGGAGGAGAACACCAATGGTGAGGGTTACCTGAAATTGGAAAATTCAATGTTCATACCATTGGGTTGTAAGCTACCCAAGTAGGATGTGAGATGTGGTTCTTCCAATTTGTGTTTGGGGTCTCCATAACAATGGAGAAGGCCAAGGATAGACAGGTCAGTGTGGGAGTGTTAAAACAATGTGCAACCGGAAACTCGAGATTGTCATTACAGGAAGAGTGCAGATGCTCCACAAAATGGTTGCCTAGTCTATGTTTGTTTCACCAACGTTGGTGTGATGTTGGACTGATGTAGCCAGTGGGGTTAACTGCTAGAATCAGCAACTAACTTATGTGGAGAAGCATATTATGTCATTTCTTTGACAGTCCCACTCATGTATATTAGGACTAGGAATTGGACAGGTAAATCTCTCGTTTATTTCCTCTTGTGATTTTCTAGCACTGTAAAAGTTTTCCTTATAGAGCGTTGTTACATGAAATCAGAGCCTCATTAAACCACAAATCATAAGTAAATGATGGTTGCCTTCATTTATCACATCAGTGCACAACAGAGCTGCCGGCAGATTCAAAACAGGTGATATAGATTGGTAAGACATTTCCTAATTACAGAGCTTGTGTTTATAGAGGTGATTGAAGTGATTTGCCGTTGAGATTTGAATTATTGAAGTTCTCATTTTTAGTTTCATCATTCCAGATTGTTTCTCAGATTAATTACTTGGTCTGGGTTTTGTCCCAGTTTGCATTTTTGTCATTTTGGCTGTAACAATTTAAATTATTTCAGGGACCTACACATTTAATTGCAACAGTTAAATGCCTGAAGATAGGAATTGCTTGCGATGTATTTCTTTTTAAGGATACAAGTACATAGCAGGGATCTGAACTGATTACACAGGAAAAGTTCTTCTTAGACCCCACCATCACCTAACTAATTTGTTTGGTTAACCAGACACAACTACTTCAGCACACCTAAGGTGATCTTCGTTCTTCACCTGAGACACAATCAGGTGTTATACGCAGCCACTAAGTGTTGCTATGTGCTGAGGTTCTACCTGTCCCCATTGTTGCAAAGGATGGGCTTTGCCCCATTGCCAACCAATGTTCCAGTCAGTTGGACATTGCCACACCACCATTCATTCGTGGAAAAGTTCTTTCAAAGACCTTGGATCACAAGTCCATCAGGCAGTGGTCAGCAGGCACTGTGGGACAAAGGTATGATATATCCTGTGCAGACTGTCCAGATCACCTAGCAGAATGCCTTTTCACGAGAGCCCACCAACAAGCATCAAGATCTCATTTGGCTGGTGGTGAGGGGGTCCCTCCATGACAGATCCTTCCTGTACAGTCGGATGCTTACTCCCAACACACACTGCCCTTGGGACACAGCGATGAGGATGAGATGATCGTCCACCTCTTTGCAGACAGTGTACTTGCAGAGTCTAGAGAAGGATGAAAGGCGCCTTGTCTCAGTTTATCCCAAGCAGCTGCATAACAGAGGACTCTCTGATCTACGGGCATCCTTCAAGAAGGTGAATCTACGAAAATCCTGTGGTCCAAATGGCGTAGTTGACCGAGTGCTAAAGATCTGCATGGACCAACTGGATGGAGTATTTACAGACATATTCAACCTCTCATTCCTGCGGTCTGAGGTTCCCAGCTGCTTCAAAAAGGCATCCATTGTACTGGTGCCCAAAAAGAGCGTGATGACCTGCCTCAATGACTGCTGTCTGGTAACGCTGACATCAACATTAGTGAAGTGCTTCGAGTGGATGGTTATGGCAAGAATCAACTCCTGCCTCAAAGATGACCTGGATCCACTTCGATTTGCATACCGCCACAACACGTTAACAGCAGGTGTAATTTCTCTGGTTCGTCACTCTGCTCTGGACCATCTAAACAACAGGAACTCATATGTCAGGCTGCTTTTCATCGACTACAGCTTGATGTTCAATGCAATCGTTCCATCCAAACTCATCATCAAGCTTCAAGACCTGGGCCTCTGTACCTCCCTCTATAAATGGATGCTCGACTTCCTCATCGGCAGACCTTAATCAGTGAGGATTGGTAACAACATCTCCTCCTCGCTGACCATTAACACAGGTGCACTTCAAGGCTGCATGCTTAGCCCCCTTGCTCTACTCCCTATACATACATGGCTGTGTAACTAAGCACAGCTCCAATGTCAAATACAAATTCACTGACGACACCGCTGTTGTTGGATGAATCACAGGTGGCGATGAATCAGCTGACTGGAGCGAGATAGGACACCTGGTTGAGTGGTGCCACCAAAACAACCTCTTGGTCAATGTCAGTAAAACTAGAGCTGATTGTTGACTTCAGGAAGGGGAAGGAGTGTGAACGTGCGCCAGTCTACATTGGGGGATCAGCGGTGGAGAGAGTCAGCAGCTTTAAATTCCTGGGCGTT
The DNA here is from genome assembly GCF_009764475.1 of Pristis pectinata. Classification (NCBI taxonomy): domain Eukaryota; kingdom Metazoa; phylum Chordata; class Chondrichthyes; order Rhinopristiformes; family Pristidae; genus Pristis; species Pristis pectinata. The sequence continues at coordinate 22,921,008 of NC_067410.1, forward strand.
AACATATCCGATGCCCTGTCCTGGGCCCAGCACACAGATGCAGTCACAAGGACGGTGCACCAGCATCTTTACTTTATTAGGAGGTTGAGGAGGTTCAGCTTGTCACTGAACACTCCAACAAACTTCTACAGATGTACTGTTGAAAGTATCCAAATATCCTGACTGGTTGCATCATGGTCTGGTACAGCAATTCGAATATGCAGGAACCTAAGAAGCTGCAGAGAGTAGTGGACTCTCACCATGAGACATCACAGGCACATCCCTCCCCACCATCGGTGGTATCTACAGGAGGCGCTGACTCAAGAAGGCAACTTCTATCATCAAAGGTCCCCACCATCTGAGCCATGCCATCTTCTCACAGCTACCATCCCTTCAACCATTCAGTTCTTGAACCAACCAGCACAACCCCAATAACTATAGTTTAACAACACTATGATCACTTTGCACTGAAATGGACTTTGTTTTTTTTTGTTCCAACTGTGTTCTTTTTTGTAAAAATTGTGTATAATTTTAACTTAATTTATGTTTTTCGCTGCTTATGTGATGCTATGTGCCTGTGATGCTGCTACAAGTAAGTTTTTCATTGCACCTGTGCATACATGTACTTGTGCATACAGCAATAAACTCAACTTGGACTTTAAACTTGACTTTGTTCCCGGGAAGTACACCAAGAAAGGCATCAAGTGCTGCTGGAAGGTCATCAACTCAGTTAAAGATGCACATTGGTCTGCCTGAAACTTGTTGGTCTTCCAGTACAATGAGATGACTGTAAGGGAATGCAGCTGACTGGCATAATACAAGCTGCAGAAGTCTGTGCTGTGGGACGAAATAAAGCTCAGTGCAGCCAGTACAAAGGTGTTGTGGGGAAGGACTGCAGGGACCTTCTGCCACTAGACATTGACGACCTAAGTACAGGGTAGAAACCCCTCGAACATTTGAAATTTGTATCATCCCAGGAAACTACATGAATTGCATTGGTGTTACTTATAGAAAATGTGTGAACACTACCAATGTAGAGAACTAATAACACTGTGAATATATAGACTGAACAATGCTATGACTGCAAACAGAGCCATACAGTGTTTTTTATATACATGTATACATTTTTTTGAATAAAGTTTAATTTTGAAATAGAAAAAAAAACAGATGTTACTAAACGACTCCAATTCTGATCTTTAAACAAGGTCACTCTACTTGTGTCTATGAAATGGACAGTATCTTGAACAATCACATATAGAGATCTCTCCCACCTACTGTTGGAAGAAATGGTAAATAAGTAAATCTGCAAAGCATCAAAGCACATAGCAGGTCTTGTATGCCTGGAAGAATGTTAACATTTGGAAAACTTCCAGCAACACAAAGACTACATGAGTTTTTTGTGGTTCAGAGTAACATGTTTGATAATCTGGGCAGAGAGGAGAGTGTTAATGGATCCACAAAATTATGCATGAGGTTGTCAGCCCACTTGGTAGGATGTGTGGTGTCTTGCTAGGCCTCCAAATTTTATAAATGACTTTGATGAATGAACCAAAAGAAGGTTTGCACAAAGGTAAGTGGGAAGGTAAGTTGAGAAGGAAACATTAGGAAACTACAAAGAGATATAAATAGGTTAAGCGAGTGGACAAACATCTGGCAAATGGAAAGTTGTGGGAAAATGTGAAATTGTCCATTTTGGCAGATAAAATAAGGCTTCTCATTTCAGTGGTGAGAGATTGCAGAGCTCCCTGATGCAGAGAGTGTCCTGGTGCATGTTTGCAATAAGTTACTCCACAGGTTATGCAAGTAATTAGGAAAGCAAACAGAATGTTATTACTTATTGCTAAGGGAATTGAATAAAAAAGTAAGGAGGTTATGCTTCAGTTCTCTGGAACATTGGTAAGATCACATCTGGAATACTGTACAGAGTATTGGTCTTCAGGGATGTTAGTGTGTTGGAAGCAGTTCAGAGAAGGTTTACTGAACCAATACCCAGAATGGGCAGGTTGATTTGTGAGGAAAGGTTGGACAGGCTAGACTTGCATCACTGCAGTTTAGATGAATTAGAGGGGAGTTGACTGAAACACCTAAGATCTCAGTGGGTCCTGATAGAATGTTTTCACTTGAGGGAGAATGTGGAACTAGAGGAAATTGTTTAAAAATAAGGGGTCACCCATTTGAGAAAGAGATTTTTCTCTCTGAGGGCTGGGGTCTTTTCCTAAAATTACTGTGAAAGCAGAGTCTCTCTCTCTCTCTCTCTCTCTCTATTTCTCATCAGAAGCAAAAGTTTATTACCAAGGCTCTTAATGCTGACAAAGTCATTGTTACATTGTTACAAAACAAGCATTCCTTGTGACTCTCCTGAATGCAGGAACCCACATAAACACAGAAAGAAGGCACGTGCATTTAAAGGCGCATCATACTGCTCCCCTTTAAAAAAATACATTTTCTTTAAAAATTAAACAGTGAATCACAGGTTTGTAAATTCTTGTCAATCTCCTCATAGGTCTAATTCTTTCTCCTCTCCACGTTCAGAAGAAATGACTTCATTTCTGAACTGTCTAAGCAATTGTAGTCAAAAGACTCATCCTCTGGAGATGCAGTCTTCTGCCATTTGAAAAGGTGTCACTGTAGGTTTTCACATTACTGGTGACTTGTTGTTGCTGGGTGCTCCTAGAAATGTGCTGCTGACACAAACCCTGTTGCAAATGATGCAACAAAATCTGACCCTTACTCTAAATACAACTGCACTTCAATTTGGTCATGTATGTTGACTAGAATTGCTGGAACCAAGTGATCCGCATGCACACTCACTCCTGATTCTGTCAGCAAACTTAAGATGTTGTTCGAACCACAGACAGCAATAACAATTATTCCAGTATCCAATTCATTTTCTTTAGGACAGTTCAAATCTTGAACATGATCAATGGCCTGAAATGTCCTCTCTGTGGAACCTGTCTGGAATAGGATTTTTACCAATCTTGTTTTCACTCCAACATAGAGTTATGCAGCACAGAAACAGGCCCTTCAGCCCATATGGTCCATGCCAACCAAGATGGCCCATCCAAGTTAGTCCCATTTGCCAGCATCTGGCCCATAACCTTCTAAACCTTTCCAATCCATGTACCTGTCCCATTGTCTTTTAAAAGTTGTTATTGTACCTGCCTCAACCACTTCTTCTGGCAGTTTATTCCACAAGTACACCACCCTTTGTGTAAAATACTTAGATATAAATACTTCAAATAGTTTTTATTTGCTCTTGTTATTGTACCATGCTTGTACCCTGAAATATTTCAGTACCTATCTTCCAGCAGTGAGACACTGGCAGGTCTACAGAGAGCAGCAAGTGGCATCTCTTAATGCTTATTGCCCTGCCCTCTGCCTCTTTCACTGCCTATTTGAAGAGGTGCAAAAGCCAAAATTCAGGGAGGTCCCATTGCATTATAAAGAGTTTACATCCCACCCCTGCATTTCCTAGTCAAGACAAATGCTGACTTCTTTCTATTATCACACTTGAATGGAATGCTGTGAAGATAAATACAGCCAGACAAGACCAGCAAGTTAGCATTCAAATGAATCATGCCCTGCTGTAGATCATTCAGATACAACACATTAGATGTAATCGCAATTACTCATGATTAACCCTACTTAAGCCATTTAAAGAAAACAGTTTCTTCTGTTGTGTTTCTTGGGATCAAGTATGATTTATTTCGAGAGCAAAAAACAAACTGCCAGGCTGTTTGTTTCCTGTTTTTTGTTTCTTTGCTCCAGATTCCAGCATCTGCAGTCTCTTGTGTCTTCCTGATTTATTTCTACTCCAGTTCTCTGGGTTTTGAGAGAGCTGAAGAAGCCAATGTTTGCCACAGGAGCAGAGATGGGTGGGTAAGTAGTTTGGGAGGTGGCATGGTCCATCATGGGATTTCTAGTTGCTCCTGACGAAGGAACTCAAAATTGTTATTACCAGCATGAATGATCCTTCTCTATTCTGAGCTACCATGAACAGGGATTCCCATGACGCGGTGGAAGTGCAACACTTTTTCAAGGAAGCTTTTGGAACAATATCACATTTTACCACACAATGCTCCATTTGCCAGCTCTTTTCCCATTCACTTAACCTACCTCCCTTTGTATCCTCCTTAAGTCCTCTTCACAACTTACCTCTCTCTGGCCTCTTCTATATCAGTGGGATCAAGTGCAGACCAGGTGACCGATTTGCAGAGAACCTGCGCTCTCTCCACGATGGCCACCCCGAGCTCCAGGTTGCATTCCATTTCAACTCCCCTTCCCATTCCCACACTGATTTACTGTCCTCTGCCCTCTCCACTGCCAGTGCAAACTAGAGGAACAACACCTCATATTCCTGACGCCTAATGCAGGGTTTTGACCTGAAACGTCAAAAATTTCTTTCCTGCCACAGACATTGCTCGACCCACTGAGTTCTTCCAGCAGATTGTTTGTAACATCTCATATTCCACCTGGGTAGTCTGTAGCCCAATGGTATGAACAGTGACTTTTCCAATTTCAGGTAACCCACACCTCCTGTGTTCCCTTCTCTGTCTTCTTCCGATCCATCTCCGGACCTCCCATTTTTGTCATTTTCCCCGTACATCCCCTCCAGCGCCCCATCACCTATTTTTATTCCCTTCTTCCTCCTGGTTCCATCCACCTACTACTCACACATTTCACCCACCAGATCCCCTTCCCCATCTGTTTCCATTTGCCCTTCACCTCTCCCCTAATGGTTCTCATCATTTCCTTCCTTACTTAGCGGATTCCAGCACTGGTAGCCTGTGTGTTCCCACTCCAGCAACTGCCTCCGTCTTCACCCTACCCCTCCCACACCTGGCTCCATCCTTCACCCCTCCTCGATCCACCTATCACCTACTGGCCCTTGTCCTACCCTTCCCCCTCTCCTCTTTATCTTCTCTCTCTACTCTCAGTCCTGATGCAGGATCTTGAACCAAAACATTGCCAATTCCTTTCCCTCAACAGATGTTGCTTGACCCAATGAGTTTCTCCAACAGATTCTTTTTTTACTCCAGATGACAGCATCTGCAGTCTCTTGTATCTCCTTGCCTTTCTACCTACCTTTGTATCAGCTTGCAGCTTCATTGTAAGGTGCTCAAACCATTATTACAATCCTGGGCATCTTCATAGTAACTCCTGCAGACTGATTCCTAATGGACTTGTCAGATTCAAGTAAAACCCATCCCATTTGAACATCCTCCTCTTTCCCCAATACTGGTGTCAGTACCTCAAGAACTGACACCCACTTCTCCCACACTAATCTATGAGTTTTACTTTCAGCTCTCTGATTTTATTAACATGATACCAATTTCTGGATCAGTTGGTACCTTTGTGGTTCTGCTTTTTAATTCCTACATGAGTTATTCATATTCCCCACAGCAGAACCTCTTAGTCCTTGCTCTGACTTGGTATGAAATTGATGAAATCAACTGAATCTTTCCCCTTCTGCTCCAAATTCTTCTCACCTCTGAGGAGTTGTCGTTAACCTTGGCGGTTTGCAATCACCACAGCTTTCTTGCTTATGCTCATGTCTGCAGGGAATGGTATTTATCCCCTATCACTACTACATTTCCTTTTTTATCCACAAACATGGTGACCTCTGCTCCACAGTAGAGCAGTCGCTTTGGTGATCCACCTGCAGTCTTTGTTCTCATCCACACAGGCTTCAGAAACCTGATATCTGTTAGACAATTACAAGAGTTGAGGATCCTCCAGCATTAACTAGTGAATCCCCATTCCTGCATCACTCATGGTCAAACCTTCCTGCTACCATTACAGCACCCTGGAATGAAGTGTTCAAGTAACCTTGTCCGTCCCAATGCATTAGTGTCTAAGCTTAAATCACCAACTCTGAGCTGAAGTTTGTCAAGCTACAGACACATCTGGCACATATGACTGCTGTGAATCACCAACATAATGGAAAAGGAAATTATCTTTTGCTTTCTTCTGCTGGTCATTCCTCATAGTCAGGAGTAATGTTTTAAGAAAAGATGTTATGCATTTTACGCAGAATGTTTCACAACCTGTGGATATCTTCAAGCAAAAACATAAAATGCTGAAAATACCCTACAATTAGGTACTATTAATGGAGAGAGAGGCAGAGTTGATATTTCAGTCTGTTGACCTATCATCAGCTCATTGGTTTGAAATGTAAACTCTGTTTTTCTCTCTCCCCAGGTAGTTATTGTTCTTTTGTGTATTGTCAACATTTTATGTTTTTACTTTACACTTTCTTCTGTATTTTGCTTAAATAGTTATTTCAAATTAGCTCAAAGTGCAGTTATTGCTTAGTGTAACGCTATTACAGTGCCAGCGACCCGGATTTAGTTCCGCTGCTGTCTGTAAGGAGTTTGTACGTTCTTCCCATGTCTGCGTGGGTTTCCTCCAGCTGCTCCGGTTTCTTCCCACATTCCAAAGACATACAGGTTAGGAGCTGTGGGCATGCTATGTTGGCGCTGGAAGAGTGGCAACACTTGTGGGCTGTCCCCAGCACATTCTCAGTAATGCAAAAAGATGCATTTCACTGTGTGTTTTGATGTACATGTGACAGATAGATAGATAGATAGATAGATAGATAGATAGATAGATAGATAGATAGATAGATAGATAGATAGATAGATAGATAGATAGATAGATAGATAGATAGATAGATAGATAGATAGATAGATAGATAGATAGATAGATAGATAGATAGATAGATAGATAGATAGATAGATAGATAGATAGATAGGTAAACAAACAAACAGAACAACCTATTTACCCACAGCAAGTTCCCACATTGTGGTAACGATGAGCTAATCTATTTTTAGTGATGTTAACTGAGATGTAATTATTGACTCTGACACCAGGGGCAACTCCCCTTCTCTCCTTCAAAGTAGTAATATGAGAGGTTTCTTTACATCTGCCTGAAAGAACAAGCAAGGCTTCACTTTAAAGGCAGCACTTGCAAAAATACAACCCTTCTTCAGTACTGCTCTAGTATGTCAGCCAAGGTTAAAAAATCATACATCTTATACCACCACTAAGAAGAAAGACCAAGCTAAAAAACATTGAACATATGTCAATAAAAAAGAAATAAAATGATTACACTTTATTTCTACTGCCTTTAGAGTATTATCATGTTGGGGGGAATGAAAATAAATGAATAGTCAGTCTGTGGTGGTGAGTTAGGACAAAAGACAATGTTGGGAATGGTTTAATAGAGCACAATGTTACATTTATGTCAACAGAGCACTCAGGCTTTGGGTGGGTCAGGATCAGGAACTTAATCATACCCTGCCTTAAGGCTGTCCTTGGCTGCAAACACGTTCACCAGCAGTATTTTGGGCCTAGCCTTAGTATTCTGCTTACTAATGATTGAGACTGTTCTCCTCATGCATTTGCTTCTCTATATTGGTGCAACATGCACAACTCTTCAATGATTTTGTAAAGCCCACGTTGAATGCTTCCATCAGCAGTCTGAATCTATAGTGATGACAACATTCCAACATGAAGAAAATACTTGTTTTCTCAATTCCAACAGCTTCATTGTTGTATTGAGGCTGGACTAAAGAAAGAAGGTATCCTTTCAAGCATGGAGACAATCATCTTTCCATTCTCCTCATCACATAATGCTGGAATGGTGACACAGTATTGTGCAGCACATCTTTAAATGCATTAACATGCTAACACTGTATCTGTGCGATCTGTGATCATGTTAGGGACGAAAACCATGTGGTGTGCATGACTTGTAAAACAGTCTGTATTCAGAGCTTTGAGAATTAATATGTGCATAAGTTAAGGGATCTCTGAATAAATCTTTACTTCTTTAGATATGTTATATATTTTAAGGCACCGGTAGGTAGTTGTTGATAAGCAGAGGGTGAAAGGTTACTGTGGATAGACAAAAATGCAGAGTTAAGATTACAATCAGATCAGCCGTGATCTTATTAAGTGAAGGAGCAGGTTTGATGGCAGAGGTGCCTCCCCATCTCCTAATTCATAAATGACAAAAATCAAATCAGTGAACCATGACTTAAAAGGAAATACAGGAAGTCCCCGAATTACAAACAAGTTCCGTTTTTGAGTCTGTTCGTAATTCGAATTTGTATGTAAGTTGGAACAGTTATGTATCGTTCACATCTAGCGTCAATTAGGCAAATATTTATAATTGAGAGAGAGAATGTGTGTGTGTATAGGTATAAAAACATTAAAGAAACATTTCTTAAACTGTTTAGATAGAAAAGAAAAGATAATGATTAAAGGTTAACACTTACTCTTGTTCCAATTGATGTCTTGCATACTGGAAGGAGCCTTAATTAACAATTAAAATGACTTTATTAATTGGATGATGGGCCTGGTGTTGGAGAAGATGGGCCTGGTGCTGGAGAAGATGGGCCTGGTGCTGAGGAGTCAGGGATTGATACTGCTACTGGAGAGTCAGGGCCTGATTCTGCTGCTGTAGAGTGAAGGTTAACTTCTGAAGTCAATTTCTTAAAGTAAACATCAAGAGTGGCTTGAACAGAGCTTTTCTTTTTCTCATTATAAATGGCCTTGTAGCAGCTGAGGCCATCGGTAACTATCCGGTAAACTTTGTTGAACCTCTCTGCGTTGGGATCTTGCTCCTCTAACTTTGCCATCCCTGCTTCAATGAGACGAAAGGCTTCAGCTATACCCTTCATCGAAAACTTCTTGGGTTTTGGGGTTTCTTGGTCCCAGCCTTCTTCCTCAAATGCTATCATCTGCTGCTCCAGCTCCATAAGGTCCTCATTTCTCAGTTCTTCGGCATGGGATTCAAGCAAGTCTAAGACATCATCTTCATTGATGTCTAACTGCAGTTGATTATTACCAATATCAACCACAGCTTGCCTGGCTTTGGCGATGTCCTTAGCTGTAAACTCTTTCAAACCATCTGCGAATTGGGGCATGGTTTGTTCCAGACTCCTTTCATGTTGGTTTTCTTCACTTCCTCCCAAGAATCTGCAATGTTCTTGATGCCATCGTAGATGTTGTAATTCCTCCAGAACTCCGTTAAAGGTCATTGCATCATCTTGGGTAGCCCTGACTGCTTGTGAGAAGGTCCGGTGTAAATAGTAAGCCTTAAAGGAGACTATGATTCCCTGATCCATTGGCTGATGTGGTGTTGGGTGGTAAAAAGACAACCTTTACATTGGGGTGAAGGTCATCTAAAGTGCTTGGATGTCCGGGGGCGTTGTCAAGCACAAGGAGAATTTTGAAAGGAATCTTCTTGGCCAAGCAATAACATTCAGCAGCAGGAACAAAAAAGTTCAGGAACCAATCTTTGAAGAGAGCTTTTGTTAACCAAGCCTTTGTGTTTGCCTTCCAAACAACGGGAAGGGATGCCTTGATGATTCGTCTAAGTGCCCTCAGATTTAGGGAGCGATACACAAGCATAGGCTTAAACTTGAAATCCCCGGATGCATTACCACCAAGCAATAACGTTAGCCTATCCTTGGGTGCCTTATGCCCTGGAGCAGTTTTTTCCTCTTTTGAAGTGTATGTCCTTTCAGGCAATTTTTTCCAAAAAAAAGCCAGTCTCGTCTACATTAAATATTTGCTCAGGCACATAACCTCCCTCCTCAAGAATTGTTTTCAACATTTCAGGAAACTCTCTCACAGCACTTACGTCGGCACTCACTGCTTCACCTTGCACTTTGATATTGTGTAAATTTACCCTCCCTTTGAAACGGTTGAACCAACCTCTACTCGCAACAAATTCTTCATCACAAGCATCTTCACTTGCTGCATGTGCAGCCTTTAAATTACAGAAAAGGCTTCATGCCTTTTCTTGCACTAAGCCAAGTCTAATAGGAATATTACGCCGATTTTGATCCTCTAACCAAATTACCAATAGCCTTTCCATTTCGATAATTAAACCACTGCGTTGCTTAGTGATAATTGTCGCTTTCATTGGGACAGAGCCTTTTACATACTTCATTACTCTCCCCTTGTCCTTTATAATTGTCCTGATTGTTGACAGACTGTAGCCTAACATTTTTCCAATGTTTGTTGGTGTTTCACCTCTCTCCGAATGCTTTATTATTTCTACTTTTGTTTCAATCGTGTTCGTTTTCCTTTTCTTTGATGCATCGCCATCACTTACACGAGATTTATGCTTTGAAGCCATGATTATGAGCCGACGAACTGCTTAAAACATGTAGTGTTTTGAGCGTCGCGCAAAGTAGTCCGCCCATTCGTTAGTACGAACCATTGTGTGTAACTCGATTTTTTAAAATCAAAAGGTACAGAAGGCAAATAGCAGAAGGAAGATACTGAAAAAGAGGCATTTCCTGAGGACATACAATTGTTTCTTGAAAGGTAGAAGAAAAATTGCTACTTGCAGTTACTGCCTTTTTTTTCCAGGTCACTTGGCTTTTAGAAAAGATTGGCAAAATGGAAGATGGTTTGGGGGAGCTCTGATATAAAATAAAGAAGGAGGTACTGATGAAGAGAGGATCCAAATTAAAAAGCAAAAGAACCAAGGTAATATCTTTGGATTACCACAGAGTCCCATGCAAATCATCAAGGAGTAAAAAATATTCAGTGACCCGGAATATTTAATTCCCAGCCTTGGTCTCTTTGCAACCAGGTCTCTATAATCCATGTATATAATATATTATATATAACAAAAATGGATACAAGTCATCTTATATATTTATGAATGACTTGTACCCATTTATTTTCCCTTGTGCCATTAATTCACTAACCTTGTAAAGAATACTGTGGACATTCAGATAAAGAGCTTTCAATGTTGCCTTTTTACTAGTTTTCCTGCTCTGACTCTAATTGGAGACATATTCTTATATTTATGTGTGCTTTCCTTTTCTGACAGAATCCAATTATCATTACCCATTCTACTGCCCTGCAATATTACTTTGTCCTTTCTCTTAAACTTTCTAAATTTCCCCTCACCAGAAACTGCTCTTTTCATTTAGTTTAAAGCCTTGTCCACAGCCTTATTCAGCTGGTTCACCATGGCACTAGTCCCAGACCAATTCATGAAGCCTGTCCCAATGAAACAGCTCCCTCTTTCCCCAATACCCCATGAATTGAAACCCATTTCTCCCACACCAATTTTTGTCCCACACATTCAATTCTCTGATCTTTATGATGGGAGTCAGGTGGTAATCCAGAGATTATTACCTTTGTGCTTTTGCTTTTTAAATTGGACCCTCTCTTCCATCAGTACCTTCTTCCTTGTCCTACCATTGTCATTGGTTTCTACAGGGACAAGAACAACTGGATCTCCCCTCCCATTCCAGGTTCCTGTTTATCCCTGGGAGAAAGCACAGGAGTAAGCATATAATCCCAAATTCTAACTTCACCAGGTTGGCATCTTATTTTTGGTGTAATTGGTACAGATCCCAGCATGCTCCTCCGCTCTTTGCATTGAATAAGGATTGATCCCTTGCTTGATATAATAGCAGAGTGAAGGATATGTCAAACCACGTTACAGATTGGGCTGAAAATCTATTCTGCTGTCGATGGCCCCCACAGCCTCTTGGACGCTCAGTTTACGGCTGTGGAATCTGTTCTGAGATCATCCAACTGACCAAAATGTTGGTGCACACAACATGACAGAGTGTGCCTGCCATGTGAAGACAGCCTTCATCTCCCTGTGGACTGTGCAGTGATTGTGTCTCCCAGTACTGTCACCTGCAGGGGCACCTGAGACAGGTGAGTATAAGGTCAAGTTGGATTTTCCCTCTCGTTGGTTTTCTCATCACTTGTCACAGCATCGGCCTGGCAGTGATGTTCTCCGGCTCATTCAGTGGTGGCAGTACATGGTGGTTAGCATGAAGAAGTACTGATTCAACAGCTGAGGGAGGATGGTAGATGGTCAGCAACTGGAAGTTCCTTGCCCATTTTTGACCTGATACCATGAGGCCCCAGAGTCAATTTTATAGACTATTCCCTTCCAACTCTACACCATTATACTTTCAATTCTGATTGGTTTGTACTGGCCACACACAGGGACTATGATAAAGGAGTCAGGTGCTTTGGAGATGATATTTTTTGAGCATGACAATATCAAGCTGTTGCATTAAAGGAGGAATATGTCATTGTTGAGACCTGATAGCTAGATTGATGGTGAATGTTTCATCCAGTTTCATCCTAGGTGTAGGCCTGAAGTCACATAACTGTTAGTTTGAATCAGACCAAAAAGATTCCTTTTCTAAAATGAGTTAATGAATGAAAAGGGTTTTGTACAACAATGGGGTAACTGCTGGCTTTCCAATTCCAGATTAGAGAATTTACATTCCCCAGTTGCCACGGTGGGACATGAACTCAAGTTTCTGCAGTTACTAATCCTGTGAACTACTATGGTATTACCTCCAAAACATTGTATGCATAGATTTTAACTAGTTATTGGAAGAAAACATCAACTAGCTTCCCCTGTGTGTGTAAGTTCCATGGCAGAAAATTTATCTATAACATAAATTAGCTTTTGCCTATATACTTTATGATAATCATTGAAATTAGGGTTGTTAGGTAAAATTCTAACTCTCAATTTGGAATGTGAAATCACCTACTATTATAGATAAGTACTCTTTACTGTTTTATCTTGAAGTTTTATTGGGTGCTTAATCATTTTTGTTTTGTCACAAGCGTGGATAACACCTGAATTGGGGTAAAATTCACCCTGGGCAGAGGCATAGAGTGGTGTCTGACTGACTATATATGACTTGAAGAATAACCATTGTTAATTAAGGGTGACCAAAGTGATACCCCCTGTATTACACCACTGCCAAAGATGAATTTCTAGCCCAAATTATGTTTCTATAACCACTGTGCTTGGCAATTGCCAACAGGTTCATGAAGCTGAGATTTCATGAATTCACTTGCAAGGACTGACAATTTCAACTGAGGAAAAATATCTGCAGCCAATTGCTGGTAACTGTTTGCCATTCATAGAGGCTTTACGTGCTCTTACAGACAACCCCCTTGCAACCCCTTGCCCTGAGTGCCCTTTGCACTAGAAGGTTATCTCCTGCACACACAGTTTTTCAGAAATTTGTGCAGTTTCCTCTGCCCTGCAGAGAGGACTGTGGATTACACACCCATCATTGTAGCTCACTCCTTGCCCCACTCTCCATTAGCAGAAAGAATGCCAGTTGTATTGTGGTGTGACCTCTTGAGAGATACTTCTCTGAAGTCAAAGATATGAGAAAAAGTGTTACTAATGTAGGAAATTCAATTCTGAAGCAGAGTAGTGTTACACGAGAGAACCTACTCGTGGTGTTTTTGAACTGCAACTTAAGGATTTCGCAATTTTCTTTAGAGCTTTTCTAAATAGTACTAGAGAACTTACTGATGTTCTAATACTGTAAAAATAGCACAGATGAGTTTCTGGGCCTCTGCGTATACAGTTTAAAGGCTGTCTACAAATTGTACACAAAATAAATCTAATTCACAACTGCATCAACAGATTGTACTAAAACTTTAGTTACTTAACAAACTGCTTTCTGCAGTTTATGTTCTAATGTTCTAATTGTGGCCTAGCTTTTTGCCGCAGGATAACTGGGGAGTGGGGCGGGGAGAGATGCAAGTCAAGTTCAAGGCCTGTCCAGGGAGTACACAACTTGAAACAGACAACCCCAGAAAAGTGCAAATAATCCCTAATCTACAATGCTGTGTAGTCTAAAGTAGTGATTAGCAGGTAATTTATAACCAATTGTCTTTCCTATGGGTAAGCAATTTCTTGGTTAGAATATATGATTTTTTTTGCTGCAAAACATTAAAGTGCATTTCCTTGTTCTGGCAGCCCTGCTGGAAAATAGTGACTCCTGTTCTATTTCCATTCATGTGCTGTCACTGTATGATTAGTCTCCACATATCATTTTGTATCCACAAAACCCAAGTACTTTTTAAATCTTCTGCAGATTATAGTGTATATTTTTCTTTTATATATTTTATTAACGTCTTTTGATATATTTGTTCTTACTGCTTTTGTGCATTTAAAATTCAAATTTTTCCCCTTTTGTTTCTCAGTAATTCTGCATATTTTTCAGAATAGTTTGCATTCTCCATGTCTAATGCTTGGCTGCTTTACTATAAATATTGGTGACCAAATTGTACAGTCACGAAATTCAAGGATGTATTTTGCAATATTTTTATTTATTAATCTCTAAAAAGAGCAGGCATCTTTTGCAGGAAGCACCAATAGCAGAACTATAGAGCCTGTGAGCTAACCTTGTTTATAGTTTGATTTAGATGGCCAGCTGTTCAAGAGTTGTTTTGTTATAGCTCGCATGTTGCATGGTAACCACAGACCCATACAGATCATTTCCCTTCCAGAAGTTTTTATGCAAGTTGTTCATCAGATGCATTATGTCATATTTTAAATAAGGGTGCCACAGATGGCCTTGTGGATATAACGTGCCCCAGGATCCAACTATACAACGTGGAGGACTGCAAGGTATTAGCTCTCAGCTCCCCCAGCTTTGGGCTAGGGTTATTATTACTCTTTTTTCGTACCTTACAATAAGCCATCTGTTCTTAAAAAGAGATTCCATTTTAATTGCTCCCACAGGAACTTCAAAAGGAAACCATTTTATCAGAGCTGACTTTATGAGCATTGTTAATGCTTACAAGAAAACAATGACAACCAAATTTAAAAGTCATTACAATTAACAATTGGGGCAAACAAAATGAATAGTCATAAATCAAATTCAAACACATAGCATATGTTTTCTATGCTACGTGTTTGATTTCAGCTATAAAATTGATTGGGACCTAGTGCGCAAATTGCAACTTTTGATTAGGCATTTCTCTCACATACATTTGCACACATGCACACACACGCATACACACACACATGCAGGCATACAACAACTAATTGACAACACCCATGAAACAGGTGTGTTTGCGTTTATCGCTCAGCTTGGACCAATGACAGGGACACAGATTTGATCAGAGGTACAAGTCCCATGCCTGCACTATTCATGATTTGCTGGAGTGAAGGATTCCTATTGTAAATTGTAATATAGGAGCCTTAGCCATGCCTCAGACACAAACGAGAGCAGGAGGGCACCAGCCAAAGGCATGGGGTCCCTTGAAGAGGAACCCAGAGGGTGGGGAATCAGTGGAAGGGCTAAGGTCAGGACGATCTGTTCCACCACATACTTTAGGAGCTACACTCCTACCTCTACCTGCCTGGAGCCAATACATCTGGAAACTAAGGTTTTCTAAATAAGTGACATAAAGATTTGTTGCCTCCTGTAGGAAGAGTTCCAATACACACCTGTACCTGGACTGCCTTAGTAAAGGTCACATTGCACTTAGCCTCCAGACAATTCCATCGTCCAGCTGTCCATATCTGTCACCGACTGTCAGATTCCTGCTCACTGCTGTGTATAGGATGGCAGGGATGATCTCCATCCAAGGAAAGGGAAATTCTTCTCCTCCTTGTGTAGAGAGCAGCAGATAAGGCAGATTTGCCCAGAACGTAGGCTTCCTAAAGGTAGACTGCACCCAGCTGGCACTTCAGGTTCCACAGGTGAACCCAGAGCTCTTCATGACCCACAATCACTCCCTCAACGTCAGAGAATATGTGACCCTTCCCCAAAGTGGAACAGCAGAAGGAATAAGAGGAAGACAAAAGGAAGGAGGAAGGAGGAAGGTGACAAAGAGAAGCCATCATATGATGTGCTTTCAGACTCCATCTTGTACCCCAGAGACTTCACTTGACCTGCTCAGGCTACAAACAGTGGGGCAGTGTGCCCAGAGGAACAGGACTTTACTTCCATTTATTAAGTGGGAAGTTGCCATTGTGCCACATTAGTGCCTGGTAGTGACCACACACCTCACCTTTCCTCTCAGCATTCTACAACATTAAATTATCTAATCCCCCAGCAACATCCTGGTGATCATAATGATCATAAAATTGCCTAATTTGTACAGTTAATGACTATGACCACCAGGCAATGTTGAAAGCTTTGCAAGCCTACTGTGGGCTACACAGCTGCTTACTTCAGTTCACCATCTGTAAGGGTTAAGTCATGTCTGTAAGAAAAGTTCTCTACTGCATTGAAGTCTACCCCATTTAACAAAATGATGCCCATTGCACTGACCCTCTATCAATCAGCTTGTCCTTTCACTGGAGCCCACCTCTGACACGATGCTTGCAGTGTGGGCATTTTTCCAATTGGTTGGCAACAACTTGTAAAAGCTTCATCCCATCTTAAGGAGAAACTTTGACCTGAATAACCAGAAAAGGCCAGAGTACCTTTACCACTCTAACAACTACAAGGTGGACCCTCCACAAGTTACATAACATCCATTCCTAAAAATATATACTGTTTTTTAATTTTTTTAAATTTTTATTTACAGCATGGTAACAGGCCCTTCCGGCCCAACGAGTCTGCAATGCCCATTTTAAACCCAAATTAACCTACCCGTACGTCTTTGCAATGTGGGAGGAAACTGGAGCACCCGGAGGAAACTCACGCAGACATGGGAGAACATACAAACTCCTTACAGACAGCAACGGGAATCGAACCCCGATTGCTGGCGCTGTAATAGCATCGTGCTAACCGCTACGTTACCGTGCTGCCCTGTCTTCATCTCTCTGTGTGCTCATTCACTATGTTGGAGCTGCCCGTATAAGATCAATGCCCCCTCACCACAAATACTTCAAAGGGTCAGGAAATGGGCTTCTTGCCAAACCCACTGGCAGATTGATTTGAGCAACAAATGCTGATCTCCCAGCAACACCAACCCTGCCCCCAAGCGATGACAAGTCCCCAAAGTGGCACAGTTCTAATGTTACAGGCCCTCTGTTAGTGGTCTCCTCTATGTCCCCTTCTGCCCAAACCATGAAAAGCAATCCACAAAAATTAATTTGCCAAACTTTTTTGTACATCCATTCAAGCCCAAAATCAGACACACATTCACCAATTTCATTGTGCAGTCCCTTAGTAACCAAATACTGTTTACCTTAGCCTGCCCTCTCGTTGCCTTGGTGAAGCAGCCAGCATAATCAAAGACCCCCACCCACCCGGGTCATTCTCTCTTCTTCCCTCTCCCATCAAGCAGAAGATACAGGAGCCTGAGGGCACATACCACCAGGCTCAAGGACAGCTTCTATCCCACGGTGATAAGACTATTGAACAGTTCCCTTATACAATGAGATGGACTCTTGACCTCACAATCTGCCTTGTTATGACCTTGCACCTTATTGTCCACCTGCAATGCACTTCCCTGTAGCTGTGACACTTTACTCTGTATACTGTTATTGTTTTTACCCTGTACTACCTCAATGCACTTGTCACGAACCAGCAACAAAAGAAACACACTGAGCATGATTCAGTGTTAAAAACTATTTTATTAATCACTACTTATGACCATACGTAAAATAAAAGTAAAAATGTTAGTATGTTAGAATTCAAAAATGTTAAACCTTGAACGTTAACCCCAAAACTAAACTCTTCGTGTGTGTGTGACAAAGTCCCAAACTCCAAGTTCAGGAATGGTTCTTAAAGTTCAGTTCCGCAAGCCATAAGGTGAAACATGAGCAAAGGTTTCTTCAACAACCACCTTTGTCTGAAGATAAGACGTAGATGTAGAGAAACATAGAGAGAGTAATTACGAAATCCAAATGTTCCACGATGGAACCCAAACGACACTTCAGTGCTTACTCGGTAGTGACTTCCTCACCCCGAAAAGCATCCGAATCGTGGTCGTCCACACACAAATACCTGTTTCCTTCTACAGGTCAGCAACAAAGTGAACTCCACTGGATTACTTCCAATTTCCATACATGGATTTCTGTGGCAGACACAGTTATTGTTTCTCATCCATCGATAGAGAACACTAGCAGGCTGGTGTCTCTCTCTCTCTCTCTCTCTCTCTTCTGCTTTCTTCAACAACGTCATTACGTCCTTTATCTTCTATTGACGTAAGCACGCCCCACACACACACACACACACACACACACACACACACACACACACACACTCTATCTAAAAGGGACATTCACTGAGTCTGTAACACACTGTGCAATGAATTTATCTGTACAAATGGTATGCAAGACGAGTTTTTCACTGTACCTCGGTACAATTGACAATAATAAACCAATACCAATACCCCACAATTTCTATGCAGTGCCCCCTGTGCCTGTAACCAAGTTGGTGGATGGTGTTCCCATGAGGGAAGGGTTTTAGCTGACCATGACCGCTGACCACGAGCTGTCCCATGCCCAGGTGGCCCAGGATTACTATTTCACTTTGAGTGAGAGTCTGGGTCATCTGGCTAAGGACAACTGTGAGGTCACTAATGGTGCCATCCAGAGAGAAAGCAATAGGTTTGTATTCCACAGAATCCTTACACACTGTAGACTCAGTGTATCAGCTGACCAAACAGGGTGCCTTGTGCCTGTGTTGCAAGGGAAGCTGCCAACATTTGCTATGCAATGCTTAGCCCGCAAACATCGATGTAGAGCAGACCACCACTTTGAAAGTTTCCACGCTCTGCTCAAGGGCTTGTGTAATGTAGGGTTACCCCATTTTATTTTATGTCTCTTACCTGTTTTCAGACAAGTCTGACCATGCAGTGAGCATCTCCATGTGCATGCTTATTATGCCTTCATCTATGTTGCAATACGTAATCACTTACTTATAACAACATAGAAGACCATTTGGCCCTTCAGACCCCTGCCAGCTCTTAACGGAACAATCCCATCAGTCCCATCTCCTCCCTCCATTTTTCCCTGTAGTCCTGCATCTGACATGCCTATTGACTCCCCTTTAATCTTTTGAGTCCCCTTTGATTTTTTTGACCCTTACCTATACTAAGGGGCAATTTACAGCGGCCAATTAACCTACCAGCATGTCTTTGGGATGTGGGAGGAAAGCAAAGCACTTGGCAGAACCCCACATGATCACAGAGGGAACATGCCAACTCAATGCAGGCAGCATCCGAGGTCGGGATTGAACCCAAGTCCCGAAGCCAAGAGGCAGCAGAACTAACCGCTATAGCACTAGTGTCACCCAGAGCAGAACCAGTTTACAGCCAATCAGAACAGGACATCACAAATTGGCAAATACCTTCTTTAAGTTTCATTGGATCAATCATATTTCATGAAATTTGAACTTTGAAATTTCTGCTCATTGTACAAAGGCTGAGCATAGAACGTAGAACATACAACACAGGAACAGACCCTTTGGCCCACTATGTCTATGATGACTATGATGCCAAATTAAACTAATCTCATCTGCCTGTACATGGGCTATTTAGGTACCTTGCCCTTTCCACACCCACCCATGCCCTTAGGGAGAACACAGGTCTCTGGAGCTGTATGACAGCAGCACTAACTGCTTTGCCACTGTGTCAACCTGTGGCACCACCCTCTGGATCATAGTTCAGAGCAGAACAGGTCCACAACCTGCCCCTCCAACCTGTCCCCTTGATCAAGCTGCAGTCGACAAGGGGTCATCTTCCTGTGTGGGACAAGGGAAGTGACGCATCCCGAGATTCTGTGCCTGAGTGGTTTGGGTGCTCATCTGACGCTTTTTGGATGCTCTTGGCGACTCTGCTCATCATTTTCTCTGGCAGGGACTTCCAGGCCTTCTGAGAATAAATTTTATAGGGAAGTTTGTTAGGCAGAGAGTTGTGATAGTTCAGTGAACAGCGTGATGATGGATGAATGATATTTTATATAAGCTAAGATCTATGCAGTGGAGTTTTGCGTAAACTGAAGGTCTGACGATGTAGAAGATAGGAAGCCAGCCAAAAGGCAAAATCCAACAAGCCCCAAGCAAGATTAGAAATGAAAGATTGTTTTCCCTTCAGAATAATGAAAGTATGTGTCTGACTTTCAATTAAAGAAAATTTTCATGCTGTTAATTATCCCTATTAAAGAAATGAAAATATTCACCTGGGAATGTAATGCAAGGTTATAGGCAAGACCAGATAATTTGAGACAATTTAATATTGAATGGGGTCTAATGGATCTTGTGCTTTTGGAGAAGGATGAGAATGAATAATGGATAATCTTTGATCCAGAAAAAACTTCTATTTGCTCTCATTTCCTATCTACGAATTATCAGTGATGGTGCAGAGGAAAAATTCATGGAGTATGTGAGCGATGGTTTTCTATTATCGGTATTGGTGTTGGTTTATTATTGTCACTTGTACCGAGGTACAGTGAAAAACTTGTCTTACAAACCGATCATACAGGTCAATTCATTACACAGTGCAGTTACATTGGGTTAGTACAGAGTGAGAGAACAGCATGTAATGAGATGGGATTAATTGATGATCTGGTTGGTAAGGAACCTTAAAAGAACAGTAATCATAATATGATAGAATTTTGTATAAAAATTGAAAGTGAAATAGTTCAATCTGAAACCAGGATTTTAAATCTGTATAAAACAAATTATGAAGTCACGAGATGAGAGTTGGTTATGCTGACCGTGAATTTGCATTAAAAGGAATGACAATAAACAAACCATGCCTAACATGGATAGGGTAGTGAAGAAGATGTTTAGCTTGCTTGCATTCATAGGCAGGAGTATTGAGTATAAGAGTTGGGACATCATGTTGCAGGTGTACAAGACATTGTACGCCACTCTTTGAATATTGTGTGCTGTTCTGGTCACCACACTTCCATAAACGTCCAAGATGGCGCCAGAGCGCGGTGACTCATTACAAGCTGCTCTCTACAGATCTACTCATTACTCTTACTATAGCCATTCCACACTCTTAAATTTAAACTCTGTCGCTATTACTAATAATGTTCTTTTACCTGTACTAAGTCAATGCACTCTGTACTAACCCAATGTAACTGCACTGTGTAATGAATTGACCTGTATGATCGGTATGCACGACAAGTTTTTCACTGTACCTCGGTACAAGTGATAATAATAAACCAATACCAATATCAATACAGGAAGGATGTGGTAGCGCTAGAGAGAATGCAGAAGAAATTCACCAAGATGTTGCCTGGAATAGAGGGCTTTAGTTACAAGAAGAAGTTGGATAGGCTGGAGTTGTTCTCACTGGAGTGCAGGAGGCTGAGGGGTGACATTATAGAGGTTTATAAAATTATGAGGGGCATAGATAGGGTAGCTAGTCACAGTCTCTTTCCAGGGATAGTGGAATTTAAAACTAGAGGACATAGATTTGGGGTGAGAGGGGAAATATTTAAAGGCGATCTGAGGGCCAAGTGTTTCACACACAAGGTGCTGGGTTTATGGAACAAGCTGCCAGAGGAAGTGGTGAAGGCAGGCACAATCACAGCATTTAAAAAAGCATTTGGACAGGTACATGGATAGGAAAGGACTGGAGGGATATGGGCCAAATGCAGGAAAATAGGATTAGCATAGAAAGGCATTTCAGCATGGACAAGTCAGGTGGAGGGGCCTGTTTCTGTGCTGTATGACAATATGACTCTGACTCTAAATCCCCAGGACCTGAAAACCTACATTCTAGGGTTTTAAAGGAGTTTATGGAGATAGTGGATGCACTGGTTATCATCTTCTATAAATTCTGGAATGGTTCCCATAGATTGGAAGGTTGAAAATGTAACTCCACTTTTTAAGAAAGAAAAAAAACAGGGAACTGTAGACCAGTCTTCCTGACATCGGTAATAGCTACAATGCTGGAATCTATTAAGTAGGTGGTATCAGGGCACTTAGAAAGTAATAATAGGATTGGGCAGAGTCAGCGTGACCTGTAGAAGGAGCAGACTTAATTGCCTGAATCTTCTGCTTTCTGATATTCTGTCCACTAGTAGAGGAGCCCCCTATTACCTACTCACTGACATGGATGGAGTTAGCTGTCTGGATAATGTGCAATTTCAATGGTGAGATTGCAATAACAGATATAAATGCCACGGAGTAGTTATCAGGTGCCAGAATAAACATATATATATCATAAGTACAATGAGAACTATGTAGACACAATTCTCTAATGAGAAGACTGAAATCTAATTCTACATTGTATTGTATTCCAGTTTAATCAGATTGTCTGTATATTGTATGGTACTTCATTTGATGATAACAATTTGTTTTGTTAATGTAATTTCTCTTATATGCAAAAAGGTTAAGAAGTCAGAATTCAACGTAATACAAATTTTTAACCAAACTGATCTCTACTATTAAGCATTTGATGACATAATGAATTTTATCAAGAGATTTCTTTCGAACATTAGTTAATTAATGACTAACACTTATACAGAGCCTTTCCTTCCAAGAGCTGTGTGTCTGGAACTTAATGGAATTCTGAAATAACTTTATATCTTTATGTTACTCATAAAGAGTCCTTCACTGAGTGACCTTGAGGAGAGACATCCTGTGTCATAGCGGATCCTTTTCCAGGACTTAGCACTAACCGAACAGTTTCAATTGATCCACAGTATGGCTAAAAAGGCAAATGGAATTATTACTCAAGATTAGTATGCATTCCTCTTCTGGTGATGGAGCTTTATATTTTCTTCAGTGTTCCAAATGCTATTGAGTTCCATTTCTCTTTATTTAAAGTATAATGCCAATTTAGGCTTGCAAAGAGTGCATGATAGTTTGGTTATGCCATGCATGCAGCTTGGCCAACCAAATCAAAGTGATAATAGCTGATGCAATTAATAAGCTCCTCAATTGACTTTGCCTAATTATTAATTGTAAAGATTGAAGACTGTGATACAGATTCACCACTCATTGTTACAGTGTGGAAACAAAACAGTGCAAAGTGATTTTACTTTAATTGGGAGATTATCTTTTAATCTACATTTTATAACCCATTGTTCGTTTTTCTAAAGAAGCCACACAGTTATAAAGAAAATATTCATGTATTAATGTACATGGAAATTGGCAATTGGAATTCAACAACAACTTGATTTTCTGAACATTCCCTTAACAACATACATTTCTCTTGAATTCACAATTGCAAATTCTCAAAACCTTTTGGAAATCAGAAAGCTCCTTTAGATTAATTCTTTAACGAACGTTTAACATTAGATGCACCCATTTCGGAGGAAGAAATAAAGAAAGCAATCTCTTCGATGAATTCTGGTAAAGCAGCAGGTCTCAATGGGTATACAGTAGAATTTTTAAAATCTTTTTCTGAACTTCTTTCTCCTTGGTTATGTAAAATTTTTAAAGATGCCCCATTTGTAGGTAAATTACCACAATCCTTTTATGAAGCATTGATTTCTTTAATTCCTAAAAAAGATAAAGAACTTTTTGAATGTGCATCATACAGACCTTTCTCCTTATTGAATGTGGACTCCAAAATCTTTTCCAAAATATTGGCTACTAGACTGGAAAATGTACTTCCACAAATTATTTCCGATGATCAGACAGGATTTATTAAAAATCGGTATTTGCAGTTTAATATTAGGAGATTAATGAATGTTGCTTATACCTCTTCATCTAAAGTTCCAGAATGTGTTATTTCTCTTGATGCCGAGAAGGCATTTGATAGGGTTGAATGGGAATATTTCTTTAACACGCTTGAGAAATTTAATTTTGGTCAAAATTTTATATCCGCGATCAAATTGTTATATCATACACCTTTGGCTTCTGTACTTACCAATAATCAGAGATCCCCCTTTTTCAGGCTTTTCTGAGGTACTAGACAGGGCTGCCCCTTAAGTCCTTTACTATTTGATATTGCCTTGGAACCTTTGGCAATTGTTTGTCGTGACTCTTCTAACATATCTGGTATTAGTCGTGGAGATGGGACGCATAAGGTATCACTATATGAAGATGACTTGTTACTTTATATCTTTAACCCTGCAGTATCCATCCCTGCTTGCTCAATTTAGTGGTTTTTCTGTTTATAAACTAAATCTTAATAAAAGTGAGCTTTTCCCATTAAATATGCAAGTTCCAATCTATTGGCAATTACCATTTAGATTAGTGACTGATTATTTTACTTATTTAGGTGTTAAAATTACCAAGAAGTATAAGGACTTATTTAAAGTTAATTTTCTACCCTTAATTGATCATGTTAAACAATTGTTTACTAAATGGTCCCCATTGTCCTTTTCACTGATTGGTCGAATCAATGCTGTTAAGATGACTATTTTACCTAAATTTCTGTATCTATTTCAGGTGGTTCCAACTTTTATCTCTAAATTCTTCTTTGATATTATTGATTCTAAAATTCGTTCATATATATGGCAGAATAAAAACCCAAGGTTAAGTAAGAAATATTTACAGAAATTAAAAAAGGATGGCGGTATGGCTTTGCCTAATTTTAGATTTTACTATTGGGCAATTAATATTCGAGATTTAATTTTTTGGACACAAGGTTTAGATGTAACTCAATGTCCACGATGGGTGTATCTCAAGTGTGAGTCAGTGCAAGGGTTTTCATTGGCTTCTGTCTTAGGGGCTTCGCTCCCCTTTGCACTTACTAAATTATATAAACAAATGATTAATCCAATAACTAAACACACAATACGAATATGGTTTCAATTTCGTAAATTTTTTGGACTGAATGTATTTATCTTATCAAGTCCTATTCTATCTCATTTTTTCTTTCAATCATCCAGAATTGATCTAGCTTTTCTTTTATGGAAAATGAAGGGAATAACATGTTTTCGTGATCTATTCGTTAATAACTGTTTTTTGTCTTTTGAACAGTTGTCTAATAAATACAATTTGCCTAGATCACATTTTTTTTTAGATATTTACAGATTAGAAACTTTTTAAATGTTACTCTACCTACTTTCCTGATACCACATCAAATTGAAATTACAGGAAAATTTTAAGGTTTAACCCTTATCAGAAGGGCTTGATAGCAGTAATTTATGATTTGATAATGAAAATATGTCTAGGGATACCGGATAAAATTAAGAATGAATGGGAAAGAGAACTTCAGATACCTCTACCTATAGAGACATGGAAGAAAATTCTCCAATTAGTTAATACTTCTTCAATGTGTGCTAGACACTCTCTAATACAGTTTAAGGTGGTTCATAGGACCCATATGTCTAAGGGCAAGTTAACTCGCTTTTATAACCATGTAAATCTTATCTGTGATAGATGTAATTTGGAGGTGGCTTCCCTGACACATATGTTTGGGTCCTGCCCTCTTTTGGAAAAGTATTAGGTAAGGAGGAAATACAAAGGGATCTAGGAGTCCTTGTTCATCAGTCACTGAAAGTGAATGAGCAAGTGCAGCAGGCAGTGATGAAGGCTAATGGAATGTTGGCCTGTATTAAAAGGGAAATTGAGTACAAAAGCAAAGAGATTCTTTTGCATTTGTACAGGGCCCCGGTGAGACCACTCCTGGAGTATTGTGTACAGTTTTGGTCTCCAGGGTTAAGGAAGGATATCCTGGCTATAGAGGGCGTGCAGCGTAGGTTTACGAGGTTAATTCCGGGGATGTCGGGACTGTCTTATGCTGAGAGGTTGGAGAGACTGGGATTGTACACGCTGGAATTGAGAAGATTGAGAGGGGATCTGATTGAAACATACAGGATTATTAAGGGATTGGACAAGATAGAGACAGGAAATATGTTCCAGATGTTGGGGAAGTCCAGGACCAGGGGGCATGATTTAAGAATAAGGGCTAGGCCATTTAGGACAGAGGTGAGGCAAAACTTCTTCTCCCAGAGGGTTGTGAATTTGTGGAATGCACTGCCTCAGAGGGCAGTGGAGGCCAATTCTCTGGGCACTTTCAAGAAGGAGCTAGATAGGTTTCTTATAGATAGGGGAATCAAGGGATATGGGGACAAGGCAGGAACAGGATATTGATTGTTGAGGATCAGCCATGATCTCAAAATGGCGGTGCAGACTCGAAGGGCCAAATGGTCTACTTCTGCTCCTATTGTCTATTGTCTATTGACATTTTTTATATCATTTCAGTGGTATTGAATATTGATTTACAACCACATCCTATTACTGCAATTCTTGGGTTACCAATGATGGATTCCGGCCATTTATCTGCCTCAGTTTTTTCGTGTGTTACGGACCAGGTTACTATTGGTGAATGTCCCTTTAAGATAGAGCATTGTTGTGTGTGTGTGTGTGTGTGTGTGTGTGTGTGTGTATGGCGTGATGACATCAACAGAAGATAAGGACGTAATGACGTTGGTGGAGCAGACAGTCGGGGTCAGTCAGAGGAGAAGAGAGAGAGAGAGAGAGAGACACCAACCTGCTAGTCTCTATCGATGGATGGAAAACAATAACTGTGCCTGTCACTACAATCCACATAAGGATTTTTGGAATAATCCGGTGGAGTCCACTTTGTCGTTAACCTGTAGAAGGAAACAGGTATTTGTGTGGATGGCCATGATTTGAATGTCTTTCGGGGTGGCAGGTACTTCGGAACAAAGCGGTGGAATGGTCACTGCTGAGTAGACACTGAGGTGTCGTATGGGTTCCAAAGTGGAACATTTGGATTTTGTAATTACTCTCTATTTTCTCTCTATGTTTTGTCTTCAGTCAACGGTGGTTGTTGAAGAAGCCTTTGCTCACGTTTCACCTTATGGCTTGCTGAACTGAGCTTTGAGAACTATTCCTGGACTTGGAGTTTGGGAATTTGCCACACACACACTTCAAGTTTAGTTTTTGGGGTTAATGTTTAAGATTTAACATTTTTACTTCTGACATTCTAACATTTTTACTTTTATTTTTCTTATTATCATAAGTGGTTATTAATAAAATAGTTTTTAACACTTATACATGACTCGGTGT
Organism: Pristis pectinata; assembly: GCF_009764475.1. Classification (NCBI taxonomy): domain Eukaryota; kingdom Metazoa; phylum Chordata; class Chondrichthyes; order Rhinopristiformes; family Pristidae; genus Pristis; species Pristis pectinata. The sequence continues at coordinate 22,947,656 of NC_067410.1, forward strand.
GTTTCTTTTGTTGCTGGTACATGATATGTATGATTGCATTTGTTACATTAATAGCCGGAAGATCCTTCCTATTTAAATGGAAAGATCTTAAACCTCCTACTACATTCCAATGGTTTTCCCAAACTATAACATGTTTAAACTTGGAAAAAATTAGGAGTGGTACTATTGATCCTTCGCTTAAATTTGAAGAAACTTGGAGCCCATTTATCCAGCATTTTCAAATGATGTAACCTGACCTTTTCCGAATCCTTTTCAATAACTTTCTATTCGAATATAGAGGAGCGGAGTTAATGACATAATTTTTTTTTAATCGATGAAATATGACAGCCCAGCTTTTGTTTAGTTCTTGGTTAGTTTTTGTTTATTATTACTATTCATTTTGTTTTGTTACTTTTTTTTAGTTTGGGTTTTTTTTCTCATATAATCAAATTCCTTTTAAATTTTTTTCATGTTCAATTATTAAGAGATTGGGAGGTTTAGATTACATATTTTACTCTTTACATTTGTATATGTTAACTGTTATTATTGTAATCCCGATCTCTTTATATCATGTGTATAATTACTATTGTTATGTATACTAATTTGAAATTAATAAAAAGATTGAAAAAGAAAGATTAATTCTTTAATGCAAATTATATGATCATGTTTGGCTCAAGCTTGTCTGAAGACTTCAAGGTTTTGTGAAGAATGCCGTAACCTGATTCACATTGCAATCTGTGCACTGCATTGAGGCATGAAGCTATGAGATAGCGCACAGTTAGGTAGATCCTTGATGGGATTTCACTGCCAAACATCCCTTCTTCATTCTGAAACCTGCCTAACTCTTAAAAGCCCTTTTTAACACAGAAACACAACTCTGGGGTGGTAGGTTGTCAACAGTAGGATCTGATGAATACAGTCCATGATTAATGGACATTTGTATTCTCCCTTTGTCCTCAAGATAACATATGCAGTTATTGAAAATGATCTTCAGATGACCTGGACTTGTTTTGTTGGCCAGGGTAATCTGTCTTCTGCTGCGTGTTCTTTTGCAATGCCTTCACAATGCAGGCATGTTAAGTCACTCAAACACCTTTTAAGAGCCCTTTCCTTACAGAAATGCTTCCATCCATTTAATATTCACCTTTTGTTTATGAGTTATTTTAACAGTAGCTCTCATGATTTTCAGATATTGGTTCTTAAATCCTATGATGTCTGAAAAAGATTGCAAGTGAGGTTTTGTGGCCATCAAATGTCTGACTTAACTGTAGTTCTTCATCTTTTAACAGTGCATTTCAATAGCCACCTACCAATTAAACATGTTCTTGGCAATGTTTTCCTTTTAACAGCTGACAAAATCTTTCTGAATTTATGACTGTGGTCTTCAGGAATATGTCAACATTAGCAACATGCCCTTAGGTTTCAACAGTTACAGGAAATCATAATCTCGCTGCTGTAGAAATTATGGGATCTAACTGAAGCAAAAAGGTTACCTGTTCATTTTCTGACACAAAGATCTTGGCCTGAATTTTCTCGTCAGCTGGGAAGCAATTTCATTTACCACTAACCTTGAAGCCTTATTGGGGTCTAACAGAGAGCCCACCTCAGTGAGAAAGTTCACCCACAAGATAGCACTATCTTGCTTTGAGAAGTGATAGCCAAGACTTTAATCAGATTTTGCTCATTTCTCCCCTTCCCCTCCCCAGGCACTTTCAGCCGCAAGTGTACGAGGTGTAACATGTCCCCACACCTCCTCCCTCTCTATCATATAGGGACCTAAACAGCCCTTCCAGCTGAGGCAGACATTCACATGCACCTCCTCCGGCCTTATTTACTGCATCCAGCGCTCCTGTTGTGGCCTCCTCTACATCAGTGAGACCAGGTGCAGACTGGGCATCCGCTTTGCTGAGCACCTGGGCTCCGTCCATCATGGTCTTCTGGGACTCCCGGCTGCCAGCCAGTTTAATTCTCCTCCCCGATCCCACACTGAAAAGTCTGTCTTTGGCCTCCTCCGCTGCCACAGTGCAAACTAGAGGAACAGCACCTCATATTCTGCCTGGGTAATCTACAACCCGACAAAATGAACATCAAATCCTACATTTTCAGGTAACCTGCTTCCCCCCCCCCCCACCACCATCACTTCTCTCTCTCCTCCTGATCTACCCGGTTCATCCTACACACACCCAAGCCCCCTATCACCCCGCTTCTTCTGCCTTCTCCACCTATTCCTTCTGCCCACCACCCACACACTCCTCCCTCCACCGTTCCCATCTACTTACCCCACCTCCCTCACTTGATTCCACGCTCCTACCGGGTTCCGTCATCTGCAGCCCTTTGTCACCTCCACCTGTCACCTCCCAGCTGCTGTCGCTATTTCCACTCTCCCCTCCACCATCTGCCTATCACCTCTTCTCACCTGGATCCAACTATCACTTGCCAGCTCTTGCTCCACCCCTCCCCCTCACCTTTTTATACTGACTATCTCCCCTCTATCTCTCAGTCCAGATGAAGGGTCTCGACTCAAAATGTCAACTGTCCATTTCCCTCCAAAGATGCTCCCTGACCCGCTGAGTTCCTCCAGCATCTTGTTTGTTGCTCCAGGTTCCAGCATCTGCAGTCTCTTGTGTCTCCCTTTTGCTCATCTGTGTTTTAGTTGTGGCATATAATTGCCTCTGGAGGCTATGGGTCCCCCTAAACACTTGAATACAAAAACGTAGGCTGATATTCCAGTAGAATAATCAGGTGATGCTGTTGTTGTTGAAGGAGTAGCCAAAGGACTACCTGACATTTCCCCTAGCATTAACTTGAACAGGGGGAGGGCACTCATCTCCAGTACTTATCCAATTCTTATCACTAGAGCAGACTGCCTGTTGATTATCACATTGTTGTTGGTGTGAGATTGCAAAATTATTAATAAATTCCCCATATTCCAACAGTGACCATACTTCAAAAGTTCTTAATTGGCTGTAAAATGCTTTGAGGCACCCTGAGATAATGAAAAGCAGTATAAAATGCATTTTTTCTCATACTGATACTTAATAAGCTGATACTTAATTTTACACGCAATGAAAGAATAAAGATAAAGGATATATTAATAATGAAAGATTTTTACATTCCTTTGTGCAGTACTAGTATTGTACATAATAATCGATTTGCTGCTTCCACTCTGAAACTCTTGTTGTTGGTTGGTTGTGGACATGTCCGATGAATAAATGACCAACACAGGTGGATAGTTACTTACAAGCTACAAAGAGGAATGACAAAAGCTTACCACTTATAACAACTAATGCTAAAGCATCATTTGTTGTTTTTACTTTTGTTACAGTGAATGTAGTTACCTCAAGCCCATATTGAATTCTAAACTTGTTTCAGCCTCTGTAGGAACATAGAAACACCACAACAGGAGTGGGCCGTTTAACGTCTTGAGTCTGAACACCATTCAATGAGAACGGCTGATCTGGAAATGAATTCTTTACTCCTGTTTTTGCTGTATATCCTAAACTTGATTAACTTTCTACAACTTGGTTAACTGTCATATTAGTAATTAACAATCTCCAAGCATCACTTGCCATTAATGGAACAGAGTTAAAAATTTCAACCAACATCTCCATGTAAGAAGTATTTCCAAACCATTCCTAAAAATGCTACTTCTAATTTTTAGACTCAGAGTATCCTCTGGGAACATACAAGAGCATTTTGGATGACAAGCTGCCCGAGTTGCAAACGCCCGACTTATGGGCACTTCTACATATGGATGAGTTCCCATAATATTATTAACTTCAAAAGTCAATGTACATACTTATGTTCGTTCCTATGAACGGAAGAACTAGTTTCCTCCCTCTGTGCACTGTTAGTAGTTCTTTCTTATTTGCCTTATGTGATTTTGATGCCATCCATTACTATAGTGTGGAGGCATGGTACCACAGAGTGATTTTTGTGTATTTGCTGACTCACAGACAAAATCGATTTCTGTAAAAACAGAACCCTTTCATTACCCAGGGATGGCCTGCATCCTTAAATGCTGCATAAATATGTTAATTGACCTTTGTAAACTCATTGATACCACCTAGTGTTTGAAAACTGTAATTATAATTTCCCAGCAAATGGAGATTATAAATTTAATTTGCTCCATAATGGTCTGATTTTTTACTTTCATTTCCACTTCTTTAATCTTCCTGTGTTATATTGCTTCTGAATGCTTGTGGCTTGAATTGGCATGTTTCTTAATTATGCAATTCTTAACTTGGTAAAGAATAAAGATTTTACAAACATGTTGCAAAGATATTACAAATCAATATTGAAAACGATGACAATAGTTTAGTTTTTTAAAAAAATAAAGTAACATTTGATTTCAACTGCAAAATATGGATAATTTAAGTTGGGTAAGAATTTAAGAAATACAAGCAGGAGTAGGCCATTCAGCCCCTTGAGCCAAATCTGCCAGTCACCAAGATTGTGACTGATCTACTACCTCAACACTATTTCCCTGCCCCATCCCGCATATCTCTCGATTCCTTTAATACCCTGAAATATATTTATTTTGAATGCAATCAATGACTGAGCTTCCACAGCCTTCTGGTAGAAAATTCCAAAGAGTCACCACTCTTGAGTGAAGAAATTTTCCCTCATTTCAAGTCTAAACAGTTAACCCTTATTTTGAGACTTGTGAGTCTTGTTATATTCTAAGTGCAGATAGTATATGCCAGTAAGTTGTGCTGTTGTTAATCTATATGCTTAATAATTATTCGTTCATAGGCTAAAGGCAAAACATCACAAGACAAAGGAGCAGAAGTAGGCCATTCAGCCCATCGAGTCTGCTCTGCCACTTCACCATGAGCTAAACTATTCTCCCATCTAGCCCCAATTCCTGGCCTTTTTCCCCATATCCCTTGATAGCCTAATTAGATACCTATCAATCTCCATCTTAAACATGGGGTAAACTAAGGGGAAGATATGATGAAGTTACTGAAACTGAAACAGAATCAGTAAAATTGGAAGTTCTCCTAGCTGTAGTATTTTGGTTGTTTTATGCCCATGTTTGCTCTGTCTATTGGATTGATTTAATTTCTCTTCAATATCTGACTACACCACTTCAACTCCAGGCCCCGTTCCCCCGGCAAATTTGTTTAAACCCTCCCCAGCCATATGAGCAAACATCTGCTCCCATTTCCTGTCTTTGTTGGCACTTTCTCACAGAACTGCTGTTCTGCTTGTCCTTGTTATTCCAAGTTAATAAACTGTTTTGCATTATCAGTTTTCCCCCCCCCAATCTTAGTACGACAGACACAGCCCCTGAAATCCCAGATCTGGAAATGACAGTGACCCACACAATTGGTTAGTGGCTCCAAATTCCAAGATAAGCAAATATAACAATTTTGGATGGAATAAAAACCAGGCTTTCCATTCAAAATCTAATGTGCACACTTGTTCAGCAGCAAGATGACAGTATTCAACGTTGACCTCAAAGAAATGCATCATCTGACTTCAGACAAAAACTGAGGGGGAGAGGTTGGAGAATTCATCACTGCATCTTCTCCCATTCAGTGCTAAACATGGTTGGAAATGTCATCTTGGACTCAAGATCAGACAAAATTAATAGAAGGTACATCTGCAAATTCAGCAATGACAGCCAAGAGAGATAAGCATTGAAATGAATGGAAATTTTTGAAAGCTTTTAATAAAAATGCAAAATAAATTGGAAAGTTTGTTAAAACTGGAGTCCTGATGAAGGGTCTTAGCCTGAAACATCGACTGTTCATTTTCCTCCAATAGATACCCAATAGATACTGCCTGACCTGCTGAGTTCCTCCAGCATTTTGTGTGTGTTGCTTTTTCTCAAACCCCTTTCCTCAATGACCAAGGGCTGTGTTGGCACATTGAAGGCATGGCTGAATTTCATCAGTGTTTGCCTTTTCTGAGCATTGGCCCTCTAGATACAGGGGTCTGATTGAAGTCAGAAATGCAAGCCTGATGTGCGGGCAGATTCCAGGAACATGGGTAAGTGTGTAGCCAGAGATCAGAAAAGATGGTGACCAGAGCCAGGGTCAGGAATGTGGGTAGATGTGCAGCCAGATTAAATTAACCACCACCTTGCAGTATTTCTAGTGCAGGTTAGTGATGTGGAATGTAAAACATGGCCAGGATTCTAAATATCCAAGAAAATCTGTACATTTAGAGTCATTATGGAGTTTAGCTTAGATGCCTCCCTGTTAAAAACCATAATCAACATTAACAACCAGAAGCAGGAACTCACCATCTACCGAAGACCATCCAAGGACATAGCGCCATCAAGAAAACCAATTAAATCTTAAAGTTGAGCAGTATAGATTCCAGTGTAATGATCAAGACTCAAGTCCAGTTCCACTTTTTGAGAGAGAATGGGAGTGATACAGGAAGGAAAAGGAGGCCTTTTTGGCAAATAATTTTCAACAAGCCTACAGTGCTTCATAGGATCAGATCTGATCCTGCTAACCCAAAGCCATTCATTAACAATTGTTGGAGTAGCTATCTTTCAGAATAATTCTACATGCAACAGATTATTTTATCATTTGGAAGATAGGAATTCAACCAAGGGGGTACTCTGAACTGAAGACATATTTGGGCAGAATAGAGACTGCTTTGAACTGCACATACAAATCAAAAACTAATATTACTGCTTTGAAGTTGTGGGAAATGTTCAGCTCACTATACTGCTCTGAGAGCATCTTAAATATATCTAATACTTATTTTGGCCAGGGGTTATTGCAAAAAAAAATTATTAAACAAAATGGACCCATCACAACTGTAGAAACTCATCTTAACCCAAACTTATGTTCTTTGTTCTAATTGTGATGATTTTTCTAAACCACATTGCAAGTACAGCAGCTAGCTTCTGACCATCCATTCATGCCAACTGTATCTTTCATCTGACAGAACAGCTTGATTTAAACCAACACCTGGAAACCAAATTCATTGATGGCAGCCACAAGAAAACTTCAGAAACTCTTTCTTTTACTGTTTGTAAAAATTTTATTACCTTGCTGTGTCAGAGCATTTCCAAAAGAAAACTTGCATTTCTGAACTATGAACTTAAGTTGAAAATCATTGTATATTCAAAAGTTTCTGAAGCAACATTAAAAAGAACTTTGTTAATTAAAATCCTTTCAACAATTTTTAAAAAATTATCCCAGCAGAAAAAAAGTAAAGCAGCATTATAAATGCACCTGACTGGCATAAAACCAATTTATTTGTTGTAAATAGCAGCCAAATTTTCAGTGTTACTTTGGTTTATTTTACCACTGCAAGCAGTTTACAAGATTCTAAAAATTAACCATTAATTTTGCAGTCACTATTTGAGCACCATCTGGTGAGGGGAGAGAAATATAATATGGTGAAAGGGTTCTAATTGAACTTCAATGAATTAAAATCTATCAGGGTCTAGTAATCAGTACCAGCAACTAACAGATGAACAACAGTAGTTTACATTTATATAGCATCTTAGATGTTGGAAAGGGATGGTTTAAGCAGGATATTTCAAAACATGGAGCCACATCAGTTGAAGGATAGTCACCAAAGGCATATTGAAAAGGACTACTTGAGAGGTCAGATTAAAAGGGGGGGAGGGGGCAGGGGGGATGTAGAGCTACATGGTCATGCTGAAGAGCAAAGCTATAAAGGGATTTAAACTCAAGAAAGTCAAGGTGGCTTGGCAAGGACAGTTTAATAACAAAGCAGGATACATCGGATGGGATAAGGCAAGCACAGTTTTGGGTGAGCGGTAGTTAATGCAGTGCATTAGCAAGAAGGATGGGCAAGAGAGCACAGGTTTAAAGGGTCCGAAAATGATAAAAGATGTTGTAAATGACTTCATAATTGAGAGAAAGCCAGAAGTTGACAAGGACATAGAGGGAAGTAGGTAAGTCTTTGTGACATAGAGAATGAATAATTGAAACCAATACACTGTTAAATATCATGCTGAAATTCGAGTTAGTGGGTTCAATGAGTTAGCAGCTTGGGTGGATGTTGGAGTGGTTACCATTGGTTAAAAGTTGAACATATTCCAACCACAAGTGTCTTCAAGGAGCCCTTTTGATGGGAAAACAGACTGGCAAAGGATGGCTTTCCACAAGTAGTACTTTAAACCAAACCTGGGCTGTAACTATCTGCACACCATTAAATAGACATGCTTTGTGAATATTAGCACAGCACTGGAACAGAGAACATTCCCAGTGGCTGTAAAACAATTGGAGACAACAAATGTCACTAAAGGGACTACTTCAAATATTTCTCAAGGTAACTTTCATAGTTCATTTTAAAGTTTACAATTACGTAAATCCAAGAAATACATAAAGCATTTTTCTAATATAAACAAATCAGTGAAAATTTTCAAACTTCATCCCACATTCACAATGTAGGGACTACTGCTGATTTTCAACAATGTATTTCACGTTTTTCATTATTGCATTTGCATCAATCTCAAACTTTTCCAGTAGCTCAGCTGACGTTGCACTAAATGGTACACCAGATACTGCCATGCGGTGCACTTTAATACTAGGATCCAAAGCAACAGCAGCTGCCACTGCTTCACCAAGACCACCTGCAACCAGACAGAAAATCTAGTTATCCTTATGGCTGTAAGAATCTACATTTTAAGTGATTTAGTCATACTAAGCTTGTTTAATTTAATCAAACATCTTAAGACCATGACTGTAAAAGATGGGGGGTGGGGCATGTGAACAACTAGACCAACTAGAAATGGCGCTCATTCCAGCTCGTTCTTATGAGATTCTGAGGCAGGGCAATAAACAATTTGAAAAGGATATTAGAACATAGAATAGGACCTTCAGCCCATGATACCAAATTATTGCCAAAGGGTAAATCAATAGGATATTAAAACATGGGCCTTCTGTCTGCTGCTCTCCAACAGCTGGCATTGAAGACCCATTTCTATCAGAAGACTCCACCAGTGGCCAGCCATGCATATCAAATACACTAGGTTGTATTACTGCCCACAGAGATAGACATGCATTGCTTTCATGGATCTAGGTGCAGCACACTACACAGGAGGTTTACACACTCCCATATCATCTCAGTTGGTTTTGAAGTTTGGCTCCAAGTTTTGCTGACAACTCAAATTTGGATCTAAATGCAGTCTTCCCAAAGTCTCATAGACACAAGGGAAAAAACAATTTTGTCAGCCTAGAAAAATAGTTGGAATTGGAAAAAGAATATTTATGGCTGTATTTTGAGCAGATATTTGAAGTTGGGGTGAAGTAAATTTTTTTTTGAAGAACTTTGTATTTCATCTAGGAATGTTCCATTTTCCTCACATGACTTACACTCGATAGGCCCTCCTATTTGTAAGATGCATTGTTATATGGGCAGAAGCAACCCCACAAACCTCAGCTGCATGCTGCTGCAAATGAGAAGCTAAATTATAGAGAATAAAATGCAACTCCCAACTCTCCACTTTCAATTTAACTACAAAAATGCAAACATTTGGCCCATCCTATAAACTATACAATTAGCTCCAAAGCAAGTGTTTCATCCAATCATGCCTTTGCTGGCTCAAATGCATTTTAAGACCATACCTTCATAATAGTGGTCCTCCACAGTGATAATCTGCTTAGTTTTGGTGCCTTTAGTACAAGAAACGATTGTTTTATCATCGATCGGTTTGATAGTAAATGGATCAATCACTCGAACATACACACCTGGAATATCAGATGCAAATTTTATTACACACAATGCAAATATCTAAATCATTTCAAATATAGATTCAAAAATATTCTTTATTCTTTAAAGGCAAGAAAACAAGAAGAATGTGAATAGTTTGAAAGCTTTATAATTTGCTGCCTATCCCAGTTGCAGAGATCCTCTAATTCTTTGAAATCCTCATCAGTAAATTTCATCATGACATTGTCCCATCCTGCAAAAATCTCACCTTCTCCTGCATTATCATATTTCCCTTCCAAAATATTGCATGTTTCCTCAGTACATTCCTTCTTCCTCCACCTCACTATAAGTGAACTGTCTTGCTTATTCTACCTGGAATTTCTTCCATTAATTCTCCTCATTTGAACCAATTCTACAATGTTCCTTTGGTGGGCAGAAGGATTAACATATGTTCTGGTAATACTCTTTTCATATCATTAATAGTACAGAATATTATTTTCAATCCCTGGTCTCTACCATTGCGATTTATTTGCTCATTTCTTCACATTCAACAATTTTCAAAAAGGGTAAAATTATCACAATTTATATTGTTTATTTTGATTCCTAAGCTGTGTTTAAGCTACAAAAATTAGAGTAATAATGAATTAGCAAATCATAAAGCATTGAACTCCATTAACATCCTGAAAGTTTACCCATTTCCTGAATGTGCCCAACTTGGTAAGTAATAATGGCTAGAATACCGCTTGTACGAAATACAAACTTCTGATTTGCACAGTCAATCAGCATCCACATTGTGGCATAAAATCACAAATTTACATTTATATTTGCTTCCAGGATGGTTTACTGTTTATTTCAACCAAATAATAAATGTGCTGATGAAGGATCTTCAACTTGAAACATCAATTGTTTCTCTCTCCACAGATGCTGTTTGAACTGACGAGCATTTCCAATTTACAGATTTCTAGCATCTGCATTTAAAAAAAAATTGCAATGCATGTTCCTTGGTGTGTTTATTGCAGAGAGTAAGTGAACCTAGAGTGAATATTTTCTGTTCACACTTGGTCTAAATCTTTGCTATAATCAGCAAATGGAAAACATATACCGAGTAACTCCAAATATTAACAACCTTTAATGTTAACAAGGTTCTTCCCTTAATTTCACTGCACTATTTTAATCTTGACAACTTTGAAATGACCAACAGGGATAAATTGTTGATAATTATATTAACGTGATAATTTGTCTGCTACAGTTCATAACTAATATACTGCCTCTAGTTAAATACTCATTTATGATGCTGTCTTCTGTATTCCCAATGTGCTTGCTATTTTTCCTCCCCTCAGGCCTCACCTTAATTGATCCAACTTGGTAAGTAATAAAGGAGAGCAAAACTGATTCCCCAGAAATCTTTTAAGCTTCATTCTTATGTTAGCATTCCAAATCTAAAGCTTCTTTCTTTCACCTTAATTTAATCACAATGTAAATCCCAACAAAAACTCCAATCAGTTTAATCTTCTGAAATATGGTGGATTTTTTGCATTAGAATCAAAACATTTAAATGATTGCTAGTCAATGCTTTAATGTGCAGAAATTATTTGAATAACATGCTGATGCTCATTTCCACTCAAAAAAACTCATCCTTGACTATTGTAGTAATATTTGTTTCAAATACAGAGTCAAAAGCATTGCTTTTAACCCTTATCTATATCTTCTAAAGATGGCGTGGGTTGAAACCTGGATGTCATAATAAAGAGAATAGTGCACGGTTGGAGATTTCACAATTCAACCATATTCCTAACACACCAATTCATTCAATATCTATTAAATCCTTTGCATTCCATTAAAGTATTGAATGAGCAAGCGAGGGAGGGTGTAACTTTATAAGAGCAATTCAATCACAATGTAAAATGCATTGCAGTTACATTTACAAAATTTGTAAAAGCTATGTAATCATTTGTGATAGAAAACAGTATACTGAAAGAAAGAGCCTGTTCTGGAGAAGGACTTGTGGTTTCAGCAGTTTTATATTTACCCTCTTCAGCCAGTTGAGTGGCTGCAGCCAATGCCTCGCGCATTGTCACCCCAGCGGCAATGATAGTGAGCACATCCTTATCAGTCTTCCGCAGAACCTGCCAAAATGTACAACTTTCTTTAAACTGTCAGAACTACCTTTTATTAATGTCATTTAACCTTAAGCAGAATTAGAGTCTATTAAGATCACCATCTGTAGCCTCTACAGTGTAAACAAAGAACAGATTAGCAACTAGGATACACTGCGCTACCATTTTCAGAACATAAATCTTGAATCCAGCTAGCCTGTAATGACCAAAGTATTTTTTTAGTTTACTAATTTCTCAATATTTTTGTCAATGAGTTGAGATATTTCCATGAGACTTTAGAAATACTTTCTGAACCCTTATGGAATACTCATGTTTAACTGCATCTATCCTGTTAAACTTTACTTGCATACCATCTTTCTTACCCCACCACTCATGAGCTAATCAGAATACATATAGTTCTGCGATTAAGCGATAGTTCCATTCCTAAGAAACCTGATATTATAGGAAACTGCATTATAGAAACAATTGTGTCAATGAGAAAAGAGGGGGTTAGGGGCTAAGACTGAATAACAAAGTTATTCTCCCCTCCCCCCCAAACTGGATTTTCAAAAAAATGGTGCTTTTTTAACCCATCTTTTCATAAAGGTATTTTTAATAGCTATAAAAGTTTATTTTGGTACTGCAAGCTAAAAATACTAAAAGCTGTATGTTACATTGTTTAATAAAGTATCTTTGCACAAATATCAAGAGAAGCGATTGCTTGTCAATTTCCAATGGCCTAATGAAACTAGCAGCCTGTGTTCTTGTGAGACAATGGTGTCTGATTACTGTGAGGAGGTTACATGTTAAACAGCTTTTGTTTCAAAGACTGTTTTCCCCCCTCCAAGACAGCCTTCTTCTCTCCTTGTCAATTTCCAAAGTAACTTTTAAGCAGTTCTCTAGTTCCTGTTCAAAACTATAGAAACACACGTTATGGCACAACTACCTGTATTTGCATTTTTATCTGGTACTGTGGATAATTCTGCACTTGAGGTGACTACAAATGCAAGCCCATTTTGCATCAAGATTACTCCAGCAGGACTGGGACCAATTCTTAACTATTTAAACTAAAATAGATGAGTGTACAATATGAAAAATCTTGATGTGTTAGATATTGCTTATTGATGATCATACAAGTCCTTGAATTCTCCAAATTAATGGTACTGTGGATAACTTGGTTGGTACAGCACAGCATCAAACTTTAACAGGGTAGGAAACAGAATGCAACACAAAATGGGTATTGCAGGCCATAAGTGGTTATTTCCAACTGGACAATCAAATAAAATAAACCACCAAAAAAGTACAATCATCTCATGGAAAAAAAGATACTTCTAATCAAGCTTGCTTGCCTACAGCTGGAGTGGTATGTTCATTCAAACATTAGGATAAAATGAGAAGCTACTCCATGAATTTTCATGAATAATTTTTGCTATGCTGCTTACCTTAGCTTTTCCAACTTCAAATATTTCAGTATTTTTATAAATTATTGTAGTCTCTGGACGACTGGTTCGAATGAAGCAGATACCCTAGAAAGGAGAAACCAAGATTTCAGTTAAGAATTGAAATATTGCTATATCCACAGAAAATATTTCAAAAACCCTGCACTAGACATCACGAAGGAAAGACTGATGCATCTGATTCAAGATCAAGGTTCAGCTCCATCTGGGGATGGAGGACATATCTTAACTGACACTTCAGCACAGATTATATACTGTGTGCAAAACCACATCGTGAAGCACTTCGGGAGATCTTATAACCATGATCAAGTTCATATTTTCTTCTAAACAAGATCGAGTGCCATACTTGTAAATCAAAGTAGAGTCTTAATCAAAATAAACCCATCATGACTGTACAGGACCACAATCAAACCAAATTTTAACTTTACAAAGAAATTTATATTGCAACTCCAAATTATTTTCTGTTAACTTAGCTGCAAATCTGCTGTGCTGTGAAGTTAGCCTCTTAATGTATTGCTGCAAGGCAGAGCAAGAATTCAGTTCAACTCCTTCCAAATACACTGGTTGTGAAAAAAGAAAAAAAAAACTGCTGATGCTAGAGTCCTGAAGTAAAAACAGTAAATGCTAAAAATACATCAGGCAGCATCTGTGGAGAGAGAAAAAAAAATTAACATCTTCAGCTCATGAGCTGTGGAATGGTTTCAAGCAAAGCCTTGCCACTGTTGGAAATATAAAGTCCATAAAAGCAGAAAATGCTGGAAACATTCAGGAGGTTAGGCAGCATCTGTAGAAAGAGAATAAAAGTTAACGTTTCAGGTTGAAGACTCTTGATCAGAACTCAGGAAAGAGAGAAAAGAAGTTAGTTTTAAGTTACACAGAGGGTGACAGAGGAATGGAGAGGACAATGGGAATACCTGTGATTGGATTGGGTTTGTATTGCTATGGTGATTTGCTGTTGATGAAGCCATCTGGATGATAGATTAATAAGTTAGAGAGAGAGAAAGTAAACAAAAAGGACATGTAAAACCTGTACAATATAGGTCAGAGCTGTAGGAATTGCCAGCAGGTCAGCAGTGTTAGTGGAGAGAGAAAAACTGAGTTGTTATAACAGATGGATAAGCTACAGCAGAAGTGGCCAGAGAATGCAAGTTCCCTGAAATTGTTGAACTCAATATCCAACCCAGAAGGCTACAACATACCCAGATGGAAGATGAGGTTCTGTTCCTCAAGCATACATTAGGCCACATTGGAATGCTGCAGGAAGCCACAGAGAGATGGAAGTGGAATAGAGGATTAAAATGACAAGCAATTGAACAAAGATGCTCCACAGAATGGTCACCCAACCTGCATTTGGTACCTCCATTGTAGAGGAGACCATATTGTGAGCAATGAATGCAATATACTTGATTGAAGTGAATTGCTGCGTCACCCAAATGAGCTGTTTGAGACCCTGGATAATGTGAACAGATAAGGCAAAAGAACTGGTGTTGAATCCCCTGCTGTCTATGGGAAAGTACTGCAAAGAATGAGATTGGTACACATGAAAGATTGGACCAGGGAGTCACAGAATGCTGAAAAGGGGTTGGGCGGGGAAGGCACGTCTGACGGTGTAATCTTGTTGAAGGTGGCAGAAATTGAGAAGGATGATTTATTGAATGTGCGAGGCTAATGGAGTAGAAGGCAAGGACCAGGGGAACTCTAACCTTGCTCTGTCTTGGAGGAGAGGGGTTCAGAGCTGAGATGCAGGCTTTAAATGTGGCACAGTGGGAGGAAACAGAAACACACAGGAAAGAATATGTGCTAAAAGGGAGAATGTGCATTCAGCACACTCAGGATCATACTGGGTCCCCTTGAGCTATGAGGTAGCAGCACCAAACACCATGCTACTATGCTACCCTGGGATAATAGAATTTGTTTAGGAGGCTGGGTGAGAGAAAGTACAGTTGAAGTCGCTGTGGAAATCAGAGGACTTTCAGTGAACATCACTAAGCTCCCTGTAGACAGGGACCAAGTGACCTAGAAAGGAAAGGGAAGAGATGGACCATGTGAAGGAGGAGCAAAGTGGATACTTACAGTAAAAGTAATGAACTTTGAGTTCTGTATGAGTGACAGAAGCAGCACCAATACAGTCATCAATGTAGCAGAAAAAGAGTTGAGGCAAGGAGCCCAAGTAGGACTGAAACTAGGGATGTTCCATGTATCCTACAGGAAGATAGTTAGAGCTTGGGAGAACATTGGGCGGAGTTGAAGAAGTCATTCAGTGTGAGAACATTCAACCAGGCATATCTTGATCGGAAGAAATGCAGGTGAATTGTTGCTTCATCTGAAAGGACTACTTGGGTTACTAGCTGGTGAATGTGATGACGTTAAAAAAAAGCAATTGTTACAAGGGGAGTGATTAGTGGAGATAAAAGAGCTGATCAGGGAATGGTCCCTTTGGAATTCACTTTCAGAATTTCAGCACCTACAGTTTTTTTTGATTTTCAAAAAAAATGTCATCCCCAAGTTGATACTGTTGTCAATTCTCAGGATGACCAGGATGGGAGCAGATGGTGATAAAGGCGTGTGGGGAGAACTGGTCTTAAAAAATGTTAAGAATTGCTCTGCTGTTAGGAGCTATGCGGTTGTAAAAAGGTGCTGAATTAAGCTTTGCAGCCTATACCTTGGTGTTAGCAGCTAGTTCCACTGCCCGTTCAGTTGAGACAGCATCGCTTGGATAGAAGACTGTTGAGGAGGGAATGGCACGAAACAGAGCCAAATCTTCCAGACCCATTTGTGAAGGCCCATCCTCACCTAAAAAGAATTAGCAGCGTTAGAAAATATTCCACTACCCTCCGAGGGAAATGTACGTTTGGATTCTAAGGTAAGACAAAGATGAATGAACTATCATCTGATGCTTCTCTATACTCATAGGTAAAAGTATGACCACTTACACAAGGTATTGAAAGACTTATGCAAGCCTGTATCCAGAACAGGAAGAATGATGCAAAGAACAATAAAGGAAAGCTTCCAGATGAATTGGGAATTATTTTAGAAATATTTAGATTAAACTCACCAATTGAGACACCACAGTGGGATCCAACAAGATTAATATTACTCTCAGAAATTGCTGCCATACGAATCTGATCAAATGCTCGGCAGAAGAAAGTTGCAAAAGTGCTGGCAAACACAACGGTCCTGTTCCGTGCACAACAGCCCACACCGACACTCACCTGCAAAGAAATGTACGGGGTTGATAGTCAGTACTTAGACAACTGCAGTTGTAAAAATAAAAATTCTTTTTGCTTTCATTTTCTTGCATTTTCTACCCTCTATAGACTGTCAAATAAGGCAAAAAATGTAAGTGACCCAAAAAAATTGCACCTCTGAATTATTTAATCAAAGATCATTAAGGATGCCATTTTATCTTATAGAGAATGTTTATACTATAAACA
The DNA here is from genome assembly GCF_009764475.1 of Pristis pectinata. Classification (NCBI taxonomy): domain Eukaryota; kingdom Metazoa; phylum Chordata; class Chondrichthyes; order Rhinopristiformes; family Pristidae; genus Pristis; species Pristis pectinata. The sequence goes on from NC_067410.1 coordinate 22,964,276, forward strand.
ATGACAACAGCGAATTCCTGCTACCAGTCTAAATACTCCAGCAACAAAAAAATTCGCAAATAGCTAAGAGTATACTGGTGGTAACCCAGGAGCAAATAGGCTTGACTGGTACAGTAACAGTGAGATGAAAATATTAAACTATCCCGGCAACACATTAAAAGTCAGTCTCAATTTTATCATTAGGCACAATTTATCCTAACTTCCGCTTTTATTTTCATGCACAAATACTACAAGTTACCATGTTCTGCTCTGCAATGAAACATTCAACGAAACGTGTAGGATGTTCTTTCTTGAACAACTCCGAAAAAGTGGAGTTCTTTGTATCACCATCTAAAGCAATCACATGCTTATTGCCATGACCCAACTTTGCCAGTGCAGTTCCATATGCTTTCCGTGTAGCTACCTGAAAAAAATTCCAAATAAATAGCTCATTAAAAATAATCTAAATAACACACAGACTATGCCTAATTGGTGATGAAATTGTGGAACTCCTTGCCACTTACAGCAGTGGAGGCCAGATCAGTGGGGGCGTTCAAGGAGGAGATAGATAGATATCTAAATAGTCAGGATATCAAGGGATATGGGGATAAGGCTGGTAATTGGGATTAGAATAGTTTTTTTCTTCTTCCCCCATTCCCCATTTCTCATTTCTATTTCCCTTTCCTTGGAGCAGACTCGATGGGCCAAATGGCCTGCTTCTGCTCCCTTGTCTTGTGATCTTGTGAATAGATGTTTCTTGTTGGTTTGAGCAGCTGGGACAAGGATGTTAGAGAAAAGTTCGTTTTATCCTAAAACTATCATCTACTTTCCTACCCAGAGTCAGGCTTCACCCCTGTGCATCTTGTACAGCATTTTCTCAACTGTAGGAACATCAATCAAAAACAGGAATAACAAGAAAGCACATTAATAGTTTTAAGTACAATTGTACTTGAGCAACACAAAAGAAACCCAAAGGCCAAGCAATTTAGGGCCATGCTCATAAAAAAAATCAAGGTTAACAATATTGTGCAAACAGATGTTAAATATACCAGCAATAGAGGTGCAGCTTGGCACAAATTTTTCTCTGTCACTAAATAGTTGGAGCCAGCCTTCGCATTCAACAAATCATCTTTTGCAGTTTCTGCTTCAACAAGATTCCATGACCAAACACATCTTCCCTTTCCCTCCACTTTTAGCACTCAGGAAGGACCATCCTGCAACCCACCTGTCCCCACTCCACTGGTGATTCCCTACTCTGTTTCTCCATCTTCACCAACCACTCCCACTTCTCAAGGCACTTTCCCATGCAACCACATGAGATGCAACACCAGTTTTTTTTAATATCTTCCCTTCCAACAATTTAGGGACCCAGTCTTTCCAAGTGAAGAAGTGATTCACTTGCATTTCTTCCTGTCTAGTGTACTACATTCTGTATTTGGATGTGATCTCCTCTACACTCGATAAACCAAGTGCAGATTGGATGACTACTTTGTGCAGCACCTGCATTCTGTCCACAGGAGCAACCCAAAGCCTCCAGTTGTCTGTCACTTTATTTATTCATCCAACTCATACTCTGTCATTCAGTTTGTGGACTCCTGCATTGTTATAACAATACAGAGAGCTAGCTAGAGGAATAATACCTCATCTCCCATCTGGGCATGCTGCAGCCTTCAGGATTCACTTTTAAATTCAACAATTTCTGGTAACTCTCTTTCTGTTTGCATCAGAACAGGTGAGGTCTGCTGTAGGTCATCCATCTGTAATATTGGTTCAGTTTGTCCTCTCTTCCCTAGCACAGCATGAACTGCTGAGTACTTACCATGTGTCTGCATTTCACAACCTTTATATGTCCCTTTGTGTTGTTTTTCTCCCTCCCTCTCTCTCTAATTGCCCTTAAAATCTAGAAAGTAGATTGCTTCATCCATACTTTCTCAACAACATAAAACTAACTTGTTTTCTCTCTTGCCCAGTTCTGACGAAAGGTCTTAGACCTAAAAGGTTAACTCTGTTTCTCTTTTCACAGTAGCTGCCCGACATACTGACTATTTTCAGCATTTCCAGTTTTTACATCAGATTTAACTTCTGCAGTTTATTGATTTTTATTCAGCATTCTAATTGCAATTTACAGCAAATTCATTCCAAATGATCTTAAATCTCAGGATATTAGACTCTAATCCAGTTTTGGAATCTGGACCAGAACAAATACATGAACAGTCAAGCAACTGGGAAGCAATTTAAAGAGACAGGTACAGATGGTCAAATATAATTTCAGTTCTATAACTATTCCTAAATTGGCAATTTATTAAAGTGGCTATTGTGACATTCTTGGATAGAATATAACAATCTAAACATCTTTAGAAAAAGATACGCAAAGAAATCCAAATAATCTTGACATCAGCTTGATATTAAAGATATTTAACTAGTGACTACTGATAGCATTGTAACAAGCCGGATGGCAGGAGTTAATATGAGAATGATAAAACTGTGTTGATCAACTACTTTGTTTAGTAACTGAAATGTTCATTTCCTCAAACTGTTTCATTCCTCCTTTAACCTAATTGTTCCAATTACATTAATTTTGAAATTAATATCTTTATTTAATCAACCAACAATAATATAAATCAGGCAGCAAAAATCAATGGATATATATTATGGAGTGTCCTGTTCAGTAAACTTGTTCATTCTTCTACATGGAGAAAGAAATACCACAGAGTTGCTGGAAATGCAAGTTGATAAAGAGTTTGTGGACTCTCCTTGGACCAGTGAATAACATGACAAACATTATATAGAGGGCACATAGGAGGTACTTCAGAATTAACAGATTCAATGTTAAATGAGTTGTTTCCCTCAATTTCCCTTTTCAAAATTCAATTCTCATTCCCAATTGACATTGAGGATGTGGTGAAGAGTCATCTTCTTAAACACTACCTTATGACTTCCCCCAAGTCTTGGAAATGACTCTCAAGTATTCACCCATACCTTTTTGTTAGTTACTACTAAATCTGTTTCGATAGTAACATTACAGAAAAAAAAAGCTGGTTTGGGTTGCGTCTCCTCCATCCCAACCCCACCAACTATGATCTGATGCTTAAGCTGCCACCCACTCCACTCTCCAAAAGCCTAGAGTGCATCGGTAATTGCCTTCTAATTTCGAGAACACATTGACTAGAGTTCCTGACCAGGATCAGTGATATCAGTGGGATTGTTTACCTTCTCCTGATGTTTGTATTTGGGTGGAGAGTTCAGTTTAATATTTTCAATAGATACAGTTGGTGCATCCTCTACTGGCTGCCCCGGAGTAAGCTTCTTGCTGTTCATGATGCCAGATTTGATTGAGTTAATAATTCCTTCCACTTTATCTTTTGGAATGGGTTTGCCATGCCAATTTTCTTGATCTTCAACACCTGAAAATATTTCAAACTTAGAAGGCAACACACAACATACTTCCACAAAGTCCAACAGGCTTAGGAGCTTAAAACCCACAGATCAGCAATCTTGCTAGAACTGCTATGATGCAGCATGGAGAATTTCTCACTCCATCCTCAGTTTTTAGTAAACACAGAATACAAAATTAGCACACAAGATTGTTTGCAACTGAGTTAACAGATTCAGTTAAACAGCCAAGTAAAAAGAAAATCAGTGAAGAATTCTCAATTATTTCTGTTTTTTTTTCCTATTGTGATTTCCAGGATCCTTTGTGGCTATCAGTAATATAACTACATTGGGTTTCTCCATAGGAATTGCTCTTCATTTGGACTTCCAGAAGAAATATAAAGACAAGAAAGATTCAAGGCCAGTCAGGCTACACCAGAGCTATGGTACATTCCAGCCATAAAAATTCTACTCCAGACATGAAGCACAAATATGCAACTTAGACTTTCAGAGAATTAGCAAATGCAGCAGCACCATAATGTAGAAATGACACAATCTAATAAACTTGTAGCCAAACACTGCTAGCAGCTGACCTGATCATAGCTGTCCCTTAGCTTTTATATTTCAGGATTTCAGATTGCTTCCAAGAACCTGACTAACAATTAGCCGTTCTTAGACATGAATTACGTAAAGTTCACAGCAAACTCATTTGGCCCAATTTGCCTTTGCTAGTGTTTATGCTCTGTTCATCCTTCTCCCACTTTTTCATCTAATTGTATCAATTAATCTGTTCATCAGTGCACCCACAAAGTCGTATCCAACTTCCCGTTGAAAGTAATTATGCTATTTACCTCAATTACTCCCTGTGGTTTACTAGTGACTTGTATTTATAACCCATTACACTGGATTTCCTATGTGCAAACATCTCCAAAATTACGATGGGATAAAATAGATGGAAAAAAAATGAGATGATGTAGATGGAAAGACATCTATTGGGTTACCCTTCAGCTTTTGCTTTTCAATTTCCCCATCCCTGTGGAAATATCTAGATTAACAAAAAACATTGCATGAATGAGCTTCACACAATGGGAATTTGAATCTGAACTTGTGTTACTATTAGTACTCCTACACAGTGTCACTGACCTGCTCTCTTTGCATAACAGTTTTGATTTCCATGTACTCAAATATAGACCTCTGTGCTCACCAAGACAAAAATAAAATAGAATTTCAATTAAAAAAAAGTTAAGATACCTTCGATGCCTTTTCCTTTAATAGTCTTAGCAATAATAACAGTTGGTTTGTTGTTGACCATGCTAGCCTGCCAAAAAGCTTTGCAGAGTTCCTCAACACTGTGTCCATCCACCACTTCAGTATGCCAGCTGAATAGAAAAGTTTAAAACTTATCATTAAATCATAATAACCAACACAAATACCAATTCAAGCAGCTAATATGAGGACACAGTAATTTAGTTGGTTTCAAAAGAATTATTCATTGTATTTGTACAAATTAGTTTGCAAGAAAGTTATTTGGTCAATTAAAGCAATGGGCTGACACTCACTGAGCTGGTGCCAAAGACACGAGAATCACTGCCTGTAGCCTGCCCATGCCCTCACTTTACTGATCCAGTTGCAGAGGATTAAATGCTGCCCTTGGCATCCAGGACTCCAGCAGCAAGGTCTGAAGAGCGACAAGGCATTCAGAATCCTCACCCCCAACTTTGCTGGCGATAAAAATTGTTAATGATTTCTTTTTGAAGATTTAAAAAAAATGTCTGACAGTCAGAGACATTTAAAATTATTGAAACTTAACTAAATTTAAACTTAAAATTTTGTTAAATGAAATATTTTAAAATTACCTATCATGTAATATACAAATAGTTAAAAACATTAATAGTAGCAATTTAAAGCAATTTTCCTTTCCATCTGCCTCCTAAATCTTGGCCCTATAATTCCTATTAAAATGAACAGGATGTTGTGCTAAAATGCAATTCCACAGTGGAACTTACTACCACTACTGAAGGTCAGCAGTTCCATTTCAATAACCAGCAATAATCAGCAAGTTCTGGCCCAACATGTAACTGACTACTTGCTACAGGTTACTTTAATTGTTACAAGATATAAATATGAAAAGGCAAGTCATTTTCAGCTTCTATACCAAATTCTACTTTTCATTCTGATACAATGGTATCCCCTCCTGCCTTTGTTCAATATATGCTGCTCCAGCATCAATCTGACCCCAAGTGCAGCCTCTGATCTCATATTCTGTCAGGACAACGTCATCTTCCTTCTTCATAAAATGGCCTTGCTTTTACTTCTACTTCAGCCCATCTGCTGCTAGAATCCTCATCTTTACCCCCACGCACTTTGCCTCAGGCATATGCTATGCAATACCCTACCAAAAAAACCTCTCTGCTTCATCGGTACCACATCCTCTTAATTATTTTCTCCCTGTAAATCCACTTTGACCAGCTTTTCGTTACATCTGCCAATTTTTTTTGGGTTTGCCATTTTTAAACAGTTTTGCATTCACAGAGAATTTTTAGAAATGTTTCATGTTACATTTTACAGCCACTAAATAAATGGAAACTGTAATAGGTGCAAATTAAAACTTTAGTAACACTGTAAATAAGAACACTCTGCTGATTTGATCTTACAAATTCTGCTCAGTTTGACAATTTTGGAATTAGATGATTCAAGCAGTGAAGCACAGAAAATTAAAACAAAGAAATTTAAAGCTCACTGTGTTCACCCCAGTCAGAAAAGTTATTAAGATTAATCCTGATTCTCAGCAAATAGTCAGTATCATTGTAGGTTACAGCCCTTGAAGAGCTCATCCAGGTACTTCTTAAAATGTGACGAATGTCTGTCTCTATTGTTCTTTCAGGATCACTACCTCCATTACTCCCCCAGTGATGATCAAACTGATCTACCAATCTTAAATATAAGCTTCCAGTTGTTGGTCTCTTCTCAAGGGAAATCTGTTGTATTTATTCTATACAAACTCTTGTTTATATAATTTTCATACATTTATGCACTACTAAATCTCCATTTAGTCTCCTTTGTTTCAAAGAAAACAATCTCAAGTAGCTAGTTGTTCCTCTTAACCATAATTCTCAAATATCCTCTGGCAACATCCTCATAAAACTCTTCCTGTAAATGTGGTGCTCAGGAATGTGTGCAATGCTTTAATTATGATTTGGATTTAGCAGTCCTAGAATGACCTGTATTCCACGCACCCCCCAAAAGGGACACGAACCTTTTAAACACTTATCAGGTATATGTGAAATGGCACTCAAAATTCATTCTGTCCCTCAACTCTGCTCAATGTTCTACCATTTATCATATATTCCCTCATCTGGTTGGCTGCCCACAATGGATTCCTTTACACTCCTCCAAACTGGATCCTATCTTGTCATTTTTCTGCATATTGAACCAGTATGATGACAACTTCTCATAGGCTAGAAGTCTCCTCTCTAGTCTTCCTCTCTTCAATGAGATGGCTAATCTTTATGTTGTCTGCAAAGTTCTTAATCTTATCCTCTATATTTAAGCCTAAATAATTGATATAGATCAAGAAAAACCAAGGACCCATTGACACTTGGTAGGTAGAATAATTAATTTTATTTTTATGAGAAAACAAAATTTAGATAGCATCTTTCAGAACTTCAAGATGCTCCCATGTGACTTACAGCCTTGATGTGATCACTTGTGATGTTTGGAGCCCTGCAGCTCAAACTGCACACAGCAATGTCCAGAACTAGCAAATATCTTAGCAACCAGTGATTCATCTACCTTAAATATTAGTTGAGGTATAAACATTGATAAACATTGACAGTACACCCATGCTTTTTGTCAAATAGTGCTGTTTAATCTTTCTTGTTCACGAAGCAGTGTAAGGGACCTTATTTTAACATCTTGAATAAAAAAAAGTACCTTCAAAAGGCACATCTTCCCCCAGTCTAATGAAGAAATAAGCTCATGGTTCTCTTTTTGCATTTAAGGGAATGTTGCTGACACAATCAGTATTTATTGATATTTATTTATTTATTGATCCTGTTCAAGTACTGATATTTAAAAGGCAAAAGATCATTATGTCTGCCCTCTTTTAGCAGCCAACACTTGAAGTTCCACATCTGAAGTTCAAAATTGAAAACTTACCCAAAAGATTCACAACGTTTGCGATAGATTTCAACTTTATGCTGCAGTGGAGCTGGTTCACTTTGACCCAAGCGGTTCACATCCAAAATAGCCATTAAGTTGTCAAGTTTGTAGTAAGAAGCAAATGCCATGGCCTCCCAGACAGAACCTTCAGATGATTCTCCATCTCCCAATAAGCAATATACACGGTAACTATAAGCAGAGAAAAAAGAAACATCTATAAAGTTCCCAGGTTATTCATCTCTGACATCAACATTTGTTTGAAAAATAGAGGTAATTTTATGAAGAGCCAATAAAGGCAGTAAAATTACTGTTTTCTGAACACTCACCTAAAAACTTTAATCCAAAATTAATTTAATTAGGGAACCTTGATAACAGAGTCAAAGGGTGCCTAGATATCAAGACCACTTGGCATATTAAGACCAGGCAGATGGACTGGTAATTGACTGGATTGATGCCATTCTTTATTTGTGTGCATATTTGGGCATTTTTTCATATTGTTAGTTGGATGCCTAGTACTGTAGCCACAATATTCAAAATTAAAGTTTGATTAAAATACTGAAGTTGGATACAGGTAAGCAAATATGCAACCAAAATAACATACAACCATAATTCTAAATGAACAAACTGTTCTGAAACAAGACTCTGATCCTAATTATTAATGCATGCGCAGCCTGCGTAGTTTGAGAATGCTTGTACATTTTTTTTAAAAAATGAGGTAAAGTAATTATTTACAACCCACAACAAACAGTATCTTTGGAACATAATCTTTAAAAAACATTTAACTGATGAATTATGTTTATTGAATATATGCTACAGTAGTGTTATTTGAATGTAATAATTAGCTATTTATCAGAATCAATGGTGATGCTTAGATAACTGATTCCTTTAAATACATGCAAACACCTGTCAAAAAATAATTTACCATCAGAAATGCTGCCTAGTACTTAAAAGGACATCTTTTAAAGAAGAAAGATGATGTCATGCAAAGTGAAAAGCATATGAAAATCAAAAACAAAAACAGATGCTGGGTCTGAAATAAAGAGAGAAAATGCTGGAAATACTCATCAGGCAGCATATGTGGAAAGAGAGGCAGAGTCAATGTTTCAGGTCAGAGACCCTTTGTTCAGAACTAGGCAGGAGTTAAAAAGATTTTCTTTTAAAATCTCTCTCAGTTCTGACAAAAGGTCCTTGACATGAATGTTGACCATTTCTCTTTGCACAGATGCTGTCTGACCTACTGAGTGTTTGCTGTTTTATGCCAGTGAAAAGCATATCTGCAGTACACATGAAAATAATGGAAGTCACTATGACTAAGCAGCCTTTCTTTAAGGAAGGGCAGATAGTCATGCACAGCAGTTTACAGTATTTGTTGCTAGTTTCAGTTCCCACCCATTATCCATGCCTGGACAATTTCCAGGAATAAAACAAATGGTTCAGGATTTATCTGATTTGGTAACAAATTAAAAAAGAGAACTGTTCATGGTTTTATGTGAAAATATAAGCTTTTAAAATCAACTAGAAGCAAGCTTCTTTGCACATAGTTTGAAGTAAACCCTGAGCAACCAAACTTGGTATCCCCTAACTGTCCTTGAAGTTTTCAGCAATTTCAATCACCAGCCTAATCACATTAAGCCATACCCTATCAACTAAAATCTTCCATTTCATTAACTGCTTTGCAGCTTACTACAATTTCCTGCAGAGGTTAACCTGTCATTATCACCATTTTATAAAGTGGCACCATAGTATGGTCTACATTAATATTTACTAAAGCTCAAATGGTTGCTCGGCCTACACTTGCTTTATTATGGCCACTGAACTGGACCTGCATTTGAGGAGGGCAAAAAAAGGCAGGAAAAGGAGCTACTGAATTAAGTGGTGTTAGTTTTCCAGTTTAATAGATAATTTGCTCTACATTAAAACAGAACAAAAACTTCAATAATCAAGAATGTTACAAACATGGTAGAAGTGAATGTTTCATTGCAAACTTTCAAGCATGAATCGAGCCAGGCAGATATATCCTGGAATATATTTATGCATCTCTGTTCTGAAGTGCAATTATGGAAGAAATTTTTGAGAAAGGATCACTTTGACTAATTAACAGAGAAGCCATTCCATGATAATCTTTGGGCAGAGTAATGTTTCACATCCACGAAACTGGAATATTATTTTTTAATTAATGTACTTGCAGAGAAATGAAGTCTCATAACAAATTCACAAGTTTGCATTCATGGACATCGAGCTTACAAGACAGTCAAAGGCCCTTAGTCAAAGTTTTGGAAGTATAAAGTAATCATTAAGGTAATGATTTCAGATATACAACTGATGTTCAAAAGAGGGGAGAGGCATAATTATTGAAACAATTTTCTTGGGTTATAATTTCTATAGTAACCTTTTTCACAATCCGTCTTAATATTGGAAAATATTTAAGAAAAACCATGATGATACCAGGGTTTGAACATTTAAATCATGCACAGGTTGCATGAATATCATTTATATTCAAGGTTCAGGTATGAATGAAGGATTTAAAAAGGAAGATTTTTGATCAGGTTAATATGGAGAAACTTTTTTTTTGATGGGGAAACTAAATGGAGCTCAGCTATTTAGATGCAAGATCATAAAGCTCAGTGGAAATTTGGAACTCTCTTTGCAAAAAACATACTGAATCAAAAGAAAATTTCAAGCCAAATACTAATTTCTAGTTAATCAACTGATAGAAATCAAAGTTGATGACAGGATCAGCCATAATCTGGTTGAATGGCTGAATAAGCAAGAGACTGAATGTCATGATCTTCTGCTGCAAATTTTGAAAAATAAAAGATCAATGTGTGCAACAGGTTATGATAAAAAGAGCAAAAAATGTATGCATGGTTGAAGATTTTAAATTACCATATGGATAGCTTTTAGGAGAACTTAATGATATAAAAATGATCACCTGGCTTTATCAAAATATTTCCCAGTATAAGCCATTCCAGCAGCAGCTCCCAGACCTTGTCCTAAGGATCCAGTAGCAACATCCACAAAAGCTAGTTTCTGAAAAGAGACAAGATACAAAAGACTACATGGGAACATATTACAGAAAGCAATGCCCTGGAAAGAATAGACAAGTGGATACAGAAGTTTATATTCCCCCAAAGAAATTTGCAGCTTCTTTCACTTTTCTTTGGAATTCTTATTTTTTTTTTTAAAAACGGCCAAAGTGAATAAGATCAGGCCCTTAATAATGACAGCTGTTGCAGACTCTAGTGAAATTAAAAGACATGATCCGTTTCCATTCCCCAAAATAAAGTGCACTTTGTTTTCTATCAAATGTTCCAAAAGTACATGAAAATAACATTTCCTTAATACTCACTGGAACAGGGTGTCCTTCAAGAATGGAACCCATTTTCCTCAATGTTGATAACTGATCCAGATTCAGGTAACCAAGTTCCGCCCAGACAGCGTACAATATTGGAGCTGCATGACCCTAGAATAAAAGTGTTTCAAAATACATTTCTCAAAGCTGAATGCTGTATTTTTATAGAAACTCTACCATCACAAAGATAAATAAAATTACACTTAAGTCATCAAAGCAATAATGCTGATTATCAGAAAGTACACAAAACACACAAGCACAAGAATTAAGGCTTGGTCCATCTGCAGTGTGCATCAGCCTTAGCTCTAAATCTAAAGGGCCAGGCAACCTCCACTATTTTCAAGCAATCTGTTAAGTGGGAGCTAGGCTGCCGAGTCTTACATTAGTGGTAGGGAAATCATTGGAGAAAATTCTAAAGGACGGGACTTGATGTACATTTGGAAAGGCAGGACTGATTAGGGATAGTCAGCATAACTTTGCAAGAGGGAAATCCTGTCTCACTAATTTTGTTCAAGTATTCTGAGGTAGCAAAGAAGATACATGAAGGCAGGCCAGTAGACATTGTCTATATGGACTTTAGTAAGGTATTTGATAAGGACCCACATGGTAAACTGGTCCAGAAGTTTAAGGTATATAGGATCCAGGGAGCTGGCTAGTTGGACCCAAAATTGGCTTGGTGATAGGAGGCAGAAGGCAGTGGTAGAAGAATGTTTTTCTGATTGGAAGTCTGTAACTAATGGTGTACCACAGGGATTGGTGCTGGGACCTGTCATTTTTGATGTATACCAACAACGTGAATGTGAATGCAGGAGGTATGATTAGTAACTTCGCAGATGACACAAAAATTAGTGATGCTGTGGATAGTGAGGAAGGTTGTATAAGGCTACAACAGGATATAGATAAGTTGGAAAGTTGGGTAGAGTATTCAGATGGAATTTAATCCCAACAAGTGTGAACTGATGCATTTTGGGAAATCAAATAGGGGTAGGACCTATATAGTAATTGGTGGGGCATTAAGGAATGTTCATAAACAGAGAGACCTAGGGATTCCAAGTCCATAGTTTCCTGAAAGCAGCAAAAGAGGCCAATAGGGTGGGGAAAAAGGCATATAGCATGCTTGCTTTAATAGGTCACAGCACAGAATACAAGAGTTAGGGCATTATGTTGCAGCGTTACAAATCACTGAATCGGCCACACCTGGAGAGATTGGATAGGCTGGGCTTGTTTCTCTTGGAGTCAATGAGGCAGAGTGGTAACATGATAGAAGTATATAAGATTAGGCGAGGCATAAATAGGATATATACTCAGAATTTTACCAGGGTAGGGGTATCAAAGACAAGAGGGCCAAGTTTTTTTTTAAATACATACATACAGAGAGTGGTTGAACTTACTGCCAGTGGAGGTGGTGGAAGAAACATTTAGACAGACACTTAAATAGGTAAGGCGTAGAAGGATATGGTCCTAAAGTGGGTAAATGGGATTAGCGTAGATGGGCAAAAAAGGTCAGCATGGACATGGTGTGCCAAAGGGTCTGTTTCGGTGCTGTACGAGTCTGGCAGGGAAAACGTATGCTGGATGGTTCGGAATAGTATTTTGACTCTGTTCAATGAGATGTGCCTTATTGCTGAAAATTGAAAAGTTATCTTAGACTGGCCATTTGCTTTGGGACAAATAATTTGTTTCGTGACTGATGGCTATTAGGAGATTGGTAACATCAGCCTCAATACTGGCAGTGTGCATTCTGACAGCCTAGAGCCAAACCAACTGGAGTTAATTGGAGATCACTGGTATCCCACTTCCAGTATGTGTGGCATTGATGGTAGAGACAAAAAGTACACGCATTTTATGATGTAACATAATGCAATAACAGAGGGAGAACCAGGCAGATTATTGCATTTATTTGCCTTGGCTTCTTGCAAAAGGTGCGTAAACATTTTAAACCATGAAAGACGAGGGGAGAGCAGGACCACTCCAGCAAAATGCTAGTAAAGGGCGAGCACAGTGTGGAGTAGGTCACGTTACTGCCTCACAGCTCCAGTGACCCAGATTTGCTCCTGACCTCTGCTGCCATTTGTGCAAGTTTATACATTATTCTGTGAATGTAGGGGTTCCCCCAGGCACTCTTGCTTTCCTGCCACATTCCAAAGACATGCTGGTGGTAGGTTAATTGGTTACTGCAAATTAACCCCAGTGTAGGTGGGTGGTAGGAAAACCAGAGTGGTTGATGGACATGCAAGAGAGAATCAGTTATAGGGACATAAGTGGTGGAACAGAATTGATAGGAATGCTCAGAGTCAACATGACTTGATGGGCCTAATAGCTTCCTTCCATTCTGTAAGGAAATAAATAAGAAAAATGGTTAGCTGAATTCCCGCTTTCTACAGTGTCAACATCCCCTTCCTCTGAGGTGAACGTTATGGCTGGTAAATGAAAAAAAAATTACAAGACTTTACAATTAACAGAAATTTACAGTTGACAACGATGCTATAGATTTTTAACATGCAACAACTTTGGTCTGATCAATACTGAATGTACATCACTTGAAAAAATCCAAATGGCTAAGTGGCTATGAAGTACAAATTTAATTGTTTCTGTATTCAATTTCATCTTTCAAACTTGTTAAAAAATTATAGCTTTATCAATGAACAATACTGATTATTTTCATCTGTTCAGGCAAGATTTTGGGGGCACTGGCCGAACACGTGAGTCCTTCAGCCAAAGAAGCAGTTAAAGTAGGTAGCACAGACGTTCTTATCTCCAACCCAACTTCAAATAATTTTGTGTATAGTGTATTCCCAATACGATTTTAAGTGAAATGTTTCTGTAATTGATTAGTTCTGAAAATCAGCACAAAGTGTGCAATCAAAATGCACTCATAATGACTTGAACCATATTGTGTGTGCATTTTGTGAAGTTATTACATACAGGCCTTAATCAAAATGCTATTGCATATTTTTTCAACATTAGAATGTAGTATTATTGTACTCTATTCCGCCCTTGTTTGTTTGTATGATTATCTGCTAAAAGTTTAACCTCACAATTCATGGCAAATATTACAAGACTTTGTGTGAACGAGTTTTCTTGCTCATAGCATCAACCTTTACCTTTGAGAGTATAAAGCGATCGTTGTTGGGATTCCTAGGGTCTTGTACTTTGTATTTCATGGTGTGGAAGAACAGGACAGACATGATTTCAGATGCACTGCAGCATGATGTAGGGTGGCTGAAAATCAAATAAACAGCAAGCTAACTCTAAGATTGCAAATCTGGCATTGATAATCTGTTCAATTTTGCAGCATTTCCTTTCAGAGTAGGCAATTACTTTAGATCTGATTAATCTCACTTTGCTGTTCCACAAAATATAGCAGTTATTTCATTTGTGTTTACTGCAGTTTAAGAACTGCATTGCTGAAATAAGGTAGTATTTGAAAACGAAAATTGTAATTCAAGACTTTTGTGCTCAGTTATGCATAATTTTGGCAACAATCGATAGTCTGGGAATATATAGAATAAAAATGAGTTTATCTTTCTGTTTAGTTATCTCAGTATGAAATAAAAGTACATCCTTTTCCAAACAGCAGGCCATTGTTTCAAAGCATAATAAATGATCGTATCCTTCATACCCTATTAAGATCGTTATTTTAAATGTTACTACTCCAACGAATAAGTTATTATATAGTGTTCTTCATTTATAAAGTCAGAAGCTTTTACTGCAAAGGAATAAATGTTTTAATAATATTGAGAAATTGTCAATAGACAATGCAAACATTTGAATTGATATATGGTACAGGATAAATCAAGTCATTAATCGGTTTATTACTTCAACCTCCATATTGAATACAAATCATTAAAATATATTGGCCATCAAAAGCTTAATATTTATTGCCAGTTTTTACTTGCTGGTATCTTAAAAGGAAATGCTGACTAACCATGTCATCTTCAACTAATGAAAACAAAATTAATTTGTTAAATACATAATAAAAAACTTGCACATTTTTTCACCAGATTAATAAATTGGAATAGCACTGCATACCACTGTTGCTTTTAGTAAATATTCTCCATGCAGGTTAGAGCACAATTCATTTTGTTCACAACATCAGTTCCACCGGATAAAATCCCAATTGGAACTGGATTACTTTAGACACATCACATGTTAAATATTAATGCTTCACATGCTCCAATATTGAGCAAACCTTTCATGCTATACTTAACCAGTTTTCATCAAATTCTGTGTCTTGTTAAAGTGATCTAAACCTGTAACAATACACAGGTAATAAGAACAAAGTAAAACACTGTATTAGACATTAAAGCAGATGACCAATTATTTCCCTTGCAAGCTCCTTATTGGTTTATAGAGAGAAGTTCTGGTCGACATCGATTCTACACATGAAAGAGATACAGTACTCAGTTTGGTTAAGTTAATATATTTCCTATTTTATGAACAGTAAACCTGTCATTAAAACAGTAATGTTAGAAATATTCAGCAGGTCAGGCACTATCTATGGAGCAAGAAACAGTGTCAATGGTTCAGATTTATGGCTTATCGGAACTGAGAAAAGCTAGAAATCCAACCTGTATCCAACCAAAGGTGGAGGGAAGCAGGGGAATATATGTGAGAGAATGGAGACCTATGGAGATGATGATCAAAAGATGGTGGTGATTGCAGATGACTTGCCTAAAGGAGATACAAATAGGAGATGAATAACAGAAGAGAGAAAAAAAAAGTATTGGAACTTATTTGAGAGTGTATGCTTTTCAGGAATACCTGTTTCTTTTTGAAATAAGATAATCACAATATATGCTTCTATTTACCTTTAATAACTTTATTTTATTCCATCCTCATTCTGGTGCTCTATGTATCACATCTTGAATCAAGTTGCTGAGATTTTTCAATATTGAAGGAGGCAACAAACCAAAATGAAACCATACTTCCTCCAATGATTTGAGTTAGAAAGACATGAAAGTAAAACAAATGAAAATAGTGCAAGCTTGGTTTCTAATCTGTGCTGAGTTCATCGATTTCAATTAGGACAGTGAAATTGAACTGAAAACCTATAACAGGTACAGAATCCATGCTAGCCAAAACTGGACTTTAACCTAATGCCACTTCTCAGCTCTTTGGATCTGTAGTCCTTCAGGCCACAGCTCTTCACGGTAGTTTAAATGAGGGAGGATTTCTGCCTCCACCACCCTTTCAAGTACTAAATTCATTGTAGAAAAAAAATCTTCCCTCTAATCCTTTTGTCAGTTAACTTTAATCATGCTGCCAGGTCATTGTTCTGAGTGAGGTTCTTGCAACATTACAAAACGCTGGTTAGCCAGCACTTGGATTATTGTGTGCAGTTCTGGTCGCCACACTGTAGGAAGCATGTGATTGTGCTGGAGAGATTGCAGAGGAAGTTCACCATGATTGGACCATTTTAGGTATGGGGAGAGGTTGGATGGGAATGGGTTTGTTTTCTCTGGAGCAAAGGAGGCTGGGGGAGGGGGGGTAATCTGATAGAAGTGTACAAGATTAGGAGAGACAATAGATAGGGTAGATAGTTAAGATCTCTTTTCCATGGTAGGGGTATCAAAAACAAGAGGGCATAGGTTTAAGGTGAGAGGAAGGAATTTTAAAGGGGATGCGAGGGGCAAGTTTTTTCCCCCGCCTCTACCGAGAGAGTGGTTTATATCTGGAACATGCTGCCAGAGGAGATGGTGGAATCAGATACCATCACTATGTTTAAGAGGCATTTAGACAGATACTTAAATAGGCAAGGCAGAGAAGAACATGGTTGCAATGCAGGAAAATGGGATTAGTGCAAACGAGCAAAAAAAAAGTTGGCATTGACATGGTGGGCTGAAAGGCCCATATCGGTCTTGTAAAACTCTATGCCTATCAACACATCAGCCAGGATCCCTGCTTGTCATCAATATCTTAGAACCACCACTTGAAAAGTTGGACAAGAATGGCAGCTCATCTATGGTGCCTCAACCAATTTGCCAACTCAAACTCTGAGACCTAGGACTCAACACCTCCCTCTGTAACTGGATCCTTGACTTTCTAACAAACAGACCGCAATCAGTGAGGATAGGCAGCAATATCTCTGGCATGATTATTCTCAACACTGGCGCCCCACAAGGCTGTGTCCTCAGCCCTCTACTCTACTCCCAATACACTCATGACTGTGTGGCCAGATTCTGCTCTAACTCCATCTACAAGTTTGCAGATGATACCACCGTTGTAGGCCGTATCTCAAACAGCGATGAGGTGGAGTACAGCAAGGAGATAGAGAGCTTAGTGGAATGGTGTTATGACAATAACCTTTCCCTCAATATCAACAAAAGAGCTAGTCATTGACTTCGGGAAAGGGGACGGTGTACATGCACTTGTCTACATCAATGGTGCTGAGGTTGAGAGCTTCAAGTTCCTGGAAGTGAACATCACCAACAGCCTGCCCTGGTCAAATCATGTAGAAGCCACGGCCAAGAAAGCTCACCAGCACCTCTACTTCCTCAGGAGGCTAAAGAAATTTGGTTTGTCCCTTTTGACTCTCACCAACTTTTACCAATGCACCATACAAAGCATCCTATCTGGATGTATCACGGCTTGGTATGGCAACTGCTCTGCCCAGGACCGCAAGAAACTGCAGAGTTGTGGACACAGCCCAGCACATCATGGACACCAGCCTCCCCTCCTTGGACTCTGTCTTTACCTCTCGCTGTCTTGGTAAAGCAGCCAGCATAATCAAAGATCCCACCCACCTGGGACATTCTCTCTTCTCTCCTCTTCCATCGGGTAGAAGATGCAGGAGCCTGAAAGCACGTACCACCAGACTTAAGGACAGCTTCTACCCCACTGTGATAAGACTATTGAACAGTTCCCTCATACGATGAGATGGACTATGACCTCACGATTTACCTTGTTGTGACCTTGCACCTTATTGCACTTGCACCTTATTGCACTGCACTTTCTTTGTAGCTGTGACACTTTACTCTGTACTGTTATTGTTTTTACCTGTACTACATCAATGCACTCTGTACTGACTCAATGTAACTACACTGTGTAATGAATTGACCTGTACCATCAGTTTGTAAGACAAGCTTTTCACTGTACCTCGGTACAAGTGACAATAATAAACGAATACGTAGTGATACTGAGTCTGTCAGCATCCACGGGACTATATTTCATTAAGAAATAGAGTATTTATAAATGGCAAAGGGAGAGAAATAAATAGGCAACAAAAAATAGAAACTATACATTTCCTTGAAGTAAAATTTCATTTTACAGCAGTGTAAGCCATATTCATTTTAAGCCATATTCTTTTCCAAAACTAACAAGAATATTGACTATATTAATGAACTTAAGATACAAATTTGAAAACCATTACTTCCACTGATATTCTGTAACTTAGTGTAGTTCAAATGTTTTTAAATTTACTGTAATTTGGTCTTCCTGGGCTGGAAATTAAGTTCCAGGACCAGACTGAAACACTGCTTCCATCCAAACAGCTTAAGGGCTTCAGTCCCACCCTTAAGTCAAAGTTACGTCCCATTACTCTCCAGGATAATGCCTACAATGTTCTCTTAGAGAACAAGTTTTTTTTTACTAATAGGGTGCAATTCCTGCAAAAGAAATCTGACATTTACCAGGCATCACATATGGAAACAGGCATGGAGATCTGCTATTTGTTACTAAAATGTACCATTAAATTAACCTTAATATGGGTCAAAATCTTAACATTCTCACATTAACATTATATATTTTCCTTGTTATGATTAGTACTGCCTAAATTAGATCATGTAAAAATGATTATGTTCCAAAATTAGACCCACTCACTTCCATGCTTTAAAGACTCCAAAGATCTTTGTTCAATTTCTTTTAATTATAGATTGAAAAAAAAATTAAGATTTTAAAAAATAGAAAACCCTCAGGAAAAACAGTTATAAGCCAGAAGCTTTTTACAAAATATACACAGATGCATTTTTGCCTTTAAAAAAACATTTTTTCCTGCAGAAAACTCAGAAGTGGTTAAGAATATATATTTTCCACTACAAAGGCTACATCTTTCTGAAGTTCATTCCAACAGATTTCCACAATTACCTCCAGACACCTCCTGAGAGCTGGACAGTGCAGGTAAAGCTAGCATTCACTATATTAGCATTTATCATTTAGGCAATTTCAGAGGGTTTGGAGTCATATATAGCCGAGACTGGGTAAGGATAGCAGACTTCTTTCCCCGGTGGATGTTAATAAACTGGATGGGATCTTTACAATCTAGAAGTTTCATGGTCACCATTTCTGATGCTAGCTGTCCAACTCTCACAAATTAATTAAAAATTATCTACTTATTCTTTTTAACTACTTCTGTTTTTTTTCTGAAGGAAACATTTACTTTTCATTCATGTCTAATCCTAGACAGAAAGTGCTAACAGGCAATTACTAAAGGAACAGCACAGCCGAGACCTTTCCTGTTTTCAATTCGGACATAGAAATGTACAGCACAGGAACAGGCCCTTCAGCCCACCACGTCTGACCATGATGCTAAACTAACTAATCCCATCTGCCTGCACATGGTTTGTATCCCTGTATTCCTTGCCTGTTCCTGTGTCTGTCTAAGTGTTTCTTAAACATTGCTATTGTATCTGCTTTTACCATCTCCCCTGGCAGCTCGTTCCAAGCACCCATCACTCTCTTTGTAAAAAAAACTTCCCTTGCAAATCTCCTCTAAATGTTCCCACTCACCTTAAACCAATGTCCTGTAGTATTTGACCTCTCCACACAGAGAAACAGACTCTATCTACCCTATCTATACCTTTCATAATATTATATACTTCTATCACATCCCCCCTCAATCTTTGATGCCCCAGAGAAAATAATCCAAGCTTGTCCGACCTTTTCTTACAAATTTACTCCAATCCAAGCAGCATCCTGGTGAACCTCTTATACACCCTCTCCAAAACCTCCTCATCCTTCCTGTTGTGTGTGATGACCAGAAATGCACACAATACTCCAAATGTGGCCTAACCAGTTTTATCCATCTGCAACATGACTGGGCAACTTTTACACTCAATGCCCCCATTGATAGGAGGAAGCATGCCCTACACCTTTACCACTCTATCCACTTGTGTTGTCACTCTCAAGGAGCTTATGGACTTGCACCCCCAAGATCCCTCTGTACATCATTGCTCTGAAGGGTCATGCCATTTACTATATACTTTCCTCTGACACTTGACCTCCCAAATGAACCACCTCACACTTGTCCAGATTAAACTCCATCTATCATTTCTCTGCCCAAATTTCCAACCGATCTATATCCTGCTCCATCATTTGACAACATTCCTCACTATCCACAACTCCACTAATTTCTGTGTCATCTACAAACATACTAATTTTCATCCAATTTATACATAATCGCAATCAGCACAGGTCCTAGCACTGAACCTCACAGAACACCACTGATTACTGACCTCCCATCAGAGAAACAACCCTCTGTCCTCTATGACCAAGCCAATTTTGTATCCTATTTACCAACTCACTGTGGATTGAGTGTGACTTAATCTCCTGCACCAGCCTACCATGAGGGGCCTACCCTCATCAATCATTTTTGTCACCTCCTCAAAAAAAAATTGAGAGACAGAACCTCCCCACACAAAGCTATACTGACTATCCCAAGTAACTAATCTTAAAAATACAAGAAGTGCCTACGATAGACATTCCCCTAGTAAAATCATAAGGAACTAGTGGCCATGTAGTACCGCCAAAGGTAATCAACCAGATTTAGGGATCAGCCCAATTTTATCTGTACAACTCAGAGAATGCTTAATTATTCACTTAGCCACAAGGAGGTCAACGCCGTTTGATTGAAAGGAAGCTCCATTTCTCAAATAACGAATAATAAAACATTCCTTCCAAATGAAAATCCTTTCACGAATTCATGCTCATCACTTTGATAACTGGAAATACCGGTTTTAACATGGGTTTCAATGAAGATAATTGAATAATACTCGGAGAAGTTGGATAAGAACTGGTTGGTTATTTGCCCCGTGTCATCATTTCTTTCCCATTTAAATCCATACAATCAACTGAGTAAAGTTGTTTGCCATTTAAATGTACTGGAATATTTGGTTTTAAAAATCAGGATTATCAAAATTACGTCACCATCCGACTTTTGCGAAGATTTGCCCAAAGATAACTGATTATCTTAACTTTTCAACAGACCCACAGCGGTTATTTACAATAAACTGGCGGTGCGGATTCATCGTTACCATCAGGGCGGGATCGGGATCAGGATCAGGTTTGCTGATCCGCACCGACCTGGGACCTCGAGATTGCGGGGAGTGGGGGAAACAGCGCGAAAGAACAGAAACGTAATGGAAGGCAGGATAAAAGAAGCGTGGAGGACCGAGGTCTGGGGGCCGCCATCTGCCGACAAGCGGGCTCAGGCCGAGAAGCAGAAGCTGCCGCCCGCCGCCAACGTGAAAAATCACTTCACACACTTGGCGCTTTGTGAGAAGATTCCTTTCCCTCCGGTTCCCCGTAGCCGCCACTTCGCCTTCAGTTTGGCAGTTTAATTTTGCTGAATTTGCACACGCTCGAACTTCTCGCAGCGGCTGGCGGGCGAACGGCCGGCCGGCCGGCCTCGGCGGCGGGAAAACGCCGCTCATATACCGCGTGAATTCTTCGGGCGGGCGGACACCTACCCCGACCCGGCCTCGGTGGTGGAGGTGATGGAGTGAATCCTCAGTGTGTTGGCCATGTCCTTCAGGGCCTGGAGGGTGCTTGCGTCGGGTCTGTGGTAGCACGCCATGGTAGGTCGGTCCCTTGTAGGCACTGAGGGGAGAGAGGTTTCTGGCGGCTGTTCCTCACTGTACGTGAAGCCCGCAAGAAGCCGACCGACGTCCACCCGACACTGACATGGGAGGGGCGGGCCTCGGCTCAGCCTATTGGCTTCCCACCAGCAACCTGACAGGCAGAGCAAAGGAATCCGCGCCCCATGCTGCGCGCAACTCTGCATTAGAGTTGCACTATCGTCGGAGGATTAGCCAAAGCTGACAGAAAGCCAGTCTTTTATAGGATAATTAGGAGAGAGAGAGAGAGAGAGATTGGTAGGAGTCAGCAATTCAAGTGGAAGTAAGGTTTGCAGAAGTGCATGAACACATTTCAAAGGCAGGAAGGTCTCGAAGGAAGTCCTCCTTTGTTAATAATTCAACTTTCCACATTAGAAAACAATAGTATGACCTATTAAGATTTTCTAAACACACGCCGATGAAAGGATTAAAAGGAAGTATCCAACGGGATCCCAGTACGGGTCACCTGCCATAATATCTCCAACTCCTCGGTTCTGTGTCAATATTTGCCCATTAGCACTCCCTGAAGCGCATGGAGACGTTTTACTACTTTTGAGGAACTTGATATTTTTGCTCTCGTCCTCATTTACGGGAAGCAACTGAAAAGCGGGTTTATTTCAAATGCTGAATGGGGCGATCAGCGATGGTTTGTTTCCCTTCTTTAGAGAGACGAGTTTTAGCACTGAAATTAGCGCATTTCACTGAAAAATTGTCACTTGAAGAACCACGGTGCACTGTGGTGGATAACCCCGGGAATTAGAGACTAGTGAGTCTTAACTTCAGTGATGGACAAATTACTGGAGAAGATTCTTAGAGACAGGATTTATGTGAAGGTTTGAGGCATACAAAATAATGAGTGATTAAAATGTACAATATTGCATCTACGTATTCTGATTTTATAAAAGCTGGTGGTAGTGTGGGTTGTGAAGTGGATTCAGAGAGGCTTCCGGGAATATCAACATGTGTATATTCAATCTTCCATGCCATATAATATGGATAAATAAGGTCATCCATTCTATTAGGAAAGAGTAGAAACAGTATTTTTAAATGGTGAGGAAGGCATTTGTGTTTGCATAGACCTAAGTGCCCTTGTACACAAATCACCTTAAAGTTCACGTGCAAGTGCAACAAAAAAGTTAGGAAGATAAATGTATGGTGTCCTTTATTGCAAGAGAATTTGAGTACAAGAGTATGTATCTTTTATTCCAACTACATCTGGCCATATACAAGTCTGTCCTCCCTATTATGGAAAGAAACATGATAGAGGAAATGCAAAAAAGGGTTCACCATATTTATTTCAGAGATAGCTGGTCTGTTGTATGAGGAGTAATTAAGCAAAGTGATTCTACGGTCAAGTTTAGAAGAATGAGAAATGTTCTCATGATACATACAGAATTCTCATGGGACTTGATGCTAGATGTTGCTTGTGGATAATGTTTCCCATGGCTGGGATCCCAATCTCAAAATGGGTTCAGGCAATATTGCTAATGCAGCATAATTACGCATGGCTATCGTGTCAAAACAAAATGTTTATATGAACACAAGGTGAATTCTTCACCCAAGTCCTTGGAGGAAAATAATTAAGAACTGGACAATGGTAGCATTCTGAACTTCAGCCAGCAATATTTACACTATGTTATCACTTGTATGCTCCTCGACCTTTGCACTCAAGCCAAATATTTAAGCATTAATTATTTGCGTTAGAAAGGGTTTGTGTACTGGGATAATACTTGTGTAGAAAGTTTTCACATTAAACTATTATCTAAGAAAGCATTAAATAGAAAAGACACATTAGCAACTTTCATGTGGCACTCTATTACTCTATAGTTAATAGATTGCCGTTGGAACACTCTAATATCTGCATGTTTCAGCCTTGTCCTTTCGGCAGGAGAACTTAGATGAGATTTCCTGGTTTGGTCTGTTGTTTATCTTGAAACAAACAAAGATTTCAAGTAAGAACTCCAGCCTTTCTTTAATCAACTCTTTTCAAAATTGTCAAGAAATTCCCTGGATTCTTAATATGATGCTTGGAGTTTAATAACTCCTTGACCTTTACCATAGCCTTGGAGAGGGATAGGTGCAGATGATATGAGAAAGTATTTAATTGGGGGAGGAGGAATTATGATGCCATTAAGCAGGAACTTGGGAGCGTAAATTAGGAATGGATGTTCTTGGGGAAGTGCACAACGGAAATGTGGAGGTTGTTCAGGGAGTACATGCATGGGGTTCTGGATAAGTTTGACCCATTGAGGCAGGATAAGGATGGTAGAGTGAAGGAACCATGGTTAACCAGAGAAGTGGAATATCTTGTCAAGAGGAAGAAAGAAGCTTACCTAAGGTTTAGAAAGTAAGGATCAGACAGGGCTCTGGAGAGTTACAAGGTAGCCAGGAGGGAGCTTAAGAATGGATTTAGGAGAGCTAGAAGGGCACATGAGAAGGCCTTAGCGAGTAGGATTGAGGAAAACCCCAAGGTGTTCTACACGTATGCGAGGAATAGGAGGATGACTAGAGTGAGGGTAGGACCGATCTGAGATAAAAGAGAAAACATGCTTGCAGTTGGAAGAGGTAGGGGAGGTCCTTAATGAATATTTTGCTTCAGTATTCACCAGTGAGAGAGACCTTGACATTTGTGAGGATGGCGTACAACAGGCTGATACGCTAGGGCATGTCGACGTGAGGAAAGGGGATGTGCTGAAACTTTTGAAAAACATTAGGATAGATAAGTCACTGGGGCCAGATGGGATACACAAGGTTATTACGGGAAGCGAGGGAAGAGATTGCTGCGCCTTTGGCGATGACCTTTGCGTGCTCACTGGCCACAGGAGTAGTGCCAGACGATTGGAGGGTGGCAAATGTTGTTCCTTTGTTCAAGACAGGGAATTAGGGATAACCTTGGGAATTAGAGACCAATGAGTCTTACTTCAGTGATGGGCAAATTACTGGAGAAGATTCTTAGAGACAGGATTTATGGGCATTTGGAGAAGCATAGGCTGATTAGGGACAGTCAGCATGGCTTTGTGAGGGGCAGGTTGTGCCTCACGAGCCTGATTGAATTCTTTGAGGATGTGACAAAGCACATTGATGAAGGTAGAGCAGTGGATGTGGCGTACGTGGATTTTAGTAAGGCATTTGATAAGGTTCCTCATGGAAGGCTCATTCAGAAAGTCAGGAGGCATGGGATCCAGGGAAACTCGGATGTGTGAATTCAGAATTGGCTCGCCCATAGAAGACAGAGGGTGGTGGTATAGATGGAGCGTATTCTGACTGGAGGTCGGTGACCAGTGGTGTTCCATGTTCCGAGACCCCTGCTGTTTGTGATTTTTATAAATGACTTGGATGAGGATGTGGAAAGGTGGGTTAGCAACTTTGCAAATGACGCAAAGTTGGTGGTGTTGTGGATAGTGTGGAAGGTTGCTGTAGGTTACAACAGGACAGTGATAGGATGCAGAACTGGGTTGAGAAGTGGCAGATGGAGTTCAACCCAGAAAAGTGTGAAGTGATACACTTTGGAAAATTGAATTTGAAGGCAGAATACAAGGTTAATGGCGGGAGTCATTAGTGTGGAGGAACAGAGGGATCTTGGGTTCCATGGCCATAGATCCCTCAAGGTTTCCGCGCACGTTGATAGGGTTGTTAAGAAGGCATATGGTGTGTTCACCTTCATTAGTCGGTGTATTGAATTCAAGAGCCCTGAGGTAAAGTTGCAGTTCTATAAAACTCTGGTTAGACCACACTTGGAGTATTGTGTTCAGTTCTGGTCACCTCATTATAGGAGGGATGTGGAAGCTTTAGAGAGGGTGCAGGGTAGATTTACCAGGATACTGCGTGGATTAGTGAGCGCATCTTATGAGGATAGGTTGAGTGAGCTAGGACTGTTCTCTTTGGAGCGAAGGAGGATGAGAGGTTACTTGATAGAGGTGAACAAGATGGTGAGAGGCATAGATCGAGTGGACTGTCAGACTTTTTCCCAGGACGAAAATGGCTAACAGGAGGGGCATAATTTTAAGGTGTTTGGAGGAAGGTATAGGGGGGATGTCAGAGGTAAGTTTTTTTTTACACAGAGACTGGTGGGTGTGTGGTGGAACGCACTAGCAGCCGAGGTGGTGGAGGCAGATACATTAGGGACATTTAAGAAAGTCTTTGATAGGCACATGAATTATAGAAAAATTGAGGGCTATGTGGGAGGGAAGGGTTAGATAGATCTTAGAGCAGGATAAAATGCTGGTGCAACATCGTGGGCCAAAGGGCCTGGATTGTTCTGTAATATTCTATGTTCTATGTATGTTCTATGTAGAATAAATTAAAGCACAGGACTGGAGAAGCAAGCACAGGTCTTGGGAAGCAATTGTGGCTCAAAGCAAGACAAAATCAGTCTGAGAACGTCACAATAAATCAAAAAGTTAAAATGCAATCAAAACTGTTGCTAGAGAGTCAGAGAGATGCAGTATGGAAGCAAACGCTTCAACCTACCAAGTCCACGGCAACCACCAACCACTCATTTACACCAATCCTACATTATTTCTTTAAATTCTCCCCACATTGTCATCACTTCTCGCTGGATTCTACCACCTACCTGCACATTAGAGGCAAATTACCTGTGGCCAATTAACCAACCAACCTCCTATCTTTGTAATGCAGGAGGAAACTGGAGTACCCAGAGGAAACCCATGTGGTCACAGGAAGAACATGCAATCTCCATACAGGTGGCACCTGAGGTCAGGATTGAACCCGGGTCTATGGCACTGCGAGGTAGCGGCTCTACTAGCTGTGCCACTGTGCCGTCCACACTGCAACTGTGTTGCTCTGAAAAGAAGATACTGAATACTTGTGGAATTTCTTACAAGCAATGATATAGCTTTACAGATAATCAATTCCATTTTGAGTCAAGTCAATATACATTTACATAACTGTACATAAAACAAAGGGCTGATCCATACTTGCTTTTTGTCAGTGGTTTAGAGAAACACTGCTGAGGTTTTCTTTGGGGTAGTGCATTCCTGACTGCATTCTTGCCAGTCACACTTGGGATCACCAATGAAGACTGCACAAATGACATAATTGAGCTCCATAGTCACCGACAACAATGAGTGAGGTTTTCTTTGTGGATAGTGCATTCCTGACTTCTGTGTATTCCAGCAAAGGAGTCAGGAATGAACTGGCAGTCATGTTGGCACCCCTGACCTACTGCTCTCAGACTAGGTGGAATTTAGTTGTGTTAGGTTGGGCTGGATGGCATTCGTATCTAGCCCCCAAACTTTATTCTAGCTACAGGAAAGTGTATTAAGAATAAAACCAGACAGGTAATCTGAATTGGTGACAGTAAGGGCATATCCTACTCAGTCAATAATAAAAAGTTCTTTTTGAGAGTCTCTGGGGACTTGTGCTTCCTCTGGCAGAGCAGATCCACAAACTAGTTAAGGCAGAGGTTTTCAACCTGTGGTCCGCGGACCCCTGGGGGTCCGTGGCGGGTTGCCAGGGGGTCCATGAGCAAGCCAAGAAAAAAATGGAAAAGCGACCTGTTACAAAGACGTAGCTTACTTGCTTGCTCCAGTTTTCCACTATTCAGAAAATCGGCCATATCTATTCTATCTGTTATAGGCGACAATCTTAGAGACTTAGACTGTGTTCCCTTCTGGTAAGCTGCCGCTTAATATTCGATTTGTGTAGTCAGTAGTATTCACTACTATTCTGTTGTGCACTGTAGTGTTAGCGAGAGTGAGTGACGTTGTTGGTGTGCCTTAATAATCTTGCTTGCTTACTTACCGTGCACTTATGCCGGTGATGTCACTGTTAAACGAAAAGTGCGCAAGCGTGTAAATTTTAGATTAGTTTTGTTAATTTTGTTTATCAGTAATAGTAATTAAACTGTCCAGCGTGTACTGCTGAGTATGGAGAAATTTCTGAAGAGAGAAGCTGACCAGAAACCGGAAGATTCTGATGACGAAGGGGATAAGGGTGACCGAAAGAGAAAACAACGCAAGTACGATCCAGAATACATTTCATATGGCTTCATCGCAGTGGGGACAAATGCGGACCAACCTCTGTGTTGTGTGTTTGCAAACACTGTCCAACGATGCAATGAAACCAGCGAAATTGAAGCGCCATTCAACAACAGCGCATCCAGATATTGCCAGTAAGCTGAAGGAATACTTTGAGTGGCAAAAGGAGCTGTACCTCAAGCAGAAAGGCAAAATGACAGCCTGCGCCACTGTAAATGAGAAGGCTCTTCACGCATCATATTTGGTAGCATTACGAATAGCACGTTCCAGAAAGCCTCACACAATTGGAGAACAGCTTATACTGCCTGCAGCAGTAGATATGTGCGAAGTTGTACTGGGAAAAGAATCCAGTCAAAAACTGAAAGCCATTCCACTGTCTGATAACACAGTAAGTAGAAGTATTGGCGACATGGCGGAAGATATATAGAGCCAGCTGATAGCACGTCTTCAGCAAGTCAGATTTGCAATTCAGCTCGATGAAAGCACTGACGTTGCCAGTGCTGCACAGTTGTTGGTTTATGTTCGATATCGCTGGGAAGGAGAGGCTTTGGAAGACTTTTTGTTTTGCAAGGCGCTCCCAGGGCGTACAACTGGTGAAGAACTTTTCCGTGTGCTTGAAACTTTTTTTGTACAATTGGCATTGGCATGGACACAGTGTATTGGAGTATGCACGGATGGTGCTGCCGCAATGATGGGACGGAAGTCGGGTCCAGTCGCACGAGTGATTGATTCACTGCATGATTCACCGTGAGGCTTTGGCTGCAAAGGATATGGATGAAAATCTTGCAGATGTGTTTTCCACGTGCATTAAAATAGTTAACTTTATCAAAGCCAGGCCGCTCAATCATCATTTGTTTGAAAACATATGCCATGAAGTGGAAGCCGAGCATAAGCATTTGTTGCTACATACAGAAGTCAGATGGCTGTCACTAGGCTGTGTTGTGCAGCGTGTATATGCATTGCGAGATGAACTGCTCATTTTTCTAAATGAGCATAACGGATCATTGGCACAGTTCTTGACAGATGAGACGTGGGTTGCCAGATTAGCTTATCTTGCAGATATTTTCAACATTTTGAACAGCTTAAATCTATCATTGCAAGGACCTGGCTCAAATGATAACAAAATCAATGCCTTCCAGAAAAAACTCCGTATCTAGAGGGGAAGATACGAGCAAGGCGTCTATGATATGTTTCCGTTGCTGGCTGACTTTCTGACAGTGAACGAGACTAAGACAGAGACCATTGCGAGCACGGTTTTGAACCATATTCAACAGCTGTCACGTTATTTCCATGAGTATTTCTGCGACGATGACACGAGCATGTTTGATTGGATTCGAAATCCATTTGAATGCATGCTTACTGATTTAACTGGATGTGAACAAAAAGAATTGGCTGAACTGTCATCTGACAGGACTTTGCGCTTGCAGTTCAACCGAATGTCACTGTTGTCGTTCTGGATAGCATGTTCCCAGGAGTATCCACTGCTGTCCGGTAAAGCTGTCAATGTTCTGTTACCATTTGCAACCACTTACTCGTGGGAAATAGCATTTTTTGCAGTCACTGCCATGAAAACCAAATACAGATCAAGACTGAATATTGAGGATGACATATGCATATGTTTGTCACACATACCACCACGTTTGGACAAACTGCAGTGCAAAACAGGCACAACCTTCACATTGAACTGAACACTGAAAGAAACCGCTGGTAATTATCGGTGATTGAAATAGTCACTATTTCAACAGGGCCTATGTGCAGTAATTTAAGTGTTGTATGCATGAATTATCGATTGTTTGATTTTGTGGGCTTTGGGGGTCTGCCATCTAACAAGGACATGTTCTGGGGGGTCGTAGCATGAAAAAGGTTGAAAACCACTGAGTTAAGGCAACATTTTGACATATAAATCAAAACCTTCCATCCAATGACTTAGACTCCATTGTCACCAGAGGTAGAAGCACAGTCGGGATGGATTCCTGAAAACAATTCCAGACCCCATGAAATCTTACAGCATTAAGATGTAGGCATGAAAACTCCTGCTAAATACCAGATATTACCCACCCTCAGCTGATGAGCAAGTATATTGAACACAATTGGAAGTGTTAAGGGCAGCAAGGACATAATGTATTCTGGGGGGGAGGGACTTTAGCAGCTCAGTAGTACAACTATTGACTGAGCTCTGAAAGATGTAGCTGCCATACTGGCATTTAGTAAGCAATGGGAGAAACAACATAAGGGAGAAATCTTCTTTACCTTATCCTTACTAAACTACCTGTCATAGATGAATCTATTCATGACAATATTTGTAGAATATTCTACAAATTCTGCGCTGTGCACATGGAGACAAAGAGCTATCTTCAGACACCCTCATAACATAAGACACGTTCACCTTATAAAGTGAGAACAGAACTACCAATACAAAAATGGGCAATAAAGTGGTACTTTTGAAGCTCCTGAATTATATTCCATCACAATCTGCAACTTTGTGACTAACATTTTCCTCACTCTACCTATGAGGCTAATCTTGGTTCAATGAAAAATATCAAAGCACATCAGGAGTAGCGCTAGGCTCTGAATAACTGGATGCGGCAGAACAAACAAATGAAGCAAGGAGGCAGCTCTGTAAGCATTCTGTCCCTAGTGTCTGCAGTGCTTAGCTTGTGAGAGCAAAAGGCAAGGGTGGAGAGTTCATGACCACATTCAGTGAGAATAGCAAAGTGGATTATCCATCCTGGCATCCTCCTGAAGTTCCCACAAAAGCCACATTTGACTCATTCCATATGAAATCAAGAAATGGCCGAGTATATTGGATATAGGAATGGCCATGGAGTCCTATAACATCCCAGATTAAAGTTAGACTTGCAATCAAGAAATGGCCATACTTCTGTGCCAGCCCTAGTGCAGCTCCCAACTCTTGCTTCTGCATGCATGCAACATTGTCTCGGCATGACCTGTCCACAAAAACCAGGAGAGATCCAAACTAGCTAATTATTGCCCCATTGAAAGTAGATTAATTAACTGAGTGATGAAAAGGGTCATTGACTCAGAAATTGAGCAGTGTTTTTCCACCAGAACGATTTGATAGAAGTGTGCAAGATAATGATGCTCAGTCACACTCTACCAGAGCAACTTGGCTACAATCCTGATTACAGTCTTGGTCCAACATGGTCAAAAGAATTGAATTTGTAAGGTTTGGTGAGAGTGATAGGTTTGATCATAATCTGATCAAGTATGGCCCAGTAGTAAAGTTAATGACTAGAATGAGAGAAAGAGAGTAAGGGGTGGTGCTGAGGCCATAGTTAGCACAAAAAATGGTGTGATTGTTGGAAGCCAATAATTTTAAGATATTGCTGCACAAGTCCCTTAAGATATTCATAGACCCAGTCATCTTCAGTTATTTAATTGATAATTTACCTTCTATCATTAGTTATTGCAGCTTTCTGTTGCTCTCTAGCAGCTTCTAGGATTATGAAGCCACCCATGCCCCCTCTGCCTGATCTGGATAATGTTCCGGCAGAGGTTGATGTGGTAATATTTGTGCCACAAAAGGCAATGCATCTCTAATAACCCTAACCTGTAACACCTCCAAAGCCCCTTGAACACGGCAAGGGCATGTTGGCTGAACCGAGCACCAACCTACCCCAATGGCGGGGAGGCCAGGTGCAATGCAGCACAGTTTTTGGCGAATCTACCAAGGGAATCAAAGAGATATGGACATTGAGCAGCAAAGCTGAGGAGACACAAGATCATTATCTTATTGAATGGTGGAGTAGACCCATGGTTTGCATGGCTTACTTCCATTCTTGATGTTCTTATTATCTGATTTCTCACCATAAACTTAACATGCATCACTGTTAACTGGACCAGCCATAAATACCGTAATTTCCTAAGCAGGCTGCAGCGAGATATTCTTCCCAACTCCTGGAAACTCTTTCAGCACTGACAAAGCACAAGTCAAGAATGTGATCAAGTGGTCTCCACTTACCTGAATGAGTGTAGTCAAATAGCTCAGAGCCTTCTAGTACAAAGCAGCCCACATGACGGTAGGCAATCAACTACTCCTAAGGTTTCCATCAACGGGGATTGTGTTTGCAGAGTGTACCATTCAGAAAGTGGAATGCAGCATCTCTGAAATTCTATAACACAAAAGGAGGACAAAGAAGCACATGCAGGGAAAGATCCTTCGCTCCAAGGCATACTTCATGCTACAGAAACTAGTGTTTAATACACTAGACCAGTGACTCAGACACCAAATTCATTTTCCTCATTTGGTATAGTGGGACTTGAATCACAATGATTTTGGCAATCTGTACTTGCAGCGAAACTCCACCTTCTACTTCAATACCTATCACCACTAGCCAGTTGTCTATAAATAATTTGTGGAATCCTAGTGCTCCAGCAAGCCTGTCATTAAAAATAAAAAGCAACCAAGTTTAAAAATAGCAGAGCAAAAAAGGTGAGGGATTTATCAGTTTGAGATAATTATGCATAATTAATATCATTCATCCAACATTGCAGACTCTCAAATCATCATCCCGTTTCTAAGATATTTGCAATTACCTAGGAGCAGTCCTGATAGTTCTCAATTTGTTTCTAGATCACGTTATGAGATGGTGACAGAAGTGCATGGAGGAGGGGAACTTGATCTGTTTACCTTCCGTCATAATAAAACATGATTATAAAAACAAATCTCTAATATACCTGCCAACCATTCCTTAACAACATCCTTGAAAAGCCATTGAAATTCCCTCACCCGTTCTAGACATACGCTATACTTGGATATGATTTCATTTCAGGTGTTCGCAGGTAAAAAGCAGGAACAAAATAACCATTTGGTCCAACAATTAAACCCTTTGGTTTCACCTTACCCAACAAGGAATGGACATTGCTTAATTGAGAACAAAGGAGGTCGATTTACTTCATTAAAGCTCAAAGAATCTTCACCTCGTATGTGGCGCAAAATTAAGACCATCTCATCCACCAGATCCAAATAACATTTTAAAGGTGACTTAACTGCACTCTGATCAAGTTTCTGAAAGAAACACCACCAGGCTACAAATTTATTTCTTCTTTAACTTCAGTTAGAATATCTGCTTTTTCTACTCTGCAATGCAGTAAATCAGTCACATCTGAACAGTGTAATTCTAACAAAGTATGAAGTCATATTTCATGCATTATTGCTTTATCAGACAGGAAACATCTCTGAAACATCCAGGCAATCAGTAGCAACAGAATTATTTACCACAGTAATCTGTAACCTTTCCAGTTTTCCACCTCTATCCCCTCAGGGACTAATCCTGGTATAATGTGAAGTGCAGAAGTTCAGGGTGCAAGTATCCTTGAACAAGGCACCAATACAGTGAAGCTATAACTATGCTATCCCACATCCAACCATGAACAGATTCAAGCAGTTTCATTATCAGAAAGTATACTAAATATGAAGGCTTCAGGTTCTAACAAAATCCCAACTATAATACTAAGGTCTCTACTGACTAGCTGTTCACTCCACAAGCAAATGTTCCATTGGCAACATGAACAGTTTTTGGACACAATCCCAAATTATTTATATAGTGCATTTGAATTCTTGTAACGTGAATGAAGTTTCCATCTGTCTGTTTTCCTGCATCATGATTTTGCATCACATTCAGGCAGATTATCTGAGAACTACTTTTAGTACAATGCATGCATGGATGCCGTAAATTGGTTTATTATTGTCACATGTACCAAGGTAGTGAAAAATTTTGTTTTGCATGCCATCCATACAGATCATTTCATCACATCATTACATTGAGGTACTACAAGGGAAAACAATAACATAATGTAGAATAAAGTATTACAGTTCCAGAGAAAGTGCAGTTCAGGCAGACAATAAGGTGCAAGGCTATGACAATGTAGACTGAGGTCAAGAGTCCATTTTAATGTCCAAGAGGTCTGTTCAATAGTCTTGTAACAGTGGGATAGAAGCTTTCTTTGAGGCTGGTGATACTTGCTTTCAGGCTTTTAGTGGATTGATTTATTATTGTAACATGTACCATGATACAGTGAAAAACTTGTCTTGCATACCATTCATACAGATCAATTCATTACACAGCATTTTATTATTTTACAACATATTTTAGTTTTGAAACACTAGATATAGTTGCTCCACTTTAGGATCTATTTTCACTTTAGTTTGTTCTAGTGGCATTGGAGGAAGAGAACTGTATCTTTATTGAGTATTGTCACAACCCATTAACTGCCACTGAATTTCTGAATAACTTCATTCACCCATCACATTCATTGCATGTAATTGTTTGATCCATCTGTTAAATTGGTTCTCCACCCACCCATCATGTGCCTGCCTGCAGTGGCCAGACTGGGCTGTGCTACACTTCTGAATAAGTTGACATGCTTGCAATTTGTCTAAGAACGTACTTAAGATTTTGCAGATTTTTGTTGGTAAATTGATCTTTGGGTCAGGATGGATGAAATTTATAGCTACGGAACAGGATCAGAAATTAGAGAGTTAAGGGGATAATGAAAGAGGAAAAGGGAAGAGGAGGTGGGTCATCAAGGGCAAATAGGTGATGGGATGGGGAAGGATAGCCTTAAAAAGTAGTGGACCAGGCAGGAATGAGGTAATATTTCAGTGGACGATGAGGACTGTCCATACTCAAAGGAAAATGCAGCTTTTTACCATTGCACTACGTCACTTACCAGCTACCACTTATAAGCAAAAGATGAGGGCAAATGTACAAAATTCAAAGTGAATTAGTGAATCATTAGCACAAAGATGACTGAAAGATAAGGAATAGACCTATCCTATTATACACACTTCCTTAATTTCACTTCCAAATCCACACTTTGCCTCCAAGATAAAAAACAGCAAATCAAGTCAAAAGGGCAAAAACAAAGTGAGTCAAAACTAAGCACGTTCTGAGAATTTTCTTTAAGGAAAATAATACTCCCCTCTACCTTTGGGAAGAACATTGGAAGTGTAACCAAGTGAGGTGGATACTAATTAAGTTCAAGAGAACATGAATTGGCCAAGGAAAATGGGCAGACAAGCGATAATCAAATCTAATACATAGAAATGTGAACGGATGCATTTTTGTAGTAAGTGAGGAGCGACAATAAACTAAATTGCACAATACTAAAAGAATGGAAGAGCAGAGTAACCTGGGTATGTTTGTGCAGAAGTCTCTGAAAGCAGCAGGAATATTTGGAGAGTCTGTAAAGCATATGGAAACCTGGACTTCATAGAGACATAAGCAACAAAACCAAGGAGATTTCATTGAACCATAATAAAACATCAATTGGACGTGAATTGGAACATCAGCCAGAGTTGTTTTTCTTGGTTGATAAGAGATTTGATAGAGGTATACTCTATCATGATAGGCTTAGATGGGATAAATAGTGAGAAGCCATACACATTAAACAGATGGTTCAAGGGCCTGCTTACCAGAGTGGGTGGGGGAAGGAGGTAAGGAAAAATAATTTGCTAGACAACAGGGAGAATGGGGACTGACTGGATTGCCCCACAAGGAGCCAGTGTGGACTTGAAGGGCCAATCATCTTCTTCCCATGCCATAATGATTCCATGATTTGTTTACTTAAGATAGAACAAAAAACTCTCAGGCTTGGTTATCTTTCCCATCACCTACTACGCTAAAATCAGATTCCACACATTCATATGAAGCATTAAGTAAACAATTTCCCAGCAATGAGAATTCAGGCTTATTGTATTTTCATCTACAATGCATGACATGAAATATCAGCAGTTTCTAGTAAACCAAGTGGAAAAAGTCATTTTTTCACTGTTTGCATTACTGATCAATTGGCAAAGTCTATGCATGCTTGTTAAACACATGGAATGTGGTAGTCAGCTTTTTTAAAAATCATTAAAAGGTAACTAACACCAAACTAAGGCATTGCTCTAAAAAAGCAAGCTTACCTGGTGTAGCTTTGCACCACGTCTGGTTAAATAGTGAAGGTGCATTACTAGGTGCACCAGTCTGCACTTCATCTTTCTTGTTACATTGAACTTCAAGTCAATAAACACTAAACGTGACAATGGTGGAAAATTTTTAGTCATTATTTACCTTTTGAATTTAATAGAACCTAGTAAACAACAAGATATGCTTGAACAAAGTGCTCAGAGAAGCTCTCCAATTTTTTCAGTGACATTTGATGTGTGTACAAAAGTTGGCAGGAGCTCTCCTTAAATTAGCTGATGTGCAAGCGATATGCATGTAATAAAAAACTTGGAATCCATCATAGAAAATGCTTCAGTTAATTTTTATCCATCACTTCTATCTGATGGTCCTGTTCAAATAGTTGCTACATTAAATGTTTCAGAATGTTTCTGCACAATAGCAGATGGGCATGACTTATGTTGGTTCACATCTGCTCCATTGAAGCTCAGCAAAATGCTAAACTTGAATGTTGAAGACCCAGTAAGAAAATTAAAAACAAATTTTAAATGGAGGAGTAGGGTAGCCAATTGTTTCAGTTATTGGATTACAGCCAGAGTTCTGGATCCATGATCCAGAGACTCGATGGCAACTGGGGATTTAAATTCAAGGAAAAATAAATATGGAATTTAAGAAATGCTAACATCAGTTATGGCAATCATGAAGTTACCAGACTGTCAAAAACTCAACTGGTTTACAAACATTCTTCAAGGATGGATATTTGCCATTGTCTGGCCCACACATGACTGAAGACCCATTTGTAATTGCCTCCTCAATTCAGCAACAATTAGTGGACAATAAATTCCAACATTGCTAGTGATGTTCCACATTCAGGTGAACAAAAAGAGTTTGTTCCATATTGGACTGCAATTACTGCATTCAGTGCAGATTCCAAATAGAATAAGCTTCTTTCCTTGAAGTAGTCTCATGCCACTTGACTAACATGGGATGTGATCAGAACATTGAGCCATTAAAACAAAACCAGGTGGTTTGACAAATTAGAATTCATAGGATCATGGCAAAATAATTTAATATATTGGTTATTTAAAAATCATGAACCATTGCAGTTTGTCAATGTCAAAAACACCTTAAATTTATTACAAAAATATACTTGCAGAAATACAAAAAGATGAATTAGTTCAAAGCACCATTAATCCACAGCATCTTTAAAAGAAAATACACAAAATGTGAAAGTCCACTAAACATGGCATACATTTCACATATGAACTGCAAACCACAATTATGTGAAGATTGAGGAGGAATGGAGATTGATACGTTGTGCTACAGAATGCAAAGATGGTTCTAATTTTTCAGTACGGGGAGTTACAACAGGTACAGGCACATCCTACCATGGATTGCTGTTATGTACTTCAACATGGCTGTTCACAGCACAGCACTGGCAGGGACATGGGACCAGCGTGGGCCTCTAAATATGGAATGAAACCTGTGCTGGGAAAAGGAAAACCTGGGGAATGGCAAGGACATGAAGATCAATTAATAGGAAAAAAAAACTAAAATTAGAAGGCTAACTTTACATTTGCAATCTATTAAAAGCAGACAAGTAGTAAAGTCCTATCAATTATCTAATTAACGTTATCATAACTATCAACTCACTAAACTTCAAGTAATGAGTTATAAAGCTCATACAAACCTAAAAACATTATCCTATCTTTGGATTTTAACTAAAGAAAGCCAACGTCAATATGATAGCAAAATGGTTTAAAGTTTATTGAGCAAATGACATACATGCAGCTAGACACTGTTCAAGCTGAAGTCTTCGTTTCACTTTATCAATTAAATTTAACAGTAATATACTGTCTTTATGCAAGACCATGAATAGACAGTCACTAATTGAATATTCTACACAAAAGAAATTAGTACACATCACCTCTTTACATTGAAAATCTCTCGTGCACATACTTCGACTTGTAGCTTTGATTAACTTAAACATGTTGCAAAATGATATACAAATTAACTATTTTGAAAATCAATGACCACAAGTGACTAAAATACTTAGTTTGGTGGGAAAATTAGGGTTCAATTTGGCTATTACAAACCATGCAATTTTATGCATTTATCATAGGAACTATGAAAATGTATTTTTGATTGTTTGTACCAAAACACATGTTAAACTGCCAGTTTATCCACAAAGTCAGGAGGTGATGTTGAAACTGGGTACAAGCTTGATCCCCAAAAAAATCTTTATAATCAAAATAAACAAATGAAACTGATGATAAAATGCAACAAAAGAAGGGTAAGTTTAATTTTTAGAGCATGGTGTAACTTTGAACTCTGCTTATGTCATTGTCGCTGTTTAAATCTATAACTGAATCTACAATGCAAAATAAGCATTCAGGGACAGTGTTGAAGAGATGACACTCAATTATTTGGAGAGAAATTTAGTTGCCATCCACATATTTATGCTAGTATCTTGTTTACTTTGTCATTTACCTTTATTTATAGGACAATTCTGTCATTTCTACACAAATTTGTATAGTATTTCAAATTAATTGGAAAATGTTTAAAATAAATGATTAAAACACCTTCCTCTGCATCTAAGCAATAACACATTATTGCTCTTAAAACACTGTCATACCTTTAAAACAGAAAAACTCAATCGAATGCTTATTTTATGCATTAAAAGGTGACAAAGCCATTGACACATTTTCAAACAGGAACAAGTGAGACTTATGTAAAAATCAAGTAATTTTACTAATGTTTCTTACAGAAAAAGAAAAAGACAAAACAAGTGAAACATCTATTGCTGATCAGCTGCACTGTAGCTTAAGGCATTAAAAGTAGGATGTTACCATCTCTATATGCACACGCACTTGTGTTTTGGCAAACTCTTTCACAGAAGTCCTTACAATATTTAAACCAGAAATAGCAATTTTTGTAGATGTAAACAGCCTGATGGTCACAATATATAAATGTACAGATTGACAATTAATATTGTGAAGTAAATGTTGAATTCTCACAGTATCATGTTGCTTATTGCGGCAACCCTTTAATTATTTGTACTTGAAGACACGTTCACTCTCATATGTCTCTTCATTACTTAATGTTAACTACGTTCTTTAGAAGAATCTGTAGATAAGCTTCATGGATTGTGTTTAGGAAATCAGAGTCATTCTGTGGAAGATATAAAAAAAGTTCAACTTATGAAATTAACTAAACACCATACCTTATTAAGCTGCATAACTATATGATGTGCATTTGTCCATGACTTTTGTTACTTTAGTTTCACTTAAACTTTAAAGATTGGCCCATCGTGCACCTGGAAGAAACCAGATAGCTGGCAATCTTTCAGCTTCATTGTTCTCTCCCAATTTTGATCACGTGTGGCCTTCTTGCTGTGTGATCTTGGAGGAAATGTGGAGTTAACCATTTAATATTTATCCAAAACCTTCCTGGAAGTACTCAGTTCTGTAATTTTAAAATTTTTTGTAAAGATATTTAGGGGAAAAATGCAAAGCAGAAGGCAGAATCTCGCATTGTTTATCCTGGATGTGAAGGTTTTGTTGTTAATTTATATTGGATCCTAGAGCAAAAACTGGGCTCAAAAGATAAAGCATCCAATCTGTAAAGTGTTGTGAATGATTGGATTCCTGTGGAGAAAGGCACCCAGAACATGGAGAATCCAATCATTCTTCTAATACAACTGTAGGCATAGAGTAGTATGAATGATGGTGTGGATTGTGCCCAGAAATTTTCAGCAAGAAGATAAGAAATGTGTTTAGAGTTAAAAACAGCAGGGCTAGCAAATTGAGGTGGATGAACTGTATTCCAACTACATTAAATGACCAATACACCAAACACTTAAGTGCATCTCACACTGAACATTTAATCTAGCAGCTTCACCAAATCTTGGCTACAATTCTTGGAATTTTAATCTTACTTGATATTATTGACATCATCAAATGTTAAATCCCACAACCTGTTCACTAGTATCCAAGTTGCATTGGGATAATGCAATTTATTTTGCTCACACAGCATTTTATACTTTTTAAACATGCACATAGAAGCATTCAAGTTGTCCGCACAAAAATCAGGATTTAGTTGCCCACCTTGTAGATGTAGCAAAAATTCATACAATCAATGTCAAAAATAAAATTGATGACAATATCTCCAAAGGAAACAAGAGTTCATGAACACCTGCTGACTTAACATGCTTACATATGGACACAAAGTGACAGATCACCATGGTGACAAGTTCTGGCCAGCTGGAGATCATTTTTAACAGCTGCATACATTATGCTGTAGACATGAAGAGAATACAAATGTTATCAATCATGGGTTGTGTTCATAGAAACTTACTGCTGACAACCCACAGTTCTAAAAGTGTAATTTTATATTAAAAAATTACTTTTAAAAGCAAGCCAAGTTTCAGAAGAGGAGAGAGTTCCACCATGCTTGTTCCAAACTCATCTTTCACTTTTGGCAGTGGAGTCACATCTTTCTAACAGCTTGCTACCTCTCAGCTTCAAAATGTCTTTTGCCTGTCATGCAGATACTCTAGCTACAACACGCTACAGGCAACTCCTCCCCCACTACGTGGGAACAGGGGGAAAGAATCACATTACGAGAAAATGACCTGGATTGTTATCTTCCGTAATGAGAAGCTGTCATCTGCACATGCATCAAGAAACGCAAGTTGGAAAAAAAATATTTTGTGTTTGTTTACTTCCACCCCACCACCCCAAATAAATTCTACAAGAGCAAATTTAATTCCGTATCGCAAATTTCTGGGTAGTGATTTGCGAATTCTGTAAGAGGGAATTTCTGTAACCTGAATGGCTGTTGCAATGGGGTTGCCTACACTCTACAATACCTTCTGGCCAAATATCTGAAATCTTTAGAAAGCTTGAGCCAACCAGGATTATACCATTTGTACTGTAGCACTAATCAAAGTAAGAAATTACTATTTCCAAAGATTCCTGGGAATTCTCAATTGTGCATAAAACCAGAATCTTGATTTAATGCTAATGCCAATTTTCTTGCATATTTACAAATGACCATGAAAGTTAACATTTAACATAGGTGAAATTATTAATGATAAATCCCACAAATTACAATGAATTTAACATTCTTTGACAATTATCTGGCAAGCACCTAGAAACCTTTGGAAGGATTACTGCCTGAAAATTCTTGACAACTATAGCATGACAGTGGAGCAACAAACTGCATTCTTTTATTAAAAGTTAATTCTCATGTAACTCATTTAATCCCAAAATGTGATAAAACATGATTCCCATATTCCCTTCATTGTTCGTGCTCTTTACAAAAATTTGCAAAACAGTGATGCAACCACAGCCACTGCCTCACAGCCCTAGGGACCTGGGTTCAATCCTGACCCTGGGTTCTGTGTGGAGTTCTCCCTGTGACAGTGTGGGTTTCGTTCAGGTGCTCCTGTATCCTCTCACATCCCAAAGACATGCAGACTGGAAGGATAATTAGCCACTGTAAATTGCCCCAAATGTGTACATAAGTGAGAATCTGGGATGAGGCGATGATAATAATGGGGAGAATAAAAAAGGGATTAATGTGGGATTAACGTAAATGGGTGGTTAATGGTTAATGTGGTCTCAGTGGCCCAAATGGCTCATTTCGGTGTGATATATCACTATGACTCTGCAAGGTACACCCAATGAATCCCACTGCTCATTTACATTACTACACAGGAGCAAATGGCTTGTTTTAGAACATAGAACAGTACAGCATAGGAACTGGCTCTTTGGCCCATGATGTGCCAAACTCATTAAACGTTTGACTAAACTAATCCTTACTGCCTACACAATGTCCATACCTCTCCATTCTCTGTGCATTCATGTGCCTATCTAAGAGCCTCTTGAATACCTCCATCATTTTGCTTTCACTACCACCCCTAGCAGCGCATTCCAGGTACCCACCACTATGTAAAAAATACACCTTCCCCACATGTCCTTTGAACGCTTTCCCTTTCACCTTAAATGCATGTCCTCTAGTATTAGACATTTCAACCCTTGGAAAAGGATACTGGCTGTCTATGCTTCTCATAAATTTATAAACTTCGATCAAGACTCCCCTCACCTCTGCTGCTTCAGAAAAAAAACAACTCAAGTTTGTCCAACCTCTCCTCACAGCACATACCCTCTAATCCAGGCAGTAGCCTGGTAAACCTCTTCGGCACCCTCTCCAAAGCCTCCATATCCTGCCTATAATGACTAGAATTGAATATAATACTCCAGATGTGGCCTAACCAGAGTTTTATAAAGCTGCAACACAACTTCCTGACACTTGAACTCAATACCTCGAATAATAAAGGCAAGCATGCCACACACCTTCTTTATCACCCAATCAACCTGTGCAGCCACTTTCAGGGAGCTAAGGACTTGGACCCTAAGATCCCTCTATACATCAACACTTTGATGGGTCCTACCATTAACTCTGTACTGCCCCTTTATATTTGATCGCCTGAAGTGCAACACCTCACACTTGCCCAGATTAAATACTATCTGCCATTTCTCTGCCCATATCTGCAACTGATTGATATCCCACTGTATCCTTTGGCAATCTTCTACATTATCCATAACGCCACCAATATTTGTATTGTTTGTGAACCTACTAATCCACCCATCCATGTTTTCATCCAAGTCATTGATATATATCAAAAATAGCAGAGGTCCCAGTACAGATCCCTGTGGAACACCACTAGTCACAGACCTCCAGCTAGACTAAGTCCCGTCGATCTCTATGCTCGTCTTCTTTTGGCGAGCCAATTCTGGATCCAAACAGCCAAGGCACTGTGAATCCCATGCATCTTAATCTTCTGGATGAGCCTACCATGAGGGACCTTGTCAAACACCTTACCAAATTCCATGTAGACAATATCCACAACTCCACCTCATTGATCACCTTTGTCACTTACTCGAAAAATTCAATCATGTTAGTAAGACGTGACTTGCGCCGCACAAAGCAATGCTGACCTTATACCTAATTAGGCCATGGTTTTCCAAATGCTCATGAATCCTATCCACTGATGCAAGACTCACTGGTCTATAGTTTCCAGGATTATCCCCATTTCCCTTTTTGAATAATAGAACATTAGCTGCTTGCCAGTCCTCTAGGACATTGCCCATGACTACAGAGGACACAATGATCTTAGTCGAGGCCTCAGCAATCTCATCTCTTGCCTCCCTCAATAACCTGGGGTCTATTCCATCTTAATATTCTTCAAGAGACCTAACACTACCTCTTTCATTGTCTCAAAAGAATGTTTTTTTTGGGGGTGGGAGGGGAGGTGTTGGGTGGGTGATGGAGGCAGGTAGGTGCGGGGATTCTTGAGTTAACAGATGTGCAAAGTCCAAAGTTGCAATTATTAATATTTATGGAGACTAATTTTTTTTCTTAGTTTGATCTGAATTATTCATTCAAAATGTTGTCATCTTAATGCACTGGAAACATATCAAATCCCTGCAGCCTCTTTTATGCCTTGAAGATTAAGACAAGCAGCCAAAATGTCCTTCCGCATAAGAAGAACTCCATTCTACATTAGTGAAGAAGAGCAGAGAAAAGCGATACTAAGGCACAATCATTAGTCTTCCTTTTGATTGCACTGCATTTTTGTATGATTGACAAAAAAGTGTTTTAGGTTAGCCTGACGCTACTCAGAAAACTGAAATATTCTCATTGGTGAGATTGGTGCAGAAACTAATGATATTTGTGTCCACTGGCATTGCAGCTCATGCAGTTTTCTCATGGCTCCAGCAACCCAGGTTTGATTCTGACCTCAGGTGCTGTATGGAATGTTATGTTCTCCTTGGGTTTTCCCTGGATGCTCTGGTTTCCTCCCATATCTCAAAGATGTATTGTTTGTAAAGCAACCAACTCCTGGTGTAATACCCTAGGGTGTTGTTAATGGCACGACAAAGAATAGGTTTCAGGAAAATAAGTGGGTTTGTGTGAAAGTTCTGAGAGCTGGTATAGACTCGAAGAGCTAAGAAAATGCAACAACTAGGAAACCCAGAGCTCCTTATTATGTTTTAAAATCTAGGACAGTATTGAAGACATTTCTGATTCAATTTAGCACACAATGGCTTTGTATACATTTGTTTTTTTTTTGACATACTTCCAAGTCAACGATGATATTAGAAACAGTGGTCATCACCTAGTTTTCTTTAATCCTAACTAAAAGGAAAAATCAGAATCCTATACAATTCTATTCTGAAGGGTCATTGACTTAAGACATTAACTTACTTTCTTTCTCCGTAGATGCTGCCTGATCTGCTGAATATCTCCAGAATTTTGTTTCAGGTTCAGAATCAGAAGGGTACCAATGACACAGGCAGGAGCAGGGATGAGATCTTGCTAAATGATTTGAGAGAGCTAGGTAGAAAGTTAAACAGCAGGACTTCCAGGGTTGTAATCTCAGGATTATT
Source organism: Pristis pectinata (assembly GCF_009764475.1). Taxonomy (NCBI): domain Eukaryota; kingdom Metazoa; phylum Chordata; class Chondrichthyes; order Rhinopristiformes; family Pristidae; genus Pristis; species Pristis pectinata. Next base: position 23,008,337 of record NC_067410.1, read on the forward strand.
ACCTGTGCTACGTTTAGTGAGGTGAGAAATGGATATATAGTGCAGTTCAATATGTGGCCAGGGAGCTGATGCAGGAGGGAGGGCTTCAGATTTATGGATCATTGAGCTTTCTTCCAAGATAGATGGAACCTGTACAAACAAGACAGTTTGCATCTGAACTGGTGAGGGACCAATATCCTCGCCAGGAGGTTTGCTGGTGCTACTCGAGGGGGTTTAAACTAGAGTGGCGGGGGATGGGAACCACAGCAGCAGGGCAATAGGTGGTAGGGTTGAGAGCAAGAAAGATGGTATGACAAGTAAGACTGGAAGGAAGGACAGCAAGGGGCAGGCTAATAAACAGGGTGGGACTGATGGGCTGAAATATGTTTATTTCAATGCCAGGAGTATTATGGTTAAAGTGGATGAACGTAAGTGTCTGGATTAGTACATGGAATTATGATGTTGTTGCCATTATAGAAACCTGGTTGTCTGAGGGACAGGACTGGCAGCTAAACATTCCTGGGTTACAATGTTTTAGATGTGATAGAGAGGTGGGTAAAAGAGGTGGAGGGGTTGCACTATCGATTAGGAATAATGTCACAGCAGTATTCAGGGAGGACGTATTGGAGGGTTCATCCAGAGGCAATTTGGGTAGAGCTCAGAAATAAGAAAGGTGCAATTATGCTGATTGGATCATACTAATAGGCCCCCCCAAAAGCCACTGAGAGGTTGAGGAACAGATATGTAGACAATTATGGAAAGACTGCAGAAACAACAGATTCGTCATAGTGGGAGACTTTAACTTCCCCAGTATTGATTGGAAGTTCAGAGCTTAGATGGGGTGGAATTTTTTCAGTGCATCCAAGAGGGGTTCTTGAAACAGAATGTGGAGAGTTCAACTAGAGGAGAGAACATACTAGTTTTGGGAAATTAACCAGGCCAGGTGACAGACCTGATAGTGGGTGAACATTTTGGGAATAGTGACCACAACTCATGTTTTAAGATAGTTATGAGCAAGGATAAAATCAGATCTTGTGGTAGGGTACTAAATTGGGGGTGTGCAAATTACGACAGAATAAGATAGGAGCTAAGAGGCATTGATTGGGAGCAGCTGCTGTCAGACAAGTCCATATCTGACACGTGGAAGTTGTTTAAAGACCAGCTGAGCAGAATTCAGGATCGGCATGTTCCAGTAAGGAGCAAGGACCAGGATGATAAGGTAAAGGAACCTTCGATGACCTGAGAGGTCCTAAATTTAGTCAGGAAGAAAAAGGAGGCATACACAAGGTTTAGGAAGCTAAAACTCACAGACTGAGCCCTTGTAGAATATAAAGATAGCAGGAAAATGCTCAAGCAGGTGATTAGGAAGGCCAAAAGGGACCATGAAATTTCTTTGGTGAGCAGGATCAAGGAGAATCCCAAGGCATTTTATACTTATATTAAGAAAGAGGATAACTAAGGAGAGGGTAGGTCTACTCAAGGATGAAGGAGGGAGTTTGTGCTTGGAGTCAGAGCAAGTGGCTGAGGTACCAAATGAGTACTTTGTGTCGGTATTTACTGAGAAGGATTTGGAGGATAGTGAAAGCAGCGTGGGGCATGCTAATGTGCTGGGACATTTTCAGATTGATAGTGCTGGGTCTTCTGAAAAGCGTTAAAGTGGATGTCCCCAGGGCCTGATGGCATATGTCCCAGAATATTGAAAGAAGCAAGTGAGCAGATTGCTGGGGCTTTGACAAAGATCTTTGTGTCCTCACTAGCTACAGGCGAGGTCCCAGAGGACTGGAGAGCAGCAAATGTTGTGATTTTGTTCAAGGAGGGAAATAGGGATAATCCAGATAATTATAGGCTAGTGATCCTCACATCAGTGGTAGGGAAGCTACTGGAGAGGATACCAAGGGATAGGATTTATGCACATTTGGAAAGGAATGGCCTGCTTAGAGTCAGCACGGCTTTGTGCGGGGCAGGTTATGCCATACAAACTTGATTGAGATTTCTGAAGTGACAAAGGAGCCTGATGAGGGTAAGGCAGTGGACAGTATCTACATGAACTTTAGTCAGGCATTTGATCAGGTCCCTCATGGTAGGTTGATCCAGAAGATAAAAATGCATGGGATCAAGGGTGAATTGCAAGTTTGGATTTGGAACTAGCTTGCCCATAGAAGACAGAGAGTAGGGGTGGAAGGCTGATATTCTGGCTGGAGGTCCGTGAACAGTGGTGTTCTGCGAACAGTGGTGTTTCACAAGGATTGGTGCTGGGAGCTCTGTTGTTTGTGATATATATCAATGATTTGGATGAAAATGTAGACAGGTGGATTTGCAAGTTTGTGGATGACACCAAGATTGGCAGAGTTGTGGACAGTGTTTAGGACTATCAAAAAAAAATAGCAGGATATAGATCAGTTACAGATATGAGCAGAGTAGTGGCAGATGGAATTTAATCTGGGCAAGTGTTGAGTATAAGATAAGGAAGTCATGCTGCAGTTGTATAAAACTTTAGTCAGACCACTCTTGGAGTATTGTGTGTAGTTCTAGTCGCCCCATTATAGGAAGGATGTGGAGACTGTGGAAAGGGTGCAGAAGAGGTTCACCAGGATGCTGCCTGGATTAGAGGGTATAAGCTACAAGGTTGGACAGACTTGGGTTGTTCTCCCTAGAGTGTTGGAGCTGAGGGGAGACCCGATAGAGGTTTTTAAAATTATGAGAGGCATAGTTAGAGTAGACTGTAGAAATGTCAAATACCAGAGGACATGCTTTTAAGGTTGGGTGGGGGGAGGAATTTAAAGGCAGTGGAGGGGCAAGATTTTTCTTTTAAAATAAACACAGAGTGGTAGGTGCCTGGGGTAGTAGTGGAAGCAGGCAGTTTGGTGGATTTAAGAGGCTTTTAGATAGATACATGAATATGAAGGGAATGGAGGGATATGGATGAATGATACACAAGAGGACATGCAATATAAACTGGCATCAAAATTGGCACAACATAGTGGGCCGAATGACCTGTCCCTTGCTGTGCTGATCAATGTTCTAACTGCCAACTTAAGTGAGAATCTAAAAGCATTTTACTGACATAATTAAAGAGCTGGTGCATGGAGGAGTGGAATCTAATGAGGACAAATATGGGAACCTGCACATGGATGCTGAGGGCACCATTAAGGTACGAAATGAGTACTTTGCATCTGTCTTCACCAGAGAAGACAGTGCATACAAAGTAATAAGAGGAGAGACATTAGATACATTAAAAATTGATAGTATAGATTTGGTTGAACTTAAAGTAGGCAAGTTACCAGAATTATGAACATCAAAATAAACTGCACATGACGGAAACTCAGCAAGTCAGGCAAGAGAAACAATTCAAATATCAGGTCAAAGATCTTTCATCAGAAGTTAGTTGCAAGTTACTGGGATGGACGGGACAAAGGGAATATCTGTTAGGTTGAGGCCAGGGTTACCCTGGGAGTAAGCTATAAACAAGATCATCTGGTCAATGCATTAATGGGAGAAATTAGAGAGTGAGAACACAGACAATGGAATGTAAAAGCTTCAAACTTTGGGGTTGTAGGCTATGCTAATGGGGAGAGAAAAATGGGGACCTATCACAGATGGAGTGAGTCAGAGAGAATTACCCATAGTTGTATAATTCAATATAGAGCCCAGAAGACTGCAACACGTCCAGACAAAAGGTGAGGTGTTGGTCCTTAAGCTTATATTGGACCTTGTGCCAGGAGGCCACAAACAGATAGATCAGAGCGGGAGTAGGATTGTGGGCAGTGGTCAGATTGTGCTGACTACTGCACTAAGTCTGGGCTTTGACACGAAGTCCAGCAGTGCCATGCTCGGGATTCCCAAACATCATGCTTTATTGGGGGGTGATCTGAGACCATATAGATAACAATGGGGACTCCACGGTAAATATTTAGGAAGTAAAAGAGAAAGATAAGTTGCTTTACATTTAACCTGTTTCACCTCAACGTCATTTAACTTCTCCTCTTTTTAGATTTTTTAATTATTTAATCAAATTTTAAGAGTTTTTTTTAATGTCTCTGAATGTCAATTAAAATCCACAATCTTGAGCAAAGATCTGTTATATCTGTCCTTACCTGGGCTGGATGCTAACCATCTGCATCTCAGGGTTCAGCATGGTTATAAGGCCTCAGACAGCACAGTGAGGAAACCTGTTCCCAAACTGACTTTGACAGCTGGCTTATGCCAACATTCATTCTCATAGGATCATAGAAAATTTCCAGTACAACAGGTGCTCATTTAGATCAGAGTACATTCTTCATACACTTGTTGTTAAAAATGTGATGACAAGATACGATAGTTATTAGTCACATATATATTGAAACACACAGTGAAACACGTCTTTTTGCGTTACTGAGAATGTGCTTGGGGCAGCCCGCAAGTGTCGCCACTCTTCCAGCACCAACATAGCATGCCCACAGCTCCTAACCTGTACGTCTTTGGAATGTGGGAGGAAACCGGACCACCCAAAGTAAACCCATGCAGACACAGGGAGAATGCACAAACCCCTTAGACAGTGGCAGAATTGAACCCAGGTTGCTGGCACTGTAATAGCATTTGGCTAACCACTACACTACATTGCCACCACTGATGAAGGCTTCTGCCTTCAGAACCCTTTCAGATAGCAACTTCCAGACCCCTCCCATCCCCAAAAATCATACCTCATCTCCCCACTAATACCTGTGCCATTACTTTAAACCAGAGTCCTCTGGTTTTTAATTCCTCTCCTAAAGGAATTAGATCCCTCCCACTCTTTGGGTTCCTCAAAATGTGATACGATCAACTGACTTTTCTCAGTCCCTTCTGATAAAGAAATCTTGCTTATCAAATCTTTTCTCGTGGGTACAATTTTCCAATCCTGGGAACATCCTAGTGTACAGATTTATTCTCTTCAGTGTAGCTTTATCTTTCCTGCAATATTGTGACCAGAAGTGCATGCAATACTTAAAATGTCATCTAATTTACAATGTATACAGTTCTAGCAGAGGCCTCCTGTTCTTATATTCTATGGCCCGCCTAATGGGAGAAAATATCCTGACTGGTTGTATCACGGCTTGGTACGGCAATTCCAATGCACAGGAACGCAGGAGTCCGTAGAGAGTTCTGGACACAGCCTGGTCCTCCCCACCATTGCCAATATCTATAGGAAGCACAGCCTCAAGGTGGTGGCTTTATCATCAAGGATCCCCACCATCCAGGTCATGCCCTCTTCTCACTGCTACCATCGGGCAGGAGGTACAGAAGCCCAAAGTCCCACACCACCAGGTTCAGGAACAACTACTTTCCTACAACCATCAGGTTCTTGAACTGACCTGCAAACCCTAATCCTACCTCAGCAATAGAACACTACAGACTACCTCTTGCATTACCATGGACTTGTCTACGATTGTGTCTTTGTTTTTTTGCACTCATGTTTTTGTACAGTCTTTTTTCCTCTCTCTTCACTGGCTTGCATAATTCATGTATAATTTATATCCTGTTGTCTGTACCTACATGCCTCACATGCTGCTGCAAGTTTTTCCATTGTACCGGTACCTCACTGTACATGTGCACATGACAATAAACCTGACATCCCAATTGCGTGGTTTTGAAGCAACCGTACTTACCTGTCCTGCCACTTTTAAGAATTTACTCATAAAATCCAAGTTCCTTTTGTTTCTCCACATCACTCAATAATGTCTGATTTATTGCGCATTCCTTTGCCTTGTAGTATCACAACAAATGCATCACCTCACTTCATTGGATTAAATTCCATTTTCTAATTTTCTGTCCAATTTATGAAACTTTCTACCATTATATGTCATTATATGTAATCCAAATCTTTCCCCATTATATGTCAAATACATGGCCACTTTTTGAATCATGTGCAAACTACAAGTTGAAATCATTACAAAAAGCAAAGGACCAAATGCTGATCCCTTTGGAACACCATTGGTGCATTCCAGTTCAAAAACATCCTTTTTTTGCTTCATGTCACTCATCCATTTGCCACTTTCCCTCCAATCCCATGGGTTTTTACTTCTTTAACCAGCCTGTATATGGGATTTTGTCTGCAGCCTTTCTAAAATCATCACAGATTACATTAAAAGCACTGTCCTCATCAACCTATTTATCTTCAAAAAAAAAATTCAACCTATTAGGCAGCATGGCTTTTTCTCAACAAATCCAAGTTTACTGTCCCTTTTCAATCTGCATCTTGTCCTCAACTATAACATAGATATCATCCCTGTTTTTTGAAGACAGTTGCAAAGTATTCATTAAGAACTTTACCCACATCCTCCAGCTCCACACTTGCATTACCCATTTGGTCCCTAAAACATTCAGCTTTTGCTTTCCTTATCCTCTTACTATTATGTACCAGGAAAACATCTTTGGATTTTCTTGCTAATATTTTTACCCTGGGACTCTTAGCTACTTTCCCTTTTAAGTTCACCCCTGCATTTTCTATACCCTTGTAGGCTTTATTGTATTAAACTGTGTCTTGCATAAGCTTCTTTTTTTTTGTGGGATCTTTACCTTTGTGGTAGTCAAAGGGTTATAAACAACCACCCCGGAATAGAAGAGTGGGTAATGGTTTCAGTTTACACAAACATTTGGAGGTTGACACATACAATGTTGGTTAATTGCCCGAGAAGTTCTCTGAGAATGCTAATAAGATTGATAATGACTTATTGAAAAAAAGCAAGTTTCTGGATATTGATTGACCACAAAATTATTAATCAGGAACTGTTTTGAGAAGCCATTAAATTGTGAAACAGACATAACTACAGACAAACTAAACTTGCATGAGATAAAGAAATAATGCTGCAATGAAACATTCTGTCATTCTTCTTATTTTCATTCGAGAGTCACCCGATTTTGCTGGGACCCAGGCCTTGAATGTCTAATAAATTGAAAACATCAAAACAGTGGCCCTCTGGCTGTATTGAGATAAGAAACCACAGGTCCACCCTGAAACACCTTCCTTGACATCCAAAGCCTCAACAGCAGGCAAAAGAGCTAGTTAATATGGTAATGAGACAAGAGGCTAAGGTTAAGACAATGAAAACATGGTGAGACTTGATAATGAGACCCAAATAGGAAAACTCAGGAGCAATCAATTCCATGCTGCTCTGTACCCAAATGGCTCAGTAACAATAACTAGGATGTTACACAATTGGCAGTAGAAAATAAAGGTGATACCGTAGACCAGCTGCAATGAGATATGGGTGGACAAAATGGTTTGGACCTGCACTTGAATATCAATGAGATACTATCTCACTGGAGGAGAACAGAAGGAACAGGAGGGAAATGGATCTTGGAAAGAGGATTTAACCTCTTACCAAATTCTGGAAAATATGAGAATCTGGGATGATAGTGAGAACCTATTATTAACATTCAGAAAGGAGAACTGACCAAGACTGATGACCTTGTTTCTTGATGGGTGGTATACTGTGCATGCTTTAAGTGCTTGTACTTTGTCTTTGCAGTGTATACCGGTTATCAGTCATGCACCTCTAATATTAGTACAAATTCAACAACACCTTTCACCTCTATCTCCTCCTTGAATGTTTCACCACAGCTGTGCTACAGTTTACCTTCGAATAGCAGTTTAAAGTTAGCTTTTGCAAAAGCACTAGTAAACTTTGTTTTCTTTTAATATAGAAATTTCACTATTTTATCATTATTAATAGACTATGTTGAATCTAACTGTATTATGATCATTTCTACGATAATGCTCTCTCACTGATACACCCATTTCCCCAAAATCTCAAACTGAATCCAAAACTGATCTTCCTGCTGCCCACCCCACCCCCCTTTTAGGCTTGCCACAAACAGGCAAAAATAATTAAAGGAATACTCTCTACACTGACTCTATCACTGGTAATACTGGTAATATTATTAGGCCAATTGAAAGCCCCTACTATTATTGCCCTAAAATTAGTCTATAAATTTCTTCTACCTCTCTTGAAGGGATTAGAGTTCTATAGTCCACTTCCAAAAATGTGTTCTTTGTTCTATGGTTCAATCATGTCTTACTGATACAGTATGTCTCACATCTGTGATCATTTCTTTTCTCCAGGTTTGCTATCCCATCCTGTCTCCTTTTCTTTTAATAGCTGAATGTCTTGGCACTAAAAACTATTAAAATTTTAGTCAGCTAAGAATACACAAGTAATTTATATCCATTTATGCTGATTTCCACTCTCCTAGTTATTACCCCATGTATCAGGGAAAAACTCATTTAACAGAACAACTCTTTTCCTTAAGACTTGAGGTGTAATATTAAATGGAGATACTGGCCTAGAAATGAGATTGTGGATTTCATTTTATCAGTGTTATGTGATCGAAAAATCAATTATCCGCACACAAATGTGGTAAAAACCATTTCTGGGTTGTTTCATGTCACTCTGGAATTTGACTTGGAAATCTCCAAGCCTGACAGGATTTCTTTATCAGTCAAGCATGGGGAAAGAAAATATTTCTAAAATTCTAATTTTTTTCTAAATTTTATTTACAGCGTGGTAACAGGCCCTTCCGGCCCAATGAATCCACACCGCCCATTTTAAACCCAAGTTAACCTACCCGTACGTCTTTGGAATGTGGGAGGAAACTGGAGCACCTGGAGGAAGTCCACGCAGACACGGGAGAATGTACAAACTCCTTACAGACAGTGACGGGAATCAAACCCCAATCGCTGGCGCCGTAATAGCGTTGCGCTAACCACTACGCTACCATGCCACCCCTGAATAATGATCTTTTTGGTGCACAAAGGGGGAAATTGGAGCACATTAATCTGGGAGTGAATGTCACTGGGGATTCCTCAGACAACTCCATCTTAGAAAAAATAAACTGGAACATTTACGTTCCATACTTAGTCTAGATCCTTGGGGCACTCACACCTCACCATTTTCAGTTTTAACCCTCTAATCTCCATCCCAACACCCTGAATGAACTTGAAATGTATTGTCAATAATCTCATTTATCTGATTGCCCCCTAGTCACTAACACATGATTCAGAAACTGCCATTTTCTAACAACCTACCTCAATTTGTCTGCACAATTCCAGCTGCTGCTTCTTGACTGACAGTCACTTTCTGTCTCCCACCCCCACCAGCGTATTTTGAACAATAAAATGTCTAATGCCTCAGCCTCTGCTGAATAGTTATGGGTGATGGAAATAATTGCTGGAGTGCCACTGTTACAAACACTGAACATACCTATTTAGACTTTTTAAGCTATCACAAGCCCAAATGCACTGTAAAGATATTTATTTTGATAATCAAGGTCAGTCCAAGTCCCATACCATGAAAAAGGTGGGACAGATTTTAGAGAGCCGATATAATCTGGCAACTGACGTGGTACTGGTGTGGTGTCAGAAGTCAGATTTTCTATTTTTTTTTACAATGACTTGGTGTCCACTATCTCAGGATTGACAAGTCTACTTTAGGCTTTCTCAGTTCTCTAGTCATTGTTCAATGTACACATGTAAAAGCAGGACATCATACAAAAAGTTATCTCAGAAGTGACATTTAAAATCTGTACAACAGACTCAAGAAAATTACACATTCTTAAGCTGCACAAGATCCAGGAGAATAGAATCAGAAATACGTGACATAGAATATACATAATTTCAGGTATCAAATGCAACAGGTTATTCCACAAAGATGTTAACAGGCAAAGCAAACATGGAGGGGTATAGGACAAAGATCACATTGGCTGCCTTTGGAGGTCTGCTGCTTGACTCTGAAGAGAATGTCATCACTTTCTGCTGAAACATACTGATATCAAAGATCCCCAAGTGAAGCAGAGGAACAAGTAATTTTCCTTCTGAGCATGCATATATAACTGGTTAAGATAAAACTCTTTATATGCAAATAAAATTACCTTTATTAGATGAGTTAATGTTTCTTGAAGCTGTGTCTTACTGAGAACAGTTGGTAATGGTGATGATCGGGCCTCTGAAGCTAATGTTAAAGGAGAAGCAGAAGCATATTTATTTTCAGCTTCTGAAATCATTCCTGTTGACTGTTTGAACATACTGGGAGACAAAAGCATAGACGGGCCAACTGAAGAGGTGGTCGGTGTTAGAACAACCTGTAAAAGAGCACATGAGAACTGATAGCCAAATAAAGATGGAAAACCAACATTTAATTTATACCATAATCTGTTGGAATCTTATTTAATCATGGTTGCAAGTTAGAATTTGGTTTATCACAAAAATACTATATTGAAGTCTGGAATACTAATGTGCTGAACAAAATGCATAATGAACGGTAAAATATTTTGTTGCAGAAGAATGCGAGTCCATTATCTGAATATTCTTAAACTAAAAATCTAATTAGCACAGAAAATCAAAAATTTTCATAAATATTAGTTTTGCTGTTATTTCATGCTACTGGGATGAAAGCCCCTGTTACTTTGAATGCATTGTATGTAAAGTAAAATGGTTGTAATTTACATATTTGAATATACCGCAAATGTGAATTGTAGCTTCTGATACAATTGCTTTCACAGGTCAGAACAATACTGCAAAGCATTGCACAAAACACCACCCTGAGGTAACCTGCTTATACAAGTGCTATACAAAGCCACACAATTGTACAGAAGCTGCAGAACACATTTCACATATTAGGGGGAAAAAAAATTAAGATACAAAAGGCAGCCATTCAGCCCATATATCTGTGCCAGTTTAAAAAGAGTTACAAAGCTTAATCCCACCTTCCAACACTTGGTCTGTAGCCCTACAGGTTGGGCCTCTTCAAGTACACATACAAAATATGCAAAATGTAAAACGTATGGATGGTTTCAGCATCATCTGTAATCTACTTCATTGTGCCCCCTAAATTTAAGTTTAAAATATTAATACATACTGCAAAATGCATGGACCAAATACTGAACAATGTGGAAATCCACCAGCACAGCCTATCAATTACTGAAACATACTCAAAAAATTCAAGTTAATCAGATGACCTTCTCATAACAAACCCATACTGACTAGTCTTGAGTAACAGGTACCTCAGAATGGATTCCAATAATTTGCACAACCCAGACATTAAGTAAACTAGCCTGTAATTACTTAAGTTTTTCCCTTCCTGCCTTTTTAACTAACAGTCCTCCAACACTTAGGCACCACTTCAGTTCTAAGCAAGGATTGAAGATTCACTCACAGAGCCTCTGCAACTTCCTCCCTTACTTTTTCAAACAATCTGGGCTATATTTCACCCAGGCCTAATAATTTCTCCAAATATCCACAATGCCTTAATAATTCCTCCATGTTTATTCCATCCAATATTTCACACTGTTCTTCTTTACCTACAAAGTTTGCATCTTCTCCCTCTTTTGTGAAGACAGCTGTAAAACATTCATTAAAAACTTTGCCCATATACACCGGCTCCATGTATAGGTTACTTGGCAGAACAACTTCAGATCATACTTGCTATCTTTTCATGCCATCAACTCACTATCTTTTCACTTTCACTCCTGCACCTTGCACGTGGCAAGGATTTTTGTGTTATTGACCTCTTGGTATCTGATAAACTTCCCCTTTTGCCTCATATTACAATCTATGTATCTCACCATCAAACGCCTCTAGATTTAGCAGTCCCATCGTTAGTTTGTGGGAGCATGCTTATTCTGAATCCCTTAAAGCAATGGGAATCTTTGAAGAAGTTTAACTTTCCAGCTCCAGGCTTACTTCCAAGATCCTCACCAAAGCAAAAGCCATTCTTCACCCAATTTGATTCACTCCATGTGACATCAAGAAATGGCCACAAGCAGCGGATACAGCATAGGCTTGGCACCTAACAACATTCCAGATTTTGTTCTGATAACCTACTCTCCAGAAATAGCTGCAATTCTACCCCAAGTTGCTCAACACTTGCGTCTACCCAGACTGTGGGAAGTTGCCCAGGTAGGTCCTGTTCACAAAAAGCAGGACAAATTGAATCAAGCCAATTACAACCCAATCAGTTACCAGCAAAATAATGGGTTGTCGATAGCATTATCATACTGCACTTACGCTCAAATAGCCTGCTCACCGATGCTCTGTTTGAGATGAAAAAAATACACCTGTCACGCCCATGTGCTTTGGGCAGCTTCCACCTTCCACAGAACCAACTACAATGCCCCATTTAGTTTAAACTCTCTTCTGCTGCACTTCTCCAGCTGCACATTCAATCACATTATCCAATTTCTGTACACTCTGGTGTATGGCACCAGGTGTAACCCAAATATTACCACCTTTACAGGTCCTGCTTCTCAAATCTCTCAACTCCTTAAAATTTGCCTGCAGGATTTCATCACCTTTTGCAGCCATGTTGGTATCTACATAGACCTGGCTCTTCATCCTCCCTCTCCAGAACAAAGAAGTCTAGCACAGTATGGGCCCTTTGGCCCACAATGTGTGCTGACCCATATAAACCTTATCCACATTTTATCTATCCCCACTCTCTACTTCACCTCCCATAACCCTCTATTTTTATTTCATCCATGTGCTTATCTAAGAGTCTCTTAAATGACCCTATCGTATCAGCCCCTACCACCTTCCCTGGCAGTGCATTCCCGGTGCCCACTACTCTCTGTGTGAAAAGACCTACCTCTGACATCCCCCCTGAACTTTCTTCCATGCGCCTTAAATGGGTGACCTCTAGTATTGGCCATTACTGACCTGGGGAAACGATGCTGGCTGTCCACTGTCTATGCCTCTCATAATCTTATATACCTCTATCAAGTCTCCTCTCACCATGTCTCTCCAAGCCCTAACTTGCTCAGCTTCTCCTCATAAGACGTGCTCTCCAATCCAGGCAGCATTCTTGTAAATCTCCTCTGCACCCTTTCCACATCCTTCCAATAGCGTGGCGACCAGAACTGAACACAATATTCCAGATGCTCTTATAGAGCTGCAACATTACCTCTCTGCTCTCCCCTGGCTAATGAAGGCCAGCACACCATACACCTTCTTAACCACCCTATCAATTTGTGTGGCAACTTTGAGGGATATATGTATTAGAACCCCAAGATCTCTCTGGTCCTCCACACTGCTAAGAATCCTGTCAATAACCATGTACTCTGCCTTCAAGTTAGATCTTTCAAAGTATATTACTTCACACTTCTCTGGATTGAATGCCATCTGCCACTTCTCTGCCAACTCTGCATCCTGTCAATATGCTGTTGTAACCTATGATAACCTTCTGCACTATCTACTACACCATCAACTTTCATGTCATCTTCAAACTTACCAACCCACCCTTCCATTTCTTTATCAGAGTCATTTATAAAAATCACAAAGAGGAGGGGTCTCAGAACAGATCCTCACGGAACACCACCAGTCACTGACCTCCCCTTCAACAACCATGCTCTGCCTTCTGTGGGCAAGCCAATTCCAAATCCATTCAGCCAATTTTCCATGGATCCCATAACTCAGGACCTTCTGGATGAGACTACCATGGAGAATCTTGTCAAATGCCTTGCTAAAATCCATATATACCACATCCACCACTCTACCTTCATCAATCTGTCTTGTCACTTCCTCGAAAAACTCTATTAGGCTCGTGAGGCAAGACCTGCCCTTCACAAAGCCATGTTGACTATCCCTTATAAGATTATGCATCTCCAAATGCTCATATACCTTGTCCCTACATATCCTCTCCAACAGTTTGCCCACCACTGACGCATGACTAACTGGTCTATAATTCCCAGGATTATCCCTTTTACCTTTATTGAATAATGGAACTAGATTTGCCACCCTCTGGTACCACTCCTGTGGTCAGGGAGGACTCAAAGGTCATTGTTAACACTCCAGCAATCTCTTCCCTCACTTCCCATAATACCCTGGGGTATATCCTATCTGACCCCGGGGACTTATCTATCCTAATGCTTTTTAGTAGCTCCAATACTGCTTCTTTCTTAACCTCAGCATGCTCCAACACATTTGCCTGTTCTACGCTAACCTCCCCTTCATCTCAGTCCCTCTCCTCGGTGAAATCTGAAGCAAAGTATTCATTTAGGACCTCTCCTACCTCCTTCGCCTCCAGACACATTTCTCTACCCCATCCCTGAGTGGTCCTACCCTCACCCTAGTCATCCTCTTGTTCTTCACATGTGTAGGACGCCTTAGGGTTTTCCTTAACCCTACTTGCCAAGGCCTTCTCACGTCCCCATCTAGCTCTCCTAAATCCCATCTTAAGCTCCTTCCTGGCTACCATATAACTCTCAAGAACCCTGACTGATTTTTGCTTCCTCAACCTTAAATTAGCTTCCTTCTTCCTCTTGACTAAACCTTCCATCTCTCTTGTTAACCATGGTTCCTTCACTCTACCATCCTTTCCTTGTCTCAGTGGGACAAACCTATCTAGAACCCCAGGCAAGTGGTCTCTAAACAATCTCCATATTTCTGTAGCGCATTTACCAGAGAACATCTCCTTCCAATTCACGCTCCCAAGTTCATGCCTAATACCATAGTAATTTGCTCTCCCTCAATTAAATACTTTCCCATAACGTCTGCTCCTGTCCTTGTCCACGGCTATGCTAAAGGTCAGGGAATTGTGGTCACTATCCCCAAAATGCTCTCCCACCAAGAGGTCTGTCACCTGACCAGGTTCGTGCCTAGTACCAGATCCAGCATGACCTCTCCTCTAGTTGGCCTGTCTGCATACTGTGTCAGTAATCCTTCCTGTACACACCTAACAAATTCTGCCCCATGTAAACCTTTTGTACTAAGGAGATACCAATAAATATTGGGAAAGTTGAAGTCACCCTAACAACCCTGTTATTTTTGCACCTTTCTAAAATCTGCTCCTCAGTGTCCTGGTGGCTATTTGGGGGCCTATAGAATACTTCCAATGAAGTGATTGCTCCCTTCCTGTTTCTGACTTCCACCCACACTAACTCAATAGATGATCCCTCTGTGATGTCCTCCCTTCCTACAGCTGTGATACTATCCCTAATTAGCAAAGCCAACTCCTCACCCCCCCCCCCCCTCACCTCTTCTACCTTCCTTCCCATCTCTTTTGAGATATCTAAACCCCGGAACCTCAAGCAATCACTCCTCCACGTACTGATCCATGCTCTAAGTGCACACCCTCTCCCCATCAACATTCAGAATGAAAGATTGAAGAGCAAGATGCTCTCAGGGGCCTTGCAAACTTATAGAACGTAGAACAGTACACCACAAAGGGTCTGATCCTCCCTGTTCTCTCTCTGCCTTAGTCATACAATCCTTCTCTGCCAATACTCAAGCTGCAAAGTGGCCATCCTCCTAAAGTCATTTGACAAGACACTCAGCCTCAAGAATGGGCTGTGGTGACATTAAATATTTCTCAAGCTCCAAAGCTCAGAGTTCAAGCTCCTCCAGCTGCTGACATTTCACGTATCCATGATTGTGTAGGACATAGGAAGCATCCTGCAGTTTTCATCTATGAATCTGAGGCTCCATGGCAAGCCATGATTAGTTTGAACTCATTTAATAGAAATAACAAGAGTTATAAAACAAGAAAAAGTCACCTTGGCTTCAAGTGGTGTTACACCTCTTTTTGTGAAGCTCACTGTTCCATTTTTATTTTAAACCAGACCTTTATCCCTGCTCTCGGCTCTGTGTCCTGCTTGCTTGGGCAACGCCTCTTTTTAAATACAAATAGCAAAATAACACCTCTCCCACGTCATAGTGAATTTTTCCACTCACCAAATTCTATAGCAGTTCTGTAGGATCCAAGTCCATGGCACTTACTGTGCATGAGTAAAGTCATCCTGCATTTACACTAGTAAAAGTTCTAAGACCAGAGTCAGCCCATTGACGGCAAATACCAAGTATACAGTTCTAGTTAACCACAAGCTTGTTTATTTGTAAAATACAGTTGCATAAATGTTTGCTGATTGGGAACAAGTGTAATAGGAAGTGGTGATCATTTGGCCTTCAACATTCTCTCTGGCATTCAATTAAAATTTTAATTTTTTTTTGGCCTTTTTTCATCTAATTTCATGTCTTTTTCAATTTCATTATCCAGGGAGATGATACAGTTGTTCACATCAGTTCTTCAATTAACCCTGCATACAGAGGTCCAATATGCGCTACTGACTGGAATATTATCAAACTGAACAGGCAGTGAAATAAAACTAGCTGCAGGGTTGGCAAGTGTTTAGTTGGGCCACTTTTCAAACTCTCTGGGCCAGTACTTTTACTGATGCTTTTTCCGTGCTTCTAGCCTTGTATGCAAACAAGGACTCCCTGTTAACAAATTCTGCCCGTTCTTGATATATTCTGGAACACTCATTTAATACTCTTGCAAGCAATCTAACACAATTTAATGCTTTCCTCTTGAATGAACATTTTTCTCACCAGATCACTGGGCACAGCACCCATGATGTGCATGATTCTGACCCAAACTGCCAATTATCAAGAGCCAACTAGTACCATGAGTCCCTATTAATTATCAAGCTATCTTTCCATCTCTATCTGCAAAGACAGCACCAAAAAAGTTCCCCTTCCACTACATTTGGTGCTTTTCATACCCAGCTGTTCCGATAACAAGCCCAATGCATCATAAGGTACAGGGCCGGCCCTTATTGGAGACGGCTCACTGTTCAGCTTCATTGTCCATGGTTCCCATACACTCTCCCTCCTTCACCTCCATTTCATAATCCTGCAAGTTCAACACTAACCTTGGCCTTGAGCCCTAGCGTAGCAATGCCATATGTTGTAGTATAAATAATAAGTTAGTGGTTTGTACCTGCAATGAGACCTCTGTAGTTTTGACATTTGGTTCTTTAAAGCACTCTGGTGTTACAAGTAGCGGAGAAAAATTTGCAGCTAATGAAGGTTTGCTGACAGTTTGGTGCTGCTGGTCATGCTGTTGTGCTAGTTTGAGTTTCTGAAGCAGTTCATGACCTTGAGATCCAATATCCAAAGTACTTCTATCACCTGTGATTCTTTGTGAAGCTGGGTTACTTCCTGAAGATGGATTCTGATGAACACACGCTGGTTCAGAGGAAAGTGGGCACATCATAAGTGGTGAAACAGTTTTGACTTCCTGTTGCAACTTTTGACCATTGGAACTGATGGTGGATGTGGTCTGATTAGAAAGAGGTTCAACATTCATGGAAGAATGAATGTGGGGACTGGTACAAATATTGTACACACGCTTAGTTTTGTCAGATTTCTGGAGTGCAGCTGGTGTCATTAGAACTTCCATGGTGGTTTCCTGGCAATTCAATCGGGTAAAACTATTTTTGCTATTAAGACTCTCAGGGCTTCCTAGATGTTTTTCTGTTGATTGCTCATAAGTGAAGGGTTGCATCAAGTTCTGGCTTCCTAACTTAGCATCTTGCTGAGATTTCAACATTTCTTGATTAGGGTTTGTCATTTGTTCTTTAGGAACAGGAGCTCCAAATAATTCCTCTACAGTCAAGTGCTTGGCACCTTGAAGAACATTCTGGAAGACGTAATTAAAAAGACAAAGTTAAAATGTTTGTTTGCATTGGTGAAGCAGACTTTTCCCCCTCATTAAATATTGTGAAGACTAAACACCACCAAGCGAGAAATTCCAGCATACAACATTAGGCACCACATGATTGATTTTGAGTATAAAACAAACATACCACTTGACACCACTGTGCACATTCGGTGCTCTCTGGTATATTTTATATGATCCGCTGAGGATATGTCACATTTATGTGAAAGGCTGCTGGGCAGGCAGTAGTGTTGTTAATCAGCTTTGGTGACAATTGTGTATTGCATGATAAAATATTGTAGCACAAATAACCAGAGGACAAAGACCAGTGCCAGCTTAAGTTAAAGGGCTTGTCTGCACCTGAGTCACCAGTGAGGAATTCCTGTTGGGAATTTAGTCATAGTGTACAGCACGGAAACAGGCCCTTTGGCCCAACTCGTCCATGTTGACCAGGATGCCTATCTAAGCTAATCCTATTTGCCCATGATTGGCCCATATCCCTCTAAACCTTTCCCAATATCTTTTAAAATGTTGTTATTATATCTTCGTCAACCACTTTCTATGGCAGTTCATTCCATATACACACCACCCTCTGAGAGAAGTTGCCCCTTGGGTCTCGTTTAAATCTTTCCCTTCTCACCTTAAACTTATGCCCTCTAGTTTTTGACTCCTTTTCTCTGGGAAAAAGACTGTGTACGTTCACCTTGTCTATGCCCCTCATGATTTTATACACCTCTATTAGGTCACCCCTCAGTTTTCTATGCTCCAAGGAATAAAGTTCTCGCCTGCCCAACCTCTCCCTTTAATTCAGGACCTCGTATCCTGGCAACATTCTCGTAAATCTTCTTTGCATTCTTTCCAACTTAATGGCATTGGCACCACTGCTTCAAGAGCCCCTGCCATGGCGTGCAACTTCATAGCTTGCGCACAATTTCTGTGCAAAATCAGGATTGATGATTTTTTTTTTACATAATACTTTGTGCATCCCCAAAATAAATCCACTCCTGTAGGTTCCCCCACACAGCACCATTTTAGACTGCAGAAGAATTACCAATATGGTGCGCCCTTGGGCCCAACCATAAACCCTGTTCCCAACAATTCCCATCTAGTTTCCAAATCACTGAGGTCGAAGCAGATTATCTGATCATCAACCAAGACTCCAATCTCGTAATTCACCAAGACTGCTTACTTCTACCTCAACTTCATCCACTTGCACTTTCTGTTAAGCTGAACTCATCCTAGATACTGCTCTTGTATCCAAATTTACATCACGTCCCATACAACCATTACCAATGTGCGCACAGATGTACACAATGTATAGCAACATGCTTTGCATTGGCTTGCAGTTGCTCGACACCTCAATTTTAATATCCTCATTCTTGTTTTCAAGCCCCTCACTCATCTCATTAACCTCTTTTTCCCCAGTTCTACAACCCTCCAAGCTCTGTGCTCTGAATCACCCCAGATTTAAATTATGGAGTAATTTGCAACTATACCTGTCCAGTTCTTTTGTTCTGAACTGACTGTTCTAAGATTCCCTGCCTTTATATCTTCATAAGACCTTGTTAAAAGCTTACCTCCTTGACCTGCCTGATATTGCCTTGTCGTTCTGTTAAATTTTGTCTGAGATTTCTCCAATACATTCTCCAATCATTTCTCCAAACCTTATCACATTAAAATGATGTCAACTAAGTGCAAATAGTTATAATTAAGATGTAGTCCATCTACCTTGTGGTTGTGCGCTGAAGAGGAGGTACATTCCTCTATCTGTGTTTTCATTGCTAGGCCAACAGTGCTGTGTATGCCTGGCGAACTTGATAAAATACTTGAATCACCAAATTGATATGTCTAAAAAGAAAAATGTTTTTGATAGTTAGATATCAAGTTTGGTTCTTAAAATTCAGTTTCATAGTTTGAGGTACTACAGGAAAATCAACAATCCCACCATAAAAATGCAAACTACATACAATTCTTAAACTGAGACTTAAGAAATAACAACCTTGAATGGATACTCAATTTTCAATCCTTATATCTAGTTTAATAGCACACAGCCAGCTGTAGATGGCAACCAAACCCCTTTGTCTTTCAATTTCAGTTACGAACATACATGCCAGTTTACTTTAAATTTCACAATGACTCAAACCAAATAAGATTATTTTCAATATTTGATATCTTGATGCAATTAAAATATTCAGCTGCATCTTACTGGAATATTCAATACTTCAAACAAAGTATTTTACACAATTCTATGATCTAGTCTTTAAAAAGCTGGCATGGTGAGGGCGGTGGAAGAGTGGCATGTTTTTTGAAGTAAATAGTGTTCTTAAAAATTCACAATTTCAACCAGAAATTCCTCAGATTTGATCAAAGAAATACATTTAATTCCATTCTAACAATATCCAACAGAAGTCTACACTTTTGTACAGTATTTGTGAATGATAGGAATGTGTTCGTATCCAGTCACAATCAGCTAATTTTTGTACGCTTTTCAACTTGAAGGTGCATTTTGCTAAGTTTCCTCTATAGTTTCCTATGACATATATTTGAGTACATCAACAATTAATACCAAAACAAAAATCACAAGATCATTTGTTGTGTAATGCGTATTTCAGTTCAGTTATGCTTCTTTAATATTTTGCTTTTTCAGAAAATTTGGAGAAAAGTAACACCCCAAGAAAAATAATCTTTTGGGAAAAATAACATCTCTTTAACATACTGATAGACAGGATAGGAATAATTGAGAGTTAAATGCAAACAGGAGTTCTTTCAACCTATCATTCTCGTCTGAAACATTGGAAGTGGCTATGAATCACTTTGAACAACTAAAGGGCAATTAAGAAGCTCTTGCCTTCATGTCTGGACCAAAGGCTGACAGAGGTCAGACAAGCAGAAATATCAGATTATAATTATTAACTGATCCAAATTTTCCCTGCTGAGAATATCAGCAAGTCACACCTTTGGGTTAAGATTTTACTTTAAAATAAGATTTTGTACTGCTCTTTCTGAAAATTGATAACAAACTGTTTCCAAAGAAAGTTTACAGGATTGTTGGCCAAATGAATTAAAAACTAAATATAAAATTCTAAGTACCCCAAATATTTTAATCAAGAGTTTACTAGATTTGGTGTGAATATTTCCCTTGAGATTTTTTAAAAATTGCACCAAAGTCACCAACAAATATTGCAGAACTATTTCAAAAGCAGATATCTATTGCCAGAATAGGGGGGAAAAATTAAATAAATTTAGAAAAGCATGATCACCAGCCTTGGGCTGAGAGAGGATGCATGTGTGGCTTTCTACTTCTTACTGCCTTATAGTGACAAAACAAATTAGAAATCAGGTAAAATCCATCAAGAAAGCATTTTTGAAATCCATTTGAAATGGGTTTACAATTTATGAAAGTATTTAAAAGGTATTTATATTTGCTTTGAGATTCAGGGAAAGTTTCCTTCAAACATCTGTATCTATATAAAGTAGCCAGGATTACAAGCAAGATTAGTATTTAATACCCAGTGAATTATAACAATAAAAATATGAAGCTCCTTCTTAGTAGACAGGCACGGAGTTAGACGTTTATTACTTACTCTGAACAACTGGACATCAACAGGATACAGAAATAATATGCAAAATATCTACTTATCCAGAGCAGATTAAGACAAATTCACCCTAACCTACACGTGTTGCAAATTCAAAACATTATAAAAACTCACTCTATGAATTTCCAGAGCAAGATGCAAAATATTTTATTGATACAAAGTGAGGCATGTATATCTGCGACAATTGAATGTTCAGATATGTTAAATAGTACAATACAGTAACGTTTAAGAAATTAAACTAATGATTCAGAAAATAGTAGTTTTTATTATTCAGTGTTTCTAAACGCTATTCATAATAGTTTAAATCCTTACTTGTTCATACTCTTCCTTGGCTTTACTGAGCATATCTAGGATATCAATAGCATTTTCTTCTTCACATCCATTGGTTTTATTTGGAGTCATTCTCCCTGGAGATTCTTGTTGGACTCTCCGAGCCTCCATTTGCACCACCCTGAGGAAGCAGCAGCGCAAGTATTAGGCCAACCAATTACCACAATCAGGATTAAATCCTATCACCTCATTCAAATCAGGTGGTCCAAAATTATCTCTGGTCCGTGTTAAGTTGCACACATCTCAGCATGGACCAGAATCAAAACTTTAGAAGAAAGTAGGAGAATTGGAGGTATTGTTCCCACAATGATCACCATTCTTTGATTCTGGCTAGGAATTGTGCTTGTCATTTGGGGTGAGTGAGAAATAAAGGAATTGCTCCCTCTTTCTTAGTCATCCACAAGCAAAACCTATAACAATGTCTTCAGCGTTCGATATATTCTCCTTCATTAAAATGTTTACAAAAATTCTCACTTGTCATACTTTATCATTCACTCTTCATAAACTGGTCAGGTCAAGATTACGAGGATCAAGATTTCACCTCTGTAAAGTTTCTCTCCATTTCACCAACTCCAAGGACTCCATATTCCAAAAAATAGTTTTTTTAAAATTTCAAATCCCTTAGTATTCTTGCTCCATTCTATTTGGGAAATATCCACTTGGAGATTTTTGACTAAATTACTGACACATTCTTTAAAACATAAAAAAGTACAGTCCGTCTAAATGCCTCCCAAATGTTGCTCTTGCACCTGCTTCTTCCTCTTCCCCTTCCCCTGGCAGCACGTGCCAGGCACCTATCACTTTGTGCAAAATAAAACTTTCCTCCTTATCTTAAACCTATGTCCTTTAGTATCTGACATTTATACTCCGGGGGGTGGGGGGGCAGGAAGAGACATTGGCCATCTTATCTATGCCTTTATTTCAGCACCTGAGGCTAACCTTGCAACAATTGGTGTCTGAATCATACTTACACTGAAAATAATAACTTCATCTTGCTATCTTTTACTTCTACCTTTGTTAATAACCTGTCCTAGATGTTTTGTTTTCGCTTACTGCTCTATTTCTCTTCTCCACCACTTGTAAAGTGGTCCAATAGTTTTACAGGTCAGCACTGGAAAAATGGATGAAAGTTTTGCTGCTCACTACAGATGTCTACAAAGACTGCCACGTGGACAAAAGAAAACAACAGGGTTCCCAGAATTAACAAAATTGTGCCACAGAGAATTTTTAAAATTGGAATTTTTAAGTCAACATTTTTCCACAGTTAGTCAATTATATATTACAGGTAGTTACAGATCACTGATGCTTTAGTTCTTGCAAGGCTAATTTTAAGCCTCCAGATTGTTTTTAAAGGTAATCTTATACAGCTACAGAACATACTGTTTTCACAATGGAGGTAAACATTTACATTACTTCAAAGCTGCACAATTACATCTTGGCGAGATACACCAGTATAGCAATCTCTGACAGTTCACAACTGTCTGCTTTACATCAATGACAGAACAAGTTTTTCATCACTGTAATTCCAGAGATAGGAACATTGTTATGAACTTATATCATTTGAGGATTAAGAAACATTAACATCAGCACCTGAACAAGTTTAAGTTTGTTAGAACAGACCAATGTACAAAGATATTTGATAATCCATTTTCTGCAATCATTCTACTTAATTCTGCATCTAAATTTTTATATTCCAGAATACCACAAGTTAAACAAGTGGTGGTGGCTCCTTGCAGTTGCCTTCTCATCAATACAGCATCTGAGACTACACTGAACACACTTGAAATAATGCTAAAGCAAATTGAGAAAGTTTTCATGAAAGTTTTAATGAAATTATGAAAGTGTTCTTCTCCATGGACTGCTGAGGAAAGCAGCCAGAGACTGCTGACCTTCCTGAGATAAAAACAGCAACAGCTGCCACAAGAGCAGGTGTACTAACATGACTACAGTGTCCTTTAAATAGCTCATTCCATCATAGCTCAAGTTAAATCTAAAAAAACGTGAAAGCTCCTGTCGAATCAGCAAATGGACATAAATGTCCCCAAAGAATAAAACAAAATGCTATTTTGGTATTTCTTCAGTGGTTTCCATGCAGTTTACAAATACGCTGGTAATCATTTGGTGATCTTGCCTTCCATGCACAAAATTTCTTCATTTTTGAAAGTGATCACGCAGCACTGGTGCCTAAATATTCAGGTTTTATCAGAGTAAAAAAGCCAAATTGTATCATTAGTCATCTGCAACATTATTATTTATGTTATGGAGATTAAATGACTGCATAATTAACAGAGTCTCTTATGGGTTGACTTATCTTTATTATGGAATAGATCTTACTTTATGTTCCATTTTGCTAATGAAGTATAGTTTAAATATGTCATTTTCCTTTCAGGTTATAAAAAAATTAAATAGACAAGCACAACAGATTACAAAATGAAAATGGGGAGAAGAACAGAGTAAGAGGATATTATTTAATGGATTTAAACACAGTAATTTTGAAAACATTTAAGATTTGCACATTGAATTATTGGTTTGTCAAATTAGGAATAATGTCCAAACACTAGAAAATTTTAGCCTAATTTTGGTATGAAATTTAAGACAAACTACTTATAATTATAACTTTTGGTTGATTTTAAAGCAAGCAAATTTCAGTTCTTACTTTGACATGAGTTGTGCAATTCGTTGACAGTCATTCTTGTCATAAAACCAGATGCTGTAAATTGACACTAACAAAAAACAAAGAAAAACAAAAATCAGTTTTCCCCCCAGTGATAAATTTCTCAAACATTATGTCATTGATGACAATGCCATACAGCTATTGATAAATTATTTTCTTCTTTACCAAACAAATAGCACTGTGGAAAGCAAGGTGATTTATAAACACAGACACAAAACTGTTAAGATATAAATTTGCATCAGGTGTTTATTGCAATCTACCAATTATGGATGCATCTTCCAGAAAGATTTGAATTTCCCTCACTGCTCTAAAGCTCAATGCGAGAGTAGCAGCTGCAAGCACAAAGGATTAAGTCATATGCACATCTTAATTGGTGGTTGATGTTGCATGAAAAAGCACCTTCACAAAAAGTGAATTAGAACAAAAAAGGAGATAAAGAGAAACTCAGATTTAAACTCATTTACTGTAAATTGTGGGCATTAACTCATGCATCCAAAACTAGAAAGCATTGGAAACACTCAATTCAGGTAACATCTGCAGAAGAAACAGTCGAATTTTCAGGTTGATAACCAATAAGAATACAAGGGAAAGGTTAAAATAAACTGCCAACCTCTGCAGTATAAAAATCTTAACTTCAATGGACGAATAAGCTATTAAACAAGCTACATTTAAAAAGTGGCACAAAATAGAAAATCAAAAATGGACAGCACAGCAACATTTGATCTAATACTATTTAAAAGAACCACTTGCTACATTTTCAGTTCAAAAGATCTCACGCTATAGCAGATGGTTCAGTTTGTTACCAGCTATCAATCTTTATGGGTTGTGATTAGTTCCAACTACAGCACTGAAAAGCACATAAATTTGTAGTTTTCATTGGCAAACATTTTCAAAATGGCACAACAAAATAATTTGACATGATTTAGCTTGGAATGTTTTTTCCTTGCAAATAATTCACAAGGTTCATTTCAGAATGAACTTTAATCAAACTCTGACAACCACTGGAAAATACCACAGAATAGTCACATCTAATCTACTTTAAACCTGTCATTATAAGATGCCACACCATATGGTTCCAATTAACAAGTCATCAAAACAGGTTAAGATTTCAAAAAAAAATTAGGAAAAGGTAAACTTATTGGCAGGATCAAAATTTAAAATCCGTATTGTTCTGCAGTGGAAATATACATGCTGAATTACATTCACCTGCATATTACAATTATACAGTGACATTACTTAACAGTTTTGATTTTCCATTTGCTATTAGCAGACAAATTATACATTTATCCAGCTTGTTTTGTATTTTAAATAATCAACTTAAAATACTTTAAGAACTGGATTATAACGCATACAAATGAACAAAAAGAGATAGTCATGAGAAATCAGAAGCTCTTACCTTTTCATTATAACGGAAAAACATTTTGACTCAAGCAGGTTCAAAAAGTCAAGAAGTACTTAAAGGTACCATTTACCAGTATTCTTTAGGGGCTACTCAGGAATACTTGAAGATATTGTACGATGGGACAAATTGATACCCACAGCTCTTCACATTGCAACCTGTCACCAGCAACCAGGACCAGCTGGTTATCCTTGGCCATTTCAAAAAATCTTCTGAAGACTACTACAGAACTTGATTCAAAATGGCAGGTCTTTATTCGAGAGCATTTCATTGGGTTGAATTAAGCAACACAGAAGAGATGTTACTGGTGAAGAGAGCACAAGGAGGAGAAAAGGATAAAGCATTCTTATCAAATTGTGCCTCTCAGTATCTTTCATTCGATTTCTCGAAATCAATAGTCATGTCAGCATCGCTCCGACATTCTTCCCTCTTTATTGGAGAATAAAGAATAAGAACTATCAAAAAAAACCTGCTATATTCATAAATGATAATGGAATAATAATTACTGGATTAGGAGTGCAAACGAGTGCATTTGAAGGTACAGCAGCTTGATCTTATTAACATTTACTTACTAACCCTCAGAATTGTCACCACAAATACATACAAGGAGCAAGGTTCATTTATGCAAAAAGAGAAATCCAAATCCCACCATGGCAAACAACCATAAATTTAACTAAAGTGAGTCTCAATAACGGTAACCATGAAACTTTTTTGTAAATCCTATCTGATTCAGCAATGTCTATTCTACACATTTTTAAAACTTGGTACTGATTAAACAATATAGGAATAGAACAATTTGATTTGTAACTAAATTTCTGCATACTAAGTATTTTTAATCCAGCAGATCTCAACAAAATTACACAATTTAGTTTTGGTACAGAATTAACATTTGCAATTATCCCATTCATTTTCCAGCTTAATTTATCAATGGACATCAGAATCAACTAAATCAATGTTTCACAATTATGTAATACAATCCACTCTTATCTACAAATTTATTATGGGACAAGGTCTACAAGAAATCTATTTAAAACTATTTTAAAAATGTATCCAAAGTTACTCACTATCAGTTAAACTAAGACAGGCAGTCACTATCAGTTAAACTAAGACAGTCACTTGCAACTTTAGCTAATAAATTGCAAGGTGGTCTATTGCACTACATTCAGCATCATGCTAAATTAAATGACAATGTATAAATTTGTCTGATTTCCAACAGCCACAAATCCCTTCCCAAAAGGTAGTCCAATAACAATGTCAGAGTAAACTCTACCACTAAAAGTTGCAAATGCCTCACATATCTGTTGTCACTGCTAAGTTCAGCTGCCACTATGTTTCTCAAAATCGGGCATTCATTAACTCTGACACTACATCACTCCAACCAAAATTTAGTACTTCAACAACCCGTCTCCAGCATTAAAACAAATGTAACGAGTACTGCTTGCAAAGTGCACTTGGATGGAGGTACAAGCACAAAGGCTTCAAACTTGGCTGATAGTTGAAGCAAGTGGTATTTTCAAGACCCCACTACCAGTTACTGTACTGAATGCTATGGGATATTTGCATCTGTTATCAGTACCCTAGTGAACACAGAATTCCACTTAAGTGCTCCACAATTCTTCAGTAATCTGATTGAACCATGGCTTTAACTCGTCCTTCTATTTTTCTCTTGAACTGAGAACCTTGGGATATTATACTCATGAATATGGAAGATTTTTCAAAGTCGCTTTTTACAAAGTGGAACTCACAGCAAGAAGCATGTCCCAAATATAAAGGAAACATTGTAAGCGAAAGCAATTTAGAGCCATACTTTACAATAACAGGTAAGTGTTTTCTTCATTTCAGTTTTAGTTTGAAAAATTACATTTATTAAGCTTTTATCATCAAGAAAAAAGTACATGATTGCAAGGGGTGTACAATACACTCAAGTGATAACATATTATACATGCTCATTTAGTAACTTTTTGAAATGTTTGAAGGCATCATAAACAGGTTTACTGGGATTAGGTTTGGGAAATTCTTGTTTGATTAGTGATTTAACATTAGGGTTTAATCTTTCAATGAATTAAAGACTTTTGATCAAAATATTACATTTATATCCATTACATTTTGAAAACTACAGGTATTATGCTCATCTTTAGAATGCGATGCTGCAGTTTACAAACTTTGCGAATAACCTTAAAGCTGCAAAGCAATAAAAGAAACCAGAAATTAGATATTTAAAAACATTCATTTTATCAGAGCCTTCCCAAAGTGGATTCTTCTGGAATGTGTCAGCTGTTAATATATTGGACCAAGTTGGCTTGTTATATTTATAGTAACACTTACACTGTTAAACACATTAACTTGACAGAATGGGCATTATCTAATCACAGGCTAATTCAGTTAGTTCAAATGAATGAAGAGGAAATGTACTATGCTGTTTTTAAGTCACTTTACAACCAACTGATAAGCTATCCCTCCACAAAACAAAGTTAATGGTCATATAAATTTAGTTCTCAATACAGTAGTATACAATCCACGTCAAACAGCAGTTCACGTATGTACCAAGGATTATTTTTGTCTTTGCTAACAAGTGCCATATTAAAAAAAGGATATTACATATACAGTATCAAGACTAATAACATCAATTTCTATTTTGCTATGGTACAGCCAATTATCAATAAGAATGGTGACAAAACTGAAACTAATTTTGAATAGTTCCTTACATGTATGACAACATAAAATGGTTTCAGTTGTCATTTGTTTCTATATTCAGTGACAGGTGTAAACATTTAATCACACCGCTCATCCTTACCATATCAGGTCACAGGACACAAATCTGCTGCATCTCACTGTGACTAATTCAATGAAGATTAATGCTGTATGGCCATAATTAAAGGCAACTATACTTTAAACTAGAGAAATCTGTAAAATCAGAGAAAACTACAGAATTTAAGACTGAGGATATACAATTTTAGAACTCAAACTTTACATTAATTAGCACAATGCAATACCTCCAGCATCATGCTGTTGCACATTTGTGGTAAAGTGGAAAAGAAACAGACAGCCTTCAATAAAAATGATGACTTAAGTCACAAATTAAATGTATTACCTTTATAATGGTTGTCTTTCATAATTAGGAGTTTATTGCATATTAAAGGAGGAAAACAGCCAAAACATTCTTGGAAACCTCTTTGGCTGTTTGCATACACCAATTTGAAATTCTCTCATATCAGGATTCATTTACATCTGTCGTAACCAGTGAACTAGAGACTTTCTTTACTGTGACACAGAATTTGATGGGGACATTAAGGGCTGTGCATTGATGAAGGTAACAAGGGTTTTGATAAGGCCCACCATGGCAAGCTGATCTAAAAACCTGAAAGCTCATAGGATCGAAAAAAAGGAGGAAAATTGGATCCAAAACTGGCAGGAAGTGAACGGTAATGGTTCCTGTGTTTTTTTTCTCACTGGTTTTTGCTACCATTGGTGTTCCACAAATCTCAGGATTTGGCACCTAATGCTGTAGAGGGACATGATTTTGAAGATGACACAGACATTAGCCATGTGGTTGACAACAAGGAAGGAAGTTTTAGGCTTCAGACATAGACAGTCTGGTAATGCACAAAGAAATAACAAATGGAAATCATCACTGTGCTGTCCAGGGATGTGCAAAGTAACATAATGGGTTGGTGCAACACAAATATGCAACTAATGTGAGGATAGAGTGGTGTGGAGTGACAGAGGAACAACCACAGATCTTTAAAAGTAGCAGGTTAGGTTGATAAGAAGGTTAAGCAGGGATATGGAATGCCTTCCTTTTTTAGGCGAGGTTTAGAAATACAAGAAAAGGGTTCTTATTTTAGAACTGTACAGGACATCAAGTAGATTATAGTTCAAGTACTTGTAGTCACCAAATTACACGAAAAATATGATGGTGCTGGAGAGGTAAAGAGGAAATTTATAAACACATGGCAGGAATAGAAAATTGTGGCCATTAAGAATTATATAAACCTGGGTTGAGTTTCTTTGGTTGGAGCGGATGGAAGACTTAACTGAAATCTGTAGAATAACAAAGTGTCCTTCCTGTTGACTCTATCTAGCCCCATTTCCTCCAGCAGAAGGAATGTAGATTTCAAGTAATTGATAGGATTAGAGGGGAGATAAGAAACCTTAACCCAGAGGGTAGTAGAGGTCTGAAACACACTGCCTGAAAGAATGCCAGAGGATAAACCTTCACACTTATGAAGTGCACATGTACTGAAAGAGATATAATTTATTGTACAACAGGCTCAGTGTTAGAAGATGGGATTAGGCTGCTTTGCTCTTTGACAAATCAAAATGGGCCAAGTATCCTCCATGTTAACTTTTTTTGATGATTCCATCAAGTACCTCAAACAAGTTACATTCATTTTATGTAGCGACAGCACCTTCCATGACCAGAAGACACACCAAACTTAATAAAGTACCCATTAAAAACTCTAATCTCTTTTGTGATACCAAACAAATAACACTGCAAATTTGGGGAGAGTAAAATCCCACAAGTACCAATGAATTCAATGATCCAACAACCTATTTTGATTTGGAGAAATGCTGCAAGGACAATGGGAGAATTCATTTGCTCTTCTTCAAATAATAATTAAGATCTTTTCCCATCCACAAGGGGGCAGATTGTCTCTTGGTTCATCTCTGGCTGAAAGATTGCACCCATTGTGGTGCAGCCTTCAGAAAATGATGTTTCAGTCTATAACCTTCTAAGATCAAAGATCAGTGTATAATCACTAGATTCATAGAATTATACAACATGGCTCTTCAGTGCAACTTGTCCATGCCAACCAAGATGCCTGTCTCTACCAATCCCATTTACCTGTGTTTGGTCCATATCCCTCTCAACATTTCCTATCCACACACCTTTCCAAATATCTTTTAAATGTTATAATAGTACCCACCTTTACCATAACTTCTGGCTGCTCAGTCCATATACCCACCATCTTCTGTGTGGGAAAACCTTCCCCCTCAGATCCCCTTTACATCTTTCCCCTCACACCTTAAACATACACCCTCTAGCTTTAAACTCCCCTACCCTGGGAAAAAGATTGTGACTATCTACCCCATCTATGCCCCTCAATTTTATAAACCTCTGTAAGGTCATCCTTTAGCCTCCTTCGTCTAGGGACGACAGTCCCAGCCTACCTAATCTCTGCTAACTCAAGCTCTCCAGTCTAAGCTAAAAGTTGTTGGCTGCAGAAAAAAAATCACACCAGCAGTAAAGCAGTAATATATAAAAACATTCTCTTCAAATTAACCTTGATTCATTGACAAAAAAAAATTGTGGGAGAGCTTCTTAATCATACAATGATAATCCCCTCAGTCACTAACTCTGAATGGATTAAAAAAAATCCTTTCCTCTCAGACCACATCCTTCCATTTGAACAACCAAACTGAGATTTCACAAGGATACCCGAAACACAAACATGCAATCTACCCACTGACCAGGCATGAAAATCTAAAGTATGACTTAGAAAGTGTAACAAATAAAAGGAGTGGCTTTTGGCTTTCAGATTATACTTCAGTTTTTCAAAATAACACAAGCAAGCTCCTTGGGTTTGAACAGCTGTGTGCTCTGATCATTACAATCACAGTATTAAATTTATTTTAAAAGCAGAAGTTCAGGAGCATTACATTAACACTAACCTACAAATGCAAAAATATTTTATTTGTAATCTAAGACAAAAGTTTCAAAAATGTGAATGTCAACTATGTATAGCAACTTCCATAAATCTGATAACTGGAAAAAAAGAAATCACAGAAAGTTAATGCAGTTTAATTAGAGTGAACTATGTGCAGACTTGCAAAAGGTTCATAAATTGCAAATCAGTGACCCACCATTCTACAATTTTTTTTTCTATATAAACGAAATGGCAGAACAAAAAAGGGATCTTTGACAAAAGGATAACAGATTAATTCTGTCACATAATATGGAATAGATTTTCAAGAAAGTTATTAAAGTGATCTGCACCTATAAATTCATTTCTAGTCTATAGCTCCAAATACATAATGGAATGAATTTCAAAAGCATTGAATAATGGTCTGCCACTATCATATAATATGGTTAAAACTACTGAAAGAGGATTATGGCAGTTGTCACTGTGCTACAGCTCCACCTTCAATACTATAATTCCAAGCAAACTCATTACCAAACTCCGAGACCTGGGACTCAACACCTCCCTGTGCAACTGGATCCTTGACTTCCTGACCAACAGACTGCAATCAGCAAGGATAGGCAGCAACATCTCTGCCACAATTATTTTCAACACTGGTGCTCCACAAGGCTGTGTTCTCAACCCCCTACTCTATTCCCTATACACTCATGATTGCGTGGCCAGATCCCGCTTTAACTCCGTCTACAAGATTGCAGATGATACCACTGTAGTTGGCTGTATCTCAAATTACAATGAGTCGGAGTACAAGGAGATAGAGAGTCAAGTGGCATGATGTCATGACAACAACCTTTCCCTCAATGTCAGCAAAACAAAAGAGCTAGTCATTGACTTCAGGAAGGGGGGTGGTGAGGTCGAGAGGGTTGAGAGTTTCAAGTTCCTAGGAGTGAACATCCCCAATAGCTTGTCCTGGTCCAACCATGTAGACGCCACTACCAAGAAAGCTCACCAGCGCCTCTACATCCTCAGGAGGCTAAAGAAATTTGGCATGTCCCCTTTGACACTCACCAACTTTTATCGATGTACCAAAGAAAGTATCCCATCTGGATGCATTACGGCTTGGTATGGGAACTGCTCTTCCAGTGACCACGAGGAACTGTAGAGAGTTGTGGACACAGCTCAGCACATCACGAAAACCAGCCTCCCCTCCATGGATTCTGTCTATACTTCTCACTGCCTCGGGAAAGCAGCCATCATAATCAAAGACCCCAGCCACCCGGGATATTCTCTCTTTCCCCTCTCCCATCAGACAGAAGACACAAAGGCCTGAAAACGTGTACCACCAAGCTCAAGAACAGCTTCTATCCCACTGTTATTAGACTATTGAATGATTCCCTAGTACGATAAGATGGACTCTTGACCTCACAATCTACTTCGTTATGACCTTGCATCTTGTTGTCTGCCTGCACTGCACTTTCTCTATAGCTGTGACACTTTACTCTGCATTCTGTATTGTTTTACCTTGTTCTACCTCAATGCACTGTGTAATGAATTTAACTGGATGAATAGTATGCATGTTTTTCTACTGTACCTTGGTACAAGTGACAATAATAAACCAATTCCAAATTTGAACTACAATACCAATTCAAAAGTGCAGAAACAAGAGATGAATAAAATAATTTTTTAATATCAGTAATATAAAACTGAAAAACACCAAATCTAAGATTGGAATTGAGAGAGTAGTTAGATAAAGTCAAATATGTTTTAAAGCTGCTGAATTAAAACATCAAGCCTTTGCCCTTTGTGAAAGCAGGCTAACTGCTTTACTTAAATTTATGCTTTATTCATGGTCTTCCTGAATCAAAAGCATCATAATATGCTGAACAATGATTACATGTCTACATACCATTATTTTCAGTTACTCTATATAATGACATCAAATAATGAAGCTAGAGCACATTCAGGAATAATATTTGTGGTATGAACTCAAAATTTGGAGCAAGTGCAAAAATGGTGAATGTGCAAAGCAAAAAAGCTAAAAAGATGGTACCAGAACTGAGAATTTACAACTATTGGAAAACAATGTTCTAAAGAAAAAGGTCCAACCTGCATCACTAAAGACTTGAGGGGCTAAAATGAACTGAATATCTACAAGAATCCAAAATGTGAACCTATAAATACAGATACAAATAAACTTATTAGGAAATATTAGAGAAAATTCTTACTCAGTGGCTGGAATGTGGAACTCTACACTGCAGAATAGGGCTAAGGTAAAAGTAAATTAGATTTGGATGAACGAAACAGACATGCAACATAGGTTAGAGTACATTTGGGTAGGTTAATGTAACTATCAACATCTCTGCAAAACAAAGACCACTATGCTAGTTTTACCATAGGAATAATATTCCATTTTAAAAAGTGTACAAGGGGAAGATAATTTAGCAATTCAAACCCTGTGTTTTTGTAACACATTTGTTTTTAAACAGCTACATGAATATTTTCTAATCATAAAAAAACAAGCATGATCCAAAAACCAAATCGGCCTTGCATGACAGTAAGCATTCTTCTTGTAACAGAAGGCAAGCTTAACAGTATTATCAACCACTTCATCATCCAGAGGCTTAAACGGTGCTGTATCTGGAATTAATTGCCAGCACCATGTTTTTATACAAGCGTGTGTGGTTCTTTCAAGAAGATGGATCATAGAATTGCAGAAGTTTATTGCACAGGAGACAGGCATTTGGCTCATCATGTCCATGCCTGCTCTCGACCACAGAACCTAACAAGTCCCATACTCCAGCCCCTTCTCCGTAGCCTTGCAAATTTGTCCTAATCATATAGTTATGTCATACCCTCTTGAAGGTATCAATGGAACCTGCTTCCACTATATGCCATATAAAAAAAAATTCTTCCTCATTTCACTATTAATTCTCTTCCCTTCTATATCAGTGACCACCTGGTCGTTGATCTCTCCATCAAAGGGAACAGCCTCTCTACTACTCACTCTGTTCAGGCCCCTCATCATTTAAAATACTTCCTGTAGGTCTCCACTAAGCCTTCTCATCTCTCCAGAAAACTGTCTCAGCCTCTTAAATCTATCCTTATAACTGTGGTCCCTCATCCCCAGAACCACTCCCTTTTCTGGACATCTATAATGCCTTTTTAATCTTTCTACAATGAGGCAAGTAGCATTGAACACAATACTCCAGTTGAGACTTGACCAATGATTTATAAAAGTTATGCATGATCTTCCCGCTTTTATACTCTGTGTCTCTATTGATAAAAATCAGAATTGCTTCTGCCTTGTTTTCTCAACCATCACCCATTTTAGAACAGTATCCTGTATTCTCTACATTGCCTCACCTCATTCTTCCCACTAAATGCATCACCTCACATTTCTCCACATTAAATTTATCTGCTACATGTCTGCTCATTCTACCAGCCTGTTTAAATCCTGCAGCAATCAATGATTCAGTTTGAGTACTTGTTTGGAATAATAGGGAATTACTACCAGATAAATTGATCTGTGCAATTGAGTTATAGTCTTAATAAAGTGCAACTCCAAATTTATTAATTATATGCTAGAATTTGAGTAACCCATGGTCTTTTTAAAAGACTGCCTGGGCCACTATAAGAGAAATATGCACAATTCTGGAATCCATAATTACAGAGAAAAAGGCCAAATCTGTACACTATACTCCAGGTGCAGACTTGCCAAAATGTTATTTGGAAATGGTGCCAAGGTGGTTTATCAGAATATCACTAAGGACGAGAGACTTGTTCTATGGAGAGATGAAAGAAACTGGGAATATTCATCTTACAGTAAGATTAGGGGCCAATTTAACAGGTGTTTAAAATTAAGCAGATTTAACAAGGTAGAAAAAGATGATTTACATCACATCAAAATCAGGATAATCAGTAATCAATGGACATGCATTTAAGATAATTGGTTTAAAAATCTTGGAGGGAATGTAGACTTTATTCCAAAATGCAGCCATTTATTAGATCCGTGATGCAATGAACTGATGCAGCAGTAGCTTTCAAACGAGAACTCAACATGTACACAAATCAAGATGTTTGCAAGACAATGGGGGTAGTTTGGTGATATCCAAACAAAAATATTGCAACGAGCAAGCACACAGAAAGGTCTGCTGTGGCAAGCCAGTGGTTGCTTACCTCCAAAAAATTCACTGAATCCAGTAGAGACCCTTTAAGAACAATGAGAGGCTTTTCCATTGGCGAGATTTACAAAGCCAGACATGATTCAATCAGGAACAGTCGGTCTTCATGATATTGTATGGTATTGGGAATAATGTATTGCCATGGATTGAAAACTGGTTGACAGAGACTAGGAATAAAATGGGCCTTTTTCAGAGTGATAGGCAGTAACTGGAGGGATAACCACTGGGATTGATAATTGAGCCCCTATTCATAGCATACATCAATGATTTGGATGAGAGAACCAAAGGTAATGTTTCTAAGTTTGCAGTCAAAAAGAAACTTGGTGGGATTATGTTGTGAGGATGCAACAAGGCTTCAGGATGGATTTAGACAGATCAAGTAAAGGGTTAAAAATACAGCAGATACAGCACTACTTGGATAATTGTGAATTTTCTTTTAAAGATGGTGGTGAATTGGGAAGTGTTATGTGCAGAGACTTGAGGTCATTGTGCACCAGTCACTGAATGCAAACTTGCAGGTGTAACAAGCAATTAAGGTGGCAAATAGTACATTGGCCTTCATAACAGGAGCACTTAAGGATGCCTGCTACAAATACGAGGGCCTTATTGAAACCACACCTGAAGTATTATATGCAGTTTTGTTTTACTTCCCTAGGGTTATACTTGCCATAGGGAGTGCAGTTAAGGTTCAGCAGACTGATTCCTGAAATGACAGGACAGTTATACAAGGAAAGATGAAGTCAACTCAGTGTACATTCACTAGAACTTAAAAGAATAATTCCGATAGGGCTAGACAGACTAAATGTGGGGCAGATGTTTCCCCTAGCTGTCTAGAATTAAGAATCAGTCTCATGTTACAGGGCAAGAGATTTAGGTCAGAGATGAAAAATTTCTTCATACAGAGAGTGGTGAACCTGTAGAATTCACTCTACGAGATGCTGAAAATGCCAAGTTATTGTATGTATACTTTTAAGGAGATAGATAAATTTCGAGATGCAAATGGCATCAAGGGGTATGATCAACAGAAAGATGATAAGTCACGATTGTGTTGAATGGGGATGCAGGACCAAAAGGGTCAAATGGTCCTGTGCAGTCTCAACCTGACAGATCAACCATTCTTTTGCCTCCACAGATGCTGCTTGACTTGTCAAGTTCTGCCAGCAGTTTATTTTTTGCTCGATTCCAGCATCTCCAGTCATTTGTCTCCAAATGGTCTACTCCTCTTATTTTCTATGACAGTACATTACTTCATCACAAAAGTAAAACAGACATTAACAAACACTAAATATTTGACTTACTGTACCCCTTTAATCACTTCTCTGCGTAAGATACAAGCATTACTGACAATGGCAGCATTTATTGGCCATGGCCACTTGTCCCTGATAAGGTACCAGTGAGCAGCCACTTTGAATACTGTCGCTGCCATGCCCAAAATAAAGGTTTTATAATGCTGTTGAGGAAAGGAGAACCGTCAATATATCCAATGCAGGCAGTGGCGGTCCCAAGTAGCACAAATCTTCATTCTTCTAGCTATCAGTAATTATAAGGTCAGGGAGCCACTGATGAAGCTAGGGTAAGCTGTAGCAATGTATCATGTAGTCACTCTGCCACTGGTGGAGCAAGTTAATGTTTAAAATGAAAGTTAAGGTTCCAGTGAACAAGGTGCTTTGCCCTGGATGGTGTAGTGTTGTTTGAGTTTTGGCACAGCTGCACTAACAGGCTAGTTGAGAGTAGAGTATTCCTGAATTATGGTGGATGGGGATCCAGGAGGAAAGTCACTCCAAATAGGTTTTTCCTGCTGACTAAAAGTTTTAAATTAAAAATGTAATTTTATTTAAACAAAAGCAAAAACAGAAGAACCTTTATGATACATTTGCCTTTGTATAAACAGCACATGGCCCAGTATTTCTTTTGCAAAGTATCCTAGTAGCAGGGCTGTACTCTTCCAGATTATGGAATACCAATCAAAACCAAATCTATTGCAGATGCACTCTTATGGCAAAAGCAACAAAGAATGTCATCTTCACATGCTGAACCAATGGTTCTTTGCTGTTTACAGCAAGTCATCCAGACAGCTTTCATGATAAATAGCTTGAGATGAGCCAGTGTAAATAACCCAATTGGCTAATGGTAAAGAAGCCTATTTTTCTAACACAAAAGTTGAAACACGAAAGACTGCAGATGTTGGAATCTGGAGCAAAAACCAAACTGCTCGAGGAACTCAGCAGGTCAAGCAGCATCTGTGGAGGCAAAGGGATGGTCAATGTTTCATGTCGAAATCCTGCAGCAGGACAATATTAGTTTGATCGGCACTACAATTATTTATACAAAGCTTCAACTAAAAGATATTCCTCAGAGTTTTATCAGTATGTCTCAATGTATTTGTTTTGCCTATCCTTTTTACCCTCAAGAAATGGCTCAAAACCTCCGAGAGTACTTGGATAATCCTATATTTTATGATAATGGTAGCTACAAAGCCCAGGTTATAGACAGGTAACAATTGTATGAATATAAGCACATTACCTGACTGACTTGACAAACTCAGAAAAGTAATCTGACATAGAGAAACACACACGTAAAAAGCTCCAAATCAAATGTTCATCATAAAATTTAGGGACATATGTAGAACTTCTGCAATAGTATCTCACTATTAATGTGTTTCAACTGTAGCTGCCTACTCTAAATTCTGTTTCCTTGCATGTTTCAAATAAACTTAAAAACCTTACCCATTTTGGTTAATTTGGCATTTAGAACTCAGGATGCATTTCTGGGAATATGTGTACTATCTGAGTCAGCTCTTAAAACGGAGTCCTTGCATAATGTGCTCTCATCAGCCGTGCACATGTGAACATCTTTGCTCTGTGCTTAAAATCTTTTTAAAATTAAGTGTTGAATTCTTTGCTCTCATGTGATGTTCACACTGAGGAACAGAAACCTTCAATTTTAGCTACTTTCTGTCATAGCCAAGTGCTTCCATATTAGGTATGTTTCAGCGGGATGTAGAGTAGGTCTGCTCTCTTCTCAAACTATACATCAGACAAGTAGCTCAACTCTATTTATCTTCAGCAGGCCTGGCAGCATCCGTGGAGAAAAGCAGGTAGTCAACGTTTCGGGTCAGGACCTTTCTTCAGGACTGAAGAGAGGAAAAGGGGAAGCCCAATATATAGGAGGGAAAAGCTGAGCAGCAAAAGGTGGACAAAAGAGGGGAGAAGGGGTGGGAACAAGATGGTGATAGGTAGATGTAGGTAAGAGATAATGATAGGCAGGTGCAGGGGAGGAGGGGAGAGCAGATCCACCGGGGGATGGGTCAAAGGTAAGGAGAGAAAAAAGAAAAAGGGGACAGAAAAAAAGAGATAGGCTAGGAAAGGGAAGAAAAGAAGAAGCATGGTGGGGGTGGGGGGTGGTGTGACGAAGGGTTGTGGGGATTACTTAAAGTGGGAGAATTCAATGTTCATGCCGTAAGGCTGCAAGGTTCCAAGACGGAAAATGAGGTGCTGTTCCTCCAGTTTGCACTTGCGATCCCCCTGCCCATCTGGCTCCCACCCCAAGAACTTTCCACTGCCCCCGCCATAGGTGCAACATCTGCCCCTACACCACCTCCATCCAGGGACCCAAACAGTCCTTTCAGGTGAGACAGAGATTCACCTGTACCTCCCTTAATATCATCTACTGCATTCGATGCTCGAAGTGTGGCCTCCTCTACATTGGTGAGACCAACCACAGACTAGGTGACCATTTCGCAGAACACCTGTGTGCTCAGCCTGTAACCGCGATCTGCATCTCCCCATTGCCAGTCACTTCAACTCCCCCTCCCGCACTATTACAGATATGTCAGTCCTCGGCCTCCTCCACTGCCAGGAGAATTCCAAGCACAAACTGGAGGAACAGCACCTCATTTTCCGTCTTGGAATCTTGCAGCCTAACAGCATGAACATTGAATTCTCCCACTTTAAGTAATCCCCACACCCCCTCCCCATTTTTCTTCTTTTCTTCCCTTTCCTAGCCTAGCCTCTCTCTCTTTTTTCTATCCCCCTTTTTTCCCCTCTCCTTACCTTTGACCCATCCCCTGGTGGATCTGCTCTCCCCACCTTGCCTGCACTTGCCTATCACTATCTCTTACCTGCATCTACCTATCACCCCCTTGTGCGCACCCCGCCTCCCCTCTTATGTCCACCTATCATTGCTCTGCTTTTCCCTCCTATATATTGGGCTTCCCCTTTTCCTATCGTCAGTCCTGAAGAAGAACCCTGACCTGAAACATTAACCGCCTGCTTTTCTCCACGGATGCTGCCTGGCCTGCTGAGTTCCTTGAGCATTATCGTGTTTTTCATCTAGATTCCAGCATCTGCAGTCCTTTGTTTCTCCTATATTTATTTTCCATTTGCATTTACTTAGCTATTGATCAATGAACAAGTTAAATACAGATTAAACTGCAATACTGTAATTTAACATTGCAAGCTGAAGATACATACTTACAATTCGAATTTCTATAAAGAAGAAATGGGTCTTGGAGTTGAAACTCCAGATCTTTGTTGATGGGTTCGACTAAGTTTTTCATATTTAATCGATTCATGATTGTAAAGCCATGGTAAGGGGAAGCAGACCTGCGAATAAAATTTAATGTACATGTTGATTTAAACTCTAGATACAAGAAGAATACAAAAATGTTGACAATGCAATATTTAACACCACTTCTACAGAAATAAATACTTCCCTTTCTTCTATCAATACTTTCTTGACCAATCTAAATCAGGTCTTTTCCCAACGTACGCAGCCAAGAGCAAAGCTATAGTTCATTGACTCTTGTTTTCACTCTAGTTTCCTTCCATTGTTATTAAATCCCCAAATGTAAAGAATAAATTTATTTTATGGGTACGGATACTTTTGGAACAATGTAAATTGGCTTGCCTCAAAAAGTCTCCATTCTACTTTAATACTGCCAGTAATAAATTTGAACCATCCGGAACTGCAAATACCTGACAGTGGAAACTTTCACTGCCATGATAATTGCAGGGACAGGGTAATCAATCGTCTGAAAAATAATTTTCTACCTCAGCTTTCCTTCAATATTCATCTTAAATCTAATAATTGGGTCATTTTCCAGAATAAATCTGATCAATGCATCCATCTGTTATATCAAACCTTGCCTACATTTGGTGCACATACTTTACTCCCTGACAGCCCATCTCAGAGGACTTCAACTGTGATGTGCTACAATATTGTTGACAACAGCCAAGTACAAAACAAACCCTTTAGTGCATCACGGTTGAAATACTTTGGAAAAAGTCCCAATACACACATGTGCAACAGAAATAATCTTTTTAGTTTGTATCTGTCCTGACACCATAGCCAATTTTCTGTAAAACTTCATTATGGATCTTATTTTTTCAGCCTTGATCACTCTTATCAGTCTGATAGTAATATTCTCACTTTGAATACAGCACTAAGAATTTTCTTTAAAAAAAAATCAATATTTAATCAAATCTTCTTAGATTGCACCCAAACTTGGGCTCTCACATTGTATTCTACACTGGTTGAGTTTTTGGGAAATGTCTTTTCTACCTTCAGGATGACTCATGGGTACCACTCGTTCATACGTAAACTATTTAAATGCATTGAGTAACAATATTCCTCACATTGGTCAGTGACAGTCAGAAGAAAGCAAATGGCCAATAGCACCAGATTAATAATCAACTTCAGGTAACAGTTAACTATGTTTTTTTCAAAAGAAGGAGCCTCCCTTTCCAGCCTGCTTTAGAACCTCTAATGTGGCTCAAGGTCTAAGTAGTTGCTGCACAATTATCCTATACAAGCTGCGAGAGTATCAAAAACCCTTTGCAGCCAATTAGTGACAGCCTTTCTGTCCACCAACCAGAAGATGCTCAGTTGCCAACTGAGGAATTCTCATTGCTCAATGTGAGGCATACAAGGATTGCTTTCTCTAGAGCAATGCGACCAATTGTGAAATTGCTATTAATGGCAGGCAACATGCAGTAATTACAAAATTAGCTCATTATAGTGAGTTCCTCAGGAGGAACTGTTGCCAATCATGAAACCAGAGACTTTGGCAGTGTATGTTCAATGTTTTATTGGTTCGATTTGAGTGCACAAGAATGAGATGATTCTTCAGCTGAATTGAGGTGGGGGGGGGGGGGCATGGGTGCATGGATTTATATAGTATCTAACTCTACCTTCACTGAAACTCAAGTCAGGTCCACCTTGACAGGCTTACCCAATCATAACAGATCCTGGAAAGATTTATGCAACCAAACTGTTTCTTCAATAGAAGTCATTGTCTACTGTTTGCTATCAATCACACCAAAACAAATAGCTTTCATTTGGTGGTTTCCCAAAGAATCCTGGGAAAACAGAACATTTACAACTTGTAATTTAGATTGTTTACAATAATTATTTAAATCTGTAAACTACATTAAAAGATGTTATAGCGGATAAGCAATGATTAGAATTTAAAGAAATTATACATGATCTGCAAAAAGTATTATTTCTTTAAAGCAGAAAATCCAACAGACACAGTGGATGGTGACTGAGAGAAGTTAAAGATATTACATTATGGATTACAAAGCTGCCAGAAATAGCAGCAGGTCTTAGAATTTGTAACATTTTAGAACTCAGCAAAGGAGGGCTAAGAAATTGATAATGAAAAGGGAAGAAAGAAAAATGAGGAAACTGGCAAGAAAATGCAAAAACAGACTGTAACAACTTCTAAAGGCACATAAAAAGGAAAATATGTCAGAGAGAGCAAATATGGGTCCCTTACAGAAACAGAAGTATTTATAATGGAGAAATAAGGAAATGGCAGAGGAATGAAATATGTTGCATCCAATTTCATGGTAGTGTTGTGCCAAATTCACACCTTTATTAGAAACACAACATCGACAACTGGTAAAAGATGTACTTAACTTTATTCAAATTCTTAATTGCAAAGTGAAAGCACAAACATTCAACTTGGACAGTATACTGCCATTGAGACCAAAGAGATCTGTCTCGGTCAGACCTGTGGCTTCCCTTTGATGTCCAAGTCTCAGGCTTGGGGTCACTCCTTGTGAATGTAGGTTTGGTAAGGAGTTAAATCCGGCTTCCAAGATCCATTTCCCTCCTATTCCTCCTGTCTTCCTCCCATGAGAGGCAACACCGATAGTCCAGTCCAGGTCCTACCCATTTCACCCATCTTTGTCCTGTTGCATCTGGGCTATTGATTGCTACAGTAGCATCTCAACTTCTGCAACTGTGTAGCATCCTAGTTATTGGTACTGAGCCAATCACAAGCAACAAAAGAAAAAGGGATCAATTGCTTCTTACAGTTCATACAAGGATCTCACTCCACACACAAGTCTCATAAGTCTTCCCACCTAGCTATTTTGCTATTTGTTGTCTGGGCCTCCAGTTATCTCTTATTATCACAGTAATAGCCAGCTCTTCTGTCTGCCATTGAGGCCTTGAGATGCCACTGGATATGTCTTAATGTGGACTGTTTATTTCACTGCAACCCAGATGACCACCAACTTGTTTCCAATTTATTTGGCCTCTGAGACAGTCTTAGTAAAGCGAGTTAATTTCTCAGTTTTTACTCTTTTAGTGATAAGTAGATAATGTTGCATTGGAGACACAAGAGATTGCAGATGCTGGAATCTGGAGCAAAAAACAAACAATCTGGTTGAAGAACTCAGCACATCAAGCAGCTTTTGTAGAGGCAAAGGGATCGTCAACGTTTTGGGTCAACTCCCTTCATCAAGACCAAAAAGACAGAAGGTGATTGGTGGGACCAGATGATGGGTAGGTGGAGAGTGGACTATTGAGATAGAAGCTTGAGTGATAGGTGGGATGATGGGCAGATGGAACCAGTTGGGGTAGGGCCTAGGAAAGGTGAACCAAGGGAGAAGAAAGAAACCCAGGTTGATCGGTATGTAGGTGTGGGGCAGATGGAACCAAGTGGTGGGGAGGGGGAGGGGAGGGGAAAGAAGAGTCTTGGTAATGAGGGGGGTGGGGATGAAAAAGCTGAACAGTGGAAAGGAGAATCCATGTAGACTGGTGAGAGTGGGGAAGGAATATTGGGGATGTGGGCTACCCAAGCAGAATACAAGATGTTGTTCTGTTCTTCTTGTTTGCATTTGGCCTCACTGTGGCAGTAGAGAAGGTGGAAGACATACAGTTCAGTGCAAGAAATGGAAGCTCAAGTAGGCCGTTGCAGAGTGCAGGTGCTCTGCAAAACTGTTGCTTAGTCTACACTTAGGTCTCACTGATATTGAGGTTGGAGGAAATGCACTTGTCCAAGAATCTTGCACTCAGTTATTGCCCCATATTTCATGCCAGATGTCTTCCTCCTGTGATCAATCAATCCTAGAAATTTATTCGATTAAGTCATTATCAATCTTTTTGCTGATATTTTCTTCTTTTCAGAACGTCACAGACGATTAACCATCTAAATGTCCTGCTACTACTTCCTTAATAGATTCTAGCATTTTTTCCAAAGACAAGTTAAGCTAACTAGCTTTAGTTTCCTGCTTTATGAATCACTCCCTCTCAAATGGGAAGCTACATTTGCAGTTTTCCCCAATCTGTTGCAACCATTCCAGAATCTCAAGGAATTTTAGAAGATAATAACCAATAGCTTTACTATCTCCACAGCTACATCTTTTTAATTCCTCGAATACAGATCCAGTATTTTATTAGTTTATTTTTTTCTTCCTCCTGGTGATGATTATTTTAAGCTTCTCCCTCTCTTTTGCCCCTTAATTTTCCAACCATTATTATTAGGACGCTTTCAGGCGTCTTCTAGTGTGAAGGCATGAAATATTTGTTCAAGTCTCGGTCATTTTCTTATTTCTCTAATATTAACTCCAACCTTATCCACCAAGGCAAAATGTTTTTTTTAAAAAATCACTCTCCTTGTATACTCAAAAGCTTTTAACACCCATATTTATTTTTCTTGCCAGTTTACTCACAATTTCACTCTTCTTTTCTATTACAGGTTTCTAAAATTTTCCTGA
This sequence comes from Pristis pectinata, assembly GCF_009764475.1. Taxonomy (NCBI): domain Eukaryota; kingdom Metazoa; phylum Chordata; class Chondrichthyes; order Rhinopristiformes; family Pristidae; genus Pristis; species Pristis pectinata. Next base: position 23,052,587 of record NC_067410.1, read on the forward strand.
ATTTTCTATCCTACCAGGAATCCTCACCATATTTTATTCTGTATTTCATAACTTCTTTAATGACAAATGAATGACCACAGTCATACAGCATGGAACTAGACCCTTTGGCTTACCACGATAGCTGATGCAGACAAATTCTAATCTATACTAATCCCAAATTCCAGCACTCAATCCATAATGTTTCAAGAGCTCATCTAAATATTTCAATGTTTCGGGAATACCTGCCTCCATAGCCCCCTAGGGCAGTGCACTCCAGATTTCAACCACCCAGTGAGTGAAAGAATTCTTCCTCAAATCCCATCCAGGTGTCTTAACCCCTAACTTAAACTTATGTCCTCTGGGTAAGGAAAAACATTTCTCAATATCTACCCTATTTATGTCATTCAATTTTGTCTATCTCAATCAGGTCTCCTTTGGCCTTCTCTGCTCCAAGGAAACAAACCTGCCTATCCAGTCCCACCCCCACCAAACAAAGAGTAATTGGTATCTGGAATGAGCTGCCAGAGGAAGTGGTGGACTACCCTCCTCACCATCTTTGATTCCCCAAATTTTTGTGTCATTTGTGAACTAACTAATCATACATCCTACGTTAACATCCAAATCATTAAACGTAAATAACAAACAGCAAGAGTCCTAGCAGCAATCCCTGATGTATGCCCTTGATCATTGGCTTCCAAGTGCAAAAAAGTAATCCTCTACCATCATCCTTTGCTTCCTATAACCAAGACAATTTCAGATCCAAATTGCCATGAATCAGAAGGGCTCTTGCCTTTTGGACCAATCTCCCACGGACTTTAGTGAGGTCTTGTTAAAAACCTTCCTGAAGTCTCTTCAGACTCCAACAACCATTCTTCCCTCATCAACATCCTGAGTTATCTCTTTGAAAAAATTAAATCAAATTAGTCAGACAGGATCTCCCCTTCAAGCCATGGTGACTATATGTGATTAATTATTGCACATCCAAGTGCAGATGAATCGTCTCTCAGAATTTTTTCCAATAATTTCTCCAACAATGATGTTACACCGACCAGCTTGCAATTACTTAGTTTATCCCTACTGCCCTTTTTGAATAAAGGTACTTTTGCTGCCCTACAAACATCTGGCACCTCTTTGGTGGTCAGAGAAAATTGGAAAATTTCTGTCACATCCCCAATTTCCTCCCTTACTCCCATAGCAGTCTGGGACATATCTCACCAGGCCCTGGCGAATTTATCTAACCTTTAAGCTTAAAGCATCTAATACCTCCTCCTTTTCAGTGTAATTCATTCTAAAATTCCACCACCCCCCTCCCTGAACCCCGGCAACCTCCTTCTCTATAGTGAAAACAGACGAGAAGTATTAATTTAAGACTCTCATATATTCTCTGACTCCATGCGCAGCAAGTCACTTTAGTCTCTAATGGGACCAGCTCTTTCTTTGATTACCTTCCTACCTTTAATTTACTTTTGGGGTTTTCCTTAATTTAACCACCAGCTAATCTCCCCTTTTTTCTGTTTTTAAAAGTATCCTTTCTTTACTTTCTGGACCCCTGTAGGACCTCTCCCTTTTCAGTTCTCTATATCTGCCACAAGCAACATTTTTTTTCTTTATTCAATCCTCAATGCCCTAAAGTTCCTTGGACATATTGACCTTAACATTTACTGTAAGAGAATACCTGAACTCTCACTATTTCATTTGGGGCTTGGGGGCGTAGATAAACAACCTTTCTCCCAAATCAGGTTCTTAGTTTTTCTTGATCCATCTTTGTCCTTCCCTGTAACAAATATTAAAACTTAGTTATGGCCATTATCTTCAAAATGTTATCCCACTACTTGGTCTCCCAGCATTGCCTTTTCAGAGTAGGACTATCTACAAACTTGTTCAGAAATTTCTCCTGGATGCACTTTAAAAATTCTGCTTTGCACCCCCCCCCCCACCCTGATAATGTGTATAAGGTATAGTAGGTGTAGGTATAGGTGTATTAGGAGAGTAAAAGATTGTGAGCCCTGAAACGTGAATTAAAGGGTACATCACTATGGCTGTAATAGACTGCTTGAAATAGCTGTGCTTCACTTTGCAGTGCCTTGCTTCAGAGATTTTGTTTGCTTCAGCTAGTTTTCTTCAGCCTTGAGGTATGATTATACAGTACAATCAGTTCTTGTCTCAGCAAGTCTGTACAATTGACTCTTGCTCCACTAAACTGACCCTGAGCCCACCATGAGAAACCTTATGTATACAAAGATAATTGGTGGAACAAGATGGTCTGAAAAGATTAAGGAACTATAGCTTTAGTAACTTTTTTTAAAAGTAAATTCCTTTGTCTGTAACCAATCACAATGTAGAAAATAAATGCCATGCTGCCTGACTAATGCATGATCATTCCTTGTATGGTAATTGTTTGCACCTCTGAAAAAGTATAAGAATGTATGTAGAACAATGCATCTTAGAGACTACCCATTCTGGGATGTAGGTGCCTGGCTTGGTGCTCTCTCCTCGGATCAAGCAATAAAGAGATTGAACGAGAACAGTAGTCTTTTGAGTCTTCTCTCTGACTGAATTCGACAACCCCACCCCTTTCATGGTAATGTGGGGCCCAACTATTACTGACAAAATACTGGTAATTGACTCCGTGATTAATTTTGCTTTGCCACCACTTTTACATCTACCCATTACATCAGAAGATTCTATATCCTGAAATTTTGAGTTCCAGTCCTACCCTTCTTTCAACCATTTATCTGCCTGACATCATATTTCCATATGCTAATCAACGCCCTTAGTTTGTCTCATTTGTCAGGCTCTTTGCATTAAAAGAGATTTAATCCAGCCTTCACTACTCCTTTGTGCTTTATCAAGTCTATGTATATTATGCCAACTAGAATGAGTTTTCTTTCTATGATTTGCTATTCCCCAACCCCTATTCTGTATCTTATTCCTTTGCCAAATTAGTTTAAAGCCTCAACAGCACCAGCACACCCCCACAAGCTTGTACAGATCCTGGCTTCCTCGGAAACAGTCAGCATAATCCAGAAATGCAACACCCTCCCTCCTGCACCTTTTTCTTCAGCCATCCACTCATCCAACCTATTCTCTTATTCCCAGAAGTACCGTGGCACTAGAAATCATCCAGAATTTACCTCGAGATCTTGCTTTTTAATCTCCTACCTAGCTCCCAAGTTCAAGTTGCAGGACCTCTTCTCTCTTTTGACCAATGTAGTTTATCTTTTGTAGAGTTTATTTCTCAATGGAGTACATTTTTGTTAAGAATTACGAAGTCTCCTTAAATGTCTGCTGATGTAAATACATTTTAACCTATTTTCCCAGCTAATTTTGCCTGCATATCTTTGTATTACATTTAAGTTTTTAGGTTTTTTTTTCACTTCCATTGTGAAATTCTATCACATTATTTTCACTCTTCCTTGACCATGAGATCTACAATTCATCCTATTACACATGACCAGATTCTGAAACCACCTGCTCCCTGGTTGGTTTCATAACATATCATTCTGAGAAACTGGATCTAACACACTAAATTTCTTCCAGTCATGAGGTGTCATTAAATCTTGCACCAGGCAAGCAACACTGCCTTTGGGATCCATGCTCACAATCAGAGAGAAAAGTATTCATTCACGAAGCTACGCCAACTTGAATGGCTCTGCTGTACCAGTGTCATAATCAGATTTCCTCCCCACTTCAAGCATCAGTACCATTTATTGTCTTTTGTGAACAAACAAAATACTATCTTGATGCAAGCAGAAATACACAAGGATGAGAAAGATGGATGCAGGATGACATGGATTGAGACATGAATATTTAAAGGCAAATGACATTTACAATGGACAAGAAATGAAGCAAGAGGTAGAGGATTGGCTCTGTTACTTAATGACGGCTAAGTGCAATAGAGAAGGATGACCCAAATTCAGGAAACTAAGGTATAGAAAACAATTTGGGCAGAAAAAAAATAATAAAGGCAAGATGTCACTTGTGTTACTGGTGTACAGGCCACCTAAACGTTTACCACACAGGAGAACAATACAAAAGAATGGGTGCTTGTCAGAAAGATATATGAATAATTATGGGGAATTTTAATCTACATATAGAAAATCAAATGGGCAAAGGTAGCCTGGAGTGGAGGAATTCATAGGTCTTCGGGATATTTTTATTTAAGAGCAGCATGATCTGGAGACAAAGAGCAGTCGATATTTAACCTGGTATTGTTCAACAAAATGGTTTAAATAATGATCTCATTGTGAAGGTAACCCTTGGTAGAAACAATCATGACTGAATTTTTCATTTCATTTGAAGGAAAAAATGATGAGCCCAAGATTAGTATTTTAAATTTAAATAAGTTCAATTATGAGAACATGAAAATAGAGCTAGCTAAAATGAACAGGAAAATTAGGTTAAGGGATCAGTCAGTTGAAATGCAGTGGCAGATACTTAAAGGGATCTTTCAGAATACACATATATTCCGATGAGAAATATCATTCACGGTTAACAAAAAAGGTTAATGATAGTATAAAACTTAAAGAAAAGGCATACAATTGCAAGAAGAGTGGCAGGTAAGAAGATTGGATAGAGTATAAAAAAGCAAGAAATAACTAACATATGGATAAGGAAGGAAAAATTTGGGTACAAAATAAAGCTAACCAGGAATGTAAAAAAGACAAGAATATATTTTAAAAGAAATTTAACAATGTGATTGCTAGTCCTATAGAAAGTATTTAGGTGTAATTATTAATGGAAAATAAGGAGATGCCAAATGAATTCAATAAATATTTTGCATCAGTTTTCACTATCCAGAATACACACAACATCCACAAAACAGCTGTTATGTAGGAAATGGAAGGGAGGGGAGGAACTGAGGGATATTACAAGTCACCAGAGGTGGTACTGAGCAAATGAGTGGGGCTGGAATTAACAAGACCTGGGCTCTAACTGACTTCATCATCGAGTCTTATATGTCCAGAGAGAGTTGATACATTTGTTTTAATTTTCCAAAATTCCTTAGATTCATGAAAGGTTCCATTAGATTGATGAATGTATAATGCATGTATAACCATTTTTATCAAAAAGGGAAAGAAACAGTAAGCAGGAAACTACAGGCCAGTTGGCTTAACACATGTTATTAGGAAAACGTTGGAAGCTGTTGTTAAAGAGGCACATAACCAAGCACCTAGAAAAACTAAATATAATCAGGCAAAGTCAACGTTGTTACGTGAAAGGGAAATCCTGCTTGACCAGTTTATTGGAAGTCTTTAAAGTATCAAATGCTGTGTATAAAGAACCACTAGTGGATGCACTATACTTAGATCTCCATTTCGATAATGACCTTCGCAGCATTTCACAATAAATAAAAGTTGTTGATGTAGGAAGTAACATATTGATGGGGATGCAAGATTGGCTGGCTAATAGGAAGCAGTAGACAGAATAGTATTTTTCTGATTGGCAAGATGTAACAAGTGGTGTGCCACTTAGCTCCTGTAATGTAGAGTATGCACCCTTAAATTCTCTGCTTTAATTTTGAGTTCTGCCTGAGTTGCCACTGCAGACGTTGAAAATAGTGACCTTAATTATTGTTCACTTTTCTGCTTATTAACAAATAAAGAATAGCAACTTCATGCTACTGTATATTGTTTTGAACTTTCCCTATAACAATGTGCCACTGTCTTTTCGCAGCACAACCTAGCTTAAAAAGAACTAGTATGGCAAAGTTATTGTTCACTTTTCTGTACAAATTAGGAGTAGGACCCTCAAGCCTGCTCAACCACTGAAGATTACGGCTAACCATTGTAAACTTTCATCCTCTTACTTCTGAAGTATTTTTCTGCCTCTGACTGAAAAATATTTACAGATTCTCCTTGTCATTATTTGAGAAAGTGTTCCAAGGACTCATGACCCTCAGACAAAATAAAATTACCCATTTCTATCTTAATTGGACAACTTCCCCAACTTTTCATTCGTGACCCCCAGTTCTAAAGAAAAGAAACATCTGGAATGCTACATATTGTTATTGGCCTCCTTATTTAAGGATAAATAAATCCATTGGAAGCAAATCAGAGAAGGTTTACTAAAATAACAGCTAGAATGGGCAGACTCTTTTGAGGAACGGATGGACAGTAGAGCAAAAGGCGACTTGATTCAAACATACAAGATCAGAGGGATCTAGACAAGGTGCACATAGCTGGAAGCTTCCATGTGGGAGAATCTAGAACTAGGAGGTACTGTTTAATAAGGTGTCATCCATTAAAGACAGTTGGGGTGATTTTTATCTTCTCATAGTGTTGCAAATCTTTGGAATTCTCTTCCTCAAAAAGGCAGCGAAAGCAATTTTTGAATATTTAGAGTCATAGAGTTATACAGCATGGAAACAGGCTCTACGTCCCAACTCGTCCATGCTGACCAAGAAAAATATTCTTGATAAGGTGGTGCAAGGTTATTGTAGGTAAACAGGAATCCAGAATTAAGGATATAATTTGATCAGATATGATTTTATTTAATGGTGGAGGAGGCTAGAGATGTCTCCTAATTCATGTCCTGCATACACCAAAAAGGCATGGTTATCAATAGTGTACACAAATTTAACTGAATATTTCTATACATAATCTGGCTACAGACCCCACCATTAATTATTTTACTAAACAAATATGTCAATAATCCACAGCACCAATCAATACAGACCTTTGTCGCATGGTAATATTTTCTACTGACTTGCTGTCGATTAAAGTCAAATATGAGAAAGTGGTACAGTGATGTAACCTTGCCATACTAGTTCTTTTTAAGCTAGGTTGTGTTGCGAAAAGACAGTGGCACATTGTTATAGAGAAAGTTCAAAACAATATACAGTAGCATGAAGTTGCTATTCTTTATTTGGTAATAAGCAGAAAAGTGAACAATAATTAAGGTCACTATTTTCAACGTATGCAGTGGCAACTCAGGCAGAACTCAAATTTAAAGCAGAGAATTTAAGGGTGCATACTCTACATTACAGGAGCTCTTTTCAATTTAATTTGCTTTATAATACATTTCCATTTATGCTCCTTCATAATCGATTTATACAGGCAAGTTATGAAAATCTATTTTGCAGCACAGATCAAAGTCTACAACAAGTTAATTTTGTTCACCTAGTGCTATACTCTTGGGAGGGAAAGGCACACTTCCGTCTTTTCAATGTCCATAACAGGCAGGCACCAAAGAGTATAACATTTTTTCGATGATAAATGTTTTCAACTTCCAGTTATAAATAGTTGGGAAGATAACCCTTTGCACCTTTTAATTTGAATGGACTATAATCAGTGTGTCCTAAAAAGAAGGCTTGTCATGATGAACAGCAAGTTCATTGGTCCATCTAAATAGACCCAAGTGTTTCTGTCATTGGTGTGCAGCCAAATACAGCAGTCAGTTTTCACACAATCAAATCCTACAAACAGCATTGAGGTAAATAACCATTTATTTTGTTTTGTTAGCAATATTATTATCCAGGAAACCAAGAGAATTATCCTGCTCCAATTAAAGTAAACAAAACTTGGCATCTTTAGCACAGCATTTCCCCAGGACTGCTCTGAAATTCTATTTATACGTTTCTCTTATTTTCAATTTCCGTAACTTGCTGAAGCTGGAGCACAGATTAAAGCCATTGAGCAACATTAAAAATTAACTATGGTATTAAAATGTAAAATTACCTAATCCTTATTTTAGATGTATCACTGAGATAGATTGTCAGGCACATTTTCATAGCTGTCTTTCATTACTTTTCCTTCCAATATTGAGGAGTGTTGAAACATGTCTCTAAAAATAACTTTCACTATTTATTAGGATCAAAGAACAGCATGAACATGGAAGGCCAATGGAACTCTCATCTGGACCAGGTCTTTCGAAGTGCAGAGCAGTTATTCCCATTCCCCCGTGCTTTAAATATATCCAATATTTTTTCTGCTCTTTCCAGTTGTCATCTGATTCCCTTTTTAGGTTATTATAGAATCTGTAGCCATTGTCCTCTCAGACAGTGAATTCCAAACTAACTACAATTTCCCTGTGAACTTTCCAAAGCCTTCATATCCCCAAGTAGTGGCTCACATAATTGAATACAATACTCCAGCAAAGTCTAAAGCACAACTTCCTGCCTGAATTTTAAATCTTAGGCCGAGTCTAAGATTGCATCTGTTTTATTAGCTTCATCTGCCATTTTCAAACACTTGCACATGAATACTCAAAATAATATCTATTTAAAAAAAAGAAAAAAAATTGGAAACACTCAACAGGTCAGGGAGCATCTGTGGAAAGAACTCTTTCTCTTTCCACAGATGTATCTGACATTTCCTGTTTATTTCAAATTTCCGTCATTTGTATTTTCATTTTTTTAAATTTTCACCACCACCACCCCTTTTAAACTACACTATATGATTTGTTTTCGTTCAACCTGCTATCAAATATAGAATTAAACCCAGCAATTTTCTTATACTTCTAATTTTGTACCCTGCATTCAATGCTCATAGTGTGATGATCCCCACATTAAGAAACTTGAACATAGACATGGGGACTGCTTTGCAGAATACCTCTATACAGTCCATAAAGGTCATTCTGTGCTTCCAATACCCATCACTTTAATTCTCCAAGCCATTTTGATCCTTATTTAGCCCTACATGCTGTTCCAACTAAACTCAAGGCAGAGGATTTGACTTGGCACATGACGGCCTTCAGAACTCATTACTTTCAGATAACCAGCTATTCCAGGCTTGTATTTTATATTACAAGCATTATAATTTTCTCTTCTTCCTGTATTTCAGATTTAATTCTCCTCTTCTAAACACTGCCTTCAAACATATCTTTTGCAATTCACCAACCTTAACCAGCCTTTTTCACCCAGCACCACTACTTCACAGCATGTTATTCACTCTTGCCTGATTCTCCATCCTATCACAGACCTTCCCTTTTGTTCTTTCCACCCCTTCCCCACAACTGCAAAAACTTGTATCATTGCTAACTTTCTCAAATGATGAAATGTAATCCATCCGAAACATTAACTCTTTATCTTGCTGTCTGACCTGCTAAACGTTTCCAGCACTTTCTGTTTTTAGTTAAATCCCATAATTCAGTTTATTGGGCAATTTATAAACATACCTGGTGTACACGAACAAAGTACCTTCAATATCAGTCTTCTCCTATATATTTAAAAAAAAAGTTAAGTTAAACTATTTAATCAAAAGATCTCCACAAATCTGAAAAAAAAATCTTGTACCACAGGCCTTAATACTCTAAGCTCTTGAATTACTGAGAACTTCTTCAGAATTATCCAAACAAGCAAATCATCATGCTGGTTTAATTGCTCAAACAGTTGAGTACAGGGCAGCCATTAAAGTAGGATCCCAATCATTTATCTGTTTACTACCACCTTGCACAGTGCCAGAGGAAAATAGTCCAAAATTGATTCAGTAACTCACTTAGATAAATTGAAAGAAGCCAAATCATAATCAGTGACCCAACTGATAGGTGGTAAAAAAGGACAAAGATGGAAAGATTGGATGTGGAATTTAAGTTTTAAAAAAAAATCAATCTCAAAAGCAAAATATTGTAAAGACTATGAGGAATACTGTAAATACTACAGAAGACAGATCTGGGACCCCTGCTCTTTATGATTTTTATAAATGACTTGGATGAGGATGTGGAAGGGTGGGTTAGTAAGTTTGCTGATGATACAAAGGTTGGTGGTGTAGTGGATAGTGTAGAAGGTTGCTGTCAATTACAACAGGATATTGATAAAATGTAGACCTGGGCTGAGAAGTGGGAGATGGAGTTCAACCCAGATAAATGTGAAGTGATACACTTCAGAAGATTGAATCTGAAGGCAGAATACAAGGTTAATGGCAGGACTCTTAGCAGTGCAGAGGAACAGAGGGATCTTGGGGTCCACGTCCATAGATCCCTCAAGGTTGCCACGCAGGTTGTTAGAGGTTGTTAAGAAGGCGTATGGAGTGTTGGCCTTCAATAGTCACGGTATTGAGTTCAAGAGCTGCGAGGTGATGTTGCAGTTCTATAGAACTCTGGTTAGACCACACTTGGAGTGGTGTGTTCAGTTCTGGTCGCCTCATTATAGGAAGGATGTGGAAGCTTCAGAGAGGGTGCAGAGGAGATTTACCAGGATGTTGCCTGGATTGGAGAGCATGTCTTATGAGGATAGGTTGAGCGAGCTGGGGCTTTTCTCTTTGGAGAGGAGGATGATGAGAGGCGACCTCATAGAGGTGTACAAGATGATAAGAGGCATAAATCGAGTGGACAGTCAGAGACTTTTTCCCAGGGCAACAATGGCTAGCACAAGGGGACATAATTTTAAGGTGATTGGAGGAAGGTATTAGGGGGATGCCAGATGTAAGTGTTTTTTTTTTTACACACAGAGGGTGGTGGGTGCATGGAGCTCACTGCCGGCAGAGGTTGTGGGGGCAGATACATTAGGGACATTTAAGAGACTCTTAGATAGACACATGATTGATAGAGAAATGAGGAGTTATGTGGGAGGGATGGGTTAGATAGATCTTAGAGCAGGATAAAACATTGGCACAACATTGTGGGCCAAAGGGCCTGTACTGTTCTATGTTCTAGTTCTTCACAAGGCCAGACAACATCTGTGAACAGAGGAACTAAGGTGGGTCATCAGTTCTGATGTGCTTTCATCTGAAATGGGAAACACAGAAGATTCAGATTTAAGGAAGTAGAGACAGATTGAAGGGAAGAATGAAGGAAAAGGAGGTCTGTGCTGGAGTGAAAGGAAGGAGAGAAACTTCAGAAGGATAATGGTCCAAGTGAATGGTTCAGAGAATGGCAAGGAAAAATAATGGGTCCAAAGGATATGGAAACAGCAAAATCAGTATCAAAAGCAAATGGCCAGAAGAAAAAATGGAATGACAGATAATGATCTAAATTTCCTTCAGTCTCAAACATTGAGCCCAGAGTCCAAATTTGAAGCACTGTTTGAGCTTCTGTAGGAAGGGGATGAAGATAGGACAGGATGTGGAAGTGATTCATAGGAATTCAGAGAAGAGGTGTGGGCAAGGTCTATTTAATGGTGATTCTGGACTACAGGTGGAGTGAAATTTCAGGTCAGAGGAACTTTATTAATTTTCTGGGAGGAAAGGAGCCACGAGACAGGTTGGAAAAAGGAATGCAAGTGACCTACCACATTTTAGAGGGGAAAAGACACATTAGAAGCACTAACACCAAAGACAAAATCAGCAATAATTACTGGGAGAATGGAAGAATCCATACAGAAAGTGGAGTGGTAGAAGTATGATCAAAGACAGCTGATGGAGTCAGTGGATATGGAGCAATGCCATAAAGGCAAATAACATCCCAGACCTCTGCTAATAGTTACTGATAAAAGCCCAACTCCAACAGAATGCCTAAAACGAGAATAGGGAAAGAGGCATGGATGATTCTTCAGGTGCCACCCATGTGATATCAATAAGGGGTAGCTGGTTCTGAATAACATACCGCTTAATAACTTAAGGAGCAAAGAGCTCTTTCTGAAGCCAAAGAACTTCCAATTTGGAAATGATCAATATTTAAACTTGTTTCACTATTATAAAGCTAGCATGATTTGAATTAAGTGGATATTCAGAGAAATTCCTCATTACTTCATAGCAATTCCAACATTTAGCCAAATAAAGTAAGATAAAACTTAAGGGCCAGAAATAGTACCATACAATGCTACTTATGTGAAATTTTCATAATGATTTTTAAAATTTTGGAAAAGCCAAAGGGTATGCATTGTAATTACCCAAGATGCATTTATGGCTTAATTAAAGCCACGTCTGCCAAAAGTACTAGACGATACAATCCTAAATGATGAGTTACACAGTAAAAACACAACTATCAAAGTAAATCCATGCAGACCAAATATTAAGTCAAGTCAATATCTTTACTGACATAAGGTTTTGCATAAAATTTAGAAAAAGTCAAGGATATTAAAATCTTAAAATAAAGCAAAGCCCAAAGCCATTTAAAAGATTAATTATCACGATGTGAATACATTTCCATTTCTCATTCCAACTAGGCTGACCTCTGATGACATTACTTTGCTTTCTTAAGCAGAACCAATGGCTTTCAGAACGTTGAACTTTTCTCAACTTTTAATAATTTTCAACGATTAAGGGGAAGCTAGATAAACACACGAAGAAAATATCTTGATGTGGTTGAATAACGTAGAGTGCAAGGAGGATCGTGTGAAACATGTACAAAAACAGCATAGCCATTTACGGCGAATGCTCCTGTAAATTCCTTAATTTCAGCCTTCAGGTGTTCATCAGTACTCTTAGGTAAGTGATCAGACCTTTAACAAGTTTACACTGGCATAAGAAATGCCGTAAGCTTTCAGCAAATACCAGTCGCCCCAGTGTTAAAACTTCAGTGCACAGCTTTCCAGTGAAGTTACAGCTGTTTGTACAGAGCACAGCCTCTCTCGTTTGGCGCAAATTTAACTACAGTGGCAACTTACCCACTCGCTAGATTTGGGGTTAAAAGTATACAGCGCGACCTGGCTGGTCACATCGACGATACTGGAGATGAAAGGGTCATTTTGCTTCAGAGCTGACAGACTAATATCGCGCCCTTTACTGAACGCCTCCATGTTGGATTCCCCAACCTGTGTAAAGGAGAAAAGCACAACTCAAACACCGCTCCTCCCGCCCGACAACCCAGAGCCACCGTTCCTACCCCTCTAACTCTTCCACCGTGCCCCCGGAAACAACCTTCACTGCACCAAAATATCCACGCTCATTAGTGCTTTCGCTTAGCGAAGTGAAATGTCGTTTATTTTCATTGCACACGAAAGAGCATTCTTTTGTTGTAATTTTCTTGCGCTGTTCGGGATAAAATTGTGGACGGGCTTCTGTGTTGCATCAGAAAATTCCGCCAACCCGCATCAAACCGGTGGCGAAATTAAGATGGTTTTATTTAACTCCAGTTCAGAGAACTGTTACTTAGCATTCATCAGAAAGATTATTTTATTCAAAAATCTATATTAAACCATCAGCTGTATAATTCATGCTACTTGCTAAGCATTGATCTTAGTCCCACATTGCTAATTGTTCGCTGTTCTACAGTTTACAGAAATAACCACGAAGGCATTTCCAAAATTGCGACGTGCTCACTCTCAATCCGACATCCAAGATACTGTCCCTCCCGTCCCAAATAAAACATTTAAACGTGGTTGAACTCATTCTTTAATTCGTTTCAACTAATCGCCATTAGAAATTGCTTGCTACTTGTAACTCACAGAAAAATGCTAGCAGTGCTTGTAATATACGTGCCTGTTGATTGATGTGTAAACTGACAATCTATTTGATGGATCAAGTATTGATGTTTACAGATTATGGATTATGAATGACATCATTGCTCAACCATTAAATCTTCCAGTTTTGTTTAATTCAAGATGATTACATTGCGCTGGTAACAACCTCCACTTGCCAAATTCTTTGGAAATGAATGATCTTTTTCCTTACAATTTTGCACACTTGGAATCATTACTTATGTGCGTGTTCAATTTGTGCGTGCGGTACCAACAGAAATACAAATCTCTATTTTTTTTATTCATAAGAATTGGGCACAGCTGGTAAGGCTGTAGTCCACATCCCCAATTGCCCCTTGTTGAACTACCTGATGAATATGTGGTGATTCTGTTCTCAGTGTTTTTATGCAGGGAATTCCTGGTTTTTGACTCTGCGAATGATAGAGTGATAATTTATTTCCAAATTAGGATGATGTGTTACTTCGTGGGGAACTGAAAGCCAAAAAAAAAACACATGACCTGATGACCTGCAACCCAAGGTTTTGAAAGAGTTCTGGGCATCCACTATCTTCACAGCCAAATCTTTCAAGAAATCTAAATTTTAAAAATCTATAGATTCTAGAATGGTTGCCACAAATTTGGAAATAGAAAATGTGACCTCATCATTTAGGAAAACAGACAGAAAGAAAAAGGGGAGTGCAGACTATCATCAGTAGAAGAGTGAATATGACAATCTATTAAGGAAATGGCAACACAGCACTTCTAAAATAATAATTGGATTAGACAGAGTTAACATGGATTTATGAATAGAAGATCATGTTTGATTAATCTGTTAGCGTTTTTAAGAGGTTGTAACTTGTGGAATAGAGAAGGGGGAACCAGTGAATGTGGTGTATTTGGACTTTGATAAGGGGCCAAACAAGAATATATTACGCAAACTTAGAGCAGGTAGGATTGAGGGTAATACACTGGTGTGAATTGATTAATGGGCAGAAAACAATGAATAAACAGGTCATTTCAGGTTGTAATACTGTGAATATTGGGTTGCCAGATGCGCACAATCTATATAGATAATTTGGATGAAGGGATCAGGTTAATATATCAAAATCTGCTGATACAAATCTGTGTGGCTATGTGAGTTACGAAGAAGATGCAGAGAGGCTTCAAAGGATAGAAACAGGCCAAGACACTAGAGAGGGATATTCAGATGCAATATAATGTGGAAAAATGTTAAATTATCCATCTTGAAAGGAAAAATACTTTTTTAAATGGTGAGAGATTAAAAAGTGTCAGTGTTCAAGTGGACCTGGGAGTCTTTGTGCACAATTCATTGTGAACTACCATACAGGTTCAGCAGTTAGGAAGACAAAACAAATTGTTGGCGTTTTACTGTAAGAGGATTTAAGTAAGAGTAAAGGCTACTCACTGCATTATAGAGTGTCCTGGTAAGGCTGCAATTGAAATATTGTATCTGGGTCTAATCTCCCCACCTAAGGAAGGATAAATTTGTGATAGGAGTGCAATGAAGGTTCATTTAATTGATTCCTGGGATGCAGGATTGGCCTATGATTAAATAGATTGACTTGTACTCTCTAGAGTTCAGAAGAACAAGAAGTGATCTCTTGAAACATACAAATTACTTACAAAGCTTGACAAGATGGTGGAAATGCTGGGAACACCAAGCAGCAAGCAGGTCAAGCAGCATTTATGGAAAAAGAAGCAACATTAACATTCCAAATCGAAAATCCTTTGTCAGAACATATGGAGAATAATCGAACGTTATTATTGAGCAGAATTTTTTGTTTAAAAGGTACAATCTGAAAGTTAGGAATGATAAATTTTGGTTGAAAATAGAGGTTTTCGGAATGGTTTTAAAAGAGCATTTTTTTCCCATTGTAACCTGTGATCAATGTCAAAAACTGGGAGTCACCATCTCAAAGCAAGGGTTACTTAATCAGGACTGAGCTGAGAAGAAAAGTCTTCATCTTTGGAATTTTTTATCCGTGGGTCACTTGGTCACTGAGTTATTGAAGACATAGATTTATAGATATCCATATATAATGGGAGTCAAGGGAAATGGGGTTAGTACTGGAAGGTAGCACTGAGGTAAAAGATTATGCATGATGTTATTGAATGATGAAACAGGCACACGGAGCAGAATGGCTGACTTCTGCTTCTTCTTCTAATGCTCCAATGAATGTAGAAACTGCAGTGTTTCAAAGTGTCTCCAGCTTTTGTTCTTCTGGGTGGCAGAGGATGCATGTTTATGAAGTGTTGAGAAAACTTGTCAAGTCACTGCCATACAGCTTGTAGATACAGTAAAACTGATAATCAGGACTTTGGTGCTGGATTATCAAATTTTCCACACTATTGGATGTTATTCTGATTAAATCACCAACACACTTTTAATTCACTTTTTTGACGTTACACAGTATTGAAATAAATTTTCCAGTGAACCCGGTAAATTTTTGAGTGCACAGAAACCTGGGTCCTGTTTAGTTTCAAGGGAGTGATAGAACCAGGGCTCCAATTAATTTCAAGGGAATGCTAGAATGAGGACATAGTGAGTTTCAAGGGATCACTGGAAATGGGGCACTGGTGAGTTTAAAGGGAGCAGGAGAAACATCATGCGGTGAGGCAGATGGCAAACCATTAGGATTTCTGAATAGTCAGATAGCAGGTTAT
Source organism: Pristis pectinata (assembly GCF_009764475.1). Lineage (NCBI taxonomy): Eukaryota > Metazoa > Chordata > Chondrichthyes > Rhinopristiformes > Pristidae > Pristis > Pristis pectinata. The sequence goes on from NC_067410.1 coordinate 23,068,527, forward strand.
CAGAGTTGCTCTGTAGTTATATGGTTGCGATTCTTGTGACTTCTGGAACATAAATGTGATACCCAACCTGCCATTTAACCTATTTTAATGTCAAGATGGGAACACTCTAGATTTTCAAATTCTTGCAATTGGTCTTATGTATTTATTTTCAAATTCTTCCCTTGCCATTTCCCCACTCTATTTCAATAAATTCACAGGTTTCCATCTCCTACATAACAGTTTGCCCCTTTTTTGCATCCCTTCACTCTACTTGTGTTGCCAAATCCTTCAGCAAATTTTTGTGATTTCCTACCTAAATCCTAAACTCTTTGACATTAAAACTCTCCTGAAAACCTCCATTTTCGACTAATCTATATCATCGCTCCTAACTTTGATTGTGGTGTTTATTTCATCTTTTTAAAAATTCTGCTCCGTCAGATTATTTCCTATGTTGAAAGCAAGCTGTTGTTGCAATTTTGCACCACTTCAGGAGCCAATATGAAGCTGCCAACTATAGGAAACACAGTAAATAATAAATTTTCTTGGCTTTGGGTAAATCCAGATCACCTCCTAGGGTTGATTTGAAATTGTGATTTCCAATTAAAGAGCAGAACCATTCCAAGGTACAAGTTGTTCCTCCCTTTCAGCTATTAACAGGAATACCTTTGGAAGTCTGTGAAATGAGAGGATACATGTCAATTGGAAATACATATTTTTAAAACTATGTATTATTTTACATTTTTGGAGAAATTAGAGGAATGACAGACTGTTTCAATCATTTTTTAAAATCAATTTGTGAAAAGATGGAAATTCCTTTGTTATCTCATGTCCAGCAATCAAGGATGCAATGGTATTTGTATCATACTACTTGTCTAAAGTCTGCCAGCACTTCGATCATTAGGATACCCTATGAATTAGTAATTGGTTTGGATGGGAAATTGGAAATATGCATGGAGTCAGAGGGGGTATCCATAACAACATGATGTAATAGCAGGTTTAATAAAACCAAATTCCTAAGATGATTCACAGGGGCCAATATCATACAAAATTTGACACTGCGACAAACAAGGGCAGATTATGACAGATAACAAAAAAAGTGAGTGTGCATCCAAGGGGAGAAACAACCCATTGGGAGAGTGAGAATTATTTGGAATGGGAATCCATGGTGGTCCCACATGGTGACAGGCTAGATAGCATTTGGACAAATTCCCTGTATCGCACTGCAAAGCACTATTGTATATTATCATAGTGTTAATTGGCCAGTTAAATTCTGTTGATGATTTGGATAGACTCTTCTTCAAACACTTGGCTGCCTCGGCATGCATCAAGACCTAGGTAGGACTGATCTTGCATTAATGCAAAATCACAATGTTTTGATATTAAAAAAAATATTTGCATATTTTCACCCACAGATACAATTTGCAAATGCAGCAACAAAAACCACACGTTTCCACATGAACTTCATTAATAGGAGTGATCTGATTTTGAAAAATTAGCATGCAAAATTAATTGAATGTATATATTTTGGGACTGAGTACTGGCATGGTTTATTCACTGCTCTATTAGCTCTGGGAGCTTAGTCCAGGTTGATGGATTGTACACGTCTTCTGGCTTTAAGTCTGTAATAAGCAAAAGTAAATGGTGCAGTTTCAACTCATTTTGGCGTGGGCATGAATTTTGTATGCTTGTTTTGACAAACATCTTTATAACCTTTTAATTTTCTTTATTTATAAACAATTCTAACATAACTTCAATCCAATTCATGACACATTTTATCTGCTGTTTACACCAAGCCTGCAATCATTGCAATTAAAAATATAGAACACACTGGTCATGTTGCTCTTTAATTTGCACTTCATTTATTTCCTTTCATCAAATTACAGTAAGGTTTGTCAGATACATTTCACAATGTAATCTGATAGTTTTCAGAAAAGGCTTCTGTGTTGTGAAATTCTGTGGCTTTTTCCTTTACAATTAACAAAGATCCAATAGATGCACCTTAATAAATAATTGATCTTTAATAAATGTGGTAGGACACACAGCTCGATCTGCCTATCTATTATTTAAATAGGTATCTTAAATATATGACAACACATTTATAATCATTACACACACTCAATTTTAAGTTTTGCTCAGTAAAGCACCAAACTATATATTTGGTAGCTTTTAAGATGTAAAATAAAGTTACTATTAAAGATGTGCTTTTGCGAGAGGGTACTACAATGAGGTGTAATTGTTAGGCCCCCTTGTTTAGCTCCAGCACATCAGACAAGTTAATAATTGATGCATTAAGCTCCTAGAAACAACGATTTGCTCCACCTTGTAATGCAATATTTTACCGTATTATAAACAGTAGCACTACTTTAGTTTATGACTGTAACATCACAGTCATAGGTCCCGCAGAAAGCCATGTTATCTTCCCAAAAGCATGACCGATTGCTTTATTATCTGCTGTGGAATTCAGGTACATGGCTAATTCTGACATCAGATTAAGGGGGTGAGTAATTTTTTGGTGTTACATTAATTGAGCAGAAGTTGGTATTTTCATTTTATGTCAGAACGCTTTCTTAAAATGTAATTATCATTCAATAACTAAAATCATGTAATTCATAGTGAACTTCATTGCACTGAACAGAATGATGTTATCATAAAGTGTTTCAATCTATATTTAGAAATATTTTATCCGTCAGATTCCAAGTCCTTCCATGTGGATGTTACGACTCGTTTCAAGCCTGATACAAATAACAGTAAACATTCTTCATAAGGAAGATCATAAAGTAAGCTGTTGTCTTGGGTGATAATGGTCTTTAATTCCAAAGCAAAAAAATGGAGTAATGTCCAAAAGCTTTACCCAAGTTTGCCTGTTTGCCAACCCTGAACAAATAAATTGCTTAAATGTGGGACCTCTGAAGAAGCAGGTCCCACCTTTGAAAAAACCTTTTACTCTTAATATGCAAATAATTCTTTTACAATTCCCAAGCTCTAAATTGGAATTTCTTTTAAAGAAACTATTGACAAAACTCATGTACATTGGAAAGAGTTCAATAGGGCAGCAACTTCCAGAGTGTGATTAAAATGTTATAAGTTTAGATGTTGACTGGTGGTATATTTAGACGTTTTCATGAATGGACTCATAAAATGCTCATATGCAATAGTTTGAACTCCATGCATTTATTTATAAAAATGTCTTAAACCCAATTCTGTATGGGACAATTATATAGTCTTACATTATTGTGTTTAAAGTATTTATAATTGCCAATTTTAAAGAATATTGCAATTCATTTATAATTAATGTACATTTGTTTCCAGTATTATTACTCTTATTGTGTGTCACAAGAATTTTGATCTATTTCCAAATTTTGAAATCCAATTTAATTCAAGGATAACTTGAAGACTGAAGTTGACCAACATTTCTGGAACAAAGAGATTAACTTAGCAGAAAAATCACAAACAATGTTTAGAACATTTTGAAAATGATATGCAATTTCTCCCCAATAAATAAGGAACATGTTAATTGAAATAGATTCTAAGACTGTTGGCTGGACTGTTATATGTCAGTGATGATTCCTTCATACATTTACAAAATGAGAAGAAAATGATAAAAACAATCACAATAATGACAAACAAAACTAAATGAAAAAAAAAGCAGAGTAAGGCTATGAAACTAGCCTGCTTTTGGCACTACAGGTGCCAAATTACTTGCAATTTCACATGTGATTTGCAAGCACACATTTTTAACACCACTTGGCAAATTGAAAAGCATACTACTTGATACGATGTGCCGAATGCTTTAAGTCTGCAGGCTAGGCAGCTGGTGAAGTTAATCCTCGTGTAATGCTATTGACACCTATCCTGCCAAATTAAGCTAGCTAACATTCTGTGTGAACAGTAGAGAGAAACTTGACCTTAGCAGCAAGAAAAACTTTAACCCTACCTGCACTATTTAAAGGGATCCTGTACGACTTGCAGGTTTGTTATTTACCGAGTTGAAATCAGATTGATATGTGGCACTGTTTGCAACTTATGGTAGAAAAAATTGTGAGGAAATGCTGAGACTCAAGATAAATTGTTATTTGGGGCTCAGTGGCCTTTCATTTTAGGCTCACCAGCATGAATTGGAGGTGGAAATGAGAGCTAAAGGGGTGGGGCAAATTCTGGAAGAGGAATAAGAAAAAGCTTCTGCTCAAGACAGACTATCCCAGCAAAATTTGCAAGCAGCACTTTATCCAGTAATCAACACATCAGAAAAGTGGTGTTTGAATAGATACCAACCACTTCTCAAGGAAGGCTGTCACTGAGATATGCTACATGATGCAGCCAGATCTGCTCAGTAGAGCCGAAGTACATTGCTGGTGGCAGTAGAGTGGCACTGAATTTTTATATCTCCAGTTTATTTCAGGTTGGTTACACTTCCCCATTTGCAGGACAACATTCAGTGACAGATTACAGAGGATCACTTCTTTAAGGAGGGGCAAGGCCTGCACTTGGCCCTCGTGGAGAGAGCAGGAAGCAAAATAGGCTTGGCATTTTACATGTTTCAAAGAGCTTGTGTCAGCAGCAAATTACATTGAGGTCTCCACACCAGTTCTCAGGGATACTTTGCAAGGAGAAAGAATTTCAGTCCCTCCACTTACAGCATAATAGTGATCATTTTACATTGAGGTCTCCACACCAGTTCTCAGGGATACTTTGCAAGGAGAAAGAATTTCAGTCCCTCCACTTACAGCATAATAGTGATCATTGTGGGAAGATATCGATGATCAGCACCCAATAACTGATGACTACCATAAGTAATGATAACTGTGAAACTACTCCATTTCCTTCAGAGAAGGAAATCTGCCACACCTACCAGGACTGGCCTATATGTGACTCCAGACCCATGGTAACATTCTATGCTCTCCGAGATGCCAGAGTTCAGGGACAGTTCATCGGCAATCAATCTTGGTCTGATCATGGACATCCAAATTTGTGAATGAAAAAAAAATGCAGGACATTATCCTACTTTCTGGTTATTTGTTGCATTCTGCACAATGAGTTGATTAAGGGATCTCAGGCCTGGCCATGAGCAGGACACATATGATGAGAAGGCTTATTAAAAGCTCCTTTTTTGTTCATATGCTATGGTACAGAAAGGTAGCATTAAGTTTTCTTTGAGGAAATATCTGAATGGCATACTTAGCCCTTAGATAAAGAGGCAGCTCGTGCTGCCAGGCCCAGGTGACATTTAAGCTTGAGGTGAAAAAAGGCAAGTAACATTTTTTACACCCAAGTTTTAGGGCTGAGCCGTTCTCCTTTGAAATTCAATGGCAGTAACTTTGCTGAATTTGTCAGCATCGACATCATGTAGGGTCACAATTGATCCTAACCCTTATGAGAATAGCCACATATTTACAATCACCATTAGGGAAAATCCTAGGCTGGGTAATGAATGATAGGGAACTTGACTTCTGACTTCACAAAATCTTTCTGCTATCTACAAGGCATTAGTCAGGACTGTGATAAATATTCTCCACTTGCCTGCACAAATCTAACTCTAACATCACTCATGTCAGAGTAATGGAGCTATTAGGAATCTACATTAACTACCTAGAACATTGACTTCCTTTGCCACTGGTACACTGTGACTGCAGCATATGGAAGTAAACCATGAAGGCTTCTTCAAAACCGCATAGAAAACCCAAAACTTCTACTACCTAGAAAGACAGACAGTAAATGCCTGAGTATATCACCAATTGCATTTCTAAGTTACACACTTTTGACCTGGAAATATCTGTGCTTTTGGGAGGACATTCACCAAAAATAATCGAAGGGTCAAGAAGACAGTCCTTAATATTTCAAATGATTGCTGTTAATCTCAAGGGCAATCAGCAGCAATCATTAAAAGATGAACAGAGCGCAACATCTAAATCCCATGAGTGAAAAAAAGAATAGCGCCACTGTTATCATTATACTTACTATGACCGATTTGGAGGTCCATGCCGGCTTTCAGTAGAGCAATCCCATTCCCCTTCCTTATTTTCCTGTAGCCGTGCAACTTATTCTCTCTCACATGCCCATGAAGTCCCCCTTAATTCTTTTGCCACTTACCCACAGTAAGGGGTAATTTGCAGTAACCAATTAAACTCCTAGCACCTCTTTCTGATGTGGGAGGAAACTGGAACTTCTGGCAGAAACCCACAGATTCACAAGGAGTACGCCACACAGATCACACCTTTAACATTGTACTTCTTATAACCCAGAAGAAGGCCTTTTAACACACAGAGTCTATGCCAGTTACCAATAAGGCATTCCCATTCACCTACTTATTTCCCTGTAACTTACTCTCTCCTATGCCCATCAATTTCCCCTAACTCCCACCCCCTAATTCTCCTGAGACCCAACTCGACAACAGGTAACTTACAGTAGCCATTTACCAACAAGCACATCCCTAGTACAGAAAGGAGGAGTCCCAGCATGAATGGCCTGGCTTTGGACTGCAACTTTTCACTATGAACTGCAACCATCTGGGCAAGCAAGGGCAGTCATATGACAATGATGGGATCATGTATAATCTCATCCTCAGAGGACACCAATTTAAGCTTCATGAAACCCTCGCCACTCAATCAGAATTGCACTAAAGCAATCCTAGTAATCTGCTGGAGAACAGAATGCTGGAATTCAATCAAATCCTTATACCCTTTGAGCACTGGTATGATGGCAATAGCTGAGCTTGCATCATAACAAGCTGTTCTTGCATGGCAGGAATAAGAGCTTCCACTGTAGCACTCAAACACTAGGTGCCATCTGTCTTAATTGCAATGGAAAATAAGCCCTCAGCCATTCAACACTGTGTGAAGGTTGGATTCACGAGTGTAGAGAATGAAGCTGGGAACCATTGCCATACTGAAAAAGATGAGCTCCGGGCTCACATTAAACCTTGAGCAAAGTTGGGCCTCAATACCTCCATGTTCCTTGACATTTCATGTTGGTTTTCAGAGAGGCCCACATTATGCATTCAAACAAAACATCATTTGAATTGAATTCGCATGTGATCTCACACTCAGTATCTGGCACTTACCTTGCCTATAACCATAGCACCAACTTTTGGGTACTTCTGCCAGGTAACTCACCATGTGCAGATCCTGTGTTAAGTTACTCCCTATGGTACAGAGAGAACCAGTACCTGAATTGGTTGCTCCAACTCCAATAATAGCCAGCACTCTCTTTGAGTGATGCGTTGTCTGCACACCACACCCAGACTATGGATGTTTCAGTGTTAATCAAGACTTTTTTAGCCACCTCCTGCCATTGTCACTGCATAACAGATCTGATGGCTTCCTGCGCAACAGTAGGTTGTCTCATCTGTACTCTGTCATTGTTTTCCACTAACTTCCCATAAGTAGCTGTGGGCAATGGATACATCCTCTTCAAGAGGTGAAGGCATAGCTTCAAACATTTCTGGTTAGCTTCAATAGATGCTAGCTGCGCACTAAACTAGAACATGGATATGCGCCAAAGCAATAAACAGCTTTGTTAGCACTGACTGGATGCCACAATCATGATTACGAAATGGGAACATGAATCCAGAGGTGAAATTAGTACAAGAGAAATCTAGCCATTTTTTGTTTTACTGTGTTTTGATGTTGAGCTGAAATGCACACAGCTATGGCAGTACAGGTCTTCCAGTGAAATCCAACTTTCTGGTGTGGTTTAAAATCGGTTCCTTGGCTTAAAAACAGCAAATGTATAAGAAAAAGTTAAAAAATGCTCAGGACTCCTTGAAGTAACTCATATGCTAACATTCTTATTTTTGTTAATGCTTTGTGAAAATGCACGTGAATAAAATGCTGCATAGTCAGAATCAATTGCCAATGGACTATTTTCTCTGAGTATTGTAAAAATATCCAAAAATGAGCAAGAAACATCACGAACACAATTTAAAAAAAAGCTGACTTTGATTTGTTAGGACTTGGTTAAATTCATTTTTGATGAATGTGCAGCATCCCACAGATGCAAAAATTAAATTCCAAGTCAGTGAATATAATGAAGGAAAGATTTCAAAAATATTAACACAGCAACAAAGGAAGTAGAGTTCATTGTCTGGCAGAATGTATATAATAGCAATTAATGATAATATGTAAATATATAACATTTATAATTAATAAAGACATTCTGAGACAAATCACAACTAAAAATACGAGGCCACCAAACCATGGATGAAAATATTAGGTGACTAAAAACATGATTAAAAAATGTACTTTCAGGGTTTTAAAAGGTGGGGGGGGGGGGAATGGAGAAGGAAAGTGATTTACTTCTATCCTCACTGTGTAAATATAAATATTGTGTGAACATAAAATTAAAAAAAAACTCTCCATGTGATTTATTTTTCTATCAAAGCATTAGCATACTTTGTGTCTTCTTCTTATTGTGCTGACTTTTCTCCTTTACTATTATCCAAGACAAAACATAACAACTGGAAATTGAGTTATCATCACATAGCAGCATGAGGATAAGATAGCCTTGGGAGTCCAGAGGACATGAAACTCTCTCTGACTCATAGTGGGTATTACCTCAGGCAGCAAGTCACAGTCTCAAAATGAAATCAGCCATTTGGGATGGAGATAAAAGCAAATTTCTTCACCCAGAAGGTAGTGAACCTTTGGAGTTCTCTACCCAAGACAACCATGGGGGCTTGGGCAAAGAATAAATGAAAGAAAGATCGATAGACTTATGAATATTAGAGGAATCAAGGAATATGGGGTTAATGTTGGAGCTTAATACTGATGTAAAAGATCAGCCATGATCTTATTGAATAGCAGAGAAGACACAAGGGGCCAATAGCCTACTCCTGCTTTTATTTCTTATGTTCATCTCTCCATATTAGAGGTTGCTGGCAATATGAAGGACCTCATCAGCAAATATTTTAAAAATGTGGCATTCAGCCAATTTTCTCCAATATTGTGCACTCTGCAGTTGGATTAATTAACTTTTCTACATTTATAACTGTCAAAAGGCTTGTTAGCTGCTTGAGATGCATTAATGGATAATTATTGCAAGTGCATCATCATTGGTTTGCATTGATGGTAATGAAACTGCATTCTCAGATGCTGCATGCTTTAAAGCACAGCTTTTACTTGATTTTTTTTGTTAACGAATTGTTTTTTTTGCAGAAAGTCATAAGTTGAGTCCATTTCTTTGAAGGGGAAAATGGAATTTCTAACATGACACTAGCAGTGACTGAACTCTGGTTAAAATTTAAAATATGGTATAAACTCACACTTGGCTTTAGTAACTTCACAAGTGTGACAGAGATTTGGATCAATATTATTGCTTTCATTACTTTACTGTTCTTCAAAACTGGAACCAAATGAATGTTTCTAATTTAATATTTAGACTCTCACTTAAGCTTCTTCATCTCAAGGTTATCCACCGGACAACCACAAGGGAGCATTACAATCCTAGAATCTCATGGAAATAATGTCACCCATTGAACTTGATCTTTTAAAAAAATGTAAGTGTATTATTAAATGTGAACAGAAGCAAACCATAATGTATTATTTACTTAAAAAATTCTTATATTCCATAATTACTAAGCAAATCTATTAGAATTTTTTATATAAGTTGTAGTGAATATTAAATGGCTTTTTTGCCATGCAATCACCAATGTTCAATAAAAGATGCTGCATGTGTTCTTTACAATAGATTGAAGGAAAGGAAGTGGGCTTTGATAAAGATATTTCAGGTTTCTTTGTGGGAAAATAATATTAGTGGATGTAATCATTAACTGATCATGGACTAGCAAGGCCTTTGACAAGGTACCGCATGGTAGGCTGGTTTGGAAGGTTAGAAAATTGGCTTGCTGGTAGGAGACAGAGGGCGGTGGTGGAGGATTGTCTTTCAGACTGGAGCCCTGTGACCAGCAAAGTGCCACAGGGATCAGTACTGGGTCCACTGTTGTTTATCATTTATATTAACGATTTGGATGAGAATGTAGGTGGTGTGGTTAGTAAGTTTGCAGATGACACTAAAATTGATGCTATAGTGGGCAGTGAAGAAGGTTATCTAAGATTACAAAGGGATCTTGGTCAACTGGGTCAGTGGGCCGAGAAATGGCAGATGGAGTTCAATTCAGATAAATGTGAGGCATTGCATTTTGGTAAGGCAAACCAGGGCAGGACTTGTAAAGTAATTGGTAGGGCCTTTGGGGAGTGCTGTAGAACAGAGAGACTGAAGGTCGCAGGTACATAGTTCCTTGAAAGTGACGATACAAGTAGACAGCGTGGTGAAGGTGTTTGGCACACTTTTCTTCATTAGTCAGGATATTGAGTACAGGAGTTGGGGCATCATGTTACAGCTGCAGAAGACATTGGTAAGGCTACATTTTGAGTACTGTACAGTTCTGGTCACCCTGCTATAAGAAGCATGTCATTAAACTCTCAAGGGTGCAAAAAAGATTTACGAGGATGTTATTGGGACTGAAGGATTTGTGTTATAAGGAGAGGCTGGACAGGCTAGGACTTTTTTTCTCTGGAGCATATAAAGCTGAGGAGTGATCTTTTTGAGGTTTATAAAATCCTGAGGGGCATAGATAAAGTGAATAGTCATAGTCACAGTCATTTCCCCAGCGTAGGGGAGTCCAAAACTAGAGGGTGTAGGCTTAAAGGGAGAGGGGAAAGATTTAAAAGGGACCTGAGGGGCAACTTCTTCCACATGGAGGGTGGTCCACATGTGGAATGAGCTACCAGAGGAAGTGGTAGAGGCAGGTACAATTACAACATTTAAAAGTCATTTGGACAGGTACATAGATAGAATAGGTTTAGAGAGATATGGGCCAAATGCAGGCAAATGGGAGTAGCTCAGTTAGGCAACTTGGTCTTCATGGACAAGTTGTGCCTTAGAGCCTACTTTCCATGTGTATAACTCTACAACTCTTATTTAATTGGTTTGTCATGACATCATTCATAGTAGGTCAAAAGTTACAATCATACTTTTCTCATTCTCTTTGTCTCTCTGTTCTTTGGTGCTTGTCTCTGTTTTTTCCTTTATTTCATTCTTTCTTCATCATCTTTTTTCTCTTGTCTTATGTCTAATTCCCTTCCTCTCTGGTGTAACATCACTGGCAAATGTGGATTTGTCCTTGGAAGATACAGTTGGGATAATCCAGCCAATGTCAAGAACATTTTGTGATGTGACTCCTTACTTTCTCAATGTTCCATTCCCCCTTCCTTTCCCTATCTTTCATTCACTATTTCCTTGCCACTTCATTTGCCACCCATCAAGCTTCTCTTAACTCATTTCCTCATCCTATTCCAAACTAGACTGGCCGGAAAGTCTTTTAAGTTAGTAAGTCTGTGATTTGTTTCTTAAAGCATATACTGTGCTCTATATACACACTCATTCATGGGATGTGGGTATTGCTGGAGAAGCCAATATTTATTGGCCATATTTAATTGCACTTGAACTGAGTGGCCTGTTAAGCTATTTCAGAAAGCACGTTAGAGCCAGTCACAATTTCGTGTCGAGATTCAAATATAGGCTGGAATAGGTAAGATTGGGAATTTTTTTCCCTAAAGAATGTCAGCAAATCAGATGCATTTTGTTAAAAATTTGTTTATTTCACTAATCACCACTACTGATAGACTTTTTTATTTCAAGTTTACTTAATTAAATAAATTTAAATTTTTAGCTGCTATGGTGGAATGTAAATTCATACCTTCAGATCATTATTTCAGAAGCATACCACTATTCTACTCTACCATACAAGCAGAACAAAATAAGCAGAGTAAGATCCAAATGGAAATGGGTTCCAGCTCACTACTGTGCAACTGCAAACAGAAATCAATGGGTAAATGGAGCACAAGGCTCCAGGATAACAAAAAAGAGACAGAAGTAGTATAGCAGATACCTTGGTTTGTAAGGAGCAGCCCGGATCAGATGGAGAATGTGGAGTGAAGGGTGAAAACAAGGGAATTGTAGTAGCTGAGGCCTAAGATAGTATGGAAATTTTACATGGTGTTATTGTACTGGACTAGTGATTGGAGTGGTAAATACAATAGTAACAGTGGAGCCCCTATTCAACATGCTTTTTAGAATTTGAAAACAAAATGTACAAACTTTGCCACTTAAAGTATCTGAATCTTCTCAAGAGTGCACTAACTAGGCTAGAGAAGAATTGTAGTAATCTCCAAGTTAATTGGACTACAATATCATTTACCTTCAAGCCCAAGAACAAGTCATGGGAGATTCAAGAAATAGAAGAGAGTATATGACAGTGACATCTAATAGAAATAGCATGATACAAAAGTGAACAACAATAATGTATGATTGTTCCATGATGTAAATGTTACCTAATAAAAATTATACACAGTTAAAAGATTGTTAATATCCAGCCAATCTCCTGTGGCATTGAAGTGAATAGCCACTGTAATCCTAAAATGAAAAATGGGTTAGCAGTGAAGTGAACTGAATCATGGATACGGACATGGATTAACTTTTTCATCCTCCATCCTTATTTCAAATACTGTGAATTATGGAGACCAGAAGATGGCAGTGGATGAAGGAAAAGGTAACAGAATGGTGAAAGAAAGATTTTCATGTTCTCAGGGTGCTCCAAGTTGCAACCAAATGCATTTTATTTGGCAATGGATGGGATGCTTCAGCCAAATTGTGTACAGAAAGGTCTCACAAACAGCAATGTGTTAATAATCAAATGTTGTTTTGTGTTCAGTGAGGAGCAAGTATTGGCCGGAGGGGTGGGGGCAAACCAAGGTGGGTAGAAGAGAGTGAGAAAGAAGATTCAGATTGGAGGAGGTACATTTGAACAGGTTCACATGCTGGGAAAGAGGAGACAGGCTGGGCTTGGTAGCATAAGGGGAAAAAGATGGAACAAAGTTCAATAGGTGTGTGAGGAACACCATTGTGAGAGAGGTTGGAGAATTGAAACCCACATTTGGCAAATGTTATGTGGTTTCATAAATCTAAACTAGTGACAACAAAGTTGATAAAATGAAATGCTAAAAATTAAGCTGTATGAAAGTGGCAAAAACATTAATTTGCACTTTAGGTGTATTGATAGATTATTTCTTTTAAACAGTACCATTCATGAAGTAATACATTTTTATTTGTATAGTCAAGATTAAACCTACAGATGCAGAATGAGTTAATTAGTATAGAATTTCATCAAAAACATCTTTAATAACCTTATAACATCACAACACACTTCACAAATAAGTTATTACTTTTAAGTGTAGCGACTATTGTAATGCACTTAGGGAGATGCAACAGACAAATTATGCACAGCAAATCTAAGAAACAGTAATGAGATAAATCCAAGATGTTATTTGAGAAATAATGAAACAAAGGGATAGAAATTATATACCATCAGCATCCTTACTCTGCAAGGATAAACCTCAATCAAAATTTGCCTTGGGGTTCACTTATATTAGACTGGTGATCTGTGGACACCTATTTTGCAGTCTCAGGCAGATGGCTGGCCAAACAGGCATTAAGGTCAAGTGGTCGTGATGCTTGTAGCCATCCCAGCTAAATCCCAGGAAAAATGTTGGAGTATGTTAAACTGTGGGGGTGGGTAATCATGATGCAATGTGGATTCAGACTATCATTCAATAAGCTTTAAACACCCAATTTATTTATTCAAAAGACTCAATATCTGTTTTAGACATCCATCAGGATACTCAAAATGGACAAAATATATTTTGCAATGGAATCACCACTTGTTAAGTTGCTAGGTTTAACAAAGTCGCGCCCAAAACAAGTGCAAACCATACTACAGTAAAGGTCAATATTTTCAAGCCCAGGATGGAAAAAGCACCTGGAAATCATTATTGCTGACGGTCAGAAAAAGCTGGGTGCAGATGGGATTTGGATTGGCCTTCACTAGCAGGGCAAGGTTCGTTCAATGTATAACATGACTTTAGAAGCTTTTAGTCTTACAATATATATATATTTAATCTCCGAATACGTAGGTGGTGTGGTGGATTGGAGAAGCGTCGATGTTCCCTTGCAAAAGCAGAGATGTGTGGTAGAACAAAGCTGACGATTTCCTTCTGGAAGTTAACAGCACTCTCGTCTCTGATGGTTCCAATTCAATAACACTGAAGAACCCTTTACCTGAAATGCTAATTTCATTTCCACAGGGATACATTGTTTCTTTTCCTGAATCACGTAATGATATAAATACACCGGAACGAATTGTTTCCTGTAGGGAGAGGTGAGGAGTGACGGCCTATCTCCCACCCCCAATACCTGCTATAAAGCATTACCGGGATGATTCTCCATCCTCTTCAGCCCCAAGGCCACTGTGTTTGAGCTTCTGCTTTGCCCGGGCGATCAGTGATGGGTGGGCCAAAGTGTTGTTATGTTTGGTTGCCTGCTTCCTGACAGACCGCGGTGCCTCACGATGCCGAGCTCCGGCAGAGAGCAGAAAGCGCGCACTCCCGCCTCCGTCCGCCCTGTAAACAATGACGCACGTGGTCCCCTACCCCCACCGGCTTCGCGCCCCGACTCCCCCGCGCCCACATCCCCCCCCCCGCGCGCCCCCGCGGGCGAATCAGCTCGTGCTCGAGCCCAGTGCGCAGCTCCGCCGGCGGGTCGTTCGCACCATGTCAGAGTCACGCCGACAGCATCCGAGGCAGCAGTAAGACGAGAGGTAGAGGGCGGGTGGGCCAGCAGGCGAGCCAGCGGGACTGGGCTCCCGGAGACGGCGAGGCGGTGTCAAGTGGAGTCGCCGTATGGGGGACCACAGACCAGGGGCAGCGATGAAATCAGTCAGCTGAAGCACAGCCGCGGCCCGGATGTTACAACGATGCTGGATGAAAAGCGGAGGGGAACGAAATAGACGCCGTATTTCATTACCATGGGGGTCGGGGGATGAAGATCCACCTCGCCATTTCGCTTATAGTCATTTTTTTGATGTAAAATTAAGGCGGTGAGAATGTATGAATTAAGGGAACCCTACGAAGGTAAATACCCTGAGGATTTAGTGATAACAGTCACACAATCAAGGATGCTCGAGCTGTAATGACTTTGAAGGTCTTAATTAATAAATCTGGCATTTACCCTAGGATTTTATTTTGATTCACGAAACATCTTTGTTACCACGGAGGAATAAAGTGTTTAATTATTTTGGATCAACATAATTTGGCTAAGCATCATTATAGGAGTCAGGCAGATGATATAATGCCCATAAATAAACAATATTTTGGGCTTTGGAACTTTGAAAATGTAGATTGAAGGATGTTTAAGTATAACGTATAGCACTGACCGGCGAAAACTCTGGTTCTGGAAATTGCAGACTTCAGTTAAATCAAATAAAATGCAATTCACTGAAGCATGCAGTGTGACAGTTAATGTGGCAGAAAGATACATACGCAATCCTCTGTTTAAATAAATACACTTAGTGTTTGTTTCAGATTGAAAGAGTGCATGAAACCCCACTGAATTCGGCTGACAGTGTATTTGTAACCTAGTAATAATCCCAGCTGTTGAGCCGTTATGGTTATTATTGCAGTTTTTGATGTTTCATTAATCTGACATATTTTACACACCGATGGTTTCTCCGTTGTATTTGCTCATGATTTTAAAAAAAGATTCATTATATAATTTTTAGAGTTAAAGTCCATTCTATCTCTTGGGCAGTTCGCATTTATATATAAAAGGCCTCTCATTTCTGATTACATATTTTTAAAAATCACAGGAGTAAATTATGTCAGCAACAGACTCGCATTACCTAGCGAGGGACCGGGTCTCGAGTCAAACTCCGAACCGTCAAGACCAGCAGCGTTATCCTGGCAAGCTGCGATTGAGGCGGCCAGGCAAGCTAAAGCTGCCGCAACCATGAACTCCACCACGGAATCCAGCAGCGCAGCAGCCCAAAGAAAACGCCAGCAATTCGCCAAGAGCAAGAAACAGCAAGGCAGTACCGTGAATAACAGGCCGGCCCGTGCCCTCTTCTGCTTAAATCTCAACAATCCCATTAGAAGGGCCTGTATTAGTATAGTAGAATGGAAGTATCCTTTTCCTCTGCTCAAAAGCACACGAATGATGTACACAGGGGCTCCGATATAACACCGCGAAAAATTATTAGCTGCGTGTTTCAGTTTTTGATTATGTTCCTACAAGGTCATCGCAGGATTTGCATATTGCACGTAGAATACCAGCAAACATCGGATTTTGTGCATTTAATGATAACAGAATCTCAGCTAAACTACTTTCAAGAGAAGTCAGGTATACAACAAATTTCACAAGCTACAACAGATAATATAGCATTATCTAAAACAAGGAAAATCAATGCAAATAGAGTGAACCGAACTCAAGAAAAATATCCATATAATACATCTTTGTGGTATTACTATAGGCCCTAGTTACACCTGCACAGGAAATAATTACATCGACCTATTTATTTGAAGGTGACTTCAAACATATCACTGAGGTTGCATCACTAAAACTTTGTATTCATTTTCATTATTGATGTTTCTAATTAACAAAATAAACCTTTTGACATGCTTAATTCACAGATACAATTAGCTATTATCCTATTTCCTGAAGTTGAAATGTATTATATTCATTTATTAGCAGACTGACATTTAAAATTAACTTGAACTAAATATCACTTGTATAAAGCATGGTGGTGCAGTAAAGTTACTACACTAACCCAGAGGCCTGGCATAACAAACTAGAGACCAGGTTCAAATCCTACCATGTTAGCTGTGGAATTTAAATTTGCTTAATCTGGCTTTTAAAATAAAAGAATAGATGCTCTTAGCAATGGTGACTACTGGGTTGTCTTGAGGAAATCTGTCATCCTTGCCTGATCTGACCTAGATGTGAATCTGCACCTACAGCACACTTGATTGACTCAAGTGTAAGTGCAAGATGGACAATAAACACACCCCCTTCAAAAAAAAACTAAATAGTAAGTGTTTTTAAGTAAATTAAATATGGAGTTAAATGCAATTTAAATGTCAGTTGACCAAAGGAACTGTCACAAAATTATGATCCTAAATGCAGCAATGATGTTACTATTGTGATTTTACCACAGCTTTTAGTAGCTATGTAATCTTTACAAGGAAATATTTACTTTAATAATAAATTGACAGCAATCCTGCTTAGTTTTCTTACATAATGGGTTTTAACATATTTTCAAAATGATGGCAAGGCTAATGGTGCTTGCTGTTACTTTGGCACCAACTTCAGAATAGTTGGGGTCAGCTTCATACACATACTCAAAGTAAACAAAAATCCAGAAGTAGCTGTCCTGTTGATGTCACTCTGCCATTAGCTTAGCAAAAATGTCTCATTCTAGGTTTCAATATGGAAATACATAGAATAATGTGAAATTGCCATTTTTGCCTAGCAGACGTAAATAAGTTGTCACAGCTCACACTTTCATTGTTAATTGTTATAATCTCGTCCAATTGATTCATGATAAATTATTACTTTAGTTAACCAAAGATTAGTTTCCTTTGTATACATTTTGTCAAATCATTTTAAATTAAGTTATTATCCTTATGGTTTTTGAAATGAAATGGAGAACCTCAATATACAGCGTGATGTGTTTTTTATGAAAGTATTACAACAACCAGATTAACACAGATTATCTGTGAGACTTGATTGCACATCTGTCAGTATACATTAATTATTTGAATTTTTATTGAAATAAATATTCCTTAACTGGACATACAGGCCATTTGATATCTTTATATTGATTGCTATTTTTGCCAACTGTGTGGCCTTAGCTATTTACATACCTTTCCCAGAAGATGACTCCAATTCAACCAATCATGATCTGGTAAGTGTTTTCTGATTACTTCCATCTATTTAACTTACTGAGAAGCAACATGAGGATCTAATGATTGTATCATTCTTTAAAATAATATTAATATAATTGGCTAATATTCATGAAATGGTGTTATTGCTTTCTGGTCTTTTTGGAATTGAAGACTGATTTATAAATAGGATCAAATTATCAACAACATTTTAAAGTAGATTACTCTGCTTGCTGAAGATTAGTATGGTTTTTATACTGTGACTTTTTGCTGTGTACTGAAAAGTTTTTGTGGGTTAGGACACATAATACAAAGTTCAGTTGTTTGCTCAGAATTGTAGATTTCTGCAATGAAAAAGTGCATTACTTTCCAATAGTGATACAAATTAATTTCTTGTTCATGAGTACAGTAAGATCTTATTGTTTTAATCTGTGTTTGGAATTGGGGAAAATCCACAGTGAATTGCAGTGAAACTATTGTGTAAGCAGCTTGTGTCGTTGTGCTGAGTAAGCATTTGAATATGTTTATGCATTTCTTCCTGCACATCTTTACAAGGTCCTCTTCTGAATTGGTTAGCATATTCAGATTATTTTGCTAAAGTTGAATAATGAATTTCAATATTAATTACTCTCAATCCTTTCTTTAGTATACTAATTAATTAACTTGTCCTATTTGTAGAATTAAAATCAGTGGTACCAAGTACATGATGCTTGAATAGTTGGTTTGTTTTTATGGTGTGAAGTTTTTATTCATTTTTGAAATCTGTGGTGAGGTCAGTATTTATTGTCCATCTCCAATTGCCCTTGGTTTGCTGCCCTGTGTTTTGAACTGGTGCAGTCCTTCTGGTGAAGGTACTCCCATAGTGCTGTTGGAAAAGTTGATCCAGGCTTTCAATTGAGCACCAATGAAGGACTGGTGATGTCCTTCTGGTGAAGGTACTCCCATAGTGCTGTTGGAAAAGTTGATCCAGGCTTTCAATTGAGCACCAATGAAGGACTGGTGATGTATTTCTAGGTGAAGTGGTGGTTTTCCCATGCACTTGCTGTCCTTATCCTTCTTGGTTTTGAAGACTGTGGATTTGAGAGGTCTGTCCAAATAGCTTAGATGAGTGATGCATAATAATGGCAGAAAGAATCAATGTTTAGGGTGCTTGACATGGTGCCAGTTAAGCTGGTTGCTTTGTCCTGGATTTGAAGGTTGTGTGTTCATCAGCAAATATTCCTATTTCTGCCCTTATGATGGGAGGAAGGTTATTGATGAAGTTGCTGAAGATGGTTGGGCCTAGATTCTGCTGTGATGAATGCCTTTTGTGATGGCTGAAGTTGGGATGATTGAGGTATGACTTCAGGAACTAGTGTTTTTTCCCTTTTGATGCCCACTGACTGCAGTTTAACCAGGGCACCATGATTGCACACTTGATCAAGTGCTGCCATGATGTCAAGGGCAATCGATCACTTGAAAAATTCAGCTCTTTATTCCATGTTTGGACCAGGGCAGAAATGAAGTTTGAAGCTGAGTGGTCCTGTGGAAATCCAAAGTGGGTGTTGGTGAGTAGGTTATTGGTAAATAAGTGGCACGTGATAATACTGTCAATGACAGCTTTCATCACTTTGCTGATTACTGAGAATAGACTGATTTGGCTGTAGTTAGCCAGATTAGATTTGTCCTGCTTTTTGTGAACAGGAGTATTTAATCTATTGCACTGTACTTGTGAAGAAACCTTTTATAAAGAACATGGCACTTTTTTTCTGTCTGATAGTAAGTTACCTTTTAAATTTGATTTTGTTTATAATTAGTCTAAAAACATTGCTTTTTGTTTATTTATGGGATGAGATAATTGCAGGCAATGTCATCTTTTATTACCCATCCTCGGTTGTGTTTTGAACTGCTATGGATCTTCTGGTGAAAGTACAATCCATCTTATTGTTCAGAAGTTTGTGTATTTCTAACTTGGGATGGTATGTGACCTGGAGGAGACCCTTTAAGTAGTGGTGTTCCCAAGCATCTACTGCTCTTGTCCTTTTTAGTTGGAGAAGCCATTAGTTTGGGAGGTTGGAGTAAGTTGGTGAGTAACTGTGGTGCATTTAATTGGTGGTGAGCACTGCAACCACAATGTACAGTGATAGCAAATGTGAATATTTAGCTGATAGAGTGGTTGCAATGAGCATAGCTGTTCTGTTCTGGATACTTTTGAGCTATTTGTGTTGCTGGAGTTGCATTCATCTAGGCAAGTGGAAAGCATTTCATCACGGTCCTTTCTTGTACCTTGTAGATAGTAGAAAGATTTTGGGAAGTTAAGAAATGGGTGATTCATCGCATGATACCTAGTCACTGACCTGTTCTTGGATTTATTTGGTTGGTTTCTTCAGTTAAGTTTCAGGTGCCTGGCACTTGTTAACATGACAGATGTTAAAAATGACAAAATCTCTAAAATATTAGGTACTTCTTTTAGATACTTAAAATAACTGTTCAAATAGTACTTTTATTTTCCAGTCCATTTTGTGTATAATTGATTTTAACTCTTTAATTGTAAGTATGTTCTGATAAGCACTTTGCCAGTCTGGGAGTAGCAGAAGGAAGGGTCAACTGAATATTCCACATTAGCATGCTAGTGGCTATTTTCTGAGTATCATTGGTGGAAAATAGCTGTCCAGCTGATAACATTGAATTATTTGAACAGGAACAAGAGGGAACAGTTCTTTTCTGTAAGTTATATTATCAGGATAGGATGGGGATGGCAAGGTATTTGAAATTAATGATTTCCTTGTGGGCTTCTTCAGAAGGTCAGAGGGCATGGGATCCAGGGAGGCTTGGCCGTGTGGACTCAGAATTGGCTTGCCTGTAGAAAGCAGAGGGTTGTGGTGGAGGGAGTGCATTCGGATTGGAGGGTTGTGACTAGTGGTGTCCCACAGGGATCGGTTCTGGGACCTATACTTTTTGTGATATTTATTAATGACTTAGATGAGGGGTGGAAGGCTGGGTTAACAAGTTTGTAGATGACACAAAGATCGGTGGTGTTGTGAATATGTGGAGGGCTGTCGAAGCTTGCAGAGGAATATTGATAGGATGCAGAGCTGGGCTGACAAGTGGCAGATGGAGTTCAATCCAGAGAAGTGTGAGGTAGTACACTTTGGAAGGACAAAGCGGAGTACAAGGTAAATGGCAGGATTCTGGGCAGTGTAGAGGAGCAGAGGGATCTGGGGGTTCATATCCACAGATCACTGAAAGTCACCTCACAGGTAGATAGGGTAGTTAAGAAAGCTTATGGGATGTTAGCTTTCATAAGTCATGGGATCGAGTTTAAGAGCCACGAAGTGATGATGCAGCTTTACAAAACTCTGGTTAGGCCACACTTAGAGTACTGTGTCCAGTTCTGGTCGCCTCATTATAGGAAGGATGTGGAGGTGTTGGAAAGGGTGCAGAGGAGATTTACCAGGATGCTGCCTGGATTAGGGAGTATGGATTACGAGGAGAGACTAAAGGAGCTAGGGCTGTTCTCATTGGAGAGGAGGAGGATGAGGGGAGACATGATATACAAGATATTGAGAGGAATAGATAGAGTGGACAGCCAGCGCCTCTTTCCCAGGGCACCAATGCTTAAAACAAGAGGACATGGCTTTAATGTAATGGGTGGGAAGTTCAAGGGAGAGGTCAGAGGGAGGTTTTTCACCCAGAGAGTGGTTGGTGCATGGAATGCGCTGCCTGGGGTGGTGGTGGAGGCTGATACATTGGACAAGTTCAAGAGATTGTTAGATAAGCAACTTAAGATAGAGGGATATGTGGGAGGAGGGGGTTAGATAGTCTTAGGTGTGGTTTGAAGGGCGGCACAACATGGTGGGCCGAAGGGCCTGTATTGTACTGCATTGCTGTATGGTTCTATGGCTTAAACCTCCTGCCCCCTCAGCAATGATTTTACAAGAATTTGATAGCACTTTTAAAAATAGAGGCCATGGCAGTCGGCAGGTTTCTCTGATGGTCAAGATTATGTGAGGGAGCCAAGGCCAATGAGTAGATCTCCTTTTCCCTTTTACTTGATCCCTTATCTAACTTCTGATGGTAAGTTAATGGTTGGCAAGTGATAAGAGTTGTTTAAAAAAAGTTCATCTTCAGTTTTATACCAAATGAAATAAATGTGTTCCTCCTTTACCTCATCTCAGATTTATTGAGACAAGGTGCTCAGACTGAATTCTGTATGGTACTGTGCTATACTAATTGGGTGCATTGTGTGTTGATAGATCCACATATTAATCTAACCAGTAAGCCAGGCTGTGATGGTGTTCTTTAAACCTTGGACTGTGTGTGTGTGGTGACAAGACTAGCTGTTTCAAAATACTCCTAAAGTGTGCAACTGGTGTAATGTTATTATGATCACAGTGTTGATAGTTTTGTTTTCTAGTTGGAATGTTTGCCAACATACTGAATAAGACCTCAGTTATTTATTTCTCATATTAAAATATGTAAGGGTCCAGAAGGTTTTGCGTTTTTGGAAAACATTATCAAATAATAGGTAAGGATATATTAGCGAATGAAGAATTTGATAAAGATTAGCGTTATTTAATGGACAGGAAATATCTTTAATCACATGGGAAATGATTTTCTCTTGAGTATGTGGCATCAGCAAATGAACTGCAGGTTTTGTCTGTAGGTATAACATCACTGGGCACGCAATTCACTTTCTGTCCTACAAGTCAGAATTCTGTACTGAAAGGAAAATAAGAGTGGATATTTCTGCTCATGATGTAAATGGAAAGGATGTAATTTTTTAATCCATTGTTTCAATCAAACTGTTATGACATATCTAGGATCTTTCCTTGTAGAAATTAGACTGACAAGCATTGCATTCTTTATTTCTTTCATTTATACATGATATATTTTCAGTAGAATATATCTATTGCCAATAGCAATGCTGACCAACAGAAATGTTTCCAATTTAATTTTAACAGCATTGAGTTTTTGTCCACATTAACAGAGTTATGATTGAGTAATTATAGTGAGTTATGCACAAAGTAATGCTTGTAAGCATTGAGATTTGAACTGTGAAGATACCATATTGGGGGAAATTGTCCTTCAGATCCACAGTTTTATTACTGGACTGTAGGATGCAATTGAAGCTGTGGTTGCTTAGATGATAAGCCTTTGTCTGTACTGTAACTAAATTTTACTTATTAATGTGCATATAGTAATTTTTCTCAAGGGTAAAATAAATAATGGGGAAATAAGAAAACGTATAAGGTAAGAAATAAGAGATAAAGAAATATTGTTTGGGTTAAATCTTAAACTTAATTAAAACACCAAATTAAACTGTACGTTAATATCCCTGTTTGTCTTAAATTTTTGCATAGCCACATGGATCATCTGGTTAAGCATTGTAATTTCAAAAGTTTTCCATATGATACTGAATCATATCTTTTTTGATGCAGTGCAATAACATTTGATTTCTGAATAAATATCAAGATATTTTGCAAATTATATCAGGAGTGTTGTGATTTGAGGTCAGCATTATCAGAAAAAAGTACAAAATTTTGAATAAGACATTTATACCAAATAACTACAAGTGGATTGTAGTAATCTAAATATATCCTGCTGTATCATTTAAATTTGCATGATAAAATAGTCAGGGTCAAAAATTAAGTCATTTGATTGCGAGTTTTGAATTGGCTGGTAAAGTTTTAAGAAGCATAGCATGTGTAGATTGATTCTGAGATCATGATTTCAAAGAAGTTAATTGAGCTCTATTGTCATTTTTCTCTGTGTTCAAGGGAGAACAATAAGGGCATGCAGGAAGGGAATTGACATGATCCTGCATGATTTCAGGTGGTATCAAAGAAAATCTAGCCCATTTAATATGTTGTGCTATAAAAAGAGAAATTTGAATTTTATATCATCTTATTGCAACAAGTGCTGTTTGCAATTAATGTAATATAGGAAACACAACCAATTCCACAACAAATTCTGAGAAGCAGCAATTTGATAATGTCCGGCCAGTTTGTTTTTAGCGGTTGGTTGAGAGGTAAATATTGGTCAAATATCTGCTCTTCTCTTCACAATAGTGATAGGGACTCTTTAACATTCACTCAGGAAAGCAGATGAGACTTCCTTCAATGTTTTATTTGAAATATGGAATCTCCAAAAATGTAGTACTCACTCAGTATTGCAGTAAGAGTCTGGTTGAAATATAAAGAGATGCTCTGTATCTTTTTCAATTTGGAGTTGTAATAAAATTCGTGAGTGGAAGATTAGTATTATTTCTTCAGGAAAATCAATTAATTTAATTTCTAAGCAATTATGCGAATCCTGCTATTACTAGGTTTTCTTTTGATTCCTTGCCTACTGCCAGAAGAACGTTCTTTTGAAACTGTTAACTGTTGATGATTTACAAATCTGGAAATATGGAATTAGAACAGGAAATGCTGGAAAGACTCAGCAGATCAGACAGTATTACATCAAGAGAGAATGTTTCAGATCAATAGCTCTTCACCAGAACTGGATTAGTGAGAAAACAAATGTAATTTAAGTTGTAGAGATGAGAAGGGTGGAGAGAAGTAATTTGTGATGGGTTGAGAGAAGTAATTTATGATGGGGTGGAGACCCAAGCAAGCTGTACAATGCTTTTGAATGCTTTCACTTTGCAAATACAGAGTTAGCTATTGTGGCAAGGATGTCTTCTTTTAAATCTTATTAAATGTCTCCAGTTTGTCTAACAAATAAGGTTAATTGGTCCATATTTACTTCATCTGGTGTTGCCTCAGCCTTTTCCAATTCACTGAGGCTGGCTGCTGAAGGAGGAGAGAGATTTAACAAGACGATTTGTAGTGGCAATCCAGAACTCTTTCTCCTTCCCACTCCGACTAAAAAATGTTCAAGATAAGCAAATTAATTAAAACTTTCAAATCTGGATTTGTAACATTGTGAAATATTGCCCAGCTATCCCCCAAAAGCAGGGAAAAATCTCATGCAACTAACGACTGCCTTATCAGTCTGCTCTCAATCATTTGCAAAGTGATATAAGGTGTTGTCTATAGTGTTGTCAAGTGGGACCTGCCACTCAGCATCCAGCTTACTGATGCTCAGTTTAGATTTCCATAGGATAACTCAAATTCAGACTTCATCACAATGGTGAGGTAGGATTGACTATCCATGACATCAAGGAAGTATTTGAACAAGTATGACATCAGGGAGTCCTGGTAAACTGAGGTCAAAAGGCATTCAGGGGAAAACATTACAATGATTTTGTGCAAAGAAGATAGCCGTGGATGTCACAGGTCAGTCATTCCAGCCCCAGGACATTAGTGCTACATCGGCAGAGTGCCCTGGGCCCAACCATCTTCAGCTGCTTCATCAATAACTTTCTTTTCATCATAAGGTCAGAAGTGGGGATGTTCACTGATTGCACAATATTTAGTTTCACTTGTGATTCAGCAAGTGAAGCAGTTTGTGCTTGCAGGTAGCAAGACTGAGACAACATTGAGGCCTACGCTGAGAAGTGGTATATAACATCTTCACCACTAAAGTGCCGGGAACTATCCTTCTTGAACAGGAGACTCTGACCACTTACCCATGATGTTCAATGACATTACTATTGCTGACTCTCCTAACATCATCAGTGATCAGAAACTCAAATGCACCAGCTGCATAATTACTGTGGCCGCAAGAGCAAGTCAGAGGCTAGATATCCTGTGGCCAATGATTCACTTGCACCTCAAAGCCTTGCTACCATTTACATGGCACAACTGTATGAAATACTTGCTTGGAAGGGTGCAGTGTCAACAACTCTCAAGAAGCTCAGCACCATCAAGGAAAAAGCTGCTGGCTTGATTCGTACCCATGTACCATCCTAAACATTCATTCCCAACATTACCAGTACACAGTAGTTGCACTGCATGCCATTTGCAAAATGCACTGCAGGTACAAACCTGGCTACACGGATGGTACCTCTCTATCAATTGTTGTTTGGCAAGAGTATTTAAGGGTTATGGAACCAAGGATGACAGAGTTAAGATATGGATTAGCCATGATCCAATTGAATGGTGGAGCAGTCTTGAAAGGATGAATGATATGCTCCTTTTTTTTTATATGTTTCTCTTCCTTTAGTGGATAAATAACATTGTTTTTGTTTTATTTATTGATCTGTGATGATTCTACTTAGCTCTTGATTGTGTTGGAAGTATTGATGACTAGGTATGACACATTATTTGCATATGCAAAGACACTAATGATTGCTTCAGCAATGCTAAAGATACTTTGTGGTTTTTCTTACCCAGATTTTTGGTGAATGTGAGCATTTATGCATCCTGCCTGGCATAAGGGACATTAAGAAGCTGCTTAATACCTAAGAAAACAAAACATTCATTACCCAATTTCAAGAGTATTTTCTTTTTCAGGTTTAACTACCTTTTTTTGCATTAAAATGAAATGCACTTTCTTTGAAGCATTGACAGTTTAGCATGGCAAATAGAATGTAGTTCACTTGTCAACAGGGTTAAATTTCAACAGGAGCTTAAAGACATCTGCGTGTGGATGAAATTGTGGATGGGAAAACTATTTGCATGGGCTTTGTTTTTGAAAAGAAAAAGTGAACATGAAATTCAGCAAATTAAAACAGTTAGGTTAATGTTTTGATATATTTCACTTCTCTATCAAAGACTTGATCCAATAAATGAAATGTTAAATCTTTAAGTCTTAATTCTTTACAATATTCAACACATTAGGGCACACATCATATTTTAATGCAACTAAGTTGCACAGGGAGCAAACCTTGCAGCAAAAACGGGAAATACATTAAGACTGAGTTTATACAGAATGTGGCAAGAGAATTGTAATTTACTCAGCCTGCAGAGGATAATTTATTTGCTGCATGATTTAATGCTTGTGCTATTGAGCGAATCTTAGGTGAGAACAGGGTGGAGGGAGCGGGATGCAGGTTTTTAATTGAGTCTGCAAAATCCTTTTAATAGGAGCCTCAAAAGGTTTGCTTCTGCTGTGTTCGAATGAAAAGGTGCAGTAGCAAGCATTGCAGGAGAGCTTTATACTGAACCATTTAAACAAAGAGTGTTGTTCGTCAAACACATTTTGGACAGAGTACAACAATAATTGGGCCATATTGAGCTTGCCGTTGGTCAGTGGTTCTTTTGAGTACTTCAACAAGCCATAGTCCATGGTTTAGCATATCTTTAGCAAGGAAAGTGAACGTGTACCAATCTGCATTGGGGGATCGGTGGTGGAGGGGTCAGCAGCTTGAAATTCCTGGGCATTAACATATCGGATGTTCTGCCCTGGAAATACCATGCAGCTGCAATCACAAGGAAGATGCACCAGCATCTTTACTTTCTTAGAAGGTTAAGGAGATTCGGCATGTCACCAAACACTCTAACAAGCTTCTACAGATACACTGTTGAAAGTATCCTGACTGGTTGCAACATGGTCTGATATGACAGTTTGAAAATGCAGGAATGTAAGAAGCTGCAGAGTAGTGCACTCAGCCCAATACATCACGGGCACATCCCTGCCTGCCATCGGTAGTATCTATATGAGGTGCTGCCTCAAGAAGGCAACACCTATCATCAAAGATCCCTACTATCTGGGC
Source organism: Pristis pectinata (assembly GCF_009764475.1). Lineage (NCBI taxonomy): Eukaryota > Metazoa > Chordata > Chondrichthyes > Rhinopristiformes > Pristidae > Pristis > Pristis pectinata. Next base: position 23,095,854 of record NC_067410.1, read on the forward strand.
CATATCATCTTCTCACAGCTACCATCGGGTAGGAGGTACAAAAGCCTGAAGTCCTACACCACCAGGTTCAAGGACAGCTACTTCCCTTCAACCATTCAGTTCTTGAACCTACCTGCACAACCCCAATCACTGCCTCAGTATAGCAACACTATGACTACTTTGATCACTTTTGCACTACAATGGACTTTGGTTTGTTTTTGTTCTGATTGTGTTCTTTCTTGTAAAATGTGTATAATTTATGCTTGTGAATGCTGCTTATGTGATGCCATGTGTCTATGATGCTGCTGCAAGTAAGTTTTTCATCGCACCTGTACATTCATGTACTAGTACATACGATAAACTCAACTTTGACTTCCATGCATATGCTATATGTGGAAATCTAAGATGACCTGGAGGTCATATACTGGCATACCCAGGCTCCTGCTCTGCCACTGGTCTCAGTGTTGACTGTAGCATCAGAACAAAAGCATGCTGAAGAGAGCAGTCAGGTACACTTCACGTCAAGTGCCTCAACTATAGACCAGGGCTGGCTGGCCTCTCGTACATTGGAGAAACCAGGTGCAGATTATGTCATTGCTTTGCAGAGCACCTGTATTCAGTTCACAGGGGAAATCCTTAGCTTCCTGTTGCATGCCACTTTAATTCTCTGTCACACTCATTTTCCAACCCATCATTCTGTAGACTCCTCCACAGCCATAGTGAGGGCCATTGTAAACTTGAGGAATGATATCTTCTGCTTGGGAACTTTGCAGCCTTCTGGAATGAACACTGCATCTTCCAACTTCAGTTAAACTGCTCTCTCATTGTTTCCCATTATCATGCTTGTGTCCTTTTCTTAGCTTGCTTCTTTAAAATGTCTCCCTTAGAGTCAGTACTCGCACTCCTTATCACTTGATCTGTCTTAATTAATCTCCAAGTAGTCTTTCATCTTGCGCCCCACTCCTCCTCCAAGTTCTGTTTTGAAAACTGTAACCCTTGCACTATTTTCCCAGTTCTGAGGAAGGGTCCTGACCGGAAACATTAATTGGTTTCTCTTTCCACAGATGCTGCCTGACTAGCTGAGTTCTTCCAGCATTTTATATTTTGTTTCAGGCTCTAGCATCTGCAGTTTTAGTTTTCCAGGATGATCTGGCCTAAGTTATTCCTCAACTATCATTCAGGGTTCAATTGGGTAGAGTAAAGAATTTTACATGTTTTATGGTGGAGATGTATTCATAATAAGAATTAGTTTACCAAGATGTGTACTGATGTTTTTGGTTTTGGTTTCACTTCAACTGACCTTTTTTGCCTTCATGCCACTTGCTCCCTCACATTTTGGATGCGCACCTTTGTGGCATTGATGTTGTGACATGGATCAAACTGCTAATTTCAATGGGAAGGGCATAATACTGCACAATCACTTGATAAGATTGCTCTTGGATGAAGTCACATTTGATTTGAGCATTACATTGAGCTCTTTGATAGTTGAGTTAAATCCTGGACAGAGTACAGAACATCCCCAGAGTACTAAACAAGTAAAGAAAATAGTAAAATATAAAATCAAGACTTTTGGTCCTACAGCTGTATTAAAGCTGATGGAAATGACTGAGCTGGAACATAGGAATAGAAAAGAAACAGGAAGCTTTCACACAGTTCATGTAAAGACATTATTTGGGCCATAACTTATGTAAGTGATGAAAGAATTTGGATGCATATGTTTACTGGAAAGTTTCTTTATCTTAACAAGTTGTGGAACCATCAAACTGCTTACTGTTCATTTTTTTGTTTGATAAATAGTAAAGCATGATGTGGCTTTTGTGGACTGTTATAAGATATCTTAATTAGTCACATGTACATTGAAACACACAGTGCAATACAGCTTGGTGTAGAGTGTTCTGGGGCAGCCCACAAGTGTCGTCACACTTCTGGTGCCAACATAGCATGCCCACAACTTCCTAACCCATACATCTTTGGAATGTGGGAGGAAACCCATGCAGACATGGGGAGAATGTACAAACTCCTTACAGACAGCAGCTGGAGTTGAAGCTGGGTCACTGGCACTGTAATAGCGTTACGCTAACTGCTACACTATCGTGCCTGCCCACATTTGAAACACTGCCCACACTATAAACACTCGAATCAACGTACAAGATAGTCTTCAAATGGATATCTTATCTAATATAATTGGAGAGGTTGTTTAAATATACAATTTGGGATCTGCATCATTTGTAGAATGATGTGCAAGACATGAAGGCATAAAAAATTACTATAAGTCACAAAAATAAATAAATAGTGCTGAAGAGGAATAATGAGGTAGTGTTCATGGACCGTTCAGAAATCTGATGGCGGAGGGGAAGAAGCTGTTCCTGAAACGTTGAATGTGGGTCTTCAGTCTCCTGTTCCACCACCCTGATGGTAGTAACGTGAAGAGGGCACGTCCCGGGTGGTGAGGGTCCTTAATAATGGATGCTGCCTTCTTGAGGCACCACCTCTTGAAGATGTCCTTGGTGGGGGGCTTGTGCCCTTGATAGAGATGTCTGTGTCTACAACCCTCTGCGGCTTCTTTCGATCCTGCGCATTGGAGCCTCCATATCAGGTGATGATGGAGCCAGTCAGAATGCTCTCCACCATACATCTGTTGACATTTGCAAGAGTCTTTGGTGACATACCAAATTTCCTCAAACTCTTAATGAAGTAGAGCTACTGGCGTGCCTTCTTCGTGATTGCATCAATGTGTTGGGCCCAAGATAGACCCTCTGAGATGTTGGTGCCCAGGAACTTGAAGCTGCTCACCCTTTCCACTGCTGACCCCTCAGTGAGGACTGGTGTGTGTTCTCCTGACTTCCCCTTCCTGAAGTCCACAATTATTTCCTCGGTCTTGCTGACATTGAGTGCGAAGTTGTTGCTACACCACTCAACCAACTCATCTATCTCACTCATGTACGCCTCCTCATTGCCATCTGAGATTCTGCCAACAACAGTGGTGTCATCAGTGTTGTTGGCAGAATCTCAGATGCCAACATCTGTGTCCAGCCACACAGTCATGAGTGTAGCAAGAGGGAGCAGGTATATTTATCCCACAAAAGTTCTAGGCGATGACTATCTCTAACAAGAGAGTCCAATTAATTTATTCCGAGTCCCTCACCATGATTGACCAGAAATTTAACTGGATCAGCCATATAAATATCTTGGGTACAAGAGCAGTATAGAGGCTGGGTATCCCGTGATGAGTGATTAAGTGACGTGTCCTTATATAAGGCACATATCGACCTTCTACAAGGCACATGTCAGGAGCGTAATGGAGTACTGAGGACAAAAGAGACTGCAAATGCTGGAATCTGGAACATAAATCAGAACACTGGAAGAATTCAGCAGGTCAAGGAACAACTGTGAAGGCAAAAGGTGTAAGTTAACTTTTCAGTTCCAGACCCTGAATCAGGAGTGAGGAAAGGTTGCCAGTATATAGTAGTAGGTGTGTGTGTTGGGAAGGGGGGTGGGGGGGTGGTGTTGTGGGCAGAGAAGGAACGGGGACATGGATAGTGGGGCAGGAGGGGATGGGTGGGTGGTGTGTGGGGGGAGGGGGGTGGATGGTGGATGGTGGATGGGTGGTGTCGGGGCAGTGGTGGGAGAGGTGAAAAATGGGAACAGAAATACTATACCATTGTGTATAAACATTGGTTATTCCACTACCCTAGCAGAATATGAAATGTTGTTCTTCCAATTTGCATTTGGCCTCTCTGTAGCAATGGAGAAGGCAGAGGGAAGGAGAGTTAAATGATATTTTGGGCGGAATACTCAACACTGTCCTGGTTGATTGCAATGAAATTGACTCTCTGGAAGCTTGATACTATCTAGGACAAAGCAGTCTGTTCAATTGCAATCTTTCCCCCCAATCAACCATCCTAAATATTCATTCCCTCATGGTACACGGTGGCTGGAATGTGTGCTATCTACAAAGTGCTCTGCATTTATTTGCCTAGGCTACTCCGACAGCGTCTCCCAAACCTTCAACCTTTACCACCACGGAAGATGAGGGCAGCGGGGCCATGGGAGCACCTCCATCTGCAGGATCCCGCCCTCCAGGTTTCAAACCATCCTAACTGTAGAATTATCACTGGCTTTTTATTGTTGTTGGGAGTCAATCTTGGAACTTTCTATCCAATTGCACAATTAGTATCAATGCCCCAAGGATTGCAGAGATTCAAGTAGGCGATTCACCACTACTTTTTCGAAAGCAATTGTGGACGGGCTATAGATGATGGCCTTGCTAATGAATCCCAGATACCAAAAATGAATATATTTTAAAAAAATTGTCTGATGAAGTCACAATAACCTTAACTTTCTGGCTGATGGGCTAGCAGTCTGCCTCAGCATTCATCAGCTACATTGCTCAGTCTTAGAGTACATAATTGCGTTAAACTGATAACCATTTGCCTTATTTCCAGGGTTGAGAAGCAAATCACATTGCTCAATGACCTTTACAGCAAATAGGTGAGACCTCAAAGCTTCATCGTGGGCTCATTTTTCATTCTTTTTGAACTGACTGCGTCTAAATTGCCATCATAGCAACAAAAAAATCTGTCACATGAAAGGGTGTTCATTTCATAAATGTCTTGCTGGTATCTATTCAAAATATCATGTAGGTTTCTACAAGTTGTGGAGTTAACCATTACAAAACCTTTATCCTGGTCTCTTAACCACAACCCCAGCAGTATTTGATCTGCCCAGTAACTTGAAAGGTGAGCTGCTGGCTGATCCAAGGGGTATCCACAAGGGATGTGGCTTCTGACATCACATTGCAACTACATGACAACCGAGTGACGCAAACATAATTATAACCAAAGAGAATCCAAGATTATTTTCTCATCTTTGGCAGTCCCTGTGGATTGAGGATTTCATCCTTCTATTTCCAGTTTCATGGGTTCTGAGCTGGTTTATGAGGCCAGTATGAGAAATGCAGACTCTTCCACAGAAGGAGCAGGAGATCCCTGATGGGGTTGGTGGCTGGGTAGCTTGTGAGGTGGTGAGCTCTTTCTGTTGTATACTCTGGGCTTCCATATGCTTCTGATACATGGCCTTGTGGTTCTCAGTGCCATCATACATTCTTGGCAAATTTGAGCAGCCACCCGCCAAGGATTCCCAGGAGCCAGTGTGGATGATATATTGTTTTTTATCAAGGCTTTGAAAATTCCTTGAATCTTTTCTTCGATCCATTTGGTAATCTCTCTCTCGTGATAGAGGGGGTAATATGTTTGTTTTGGGAGTCTGGTGTTGGGCATGCAACTAATGTGGCTTGCCAAACAGATCCCACTATCTAGTCTAGTCCACAATCCACTGTCGAAAGTAGATCTGTGTTTTTCTCAGGTGGAGCCCAGAGTCTCCGTGGCAGCTGTTTGAGCTGCAAAGGCTAAAACATTGTTATGATTAGTTAGTCTCTGAATGTTCCACACTCTCCAGCTAAAACGTGAGTGCGAATAACATCTGCGAAAAAACTACTCAGACTGGAAACTGACTTTTTAATACTTCCAGCCACTGTGCTAATTCCTGCTTTTGTGAGGCATGCAGTTTTCATTTCATTGCTGGATTTCTGAAGTATTCATCATTATCCTGCTTAGCAGAGCTGCTGGAGACTTTGCCACTTAGCTAATTCTCACCTGGGCTGTCCATGTTTATGTGCTGCTTGTGGGTATTTGTCACATGCACGTCCCTCTAGTGTTTTGCGTGCATTGTGGCAAACTGAAGTATGTGCAAATGCTATCAATAGATATAATACATGGCATTCTCAAGCATGGTAAGGAGAACCCACTTGTTAAGCTGAGTTGAACAATACTGAAAAGAAATTTTAACTGAATATGATAGTAGTCTGGAATATATTTTTCTATTTTAAGTTGTTTAAGTGGCAGCATAGTGGTGCAGCTAGTAGAGATGCTGTTTCACAGTGCTCTCTATACAGGTTTAATCCTAACCTTAGGTGCTGTCTGTGTGGAGTTTGCACATTCTCCCGTGACCATATGGGTTGTTTCCTGGTGCTTCGTTCTCCTCCCACATCCCAAAGGCTTGTTGGTTAGTTTGTTAGTTGGCCACTCTAAGCTGTCCCAAGTGTATAGGTAAGTGTTAAAACCTTGGGAAATCGATTGGGTTATAGGTAGAATAGGTTATCTGGAAAATTGGTAGGGGAATGGAATCACTGTGTGTTAGAACAGACACAATGATCTGAATAGCCTCCTATGTCATAAAGAAAGATGGAAATGCCTTTATAAGATGCTTGCTGCCTAAAAGGCCATAAAAGAAAAAAAAATTGAGAGTTTGTAAGGTGAGTAGAAGCCAGGAATTAGTAGGTATGAATTTTCAGGATGAAACTTGAAGTTGTGAGAATTGCTGTTTCAAGAAGAGAAGGAACTTCAAAAAAGTTCTTTGGAATTTAGTAGTGGAAGATTGACTGCAGGCTGCATACTGCTGAATTGGTATGTTCAATTGTCTGTTTGAACCAAAGAACTGGTGCATTGCATACCTACCTAATTACCTAAATGCTTATCCAAGTCATTTGTTCCTAGTGGTGTGTTATTCAATTACATAGTTAGCTGGCATAAATTTGTGCTCAAGAATTCCATTTTCTTACAACTATTTCATTGGATAATTAACCAGAGGGCATTAAGAATCAGCAAGGAACAATTTCTTTGGATGAAATGATGACAATGAACATCAGCATTCTTTCAGATGTTCACTGAATTAAGTTGAATCTACAAAATTGGCTGCTTTTGGGGAAAGATCAAAATGTACATTCTTCACCAGGAAAAAGTTATTTTTATGTAATTGTGATGCTACTGGATTCCTTGGCTTGTGGAGGTCAGTATCAAAAAAAATTCTAGGTTCTGATTATAAATGGTTTGGCATAAAATTTGCTGATTAAACTAAAAGCAAAGGGGCCAGTAGCTTAGAATAAGAGCAACAGATTTCATTCAAGATGGGCAGCAGAAGGAATGGCTGACAGATCTTGGTGACTTCAGTCCATATCTTATGACATGTGATCACTAAAAAATCCATCTGGTTCACTTGAAACTGACGGTTGGTTAGCCATGCAACTAAATGCAAAGGATTCACTCCTATTTGTGTGCTTGAATGTGGAAGTTCTACAACTTTTCACAGCTGATTGCCACTGGTGGGTCCACTAATCTCCATTGCTGTATTTCTCATGCTATAGTACAGGCTCTTGTAGTCCTAGCCCTTTTGCTACGAAATCAGCTGCTGAAGAAATGCAAGTCCACTTATTTGAACGGAGAAAGGTGGCTTTAAGGGAAAGAAGTAACTTAGTTCTTTTGATTTAATTTAGTGAATTTAAATGCTTTGAATTTTTGTGTTTTTATTTTTTAATTTTCTCAGGTTGTGGCACACTGACACAGCTAGTAGAGCCACTGTCTTACAGGTCCAATGACCCAGGATGTTTGTGTGGAGTTTACACATTCATGTTGTGACTGCATGGGTTTTTCCTGGGTGTCCTGGTTTCCTCCTATGTCGGAGGCACGTGGGTTAGTAGGTTAAAACTTCAAACCTGTTTCTCCCGATGCCTGATTTGCTAATTCCTGCAATTTCTGGTTTTATTTCTTATTTCTTTGTCTTTGTTCAATCTTTTTTCTCCTTTATTTCCATTCTATTTTTGTTGTGCTCACATTTATGTCTCTATATGTAATATGTTAATTTTAGTACTTGTGATTTTTCAAAAATATAACATAACTTTGATTTCTGCCTTGGAAGTAAAGAGCTCACAATGGCTTAGGATGTCCTCTTTCTCATCTGTCTTGATAGTACATGATAATAAACACAGAATGAATATGAAAGAATGTGTTTGGTTGAAATCTGTCTGAATGTCAAGAGTAGAGATTATCTCAATTTTGGCACACTGTGGTCTCTGGTATGAAAATAGCACTACTTGCCTGGGTGCAAACTAGTCTGAATGTCAAAAGTTGAGAACATTATCTCAGTTATGACACATTGGTCTCTGGTACAAAAAAACTACCGAGATTTAGTCCTGTTTTAATCTCTACAATGGCATGAACATTAAACCTGTCATAGTGGCGTTAAGTATTTTAAAGTTAAGAGTACGTGGAGATAATTTGAAATATTTTAGTTTCTGAATCACTGGGAAATACCATACTAAGCTGGTCCAACATTTTATAATGTCAATATAACAAATGAATTTTCCTCAATTTACCCTTGAACAGCTTTCTCCTTTCCTCAGAAGAGTTGATGGACGAAATGTTTGAAAGGATCGTTAAAAGCCAAATAACAAAATATACAAGAGAATAAAATGTTCAGATTTGGTTGCATTTGAAATGAAACCAAAACTGCCAGAAACATTCAGCTTGCTATCATAGTCTTATTTGATATCACAAGTCTTTCCTTTAGTGTTTCGTTTTAAGTTAAAAGTTAGTTACTGGTTCTTTTTTTTCACTCCAGCAATTTTTTTGGCTTCTCATCATACTCCTGTTTTTACTTGTGTCCTTTACTGATAAATCTACCAGCATACATTAAATCTCTTCTGTTATCACTTCCTTAGGAGCAGATTTCTAAAATTACAGTCAGCATCTATTCTCTGTGCCCAGTGTTCTGGATCAACTTGGATTGAGTGAATAACCTGTTCAAAAGGTAGTCTCTGTTAGTGCAAGAAAGAAAGGACTTTTACATTTATCTTATTCACAGCAGTTCCTCAGGGTCTCTGACTTGCTTTCACTTAAGAGCTCCTGATTGTGAGGTGGTCAAAGAATCTTGTGTGGGGTGATGATGTTTGCATGTTATAATTTCCCATTATAAATGAAGGATACTAAATACTCAGTTTTATCAAGGATTCCAGGCACAAATTATATACCAGACCAAGAATCTCATCTTTTCCATGTTAAAAGGTCTTAACACCTTTGCAACACCAAATGAAATCACAAATTTTAAAAATGAATGTTTTTTTCATAAAAATTACTTTTCAAATTAGCTCATGATGTCCTTGAAGTTATACTGTAGATGCTAGATATCTAACTAAAACAGAATGCTGGAAATTATCAGCAGGTCAGGCAGCAGATGTGGAGAAACAAATAGATTTAATGTTTTGGTTCAATAATATTTCATCTTGAATTCTTGTAATTAACAGCAAATTGTAGTGTGCGTGCAGGAGTTCTGTGGTAGGGACTCACCTGACCATCCAGTGGTCCCTCTTGTTAGCATTATGGGGGCTTTGTTGATCAGTTCATTGGGCTATTAGTGTGATAGTAGGGAGCAGAAGACAGGTTGAAGACTAGGTGAGGCCACCAGAAGAAACAGGAGGAGGTGGGGAGAGAAGACTTCTCAGGCTGCTGGAACATTATGTATTCCTAGACTTCAAATCTCCAAGAAATTGGTGACAGATTGCTGCCACGTGCTACAAGCAGAGGTGTAGTTGCAGAGCTATGCCTAGACTGCACTGCCCATGACTGCAAAGATCATAGTGGCTCTAATTTTTTTTTGTCTTTGGTTTGTTCCAGTTTGGATTTGGGGACATTAGCAGTGTCTCCCTGTGTGCTACCTGCTGCTTGATCAGGAAAGTTTTCTCTTTGGAGGCAGGTTCATTTTCTCCTCTTTAGGTAGAGAGTACTTGTCAGCAAAACATGGGGCTTCAGAGACAAAGCTAGTTTCCCTGTTTTGGACTGCACTTGTATTAAGACAACAATAATTTGGAACTCTATCAGAATCACACAATATTTTACTCTATACATATTGTGCACTACCACAACAAAAGGCCCTTATGGTGAATGTAAGATACCCAGGAAATTTCCAAGTTAAATTCACGTAGGGCCCAGCAAGTAGGGAGGAGTTTTTAATGGGAGATTTTCTTTGGCCAAGTAAAACGGACACGTGAAACTCTGAGATCCAAGGAGACTGGAAATAAATAAACAAGGTAAACAAGTAGCAGGACAGCCTATCCTTATATTCAGGATTGGATTGATAAGTGGCAGATAACATTTGCATTACATAATTGTTAGGCAATTATTATCTTCACTCTGCAAATCCAACCATCTCCCCTTAACGATGAGATATCTTTATTAGTCACATGTACATTGAAACACATAGTGAAATGCATCTTTTGCGTAGAGGGTTCTGGGGGCAGCCCGTAAGTGTTGCCACGCTTCCGGTACCAACATAGCATGCCCACAACTTCCTAACCTGTACATCTTTGGAATGTGGGTGGAAACCGGAGCACCCAGAGGAAACCCATGCAGACGTGGGGAGAACATACAAACTCCTTACAGACAGTGGCCAGAATTGAACCTGATTTGCGTCCTGGGTGGGATGAGGTTATAATTGACTGAGGGATATCTGGAGCAGAGGTATAATTACTCTGGCTACCAGAACACACAAAGGCTGGGTATTCTGCATTTTGGGAATTTAATCCTTCTCCTGCAAAACTGTACTACAACCTACAAGGCACAGAAAGAGAATGGCATACAATCCACTAGTCTGGATGATTGCAGTCCTGCCTGTTCTTGAAATATGACATCATGCTGGGCAAAGTTGCTTGCTTTATTTGGCACATTATCCACTAACCTGACCATTATAATGCACTGTGCTTGAAGTGTCTGCCTTCAACAAAATTCAGTGCAGTGACTTGCCAAATTTTGCTGATAGCATCAAACTGTTAATTTCTATCACGTAGGTGGACAAGGGAAACAATGAAATGGAAACATCACAATTTGCAGGTTTGCCTCCATGTAATGCACCACCCTGATTTGGATGTAGGTCTGCACTTGTTCCTCGTAACCTGGTCAGCATCATGCAGCTCCTATTAGCAATGTGGGAGGATCTTCACGCTGCAGAGGAACAAGAAGGCAGTTTCCTACCACCTTCCCAAGGCATATCTGGGATGATGACAAAACGTTAACCTGCCAATAACATGAATGAATAAGAGTGAAGAAATACTCCTCATCTTCTCATCGTTTTATCTTTCCTGTGGTGTGAAATGTCTGTGTTTGTTTTATCACAGCTGATGAATACCAGTCACAACCAAGTTGTCATGCTAAAGCATATTCATCCACCCATTGAGACCAAGCAAAACTAATCATCCTTTTGCATCCCTTACTGTCTTTGTGCATGTTTGCTTGGTTAGCTACTAATACAGAGTGCTTCCCCAAAGACTGAAACCAAGCTGTGCTCTGTCATGGTTCCAACCAGCTTTCATATGTTACCTTTAAGTGGTGATGAAATAGTTCAATTGCACAAGCTAGATTCAACTGGTGGTTTATGTTCATAATAATAGTCCCCATGTGTAGTTAGCTTCATGAACAATAGAATTATGAAGTGGAAGTATGAATTTTGTATGCCCTATGGTCAGTTAAAGAGCCTTGGGTTAATCATGCATCATAATTCCAGTGCCCATTTTCCATCTCTATCCATTGTAGCTCCTTTTTAATTTTTTCCATTGTTTTGTTTTTGTTTCCCTTGCCTTTCATCGTTCCAGTGACAAAAGCAAATGTTTGATTTGCCGTCAGACCAATCTCACCCTAATGCAGTGTCTCGACCCGAAACATTGGTCAACCCTTCGTCTCCACAAATGCTGCCTGACCTGTTGAGTTCCTCCTGCAGTTTTATTTTGCTCTAGATTACAGCATCTGCAGTCTCTTTTGTCTCGGTGTCACCAATCTTGTCATGATGAGGACTGGGGAAAGAAGATGGAATCATTCAATATTTTTTTCTCTGTATGGTTTTATGATATGTGAACTTGAAATGCAACTAGTATAACTCTTGTTATCAGCTACTATAAGCATTTCTTTGCCTTTTAGCCATCTGGTGCTACAGCCACAAGTGTGGTTTCAACATTGGGATGATGCCGACATTGTTATAAAGAACTTAATTGTTCTACTTTGTAATGAAGAAGAAAAAGATGTTTAAAGTATTGAGAAAACAGTTGATGGACCAATATTTCAGTAGAAAATTATTCTTATCTGGGATTTCACACTTTCTGAGTTTCATTCTCAACTGTTGCACTGAAGACTTAGGGATTGAATAGGTATGAAAACAAAAAGTGCTGTGGATGCTCTGTGGGTGTGGAGGGAGAAACAGAGCTAACTTTTCAGGTTAATTACCCTCTATCAGAATTGGAAAAAATGTGAAAATCAGCTCACTTTAAGTTGCAGCATTGGAGCGGAAAGAGAACAAAGGAAATCTCTGAGAGGGTGGTGATCAAGTTTGTCTAGGTTACAGAATAGTTTTTGGTGTAGTTTCAAAGAGGGAGTAAATTCTTTTTAATCAAATCTGATATGTCTGAAGGAATGTAATCACAAGATGATGAATGAGGACAGTAGTGAGAGAAGCAGGCTATGCATAGAGTCATAGTCATAGAATTATACAGCATGGAAACAGGCCCTTCAGCCCAACTCGTCCATGCTGACCTGAGCTAGTTCTATTTGCCTGCATTTGGCCCATATCACTCTCAACCTTTCCTTGCCATGTACTGTCTAAATGTCTTTTAAACATTGTAATTGTATGCTCCTCTACAGCTTCCTCTAGCAGCTCATTCCATATACCCACAAGCTCCTGCACATAAAAGATTGTCCCTCATATCCCTTTTGAATTTTTCCCCCCTCACCTTAATCCATGCCCTCCAGTCCCAGACACCCACCCTGGCGGAGAGACAGCAACCATTCACACTATGCCCCTCATGATTTTATAAACCTCGATAAGGTCACCCCTCAGCCTCCTGAGCTCCAAGGAAAAAAGCCCCATTCTATCCAGTCTCTCCTTATAGATCAAGCCCTCCAGCCCCATAACGTTCTTGTGAATCTTTTCTGCACCCTTTCCAGCTTAATGACAGACACGAGACTGCAAATGTTGGAATCTGGAGCGAAAATCAAACTGCTGGAGGAATGATGCAGTTGTTGGAAATCTGAAATACAAGACAATGTTCAAAATACTCGGGAGATAAGGTAGCATTTGGGAAGAGAGAAAAACTGAGTTAATTTTACGGGATGGGGGGGTGGTGTTGAAAGCTTGTATCAAAACTGGCCAGTTCTGTGGCGATTTGAAGTTGATGAATTCAATATTGCATCCTAAGGGCCGCCCAGATGAGAGGCAAAGTGTTGATGGAGAATTAAAGTGACAGGTAGACTGAATGGGGGTGTTCTGCAGAAGATTTGTCCAATTTGCACTGATTTCTCTAATGTGGAGAAGTCCACATGGGCTCCAAATTTAGTAGACAAAATTGGAAAAAGCGTAAGTGAATTACAGCTTCATCTGGAAGGACTATTTTTGTGTATTGTAGGGCAGAAGAAGCTTAAAAAAGGCAGCTGTTGTCTCTCTCATGGTTGCATGGGAAAGTGCCATGAGAGGAATGGTTGGTGGAGACAGAAGAGTGAGCCAGGGAGTTACTGAGGGAATGAACCTTCAGAATTATGAAAGGGGATGAAGGGTTTGTCTGGTGGTGGAGTAATGTTGAAGCTGGCAGAAATTACAAAGAATAATCCATTGAATGTGGAAGGTAAGGACAAGGGAAGCCCTATTCTTGATCGAACTGGCAGGGGGTGAGAGCAGAAATGTGGGAAATAGAGGAGATGCAGTTGAGGACCCTGCCAACCACAGTGGAGGAGAAGCTGCAGTTAAGGATGAAGGAAGCTATCTAGAGGCAGTGGTGTGGAAAGTCTTACCATCAGCATAGATATAAAGGAGCCAAAAGAAACTGGGAGAATGGAATTGTCCTTACCGAGAACAGGCGTTGGAGCTGTGGGCTTGTAATGGTCATTGGTTAGTAACCTGAAATGGAGCGTGAGAGTACAAAAGGAAGGAATTAGAAATAAATAGATCATGTTAAAATGAGAGTGGTGTGGAAATTGGCAGCAAAGGTAATTGAATTTTAGAGTTCTGTACAAGTGCAGGAAGCAGCACCAATACATAATTTATGTACTCGAAGAGGAGGTGAAAGAGGATGCCTGATTAGGACTAAAAGAAGGATTTGTTCTATCCATCCAAAAAAAGATGAGCAGAGCTTAGACCTAGGTGAGTTTCCATAACTACATCTTTGATTTGGAGAAAATGAGTGAACAATTTCATTTTTAATTCCAATGTAAGAATGAGTTCACCCAGGTACATGAGGGTGGAGGTGAACTTGTTTGGCCACTGTTCAAGGAAAAAATGAATGGTTCTGAAGCTATCCAGGTGTGAGATGGAGAGGTAGGGGGTTTGGACGTCCCTGGTGAAAGATGAGGCAGTTAGAACGAGGAAATTGGAAATTATCAAAATGATGAAAGGCATCATAGGTGTCTTGGATGTCAGTGGGAAGGGACTGAACATGTGGAGAAAGAACCCCTTGAAAGGAGAAGCAAGTTTTGCAGGACAAAAGCAAGCTGAAACAATAGGCCTCTCTTAGAGAAGAGATAGAAACAAGCTGTGCAGGATTATAAGGCTGGAGGCTATGAAGATCTCTTAATTAAGTTAGGTTAGTGACTGCCTGGGAAACAATCACTTGATGTTCAGTGGTGGTGTCATAGACCAGTATAATGTATGGACAGGTTGAGAGCTGATGTTTTGATTCTTTGTCTTTGTCAGCAGGTGTCATGATTTTTGGATTTGGTCTTCAGTGCTGTAGGTTCAGAAGAGGTTTCATTAGAGTGAGTAGGAGCTGTGAAAAAATTGAGACAATCAATATTGTACTGGCAGTTAGCAATAAATAAAACTAGAGTGAGTAAGAGGCCAGATGGAGAAGTCCAGGTTCGACTGGAATTCTAGAGAATGGAGAAAGGATACATAGTTTTGGGTGAACTCTTCTGGCCAAAGAAATGGGCATGGAGGTGAAAACTGTGGGGTGGGGGTGGGAATCAATGTTTTCTCAGGTCCAGAATTCATTAAGATGGGTGACAAAGGGGATGAAACTGAGGCCTCTACTAAGAACTAGCTCGGGGTCAGAGAGGAAGAAGATGAGGAGGGATGGGATTTGGTGAGGAGAGATGGGGTTGGAGAAAAGTGAAGGGTGAAGAAAAATCAGAGGAGTATGAGAATTCAGCTGCTGAAGTTTGTGATCTTTGATATTTTAAAGGTGGAGGAAAAAAATACCTTTTGTGGAAACACCAAATGTGGTGAAGGGTGAAGTGGTAATATAGACCAGGTGACTTTGAGGTATTGAATTGGTGGTGATGCAGTGAAAGGTCAAGAACTGATTAGATGGCAGCTACTTAACAGATTGGATGGAAGTAATGATTTTGGGTTGCTTGAACACTCTTCCTGGTAGATGCTTATGGAATTTTATTGATAGGAGCACATCAAAAGATGGCTGAATAAGTCTTTTGCAGGAAAGGCCTCAACAAAAAAATAGAGAAATTTTGAATCTTAAACAAGAGACAGTCAGACTCAAAAGAAATGAAAAGAATATTAGTACTACAGAATTTATACTACCCCCTTTAATATAGCAACTCAGTCTCATATCATTTATAAGGTGTAGGAAAATGTTAAATCATATTGAGTAGACAATGGAAGTCCAGATAAAACACATTGACAGATGACCAGTATGGTGCAGAAAGGTGCAGATGGAATGAATTGTTGAGATTTCCAAAGCACTGGCATGTAAGGAGTCAGTGGAGAATGAAGATCATCTGACTTAGATCCACAAAATTTACAATGGAGTGTTCTCAATGGAATGATTGGTCAGTTAAAAATGTGTTGGAAAGATGAGTTCTGAGATAGCATGGATAAGGATTTCAATGGCCCATGGATCAAAATGGGGAGGGAGGCAGACAGTATTTCCCAGATCTAAATCAGCAGCTTTGATTCTGGATTGAATGCGGGGTTCAGAGTTAAGTTGAGCAGGATGCAGAGGTCATGCATATTTGGTGCAGTTTGGGCAAATAGCAAATGGAGTGGAGTATGCATGTAGAGGTCTAGTGAGAACAGAATAAGCAAATTTTGGTCTTGGGAGTGTTTCAGTTGAAAGTTTGAAAAAGTTGTTGAATTTATGTAGCATCTTTTGTGGCCTCAGAATATCCTAAAGCAATTCTGAACAAACTGTGTAGGAGCAGTGGTAACTAATTTGCACAAAGCACGACCCCACAAATGCAGTGATGACCAGATAATCTGTTTTAATTAATTAAAGAATCAGTGCTTGCTACAATACTGGAGCTAGCTCTCTGTTCTTTTTCATATAAGTGCTTTAGGATCTTTAATGTCAACCTGTGATGATGGAGGGCTTCAATTTAATATTTTCTCATATTAGCACCTCAAGTATTGCATCATTCAAAATTGCACAGGTGGGTCAGTCTAGATTTTTTCCACTTGAATTTTGGTTTGGTATTTAAACCTATGACCTTTTGACTTGGAAAACTGTTGCCCTTTGCACTTCACAGAGGCATTCCGATGTCACAGCAGAGGTAAGGTATAGAGAGAGACTGTGTTTGTTTAGGCACTGTTGGGCTCTGGAATCTGCTGACAACCTGGCAGAAATTTGTTTTAAGGGCGTCATTTGTGCATTGTTGCATTCCAAATATTCACTAATTAGCTAATAACAGTTTATTACATCTGATCTTAATTATTGCCTTTCCACATCACTGATTGTATTCAGTGAAGTGTTTACCATACATTTTAAGTAAATGTTGAAAGGCTTCTTTAAATATAGCCACTACAAAGGTATACACAGAGCGATGTCATTTGTTGTCCTGATTAAGTATAATTAATTTGAGGACAACAGTCTCACCAAAATCTTTAGATCTTTTACTTTTAATTTAGGGTTCAGAAATTGAAAATCCTACAGAAATTTTATTTAGACATACATATGCCTTAGTTCCTTTGCACAGGCCTCACAGCATGAGTGACCTGGGTTTAGTCATGACCTTTGATGTTGTCTATGTAGAGGTTACACATTCTCCCTGACACTGTGTGGGTTACATAGAATTATTACAGCACAGTACAGGCCCTTTGGCCCATGATATTGTGCCGACATTTTATCCTGCTCTAAGATCTATCCAACCCTTCTCTCCCACATAGCCTTCCATTTTTCTATGATTCATGTTCCTATCTAAGTGTCTCTTAAATGTCCCTAATCTATCTGCCTCCACCACCTCTGCCAGCAGTGTGTTCCATGCACCCACAACTCTGTGTATAAAAAACTTAACTCTGACACCCCCCCCCCACCGTACTTTCCTCCAATCACCTGAAAATTATGCCCCCACGTGTTAGCCATTTCTGCCCTGGGAAAAGGTCTCTGACTGTCCACCAGGTCTATGCCTCTTATCATCTTGTACACCTCTATCAAGTCACCTCTCATTCTCCTTCGTTCCAAAGAGAAAAGCCCGATTTCACTCAATCTATTCTCATAAGGTGTGCTCTCTAATCCAGTCAGCATCCTGGTAAATCTCCTCTGCACCCTCTCTAAAGCTTCCACATCCTTTCTATAATGAGGTGACCAGAACTGAATACAATACTCCAAGTGTGGTCCAGCCAGAGTTTTATAGAGCTGCAACATTACCTCGCAGCTCTTGAACCCAATACCCCGACTAATGAAGGCCAACACATCATGCACCTTCTTGACAACCTTAAGGGATCTATGGATGTGGACCTCAAGATCCCTCTGTTCCTCCACACTGCTCAGAGTCCTGCCATTAACCTTGTATTTTGCCTTCAAATTCGATCTTCCAAAGTGTATCACTTCACACTTTTCCAGGTTGAATTCCATCTGCCACTTCTCTGACTAGCTCTGCATTCCTATCAATGTCCTGTTGTAACCTACAGCAACCTTCCACACTATCCACAACACCACCAACTTTGTGTCATCTTCAAATTTACTAACCAACCTTTCCACATCCTCATCCAAGTCATTTATAAAAATCATAAAGAGCAGGGGTCCCAGAACCGATCACTGTGGAATACCAGTGGTCACTGACCTCCAATCAGAATACACCATCCACAACCACTCTGTCTTCTATGGGTGAGCCAATTCTGAATCCACACAGCCAAGTTTCGCTGGGTCCCATGCCTCCTGACTTTCTGAATGAGCAGGTGTTGTGGTTTCCCAAAATATGCAGATTGCTATGTTAATTGGCTACTGTAAATTGCCCCCCCCCCTTGAGTAGGTGAGTGGTATAATCTATGGATAGATGATGGGAATGTTGGGAGAATAAAAGTGATTAGTGCAGGATTAATGCAAATGGGTGCTTTATGGTGATTTGGCTGAAAGGCCTGTTTCTGTGTTGTATGATTCAATGACTTCAGTTCTCAGTTCTCAATTCTCCTAACTTAAAAAGTACAATACAATGATCCCAATGTAGCTTTTAAAATGGTAACCAGTTGTGGGTCTTTTCAATGTAATAGAGGCAAGTAATCTTTAAGGTATTTCAAAGATTTTGTTGGTCAATTCTATTTAGTAATTTATTTTGCAAGCATTCAGTGTAATTGACTGTTCCTTTATAATAGCATTCCATTTTGTTGCTGTGGATTTTACAAAAGTGGGACATTATTACTGTTATTATAAAATAAATATTTAATTGATAAATTGTTTTATATTGTCACATGTAGCGAGGTACAGTGAAAAACTTTGTTTTGCATGCCATCCATACAGATCATTTCAGCACATCAGTGCATTGAGGTAGTGCAAGGGAAACAATAACAGAATTCAGAATAAGGTGTTACAGTTACAGAGAAAGTGCAGGAAGACAATAAAGTGCAAGGCCATAATGAGGTAGATTGTGAGGTCAAGAATCCATCTTATTGTAATAGGGGACCATTCAATGGTCTTATAACAGCGAGATAGAAGCTATCCTTGAGTATGGTGGTACGTGCTTTCAGGCTTTTGTATCTTCTGGGGGAGAAGAGAGAATGTCTGGGGTGGGTGGGTCTTTGATTATGCTGGCTGCTTTACTGAGAAAGCAAGAAGTATAGACAAAGTCCATGGAGGGTAGGCTGGTTTCTGTGATGTGCTGAGCTGTGTCCACAACTCTGCAGTTTCTTGCAGGCTCGGGCAGAGCAGTTGCCATGCTAAGCCATGATGCATCCAGATAGGATGCTTTCTATGGTAAATTGATAAAAATTGGTGGGTCAAGGGGGACATGCCAAACTTCTTTTACTTCCTGAGGAAGTAGAAGCGCAAGTGCACTTTCTTGGCAGTGGCATCTACGTAGTTGGACCAGGACAGGCTATTGGTGATGTTCAATCCTTGGAGCTTGAAGTTCTCAACCCTCTCGACCTCAGCACTGTTGATGTAAACAGGAGCATGTGCACCGCCCACCTTCTCGAAGTCGATGACTAGCTCTTTTGTTTTGCTGACATTGAGGGAAAGGTTGTTGTCATGACGCCATGCCACTAGGCTCTCTATCTCTGTCCTATACTCCGACTCATTATTATTTGAGATTTGGCACACCACAGTGGTGTCATCTGCAAACTTGTAGATGAAGTTAGAGCAAAATCGGGTCACGCAGTAATGAATGTATAAGGGAGTAGAGTAAGGAGCTGAGGATGTAGCCTTGTGGGGCACCAGTGTTGACGATAATTGTGGCAGAGGTGTTGCTGCCTATCCTCACTGATTGCAGTTTGTTGGTCAAGAAGTCAGGGATCCAGTTGCAAAGAAAGGTGTTGAGTCCCAGGTCTAGGAGTTTGGAGATGAGTTTGCTTGGAATTATAGTATTGAAGGTGGAGCAGTCATCAATAAACAATAGTCAAACATAGGTGCCTTTACTGTCCAGATGCTCCAGAGATGAATGTAGGGCCAGAGAGATGGCATCTGCTGTGGTCGAGGTTGTCTGGGGGAGGCTGGAGTTAATGCGTGCCATGACCAGCCTCTTAAAGCACTTCATGATGATAGATGTCAGAGCCACCAGGCGGTAGTCATTAAGGTACGTTACCTTGTTTTTCTTAGGTACTGAGATGATAGTGGTCTTCATAAAGCAGGTGGAGACCTCGGATTGGAGAGGTTAAAAATGTCTGCAAATACCCCCGCCAGCTGATCTGCACAGGATCTAAGGACACGGCCAGGGACTCCATCCAGGCCGGATGCTTTCTGCAGGTTCACTCTCTGGAAGACTGATCTGACATCTGCAATGGTGACTGTTGTTACAGGTGTACTGAAGGGTATCGGTGCAGGTGGTGACATTCCATTCCCTTCTGTTCAAAACATGCATAGAATGCGTTAAGCTTATCAGCCCTGCCATAACTGACGGCTGGTCTGGGACTCAATTTTGGACTGGTATTGTCTCTTGGCATCCCTGATAGCTTTACGAAGCTCGTATCTTGATTCCTTGTATAGGTCAGGGTTACCTGATTTGAACACCGCAGTCCTAGACTTCAGTAGGGAGTTCAACCTTGATTTCCAGTTTGGGAACACCCGGATTGAATCTTTGGTACACAGTCCTCCACACACTTGCTGATAGTTTGTGAAGGTGGTGACCAGCCTACCAACTGAAAGTAGTCTCATAGAACCTCATCTATTTCCTGTATGACTTTCTGTACTGGATCCTCACATTTCAGTATCTGTTTGTATGCAGGGGGAAGGAACTCAACCTGGTGGTCTGATTTACCAAAGTGAGGGTGGGGGTGGCTCTGTAGCCATCTTTGATGATTATATAGCAATGATCAAGGGTGTTTGGGCTCCTGGTGGGACAGAAAATGTGCTGATAGTATTTTGTAATACACTCTTGAAGTTGGCCTGGTTGAAATCACTGGCTATGATGAAGAGGGCCTCGGCACCCCATTTCAAGGCTGTTGATCACAGAGTATAGTTCATTGAGTGCGGGCTTCAAGTCCTCCGGGGTGGGATGTCGACTGCCGCAAGGATAGCTGAAGTGAACTCCTGTGGCAGGTAGTATGGGTAGCACTTCACCGTTAGATACTCCAAGTTTTTGTGTTGTTATTATGCCCCCTGATCAATTTTCTCCATTATCTTTCACAACAACAGCTATTAAGAATAGAGATTACTTCAAACAACAATCCAAATCCTGCTCTACATTTCACAACTCCCACATTCTTTTGTTTGAAAAAAAAATAAACTGCTGGAGGAACTCAGCAGGTCAGCTGCATCTGTGGAGGCAAAGGGATAGTCGATGTTTCAGGTTGAGAGCCAGTCCTGATGCATGGTCTTCAACCTGAAATGTTGTCTGTCCCTCTGCCTCCACAGATGCTTCCTGAGTTCCTCCAGCAGCCTGTTTTTTGTTCCAGATTCCAGCATCTGCAGTCTCTCCTGTGTCCTACATTGTTTTGTCTGGGTTCCTTTATGTATGTCCTCACAATCTAACTGCTTCCATTCATTCACTGACCAGATAACCTTGTTTACAGCCTATCCTGATAGTTACCTCAGTTTTACCCGATCAGAGGCATCTTCTCCCCTACCCTCACTGTAGCTTCACAAGCTTCTTCTATCTCTTCAGTTCTGATGAAGGATCTCTGATCTTAAACATTGACTCTTTTTCTCTTCCCACAAATGTAGCCTGACCTGCTGAGTATTTCTAGCATTTTCTGGTTTCGTTTTTAATTTCCAGCATCCACAGTTTTGTTTTATTTAATTTTTATCTAAATCCCCTATTGGAAACAACTGATACTGAGGAATATTGTCAATAATTTGCTTTCATTTGCCCAACATTGTGACTTTCAAAACATGCATATAGATTAATGACCAAACCTACTTGTCTGTGGGTCATGCTGGTCAATGAACTGATGATGGTGAAGAAAGTCAGAAGATTCAAACCGCAAGTGGAAATGTGACAAAATAAAGCACATGGTTACACGAAAGAAAATGGCTATTTTGCTGGAGAAGTAATTAAGGGAAAGCCAGAACAAGTCTGTAAACATTGCAGAGTTGTAATTTCTGTAGTTACCTTCAAACTGTCTGTTAGAGCACCTACAATATGTGTCACTCATAAAATGAATAAATCCAGTCTCAACTCCTGGAGCAGTATGGATGTCAGTAACAAAATCTATAACAAAATTGAAAAGGCAGCATTGGGAAGAGGTGGATATCTATTATGAATTTATTCGGGCAGAGGTGCAATTGGAGACAACATTGATGCAAGCAGATGGACCTTTTGATGAACTGTGACATGAAAGAGCTCCTGCAGTAAGAACTCTGCCACACACACGACAGCTTGACAGCAAGTATTTGCTGGAGGTTTTTGAAAATGACTTGTAATGTATTACAAACGTGAGTAATTTTAAAAAATGAAAGCCTTGAGAAACAGTTAACCAGATGTAAATGCCTTGATTATGTTCCACAATAGGAATAAAAAATTGGAGGAAAACTGTAATGACTGATATGGAAATTGTGCAAGAGTGCAATTCCTTCTCCCCAGCAAAATTTCTGAATATGTTGAATTTGCAAAGACTGAAAATCGATGCATCTCTTGACTGAAGTTTTTGAATAACCAAGATTAAACCGTTTGGCTGTCACTAATATAAAGTGTATAAACATCCCCAAACCAAATATAAGAACTGAAAAAAATCATGCCTCAAGCGTAGCAACCATTGGAAAAACAATGACTGTGATTAAGTGTATTTCAAATTGAGTATGGATTTTTCTACTACTAACATAACTAATATGGTTCTCATCAAGTGAAGTTTATATTTATTCTTTCATAGGAGGTGGACGTTCACAATAGTGTCAACATTTACTGCCTGTCCTAATTGCAGTTAAGAAGGCAGTGGTGAACTACCTTCCAGAACTACTGCAGTCCTTGTGGTGAAGTGCATATTCCTAATGTGCAGTTCAAGGATTCTGACCCAGCAATGAAGAAGGAACAGAAGTATTTCCGAGACGAAATGATGCATGATTTGGAGGGATGTTGAAGGTGGTGGTGCTCCAATATGCTTGCTGCTTTTTATGCAGTAGAATTTGCATATTCTGAAGGTGCATGGCAAGAAATTTAATTGATCCAATATTGTTGGTCATGCTTTCAGGTGCCAATGCCTTAAATTCTGTGATTCCCTCCTAAAACTTTTCCACTTTTCTACATTACTTTCCTTCTTCAGATGTACCACTTTGATCAAGCTTTCAGACATGTGAGTAGAAAAGATCACACCTTCTTATTTCATAGAAACAACCGTGCTAGTCTTTGAAATTGTGGCTTTCAGCTGGCTGAGGAAGCAGTTTTTGGTACAGTTGTCAGTCAGCCATCAACCTCTTACAATTTTGGTAACATCTTTCAAGCCATGAATATACAAGGAAGTCCCCGACTTACGAACGCCCGTACATATGAACTGACCTTCGTGGTCTTAACGACCTTCAGTTCGTAAGCGGGCCTGGCCCCCGATCCTACCACAGCAGCGGTACACCTCCTTTGGCCCAACCCTGGGCCAAGTGCGCATGTGTGGCGGGGGCCATACGCGGCTGCGGTCCCCGGGCTAAATGCGCATGCGCGGCCGTGATCCCTGGGCCAAGTGCGCATGCGCAGACACTGTTCCGAGTTACAGACAAAACCAGGTTACGAACAGTCTCAAAAATGGAACTCGTTCGTAACCCGGGGACTTCCTGTATACGGGAAATGCAGAAAATAAGTAAAGATCAAAGTGTGGATTATTTAAAAATAGAACAGTTGGATTGAAATTAGTTAATTAGAAATTAAAAATCCAAATAAATTGAATTTGGGGAACTAGAGAATGGTGGATATGTTTTACAGCCAGAGCATCTCTGGTAATGACAGTTTTTCTTGACCCTTAATAATCAGGAGTCCCTCACAATCTGCTGTGCTTTGTAATGCTATCAATAAACTTATGGTCAGGTTTCAAATGCAAACTGATGACAGTTTAATGACACCTTAGTCTAACTTTTTGTAACTTGTGTTGAGCCTTGTTAGATTCCTTGCGTAAATCCAAATATGGATAAACCATAATTTTCTCCTCTTAATTATTAGCAGGACCAAAATTGTGGTCTTCAAATGCCATCACAAACTTTATCGTTGTCACCTACTCAACCACTGTCTGGGAAAATCCAAACTCTGTTTGTACCATTAATCCTGAATCTAAACTTTGGACACCATATCATCAGTTTTGTTTGTCTCTGTCCACGTCTTAGCCCACCTACCCTTGTAACCTGCATCCATGCCTTTGGAACCATCATGTGTGACAGTTTCAATATTCTTCTGGCCATCCTTTTGTCCTCCACTCTTGCTAACTTCAGGTCATCCAAATCTCTGCTGTATCTTAGCTTCCAAAGTAATATTTATTCCCCACTCTGTTCTTTTTGACCTACATTGCTTCTGGTTGTTCTGCAGTTTAAATTTCATATTCTCTTTTTTTTGGTCTAGCCCTTTTGTCCAAAGCTACAGCATGCCCAAGTTTACATTCCTCTTCTTGAGCTCATCTGCCCCTCTCTCTATCCTTGCCAGTTCAACATTAGTTGCCTGGGCTAGATGCTTTGGAGTTTCTTTAAATATTTCATATCTCCATAATCTATCCCAACTTTAAAGTGCAATTTAAATTCACCTTTTGACTGAACTTTTAGTCACCATACACTACCACCCCTGCATGCGTGCTTAAGATTTTTCTGCCTGTTGGCTTGGCATTGAGTTTTTTTTTCCCCATTTAAACTTCTGAAACACCTTAATACATTTTCCTGAATTGAAACAGTACTTTCATTGTAGATAGAAAATTATTGTGACTATTCTCATTGCAGTAGCACAGTAAAATTCTGATAATTTGGCTCTGATTATTCAGAAATCTTGCTGGTTCAGCATCTGGTTCACAGAGTACTAATCTGTTCCCTTAACACACTGGGGCCTCAGTTCCCATGCTCCCTTTTCAGTGCCCTGGATCCTGTGCTCCCTTTAACTTACAGGGTTCAATGGAAAATTTATTATTCTACCATGTAACATCATTGTGGCGGGATGGAGGGGGGTAGTACCTTAAAGGTGTGTAAAAGTATTACTTGAATAACACCCATTAGTTCAGAAGATCTACTAGTCTGGCACCACTAAAGTCCTGAGTATGCTGGACCAACAGAGTTTTATTTTAGTCCTCAATTGTTCTTCATGGATTCCAATGTTTTACATGCTAGGAAAGGGACATATGATTTTGATTTTTTTCACAATATATTTCACTATTTACTGTGAAAGCATCAGCTATGCTTTCATTGACTAAGATAGAACTTTAATGTGTTGCAGTGAGACCATAAGATATAGGAGCAGAATTAGGCCACTTAATCAGTTGAATCATGGCTGATTTCTTTTTTTCAACCCCATTCTCCCACCTTTTCCAAGTAACCCTTAACCCCTTTACCAATCAAGAACCTCTCAAACTCTGCCTTAAATGCACCCAATGACTTGGCCTCCACTGCCCTTGGAGGCAACAAATTCCATAGATTCACCACCCTCTGGCTTACGAAATTCCTGCTCATCTCAGTTTTAAAAGGGTATCCCTTTGTTCTGACGCTTTGCCCTAGGATCTAGACTCTCCTGCTGATGGAAATGTCCTCTCCATGTCCACTATATCGAGGCCTTTCAGTATATGGTAGACTTCCCCCTCATCCTTCTGAGTTCCACTTGAGTACAGGCCTAGAGACATCAAACTCTCCTCGTACATTTAAGCTTTTCACTCCCGGGATCATTCTAGTGAACCTCCTCTGGACCCTTTCAAGGGCCAGCACACCTTTTCTTTGATATGGGCCCAAAATTGCACACAATGTTCCAAATGTGGTCTGACCAATGCCTTATAAAGCCTCAGCAGTACATCTTTGCTTTTATATTCCAGTCCTCTCGAAATGAATGCTAACATTGCATTTGCCGCCTTTACCATTGACTCAACCTGCAAGTTAACTTCTAGGGAATCCTGCACTAGAACTCTCAAGTCCCTTCGCACTTCCGATTTCTGAATTCTCTCCCCATTTAGAAAATGATCTCCACCTTTATTCTTCCTATCAAAGTGCATAACCCCACATTTCCCTATGCTGTATTCCATCTGCCACTTCTGCGCCCACTCTCCCAACCTGCCAAGTCATTGTGCAGACTCCCTGCCTCTGCAATACAATCTGTCCCTCCACCTATCTTTGTTTTATATGCAGGTTATCCTTGTAACCTGCATATAGAACAAAAGGAATTTACAAAATATTGTAGGATCATTAATAAAACTGATCAATCACAGCATGACCTATGCCCTATATGGCTGACTTAATTGTTCCAGGCTTTCAATGATTGAAAGCACTTTGAGATGTACATAGCGTGTGATCCTTTCTAAAATACACCAACACCATTTGCAGGAGCCCTAGAATGTGTCATCAATATAGCCGTGATGAACAACAAGCCAGGCACTGGGGTCATGACCTCTCCAGTCCCAGTGTAAGAGAAAGCAGCTATGACTCAGGGCTGAGGAAGATCAGCTGTTTCTCAAAAAGAGCTGCAGGACAATGATACAACATTTTTAGAGTATAAAAAAGTGTTAATTTTAGATATTTTCATCTAGAAAGTAATAGAGCTACTGATTTTCCCAATTACTGCTCTTAATATTTTAACAAAAAGCTAATTTTACTTTTCTGCAATTTTGTCTGCTTTGTCTCCACTTGATCAGACTTTTTGAGATTAATCCCACAATACAGTTAGGGCATTATTGTTAAAACTGGCATTAAAACTTTTCATTACAAGTCAAAAAATCTTTCATGTTTTAAAACATTTTTTTAGCTCTCATGTTGCAACAAGAATATTATACAAAATTTAGAATTACTTTTGTGTTAGGACGACGCTAACAGACGTTTTACCTACATTTGCTTTTCTTTAAAAACATGAAACCTGTCATGCAGTGCTTAATTGAAGCCATTTGAGCATGTTACTGATTCTCTGCAAGATATATTTGACAAGGAATTATAGTTTTTTAAAAAAATTTCCTTCCATTAACTTAGATTTCCATGGATCTTAGTACATTCATTATTGAGAAGGGGGAAAAGGCGAAGTATTGGATCATGAAAATCTCAATGAACCTTCTTATTAAAAGAAATTGAACATAATCATTCTACCACTAGCTTTCCTAAATCTCTAACATAAATCTTATATTTATTGAAGATATAATTCTGAAATAACATGTTCTCAATTACAACTCTTGATTCGATTTAAAATCTATCATGTTATTTTTTATGTTGCACAAAGTTGTTTTTATTCAGTTTTGTAGCAAATAGCAATTAATCTTTGACCTTGTTCTAAATTTTCTGGTCTTAGCATTCAGTACATTAATTCACCATACTTACATTAGTGGAAAATCACAATGTAATGTAATGGTATTTTATTTGCTGAATAAATGACCTTGTGCTATCTACAGACATAACGTAATAAATTTTAAAGAGAACCAAGAATCATACTTGAATGCTTTTTTCACCTCTGATTCATGTGTTTAATAAAAAAGCCAAGTGCCTTTTCAGCACCATGCATAAGACCAAGAGAAAAAGCAGTGTTCCCTCGCCAGCTACCCTGCCATGATTGGTCACTCCCACTGTTGATTGGAGGGTAGATCTGTTTGTTTTGGACATTGCCTCATAGGCATTATGGCAAACATATAGAATATCACAAATACTCCTGCAATCTCTCAAAAAAACAATCTGAGTAACTACCTTTGGTTCTGTGACACATCCTATCGCCATTGATTTCAAAAGACAAATGATAGCTGTGTATTGATATTTGACATATTTAAGCTCTTTGAGAGAAGCATGTCCTTGTAAAGTTACAGGCAAGTAAGGAGAAGACAGTAAATGACTGAAACTTGAATGGACATGTTTGATAGGTGAGGACCAGGGTATGAGTTGTGTGAGGAAAGTGGGAGCAAAGTCTTAAATTTTGTTTATCTTAGATTTTGAATTTTGATAAGAGTATGTGACATTTTTCAAGCAGTTTCCCTGAGCAGAAGGAAGCATGAATGCCAGATTTAGTTCACCGTTGAGCACTGAATGCTCTAAAAATGGGTTCAGTGCAGGAGTAAGTAGGATATCTGCATCTGGGTTAGTTGGATTGTGAAGGGTGCGGTGTTGATTTTTGGATTGCTGTTCCAGTGGTGAATCTACTACTTCTCCACCCCCTGCCCAATGATGGGCAGGGTAGTTGGGGAGGGAACTCTCCCTTTCCTTCCTGGCCTATGCATGGTGCTGAAAAGGCACTTAGCTTTTTTTAAAATAAATTTTCTTGTTGCTCTCTGTCTGTTACCTGGCAGGCCTGGTAAACCTGACCAGCCAATGTTTTTATTTGTCCATTTTTTGGCATCTGGACTTCACACACAAGGCCAGCATTTATTGCCCATCTTGAATTGACCTTGGAAAGTTGGTGATGATCTACCTTGAACTTCAGCAGTTCTCCAGGTGAAGGTCTCCCTCAATGTTGTATAAGAAGCATAGAGCCAACAATGTTAAAAAACTGGTGATATGTTTCCAAATCAGGATGGTGTGCAAATTGGAGGACATACAAGAAACCATTTAGCTCATTGGGTCCATGCCAGCTCTCAGAGCAATCCCATTCCCCCACTTACTTTCCTGTAATCTGTCCTTGCTCAGATCCCATTAGCTCTCCTTTGATTCTCCTTCCACCCATCTACATAAGAGATAATTTACAGTAGCCAATTAACCTATCAACCAGCACATCTTTGGGATGTGGGAGGAAACTGGAAAGCCCAAGTAAGCCCATCCAGTTGCAGGGAAAATGTACAACCTCCACACAGATGACACTGGAGGTCAGGATTGATCCTGGGTTGCTGGCACTGTGAGGCAGGAACCCCACCTACTGCATCACTCTGTGCTTGTTAGAAGACCCTTGGGTTGCAGTTGTAGCACAGACGTTAAATTATTGAAGTAATAACGCTGAAGTCTGGATTAACAGTCCAAAACCTGAATTTGGATCTCATCATGGCATCTGTGGAATTTAAATTACCAGAAATTTAAAAAAAAACACAGCCAGTCAAAGTATCAATAATTTTGAAAATACTAATTGTTGTGAAAACTTATTTGGTTCACTTATGACCTTCAGGGAGAAAATCTGCTTTACTCCTTATGTCTGACATTATATGTGACTTCAGACCTTCTGATATGGTTCATTATTAATTGTCTTCAGATCAGGAGCAATTAAGAATGCGCAACAAATTCTGGCTTCGCCAGTCCTGAAAAATGGATAAAACGAAAACTCATCCAGGACCACCTTGCTGGGATTTATCAGGGCAGTATCTTAAGTAAAGTCTTTTTCAGTTACTCCATTGAGATTTTCTCACCATTATGAAGCTCATGGTTAGAAATGTTTGCTGATTTCACACAGTTCAGCATCATTTGCAACCTTGGATAATAGTGCATTCTTTGCAAGATTCGCCAGCATTCAAACATTGACTGAGAATGGCAATTAACATCTGCAAGACAAGTGGTAGGCACAACGAGAGAATTTAACCATTTCAACCTTGACACTACAATGGCATAAGCAGCACTGAATTCACCCTGTCATTGACACCCTGGGGTGGAGTATGGACATCTGACAACTGATACGTGTCTTTTTAGCATAATATTCTTCATTGCCTCAATGGGACAGGCATATAGTCCAACAGAGTCCCAGGTTAGTTGCAGAACTGGCTGAGATGTTCTCAAACTAAGCTTGTTTGGAATTTTCTGGGGCATGTGGTTATGAGGTAGGGCTAGGAGATGGAGGTTGTGAGAGACTAAATCAGCCACTTTGAGTTATGCTGGAACCCTACATGGGTATGCTACTTATTGGGGTCAGTGGAATCAAGCACATTGAAGCCAACAACACTCTTTATATTTGATTTCTAAGGAGGTCTGCAAGAGTGATACAGATGCCAAATCAATTTTATATTGCTTTGATAATGAAAATGTATTTTAATTAGTAAAGTAGTAAATATTCCAAAATCAACAATGAGGTGTTTGTTGGATCAAATATCCAAAAATGCTTCAAAAATGTTTTGAACCAAATAATGCTGTAAAATGCACAAAAACACTAGTCATTATATAATTCTCATTTTGAATGAAGAAACCATTACTGGTTTGTTTATATTGGTTAGTAATCCAAACAGAAACTAGACAATAAGTTCTAGCAATTGTATCTTCGTAAATCTCACTTCAAATACAGCATCTGATTAAGTATGATTGAAATAAAACATATTTCTTGTGGGTTCCCTCTGAAATGTTTTGGATTGTCAGATTATTCCTCCTCAAATGAATATCTGCACTGCTGATCTAGGACGATAAGTGCATTTGGTTGGGGAATCGTAAGAAGTAGTTTTCCCATGTGTATTCTTCACCGACTTGGAAAGGTATTGCAGTTCATTCATTGTCGCTGGATCAAAATCTTGAAACTCTGTAGCTAAAAGTTAATGAGATGAGCGAGGGGTGTGAAAACAAGAATGAGGATATTAAAATTGAGGTGTCGAGCAACTGCAAGCCAAGGTATAGCACGTTGCTATACATTGTGTACATCTGTGAGCAGATGTATATATTGTATACATCTGTGAGCACATTGGTAGTGGTTGTATGGGACATGATGTAAATTCGGATACAAGAGCAGTATCTAGGATGAGTTCAGCTTAACAAAAAGTGCAAGTGGATGGAGTTGAGGTGGAAGTAAGCAGTCTTGGTGAATTATGAGATTGGAATTTTGGGTGATAATCAGATAATCTGCTTCAACCTCAGTGATTTGGAAACTAGATGGGAATCGTTGGGAACAGAGTTTATGGTTGGGCCCAGGGGCGCACCATATTAGTAATTCTTCTGCGATTTAAAATGGTGCTGTGTGGGGGAACCTACAGGAATGGATTTATTTTGGGGATGCACAAAATATTGTGTATATACTGTAAGGATCATCAATCCTGATTATGCACAGAAACTATGCGTATGCAATGAATTTGCACACCATGGCAGGAGCTCTTAAAGCAGTGGTGCCAATGTCATTAAGTTGGAAAGAATGCAAAGAAGATTTACGAGGATGTTGCCAGGATATGAGGGCCTGAGTTAAAGGGAGAGGTTGGGCAGGCGAGGACTTTATTCCTTGGAACATAGAAAACTGAAGGGTGACCTTATAGAGGTGAATAAAATAAAATCATGAGGGGCATAGATAAGGTGAATGCACACAGTCTTTTTCCCAGAGAAAAAGAATGAAAAACTAGAGAGCATATAAGGTGAGAAGGAAAAAATTTAAAAGAGACCTGAGGGGCAAATTCTCACAGAGGGTGGTGTGTATATGGAACGAACTGCCATAGAAAGTGGTTGAGGAAGATATAATAACAACATTTTAAAAGATATTGGGACAGGTACATGGATGGGAAAGGTTTAGAGGGATATGGGCAAATAGGATTAGCTTAGATAGGCATCCTGGTCAGCATTGGCGAGTTGGGCTGAAGGGCCTGTTTCCCTGCTGCATTACACTATGACTAAAGTATTTTGTGAATACTACAACCACCAAAGAGATGTGGTAGTGCAGAAAGGTAGTTCCCAACCACAGTTTCACAGGCCGTTAATTGCTGGTCATGCTTGTGGTTGCCAGAGTTCATGAATGAATAAAAACATTCATTTAATGACCAATACTTTCCAAATGCCAGTTAATTTTTGCCTCAGATTATTTGTTTTATTGTCTCGCCCTCGTAACCTTTAAAATCTGTCACCCTCTGGTGCCACTCTCCACTTCTTGGGATCATGGGAATATGGTGGTCAGAACCTTTGTAACTTCTACCTTAGTTGCTGAAGATGGATCCCGTCCAGACCCAGTGACTTTCCTACTATATTTCTAATCTTATGACAACCCATTACTGAACAATTTTTATTTTATCCAATGCTACCATTAACATCATCTTTATTATGATGTTGACAGGAACCACTTTTCCAATGAAGATTGCTATAATCTATTCATTTATTAGTTCTGCAAGATTGTTGTGGTCCTTAATCAGCTCCACGTTTCCTTTGACTGCTCCTTTACTCATTATATGTTTACAAAAGCATTTTGGGTTCCTTTTTATATCAGTTATTAATTTATTTTCATTCATTAATTTATGTTCTATACTTTCTATATTCATAAAACATAGAAAAGCACAGCACAGTACGGGCCCTTCAGCCCACGATGTTGTGCCGACCCAAATAAACATCAACTCCCTGATCAATCTCACCCTTCCCTCCAACACAGCCCATAACCCTCCATTTTTCTTGCTTCTATGTGCCTATGTAAAAGTCTTTTAAATGTCTGTCTTGTATCAGCCTCTACCACCACCCCTGGCAGTGTGTTCCAGGCACCCACCACTCTCTGTGTAAAACAAAAACTGACATCTCCCCTAAACTTTCCTCCTCTGACCTTAAACTGATGTCCTCTGGTATTGGCCATTGCTGCCCTGGGGAAAAGGTGCTGACTGACCACTCTATCTATGCCCCTCATAATCTTATACATCTCTATCAAGTTGCCTCTCATCCAATATTACTTTGCAGCTCTTGAACTCAATCCCTCGACAAATGAAGGCCAGCACACCATGTGCCTTCTTAACCACCCTATCAACTTGCGTGGCAACTTTGTGGGATCTATGGACTTAGACCCCGAGTCTCTCTATTCCTCCGCACTGCTAAGAATCCTGCCATTAACCTTGTACTCTGCCTTCGTTTGTTTTTCTAAAGTGTATCACTTCACAATTGTCTGGATTGAACTCCATCTGCCACTTCTCCACCCCACTCTGCATCCTGTCTATATCCCATTGTAACCTATGACAACCTTCTACACTATCCACAACACCTCCAACCTTTGTCATCTGCAAACTTAGTAACCCATCACTCCACTTCCTCATCCAAGACATTTATAAAAATCACAAAGAGCAGGGGTCCCAGAACAGATCCCTGCGGAACACCACTAGTCACTGACCTCCAGACAGACTACCCTCCATCTACAACCACCCTCTGCCTTCTGTGGGCAGCCAATTCCAAATCCACGCAGCTAAGTCTCCATGGATCCCATGCCTCATGACTTTCTGGATGAACCGACCAAATGCCTTACTGAAGTCCATATACACCACATTCACTGCTCTACCTTCATCAATTTGTTTTGTCACCTCCTCACCTCCTCAAAAAAACTCAGGCTTGTGAGGCACGACTTGCCCATCACAAAGCCATACTGACTATCCCTAATAAGGCTGTGATTCTCCAAATGCTCGTAAATCCTGTCCCTAAGAATCCTCTCCAATAGCTTGCCCACCACTGAAGTAAGACTCACTGGTCTATAATTCCCAGGATTGTTTTTCAGTATATTATGGAATCTGTATTATCATAAGCCTCTTGTTTCTGTTTCACGTTAGTCTCATGAATACATGTAGTCAGAAACATAAACTTTCCAGTTCTCTCCTATGTTTGAGGCAGATCTCTTTTATTGCCAATGTATTGAAGTCCCACTTGAGGACTTGTGCCTGCAGCTCACTAAACTAATTTTCCATTCTATGTGCAATTACATGCATGCACTTCCAGTTTCTTCGTCACATTTACACAGTCTGATCACTCCTATTCCTGCCCTCTCCTTTGATCTAGTGCAATGTGTCTGTGCCAGTTCTATGTGCCCTTTGATTGTTATAAACCTGGTACACAGAATCAGATTTATTATCACTGACATATGATGTGAAGTTTGTTGTTCTGTGGCAGCAGTACAGTGTGAAGACATAAAAATCTATAAGTCACAAAAACAAATAACTAGTGCAAAAAAAAGAAATAATGAGACAGTGTTCATGGATCATTCAGAAATCTGATGGCAGAGGGGAGAAGTTGTTCTTGAATTGTTGAGTTTGGGTCTTCAGGTTCCTGTACTTCCTCCCTGATGGTAGTAATGAGAAGAAGGCATATGTTGGATGGTGAGGGTCCTTAAAGATGGATGCCACCTTCTTGAGGCACTGCCTCTTGAAGATGTACCCAATGGCAGGGAGGGTTGTGCCTATGATGGAGATGGCGTCTACAACCCTCTGCAGCTACTTGCAATCCTGTGCATTGGAGCCTCCATACCAGGCTGTGATGCAGCCAGTCAGAATGCTCTCCACTGTACATCTATAGAAATTTGTAAGAGTCTTTGGTGACCTACCAAATTTCCTCAAACTCCTAATGAAGTTAAGCTGCTGGCATGCCTTTTTCATAATTGCATCAATGTGTTGGGCCCAGGATAGAATAATAAGAATAAGATATCTTTATTAGTCACATGTACATCGAAACACACGGTGAAATACATCTTTTGCGTAGAGTGTTCTGGGGGCAGCCCGCAAGTGTTGCCACTCTTCATGTGCCAACATAGCATGCCCACAACTCCTAATCTGTACATCTTTGGAATGCGGGATGAAACCGGAGCACTTGGAGGAAACCCACACAGACACGGGGAGAACGTACAAACTCCTTACAGACAGCGGTGGGAATTGAACCCGGGTCGATGGCACTGTAATAGCGTTATGCTAACTGCTGCACTACTGTGAGATGTTGATGCCCAGGAACTTGAAGCTGCTCACCCTTTCTGCTGCTGACCCTTCAAGGAGGACTAGTGTGTGTTCTCCTGACTTTCCCTTCCTGAAGTCCGCAGTCAGTTCCTTGGTCTTGCTGAAGTTGCGTGGGAGGTTGTTGTTGTGACACCACTCAACCAACATCTCCCTACTTGGCGTTTAAACAGTAGCCCATACTTTCTGGGAATATCGCAATGGGAAATTAACTTCTAAAGAGTATTCTTTCTTGGGGACTAAAATAATATAGCCTTATTGCCGATCTGCAATATTAAGATTTGTTTAATAAAGTGGAATTTCCATTACATGCTTCAGTTTGTAACATTGCACTATCTTTGGGAATAGCATATAATATTTTCAAATACAATTTAATGTCAAGCCATTTTTACTGTGAATACAGTGGTTATTTCATTTCTGGGGCAATGGATTGACTTGAGAGCATGTGATTGTGTTCTAGCACCTGCCGGGAGGCTGTTGCCTAATTAATTATCAGCTGCTGTTTGAATGGCCTGGATGGAAACACTTGAAGGTCATTCATGTATTTAGCTGGTATAAGGTTTTCAGATTGTGAGTCCTTGTATAATTTTTGAAGTAAAGATTTCTAATACTGCTACTGACTTTTATGCTGCAAAGTGACTGTTATGTTTCTGTTTTGCCTTCAGTCATTGTGTTACTATTTTATAGTTACAGAAATACCCCTTGAATGCAGTCTTTTTATTTCCTAAGAACCTTCTATCATGTTTGAGGATAAAAAAAATAATGGGAGCCACAGCTGAAGTATGTGACATTTGGAAATGCTTTATCATTTGGGAGACATTTATGTTGTATTTGCATTTATAGATATTTAACATTTCTTTGGCTAATTCCTCAGTTAAGTTTCTCAGTGTAGCTATTGTGAGGAGCCACCAGCAGAAGAACTACAAAGTGTAAAAACAAGAACAGATCTTGAAATAACAGTCTAATTATGTAATGTGCATGACAATCAGCATTCTCCTTAGTATAAAGCCAAATGTGCGCATTGCATCGGTGAACGATTCTCTAATGTTTGGGAGTCCATTCTTATATTTTACTGAATATTAAGCTATTTAAATTTTTAAAAAAACACCTATTTTCTAACTGTGCATTTGATGCTGGTGGAAGGAGTTGCTAAATTTTGTTTTATTTAAAAAATTGTGCTTGGGAGTGAAGAGTTACCATTATATATTATTTAGCCATAAAAACTGGCTGCACTAAGTGGTAAGCTATGTACAATATGAAATATGCTTGAGAAATAATAAACAACAATATTCCAGCAATAATTGGTACAATAGATACATTTGTTAACAACTAAATATGGTTGTTAATTAACCAATTCAAACAAAATAAATGATCAGAAACTTTGCAGCATTTCTCTACATTGAAACACACAGTGTTGTTGAGCATGTCTTGGGTCTAATTTGGTGCAGGTTCACTGTGCTGATTTTCTGGCGTAACTGCTGGGAAGCCAAGGAAATCCACTGTTGGAGCTCACCATCCACAATGGCATTGGTGAGAACTTTTCCTGAAGTTTGAGACTTCAGCGCTTAATCAAGTGGCCCTCAGAAGTGATTTGAATGATTGTTTTAGTCAGTCAACAGAAAGGTTGGGCACCACCATTTAAAATCCATCTCCTGAAACAAGTCTTTCTCCTTCTCTCCTTACTTCAGCAACATTTATAAGCAACTGAAGGTCATCTTTGTCACAAAAAGTTCGAGACTGACCATTCAGATGCCTGTCCTATATTTTTTCCCTTTTCCGCTAATCCATTGCTGTGCCCAGATCATCATTCATAGATCCTAACCCTCCATTAATGCTGTCTGGATGCATACTGATATAGTGTTCCTTTAACCTCATTCCACTAAATTGCTGCTCACCCGGTTTCCCTGTTAATACTGTCTGCTAGCCAACATTTTATTTAGCTACTAAACTCCCATCCAAAACTCTTTTCATTTCTTTGTCTGAAAAGGGGGGGAAAAGGGGCTCTCAAACTCTTTGTTTTTGCAAATGAATGTCTTCTTCTTTCAAGTCCAAGTTCTTAGTGTGCTGCAATTCCATGTTTGATTCTTTCCATTTGTGTTCTCCCTGTCACTGCATCAAAATAGCCTTAAACCAAAGTCACAAAAGAAAATTTCTGAGACTGTCATAATTATGTACTAACCCTCCTTATCCTTTTGAGACTTTCTGAAATCTGGGTAGTGGTCAATCATTCTATCCTCTTCCTGTTTCTTCTCTCTTTTCCTTCTGGACCAGATTGTCCTCACTTGATTACATTTTGTCTGTTCATTATGAGGGCTTTAACAATTCTTTCCATTCTTTCTTCTCTTTCCACCCTGAGAAATTTGCCTAAAGTACCCCAAGTATATTTCTTCCATTTCTTCCTTGTATACATTCTTTTGGTGAATCATCTATGTGTATTTCCAATTGCACATTGATATTTGAACTCTTCCTTTCCACCACCTTTCTCAACTTTTCCATTACCTTTGTCAGATTGATTGTCCAATATCTAATCTTGATTTGTAATCAGAAGAAAGGGAAAACCTAAGTTGGCATTATTGATTCTCCACAAGCTGTTTTTTTGCCACAAATTCAGTAACTAGTCACTGTTTCAGCTTGTATTGCCTTGTTGAGGAATTCTATTAAAACTCAAGCTGGTCTTTCAAGTGCAAACAGTATATCCTACTTTATAAAGACTGCCCATTTCCACATCTTTTCCACATCTATATCTGTCTCCACTTCCACCCTTGCTTGAGCCCATCTGTATTAATTCTTACCTGTGTCTTTATTTCCTCCAGACTCAAATATTCCAGTATCTCTTGGATGACCATTTATTTATATTTGCTTTCTATATATTTAAATTCCTTTTGAGATAGTAATGTCTAACTTTTTGTTCACTCAGTTGTCCAATCTTCATCTTTTTTCTTAGATCTTTGTCCTAATTACAAATTCACTTCCAGTGTACAAACCCACTGAGGCTCTGCACATTTGCAGAGGGGATTGTACTGATGTCACAGTGAAGCATGAGCAAATTTATGATAGTCATCAGAAATCCGAGATTCTATTATTTTGTCACAAATCTCTAATTGTCACCTTGTAAGGTTTCACGATATTTAATTCCTGTTCCTCTCTGTAAATAAATGGAAGGAAAGTTTTTAAGTAGATCAGAAGGGTAATTTTTTGTCTTGACAGTGGCAAACTACAGGATATTGCAGGGTAGTGTATGTATTGAAGAAGGACATCTGGATATCTGGCAATAATTAAGCACACTAATTTCTTTATGAAATTGTTGTGTACAGTGAAAGTGGTTAGATAGTATTTTACATAGTGAGATAGAATTGCCTGCAATAAAATTATATTGCATGGCAAACATGAGCATCGACATCTGTTTTTTGTGGCTCGGAAAGTTCCAAAAGTCTGCATGCAATTCCCAAACAGTATGGGGATGAGTGGAAGGGGAGAAAGAAAGGAAAAGTGATAAGAAGGAGATGAAAGTGTAACAGCAGAAATATTGGAAGTATCAAACAGAAATAAAAAGAGGGGGAAGGAGAATAAGGTAGAAGAAAGAGAAGAATCTGCAAAGGGAGGAAATCTTCCTTAGAAGGAAGGGACAAAGGATACTTAACTGATCAATTGATCGAGCAGCAAACAACCAATGTGTACCACCTGCTTCTCAGTGTGGGAAGAATGTTATGTTGTGACCCACATTCAGTTATAGTTCATTAGGGGTGGGGATGAGGAATTATAATGACAGTTAATCAATCTGTAGGCTTACCAGTGCTCATTGTAATAGAGAAATTCTGATAACTTCAGGGGGAGATGCAGGGGAGAAGAGGGGAGAGTGGTCTTCGTCCACTAATGCTAAACAGATGGGAAAGTATCAGCAGCATATTGTACTCACTTCTAAAGTCAATGGACCAAGTATTTTGTGGTGAGTAGAATGGTGGGCTAATACTCTTGAACATGTCAAGTGCTAATGAACAAAGATAAATTTTATCAGCATCCCACCACCTGCCTAGAGTCTGCACATGTGCAGTTAAATGTGGTAATCCAGTCACTGTTAGCTGTCAATGAAACACAGATGTTAGTGTTGTAATCCTTGCTGATTTTGTATATCAATGAAATCTAATTTATATTTTGTGCATTATTTCTCTTGATTTCGACTTTTGATGTTTTAATGAGGAATTTTCAAACTTGGTGGAAGTGCCTTTATCTTTGTTCTCATTCACCATGGGTTATTTTAATATTGGTGTTGCTGAAGGCTGTAGAAACAATAATCAAAGAAAAAAAATTAACATGTTCTTGAACAAGTTAGAGTTCATTGAGGAGAGCCAGCATGCATCTGTAAAAGGCAGATTTTGTTTTGCTAACCAATTGAATTGTTTGATGAAGTACCAAAATAGCTGATGAAGGGAAGAAATTGGATGTTGTCAAAGTGGATTTTGGACCTAAGGGAATAGGTCTAAACAGTGTGCAGAAACAGAGGGAATTGGAGATTCATGTGCACAATCTTTAAAAGTAACAACATGTACTGAGAGAATAGTTAGCAAAGTATATGGGATCTTAGGCTTTGTAGAGGTATTTCGTACAAAAACAGATAAGTTACGCTGAACTTTAAACACACGAGTTAGATCAGTCTCTTGTTCTGGTTTCTGCACTTTAAGAAAGTACGTGAAGGTCTTTGAGAAGATGCAGAAGTGATCTACCAGAATGGTTCCAGGGATGAGTAATTTTTAAGTACAAGGATGGGGTTGAAGAACTTGGAAAGAAGATTGAGGGGAGATTTGATAGAGGTGTACAAAATTATGACTGCTTTGGATAAGACAGAAAAAGAAAAGAAATCCCTTTAGCCACTGGTTCATAGGGGACACATGTTTAAAGTTTTAAGCAAGGAATACAGAAAGGGTATGAGGAAGTACTTTTTTCCTGGTAATGATCTGGAAGTCTCCTTTGAGGCTGGTGAAACTGGTGATAATGATTTCAAAATGAAATTAAATAGTCATAAGGAAAATAAACTTGCAGGGCTACCTGGTAGAGCAGGAGAATGGGACTGATTTGTTGGCTCTGCAGAGATGAAGTAGTGGCTAAAAGGCCTGCTCGATGATTCTATGACTCATTTTCCTGTTGAGGGTGTGTGCTGCATCAAAGACTGGATTGGACTGAATCTTTGATGTAATGTCCTTAAGAATTTAGTGGGGAGCTATCAGTGGGTTAGTGGGCAGTGTCATTCTTTTGTCCATGATATTAAAATTTAGGCCATTGATGTTTAAGAAACAACATACTGGATAGTGAACTGGGCTTTTGTCATGCGCAAGAAAGATTTTTTTTATTGCACCTTTGTAGGAATTTATTATAAGAAAGATAATGCAGCACTATATCACAGGGATGTCAATTAATGATATCAGAAACTGAGAGCACTGAATAGGCTGGATTACATGTTCTTCAATGGAAAGAAATTTTGCTGTCCATACTGACCCACGATAATGTCATTGGCTTTTAACTGCACTCTGAAATGGCCAAACAAATACTCAATTCAAGGAGGTTTAGGGGAGGGAAATAAATGATAACCTTGCCACTGATGATTACATCCGATTTAAAAAAAAACAAAACTCTTGTGGCCTGTCATGACTTTGAGCAGCTAAGTTCTCTCTCTCTCATCCTTTTCACCTTTCTTGTCACCTTTCCCTCACTTCCATTTTTGCTCTGATCTTTGCCTTCCTACTTCTGATCTCTAAATGCTTTTGTTTTTTCTTCCTGATCCTCCATTAGCTCTCTGTACTTTTCGTCTTTTTCTCTTGCCCTCACCATATGGTATCAGACCAGATCGTTGCAATCCAGCTAATCCATTGCCTCTAATCCCTCTTCTTTCTTTTCCAATCTTTTTATTAATTTTCAAATTAATAAACATAACAGTAGTAATTATACACATGATACAAAGAGATCGGGATTACAATAATAACTGTTAACATATACAGACACAGAGTAAAATGTGTAATCTGAACCTCCCAATTTCTTGATAATTGAGCATGAAAAAGATTTAAAGAGAAATTTGATTCTCTGAAAAAAAAACCCAAACCAAAAAAAAATAACAAACCAAAATGTAATAATAAATAAAAACTAACCAAAAACTAAACAAAAAGTGGGCTGTCGTATTTCATCGGTTAACAGCATTATTATGTCATTAACTCCGCTCCTCTATATTCGAATAGAAAGTTATTGAAAAGGATTTGGAAAAGGTCAGCTTACATCATATGAAAATGCCGAATAAATGGGCTCCAAGTTTCTTCAAATTTAACCGAAGGCTCAATAGTACCACTCCTAATTTTTTCTAAGTTTAAACATGTTATAGTTTGGGAAAACCATTGGAATGTAGTAGGGGATTTAGGATCTTTCCATTTAAATAAAAAGGATCTTCCGGCTATTAATGTAACAAATGCAATCATACGACAAGCTGAGGCAGATAAATGGCCAGAATCCATCATTGGTAACCAAAAAATTGCAGTAATAGGATGAGGTTGTAAATCGATACTCAATGCCACTGAAATAATATCAAAAATCTCTTTCCAATATTTTTCCAAAAGAGGGCAGGACCAGAACATATGTGTCAGGGAAGCCACCTCAGAATTACATCTATCACAGATAGGATTTATATGGTTATAAAAACAAGCTAACTAATCCTTAGACATATGGGTCCTATGAACCACCTTAAACTGTATCAAAGAGTGTCTAGCACACATTGAAGAGGTAGTAACTAGTTGGAGAATTTTCTACCATGTCTCTTTAGGTAAAAGTATCTGAAGTTCTCTTTCCACATTCATTCTTAATTTTATCAGATATCCCTACATGTATTTTCATAATCAGATCATAAATTATTGCTATCAAGCCCTTCTGATAAGGGTTAAAACCTAAAATTTTTTCTGTAATTTCAATTTGATGTGGTATCGGAAAAGTAGGTAGAGTAATATTTAAAAAGTTTCTAATCTGTAAATATCTAAAAAAAAATCTAGGCAAATTGTATTTATTAGACAACTGTTCAAAGGACAAGGAACCGTTATCAACAAACAGATCACGAAAGCATGTTATTCCCTTCATTTTCCGTAAAAGAAAAGCTAGATCAACTCTAGATGGTTGAAAGAAAAAATTGAATAGGACTTGATAAGATAAATTTATTCAATCCAAAAAAATTTACAAAATTGAAACCATATTCGTATTGTATGTTTCGTTATTGGATTAATCATTTGTTTATTCAATTTAGTAAGTGCAAAGGCGAGTGAGGCCCCTAAAATAAAAGCCAATGGAAACCCTTGCACTGACACATGCCCGAGATACACCCATCGTGGACATTGAGTTATATCTAAATCTTGTGTCCAAAAAAATTAAATTTCGTATATTAATTACTCAATAGTAAAATCTAAAGTTAGACAAAGCCATACTGCCATCCTTTTTTAATTTCTATAAATATTTCTTACTTAACCTTGGGTTTTTATTCTGCCATATATATGAACGAATTTTAGAATCAATAATATCAAAAAAAAAGATTTAAAGATAAAGGTTGGAATCGCCTGAAATAGATACAGAAATTTAGGTAAAATAGTCATCTTAACAGCATTGATTCAACCAATCAATGATAGGGACAATGGGGACCATTCAGTAAACAATTGTTTAACATGATCAATTAAGGGCAAAAAGTTAACTTCAAATAAGTCCTTATATTTCTTGGTAATTTTAACCCCCAAATAAGTAATCAGTCACTAATCTGAATGGTGATTGCCTATAGATTGGAACTTGCATATTTAATGACAAAAGCTCACTCTTAATAAGATTTAATTTATAGCCAGAAAAACCACTTAACTAAGCAATGATAATACTGCAGGAATGGATTTCTCAGGGTTAGAAATATAAAGTAACAGGTCAACTGCATATAATGATACCTTATGCATCCCATCTCCACGAATAATGCCAAATATGTTGGAAGAGTCACGAAGAACAATTGCCAAGGGTTCCAAGCCAGTATCAAATAGTAAAGGACTTAAAGGGCAGCCCTGTCTAGTGCCTCAAAAAAGCCTGAAAAAGGGAGATCTCTGATTATTGGTAAGTACAGGAGCCAAAGATGTATGATATATCAATTTAATCATGGATATAAAATTCTAGCTAAAATTAAATTTCTCAAGCGTGTTAAATAAATATTCCCATTTGACTCTATCAAACGCCTTCTTGGCATCAAGCAAGATAACACATTCTGGAGTTTTAGATGAAGGGGTATATAGTTAACCTACTATTAAAATGCAAATACCGATTTTTTAATAAATCCTGTCTGATCGTCAGAAATAATTTGTGGAAGTACATTTTCTAGTCTAGTTGCCAATATTTTGGAAAAAATTTTGGAGTCCACATTCAATGAGAAAATAGGTCTGTACGACGCATATTCAGTAGGATCTTTATCTTTTTTAGGAATTAAGGAAATAGATGCTTCATAAAAGGATTGTGGTAATTTACCTACAGCTAAGACATCTTTAAAAATTTTACATAACCAAGGAGAAAGAAGATCAGAAAAAGATTTTAAAAATTCTACTGTATACCCATTGAGACCAGGTGCTTTACCAGAATTCATCGAAGAGATTGCTTTCTTTATTTCTTCCTCCATAATGGGTGCATCTAATGTTGAACGTTTGTTAAGTGATAATTTCGG
The DNA here is from genome assembly GCF_009764475.1 of Pristis pectinata. Lineage (NCBI taxonomy): Eukaryota > Metazoa > Chordata > Chondrichthyes > Rhinopristiformes > Pristidae > Pristis > Pristis pectinata. The sequence continues at coordinate 23,138,896 of NC_067410.1, forward strand.
AATATTCAATTTCTTTAAAAATTCATACATTAAGGTGGGATCCTCAGGAGATTCTGATTGGTATAAAGAAGTGTAAAATTCTTGAAAAGATTCATTAATTTGGTCATGGTCAACTGTCAAATTACCATCTCATTTATGAACTTTAATAATCTGATGTTTAGCTGAAGCAGCTTTCAGTTGGTTGACCAATAATTTACCAGATTTATCACCATGTATATAAAACTGAATCTTAGTTTTGAGTAGTTGATTTTCAATTGAGGAAGTTAATAACAAACTGTGTGGCAATTGAAGTTCAATTCTCTTCTTATAAAGCTCCAAATTAGGAGCAACAGAGTATTTTTTTAATCAATTTCTTTAATCTTATCAACCAATATACGTATTTCATTATCAGTTTGTTTTTTCAATCCAGTAGAATATGAAATAATTTGACCACGGATATAAGCTTTAAAGGTATCCCGTAATATCCCACTGGAAATTTCTTCCGTAGAGTTATCCCTCTTTGCAATAAAATTTCAATTGTCATTAGAATCTTTCATTTTGTCAATTGGCCATACTGTTTGTAGAGCGGACACTATATTTAACATTTATGGTTTCCTTTAGGCACGCTACAATTGCAAAATAATTTTCCTCTCCTTAATGTGTGTACTACTTACAGCTCTACTTTTTGCACCAAATTCATTTAAATAGCATCACTTTGTCTAATGTTACTAACAGCATTTTAAAATTTTGCTCTGGCATTAATCTAATACATAATAACCTTTCTGTAAATTTGCTCACATGATTTTTTTCTCTCAGTCTGCTCTCTTCATCTAATTTCTGCAACATTTGGAACCCGCATTTATATTATATCCAATTATTTATCTATCTACCCTCATCTATATTTAGTGAAATAATTTAATTTTATATTTTACCTGTCTTTTTATCTGGTCTGCTGTTTTCCATCCTTTTGTTCTGCTTTCTTGTTGCATGCTTCACTTTCTACACATTTGAATTCTCTTGTTGACAGTTTGAAAATGAAGCAAAGATTCTTTATGCAATGTAGTTTATTGATAATGTACAAAGAGGTAACCTATCCCTCCATGTCATCATGATCTATCTGCGGCCTTTCACATAGTGCACCCTTTTCCTCTAGTGCTTTGCATTATCGTACAGCTTGGTGAAGTGGCTCTTTTTTGGTTCCATTCTTGATTATTTGATCATGGCCAGAGACTCACCAGTACTGGTTTCTCTTCATGCACCTATGCTGTTTCCTCTCATGTTCCCCAATGAAATATCTGGAGCTCCACACTTTATTTTCCACATACCTGCTCCTCAATAGCATTATTGAAAAATGCTGTGTCAATTTCCATGGCTATTGGTGATGCCCAGCTTTACCACACCACCATCCCTATTGACCCTTCATTGGCATATAGGACTGCACAAGCAGAAATTTCCTCCATATTTGGATGACTGAACCAATGTCTTTCATTATTGGCATAAACTCTATTCCTTCCTACTCTTCTCCCTGGTAACAGTCAGAAACTGAGTCAAACTATTTGAAACTTTGATGTCATTTTGACCCTGAGCTGAATTTTAGAACTCATCCAAGACCACCTCTATCTGCTGCCATAACATTACTTGCTTCTGGTATTGTATTAACTCTGCTGTTGCTGAAATCCTCACCCATACCTTTATTATCCCTAGGCTGCAATGTTCCCAGAGAGTGTTGGTTACCATCCCTCATTCTACTTTCCGTAACTTTTATGTCGTGTTCACAGAGACTGCTGAGATTATTGACCTGCACAGGCTCTTGGATAAGCATTTCCTCTATTTTTAAGTTTCTTATTCTTGTTTTCAAATTTTTTTAAAATTTATTTACAGCGTGGTAACAGGCCCTTCTGGCCCAATGAGTCCGCGCCGCCCATTTTAAAACCCAAATTAACCTACCCGTACGTCCTTGGAATGTGGGAGGAAACCGGAGCACCTGGAGAAAACCCACACAGACATGGGAGAACATACAAACTCCTTACAGACAGTGATGGGAATCGAACCCCAATCGCTGGCGCTGTAATAGCGTCGCACTAACCGCTATGCTACCGTGCTGCCCCTTTCACGGTTTTGCCCCTTTCCATTTCTGTCATCTTCTTCTGCTCTGTAACTCTCCAATATATCTGCACTGCTTCCATTCTGGACTCTTGCTCATCCCTGAAATTAACCATTCTACCTTTGATACAGAGCTCTGGGATATCCTCTTAGACTTGCTACCCATCTTTCCTCCTTTCAGACCTTCCTAAAAACAAATTTTTTTGATCAATTCTCCATCTATCTATCCCCCATAGCTTTTATTTTGTTTGATAACACTTTTGTGAAGCATCTTGATATGTTCTACTTACGTTGGAGATAATGGGCAGCTCTGTAAAAATCTGACCAGATTTGCTGTCAGACAATCACAATATAGGATTATTCCTGAGCTTAGGCTGAAGCCAGGCCTTCTGAGTCTCTTTCTTGATCTTAATAATTGGAAACATTTGAACTGAATTAATTTTAAGTTTGTATGAGCCTGGGGGCAGGTCCTCATTGGCTGTCAAAGCTGTTCTGTCAGTGCAGCTAGTTAGTTTTGCTGATAGGGGCTCAGCATTATTCTCTGCTGCATTGAACTTTGCTGATGTGCTATAAGCCATGCTCAGCAGAAGATGCTGCCCTGAACTACACTGGAAGTAGCAGCTAGCCATCTTGGGACGACAGATCTATCCTATTATATCAGTGGAATTTGTTGTAACAATAAGTGAAGGTGATGGAGTATTTCTCCAGAAAAATGCTCCTCAGGGTAGTCTGATATTTCACAGCCTTTAATCTGGGGAACTTGATTGGGATACTCATTTGGGAAAGGCAGCTTGCTGGTTTTATTTAATTGAATGCTAAGCCTCAAAATTGTCACTGTCTCTTTGCTTCTTGGACAGGCGGGTAATTGGTATGCTCTGCCAATCATTAACCTTATTAAAAACTGACACCATGCTGTGCCTCCACCAGCTGAGTTGAGGAAAGACCTTGCTAAATTTTGTGAAGTTCATTCCTTGTATTAATAGAGTATCTGCATAAAGCTAACAGATACAAGAACTGTGTTAGTAGCAAGTTGAGTTGTGGGTTGGAAATGCGAAGTGTCGATCTTAAAGGACTTGTGTTTAGAAAAATGCATTTTTAATGTTATGAATTGTCTTTGTGGAAAAAAAAGCCCGTCATTGTTTGCTGTTTTTCGAGTTTGTGTAAGGGTTCTTGTAGAAAAGTGTGAATGCAGAAACCTTGAAAAGATTCATCTATTTATCAAGGTGGTGTGAAAATGTGGTGTGGACAGGCATGGTAGCGTAGTGGTTAGTGTAACACTATTACAGCGCCAGCGACCCGGGTTCTATTCTGGCCGCTGTCTGTAAGGAGTTTGTACGTTCTCCCTGTGACTGTGTGGGTTTCCTCCGGGTGCTCCGGTTTCCTCCCACATTCCAAAGACATACGGGTTAGGAAGTTGTGGGCATGCTATGTTGGCACTGGAAGTGCGGCGGCACTTGTGGACTGCCCCCAGAACACTCTACGCAGAAGATGCATTTCACTGTGTGTTTCAATGTACATGTGACTAATAAAGAAATCTATGTTGTTGCAAGAGATGCTGTGAAAGTGGTAAACAATTGTTGCTTTAAAACCCTTGTATGGCCATTGCCACACAAATGACCATATAACAGATCATTTCCATATGTGGCAGGAAACTAATGTTGGCTCTTTGTTTACAAACTGGTATCAAGTACACCTACTCCATCTCAAGATGTTGATCATGTAGCTCCTGTAACAGATGAGATCTGTATTTCTTGGGAATCACTATTCTGTCACACCTTACAGCATATATTTTGTCAACAGATAACCCATTCTTGCGATTGAAACATATTGCCCTGCTTATATCATCTGCAGCAACCATCAACTCAAACAAGAATAAATAGTAAAACAATACTTACCTTGTTGGAATAATTTGTACTGGTGCTTGCAACCGTAGTGTAGCATCAGCATTGCTGTGATCTGACCTTCTGCATTAAGGACCTGCTTTGCATATAGGAACCGGTAATTTTGGATTCAGAATAGCTGTCAGTGGGGTATGGTTAGTTAGAATTTTAAACCTACAACTATGCAGATGCTTTTATAACTTTCTAGCCCTTAAAGTCAAGGACAATATTTCTCATTTTATTTGGGCATGGTTCTGCTCACTTCCACTTAGTGTGCAGGATGCAATTGTTGGTAGTTTCTCTTCTGCCTTATTTTGCCAGTAGTAAATTGCTGTTAGAAATCTTGAACTCGTGAAGGATTTTCTTACTTTTCCTCTCCATCTCTTTCCTTCGCTTTAATTCTTGGTATCTCACGATGTGAATTGGCCTTCTATCTCTGTCATCCTTTACATTTAAATGGATAAGTCCCACCAATCACTGAGATCTCAGATGCTCAACTTTAAGCTTTTTGGAGCTCAAAATATTTTTTGTGCTGAACCTTGCAGAAAAATATTCAATAGTGCTTGCTGTAAGATTTCCTGCTCTCGGAAAATGACTTGTTTGGTCAGTACCCTGGATGATGGCTTTTCCCTTTTGAAAGCTGAGTTATTTAATTACTTGAGTTCTGACGTATATTTAGCACTGGGTGTGCTGTAAATCCACTGACCATGAGTACTAATTGTATCATCAGCATGTTGACAGTTTCTACAAGTTTTCCATTACTCCTTTTAGTGCTGTTTTTCTGAACTTATGATGAGCCAGGATGAACACCTCAGCAGTGCTGAAATAACACTGTAATTAAATATTCATGAGGACATAAGTCATGCAGAAGTCAATGATTTTGACCACTTCTTCAATATAATATTGTTTGCACAGGGGTTGAAAGAAAAAAGATATAATAATTGAATTGTTAGGAGTTCTCTACTATGAAAATAGCTGTTCATATTTTACTTACAATTTTCAAATATGGAAATATATTTAACCACTTTTTAATTCATTTTTTGGGATCTGGCTGTTACTGGCAAGACCAGCATTTATTGGTAAGGTTGTCCTTCTTATTCCACTGCTATCCTTCTGGAGAAGGTTATCCCACCACCTTGATGGGGAAAGTATTCCAGGTTATGACCTGGCGATAATCAAAGAATAATGATATATTTCAACTCAGGATGGTTTCTGACTTGGAGAGGAACATGTAGGTGTTCCCAAGTGCCAGTTTATTAATTGTGGCAAATATTACAAAGCTGCTTGTATTTTACTGAAGTCCATGTACACTACATCGACTACCCTGCCCTCATTGACCTTCTTGGTTACTACTTCAAAAAAACTGAGCAGGAATTTAAGTGGCATTAACTAGGCGGTACAGTGAAGCTCAATAATTCATCTTAATTTCTTCATACCTACACTGGGGAAAGAATTAAGGTGATGTGGCTATGTGAGGTTATAGGGGTAAATGAGTGGGAGTGAAGCATTTTTTTCTGAATTGATTCTTCAAGGGCAAGTATCCAGTTTGGTAAGTCAAGATGTTTTGTAATGAATGTGGAAGCATTCAAGCTATGGAAGCTAAGATTCACCTGAAGAATGATGCGACACTTCAGTTCTTCATTCACAATGTTTACCATAAAATAAGGAGAAAAAAAGTTTAGGAAGATTTGAAGAGACAACAGGAGGCAGGTGTCATTGAAATGAATATGTTGTCTGTTTGGACAGTCTTGTAGTGAACGCAGATCATAGCATTAGGATTTCAGGAAATTGTAAGTTAGCAATTAACAGACAAGCAAATGTTCAGTACATAGGCCGGTTTTCACAGGCTACCTAGAAGACAGAACAGGAACACAAGAACTAAATTTAGAGAGGTGTATTTTGATGATTCTGAGAGGCAGGAACTTGGTTGAACAAAAACAAATTGTCTGTAAGACAGATGCTGAAGGATCCCACCCAAATGAGAACAATTTCTAAGTAATATTGAATACATTTCGTCCAACCAATTTAACAGAATAGAAGGCATACTTAGGACTTCTCAGCTACTGTGAATGGTTCCTGCCATTTTTAAGCATTAGGCTAGGAACTCTACATCAGCTACTTAATGACAACGAGAAGTAGAAACAAGACCAGAGGTGTTTTCCAAGAGTCAGAACAGTAGCTGCTGAATTTGCAGTTTCTTGTTCGTTATGATCCATTGAAGCTGTTGCTTTGTGCATGTTGAGACTGGTGATGAGTGCTGTCATTTGGACAGGAACCTTGTAGCCTCCTCCTATGTTGTAACTTTTCAATGACTCAGTAAAGTACCTGCATGGTTAGATGAGCATTTACACTCTTCATGTAACTATGTTCTGAGCAAAAAAGATGGGAAAGTACAATCAAAATGTGGATACTTTGAATTGACTGGAGGTGGATGCACTTCCATGTGGGACACTTGTACCAGGTGAGATTGTATCATTGTTGGAACATCACAGAGAATATTGTAGTTACAACTGAACAGCCTGTCACTATGTTGAGATGCGATGCCAACCTTTTGGGTGTATGAGTACATCCAGCATGGATAACAAGGTAAAAGTGAAGATGGTATTTTATTGCCAAGTTACAGAGAAAAGCATGAGCAAATTGCCCAGAGTGGAGTGATTCTTTGGGGATACAGACTTACTGTTCCATTACAGGGAAGATCAGCTATTCTGAAGCATTTGCACTTGGGTGTACCTCATATTATACACCCTTCAACATCTTGATGCTTTTACCATCCACCTACACTGGGGGTAATTTACAGGAACCAATAGCTTACTGGTAAGATGAAATCAGAGCATCCTGCGGTCACAAGGAGAACATGCAAATTCCACATCATGGGCATCAGTAAGGCCTTTGACAAGGTCCCATGTGGGAAACTGGTCCAAAAAGTAAGAGTAGATGAGATTCAAGTTAATTTGGCAAATTGGATCCAAACTGCCTTGGTGAAGCAGCCAGCATAATCAAAGACTCCACCCACCTGGGTCATTCTCTCTTCTTTCTTCTCTCCTCTCCCATCAGACACAAGATACAGGAGTCTGAGGGCACATACCACCAGGCTCAAGGACAGCTTCTGTCCCACTGTGATAAGACTATTGAACGGTTCCTTTATGCAATGAGATGGACTCTTGACCTCACAACCTACCTTGTTATGACCTTGCACCTTATTGTCTACCTGCAATGCACTTCCCTGTAGCTGTGACACTTTACTCTGTACTCTGTTATTGTTTTTACCCTGTACTACCTTAATGCACTGTGTAATGAATTGATCTGTACGAACGGTATGCAAGACAAGTTTTTCACTGTACCTTGGTATAAGTGACAATAATAAACCAATACCAATAATAAGAGGCAGAGAGTGATGGTGGATGGTTTTTTGTGATTGGAAGCTGTGACCAGTGGTGTACTATAAGGATCGGTCCAGGGACCCTTGCTGTTCGTTAAATACATTAATGATTTGGATATGAATGTAGGAGGTATGATTAATAAGTTCACAGATGACACCAAAATCGATGGTGTTGTTGATAGTGGGGAGGATAGCCTTAGGCCACAAGATATACTGATCAGTTGGCAAGATGGGCAGAACAATGGTAGATGGAATTTAATCCTGATCAGTGTAAGATGATGCATTTTGGAATGACAGACCATATACAAGACTCTAGGGAGTAATGAGGAAATAAGGGACCTTGATATGCAAGACCAAAGATCCCTGAAGATGGTAGTACAGGTTGATAAGGTGAGGAAGAAGGCTTATGGGATAACTGCCTTTATTACTCGGGGCAGAGAATTTAAGACCAGGGAGGGTATGATACAGCTGTGTGAAACATTGGAGATGCAAGTGACTGCAGATGCTGGAATCTGGAGCAAAAAATAAACTGCAGCAGGGTCAGGAGTGATGCAGGGTCTCGGCCGGAAACATCGACCTCTTTATCTCCACAGGTGCTGCTCGGCCCACTGAGATTTTTGAGCAGTTTGTTTTATTTACTTTATGAAACATTGCTGAGGCCACAGCGGAAGTATTCTGAAAAATTCTGGTATCCCATGATGTGATTGCTCTGGAGAGGCACAGAAGAGATTCACCAGGATGTTGCCTGGGATGGAGTTTTTGAGTTATGACAGTCTGGATAGGCTGGATTTATTTTCCTTGGAGCAGACGAGGCTGAAGGAGGACTTGATACAGGTATATAAAATTGGGGGTGGGCGGGCATTTATAGGGTAGATAATAGGTAACTATTCTTCATAGCATGTGTCTTACACCAGAGAGCATAGGTTTAGAGTAAGGGGTAAAATGTTCAGAGGCTGGTTGGAATCTGGAATGCACTGCCTGAGTTGGTGGTTGAGGCAGGTACTCTCACAACATTTAAGAAGCATTTGGACGAGCACTTGAATCACCAAGGCTTAGAAGGCTATGGACTAAGTGATATTAAATGATTAATGATTTATTTTTGATTTGGAAGAGAATATATGTGAAATGATTAGTAAGTTTGCAGATGGCACCAAAATTGGTGGTATAGTGGACAGTAAAGGTTGTCACCAAGATCTATATCAACTGGGAAAGTGGGCAAGGGAATAACTGATGGAATTTAAAATTTTTAAAAGAAATTTTATTTACAGCGTGGTAACAGGCCCTTCCGGCCCAATGAGTCTGCGCTGCCCATTTTTTTTTAAAACCCAAATTAACCTACCCGTACATATTTGCAATGTGGGAGGAAACCCACGCAGACACTGGAGAACGTACAAACTCCTTACAGACAGCGACGGGAATCGAACCCCGATCGCTGGCGCTGTAATAGCGTCGCGCTAACCGCTACGCGACCGTGCCGCCCCTCAATTTAACTCGGACAAGTGTGACGTGGTGCATTTTGAGAAGTTAAACCAGGCCAGGACATTCACGGTGAATGGCAGGGCCCTGGGGAGTGTTACTGAACAGCGAGACCTTGGTGTACAAGTACATAGTTCCCTGGAAGTGGCAGCACAGGAAGGGAGGGTGGTGAAGAAGCCATATGGTTACCAAAGCATTTAATTTGTGGTTTGCCTGGATGATAGCCCCATTGTAAAAGCATAACGAAGACCCCTAAAATAACAGTTGTCAGTTGAACCAGATGAATATGTGCTTGATCTAGAAATTTTCTAAGCTTCTACTGCACACAGTGTAGGAAATGGGACACCCTTCAAGGTGAAGTGTTATCATTTTCAGGTGATGCTCTAATACAATCTGAACTGCATTATTCCCAATGGGTGAGAAAACTGCCAGAAGGTTAAATTTGCATATAGGGAAAACATTCATTCTAAAGAGCTGAATAATCCCCAATGATTGACTGACCAGGATGTTCCAACTCTAGGTTCAAGTCAAGCTGAGTTTATAGTCATGTGCACAATTATGGTGAGCTTAAAGGTACAATGAAAAACTTGCTTGCAGCAGCATCACAGACATGTAGATTCAGATAACACATAAAACATAAATTATACAAAAATATACATAAATTATATAAGATAGAGAAAAGAATAAAAATACTGCAAAACAAAACATTGGTGAAAAAAATCAGCCTTAGCACATTGAAAACAATTTAGAAAACAACTGTTATTTTGTCTCACTTGTAAGTGATTACTTAACCTTTTATTGCACTTGCTATTGCACAAGAAGACAATCAATGTATTGATAATATGAAAACAATTAGTGCTTAATTGTTCCTATAAACATGTTAATCAAAGTTTTTTGAATGGTACACACACACACACACACACACACACTTACTTTTTAGGCATTACATTGAGTAAGTGAAGTGTTTTAGAGATTGTTAGATAGAAAATGGGCACAAATCAACGGTTGAGGTTGGGCGAAGGTGTTAATGAGAGAAAGGAATGACAAAATAATGAAACAAAATTAAAATGCTAAAATGGTGAGTCAAAGTATTGATGCTGGCATAGAGCTTCAGAAGGCAGAATCAAAGTCAGTGAAGGAATGGATGAGGATGGAGTGGAGATAATGTGGAATAAGAAGATGGCTGCTTTTGGTAGATCAGGAGGTGCATGTTGTGATGAGAGACTGGAAGAAAAGAGAAGTAGGAGACCAAGAGAACAGAAGGATTTGATAGTTCTTGTAGTTTGTTCTCTGTGAAGATGAAGTCAAGAGAACTGATAGTGGCTTTGTTAGAGTATAACCCCTTTTCAGATAAGAAACCACATGGAAAGACTTTGAAGGAAGAGATCATACTTGCATGGCTGTGAAGTTGCTAGTACTTCAGAATTAAAAGAACATTGTTGAGTGGCGTTATTTGATGAATAAAGGTTTTGAGAGTCTCTTAAAGTGACATAGTTCAAGTTGATAAATATTAACACTTTAAGTTCTATATTTTTTCGTAGTTTGATTCCACCAAGGTTATGTTTTTTGGTTGTGTCATTGGAGCTGGAGGAAAATATTTTCCATATTGTGACTTGTAGATTTATAGATTCAAGGCCTTCAGATCATTAGTCTTCCCAGTGGTAGAATTCCCTCATGTACAATTGATGTTTATCAAATGTTTGTGGAGAGTATAATTTGCTCTCTTTTCTGTTTCTCTTTTTTATTAGTAATTGTTTTCCATATTTAATCTTGAATGTGGCTGTTTTTTTTAAAGGGTAAAGTGACAAAGCCAAGGAAAAGGACAAGTTGATAACAATATGATTGTTAGACTGAGAAATGGAAGTAAAGTGACCAGGTACTGGTGCAAAAAGTTAAAAGAATCAGTCTATAGGTTTTGTGCAAGAGTGATAGTGGTGATGAAAAGTAACTGCAAATTGAGTCCTGAATTGGTTTTGAGCTGCATGGCTGTGGTGAAAGTTGTCAGTTTTGTATAAAAATGACTTCATGAGCACTCTTCACATTTGGCATCTGAGGGGAGGAGGTTTCTGCAGTGGAAGACTATTGGTGAGGATTTGTTTATAGATGGAGAGAATATCACAGAAATTGAATCCAGGACCTTTCTGAACTATTTGCCTAATAAGATAAAGGATATTAGCAGTGGAAAAAGAAATATTTTTCTACATTTGGTATCAAGTATCTGGATGCAGAATAAAGTCCTCTCTACACTGCTCAATAATATTGCTTGACTCTTTCAATAGAGCTATGTTGAACTAAAGCAGAAGTGACATTTTCATTTCCAAACTAAATGTCCTTGTGTACACTGATATCATAAAAGTTAGTACCTAATTTCAAGCAGATTTAGATTTTCAGTCAGAAGGATTTAATTTCAAACTCTTAAAAAATTATTACACATAGCATCCCTGCAACCAACAGGGAAAGAGCGATGTTTAATTCAACATTCTGGCCTGAATTCAACTCCAGGTACCAAAACTGGAAAGATGGTGCTCGGTCGGGATAGTACAGGGCAGGTAAATTGGCAGTTCTTAGATCAGTTCCAATTAGTCTGATTATGTTCCAGTGCCAAGCACCAGTAAAACAAAATCCTATGTTTCTAAAATGGACACTAAATGTGTACAATTTAATTGGTATCCAATGTAATTAGTGCATTAACTTAAAAATATATTTTCATATCTACAGTCAACATGGTTTCCTTTTTTTTAAAAAAAAAGTATTTCAACTAAATTTTTGGAATGTATTTGGCCTTTTCATTTCTAATACAATTGCGCAAAGCTTTAACGAATACAATCATAGATTAACGTTTCACAATGAAAGAGTCCTCCTTTCCCACATTAGTTACTTGAAGGAATTTTTAAAATGTAAAGAAGGTAAGAATTGCTCAGGTCTCCTAAATAACCTTTTGTTATGTAAAGCTTTGTATAGTAGCAGGCACAGTAAATTCGGGTGCTGTGGATATTAAGAAATTAGGAGGTTGTCAATCTGATCCTAGTAAGGATGCAGTAAGGACGCTTGATTTGAAAAGCTAAAACTTGCAAGTCATTCATCCAATGGCTAATTTTCTAAAAGGCAGGTGCTCAAGTGAGTTTTTTCCCCACATTTTAAATAGGTTGTTTATTTTCCAGACTCCTTCACGTGAACTCAGTCAAAAGACTGTTAAATGTTATTATTTTTCATGGACCTGTGTTTAAGAGACAGTCTCTAAATCTGTTTTCTACTCCAAATAGTGAGAAATTCTTTCTCAAAATGTTTGCAAGTTATTTTAGATTTTTGTCTTTCTTACAAGTGAAAAGAAAATAACTCATTTGTAGCACTCCTGTCTTTGCTAAATTATTCTGATAATTATGGCAAATGTTGTCTTGATTTGGCTGCTGAATATTGTCATCTGGATACAATATAGGGTTGGATATAGGAACAGGAGGAGGCTATCACTTTCTAGCATTCGCACATGTGCAATTATAAGTGAAAATCAAAAGGCTGTTGTCGGAACCACTTTGCTTCTATAAAAGCTTTGCTGTGTGGCTTTTTCACCATATTAAAACATGGTATGAAATTGCTGTACTTTCATGATTGATACCCACTAAACTTACCAGTAAGTATACTTTTAGCAGCATGTTAAATGTAAATTACTGTCAAATATTCTTTGTTATTCAGAATTTACTTTCTCAAGCGTGGAGTCTCATTTGTCCAGATTTTATTAAACATGTAAGATTTTAAAAAAGTAAGTTTTTTCCAAGTTCCCTTTGAAGGCACAAGATGTGAGATGGCTGTGATAGATTAGGAAACTACATTCTTTTTAGGCAGATAATCAGGGATGCCTTGCTTTCATTCCAACTTTGTGGGTTCTGAGGAGAACATATGTGAACTGCAGACTCTTCCACACGGGAAATGCCTGATAATGGGGTGGGTTAGTAGTTTATAAGGTAGTGGTGTTCCTTTCATTGTTTACAGACGCTTTCTTTCTGTGTGCTCTGAATGCACAGATACAAGGTTTTCAACGCCATCCTACATGTTCCTTTTGACTGGTTATGGGTCCAAGATTCTTAATAATCAGTAGGAATGTTGTCTGTTTTTTTTCCCCAAGGAAAACATCCTCGAATGTTTTCCTCTTTCTGGCCTGGTTATGTTTTCCTGTGAGAGTTCAGAATATTGTCTGTTTTAGCAGTCTGGTGTCAGGCTTTGAACATCATGGCTTGTCCATTGGAGCTGACAGAATAGAACTCTGGTCTCAATGCAATGCCTGTTGGTCTGGGAAAAGACATTGACATTGGTTCACATATTCTTCCAGTAAATTTGGAGAATTTCGTGGAGTTATCATTCCAGTGCCTTGAGGTGAAGTAAGATTGAAAGAGTGCAGAGAAGGTTTACTGGAATGTTGTCGGGTCTTCAGGAGTTGAGTTACAGGGAAAGATTGAACAGGTTAGGATATTCCTTGGAGTGCAGAAGGATGAGGGGAGATTTGATAGAGGTTTACAAAATTATGAGGGGTATAGACAGAGTAAATGCGAGTAGGCTCTTTCCACCTAGATTAGGAGAGATAAGTACGAGAGAACATGGCTTTAGGGTGAAAGGGGAAAGATTTAGGGGGAAACTTCTTCACTCAGAGAGTGGTGGGAGTGTGGAACGAGCTGCCATCTGACGTGGTAAACACAGGCTCACTCTTAAGTTTTAAGAATAAATTGGATCGATACATGGATGGGAGAGGTCTGGAGGGTTATGGACTGGGTGCAGCTCAATGGGACTAGCGGAGCAAAGTTTCGGCACAGACTAGAAGGGCCAAATGGCCTGTTTTCTGTGCTGTAGTGGTCTATGGATCTAGGTGCCACTGTACACTGTATGTAGTTCAGGTTGGTTTCAGAAGCATCAACGAGGGCAGGGATCACTGTTGCCTTGTAGACCATGAGTTTTGTATCAGGTCTGAGTTCTTTATCTTCATATATCCTTTTCCTTAATTGACAAATGGCTATGCTGGAGCATTGAAGTTGATGATGAATATTATCATCGATGTTTGCCTTTCCTGAGAGGAGGTTTATAATATGTGAAAAGAGGTCCATATTTTTTCTGGGTTTTGCCACGAACAATAGTGAGAGGGTAGTGTAGTACAAGGGGGCTAGTTGTTAATGGAGCTTGGTCTTGTGGATATTGGTCTTGTGGGAAGAGAAACATTTCAGGCTGAGGACCCTTTATCAGAACATTTTATGTTGCCAAAAGAAAAGCAGTAAGGCCCATCATCTTGTATGTTTCAGTGAATGAGTTCAGTGAATTTGCTTGGATCTCAGCCTCTGAGCAGGCGAAATGGAAGTATTATTTGCGTACTGCACTTCAGCTGTTGAGGTTGGGATGACCTTGGTTCTGGAGTGTAGTCACTGCAGGTTGAACAGTTTCCCATTAGTTCTTAAAAATTAGCTCCATTCTCACAATAAGTTTGTTTGTTTATTAACAGGAATGACAGCAAACAGTTGCTAAAATGTAAAGAATGAATGCATAGTTCACATGTAATATATCCCTTTACAGCAAAAAAAAACAGGAGAAGTGATCCAATTATCAAGAGAAACTGATGATTATATTAGATCAAAGGAAATCTACAAATAAAATTAGATCAAAAGAAAAACTACAAAAATGCAGAAAGTACTTAACAGGCCAGGCTGCAACTGTGGGAAGAGAAACATTTCAGGCCAAGGACCCTTTATCAGAACATTTTATGTTGCCAAAAAAAAGCAATAAGGCTGAGGACTGGGAAAATGGCAGAATTCAGCAAAGGAGGGCCAAGAAAATGATGAGGAAAGGGGAAGTGGAATATAAGAGCAGGTTAGCAAGTAACCGAAAAACAGATTGTAAGAAGTTCCTTCTGTTGTTATGTTATAAGGAAAAGATTAGCTTAGTTAATGTTCCTTCCAAACTAAGATTAAAAAAAAATTATATTGGGCACAAGCAAATGAGAAAGAAATTAACTGGGAAATTATGGGCCGGCGAGCCTTACATCAGTGATAGGGGAATTATTGGAGAAGATTCTTAGGGATAGAATCTACTCGCATCTGGAGAAGCATGGACTCGTTCGGGATGGTCAGGAGGCTTTGTGCAGGGAAGGTCATGTCTTACCAACAATTGAGTTTTTTGAGGAGGTGACAAAGGTGATTGATGAGGGCAGGGAGTGGATGTTGTATACATGGACTTTGGAAAAGTTTTCAACAAGGTCCCACGTGGTAGGCTGATCCAGAAGATAAATGTACATGGGATCCATGTAGACTTAGGATTCAAAATTGTTTTAGCCATAGAAGACAGTGGGTGGTGGTGGTGGAAGGGTGTTATTCTGGAGCTCTCTGACAGGTGGTGTTCCACAAGGATCAGTGCTGCATCCTCTTGTTTGTGATGTATAGAACTGATTTGGGCGAAAATGTAGGTGGTCTGATTAGTACGTTTGCAGATGACACAAAGATTTGTGGAGTTGTGGATAGCAAGGAACGTTCCCAAAGGATTCAGCGGGATATAGACCAATTGGAAATGTGGGCAGAGAAATGGCAGATGGACTTTAGTCCAGACAAGTGTGAGATGTTGCACTTTGGGAGGTGAAATGCAAGAGGAAAGTATACAGTAAATGACAGGATCCTTAGGAGTATTGATGTACAGCGGGATCTTTGGGTGCAAGTTCATAGCTCCCTGAAAGTGGCAACAGAAATGGATAAGGTGGTAAAGAAGGCGTATGGCGTACTTGCCTTCATTGATATGGTGTTGAGTATAACAATTGGGAAGTCATGTTGCAGTTGTGTAAAACTTTGGTCAGGCCACATTTGGAGTACTGTGTGCAGTTCTGGTCACCACGTTACAGGAAGGATGTGGAGGTTTTGGAGAGGGTGCAGAAGATTCACCAGGATGTTGCCTGGATTGGAGAGGACTAGATATAAGGAGAGGTTGGGTAAACTTGGACTGTTTCCTCTGGAGCATCGCAGGCTGAGGGGGGACTTGATAGAAGTATTTGAAATTATGAGTGGCATAGATAGGGTGGTCATAGTCTTTTTCCCAGCATGGCAATGTCAAATAATAGGGGGCATAGCTTTAAAATGAGAGGGGGAAAGTTTTAAGGAGATTGATGAGGCAAGTTTTGTTTTTACACAGTGGTAGGTGCCTGGGAAGGCACTGCCAGGGGAAGTGACACAACAGCAATGTATAAGAGTCATTTAGACAGGCACATGAATAGGCAGGCAATGGAAGGTTATAGACCATGTGCAGGAAGATGGGATTAGTATGGATTGGCATCATGGTTAGCGTGGATATTGTGGCCGTAGGGCCTTTTACTGCGTTGTACTGTTCTATGTTCTCAACAACTTCATTGGGGAAAATACAGAAGATTGCCAAAAGTAGTAGTGCTTCAGGTCTAGGGTGACTGAGGAGCTTTCATAAATAGGCTATAGTTAAAAAAAAAACCAGGAAGAAATTGATGGGACTGAAAGAGGAAAAATCCCAGCCCTGATGACTTGCATCTGGGATCTTGAAGGAGATGATTATGGAGATGGTGGATGCACCTGTTGCCATCTTCCAAAATTCCATAAATTCTATAATGGTTCCCACATATAGGAAGGCAGTAAATGTAATCCCACTCTTTATGAAAGGAGAGAAAAAAATACAGAGAGAGAAAGAGCAGTATGGTAGACATCTGTTGTAGGGAAAATGCTGGAACCTATTACTAGGGAAGTGATAACAGGGCATTTAGAAAATAATAATATGATTGGGCAACATCATATAGAGTTATTAAAGTAAAATCATGCTTGAGAAGTCTGCTATTTTTTTGTGGCTGCATTAGCAGCATAGATAAGGACAAACCAGTGGTTTGTTTGGACCTTAAGGCCTTTGATATGGTGCTACCCAAGAGTTTATTCAATAAAATTAGCGTGGGAAGTTTTGGGATATTAAAGGCGCACCACGCCCCTGTCGTTCATTCAACTTCTGATTTCGAACCAGCGACCCTGTGTCTTCATTTTGTAGTGTGTAGCTAGCCGCTATAAGTGCTTGATTTTGAGGGTAATAAACAGGTATGTATGAAGATTGTTAATGGGCAGAAAACCCTATTGGAATAAATGGATAACTTTTGGGATGGAGGCTCTCACTAACTTGGTGCTGCAATGATTGATTGATGCTGTTCACAATCCATTTAAATTATTTGGATGAGGGGACGAAGTGTAACATATTCAAGTTTGCTGCTGATATGCGACTAGGTGGAAGTGTGGGTTGTGAGGAGGATGCAAAGTGGCTTCAGGAGGATATAGACAAACTAAATAAATGGGCAAGGACATGGCAGATGGAATAAAATGTGGAAAAGGGTGAGGTTATCCACTTTGATAGAAGAAATGCCATGCAAAATATTTCTTTTAAATCGTGAAATCTTGAAAATTGTGCTGCTCAGAGGGACCTGGGTGTACATGAATTTCTGAAAATTAAGATGCAGATACAAAAACAATTAGGAAAGGCAAGTGGTATGTTAGCCTTTATTATAAGAAGATTTGAGTTCAAATGTAGTGACATCTTGCTCCAATTATATGGTACCTTGAGATCTGGGGGTTAAGTTTTTCACACAAACGGTGGTGAATATTTGGAATGAGCTGCCAGAGGAGGTGTTGGAGGCAGATACAGTTACAACATTGCAAAGGGATTTGGGCAGGTACTTGGACAGGAAAAGTGTAGATAGATGCGAGTCCAAAGTGGGCAAATGGGATGCCTATTTCAGTTCAGTTTTTCGATATTTAGGTAATCAAGTGATATGGAGTACAGGGAAGTGTCACTGAGGTAAAACATCAGCCATGATCATATTGAATGAAAAATGCAAGGAGCTGAATGGACTACTCTGCTTCAATTTCTTCTTCCTTCTCTTTCTGTTGATCCTATCTTAATTTTTTCATTCTTTGATTTGTTTTCTGTGCATGGCTTGATATTGAATTAACTTTTCTAATACTTAATTTAGGCTTTGTATACCTCTTTGTTCATTCTGATTGAATAAAGAGATACACCAGTTTTTCCTGTTCACACAGTTAACAAAAGCCTTGCAGATGATCCCTTGCTGTTTTGGCTATCTAAGAATTGGAAGCTGGAGCACAGAATCCCACAGGAAGTGTGTGTACAAGTGTAAACTAAGGTGTGATTAACAGTTAGTCCATTTGTTTGCTGCTAACTACAAAATGTGGGCCATTGACTATATCTTCCCGGTGTTTTACTAAACAATTTATGATATTAGATAGAGCACAGAATGAAAGTATAATAGTTGATTACATCAGGCCTGAATTTAAAAAGACCTGAAGTAATTTTAGATTTTGTGTATGGCAGTACAAGTTACTACATAAGGTTTTTAATCTTTTAAATGACCGAGTACAGGATTGTAATGATACATTGTGGTGCTCTTTACAAAATAGAGTAATATTTATTGGCATAGTTCATAATTACAGATTTTATAAGGCAGATGAAGTATACATTCAACATAAATTGCTTTTTTTTATCGATGAGACAGAACCATAGTCTTGTGGATGAGTTACGTCTTTCTGAAACTTATTGTCTTTCTGAAACTGTTATTATTGTTTTTCTTTTGTATATGTAGCATCAGTGGTATCTTTATTCAAGAAGGGCAGTTAATTATAGGCCAGTTGGTCTCACATCAGTGATCAAGAAATTATTGGTAAAAATTCTAAGGAAAAGGAATAATCTACACTTAGCCTGGGATTGATTAGGCATAGTTGCCGTGGATTTGTTGGTGGGAGGTCCTGTGTGACTAATTGAGTTTTTTTTTGAAGCGGTAGCTAAATATATTGATGTGTGGTTGATGTGTTTTATAAGGATTTCAGTCAGGACTTTGATGAGGCTGTGCAAGGTTGGTCCTAAAGGTTGAGCCCATGGGATCCAAGGCAAATTGGAAAAATTGGATTGGTAATTGGGGCACAGGGTGAAGGTGGAGATTTGTGTTTGTGACTGGAAGCCTGCGATTAGTGGTGTGCCACAGGGATCGGTTTTGGGTCCCTGACTTTTTGTTATGTACGTTAATGACTTAGATGGCAATGTAAGAGGTGTGATTAGTAAGATTACAACTGACATGAAAATTGATGGTGTTGCTGATTGCGGAGAAGATGGTCATAGTTTACAGGATGATATTGATCAGGTGGTAAACAGGGTGGACAATGGCAGGTGGAATTTAATCATGATTAAGTGTGAGGTGATGTATTTGAGGAAATGTAATAAGGGTAAGACATATACCATGAATGGTAGGGCCCTAGCGTCCATTGAGGAACAAAGAGACCTTGGTATACGTCCAAAGATCCCTGAATTTTACAGCACAGGTAGATAGGATGGTGAAAAAGGCATTTGGGATGCTTGCCTTCATTAGCCAAGGCAAAGGGAGGTTATGGTACAACTTTAAAACTTTGGTTAAGCCACAGCTTGAATATTCTGTGCAGTTCTGGTCTCCACACTATAGGAACACTAGAACATAGAAATAGGAGCAGGAGTAGGCCATCTGGCCTGTCGAGCCTGTTCCACCATTCAATAAGATCATGGCTGATCTGGCCATGGACTCAGCTCCACCTACCTGCCTTATCCCCATAACCCTGAATTCCCCTACTATGCAAAAATTGATCTAACTGTGTCTTAAATATATTTAATGAGGTAGCCTCTACTGCTTCCTTGAGCAGAGAATTCCACAGATTAACTGCTCCTTATGAAAAGCAGTTCCTCCTCATCTCTGTACCAAGGAAGGAAGTGATTGTACTGAAGGGATTCACTGGGATGTTGCCTGGGATGAAGTGTTTCAGTTATGAGAAGAGACTAGATTGGCTGGGTTTGTTTTTCTTGGAGCAGAGTAGGTTAATATATGTATACAATATTGTGAGAGGAATGGAAGGGTAGATAGTAAGAAACTTTTCTCCACTGGAGATGTGTTTAAGACCAGAGGGTGTATGCTTAAGGTGAGGATTTAAGAGGTTCAGAGGGGATCTGAGAAAGATCTTTTTCATCCAGTGGATGGTTGCATTCTGGAACAAACTGCCCGAGAAGGTGGTTGAAGCACGCACTCTCATAACATTTAAGAAGCATCTAGACGAGCACTTGAATTGTCAAGGCTATGGACCCAGTGCTGGTAAAGGGCATAAGTAGAGATTAGACTTGATGGATAGCATGGACATGGTGGCCTGAAGGGCCTGTTTCAGTGCCGTATAACAATGAAAATGTAATTTAGGATAGAGGGTTATTTGTTTACACCAAAGGTATTTTTTAATACATTAAATGATAATCGTGCTGTCAATGATACAGCTTCACTTTTTTATTTAAGCATGCAGGTTGATTATCATATTTCAATCAGGCAACAGTAGTAGTAAGAAGTTTTGGCATGTTATTGATGTCAATGCTTTTTGACATAATTTTTTCAGGAATTTATGGTCACTACATATTTGCATAAGTGCTGTGTTTTTAAAATAATAGCAGTAAACATTAGGCATACAAAAGTTTTATTCTGAAACTTGATACTCCAGAACAATTTAGCCTTGATTGGTTTATCATTGTTTTGAAGAAATAGAACTTGGTGCATTGACAATTGTACAAAAGTTCTTTCTAATTTTATATTTTTTTCTCTCATTGTTTTCTTTTCCAATTTTAATACTAAGGTTTGGACTTAGTTCTTATCCAGCTATTCCTCCCAAAATTCATTGTTTTTTTTCTCAGATCAGAATTTCTGTACATGCTGACATGTTTCCCATGAGCTTGCACTCATTGGGTGGGGTGGGGGGAGAAGTATCTGATCTAATAATTTTGTAGGAGAGGGAACAAGTAACTCTTTGAGCTTGCTTCTGCCTTTCTGTAATATTATAGATTATCTTCCATCTCAACTCACTTCTGCAAAGCAATTGAATGCACCTAATGAGATAGATGGATAGAATACTAACAAAAATGATGTATTTTCCTCATTACAGTTAAGGTAGTGGTGCAGAGATTGAATTAATAATTTAGAGATCTCGATTACAAAAGGTGTGAATTCAAATCAACTGTAGCAGCAGTGCAATTTAAATTCAGATAGATTAGTGTCTAAAATTGGGAGAGCCTATCGCAACAACAGGTGACTCTCAGAATCAAACCTGACAATGTGCCAGACTTCCCCATCACACTTCTTGGGCCACCAGCAGGACAACTCACAAGAGGTGGGCAGTAGAGTGATGTACAGGTGGGAGGGAGATGCCTTTGGAGTCCTCAACATTGACTCAGACTACCCAAGGTCTGCCAAACATGAGCAGATTTTCATCTATTGCCCTCCCTCAGCTGATGAATAGCTCCTCTATGTTGAATGACACCTTGGAGAAGTTATAGAAAGTAGCAAAGGTACAGAATGTATTCTGGTGGGGTAACTTTAAGTACCATCACTGAGAGGCTTGATGGTACCTTGAGGACCACCACTGAGTGGCCTGGCCTTGTTGCAGATACAATCTGCTTGCCGGTGGTAGGTGAACCAATCCAAGGGATTAGCCAATATGATCTATTCCTTATCAATCTACCTGGGTAGATGCATCTGCCCTTGATAGCATTGGTAGAAATGACTACTGCACAGTGATTGGAGAGAGAAAGTCATGTCTTCACACCAAGGACACTCTGGATTGTGTCGTGTGACATTATATTAGTGTTGTTATGTGACATTATATCAGTGTTGATTTATGAAAGACTCAACACATTTGGCAGCTCAAAACCATGGACCATTCACAGCATATGTGACACAACACCATACTCTGTAATGTCAGGGCCCAGAATATCCTTCATGTAACCACTACTGTCAAGCCATGGGATCAATTGTGATTCAGTGAGGATGGCACAGGGACGGTGCTGAATAGAATACTCCTGATTCTCTTGTGCAGAGTTTCAGGAATACTTCATTGACTGCTAAGCATATCGCATATCTTTCTAAACGTAATCTATGTTTGTTACTTTAGTGGCTTGTTACTACATTGTTAGCTGCTATCAATAGTTGGCACATGCTAGAAATGTGGTTCCAATGTGGTAAGGCTGCAACTCTGGGCTGCTTGCTCAACAGCATGCAATGGTCAAAGCTATGCCATCTCATAACAAATCAAATCTCTGAGGTCCCACCACATCTAGTTGCGAATGGTAATGGATAACTGAGCAGATAAAAAGAGGAAAAAGCATAGACATCCCCATCCTAATGGACTAGTATTAAAGATGAGGCTGAAGCATGCACAATCATGTTCAGCCAGAAATGAAGAATGAATGATCCATCTCAGCTTCCTTGTGAGATCCCCACATCAGAGAACCCAATCTTCAACCAATTTTGATTGGTTTATGACATCGAGCAATGGCTGAGAGCACTGGATATAGCTAAGGCTATGGGACTAGATAACATACCAGCTATAGTACTGAAGATCTGCATGCCAGAACAAGCTGTGCCCTGAGCCAAGCTGTTCTAATTCCATTGCAATGTTTGCATCTTACCTGACCGTGTGGAAAATTGACCAGGTACAAGGAGAAATTCAATCCAACTAATTGCTGACCAATCAGTCTACTTGCAATCATCAGTGAAGTGATGGAAGATATTTGAAACCAAGGGATATGGAGGTTAGCACGGGAAAGTGGCACTGAGATAAAAACTCATCTGTGATCTTAATGGAAGAACAGGGACAAGGTGCTGAATAGAATACTCCTGATTCTCTTGTGCAGAGTTTCAGGAATACTTCATTGACTGCTAAGCATGTTGCATACCTTTATAAATGTAATCTATGTTTGTTACTTTAGTGGCCTGTTACTACATTGTTAGCTGCTATCAATAGTTGTATGTATTTTCTTGAAATTTATAAATGTTATTTATAAAATTACTTTTGGAAACTAAAACCAAATTGCACCAACTGTTTGTAAATTTAACACCATATTTAACAAAAGTTAGCTCTGCGAAAAGTGAGGGTTTGCTGTAGATTGTTTCTGGTAACAATCTACTGATCTGGCTTACAACTGTTTTTGCTTCTATTGGAAATGATACTGAAAAGGTTAAATTCAGTTATTCACAACCAGAGCTTGTTGGAAAACACTGCTCCCTGGAGTAATGGAAGTGGGAAATGTAAAGTTTACAGAGTTAGAAACACCATGATTGAATTTAAATCTTGTGTTCTTGGCTGAGAGCACCACCTGTTGGGAACACAAAAACTGGAATGTGTCATGGCAGTCTGAGTGGGGGCAGAGGTGATGGGAGATTGTGCAGGCCCACTTGCCTTCAAGCTGAGTTGCTCCTTTTAAATGACCTGAAATGTCAACTCTTTTTTCCCCACATATGCCACCTGACTTGCTAGATGTTTCCAGCATTTTCTGTTTGCTTAGGTAGCCTCCGGATTTGTTTGAGGATAACTGTTAATTTAATACTCCACTAATGCATAAATGTAAATGATGCATTTGGTCACCTCTGAAATGCTTAATAAAGATAATGCAGATAATTGCACAAGCCTGTCAAGTAATTTTGATTAATAATGGATTATTGAAAATATACAACTTGTTTTATTTTTAGTTATATACATGAATTGATGCTCTTGACCTCTGGTCATTGAGAATTATCTATAATGGTTTAAAATGATGTGTACTTCCAAAGAGCATAATCAAACTGATAATGCAATGAAAATACTATTTAAGTCACCAGGCAAGAAATGCATATTGATGCAATTGCTGTGATTGAAAGTCAGTTTCAGTATCAATAATTTAGACTACAGACCACAGCACCTGGACACCAGCACAGTATACCACAGAGGTTCCCAATGTTGCTTTTAAGCATTTGCAGTGTTTCTAAAGCTGTCAGTAATTAAGACCCTTAATTGATGAATGGATCTCATTAAATATAGCCACATTTTCAGTTTCCAACCGCTTAAGTGGTCTACACAAGCATGGCTATAAGTCAAGTTCAGAGACACTAACGATTTAAATGCTCCATTAAATTCATATCAAGAAGACAGTTACACTGCAATTGCACCCACTGTGGTTTTCATCATTCATACTCGGTAAGTATAGGACAAATGGCACATGGGAGTGCACAAACAATAGATCCTTGGGAGGAAAATATTGGGTCAGTTTCAATTTGCTCTAGCTGGTGAGTGCAAGGAAGGTGACATTTAAAAATGATCAATTTGTAATTGAGCTGGCCACCATTTTAACAGCTTGGCATTTAAATGCTATCGTGTCATCCAGAGGGAGGTATGTTTCGCATGTTTGAATTTTAAGAGGGGAGGTCAGAACTTACCTGCTATTGAGCGAAATTTGTTTTTTCAATCAATTGTCATACATCATCAAATGGTACAACACAGTAGAAGACTATTCACCCAGCTGAGTTTCCACTGGTTCTTCCAATATGTCTTGCTGAATTCCAGAACCCACTTTTTACCATCATTGCACAGCTTTATCCCAAGCTTTTAATCTAGTCTGCTTTGAATTTCAAACTCCAACCAATCAAGGCGTAATAATGTTTTTCCTAACCATGTTGCTTCTACTAATCACTTTAATTCTGTACATTCTGGTTATCAGCTGTTTGGCCTTTGGAAAAAGTTTGTCATTATTCAATCTAATCCCCTCCTGATTTTACCAAAATGTACCATTTCACACTTTGACCTCCCTATTTATATGTTCTTTACCTAGGTTAATAAAGGAAACTTCTATATGCCTTTTTAACCATTTTATTGACCTGTCCTGCTACCTTTAAGGATTTGTAGATGTACACTGCAAAGGTTCTTTTGTTCCTCCACACCACTCAGTATCCTGCAGTTTATTGTATATTCCCATATCAGGATTAAGGAGGGGCAATGATGTCCAGCTCATATTTCTCTCTAACCTCAGCAGAGGTGGGTTGGGGGTGGTTTCTATGGCCTTTTGGTTTTGAAACATGTTGGTACATTGTGAAGGTCTTGAGAGATTTTATCCTGATCTTTCATGGAAATATTCCGAACTCTAGTGGCGATATCCAGGATGGAGAAGTACCTGGGAAAAAATTGCTACCTGGGATAACAAAGCTGTGTCTCCTTTACCACTTATGGATAAGCTCGCTTGACAGAATTTAATTCATGATAATAATTGGCCAGATGTCAACTATTATCTAGCTTGTTTATAGGCCACGATGGAGAATTTGTAGTAAATATGCTAACGCTAACAATACCTTGTATCAGTAATTGAATAGTGGCCTCCAGATATATTGTTTGATAAATGGGAGTGGAAGTCTCCACGTTTCACAATCACTTTTACTTGTAGGAAACAAAGCTATGCACCTTTGGAGCATTTTCTGTATCTCTGCCGATTGAATATTTGTCTAGATTTTTTTTTGAAACCAAATCACAAACTATAAACATCTATTGCTGTAATCAAAATAACACCATTCTAGCTTTACACTTTCTTTGCCAGTATACTTGTCATTTGTTTACATTGTCAGCAGAGTTTCTATTCCATACCCTGTGAAGATAGCTGAGCTGAAACCAACTAAAATGAAATTTCCTATTCTCTCTAACGTGTCCCAAGAACTCCACCCAGATTCTCCTACCATCTACCAACATCAGGAGTAATTTACAGTAACTGATTAATTCTGGGATGTGGGAGGAAATTGGAGAATCCATGGGAAATACTCATGGTCAGAGGGAGAACATGGACGGCACCAGAAGTCAGGATTGAACCTGGGTCACTGGAACTGTGAGGTAGCAGCATTACCTGCTGAGCCACTATGACACCCTATTATTCCCTACTGTACATTCTGTGGGTCTTTAAGAGATCTCCATTTGCCCTTGTTGGTCTTCTTACATACCTACCAAAGAGGAAAATAGGACAACAACAGTAGAAGGCTACATCTTTCAAGCTAGAGGGGAGTCTTTCGTTGAGGAGAAAGGAAGCACTGAAACAGAATGTCAAATCATAACAATAGTGATAATGGAGATTGAAAAACTGGGAGAATGAGAGTCATTGCAAAGGAGTGGAGTGAAATAAAGGGTAATTAAGGTAGCTGTGGTTTTAGCACAAATATGCTACCCTCTCTCACTTTGTCAACATTCATGATCCCACCCCAACCACTGTGCTAGTGGCCTTGTTGCATGATGTCACTCCTATCGAGGCCGTGCAGTCTGAAGCTAGGCACAGAGCTGTTTGTGGTCATCATCCAAGTCTAACTATTGCAAGACAGAAGCCATCCATCACTCATGCCTAGCTCCTGAGAATTTATGCATTACATTGCAGTACTAGAGTCAAAGAGCGATACAGCACGGATACAAGCCCTTTGGCCCAATGAGTCCATGCCAACCACAGCGCCCACCCAGCTATTCCCAATTTTCTGCATTCAGCCCATATCCCTCTAAGCCCTGCTTCTGCATGTACCTATTCAAGTACTCCTCAAATGATACTGTTGTACCTGCCTCAGTCACTCGTTCCATATACTCACCACCCTCTGCCGAAAAATATTACCCCTCAGGTTCCTTTTAAATCTTTCCCCTCTCACCCTAAATCCATGCCTCCTAGTTTTAGACTCCCCTACCCAGGGGATAAGACTGTCACTGTCCACCTTATCTTTGCCTCTCATAATTTTAAACATTTCTTAAGGTTGCTCCTCATTCTCCTACATTCCTAGGAATAAAGACCTAGCCTGGCCAACCTTCCCCCTATAACTCAGGAGTACTGTATACAAGTATTCCAAGTGGGGCCTCACCAATGACTTATACAACCGCAACGTAATGTCCCAACTCCTATACTGATGAAGGCCAGCGTACTAAACGCCTTTTTCACCATCCTGTCTACCTGTGACGCTGCTATCAATGAAGCGTGCACTTGTACTCCGAGGTCTCTCTGTTCCATTATACTTCCTAGTGCCCTACTAGGTTGCGTTGCAGTGTTAGGTTGGATTCTGAATTGGCTTGCCCATAGAAGACAGAGGGTAATGGTTGAAGAATATTATTGTGGCTTGAGGTCCGTGACGAGCAGTGTTCCACAGGGATCGGTGCAGGAGCCTCTGTTATTTGTGATGTGTATGTATATATGGATGAAAATGTAGATGGGTGGGTTAGTAAGTTTTCAGAAGACACAAAGATTGGTGGAGTTGTGGACAGTTTATAGAGCTATCAAAGGAGACAGCAGGATATAGATCATTAACAGATATGGGCAGAGAAATGGCAGATGGAGTTCAATCAAGTGTGAGGTGTTGCACTTTGGGAGGTCAAAAAGTAAGGGGAAAGTATACAGTTAATGGCAGGACCCTTAACACTATTGATGTGCAGAGGGATCTTTGGGTCCAAATCCACAGCTCCCTGAAAGTGGCCACACAAGTTGATAAGGTGGTAAAGAGGTGTATAGCATGCTTGCCTTCATTGATCGGGGCATTGAGTTTAAGACTAAGGAAATCACGTTGTAGTTGTATAAAACTTTGGTTAGGCTGCTCTTGGAGTATTGTGTGCAGTTCTGGTCGTCCCATTAGAGGAAGGATTTGGAGGCTTTGGAAAGGATGCAGAAGAGGTTTGCCAGGATGCTGCCTGGATTAGAGGGTATGAGCTATAAGAGATTAGATGAACTTGGGTTGTTTTCTCTGGGGTATTGGAGCTGATGGGAGACCTGATAGAAGCTTATAAAATTATGAGAGGCACGGATAGGGTAGACTGCCAGAATCTTTTTCCCAGGGTAGACTCGTCAAATACCGGAGGAGATGCACTTAAGGTGAGAGGGGCAAAGTTTAAAGGAGAAGTGCAGGGCAAGTTTTTTCTTACACAGAGAGTGGTAGGTTCCTGGAATGGGCTGCCAAGGGCAGTGGTGGAAGCAGATATGATGATGGCATTTAAGAAGTTTTTCAACAGGCACATGAATATGGAGGGATATGGATCATGTACAGGCATGAGATTTAGTTTAATTTGGCATCATGTTCAGTGCAGACATTGTGGGCCAAAGGGCTTGTTTGTGTGCTATACTAAAGTCACAGCATGGAAACATGTCCTTCGGCCCACAAAATTGTGCCGAACCATTTAAGCTAAAGACGTCTAATTCCTTCTGCCTGCACGTGGTCCATATCCCTCCAATCTCTGCATATTCATGTGCCTATCTGAGAGCCTCTTAATGCCTCTGTTGTATCTGCCTCAACCACCAACCTTGGCAGCGCATTCCAGGCACCCACCACTCTCTGTTTGTGTAAAAAAAATGCCTGCACATTTCCTTTGAACTTTGTTCCTCTCACCTTAAATGCATGCCCTCTAGAATGAGGCATTTCAACTCTGGGGGAAAAAGATGCCATCTGTCTACTCTATCTCTGCCTCTCATAATCTTATAAACTTCTAACAGGTCTCCTCTCAGCCTCTGCCGCTCCAGAGAAAACCACCGAAGTTTGTCCAACCTCTCCTTATAGCACTTGCCCTCTAATCCAGGCAGCATCCTGGTAAACCCTTCTGCACCCTCTCAATAGCCTCCACATCCTTCCTATAATGGGGTGATCAGAATTGAAGGCAATACTCCAGGTGCAGCCTAACCAGAGTTTTATAAAGCTGAACATAATTTCCTGATTCTTGAACACAATGCCTCAACTAATAAAGGCAAGCATGCCATATGCTACCTTAACCCCCTGCCCCCCACTGCCATCTACTTGTGTGGCCACTTTCAGGGAGCTATGGACTTGGACCCCAAGATCCCTCTGCACATCAATACTGCCAAGGGTCCTGCATTAACTCTGTATTTTCCTTTGCATTTGATCTCCCAAAGTGCAACACCTCACCTCACATTGCCTGGATTAAACTCCATCTGCCATTTCTCCACCGATATCTGCAACTGATGTATACCCTGTTGTATCCTTTGGCAACCTTCCACACTATGCACAACGCTACCAATCTTTATGTCATCTGCAAACTTACTAACCCACCAATCCATGTTTTCATCCAAGTCATAATATATAATCACTACTAGTCACAGACCTCAAACCAGAATAAGACCTATCAACCACTACCCTCTCTCTTCTGTGGGCAAGCCAATTCCGAATCCAAACAGCCAAGTGAATCCCATGCATCTTCATCTTCTGGATGAGGTACCTTGTGGAGTGCCTCACTAAAATCCATCTGGGCAACTCCCACTGCTCTACCTTCATTGATCGCCATAGAATATCAAAAGTAAAATATTTTGGATCCAGGCCATAAGAAATAAAAAATAAAAATGCAAGAAATGCTCAGCAGGCCAGGGAACATCCATGAAGAAAGTGAATTAACATTTTAGGTCAATCACCTTTCATCAGAATTAAATAGGAACTTAAGGCCATTGATTATAAATTTCTCAAAATGATGGACAGAATAATGGAACTCAATGTTCAAGCCAAGAATAAACCGAAATTCTTCCCCATTAAATCACTATATTATTACATGGTGTGTAATCATTACAAAAAAAGGATATTTTTTTGAGAAGCCAAAAAATTGCGTATGCTGGAATTCAGAAATAAAAACTGTGCTGGAGGTGCTCATCAGCTCTGGTCGCACCTGTGGAGAGAGAAACAGAATTAATTTCCGGCAAAAACTCTTCTTCAGACCAATGATCCTTTACTTGTGTATGATGTGGGTCGTTGACTCTGATTTTCTTACCACCTGCCCTCCTGACTATTTCCAGCATTTTTTGTTTTTATTTGTGTGTATTTTCTGATTCATTACAAGCAATGGGATAGGAAATCAACTGATAACTGGAATACTTGAATTTGTTTTCTTGTAAATGCCAATTTGCCTAATTAACTGTGTCATTGCACGTTGTTAATACTTCAGTTGTTATAATGTACCCACTAACAGCTTGAAAAATCCCAAGGGTGATCTATGTATAGCTTTTCAAAATTTAGATCTCCTAAAATGCTACAGGAGTTCTAAATATTGAAAAGCTATACTTAGATCTCCTGTAGTATTTTATAAAGAAACACTATATAACCAAAATATTATTTGGTAATGTATTTATTGGACCAAATATGAAACTGAGTTTCAAAACCATCATAAATATTTCATTAATGCATCATTGAAGTTTTGGAGTATTAATGTTGCTGCACAATTATTTGTAAGGAATAAAATAGAAGTCTGGGCTCTGCAAGCTTCTTGAGGGATTTGTATTGGTCATAATTTCCAGTTGCCATGAACGTATTTGCTATAGTCTTATTAGTGTGTTTTCTCTCAAAGCACTAGTGCCAATTTGAATCATTCCCCCCCTCTGCAGGGTGACGCATGCATCAATGTATCATCTGCCTTTGATGTCAGATTTTTTGCCACAGTACCAATGTCCACATACTGTCTGAGTCTCTAACCATAGCTTGCTGCAGAAAATAATTAGCTTTAATAATGAATAATTTCTCACAAAATTTTTGTTGAAATATTAAATGTAATCCAGGCAACAGGATAGTAATGAATTGCAAGTTATCTAGGTCTATGCATGGAAATTTAAATGTCACAAGATAATGTAATTATCATGTCTTTTGCTGCTAAGTGTTAGAAGCGTAAATAACACTTCAGTTTCTGTCTAGATGGGAATAGTAAATTTATTCAGCTGAACAATTATATAATCTGCCCTGCATTTTTTTTCATTTCTTGCCAAATATTCCTAGCAGTTCTTTTGCTACAGACCTTGCAGTTCCCAGATTCCATCTTCAGTTGTGTTTAGTCAACTGATTTATGTGTGATGAAACAAAATTAATCTAAACTCCCCAGGGAAAAATGTAGCTATGATTACTGCTCTTGCTCTCTATTCATTGACCTCTGCTGAAAATGCACATTTTTAGACTTCGTGTGAGGACAGAATTTGCTTTCCTGTGGCATCCCTGCAGTGAGCACTGTAACTCAGTGTCAGTCTTCACAGGTGGATGATAGCCATGTGAGATATTGGAAGATGACTGGTATCCATGGAAGAGCAGGCATTTTTGCTTCTGATAGTTTTCTGCTGACCCCTGCTGGAAGAATGGGGATATTACATTGACATGTTTCGCTTTGAATTCACTTTGATGTCCTTGCAGTTGTACATGTCAAATATTTTGGCAACATGCATGACCAAGGTATCCATAAACAATGAACATGATGGCAAGATACCAGAGGGCAATTTCTGGCCGTTGAAGTGTGATCCAATCTAGGTGTTTTCTGGACCCTTCAGGAAAAAGGAATGTCACCAATGACTCTCACTAATTTTTACAGATGCACCATTGAAAGCATACTATCCAGATGCATCACACCTTAGTATGGCAACTGCTTTGCCCAGGACCAGAAGAAATTGCAAAGGGTTGTGAACAAAGCCCGGTCCATTGTGCAAACCAGCCTCCCTTCCATTGATTCCATCTACATTTCCTGCTGCCTCGGGAAAGCAGCCAACATAATCAAGGACCCCTTCCACCCCAGTCATTCTCTCTCCTCCGCTCTCCTGTCAGGCAGAAGATAAAAAAGTTTGAAAGCACGTACCATCAGACTAAAGGACAGCATCTATCCTGCTGTTCTTAGACTCTTGAACTCACCTCTCGTATGCTAAAGATGAATTCTTGATCTCCCAATCTATCTCATTGTGGCCCTTGCAGTTTATTTGTTTACCTGCACTGCACAGTCTCTGTAACTGCAACACTATATTCTGCATTTATTTTCTTTTTACTACCTCAATATACTTGTGTATGGCATGATCTGCTTGGATGGCACCAAACAAAGTTTTTCCACTGGATCTTGGTACAAGTGACAATAATAAACCAATTCCGAGAAGAGAGAGGGTGGAAGAATGTTAACATTTGCTACTATAGATAATATTTTGGAAAGTCAGTTTTAAAGCATTGGTATTCAACCCTTGTAATGAAACCGCATTGTCGGCATTGTTATAGCTGAAATGGATTATTTGGTCTCTCTATTATAGTAGTATGTTCAATCATTATGCACCTTTAATCATCATTGTGATATATCTTAACCAATGTGTGGTTGATATTAGTAATCCATTTTTTGGCTGTGAAGTTTAATTGTAAAATAAAATTTGCCCAAGAGGTATGTAAACATATTGCTTTGGCAACAAAAGATGATGAGTTCTGTTTGTGCTGTGCTAAGTTTTCCATTGAATTGTGGTAAAGTGCTGCTTAGTTAAACTGAATGATTTAACAACAGTGATTATTAACAGGCAAGTTTAAGCAAAATCTCTTAAAACTGGGTATGGCATTTTGCTGCATGAGAGCGAATTTCAGAATGATTGTCAATGAACATAGCACTATTTTCTTAAAGGATCCATATGCTTTGCAGATTATATTTTGTCTGCCAGAAAAACTGTCAGCTTTGAAGAATGTAGACCAAATTCAAATGTAATTCTGACATCAACATAGAATTCTTAAGGTGTACTTAGCTGATTCACTAAATGAAAATCCTCTGATCCTAACAGAATTCTGATCTGATACTGTCTTGCCAAGTATGGTTAAAGCTTAAGTAGAATCACTAAAGCTCTTCAATTCACTTGGACTACCTCTGACACCTCTCTCCTTCCTCAATCTTTCCATCTCCATCTCAGGAGATTCCTTATCCACCAACATCTACAAACCCACTGACACCCACAGCTACCTTGATTACAGCTCCTCCCACCCTGTCTCTTGCAAGGACCTTTTTCTCAATTTCTTTGCCTCCACTGCATCTGCTCCCATGACGAGGCTTTCCACTCCAAGACATCCGAGATGTCCAACTTATTTACCAACTATGGCTTCCCCCCTACTGTAGTCAAGAGAGCTCGCACCCATATCTCTACCATTTCCTGCACCTCTGCCCTCACCTCCACCCTTCCCAGACTCAGCAGCGATAGGGTCCCCCTTGTCCTCACATTTCATCTACCAGCCCACGTATCCAACAAATCATTCTTCACCACTTCTGCATTCTCCAATGGGACCCCAGCACCAAGCAAATCTTCCCCTCCCCACCCCTTTCTGCCTTTTGCAGGAACCACTCTCTCTGTGACTCCTTAGTTCACTCCTCCTCTTCCCCCCCCCCCCCCCCAACACCACACCCATCCCGCTCCCACCCTGGAAACTGTCTCTGACATAGCTGCAACACCAGCCCCTACATCACCTCCATCCAGGGACCCAAACAGTCCTTTCAGCTGAGACAGAGGTTCACCTGCATCTCCCTTAATATCATCTACTGTATTTGGTGCTCCATATGTGGTCTCCTCTACATTGGTGAGACCAAACGCAGACTCGATGACCGTTTTGCAGAACACATGCGCTATGTCCGTAACTGTGATCTGCATCTCCCCAGGCAGTCACTTCAACTTCCCCTCCCACACTATCACAGATATGTCAGTCCTCAGCCTCCTCCACTGCCAGGAGAATTCCAAGCGCAAACTGGAGGAACAGCACCTCATTTTCCATCTTGGAATCTTGCATCCTTACGGCATGAACATTGAATTCTTCCACTTTAAGTAATCCCCACACCGCTCCTCCCCCACACCCACCCCCAACCATGCCTCTTCTTTCCTAGCCTCTCTCTTTTTTTTCTACCCCCCCCTTTGTTCCTCCTTACCTTTGATACATCCCCCGGTGTATCTGCTCTCTTCTCCTACCCCGCACCTGCCTATCACTATCTCTTAACTGCATTTACCTATCGCCACCTTATGCCCACCCTGCCTCCCCTCTTTTGTCCACCTATCACTGCTCTGCTTTTCCCTCCTATATATTGGGCTTCCCCTTTTCCTATCTTCAGTTCTGAAGAAGGGTCCTGACCTGAAACGTTGACCGCTTGCTTTTCTCCACGGATGCTGCCTGGTCTGTTGAGTTCCTCCAGCATCATCGTGTTTTTCATCTAGATTCCAGTATCTGCAGTCCTTTGTTTCTTCATTGAAGCATAGAATCGTCACCAGAATCATCATGAGAAATAGGCCATTTGGCCAATGATTCTCTACCACTTATTTATGAGTCTTTAGGCAATTACATGCTGCCGTTTGGCTGATGGTTCTGAACCACTGATTAGCTGCAGTGCACAGGTCAGGTTCCTTTATTTCATATCTATGCATTGCAACATGGAATTCAAGAATGAGCTGGAGGTCAGAACCATGTTCCGGGGGCTGGGCCACCGGATTCACTGCCTGAGACCTAGTTTTTGCTCATGGACTACTCTGCCTGAGGGGACAGCTATGGCAGTGAGGCTTTGAGTTTCATTGGACAATGGAGCAGAAAAAAATGCAGGCAATGAATGTGCTCTGGCTGAATTAGATAGTTCGTCTGCTTGCTTTTATTCCCATTTCACTTCCAGGTTTTTCTCCTTGAAGTATTTTCCCAATTCTGTTGGAATGTTGTGAGAAACTAATTTTTCAAGTCTCTCCTCGTACTGAGGTTTCACGTCAGTGGGTCCTTTCTAGTAAATCATTCCTGCACCCTCTCTCAGGCTTTCACTTCCTTCCTAAAATGTGGTGCAAAAGAATTGGATACATTAGATAAGCCACTGTTTTACAGAGATTTTTTGTTTAAATCTCACTTTTGTACATGTTGCCTTTGTTTAAAGCTTGAGCTCTCACAAGGCATTTGACCTTCTTTCTTTGTCGTCCTGTCACCATCAAAGGTTTGTTAATATTTGTATGTCAGCATATTTGTGCATAGCTCACCTCCACCTGGTTCAAAATTGTATCCTTTATTAGCAGATTCTTTCCTTGTGCTCCTTATCATTATGGGTGGCAGAGTGGTTCAGCAGATAGTGCTGCTGCCTTGTAGGTCCGTTAACCTCTGGTGCTGCCAGTATAAAGTGTGCATGTTCTCCCTGTAATAGAAGTGGAATGGTTTCCCCCAGGGGCTCCAGTTTCCTTCCACATCTGAAAGATGTGCTGGCTGTTGGGTTAATTGGCTACTGTAAATTACTGCTATGTAGATGGGCAGTGGGGGAACCAGGGTGGAGTTGATGGGCACCCAAGGGAGAATAGGTTTCCAAGAAATAACGGTTGGAATGGGAATGGCGAGGTTGCACTAAGAGCTGGCTTAGTGGGCTGAATGGCTTAAGGGAATATGAAATATATAATTTGGCAGTTTTGCTCTATTCATAGATTGCTCCCATATGAATAGTGAGCGTATACTTTATCGAAGAATCTTCCTTGTACATCATTGTGGAAACACCACCTGAAACTATACTTGGCTGTGCTTTTAATGATTTTCAAGCAGCAGAATAAAATGGTAAACTAAATTTCAATACTTCTGGCACAATGATTTTCAACAGTTGAAGCGTCATTACATAACATAACTATGAACATTGATGCCTTAAGAAGGAAATAGGTTTCTAGATGCCAAAGGCATCAAGGGATATGCAGAGAAAGCAAGAATATATTTTTGAACTAGAGGATCAGCCATGATCTTTCTGAATAACAGAGCAGGCTTGAAGGTCTGAATGACTGACTGGTGCTCCTGTTTTTTGTATTTCTAACGGCAGTTATTTTCTTAAAAAATTGAAGGAAAGTGTTTGGATACAGATATTTTAATATTTTGCCTTGTGTTGACTGAGGCCTTCAAAAATTTACTGACTTTACTTTTGTGGAAGAATATTTAAGGAACTCAGACTTAAGTTTCCAATTATGAACTGAAGTCGCCAGCTGGGGTCTTAACTTATGATATATACTAATATATGCCAGAAGTGCAAAATTGTGAAATTACTTCAGGAATCTGAAAGTAGATCACATTTTTTGACCTTTTTTCGCACTGTCACACTGTTTATTTGAGGTAAATGCAGGTCAAAGGATATAAGAAATAAATAATAAATCCACTATTCATCTTTCAGAATATGACATAAATTAAGGCATTTGCAGAATTCACAATTTCAAACAATAATATAATTCTCAAGTTATTAACTGCAGTCTGTAATAATTGCCCAGAAATTCTTATGTATGCATTAGCGTGCACTTGAATGTTGTGGCAGTTGTAGTTTGCTGCTGTGTGAAGACTTCTGCCTTGGGTACAAAAGATTATGCATTGTTTTTAATGGCTGTTTCTGTCCTTGATCCTTTGATGAAAACATCTGCTTTATGTACAACTGACCGGGTATTGGATCACTTGGGCCTATGCTGTGGCTGTGGTGGGATTGGGGGTGGGAGACGGGTAAATGGAACTCAGAGTGTATATGTGCAAATCTGAAATGAAAATTGAAAATGCTGAATGTACTCAGTGGGTCAGGCATCACATGTGGAAAAAGAAACCGTTAATGTTTCAGTTCTGAGACCCATTTGTCAGAACTGGGAAAAAGAGACAAGTTAAGTTTTAATGGCAGAGAAGATGGTGGAGGAATGAGTGGAACAAAGGCAAGACCAAATGAGCTAATGCAGTAGTTATGACAAAGAAGCATAATCTGATTCTGTGTTGCTGAAAGTAAAGTTGTTGGATATGCCCAGCAGGCCAGATTATACTAATAGAAAGAGAAAAACTAAGCCCAAATAATGACAGGCAGAAATGGGCACTTCTGGTACAGACAGGGGAAAAGTGTTGCCTAAAGTTAGAGATTCAGTATCGATGAAAGGACTCAAGGATCAAGTACTATCTCGAATACTTGGTTTTGAGAGATCTTGGGTCAGGAATTCTCAGAAGTTGGGTTGTTATCCTTGGATCATTTCCTCTGTCTGTTTGGTAATCCTTTGCAATGATGGAGCTTGGAATAGCATGTTTGTTTTGGGGGTCTGGCTTTGGCCATGAAATTTGCTCATGGGAACTGACATAGTGTAATTAAAAAGACATTAGCATGGGCAAGGTCACTAACATTGGTTCACTTATTCTGCAAATGGACTCGACAGATTTTTTAGAGAGAGTGTTGGTGTTACCTTTCTGGTGCTTTAAGGTGCCTGCTGCAGTTCGTCCTAGGCACAGAATCATCCAGGAAGGCAAGATTAACACCACCTGATTGATCATGAATTTTGTGCTGGGTTGGATGCCTTGATCTTCAAAAACCTTTTTTTGTCGATGGTCAAATTCTCTGCCCCTACACTGAAGGCCATGATGAATTACATCATCCATGTCTGTTTTCGTTGAAAGGTGTCTCCTGAGTTGTGAGAAGTTGTTCCATGTTTTCCAGGGTGTATCTTCATTGTCATGAGGTGCTTGTGCAGCTCAGTAGGTTGGTGGAGGACCTATGTTTTGCAGATATTTAGTATGAAGACCATTCTCTTTTACACTTCAGTGAATGAGTCAACAATGGCTTGAAGTTCAGTGTCTGAACATGTGTATGTCCTAGAGCTGTCTGCATACTGCAGAGAGACCTTGGTCTCTTGGAGAGACCTTGGTTCTGGATTGAAGGTGATATAGATTGGTTTCCATTTGTTCTGTCAATTATCTCCATTCCAGTTGCTACAATTGGGTTTGTCTCTTTTCTTGAAGATGGTCACAATTACAGTGTCTCTCAGGTTCCCTGGAATATCTTCCTCTTCCCCGATGTGGGAGACGAGGCTGTGAATTTGTGATTGAAGTTCCTTTCCACTAAGTTTTGGAACCATGGAAGTTGGACAAGGGCTTACGAAGGACAGTCTGGCAGTCAGTGCTTGCTAGAAGGTACATTTGAAAGGTGTCCTGAATTGAGAATCTATCTTTGACTCCATCTCTTAGCATACAGTCCTGGCATGAGCCCAGTTTACAGGCAGTTGAAAAAGTAATCTGAAAGTTGAAAAACAACAAAGCCTCCGGAGCAGGAAAAGTCACATCTGAAATACTAAAACACTGTGGAGAAGGACTTCTGATGCAAATTCATGATCTTAACTCTCTCATCTGAAATCTAAAGAGTTGCTTTAATCATAACCATCTTCAACAAAGGAGATAAGTTCTACTGATGTAATTACAGGCAAGTTTCCCTGTTTTCTGCTATCAGTAATGTCATTGTAAGCATCGTTCTCAGCTACTTTCTTCCAGAGGCTGAAGAGCTTTATCCCAAACTCTCAATGCATATTTGCCCCATCAAGAGGCACAATGGACATGCTCTTCACCACATGACCAATGTAGAGAGCAGCACTAACCGCTGTTCATGGCCTTTCTCAAACTTACAAAAGCCTTTGACTCCAAAGTTTGACTATCCCCAGAAATACACTACAATTCTATCACGCTACATGATAACATGCAAGCCATGATCCTAACCAAATAATTCAGCACAAATTCAATCAAGTGCAGACTGGAGTCCAGCTAGGCTATGTCATTGCTCCAACCCTCACCTCAAACTTCCTCACTGCAATACTGCTCATCAATTCCAACCAGCTTTTCATTTGAGTTGATTAATCTACAGGAAGAGCTGTTCAACTTTTGCTGCATAGCTGGGCTCTGCCTGGCATTAACAAAGAGGAACAAGCAGAAAAGTCGTGCAGTTCTTGGAACTCGCAGCATTTTTCCTTTAAATTATGTAGTGTTCAAAAATATGGCATTGTACAATCCAATTTCTAGGCATAGTGTTTTGGTATTCCTCCAATGCTGCCCATGCACAGATATGTACACAACATATAACATTACATGTACTTGCGACCACGTGTACAATGATGCTTCACACCATAGTCTTGTATGTCCAGCTGGCGTGTCTGTTCAATGGAACTGAAAGCACAGAGTAACACAGATTATACAAATATGGCAGGTGAGTATTTGCAGCACACGGGATTCCTTATGTTGTGGATGGCATATGAAATCGGGAATGAAAACACACACACACACACACACACACACACACACACACACACACACACACACACACACACACACACACACACACACACACACACACCATTGCAAGGTAGTGTATCTGCACACCAAGAACCTTTTTTTGCAGCTTATGCTGTTCTTCTCTACACAAGAGAAATAAGCTTATGTCAAAACAGATCAATATACCAAAGATGCAAAACAGATCAACATACCAAAGATGCAAATCTCATTAAGGTTTGTTTTACATTGAATATACTAGCTATTAATGTAGCTCATTGCTTTCATGGGCTTTTATTATGAGCAACGTGAGCAATAACATAATAGTAATTTAAAATTGTATGTGTAAAAAGAACACTGAATAAATCTAGAAAGGGTAATGAACAAAGCATCTCTCTTTTAAATAAACCAGAAAAAGATAGGCTATGTGGTTTAAGCTCTTGCGTATGCTGACCAAAGCATGTGATTGTTTGTTCAAATGTTTTGACTGCTAGGGTATACAGAAATATAAAACCAATTGAATATATTTTCCTCAATCTTTTTCTGCTCTATACAGCTGATGAGTTTAGACCGTACAGTACCAATAAAGTGAGCAGCTGAGTGTTATCACTAAATATATCTACATCAGTCAAATTATGTAACTGTTGCATAGGTCTTTTCCTATGACACATCTCTTTTTTTCTAAAAATGATTTGTATCTCTTGCAGTACAATGGATTAATAGGATTTTAGTTTTTTCCTCTCAACTATATCTTGTTTTATAATATTCTTAACAATTTAATCTGAAAATTTCTGAGCATTGAAATATTGCACTATTATACTCATACTCCATATGGCTAGGTAAAGTATCTTACAAACAATCTGTGCATCACATTATAATTGAACTAAACTGAATGCTTAAATTTTTCATACACTTAAGTGGCTGACGCTGCAATTTCTATCAAAAGCCATATGTTCACTGTAGCTACTGTAAATTGCAAATTATAAACAGCAATCACATTTTGCAACACTGTCATTCAATTTAATGTTATGCAAATTATTATGACACAAAATAATAATTAAAAGGTTGCCCAAATATGTGTCCTAATCTTGTGTGATAAAACATGGTCTGCTAGAAATATTAAAGTTATGCAGGAAGGGCAAACATATGTATCTCATGAGCTGGTCTTGCAACCAGGAAAATCACCTGATCATGTTTTCACTGAGATCCGTTCCTCACCCAGCAATTCTAGAGTTTTTTCTTGTCAGGAATGTCAACAGGCCATCTTATGCACCTTTAGATATTCCATTTTTTCAGAAAGGTAATTCAATTGAGTAATTAGATGATGAAAAACAATTATTTGGCATAACTGTGCAATCCATAACTTGGAGCCAAGCTATTTAAAATCAAAATAAAAAAAAAACTACCTTTGCTAGAAATTTGAAATAAAAACACAAAATGCTGTAAATACTCTGCAGATCAGGCATCACTTGTGGAAAGAGAAAAAAAGTTAATATTTCAGGTCAAAGAGTCTTCAATCTGAAATGTTAACTGTGTTTCTTTCTCCATAGGTGCTGCCTAACATGCCGAGGGCATCCAGCATTTTCTTTTACTTACAACTGAACGTCGATATTTGTAAACTGGAATGCATGGTCCCATAAAATCCTAAAATAAAATCAGCTGAAAGAACTGCACAGGAAATAAAAACTTATTCAATGTACTTGGGATCTTAAAATAAGTAAAATTGGT
The DNA here is from genome assembly GCF_009764475.1 of Pristis pectinata. Classification (NCBI taxonomy): domain Eukaryota; kingdom Metazoa; phylum Chordata; class Chondrichthyes; order Rhinopristiformes; family Pristidae; genus Pristis; species Pristis pectinata. The sequence goes on from NC_067410.1 coordinate 23,179,064, forward strand.
ATTTAAAAAGATAATGTAGTAGGCATCGTGTTTACAGTTGTTATCTGAAGAATCCTTTCCAACATTATCAATCAAGATCTAACCACCTATTTACCGTATTAACATACAGATGCTGTTTCCACTTGTAATGCTGACAAAACTAATGATAAATAAATGAGTTACTAATAAATCAGGAGAATTCAGAAATTGCTTTTCTCTGTGATTTGTTTTTCTCTATGACACAGAGTTGTTGAGGTGAACAAATCAGATGCATGTAAAAAAAAAGTAGATACATAAGGGTAAAAAAAAATAGAAGACTACTTTGATGGAATCATGAAAATAAGAACAGGAATAGGGGGAACCCACTCCTCCATTCAGTACGATCATGGCTGATCCCTGTCTCAAAATCATATTCCTGATCCCCCCCTTTATCCCATTTGAATCTGGAAATCTATCTTCTTCTGAAATATAGCCTGTAACTTCTCCAGTTTTTATGGTAGAGAATTCAACAGGTTCACCAGCTTCTGAGTGATGAAATATCTTCTCATCTGAGTCTTAAAGGTTTTACCCTGTAGTGGGTCCAAATGAAGTAGGGTGGAAAAATCTCCTATCGAACACTAACACCAGTGGATCAGATGACTTTGTTCTAAACTGACGTCATATTTAACATAAGACAGAATTAAAACCAAATGCCCAATACTAACCTGTTAGGCAGGACCTCTTAGTCAGGGGGTTGAAGATGGGAAATCTGAATTCTAATTGAGGAGCTGAATGGGTTGGAAGCAGGATGGAACGTTTCCAGAATCGAAGAAATAATCAAGGGTGGACTCCTTCATTTAAGATTCTGTTTAACATGCAAAATTTGACATGTCAGAGATTAGAGATATCATAAGGGATTGACCTTCAGAAAATACATGGAGGTATTTCTTCTTTGAGAATTGTGAATCTTTGGAATTCTCTGGCACGCAGATTTGGATGCTGTCATTCAATATATTCAAGGCAGAGCCAGATATTCAGATTAATCAGAAGTTATGGTTATAAGAAAATAGAGTTGAGGCCAAAGATCAACCATGATCCCACAGCATGTAGAGCAGGCTAGAATGTCAGTAAAGCTTGCTCAAGATGTTAAAAACATTGAAGATATTGCCACTTTCACCAGATGTTTTCTTCCTCTTCACTTTTCATCTATGAAGATGAAAATGATCATGAGCGCTCCACCAAAAGGAATAGCCTGTCACTAACCACTCTGCCCACACCCATTATCATTTTAAATATTTCTATCAGGTCTCTCCACAGCCTTCTCAAAAAATCAGCCCCAGCATCTGTTATCTATCCTTGTACATTATCACAAGAACCATCGTCGAGTATATCTTTCCTGCATCTTCTTCACATTCTTCTTATAATGTTACAAACCAAAATTAAAAATATTATGCAGTTGTTGCCAGACCTGTGTTTTATAACGGTTCCATATCACTGCCCTGCTTTTATACTCTATACCTCTAATGATAGAAATGTGAATGTCCTATTTACCACTTTCTCAACCTGCCCTGCTACTTTCAATGATTTGTGCACACATAATCTTGGGTCACTCCACTCCATATTCCTTTGAGAACAGTTTTCTTTATTTCTCCACATTAAACTTAATCTGCCTTGCGAATGCTTGTTCAGCTGTCTGTTTCTATCTATCACTATCTTCTTCAACAATTCACATTGCCAAGTTTTGTGTCATTTGCAAAATTTAGAGCTTGTGACTTGCACCCGCAAATCTAGGTCATTAATATAGATCAAGAAAAGCAAGGGCCCTAACACCAGCCTGTGGGAAACACAAGTATTCACCTTTCAGCAGTCGGGAAAAAAAGCAACCACTCACCACAAATCTCTGTTGTCTGTTATTTAGCTAATTTTGTATCCATGTTATCAGTGTCCTTTCATGCCATGTCCTTCAACTTTATTACTCACCTTATGTGGCACCTTATCAAAACCCTTCTGGAAGTCCACATACACATGACACTGCATTACTCTCATTAACTCTATCTGTTAACTCATCAAAAGACTTGATTAAATTGATCAAACACAATTTGCCCTAAACCAAGCCATCCTGTCTTGCCTCCAATTGACTATTAATCCTGTCCTGCATCAATGTTTTTAAAATGTTTTCTACTACTGAGTTAAACTAACTGGCCTGTAGTTGCCTGGTTTATCCTCACTCCCTTGCACTACAGAATAACATTTGCTACCCTCCAGTCCCCTTGCACTTCCTCCAAGTCCAAAGAACACTGAAAGATTACAGTCACTGCCCCCATGATTTATTCATATACTTCCCTCAAAATCTCAGATGCATCCCATCAATCCCAGTGATTTACTACTTAAAGTTCAGCCACCTTTTCTAAAGCCAATGTGTTATAATTTTTACAAATTCTTATGTCTCAACCATCCCCTCTTTGCTATTACTTTTGAAGGACCACATTTACTGGTGAAAACGGATGCAAAGTAGTTTAACAGGGCCCTCAGCATTCTTGTGCAAGTTTCCATTTTTGATTTTAATGGATCACACTTCTCTGTGTACTACCCTTTTGCTAGTTATATTTTACTTAATTGTTCTCTGTATCACTAGCATCAATCCAAGGAGGTCACTGTAACATTAAGTTAGCGCTCTATGGTCATCAGTGCTTAAACCCTAATCCTGAAAGACATGGTTGTGGCCAAGAAGGATTTCTGCTGCAGTCTTGGAAAACCCCTGGTATGATCCTCTTGGGCATCTTCAGTGTCGGAGCTGGAAAGGATGCAACAATCTGGCAAGGCGTGATCAACAAGGAAGGAGTAAGGAAAGCTAAATCCAATGGAATCCTCCCTTAGACAAAATGCTTGGAACATTGGCTTGTCGTTGTTAATATTCTGTTTCAAGGTAACATCCAAATTCTGTGAAAGTATGTCATCATCAAACGACAGATGGCAAGGATATCTGCATCACCCAGTTCCAATGACTTTTGGACTGACCTCCCCCCGATATACTGCTTTTGTTATCAGCTTGGCTCCAAAACAACAGTGGCAACACAAATGCTGCTGCAAGAAAATCAATGTCGAAAACGTCAAAAACTCCACTAAGGTAGCTCTTCTCAGAGTCCCTCGCAGACAAACTAATGACCTCAAATCAAGAGAACTGTAGAGTGTCCACAGTGCCTGGATGGCCCGAAGTCCACCATAACTGCCACTCAGCTCCAGTGACCCAGGTTCGATCCTGACCTTGGTTGGTTTGGGAACACCCGGATTGTCCTCTTTGGTACACAGTCCTCAACACACTTGCAGATAAAGTCTGTGATGGTGATGACGTACTCATCTAGGCTGGCAGCTGAGTCTTTGAACACGGACCAGTCTACCGACTCAAAGCAGTCACATAGAAGATCATCTATTTCCTCAGACCAGCACTATATGATTTTCTGTAGTAGATCCTCCCGTTTCAGCTTCTGTTTGTATGCAGGGAGAAGGAGCACTGCCTGGTGGTCTGATTTATCAAAGTATGGGCAGGGGGTGGCTCAGTAGGCATCTTTGATGGTTGTATAGCAATAGTCAAGGGTGTTTGGGGCCCTGGTGGGACAGGACACGTGCTAGTAGTATTTTGGTAACACACTCTTGAAGTTGGCCTGGTTGAAGTCACCAGCAATGATGAAGAGGACCTCAGGGTATCCCATTTAAAGACTGTTGACCATAGAGTATAGTTCATTAAGTGCAGGATTCACTTCCGCCTGGGGTGGGATGTAGACTGCCGTCAGGATAGCTGAAGTGAACTCCCGTGACAGGTAGTATGGGCGGCACTTCACTGTTAGATATTCCAAGCTGGGTGAGCAGGAACTCACCAGGACCATCATGTCCGAACACCACAAGGTGTTAATTAAGAAGCAGACACCTCTGCCTCTGACTTTGTCCAAGGACACTGTATGGTCCATCCAGTGAATTGAGAAGCCCTCAGGTTGCATGGTGCAGTCAGGTGAAGCAGGTGTAAGCCAGCTTTTGGTGAGACATAGCACACAGCAGTCCCTCAGTTCTCTTTGGTAGGTCAGTCTTGCCCTTAGTTCACCAACTTTGTTCTCAATGGCCCTACACTCATCTCTGGAGCACCTGGACAGTAAAGGCACCTACGTTAGGCTATTATTTATTGATTACAGCTCCTCCTTCAATATTATAATTCCAAGCAAATTCATCACCAAACTCCTAGACCTGGGACTCAACACCTCCCTCTACAAGTGGATCCTTGACTTCCTGACCAACAGACGGCAAAAAAGCTGGTCATTGACTTCAGAAAAGGGGGCGGTGTACGTGCACCTGTCTACATCAATGGTGCTGAGGTGGAGAACTTCAAGTTCCTTGGAGTGAACATCACCAATAGCCTGTCCTCGTCCAACCACATAGACGCCACAGCCAAGAAAGCTGACCAGCACCTCTACTTCCTCAGGAGGCTAAAGAAATTTGGCACGTCCCCTTTGGCACTCACCAACTTTTATCGATGCTCCATAGAAAGCATCCTATCTGGATGCATCACGGCTTGGTATGGCAACTGTTCTGCCCGGGACCGCAAGAAACTGCAGAGAGTTGTGGACACAGCTCAGTACATCACGGAAACCAGCCTCCCCTCCATGGACTCTGTCTATACCTCTCACTGCGTTGGTGAAGCAGCCAGCATAATCAAAGACCCCACCCACCTGGGTCATTCTCTCTTCTCCCCTCTCCCACCAGGCAGAAGATACAGGAGCCTGAGGGCACATACCACCAGGTTCAAGGACAGCATCTATCCCACTGTGATAAGACTATTGAACGCTTCTCTTATGCAATGAGATGGACTCCTGACCTCACGACCTACCTTGTTATGACCTTGCATCTTATTGTCTACCTGCAATACACTTCCTTGTAGCTGTGACACTTTACTCTGTACTCTGTTATTGTTTTTACCCTGTACTACCTCAATGCACTGTGTAATGAATTGATCTGTACAAACAGTATACAAGACATGTTTTTCACTGTACCTCGGTACAAGTGACAATAATAAACCAATACCAATACATTAGCCTGGGCAAGGTCACTGACATTGGTGAGTTTCATCATCCATGTCTATTTTTGTTCAATGGTTGCTCCTGAGATATGCAAAGTTGTTCCATGTTTCCCAGGGCATTATCAAGGATCTTTATTGTCATGAGGTGCTTGTGCAGCTCAACAGGTTGGTGGAGGACCTATGTATTGAGGATATTTAGTGTAAGGCCCATTCTCTCATACACTTCAGTGAATCACTTGAAGTTTGGTGTGTGAATGCGTGCATATCTAAGAGCTGTCTGCATACTGCAGCACAGAGAGTGAGGTTGGAGAGACCTTGGTTCTGGAGTGAAGGAGATATAGGTTGGTTTCCATTTGTTCTGTAGATTAGCTCCAATCCAGCTGCTACAATTGGATTTGTCTCTTTTCTTTAAAGGGGTCACAATTATGGTGTTTATAAGATGCCCTGGAATATCTTAATCTTCCCAGATGTGGGAAATGAGGCTGTAAATTTGTGACTGAAGTTCATCTCCATGAAGTTTTAGAACCATTGGAAGTTTGCTCCTGAGGCCTTGTTGTTTAGTCGACATTGAAATTATTGATGACTTGTCCAACCTCACTGCCATCATAGACTGACAAGATAATTTTCTGTGAGGTGGAATCAAAGACACTCATGTTGAGAACAGTTATGGTTGAGGAATTATTTGAAGTGTTCCATAATGGTAGCTCCCTTTCTTTGATAAGCTTTCCTCTGTTCTTGACTCTCAATAGAGCAAGTCATGGGTACTTGGGCAATAGACATTCATCACACTGCTAAACAATTGACCTATATCATTGTTATCAGCCATTTTCTGGATCTCCTTGATTCTTTTCATGTGTTCTTCAGATTACAGGTTTTCTTTTGGAAGAAGGCCTTCAGATGTCTGCAGACCTGTTACTTTCTTTGTGAGATGTAGTGGAGTTTTGAATTCAAGGACTTCATTTGTTTTTGTTTACTTAGCTCTTTGATCTCCTGGTCATTCTCATCAAAGCAGTCTTAGTGTATTGTGACAGAGAAACCAAGACACTTTTTAACATGTGCTAATTATTTTTCATGTTACCTTATATGACACTGAAAGAGGTCATTTAGCACCTCGAGTTTATGTGAGGTCTCAATGTATTCTGATCAGTCCCTTTTCCCTATTTATTTCCCGGTAACCTATTCTCTCTCACGTGCCCATCAACTGTTGCCACCCATGGTAACCAAGGGTAATTTACGATAGCTAATTAACTTACCAGTAGATCTTTGGGCTGTGGGAGGAAAAACAGAACATCCGCACGGTCACAAGGAGGATGTGCAAATGCCACACAGATAGAATTGGTATTGGTTTATGATTGTCGGATGTACTGAGGTACAGTGAAAAACTTGTCTTGCATACCATTCATACAGATCAATTCAATACACAGTGCATCAAAGTAGTACAAGGTAAAATAATAACAGAATGTGAATAAAGTGTAACAGCCACTTAGAAAATGCAGCGCAGGTAGATAATAAGGTGCAAGGCTTTAATGAGGTAAATTGTGAGGTTAAGTGCCATATTATCGTACTAGGGGACCATTCAATATTCTTATAACAGCAGGATAGAAGCTGTCCTTGAGCCTAATGGTACGTGCTTTCAGACTTTCTGCCTGATGAGAGAGGTGAGAAGAGAGAATGTCCAGGGTGGGTGGGTCTTTGATTATGTTGGCTGCTTTACTGAGGCAGCGAGAAGTGTAGACAGAGTCCATGGTGGGGAGGCTGGTTTCTGTGATATGCTGAGCTGTGTCCACAACTCTCTGCAATTGCTTGCGGTCATGGGCAGTGCAGTTGCCATACCAAGCCATGATGCATCCAGGTAGGATGCTTTCTATGGTGCATCAACAAAAATTGGTGAGGGTCAATGGCGACATGCCAAATTTCTTTTGCCTCCTGAAGAAACAGAGGCACTGGTGAGCTTTCTTGGCTGTGGTGTCTACGTTGTTTGACATCAATAGCCTGTTGTGGATGTTCACTCCTGGGAACTTGACGCTGTCAACCCTCTTGACTTGAGCATTGTTGATGTAGACAGGAGCATATGCACTGCCCCCCTTCCTGAAGTCAATGACTAGCTCTTTTGTTTTGCTGACATTGAGGGAAAGGTTGTTGTCATGACACCACGTCACTAAGCTCTCTATCATCTCCCTCCTGTACTTCGACTCATCGTTATTTGAGATACAGCCTACTATGGTGATATCATCTGCAAACTTGTAGATGGAGTTAGAGCAGAATCTGGGCATGCGGTAATGAGTATATAGGGAGTAGAGTAAAGGTCTGAGGATGCAGCCTTGAGGGGCACCAGTGTTGAGAATAATCGTGCTGGAGGTGTTGCTGCCTATCCTCACTGATTGTGGTCTGTTGGTCAGAATGTCTCCATCACTGAGGCTTTAATTACACTCAGTTAGTTGCCATAAGCAGATTTCATGGCCAAAGCCAGACCCCCAAAGCAAGCATGCTACTCCAAGCTCCATCACTGCAAGGGATTATGAAGTGGACAAAGGAAAAGCTCCAAGGATAACAACCCCTCTGACTTCTGAGAAATCCTGACCCTAGACCTCTCAAAACCGAGAAGGAGTATTCTAGATGGTACTCAATCCTTGAGTCCTTTCATTGATACTGAATCTCTAACTTTAGGCAACACTTTTTTTATGTCGGTATCAGAACTGCCCATTCTGCCTGTCATCATTTGGCTCAGTTTTTCTCTTTTTGTTAGTATAATCTGGCTTGCCCTGTCATTTGGTCTTGCCCTGTCAGAGATATTCCCTTAGTTCTACTCATTCCTCCCCATTTTCTCTGCTACTGAAATTTAACTTGTCTCTCTTTCCCAGTTCTGACGAAGGGACTTGATCCTGAACCATTAACCATTTCTCTTTCTACACATGATGCCTGACCTGTTGAGTACATTCAGCATTTTCCATTTTTATTTCAGATTTCCAGCATCTGCACTTCCTGATTTTCATTTATTTGTATCCTACTGCCAATCCCACTTCAGCCTCACAGTGGGCCCAATTGGTCCAATAATTAACCTATTGTCCATAGAGTAGATGTTTTGACCAGAGGACTAAGGACAAAAACAGCATTAAAATAATGCACAATCTTTTCTACCCAAGGCAGAAGGCATCAAACAGTGGTATACAGTCTCTCCATCCCCTCTGAACTCTGTTCCCAACAACTGCTCCTCCCTGTCATTGCAACTTCAGCACCTGAGGCTTGTAGCTTCCCATAGTTTCTCCCTAAACATTCTCCAGCAAACACCAGGAAAGCTGTCAGTCAACCATTTGATGCTACTTCTTGGTAGGCTGTGGTCATCCTGTTCAGTGTGTTCAGGTGTGTTTTGCTGGCTGATGATGATTGATTCATCGTGTGGAAGCAGGAGTGTCTTACTCGGTTGCTACCATCTTGCAACCAGCTAGTCTTTCAAAAAGTAGATCAGATAACCTAATAAAGTCGAGCAAAGTGATTGAAGTTAGCTGCATCATTTATGTGTGTACTAAATATGTTTGTTACTTAAGCTGCCTTTAACTGTGTTGAAATGCTTCAGAAACGTAACAAAAATGTACAGGAGGTTCTGCTTATCACTTGAGTAACTCAACTTTCACCTGCACATATTTCTTCAAATATATAAAACCACTGATTGTGGTAATCTGATGGAACTTGGAAGATATTTATCATGTCTGCATCTTTCTGAATATAGAAGGAAATCCATAATAAAACTACAGATTTAAATTGGGTAGTGGCCCCAGTCTCAATTTTGGGGCTGCTGGGGAGGCGGACAAAAACGGTCAGGCAGGAAGGTGATTGAGCTATATAATCCATCTACATCAGCCGTTATTTCTGCAAGTCAAAAGAGAAAGTTGCTTTGCTGGAGCTCATTCTCAACTCTTCATCTCACATGGTCTTTCTGTGGTGTACTGAGGCCTTTTTATGAGGAACATCTTCCACATGTGCATGTTATGGCAGAACAACATGTGACTGATCCAGTCACTTGAAATATAATTGATAATCCCTGTATTTGCTGGAGGAGATCCTTGCATCAGAAAGAATCTCATTATGGACACCAGCTTGCATCTTGAAAAATACACACATAATATCAAATGGTTTGGGTGATAGCATTGAACTTTTTAGAAGATTGGTGATTGGTGTAATGCTTTGATACTTAATCAAATCATTGCATTTTGGAGCACATGTAATGTTGATAAGAGACATATTAGAGATTGAGTGAATGGAATATTTTTTGTTCGTGCAATTAATGAGGTTGATGAAAGGAGAACAATATGGCGTATGGGTGAAATATATTAAAATGGAGGATCCTGCCACTTAATCTTTCAGCAATTTGCAATTTTTCTTTGGAAAGAAAATGATCAACCAAATAATTTTTCAATTATTAGTTTAATTAGTCATGCACAAATAACCATCAATAATGATGCTCTCTAAATTTGCCTGAAATAACCTCATAGCATAAAAATTGTCACTTTCACAATGATTAGCAGTCTAGCATCTATCATGATGGCAGGTGCAGGTCAAATTTAACCAATAACATCCATAATGTCTTTAATTTGTATAGCATTTTTAAAGTAGCAGAATGATCCCAATGTGCAGAACCATAGTGATTAGATGATGATGACTATTTGAAGGCCTGAACTGTTACTCAAGACACACACTCAAGACCCACCTAAGTGCCTGGGGAATTTAAATGTGACATGGCGCAGCAGAATAGTGGATAACTTACAGTGTTAGCTATCAGAGGTCTGGACCATTCATGCGGAGATGTGAGTCTGAATTACAGCAGGGCAGTTAGATTAATTTATTTTTTGGGATTGGTATTGGTTTAATATTGTCACATGTACTGAGATACAATGAAAAGCTTTCATTTTGTGTGCCATCCAGACAGATAATGCCATACATAATTACACTGAGGTTGTGAAAAGAAAATAGAATGCTAAATATAGTGTTGTAGTTACAGAGAAAGTGCAGTGCAGGTAGACAAATAAAGTGCAAGGGCCATGACGAGATGGATTGGGAGTTCAAGAGTTCATGCTTTAGCATATGAGAGGCCTGTTCAAAAGTTGCTAACAGTGGAATAGAAACTGTCCTTGAGTCTGGTGGTTCATGCTCTCAGACTTTCATACTTTCTACCTGAAGGGAGAGGGGAGAAGAGAGAATGACTTGATTATGTTAGCTGCTTTTCTGAGGGAACAGGAAGTGTAGACGAAGACAGTGGAGGGGTGTATTGGTTTGCATGATGGACTGGACCGCATTCACAACTCTCTGCTATTTCTCATGGTCTTGGGCACGCCATCCTAAGCTGTGGTGCATCTGGATAGGATGCTTTCTATGGTGCATTAATAAAAACTGGTAAGACTCATTGGGGACATGCCGAATTTCCTTTGCCTTCTGAGGAAATAAAGGTGTTGATGTGTTTTTTTGGCCATAGCATCCTCATGGCTGGACCAGGACAGATTGTTGATGATACTTACACCTAGGATCTTGAAGCTCTTAACCATCTCCACCTCAGCACCATTGATACAGACAGGGGTGTGTACTCCACCCTGCTTCCTGAAGTCAATGACCAGCTCCTTCATCTTGCTGACATCGAAGGAATGTCATCATGCCACTAGACTCTCTGTCTCCTTCCTGTACTCCATCTCGTCGTTGCTTGAGATCCGGCCCACTAAGGTGGTTTCATCTGCAAACTTATAAATGGAGTTAGAGAGGAATTTGGCCATACAGTTGTAAGTGTATAGGGAGTATAATAAGGGGTGAGGACACAGCCTTGCTGGGCACTGGTGTTGAGGCCAATTGTGGAGGACGTGTTGTTGCCTATCTGTACAGACTACAGTCTGTTGCTCAGGAAGTCAAGGATCTATTTGCAGAGAGGGCTGTAGGGTCCTCGGTCTAGGAGTTTGGAGATGAGTTTGTTTGGAATTATGATGTTGAAGGCGGAGCTATAGTCAATAAAAAGGAGTCCAGATGATTCAGAGATGAGTGTAGCGAGAGGGAGGTGGCATCTGCTGTGGACTAATTTTGGTGGTAGGCGAATTGCTGTGGATTGAGCTTGTCTGGGAGGCTAGAATTGATGAGTGCCATGATCAGCCTCTTGAAGCACTTCATGATGATGGAGGTCAGAGCCATTGTGCAATAAGGCATATCATCTTGTTTTTCTTTGGCACCAGAATGATAGCGGTCTTCTTAAAGCAGGTGGAAACCTCGTATTGGAGTAGGGAGAGGTTAAAGATGTCAGCGAATACTCCCGCCAGCTGGTCCGTACAGGATCTGAGGATGTGGCTCTATCTGAGCCAGTTGCTTTCTGCAGGTTCATCCTCAGGAAGGCCGATCTGACATCTGCGACCATGGGTACAGTTGCATCAAAGTTGTTGGGGTGGGCGACGTCATTTCACTGATCATCTGTACAAAATGAGCATGGAATGCATTGAGCTCATGGGGGAGGGATATGCTGTTGCCAGTGATACTGCCAGAGTTCTCTTTGTAGCCCGTTATAGTATGCAAGCCTTGTCACAATCGATGGCTATTCTGGGACTCAAGCTCAGACTAGTTTTGTCTCTTGACATTCCTGATGGCTTTGTGAAGGTTGTACCTCAATTTCTTGTACAGGTTAGGGTCACCCGACTTGAATGTCTCAGATCTGGACTTAAGTTTTCAGAAGACATTTGGTAAAGTGCTCCATCAGAGACTGGTTATCAAGACTGAATCTCATTGGATAAAACAGACAGTTGCAGCATCTAAAGAAAATCCACTTGGTGACAGGAAAGAGGGAGTTGTCATGAATTATTGTTTTTCAGACTGAAATAAAGTGTTCACCAGGGGGTTGATGCTGGGCCCACTGTTTTTATTAATATGTATTAATGACTTGGACAAATTTCCAGATTTGCAGCTGACATCTAGCAAGGAAAGATGGCAATCAGGAATAGGCTCCTTATTGAAGCATAATAAATAAATTTGAAAATGATGCAATAAACAGCTGTGTGCTTGAGGTTTAGCTGAACTTGAGAGTAAATCATTAGATCAGGCAGCATTTATGGAAAGAGAAACAGTTAACAATTCAGGTTGGAGATTGTTGGAAGTAAAGGGTGTCCTTGCTGTAAAGACAGAAGTTTGATTTTGGGACTTTGTGATGGTCACTCCTGGCAGTACTACCATTGACCTAAACAGGATGGATTCAGAACAGATCTGGAAGCACAACATATCCATGAGACACTCTGAGCAAGGTGCACCAACAGAATTCTATTCTACCACAGTCTGTAAGCCAGGAGGAATTTGAAGACAGTTCAGCAGTTTTCAGGTCACTGTTGAGATTATTAGCATTCTATTTCAGATTATTTAATTCACTGAATTTAAATTCTCCTGTTGCCGTGATAGAATTTTAACTTTTATGGCTGGGTCGTTGGTCCAGGAATTTGCATTACTTGTCTAATCATACAACCACTATGCTGCTATGCCATATAAATGTGCAAGGTGGTGTCTAATCAAAAATTAAGACAAGTGTCTAATCACCTTGTCTTAACAGTTGACACTTGACCACCACAAAATTCCCCCACAAACAATTTTACCATTGACCAGAAACTTAACTAGACCAGCCACCTAAATACTGTGACATCATACATTGGTTATTCGGGGTGGAATGGGGAAGAGTGATTCACTCACAGATTCTTAGAGATTCATGGAGTCATATAGTAAAGAAACAGGTCCTTCAGCTCACCGAGCCCGCTCCAACCATCGAGCACCTATTTATACAAATGCCATTTTATTCTCTACATTTCCATCAACTGCTCCAAGATCTATTACTTACAATACTCAGGGCAATTTACAATGGCCAATTAACTTGACTATTGCCTATCTTTGGAATGTGCAAAGAAACAGGAGCATCCAGAGAAGACCCATGGGTTACAGGGAGAATGTGCAAATTCCACACAGGCAGAACCAGAGATCAAGATCGAACACAAGTTGCTGGGGTTCTGAAGCGGTAGCCTTGCTAGCTGTACCACTGTACCACTTTCTAGCTGCTGACTTCCCAAAGTCTTTCCAACCGGTAAAAGGGCTCAAATCTTGAGTGCAAATGAACATTTTCTGCACTCCTTTATGATTACAGTCCCAATAAAATTCAAAGCTCGACATCATGCAAGACAAAGCAGCTCAGCTGATAGCACCACATTTATCATCTTAAACGTTATTTCTTTGCACTGTTAGTGCATTGTAGGTCCAGTATGTATCATTTGCAAGATGCAGTGAAGTAACTTGCCAAGGCTGATTTGACAACACTTCCGAGACCTGGGTTTTCTTCTATTCGAAGATCAAGAGTTGTAGGCGCAATGAAATACCATCTCCTGCATGTCGCACATTATCCTAACTAACACATGTAACCTTCATTCTCACTGGGGCATATTCCTGGAACACTGAGATGTTAATAAGGTGAGAGTACAAGGTGGCTCACTGCTACTTTAAAGTACAATAAGTGCGTGGTTTGCCAATAATACTCATACTTTGTTAATTTAAAAAGAAATGAATTGTTTGAAGACATGAGACTGCAGATGCTGGAACCTGGGGTTACAAACAATCTGCTGGAGGAACTCAGTGGGTTGAGTAGCATATAAGGGGAGCAGGTGTGGGGGGTATTGTTTCGAGTCAAAACTGCATCAGGACTGAGAGGGGAGATAACCAGTATGAAGAGGAGAAGGTGAGTGGTGAGACAGGAGTCCGAGGTGATTGGTGGACTGAGGAGGGCGAAAGATGATGGGAAGGTCAAGCTAGGTATGGGAAAGAAGGGGTAGAGTTAGGACACAGAGGCAAGTGGATCAGGGATGGAGGCAGGGAGGAAAAAAGGAGAGGCAGATGGAATGAGGTGGAAGGAGAAGAGGGTGGAGGTGGAGACAGCTGCTGGAGGTTGATAAGCAAGAACACAAAGGTTACCAGTGCTGGAATATGATAAGTAAGGGAGGTGATAATGGGGAGCGTTAAAGGAGAGGAGAATGGCAGATGGAATCAGAACAAGGTGGGCGAAGTGCAGGAGAGGGGAGAGAAGAAGCATGTCAGTGAACTGTGTATGTAGGAGGGGGCAGGGTGATAAAAATGGATGAGTGTGGAGGGGATGGTGGGAAATGGGAGGAGTGGAGGGGGAGGGGTGGTGAGGGAAAAACACACCAGAGGGGAAGGTTATCTAAAGTTTGAAAACGTGGTCTACATGCCATTGGTTTCATGAATTAGAGTCATGGAGTGCTACAGTACAGAAACAGGCCCTACGGCTTATCTAGTCCATGCCGACCTGATCTTCTGCCTCGTCCCATCTACCTGCACTCCTCCCATTCATGTACCTAGCCAAACTTCTGTTAAATATTACAATTGAACCTGCATCTACCACTCGCACTTCCCTCTGAGTGAACAGATTCCCCTTAAATATTCCACCTTTCACCCTATGTCCTCTAGTTTTTAGTCTCACCTGACGTTAGGGGAAAAAGCCTGCATGCATTCACCCTATTTATACCCCTCATAATTTTGTATACCTCTATGAGATCTCCCTTCATTCTCCTGTGCTGCAGGAAATAAAGTCTTAATCTATTAAACCTTTCCTGATAACTCAGGTCCTCAAGTCCCTGCAACATCATTGTAAATTTTCTCTTTCTAGCTTATTAATATTTCCCGTAGGTAGGTGACCTGAACTGCACACAATACTCGAAACTCAGCCTCACCAACGTCTTGTACAACTTCATCATAACATCCCAACTCCTGTACTCAGTGCCCTGATTTATGAAGGCCAAAGTGCCAAAAGCTCTCTTTATGACCCTATCTACCTGTGATGCCACTTTCAAGGAACTATGGCACACCTCAGCCTTACTATTCACTGTGCAAGTCTTACCCTCGTTGGTCCTCCCAAAGTGCAACACCTCACATTTGTCTGCATTAAATTCCATCAGCTATTTTTCAGCCCATTTTCCAAGCTGGTCAAGGTCACCCTGCAAGCTTTGATAGCCTTCCTCACTGTCCACTATGCCCCAGTCTTGGTGTCATCTGCAAGTTTGCTGGTCCAGTTTACCACATTATCACCTAAATCATTAATATAGGTGATAAACAACAACAGATACAGCACTGATCCCTGTGGCACACCACTAGTCACAGACCTCCAGTCAGAGAGGCAACCATCTACTACTACTCTCTAGCTGCTCCTGCTCAGCCAATGTTGAATCCAATTGGTTACTTCATCCTGAATGCCAGGCGACTTAACCTTCTGGACCAGCCTCCAAAGCAGGACTTTGTCAAAGGCCTTGCCAGAGTCCATGTAGACAACATCCACTGCCTTTCCCTCATCGACCTTCTTGGTAACCTCCTCGAAGAACTCTACCAGGACATGATCTACCACGCACAAAGCCATGTTGACTATCCCTAATCAGGCTCTGTCTATCCAAATACTTATGTATCTTGTCCCTTAGAATACCTTCCAATAATTTACCCACACCTGACATCAGGCTCACCAGCCTTGTAATTTCCAGGCTTATTCTTGGAGCCTTTCTTGAACAACGGAACAACATTAGCTATCCTCCAGTCCTCCAGCACCTCACCCGTGGCTAAGGACGTCCTAAATATCTCTGCCAAGGCCCCTGCAATTTCTGCACTAGCCTCCTACAAGATCTGAAGGGACACCTTGTCAGGCCCTGGGGACTTATCCACCTTCAGTCGCCTCAAGACCGTCAGCACCTCCTCTTCTGAATCCAGATATGGTCCATGACCTCACTACTCTTTTGCCTCAGTTCTATAGTCTCTGTGTCTGTCTCCAGAGTAAAAACATTTAAGTATTTAATTCATTTAAGATCTCCCCCATCTCTTTTGGCTTCATGATAGATGACCATGCTGATCTTCAAAAGGACCGATTTTTGTCCCTTTCTACCCTTTTGCTCTAAATGTAACCATAGAAACCCTTGGTATTCTCTTTTACCTTGTCTGCCAGAGCAACCTCATGTCCTCGTTTTGCCCTCCTGATTTCTCTCTTAAGCGTTCTCTTGCAGTTCTTATACTCCTCAAGCACCTCATTTTAACTGCCTATACCTCATATGTGCCACTTTCTTTTTCTTTACCAGGGCCTCAATATCCCTCAAGAACCAAGGTTCCCTAAACCTGTTATCCTTGCCTTTTATTCTAACAGGACCATACAGATGCTGTACTTTCAATATTTCACTTTTGAAAGCCTCGCACTTACCAAGCATCTCTTTGCTGGAAAGCAGCCTATCCCAATCCATGCCAGCCAGTTCCCTTCTGATGCCATCAAAATTGGCCTTACTCAATCTCAACCCAAGGAAAGTCCTATCCTTCTCCATGATTACCTGAGATGAATCGTTGGAATTAAGTTTCTGTGATTTTTATAAATTAGAATATGTTTATGGCTTCTAAACATGCAGTTTGTAAAGCTGTGAAATTTGGGTGTGAGCTGGTGCTGATAGTGGGAATAAGCAGTAAACAAGGAGTGAATGGGAGCAGTTAGAGATTGAGAACATGGACAAAGGAACATAGACAAAAGAAGGAGAGAGTTGCAAAACATATATTTGTCATGCAAAATAGGCTTTGAGTTGAGTTGGGTGTAAAAGCCAAAATAGTACTGCCTGTTTTTCCATCTGTGCCAATGTAAAAGTACACGTTTCAGAGAAAGAGATGTAAGTATCTAGTCCTAATCTTGGGCCATGTGCTTTTTGGGTGGGGCAGCATGTTTGCCATTGAAAAATAATACTTTGCAGAGTTATGGGAAATGTACAGTAGAATGGGGACTAGCATAATCTCAATGGGCTGAGTGGTCTTCTGTGCTATAACTATTCTGTCAGTATATGATGTTTTCTGTGTTTGTAATTCAACAGAAGACTGCAGTGAAACTGTTTTGATCACAGTGAATGCATCCTTCAACTTCACAAGATGAAGTTCAGGTTTAACTAGAACTTGCATTGCGGATATATGAAATAACAAAAGGCACTTTCCAAATTTATAATTCATAGTTAAAACTTTGCATCTATTTTATTAAAGTTTTGTTGCATATGTTGTTTTTGTGAATTACTTGGTGACACATGATTGTATTTTCTTGTCTTTCAGGAAACAGTAGAATACGCCTTCCTCATAATTTTTACAGTTGAAACATGTTTGAAGATTATAGCATATGGACTATTGTTGCATCCCAATGCGTATGTAAGAAATGGATGGAACTTGATGGACTTTGTAATTGTAATTGTGGGGTAAGTTTCATTTTTAATGCTAGATAACAAAACATATCATTGTAACTTTTTTGTAAGTTCATTAATGAAATGCATTGTGATTGAGAAGATTATAAAATGCAAGTTTTATTGCTATAGAAACCCAACACCTCAACATTGCTTGCAATTTGAAAATTCTGTGGTTGCTTCCATTTCTTCATGCTGCATCACAAAGCAATATCATGCTGCTTATTGTTTTATCATTGGGATATATATCAAATAACAGCGAATTTATGGAATTATCATTGATATCACATACAATATCATTCAATATAATGAAGTCATTTAAGGCCTTATTTTCAGAAAATGCTGGAAATACTCAGCAGGTCAGGCCACATCTGTGGAAAGAGAAACAGAGTTTGTTTCAGGTCGAAGACTGTGTTAGAATTGAAAAGGAGACAGAAGAAGCTTGTAAAGCTGCAGGGTGGGTCGGGGAAAGGGGTTGTCTTTGATATGGTGAAACTGGGATGACAATAAGCTGTAAACAAGGTTATCGGGTCAATGAGTGAATGGGAGCAGTTAGAAAGCGAGAACGTAGCCAAAAAAACATAGACAAAAGAATGAAAATTGCAAAATGCAGAGCATCTTCAAAGAGATTCCATCACCAGACACCTTTTCCCCTCTCCTCCCCTTTCAGCATTTTGTAGGGATTGTTCTCTTTGGTCCATTCTTCCACACTTAACAACCACCCTCCTTCTTACGGCACTTTTCCTTGCAAACACAAGTGATGCAACACTTGTTCTTTCACCTCTCCCCTTTCCACCATCCAGCGACCTAAATAGTCTTTTTAGATGAAGCAGCAATTCACTTGGACTTTTCCTAATCTAGTGTGCTGTATTCAGTGTTCACAATGTGGTGTCCTCTACATTGGAGAAACCAAACACAGATTGGGTGAGTGCTTTGCAGAACACCCACATTCAGTCTACTTTCTTTTGCTTGCCACTTTAATTCACCTTCCCATTCTTACCTGTTGGTCTGTCACAGTGAAGCCCAATGCAAGCTTGAGGAACAGCAGCTCATCTTCTGTCTGGGCATGTTGCAGCCTTCTGGACTCGATATTGAATTTTACAACTTCAGGTAGCTTGATTTCTCAGCCTGCATCAGTCATCCTCTGATAATAACTCGGGGTTCCTTTCTTCCCCTTTTATTTTTCTAATTTTCTCTGGGAGTAGTGTATAAGGCCAGCCTTATCTTTTGGTATTGTCCTTCTGCTCTGCTGAGTATTTCCAGCATTTTCTGTTTTTGTTTTAGATTTACAGCATCAGCATTTTTGTTTTGATTTCCAAGGCTTTATGTTCTGTTGATATAGTTGATGGAACAGAACACTAATGAATAATCAGGTCCAAAGAATAAATATATTCACATCAAATTTGTTTCAAGAATGATCATCTGGTCAGTTGTAAGATCAAAATGAAAGCCTGTATGAAGTAATATAGAAAGGATCAGCATTCAACTTGCACAGAGCTCTCTGCAGAGCTTGTACCCAATCCTTTTGAATAAAGGTGGTGGGGAGGCCTATTTGCATACTTATTGACCAAACTATCAAGTCGTCATCTCAACTCAAGCACAAGCCTCCCAATACAGTAGTGGAAGCTCAGACTCTAAGCAAGTTCAGGTTGTTGTCAAGAAAACTCAGGTTTATGAGTTTCACAGCATTTCAGCAATTTATCCTTCTGTAGGTTACTGAGGTACCATTTTAGGTAAGTGGCATGAATTCTGTGAATCATGAATTTGATTAGCAAAGAGGATGACAGCATTCATGGCAGCCTCGCATTCTCTCTTCCATTAGAATAGCTGAGGAGTAACACAAGTTTATTTTTTATTGATTTAAGGGTTGTGGGCATTATTAGCAAAACCAGCACTTATTGCCCATTCCTCATTGCCCTTGAGAACCTGGTGGGGAGCAGCCTTTTTGAACTTTTCTGCGATAATAAGTCTGAGAGTCTATAAATCCTTCTGTTGCTGGAAAAGGTGTTGCAGGATTCAGAGCTAGTGACAATGAATGAAAAGTGATATGTTTTTAAATTAGGACACTGTGGTTTAGAGGGGAGTCTCTGGTTGGTAAAGTTCCATGCCTTGTTGTTCTTGTAGACATCATGGGTTTGGAAGTTGTGGTTTGGAAGTAATTGACACGTAACTGCAGTGCATTTTGTAGATGGAGCATTGGTGGATTAGAGAATATCAAAGATTTACAACCCTCTGAGAGATAAAATCCCTCCTTATCTCAGTCTAAAATGGCTGGCCTTTTATTTTAACACTATACATCCTTGTCCTCAACCATTCCTTTGTAGTCCCTGACAAACCCTAGGACACAGTCTCAAAGCATCTACCCTTTTGTTCCAAACCTTCTCTGGTACACTCCCCAATTCTTTCTCTGTGACATTGATGACTGCATTGGTGCTGCTTCCTGCACCCATGTGGAACTTGTCAATTTTACCACCTTCGCTACTAACTTCCACCCAGCTCTCAAATTCCTTTGGACCACTTTTCTCCCTTTTCTGGATCTCTCTGTCTCCACTTCAGGAGCAAACTATCCACTATTTACGATAAACCCACCAACTCCCTCAGCTACCTAGACTACAATCTTCTCAGCCTGTCTCTTGTAATAATGTCATCCCTTTTTCCCAGTTTCTCCTTCTCTGCAGCATCTGCTCTCTAGATGAGGCCTTCTATTCCAGGAAATGTACTTATTCAGGAAACATGGCTTCCTTTCTCCTGTGGTCAATGGACCCCTTTCTTGCATTTCCAACATTTCATGGACTTCTATTCTCACACCCAGTTCCCTCCAAACAGTACAAAGATGTAGTTCTCACCTTTCACCCTATGAACCTCCACATCCAGCACATCATCCTTTGTCATTTCCGCCAGCTGCAATGGGATCCCACCATTAGCCACATCTTCCCCTCTCCTTTCCTTACCATCTTCCACAGGGATCACTCTGACTCCCTGGTCCATACATACCTCCCCACCCACCCACCTCTCCCTGACCCCTAGCACTTTCCCTGCAACCGTAAGGGGTGTAACACTTGTTCTTACACCTCCCTTACCAACATCCAGGGGCCTAACCAGCCCTTCCAGGTGAGGTAAAGATCCACGTGCACCTCCTCCAACCTCTACTGCATTCGGTGTTTCCAACGTGGCCTCCTCAATGCTGGCAAGACCAAGTGCAGACTAGGTGTCTGGTTTGAGGACCACCTGCGCTCTGTCTGCACTGGCTATCCTGAGCTTCTGGTTGGATGCCATTTCAACTCCACTTCTGCAAACTAGAAGGACAACACATAGTATTCCACCTGTGTAGCTACAACCCAATGATATGAACATAGAATTTTCTACTTTCAGGTAACCCTTACCTCCTGTGTTCCCCTATCTCTCTCCTTCCACTCCACCTCTGGCCCTCTTATTTTAGTTCCCTTTCCTATAGATCCTCCCTCCTGGTTCTACCCACACACTTCAACCACCGTATTCCCTCCCCCATCTAATTCCATCTGCCCTTCATCTCTCCCTTAATGGTTACAATCTTCCTTCCTTCCTTATCAGACATGCAGCCTTTGTGTCCCCGCCTTTCACCCTCCAGCCTCTGACTTCAACTCCACCCTCCCCTCTTCCCATCTGCCTATTTTTCTCCCCTTGTCTGCTTCCACCTATCATGCACCTGCCTCTGTCTCCCAAATTCACCCCTTCCCCTCTCCCATCTGGTTCTTCTCCCCACCCTCCTTCACTCCTCCTCAGTCCACCTATCGCCTACCAACCCGTCTCATCCCTCTCTCTTTATACTGGCTACCTTCCCTCTTCCACTCTTAGTGCCAATGCATGTTCTCAACCCACACATCGAAGATTCCTCTCCCCACCCCCCCCCCAACAGATGTTGCTTGACCTACAGAGTTCCTCCAGCAGTTTGTTTATTTATCTGCAGTCTCTTTTGTCTCCCTTTACACATTTACCTCAGAATCTTATATGTTTCAATGAGATTACCTCACATTCTTGCAAAGTACAGGCACATTTTGCTCAATCTGTCCTTATATGACAACACTGTCTTGCCAGGAATCCATCTAATGAACCTTCACCACACTTCCACTAAGACAAGTAAATCCTTCCTTGAGTAACTTGATAAAAACCATGTGTATTTTCACCAAAGCCCTGTACAATTGTGGAGTGACTTCCTATTCCTGTACTCCAACACCCTTGTAATAGAAGCCAATGCTCCTTTTGTCTCATCAATAACTTGTTGTACCTGCATGCTAACTTTCTGCATTTCTTGTAACAGGACCATCACATTACTCCTTATCTCATCCAACTGATACTGTTTTGTGATCTTCTGAGTCAATATCCTCTCTCATTGCTGTCCTAATATCAGGCTTTAGAAATCAGAACTATCCCCATCTTTCCATTCAGCCTGTCTTTCTGAAACATCAACTACTGCAGACTACTTGGTGCCCAACATTTGCCTCATTGGAACAATATCCTTTTAAAGCCCATTAGTTCCAAACCATTTATTGGCTTGTGTCACTCTTTCATCTTCTTTGTTATGAATGGAGTATACACTTGGATAAAAAGTTTTTAATTTTAACTTTTCACCATTTTCCACACTTTGCCCCCATTTTCTTCTGTTCTTTTACTGTTATACATTGTTCCAGCTTGTCATGTAAGTCTATCATTAGCCATTTTGCTATCTTGCTTTTCTCTTTATATTTTTAAATTTTCCCTCACCTTGATCCTGACTCGTATTTGCTTCAGAGTCTTGCATGCATCCCTTTTTATTTGATTTGTCAAGACACTGGTCCATGCAAAGTTTGCTTCCAAAGAAGCAGCTCCCTCTTTGCCCTGCACTGGTGGCAGTGTCACAAGAATCAAAATGTCTTTCTCTTGCACCGTTCTAAGACTTGCACATGACTTTGTGACCTTATGCTATTTGTACAGGATTTAGTAATCCAGAAACTATCACCATCGTGTTTCTGCTTGTTAATTTCTATATTCTAGCTCCTCATACTCCATAGGAGAATCTCTTTCTTAGTACTAACTCTATTGTTGATTCGTGTTTGGACCATAACACCCGAATCCTCCCATTCCAGCCTTGAGGAGATGTCCTTACCCTGTCACTGGGCAGGCAACAGTGTTTCAGTTTCATGCTTGCTGTACAGCTCCCTACTGCTGCCATATTCTTTTTCACTTACCCCATCCTAAATGGTCTCCTGTATAATGGTGACTTGATGAGATTTCCATCTTCCCTATTGTCATTGTTCATGTCCAGAAAGGCAGCCAGCAACTTGTTGGAGAAGGTCAAAGGCTGAGGCTGCTGAACATTGCAGCCTGGGGTCCCATACTTCCTGATAATCAAATCCTTCTGTTCCTGACCACTGGGCAAATCCAGGCCACTACTTAAAGGAAGGATTGTTGCTTGCTGCTGGATCAAACTGTCTGGGTAACTCTCATTCCTTGATGCATCATAACGTCTACAACTTACTCCAGGTCAAAACTCTAGGCCAAAGTTTTTCAAGATGCAGTCACTTACCATACGTATGGTTGAAAGGGATCTCACTGATCTCCATTAACTCCCACATGTTAGAGCTGTAACGGATCACCTGCTCTGGCGTCCCTTTCATATCTTACTTTCTATACTCATTTGGATTAATTTGATACTTAGTCTGTTGACTAATATTGCTATTCAAAGTTAATCCATCTATATTGCTTTTATTTACCTATTATCCCTTAATAGCTTTAAATACTTCCTGAATGAATCTAACTTAGTAACAATAATCACATACCAAGTAGCTCTAAGTTCCCCCTCTACACTGAATTCTCATATTGATTTTCTTGACTTCCACAATCTATTCAAGCTGCACTACCTATTATCTATCATCGAAGATCCCCACCATCCTGGCCATGCCATCTTTTTGCAGCTACCATAGGGCAGGAGGCATAGAAGCCTGAAGTCCCACACCACCAAAAAAGCTACTTCAACCATTCGGTTCTTGAACCAACCAGCAAAATCATAATTACTACAGTTTAGAAACACTGTGATCACCTTGCACTAAAATGGACTTTGTTTTTGTTTTGTTCTAATTGTGTTCTTTCTTGTAAAAATTGTGTATCTGTTCAATTCATGTTTGTCTTGTAAATGCTGCTTACATGATGCTATGTGCCTGTGATGCTGCTGCAAGTAATTTTTTCATTGCACTTGTGCATACGACAATAAACTTGACTTGACTCCATTTAAGGTGCTAGGCATGGAGCCCCATTTAATAGATGATGACCTCCCTTGTACATTTGCAAGATTTCAAATCTCCTTGGAGCTCAGTGCATCACAATTCATCACTGGCAAAACAGTCCTCCTCTTGCTCTGAGTTTGGATTTGTGACTTGAGCATGTGGCATTATTGAAATGCAGTAACATTGTGCATTGCTTCTTGCTCAGGTTTAACTAGGAAAGTTGCTCCCTGACTGCCCTGGGTGGGTGTGGCCTCTTGCTAGGAGCCTTATTTCCTTTTTCTTCCTCCTTCTCCCAGCTGTCTACCCTGGTGTGTGCTTTCTTTGCTATTCTCCTTTCCAAAGTTGTGTTGGTATGTAAAATTCTCCTGTCTATAGAACAAATTAATGATTCAGTGTCACATTAAAAGTGTTGAAGTGACTTCATTCCATTTAAAGCTGAGATCAGACTTACAACAGAACTGTTTAAGCAATAGTTTACAACACTTAAGCTTCAGGCAGACGACCATTTTGATATTAAATGCAGTCATCGGATGCCGGTCAGATATGGTAAATCCTTTCGCTTAATTGTCCTCTCCCACCTCCAGCTATTCCTTGTACAGTTCTCCATTCTGTGCTAATTGTCTAATACCTCTCTATAAATGACTGTATTCCTACATACTCTTTTGCATATAGCACACACATTTCTTTTCCCACTTTAAATCATGGTCCTGGGTGCTTCTGCTGCTTAATTGTTTCATTGTGGTTTAGTCATTTGTTTGTGCTGGCAATTGAGTTTGCATGAACTTTCAAGGTTATAGTATTGTGACAGCAGTGAGATGACTCATCTGATAAAATGAGCTGGACTATTCCATTTCTGGTTCTTAATTTAGTTGATGTGCATTTAGCAACTGCTTTAATGGTACAACTTAACCCTTTCCTTGGCTTCTTAGACAGAAGGTTCCAATTTATAAAGCCAATTCCAGAGATTTGAGGACAAAACCTTAGGCTGTTGGATTAGTACGGAAGGTGAACAGAGGTTAGGAGCTAGAACAACAAGTGCCGGTTTAGCAATACTGGCATCAAATTAGTATGGTACATTGATGTTATGATCTGCCAGCTCTGCATGCATACAGGAGCAATTTATGTCACATGTATGAAATGGTTCTCAATGAGGGGGCCTTGCCACTTGAGTTACATATGAGTGCATGCACAATGGTTGTCATATTGGAATCCATTGAGCCTGAACATTGCGTGTTGTGGAACCAAGTTTTGTAGCCTTAAAGACAGTTGGGTTATACGATATGGAATGAGAAATTTGGGCTATTGTGCCTATGTCAACATGTAGCCTAAGCAGAAAGTTTGGAACAAACTAACTAGATTGAAGTAGAAATAATGGCAGGACATCATCTCAGCAGATTGAAGATAATTTAAAGAATTAGAGTGAACAAGTTGAATAAAAATACCTCCATATCATGGACGCAGAGCAAATAACATCAGCAAAATGTTAAAGACATTGCAGAGCTGGTCAGAAATTAGCTTTTATAAAATGCATATTAGTGATGAAGGAGTGTGTGAGTTTTGTCACTAGCTCATGGGGTTTCATATCATTAAATTATTTGCTTTGCTGTATTGCGTGCTGATCCATCCATGGATCAGTGTCATTTTGACAATTGATTAAGAAACACTTTGGCACATCTTGATATTGTACAGGCTTTTTCAAAATTCAATTTCTGCATTTGTGTTCTTTATGATTTAAAACATGTAATGTGAAATTTGGCTCAATTTTGTTGTAACTTCAGACCAAAGAATTAAAATTACTAAGGAAGGTTGATGGTGCTAGAGTTGGGGCAGCAGGTAATAGCTGCTCTGAGGGAGATTGATAATATTTTGTTATTATATTTCCTTATGACATAGAAGGAGGCCATTCAACCCATTGAGTCCATGTTGGCTATTGGAGCAATCCCATTCCCCTGTCACCTGTTCTCTCCATTAACGTCCATTAAAAGCCCTGAATTCCCCTACCACCCACCTACACTATGGCAATTTACAGTTGCCAATTCATCAAATGACCCACGGATCTTTGGGATGCAGGAGGAAACCAGAGCACCCCAGGGAAACCCAAGAGGTCAAGCGTGAACTTGCAGATTCCATACAGACAGCATGGGCTGCTGAAGCTATGAGATAGCTGCACTACTTGCAGTGCCACTTGTTTGATAACTTCAAAACAAATCTGTCATCGGTTGTGGAGAAATGCCATGCAAAGTCTTGAAAGTAGTTTTGAAGAACAGATTGAACACATCAATGAGCACTTTGTGAAAATGACAAGAAAAAAATGGAGCATGAAAACTGTTGGCAATAAAGCCAGCTTCAGGGGTGCTTGCAACAATTTTAATATCACTCAATGCAGTTGTGGATCACTTTCTAAACTTAATACATTCATCAAAGTCGAGCTTATTGTCATCTGCACAAGTACATGTATGCACAGGTGCAATGAAAAACTTACTTGCAGCAGCATCATGGGCACATAGCATTAGAGACGCAACATTCATAATAAAAACATAAATTAAAAATAAGTTAGAGAAAATAATACATTTAAATTTATACATCTATTTCCATGTTCATGAGTACCTATTGAAAGAAATGTCCTGGTCTGAAATGACATTTTCTTGGAAACTCGATACCTTACTGTCATGAGCATGCATGTTACCTATGCTAATGACACTGATGAATTTCTGACACTCATATTTGTACATTTATTTGTACATTTCTTTAACTCAGCATTTCTTTATTTCAATCAGGAGATGTAATTTTACAATAACCACATAAGAATTCACCAGTCAGGATCAGAAACATTGGACTTGATGATGAATCTTGAAAAATTGCAGGCACGGTAGTGTAGCGGTTAGCATAACGCTATTACAGCTTCAGCGACCCAGGTTCAATTCCGGCTGCTGTCTGTAAGGAGTTTGTATGTTCTCCCCGTGTCTGCGTGGGTTTCCTCCGGATGCTCCAGTTTCCTCCCACATTCTAAAGACATACGGGTTAGGAAGTTGTAGGCATGCTATGTTGGTGCCGGAAGCGTAGCGACACTTGCGGGCTGCTCCCAGAACACTCTGCACAAAAGATGTATTTCACTGTGTGTTTTAATGTACATATGAATAATAAAGATATCTAAATTGTCCATATTGTGTTTTGGCTGCAGAAACTCTACATGTCATTTATGGTTCTATTTCAAATGAATTGTAACTAATGTCCTTCCAAAAATAATCTCTTTAGCTCTTGTAAAGCTAGATAGTTTCTGCTTTCTGCAGTTTTGTCTTAACTGTTGCTGTAAATTGCTACTGATGTCTGTCTTGGAAAACTGTTCATGTGTGCATGGCCAGAACTGTGGAAAGCAGCCATTAACATCCCAGTAGCATGCTTCATAATTAGTAGAAAATGCTACTCTGAAGTCATCCATGCATGCAACCTATGCTACATCCAAAGTACTGAAAAGTTTTTTTAAAAAGGAAAGCAAGTAAAATACAGAAATTAAGAAGTGTCATGAGAATAGATTCTTTCCAATACATTATAGAAATTCAACTTTGCGATTTATAGTGGATGATCAGGATCCCGGAAACAAATAACTTTGTTCAGTTTTTTGTAACACCTTCTTAAAATACTATTGACAATTTTATAAAGAACTTAAACTGCTCTACTTACAAGTCCCCAACTTGGATGAAAGTTGCTCTGTAGTGTTGTCTCTCAAGCAGGCAGCTGACGCTAAGCAGACTATCTTGAAAATTAAAGCAAAAACTGCAAATGCAGTAACACAGACAGAATGCTGGAGAAACACAGATCAGGCAGCATCTAAGGAGGGAAGTAAACAGTCGACATATTGGGTCGTGACCCTTCATTGGGGCTAGAAAGGAAGAGGGCAGAAGGCAGAATAAGAAGGTTGGGGGAGGTGGAGGAGCATAGGCTGGCAGGTGATAGGGCTTCTGTTGCAAATATTGTGGGTCCAGGCAGCCGCAGAAGCTTTCATAAGCTCTGCAGCGTGCATTTTCATTTTAGCAGTAAACATTAAGATCACAATGAAACCCTTAGTACTTTGTACAAAGCTGCTATGCATTTGTGACTACAGTGAGTTTATTGGCTACTAACCTATTAAAACGTATACTTAGAACAGTATAGCACAGGAACAGACCCTTTGGCCCATGATGTCTGTGCTGACCGTGATGCCAATCTGAACTAATCCCATTTGCCTGCACGAGGTCCATATCCCTCTATTTCCTGCCTGTTCATGTGTCTGTCAAAATGCTTCCTAAATGTTGCTATCGTATTTGCTTCTACCACTTCCCCTGGCAGCTCGTTCCAGGTACCTATCATTCTGTGTAAAATAAAAACTTGCCTCGTAAATCTCCTTTAAACTTTCCCCCAGTTATCTTAAACCTATGCTCTCTAGTATTTGACATTTCCATCCTGGGAAAAGACCCTATTCATGCCTCTCATAATTTTATATACTTCTATCAGTTGTCCCTTTGTCTCATATGCTCCAGAAAAAACAATCCAAATTTGTCCAATCCTTCCTTATACCTAATACTCTCCAATCCAGGCAACATCCTGGTGAACCTTTTCTGCACCCTCTCTAAAGCCTCCACATCCTTCCTGTAATGCAACGACCAGAACTGCACACAGTACTCCAAATGTGGCCAAGCCAAAATTTTATACAGCTGCAACATGACTTGCTAACTTTTATACTCACAACACCCATCAATGAAGGCAAATATGCCATACACCTTGTTTACCACCCTATCCATGTGTGTTGCCACTTTCAGGGAGCTATCAACATGCACCCCACTATACATCAATGCTTTTAAGGGTCCTGCCATTTACTGTGTACTTTCCTCTTGCATTTGACCTTCAAAAATGCAACACCTCACACTTGTCCAGATTAAACTCAATCTGCTATTTTTCCACCCAAATTTCCAACTGATCGAAATCCTGCTGTATCTTTTGACAACCTTCCGCATTATCCACAGTTCCACCAATTTGCAGACTTGCTAATCAGACCACCTACATTTTTATCCAAATTCTTTTGTGTATTACACACAACGGAGGTCCCAGGACTGATTCTTGCAGAACATCATTGGTTAGAGACCTGCAGTCAAAACAACACCCCTCCACCACGACCCTCTGTCTTCTCTGAATAAGCCAATTTTATATCGAACCTACCAAGTCACCAGTGATCCCATGTGACCTCATCTTCTACCATTAATTTTTGAAAAAATATTTCAGTAATAAGTTATGCTTCTATAATAAATGCATTTTGGACACAAAATAGTTTCTGCTTATTAATTGAATGCATTTTGATCCATAGTCTAGTGGAAGAATTTTTTTGAATGTATTTACAGAATTACTGTTGAAAATTCTAACATGTATTATTAGTGCGGCATCAATGTACTATTTTGTATTGAAATAAGGGATGACTCATGAGGGATACTAACTCTGTGGCTGTCTTTTTAATTCGTACGCAGTTTGTTTAGTGTTGTTTTGGAACAAGTAACCAAAGTAGAGAACGTAGATGGACACGCAACTTCAGGTGGTAAACCTTCAGGTGGTTTTGATGTAAAAGCTCTCCGAGCCTTTCGTGTGTTGCGACCTCTGCGACTTGTATCTGGAGTACCAAGTAAGTTTCTTTGTGGTCTCAAAATGGAATTGATTTTTAAACTTTGCCTACCCTTTGCTCTTGAAAAGTTTTCTTGCAGTTCTGCAACCCTCCAAGTACTCTGCACTGCTCATTGTGCTTTCGTGATTTCCTTCAGCCCTCCATGGCATCTGGTCTCCTAGCCTAAACTTGAGATCCTTCCCTAAACTTCCGTGTATTTCTACATCTTTTCTCCTTTAAGATGCTCCTTCAAACCAAACTATTTTACCAATTTTTGTTCATTACCTGTCACTTTATTACCTCATGTCATTATATGTGGTTCATTGCTGAATTTTGTTTGTTAAAGCACTTGTGAAGCACTTTGGGATGCTTTAATACATGGAAGTTACATAAATCTAAGTTGCTGTTTTTTAACAAATTATAATATTCACAGCAATGTGAGCATACTTTGATTTGAAGTGACAGTCAAGAAAGAAATAAAAATACCTTTTCATAGACAAAGTAACATTGATTTTTGATGTACTTTTTATATGCTAAACATGATGAATTCCAAAAATGAAACATTGCTTCCCATATCGCAACTGTAAATACTGATATGTTGAATAATTCTATTGAAGTTACTTTATTCTCTTCTAATTTCTTGATAAGTATTCTTAACTACAAATTTACAAGATTTACTTCATTTTATGGAATTTCAAAATAAATTTTTTTGATGAACTACAGTTGTTACATCTTAAAAATGTAGAATTTACAGTTGTGTTGGAAATTAATTACATTTGGAAATAAACATAGTGATTTTGTAATTATATTCTAGAGCTGTCCCTCTGTTTTTATTTCTTTTGCACCTTAATCCAATCCCTCATTTAGAAACATCTGCTTTTAGAAGCAGAAATCTTAAAATTAAAAACGTTACATTTATGATGTCAGAGCAATTTTCCTCATTTTTGTTTAATATTACTTGTTATAATTTTCTTGTTTGTAACTCAGCTGCTCTCTTTTTCATGAAGGCTTACAAGTTGTCTTGAACTCCATCATCAAAGCCATGGTTCCCCTTCTCCACATTGCTCTGCTGGTATTGTTTGTAATCATCATTTATGCTATCATAGGACTGGAGCTTTTTATAGGAAAAATGCACAAAACCTGTTATTTCATTAACACAAGTAAGTATCTGTTAATGTTTTTTAGGTCTTGTTATTGTTTAAAGCATATCCAATTTTATGAAGGATTTTATGGAAAATAAAATTTTAAGTTTTAAGTACTATCATTGATAAATACTATTGATAAAAGTCTTGTGGGCATGCTATGTTGGCGCTGGAAGCATGGTGACACCTGCGGGCTGCCCCCAGAACACTACGCAAAAGATGCATGTCACTGTGTGTTTCGATGTACATGTGACTAATAAAGATATCTTATCTTGGATTGTAAAGTGGATAAAATTCAAACATTGTCATAAGGGATCTTTATTTTTGGTTAATTTAAATTCCTAGCAGCATTGGTCAGATTTGCATTTTGCACCAGGGTTTTTATTTATTTATTGAACACTGTTTATATGTGTAAGTTTTTGAATTTTTAATGTAAAAGTTATTGGATTTTTGAGCTTATAATATTGCAGTATGCAAAACACAAGATCTGGGATTTTAATGAGCAGGATCACGACCTGTGCATCACTATTAACCAATCAGGTTGAAAGATTAATAAATAAACCATTCCATTTGAAATCTGTTCAGTTGTATTCTGGACATTACCGAAGAGATGGTATTCTCCACTGAGCCTTTAGAAACCTGTTCATGAAGCTTCATTGAGCCTTGTAGAATGGATTTTTCCTTTTCCAAAATCAGTTGCTATAAGCCATCTTTCGTAAGAGAGTTTTACAGCAATTGTGATATCATCAAGTTGGCCCAGCATCTAATCTCATTGGGAAAATCGTTATAGCAGATAAAAGAAATAGATAGATATAGCTTTACACACTTTTAAATGTTTAATGGTGAGTCACCTAATGATCAGAATATTTAAGTGGTTAAATATCATAAATTTTCAAAATATTTTTATTAAATTAATAGAAGCAAATTTGAAATATTCCAAAAAAATTAGACTTGGCACATATAAAATTAGTCTTTTCAGGATCAGAGAGGTTGTTCAGCAGTTAGAAGAGTGTGATACAATATTGGAAATACAGTTACGTTACCTCCTTCAAAGGGCAATTTTTTTTAGTGTTGAAGTTCATATAAATCCACTTGTTATACATGCATTGCCACAGTTAAGATTGCAAAGGTGCTCTTGACAGACGAGCAGGGTGTCATAGACAATTGCTTCTGGATTACAGTCAATTGACAGTGAACATGCGTACTCCAGAAGTTGCTGTCATATTTTCTCCATTGTAATGGTGAGTGCTGATGGCCTAATTGTCATTCTCATCATGTGATTAGCCTGCAGTTGTGAAGAAAATAACATCAAATCAGGTGCAGAAAGAGAAAGTGAATGAAAGACATCATTAGGATAGAGAATTACAGTGATAGAAAGGAGATTAAACATCCTCAACAATTAATACTTGAAACAGTGAGACTTCACAATTGTCATTATTAATTTTCAGTGCGAGAATGACGAGTTAGCAATAATGAACAATAATCTCCTAGTTTAAGTGTCACTAAGTTTGTCATGTCATTTGGGCGAATGCAGCAACTTCAAACCATTTGGTTTATTCCAGTGGTGAGGCAGATGGCTAAAAGCCACTTCTGTGAATCTAGTAGAGCAACCAACATAGCATCTTCTGCTGAACTATACATTTGCCATGCACATGGAGTTGCTGAACGATCATAATTTTGACAGCAAATTCTTGCACACTTCCTTCAGATGGGATCTTCTAATTACTGTCAAAATATTCATAAACGTTTATCAGATTTGAATTACTTTTCCTGTATATTCCTTGTGCATTGACTGAAGTGTGGTTTATGATTATTCCCAATCTAAAATTTACCTTGTATTTCTAATCTATTGGACTTATTTTTATATTTAATATGTGTTAATTTGAAACAAAACTTACCAATGTAATATCACCTAATATAGTTATTGGCTTTCATTTTCAGATTTAATAGCAGAAGATGAGCCAGCACCATGTGCATTTTCAGGGAATGGCCGTCAATGCTCCATGAATGGTACAGAATGCAAGGGTGGATGGCCGGGCCCAAATGGAGGCATCACAAACTTTGACAACTTTGCTTTTGCAATGTTAACGGTTTTTCAATGTATAACCATGGAAGGGTGGACAGATGTCTTGTACTGGGTAAGCGATTGCCTTGAAGAGCAGTTAAATATAAATCATTCAAATAGTAACAGATACAACATACAGGATACTCTTCACACAACACCTGTGCAATAATTTCTGTACGAATAGTGATTGATGCCTTTCTGCCATATTTGAAAACAGTGCACTGATTTAAAATAGCATACAAAGTTTGCTTTATATTTACATTTTTCTCACTAATTTAAAACTAACAATTATTTCATTACAATATTATAATTTACCTTTTTTGACTATCAAAATTCAGATCAGTTCAATTGATTTGATGAAATCTTTGGGAGAGTTCAATTGAAACAAGCATGTGGTGCTCCATGACTTTTTAATGAGGAATAATGTTTCAGATTTAAGAGCTGAAAACTGATGTGATAAACTTTATCTACACATTTATTTTCTCTAAATTTTAGATAATCAGAATACTCAAACATAAATTCATTCTTCCTGTTTGGTAGTATTTTTAATATTTCTTACTAACTTTTTCATCCTACATTAAATGAGTTTCAGAAATTTCAAACCAGTTCTTCTGCAGTGCAATTAATTTCTTATGCTAGAAAATAATTTGCTATCTCATTGATAAATACATGCATAGCACTTTGTTTTCTCTGGTTTGAAAGCTGTGTAAACCTGTCAATATGACCTACTGCTGCCTGCTTGTACCACATTAAAGGAAACACTTTATTAAACCAACTATCTATATTGACAATGTACTTGCAATGTGTAAACCAATCCCACAATATTCCACAGAGGTGAGAACAATTGCAAACACTACAGAATGAAGGAGTAGAACTGATCAAAGTCATGCTTGAAGAGATGGGGTTTGAGAATCCTTTTACCCTTTCTCGATAGGAATAGAAAAATGTGGCAAGTGTATTTATAGAGATTATTCCAAAGTTTAGAACCAATATCTTGAAGCTTCTGCTATTGAGAGAGGGGAAATTTGAAGAAGGTTAGATTTGGAAGAGTAGAGATAGATACTTAGGACTGAGTGAGGTTGAGGAGCTGTGGTGGGTCAAGGAAATGCTCTCATTGAAGGAAGAATAAAGTGTTTGAATTCCATGCATTGATGGTGGGAGAAAGCAGTGGAAGAATTTGTAAATTAAGTTTATGTTGGAAAGAACTTGAGAGAGTTCCTGGACTTTGTCTGAAGATGACAAGTCATGGATGTGATATTAGGCGTGGTTGTGAGTTACTTTGAGAGAAGTAAATATATAGTCCAAGTCTTGGATGGGTCTACTTCCATTTGGGGTGCATTTTTTAAAAGCTAAAATGCCACCTCTCTCCCTCTGATGCTAAATTTCCTTTTTAGCGCATACCCCCATATTTTTGGAGTTTCCTTTATTTGGAAAACTGCATGTACCCCCATTTTGGTATCACTGCCAAATTTTAATCTGTACTGTCCAGGCTTAAAATTAAATAATTGCTAGCATTTTGAACAGAAGTGGCCCCAGATGGACCATCACAATTCACATTCACCCATTAACCTAGTGACAAACATGGATTCAATAATGGTTGCAGAGAGGTAGGCTTGGGTGTCATAAACCCACAATGCACTGAATCCATATCCATGGATGTACATGCCAATGGGCTGTGTGTGGATAAGGAAATTTGTTACTGAACTAAGTAGAAGTTTGAACATCAGTCAAAACTGGATTCAGATAGGAATCTCCTATTTTGCAATCAAGAGTTTTGTCATTTTGTCACTTGAATATGTTCTTAGGGGTTATTAAATTATTTGCAATCATAGCTCTCTATCTACTTTATATTCTGAGTATAATTTGTATATAAATATTTATTTATTGTCAAGTTTGCTTAGATATGCAATTGTTAATCAAAGAGAATTTTTAATATAAATAACAATAGAGGTTCAGGTGTTTATATTTGCACAGCCTCACAATATTTCAATTATTACAATTTGTAGCTGAGTTAGGCTGCAACTGTAACTTACTGTCATCTTTACAGATGAATGATGCCATGGGATATGAATTGCCTTGGGTCTATTTTGTCAGTCTCGTCATCTTTGGATCTTTTTTCGTTCTTAATCTTGTACTTGGTGTATTGAGCGGGTAAGCTGGCACTTCATTTTGTCTGTAATGCAAAGTCCTAAATCCAGTTACCATTGTTGAACTTTGGGAAAAGGCAGAAAAAATATTAACTCATTTCTGCCTATGAAGGAGAAATGATGTATTGGTAAAAATTTGCTTCATAAATATGATCATTCCTAATACACTTTGATAAAAGCACTTTGAAGTGAGCCCAAAAAGAATGAAGGAGGATATCACAATAATCTTTTACTTTGATGTCTAATTTCCAAGAAACAAAGTGGCTGGCTGAGGGACTTTGCCATCCTAAGTTGCATAAAAACCATAATACACCTTCTCCATTTTTCAGGTTAATGACTCGGTTGGATTAGAATGGCCATGGATATATTTTGTTAGCCTAATCATCCTAGGCTCATTTTTTGTACTTAATCTCGTTCTTGGTGTACTTAGTGGGTAAGCAGTTAAATTACGTGTACCTGCCTCTGCTTCCTTAAAGGTGCTCTCATTAAACAGATGTGTTTTTTGCATGCGGCTTGCATTTGGAGGTGGCTTTTTAATGGGCAAGCATTCTTGATGCAGTGAATTGAGAGCAAGTTGTAACACTTCTGAGATAAGAATTTGATTTTGAAATGCATATAGCAAGAGTTACCTGCATGTAATTTTCAAACAATGAAGATGCATCGTTCATATTAAAGTACCAAGTTTCTTATTTCTGGGATCTATAATGTGCAGTTTGCAGTGTGCCTGAGTGTTATTTTTGGGTTCAATCAACTTTTGTGTTATGTGAGTGAAAATAATGTGATTCTGCTGTTCCCTCTTGGATTGATGTGTATTTATTAGACTTAATTATTTCAGCCCTGGTTCATGGTGGCTTACTTGGGTGATGTTCAATTTCTTTTATGATAAATCCATCTGGTTGTTAGATATTTTCAGTTTATAAATTGTGTTCGTTTATACTAGGAATGCTGCATTATAATAGGGTGTTTGACAAGATCAATTAGCTGTATCGTAAAGTGATTGAATTTTTTCTTGGAGAATGTGGAGAATGTTGCCTATTGTAAGAAAAATATAGACATATTATTTGTGCATTATAAATATTGAAATCTTAAATCAAAAATCACATTTTCAAAACAAAACATTTTTTCTGCTGTACTAGACATAATGTATTAGGGAAATATTGCTATCTTCTATCTCTGCAATCTCAGTCAGGTCATTAAAGAGAGATAAACCAAAGTCTGGTGCTTTCCCATAGGGAAGGGTGAAAAAAAATAGTGGAAGCATGCATCATTTTAAGGGTTTGTCATGTTCAGTGTCATGAAGATAGTCAGCTGCTTATCTTTTTAGTTAGGATGCCAAACTAAATGAGTCAGAAAATATGAAATAACTTAAAGAAAAAGGAGAATTTGATACTAAATGATACTTTGCATATATCAATAGAATATATTTCTGTTATTTTCTTCTACGGTCTCTACCTGCCATTACTCTTTATTGGAGAAACAAGCTAAGGATCTATTGCTGCATTTTTACTAAAATGACTCTATAGCTGGGTATGAATGTGTTTTCTTCACTTCACATTTTCTACACTACAAAACTGAGATCACGAAAAAGCCATACATAATTGTGGGTATCAATCTGTTATCACATCGCCAATTATATTGAGCCATTAACTATCATAAAAGGCACGCATGGAGTTTTTAACAAACCTTTTTGAGTTTACAATCATGAAGTTTACTATGAGCAAGAATAGTGCATTTTTATTTAAGCCAGTGTATATGCTACAGAATGTTAACTCAAGGGAATGCTCAGTATTTCATGTACTTTATCTTGTAGCAGTATATAGTTGAGT
The DNA here is from genome assembly GCF_009764475.1 of Pristis pectinata. NCBI lineage: Eukaryota > Metazoa > Chordata > Chondrichthyes > Rhinopristiformes > Pristidae > Pristis > Pristis pectinata. Next base: position 23,215,371 of record NC_067410.1, read on the forward strand.
TTGTCTATGGAACAGAATGAAAGCTTTAACAGTATATGTTCAGTTAAATAAATTGTAAGCTATGCATTTAATCAAAATACTAACCCAAGGTTGTAATATTTAGTTTCGACATTAAGAGAAATTGTTGTAAATATGCTTTTAATCATATGGTACATAGCATTTTTACTGTTCTCAAAAAACATGAATATAAATGCATTATAGAATTAATTCACAAAATAATAATGATACATGTGAAAACAAATGACAATTTAATGTATTTTACTGTGATCCTTGTTACTCTCTACAGCAGAACAATCTGTGATCCTATTCTGTGATTTTCTATATAGAAACAAATCTGTGGCAAAATTCTATTAATTACCACATCTTCCCCAGTCCCACCACTGCACTGCATAATTTAGTATTTATGTATTATGTGTTTAATGAGAATTGTTAGAAAGGAACTTGCTTAATATTGCTTTTAGTATATGTGAGGAATCAAAGCAGGTAGTAGATTTTAAACTGGATACTCTGATATTTTAATAAATGTTATTACAAAGTTTCATTGGCAAAAACTGATGAATAGGAAGAATAGGTAGGTTTATTCCTGCATTGACCATGTCTGACATATTTTTCAAAGTTTGCTGAAAGTCTGCAGTGTTTCTTCATGTGGAGGGAACCAGATAAATTTAAGGCATGCATTCACTCCCCACCTTATTATTAAGCAGTGGAATGAAATGCCAAAAATGAACACAAGTAGTTTTGTCTTTGCATGTAAACTCTTTTCTGAGTCTCTAATTCGATTTGGCAAAAGGCAAAGGAGTAGCTTGCAGAGAGAGCCTGGCTTTTATGATATTTGGATGGGCGATGGAAAATCCAAAGTGAAAACAACTCTTTTTGGCTGTAATGAAAGATTAACGGACCAGTTGTTATAGGGACAGAAAAGTGAAGCATCTATCACAAATCAAAACAGAAAAAGTAGGCCTCTTGGTACAGAAGGTATACTGAAGGTCCTTTTTAAAGTTGGAGGCTCCTCTTTAATAAAAGTAAAGATTCATTCAGGAATGTCATGGGATAAATATGTGTGGCTACCCATACCCCGTGCTCTTTTGTTTTAAATGACAAATAGGCTTATTGGTATTAAGAGGGGAGAGATGATAAATGCCATCCTTGCTGTTCTTCCAGTTTTGTAGCACCCATCAAGCTTAACACAAGCAAACACAGGAACGTCTAAAGCAGTCAAATGTTCTCATTTCATGAATTGTACACAGACATTCCTCTTTTTAAAGCACATCTTCATTTTACTAAATTGCATTAACATGTGTGCAGGTAGAAGGTGTATTACAACAAACAGATGAGTAAAGGAGTTTGTCAGTGAAGGTGGCATTTTTGAATTGCTGGCTAAATGATGTGTGTGGGACAAAGCACTTTTAAATGTTTCTGAATATCAGAGAGCTTTAAAAGTTGTACAAAGACCTTAGATAGCAGCAAGCTGTGAAAAGACCATCAGGGTATTCTGGGGGAAGGGCCTGAAGATCTGCCGCTTGAATTTTTGTCAATTTCATGGCATGTCCATGGCAGCCAGGCCTCCAATATGATGAGACATGCAGGACGGCTAAATTTGCATCAGCGCGTAAAGCGCAGTGGGTGAGTGAAGGTGACGGGCTGGATCAAGCAAAACCTGGCTCAATATTTGTATCCGAAGAGCTATTCCTTTGTTTATTTTCTTTCAAAAAATGCAGCTACCATTGACTGCTATTTACTAAAGCATCAAAGCTATTTCCTGAATGACTGCCATTGAGAGCCATTTAGCAAATAAACTGAACAATAGTTGAGTCAACCTTCTTCTGTTTATGTAACCAACAGAGAGAGATGATGAAGCTTATGATCCAAATGAATAAAATCTATAACATTATGTACTACTTTAATTTATTTTGCCAAGCCTAATGCACTTTGCCAATATAAATCACAAAATTGGGTCAGGGAAATTGAGTGGGAGAGTTTCTCTCTGTGGTTTGTGATGCTTAACAAAATACCAATTTTGCAACCTTGTTTCAGGTATACCTGGGTTTCATAAAGTTGAAGAAGTATTTCATGGAATACATTTTTAAAATACAAGTTCTTGAGAAATAAGTGCCATAGACAAGCCTGCTGTTTACTGCTCAGTTGTAGATCCCATAGGAAGTGGTCGTTGACTGTTGTCCTGAACTGCTAGTTTGTGTAATCAGAATGTAACCATCATGCTAGATTGTGAGATAGTTTCGGATGCTGATCCATTGAAAATCAAGGAACTGTGATCTGTGCTCACAACAGTTTTGTGGTTTGATTTGGAAAGGAACTTGGAGGTGATGGTATTCCCATATATCTTTAGCCCTTTGACCCTCAAGATCTTGTAGAAAATAGATTTTGAAGGTATTGTCAAAGAAGCCACAGCTTATCTTTCTGGTAAACTTTGCAGGAAGGAGACAGTAAAGTTAAAGGCATGGAAGGGGTTCCACCAACTGACTACTTTGGCCTGGATTGTGTTGAGCTTCTTTGTTGTCGTTGGAACTGTACCCATCAGTTCTGTGATCAGAAATTCACAACTTGATTTGTAGGCAATTGAAAGACTTTGGGGAGTCATGAGGAGAGCTGTTCATCAATGAGTGGCAAGAATTTTACTTGGTTTGTAGCTGGTCCAGTTCCCCTTGTGCTAAATAATGATTTTCCCTACGAGGTTGTGGTGGACGACTTGTAAGTATCAATGGTATGTAGTTATGGCCCTTTTTTTTAAGGTGATCATTGCTTGTCACTTGTCTGTTGCAAATGCCATTATATTAGCCCAAACCTGTATGTTGTCCGTATCTTCCTACAAGTTGTCCAAGGCTGCTTCTTTACCTGAAAAAGTGCGAATGATTTCAAATACAATTGAGTCATCTTTATTTCTGGCTTTCTAAAGGATGAGAGGTCAGAATTGAAGAAACCGAAGATAGTTAGGTCTAGAGCACTGCTCTGTAGAACTTCTGCTGGGACAAGCTGGGACTGAAATAATTGTCCCATGGCCACAACCATCTTCTTCAGCATCAGTATGACTCCAATTCATGGGGAGCTTTTTCCCCCAAATTTTGATTGACTTCAATTTTATTAGGGCTCCTTGATTCCACACTAAATGGAAAATGCTGCTTTGATGTCACTGTCTGTCACTGTGACCACAATTCTGAGATGCATCTCTTGTAACCACATATTGATATCTGGAGCGAAGTAAACAATAGGAATACACTCGATATGCTGCACATTGGTTTTACAAAATAATTTATTGAGGTGTCTCCCAAGAGATTTGTTCAAGAAATTCCGCATAACATGCTAGAGGAAATGCAGCAGCATGAATATGTTGATGGAATGAGTCAAAAAAGTTGAGGCACAGAACTTGTCTTTTTATCTTCATTTTGTGTTTGAATCATGTATCTTGAATTATTTTTGATTGGCTTCAGTCCATTTTGCACAATTAACATTATCTTAGAGATAGTAATGACAAGCTGACCTTTATATCCTGTTATTAATTCAGAACTGCTAGGATGGTGGTTATGTAGCTGTTAGTGTTCAGAGGCTTGCAGCATTGATCCAGAAACATATGATTTCCCACTGCAGCAGCTGGGGAACTTAAATTCAAGTAATGAAATAAATATGGAATAAGAATGTTCATACCAATAGCAGTAACCTAGGAAACTACCAGATTGTTGTTGAAATCCCAGCTGGTATTGTCCTTCAGGTAAAAATATTTGCTGTCCTTACTTGGCCTCGCCTTTATATGATTCCAGACCCATCAAAGGGATTTGTTCTAATTGCCGCCTTTGTTCAAGGATGGAAAATGAAACTGGCATTGCCTGATTTTATGTTTGTGCTAAAATTGGGCTCGCAAGAACTGAATTAGATGGCAAATCATTCCAGCTTTAGCAGCATGAGGCACAGGAGATTTTAACTCTTGGACTTGTCCTGTATTTCCCCATCCAGTTTCTAACTTGATGCTTGCAGAAAACATTACCTGAGTCATGGGCAGGATTGTTGTTAGCAGCTCCTTTTCAACTCAAGCCCTTGGTCACACTTTCCAACAAGAATCCTTTTCCCTTGGTTTGAAGAGCAAGTTAAATTCAGAGCCTACAGGATTGATGAGAGGCATCAGCAGTTAACACCCTCAAATGATTATAACTGTTAGTCTCCCACCCCACCTTTAGGGTGGGCGCGGTCAGAGTTAATTTAAAAAGCAAAAATAGTCAGTATGTCAGGCAGCTTCTGTGAAGAGAGACAATTTACGTGGCATGTCTTTCTGATGAAAGGTCATTGATCTGAAATGTTAACTTTATTTCTCTCTCCACGGATGGTGCCTGATCTGGTGAGTATTTTCTGTTTTTATTTGCAGTTAGAGTTCTTCCCTGTTTCCTCTTAAACTGGATTCAATCAAAAAAAAATTAGGCTGGCATGTGCTGGATTCAAAAATATGAAGCTGTTTTTTTTTCAGTACTCTTTTGATGACTTTATGAGGTCTAATTTATTGGGAATATATGGTGAAAATGATGCTGTTTGGTTGAGGATGCTCTTAGGATGTTAATGGCAGAATCTTCATGATATCAACATAAGTGAGAAACAAATAGTTTGAATTATATTGAGTGGATTTGAGCCATATCAGATATAAAATGGAAATAAAGAGAGTACTATGAGTTCATATAGAGAAAAAAAGAGATGGAAATGAAAATATGTTAAGTTTTAAAAAAAAATAGCATCAATCTATAAGAATGAATTTCACAATTTAAATTGTTTATTTGGTCAGAGATTGATTGACAGTCATTAATAAATAACACATTAAACAGGCAACCATTATTACTAATTTCTATTTAGCTTTTGAATTTAATGAACAATGCAAGTCTAGCAATATGTTAAAAATAAAGAGGAAGTGAGGAGCAATATACTGTTTCTGAGAAGCAAAAGGTGGACTGGCAAAATCAACCGGCAAATTCTCGAGTTTAGCAAATCTTGGCAATGTCCCTTAAACCGTTGAATTTGCAAGCTGATTTGCGCTTCAGTAATAGCATGTGATGTGCACATGTGGTTCTTTTATCAGCAGGCTTCAGCCCATTCTTCTTCCACTCCATTGCTTTCATACTGCATACTCATCAGGATACACAATACATTTCCATTGAGAAAATGATAGATGTACTTTAAATTTCCAAGTCAATTTGTGACCCTGCTGACTTTTGCAACTGTATCAATTAAGCTAAATAATTAATCAGGGCTTTAATTAGGCACACAGTGTGTATGACCTAATTCCATCTGTTTTATCCAAGGCCTTTTATTTTAAGTCATCTTTTTGATTTTAGTTTTTACAATTGCATTTATTATCTGTACAGATGTTATCAATCTTACAATGTGCTAATAATAAACACACAAAATCTGTTCCTAGTCTACATTAGTGCTGCTGCTTTCTTACAACAGCAAATGATGCTTGGATTTAGATTGCACAGTTACAGTAAACCATTAGGTGCATAAACAAAATGAATTAAAATATGAGATTGTACATAATTCTTTTAAATTCCATTCAGTTTTTGTTTGAAACCCCATATATGCACATTTTGGAGCTGCTGTGAAGTTCACCCTTAGGGCATGTTACTGGACTGACATTTTGTTGTAAAGTGACTCTGCTGCAGATATCATTTTCAATTTTTTCTGAATATCCCTTTTCTCTGTTACAGTAAAAAAAAATGCTTTTATGCAGTTGCATTATTGATAATAAGTAAGATGCAGTTTACAGGTTAATGTAACTTATTTATTTACCAAACAAAATTACACAAAATATTGAAATAAATTTGAAAACCGTATTTATTTCCATTATTTGTGAGGTTAATTTTCTATAGTGTTCATGTAAAACTAATTTACTGTAGCTGTATAAACTATTACTTTGTTTTTAAGGAGGATATAGAGACGGCTTTTAGTGCTGTAAATCCCCGAAGATGAAAAATGCAAAGGTTGATTCAAATTTAGCTGCTGAAATCTTGATTTTTTTTAAATCTCTTCCTGTGTCCGGGATGGTACCCAGCCAAATTAAAAGGCTAGTTGGCTGGTTGTCAAGTGAGAAAGCCTGAAAGAGGGCTGCAACCAGACACCAAAGAAGGAGTGATGGCTGGGAGGGGAAGGGGAAGGGGGAGGAGTGGGGTGGGGTGGTTGCATTTTGGATTACAGTGGGATCAGCCTGCAGATTGGGTGTAAGGAAATTGTTTGGCACAGGGCGGAATCTCATTTGCTTCAGGTTTGTTAGGGGAAGCCAGAGGTTGCACTCCTGCACTGTTATGGCCTACAGGCAGTGTTAGAAAAACATGTGTCCACTGGTTCTGGAGGTTTCTTTTCCCCCTTTAATTGTTGACTTCCCACGTCCTGGAAATTTTGTATACAACCATTATAATCTTAATGTTTATTAAATCTGAGGCAAGCAGTCTTAGCACTTCATAAAAACTGACCTGTTTCATGAGAACAGATCACGCGCTCACTTTGTATCATCCTTTCAATGAGGCACATTAGGTTTGGCTGATGTTTCAGATTCTTGAAAATTTAAATCCTTGCCCTCTCCCTCCCATGCTAGAGGCTTAAAATTAACTTCCAACATTCTATCATGTTACTATGATAACATGAAAATGGTCAATTGCAAGAACCTTCCCAAGGGGAACAATATTTGAAGTAGCACTGTCATCAATGAGCTTTTCTTGTGTACTTCTCAGTGAGCAGTTCAATAAACTATTGGTAAAACTCTGAGATTTGATCACTGTCCATATTTCAGAGCAAAGCCTATACTAAAAGCATAAAAGTGCTGAAATTTATATCTTTGTATACACTCAGAGGAATCTATGAGTGGCATTCTGCTATCATGGAAGTAAACTTATTTCCCCTTTGACTTTTAATGTTTTTGAATAACAACTCATCTGGAAGCATGATTATTTTTATTAGAAGTTATAGTTACTGATGAGTTTTCCATAAATTGTTTATAACTTTTTGATAGAGCTTGCAGGTTTAAGGTGCTCCATGTACATTTTCATTAGGTGGGACTTGTGAGGTGGATCCTGATTTGTAGAGCTCATGAGGTGCTCCTCTATCTTTGATGCTCATTTGAAAGACTTGATCTAAAGGTTGCCTTCCTGAATGTTGGCAGAAACTAAGCTGTTTGATTTTCTGTGTTACCATCCTTTTGATACCCAGTGGAAGGGATGAAAATCAATACCAGCACTGATTTTGGTTCTAAAGTTACTGGGTAAGAGTGATAGGTCCTTTCCTGAAGGTTTGTTAATGAAGAAATTGAAATTTAACAATTCATTAACTGTTGTAATGGTCTTTTCATTCAACAGAACACAAATTTATTTGATCAATTTCACTCCCTGCCACTGATTTGAACTCGGATTGTCCAGGCAATTGTCTGTTACCATGTTAGTAGCTTAACATATTGTACTGTAGATTTCTGATTAATTACTTGCGGAATATGTTAGAAAATTATTCCATTTGAAGAACATATCAGGTTTTATATTGTTTAATGCAAACAATTAATACTTAAAGAGTGATAATTAAGACCCCTTCTTCTATCTTCATTTTTTCTTTCTATTTGAAAAATTTCCTATTACTCTGAAACCTGCAGTGAATTTTCTAAAGAAAGGGAAAAGGCCAAGGCCAGAGGAGACTTTCAGAAATTACGTGAGAAACAACAACTTGAGGAGGACCTCAAGGGCTATCTGGATTGGATTACTCAGGCTGAAGACATCGATCCGGAGAATGAGGAAGACTTTGAGAATGCAGAGAAACGAAATCGTAAGTATTTTTCTTTATTATTGTAGAAACATAAAATAGATAAAATGCAGACAATTACTTTGAGATGAAACAGAAAATATTGGAAATACTCAGCAGGTCAGGTAGCATGAAAAAGGGAAAACAATTAATATTTTAGATGAGCTTGAAACAACTTAAAGTGTGAAAAAGTTCATATAGTAATTTTTTAATTATTTTTTTCGATGGATGCAATTCGTTTTATAGTATGGTGTCAATCTAAAAATAGTTTAAAGTAGCCTTTAATTGGTTTATTTCATTTACGATGTTGGAGTAGTTTAGTGACTTTATATTTTGGTGGGAATCCTCACCCTTTGGTAGCATGAAACCAGAAAAGGCCATTATTTGTTTATTAATAAACGATCTTGTTCTTTTGAACACTGAAACAACTCAGGAAAAACTAACGTTTTAGGAACGCTGGAAAGCAAATGTCCAGGAATTAGACACATTGATGCATGATTTTGTGCACATGCATACGGAAAGTAATTTCTGGGTTGATTAACAACCATCTGGATATAAGCTTGACCATGACTCACCATGATGCGCGTCTAATGACGTTATTCGGTGTGTAATGGCCATTTTCATGTCTACCGACCGAAATTGGCTATTAAAGTGAAACAAAGAGCAAGTCTTCCAGTAAGCTGGTAAAGAGACACAAATTAAGTGACCTCACATGGAAACCACTGTTTCTCCCCCAGCTTCCGCCAGACTCATTATTATGTTCCACTTTGTCCGCAGGCATCACTGATTAAGATTGCAGCACTTTAATACAATGTATCCAAGTGCAAGATGTTACTATCATAGGCTCTTTCATGAGACTGAATCTCACAGTGGCTTGAGGCCACACACGTGTAGTAGAAGAGCACATGGCTGTCACGTGACAGTAACAACACTGACCCCTGTGGTCGGAGGACAGCATTGCTCCTCGGATCGGAAGTGAACCACTGTCAATCAAGGTGTGGCTCCACCCCACCCATCAGGTGTGGGCATAGGGGTTGGCCCTGGAGACCACTTTTGTTCCTGAACCTGCCTTACCATTGGCCTGTCTAAATCACCTGGCCAGGCTCCACCCAGCACTATAAAAGAGTGTTGCACTCCCCTGGCCCTTCCTCTTTCGACTGCCCCAGGAGCAGTGAAACCACGCTGCAGAGACCACTGGTCAGAGTGTGCACCACCATGTGATTTGGGAGCAGCTTAGTCAGATTCTAGAGAGTGTTAGAGCCAATACTTGTCTAGGTCAAGGTATTCAGGCATTGAAGTATTTATCCCTTGATAAGCTGTACCTTGTTTATTGTATGTGTGTGTGTACCTTGTCATTGCAATTCCCCCTCAAGTTCGCGGTCTCCTGTGTGTGTATGTGTGTGTGTGTGTGTGCGCGAGTGTGCGTCGGTTCCCATTCATTCTGTCCCCACATTTGCCTTTGTGATTAAACTACTTTTAAAATCCAAAGCCTGTGTCCAAAACCCTCCATCTTTAAGATTCCAAAAGAACCTTTTCACACAACAACATGGCACCGGGGTCGATTGGGCCAGTGCATTGCCACAGCCACACAACAAAGTGAAATGTTCCATTCACTAGATCCTTGTTTTCTCTCGCCTCCATGGCAATCATTTGTGTTGCTGTACTGTGGCTGCCGTGGAGAGTGTTCTTTAAGAGTTGACCAGCTTCCAATCTCTGTGACAATGATATGGCAGCTGCATTCTCTGCATGCAGTTGCTGTTGGGAGCTGTGAAGCTTTACTGCTTGATTCAGAATGAAAACCAATTTGATGATTTTTGTTTAAGTGGCCTTTTTCACAACTTCCTGATCTTTTGCGCAATTCCTTATTGGACATTAATGCTGCATGCAGTGCCTGTTTAACAAATCAAAGAGGGATAAACTCCAATTTATAGGGAATAATGGTGTACTTAAATGATTATTCTATGTTGTCTATAAAGGTCATACATTGTGCATATTATTTGAAGTTTTTTTACATTTAAAATATTTGAATATTTATCTGACATATCACCAATCCAATGATTAAAAGGAAGATATTTTTCCAGAATTAACTTTTTAAAAATTAATTTGTGGAATCACAGTAAATTGAACAATAAAATGTTTCAGTAATTCAATAACATTCTCTGCATTCTGAGTTACTTTTGCAGTACTTGGCTGCAGAAGGCCCTATATTTTCAGATGCTGAGGACTAAAGCACTAATGCGTCTCAGTCCTATGGTTCCATAGGGTGTTGAATACCAATAGGTTGTGCATTGACTCTGAGCAAGATTCATTAACTCCTTTGCTTCTATTAAAGTTAGGGATGGATCTCACTATGGTTGGAGAGGACTTCAAAAGTAGTCTATTAAAATAATTTAAATGCAACTTCTAAGGAGTCACTTTTTCAACTTGGGTCACCCCTTTGTTTTCCTAACAGGCTGCAGCGATCTCCAGTGACCTTTTTGTCTGTAACGATAATAGCAATGTTGATTTTTGAAGAGAAACTATCTGTCCTCCGTCATCTACTCCACCTGGCATTTTGGCCCTTGTGCTGAGAACAGGGGCATAATTATATTTAAATAAGTTGACCTACCTCTATCTTTGCAGATCAACTCCATGTGATGGAGATGTACAGAATGCCCGAGGGATAACTGTCTCAGTGGTGTTCTGCTAGTACCAATTTTTTTTTGGGTATTTTTCTGGTAATACCTTTATACAAATGAACTTTCTTTTTGCCATTTTTCTGCAGAATACTTCTGTAAGATTTCCTCCTTTCGTTGGATCATATTGACACGAGTGTCTAATGCATTTACTATTCTGAGACTAGTGTCAGATTGAAGTGTGCAAAACCTCTGAAATCTATCAAAAGATTCTCTTGAGTCATAACTTTAAAAGATACATATCATGTTTATTTTAGGGTAGTTAAATGACAAAATGGATCTGTTTGACATAGATTGACCTTTATTCAATCTGTTCAGTTGGTGTTGCATCTGGCATGCTGAACCATCACACATGTACATATATGCCTCCAAAATTATAATTAGCCTCACTTTCAAGTTGAGGCAACATTGGTGAGGGGTGAGGCAGCAGCAGGCTCTATTGAATAAACCATCATAAACCTTGGATCATGTTGCCTCCAATACAATGAATAGGTTGCTCAAATGATCTAATCAGAAAATGGGTACTTTGTTCATTTTCACGATGCATTTTTTGCTTTGTCATACACCTTCTGGTATATGAAAGAGCTCCTGATGGATTTTCTGATGCCTTTTTGGAGTTCCTTTAGTATGATATCAGAGTGGCGTAGTTGCTGCCCTTAATACCTTCAAGAAAGTCCCAAGGCAACAAACCAGCAAGCTAGGAAAGATAGGCATGGTGATTGATGCTTTGTGCCAGCAGCATTATACCAGGATTTATGTTCAGTAAAGATTTAAATGATGTTATGTGAACAGCTGAGGTAAGACATTTCTTCATCTCTCCATCTTTCTTAGCATCTCTAATTTTAACACTGGACAAAATGCACTTCATCAAATCCTCTGCACAGAAACAAAAGGAAAAATTACAACATTCTTCTTATTGTAACAGACACTAGCTTCTTCACACTTGCACAATGAGCATTTCCTCTCAAGACTCCTTCCATTCTTCACTTTCCAAACACATGGCTTTCCAATCATCACTTCCTTATCCTCATTCCATCTTGCATTAATAAGAGTTATGGTTTGCCTATCTCTGAATTAGAAGAACCGAGCAAAAGTCAAACTTTTAAATGTAAAATATTTCATCTGAGAGGTTAAACCAAGGCTCTGTTTGCTCTGAAAGGCAGATGCAAAAGCTCCCATATTTACTTTTTTGAAGAAGGAATATATCCCTGATGACCTAGCCATTACTTGGCCCTCAGTCAATATCACTAAAAACAAAAATGCTCTTTATAATATTGTTGCTCATGGAAGTCTGCTCCATGTATACTAAATGCCTTACTTCATACATTTCATCAGTGACTACAGTTCAGAAGTACCTTTCCAGCCATAAAGTGCTTAACGATGTCCTGTGATCAGCAAAGGCACTTTATTTCTTTCTAGTGAAGCTTTATGAGAATGCAAATTTCCTACACAATCACTAATATTTCAAAAAAACTTGTGTTAATTCCCTTATTTCTTAAGAATATGAGAAAGGAGCATGTATCCAGAGGACAGTCATCTGATATAATAGCCTTCACACAATTGGTGCAAGGAGCACTGGAATTTACTGACTCAGATGACCTGTTATTAATGCAAGATGGAATGAGGATAAGGAATTGATGATTAGAAAGCCATCTGTTTGGAAAGCGAAGGATGGAAGTAGTCTTGAGAAGAATTGCTCATTGTGAAGGGAAATTGGCAACTTTTGTGAGTAATGTGTTGCATTCACCTCAACAAATGTTCAGTAAACTCCACATCTTCAAACTGCATTCTGAATGTTGTCTTTTGATAACCTCCAGCCTTTCACTGCCATCTTAATTCTTCTCTCTTTTCTCTTTCCTCTTGGTCCTTTCCAGCAGCAAGCTACCCGAAGAAGATATCTCAGAGATTTCAGTAAGGGTTCTTTTAAAAATGCACTGCCACGCAATCCAGCAGTCCCAAGCACCAACACAGAAACTGGCATTCTTTGTGGGTTTGCCAGTGAGCGTGAGCAGTCTCCAGTTGGTGTAACACCCAGGAGCCAGTACTGTTGATAGGGACAGTTCAATGGACAGTTTGTTTGCATTCAAGAACTTCTCTCAGCTCTCCTCACTTCAGAGGTTCAGTTATAAAATGAGGGGCTAAATTGCTCAGTACTGGAAACCTGTTCTGAGACCATGATGCATGGTCTCAGACCATAACTGTGCTGAGACCATAACTCTATGCAGAAAATGCACAGATTCATGCTGCCCGTTCATTATTATGAGTTCATTTACCTGCCAGTGTTGCCGTGGAACCACATTTCTTGAATGCCTCATACAAGTTCAAACTAGTCTGTGCTTCTTAAAGCCAGCCTGCATCTACTAAACGGGTGGACCTGGTGCCTGTGACAGCTGCTGGAAGTCATTCCAGAGATCTTTGTAATTTGCTGAAAGAAATGGCAGAAATTATGTGATAGGCTTTTCTGGATGGCACAACATGGTGGGCTGAAGGGCCTGTTTTGTGCTGTATGGTTCTATGATGCACAATAAAGGCTATGGTTGATGAGAAGAGAAGGTTTCCACCTGAAGTAGGCCAGAAATGCCTCCAGGTACACAGTGAAATGGCGTGGGAGGAACTAGTTGTGTGAGTGGAAATAGTATGGGCTCATAATGTTCAACAATAAGACCAGTGAATGCTGTAACCCACTAACTTCTCATACTGCCCATTTCAACATGTCCCCATAACTTGTTAAAATCTCTATTAAATAGGACGGACGTCAATGAGATTAGAGAGTTAAATGCATGGCTCAAAGATTGGTGTGGGAGAAGTGGGTTTAAATTTGTGGGATATTGGCAGCAGTATTGGGGAAGGGGGGAGCTGTTCCGCTGGGACGGGCCCCACCTGAACCATGCTGGGACCAGGGTCCTGGTGAATCACATAACTAGGGCTGTGGATAGGGCTTTAAACTAAGTAGTAGGGTTGTGGTTTCAGCAGTTTGGAAAAGTATGGTAAAAGTAAAAGGGAAGGAAAGTATAGGAGAGGTTACTGAAGTCTCCAGAATAAAAAAAGACAAAGTTTGGAAAGGGATAAGAAATTAACTTCAGGCAACATGGAGACAAATTTGAGAGGGGTATGGTGAATACAGGACTGAAGGTGACATAGGATCAGAAGATGTTGAATCCTTGTGGGTAGAGCCTGATGGGAGTTATATATGGGCCTTCGAATAGTAGCCAGGATGTGGGGTACAAATTACTACAGGAGGTAGAAAAGGCATGCAAGAAAGACATTGTTATGGTGGTTATGGGGGATTTCAATATGCAGGTATACTGGGAAAATCAGGTTGATACTGGATCCCAAGAGAAGAAATTTGTAGAATGCTTATGAGATGGCTTTATACGACTGCTTGTGGTTGAGCCCACAAGGGAAAAGGCAATTGTGGATTTGGTGTTGTGCAATGAACCAGACTTGATTAGGGAACTTAAGGTGCTCTGCCCAGGACCGCAAGAAACTGCAGAGTTGTGGACACAGCCCAGCGCATCATGTAAATAAGCAACACCTCCCCACCCAACCCCATGGATTCTGTCTATACCTCTTGCTGCCTTGGTGAAGCAGCCAGCATAATCAAAGACCCCACCCACCTGTGTCATTCTCTCTTCTCTCCTCTTCCACCAGGCAGAAGTACAGGAGCCTGAGGGCACATACCACCAGGCTCGAGGACAGCTTCTATCCCACGGTGATAAGACAATTCCCTTATATAATGAGATGGACTCTTGACCTCACAATCTACCTTGTTTGACCTTGCACCTTATTGTCTACCTGCAATGCACTTCCCTGTAGCTGTGACACTTTACTCTGTATTCTGTTATTGTTTTTACCCTGTACTACCCCAATGCACTGTGTAATGAATTGATCTGTAAGAACGGTATGCAAAACAAGTTTTTCACTGTACCTCGGTACAAGTGACAAAAATAAATCAATACCAGTACCAATAAAGGAACCCTTAAGAGGCAGTGATGATAATATGATAGAATTAACCGTGCAGTTTGAGAGGGCGAAGCTAAAATCAGATGTATTGGTTTTACAGTTAAGTAAAGGTAACTACAGAGGCATGAGAGAGGAGCTGGCCAAACTTGATTGGAAGGGGACCCCAGCAGGGGTGACAGTAGACCAGTAGTGGCAGGAGTTTCTGGGAGTAATTCGGAAGACGCAGGATCATTTCATCCCAAAGAAGCAGCAGCATTCTAATGGGAGGATGAGGTAACTGTGGCTGACAAAGGAAGTCAAAGACAGCATAAAAGCAAAAGAGAGGGCATACAATATTGCAAAAATTAGCAGGGAGCAAGAGGATTGGGGAGCTTTTAAAAACCAACAGAAGGCATCTCAAAAAGCAATAAGGGGAGAAAAGATGAAATATGAAGGTAAGCTAGCCAAGACGACACCAGAAGTTTTTTTCAGATATATAAAGAGTAAAAGAGAGGCAAGAGTGGACATCGGACTGCTGGAAAATGATGCTGGAGAAGTAGTACTGGAGAACAAAGAAATGGCGGACGAACTGAAAAAGTATTTTGTGTCAGTCTTCACTGTGGAAGACACCTGCAACGTGCCAGAAATTCAAGAGAGTCAGAGGGCAGAAGTGAGTGTAGTCACTATGACTACAGAGAAGGTGCTTGGAAAGCTGAAACCTGGGCTGGATGGACTACACCCCAGGATTCTGGAAGAGGTAGCTGGAGAGATTGTGGAGGTATTAATAGTGATCTTTCAAGAATCACTAGAGTCAGGAATGGTTCCAGAGGACTAGAAAATCGCAAATATCACTCCACTCTTAAAGAAGGGAGGGAGGCAAAAGACAGGAAATTATAGGCCAGTTAGCTTGACTTCAGTGGTTGGTAAGATGTTAGAGTCCATTATTAAGGATGAGGTTTTGGGGTACTTGGAAGCACATGATAAAATAGGCCGAAGTCTGCAGGTTTCCTTAAGGAGAGATCTTGCCTGACAAATCTGTTGGAATTCTTTGAGGAATTAACAAGCAGGATAGACAATGGAGAGTCAGTGGATGTTGTTTACTTGGATTTTCAGAAGGCATTTGACAAGGTGCCGCACATGGGGCTGCTAAACAAGATAGGAGCCCATGGTATTACAGGAAAGGTACTAGCATGGATCAAAGATTGGCTGACTGGCAGAAGGCAAAGAGTGGGAATAAAGGGGGCCTTTTCTAGTTAGCTGTCGGTGACTAGTGGTGTTCCGCAGGGGTCGGTGTTGGGTCCGCTGCTTTTCATATTATATGTTACTGATCTGGATTACAGAATTGTGGCTTTGTGGCCATTTTTGCGATGATACAAAGATAGATGGAGGGGCAGGTAGTGTTGAGGAAGCAGGGAGTCTGCAGAAGGACTTGAACAGGTCGGGCGAATGAGCAAAAAAGTGGCACATGAAATATAGCTCAAGGAAGTGTATGGTCATGCACTTTGTGTACTTTGGTAGAAGGAATAAAGGCATAGACTATTTTCTAAATGGGGAGCAAATTCAGAAATTGAAGGTGCGGGAGTCCTAGTGCAGGATTCCGGAAAGGCTAACTTGCAGGTTGAGTCGGTAGTAAGGAAGGCAAATGCAATGTTAGCATTCATTTCAAGAGGACTAGAATATAAAAGCAACGATATAATGCTGATGCTTTATAAGGTGTTGATTAGACCACATTTGGAATATTGTGAGCAGTTGTGGGCCCCATATCTAAGGAAGGATGTGCTGCTGTTGGAGTGGGTCCAAAGGAGGTTTATGAGAATGATCCAGGAGATGAAAGGGTTAATGTGTGAGGAGCGTTTGATGGCTCTGGGTCTATTCTCAATGGAGTTTAGAAGGATGAGGGGGAATCTCATTGAAACCTCCTGAATATTGAAAGGCCTGGATAGAGTGGACGTGGAGAGGATGTTTCCAGTAGTGAGAGAGTCTCGGACCAGAGGGCTCAGCCTCAGAATAAAAGGATGTCCCTTTAGAACTGAGATAAGGAGGAATTTCTTTAGCCAGATGGCAGTGAATCTGTGGAATTCCTTGCCTCAGACGGCTGTGGAGGCCAAGTTATTGGGTATATTTAAAGCGGAGGTTGATAGATTAGTAAGAGTGTCAAAGGTTATGGGGTGAAGGCAGGAGAATGGGGTTGAGAAGGAAAAATAAATCAGCCATGATCATATGGTGGAGCAGACTTGATGGACCGAATGGCCTAACTCTGCTCCTATGTCTTATGGCCTTATGGTCTTGTAATTAAACATTCATTTGCCGAGTCACATCCCCAGACATGTTCTGACACTCCATCCTTGCATCCACATCTCACAGCTTTCACATCCTACCAGCAATTCAATCCTATTGTCTGCAACACTTAACACTTTCCATGATCATCATAACTATTGCCATCTCCTTCGTAGAAGGTCCAAAATTGTTGCCAGCAGCAATGAATAGACAGTGTTGGTAACGCACCTCCTAATGACCTTTCATTCCTCACCAAACCTCTCCTGTGGTACCTTTCTCCTTTCCAATACCCAAGCCTTCCAGACTGATGAGGCAGCAGCTGAACAGCAAAAGAGCTGAGATGAAAAATCACCATCACGCAATGTAACACTTGCAGCCATTATCTCAGATGCAGGTGTTTTGCATGATATAAGGGCAAGCTTAATGGCAAGATCTGCACATGGGCATGACTGGCCCAAAAGCCAGGGCAGGAGGAAAGGGTTGGTGAGGTTGCACACATGTTCTGTAGCAGATGTGATTTCAGTGGGGTGGCATACAAGAAAAGCCTGGTAGGTATGCACATTGAAATTCTAGGTGCATTGGTTGGAAAGTCAGCAAGCCTGCATGAAATTTCAAGAGGCCAGTGCATCATACTACCACATGCCTGACAAACCAGACCTCAGCTTAAGTGGCAGCAGAAGGCACCCAGTGAAGTGCTTTACTGGAAGCTCAGACTTCTGCTATCATGACTCTGGATATCAGACTTGCAGGGTGTTAAAGTGATCAAGTATTCTGTTCTCCAACAGACTACTATGGTTATTGAGGTGGCTCTGCGTAGCATAAATATGTTATGCTCTGGCATAATGGATAGCATTTATTATCTCAACTCTTCTGCTCCACCACTGCCCTTGCTGTTGCTGGTTAACCAACCAGTCCAAATTGCAGTCACTTGCTAGTTCCAGGCCAAGAACCATTAAAGGTTGATCTCCAAGGCTTCCTGCAATGAATGTCAACAACAAAGACTAGCCTAGGCAAAGACAGTGGAAGACATGAGCTGAGGGAAAGTAGAAGGGTACTTGCACGAGGCTTGTGTGGTATTTGTTGTTATTTGCTTACAGATTCATTTGGATGATTTTATACTTTTTTTCTCATTGTAGTACAATGAATAGTGTGACAATCAGCAATGAAGGGAGGTAAAATGGAAACTTGGGGAATGGAATTGCATTTCTTTGATTGTGCCATCTGATGAGTAATCCAAGCAGCAGAGATGTTGCTTGAGCACACTTGCTGACTTTTCATTTTGAAAATGGCATGAAACAGTTTTCTGAACCAATAACTCGAAGGGAAGTGGTTGTTGCTGCTATTGACAGGCTTAATGGCATGTTGCTGAATGGAAAAGGTTGGATGAAATGTTGCCCACTTGCTGGGAACACAAAAGAAAGAAAAGCAATCAGGTTTAAACATAGAAACATAATGTGCAAGCCTGGAGCTGAAACAATGCGCAAGAATACAACTTTGACAGTTTAGAACCTGCAAAGAAATAAAGATAATGCCAGTAACAGGAAGTCAGGATACAAAGTATTAGGGATTATGTTTAATATTTTTTGCCTTTTGACCAAAGAATTGTGATTGAATGAAGTAGGTGAGATTTATTATTCTTTTACTCAATGACTCTCTATGTCCATTTCCTGTTTTTAAAAAGTAAGCAGTGTTATGTTCTTTCCTGGCATTTTCTGACTGAGGTGTTTTTCTATTTGGGAATAGGAAAAGCTTTGTTGACAATATGTGAAAGATGCCTTACGTGCACAAGGAATTTCGCTGTCGTGCTCAGGATGGGTTATCATGTAATTAGAAATTGGCTGTATGAATATGTTCCTGAATATACAATGCATAGATGACTTTATTGGATTGACCATACTATAAAACCCAAGTGTATGTATACCTGAAGCAGAGTTAAAACTTGTCAATGAGTCTTTTGAATGAAACCAAATATAATGTAATATCATTACCATCAAAATAACTTTCATCACACATATCACAGTGTATTTATGACTTTAAATGTTATCATTGACTCTTTACAAAATAGCAGACACTTTGTGTCAACATTTGCTTTTGATATGTTGGTGATTCAGAGTATGAAGAAAGTACAGAGAAGACGCTATTAGACTAATGGAAAGAGATTCATATAAACTCTTTGGTTGGTTTGAGTGCAGCATATCTTATTAAATTGAATTTTGGATTGCATTGCATCATTAATTTCAGAAATAAAATAATTGGCATTATCAATATAACGAATGGGCATCAGCATACAAAATTTACCACAAACAAATCTGGCTGATGTGATTTTTGCTATCATTAGCTTTGTAGTCAATGTCTCATCTTTGGTCATGTTTAAAGCTTTGTTTTTGTTACATATTGTTATATGTTGCCTCATTTGTAAATTGCTGTTTCTAACCTTTACAATGTTGTTGCTGCCATCTGATGATAAAATTCCTGTAATTGCATGCAATTGATATGAAGGGGTAACACTGGCCGAATTACTCGAAAAGAAGAAAGGAAAATTTGCATGGTTTAGCCAGTCATCTGAAACACATGGTAATTGTAGCTTGTTTTTTGTTCTTGGATTTTCTTTTTTTTTGTGGCATATGCTTTCTTTTGTTATTTGTTTTCTCTCTATTGCATGATCAGATATTTATGTATATTATTTGCTGTGTTTCATAATGATGTTTTTTTAAAAGGAGCTTTTATTTAAAAAAAAAGCAAATTGTTAACTGACTGCTTTTGTGGAATGTGCAGTTTAGTCATGTGTTCATTACTTCCATAGTGAAAGGTAGCAAAATGAAATAAAATTGGATATGACCAAAATGTTTAATTTTATGAACACATTGCAAGCAATCTGCTTTTTCATTGTACATTCATCTGTACCTCAAGTAAATGCTTTAACTGTGTGCTTTGCTCCTCAGTTAACTTTTTAACTGCCCAGCGTGATGACTTGAGGAAAATTTTCATCTATGGCACAATGTATAAAAGCTATTTTCCTTCCATTTTCTGATCTAAAATACAGGGTAGTAATGTGATCAACTTTTAATTCTAAATGGGGCCCAGATAGTAGACTTCAGAATCCATGCTGTTGAAGTGCAATAAAACATGAAAAGGACATGGTAATTATTCAGCCATTGATAAAACTTTAACCAGCTGTGCATTTATTGTCAAGATTTCTCCTTACCAAGGTTTCAGAGTCAAACAGCTGTGCATAAATGAAAATCAGAAAAACTGCTGATGCTGGAAATCTAAAATAAAAACAGACAATGCTGGAAATACTCAGCAGGTCAGGCAAGACTATGGGAAAAGAAATAGAGCTGGAATTTTGGGTCGAAGACCCTTCTTTAGTTTTGTGCATATTTTACTACTTGAGCCTTATTAATAAAAGGAGCTGATGATTCTATTATATTCACATTCCAATAACTTAATCACAGTATCTTTTTGTTCCCAATTGCCAATAGATTAAAATCTGATTTTTTCATCTTTTTTTTTACCTGATACCTTGTATCACATCCTACCTTTGTGCATATATTCACAACCTGAGAAAATTAATGATTAATCACAAAAACTGGAAATGTTCTGTTAATTAACATGTAATTTTGGCATTTGTAGAGAAAATAGAAATTGTATTAGACAGAGTTTGTATTTTTGATATTAAGTGTGCAAAAATCTGTTTTTACCCCTCAAACATCAAGGTAACAATCATTTATACATAAAGGTGATCCACCTTGGCATGCTTTCATTTTTTTGACATCAGACACACATCTAATGATGTGACTATTTGTGTAATATGTCATTTGAGCTGAAAGCTCCACACAATGACCATTGTGGAATAGTCTCCTTCAGATTTGAAGCACATTCTGCAAGCTTGTTGCTTTCCCTGTTTATGCTGATGTCAGGAGATCTGACTGAGCAGGTTTAAAATAGTTCTAATTCTTTCCAGAGTCAAGTTAACCTGACAGTGATTGTTTTCCATAGCACTTAGATGCTGATATACTAATTGCATTGGTGCCTCAATAGTGACTCAACTGGCAGTACTTAATTACTGGAAATGTCACTTTGGCTATCATTGGTCACTCATAGCTGGAGGAAAAGACATATCCATCTAGAAGGGCCTACTCTCAGAAAGTCTTCAGAGACACCATATCCTATCTGGATCTTTTTGATGAATAATGTATTTGCAAACCCAGGTTTCTAAACCCGTCATCACTGAGGTTTGAGGTGTCCTGTGAGAAGATCTTCATCCACACTTCCATGCCTGCTCTTTTTGTGGAAATCAAGATTACCTTGATTCTCAACTTCCTTGTCACAGGATCCTTCCAATAAGCCACAGAAGATCTTTGCAGTGTTTCCCAATTTACTGCCAACTGCCACATCTGAAAGGTTATGCAGCCACTATTCAGGGAGAAATTATTTCATTGACTTTGATTTCATTGAGGAATAGGTAGATTCTCAAAGATCAGGATTTTCTAGGGTTGCTGGCTTCCCATGTATCTAGTCAGCTTTTGATTGCCTTGTGTGTCCATAAGGATTCTTGTTAATAATCCAGATAGAAAAAGACTCCACTCGCACAATGTGCAGGTGATTGTGGATCATGAGGAGAATTTCCCCTTGGTGAATTCTGTGTTTTTCGGAAGTAGAAAAGATATCCTGAAGGGATGAATCCTGGGGGACATGTGCTAGTTCTTTACTCTCCAGGCTCCTAATAACAATTTGCAGTTTTACCACAGCAGCTGAGCACCTATGTAACAAGAGCTACATAAGTACCAAATCATTGTGGAGAGCACGATTGGTGTTCTAAAACTGAAATTCCTTTCCACTGTTGCTTGACATTGATGGTGGCCAGTCCACGATGTAGCCGTAGTAGCTGAGAGTATTGCACGTAATATATTGTTCAGATTATCTTTAAGTGAGTAGGGAAATGCATCAAGGAACTAAAATTTTAAGCAGATCAAGTCCATAATCACTCAGCTTACAGCATTTAGATCTGATCGTATTTCCTGCATGAGCAATGACTCCTTACTGTTGCTTGCTCACCTAATCATATGGTTTTTCATGCCATAGAGAGGTCTCCTGGAGAATGGGCATTGTAGAATGGGTATCTTGTCACACCATGTGATGTTCTTCATAATTCTTTGTCTACCATAGCATACACTCCTTCAGAAGTGGCCATGCTGAGTATTATTCTAACAGAACAAGCACATAATAAGATCCATAACTTAGTAACCAACCTTGAATGGTAGCCATATTCTGTCAGTGCCAGAATGACAGCAGGTGTGGCATAATTAATTCTCAGTGGTGTGGATTGTTTTAATGAGGCTCTACTTTCTTAATGCATCATTCAGTATCCAATGGCACTGAAGGTTTTATGCAATCATGTTGATTTGAAATGTGTGACATTACTAATGTTTCTAGGTGAAGCATTGCAGGGTCTACAGCAATGTTGGCAGCTGCCACCTCTGTGTGACTTAACTCCACAAAATAAAGGACATGCTTTCCTTAAATAAAGATGAAAGTGCTGTTCTTGACATTCACTTATAAGAAACTGCATCAAATAATAGAAAAATGAAAAATCCTGATATATGCCTGTAATCTGAGTGCTGTTCCTCTTTAATAACCTTGTAGTGGTTTCAACGTCCTTGGGCTGTGTTGTAGATCCTCTGTGTGGTTACAGTCTGGCTGAACCTGAGTGGAAGAGAAGGAAGACATTTGGTGACTTGTTCGATATCCTACCTAGGTGGTTTGACCTCGATGTTTGGGAGAGAATGGTATAAAATGTCATTGATGGGCTGAGGTTGACAGGATGGCCTAGGAGAGGGTAGGATATATGAGGAATGAAGTAGCAGTTTATGATATTAAGGATTTGCTATGTTTTTGTTTATATGTATAAAAAAGCAGTTTTTTGGTAGTGTGAAATTCATCTTGACATATCTTGTGAGATCATGAAATTTCTTTTGACTTTGCTCCAAGCTGTAGGGATTTTCACTCCACAGGAGACAATGAACCATCTTCTCCCAGGCTCCTCTAATGTTGGGTATAGTGAGTCTCCTGCTTTCCCTGGCACACAAGCTTCACATGCCTCAAATGTATTTCATGTACAAGGAAGTGTTCTTCCTTGTGCATGAACTCTCTCCTGTAGCCCCTTTCCTTCAAGGCAGTATGTTACTAGACTTTGGCTGCCATGGGGATTATATGCTTCCAGGCTGATACCCTCTGTGATTGGTGCTGAGCTATATGCAGGCAACCATATTCAGTCGAGTCAGATTCTTCTGTCAGGAGCAGTGCAGTTCCTGTTTCAGTGTTTCACTCTGGGTGTAAACCAACCTATCACTGTTTCAGACGTTTTTTTGACCTATTTCACAATTTTTTTAGGTGCCCAATTTGGCACTAACACTAAATGCTGCAATGTTTTAACACACCAGAAAAGGGTGAGATCCAAATCTAGGCAAGAGTCAAATAGCAATTTTATCGACTCGCAATCAAGTCTGTACAAACTAAAATCTACGACGTTAACCGGAACAAGACCAAAGCACATAAAACCCCACTCTCCTTTGTTACAGAAATATTCAAAATCAGGTTTATTATTACTGACATTATGTTGTGAAATTTGTTGTTTTGTGAAATTTCTTGATAAATCATCAAGTCCAAGTTGTTTAGCCCAGGAAGCACTTTATCCAACCAAAGTATATAGGAAGAACTTTATTCTTGTGGATTATTTACTTTCCATGCAAAAGACAAAATAGGGACTCATTGTGAAATGTGTGTAATACTTGTATTAAATTCTACATTCAGGTTGTGAACCAAATTGCATGGAAGGAAAATAGCAGCTTTGTACATGTATCAATTTTGTACATTTTACAAATGATTTTGTTCATGAGCGATGAAAATTTTCCAGTCATATTTTAATTGTTTGATTAAATTAAATAGATATTCATAGTTATATTCAAATAAATTTATTACAGCTAATTTAGTTATGTATGTTTCATTAAGTTTCTATGGATTTATACAATCTAAGCCCAGTTTTGGGTCATTTACTTGAAACCAGATGTCAAGAAAATGCTTACATTGGTATAGGTTGTAATTTCTTGCTTTGAAAGATACCCAAACATACATCATCTCCTCCTATACTTTGTTCATTAGTGTTGTGGAAGATGATTGCAACAGCTAGAATAATAAATTAAATGCAGAAAAATCTTTCAAATTACCTTATAAAGGTGAAATTCAGGTTATCCATTTAAATAAAAGAACATAGTTGACTACAATTTCTGACTTCAAACTGTGCCTTTGTCCAGGCCATTCTGGAACTTTGCATCTTCCTTCAGTGCTGGAAAACGTCCAGTATTGGCTTGCCAGTGTAATCTCTAGGGTTTCCTCCAATAATCTAGTTGTTGCCTCAATGCTAGTCTCATTGTCCTTAGTTTATTTAAGCCATATTCTTCTGTGCAAAGGCCTATTATTCGCAAATGATTCCAGCTTTATGGGACTTGCAATAAGGATCTCAATTTATTCAGAACCTCCACTCTTTGTCTTTTTCTGAAAGTGTTCCATTTTATGACAACATCATTCCTGTTTTTACCAATTTCAATATTTAATTCACAATTGAATAAACTGCTTGAATTTGTTAAAAGCAAGAGAAAAGAGGTAGCTGAAGGAAACATTCTAGTATATCTTATTAAAATGATCCATGGGTTTCTTTTGGCTTGGACATATCAACTAATGAATGTTCTTGAAGAAGAAATCTGGCTTGTCTCCACTCAGTGTTTGGTATTTTGTTTCTTGTTGGGCTCCAGTAGACAGTTTCTAGATCATAGGCCACCTTTCCAGGTTTTGTGCACTTCTAAAAGTTTTGGATTAATTTGGATTTTATTTCTTACGTTTAAAGGTAGGTTTTAGATTTTGTTTAAGAAATATAATTTCTCAGCACTGTGACATTGCATTAAAAAAATCTTTGCTCCCGAAGGTTAAATTCAGCAACTAATAATTCCTGCTGGGAGCTGTGCTTGAAGGATTACTTTAAGAAAGGAAGTGATGGTCTGTATTTATAACTCTGACATCCACTTCATTTGAATATGGCTTCCACTGAAAGCAAAATTACTGAATTTAAGTGAATATTGCAAAATCTGAAAAAAAACTATAGCATTTTGTAGACTTCATATTTTATGAAGCAGTTTATTTTGAAAGATAAATGTTTGAATTCATTTGCATTTTTCAATGACAAAATATTTATTTCTGAATCAAAACAAAAATTGGTAAAGGAATCAAAAAGTCTGGTGGTTTTTGATAGACATCTTTTATCTCAACACAATTACTGCTTCAGCAGCAATATTACATTTATCTTTTTAAGATTATTTTGTCATGTGATTGTTAAGAATTTTATTATTTAAGAACATTACCATTTAGGTTTTCAATCAAAGTCACCATTTGTTTTCATTTTTGGCTTTAAAACAGACTTTAAGCATAGCTGTAATGACAGGAAAATATGTACTAAATGGAAAATGAAGCATTACTGATTTATTCATATTCCTCGCCTCTTCTGACAGCAAATCTGCCTATTGGTGAAACTGGATCTGATAACACAGACAATGCTGCCAGTGGAGGGAGTGAGAATGCAACATGCTGTGGATCATTATGGTGAGTAAAACCACACCAATAGAGACACAAATTTAGGCGTTACATAGATAGGGGCGAATGCATTAGTAGTAACGAAAAATATATATGTGTCATAAACATAGCCATGTATAGCAAATAACAGACAAAAATGTGTGCACAGACATCAAGGAACAGAAAGCCAACTCTGGAGACTGATAGAAAAGACCAATTGTTCATGTAAAAATTTACAAAGGCATTGACATAAATAAAAATCCACAGAGAAACATAAACAAAAAAATAAATAAAATCATGGAATTGCACAAGTATACACATTCATTCAGACACTTACAACTGGGTAGTATGTTTATTAAATTATGTGAATATTGAACATTAACAGCCTATCAAGGAATTACTGTAATTGTGTGGGATTAACTTGATCATAATTTATTACAAAAGAGCCTCCCCTCCCCACCACCAGCCACCCACCACAACTTCCTCTCCACTCTCAAGCCTGGAGCTCAGAACCCACTACCCCAACCAAGTGTTTGACCAAATCATTCACCCGCTGCCCCCACGTGCAGATGCCAGCAATCAGATTCCTTCCCCACCTTTCCGCCATCAGTCATCCCTCATGGCTGCACCTCGAGTTTGGACCCTACCTAATTATTGGACCTGGAGCACAGAGTCACTGCTGTTGTACCTAGACATCACCATCTTCCTGCTGCTAAATACGAAGCTGGGTGCTAGCATCCAGGTTAGCTGCCTTGCTGATGAAGTTCAGGGTTGGAAGTTTGGCTTGGGCTATTGCTGTCATTTGATCCCACGGGCAGCAGTGGGACCTTTGTAGGAAGGTAAGAGAAGTGGGGTGGGGAGAGCAGAACTGGGGAGAGAAAATTTAGGGGAAAACTAATGGTGGTGGTGGTGGAAAGAGTAAATGAGGCAGAAAGAAAGGTAAAAGAGGTGGGGGAGAGGGAGGGATAAGAGATGAAAATTGGGGGGGGGAGGTAGATGGAAAGAGAGAGAGGTGAAGAATGATGTGAAGGGGAAATTTAAGGAGATGTAGAAGTAGGAGGATGACGGACAGGAAAGAGGCAAAGTGAAAGGGATGTAAAATATAAGAGCAGGAAGTTTCAAGGTGTATCTTTATAGAACAGCCTACAGCTGGATTACTGTTGGGGAGAAGGGATGAAGGCAAGGAAGGGGGGGGGGGAGGAGAGGGAGAGTGAAGAAGAGGAGATGGGGAAGAAGGGTGAATGGCTGAATGGAATGAGCTGGGGTGAGGGCGATGAAGTGAAAGAACTGGGGAGAAGAAGGCAAGTAGGTAGTGAGAGCATGGTGGGAAAGGAGGGAGCAGGGAGATGGGCCTTAGCATCTCCTTCTCTCCTCCCTTTTCCCTTATGTCCACCTCTTTATTTTCTCCTCCAACCCCTTCTTTCCACTCCCCTCTCAAACTTGGATGCAGACCCATCAGTCTGGGTCTTTGTCTTTCTACCCATGATGTTTAGCTTGTACATTCCCCAGCTTAGGTTGTCAGGAGATCAATAAACATGTACTTGAATGCACACTAGTTACAGTGCAATATTTCAAACTGGGGAAAAAATGGTAAGTAACAAGACATCGATTTACCTTTTTTCCTGTGCTTTCAAGAAAGCAGAATTTTAACAGTTTTATATAACATCCTTTCAAATTAGCCTGCATTAAGTTATTGCTGCACCATCCATTGAAAAATCTATACTCCAGCTTTTAACTTTTTGGAGCATGTTTGAAGGATTAAAGCAGGAGATTAGTGGTACTTGTAAAAATAATTCCATTTGCACTGGTTTCTTAATGAGGATTAATTTGATGAATCATGCATATCTCCAATTCCACCCATGTAAAATATTTAACTGATTGTGCTGAAAATGTAACCGCTTTAATGTTCATCAATGTTGAAAGCACACAACTAACTTATTAGTTAACTACTTAAACTTAATTTGTCTGTTTGAAGTGATCTGACTGTGCATCATGACATTATTTTAGACTTTTCTTTAAATTGTTCTGTCAGCCTTCTGAACAGCCACATACTTCCTATAGAGGAAAGAAAGATATAGAAATTCAGTTGAACAGTGTCAGTTTTATGAGTGCAAAAGGCCACCACCATAAACCTGCAGATGGTTGGAGTGCTCAAGCTGCAACTTCGTCAGCCTGGAGCATTCAAGAAGAGCTTTGCAGTCTATCCCTTACCATTGATGTGTCATCATCTTCTGCATAAATTTGCATTAAGGAGGCCAGTCATCGTCAAATGAGCAACAAGAAGTGTAATACTAGGAGGAGGATGAGAATAATGAGCACAGTGAAGAGTGGGTGTAGCATTGATTGGAGCATTGCAGCATCCAAGCAGCCAGAGCTCGTCGAGAGTAGCTCATCTAAAAACACTTCACATGAGCCATATTTCACAGCTTCAGTGTACTAACAGTTCCAATATCCTAATGACTGTAATTATTAACACCATCTGACTGTCTTCATTTAATCCATACTTGAGTCTTGTGCTTACCTTAGCACAAATAACTAAAAATAAATTAGGAAAGTGCATCCAATAACACATTTCCATCTCTGTATGTTTAACATGAATTAAGAAGAATGAACCATATGTTTGTATGGTGAATGAAAACGTATTCCAATTGATGATTGTTGGGAGGTGAGTTCATGAGCTTCCATCGAGTACATACTGCATACTCTGTTCTAGAAGGCAGTTACACACTTTAATTTAGTACCACAGGACTAAGCAGTCAAGAGGATGTGACCATGAGTGAGGCAGGTGTAGGAATGCAGAAGGTAGATTTGTAATAGGTTAAGTCCTTGCATGTCCAGCAGGTATGATGTTTTTGCAGCCTATTTAAGAGCAAAGTCTGCAGGTTGGACTGTGGTAGAGGAGGCCTTTCAAATTGGAGAGTGAAATAGAGGACAGTATAGTTAGGGATATAGATGCTGTTCTCTATAGCTGAATACTTGGCTCCAAGATTGGTGTGGGATGCATGGGTTTCAAGTTGTGAATCATTAGTACCTGCACTAAGGAAAGAGGAAGTTTTTAAATGGGGATGGGCTTCACTTGATCATTTTCTGAGAGAACTGAAGAATTGAGACTGTGTTACGCCACCACAAATGTTTCTAGTTATGGTTTGGATCTGATGCATACAAGTGAAAGAACAAACTAACACACTAAAGTTAGTTTAGTACATAATTTTGTATTAAATCTCAATTTAGTACAAAAGCAATCAGCAATTCCATAGATGCAATGGCAAAAGACATCACATATCTATCCTTGCATCAGGGTGATGGCTAGGCATCGAACCTCAACTTGCCAAGATGCTTAGCACCGGTTGCGAACCCTATCAGAGGGTAAGTCCAGTAATCAGTTGGACAGTCCCATCCTTTATACAGTCAAACAGATGTAATCACATCTCAAAGACTCGAAAGTCTGATTAAAAATAGAGTTATCTTGACATAAATGCTATGAATCATCACGCAGGTGGGACAACTATGCAGGTACTTAACAAATATTCCACTCTAGTATTTGGACACTGTGTTAACCCATTAAAGCCTGAGTATCATTACATAACATGGTAACACTGTGACAAATGCTTTTCCCTACAGACTGGGGAAAAAGTAAATTAAAACAATGGGGAAAGGTTTCTGGTGAGGGGAAATTTAGGAAGTTGAAGGACAAAGCAGTAGTGCAGGGTAGCAGTAACCAGAATTTGTCAGGAAGGGAGAGTGCACACAAACATAAAATATACCTCCAGTCAGAGTCAGAGCAGAGAAAAGTGGGAAGGAAATAAAATTGGAGACTCTATCTGAATGGATGCAACATTCATAACAAAATACATGAATTAATGGAATGAATAGAAATAAATCAAAATACCATTCCAAAGACATAGTTGAAAAGTAATTAAGATTGTGAATTAAACACTTCAGGATGCACAACTTTTAGAACAGATAAGCAAAGCGGAAAAAGAGGCACAGTGGTCCTAATAATAAAGAAGGATAAAGGCAGTAGAGAGGAATTTCTTGGCTCAGAAAATCAAGAAGTAGATTCAGTTTGGTTACTGAAGATTATTCAGTTCTCTAGGAAAATGATGAAATGAAGCCCATCCCCTTCCCCAGCTTACTCTTTCCTTAGTACAGGTGCTAATGATTCATGAGTTGAACCCCATGCATCCCACACTAATCTTTGATACAGCAAGGTGCAGATAAGATTGGAAGTTGTATATTGGCTCCAAACAGTAGTGGCAATGCGTGGCAGAATTCAGGTAAGGAAATTAAAGAAGCATGTAACATGGGGGCTGGAGGAAGTTTAATTAACATAAAGATTGGACAAACCAACTGAGCGGTGCAAATGTGGAGGATAAATTCGTGGAGGATAAATTCATGGAGTGTATAAGATGGTTTCAAGATCAGCATGGTGATTAATTAATGAGGGAAGAGTATTTACATTGTGTAAAGAGAAATTGATGATCTTTAGGGAGTAGTTATCACAGTATAATAGAGTTTGATATAAAACTTGAGTGATTTTAGTTTATTCTGAAACTGAACTAAATCTGAATAAAGCAAACCACAAAAGCATGGCATGGCATTGGCTACAGTATATTGAGAAACTACATTAAGTAGTCAATACAGAGGCTATGAATAATACTGTATATAACTTTTAAGGCATACCTAACAGGAAATGTGGTCCATCTGTGCCTATTAAGAAGATAAATGTAGTATAAGATCAAACAAAAATGAATATAATGTTGCCAAAAAAGTAGTTCACCTGAAAATTGGGAAAATTTCAGAATTGACCAAAGAAAGACCAAGGTCTTGATAAGCAAGGGAAATGTAGAGCACCAGAATAGTCTAGCGAGAAACATAAAAACATGAGAGATTCTTTGGATGAGTTAAAAGAGAAAGATAAAGTTGATGCGAGTCCCTTACAGACTGTCAGAAGAAATTATATTGGGGAATAAGGAAATGGCAGAGAAATTAGTCTGTCCTCATGGAAGACACAGAAAGCCTTCTGGAAAGCAGCAACTACAGCTTTAACTTTGGCTAAATCTTCAAAAATGGTCCAGTTTTTTAAAAATCATCTTTTTACATTTTGGACTTTGTGGAGTGGTTCTAACATTTTTTAGCTGAATCAGCCTGACATAATCAGCTGGTGGCCAAATTTAGATCATAACTGTCACAAAATAAATGCTTATTTCAGTAAACTGCAACATGTACAATCTGTCCCATACTTGTTCTTTCTCCAGTGTTGTGACTTTGCATAAGTGGTGTCATTACCTTTTCAATTTAATATCAATCCTGTACCTACAAACAGTATGCTGTTATTTCAGTACATAACTAAATGAAGGAGCATGGTTTTGACTTCTACAAAATCAACACTAGATGCTATTAAGCATATTGTCTTATGTCATAGTTATTAATATGTTTGTATTCTCCTTACATTACAGTTTACGAATTTCTAAATCAAAGTTCAGGTCAGTACCTTTTTTTCCCCCTGACTTTTTAGCTTCAATTTCTATCTGTGATAAGTGCTGAACTGTGATTAGTGAATATTGGGTATATTAGTTGAAGATATTATTGTGCATTATTTCATTGTTTCATAATAGGAAGGTTACATATCTTACTCTAATAAAAGCTCCATTTATGAAATGAAAAGCAATAGCAGTTGTTTTCCATTAGCACTAACATATATGGCAATATTGATTTTTGAAATTTGTGACAATGTAAGGAAATGGTATTTTGAGACTGAGCATTTGATGTATAACTGGGTCTGTGCACATTTTGATACTGTTCCACCATTACACAGATAGAAGGTAAGCATTTTCACCTTTTTTTCATCTATAGCAACAGTATCTTGCCCCATGTACTGCAAAAATATTTTTTGAATGACTCTTGAATTATCTGCTATATCATTTTTTCCAGAAGTCCACTTCAAGTATTGGTCATGCTATATGTATATGTATTATCAGACCTAAATGGTTTGAACCTGTATCCACATGTCTTACTCGTACTTTAGTTTGAATCTTATTGCTCGATTCACTTTTCCATATCACTTTATATCATCATTAGTTCACAAGAAAATAGGAGCAGGAGTAGGTCACCTGATAGCTGATCTATACTGGCTTCAACTCCTCTTCTGTGCCAGTTCCCCATAACCCTTAATTCCTTGATGTTTCAAATATTTATCTATCTCCTCCTTAAATGTATCTAATCATCTGGCCTCCAATACCTTCGGGCAAAAAAATTACAGAGATTCACTACCCTCTGAGAAAATAAATATCTGGGTAACTGAGTTTTGAATGATGAGCCCATTTTGTCCCTTTGTTCATGACTCTCCCACTAGTGAAAATATCTCAATATCTACCCTGTCAAGCTGCCTTAGGATTTTGTATGTTTGAATCAGGTCACTCCCCATTCTTCTAAACTCCAAGAAATACAGACCCAAACTGTCTATCCTCTCACGATAGGACAACCCTTTCATCCCAGGAATTAGCTTGGTAAATCTCATTTGGACTGCCTCTAATGCTACTATATTCTTTTGTGATGGAAGTGGCTCAAAACTGTGTATAGGGTTGCAGGTGTGGCCTCACCAATACCCTGTTATTAAACACTAACCTCTTTGCAATAAAGGTCAATGGGCTGTTTGCCTTCTTAACTATTTGTTGGACCTTCCTGCTGACTTTCTGTGATTCATGCACTGGAACACCTAAATCCCTCTGAACTTAATTTATTTGCAGTCTCTTTTCATTCAGATAATAATCTATCTTTTGATTCCTCTTATCAAAGTCCATGAGCTCACACTTCCCCATATTGAATCCATTTGCCAGTTTCTCACCTAATCGCTTGATCTATTTATGTCCCACTGCAGAATCACAATGTCCTCATCACAACAAGCCCTTCCACCTACTTTTGTATTATAGGCAAACTTGGAAACCTTGCATTTCGTTGCCGCCTCCAGATCATAAACGTTAATAGTAAATGAAGTTGCATTAGTGCTCTAAGCTTGCATCATAGATGCTGTACCTCCAGTCTGATTTTGCCTGGTCTTTCCTTGAAACTTGCACTGACACAAGAGCATCCTTCTGGTTTATCTGTGCACTTTTTCTCCTTTATTTGTCTCTCTTGTCTCTCAGCAACCATAACTGGACACATTAATACAGGTATTTGATCAATGTAGGTACAATAGATACTGATTGATCATGACTTGGCCTCTGAATTGCTCTGCCAAAACAGTAGAACAATGTTCTAATGATTTTATTTATTGCTGAAAACATGTTAATCTTTGAATCCATGCATAAAGGAGAAATAGTCTGTGTCCTTCATCATTTCAATACATCTCTGTGCATTAAACACAATGAATTATTTTTGAGTTGTAGTCACCATTGCAGTATAAGGAAATAAGGTACCCAATTTATGCACAACAATATCCCTCAAATCATCGGACAATCATTTTATTTAGCAGTATTCATTGACAGATAACTACTGATTTAGACTAAAGGAGGAGCTACCTGCTTTTCCAGCTCGGTCACTAGAACTTTGAAAGGAAAACTGGTCACATTATTAATGTTTTATAGCCATTATATGTAAATCCTGGAGGTAAAGCTCCACTCCAGCTTTGGTTTCTATCAAAAGATATCAGTAAATTCCATGGACAGGGGCTTTACATCAGTTGATGTCTCCTTACTGATGAAACCTCACCACATCTTGCTGCCCACCCCTGGTGTGCAGTTCAACAGTGAGATCAACCTTCTGCATCCAGCCCAGGCAAGTTTTCTGGGTGGGTAATGTAGGTGGCCAGCCTGATTCAGAAAAATTTGCTTCAAAGTCAAAGCAAACATCCAAGTTTCCAAATTCATTGGACCCATATTCTGAAAGTGGAGTATAACTTGCAGCCTCGCATATTCTTTCAGGTTTAATGCAAGCAATCAAAGATCAATTTCTACTTGTCTCTAGATGACAAACTAATTGCTTCTACACCAAAGTCAGTAGCCATATTTGGTTAATTGACTAAAGGTCTACAGCATTATAGGAGGCATAAGTAAAGCCTAGAGGCTTATTAGTTTGTTCCTGGTCAGTAGCTCCACTCATGGTTCCACAATAGTTTAAAAAAAATTATAAGACTAGTTTTGCAGCCATCAGTAGTGAGAATTGGAATCATGAGTTCAAATCCCACCATTGGTGCTGTGGAATTTAAATTCACTTGATTAAATAATCTGGAATTTAAAAAAATCACTTGCCTTAGTAATAGTAATCATGAAACTTCTGGATTATCATAAAAACACATCTGGTTTACTAATATCTTTCTGAATATTAGTTCATTTACCATTTTATGTGGTGTGTTTAAATCTTAACTCCCCATTGAAATTACCTTGTAAGCCATTCAGTTTTAACCTCAATTGCTATGTTACTACAATGGTTCAAAAAGCTCACCACCACCTTCCTAAGGGCAATTAGCGATGATCAATAACTTCTTCTCTTGCCAGCAACACCAACATTTTGAAAAATGAATAGAGAGAGGGTTTGAGCTGCAGTGATTTGTTCTGTAAGCATATATTGCAGTCATCCTGCATCAGCATTTCACAAACTGCATTGTGAGAAATTAGCAATTAATCTTCGCTTTTCAGTGATGTTGCACTGAAAGAAATCTATGATATTCTTTACATAATTATATATATGTAATGTCAAATTTAACCACCACAACAATTAGACATCAAATCAATTAAATATCTGGCCTAAAAATTTCACTTCTGACATAATAGGACATTTTCAGGACTGCAGTAAATATGAGCTAAATATTTTGCATCATCCAAGGACAAGATTTGCTTCTGAATGTGAAAACTTGAGCTTGTCCCTGACTTATCTATCCCATTCAAGTTAGAAAACACATATGGAACAAATTTTAGTTGGCATTCCAAATGTGATTTAAAATCACAAGATTTAATAAATGATTTGTTCAAATTAGCTGCAGCAGAACACACTTGGCCGTGATAATTAATAATTACATAATCTCTAGAGGTCGAGTGCTTAACAAAATACCGTGCACATTTTTGTATGAATCAGTTAGATTTAATCTTGGTCTTCAAATTCAAAAAAGAGTTTAAGTGCATAACAATAAAGGCTTAGAATATGCAGTGCTTGTAGATGGAAAAAAAAACAAGTAGTATTGATGGTAACAAAATCTACCAGTTAGTTGTAAAAACCCATCTAGTTTAAGAATCTGTGATGATGAAGGAAATCTGCCATCCTTATCCAGTTTGACTTGCAAGTGTGGTTGACTCCTGAATACCCTCAGAAAATTTTTTTAAAATTAAAAAAAAATTTCAGGACCTGGGCATCACTGGCAAAGCCAGTATTTATTCTCCATCCCTAATTCCAGTGATAAGGCACAGTGATCCACTTAATTGTACCATCGCCATTACATTATAAATAGAGCACATATCCAGGAAAAAAAATTGATCAAATTGATAAAGAAATGAACTACATGCACAATTTAACAATACTGCATTAGTTTGCAAAATTTACCTAATCAATACAAATTGATCAAATAGTGGGGATATCTGTTACCTTCCTTATGTAAGTTGCTTCTTGTGATATTTTGTTTTATATGCTTGAATGCAAAGTTTGAAATTTTTGTGGTTTGATTAGATTTTTTTATTTTTTAGCCGACGCTGGCGTCGTTGGAACCGTTGCTTAAGAAGAAAATGTAGAGCTGGTGTTAAGTCTGTTACTTTCTACTGGCTAGTTATTATTCTTGTATTTCTCAATACATTAACCATTGCATCAGAACACTACAACCAGCCCTTTTGGCTAACATTGACTCAAGGTAAGAGTATAATTTTGCTTTCACATTAATATTACTAAACAATTAAATATTTTTGTGAAGCAAAAATAGAAAATGCTGGAAACACTGAGCAGGTCAGGCAGGATCAGTGGGGACAGAAACAGAGTGGGCAGTTCAGGTCGAGACCCTTCATCGGTATTGGAAAAATGAGAAGACAAATGTGTTTTAAGATGTGGGGGTGGGGGTGGGGGAGGGGGGTTGGTTGACAGAACAGGGGGAGTGTCTGCAGGACAAAGTTATCAAGATAACAATTTATTTAAAAGAAACAGCAGTTGGAGACCCAAAAGAAAAATGAATGAACTTGTAAGAAGA
The DNA here is from genome assembly GCF_009764475.1 of Pristis pectinata. Lineage (NCBI taxonomy): Eukaryota > Metazoa > Chordata > Chondrichthyes > Rhinopristiformes > Pristidae > Pristis > Pristis pectinata. The sequence goes on from NC_067410.1 coordinate 23,250,822, forward strand.
GGACAGAGACACATCCATGGAGACAGCAAAAAGATTACCTGTGATTGTTAAATTCAGTATTATGTCCTGATAGCTGTAACATGCCTAGACAACAGATAAGGTGCTTCTCCTCAAGCTCATTTAGGCATCGTTAGACCAATGTAGGAGGCTAAAGGTAGTGAGATGGGAATGGGACAGAGAACTAAAGTTAAGGGCCATTTTTGCGGACTGAGTGGAGATGTTCTGCAAAGTGATCACCCAATCTATGTTTGGTGAGTAAGAGCACTGAATACAAAACAATAAATATTCTGGAAGAGGTTCAAGTGAATTGCTGCTTCATCAACAATGCCCTACCCCATGCCACCCCACTTCCACCATTGTTTTCAAATATTCCAAGGGACTGTCTTTGGCTTATGCCTAATTTTTGATTCCACAAATTGACGACACCAGGATCTGCCTCTCTCCACTTATCTTGGTTTCTTTATGACCTTAATATTGTCAGCCTATTTTTCTGAAGTCATGAGATGGAATTTCCTCCAGACACTTGGTTATTACCTTTACCCTTGCCCCCTATACCTGCCCAACTCCTCTGATGTTTATTTACCTCTGAGTTCATCTATAGGCCACTGTCTTAGATTGAAGTCAACTATTTTCAACTTTATAAATAACATACCAGGATTTCGAAAGGGACTGAGGTGGTAAAGTACATGAAAGAGATAAAAGCCATTAAAGGCATAACTTTTAAATTTATGAGAAAATGGCATATTAAATATTTTTAATGTACATTATTTGCTCAAAATGATTGTTTCTTTAATAATGTAAGCAGACAAGATTCTTCATATTTTTCCAATTAGAAATGTTGGCCACAAAGTTCAGCTCTGCAACACCAGTTATTTGGGTGTTGCAGATGCCATCTGTGTGCAGTTTGGCATACAATGTGTACGTGTACATTTATGGCACCATTCAAGGTGATTGCACTTTGAGTATAATGTTATCATGAGTGATGCTCTTGTGTGCGAAGGATTGCTCTTAGACTGCGTCATTTCGCTGGACATAGCAACAACACTGGTGAGTGCTAGTGGTGGAATTATGAATGCTATCATCCTGAGAGAGGAGAACACATTCATGCACCATTGAGGTGTTGCCAATTGCCAAGGGGAGATGCCTCAGAAATCTTCATATTTTGTTGGATGATAGGTTGTTAGAATGTGATGATCACAGAGTCTGCTCTGAATATCTGTATCCAGCTCTCTGAACTTTCACTGCAGCACATAGGCAGGTAGCTTCTGCATGTGCTGCAGTTGGAAACATGCATCAATGATCAAATGTGTGCATCAAAACTGGTTCTAGTATGTTAATGGAGTTGTCCACTGTTTCCATGCTGAAAAGAATGGGCTCCGAGATTTGCACCATGTGTGAAGTCGATGCTGGTTTCTTCCATGCTTCTTGATATTGCACACATGCCTCCAGAGTATCTTGCCAATGTTCTAGGTATTTATTGTTTTGATCACCAAGATTTTGCATGTTGCCTCATCAGGATTCTCAAGAGAATCATCTAGAGTGGAACTCATGTGCACTTGCATCCTCTGGGGCACAGCCACCCATGCTGCCCTTTGCCCTGACCTGATATCAGGCAATTTATGCCCAATGACTGTCCACCTGCAGACCCTGGGTCTCAGCTAACTAAATCTTTTTTTTAATGTTATTTACAGCGTGGTAACAGGCCCTTCCGGCCCAACGAGTCTGTGCCGCCCATTTTAAACCCAAATTAACCTACCTGTATGTCTTTGGAATGTGGGAGGAAACCGGAGCACCTGGAGGAAATCCACACAGACACGAGAGAATGTACAAACTCCTTACAGACAATGACGGGAATCGAACCCCGATCACTGGCGCTGTAATAGCGTCGCACTAACCGCTACACTACTACTATTTATCAATTCAATACCTGAACTGATGGCTGAGAGCATTAAATTAAATGATGGTCTGCCCTTCAGGAAAGGAAATCTGCCACTTCTTCCCCCGTATGACCTTCATGTGAGTCCAGACTCACAGCAATGAAGTTGACACTAAACTGCATTTTTTTCATCCTTTGAACAATTGTCTAACAAATACAATTTGCCTAGATCACACTTTTTTTTCGATATTTGCAGATTAGAAAAATTTTAAAAGCTACGATACCCTCTTTTCCGTCACCTTACAAAACTGAAATTACGGAAACATTTTTCAGTTTTAATCCTAGTCAGAACGGCTTGATAGCAATAATCTATGATCTAATTATGAAAATTCATCCAGAACCACTGGACAAAGTTAAGAATGAATGGGAAAGCGAACTCCAGACATCTATACCCACAGAGACTTGGAAGAAAATTCTTCATTTAGTTAATACATCTTCAATTTGTGCCAGACATTCTTTGATACAGTTTAAGATAGTTCACAGGACCCATATGTCAAAAGATAAGCTAGCTCGTTTTTATCAACATATAAATCCTATATGTGACAGATGTAAATCGAATGTGGCTTCTTTGACACACATGTTTTGGTCCTATCCTCTTTTAGAAAAATATTGGAAAGATATTTTTAACATTATTTCAAATGTATTGAAGATTGATTTACAATCTCATCCTATCACTGCAATTTTTGGATTACCAAGGATAGAGTCTGGCCATCTATCTGCCTTCGCTAACCGTATGATTGCCTTTGTTACATTAATGGCCAAACGATCCATTTTGCTTAAATGGAAGGATCCAATACCCCTTACTACTTTTCAATGGTTCTCTCAAACTATATTATGTTTAAACTTGGAAAAAATTAGGAGCGGTACTATTGATCCTTCACTTAAATTTGAGGAAGTTTGGAGTCCATTTATTCAATATTTTCACATGATATCGATCCCCTTGTAATAACCTTTCAAATTAGAGAAATGGAGTTGACGACATAATATTGCTCTGTTTCTACTGAGAAATTTTAGTCCAGTTTTTTTTTCTGTTTGTTTTTTTTTGTATTTTTTTTTGTTTACCTTAGTTTGGTTTGAGATATTGTTTATAATTTTTCTTATTGTTTTGGGGACTTTTTTTCTTTCTTTTATATTTATATAATAAATCTTTTTCTTTCCCTTTTATATTATATTCATTCACTAAGAGATCGTTGGATCTACAGATTTTTTTATACTTTATTGTTCTTTATGATTATCCATGCAATGATTGTTCTCCTGATCTCTTTGTATTACATGTACAAACATTGATGTTATATATTAATCTGTATTAATTTGAAAACTAATAAAAAGATTGAAAAAGAAAGAAAGAAAAGACACTAAACTGCACACTGAAATGGCCTGGCAAGCCACTCAGTTGTATCAAATCATTATATTTTACAACAATGAAAATCCAAGTTATGTTCCAGCCTGGCAAAGTGGGAACACAGGACTGCATGCATGCATAACGTCTAAAACAGCATGTAGTGTAGCTGAGCAATCCTAAAACCAACAAATCAGATTAAATCTCTGCAGTTTTGTTGCATCATCAAAAATGGTTGTGGACAACGAAATTCCAAAAAGGAAGGAATAGGCCTGTGAATTTCTCCACCTTTTGTGCTGGAAGAGCCCAGCACATGTAAGTGCTGAAGGAACTATTTACCTTGGCTTGCAATAAAACGTATCTCTTTTACTGAAGTAAATATTATGCTAGTCTGATTCATTCCACATAACATCAAGAAATATCTGAAGACACTGTAAACAGCAAGGGCGAAGAGACTAGACATTATGATTGCTGTCAGTGTTGGAGACCTGAGCTATAGAACTAGCTGTGATTCTAACCATGTTGAAGCACTGCATCTTCCATACACTATGGGGAGTTATTCAAATATTTCCAACACATAGCAGGACAAGTCCACTCTGACTAATTACTGCTCCATCAATTCTACTCTCATAAATAAAATGATGGCAGGTGTTGTCAATAGTGCTGTCAAGCAGCATCTAACAGTAAACTATTCATCAGTACTCACTTTTGGTTTTGCCATGTCCATTCAGCTCCAGACTTCAATATATAAATTTGGTGCAAACACAGACAAAAATATTTAATTCCAGAACTGAGGAGAGAGTCAAGGGTATAATTCATCACTGGTGGCGTTTTACCCAGCACTGAGAGGGATAGTTGATATCGCACAAAGTCTGTCATCACAGTTCCAGAGCATTGTTGTAGAAGTTCTATGGGGAGTGTCCTTGGCCTAACTGTCTTCATCAATGACTTTCAGATGATGATGGTTGCACAATATTCAATTCCATTTTCAACTTCTCAGAAAAAGGCAGCCATCTTACAGGCAGCATGAACTGGATGAAGTTCAGGCATAGGCTTGTAAAAGGCACATAGTTGTGCCACACAAGCCCAAAGCATGATCGATCCACCCCTGTGCTTAACAGTTGGAGAGGTGTTCTTTTCATGAAATTCTGCACCCTTTTTTCTGCAAACTTTCCTGCACCCTCACCACAAAATTCAGTGTCAGAAGTTTGCAAAGGAACATCTAAACAAGCCTGATGCATTTTGGAAACAAGTCCTGTGGAATGAAGAAGTTAAAATAGAACTTTTTGGCTGCAATGAGCAAAGGTATGTTTGAAGAAAAAAGGGTGCAGAATTTCATAAAAAGAACACCTCTCCAACTGTTAAACACGGGGGTGGATTGATCATGCTTTGGGCTTGTGTGGCAGCCAGTGGCACGGGGAATATTTCACTGGTAGAGGGAAGAATGAATTCAATTAAATACCAGCAAATTCTGGAAGCAAACATCACACCGTCTGTAAAAAAAAAAGCTGAAGATGAAAAGAGGATGGCTTCTACAACAGGATAACGATCCTAAACACACCTCAAAATCCACAATGGACTCCCTCAAGAGACATAAGCTAAAGGTTTTGCCATGGCCCTCACAGACCCCTGACCTAAACATCATCGAAAATCTGTGGATAAACCTCAGAAGAGTAGTGCATGCAAGATGGCCCAAGAATCTCACAGAACTAGAAGCCTTTTGCAAGGAAGAATGGGCGAAAATTCCTCAAACAAGAATTGAAATACTCTTAGCTGGCTACAGAAAGCGTTTACAAGCTATGATACTTGCCAAAGGGGGTGTTACTAAGTACTGACCATGCAGGTGCCCAAACTTTTGCTTTGGGCCCTTTTCCTTTTTTGTTATTTTAAAACTGTAAAAGGTGGAAATAAAAAAAAGTAATCTTGCTTAAGCTATTAAAGAAATGTGTCATCTTTAACTTTATGCCGTTTGGAAATCAAGTCATCTTTTCCTCGCTTAGCTATTCACGGTAACAGAAGTTTTGACCAGGGGTGCCCAAACTTTTGCATGCCACTGTATATTAATCATGTTACTAAGTCTAACCATCTAGACTTAATACTCAGTTGTATTTCAGCACTGAATCCATCACCATCAACATCTTTGGGTAACTTCTAATAATAAACTTAAACTGGATCAGCCTCATATGTACAATGACCCCCAAGAAGTTGGAGGCTGTGAAACCTTCAGCAAGTGACCTATCTCCAGACTTCCCAGAGCTGTTCCACCATCTACATAACACGGACTGGGAAAGTGATGGAATTCTCTCCACTTACCTGGACAAATGCAGCTCCAGCAACATCAAAGAAGCTGAACACTATCCAGGACACAGCTACCTTTTTGAATGGTGTTTCATCCCACTAGCCTAAACATTCACTCCTTCCACTACTGGCAAACTAAGACTGCATTGTTACCAGCTACAAAATACCTCTACCAACTCACAATCTAATGACCTTGAAGGACAAAGGCAAGAGGCGCCTAGGAATACAGCCAGTTACAAGATCCTTTCCAGGTCTCACATCTTAATGACTTGAAGCTACTGTATATCGCAGTGCAGGTGTCCAGACATCTTCACATTGCTGCGCAGAAGTTTGGAATTTGCTGGAGGTTTGGTGGGTGTATTTCTAACCTCCACTGGACTGTGTCCAATAGTTATGATCTCTTCACTTACAGAGCAGAGGGCCTGGATGCACATTGTGTCTGGTGCCTTAGCTTTTATAACATATCATATTATTTATCTATTAGTATCCAGCACCACTCCATTCAAATGGATGGGGTTGCCAACCGTCTTTTTGAGGTGCTCTATCCTTTAGCACAGTCCTTTTTATTGTATTCTTTTGCACAAAATAGGTCATGTTTTAGCAGCTAAGCAATGGTTAAAAATAGGCAGTTGGTTAGAAGAACAATGGCTAAGTATGATTGAGGACGTTATTTTAATCCATCACTAATTATTAAACTTTGTTTTATGTTTCTGTTTTATTATAGATATTGCAAATAAAGTTCTTCTGGCTCTTTTTACGTGTGAGATGTTAGTGAAAATGTACAGCCTGGGTCTACAGGCTTACTTTGTATCCCTCTTTAATCGCTTTGATTGCTTTGTGGTATGTGGTGGAATAATTGAAACCATCTTGGTTGAATTTGAAGTTATGTCTCCTTTGGGAATCTCGGTCTTTAGATGTGTTCGGCTTCTAAGAATTTTCAAAGTAACAAGGTAAGGTCTGCAATATTAACTCCTTATGTGTTTGACTTTGTGCTCTCTTATACCTCAGGTTGAAAGTTAATTTATAATTTTTGTGTATAACATTCTTGCCAAATATACCATATAAGGGGCAGTACTATACATTAACATTAATATTTATAAAACAGAACTGTTTTATTTCATTATTCTGCTCTTTATTGTAAATGGAGATGAGAGTAATCAAGAAGTTCTATTCACAAAGCAAGCCACAGCAGAAGCATAGATTTTTTTTTTCAAATTTTCAGCTCTCACACCTTGATATTGAAACAAGTGTTCAAATATCAAGGTAACATTTTATTTTACAAAAGAATTTCATTGAAAAAATTTCTGTAGAAAGCTACATTTATTAAAACACAGGCAATGTTTTTGTATATTTATAATCACAAAGTGGCCTTTTCTCATCACCATCCAGGCTTATATCCTGTTAGATATTTCCAGTGACAAGATGTTTTGCCAAATGATGTTGACTGACTTGTCAGGGAAGAGCCCAGTCAGATGCATTCTCACCTCTCCTCCCTGTGCCAACCATTGATTTGTGGTTGACAAGTTTCTTCGGGAACCTCTGAACACTTCTTTGAAATTCAAACATACACTATTCTCATTACTAGATCAGACTCATCATAACAAGGATTCTGGCCTGCAGTCTTCGTTTTCCTTCAGACCTGTCTTCCTCTTCCATAATCCGCCTTTCGCGTTTAATCCCCAATAGTATCCGCCTCTGCTGTTTTGTAACTGCTCTTCCCATCCAGCAGCTTACCAGCTTATCAATCATGCAAGGGACAGTATAACAAAATAATGTGGCCATGTCATTTGAATTTAGCAGTACCATGGTGTCCCTGGGATTTCTAGGTTGCCTTCCACAACCATTCTCTCAGGTCCTTCCCTGCATCCCTGTAGATATCAGGGTCTTTATTCCATATGACAGGACTGTTGGAGTTCCTGGCTAAGAAAAAAATTCTTTCTGCAGGAGGCTATTGAGAGAAGTAGTATGCATCTATTTATGAAGTGATTGATTAGTATTCTAATGCATCTCTGTCAAAAATTGTGTTAAAGTACTAATTGAGAGGTCAAATTTTGTCTAAGTCATTGTTGTGAAAATTTGAACCTAGTATTTCATTAGTTGACATTAATACTTAACTCCAAGAAACAGTTGAACTATTAATTGGAGGGATTAAATGTACTTAGTTTTCCATAATATATTGCAAAAATAAATTAATTAGAAAGACTGGTATCTGGTTGCTGGGTACCAGACCAAATGGATGCATGTTTTACTTTAAAGTCATCCAATATTGTTGGAATTTACTTCATCAGTTTTAGGATAGCAAAAGTTCAGATGTTATGCAGTAGTGTGCATACCAGTCAATGAGGGTATTACAAATAATAGTTTCCAACCATTACGTGTAACTGTGATAATGGAGCGGCATTGGTAGTTGTTTTAAAAGATGTTTATCATCATAACTCTTCTAATCTGAAAGTGGCAAAAATCAAATGAGAGGTTCCAAATGGAGTAGAAAAACTTGGGAGGCAACAAGTCATTGGGTTGATGAGTAAGTAAGTGGTTCTTGAGCTGGAGGCCAGTGATAGTGCATCTGACTTCCTGTTTCACCACTGGACTTAACATTGGTAGCCCTGTAACATACTGAGCTGAGGGGGCCAGATAGACTCTGTAATCTCTGACATCTTTTTTAAAAAACCTACTCTGCTTTTCTGCATTTTCTACCAAAGTAGATGACTTCACATTTTCCACTAATATTTCATTTTTCTTGTCCTCACCCATTTACTGAGCCCACCTATATCCCTCTGAAGCCTCTTTGTATCATACTCATAACCCACACTGGAACAGTTTTGTATCATCAGCAAACTTTGATATATCACACTTGAACCACTCAAGGCCAAATATACCACATCCTTTGTTTTTCCTTTATCTATTATGCATGTTACAACCTCAAAAATCTCTGACAGATTTGTCAAATATTAATATTTTCTAAGAGCTCTGTTCCCACTTAATAGATTACAGCAATTTCCCTGCAATTGGTATCAGGCTAACTATTCTCAAGTTCCCTGTTTTCTCTTTAATAGTAAGGTTACATTTGTCAGAAGACCACAAGGGCAGTCCATGGGCAACTCATTAGTTTCTGCTGCTTGAAGCCTTGTGGAAGGGTTGCAGCAGGACATGGACTGTAAAGGCTGAGTGTGACTATGGCTTTCTGCGAGAGTTGAAACTGAACCACAAACCGGGTGCAGCATAGTACAGCCCAATAATTTACTTCCTTCCCTATACTGCGATTTTATTATATACTTCAGCTTTCTAAATGTGAAGTATTTTAGATTCAGTTTTTTTTATTGTCCTACATCAGTAAGTGAAATTAATCCAAATAGTTGTACAAAGTACTGAATCAACTAATTGTACAAATTCTGAAATTGCATGCCTTATAATCTTAACATTATTTTGCTACGTGTCTTCTAACAAAATAATTGTTTTGGTAGGCACTGGCAATCGCTGAGTAACCTGGTGGCCTCACTGCTGAACTCCATGCGATCCATTGCTTCACTGCTGCTGCTGCTCTTCCTATTTATTATTATCTTTTCACTCCTGGGGATGCAGCTTTTTGGCGGCAAATTTAACTTTGATGAAACACAAACAAAACGGAGTACCTTTGATAACTTTCCACAAGCTCTTCTCACTGTATTCCAGGTATTTACAAGAAATAAATCAATCTCAAAGCAAGAATTCCTTTGAAATTGAAAAGCTGTAAATTCCTTATTTATAAAAGTTAACATTTTCATTATGTGTAACACACAGGTAATGTCTCCCTGGGTGTTTCCTTGTGAATACTGTTTTAAAAAAAACAAATTTTCATATCCACAAGATTGGAAATAACAATGTCAAATTTGAAATTACATTTAAGAAGGATTAGTCATTTGGGATGATTTCATAACCTGCATTAACAGCATGAGTTTTCATTTAGGAGGAAATACAGGTCAACATTGAGCTACTGTGATGCAGCCCCACACTATTGATTTATGTCCCAGGTAGTTAAGAATTACTCCACCCATCTTACATTTAAGATAATTGTTTTCAAATGTAAAGTGGGATTCTTTGGCACAAAGCGATATATAAATGAAAGCATAGTACAAAAAAAAAGATAAAAGTCATTTACATAGTATGTGGGAGTGGTAATCTCTGGTCTCAGTTGTACGTGCATGGAAGTTCATTATCATATTTTAATAATACTAGGAAAATTGCTAACAATCATTGGCTCCTTCCTTTTGGAAAGTATCCAAAGTTAGTAATAACATTTCTGTGTTTGCAATTGATACTATCTGGTGACAATATACCAACTGATCTGTTGTTTTGTAATGATACCCTTCATTGTGTAGTGAGAGGAAGCAAAGAGCCCAGCTAATCAGCACACTTGATTTTTACAAAGATAGGACTGACTGAACATTTAAATATTTGTAGTGCCTTTCACATGAGCATAAGACATAGGAATAGACCACATGACTCCTCTATAACTGACATTCAAAATAAAACTGCAGGTTCTGGACGTCTGAAATAAAAACAGAAAATGCGAGAGATAATCAACTGGTCAGGAACTGCTGTGGAAAGAGAAGCAGAGTTAATGTTTCATTTCAAGGACCCTTCATCAGAAACATTAACACTTTATCTTTTTCCAGAGATGCTGCATCAACTGCTGAGTGTTTCCAGCATTTTCTGTTTTCAGCTCTGAATTATTTGTCTGTAACTTAACTGATATTAATTTATTACCAACAAGATATTATAATATATTAATGTTAAAATTTGATGACTTTTAGTAATAACTTATGTTTTTATTTTGTAAAGAATAACATCTTTGGTCCTTTCAAATAGATTTTAACTGGTGAAGATTGGAATATGGTGATGTACGATGGAATTATGGCTTATGGTGGACCATCCTCTTCAGGGATGATAGTTTGTATGTACTTCATCATTCTTTTCATTTGTGGTAATTGTATCCTTATCAACTAGAATGACATTGTGTACTCTTAGAATGGTTGTTATCATTATGAAAGGTAAACGAGTATTCTTACTTCTATTTGGTAGTGTTTGCAAGATCTGTATATCTGCGTAATGTCGATTTTCTTCCTTTTTACTTGTCCTAATATTCATCAACTGACATTAGCTAACAGAAATTATTACAAAATTATGTTGTACCTTCTTCAGTGTTTAAAAATTCACATGATGAATGCAGTTTCAAATGCAGTTTAAGTTTCCCATTCTGTCCTTTGTAGTTGCTCATTGTTGGTTTACCTTGTGTCACGAACCAGCAACAAAAGAAACACACTGAGTTATGATTCAGTGTTAAAAACTATTTTATTAATCACTACTTATGATAATACGAAAAATATAAGTAAAAATGTTAGTATGTTAGAATTCAAAATGTTAAACCTTGAACATTAACCCCAAAAACTAAACTCTTTGTGTGTGTGTGGCAAAGTCCCAAACTCCAAGTCCAACGAATGGTTCTTAAAGTTCAGTTCCGCAAGCCATAAGGTGAAACATGAGCAAAGGCTTCTTCAACAACCACTGTTGTCTGAAGATAAGGCGTAGATGTAGAGAAACATAGAGAGAGTAGTTACGAAGTCCAAATGTTCCACGATGGAACCCAAACAACACCTCAGTGTTGACTCGGTAGTGACTTCCTCACCCCGAAAAGCATCCGAATCGTGGTCGTCCACACACAAATACCTGTTTCCTTCTACAGGTCAGCAACAAAGTGAACTCCACCGGATTACTTCCAATTTCCATACATGGATTTCAATGGCAGACACAGTTATTGTTTCTCATCCATCGACAGAGAAACTAGCAGGCTGGTGTCTCTCTCCCTTTTCTCTCTCTCTCTTCGATTGACTTCCTCAACAACGTCATTATGTCCTTTATCTTCTGTTGACGTAAGCACGCCACACACACACACACACACACACACACACACACACGCACACTATGTTAACACTTGGATTTTTGGAAGTCTCTGGGTTGCCGATCATAATCAGATGGAACCGCTTTGTATTTAATAACGTGCTCATCTACCATTAAGAACCTGAGAAATATTATTTGCTGATCATTACGGTGACGTCCAGTCCTGAAATTACAATTAAAAACTGGCTGTGAGCAGGGTTATGGTCAGACACTGTACATCGTTAGGATTTTCTTGTGTGCCAGGGTAGCAAGAGTGCTTCTCCTGATGCCACAAGGAAATCTAAGTCCTTCTTTGCCCCAAGTAGTGCTATCTTTTCCCAATCACAATTGTATCCAAATTCCCAACTCGCCATTTTACTTGAAGGTAGGCACCATTTATTTCAGACACTGGCTGTGGCATCCTGCTACACAAATTCTCACATCCTCCACTACTTGAAAGATGAAAATGAGCCTGGAGTTAAAGAAGCCCAAGCTCACTCCTGTGCATCATGGGTGCTTTCTGCCTACCCTCGCACCTGCATATTGCATTAACACTGAGAATTTGAATAAAAGGTAAGATTTTTGCTGCTGCATATTTTCAACACATTGCTGGAACATATTTGTAATGTCTAACGAATTTCACATTATAATTGATTTATTTCATATTATGGATGGTGAGGGCTAATTTCTGGAACAATTATTAAATGAACTGTAATCCTCAACCTTGAAGCTTAGCAACAAATCAGTCACTGGACCGCGAAAAGGTAAATGTTATTCAATATAAGTAAATAATTTAAATGTGCATTTCATTTGTTAAGATTTTCCTTAAGTGATTTTCAATAGACATTCTGCTGAATGTCTTTTTGGCTATTGCTGTTGATAATTTGGCTGATGCTGAAAGTCTAAACACAGTTCAAAAAGAAACCGAGGAAGAAAAGGAAAGGAAAAGAAGTACCAGGTAATTAATTAACATAGTTTAAACTAGGATGCCTTCAGGATTTTAAGAACCTAAATCTCAAGTACTTCTACAATTGCAACCAATTTAAGAGCTCAACATTTCAACCTAACTGTCATTTGAATTGTGCAAGATGTATATCAAATAATCGATGGGGCATTTTACTTTCTTAGTCACTCTTGCGCGTTTATAGAGGGGGCAAACACAAATAAGGATATCTAGTAAACTTGTTACTGACTTTGTAGTTTGATTAGATAACAGATATAAGTTAGCTTATTATCCAATTCACTTAGAATTGGAAAGTACAATATGATCTATAACCTGTTTTAAAAAGAAGTCATATGAAAACAGACTTAAATTATTTCTTAATTAATTAAAATTTAAATATTAATAAAATATTTCTGGAAATTTATAATACTAAACAACTTACTTAATCCAAATGTTTTTCTAGTATCTGAGAAAACAAAGAGGGAGAATATTAGATGAAGTCCTTTCGGCACAAATATTTGTTGGGTTAGGTACTGACCTGTGTTTTTGTCTCAAGTATCCAAGAATGCCCAAGAATGAACCTACAGCAGTATGGCAAGCACAGTGCCTTGTTCTAACTTCCCCTTACAAGTGGCAGGTTAAAACTCATTTATCTACCTGGAAAAGATGAATTGTTTTCATCTTGCTGTTATTTGAACCCAGGACCTATTGGCTTTGAATGTAACGCTCTGATTTTTCACTGTCTCCTAACTTTAACCTTTCCACATGTTTATAATTCGCATAATCTCAGTTAACACAATTATTTCACCTTTCAGGGGACTGAAGTACTTTCACTTATACCAAACACATTAGAAATCCTAAATAATCACAAAACAAACTTGTGGTATTTTAAAATAGATTTGATAAATTTTGACAATAATTAATATGTTTTAAAGTATTTACAGAAATACTATTTTGTTGTGTAAATGGTAAAATTCTGTAAAGTATCTTAATTCTAGAAATGGCAGCTCAGAGCAAAGAGAAGATGGGAAATACGAAGTTGATGGAATAGGAGAAAATGACAGGAAAATACTTACTGGCACTCAGGTAAAACAGTTTTAGCGAAGTAAAATTGGAAACTATCAATTCAAATAGCACAATGATGGGAATTTTTTGGAGAAATAATTCATGATCAACTTATTCTTTAATGCTTGGCAGGTTTCAATTGATGAGCAAGATGAAGATAAAGATCCTTACCCACCCAGTGATGTGCCAGGTATGGAAAAAAAAAATCACCTATTTCAAGAAACAAACTTGTTTGTATTACTTAAGCAAGGTACAGATCTTGTAGTTGTACCTGGTGGATAATCAGACTGACTTCATTTAGCCCCTATCATAAGCTCAGGACATCTAGAGAGTTTTATAGATAATAATTACTTTTGAAATGTAGTCATGTTGTTTTGCAGGGAAAAGCAGCAGCCACTTTTCCCACAGTGAAGCCTCACAAACTGCAGTGAGGTGATGACCAGTTAGTTACACAGAACTATTAGCAGATGCCTGGCAGCTGGTTGCTTGGGCTTTAACTTAGTTTCAGAAAAGTCAGGTAAGAACTCCTCTGGGCTTTAGATGTTGAGCATATTCAAGACTAAGATTGCTAGATGTTTGGAGGGTAAGAAAATCAAGGGACAAGGGGAGAGACAGGAAGGTGGAGTGTAGGTTAAAAGATCAATCATTACTTTATTGAAAGGCAGAGCAGAATTGCAAGGCCCTAAAGCCTATTCCAATTCTTTTCTTCATATGTTTGCTATATATTGTGAAATTGCAAATCTGTTTTTGTAGATTTAGTTTTTCCAGTATTTCTAGCAAAATTGATTAAGGTGTAGACGTAGGAATTGGTGTTGTGTTCATTTTTCTGATTTTTCACTTTCCTAAAATGGAATCCCTTTCCCAATTAATCTTTCTTGAACTGTGAGATAAATAACTACAGAAGACAATGCAGTTATATCTGATCTGCTCTTCACTAAGATAAACTTTTCAGTCCAGGAACAATGGCTGATTTAGTTCTTATACCCAAAGAACGCTGAGGCTAACTGCAGTATGTGCATTGGTATGCTAATTATAATTAGCTTGTTAGTACCAACTAGGAACAAAACCTGGGTTTAGATTTTGATGAGCTATTTGTGGGGTATATGGGCATAGTGCTCATTTTTCACAGAAGCTACTGTGTGTCTTCTGGTACTTCAATGGCTGTGTGAGTGTGGTCTGCAGTACCCTGGATGCGAGGGAGCTTGTGATTGCCACAAATGCCAAAACTCACTTATTTTGAATGTTGCTATCCAAAGGAAAGATGATACAATGATTGGCTTTGGTATAAAGGGATGATCTGCTTTTTGTAGGTGGACAAGTAGTCTGAGAGATTTGGATGATCTGTGCAGGGGAATCTTGAACTAAAAAGTCTCGATTGATAGTAACTTTGACAATCTTGGAAAGCTTTAGTCAACTGGATTGATATCAGCAGATCCTGTTGAATAGTGCCGGATGAATTCCATCCATTGCAGTTCTGCTTTGTGATATACAGGAAACTGGTGAAGCTTAGAACTTGTGGCCCAATCCAAGCATTCCCTTTCATCTGCAGTCTTCTAAAGGGCTGAATCAGCACATCCTGATTTCTAAGGAAGTTGTTCCGGCTGCTGTTGCTTCCTTCTCCAACTGTTGCTCCATTCAAGGCAATAAAGCCAAACTGGCACGTGATAATTGCAATTAAAATAAGCCAAGTCAAAAGTAAGCTCAGAAGTCTCTTAGAAATACATCAAGTGCAAAGCCATTACTATCACAGAGACACTCAACTTTCTTTTGGCTGCTGTTGAATAGAAACTCAACTCTGCCAGGAGACTGAGATGGAATATTTTCTGGCATGTACCTCACCTCCTACTCATTAAAGACTTTTTGCCACCTACAAGAAGTCTGCTGGAACACTCTCCACTATGTTAAGTGCAGCTCCAACAAAACTAAAAGAGGTTAGGATAAAGCAGTCCACCATAACTGAACCATTTCCACTGACTTAAATAGTTATTCTTCCACCAATGCCATAACGTAGCTTCACTGTCTTTCGTTTATTGAATATCATTTTTCAGCTGGCCAGTTCAGCTTCAGGGTGACTGACTATTGTGCTGAGTTAAAGGTGCACACATACATATAAATTAGGAGAAGGAGGTGGCTACTTGGCCCCTCAAGACTGCTTTGTTATCAAGTAAAATCAGTTGTGATCCAATTGTAACCTTTGCATTCCTATCTGCCTTGAGCATCAAACATCCATCCACTGATGCCATAAAAACATCCAAAGATTCTGGTTCGCCGCCCTTTGTGATAAGAGACTTCCAAAGACTTGTGACCTGAGGAAAAAATGTCATGTCTCTGCCATTAATCGGCAACAATTATTTTTGAACAGTTGTTTCTGATTCTAGATTCTCCCACAAGATGAAACTTGCTCTCTAAATCCAGCCTCCCAACATCCCTCAATATCTAATATTAGTAAATCAAGTTTCCTCTTACTCTTCCAAACTCCAGTGGATACAAGTATAACCTGTACAACCTTTCCTCATTATACAACTTGCCCATTCACTATTAGCATGATGACTCTTCTCTGCACAGTTTCCAACAGATTAACATTCTTCCTTCAATAAGGAGACTGTACTGTGCACAGTATTCCAGCACCAATATACCTGAAGTACATTGTACTTTTGTACTCAATTCCCCTGGCAATAAATACAAACATTATGTGACCTTTCCTAATTGCTTGCCTTTTGTGAATCATGCACTAGAAAACTCAGATCCCTCTGTATCACAGAGCTCCACAATTGGGATAATCTTTGATTGTTCTTGACAAAGTAGGTAATATCACATTTTTCACATTATATTCCAATTTCCAGATCTTTACCCACTCACTTAACCCATCTATATCCCCTTATAGTCTGCTTGTATTTCCTCACAGCTTACTTGCCTCCTTATTTTTCTGTCATCAGCAAATTTAGCAACCATACCTTCTGTCCTTTCATCCGTCATTCATATAAATAGTAAAATTTGCCAATGTTTTGCATTTATTACATTTGCCACCATTACGCTTTGCCAACCAAAAAATGATCTTATCTGTTTCATGTTGGTCAGCTAATCTTCTATCCACACCAAGTATTACCTTTTGCACCATAATCTTTTATTTTCTGCAGTAACATATGGTAAGTCACCATATCAACAATCTAAGTGCCTGGTTCCCCTTTATGTACAGCACACTTTTTCTTCAAAGCACTTGAATAAATTAGTCAAACATGATTTCCCTTTCATAAAACCATATTAACCTTGCCTGATTGCTTTTATTTTTTAAGCTCCATGCAATAAAGTAGTAGGTGACATATGTAAGACAACTCGCATCCATCTGCCTCCTTTTTTGAATAAAGGAGTTACTTTTGCTAATTTCCAATCTTCCCAAGTTATGGATTGACATTAATTTGTGATGTAGAATTGGCAGATATTTGTTACTGAAGTCATTCCCTTGAGATAGACTGTGCCTCTCACTGGAAGCATTGGAATTGCTAGTCTGTCCATTTTATTGGCTAGCTGGCTGGATGTTCAAATACCTCCCTCAATATCTTGGATTTTGTACAAGCAGGGAAAGTAATTTTCATAAAATGATTTGAATCCTAACAATATTTTGCCCTTTAAGTCTCTTGTTTGTTGTCATCTTTAATAGATTGATGAATTTACAAACTACAATGCTTTCTTTAATTATCAATTGCAATAGTTTTTAATTTTAATATAATGGCTATTTCTTTTATAGTAGCAATTTGTATATAAATCCAGATTAACATTTTTCTAAATAATGTATTAATTTATTAATGTTTGATTACAATATGAGAAGAGTTTTGTTTTACTGAATAATCAAGATGAGCAATCATCTAAATCACATTAGAAAATCAGATACATTTACATTTTAATTCAGAAGTATTATATTTGAACATGGCTTCTTGTATAAAAGGAAATGTACATTTTTATGCTTGCAAAATTAAAAGAAGGATTTTCAAAAAATACTTTGATCAAAAGAAAGTATATTTACTACAATAACAAAAGATCAATGTTTGATTGTTTTTGATCATTTGTTTGAAGATGACGATGATGAGGATGAACCAGAAGTTCCTGTTGGGCCTCGACCTCAAAGATTGGCAGACCTAAATCTAAAGGAGAAAATTGTACCCATCCCGGAAGGGAGTGCTTTCTTCCTGTTTAGCAATACCAACCCGTATGTATGGCATTACATTTTCGTACTCAAAATTATAATTGGAATTCAGTAATTAATCAACAGTTTGTACAATTAAAGCAATAATCAATTTATTAAATATAGGTAGTATAATTTTATGATGAGAATTTTTGTAATACATATTTTCGTAATACAGCTATAAATCATATTCCATAGTCAGTAATCTAAATTACTTTGGTTTTTAATACAAAAGTGAAATGCTGCAGATGTTTGAATTCTGAAATTAAAACCAGACATTTTGTCAGGTTATTTAAAACAAACCAGCATTTGAGAGTCAATTTGGACTATCTTGTGCACTTTCTCCTCACGACTTCTGAACTGCATTGGGACAAGTGGTCTCTTAGCAGATTACAGTTCTTGCCACAAAGGTTGATTAAAAAGTAAAATTAAAACAGAACATTTTGCAAGTAGTCAACAGCTCAGGCAGCATCTTGGAAGAAAGACTCTATGTTGAAAGATCATTGACCTAAAATGGTAACTCTCAGCTGAGTTTCTTCTGAAATGTAAAAGCAGAGTAAATAGGAAAAGATCATTTTCTGTTTTTATTTTAGATTTCCAGTATCTGCAGTCATTTGCTTTTCAGTCACTGTTGAGAACTAAAGCAGCTGCTGTTCTTAAAAGGAGAAAAAAGTACTTTCGAAACTAGTTTTGAGCCCAGTTCATAGGACAATTCTAGCACACACCCAGACCATCTCTGAGGATTAACAAAAATTGGGCTTGGAGCCATATCATAACAACCATGGCAAGCTGCCAATGTTTATTATGAATCCAATGTCAGCTTGATTGAGTAGCCTGCTTGAATTTTGGCTTTGTGCCTTGCCAACAGAAGTCCTGGGAGGCACTGGGTTTGGGAGAATTGCAGGGAGGTAGATATGATTATGGGATAGTAATAGCCTGGAGTAGTATCATGAGCTGGATAATTATGGCTTCATATTTATAAAACATAGAACAGTACAGCACAGGAACCAGCCCAAGTCTGTGCCAACCGTATCACTTTATTCTCTGCCTGTTCATGTGTCTGTCTAAATGCCTCTTAAACATTGCTATTGTATCTGCTTCTACTACCTCCCTTAGCAGCGTGTTCCAGGCACCTACCACTCTCCGTATATAAAAAAAACTTGCCTGGCACATTCCTTGTAAACTTTCCCCCTTTCACCTTAAAGCTGTGCCCTCCAGTATTTGACCTTTCTACCCTGGGGAAAATTCTCTGACTAACTACCCTATCTATGCCTCTCATAATTTTATACACTTCCATCAGGTTGCCCTTCAGCTTGCATTGCTCCAGAGAAAACAATGCAAGTTTGTCCAACCTCTCCTTGTAGCTAATACGCTCCAAGCCAGGCAACATCCTGGTGAACCTCCTGTAACCCTTCCAAAACCTACACATCCTTCCTTTAGTGTAGTGACCAGAACTACACACAATACTCTAAACATGGCCAAATGAAAGTTTTATACAGGTGCAACAAAACTTGCCAAATTTGATACTTAATGGCCGACCAATGAAGGCAAACATGTCATATGCTGCCTTTACCACTCTATCCACTTGTGTTGCCAGTTTTAGGTAGCTGAGGACTTGCACCCCAGTTAGATCTTTGTGTGGCCTCTGTGGCAAACTCCTGGGGTAGAGCAGGCCTGGCAGCTGCAGCACTCAACACTCTGAGATTTGCGGATCTGGCACTGGTTACCATGGAACAAGGACAACAATGTCAAGTTTCCCCCTGATTAAACTTGAGATTATAAATCCTTTTCAGTTACTGAGATAAGTCATTTGCAGTCAAGCATGATTACTATATGTACTAAACATTCAAAGGGGAGTTAGGAAATTGTAATGGAACACAAGTAGTTTTATTTATCTTCAAATAATTATGATGCACTAAGTAACATATAATTCTTTATATGTTAGGATCAGAGTCTTCTGTCACAGACTTATAAATCACAACATCTTTACAAATCTGATCCTCGTGTTCATTATGCTCAGCAGCATTTCCTTGGCAGCAGAAGATCCCATCCGTAATCATTCCTTTCGTAATAATGTAAGTAGATGGCATTAGCAGATGTTTTACTTTCAATTGTTATAACTATTGTAGTTCATCCAAACATTGCATTTCTTGTGCAGACTTAAGTGAGCTGCTGGTTATATTCAACAAATTCAATTTCCATGATCATTAATGATCTTGAGTACTATACATATTTAAGACCAAAAAGGGGATTTCCGTCATACCTTAATAGCACAGACTTCACTTTTTCAGCAACCATTGCTCAGCACAATTGGTGCTTTCAAGAGCAGAAAAAATGGCTGAATAAAAACAAAAGTGCACTCAAGAAGCAGAATTAATATAATATAGAAGAGTGATTTCCACATAAAACAATGGTAATTACATTTATGTCTTTGCTAATGGATGGAAATTGCTAATTTGGATTTCTAGTTTTATCCATTTTCCAGGTTGTGGGTGTCGCTGGCAAGACCAGCATTTATTACTCATCCCTAAATGTCCATGAGAAGTTGGTGGTGAGCCATGATCTTGAAATATTGCTGTCCTGATGAAAGTGTTCCAACAACACTGTTGTGTAGGAAGAACCAGTATTTAGACCCACTGACAAAGAACAAACAATAATAAGTTTGCAAGACAGGATTGTGTTTGACTTGGAAAGGGATCTGAAGGTGGTAGTATTCCTATGCATCTGCTGCTCTTAATCCTTTATGATGGCAGAGATTTGAGGTGTAAGAGGTTGTGTCAGCGTAGCCTGGGCTGATAACTGCAGTGCATTTTATTAATGGTACACACTGCAGCCATGTATTCCATTGGGAATGAACATTTAGGGTGTTGGAGAGGATACCAATCAAGCAGGCTGCTTTGTCCTGGATAGAGCCATTTTGTGTGTATTACTGGAGTTACCCTCATTCATATGGTGGAGAGTGTTCCATCACAATCATGACATGAGTCTTGTAGATGGTGGAAAGATTTGGTTTGTCAGGAGGTGAGTCAAAGCATGACAGGCCTATGACCAATATCTTGTAGCTGCAGTGTTTATGTGATTGTTACAGTTGAGTTCCTGGTCAAATATGATGTTGGTGGTGAGGAACTCAGTCCTGGTAATGCCATTGAAAATCAAGCCTATGTGGTTAGTCTCTTGCTTGTTGGAGACAGTCATTTCCTGGCACCTATATAGTGCAAAGGTTACTTGGCACTTAAAAGCTTATGCCTGCATGTTATTTAGGCTTTGCTTACTGCAGGTATGGACTGCTTTACTTACTGAGGAGTGAGTCTGGCATCTGATTCTGATTTTTTGATTTTCATTTTATATTCATTCTTGGAAGGTGAGCCTTATTGGCAAAGCTGACATTGGTTGCCCATTGCTAATTATTCTGAGAAGGTAATGAACATTTCTTTCAAACTGCATTGCTCAGTTGAAAAGTTTCTTCAGAATGCTGTTGGGAATACAACAGACATCTTAATCAGAATACTGAGTGATTAAATGAGGAACTTGGAGTTGATGATGTTCCTGTGCATCCTTTGCCCTTTTTCTTTTGAATATTGGAGTCCAATGAGTTTGTGCTGAGTTACTGGAGAAACATTTGTGAGTGTCTAGCAAAGAAGCCTGAAGGAGCTGTTGATATGCAAACTTTAGGTAGTACATATTGTAGTCACAATATACCAGGTGAGGGAAGGTGTGGAGGTTTAGGCTATTGGATGAGATGCTGATTAAAGGTATAATACTGAACTTCTGTGTTGTTGCATTTGCACTCATCCAGCCAAGTGGAGAGGATTATGTCATTCATGAATTGTGTCTTTTAGATGACAAAGTTTGTGGAGTCAGGAGGTTGGTTGCATGTAACAGAATACCTAGCCTCTTGTATGCTGTGGTTAAAGCATTTAATTGGACCAGTTGATTCTCTGATTAGTTATGGTCCACTGGATGTTGACAATTTGGAACCAATGCCAGTGAATGTTAAGGAAAGGTGGTTAGGTGCATTTTTTTTTGAAGTTGATTACTTCCTGCAATATGTATGGTGAATAAATCATTTGTCAAATTATTCCCAGTGTCTCAGTATGGGTGGCAGACCCAACATGGGAAGTAGTCATTTTTTGTAGTCTACATAAACCAGTTTACTAAATCCAAAAGATGTATTGAATAAATGAAACATAGCAATTGCATTTCATGAAAAAAGATTAATTTATATTTCCAGTGACTTTTCAGTCATAAATATATTAGAATAGGATTATAGATTCAGAGAATTATGTATTAATATAATTTCACTTTCCAAGATGGCTACAAACTAAGGTGTCAAATTCAACAAGTTAGAACTACAGACAATCTACATATTTTTTTCCCACTTAGGTGATCTGATATGAAATGAATGCACAAATTATATTTCAAAGAGATTTGCTTTATAATGTCCATCAACTATTTTCCTTTAGGCAGTTTCCAATTTCCACGTTATTCTGAACATTTATATTCTGCCTTTACAGATTCTTGGTTATTTTGACTATGCTTTTACTGCGATCTTTACTGTTGAAATCCTGTTCAAGGTAATACACTGTTTGGTTTTCTTGCCTTAATGAATAATTGGTGTAAAGCAAACTCTTTAAATTATTTGCTTCCTTTACAGATCCTAGGCTATGCAGATTATGTCTTCACTAGTATGTTTACTTTTGAAATCATGTTAAAGGTAACAGAGGTCCAGGTTGCTTTGTGTGACAACTGATGGGTTTACTACCTCTTTGCACAAACATCTCATTATAGCATGGTGCACGTATTCTGAGTGATTTTTCTGCTGCACTTAATGGCATACCTAAATCCACTACTGAACTCCATTTTTGGCCATTTAAAGTCATTTTACAGTATAAATCTTCTGGATAAGATTCTTACAATCTATACAATTAAATAGAAGTCTGTACACTGAGGTTAACTATTTAACATACTTGTGCATGTAATTTTCCAAATTCTTGTTTTCAAGCATAATATTTTTCATGCAATATGTCAAATTGGAAACTGTTATTTAACTAATGTACTGTCAACCCTGAGTCAAACATAAATTTCAGTTTTAACTTGTACTTTCTGTGAGAATGTAAAGACTGTTCAATAAAACAGAACAATCTACCTTTGATATTTTTATTGTTGTGTTTAGCATTTACAGTACTTCTATTGTCCATTAAATCAATTGCTATATAATACAAGCTTCACAGAAGTACCTGCTTTGTGAGCATAAGATTGGAAGACCACAAAATTGCAAACCACTTTTTCCAGCAGTCTTGTATTGAGATAGCTCCAAGCCTTGTGCATGACTTTAACACATGTTAAGAACTTCAGTCACTAAAACTAATAAGTTTCTTTAACATATAAATTTACATTTAAATTGAAAAATAACAGGACAATCAACTCTTTTCTAACATTGAAAGAAACTAGACACCTAAGTGATCTCAAATTGAAAAATTTAAATGTTGGCTTTTCACTAGATATAGCCACGTTAGACTCAATTTTCCTGAGTTAGATCTGGTGTCTGCCCATTTTAACAATTCTCTCAAACTCGCATTCTGCAGTCTGAGAAAACTGATCTCATTGACTCAGACTGTCCTGAAATGGAGTGGTGAGTCTTTGTGATGTATCAGCACCTTCAACACCATAATTCAGTCAGGTGGTCAAACCAGAGCAAGTTCCAGTCATGGAACTCCTCTGGAGGCTGTAATAGCCAGCAAAGCCCTGCCCCCATCCTTGCTGTCTGTCAGAGCTACTGGAGCTTTTCAATGTTTCTGAATCTCTCTCACTTAAACAGATTTTAATATATAGTGTTTATATTTTTTAAATTAAGCACACTTAAACCACTTGAAACGAAAAACCTTTAAACAAAACATAAATAATTTAAATGTAACTTGCCTAGTTTTTACAATGCTACTTTCCTGTTTAATTAAGTTGGGAAGCAGAGGCATTTTTTCTTTCCCTATGATTCAGTATTAAATATTTTTGGTTTTTCCTTGTGTGAGCATGATGGTTTTGAGCATGGTACCTTTCTACATTGAATCAGTGCCAGCATGATCAGGCCACAAAGACTACAATACTAAAACATTGGGTTGTTTTTTCAGTATATTTTCATATCAGCAATTTGCAACAAATCTTCTAACTCCACAAGAGATGTGGTGAATGTAAATCAAGATATGAAACTCTTTTCTCAATTAACTCTTGACACTTTTACTGATTTTAAAAAGCTAAAAGACTCTTACTGAGACTTGAAAAACATGAAGGACATTGGCCAGGCAAGACCATGTTTTACATTTTGCAGAAGAGAAGTATTATTGATCAATGCTTAGTACGTCTGAAAATGAAAGACGTGTCTAAGATGTTCCTGATGAAGGAGAAAAACTTATAAACTTGCATATAGCTTCAGAATATAATCCTTGAATAAGGTTAGGATTTGACCATAATATGACCATAACATTTCAAAATTAGACTTTGCAAATGATTTGCAGTTTGTAGCTAAATTTTGACTGTTCTGATTTATCTTTATGGTGAAGTAGTGGAGTAGGCAGTGGTAGCGTCATCTTGGATGAAGCTTAGTAGCCAGGAAACCCTGGATGATAGGCTTCTTGCAGAGTTTGTCTTTAGGATTTAGATTTTTGGACTTTGTTTCCCAGTTTTTAGCCAGCTTTCATACGAGGCACTCGGCCATAGACGGAGCAGATCAAAAATGGGAGAGGAAGGAAGGTTGGATGGTATATTAGGGGTGACTGTAAAGAATTGAAAGGGATGCATACAGTGGGTGAATTAGGAAGTAGGTAGATAAATTGTTGGCTGTGTGGATAGATTACTAGGGCCAGGGTACATGGGAAGATGAAGAGATTGGCAGACAGTTGGAATGAGGAGATTGGAGGTCAACGATCAGTTGGGGCCCAGAAAGGGACAGCATGGATTTATCACAGAGAAACTAAGGACTGCAGATGCTGGAATCTAGATGAAAAACACATTGATGCTGGAGGAACTCAGCAGGCCAGGCAGCATCTGCGGAGAAAAGCAGGTAGTCAACGTTTAGGGTCAGGACCTTTCTTCAGGACTGAAGATAGGAAAAGGGGAAGCCCAACATATAGGATGGAAAAGCAGAGCAGTGATAAGATATCTTTATTAGTCACATGTACATCGAAACACACAGTGAAATTCATCTTTTGTGTATAGTGTTCTGGGGGACAGCCTGCAAGTGTCACCATGCTTCCAACACCAACATAGCATGTCCACAACTTCCTAACCTGTACGTCTTTGGAATGTGGGAGGAAACCGGAGCACCCGGAAGAAACCCATGCAGACACAGGCAGAACGTACAAACTCCTTACAGACAATGGCTGGAATTGAACCCGGGTCCCTGGTGCTGTAATAGTGTTATGCTAACCGTACACTACCATGAGGGGAGGAAGGGTGGGCACAAGGTGGTGATAAGTAGATGCAGTTAAGAGATAGTGATAGGCAGGTGAGGGGTAGGTGGGGAGAGCAGATTCACCGGGGGATGGGTCAAAAGTAAGGAGGAAAAAAGTGAGGTAAAATAAGGGAGGGAGAGGCTAGGAAAGGGAAGAAAGAAGAGGCATGGTTGGAGAGGTGGGGGTGTGGAGATTACTTAAAGTGGGAGAACTCAATGTTCTAAGACGGAAAGTGAGGTTCTGTTTCTCCAATTTGTGCTTGGAATTCTCCTAGCAGTGGAGGAGGCCGAGCACTGACATATCTGTCATAGTGTGGGAGGGGGAATTGAAGTGACTGGAAGGAAACAGAGATGCAGATCACGCTTACGGACGGATGGGGAGATACAGATCGCATTTCCCTGTTGCCAGTCACTTCAACTCTCTCTCCCACACTATCACAGATATGTCAGTCCTCGGTCTCCTCCACTGCCAGGAGAATTCCAAGCACAAACTGGAGGAACAGCACCTCATTTTCCGTCTTGGAACCTTCCAGCCTTACGGCATGAACATTGAATTCTCCCACTTTAAATAATCCCCGCACCCCTCCCCGCCACACACACACCTCCAACCATGCATCTTCTTTTCTTCCCTTTCCTAGCCTCTTTTTCTACCCCCCTTTTTTCCTCCTTACCTTTGACCCATCCCTTGGTGGATATGCTCTCCCCTCCTCCCCTGCACCTGCCTATCACTGTCTCTTACCTGCATCTACCTATCATCACCTTGTGCCCACCCCACCTCCCCTCTTTTGTCTAGCCATTACTGCTCTGCTTTTCTCTCCTATATATTGGGCTTCCCCTTTTCCTATCTTTAGTCCTGAAGAAAGGTCCTGACCCAAAATGTTGACCGCCTGCTTTTTCCATGGATGCTGCCTGGCCTGCTGAGTTCCTCCAGCATTATAATGGATTTATCACATGCTGGAGATACCTGAGGTTCTTGCATAGAACATGATGGTCTGGTACATAGAGTGAGAAATGTTTAACTGGATAGCTGGCAAGTAGGACTCAAAGTCTAAAAGCAACTTTGGAAAGGCTTGTTGAATTCATTTTTTCAGGCCTTCATTTTGGCTAGACCTCTGGGAAACCCTGCACATAGTAATTTAAAACCTAGAATGGAGGGAGTTTTGAGTTGGTTTTCCAATTTTTGTATTTTGAACCTGCTGTTAAAATCCCATTACCACCCCAACCACATTATGAATACTTTTCTAATTGTCCAAAATTAACACAATAATGAATAAAGCAATAAAACTTGCGTTAACATTATTTGAACTTCTATATTCAATGAGATCCATCAGGTTCTGTTGGTTTCTCCGAATGAGCAACATCAAGGTGCTTTCAGGCAATAACATATACTGAGTACATATTAAGCCTGGGAAAAAAAGGGTGGGTTTTCAGGAGCATCTTAAAGAAAAGAGAGGGTGTGGGAGGCTCAGGAATAGTATTCAAAGGCATAGGTCTAACTGATCAATAGCACAGCCACCAATGCTAGACCACAGAAAATAGGGAATTCGGTAATGCTTGTCTTTATTTAAGTGATATTACATATGTACATACATATAAATTAGTACTAGAAGTAGGGTATCTTTCAATAAGATCATGGATTATGTGATTATAACCTCATTTCTGTTTGCTTGCCTACCCATGGTAAGCTTTCATTCCTTATATATAAAAAAAATCTATCGACCTTTGCCTTAAATTATCCAAAGACTATGCTTGCACCATCCTTTGAGGAAGAGCATTCTGAAGACTTGTGATCTTATGAGAGAAAAGAATTCACCTCACCTCTGTCTTAAATGGGAGACCCTTTGTTTTTGAAAAGTTGACCTCCTTGTTCTAGTTTCTCCCACAACAGGAAGTATCATTCCCACATGCACCCAATTTGTTGTTATGTTGCATTCTGAAATATATGTTGATTGTTCCAGTGGTAGAGAGTTAATAAATGATACTGGACTGATGTTGTCGTAACTATATAATTCCATTTTTACCTTCATATGCTTTCCTTCTTCAGATGATGACATATGGAGCATTTTTACATAAAGGTTCTTTCTGTAGAAATTACTTCAACTTGTTGGACATCTTGGTTGTGGGTGTATCACTTATTTCCTTTGGAATTCAGTAAGTATTTGTTCTAGTAAACAAATATATGCTTAGAATATTAAAACTTTTAAATTTAGAGAAAATTCTTAGAGATAGGATATACAAGCATCTGGAATCCAATGGCTTGATTAGGGAGAGCCATCATGGCCTCGTGCGGAGCAAGTCGTGTCTTACTAACCTGGTTGAGTTTTTTGATAAGGTGGTGAGAGAGATTGATGAAGGTAGAGCTATGGATGTCATCTATATGGACTTCAGTAATGCATTTGACAAGGTCCCACGCAATAGGTTAATCAAGAAAGTTTGGATGCATGGGGGTCAATGGAGAATTGGCTGTGTGGATCCAGAACTGGCTTGCCCATGGAAGACAGAGGGTGGTGGTTGAAGGGACTTATTTGGGCTGGAGGCCTGTGAGTAGTGGTGTTCCACAGGGATCTGTACTGGGACCTTCGCTGTTTGTGATGTACATAAATGACCTGGATGAGTATGTTGATGGGTGGGTTAGTAAGTTTGCAGATGATACCAAAATTGGTGGCATTGTGAATAGTGTAGAAGACCGGTGACAGATACAGCATGATATAGATCAATTGCAGATGTGGGCAGAGAAATGGCAGATGGAGTTTAACCTGGATAAATGTGAGGTGTTGCATCTTGGTGGGACTTATGTCAAGAGGCAGTACACTCTTAAGGGCAAGGCCCTTAACAGTGTTAAAGAGCAGAGAGACCTTGGGGTGCAAGTCCATGACTCATTGAAAGTGGCTACACAGGTAGACAGGGTGGTTAAGAAGGCTTATGGAATGCTTGCATTCATTAATCGAGGTATTGAGTACAGGAGTCAAGAAGTTATGATGCATCCCTATAGAGCTCTGGTTAGGCCGCATTTAGAGTATTGCATGCAATTCTGGTCACCTCACTATAGGAAGGATTTCGAGGCTTTAGAGAGTGTGCAGAGGAGGTTGACTAAGATGCTACCTGGGTTAGAGGGCATGTGCTATCAGGAGAGGCTGGACAAACTTGGACTCTTCTGTGCAGAGGCGGAGGCTGAGGGGTGATCTGCTGGAAGTGTATAAAATTATGCGGGGCATAGATAGGTTGGACAGGCAATATCTTTTTCACATTATTGAGCGATCCAATACCAGAGGGCATGCATTTAAGGTGAGAAGGGGTTGGTTCAGAGGAGACATGAGGGGGGTGAGTTTTTTTTTACTGAGAGTGGTGGATGCCTGGAATGTGTTGCCTGATAGGGTGGTGATGGCACATTCATTGGGGGCTTTTAAGAGGGGCACATGAATGAGAGGAAAATGGAGGGATATGGGCAATCTTTAGGTAGGAGGGATTAGCTATGTTGACACAACATTGTGGGCTGAAGGGCCTATTCTGTGCTGTACTGTTCTATGTTCTATAAAATATGTAAATGCGATCATGCATTTTTATTTTTGAAAGGAACTGCCACAAACATTTCCTTTATAAGTTAATTCATTCCTTAGGAGTATAACTACAGTTAGTAATTGTTATTTAAAATATAAAACTTAAAAATATTTTATGATATTGACAAAAATCTACTAAGCATTTTTGAGCTGAACAATTAATATTTACTTCAATACTGTGCAAAATTCTATGAAATGGCTTGGATAGTGATACCTATTCCTTCAGCAGTTTACTTATGTCCTCATTCTCTTCCTCCTCCTTAGGCAGTCCCACAACTGTAATTATCTGGGTTCTGGGGTGACTGAGTCCAGTGCAGGATTTGCAGATTCTGCCATAAGCATATTCTCAATCTTTCCCCGTGCATTTTATATATACATCTGGGTGTGGATGGAATTACCTATGTCAATTTCTTCCAGTCCAACTGACCTGTCTCTCAACAAATGCAGTCCATCCCCACTGCTTTGTGCACACCAGCATCTGACCTTGTACAGCAGAGATCTTCCTAAATCCTGATTAACTCTGGTGTTCTCTGCTTTCTGAATTGCCTTAGCATGGAAGTTTCACCTTTAGTCCATATTTAATTACAAAATTAATGGATATAATTTCAGCTTAATTTCAGTAGAAATTGAATGTGATTGAGCAGACCATTGATTTATAACCAGCTGGATATTATTCTCCATTGATTCCTGAATTAGGTTTAATGCACCATAGATTACGTTTTCTCCAGATACTGAGAAGAATTCCACATTTCTTGTGAACTAAGATGAGCAGGAGTGCTCCTACCCCCCTACACACACCTCCCTCCCTCCCTTGTGGAAGGCTTGTAGACCCCTGTCCTAAACCACCACCTCACCCTTTGTCATTTCCATGCTGAAATTTGCCCTCTAAATAATTGACCTCCAGTTCACCAGTATTTGAACATCTACATCCCCAACCCACTGTTTTATTGGTCCTGAATCTTTATTTAATTAATTTTCCCTTATGATATCTATTCTTTATTAATTAATGTTTGAAATAAACCACTGAAGTTCGTTTATTTATCTCAGAGCAGCCAATACTATTTTATTTAATTACCTCAACATCCTAAATCTTATATGCATCCATGAGAGTCTCTGATCTTTAATTAATTTTCCCCAATCACCCTTAAGTCTTTAATTTTCCCGTGAATCACATCTTCATTAAATATTCCTTGTTTTAATATAACTTGTTTTCTCTTGAGAAGCCAATCTTTGATTTGTCGTATCTTAAAACTTATTTAACTTACTCACATGCAAGCATCTTTTCAATTTCTTAACCACCATCTGTTTGTTAGTTCATTTTAACTATCTTCTTCCTGAGTTCACTACCTCCTTTTGTCCTTGCACATTCCTCAGTCCCTACCTTTATAACCCTCTACTACCCTAGCCTTTTTTTCTTACTGTCCCTTACTTTTTAGTG
This sequence comes from Pristis pectinata, assembly GCF_009764475.1. Classification (NCBI taxonomy): domain Eukaryota; kingdom Metazoa; phylum Chordata; class Chondrichthyes; order Rhinopristiformes; family Pristidae; genus Pristis; species Pristis pectinata. The sequence continues at coordinate 23,280,938 of NC_067410.1, forward strand.
CTCATTTAATGTATTTTTTCTTTTAACCTCTATCTCAGTCTGATGCCCTTAAAAACTTGAGATTCTCTTCCTACACTGGGAAATCTCTAACTCTTCACCACTAGCCCTATTTTCTTTTATCCTCCCTCTTTTATTCACTGCCCCAATACGCCTTTTATCTTTCCACCAGTTCCTACTATTTCCAATCCACATTATCTTTGCACTCTTGAGGGGTGCCCTTTTAGAGGTTTAAAAAATCGTGAGGGGCATAGATAGGGTAGATAGTCATAGGTTTTCTCCTGGAGTAGGGGAGTCTGAAACTAGAGGACATAGGCTTAAGATGAGAGGAGAAAACTTTAAAGGAATCTGAGGGGCAAGTTTACGCAGAAGTGTTCTGGTTGTCTATGCCCAACATTTTTTTGTACTGATTACACTCTCATCAATTAGAAAATGCATTCAAAACTAATTCATTTATTAATTTGTTTGGGGTATGAAGAAATCATTAATGATAAATTAATATCATTGTGACCAAAGCAGTTCCTACCCCAATTTCTAATAGAAAACAGTAGAAAAAAATTATATAATGTCTTATAACCCCTTCAGGGTTTTCCAAAGTGCTTCCTAAAAGGGTGAACGTGAATTATTGCTTCTTTTCCCTCACGCAGGTCTAGTGCTATTTCAGTGGTGAAGATTCTTCGTGTCTTAAGGGTTCTAAGACCACTTCGAGCAATCAACAGGGCGAAGGGACTAAAGGTTTAATTTGACTGTTTTTTATATACCTAATTTCATCATGGAAATTTAAAAGTTGTAACTTTTTTGTTAATGCTATTTTTTCTTTACCTTCCAGCATGTTGTTCAATGTGTATTTGTTGCTATTCGAACCATTGGTAACATCATGATTGTTACAACTCTTCTACAGTTCATGTTTGCTTGTATTGGGGTTCAGCTGTTCAAGGTAAATGCTGGTTGTACTTTCATGTACTTATCTGCATTTTTCTGTCAATTCAGATTCAAATTAAAAACTGTTTTAGCCTAAAATGAAATACATTAATTTTTCAGGGTAAATTCTACCGCTGTTCAGATGAAGCAAAACAATTACCAGAAGAATGCAAGTAAGCAACATGTTGAAATGTTTTACCTGTCGTGACCTTTTCGATTTTTGACACTGATTTGCCTAATAGGTTATTGAACCAGCTCAGTTTTTTTGCTTGAATGTGAAATCATGCTATGTTTAAGTCGTTCTGTAGTTCTCTTGGATTAGTTTCATCTGCAGCTGGGAGTGTGTGATCACAATGGCTATTGACCCATTCTCAGCCTTTTTAATGCCACTTTAGGACAGTTGGTAAAAGACGTATAGGGAAGGCTCAATGACTTTCCCTTTCAGTTTTCGGTCTATTTGGGGAGGTCACTGCTTGGTACCTTGCCATTCATTCTGTAGTGACTCTGCAGCGTACCACTACCCCAACATGCTTCCACGTTATTTTGTTTTAGAAGAGAATGTGAGGAATTCATTTTAAGTTGAATGCACTATCATTGTTACAAAGCAAAGTAGATGTATATTAAATTATGATTATTACATGCAGTAGATAAATTGGAAAAAAAACAAAACAATTATACAAGTTTATATTTTTCTGACATTTGTTCCTCTACTACAGGGGCACTTACATTCTTTATAAAGATGGTGAAGTGGATCATCCAGTCATTCGTGATCGAGTTTGGTTCAACAGTGACTACAACTTTGACAACGTTCTTTCAGCGATGATGGCATTGTTTACAGTATCAACCTTTGAAGGCTGGCCAGCGTAAGCACATCTCTGTTTTTGAAGACAGAGAAAATATTGTAAATTAACATGAAACCTTTACCCTAATTTGACCCTCAGAATTGTATTTGGATTAGCAAAGATTGTTACATTTTTCCATGTGTGAGACTAAAGAAGTGGTCCATTGCACTACAAGTGAAATAAGTTAATGTAAAGCAGAGGAGAGAGTCTTCTTCCATTTTGCTCCAGAGTCAGATCCCATCCTCACACATGATTTACATTGCACATGGTTAGTGTCAGTGTGAAACCCCAATTATTTTGCACCAACCTTAAATTTGTTATATAAAGATATCTTTAACTGTGTGAAATGGTATGTACTTAACAAAGATAGTTGGATAGATACATGGACTGGAATGGTTCAGAAGATTATGGGCCAAATGCTGGCAAATGGGACTGGCTTGGATGGGGCATCTTGGTAGGCATGGGCCAAGGGGCCTGTTTCCATGCTGTATAACTCTATGAACTCTGTCTCAGAAAGACGAACATGAGGATATTTTATATCTCCAGAAAACAATTTCTATAGTTGCTGTATGTCATGACATTATAAAGATAATCAAAAAGATTCTTACTTACATCAATAAGCACCTTAGCCACTGTACCTGTCTTGCTTGAACTTTTAAAGTTGTCATTTAATGGTAAATCAGTGTATATCAACTTTGTCCTTTAGTCATTAGTGACATTTTGGTTAAAAAGAAAAAAATGCATTTGCTGTAACAAAAATAGATCTGAAATTAAACACAGAAAATATAGGAAATATTCAGTAGGTCAAGCAACATTTGTGGAGAAACAGAATTGATGTTTCAGATCAGTGCCTGTCATCTGAACTCTACTTGTGCCTCCTTGAGACAGATCAGCTGAAGATGCCAAGGCTCCATAACCTTTTCTTAGCTAGTATCAAACCCCACCCATTCATGCAGTTTCCCTTGGTCTCCATTCTTCTGCACATATTCCGTTTGTTGTCTTCATTGCTCCCCCTTCTCTGCAACTGAAACATTCCTTGATTTTGCTTAGTTCTGATAAAAGGGAAAACTTCATTTATCTCTATATACTGTAGATGTTGCCTGTCATGTTGATTATTTCCAGCATTGTTTTAATGACATGTTTGAGTTTTGTTGATCAGACTGCAGTTAGTGGCTTGTCTGACTGAATATTATCAGTCTTTACCAATATTATAAAGTAAAATTTACCATAATTGAAATGGTTTTATATGATAGCTAATTTTTGTACTTAAACAATAGAAATGTGCATCTGTTTAAGTAAGAGATACTATTACAATGAATATGGTAAATTTGAACAAGATCTATAAATTTTGACAAAGGTACATGCTCTCCAGGTTAAAGAGATTAACATCATTATCTTTCTTTCTTTTTCAGACTGCTATACAAAGCAATAGACTCAAATGGAGAAAATATTGGCCCCATCTACAACAATCGTGTGGAGATTTCTATATTCTTTATTATCTACATTATTATCATCGCTTTCTTCATGATGAACATCTTTGTAGGTTTTGTGATCGTCACATTCCAGGAACAGGGAGAACTAGAATATAAAAATTGCGAATTGGACAAAAATCAGGTTAGAAATCACTTTAAAACGTCTACGTGAACATACATACGGCAGTGAGGGTGGATTTTAGCTATACTTTCATTATTGGTGTGAAGTGATTTCTAACTTGTTAAACTTGCAGTGTAAATCCACAATTGTGTTGATAGTTACTTCAGAGGGTGAACATGTTCTTGGAACTTCATTCTTGTGGCATTTGAACACAATAAACAATCACACAAGATCAGTTAATGTAACATCGGATCCTGTGGCATTCAGCTACAGTAATTTTACTTATATTTATCCTATGAATGTTGGTTCCTCTATAATTGACCATCTTTACTTGCGCTTTGCATGTATTGAAACTTAATGGGCCACTCTACCTAGGCAATGAAGTATTCCAGAGCAAACCAAAAGCACAAATCTTTACTTTCTCCCAACTACTGAGAAGTAGAGTTTGGGGGATTAAACCTCAATCCCTGGGAACTCCATATAAGAGGATTGGCAATCCTGATGCCCGCACCCCCCTCACCAAAGGCATATTTGCTTGTAGTAAAGAAATAATCCTGAATAGCTCAGACCTCCAAGTAGCTCTGATACATTTTGCTCCATAAATCTAGTCCCCAGTATTAGAGAAGAACCAATAACTTTTGTACATGGAGCTTGATTATGGAAATGCATTGAACACTATACTTGCATTTTATATATAAAAAAATAAAATCTAAGTATAATGTTGAATGCATTATTTCATATTGGTAGTTTATAGCTGGAGTCCTATTAGGTAAGGACATGGGAATTAGAGCAGAAATAGGCACCTGGCCCTTTTGAACCATTCTTAAAGATGATGGCTGATCTTCCATTTTGGTTTTTTTTTTGCATTAACTTCTGATATCCAGTCATGATTGATCTCTGTTTTAAATGAACTCAATGACTGAGCCTTCAAGCCCCTCTGAAGTTGGGGTTTCCAAAGATTCGCCATCCTCTGCATGAGGAAGTTTCAATTCATTTTAGTCCTAAATGGCCTACCCCCTTACTTTTGAGACTATGGCCCTTAATTCTAGATTCCTCAGTCTACACTCCCCCTCCACTCTCTCAGCCTGTTGAGCCCTGTAAGAATTTTGTAAGTTTCTATGAGATCATCTCCCATTCTTCTAACTGTAAAGAATACCAAGGCCTACTCTACTTGATCTCTGCCTGAACAGCAAACTTGCAAACAGCAAACTCAGGAACCAATCTGGTGAATCTTGACTTTACTCCTTCTATGACAAGTATATCTGTTGTAGGTAAAGAGACAAAAAAATATACACAGTACTCTCAGTATGTCATCAGTAAGGCCTTATATAACTGCAGTGAGACATCATTACTCTTGTAGTAATAAAGGCCAATTTTACATTTGCTTTCCTAATAAAATGCCAGAACATCTAGGCCCCTTTGAATATCAACATTTTCCAATCTATCATTTAAAAAATACTCTGCTCTTCTGTTTTCCGTAACAAGATGGATGACTTCACAATTTTTTAAATATTCTATCTGCCATGTCCTTGCTCAAGAACTGAGATTATCCATATCCCCCTGAAGCTTCTTTACATTCTCCTCACATTCCCTCCAACAATTCCACCTACCTTTCTATCATTAGCAAACTTCCAAAAATAATATATTATCCCATCAGCCAAACCTTTGATATAGATTGTGAAAAGTTAGGGCAAAAGCACTGGCACCAGACTGCCAAACTGGAAAAAAGCCCATTTATTCCCACTCTTCCCTTTTTGTCTGTCAGCTAATTCTCAATCCAAGCTGGTAAATCACAACCCCTGTCCCCCACCCAATTACAAATGCTCTCTCCTTTTTACCAATTCCCCTTCTGTGGGACCTTATTAAAAGTTTTCTGAAAATATCAATATACCACACCTACTGGATACCCCCTGTCTACTCCACTAGTCAAAGAATCCCAGTTGATTAATCAAAAATGATTTCACTTTCATAAACCCATGCTAACTCTGCTAAATTCTATTATTGTTTTCTAGAACGTTAACTTTAATTGATACTGAATTTAAAAGCAAGAAACGTGAGTTGTGTAATTAGGATATCTCAGAAATCATTTTTGGATTTCTTCTATTTAGACCACTGGCAGAGACACTGATATTGTAAGCAAATCAAATAACCAATGAAAAGTATAAATCAAGTTTTGAACTTGGACCATTGAAACATTTCTGCTTTATATAAACAGGATCCTTCTACAGTTGGAATTGATCGTATCTGAAGTGAATGTATAGCAAATATTATCATGTACCTCTCAGAAAGACCACCTCTAAAATAATATAATAGTAATTCAAACGTTTAAAATAGCTTAGATCTTCTACTTACTTTGAGATCATTGTCCATCTACCCTTAGACCATGTTCTTTTTTGATGTTACCAGGATGCATCCTTCCAGTGGGAGGCTTTAAGCTAGCATGTTGGCACAACCCATCATACTGCAAGGCCTCTCCCAATATGAGTTGCCCAGCTGCACTCCCAGTAAGAAAGGCAGCCAGTGAAGCTTAGCCCCCAGGCTCACTGGCTGTGAAACCTGAAAGAGAAATTGAATGTTTGTGAATATTTTTGACTTGATGAGGCTACATTTGGAGTATTGCTTATTATGTACAATTTTGGTCTCATCTAAAAAATTGGTACACATGTCATAGAGGGAGTGCAATGAAGGTTCATTAGACTGGTTCCTGGGATGGTGGGTTTGTTTTATGAGCAGCAATTGAGTAGTCTAGGCTTATAGAATTTATAAGAATGAGAGGTGATCTCATTGAGACATATAGAATTCTCACAGAGCTTGTTGGGTAGGATGTTTCTCCTGATTGAGGAACCTTGAACCAGGGATCACAGTCTTATAATGTGTAGGACATTTAGGAGAAATTTCTTCATTCCGAGGGTGGTGAATCTTTGGGATCCTCTATCCCAGAGAGCTGTGGAGGCTCAGTCATCGTGCTTCTTCAAAAACAGAGATCCATAGATTTCTGGACATTAAGGGAATCAACGATTGTCGCAATAATGCTGGAAAATGGAGTCGAGATAGAAGATCAGCTATGATGTTAATGAATGATAGAATGGGCTAGAAGGAATATTTTACCAAGGCCTCGAAAGTGAAACCATTTTATTCAAGGTCCCTTTCATGACATTGCAAATTGACTTAGAAAATGTTTTTGGTTTCAAGATTCTATAAATGGTAGCAGAATAGTTTAAGTGTTTCATGACTGCCAATCTTTTTGTCTCTGCAGCGTCAATGTGTAGAATATGCTCTGAAGGCCAGACCACTTCGCAGATACATCCCAAAGAACCCCTACCAATATAAGTTTTGGTATGTGGTAAACTCAACTGGATTTGAATACATCATGTTTGCCCTCATCATGTTGAATACACTGTGCTTGGCTGTACAGGTAGGAGCAATGCTGGAGTATACTGCTCCTAAAGTTGGATATTAGACACATGGATCCAAATAGTTGTACAGTTTACTACTGCGGTTGTGTTGATAAATTATGATTTAGGAAACATGAAAATATTGTTAACCCGATTAGTTTAAAAATCTGATATTGTTTCCTTGGTGATAATTAATAGTTTTATGTTCTTCTTTGTTGATGCATATTATATTTTTACTGTACATTATTCCATGAATCCATGAACACTACCTCTTTATTCCTTTTTTTTTGCACTATTTATTTATTCTTGTAATTATATATTTTTATGTCTTTGCACTGTACTGCTGCTGCAGAATAATAAATTCCACATCATATGTCAGTGATAATAAATCTGATTTTGATTCTGAAACCTAAAACCTGCTGCAAAATTGTGGGGGCTCTACACCAAGTTGCCACATTTACTTTATCCTTCTCGTCTCCTGTGTGTGAGGGAGTTTGAGATTTCCATATAAATGCAGCAGTCCCAAACTTGTTGGCTGAGCTCCACCCTAGTTCCCACAAGAACTCTAGTGGTGGAACACAAATTTGCTGCACTTTCCTTGCAGTTATGTTGGAGAATATGCCCTCGTTTGAACTTGGGGCAGGAACAGCTAGCCTATTAATTGAATGGAAACTGCAAGGGAGAAGGGTCTTTTATTTAAATGATTGAATTTGCATTTAATGTTTTGATTGTTTAGAAGTTTTATAAATGATTGTGTTATTTTGATGATTGTAATAATTTTAAGCATTCTCAAGTGTATTTAATTTATTTAGATTTGTTTTTGCATATTTCTAGATATCAGGGTCACACAGAAGCATTCAAACTCTTTGACAGCAGAGAAAGTCTAAAGATAGTTTTAGCAGCTGTCAAAGATTCTTATGTCTTTTTATTGCTGGGGCATGTTTTGCAAAGCCCTTCCCAACACCCATTCCCCTCTCCCACACCGCCCACCTGCCTGACATGATGCCAAATCTTAAAAATTAACAAAAACCAAACAAAAAGGAAACAACCTGAAATGCTGAAAATATGAAATTAAACATAAAAAATGCAATAAATATTTTACAGGTCTGGCAACATCTGTGGGGGAAAGAGAAACAGAGTCAATGTTCAGGTCAATGACCTATCATCAGAACTTCTGACTGTACACAACCTACAACTGTTAATTCTGTTATTGGAATTATGTTGGCAGTTACATAATGGGTCAGAGGGCAGACAACAGGATTTAAATACACATTTTGTTTAAAATATGGCAAAAAGAGAAGCATGTTAAAAATGCCTAGAGAAAGCTCTCCTGAGACAATTTCACAGACAGCAGTTTCAATGAACTGCACTTCAGCAATTGTACAACTTAGGACAGCTATGTACTTTGTATCAAAAATAGAAATGCTGGAAGATCTAATCAAGCAGCATCTGTGGTAAGGGAAACCAGTTAACATTTCTGGTTTAAGACCCTTCATCAGACTTCTGTTTGCATATTATGTTTACCACCCTAATATGGTGAGCTTTAGTCAAGAACAAGTCCTGATCAGATTGAATAGGAATGTAATTTTGAGCTCTGCTCAAGTTTTCATTGGTATCAGTTTTATCACATGGATCAGAATATTATGGAATTGAAAATTAATCTGATTGAATATGTCCAAAGGCTTCCTAAAATTTATCTGTATGCCTTGTCTCCATAACTTAGGTGAACTGCTGGCCCTGTGGAGGATATGAATGTCATTGCATGGGGTGGGTTATGGGGGTAGTAGGTGCTGGGGTTGTGGAATAATGGGAATTGTTGTCGTCAGCAGTTGCTGTCGGTAGTGCTTTAGAGCCAGTCTGAGAACTCCTGTTCCTCCTAGTTTGCATGGCTTTTTAAATATAATTAAACATTTTTATGATGACCCAGAAAACTTCTGACAGTAGTCAGTATGATTCCTGCCAAGTTCTTAGATTTAAAATATATCAAAAGTTATAAATGCAAATAAAAAACGTATGTTTTATTCAGCCAGACAATTGTAAAATGTAAGCTATAATATGATGTTATGTGGCATTGTAACATTTTTGTTTGTATTTTTAGCACTATGAGCAATCTCCATTTTTCAACTACACAATGGATATCCTGAACATGGTCTTCACTGCTGTGTTCACTGTAGAGATGGTTTTGAAACTCATAGCCTTCAAACCAATGGTAAGAATTTTTCATACACTGAAGTGAAAAGTAACAGACAAAACATCTACATTAGCAGATAAACTGTAAATTCTTTTTTATATGGCAGGAAATTTGTAGATGATTTTTCATATTTTAGTTTTTCAATTAGTAAAGACATACTAGTAAGATATCGACAGAAGAAACATGTACAAAGGCATTATGCTTACATTAAAGATCAAATATGAAATATGTTAGACAAAGCCACTTGAAAATAACCCAATTTATAGTTTATTTGCATGTAGATTTATTAAGGTGCAGTTTTCAACAATTTGTAATGAAGCATTATTATACCTAAACTCCTGTCTGTGTTGCTCTAATCTATTAATGTCATTGTTTCATGACAACAATTTTCTGATATGCATATGATATAAATATATAAACATTTAGCATTGGGTAAATATAAATGCAAAATATATGAAGGAATGATAATAAGCTTTTTCCAAGCTCTTTTTGTATTGGTTTTATCCATAATATGGATAAATCTGCAGTCCAGGTTTGAATGCATGGATGTGCTGTTCACTACAGGTATGGGAATTAATAAAAAAGAAAACAACATGATTAGTTACAAAAGAATTTAATTTTCCTGACATTTAAGCTTGGGTTACTCCTAGAACCTTGGTATAAACTATGCCATTCACAATTTGATGCAATTACTGGAATTTGTTGTTGAGGTTTCCAGTTTGATACTTGAACCAGCATTACCAACAACATCAACAAGAACAAAAAAAATGAATGAAATTAATGATCAAAAAAATAAAATCAATGATTTATACAAAATGAGTGATTAAAAACACAGTGAAAAATTTAGTTTGAGTATGTCAAATATATTTATACTTTGCATTTTAAATTTATAAGCAGCTTTTTCTCTAAAGTGTGACTCAGATTATTCTGCAGATGTAATGATAGAATAGATAAAGTTATGATGCAGATACCTCAAGCCACAAATTACATCACATCAAAATAAAAACCATGCTAATTTTGTTGTTATGAATCCATTAGCCATAAACGTACTGGTAATGTCTAAATTTTCTGCATGAAAAGTGTGATGATTACTGCTGCTGCTAAAACTGAACTAGAACATCACGGGTGATGTGCAGTAGTGTAATTTTTATTGAAAAGAATGAGAAATTTAATTGAAAAATTTTAACAAACTGGAAAGTATACTGGTGTAGTTGGGACTTAATTACCTTATGGCAGTTATATTTAGTAGAAGAAAGATAGTAGAAACGGATATGAGCAGGTAACAGAGGGAGCTGAACACCCTAGCCTAGAGATTCTGATGCACCCAAAATAGTGTGCAATATGGGCATTGCAAATGGATGCCAATAATCTTTTTTATTGTGACCCCTCCCCACAAACAAAAACTGCATTCTTGAGTTGTGTCAAATATTTCAGTCACAACTGAAGGGACAATCAAAAAGGTAATGAGTTCTGAGACCAGGTTCAGCAAAGCGAGGTGAAGGACAGCCATCAACCCAATGAGATCTCTGCTGTGGCTTGGATTGGGTAATCGTGCAGAAGCATAGGAGCAACACTCTTGCTGGTTGATATAGGGGCAGGGGACGTACTAGAGCCTTGGACTGTCACTGTGATAATACATAGGCACATGGGAGTTTGTGCTGTCTATGTAGTAATGAAGTATCTTGGGGGGGGTGGAAACAGAATTTGTATCTGGTTGAGACACTTGGGGTAGAGGAGAGAAGGATGAGAGTCTGTGATGTGCTAGACTGCATTGTGGGCAGGCAGGGAAGGATGGGCATAGACATCAGAAGCCTGTGCCTTAGGTCAGTGTAGGGGGGGTGGGGGAGGTTGGAGTTGATGTTTGGAGCTGAGGATAAGGTTGAGGAGAATCAGCGAGGGCCTTACCAAATCATGAAGTCTGTTTGGGGGGTGGCAGGGTTAGGTCAGGACTTGCAGCACAGCAGACCAGTGGGTCAGGAACAATGTTGGTGGTGGGAATGTTGGTGCAGTGAACAGAGTAGAAATAAAAGTAATGAAAGCTCTTACCTGATTGCTGTCTTAGATCAGCATCGTGCTCAAATGGCCATGTTACCCTGAGAAGGCATCAAAATAATTACTTATGGGATGTTGGAATAGTTAGTCCAGGATTCCTTGCCCATGCTCTAAAAGCAGCATAGCACACAAAATGATGTCATTGCATGTGTCCTGATGTGGAAAGGGTGTGAGGATCACATGTGGCTCATACCTGGAATTGCCCAATCGAATTTTCCATGAAGCAAAACAACCTGGAAATTCATAGTTCTGATAAACGGCATCATGCAATTGAATTTTCAGATCCTGTAGTAGAACACCTGAAGCAGAAATTGACCCATTGTAAATATCAAGGTTGTTGATTTAAATTGGAATTCAGGGATTTGTGGGACAACTGTAAGTACCTTCTGACCACACTCAGGTTCCATGGTAGATCTTCCATCCAGTTTTCTGTAATTAGTTTTCCTTTCACATTTAACCCTGGATAACCATACTACCGCATCTCTCCCCAAAACATACTTCAGATGGCATCCTAGAAGATGAATTGTGTGTCTGAACAATTTAGACATTGCACGAGGGGATCAATTCATTAGCCTTTGTCTGCCTACTTCTAAATTGCCACTTAAAGCACACGAGTGCTTTAAAGGACTCTCCAGAAACTTTGGATGTAGATTCTACAGACAGGTCTCATAATATAGTCTGATATATTTAATATATTCCCATTTTTGGTTGAAGATGCCATTTTGGTTACATTCAGACTTAAAATATAACAATGTAAACAAAATACATAAACACTTAATTTATCTGGCAAGCAATAGTGAAACTCTCTTCAGGTGCACTGTTCTCTTATTTCAATTCGACTTTGATTTTACCTTTAAAATAATGGATGATAACCTAAAAATCATCAATGCTGCACCAGTTTGGTGCAAATGGAAGGGCTAAAAAACTGTAGCACAAACATTTAAAAACAAAAGCTGGAAAATAAACTGGAAGCCAATAAGTAAAATGGGATCAATTTCCCATCACTATTGTCAATAAATATTCAGAGTTGCTGTTAAATTTCTCTTAGTTTTGCACATGAATGCAGCGGTTTTATAATATGTATTCAAGTGGTAAAAGTAAGAATTTGCACATTACTTCAGTCAATCTATGTTATTATTTTGTAAGAACTATTTTGGAAAATGAATACTGTTACTGAAACTTTACTAAAATTATTATTAGTTTTTAATTATTCACTTATTATTTACAGATATGTTAAGTAGAATCTAAATTCTTTTATTTTCTTGTAAGTAATATGTACTTCATATAATTTATAAGCATGCACTTTCTTGAACAGAAAGCTTTCATGTTATCATCATGCCTATATGTCAGATATTTCTATGATTCTTAGACATACTCCTTTTCCTTTGCTGGTGAATGAGTTCTTCAGTTTTCAAGGTGGTCATGAAAGCTGATGCTTCTGTTTAGTTAGAGGTAACTAAACAAGGTTAGCATATTGTGACTGATTCCAGATTGCTGCTAATTCTCTGGACTGGAGATGAGATGGCAAAAGCCATCCTTAAGTCTGAGGCTTTTGTATTCCATGATGTCATTGTAATATGGAATGCTTGAAATTGAGGAAAGGTCTCATACCTTGTCTTGAAGATGGATGGAGCTGCTATTCACAACGCAAACTGGGTTTGTGAGGTAAATGTATGAAGATCAGAAGACGCCACTTGGCTTCACGTCCCAGCTTTTAATCCTTTCACCTTCACAATTGGACCTTTCCTCAATTTCAAGCACTCCATATTACAATGACATCATGGAATACAAAAACCTCAGATTTAAGGATGGCTTTTGCCATCTCATCTCCAGTCCAGAGAATTAGCAGCAATCTGGAATCAGTCACAATATGCTAACCTTGTCCTTGGAACTCCCCATTCAACCTTTCTATTGTGAATTCTCAGTCCTGTGCAATGTAATTTCCTCTCATATAGCATTTGAAGTTGTAACAAACAAGCTACTCTAGAAGATTATATCAATCCAAGAGTGCCACTGAGCAAAGATATCTCACATCCCCCATCTGCTCATGCAGCATTAGCGTTAACTGTGGTCCAGATTGCTGCTCTAGTTCTGTGTGGCAGAGGCCTTCTGATTGCAAAGAATGAAGTTTGATACCAGCATCAAAGAAACTCTTTTTCACACATCCCACTGTCTGACCACCTAATTTCACCCTACCACACCAGCTGTGGACTTTGCTGAATAGGTTTTAGGGGCAAGATCTGGCTTAAGCTAGCCTTTGGAATTGGGTGTCTTCACACATGAAAGAAGGTTAGCATGTAGACATAGCAAGTAACTCAGAAGGAAAATGGAATGTAAGCTTTTATTGCAAAGGGAATGGAGTGTAAAAGTGTGGATGTCTTGTTACAGATGTATAGGGCACTTATAAGACCACACCTAGAGTAGTGTGTTTTGGTCACCTTATTTGAGGAGGGATATACTCTATTGGATACAGGTTAACAGTGGTCCACTTGGTTGAATCCTGGAATGAAGGGGCTATCTAGTAAGGAAAGGTAGATCAGGAAGGGCCTACACTGATTGGATGTATAGGAGAAAGACATTTCAACAATGCTGAGGGGATTTGTCAAGGCAGCTACTGAGAGAACAGAAGAAATAGAAGCAAGCCCTTCATATCTGCTTTACCATTCTTCAGCTTCATTTTATGTTTGTCTTATGATGCCATGCAAATCATGATCCTAATAACTGGTCTACGACAGCCAGTCTTGGTGAATACCAGGGTCAAACAAAACTGCATCATTGGAAATCAAAAGCATCAAATGCTGAAAATATGAAATAAAGACAGAAAATGGAAACACTGAGCAGGTTATGCAGTGTCTATGGAAAGAGAAAAAGAGTTAATATTTCATGTTTGATGACACTTTTCAGAACTGTATCATTGGTCACATCATTCTTCTGACTTATTTTGTCAATTTTTCTTGGCACAATGTTGCACCTCACCTTACATACAATTTCAAGACCTAGTTCACCATAAGTTCAGGAGTTCAGCTGCAGCTTACATTTACCTGTGGTTGCAGGCTGAGCTCCAAGCTATTGTCAGATCATTCATTGAAGCATACAAGAGGCTGGGCCTTACATTCAACATCCATAATACAGGAGTCGTCTACCAACCGTTGCTACACAACGCTGCTCTAGGACAAGAGTGGTTCATGGAAAGAAAATGTGGGTGACTTCCCATATCTCAGCATCCACCTCTCTGCAGATCTACGATGAAATTCACCATTGCTTTCAATGTGGAAGTTGCCCTCCAAGCCACAAACCATCCTGACTTGGAAATATGTCAGTGTTCCTTCATCATCGCGAGGTCAAATCCCTGGAACTCTCTCCCTTACAGTTCTTTCCCTCAAGGACTGCAGCGGTTCAAGAAGGTAGCTCACCACCAGCTTCTCAAGGATATCTACGGTTGGGCAATTAAATGTTGGTTCAGTCTGTGAAGCTGACATCCCTTGAATGAATATTTTTAAAAATGTGTTTGCATAGCCTTTGTTTGATTAAGGAAAAAAGTGCTTGAAGATGGAGACCTCAGATTTGGCTCAAAGCACATGGTTTACTGGGCAGCAGTGAATCCTGCCCGCTTATATTCTCTGAGACTTCTGACAACATATAGCAAGGCACTTGAAAAATATCACCAATGCTGTCTCTGTAATATCCTCCAAGTTAATTGGAGGATTAAGTGAACAGTGTGAGTCTATACATAGAAACACAATCAACAAACTTGAAGCATCATGCGTGTGTAGCTTTGGCTTTGTTCCAGTTTCGATGGCAAGATTACAGAGGGTTAAATAGCTTTCACATAATGAGCAATACAATTTGATGATGTTCACACTAAAAACAAACAATGCAGATGATTTCAAACCAAACGCTTAGAAGTTGGTAGCTGCTTTTAACGATATGTCACTTGGTCAGTTGACAGTGGGATGAGTGCATTGTTCGTTGTCAGAGGTCAGAGCAAGGGTTGGCTGTTGGAGAGTGTGGGGGTTAAGATTGGTGGTTGTTTGGAAAGTTTGGACTTGCATAGGTAATATATGTAAGCTTGTCTTACTGTAAGGGTTGGGGTGCTATTGCCAATAGGAAAAGAGTTCTCCATCGTGGATCAGAAATAGACTATTGTCATGTGAAAGGAGTAACATTAATTGGAGGAGTGTTTGGTAGTCGGGAGTAGAATTATCACCAGCTGATGCAAATGAAGGTCAGAGGGTGCAATGGGGGTGAAGGCCAAATATGGATAATTCCAGCTGTGAACATGCCTACATCTTTGACAATATGGCCTCCAGCACAATTTTTTTGCTTGAATACATACATAAGATGTCTAAGGGCACTCAAAAAGCAAATTCTAATTATCCAAATCTCATGTTGCTTTTATTTCTCCCTTCACTTTACATTAGCATGAAAAGAAAGTAATTTATCTTAAAAATTAATGAGTAACACTGGTGCACTTCATTTAAATCATACTCTTGACATTCGTGTTTTCTGTCAATTTTTAGCCCAACCAACTGAAAACAAAACAATTCAGTTTTGATCCACTTGTTTAAAAAAGTCTATCAAAGCTACATTGTGCCAGCATGCAATCAAGTGAAACAGATCTTGCTCATGATTGGATTTGATTATTTAGTTTTGTACTTCCATTCCAATCTCAATGTCCTTGTAAGCTTTTCATTCTAAGGTTAAAGTGTCATGGAAATTAAATGTGAATTAATTGTGGCAGTATTCTTTAATTATATCTGATGGTTATATCTGACTTAGTTTAAATGTGTTTGAATTTTAAATTTGCAATAGCTGTCAATGGTAAAGTAATATTTTAATGTGCAAATTCTTATATTCCACAAATGTTGCATTTTTTTCCATTTACTAAGATTTTAACTAACACTTTATTAGGTGTGTGTGAAAAAAAAGGAGAGATGGCTAGTAAGTGATTTTATCTGACTTTTGCAGTGCTTTCTTTTTTGTTTGTCAGCTACTAATTATGCATGGTTTCTTGGGTTTCTAGTTGGTGTGACTTGTCCATATTTGCCTCCCTCTCCTTTTTCCTTACAACCTGAACTTCCAAGCACCCCCTAATTCTTCCAATTGGTTGTGGAACTTTTTCTTCTACTCTTTAATGGTTGATACTAGAGCAGTTCACCAGCTTATTTCGTGTCATGAATAATCCTGTTAATCTTCTTTACTTTAATTAAAGAAAAAGTCAATTGAATAAACTAAAAGTTGTCATACTGCAGATCAGTTAAATGGAATTCTTGAATTTGTGTCATATAAACTATTGTTTCAAAGAGTCAGAAAAATGTCATTGATTGATAGTTGTTTAAAAATTGAAAGATGCATTTCTAAACTATTAATTAATGGCTTTTTTCATTTTTACAAATGTGCTGATTGCAAAACTACTGAAACAAACAATTTTAGCTTCAAATTAGTACCCAAATTCTTGATTTTAAACATTTAGAGTAATGGAATCGTAGAATCATGCAGCATGGAAACAGCCCTTCAGCCCTCCAGGTCTGTGCCGACCATCAACCATCCACTTGCACTAGTTCCATTTTATTTTCATTACATTTCCATCAACTCCCTCCAAATTCTACTGCTCACCTACACACTAGGGGCAATGAATGATATCCAATTGACCTACCAACCACATGTCTTTGGAATATGGGAGGGAAATGGAGCACACATAGGTGATCCCTGCAGTAACAGGGAGAACTTGCAAACTACACAGATGCTTCAGAGGTCAGGATTGAACCTCAATAGCTGCACCACTGAGCTCCCCCAAAGCTGCACTACTGTGCCTTTTTTTTATTTTGTAGAAGTACTTAATTACAAAAGGAAGAAAACATTTATAATTCATTGGTAATCATCATTGATTTAATTGTACATGGCATCTTTTATGAAATTAAAAGAAAAGTTGCAGATACTGGAAATTGGCAGATAAACAAGATGTTGGAAACACTCAGCAGGCCAAGCACTGTCTGTGGAAAAAGAAAGTTAAAATTTCAGAGCTTAGATGAATGGTCAGGGATCTAATATTAACTGTTTCTGTTTCCACAGATGCTGCCTGCCCTGTGGAGTATTTCAAGCATTTTCTATAGCATCTTTTTATTTATCTTTAGAAAGTTCACCTATGTAGTTAGCCAAAAGCTATATTCAAATTTATCCAAATAAAAAGCCAAAGGTCTTCATGTGGCATACTTTCACAACGTAGTTTTTCTTATACTAGCCCCAGCAGAATATGTTTACTTTCTCTTAAAATTAATCCTATTTCCATCAAAGTAAATTTTAAATAGCAGCACAGTGGGATCTGTTTAATAATCCATTAAATTCCTGTCTAAATTTTTCTTTAAAACCTTGTATTAATAAATTTATCATTTTTGTTTTGTGTTAAAGTCAACTAAAGATGCATTCATTACTCAATGTGTTAATGTAAACATTTGCCCCCTACCTACTTCATGTAGGGCTATTTTAGTGACTCCTGGAACGTGTTTGACTTCCTCATCGTTATTGGCAGCATTATTGACGTCGTACTTGGTGAAATTGATGTGAGTACTGTACCTTCCCAGAAATCATTATTCCTCCCCTTTAGTGCTACACAAAAAATATCATTGGACAAGTCACAAACAGTTGTATCTGTTTTTAGGAAATAAAGAAGATCCTTCAAAGCCTGACTTCTCTCACTTTTTCCACTGTCCTATTCTAGAACACAGAAGGTGAACTCTACAAAACAAAAGCAAGCATAACTGTGAAAGCATTTGTCTTCAATGAAACCTTTACTGGTTTTGCTGTGCAAATGCCCCTTGTATAATTCTGTACTATTTCTGACAGTGACATTAAAATTTTAAAATCAACAAAGTTTATTTAATAGGAATAGTAACTTGTAATAGTAACCATAAAATAATAACTTGTATGGCTGAATGCGTTTTGCTGAGGCCAGATGCACTTGCTGTCTGTAATTCTGAAAAATGAAACAAAGAATATTCCTATTATCAATCTTTTTCTGCTTTACTGGAAATAGTTTATGAAATTAGACATTAGATATTTTATAACATTATGGATTTAAAATAAAAAAAAGGAATGTTTAGTTGAACTTTTTTTGGTATATTTATAATAGTTTTATAATGTACGTTTACAAGAAAAAAGAACATAAAAACGTGAACACAATGAAAAGTACTGATGCTTTCACAGTCATGCAAAATACAGCCAAGTTTATCTCGGTTGTAATTTACTTGTGTTGTAACTCTTGTACTCTCTTGTTACTTTTTTTTCTATTGTCTTTCTCATCCCTTTCTGCTCCTATTGAATGTTTACATTCACAGCACTATTTCGCTGATGCATGGAACACTTTTGATGCCTTAATTGTTATTGGTAGCGTCGTTGATATTGCTATCACAGAAGTTAATGTAAGTAAAGGCTATCTGCAACTGCCCCTCCAAATTATCCTTATTCTACTATCTCTGAACTTTGACATAGAAGTTCAAAGTCTGCTTATTTTTAATATGATTAATCATGTCTTCACTTTAGCAGTGAGTTTTTGTTTAGACTATATCTTCATACTCCAAGTCAAATTAAGAAGAATATATTAATTATCTATTCAACATTTTACTTTGTTGCAATTGAAGCATATTGCATCCCACAGTGATCACGACTGATAATAATTGATGCACTGTGTTTTTCATTTTAAATCTTTAATTGAACTTGTTAACCAGTTACATGTGGATATTGGTTGGCAGAACTGTGAAGAACTAATTAAAAAAAAATCTTCAACTCTGTGTGTATTATAGTAACATTGGAAAAGTAATTAAATTAAACTGCATTTTCATTATTCTCTCAAGTCAGCTCTTTTAAAACAATAGATTATAGTGAAAAGCTTTTAATGATTTCTTTGCTAGAGTTTATAAATGCAAACCAGAGAGCAAGAAAATAAGATGAGCAAAACCATACAACTCTATCATTTTAGTTACAGCAAAACCTAAAGATTTCTTTGATAAAATCACTCTCAATTATTTTGAAATTGCTAATGACAAAATCATATAATGAAACTCTTCAGCTTCTAATTTCCTATACAAGAGTTTAAGCAACAGTAGAATGAAAAATCAATTTACAATTTTTAATACAATGATAAAATATATTTAATATAGTGATATATGTTGATTTAAGTATTTGAACAAAACTACCTATGAATCCTGAAGGAAAAATTAAACTTTGGTAAGTTACCTCAAAATTGACAGTGGAAGGAATTTACCTATTTACTTAGAATAATGCATTAAGAAGGTCTGAGCTAGCCAAATATACAAGAGAATATGACCCCAGAGAAAAATCAAAGCCCATCATGAAAATTTTATTTTTTTTACATCCATTGAGTAAAAGCACTCTGATAGCATTATGGGGAGGACTATAGATTATTTTGTGCTCTGCACAGACTCCTATTTTGCATTTAAAATCTAGGACTTCACTGACCTCTGGCTGCTATTCTTGATGATGCAGGACTTAAGCCAGTTTGTTCATCCCGCAGCATAATAATTTCCCATTACTTATCTATCCTTTTTCCAGGAGTGTATGTAATTTAACTTTTTTTATTGATAAGCTCATGTACAGTTTCTACTGCATTTTACCCACTTTTACCTAGTTCTTTAACCACTTTCTTATTGGTAGGCTGTACCAGCCCATACTGGCTTTCTTTCATTTCTACCTTTTTATCTAAATCCATTACTTCAAGCTTAAAGTCTGAAATTGGTTGTAGAGGTCTGAGATTAAATCTATTCTTCAGTTCATTTAACTCCTTGTAAAACAAGTATTGCAAAGAAAACTGCATTAAGAGAAAAATAAACATGATTTGTTATCTCTTCTTTTAGTAAAGGGCCTATGAGACTATGAAAATAGGTTTTTCATGGCCACTTTCCCAATTTACCATAAAAGCTGGGATACCACAGCTTGACTGGTAATACAATTATACCCAGGACTTCACAAAATGGCAAGTGAGTAATGTCAAGTACAAATTCAGAAATTAGACATCTGTTTCAACATTATAGAGTTTTTTGTTTAAATTAACTAAATCGAATGTACTGTGGAACTAATATTAAACTTATGACCATTTGGTTTTCTTAAGACAAACCAGTGAAAGTATGAGTAACTTAGTATTAACTATCTATTCTATATTTGGTTAGCTGTTGCCAAAAAAGCAAATTGTCCCTCACAGAGATCACTTATGACCTCATAGCAGCATTCTTAAGAGTAAACATTTTAAAATATATTCTAAAATTGAAAAAAAATGAACTTAGTCTTTGTTCTTACAAGTCAAAAACTCACTGGTAAAAGCCCTGAGTAGAATTAGTTAAACCATTGTACTTGTCCCCACCTGTACAGGTTCTCCATTTGTTTGGTAATATGCAGACTGACACTATGACATTTAAAATGCTGTGAGTAATTCAAAACTCAATGGCATAGCAAAACAAATACCTTCCTACTGGCTTTTCTTTCTTGTGAAAATGCTAATTATGAATTTCCCTTTTTTATTCTGATGAATGCTAAGAAAACAAGATATATGTGTCTTCTTTTAGCTCTTCCTTATTTAAGCTGCATAGGCTAATTAATAAATATCCATTCATTAAATGCGTCCTTAAAATTATTCTGTCCACAGCAATTTGATATTTCATTCTTTTTGTGTCTCCCCCTCCCCATCAAGATTTTATTGACTACATAAAGAGGTTATGAATGTTATAACATATTTAAAACAAATGCATATTTATTAGATTTATCTGCAGAATATCTATATTCCTTGATTCTCTTGGTATCCATTATTCTATTAATCTCTGTTTTGAATGAACTCAATGACTGAGCCTCCACAGTCCTCCGGCACAGAGAAGTTCTAAGATTCACCACCCTGTAATTGAAGAAGCTCTTGTCATCTTAGTCCTAATGGTCCATCCCTTATTCTGAGTTTATGGCCCCTGATTCCAGACTCCTCAGCCAGAGGAAACATCCTCCCTGTTGAGCCTTAAAAATTTTTTTTAAGGCCACCTCTCATTATTCTAAACTCTATAGAAACAATAGGCCTAGTCGACCCAATCTCTCATACAACGAATCTGTTCAGGAACTAGTATGTGGTAAGTTTATCTTCTTAGATGGGGAGAACAGAATGGTAAATAATTCTTCAAGTGCAGTCTCACTGGCTGTACTCAAATCTTGTTGTAATATAGGCCAAAGTGCTGCTTGATTTTCAATTGCTTGCTGCACCCAGGATGGCAAATGGTATGGAAAATGTAGTTAAACCTGTATCCGAAGAGGAGAGACTTGTTAACGTTTGGGTTTAACTTGCATCAAAGTTAATTTTGGTTAATTTTGCAAATTGTACTAAAAACCCAATCGTATTTTAATAACAAGCTGTAATGGGTTTTCTAATTCTCCTTCATGTTAATTTTTTTTTAGAATCTTGTTGAGGCAAGTATAAGTGCTCAGTTTCATGATTAAGTACCATGGATTTTTGTTTGTATTTTTGTTGCACACTTTTTATGAGCCATGTTTACACAGAGTTTCACATTTGTAGCATCTAATTGTGGTCATGCAAATTTTCTTCTCTCATTTAGTAAAAAGATAATATACATCTTTACCCTTCAAGTTAAATAACAGCAATAAGGAAGGAAAATCCCTTAGTATCTTCAGGTTTTCTGGAAGATTTGTATGCCGCTTGGTCAAAATCTCTCAATCTTTAAGGCTTTCAAGAATTGTCACAGAAAAAGTATTGATTTCAACATTCCAAATTCAAATTTTAAACAATTAACACCGTCCTAATTTTCATTTGCATCATGACAAAATAGTTATTTTTAAATGAAAAACAAATTTCATTTATGAGACAAAGGTTATATGTTGAATATTAAATTTGATGTGCTTTTCTGGAAGGTAAAATGTTTGTTCTTAAAGAAATTGCCAGAATGGGTTTCCATGCTAGCAAAGATAAAGGGTTTATGTTCCTTTGTTTGCTATCAGTAAGGGGTCAATATGAATGTAAAATGGTTTTCATTTTGAATATTTTATGATTATGTCAGCACAATATTGAGAATTTATGATATCTATTTTTTGTTTAGTCTTCATAATGAAAATTTGGTTGACCATAATTCCAACACTTTTTTGCATTGGCTTTTCTGCATGATCACTTGGAATGATTAAAGTATATAAATTAAAACAGTAGAAATGAAACCACTTAATTTTTCCCAGATATCATTTTCATCATTCTGCTGGCTATCACATTATACTCTCAGGCTGCTGGAATCTAGGATTCATAAAATTATAAATACACAGTGTGCAGCATTAAACAGTTTAGGAGCAAAGCACCTTGATAACAGAAAAATAATGGGATGGATGGGGAGAGTTCTGTAATTGACGAATGTGTTTTCGCTGTTTGAAGATGTAGGAGAAGTAATTTATGTGCTGATGGAACATAGCACAGCACAGGAACAGGCATTTCAGCCCATGATGTTGTGCCGAACTAATTAAGCTAATGACACCCAGTCCCTTTTGCCTGCACATGGTTCATATCCCTCTGTTCTCTGCATATTCATTTGCCTATCTAAGACCCTCTTAAACACCTCTATTGTATCTGCCTCCACCACCACCCCTAGCAGTGCATTCCAGTCTCTGATGATAATCTATATGAAGTTAAATAATTTTCAAATACAATATCACCTTACATTTAATTAATTATGCATTTTTCATTTTTGATCATTTGTATCTTAAGCTATGAGTTAGATTAAAGTTTTAATTAAGGTTACACTAGGTATAAATTTGAAAATTTGGAAATAACTTGGGGTTTATTTGTCTTGTCCTAACTGTGATCATTCATGACTTTAAATAGAAATTATCATTTGATTTGGCAATAATGATCAATCCAAATATCTGAATAACATGTAGCAGCCTGAGTGTTTCTTTGCATTTCTTCCTAATATCTCATTATTTGCTTTAGTTTCACTGAAATAACTGTCTTGAAAATTTGCTGCCAAGATATTTGTTTCATTTCAGCATTTGTTTAATCTTATCATTCATTTAATTTTCTTTTTATAAGTGTTTGCATAATTATTACAATAACGCATAAGATAACTAAAATATTACAGTATTCACCAAAGAAATTTAAGGGCATAAATAAATATATCAGAACATCTGTTTTTAAGGTGTAGACCTTTGTAAAACAGGCAATAGCAAATTGGCTGACTGTTGAATTACATTGAGGCCAATGGAAAAAGTAGGCCAGTGCCTAAAATGCATTGCCAATTCACCATCGCTCTTTTTGTTTAAGAAGGGAATGGGCCATATTTCAGATTGGAATGAGTAATAGTGTACAGTTATATTGAAGCAACTTTCATCACATTTTAAAACCTCTGGTGCTTTTGGCTTATTCTGGTAATAATTTAAGGAATACATCATGGGAGTCTAATAGAATTGGCTTAAAATTTCAGCAAAAAAGCCATTAGTTTCTGCATGAGGGTGAGGCTTCACTGAGTGTCAAAGCATTACTGTGGGATTTACAGTTGGAGTGCAGGGCCTTGTTGATCAGGTCAGAGCTGACTTCCTTGAGAAAATTAATGCCAGGGAATTTTCTCAAGATAAGTGTGGGTTTAGTTTTGGATGAGTAAGGATGGAGTGCTATGCCAAGAAATTACTGGCTCTATACTGAAGCAGAAATTGTGTCTTTAACTTTGTAAATTACAGAATACTACAAATTAGAATAACTCATTGTGAATCTACAATCTTGATGTAGTTGAGACTAGCAAACTGGAGGGTGTATTTAGTTTTCAAGAAAACTTTTGATATTCTATGAGGCAGACTTTAGAGGTATCACAATTGAACTTGGTATTAGCCTCATGTTTGTTGTCTTAGCAACAATAAATATTGTGGGAAATATCATATTGCTGATATTTTACGTGTGTAGCTGTTGTTCTATATTTGCTGCCACCCATTTTAAAAGACATTTTATTATTCTTGACTAAAATCATTCTGACAATAATGTCACATAGTCTGGGAATAATATTTGTCCATCTGGACTATCCAGTGCCATCCTTCGCTATAGAGTACCAATATCATACTAGCCCACAAGAATTTAGACATGTATGCATATGAATGCCTATGGATAAGATGAGAGCTTGGACGGCTCTTCTTCAAACATTTCTCAAACAGTGATTTCATAGAGTTGTTTAAAATTCTGAGCAGTCAATAAACAGGGCAGGGATTAAAGATACATGCCATAGATCTATCATGGAAAAGAGGAGAAATCTTATTAAACGGCAACTTGCTATGAATTGGAGTGCATTATTGGAAAGCATGTCTGAAGCAAATTCCATGCTACCTTTCATAGGGGATTGGATATATTTTTGAATAGGAGAAAAAGTGCAGAGCTAGGAAGAAAAAATGGAATGTACTGTATGAATTGAATAGTTCTTTCATAGAGCTACCACAAGCACAATGAGATGAATGCTGTTCTCTGATATAAACCAATTAAGATTAAATAATGTTGACCTCCTTGTAGTTGGAACTGGGGATAGTACAAAAAAATGTGGAAACCTTGCACTCTTGACAGCTTTACAAAATTCATTGATAGATGTCAAGTCCTCAGCATTTTAATGCAAGGCCTGCTGCTTGCTGGACCTAACTGGCACTCTATACCATTGGCAATCAAAGCAATTATTGCCCTTAACTTACTTGGCTTGCAATTCTTGCTGGATTCTGTCAGGGAGATTTGCAGAATCTTGCAATTGGCTGCTATAAGTGCACCAGGAAGGGATTACATTATCCTCACTATGACAGAGGCCAGTTAGACTGACCATGTGCTCAGGTCGGCTTCTCACAAGCACGGGGCATTGTGGGCATGTGGCATTCAAGGCATCCAGGTGTGTTCATTAATAGTTAAGACTTGCACTAATTAACATTCTGGTGACCTGTGTAGGTAAGGAAATCTTTCTTTGCACCTGCGTGTGATTGCCAGGCTGTTGACATAGTTCGTTTGTTCAGTAGCGGCCCACCTTTCCTGATCTGGATGGATCTCCAAATTGTCAAGAGTTGCCACTAAACAAATGTGTTCAGCAAATTAAAAATGCCTTTCAGGTGCTTTGACCAATCTGGAATTCTCTTTGTCAGAACCCTAAGAATGAGGTTGTCTGCTACTGAATCAGCATTGTTAGTGGCCAGTGTTGGAGGCACAGGGCAGAGATACCACAATCTCTTCAGTCTAGGAGTGGGAGGAAGAGGAAGAGGTTCAGCCCATCACAGAGGAGCAGTGCTCAGGACACCTCATTGCTGCCTAATTCAGTTAGTTTTCTGAAATTAGCACCCTAACAAGATGGCAACCCTTCCTCACTTCATCTTCTTCCACTGATACGAACCAAACCCCTATTCATCTGTATGTGCCTTGACCATCTTTCATTGACCATGGTCTTACCCTCCCTCTCCTCTACCTGGCTGCATCTGCCCATCATTCTTCACCCCTGCCTCGCCACTCCCCCTCTCTTCTTTATACTGGCTATCTTCCCTCTCCATACTTGGTCCTGATGCAGGGTTTCGACCCAAAATATTGACAGTTCCTTTCCCTTCACAGATGCTGGTTGACCCACTGATTTCCTCCAACAGATAATTTGTTGCTCATGGTTTTACCATTGCATGTATTTTAGTTTATTCAACAATGCCCTCCTCAGTGGCCTTTGCACAAGTAAAGACAGACTGCATAGATACCTGTTCGCATGACTTCTCTGTGTCATGTGGATTTTGGAGGCTAAGGGGTTGCCTCCATGGAAGAACTCCAGTTGAACCTCTGCCGGATTAGACTTGGCCCCTGGGGTACTCAGCAACATGTGGGATGCTGATTGAGAGGGTAGGGAGAAGATATTGTTGCCGAGGGCATGGGGCAGCATTTTGATCAGAGTCCTTTAACTCCACCTTTCTTATAATGGAAAGTATTTTAATAGAAAATCTGACTTGATAATAACACCATTAAACCTTCTCTGACATTTCTAGTTAATGCCAAAGCATTGTTAAAATGATTGACACTCAAAAACTGGGGCTTATGAAGTTTGAAATAAAGCTCACATAATATGTGATGCTTGATACATTATCCTAATTCATTTTCAAGAGTGTACTGCTGCTCAATATATAATAAATAAATAACAATAAATATCACAAAGACAATCATTTAAAACCATATTATAAATCTATCCAGCACCAGACATCTTTTCAATTTGAATTGTGCAGCAAAAATCTATATAATTGATTTTCTGATACACTTTCATGCATGCAGTTAAATAGAAATTTGTTTTAATTAAATGAGAGCAGAATATCAAGTTAATAATTGCTAATAAGGAATAAAATGTCCTGGTCGAACTATGGCGCATGATGGGCAATATTGGATTGGTCCACTATTATACACAGCATCTAATTTGCAGTTCCATTTCTGTAACAAAATAGTCATTGGGCACTGTGTGTAATGGGTGACTGATCCAAAAGCTCACAATTTTTTTTTGTTACAGCCTGGGAGACATTTTTTCCCTTAAACAGATAATACTTCCAGGTTCTCTCATATTATAGAAATTATTCTAATAATTAAAGATATATTTTGATGTCTTGGTTAAATATTATTTCTTTGATTTTCTTTCAGTTACTCAAATTGTGCTCTAATTTTCATAGGTTAATTAGCAAATTTACCTACAATTTACTAATTTTACAGTCATTTTATCATGTCAATATGTATTAGTGACTTCTATTGTATATGTATGTTTATTTAACACATAGTGATACTAATTTTTTTAATTCCATAATTCATGTTGGTACAAGTTACCAATGTGCTAAATTACTTTTGAAAGTGCCAAAGTTTTTTTTTAACCATTATTGACTGATAGTTGCATGTATTTTGTACCACACTGCACTTGCATGAATTTATTGGATTCACTCTTCACCATAATTTCCCCTTTCCCACTTTTCACCGTTTTTACCTTGTATGGGACATAGATATGGACTTGGAATAGTTCCATTCTTGTTTTATGCATTCAGTTGCTGTGACAGAATGTGGCTGCTTGGGGAGAGAAATAATTCCATTTTATGTCTGCAAAAAAGAACTAATTTTTCTTCATAATGTTCAAATTATTATATAGTTGGCCTTGGGTCAGCCTTTGAATGTCATGGTCAGTAAACTAAATCTTAATCATATCGATAGGATTTGAGTGTTTAATTGTTTGTGTTAGTGATACATGTAACTTTTATTTATTGTTTTGCATGGACCTGTTTTACAGCATTTATTCTGCATCAATTTATGAACTTATTTTCTTAATTAATATTGAATTTTAGAAGTGTGATAACAACAAAAATGTTTTGGATGCTATTATTTGACCACTTGGGTTTAGTTTTGAACAGACCTGGGACTATTGTAATGAAAGCCTTCAATATTAGTAAAAACATTATGAATTTGGAATATCTCAATCATTTGACGCTAAATTAGCAATTTTTTTTCAAAGCGTTATCTGTGGAAATCAAAATACCTCACTAATGCAACAGGTGGTGCTTTTCCAATACTGGGCGCAAACACAATGCTAGAGCAAAAGAACTGCTTCTCACCAGTATTACTCCTGACAAAAGGTGTGCTTGACATGCTGCAGGTGCCCCAGAGTAGAAATTCATCATAGTTTTTTTACACTAAACATGTATTCATTGTAATGTATGTGCATTGTGCTCTGCATCTGAAACTTTGTTCCACTGAAGAAACACTTGAGATAACCTTCAGCTTTTTGCTTGTAAGTACTTTAACAAGCTGGAGTATCCACAAGATCAAGCAAATAGAAATTCCAAAATTTTTTGGACATTTTCCAGAATCTAGATTCAGTTCAGTTTTAACACTCATGACAGGATTTGTGATATGTACTCTGCAAAAGAACTAGAATTTGAATTGAAATTTATGATGTAAATACAAGAAAGAGTTAAGTGTTTAAGGCACCAAAAGTTCATTCTTATATGTAGCAGCTTTTCTCAGGCCTTTAGGTGTAGCAAATTCGAATTAGGAATAGTTAATTCTTTAAAGTAAAGTTTAGACCTTTAAAGTACAGATTTGGTACATAGCTCTTGCAGTTGTTGCTCCATTCCTTTGAGCTGATATCGTTTCTAACCCCTTTTACAAGTATAAGAATTATTTAGTAACTCTAGAAATTTCAGTAAAATCTAATTAATTAAAAGGGCAGAAAGCATTTGCTGAATTACATTTTACATAATGTTTCTGAATTTTTCATTCACCTTAAAATTTTACAGCAAGAGCAGTTTTTAACTTGTGCATATTTAGCAAATTATGTATTTAATTTTACTTTGGCCCCATGTGCCTGTGACCTACATCAGGTGGTGAGCTGGCTGAAGAGAAACCTGGCCAAATAGGAGTTCACCTTCACCTTTGAGATTCTGAGAGGAACTGGAGTACTTCACAAATCCAGCCTGGTTCACAGGAGCCGACCCCAGCATAAAGTCCAATCAGGTTGTTTGATGTTACGCAGTCCTGGAGCCATCCACCTCTTTCCAGCTGCAGTTCATCAGCTAGTGCAGATGAGCTTGGTCCCAAAATGACTTCACCACCCAGCAGGACTACCAAGCAGCAGACTGGGTATCCCATTGGTCAATTGCTTACCTTTTACTTCATGAGACAATGACTCCCATTTTTTATTTGGATGTCTTTTTTAAAAATCTCATTGCTTCTACTTATATTTAAGTTATTAATTTATTAAATTATTAATTTAAATATTCATTTCTAAAGCCTTTTACAAAGCCAACAGAGAGCCCCCCTACAGGGGAACCTGGGGTAAGATACAAACAATGTTCCCCTATGTTTACCTTGCATGAATGTTTTCTTTCTTGTGAATATCTTCTTATTAATTTCAATCCAATATTTGTTCCTAACTTTGTCTTTAAGTTCCTAATGTTAATCATCTTTAATATAAATACTGTGTTATTGACAACGTGTGATTCTATATAATAAATTTTCAGAATTATGTTGACCCAGTTGAAAATCTAAAACTCAATTAAAAAATTGGTTGTGACAGGTAACATCAATTTTCTGAAAATTTACCCTTTTGTAGCAAGTGGTCTTTCAGATCACACTATGCTTCTGCAGGACATGCAGTTAAGTAAGGAAGTGACTGAGGGAACACCTTGAGTGTTTTTGTGGTTACCTTTCTGATTGTGTTCTCCCTGTTCTTAAAATCCATTTAATGCACTTGTTCATTTTTTCCTATGAATTAGTTTTGACTGAATTTGTGCACAATTCCCTTTATAGAATTCTGAGGAAAGTTCCAGAATTTCCATTACTTTCTTCCGTCTCTTCCGTGTAATGCGCCTGGTCAAATTACTGAGTCGTGGTGAGGGGATACGTACATTGTTGTGGACATTTGTCAAGTCCTTCCAGGTATCCGTTCTTAGTCACTCTTGGGTGTACATTAAAAAAAATCCAATACTAATGTTTGCATTAAGTTTAATTCATGCTAAATGTATAAAAATATTTTATTTAATATGTTTCCTGCATAGTTTCTAAATAGCCATTTGACCAAGAATGAAATCTGGATTTAAAGGTTATAGATTAGAAATGGATTTCTGTATTTACTGAATGCATTGCTATTAAATACAATTTTTATTTCTGTTTTAATAATTCATGGCCGTAGAATTATAGAAATTCCAGCACGAAAGGATGTCATTTCACTTCACAGTTTTGATAATGCTATATTTTTGAATGAGCTTATTTTCTGAGATACAATCTTCCTTGCTAAGTTAGAGTATTAGAATATGGCACAACAATGAATTTACCCAAGTGAACAGGATGCAAGTATAACAAGGGGCTGACATAATTACAACTGGCTTTGCTGGAATTGTTTTTTTTAATCTTAGGGTTAGTGGGTGTTACTGGCAAGGCCAGCATTTATTGCCCATCACTAAATGCCATAGCTATCTGCATCCATTAAGTGCAATATGATTAACTAATGTTTTCATGGAGAAATGTTGCGATAATAGCCACTTAAAAAGGAGAGGGGTGGGATTTGTATTAATTTGACAGTGGTCCGTTATTAAGTAGGCAGACAAATAGTTTAATTGATATTTAATAGATAAGAGGAAAAGGAAAAGTGGTTGTCAAACCAGTTTGTGCAAAGTTGAATAATTTTATGGATTTGTGTGGAAATTTTTTTTTTAAAAAGTCCAGAAAAATTCAGGTGTGAAACGTCACTCATTGGGAATGTATATTGGGATATTCGGCAAGCTTTCCATCATTTTCCATCTATTCATAGTTTTCAATTAAGAAATGCTAAATTAATATAGTAAAGACCAGCGAAAATGTTTCATATGTTTAACAGAATATCTCATTGTATTTGCGTCACAGTTCTATCTTCACCCTTGTCTTAATTTGAAAACAATAAAGTAAAAATTTAGTAGATCAAAAATAATAGACATCAGATCCGTTTCTTTTTGAAGGGGAATTAAGTGGAGAAAACGATTGAAAAGTATATACTGTGTATATAAATATATTTTCACATTGCAATTGTTTTCTACCCATAATTCCCCTGCAACGAGAAATACATACATAAAATTTGTATGATAATTCCAACTTTTCAGAGAAAGTGTGCAATGCTTAAAGCCTTAAAGCTATTTCCAATAGTGAAAGTATTTAAATAACATTACCTACGGCAGAAGAACAATATTGTAAGTGCAGAGACTTTAACATGGCGATACAGATCCCTCTAATTTGGAGTGGTAAAAATAACTGTAGTAAGACAAGAGTAATTAGTAGCTCCTCTCCAGCTTCAGTTTTGAGAGTCCCATTTTGGGAAACTTGGTCAGATGGGAAGAGGGTGCAGTAATCTAACTTAAATCTCTAGATTAAACTGGGAAGGTAAAGTGCATTTAAAATAGGGATGATTCATTTAGAGTGACAGCTCAGTAAGTATTTCCAAACGAAAATAGAGGATTCTTACATCCTGGAGGGACAGCTGAGAGCTATTCCTTTCAATTCCTGTACCAGACGAGAATATCAGGACAGTTCACTGTGAACATAAGTTTAGAATTTATGAGCTTGACGGGCAGAGTACAAGGGGATCATCCTCAGAAAATTCAGGAAAATTATATTCTCTTCAGTAAAACCGTTAATAAGAATGGGTTAACATGGAATAGGTCCAGCATTACTAGATTTTGAATTAGGAGCAGGAGTAGGCCACTTGGCACCTTATGCTTGTTCCCCATTTTATAAAATCACAGCTGATCTGATTGAAACCTCAGCTTCGCATTCCCAATTACCCTCAGTTACCATTTCGTTCACTTGCTTATCGAATATCTATCTACTTCTACCTTAAAAATATTCAAGTACTTTGCTTTCATCACCTTTTGAGGAAGAGAGTTCGAAAGATTCACGTCCTTCTGAGAAAAAAATGTCCGATTGTCAAACATTGACTCCTAGTTCTAGATTGTCCATTAGAGGAGATGTCATTTCCACATCCACCTGTCAGGACCCCTCTAATATCTTGTATGCTTCAGTCAAGTTCCCCTCACTCTTCTAAACATCTCCTCCTTGCTGACAGTCAATACAGGCGCACCTCAAGGATGCATGCTCAGCTCTACTCTCTCTACACTCATGACTGTGTGGCTAAGCACAGCTCAAACACCATCTATAGATTCGCCAATGACACCACTGTTGTTTGTAGAATCTCAGATGGCAATGAGGAGGCGTACAGGAGCGAGATAGATCAGCTGGTTGAGTGGTGTTGCAACAACAACCTTGCACTCAACATCAGCAAGACCAAGGAATTGATTGTGGACTTCAGGAAGAAGTCAGGAGAACACACATCAGTCCTCATTGAGGGGTCAACAGTGGAAAGGGTGAGCAGCTTCAAGTTCCTAGGTGTCAACATCTCGGAGAATCTATCCTGGGCCCAACACATTGACGCAATCACAAAGAAGGCATGCCAGCGGCTCTACTTCATTGGGAGTTTGAGGAGATTCTGTATGTCATCAAAGGCTTACAAATTTCTGTAGATGTATGGTGGAGAGCATTAGTCTGGTTGCATCACAGCCTGGTATGGAGTCTCCAATGCACAGGATCGCAAGAGGTTGTAGACTCAGCCAGCTCCATCACAGGCATAACCCTCTCCACCATCAAGGACATCTTCAAGAGGCGGTGCCTCAAGAAGGTGGCATCCATTACTCAGGATCCTCACCATCCAGAGCATGCCCTCTTTTCGTTACTACCACCGGGAAGGAGGTGCAGGAGTGTGAAGACCCACACTCAATGATTCAGAAACAGCTTCTTCCCCTCCACCATCAGATTTCTGAATGGTCCATGAACCCATGCACACTACCTTGTTATTCCTTTTTTGGACTATTTATTTATTTTTGTAATTTAAAATAATTTTCATGTCTTTGCACTACACAACAGCAAATGTCACATCATCTTAGTCAGTGATAATAAAACTGATTCTGATCCTAGAGATTTGGTAGGCATGGGAATAGTAAGGAGTGGGGATGATCTCATTTTCAAAGTTAATGACATTTTGAATTTTACAAAGCTCTAGTCTTATCTTCTTCAAGTTAATTAGATGATCTTTAGAACTAATTACCTGGTAATTAGTCAGCTGGCACCAAGAATTTTTTTTGCTAATAAGCAGAGTGAATACAATTTCAACACAGAATGCAGTGCTTGGAATTTGATAAGGTTGGGAATTTGGTGAAATGGGTATTCAAAAAAATGGGCTAAATTAACAGAAAGTACACAAAAGGCAGATTACAAATCGACTCCAGATCTGAGGAATGCTTAACTCAGGAACTGGGTCAGTGTGTCAAAGTGGAAAAGAGATGCAGCTGTCTAACTGAAGTTGGCAGGAGAAAATACAAAATAAAAAGGTAGGAATGATTTGATTGGGGTAATACACACAAAGTGCTGGAGGAACTCGGCAGGGTCAGGCAGCATCTATGGAGGGAAACAAACAATCGACGTTTTGGGTCGAGACCTTTCATCAGGACTGGAAAGGAAGAGAGCAGGAGCCAGAATAAAAAGGTGGAGGGAGGGAGAGGGGCACAAGCTGACAGGTGAAAGGGGAGTCTAGGTGACAGGGGAAGGTAGGTGGGTGGGGGAGGGGGTGAATGGGAATGATGTGAGAAGCTGGGAGGTGATAGGTGGAAGAGGCAAAAGGCTGAAGTAGGAATCCAATCGGAGAGGACAGAAGACCATGGAATAAAAGGAAGGAGGTGGGGAACCCAGAGGGAGGTGATGGGCAGGTCGTGAGGACGGGGAGGGGAAAGATAAGGGGTGAAGAGTGAGGTAATGAGGGACAACAAAGTGGCGGGGGGGGGGGAGAAGAGTAAAAGAAAAAAAAGGGCAGGAACAGAGATGAGGGGTTACCAGAAGTTAGAGAAATCGATATTGATGACATCAGGTTGGAGACTACCAAGATGGAATATGAGGTGTTCCTCCTCCAACCTGCGTCTGGCCTCAAAGTGCCAGTAGAGGAGGCCGTGGATAGACATGTCAGTATGGGAGTAGGAAGTGGAATTGAAGTGGCTGGCCACCAGGAGATCCTAGCTGTTGCAGCAGATGGAGTGAAGGCGCTCGATGAGTTAATCATATTTTGTAAAATTGAATGGAGGATCCTTACATCATGAAAGGACAGCTGAGTCCTATTGCTTTCAGTATATAGGAACATCAGAATACTCCGTTAGAATTTCTAAGCTTGAGGGGCAGCTGGAGTCACAGCAGAGCACAAGGAAAGCTGGGAGTTTCTGGGATCATATGTTTCAGGAGGTGACTGCCCTGGATCCTCAGAGACCAGGACAGTAAGTGGATAACCATCTGAAGGGGCAGGAAGTGCAAGAATCCTCTGTTTGTGTATGCCTCTCAAACTGATCCTCACCATTAGAGATTGTTGGGAGGTGATAATACCTTGAAGGAGTACAGTTCAAGACATGGCACTTTGAGACAAAGGAAGCATGGGTTGGGGGAGGAATGCACAAAGAAGGTTAGAAATCCTAGGAGGGAGGACAGACAGGTATATTTGCAACTGCTTTCCTGGTGCCAAGGTGAAAGGCATCACAGAGAGAGTGCAGGGCATTCTGGGAGTGGTGGGGAGGGGAAGAGCAAAGCAATACATTGTGCTTCATGTTAGAACCAATATTAATGGGAGGAGAAGGGTTGTGAAGATAGTAGTCTCTGGAATACTCCCAGTACCTTGTGCCAGCAAACATTGAAGTAAGAAGATGAGGCAGATCATTACAGGAGGGAAAGCTTCAGATTCTTGGTGCATTAGGGCCAATCCAGGGGCAGGAGGGACCTGTTCAAATGGTCATCTTAGCATGACTGTGATCAACATGTGGTGAGGTTCACTGGTGTGCTTAAGGAATTGAAGAGGATTTAAAATTGGCACAGGGGAGTGCGCCAGCATACAGGAATAGAAAAGAGGGAAAACGCTGAGGCAAGGTCAAATACTGGAGGATATTCATTTAAAGTGAGAGGGAGAAAGTTTAAAGATGATGTGTGGGGCAATATTTTTTACACAGAGTGGTAGGTGCCTGGAATGGGCCGCCAGGAGTAGTGGTAGAAGCAGATACGATAGTGGTGTTTAGGAGGCTTTTAGAGAGGCACATGAATATGCAGGGAATGGAGGGATATGGATCAGGTGCAGGCAGAAAAGATTTAGTTCAATTTGGCATTATGTTTGGTGCAGACATCGTGGGCCTTTTCCTGTGCTGTAATGTCTGATGTTCAAAATGATTAAAAGGAGTGTGAGTGCTCGGTAGTAATAGAGTAGAAAGTATGTTTCTGAGACCTGTACTCAGTACAGCAGGCAACTCATTTCACTGGAAAAGTATTATCAATGCTGTCTCTGCAACATTCTCAAATTGAGTGAACCAATGTGAGTGTTCTCATCCGTTGCAACATCCCCAGAATTGAGGGTCTAGTTATTTTCAGTTGGCTATATTGGGCAGTCCACATTGTTTGCATGCCCGACACCAGAATCCTGAAACAGACACTATTCCAAGCCCTGTGGAGAAGATTACCAGGTGAACAGTAAAAAGAAAATTCAAAGATGTAGTAAAAGCTTATTTGGAAAAGTACAACATTCCCATTGGCAATCTCTGGCTCATGATGGCTCAAAGTCTGAAGGAGCATTCAGGAAGGTATTGGGAACATTGAAGCCATGCTTTGGAGCATGTGCAGGCCCTGCATAAACAGCAGAAGGATTGCCCAACCTCACCAACCACCCACCAGCCTGACCTGTCAGTCGCCTCCTGCCTCATCTGTGGAAGAGTCTGTGAATCCCGCATCAGCCATCTCAGAATTAACAGTGGATGCAAGTCATTCTTAATCCTGAAAGCCTGCCCAGGAAGATCAACATAGTATCAGATAGAAGTAGACTAAGAGAGACTTTAAGGCATCCAAAAAAGATTTAAAATGTATTTTTGTAAATGCAAAAACAATGAGATGTGTGGGATTGAGATGGTGAGGATAATTGACATGTTACTCAAAAAGGACTGGACCAGGCACTTAATGTTCCAAGATTTAAGGTGTTCAGAAAAAATAAAGAGGCATTAAAATCTGGAACTCAAACCTTGCAAGGATGGGAGGAAACAGAAACATTCTGGACTTTCAAAAGGGAATTGGCACTTGACAAAAAATCATTTACAGAACTGTGAGGAAAGAGACTGGTCACCCAGGAGCCTTCATTGATTCAACAGGCAGAAGGCCTCCTTCTGTGCTTTAATGATTCTATGATTCAGAATATTGCCAGTATTTATTTTAACAAAGCTATAAATTTAGTGCAACCTAAATTCACAAAATCAGGAATGTGTCTTTGAAGAGAGAAACAGTTAACTTTTCAGGTCGATGACCTTTCATCGGAACTTACGTTTTCCAGATAAGAGGACATAAATCTGAAACAGTAACTTTCTTTCTTCACAGATGTTGCTGGACCTGAGTATTTTTAGCATTTTTTTTAATTTCACATTTCCAGCTTTTGCTTTACTGGTAAAGTTTTTCTTCCTTCTCAGGCTCTTCCATATGTTGCTCTTCTGATAGCCATGCTGTTTTTCATCTATGCTGTAATTGGCATGCAGGTAACCAGTGTGATTATGTCCGACACATTATTGATGTAAACGTAATATTTTTTAAGAAAATGTTTTGATTCTGTGTTTCATTATTAATTCACTAGAAGTCTACTGGAAATGGTAGCTCAGCTTCATTTTTTTTGAAGTTTGCAAAATCTTTGGTGTTACATTCATCCACTGTAAATGAATAATTCATAAATGTATGCTCTTCAGACATTTAACTTTATTGCAGATTCACTCTGAAAATAAGTTTATTTATCAAGAGTTTAATGAACAGCAAAATATCAGTATTTCACAGTTCACTGTAAGGCAACAAACCTACATGTACTTAATGGAACTGAAGAATATTACTTTTTTTTTTCCAGACTTTTGGCAAAGTTGCCTTGCAAGACCACACGCAGATAAACAGAAATAACAACTTTCAGACTTTTTTTCAGTCTGTTCTACTTCTTTTCAGGTACAAAATTATCCATCAGTTACATTATTATACTTCAGTAATTATTGATTTTATTCTGAAAAGGCTAACCTTATCACTCTCACATTTTTGTTTGCAACAACAAAGTCATGTTCCTGATTTAGTAATGCAGAAGACTGGAGAAAAACTCAAATTGGCAGCTGGACAATTTAAATTTGGTTGGTTTAAATTAATCTTGAGTCTAAAGCTGAGATCATGAACCTGTGTTTAAAAATCCTATCTGTTTCATCAATGTTATTTTGGGAAAGAAACCAATTGCCTTTCCCTGGTCTGGACAATATATAAGTCTATACCCACAGCAATGTGGTTGATTCTTAACTGCCCTCTTAAGTGCCCTTACAAGCCTCTCACTTCATGTGATTGAAAAGCAAAAAAATGTAGATGCTGGAAATCTGAAATAAAGCAGAAGTGCTGGAATAATTCAGCTGGTAAGGCATCATCTGCAGAGAGAGAAAAACAGAGTTAACATTTCAGGTGAATGACCCTTCATCAGATAACAGGTCCAGCACTTTCTGTTTGTATTTCAGTCAATGGCAACTGGGGACAAATAATAAATACTGACCTTGCAAGTCACACACACGTCCTGTGAATAAAAGAAAATCTACTTTCATGCACTTTATCAGGTCACAGAGACATATTATAGTTGCAAGTTTTGGCAGTCTTATGCAGTTTTAAACCATCTGTAAAATAAAAACTGAGCCCATCCCTTTTGAACTAAAACTCCTGCTTTAACAAAAAATGAAATTGCTGCTTTGCTGCAGTACTGTTCTTGAGTGTTGATACAATTGCAGTTAACTGCACATTTTATTGCTGAACTTGCAGTTATTAAGTATGAATATTCTATGGAGTGATCATTAATTAAAATATTACATTTTCAACATATGATGTGAATGAATGCCAAATGCTCCTTAAAACTTGAATCTCAGATGCCTCCCCAATGGACTCCCTCCAAAAAGCAACTTTCTTTGTTTATTAAAAACTGAATCTCACAATTCGGTCCAATGTACAAACAAGTAGCAAAAAGTTAGTGTTTTACATCTACATCATCAAACATTTACAAACATTTAATTTTTGAATTCTAGCTATTATATAATTGACTGGGATATAAATCTTTGATCTGTGAAGCTAATTTTTGCTATAACGAATAGCACTCCAATCTGCACACAGGAAAACATTTTATCCAAATGCATTTCACCCAGCCTTTTCAATTTACAAAATTTTGCTTAATAGAATGTTTTCCATGAATGCATCCTTTTAATAAGTTGAGAAATGGCTGCTGTCTTTGAGTAATGCACTGCAGTACGACTTAATTAGTAAAGTAGATTTTATTCAGAATCCCATTTTAACAGTCACTAATTTAATGTTACATCTGCATATTAAGTGTTCAGTTGCCAGAAGGCCAGAGATCAGAGTTGAGCAAGAAGCCAGAATTAGGAAAGTGTGTAGATTTTGGAGGACTGCAGAGCTCAAGGAGGTTAAAAGGGTGAAGAAATGGAAATATTTGAAAACAACTGTGGGAATTTTAAAATTGTGGATATTAAAACCACAAATTTGGTTCGGTTGACAAAATGAATGTGCATCTTTTCAGATGATTGTCTTCCAGGTTTTGGAAACTGGGTAAAAACTTTATAGCTTAGAAATTTGTATTATCCAAAAGAATCCTGCACAGCGCAGTTAACTCAGGAGTCAGAAGGCAAGGAAGGAATAACTATTGACTTCATGATCACAAAGACAGCTCAAAAAATTAGCAGTGGTCAAAAAGTGATGACTTTGCCAACAGTGGCCATGTTGTACTGCTAGAGGTTACTCCAATTGTACATTCCAGTATCATTTGCATTACACATCCATAGCAGAGTTCAAATAATTAAAATCAAGAAAGATTTGCAGAGAACTTTAAAACTCAGCACTAGTTTTTTGTTTAAGGGATATCAGTTGAATGAAAATTGGACAAGCTCTATATTATTCTGTTGGATAAATTCCCAGACAGTGAAAGATGAAATTCAGTCTTGATATGTCTTGTATTAATTAAGTTAACAGCTAATATTAATATTATTTTTAATCTTTTCTGATAACATAATACTATTTCAAAAGGTGTGCCACTGGAGAAGCCTGGCAAGAAATCATGTTGGCATGCATGCCTGGAAAACTCTGTGACCCAGAATCAGACTATGGTCCAGGAGAAGAGTATACATGTGGTAGCAACTTTGCGATTGTATATTTCATCACATTTTACATGTTGTGCGCCTTTCTGGTACGTGGTTTTCATATGTGGTTTTCAAAATGTGTTGGCTATAATTTTGTTACCTTAGAAACTTTACCTGAATTTTCCTTTAACTAAATTGTACATTATTGTTGATACAAACAGGAAATTTACATTTCCAAACAGCTCAGCCACCATAGTGGGACAGCCAAGCTGCTGAACTATAAAGACCAAGAGATGTTAGTTTCAGTCTTTGATCTGTATTGAAGTAATTATTCTCGTGTAATGGTAGAGGTATTAACATTGACATCGGTGCCAGAGTTGATTTTTCTTCATAACAATTCAACAAAAAAGATAATAGGACAGGATTTGAATGGGTTTAACTATAATGTCAATTGCACCTGAGAAGCCTGTCTTCATTCACTGTTGAGGTTTACATATGTGGGTTTTATCATATTTTGTTTAGAACACAAAGGAGTGTTATCTGGATTCTGTCTGTTTCATGAAATATATAACCTTTAGTGACCATTTTTTCATGATCCAGACATTACACAAGCTAATGGATCGTGCTCAATCAGGCCTGCCGTCTATTCTCACCTGACAAGCTTTGTCTGTGGCCACACATTTTGCATCTGTCCCAAAAGATTGTCAAACACCTTTGAACTATTTTTAAATATCTTTGATCAGTAGAGACATTAAAAAATAAGTTAATAGATTTAAATAATTTTTAAAAATCTTAAAAAGATGTAAAATAAAATAAACCATTTGCCTTTGTACTTAAGGTTGGTAACCCCATTCAAATGAATGGAGACATATTGCTGTAAAGTCAGCCTCTCAGCTCAGAAAATTTGTGCTCTACCTCTGAATTCAGTGGTAAGACAAGGGGCAGAGCAGGAGGTTAGTTGCACCGATATCTGATATTCAGTTTATTTCTGTGTTGCAACATGCAAGTCTATGTCAGCGACAAGCTGATCCCCTGAGGAGGACATTGCAGGCAGGTTTCTGTAGAACTGCTGGTCAAAGCTAAGTACATTTTAGCTCCTCAGCTTTAGTGACAATTTTGTCACCCTTTGAACACCATGTGAGCTCTCTTGTATAGTGCATGGAGCTATTATCCCAACTTATGCAATTCTCCCTTATTTGTCTTCATGGGGGGAGAAAAAGAAGTAACAACAATGTTAGTTCCATATCCAAAAGTATTGATTTCCTCAGGGAACTATGTCCACTTCTAGCATTAGCTCATAATATTTGTGGCTCATATTGCGATTCCTGCCTAGCAAATTTAAAGCTTAAGGGCGATAAATTTGTTGTATAAATAGGTGTGGTTCAGATGAAAATTGTATTATTAAGTCATTAAATAATTTTGCACATTTTTTTTGGTGAGTTAGTGCCAGTCATTAATATTGTGTTCTCTTTTTTTGTGTGAGATTTACTTGTACCTTAGCAATGGTGTTTCCTCACCAACCAGCTTGTTGAGGTGATAGAGAAGGGAGCTATTCAGACAGGCTTGAGATGTGTCTATTTTAACGCAAGGAGTGTTGTGAACAAGGCAGATGAGCTTAGGGTTTGGATCGATACTTGGAGCTATGATGTGGTGGCCATTACGGAGGCTTGAATGGCCCCGGGACTGGAATGGTTGATTCAAGTGCCGGCTTTTAGATGTTTCAGGAAGGACAGGGAGGGAGGCAAGAGAGGTGGGGGAATGGCACTGTTGATCAGAGATAGTGTCACGGCTGCAGAAAAGGTGGACGTTGTGGAGGGATTGTCTACGGAGTCTCTGTGGGTGGAAGTTAGGAACAGGAAGGGGTTGATAACTTTGCTGGGTGTTTTTTTATTGGCCGCCCAATAGTGACAGGGTTATTGGGGAGCAGATAGGGAAGCAGATCCTAGAAAGGTGTGAGAATAACAGAGTTGTTGTGATGGGGGATTTTAATTTCCCAAACATCGACTGGCATCTCCAGACAGTGAGGGGTTTAGATGGGGTGGAGTTTGTTAGGTGTGTTCAGGAAGGGTTCTTGACACAGTATGTAGATAGACCTACAAGAGGAGAGGCTGTGCTTGATTTGA
Organism: Pristis pectinata; assembly: GCF_009764475.1. Taxonomy (NCBI): domain Eukaryota; kingdom Metazoa; phylum Chordata; class Chondrichthyes; order Rhinopristiformes; family Pristidae; genus Pristis; species Pristis pectinata. The sequence goes on from NC_067410.1 coordinate 23,321,769, forward strand.
TATTGGGAAATGAAGCTGGTCAGGTGTCAGATCTCTCAGTGGGTGAACATTTTGGAGATAGTGATCATAATTCTACCTCCTTTACATTAGCACTGGAGAGGGATAGGAACAGACAGACTAGAAAGGCGTTTACTTGGAGTAAAGGGAATTATGAGGCTCTCAGGCAGGAAATTGGAAGAGGAAATTGGAAGATTAAATTGGGAACAGATGTTCTCTGGGAAAAGTACAGAAGATATGTGGCAAATATTCAGGGGGTATTTGTGTGGAGCTCTGCATAGACATGTTCCGATGAGACAGGGGAGTCACGGTAGGATACAGGAACCGTGGTGTACGCAGGCTATAATAAATATAGTCAAAAGGAAAAGAAAAGCATACAAAAGGTACAGAGCGCTACGTAATGTTAGAGATCTGGAGGAGTACAAGGCTAAAAGGAAGGAACTTAAGAAAGAGATTAGGAGAGCCAGAAGGGGACATGAGAAGGCCTTGGCGGGCAGGATTAAGGAAAACCCCAAGGCATTCTACAAGTATGTGAAGAGTAAGAGGATGAGATGCGAAAGGATAGGGCCTATCAAGTGCAGCAGTGGGAAAGTGTGTATGGATCCGGAAGAAATAGCGGAGGTACTTAATGAATACTTTACGTCAGTATTCACCACAGAAAAAGATCTGGGGGATTGTAGTGGGGACTTGCAGCAGCCTGAAAAGCTTGAGCATGTAGATATTAAAAAAGAGATGGTGCTGAAACTTTTGGAAAGCATCAAGTTGGATAAGTCGCCGGGACCGGATGAGATGTACTCCAGGTTGCTGTGGGAGGCAAGGGAGGAGATTGCGGAGCCTCTGATGATGATTTTTGCGTCATCGATGAAGACGGGAGAGGTTCCAGAAGATTGGAGGGTTGCGGATGTTGTTCCCTTATTCAAGAAGGGGAGTAGGGATAGCCCAGGAAATTATAGGCCAGTGAGTCTTACCTCAGTGGTTGGTAAGCTGATGGAGAAGATCCTGAGAGGCAGGATTTATGAACATTTGGAGAGGTATAATATGATTAGGAATAGTCAGCATGGCTTTGTCAAGGGCAGGTCCTGTCTTACGAGACTGATTGAATTTTTTGAGGATGTGACTAAGCACATCAATGAAGGGAGAGTAGTAGATGTAGTGTATATAGATTTCAGCAAGGCGTTTGATAAGGTACCCCATGCGAGGTTTATGGAGAAGGTGAGGAGACATGGGATCCAAGGGGACATTGCAGTGTGGATCCAGAACTGGCTGGCCCACAGAAGGTAAAGAGTGGTTGTTGAAGGGTCATATTCCGAGTGGAGGTCAGTGACCAGTGGTGTACCTCAGGGATCTGTACTGGGACCCTTACTCTTTGTGATTTTTATAAATGACCTGGATGAGGAAGTGGAGGGGTGGGTTAGTAAGTTTGTGGATGACACGAAGGTTGGGGGTGTTGTGGATAGTTTGGAGGGCTGTCAGAGGTTACAGAGGGATATAGATAGGATGCAGAGTTGGGCTGAGAAGTGGCAGATGCAGTTCAACCCAGATAAATGTGAAGTGGTTCATTTTGGTAGGTCAAATATGTTGGTGGAATATAGTATAAATGGTAGGACTCTTGGCAGTGTGGAGGATCAGAGGGATCTTGGGGTCTGAGTCCATAGGAAGCTCAAAGCAGCTGCACAGGTTGACTCTGTGGTTAAGAAGGCATATGGTGTGTTGTCCTTCATCAACCAGGGAATTGAATTTAGGAGCTGAGAGGTATTGTTGCAGCTATATAGGTCCCTGGTCAGACCCCACTTGGAGTATTGTGCTCAGTTCTGGTCGCCTCACTACAGGAAAGATGTGGAAGCCATAGAGAGGGTGCAGAGGAGATTTACAAGGATGCTGCCTGGAATGCAGAGCATGCCTTATGAAAGCAGGTTGAGGGAACTCGGCCTTTTCTCTTTGGAGAGACAAAGGATGAGGGGGGACCTGACAGAGGTATATAAGATGATGAGAGGTATTGATAGGGTAGATAGTCAGAGGCTTTTCCCCAGGGCTGAATTGGTGGCCACAAGAGGACATAGGTTTAAGGTGCTGGGGAGTAGATATAGAGGAGATGTCAAGGGTAAATTTTTTACTCAGAGAGCGGTGAGTGTGTGGAATGGGCTGCCGGAAACGGTGGTGGAGGCGGATACGATAGGGTCTTTCAAGAGACTGTTAGATAGGTACATGGAGCTGAGTGAAATAGAGGGCTTTGGGTAACCCTATTAATTTCTAGGGTAGGGACATGTTCGGCACAGCTTTGTGGGCCAAAGGGCCTGAATTGTGCTGTAGTTTTTCTATGTTTCTATGTTTCTAAACAGTAGTGCAACATCTAAAATTTGTCATTGACGAGATATTTGATTTTCTAAATACCTTGAGTTGTTTTTGCTAGTTGACAACTCAAAATTCTTGTATTTTTAAGACTTTTGATTTGTGCTTATTGCTGTTTCCAGAAGATTTCTGTTTTTCCAGTACATTTCTCACTAACACAAATTGCTTCAGTCCTCCTGATAAACACCAGGTGCTGCACTGGCAGGAACGCCTTATGAGGACCGGAAGGATACTTGTGGACCTTACAGGGCTTTCCTGCTGGTCCACCAAGTTCACCTTGAGCATTAGGAATTCTCTTGAGCCAAGTTGCTACCCACCCCATATAAAATCAGTAATGTAGGAGGAAACAAAGGTAGTGCAAAGACTTCTAGCATAGCATATGTGTTGCATCCAAGCTGTTAGGTGACAGATATTGGCTTCACATGGAGTTCAGAACCGTGCCTCATGCTTGATCCATGCAAATAAGTGTCATGGTAGGCCAGGAGGAAGGTTGTCCCAAGGCACATCAAGGTATGGAAACAATGAAGAGGATGTAGAGCATCATCTGATCCTGCTGGGAAATGCATTTGACAAGCTGTAATACATTTGCCCTTAGATTGTGAACCTGATCATGTTTTAATATTTTACCTACATCCTGCCATCCCTTCCACAAATATTTCATCAACTGTGTTTCAGTTCTTCCAGATTACTCTCATTCATGGTGCATGATGCAGCTAGATCTTTAATATCAATGTATATTGTGTGTGTACTTGTCAATTTTGGCTTTGTGTTTCCTCTTGGTGGTGCTATTTGGTAAACATGCAATCTGCTGTAACCTTGTGCTGCTTTTCATTATAAGCTTGATTCCAGGAATATGAGATAGGTGATATTTGAGGAAAAGATTTGCCTAATTTCCACCTACTTATTGGTGAAACTAAAGTGAAAATATATGCTGACCAGAACTATAAAAAAAATAGAAAATGTATTTGTTATTTTCCCTGGAAACAGCTTTTTTCCAGTGTTAGAACTGTGTTGCTATCAAAAAAAAGCAATTGCCGGTGATGTCAATATTGTACTTGTATATGAAATTGATAGGTTTGCTATTAACTGAAATATAATATGCCCAGATAGACACACAAATGATTCTACCTCTGTATCTCAGATTATAAACTTATTTGTGGCTGTCATCATGGACAACTTCGATTATTTGACACGTGATTGGTCTATTCTGGGTCCTCATCATTTGGAAGAATTTAAGAGAATATGGTCCGAGTATGATCCAGAGGCAAAGTAAGTAAATCTAATGCACTTCTGCCACATATCCCATCAATTGTGTATACTGTGTACATTATTGTCCATTTTAGTACATTTTGTAAGGATTAAAGCAATATAAGGTACAATGACAATCTTTTTACCAACATAGCACACTGCCTGTTGGAATGCAAATGGTGAACTCTGATATTCACCTTTTTTTTATTTAAATGGATAGAAAATTAAAGTGACATGCCCAAATTCTAATGGAGGCAAGCATGCAAAGTCTTGTACTGGAAGTACGGGTTCATAAAATTACTCTCGATTTACTTTCAAATGGAAATTTCAAAGTTTATAATAAAGTATTATGGTATCACTTTTTGAGGCATGACGTTCGTTGTGTTACTGGGGAAATAATCCAGCGAAAGTGAAGTCAAAGTGACTCCTGTCAATTCAGGAAATAAAGTTCAATAAAAAGAATCAGTGGAAACAACTGTATCACAAAAATTATCGGGAAGCCTTTGCAATGGTTTGCTTATGTCAAGGAAACTAAGATTGTTGTAACTCCAGCCTAACAACTGATTTGATTTTATAAAACATCAATTAAGAGCTGCAGTCATTCTAGTAGAATGCCCATCACTACCACCTCAGGGCAGCTCAGGTTGTCAGTCTTGCCATGAATGTCCACAAAAGAATGTATGGAAAATAAATAATGAACAAGAAGATGGATTAAAGCATTCATTTGGTTAGCTTTGATATATTGCTTTTCTTCTGATTCATTTGAATTTCTTTTCCAAATAGTTACTGGTGGTGCCAGATTACTGTTTTACTTGCTTCAAAAATGATCTGGATATCCTACTATAATCTTGCAATGTCTCCAAGAATAGGATCCTTTGAGCAGCATTTTTATAGCTTTATTAAATGTACATGCATGTTAACAGAAATAAATAGGTAGGGCTATGCAGCATCTATTTCTCCTGTGGGCAGTGGGTAGGAAGTGCATTCTCGAAATGAACCTGAAAATTCACAGCTATGGTATTTTGGCGATGAAGAGGAGTCAGGACCCACACCCAAGTGTAGCACTGGGACATTCACTGAGGCCTACCACCTGTTTAAAAACCCCTTCTACAATACTAGATTGCCCAAATGCAGGGGGGCAATTCTGCTGCATTCTGGAAAACCAGATCCACATCAAGGGCAGTTTTTAAGGCAATCTCTGCTATCCAAAGCTAACAGCTGATTGTAGAGCTGGAAGGGCAGGAGAGTTATTTCCATTGTCACAATAAACTTCACTTTCCTCTGTGTGGCCTATTTTGGATACCCTGGAATTTCTGTGCTTCCATATTTTGGATTCCAGATTACTGAGTTCTTTACATTTATACTTATTATCATACAACATTCACTTTCTAAGTAAATTCAATTCTGAGTGCAATGGTTCAGGAACTGCTTTGAAAGAATGAGTTTCATCTGTGATTCTAGGTGGCTGATTCTTCAAATGATTTGTCTTCACATATCTCTGTTAACATCAAAAATTTTGATAAAAATCATGAAGGCTCATAAGAATTATGTTGAAGTTGTAAGACTTGAACAGTTCTGGGACAAGGCAAAAGGAGCATGGAGTCTGTGGTACTATAATTAGTAGTTTATATATAAGAATGTCACTTAAAAAATTCTACACAATAACAAGCAATAGATGGAAAGTAGTCCCTGGTCTCTCTGGCCTCTCGGATATATGTGATATTCTCAGTCTGTTCTCTTTCCTGTCTTCCCATGTGGTCATAAGCCTGCATGGATCTTTATCCTCAATAAAAGACACATGCCACTTAATCAATGTCTACATGTGGCCTTCAACAGACTGTCTACTTAATTTCATTGTGGTCAAAAATTTTTGTGGTAAAAAATCCCACTTCCACTCAAGAATCCAGGTAACCTTTTAAGCTCCACCCAGGACAGCACCTGGCAGGTGTTTACCATTATCTCCCTCATATAGATCATTGACAACCCATTCCTATCCTTCCTGAAGAATTCTAACTTTGTGAACAATTCCTTATACCCCTTGTTTCCCCCAATTTCATAACTGTGCAGTAACTAAAATGCAAAGTGTGGCAGATGCTGTGAGTCTGAAGTAAAAATATGCTGGAGTTATTCAGCAGATCACGGAGCAGCTGTGAATACAAAAGAGAATTACTGTTTCAGGTAAGTGATGTTTGAAAATGACTGCTCAGTTCTGCAGCATCCCTTCAGATAATTACAAAACCAAAGGTCCTGATTACATTTAATAGAAATACCAGAATCTGCATGGATTACAAACTAGATACACAATAATTTAATCTGATGCAGGATTTCGACCAAAAAAATGTTGTTAATTTCTTTCCTTCCCACAGATGCTGTATGACCCGCTGAGTTCCTCCAGCACGTTGTTTGTTGCTCCAGATTCCAGCATCTGTAGTCTCTTGTGTCTTCATAATTTAACCTTTAACTTATCTAGCTAAGCTTCTGCTCAAGCCTTGTAATATTTTACAAAGATTAACATAAAAAATCAAGGATGGTTTATTTGATATTACAAGGTTGTTATAGTATCTGAGAACGATATTGGGGCACAAGGCTCCAAGTTCCTATAACTATGCGTTATTTATCAGTATTTTCAGCGGTTCAGCTTTCACTAATATTTCTTGTAGTCCTTAGGAAGTTTATTTAAGATAATTTCAGACTTAAACCTTGGACGTTTTTGTGCACTGAGCTTAGATATTTATGGTGATAGATATCATAATTTAAATTAGATAATTAGCTGGGGGGCAATTATTGCATGGTAGGCTTTGTTACTCTATTGTCATGACTGTCAGTTTGCTCAAGTTTGAAATCAATAATTCGCAGAGGAAGAATAAAACATCTTGATGTGGTTACACTACTTCGACGTATTCAGCCACCATTGGGCTTTGGAAAACTTTGTCCACATAGAGTTGCATGCAAGGTAAGGCAAACTATAAATGTAAATGAAAATAAAAAAAATAGATGCTGAAAATTTGGCATAAAGCAGAAAATGCTATAGGCACTCAGCAGGTCAGGCAATACCTGCAGAAAGAGAAACAGTTAACATAACATCTCCGTCCACAGATGCTGCCTAACCTGCTGAATGTTTCCAACACTTTCTGTTTTTACTATAAATGTAAATATTTAATTATTTAGTGATAATGATGATTTGCTGTAACCCTATTCTGAAGATATTTCTTGCAGATATAAGGCAAGTTGTGCTTGTTTTGATTCTTAACATTTCACTTGATGTAGTCTCGTGTATAACTGGTTGATCCACTAAATTAATCAGCATCAGATAGTTCACGATTAATATTGATGGAAATATTCCAATGAAAGCTTATAAAAGTCATAGTTGGCTAACATAAATAATCCTATGCAATTTGTTAGAGGATTATGGTACCTGAGAATGATGAGATGCTCAAGTCTTTCCAATTGTATGTTACCTCTCATTAGTACTTGTGACAAAGAAATTATGCTTCCCAGTTACAACACCCAAAGACTGTAGTGGTACTGTGGGGTGGTTTGCATTGGAGGGTTGAATTGATTATTAACTGGTCAGAAATGATGATTATAGTTCTAAATTTCTGATGCTTTGGCAGCCCCATTCCTCAACTCTTTCTCGGCTATATCAATGACTGCATTGGTGCCACCTGTGCACCCATGCGGAACTTGACAGTTTCATAAATTTCGCCACTAATTTTCACCCTGATCTCCAATTCACTTGGACTGTCTCTGATACCTCTCTCTCCTTCCTTGATCTTTCCATCTTTATCTCAGGAGGTTCCTTATCCACTGACATCTTCTAAAAACCCACTGTCGCCCACAGCTACCTCGATTACAGCTCCTCCCACCCTGTCTCTTGCAAGGATGCTATCCCTTTTTCTTGAATCCTCCATATCTGCTCCCACAATGAGGCTTTCCACTCCAGGACATCGGAGATGTCTAACTTCTTTACTAATTGTGGCATCCCCCCCTACTGTGGTCGAGAGAGCTTGCACCTGCATCTCTGCCATTTCCCGCACCTCTGCTCTTACCCCCACCTATCCCAGACCCAAAGGGGATAGGGTCCCACTTGCCCTCACATTTCATCCTACCAGCCTACATATCCAACACGTTATTCTACACCACTTCCTCCATCTCCAACGGGACCCCACCACCAAGCATATCTTCCCCTCCTCACCCCTTTCTGCCTTTCGCAGGGACCACTCCCTCTGTGACTCCCAAGTTCACTCCTCCCTTCCAACCCGTCCCGCTCCCACCCCGTGGACTTTTAACAGCCCCCGCCATAGGTGCAACACCTACCCCTACACCACCTCCATCACCTGCATCCAGGGACCCAAACAGTTCTTTCAGGTGAGACAGAGATTTACCTGCACCTCCCTTAATATCATCTACTGCATTTGGTGCTTCAAGTGTGGCCTCCTCTACATTGGCGAGACCAAATGCAGACTAGGTGACCATTTCCCAGAACACCTGCGCTCTGTCCATAACTGCGATATACATCTCCCTGTTGCCAGTCACTTCAACTCCCCCTCCCACTCCATCACAGATATGTCAGTCCTCGGCCTCCTCCACCACCAGGAGAAGTCCAAGCGCAAACTGGAGGAACAGCACCTCATTTTCCGTCTTGGAACCTTGCAGCCTAATGGCATGAACATTGAATTCTCCGACTTTAAGTAATCCCCTCAAACCACCCCCCTCCTCCCCCGCTCCTGGGTAATACAATTACTATCTCTTGCCTGCATCTACCTATCACCACCTTGTTCCCACCCCGCCTCTCCTCTCTTGTCCACCTATCACTGCTGTGGTTTTCCCTTCTATATATTGGGCTTTCCCTTTTCCTATCTTCAGTCTTGAAGAAGGGTCCTGACCCGAAACATTGACCGCCTGCTTTTCTCCACGGATGCTGCCTGGCCTGCTGAGTTCCTCCAGCATTATAGTGTTTTTCATGTACTTTCAACCACTTTTTTTTACTTGTGACAAAGCAAATCTCATAACATCTTTACCTGCCAAATTTTGCAGTTTGGAACACAATGTAATAATCATGTGGACTTAGGTGAACTGTGTTCAATTCGAGCCACCAATACTGTCGGTGTGGAGCTTGCATCTTCTCCCTGTGACAGTTTGGGTTTTCTCCAGGTGCTCCCAAATGCCACAGACGTACAGGTTTAAAGGTTAATTGGCTGCTGTAAGTTGCCCCTTATGGATAAGTGAGTAGTAGAATCTGGGGTTAGTTAATGGGAATGTGGGGAGAATAAAATGGGATTCGAATAAATGAATACTTCATGGTTGGCACAGAGCCAGTGGGCCAAAGGGACTATTTCCATACTGTGGTACTTCAGGACTCTGTGACAAAGTCAATGAGATTCTCAAAATAGTTGATAATAAGAATTCAGTTTATGAAGAATTAGCCACCTCAGTTTCTGCTGATCCTGGAAAAATAAGGATTATTTGAAAAACTGTATCAGGTTTTTGAATACAGTAATTCATTTCAACATCTTGGACATCTGAAACTAATTTTTGTCAAAATTTTCACCCAAACAAAACAAAACTACCTATAACTTTTATAGTATACAATTAAAATTTTACCATTTTCTAATTTCAGAGACTGGTAGCCATGAACATGCCCCTGAATAGTGATGGAACTGTGATGTTCAATGCAACCCTTTTTGCCTTGGTGAGAACAGCTTTAAAAATCAAAACAGAAGGTAAGTTTTACACAGATCTGGAGCTAAACTCAGTTAAGCCAGTTAACTTCAATTCTTTGATACTTGGCATTAATGTACAACAGATGTTCAGAACTGAATTTAATAAATTTCTACAAGCCATGCCTGTTTGCTTGCCCACTTGAAAACTGTGCAGTAAAATAAGTTTCTGAACAATGTAATATTTTCCATACTGTTATGTGTATACTTGCATTAATATTAGTGAATTGTTCTGATCTCTGCACAATACAAATGCAAATATAGCCTGAAACAGTTCATTGCAAAGTGTGTCTAGGTGTGGGTAGGGAAGGTACGGTTTGAAAAAGAAATCTTTTTATGCCTGATTCCAAAACATTACCTTGAAGGTTGTTTTTAAGATTCAAGAATATTACACCCCAGAGTCAGGGCAAAGATAAAGTTAATCTACAAAAGTGAGTAGGTATGCATAAGAGATTTAAATGCATGTTTTTGTTGGGTTGGGATTGAGTGAACAAGGCAGTAAGGAACTTACAAGTATGAGAGGGTTTACAACATGTATTTTGCTGTTAAACTGGATTGTGTATGCACCTGGACAACATCTGATCTCATATTGAGCTTTTTTAAGATAATTTTTGAAGCTGCCTACAAGAAACAAATATTAATTTTAATGGTGAATTAAGTGCCCAGCATCAGGAAAAGGGGCCGTTTTGAATACGTATAGTAGCATTTCTAAAGCTACTCTAAGTAGCTTCCTTATAGTGGAAAGGAAATGTATTATTATTTTTGTTTGTAACCACACAAGTCATCGAAATGACAATAACAGAAGTATGACTAAATTAAAATCAACTGCCTATTATTTCCTTGGCACCTCTAATGATATGTTAATTAATCATTGCAAAGAATACCTATAAGCATATTGGTCATGGGCTAGCCACTAGGAAATTAAATGGCACTCAATGCTCGGGGCATCAGGTAGGGACTATTGAATCAGCCTTTTGCTTGGCAAGGCCTTTTCATCGCTTGCTGCACCAGTACGGAAAGTGTGAAAGATATCAGGTAAATCCAGGCGTGAAAGTTTGTAGTTTGGAAGCAGGATTGGGGTGAAGTTTATTTGCTGTTGATTGGTGGTGGCAGTGCAGATAATTAAAGGTTAGGTTAGAGGGTGTGATAAAAGTTTCTGGAGGAATTTATTGGGCAGGAGTTGTGCCTCACAGGGTTTCGCCATTTAGATCCTTGACAATCATGGTCAGCAAGATTGACCATACGGTTCAAGACTTGACAAGTCCATGGCACTGGGAATGCTATTGGTGAGTGAAGGGAATGGGACCCTCTCAGCAAAATCCAGGTCATCAACTTTCATATTCATTAAGGTATTGCTAGACTTGAATAGCTAGACAAACACTTTCAGATTGAAATATTCTAATAAAAGATTAAGTTATGAACATTCTCATAAATATAAAGTGAAAAATGTGGAACTGAACTTGACCAACTTTACATGAAATCTACATATTTCTTAAAGGAGTTGGAAAACTGTAATCTCATTCTCAGGTTGATGATGTTATTTGAATTCCATGAGGTTACGCATGAAGTCTGTCCTGGTATTTATGAATATCTAATTATTTAGTATATCTTTAAAACAACTAAGTCTGCAGAGAGCAACAAACTGATACACATATACTGTATGCAATTGTAGAGTAAGAAAGATCTAACATGCAAACACTGGTGCTTGCATCAAGAATGTCTTCAATTATTCTTGACCTATATTTAATAAATATCACCAAATCATAAATTCTATTAGAAATTATATATCCACAGCACCTCCACTATTCTAAAAGCTTCACGTAACAGATTCTATTGCATGTTTTTTCTCTTTTGCTGCAGGGAATCTTGATCAAGCTAATGAAGAGCTGAGAGCTGTTATTAAAAAAATCTGGAAACGAACCAGCATGAAGTTGCTAGATCAGGTGGTGCCTCCAGCTGATGGTTAGTGCTATGATCCCAGATTTTTTTTTCTTAACTGTTAATTGACTTACATTTTCCAAGAATTGCAAACTTATTACCATTTTGTTTTTGAGTAATACAGGATCAAATTCATTGTTAGTAAATAATCCAATATTTTGCTTTGCTAGACTTCATTGATTGTATGTTTGTGAGGAAATGTACATTTAGATTATAAATCACTTTATGTTCTCAGTGTTGATGAACAACTGGAGTCTGCAGACAAATCTCATTACTTTTTTGAAACTAGAATTATTTTATTGAACTGCATTTCATGGAAAATTGTTGTTTATTCACCAGTATATACTAATTTAATAAATTAAAATGGTAAGTGTACATGGAGATATGACCTGGAGCTTAAACAGAAAAGTAATGAATGCATATTTAAAATATCATGTACTTAATCATTGATAGCTGTTAAAATCCTCATGAACTAGTATTCTTCCATTGATTTAGCTTTAAATTTTGCTTAATGCTTCTTTTTATTAATTAATATTTTTAGAGAATTAAGTGATCAGTTGCTTCAGATTTATTTCTTAATGCTTGCATGGCACAGATGGAAGGTAGCAATGCATGCAATCAATAACATTTCAACTTTTTTGCCTGAGCTTCTCTGCAGCTTCAGCCCTTTTCTTCTCTCAATCTGTAAGAATATTCTGAAGCAATTCTGTTTTAGGTCGGTGGCATGGAACTTGTGTTGCCTCTTACCAACTGTTTCCCCTAAGATTTCTTTGAAAGGGAGACCATGCTTCAGAAATATTCCACAAAGCTAGTTCTGCCTGTCTGCATGTCTTGGAAATCAAAAATGATAAGGAGGCTTCTCATCTTTACAAAGTTTTGAAGACTTATGCTTGTGTTACAACAAAAGGTTGACAGCTGGTTTTCAAGCATGCTGGTTGTTGAGCAAAAATGTGCTTTAATTGACAGATTATTAGCCTTTACACTTGTATTCATTGCATTTGTTGCGTTATCTGTATGCAGCTTGTCTTTGTTCATCAAGGGAAGGGTTAAGTTTTGCTTGAACATTTTGAATCAGAAAATATTTATTGTGAGATGGGCACACACAGAAAACAAATTGAATAAGGCAAGAAGCTTGATGGTCAAATATTTGATGAGAGAAATTTGAATAATTTAAAACCAAGAAGTGCTATTGCAGACTCATTAATAACCACAGAATGTTTATTAAGTAAATCATATTGATTGACATACAATGACTAATACTTCCACAAGAACTGTAGTGCACCAAACTGCCGCACACTAAATGTCTTTATGTTTTAATTTATGAATTATGTTTATATAGCTAGAAATGTAAGAGTTAATTTTAAACTTTTGCAATTCTGACTGAATTTCATCAGTGCTACATAAATATCCCAATCTGTTCTAATGTTTGGAATGAGTGACATGTAATTTCTCAAGGCCCACTCCTCGAGGGTGAGATTCCTCACAGTAGAAATGTAACTTTGAAAATGTATCACATTCATCTGATAGTATTTCTGACATGAAAAACTAAAATATCTTTGAAGGAAGTCTTCTAAAAGTTATACTGCGTACTTCCAATAAATTAAGCCAAATTAAAATTCTGTGAAATTTAATGCTAATTGCATATTAGATGATTTTTTACAAACCATCCTCAGTTACGGATGTCTAATTGTGTCCTCCACGTGCATCATGATTGTTGACTACTGAGCCTGTGGTGGAGTTTTCTTGTCATTGCAGCTTAATTAGGGCATCATCATAGTAGATAATGACAAAAAGGCACATGGTGAGACTTACCGTTTTTACACTCTGCCTGGTCAGGAATTCCAGTCCCATGAAAACTACTGCTGACAGTCACTCACATACCTTTTGGCTATAAATGGCTCTAAAGAGCCAAAGCCACAATTGCTGCATGTTCACCTAACGTTTCTTGAGCCATCAGGGGAAGATAATGATAAACACCAAGGTGTGCAATATCACTCTGAACCGCCCTCACCCATGAAGTGGCTTCCATTCCACTTTGACCATTTACTTGCTGGTATCATTCAAAACTCTGACTGTGATATGGTCCAACCCCTTTGGCTTTGTTCAACAGTACCTTTTTCAGGCAGTGGCTGACTCCCTCCTGATATCAGGAATCCTCCCAAGTGTGCGGACATTGAACTCCAACTCAAATTTGTTTTATGACGACATGGGTAGAAACTCTATCCACTGGGAGTATTACCTAAACAGGATTATCTCCGTCCTCTCCCCTCCCACTGCACTTCACCTTTGCTTGCATTTGTTAAATCAACAATAAGTTTTTAATTGGTTATTTCTTTTGTCTGTATTATCCTTTTTACACAACTAAAGTTAGAGGGAAAGTTTTTTTAGAATTCTCTCTGACATAAAAGAAATTCTGTGCAATTACATGTTGTTTAAAATAAAATCACAGGGATGCTGTCGTACTAGCAGTTCCACAAAGAATAATCTCTATCCTTAAAAACATCATTCATCAAAATGCACGTCAAAATTTACAAATGATAAATTTTTGCATAATTTGGCTTCCAACTGAATCCTTTTTTTTCCTCTTTAAGCAGCCCTTTAAATAGCCCATACGAGGTTAGATGAAGAACAGGAATTGCCTTGCCTAGAGCTTAAAGACTGGTGTAAATTTTTGGGCTCCTCGATTCATGTGCATTGATGTAGTTCTTGGATGGTTTAATTTAGTATAATCACTTTATATAATGATTACTTAACAGAAATGTTTGGATTACATTCATGACATTGGATAGGTATTTCATCTGGTGGCCAATGCTACTGCCTGAGTTACCTGATTTCTTCATGGAAGTCCTGAAGTCCATTGCTGGCATGGACCTATACAGTCAAGGCCATCTTCTGCTATTCTGCTCATGTTGCAGGTTGCCCCTGCCCTGGACCAATGGAGTCCAACAGGGTTGTGTTAAATTCCACAGACTTCTCAATAGCCAAGGAATCTGCTCCCAGAATCTGTGCCAGATTTTAGATTAAACCTGGCACAAATGCTATTGAAATCAAATGGAATAAACAATAATTGAAGAATATTTAATTTAATTTAGTTAGTTTAAACTAATCAGGATTTTGAAAATATTTAACTGTTATAATTTTTGTTAATGTTATTTTTGAACATTCACAACCATTTGATCTCAGTGACAGCTTTGACAGCTGCTTCACTTGGGGAGTGTACCTGGCCACATTATGCTTTGGATCATGAACAGGATGGTCCAAAGGCAGGCAGCCAGCCAGCCATCTTAGGGTCAGCATAGGATCAGCCCCTATGTTATTAGTATTTTACTCAGTGAGGTAAGCAATGACAGTGGTAAGAAACTGAAAACAGTTTTGCACTTTGGATACTTGCTGATAATGTCACCTGCACACAGCCTGTTCACTGCATGGATAGATAATGGAAAAGGCTGTTTATTCTACTGTAAACAATACTCAGAAAGTGTGCTTAATGCTACCAGTGAATGAATGTTAAACATGTTTTAAGTTTTCTAAACCACAATATTAATTGAGGATTTGTTCCACTTCCCTTAAATGGTTAATGCTTCCACTAAAAGGAGTGGGCAGGAGATTATCAAACGTATTCAGCATTAGCTTCTGATATTAGTAACAGTGGCTTCAAGAATAACCCTCTAATTCCAAGTTTCTGTAGTTGCTCACTAGGAATTACATTGAAGCTACCCAGCTGAAAAACTAAATATCACTGCCCATCTATCATGTGGTTTTGCATTTGCCTTAACAGTGTCCTGAAGGTGTATATTGGAAACATATTTTTGTAGATGGCTTAATTTACAAGCATGCATTGTGATCGCTCTGATTACCCAAAATCACCAATGATCCAATGTGCCTGGACATAGATTCTTACTGAGAGAATCACCATCAGTTACATCACGACTCTGGTTCTCCCCAAGAATCTTTTCTTGCACTACTCATTTGTCTCATGTACATACTCCCCAAGAGCAACACAGCATAAATTTCTGCTTGTAAACTGTTAACAATTGGCAGACATCTTGACATCAAGTCGTGGATGAACAGAATTTTCTTCCAGTTAAATATTGGGTAGGCTGAATCCATTCTTGCAACTTGAAAATGAGAATATTCCATTTGTCCCTCCAAGAAAAATAACCTCCCCTGAAATTTAGAAGGTTTTATCTGTAACATTTACTTATGGTTTCTAAAAATAACCAATAGAGTAACTTGAAAATCGATAAAAAGTTGTCTGAAGATATTCTTTTTTTCAGCTTTCTTTATTCACATTCTTGTCTGTACGTTAGAGATATAGATGCTTAGTCACAAATGATTGCAGAGCTTTAAACAAAAATAGTCAAAGCAACTTCATATGTTGTCATCTGAATTATCTGCTTGATTTGTATACCTGGCCTAATGTCTGCTTGTGCCCTTCTACCTAATAATTTTGCAGGCTTTCAATATTAGTTCTCATTGGTCATGAAGGTGAATAATACATATACATATTTGAATATTTTGGACTCCATTTAAAATTATAATCTGGAACATAACCTACACTCTTAACAGACTAATTAAATTTTTTTTTATCTTCCTACAAAACATGGTAAAGCAATGTTATTAGCAAAGTTATTCATCATACAATTAAAGATGCATAAAGAGTAATGTTCAAATGTAAGAAATACTTCTCTGCATATTAAAACAGTATTTAAGAATTTTTAATCAGTAAAGAAATTTGGGAGTGTTAATTAGGGTCCATAATCAGTTACATGACAACTGGGAGTCCTGAACTTGTCCTATAGTTAGTTTTTGGATCTTGTTAACAATTTTTTGCACAACACAAGCAGCTTGTGTACTTATGGAGTATGGGGCCAATCTCCGCCCTTTATGACTTAAGATGTATGTTGATAATTGTATTGCTATCCATGTTACTACAACAAATTTATAGGTTCCTGCAAAATGTGAATATTTTGAAAAATCAATTTATATTAAATCAAATAGTAAAATGCTTTATTAATACTAATCCAACACAACAGAGTTGCAAACAGATTATGAAGTGATATTTTCCTATTCATTTCAAACTTGTAAAACTCCAGAGCAGCTGCAAATATATGTAGTGTTGGACTACATCTAATTTTAAAGATAATCCCAATGTCTATACAAGGTACAAACTGGGCATCATTTTCCATTTTATTACTTGTCCAACTTTGGATGAGAAATGTGAATGTGTTTTATTCACCTTTAATTATATTACTAATAAGCTATGCACTATGAATTATATTTGGTGCTGTTTACTTGTTAAATTTAATTCCTTCAAGTTTAATCTTCCAGGAATATTTTTACTATTTAAAATAAACACACATTGTTCTGAAGTTTGGAACATAGGATTACAGAAAGCAGTCAAAGTTCCAGGATGTTTAGGAAGAAGCTACTGTTCTGAAAAAGGGGGAAATCTGTTTGGTCTATTCACATAGATGATGAGGTAACCGTGGGGAAGTTCTATGCCACCTTCCTGATACAGGACTACTTTAGGAAATTCAAGCGACGCAAGGAACAAGGCTTGGTAGGAAAGCAACCCAGAAAGAATACTACAGTTGCTCTACAGGTGAGATTAATTTGAGAATGTGTAAGGAATGTTTTTAAATCATTTGTAAGGTGATTGATTAAAGGACATGCAACATGAGTACATTTATATTATTTGATTTTAATCATAAAGGACTTTAAATTATGCTACGTAATGGTAGTATACATGTGCTGCATATTAGCTTAAAATTCTTTTATTGCTGTTTTAGCAGAGGTTATATGAACCATTTAAATAGGTTAATATTTCCTCAGATCTCAGACATAGTCTCCATGCTTCCATGTGCTACTATTTCAGTGCATAATTTCAAGACCAAATTTTATATTAATGAGTTAATGTAATGCGTTGCTAAAATATAGTTATTGATGTACTATGTGAAATCAATTGCATCATTCTGCATTGTATCCAAAAGTAAAAACTACTATGAGGGTTGGAGTACTGAGATGCATGTAGCTATTTTGCTCTTTATTTACTGCAGCTTTTATATATGCTCATGGCTGAGCCATTCATGGTCAAACTGATTCATCATTATTTAAAGATAAGGACTTTTAATAAAGCATCTCTTGCTATTTTATTGCATGACATAAGGACTGAAATATCATGCATTGACGTACATAGGACCACTGCAAAGCATAAACGAATATAAAGCCAGAACATGGTGCTTAAGATAATATGCATTTTGAACAGTTTGATTGGAATGTGCATGCTTGCATTGTTGCTTCTTCAATTAGCATTAAAATAATTATTAATGATGAACCATATCTAGGCTTGGAAACTTAGCCCTGGGTATTGCAAACCAAATAATTTTTAGCAATTTGTAATAACTTTGGTTGCATTATGAGAACAACACAATATTAAATCATATCTTAAATGGTAGATGTATAAATGTTGCTTACCACAAATCGATTAATGCATAAAATTGCTGCTATTTTTAGTTCAGTGATTCTCAATAGAAACCTGGGAAATACTTCTCTGATGTAAGCATATGACATATATTTTCCTGCCAATTTAACAATGGTTTTAGCCTGTTCAACTGGGTCAATTCTTCTACTAAATAGTAAAGATAGATTGTGAGGGCTTGTTAATTGTTGGTGCACTAATATCACAAGCAGTAATTCTCGACTGATAAAAACTAAAGATAACTGAGATTAGCATTTGAAATCCACCAATTCAAGAAAAGAACTGACCAAACAATTGTGTAATGACCCTCTGACATAATGGGTTTTGGAACCATACTTCACTGATAGTATTGCATTATTTTCAGAATTATTTTAAATTTATTTATTTTATATGGACATATATATGATCTAAGTCCAATGTTTGCACAGAATACAATGCACACTGGTTTTGTTTAGCTGTAAGGATTAATGGGAAATTATTGTTTTTTTTAATCTGTAGAGCATGGGCATTAATGTAAAAGACATTTGTGGTATTATAAGAGATGATTAGCTTTTTTTTTGTTTGGGAACTGTCTTGGGAAAGTAGTATTCTGATTACTATAAGTAAATCAGAAATTTATAAGCTACCTTTTGGAGACATATGCACCTTCATAAATCATATTTAGCATTAAGCTGCATGAGATACTTGTTTCATCTATGTATGTAAAGTGTCTTTGAACCAGTAAGTATAGAGTGTTATGTGAACATTTCAGTTAGCTTTTTACTTCTAGTATTTATAACAAGCTGTCAAAATTATCAGAAAAATAGAACAAGATCTGACCTCACACACACTTTAGTCTCTATTGGCTAGTCAGCTAAAAAGTAGAACAGCCAAACATTAACTTGAATAAACAAAAGTTTATTTAAATTATTTACATTAATATATCATTATGTTAAGGTATGGATATATATTATGCCATGAAATACAAAAAGCAATGAACTTCTCAATTATCAAATTTTAAAATTCATTTAAGAGTAAAGGGTATTGAAAATGGCAAAATGGAAATCTTCACTGGATCTGCAAGCCCTAGATGAATGCAGACAGAGAGGAATAAACTTTTGCATATAAACAAGGGAATTTTCACGCTCTTATGTTCTTGTAGACAGTTACAAGGCATAAAGCAGTAACATCTGAAGCATAAATTGTAAATCCCATCAGATAGTTATGTACTCAAGTCACTGCAAATATCCGAAGTCAAAGTACTCCAGATTCTGGAAATCTGAAATGAAAGCATAAGATTAACAGGTTGGGCAGGATCTTTGCAGAGAGAAACGGAAACATTTTGGATTGACGACTTCTTGTCAGAATTAGGAAAACCTTTTTGACTTCAAGCATTTATTTCCGTTTCTCTATCCACAAATGCTTCCTGACCTGCTGAATTTTCCTACGTTTTCAGTTTTTATTTCAGATTTCCATCATCTGCAGTTTTTTTTGATTTCAAAAGTTGGACACAGTAGTTATAAGTTGCAGAAGAAGTGGAGAGAACAAAAGGCAATGTCTATAATGGGGTGGAGAGTAGTTCAGATTGAATGACAAGAGCAGTGGTGGTGCTGGTTGAAAGAGGGTGGTAAAGACAGTGTACAAGGAAAGGTGGATCCAGAGGATATGAATGAAATTTGAAATTAACTTGAAGAGGAAAGATTTAAAACATTGAGATTCAAGGCTGGAATGGTTGATTCCTGAAACTGTGGAATTCATCGCTGAGTCCAGAAGCTGTAATATGCCCAAACTATAGATGAAGTGCTGTCCTCAAGCTTGAGCTTTGTTGGAACATTGTAGAATGCCAAAGAGAGAGAGAAAAGAGGATCTGTGGAATGGAGAATTAAAATGTCAGGCAATTGGAAGCAAAGAATCATCCTGAACAGTGGTGTTCTGCAAAGTCCTCAATTAACCTACATTTGGCTCCCCAGTGCAAGGCAGACCACACCTTGAGCACTAAATTGGAAGAAGTAGTGGTAATTGCTACTTCAGCTGGAAAGAGAGTTTGAGGCTTTGGATGAAAGGAAGTGAGGAGGTAAAAGAGCAGATGTTGAATTGCATGGGTAGGTGTTGTGAGAAGGGGCATGGGTATGAGTGGAAATGGAAGAGGGAACCAGACCACTGTGAAAGGAATGGTCCTTTGGAGTGCTGAAGAGGGAGGGGAAGGCAAGATTGTTTGGTTGTGGCATCATTGAATATGAAGGCTGATGAGATGGAAAATGAGGATGAAGAAAACCTTACCCATGTTCTGGGTGAGAGCAGAAGTGCAGGAAATGAAACAGTCATAGTCGAGAGCCCTGTCAAGTATGGTGGAAGGAAAACCTGGGTTAAAGAAAAAGAAAGACATTTCAGGTGCACTGGTGTGGGAGGAGGCAACATCAGAACAGATGCAATGGGCATGGAGAAACTAGGACCATGAGACAGTAAGATGGGAGCAGAATCTGGCCATTTGGCCCATCGAGTCTGCCCCACATTCAATCATGGCTGATTTTTTTTTCAACCTAATTCTCCTGCCTTCTTCTCATCACCCTTATCCCTTTACCAAAGAAGAATCTATCTATCTATCTCTGCCTTAAATACAACCAATGACTTGGCCTCCACAGCCCTCTCTGGCCACAGATTCAACATCCACTGGCTGAACAAATTCCTCCTCATCTCAGTTCAAAAGGGATGTCCCTTTATTCTGAGGCTGTGCCCTCGGATCCTAAACTCTCCGAGTAATGGAAACTAATAGGAGAATGGAATGGAGTCCTTACTGGACCTAGCAGTAGATTAAAGTATAGTCAAGTTAGCTGCGGGGATCAGTAGATTTAGTTGATAATGGATGCTAACCTGTTCCCTGAAATGAAGATAGAGATCAAGAAAAGGAAGGGTGGAGTTGGAGATGGACCAGGGAAAGTGAGAGCTTGGTGGAGAAAGCTCCACTCTCTTTCTACACTTAGTTTGATTGCTGCTTCTTTTAAGAACTCCATTCCATTCTCCTAGTTTGTTGTGCCCATCTGTTTATTTTTTTCTCAACCAAGGTTTTCCTTCCACGATACGGGAGCATCAAAAAGCTTGAGCTCAGTCTCTGCAAGATAAAGGTCAGTATATTAAATAACAACAGTTCAGCACTGTCCTTGTCAGAAGAAGTCTTCACTCGGACAATGAACACTTTCTCTACATCCTCACTGAACTTACTGACAAGGGTGGGAACAACAGCTATATTGGCACTACTCACCCCTCAGACAAAACTGAAAAGTTTCTTCACTAAAGGGCAATTTCCATCCTGCTCTCACTTTTACATGATTCATCTCCAAATGCTGGAGAACTGAAATAAAAACAAAGAATACTAGAGAAACACAGCAGGTCAGGCAGCATTTGTGATGAGAGAAACAGAGTGGATGACCTTTCATCAGAGCATCTGTTTCTCCCTCCACAGAGAGAAATACCTCAGATCTCAGCTTGCTGAGCATCACCAGCATTTTCTGGTTTCACAAAATTAGGCTCGTCATTTTTCAGCATCTCTTGTGGCAATCCGAAACATGCATTATGCAAATTAGTGCCTATATTCAGCCAGCTTCCCAAAAATGTTTTGAAATGTGTATGGGATCCTTAAATGGATTAAGTAGTAGCTGGTAGCTAAAGACTAGTTAGTTTTGAAAATGTTGTTGTTGTGTCAGGAGGAACAAGAATGTAGCTCACTGCAGCAAAGCTTTTGTGAGGGGCACCATTAATTAAAAACTATTTAAATTTCACTGTTTTACTGTAAAGGTTTTTCTGTTTTCAGCATGATGTACTCCTTATTGGACTATGAATTAATTCAAAGGTTGTAAATTACAATCTTTTATTCCAGATTATATCAGTTAATAATTAATGGGTGCTGTGTGCATTAATAATATTATCCCATGCATGAAATGTTATAGGGAAATAACATCATTGTAAGGATGAATCATGATAGGGAAGTGTCCGATCCAGTTCTGATGAAGGGTCCCAGATCTGAGACGTTAATTGTTTCTCTTGCCACAGATGCTGCCTGACCTGCTGAATGTTTCCAACATTTTCTGTTTTTATGTCTGGTCCAGTTTTCTGACTGGGGCAGGACTTCAATAGGAAATTACTGCAAATATTTCAGATCATGTAAAAAGTGGCCATTAGTTTTTTTTCCCCCAATCCAGCTTCTAGGCTTGTCAAATTAATAGACTGTTAAGTGGATTGCTATACAGATGAGAAAGTTGGACATGTCTTTATTGGGGTTTAGAAGAATGGGAGGTGATCTTACTGAAAGATTCTGAGGAGGTTTCACAGCATATATGCTGAGAAGCTGTATTAATATTGGTTTATTGTTGTCACATAGTCAAAGTCAAGTTTATTGTCGTATGCACAAGTACATGTGTGCACAGGTGCAATGAAAAACTTACTTGCAGTACCATCACAGGAACATTGCATCAGATAAACAGCATTCACAAGAAAAACATTAAATATAAATTATACATAATATTTACAAGAAAGAATTAGAACAAAAAAGTCCGTTGTAGTGCAAAGTGATCAAAGTGGTCATAGAGTTGCTCTAATGAGGTAGTGATTAGGGTTGTGCAGGTTGGTTCAAGAACCAAATGATTGAAGAGAAGTTGCTGTTCTTGAACCTGGTGGTGTGGAACTTCAGACTTCTGTACATCCTTCTTGATGGTAGCTACAAGAAAATGTCATGGCCCAAATAGTGGGGATCTTTGTTCAACGTTGCTTTCTTGAGGCAGCACCTTATGTAAGTACTTTTGATGGTGGGGAGGGATGCGTCCATGATGTATTGGGCTGTGATGTATTGAACTGAGATACAGTGAAAAACTTTTGTTTGCATGCCATCCAGACAGATTATGCCATACATAATTACATTGAGGTAGTAAAAAGAGCACAAAAAGCAGAATATAGTTTTGCAGTTACAGAGAAAGTGCAGTGCAGGTAAATACATAAAGTGCAAAGACCTCAATGAGTTAGATTGGGATATCAGGTATTCATCTTTTAGTGGATGGGAGGTCTGTTCAGGAGTCTGATAACAATCAGATAGAAGCTGTCCTTGGGTCTGGTGGTTCATGTTTTCAGGTATCTCACCATGGGGAATCTCAAATAAGGGGGCATAGCTTCAGAAGAAGGGATTTCCCATTTGGTAGAGTGGGAATTTTGTTTCTCAGGGGTGTGAATCTTTGGAATTCTCTGCCCTAGAAAGGTGAATCATTGAATATAATCAAGGCAAAACACAACACATTTCGAACTCTAGGGAAGTCAGGGGCTGTGTGGTACAGAGAGAAAAGTGGAATTGAGGTTAGAATTATTGAATGGTGGAGCAGGCTCAAAGGGCTGTGTCGTCAACAACTTTTTCTATGTTCTCATGTTAGAATTATTCTTGTGTTTCTGTGATTGTTCAAAGTGAGTCAAAGGGTATGGAAATTTCCAAATTATACTTCAGTTTCAGCAAGAGGAAAATGAAAGGGAAGGATGAAGTTTCTTGTGAAGGTTTTGGGAATCAAAGTTATGCTATTCTTTAGCCTAGTCTGCCACCTCTTTGAGAAATATGATGAGCTCCATATTTGATAGTTAACATGCAGATAATGCCATAAGCAACTTCTGAACCAGAGCCAATCTTACAAATATTTTTGTTTTTTAACTATTTGTTCCTCAAAAGAAGGATAAAGTTGTTAGTAACTTTGTCTCATTTAGGTAGCTAACGAGTCTCCTATTGAAACCAATTATTTCAGAGTACATTTTTTTTACCAGAAGTTTTATTTTTAAATGGATGTTGTTATTTAAGAAGTTGCATTGGATGTGGCTAATACCATGGCTAGTTATGTATACGATGCGATTACCAGATTAATGATGGTGTTGAAAAGTGAAATCAGCAAAAACCACTATAACAAAAACAATACTTCAGCTCCAAAAATAAAACAGCTGGATTAATATTCATATTGTATTCCATCATCATTGTGACTATCTGGCATGTTATCATTTATTTTCTATTTCTTTCAACACAGCTGTTCTCATTAAATTTAAGCAATGGCTAAATTCAGCAGCAAATCATGACTAACTGGATTGATGACAAAATATATTTGCTTGAAGTTGGAAGTGCAGTTTCCAGCTCCTCAGCAATTTGTCACAGTGACGCAGAACTTTGAAACTTCGGACTTTGATATGTAACTGTGTTGGTATTTATCTTTCTTTAAATACATTTGAGTAATTAACAATCAGTTTTATAAAACTGAAAATTATACTTTATTTTATCCATTTTGTAATGATGTTACATTATCAACTTGTGTTGTAGATTAACTTTAAACAGAAAATATTCAGCGTAGTATCTGAGATTATAATAATCATTTCAATTGAAATCTAAAATTAAGTTCAAGTGTCACATCAAGTGAGAACTCTGTGATATTTGACCATTTACAAAGCACCTTTTAAAACATTCAAAATGGGATTGTATTTTGTTTTTACTACCTGGGAGGTCAGCAAAAAGGAAAATCCAAACTTTAGGGAGCACAGAAAGCAGACTCTATAACAGACCTTTCATCCTACTTATCCGGTTTCCACCGTGTGCTGCAATTCCCTGTCACAAAAGATTGTAGTGTAGCCCAGGATCTTTTAGTGGATGTCAAAAGCATTTGCTATTTGGTTTGATACTTTGCTGGTGGCTGACCCATCAGCAGGATCTCCTCAACTCTTTCTTGGTTATACAATTTGATTGTTTCAAAAAACTGATCTTAAATAATATCTGACTTTAATGACCTGAATTTGCAGCACTTTTGCACAGTAATGCTGCCACATTCAGGATTACAAAGGATAACCACATAAACATGGAAATCTGAATATGCAGGGTTCTCTTCACCAGTCTTTTCCCAACTGTGCTCCACTTGACACTCAGGAGTGCAGGGGTGAGTGTATGGTTGGGCAGTTCCCCAGCACTGATGACGCAGAATCTTCTCTTGAAAACTTAGCAGCAAGTAACAGCAGACAAAGATGGTAGACCATTCTGTTTTAAATCAAGAGCTTTCATGTTGTTAAATGCTTTTAAATCTATTAGTTTGTATTTTTTTTTACTTTTAATTGCCTGCAAACAATCTCAAGAAATTCAGAAACAGCAAGTGTTTTTGATAGCTTTGACTGCTGGCCTAGTCAAGGGTGTGGTTTAGCTGACTGTCAAACATTTGAAGGTGTTTGTGAGTGCAGCTTGTTAACCTCATGTAATTCTACATATGCCCTGGCATCATGCTGGGTGTCACTATTGAGAATCAGGCTTGCCCCTTGCAGGATTACATTGCAGGTGCACAAAGGCAAAAGCCAATTTACCACATAGGTTAGCTCACTCATCCAGGGAAATCTGGACCTATTATCTCTAACACATTGAACACCCTTTCTTCTGCTCATTGAAACAATGAACGCTAAACATTCCTCAAGGTAGTCATGCATTATATCATAGGATACTGTGCTGAACAAACAGTGAAGAACATTTTGATATTAAATTGTTGGCTTTCTCAGAAGTAACATGCAAAGCTATGGTTTTAATAAATGAAATTATTTGGCAGACTTACAATAATTGGTTGTGGAGCAACTAATTAACGTTGCAACAGTATTAAATATTTATTTAAAGGTAAATGTGCCATCTAGTTAACTATTGAAATATATTATCAGTATTAAATGTGTATATGCTGTTAAAATATTCATGGAAATTTAATTGCATTCAATCATTTAGGAATCTGCTAGGTTTTTAAATGTGAATACCTTTTTAATTATAATATTAAATTTGAATTAAAATTGAATTTAAAACATGAGTGAAGAAGCATATAAACTAATTTGCAAATGCTTTTACCTTCTTCTTTCCTCTTTAAGTATTAGCCCAGACTATGGGGCTAAGATTGGGTGTTCAACTTCCACTAAAATAGAAAGTTCCATTTTCCAGTTTCAGTGATGCACTTATTGTTTGTTTTATACAACTCTGGCAGGCTGAACTGACAAGCTTCCAGAAAGTTACACCAGGACACACTCAGAAAAGATGTATTTTTGAGAAAATTCACTGT
The DNA here is from genome assembly GCF_009764475.1 of Pristis pectinata. Classification (NCBI taxonomy): domain Eukaryota; kingdom Metazoa; phylum Chordata; class Chondrichthyes; order Rhinopristiformes; family Pristidae; genus Pristis; species Pristis pectinata. Next base: position 23,347,562 of record NC_067410.1, read on the forward strand.
TGACTTCAATACCTTAGCACAGGCTTTGTTCGAATGAGAAAAAAATACTTAAAGGCCAAGATCTCAAACCTGGCACAAAGCTCAAGGAAAAATAATTCCTGACCCATTATACTTCTGAAATATGGACTATCCATATCAGGCACAGACACTGCCAACAAAGCACTACCGCCAACATTATCTCTGCAAACACCTTCAAATTCATTGGCAAGAATAAAGAAATCAATGTCAACATCATCATTGTTGAGGCAATAATTATGCCCCTACAGCTTCTTAGGGCAGGCCAGGTGGTTTGTGTGCCTAACACAAGATTCCTGAAACAGTCACTTTGTTTTGAGCTCTATCAAGCGAGAGATTGCCAGGTAGATAGAGGAAAGAATTCAAGGATGTTCTGAAAACCTCCTTGGAATAAGTGAAACAAATCCACCAACTCATGGGAATCCTTGCCCCATGATCAGTTAAAATGGAAGAGCATTTTACAATGCATTGAGACTCTCAAGTCCATGTGTTGGCACCACACAAGAACCCAGTGTAACCAGCAGAAGGAGTGCACCAACTCCCAAATTACCCACCCACCCCATCAAGTACCGCTTGCCCCACTACTATCAGCCAGCTAGAACCCACACAACTAGAGTGGAAGTAATTGATCGTTGATCCCAAAGGACCACTTAGTAAGAAGGGAATAAAAAAAATAAGGGTGCATGTGAGTCAAAGCAAATATTCAGAATAACTTTAACTTCTGTAGAAGAATAAATTAAGTAAGATTAATAGTAAATAGTAATAGAATCTTAGTTAGTTCAGAAGGTGAACATGTTATCATGCTGGTTATGGGACCTGATGATGAAAGTGTCCTACCTCAATTCCTTTTAAAGATCCTGTATGGCAAAGTACAAAATGTGTGTTGGTGGCGCTAATGGAGCTGCCACAAGTTATCTGGTGTGACATTAATTCTCACACTGAGACAAATGGAATGGCTTTCTTGAGCAACAAACAATCTGCTGGAGGAACTCATCGGGTTGAGCAGCATCTGTGGAAGGAAAAGAATTGTTGATGTTTCGGATGGAAACCCTGCCCAGTCGACCTGAAATGTCAACAATTCCTTTCCTTCCACAGATGCTGCTTGAGCTGCTGAGTTCCTCCAGCAGACTGTTTGTTGCTCATGGTTTTACCATTGCATATGTTTTAATTTATTCAACAATTGTACTTAATTCAGTCTAGAAAATTGCATCAAGTAATACTTATGAGAAGAGTTTTTATGAAAAAAATCCATTATATAAAGTATCCATGTGCATAGAACAAATGCAAGCATCTGCAGTCTCTTGTGTCTCCAAGGCTTTCTTGAGGTTCAGGTTAAGGGGCATTGCAGCAACAGAGTGGAGATAATTTTCCTCTGTATCTGGTTTGGAGTGAATGTTGAGAATGCAATTAAAAATTTTGTCAGATAATATTTCACACCGTGATGGCTGCATTAATTCACAGCCATAATAATGTTGTTACTGTCATTTCTACTTCTATACGTTGCTCAGGTTATTAACAGTGTACAACCCTAAACATGCATATGTGGAACCCAGTTCTTAGGCCATAACCTGCCCACATGGGTCCCAGAATGGTAGGCAGAAAGCACATTGCAAGCCAGAAGACCACCACCTTAGGTGGACAAGCATCATGTGCACATCAGAAGCATTGAAATGTTAATTTATTCAAATTAGGCACCTGTACTTTCTTGCAGGATTTATTTCCTATTTTCCAGTGTCCTAGGATATCATTAGGCATATTCTGCTCTCGTAGCATAAAAGTAGCTCTTATCAGCAGGACATGGAGACTAAACCAGATGAAATTTTTAATCATTAAGAAAAAGAATCTGGAAATGTTCATTTCTTCTAGATAATCCCAGAGTTGGTAGGAGAGTCAGGCCATTGACAGTGCAATGCAATGTTACTTGATTTAGTTAAACCTAATTTTGGGGTGAATATCTCATTTACCAGTGTGGCAAAGCAAAGTGTATAAATTGTAAACATCAAATTGAGAAACACTGTGCAGTTATACAGCATGTTTATCATTGAATGAATTGTAGTAGTATGTAATTTTATTACTTTGGTCATGGTAACTGTTTGGCATTGTTTTTGTAGATTGTAGGTTAGTTGAAACCTACAAAGAAAAGCTAGTGTAAGGATTTCATACATATCAATTAGGCATAAGAACATTCAGAAGATGAATCAGCAGTGTATGTCACGTGGTACTTTTTGTAGTAACATTTGTGGATTCTCTTAGAACTATGATTAGGGATATTGCATAGAGGACCAAGAAGGGGAGAGTGGCCCTCCTTTTTTTTAAAAAATCCGTAGGTGTTATTCACTACATGTCAGAAACTGAAGAAGTCTTTTTCTAAGTGATGCGTATAATGAAGCAAGGGTGATGCTTCATATGATGGCAGTAGCTATACAGTTAAATATTTAGTAAATGGTTTATCCATGTAGCCAAGCACAGTGTCCTCATTTGCTAAGTTCGACATTGATAGACCACTTTTGAGTAAGATAAAAGGATATTCCTCAGTGAAATCAATGACGTACAACATTGTCTATATCTGCCACAGCTCCATTAAAAATCAGCAGTAAAAATAGTCTGCACATGTTCCTTGGCCAGTTCTAAGAGTCTGTCTTTGGTGCAGAAATTCACTGAAGTTAGTGTCAAGGAATTTTCCCTTTACTTCCATTGATATCCATTCCTTGTTCTAATTGGTGTCCAGATATACATCCTGGTCATGAGTACTGCACCTTGGAGGGTGCTGTGAAGAAAGGTGGTCAGCAGGTGGATTGAACGTTTGTAGAGATGGATCAAGTATAGAATTAATGTTCTCAACTTGGTTGTGGGTCTTTACTCCTAATGAATGTGTGGGGCAGGGATTTTAGCAAAGATGGTGAGCAAGAGGAGTTGAAAGCATGGTTCTGGGTGTGTGTGTGATTCTGTGAACTTTGTTTTGTGATGCTTATGAAGAAAAGTGGAACATTAGAAAATGAGTCTGGCAGAGGCTGTGGCAAAATGTTGATGTCCCAGTAGGGATCCCTTAATTCATGTCTCTTTGACATCCTGCTGTGGTGTTTGAACCTTGATTTATTCTGATTGAAAACACTAATTACATCTTTAGCGGCCAGTCTCTATGGCCAAACATGGAAATGGCCACTGTTCACTGAATGACGTCTGATGCCGGGGAGAGCCAGCTGCACTGAGGTGAATTGCACCCAGAAGTGCCTGAGCCCATGGTTGCCAAGTGACCATGAAATAATTGCTAGTGCATTGTAATTTATGAAAAATAGTTTAATGCAGAAATCACACCTGAAAAAGTAAACACAGGGTCCATTTTCTAGCCAGCCATATTTTTTCAATCTGATCTTTGGCAGTATCCTTTAGAAGATGTTGATAGCGCCAACCAACCTACCTTTCCACCCTCTTCCCCAGTGATGTATGTTGGTCTGCAGATTGAGATGTTTATGAATCACATAGTGATTCCTCCTTTGTGGTGCACGTTTTAATTTGGGTATAACTGATGATGTTCAGTATCTACACAGTTGAGGAGATTGTTATCAATTAAGTATGCACATAATGAAGAGAAACTCAAAGAATTTTATTTGACATATATATACATAAATTATTTGAAGTCAATCATTGTTCATCAGTCAAATATCATCAGTATTGTACTGCAGTACAAACCCATACTTTTAAGGATTCACTGGTTTTCTTGAAATACTGGTACAAATCTTATGGAACTGAGTGGCATCACGGCCTTACTTTTTCTCTTCTGCAACCTAATGTTTGTAATATTGGATGAACGGCTACTCTTTTTATAGACTGTAAAGTTCCAAAGTAAAGTGTTTGTTCAATTCCATCTGCTCCGCCTTTGGCCTTGCAATACCAATTGTGGGAGTTGCTTGCATCACATTTGAGTTAAACTTGCATTGTGTACTACTTGAAAAGCAAGTTCATAGAATGTAATAAGATCATCATAACTTGCATGAAATGGACAGCTTGTTCCATAAAAGAGCTAATGCAAACTTCCCTTTAACCTTTAAGCAGATGTGTTTGCAGTGAGAATATATGCAATATCATTTTTGTGCAATATGAATGCGCCCGCTTGTAAATTCAATTTGTGTGCGCTTCACCTGGATTTATCAATAATCACTTACTTACCCTTCTAATTTTGGCTTCCTTTTGTACTTAAAATCTTTGTGCAAATTAGACCTTGGTAAATCCATCTTATTTGTTATTACTAATAGTTATTTTAAATAATTAGTTACTAGTTCTGTACTATTTTGGTGGCAGTCCATGAAAGGGATGTATGAAATTTAAATTCTACAGTAAACTATTTTGAAAATAAAGTATCATTTGCCAGAAAAAATGCTTCGGCAATGTATTATTCCCATGAACACAACTTGCATTATCCACATAGAATATTTCAATGCACACAAAATATTTGCATTCTTCCTAATGTGATGAACATGTGATAGGCGCTTTCAAATGGAGAAAAATGTCACTGTGCATGTACTCACTGCAAACATGTTAGCTTAAAAGGAGTGGACATTTTCAGTCCTCAACTTCTGGTCCAGCAATTACTTTATGTATTATAAATTAAAACAGTTTTTTGAAACCTCACATCCTTATATATCTGTTGACATAAAATTTAAGCCTGCATGATTTCAAATTTAAAAAATAGAAATTGCTGCTCTTAATAAGTAATTTGGCAATAAATGTCACTGCACTCAATGCTTTGTAATTATTACAAGAAAAGCAATAGAACTGCTATTTAACAGCTAAAATATCCAATTGTAAAATTGTAGAACAAAGATGATGGATAGAAACTGCAAATTCACACAAAAAAGCAATTAGTTCCATTTCTAGACAAAATTCAATACATATCCTTTAATATGTTCTATATGATGTTGACTTTTTTTAGTTAAGGATATTCTATCCAGTATTTTTTTTTAAAGAGAGTTAAAGGAAAATATGTTGTTTCAGAATTTAGCCACACTTTGCATATATAAACTCCCTAATTGCATAGAAAGACCAGAAAATTGTAGAAAACATTAATAATGTGCCTTATATGATGTGCAGATCAACAATTCCCTTCCACTTCCTTGAACTGTGATAAGATTTTTATCTGTACAAATATTTTTTTCGAAAACTTGTAAGGATATTTAACAGCAAATGCAGTTGGGATATCCACATGATTTTTATCTGTGTAATTAAAAATTTAAGGTGTGGTCACAAGAAAATGGAAGTGCTACTGACATCACTCTTGGATTTTATCCGATCATGGCCCATTTCCAAAGGACGTTGATGGTAGAAAGCCACAGGCAAAATTTGATGGTGCTCAATTGAACAGTTTCAAAGTTATTGCGCTCAGAAGAAAATCACCTTGCTGCTGGCAGCCATCTTGGATTTCATCAGATCATGCCCACTTTTAAAAGGAAGTGAGCTTTTGCTGGTACAAAATCATGTACATTTGGTAACAGTGATTTGTTTGCGGTGATCTGAGAAAAATCAAAGTGCCGCAGTGACCATCAAGGACTGAATTTAATTTTGCTTAATATTAAGAAGGATTTTGATGTTAGTGAATCAATCACATTAAACTTTGATGAATGACTGAACAGTTCCAAAGTGGTTGCAGTCACAAGAACACCAAACTTCTAGAGACCATCAGGATTTTTCTGCTCATGTCCTAATTTTGATAGAAACAAGGTCTTTATTTTCCTGGGATTATAAGGCACTTTAGACTTTGTGATATTAGACAGCACGAACACAGATCTACTTGGAATTACAAGAGGTTCATAATGCCACTTGTAGTCATCGTGAATTTCACTGGATTGCACCAGATTTTTAAAGGAAGCATGATTTCATGATAGGAATCTCTGTGTAACACTGACTAAATGGTTTTGATGGTGTGATCACAAGAAAATCCAAAGTGTCAATGGAAGCCATCTTGTATTTTTTCTAATTATTTACAGTTGCACAAAACGTTTGATGGGAGGATGACACATCAAATGTTTTAATAAACATATCTATGATTTTAAAATTAGTAGTCACAGAAAGTAGAAATGGCACTGTTTGGACGAGGGCCAATTTAACGACAGGTTGCATGGTACAACAGATGGCAGAGAAAATTGGATGAATACATAGAATTTTTCCTCAAGTTATTTGAAATATGCATGGCATTGATTGCTCACAAACAAGAATGACATTGAATGACTTTTGTAGGAAAGATGAAAGAAACACATGCAAAAATGATGTGGTTCAATAGCCATTTATTGCTGCTTAGCATGGCATAAGACCAAAAGCAACATTATGCTAAAATTATCCCACATGGCAAACTTATGTACATGTGTGATAGATTACCCTACCAAAAAGATGGACCCAAAATTTCCAATAATGATATTCATATCAAACTTTAGTTAAATTTGAACAATGTATTAAAGCATGATTTTAAAAAAATCTAAAAGGAATGAGAACATATCTCAGCATAGGCTGAGTTGATCTGGTAACTAAAATATATATTCATTCAACTCTGAACTGGACCATCACAGCTAGATTTGCCATTGTTAATTGGGTCAACTGGGGCACGTTTCCACCTTCTCAACAAAAGTAGTAGTATTAACAGAGGGGTGGTAAAACATACTAAACTCTGCCTTAAGAAAATGGGCTCATGTGCCCAGTATATTACCCAGTAATATTAAAAGGAGAGGGGACACCTAATATCCACCAGGCATAGTGCAAGTACATAACCATGAGGCAATTGACTCAAATATCTTGAAACCAACCTCAAACAGGCATTATAAATATTCCTTGCAATGAATTAGAATTCTCCCCTCAGGTTAACAAATAATTAGCTTGATATAATTTCTATTACTTTCTAATGCCCACGGTACATTGACATGTGATTACTGGATGTTCATTCCCAAATCAGTTGCACAATTGTGCACATGGTAGTATCTGCACATTCTACTGTATTTCCCAAATTTAGATTCTATTGTGAAATGAGTTTTGGAAGCACAGCACTTGCACAGATCCTTCTATATTGCATGTTTAGTGCTGTGAATCTGATTTTTTTTTAACCAAAATGATTTAAGTCACAGTTATTAATCTTACATTAGCAACAGACTTCATAACTAATTGATATCCTCTGCTGGAAACAATAAATACAAAATAGAACAAAAAATCACCATAATTTTCTCTTCATATATTTGTATACCAAGTATACCCTGAGATACTTGAAATGATGTAAAGTCTATGCACTCATTTTTAGATAATTAACAGCTATAAACAGTTTCAGAATCTTCTAAACTATTCAGAGGTATTGCAATTTTATAATCACTTCCAAGATCTATCTGTTTCTGTTTATGTGTTATAAAATGATAGATGGTTAGCCTCCAAACTAACTATACCAATATTAGCAGAGAGCCCTTCATGAATTTATATATCATTCATTTCCTATTTTAATGCAGAACTAAACTTGTTTATTAAGATTAGTCTAATATCACAGTTAATAGCTGTTACTTCTCTCTTAATAGTGAGTGTGAAATATTGTTTAGATGTTATAACAATCATTATCAAAGAGCTCAATTTCCAGAAGTACTTAAAACAAAGTAAAAATCATAATACTGAAAATATTTAATTGCATTTATGTGCCTGTTGTTTATATATAAAATATCTAATTGATAAAACTGTAACAGTAAGGTTGTTACCTCTTGCTTATGTTGAGTAATGCTCAGTTCCCAGGTGAAAAGCAGAAAAATGGGGAACATAGAGCCACGCTGAATTATTGTAGTCCCCTGAATAATGCAAAGATTTCCCCATATGCTGGGAATAAACTTCTAAATCCATGCAAATGAAACAACAATGATATTACAGCAACACTCAATTAATTTTTCTTTTCAATAAATGGCCTGTTTCCCATTTGGAAGAACATCCAGCAGAAGTGGGCCTTTGGCCCACTGCTCAGTTTCACTTAATTTGGGGGATCTTTGCATATTGGGTCCCACCTGTTGAAGCCAAGCAGATGGTAAGTACCTTCTTTTGCAGATTCAGGAATGAATGGTTGAGCTTGGAGGCTTTCTGGCTACTAGTTTTGGACAGCCAGCTGGAAAGCTCCACAACCAATAATCATTACTGCTGCTGGAGGCTTTGATTCCTGGAGCTGTGGTAAGATTTCTTTTCCCATTTCCCAGCAACAAAAAACACCTGCTAAGGCATGAGGCTGCCCCTGGATTAGGTAATGACTTGAATCTGAAAGTCGAAACATGTTCAGGTCAGATTACTACGAATGTTCTTCAGATGTACTTCACCTGACACATTTGGGTTAGGGATTTGGGGAAGTGAAACACAATAGCTTGATGTATATTTCACTGGAGAAAATTGGCTTTATGCTGTACTTACAAAATGTTAATCAACCCAAGGCTTCCATGGTGCTTTTCACTGAAACACTCATGTTCAATAGAGCTAATGAACATATTTCTTGAGGTATATTGATGAAAGCACTTTTAGTGAGATTGCTTCCCTGTACAATTACCTTCCTGTTTAAGGAAATATGAAATCATGTGAGATCACATTATATAGCAGTTTGCACAAACTAAGTGAGAGATTTTTTTAGATGTAAGACTTAAAGGTTCTAGTGGTTGTTTCAATCTGCTCATATTCATGTCAACACTAGAAAATAGGAAATTATTTTTCACTGGTTCAGAAATTAGTATGGAAAAACAATTATTTTCCAAGTTAATGGTATTTGCAATAAAAAAAACAGAAAATGGACTTATCAATGTTCTGTATGGTTTTTACTTCACAGTTTGGGCATTTGGGCTCCAGAGAAAAAAATACACTGATTTTGAGTATCTTGTTTGCCTAACGTAGTAAGCCTATAATAAATATTCAGATTAAGACAAGTGGTTAGTGTGAATAAATTAGAATTATATCTTGTCACAAAGTATAAATAGATATCATTTTATTTGAAAGAATATTTTTTCCAAAATAATTTTGGTTCCATGTTCACTACCTCCTTGCAATATTTCCTTTTCCCTCCCCTACACAGTATATCATTTCTTGCCAGTGGTGAGCCTCTTGTTTCATCACTGGCCAACAAGATAAATAAGAACTTTAGTGAATCCTTCGGACTGAAATCACCTCAAGGGATGAGGCTGAGATGTCTTTCCTATTGACTTTCCTCCCCTGAGAGTCTATCATTTGCAAAGCTGATGTTAATTCCAACATTTTGCCTCCCCCACAAATGTATTATTTCCCTACTTACACACACACACACACACACACACACAATTTAACTTATTCTGTATCTTTTACTTTTTTATGGAATTTAGACATTGCCTTCAAGGCTAGCAGTTCCATAATGTGCTGTTTCCTCTCACTTCCCTCTCCTCTCTCCTGCCCCCTACCACCTCCCCCACATACCCCCCCCACACACACACACACACACCCTTCACCTTCAAAAATATACCATTTTCTTATTCCACATAATGGACCATTCTCCCATCATAGACAGTACCATTCTCTTCCACATACAAGGTACCATTTTCCCTCTCCTGCATAATATACATTTTACTTCCTCCCCCACACAATATAACTTTTTTTCCAACCAGTTGATTGGGCCAATAATCTCTCCCATCTCTTTGACAAGCCTATTAAATTTGTTCTCATCAATCCTTCTGTGCGTGTCTTTGCTTCATCAGCCTCCACGTAGCATGGCTCAGATGCAAGGACAAGAAAGTCTAAATTAGCCAGTGACAAGTGATTTATTTTTATCTGAATTTTTCAAAATATGAAAAAAGTTACATTGTGTGGAGGAGGAAGTAAAAAATATATTGTGTTCAAGATAACTTATTTAGTTGTACTTGTACCAGGTGACAGGAGCATGTGCTATTACAACAGTTACCATTCAGTCTGAGACCATCTGTATGACATTGTGTTTGATCAGCAAATACAAAAATTGCTGCATGTACTTGTACACTCCACTGAATTTAACAACAGCAGAATTTTGTTCCTGTGTGTTTGAATACATTTAAAGAACTCATTTTTTTGAATGGCTAACTTTTTAATGTCCCAAGAACCAGGAAGGATTCACCTTCTGACAACATTAGGAAGATAGGTTCAGGAGTAGGCTGGTTAGCACAGGGTTCACAGCAGCCATCTCTGTTATTTATACAGTGATAAATGACCTGTAAGTGAACTCAACCTTCCCCAGTGAACAGTTTATCAATATTAGAAATATGAACTGTCATGTGGAAGAGTGTTTCAGATTTCTATCATCCTCTAGGTATAGAATCTTATCTAGAGGTTGAGAAATAGATATTAGTTCCCCCAAAGATCCTTTGAACCAAGACGGGAACCTTTCTTGATCGGAGTCACGATATTTAATCCAGATTACCAAATCATTCTGCCACATTTTTACAAATGCATATTCCGGAACCACCTTTTATTGATCTGTAAATGGTGTAACAGCATGCTCAGCTATTACAACATTTTATGTAGTTACCACTGGGATGCAGATATTAGTGGAAGATGCTGGGTTTTTGCTTTTGAATTTCTTGAACGAATGGAAAGCCACGGGCATTTTCAGTTTGAAAACATTAATGGAGACGTCAACTTCAGAATGATATAATTTTTTGGAATTCACACCATTTCTTCCTGTGGAGCCACTAGTGCATATGCGTCTGTAAATAAGTTCATCCAAGGCATTCTTTTTGCTGAGGATATGCCATTAAAATGTGGAGGCTGACTTCACAGCATTGGATACACAGAACACTAAATCTGTCAGTTTGCACTGTACTAGAATCCATGTGGAGTCCAGTGGTGGCAATCCACCTTCCTGAGATTTCCCAGTATTTACACTGGGGATGCCCTTGGAATCTGCAGATTGCAGATATAAAGCAAAAGAGCGGTTCGAGTCCTTTTTTAAAAATTACTTTGGATTCATTTATGAATCATTTTGATTTTTTGTATTTTAAGATTACTTTTGCTTTGACTTCAGTTTTTTTTAATTTTAAAAATAATATAATTTGTTTTAATAGTTTTAAATGTGTTTGAATGCCAGACATTTAATAATTATTAAATTAGCCTCCAAATTTTAACAACTGCCATTCCTGGAGTGGGGTTTTTCTGGATGTTAAAGTTTTCGGGGAGATTTCAGAGGTGGAGTTGGGAAGTCAGGCGTTGTTCTAGGTTAGCTCATTCCTCTGGTCATTTCCAGCTATGGAAAATGAAGAGGGGAGTCCAATCAGCAGACTCGAGCCAGTAACATTGAGGTCAATACTTGAACTACTCTTCAGCAAAGCTAGCAAAAACCTTTGCTTCAGATGCATCAGAACTGTTTTAAAAGCTGATTATTTAGTTCTAACACTTCAGAATACTATTTCATTCAAATACAAATTATATTAATTACAACTTATATTTCAATTAGTTTTGCTATAAATCTGTTCATTTTCGATATGCTGCGGGAAGTTAACATAGACCAGAGCAATTTACTAAACCAGACATTGACAGTGATCAAAGCTCCAACACAAAAATGCAAATGAATAAAAATATTTCAGCAGAACTGAGGTCATATTTCTGTTCTTGTAACTGTAACATTACAGTTGTGTGGTTTACTTTGATCAAATTTAGTAAGACTTCAAGAAGAAGATGGAGGCATAAACTGTCCAATTGTAATTACGTTTTTTTTCTCTGCTGAAGAAAATAATTTGTCATAATCAGCTGCAGGATAGGAAAGGGAAAAGAGAGAGAGAACTCGTAGCACAGAAACAGGCCATTAGGCACAGCAGGTCTGTGCTGATGTTTATTCACCATGTGAGCCATTTTAATAATTAGAGCATAATCATAATCTGCAATGACTCATTTATTTCTAAGACAACAATTAAATCTGACAAAATCCTTACTAAAGTCAGTATGTCGCAGTTATTGTTATTGACCCATTTAAAAAGTGTCGTATCCTACTGAACAAGATGATTGAAGGAAACTGCTGAAAAAAATGATTGTTCAGTTCAAAAATCCATATATTCTTCTGGATATGATTATGCCTCTTAAATGTGGTATTTGTCTGGCAAGTGAAAGGCAGCAAGGCCAATAACAAAGTAAGAATCCTTCATATCACTATTATGGGCTGCATCCTTAGGGCCAGAATCAGCAGGTAACTTGGTTCAGTCTAATTCAGTTTGAACCTGTGCACAGTGTACTCTGCATCACCAGATGAAGCCTGGATTTGATAAAGTGTTTCTGTTCAGACTGCATAGTGCAGCGTGTTCAGCAGCTGGTTCCTTTCAACATAAACTGAAATGGGCTGTGTTGAGAAGAGCAGTTCTACAGAATTGAGTCTGGATTACTTTGTTTCGTATGTGCACTGCTACAGTGTAGGTGCTTTCTGTCTTTATTGTTTATTGTAAGCACGGCACATATTTAGCATTACTGCCTATTTTATGTCATTGAACAGTTTGTTGCATAAAGTACACAACTAACATGCACACATATTGGAAACATAATTACAGGAACAAATGTGTACCATGAACCAATTTGGGTGCTAAGAAAGCTTATAAAAAGCATCCTTGGAAGATCTTAAGAATTTACAATACTAATTGGAAACAATTTTTTAGAACTATATAATTGGTTGCAGCTAAAAAATCAAAATGAAATCTTTTCAGATCTTTTGTTAATTGAGCAAAAATGCACCATAATAGACATTAATTGTGGATGATGCTTTTTTTAATGAAACAATGTGTGGTCTCATGAAATAATTTCTGCAATAGGAAGTTTGATTGTGCATTATCAATTTTCCTCAGGAGATCTGTGAAACAAAAGCTACTTTGACTCTTAGAGTACCAAAATTATTTTGCACCTTGTGATACAATATCTATTTGCTTGAATTATTTTGCACCTTGTGGTACAATTATCTATTTGACCAGTAGAACAAAAGAAATTTGTAAATTGTACATGCTGAATATTACCCAGAAAGCAAAATGGAGTAGAACAATAAATACTATGACTGTGAAGGTGCCACTGTAATAGTCCTCAAGTTTGTCTTGGAGCGGGTTATATTTTATATGTCAATTGTTTATTTTAGAATGTGCATGAATTATTTTGATGGAAAATATTGTCTCAATTTTATTGATCCTTGACAAATTTGATAATTTAAAAAGCAGCAAGTTCTTTTTCCAATTCACTGCTTCTGTATCTGAGTTCAGGGTGCAAGTGTGGCTGTTGGTTTCAGAATGACAGACAATAAAATTGTGGAATCAGTGCTGATTAATTAAATAGCATTGTTGAGTATTCCTGTAACTTCAGTATTATGTACTCAAGTAAATAGTGTTTCTTCAGTCCCCCAGTATGTTCAGAAATACCCAAATGAAAAAATATCACATTGTTTTATATGTTGTTTATCAATTATGAGAACGCTCATCTTAATTTGAATTGGGTAACTATTGAGAAGGACTAGTCAATGCTGTTGGTATTTAAGTATACATTTATTTTTATAATTACATTTATTTTTGCAGATAACAGAGATGAATTTAAACAGGTGGCAAGAATCAGTCCAAAGTATCCCATACTATCCATTAAAAACTGGGTGTGCAAATGGTTAAAATTATTACAGTATTGAGGTCCCACTAAGTGGTATTTGAAGCCGCTGATTTTCAGATAGATGAGCAGGATACCCATTATAAAGTAGGGTAGTTTTGTGTAAAACATTTGTATCTGGCCACAGAAATATAATTGGGCTATTCCTGTAATATTAATCTGAGTATGCAGGGCAAGCTGTAGGTTCTAGGGCAACCTAGAAATGAGTGGAAGCAGGGGCAGAATACGTGGAGATGGGTTAGTAAACTTAACTTTTTTTGCCTTGCAAGTGAGACAATGTGATCAGGATTGCCACCACCCTTGGCTCCACAGGGGAATCTTGGGCCTCACCTGTTCTAGGCTTCCCTCCTTTTCCAATACTTAACTTCACTGGACTGCCAAGGGCCATTTCATTGACTTCACAGCAATGGATGTATGCATCCCAAAATCCAACTGCCCACCTGTCATTTTCTGTCAAGTTCAAGCAGAACACAGACCTGAGCCATCCAGGCGTTAAAATGTCTGATTCCACCGTGAGGACCTGGGTGTTTTTCTCTTAGTCTCATCCTTACCTTTATGATCTGGCCTGAAGTCCGAAGGTTAATTTAAGATAAGTTCAGCTCACAAATGAGTTAGTGCCTTGAAGGTGCTAAGAATTGTCATGTAGTTTATATTCCAGTGCTATATTTTTAACTTGTAAAATTTATAATTTACAGTGAGTGATGGTTAGAGCAGTACGAAGTGCATTCAAGTGATATATGAGCATACGAATTAGGAGCAGGTGTAAGCTACTCAGCTCCTCAGGCTTTCCCAACTACCCTGGTAACATTTCGCCCCATAGACTTCCGTTTCCTTCCCAACACTTATGACTAAGTATTAATAGCACTCTATGGCATTAAATCAGGTTATTTGAGGAGCAACTATTACGGCATTAAGATGAAGGTAAAGCACAGGATTCAACAGCACTCTAATTTTTATTGCATCTTACGTAGCATATATATCTGTAGCATAATATCAAATTCACTTTAAAATGAAAGTTGTTAAGTAGCAGCTAGTGTAGTAATTTTAAATAACAGATGTAATATAATAAATATCTATAATAAATTCTAAAGTTTTCATATACGTACATGTACTTTCTGTAAGTGTAACATTTTACCTTAGGTGACTGCCATCTTTAATTCTACCATGATTTTTCTGTGCAATATTCTGTCCTACAGTTTCTATTGCACCTCATCCCCACTCCCCCCAAATATGCCATTTTCTCATCTGACCTTTGATTAGCTAATGCTACTTGTGACTTGCTCCCAAATATAATCCTCACAATTATTCCTTGGTGGCTTAACTGATCAGCTGCAGCCTTGCTGCATGCAACCTCAACTCCCTGTTCCATCAGTATTCTCAAGCAACAGAACTATCATCCTGTGCCTTTTGACCCAGAAATTCCTCCACATACTGTTCTCATTCCATCACTGCCATATTATAGCATCACTTTCCCAGTTTTAACATGCTTTATTATCATATTCCCATAGCATGTGAGACCCCAACTATCAGCCTTCATATTTTGGTCATCGAACACTCCTTTTCTGTGTACCAACACCCCTTCTCCCACCTTTGCTGTTCCGTCCATGGACCCAATGCTCCCAATTTTGATATTATTCCTATAAAATCCTTACATCCTAGGATCATCTCTCCCAGCATGTGACTCAATTTCATCCTTACTGAAAATCTTTAAGAGCTATTATTCTGATTTTCTCTAAGTTCTGACACATTCAGAGAGTTCTGCAGCCTACATCTATTATTTTTCCTACACTGGAACCAGGAAAGAAAGTAAGCCATATAACCACTAGATAGGCCTTGGCTCTGTGCCTCAATTCCATTTACCTACTTCAGCTCCATATCCCTCTATCTCTTACATAACAAAAATCTATCACAATTAGTCTTGAGAATTTTAATTAACAGAGCATCCAATATCACCTTCAAACGTTCACTCCATTATGGAGATGCCCACTACATCATCCTCTCATACTATCACCAAAATCAGGCATCTTCTCTACATTGTCCTTAAACCAAAGAACACATTTCAGCACAAAGCTGTCAAACACCAAGTCACACTTCCATATTTACACCATATTCTACAACTGCCCTTATCCTAATGCTCTCTACTGCTTAATCCACAGCACTCTATAGCACCATACAAAAGTACAATTTGGACACGTTAGTTAGGAAGGACAACTAAAACTCTAGTTGAAGAGATGGGTATTAAGGACATTTTTAAACCAGGTGGTGTGGTGGTCAACTTTTGGTGAGAATTGCAGAAGTTGGGGCCTCGACAGGTGAATGCATGGTCAATCAATGGTGTGGTGATGAGGATGGGTAATGCACTATAGACTGGAATTGGAGAAAGCAAAGCTCTTGAATAATCATAGATTGCAGAAGGATGAGGCAATGAAGGGATTTGAAAGTAATGAAAATAAAATCAATCCATTAGTGGGCACAGATTAGTACAAATTGGAATATATCAGCATGGTTATGGATGAAGTCACTTAAGGTGAAAGTTGGTGAGGGGGGTCCAGAGGTGGTTAGTCAGTGACCAACAGAACATACAGGTTTGGAGGTAACAGAAGTATTGACAGTTTTAGCAGCAAATTAGGAATGAGACATCTAATCTTGCTGAAATGGAAGGAAAGAGATTTAGTGATAGAAAATACATTGTTAAATGTGATCTCATTGCGTCAAATAGGATGCTTGAATTGTTACCAATCTGATTTAATCAGGAGGAAATGAATAACGATGACAGAGAAAGGGTTGGTGGTGAGCTGATGGAGATATGATGGACCAAGTGCCCTATTTCTGTGCTATTAACATTCCATAGCTCTATAAGATTTCTACTAGGGAGGTGTATGGAGTCAGTGATAAGGAATTTGTGACGTGTACCAAAGATGATTGCTTCAGATTTCCCAATGTTTCAATGGAGGAAATTGTGTAAAATTCTGGATTGAATATCGGGCAAAGGCTGTGCAGAGTGAGAGGTGGGAGTAAGAGGTGTCAAAGCAGAGCCTGGGGCTACACATGAGAGGCTGCAGATGCTGGAAATCTGGAGCAACACATACAAAGTGCTGGAGGAACTCAGCGGGTCAGGCAGCATCGATGGAGGGAAGTGAGCAGTCTGTCCTGATGAAGGGTCTTGGCCCGAAACGTCAACTATTCATTTCCCTCCATAGATGCTGCCTGACCTGCTGAGTTACTCCAACATTTTGTGTGTGTGTGTTGCTCCAGAGCTTGGGGCTGTTTGGATACCTTTAGATGATGTCACTGAAGGGAAGTATATATCCAAAAGTTAAGAGCGCAAGCATGGATTCTCAGAGCCCTTTAAGTAATGTTGTAAAAATAGGAAGAGAAACCATTGCCAGAAATTCTCTGTCTACAACTGAATAGGAAAGGTTGGAACCCTCGTAATTTACTTCGGATCTGCTACATATTGTCCACCATCCTTTAGTGTATCCTGGGCTTTAAGATAAAAGTAAAAACTAAATCTAGGGATTTATGAGGACTGTTGAGCAAGGGCATGACAGCTTTCACAACAAAATAACAGAATTGTGGAATTCAGTCCCTGAAATAATGGAAAAAAAAGCAGAAAACCATGCAAGAAAAATCCACATTTGTGTTTCTAACTTGATTGTATATCCCTGATTTTAAAAAAATGCATTGTATGTAACATGCTGTACATTCCTATTATGAAATATTATGTTCTCTAATATGATGGAGATCCAGTAATAATAGAACTCTGGTGTTACAATGATATTTATGATAAGCAGGTTATGGGAGGTAACAGAAGAGGGTACAGGGACTATGTGGAATAAATTTATATCTTCAGTTAATGTATCTCTTAGATTTGACGATATAAAGTTTTATAAGCACCATTCTAGTTTTGTTACTGAGGTAAATAACAACCCCTGTATTTCAACTGCTGAAGTTAAATCTCAAGTGGCATTCAGATTGTAACCATCAGTTTATTTCTAAGGGTTAAGAATAGTTTGCATCCATACAGTCCTGTGCATTCCAAGGATCCACAGACTTTGCTGTGGGCTGGGTAGTTGGAGTTTCATGGGGGCGAGTGAGTGAGTTCTTTGGAGTGTTATCTAGTTCTTTCATGGTGTCAGCTTGCCCTCCATGTGCTCCCTTTTAGTCAGAGAGATTCTGGATGCTTCTCCACCAATTAGAAAAGTCTTCGGCCAGAACTCAGTGAGGATGTTATATTTCTTTGAGAAGGCTCTGAGGATTTCCTTTAGAAGGCTTTTTTTCTATCCTCCTGCGAATTGCTTCTAGTGATGGAGTTTAGAGTGAAGATTTTTTTTGGGAGTCTGGTTACAGGTATGTGGACAAAGTGAAAAGTATACGAACTGTTATTCTTTTGTGACCAAACACAATGTACATGACAATGAGACTTAATTGTAAAAATAAACCTGTATGGCGACAATTCTAGGCACCACACTTTCGAAAAGATATGAAATATACTTGGAAATGTTGCATTTAGCTGAGTTTGACACCACAGACAATAAACCCCACACCCCATAGGCAGTGGCTGCAACATTGGACTGAATAAGGTCCATGTTACAGAAACAGGCTATTTTACCAAGCAATCCTTGCTTATGGTTACATTCCACTCAAGCCTCTTCTCATCTTTCCTCATCTAATTTGGATGAGTATGAATGACTCTGGAGTGGGGGATGGAGCACCAATTTTCAATCTCCCCAGATATGCATTCTGGAAGGGTTTGCATTTTCCATGTCAGCCCATGTTTCCTTCAATCACTGTCCCCCCTCCCCCCACCCCCATTCCTGAGAGCTGTGCCCCTGCAACTAGCGTGGCCGTTGAAACTGAAAGCCTTCAGAGTGAGGAGAGAACCACAATATCCTCACTCATTGGATTCAGTAAAAAATATGTTCAAAGTAACTACTTCCAATTCCACAGCACTGCCTATCTTACATATTGGAGGTCTTTTCCTTCCCCCCCCCCCCCCCCCCCCCCCCATCCCCCAAAAGCCAACTGCTCCCTCGTGCTGCTGCATTATTGGGAATAAGCTTTAGGGACTTTCAACTCTTCTGAGAACTTGTTTTTCTTGGTAGAAACACTTCCTCACCCATAAAATTCCAGGAAAATACAGATATAGAGTCACCACCCAGAGCTTTTATCTTCAAGTGACTTGAGCCTTGATAACTATGCAGGCACTGTGACAAATGACTTTTGGGCTACTTCATTCCCGGAATTGAATTTATACCCCTAGGTGTTGTAAATGTGCATCCACATATACTTCAATTGTTTAGTAACTATCAAGTCACCTTGGTGGAATGAGACATTTTAATCACTTAACAATCATGCTTTCTTGTAAATGTCAAAAGTAATAAACCATACCAAATCATTATTCATGTAGTGGGCTAATTACCAAAGCAAATGGTATTCCAACATTTTTATTGCAAAGGGGTTGGAGTACATTAGAAAGGAAGTTTTACTGCAGTTCTATAGGATTTGGTTCCCCCTGGCAAAGGAAGAAGATACTTGTCCTGGAGTCAGTGTAGTGTAGATTAACTCCTGGACTGAAGAGAATACCCCACAAGAAGAGGTGGTGTTTGACTGGCCTATCTTTACTGACGTTTGGAAGAATGTGCAAAAGGTTTATAGAATTATAAAAGATTCCGAGAGGGCTTAACAACACAGATGCTTCTGAAGCTGTTTCTCCAGGCTACAGAATCTAAAAATGAAGTCTATGTTCCCATAAATAAAGAGTCATTTCTTTACTCAAAGAGTTGTATTGGTTTATTATTGTCACTTGTACCGAGGTACAGTGAAAAGCTTGTCTTACAAACCCATCGTACAGGTCAATTCATTACACGGTGCAGTTACATTGAGTTAGTACAAAGTGCATTGATGTAGTACAGGTAAAAACAGTAACAGTACAGAGTAAAGTGTCACAGCTACAGAGAGAGTGCAGTGCAATAAGGTTGCAAAGTTGTATATCTTTGGAGTTCTTTAACTCAGAAAGCTCTGGATGTCAGTCAATGAGTGTATTCAGATTTGATCTTTGGACATAAGGAGAATCAAGGGATGTGGAGGTCAAGTGGGAAGGTAGTCTTGAGTTGCAAGATAACCCAAGAATGGTGTAGCGGTGGGGGGTGCGGGGGGGGAGATATCACCCACTCCTGCCTCTTTCTTCTATTCATGTTATCACTGACCATACAATGTGTCAAATTATATCAATGCATTTTGTTGCAGTCTGTCCCTTGGTCTCTGTACTTCAGAATTGTGACACACCACCTTGAAGTAATTTTGTTACATATGGAATCCTGGGTTTCATTGGCTGGCCCAAAACTTGCATGTCTGTGCCATGCACATTAGCTGTATCTAAGTGTGGTAACTGAATGATATCGCCAACATTGTCCTATGTCTGATACATTAAAGTGAAGGAAACTAACAGACACTACGGTTTTCTTTTTATAAAATGTACTTGTAATTTTTGACCTGTCCGACTAATTTTCCTACCGCTATAGTAATTTAGTGGGCAGTTTACTACCTTTGCCTTCTCAGTGCCATTTCACTGCTTACCTGACTCCTGATTGTGTTACTTTCCCTTTAGTCAATACAAAAGCATAGAAAATGGAGAAGGAAAGGGGGGGGGGGGGGGCAGAGGTGAAAATCAATATAGGGGGATTCCATGGAGGAATGACAAGAGGGAAATTGGAGCTGGGGAAGGGCTAAATGGTACTGTGTAATGGTGCCTTCCTCTGGATTATGGAGCAGCCCAATCAGGCCTGGTGCCCCAATAAGGCTGCTCCAATGCAATCACTGGGGCCTCAGATCACAACTGAGCGAGCTAGGGCTTTTTGGAGAGAAGGAGGATGAGAGGTGACTTGATAGAGGTGTACAAGATGATAAGAGGCATAGATCGAGTGGACAGTTGGAGACTTTTTCCCAGGGCAAAAATGGCTAATACGTGGGGGCATAATTTTAAGCTGATTGGAGGAAGGTATATTGGAGGGGGATGTCAGAGGTAAGTTTTTTTTACACAGAGTGGTGGGTGCGTGGAACGCACTGCCAGCAGAGGTTGTGGGGGCAGATACATTAGGGATATTTAAGAGACTCTTAGATACAGTAGACACATGAATGATAGAGGAGTGGAGGGCTATGTAGGAGGGAAGGGTCAGATAGATATTAGAGCAGGATAAAATGTTGGCACAACGTTGTGGGCTAAAGGGCCTGTACTGTGCTGTAATGTTCTATGTTCATCTTATTCTGCTGCCTGCCTATGCAGTATAAGACAACACATTAAAATCAAAGTTAGAAGTCAGTGAAGGTAAACACCATGTTCTGGCAAGACTCTTTAATTCGCATTTAGTTCCCAATTTTTTTTTGCATGTGATGCTTCTTGTTTTACCACAAGCTAACGATGAGGGTTGTAGGTCATGACGTAGCGATCCAGGTTCTGCTGGGGTAAGTCAGTAACAGGTGCCGCACCTGTTGACAATGTTGTCACTTGTAAGAAATAGAAAAATGACATCTGCACCAATGTGAATCATAACAGAAAGTGCCCTCATCAGTTTTCTAAAGGATAGGACTACGACAGAAGATGAGTGCAAAGACTTTAAAATGTAAAAAAGGTACAAATCATTTTTTTATGCGAAGGTGAGTAGAATTTGCTCTTTAGCTCACAGTTTGCAAACAAACAAAAGTTTGCTCATTTTTGTAGAGTTCACAAAAGAAATAGATTCTTTTGGGAACTTTATAAAAATGAGCAAACTTTTGTTGCTGACATGAGTGTATGGGGCAAATTTCTCTGTCTGCTATGCCTTCAATGTTGTGTAATCAAATGCAGCTGACTTCCAGACACTGTATGTGGATCCAGCCTTCTGCTCCAAAGGTTGGCTAACCTTGGTGTTGGAACCCAATGCTTCAACAAGGTACACTCAAAGTGGTGGTATTTTCATTCAAATATACACCTTTTTATAAGAGTTAAGCCATTAGGACAACAGCAAATTGTTCCCTTTGGATAGGGAGAGGGATCAACACTCACACTAATTCCATGTACCTTCTTTGGTACATAAACATTAGCAAGCAGCTAAAAGCTGTCCACTTACCATCTCAGTGAAAGGATAATGCTTATCAGTGGGATGTCAATATGAAGTGACATTTCTAGATAACGTATTTTATTTTATAGGCTGGGCTTAGAACACTACATGACATGGGACCTGAAATCCGTAGAGCAATTTCATGTGATCTACAGGAAGAGGATATTATAGAGGGGGCTCGAGAAGAGGATGAGGATATTTACAGAGTAAGTTAACCCCTTTAGTAGTTCCCACTTTTTCCCAATATTCAATTATATGAATCACCAAATTATTGTTATGGTGGCACAGCGTATTTTACCTCAATGAGTGCTCAACCCAGTTCTCCTGCAACAGAAGCATCTGGATGTGAAAATCCTTTTCTGAGAAGAGTAAAATTGCTGAATTGTCCTTGTTAATTTATCGCATAAATCAAATTATGAGTTGACAGGGAACTAGCTCATTTTACTTACCTACTGCAAGATTTTCATAAAGCAGACCTCCTCAATGTGGCTTTTCATTGTGAAAAGGCAATGATATAGGTATTTTACCAAGAACTGTCACTGCCCTGAAGTTCCATGACATGAGATCATATTGCAGGCACCAGTTATTATCACTTGCTGACATAATTTTGGCTGATGCTGCTTTTTCAATATTACTTAATTGAAATTCAATTTTTTTGCTGGAGCAAAACACATTTCCGGGCATGAGTCAACTTTGCATTTCTGTGCCAAAATGATGAATATCTCCATGTCATGTTCCTTTTGGAGCATTGCAATGGAACTTGCACCATATTGTCGCCAAAGCTATTCCAGGACACTCCTGGGATAACTTAGTCTTTCTAAGATATGATCAACTACCCCCCCCCCCCCACCCCACCCATTGAAACTTTCAGTGCCAATCTACACCTGCTTCTTCTGAACTGCTAGACCTGGATTTCCCACCTATCACACCCCCCTCCCCCACCCCCCGCCACCCACCTTCCTCCCAATGCCTGGTCCTCTCCCTTTCTCCCGATTTTGCTAAACTCCAATTCAACTACCTAGCTGCCAAACCCAAAGTATCCCTCCCACTCAACCTTCCAAACTGCCAGGTCTGATTGGGTCTGTGGATGTCTTCCCTTCACTTTGATCCTATCCTCTCAAAGGAGTAAGGCTGGCAAATTCTTAGCGCCAGTATTGTGCAGCATCTGCGAAAGGCACAACTGAAGTTTTCAGCAGAGAGCCAATGATGAAAATGGTTGTTGGGGCACTCTGTTGTATCCATCCAGCTCACCTATGTGTGTGGATTAGAATGTTTTGAGGTACAGTTAAATAGATACAATGCTTTTGCCTCGGTATTGTAGGTGACCATTGAAACTCAGATGACCAGTCCATGTGCACTGGCATGTGCACAATATATTAACACCATGCATGCCTGTGTGTGCTTTATACTGGCTTGAGTACCACATAAAAACAGAATTTCAAACTGAGTGCAGTTACTGTGTCCTGCATAATAAATCTCACCCATTACTCCATGAGGTAGAAACTTCTCTGATTGTTCTCTTCCTGGCCATTAAACACCATTGAAGACAATTTATCCTGGATGCTGGGCTGAGCATGTGACTGGCCAGTCTAATACTAGCCAAGCAGAATTTCTAGCTCAGTATGCTTTGTACATATAGATTATCTATATCAAATAGATTAGTGAAGGCTGAAATAATTAGTTGCTAATCAACTCCTGTTTGTATTCTTGAAACATTAATGAATGCACATTAAATCAGGAATCGTTATTATTTCTAAACCAGGAGGTGTTGGAGAAGAAACCAGGAGAAGAAATGAAATCCATTTAGCTCAACCATTCCACATTTTCCTCACTACTTTCAGTGTTGCCAATAAATAAAGAAGCAATTAACAATTAATTTTTACTAATATTTACTGATATAAAACAAACTAGAATCAAAGTTGCAGAGGTTTCTTTCAAAAAACATTGTCAGGTCAGATTTTAAAATACTTTCTCAGAATCCAATGTGTATGGCAACAGTAATGAAAAATGCTAATCAAGACAGTTTTCTCCTTCAACCTAGTGAGCCTGGTTTAAAATACAATGGTTATTTATGGTTAAGAAGCTCTTGAAATCTGTTTAATGATAAAGAATGAAAACATCCTACTGCTGCAGATTTCAACAAACTAACTAAAGGCAAGGGAGAGTTAGCATTGACAAGCTGAGGTGACAGGAATAATGCATGGACCTAAAAACTAAATGGGCAAAGCAACAAATTAATATATGATCAGGGCAACACAGTATCATGAGCAAAATAAAGCCATTATACTCACCTTATAATGAAACAAAATAAATCAAATGAAGTGCTAGCAAGTTTTCAGTTGGCACCTTCACTTATTAATAATATTAAAAGTCTGCTTCAAATTAAAAAGCAAAATTGGATTTAATTAAATATACTTTAAACCATAAGCTTTTGAGTGAGCATCATTCTGCATGTGAATAAAATCCATACAAATTCACTCAAGCTTGCACTGCTTTCTAGTTACTGATCCGCAGTACATATCTGTTACTGTACTTTTTGCTTTTACCTAATTGATTTCCTTTGTATTAGCAATAAGAATTAAGAGGAGGCATATCTGTGCAACAGGAGTAAGAGTTTATACGTCCCGACGTACTGCTGATTTAAGCACCATGCCTGAAATTTCTGCAGCCTTTGGGGGTACGACAGCAGCACAATCTGGATGGAAGTTGTGACAGAACAAGCTTTCATCACATCTCCAGCTATTATAATGCAGCCAGATTCTGATTGCAACTATCTTTATCTACATGAAACACAACATGGTGCAAAAGTGTGCCTGGATGTCAACCAACGACCAGCTGCATCCATATGGCATCATTAGCTGAAACAGCAAACAGGGCAGATGCCTTGGTAAAATGACTAGTGGCAAAAATTCAGCCTCATAACTGAGGCTCTGGCCTCGGGGTCAATGATGGGACCAGGGTAATAATGGTCTGGAGGTCACCTGGCCATGCTTCCAGTTGCAGGCAAGGGCCCTCGTATCACATGCCCAATTTCTATAATTAAAATTCAAGGATCTTTGTCTTATTTAACATTTTTAATGATGGTCACTATATTAATAATAGAATATTACATATTAAATCTGCCTTTTGATAATATATAATGGAATTTAATTTGGACTGTCTTTCTTTTGCTATTTTGAAGAGAAGTGGTGGCCTTTTTGGCAACCATGTCAACCATATGGCTGTAGACGAAAGGAATTCTTTCCAGCAAACAAATGTCACACAACGACCTCTGCAGGTTAAACGATCTTCAACTCCACCAATAGCTGATTATGACAAATACCCTCCTTCCACCAACATTGAGAATTCCATATCTCACAACCAGCTTAACCACAGTTTTCCAGGAAAGGTGTCACCAAATTCCACTAATGCCAATCTCAACAATGCAAATGTGTCCAAAACTACAAATGGAAAAGATCATGGCTCCTTAAATCATGAACAGCCCACTGGAAAAAATTGCAACTCCCACACAACATACATTGAAAAACCAAGAAAATCAAGCACCAGAAGGTAAGAATTTCAATTGTCTTTTTTTCCTGTAATGAAAGCAATGGTTTTAATTAAATCTATTCATCATTGTAATATATTACAGCATCTAATCATCAATAATTAAACAAAATGCAACTAATGAAATGAGGAAATTAAAAGGGACAGTTAAAAATGAACACTTTACACTAGTCAAATGCTATTTTGCATTTTTTGGTGCCTCATTTATATTGGTTATTTTCGAAGTATTGAAGTTGCACATCAAACATTTTTTCTAAAATGTCTCTAAACTTGCACATTTGAAATATCAATTGTTTCATATGGAAGGGGAAGACTAGGGTCCCTTCCATTAAAGGGCTATTTGTACATGAACCTTCAGTTGATGTGGACAGGAGGTGTTTTTTTTTGAAGCAGTATCAATATTTGTGCATGTTTCATTACTCTTTCTTTGAGTGAAAATGTAGAAACATGGAACATTGGAGCTAGAGTAGACCAGCCAACGTGCTCCAACATTCAATATGACCATGGCTGGTCATCTGTCAATACCATGTTCCCGCTCTCTCCCAATACCCCTTGATGCGATTTGCATCTAGAAATGTATCTACTTAAAAATACTCAGCAACTTGGATTCCACGTTCCTCTGTGAAAGCAAAGTCCACAGATTCAGTGCCCACTGAGTGAAGAGATTTCTCTTCATCGCAGTTGTAGATCTCTTACCCTGTAACCTGAGACTGTGACCCTTTGTTCTAGACACCCCACCCAAGGTAAGCATTACTGCCTACATCCAGCCTATTGACTCTTATCAGAATTTTGTAAGTTTCAATTAGATACACTCTCATTCTCTGACTCTTCTAAATGAGCAGATCTTAAGCAGTCCCTCAGGATTGAGGACGGCTTGCTTCCTTTCCTGTCTTGTGGACTCTGAGATGCCTCATGAGACCAATGTGAGAATCACAGATAGGGTAGGAGGTGGATGATGTGGCAGGTGGGGAGGTAGGGTTTGTGAGGTAATGTGCTCCCCCTGCCACTTACACAGGGTTTTTGTCTGCTCCTGATGTATGGTCTTGAGGTTCTCAATACCACCCCTAATCCAGTTTGAATTCCATGCACCATAGGTTCCCAGGAGTCAGTGGGGGTGTTGCACTTCTTCAAAAAATTGTTGAGCACATCCTTGAAGAGTTTTCTGTCCGCCTGGTAATCTCATAGGAGCTTGGAATAGAATGACAGCTTAGGGAATCTAGTGTCAGGCATATGTATAATGTGACCTGCCCAACATAGCCAACTGAAAGTAACTGCAGCCTCAGTGTTAAGGATGTTGCCCTGGGAGACAGCACTGGATCTATTTCACATTCTTCCAGTGAATTTGGAAGATTTTGCAGAGACAGCATCGGTGGTATTTTTATGCTGCATTGAGATGCCCTGGTCACAGAAGTGTACATGAGGGCAGAGATCACTGCTGCCCAGTAGACCATGAGTTATGTGCCAGGTCAGAGGTCTTGATTTTCAAATATTCTTTTCCTCAATTGACCAAAGGCAGTGTTGGTGCGTTGAAGGTGTGGTGAATTTCATTATCAATGTCTACCTTCACCAAGAAGCGGCTTCTGAGAAATGGGAAATGGTCCACACCCTCCAGGATCTCCCTATGATCCATTATTGTTAGGGGACAATGGGGGCCACATTTATGGAGGACCTTTGTGTTGCGACTGTTGGGTGCATGACCCATCCATTCACATGTACATAGGACAAAGAACATTACAGCACAGTACAGGACCTTCAGCCCACGATGTTGTGCCGATATTCTATACTGCTCTAATATCTATCTAACCCTTCCCTCCCACATAGCCCTCCATTTTTCTATCATTCATGTGGCTATCTAAGAGTCTCTTAAATGTCCCTAATGTATCTGCCCCCACAACCTCTGCTGGCAGTGCATTCCACGCACCCACCACTCTGTGTGAAAAAAAAACTTACCCCTGACATCCTGCTTATACCTTCTTCCAGTCACCTCAAAATTATGTCCCCTCATGTTAGCCATTGTCGCCCTGGGAAAAAGTGTCTGACTGTCCACTCAATCTATGCCCCTTATCATCTTGTACACCTCTTATCAAGTCACCTCTCATCCTCCTTCTCTCCAAAGAGAAAAGCCCTAGCTCACTCAACCTATCCTCATAAGAAATGCTCTCCAATCCAGGCAGCATCCTGATAAATCTCCTCTGCACCCTCTCTAAAGCTTCCACATCCTTCCTATAATGAGGTGACCAGAACTGAACACAATACTCCAAGTGTGGTCTAACCAGTGTTCTGCAGAGCTGCAACATCACCTCGCGGCTCTTGAACTCAAATATCCCGACTAATGAAGGCCAACACTCCATACGCCTTATTAACATCCCTATCGACCTGCACGGCAACCTTGAGGGATCTATGGACGTGGACCCCAAGATCCCTCTGTTCATCCACACTAGATAATTGAAGTTATAATCGTACAGCAGGCCCTTCAGCTCAACAAGTCTCTGTCAACCATCAAACACCCATTTACACTAATTTTATTCTCCTCCTATACCTTCAATTCCCCTCAGCTTCTACTACTCATCTACACACTAGGGGTAATTTGCAGTGGCCAATCAACCTACCAACCTGCACTTGTTTGGAATATGGGAGGGAGCGGGAGCATCAGGAGGAAACCCACCTGGTCATAGGGAGGACGTGCAAACTCCACACAGCCAGCACCCGAGGTCAGGACTGAACCTGAGTTGTTGGAGCTGAGAGAGA
Source organism: Pristis pectinata (assembly GCF_009764475.1). Taxonomy (NCBI): domain Eukaryota; kingdom Metazoa; phylum Chordata; class Chondrichthyes; order Rhinopristiformes; family Pristidae; genus Pristis; species Pristis pectinata. The sequence continues at coordinate 23,375,569 of NC_067410.1, forward strand.
GCAGCACTACCAGCTGTACCACTCTGCCATCCAAAAGTAGCACTATTCCGTATGGCACTTTTGGCTGTGGATGTTTACAACACAAAGTCTTGACTGGTGCATATTGAGAATGGAGATGTATTCAATTTCAATCACAAATTCTCAACAAATGAAACAGTCTGCACAGCAAGAAATATACAACATTCAGACCTGGCATCACATCACAAAAGTTGCAGACAATAACCATCTCCAACAAGTGAGGATTTAACTACTTATCCTTGACATTACTATTGCCAAGGTATACCTTTACTAGAAGGACTGCAGCAATTCAGGAAGGCTGTTCACCACCATCCTCTCAAAGGCAATTAGGAATAGTTAATAAATAGTGACCACCCACATACCATAAGATCAATAAAAAAAATCCTGTTACTTGCCATTTTTGGTAATAGTGTTGTTGACTAAGTATGTGGTTAGCTACAGAACCATCATCTTTCGGTGTTCTGAATGCATGTAGTAGCATTGTTCAATCAGGTCCTTGCTCTAAGGTAGCCTGCTACTGAACATGAAATGCCAAACTACATTCCCATTATAACAAGGCAGAAAGGTTACAGAGTATGATAGGATGTAATTCAGCTGTTATTGCTTGCTATTAGCATCTTATGGTATCTGGTTTTGGGTTCACTTGTGTTCATATTTTTATATGAAAAATCAATAGAATTTAATGTATTTTGATTCTGCGCCATTAGGTCATATTGATAAATACAACATAATATTACAAACCAATAAGGGTATAAAAATGACTAAAACTTGACAGTTGCAGATAGGATCATTCACTCATCAAAGTCTGAAAATTGCTGTCTGGACAATTCAGTATTCCAGTCGAAATTGTGCAAAAGATGGCAACAAGTTTTTGACCTCCAGACTTGCGTGACACCATTTGAGTGCCACTTTAAAATGATTGCAAGCCTTTTTTGTAGATGATGTCTTTTGTTGCCATGCAACATAATACCTATTATTTATGGAAATCCATTCATTGATATTTGAAGGTGATTTTGCAGTCTTGCTATTCCCTCATCACTTATACATTCTGCAAATTTTGCACACTTAAAATGGCCTTGGCTGGTCTCCAGTCATGTAGAAACCGCATTTGTTTTTTTGCTGGTAACCATTTCAGAGCTTCAGGGATTGCTTTCAGCCCTCATAATGCTATTCTGTGTCTTGCTAGTTTCAATCAAATCAGCCATGCAATTTCAAATTTAGATCCAGGGTCCTGTTTTTATTTTGCAGATAGGGATAGAGTTTTTTTGTTCCATTTCTAACAGTCTCCTTACTGTAATTCCTACAACATTAGCTGCATCCTTCACTTATTGAATCAGTTGGTGCCATTTCTGCCATTGTGGCACCAGCCCCTTATTCTATCTGAGAATGCAGCATTTAAATGGCTGTTCCAGTGATTGATTTATTAAAGAATTTGCATGAACTATACATTGGGCAAACCAAGAATATTGGGTTTATTTCCAGATGAGCCCACTCCACTCTGGAATTTATTGCTAATTTCTGTTTTGTCCAAACACAGAAATTTCTAGCTATAAGAATTAGCAATTGAAAGAATTTTGGCCTGTGCTAAATATCATTATATCAGTTGGCTTAAAATGAGTCAAAAATTTGTGCCAATCCTGGTAGCCTCGTTTACTGTAATTATCAGATCATTTTAGTATGATTGGAGATTTTAAGTATCATGCAATGATATCCTGGTATTTGGAGGCTATTAATTAAACTTCATTAAAGGTCATTTGCACTTAAAATCTCAACAGACACTATAACTTTTCCCATTTGGAGGTTCAATTTTCTATGCCAGTAATTACAAATATACCTTATATGGGTCAAAATGGTAAATTAAACATGAATTTATACAGATGGTCCACATGAGAAAAGAGTCTTCGTTTTGTTGTGAAATGTAACCTTTTTACATGATACATTTGAAGATAAAAGTAGAGGTTAACATACATGTACAGCAAGCAATTAGAAAGACAAAGAATATGCTGGCTTTTCATGCAAGATTAAAGTACAAGAATAAGAAAGTCATGCTGCAGATGTGTTGAGTCTTGCTGAGACCATACCTGGAGTACTTTGTGCAGATTACATCTTCGCACCTGAATAAAGGATATAATTCCCTTGGAGGTGGTGAAATATAAATTCATTACATAAGCAGAGGTTCTGGCAGTGGTTAAGTTATTGCAGTAGTAATCCATCAGCTTGGAGAAATGAGTTCAAATTTCAACACACTGTTGTGGGATCTTACTTTAGCTACTATCAGTAATTGTTACTAGGAAGCTACTGGTTTTGCTGTAGAAACCCATCAGATTCACTCATGTCCTTTAGTGAAGAAAATCTCACTTCCTTTGCTTGACTGCCCTATGACTCCAAACCCGTAACTGCAAGGTTGACTCTTTAATACTGTATGAAATTACCAGGCAAACTATTTAGTATAGGACTTCCCTTTCGAACAGAGGTGACGAGGAATTTCTTTAGCCGGAAGGTGGTGAATCTGTCGAATTCATTCCCACAGACGGCTGTGGAGGCCAAGTCATTGGGTATATTTAAAGCGGAGGTTGATAGGTTCTTGATTAGTAAGGGCATCAAAGGTTACAGGGAGAAGGCAGGAGGATGGGTTGAGAGGGAAAAATAAATCAGCCATGATAAAATGGCAGAGCAGAATCGATGGACCGAATGGCCTGATTCTGCTCCTATGTCTTACAATCTTTATGAGAACATTTGGACTGGACAACAAATGCTTGTGTGTGCCAACAATGTACAAAGGATTGAATCATGAGGTTGTATAATTATATTGGACTGTACACATTTGAATTAGAGATTCTGAAAGGAGTTGACAGTATTGATGTTGAGAAGCTGATTCCTCAGATGGAGTTTGGAACCAGGCGTCATAACCTCCAGTTGGCCATTCAGCCCCAAAGTGAGGAGAGATCTTTTTCTCAGATAATTGTGCATCATTGAAGTGGTGTTGATTATATTCAAGATTGAGACTAATAGATTTTTGGCCTTGAAAGGAATCAAACAATATGGGAATTAGTTGGGAAACTGAACAATGTCTCTAAAAGTGCGGATCTGCCTCTATTTTCTGTTATTCTTGAAAGATTAATCTTGTTCTTGAGCAGAAAAGTTATTGAAATTTCTGTATTTCCTCAATTTTTTTCCTACTTTCTGGACCAGAATACGTTATTATGAAACTAATATTAGGTATGTTTTCTGAAATCTCCATATTCTTTGCATCATTCATGTTTAACATATATTTACTTTTTTGACAGCAGAATACATTAAAAAAAATTTTAATGTTTAAATAACACAATCTTATGAAAATTCCTTGCAACCAAATTTATCTACATTTTGTGTTTATTTTGATTTTCATCCTTTAGGTTATGTTGTCAGATTTGCCGTTATGTTTACTTTTATGCACATACATAAATATGTTTTATGTCTTTTGCGTGTATACATAATATACAATTATTAATTTTTCCCAGTAACAGTCATAAGGTGTTTTACGTTTATAAATTGTGTCTTTATCTGTGAACCTTGCCTATTAATAGCAGATTTGAAATCTTATTAAAGAATGGTCCGTGTTGATGCTATGTCTTGATTTTTTTTATAGATCAGATTCTGGTGATGGCTGTCTGCCCACTATTTGTCGAGAGGAGACAAGACCAGATGACTGGTTTGAGGATGAGCAATATTCAGGAGATCAAGAATATTACAGTGGAGAGGAGTATTATGAAGAGGATAGCATACAAACAGTGGATAAGTAAGATACTTGTGCAGTAGTTATCCATTTTGCAAATCAACTACGAACAAAGTAAAGCTCAAGCTTTAATGTATTTTTTAATTCATTATCTGCTACACAAAAAATCTGGGCAATTATTCCTTTGCAGTTTTCCATATGTGAATGTGATATCAAGCAAAGTGCATCTAGACACACTGAATTTTTAATATTTCATTAAGAGTAAAAGATTATTGCTGCTTTAATTGTACTATTTTTTGGAGGCGGTATGTTTTACACCAATTTTATGGTGCAGATTATATGAGTTTAGCAATAGAATGCCCTATTCCCAATCTACATTTCATTGGGGGCATCCTTCAAGGTTTAACATGGTGTTTAAATCAATTACATACATTCATGGGAGTTCTAATGCCTGCAGAAGGAGCTCCTCCAGATAAATAATTCCCATCGAGTATTGGGTCTATGGGAAAGCATAGATTTTCGCTTTAATATATTGGCTCAGGCTTTGTTGCAATATTCAGTAGTTCTGAATGGACAGCATTGGCTTGTTTGTATGCAACTAGGCTCGGCTTTGCATAATCAAATATGTATATCCCAAACTTACAGATTCAGTCAAATGGTGGAACATGGTCCTAATTTATGATGGGATGTAGGCTTTTAGATCCTCTGCTAGGTTAAATCTGGCACATAGTCTGTGACTCACATTGATTTCAATGTTAATAGTTGGGCTGCAGATACTAAAACAAAGGGGAAGACAAGTTCCTTTCTTTTAATTAAATCAGTTTCATTAATAGTTCCATTTATTTATGCGCTTTTAAAAAAATCTAAAGCTACCTAAAATATTTGTAGAAAGACAAGTTTCAGTTATTGTTTTAATTATTCACTTAATTCTTAAATAGTTTGATGTTCTCCTGAAATGTCAAAAACATTTAAAAACTCTTTCCAGCAGGTAAAGCTTGGGTACAGGGCTTCCCCTGCAGTCAAAGCTTTAAGAGGCCAGCAGAGTAGGGCTTTCTCATCCAGATCTGGTAAAATAAAACTGCAATATGAAACGTCTCAGTATTGCTTTTCTTTCATCCTATGTACCATAAAGGCAAATCCATAGAGATTATCAGAATCAAATTCAAAACAATGACGTGGATTTTGAAAGGCCAAAGGGCTATCATCATCCCTGTGGTTCCTACGAAGATGATGAGTCTCATTATTATATTGAATCTCGGCGTTCACCTCGTCGACGATTGCTTCCACCAACACCTACAGGTGAATAATTTCCATGACCAAACCATGATTACTTTTTTTTTGTGTGGTTACATCTGCATTTTTCATTTATTCATTGCAATTTGACAAGACAATACTGGAAAAGACTACTTAAAGTTTTAAAAATGTTCCTTTTAAAAATATTTTACTGAACCCAGTTGTCTGCATATATGATATATTGGCTACTAAGAAATAATTATTTACTCTAGCAGGTGCAAGACACTAAACAACTATAATATATTTAGAAGCCATTTATTTCTCTCATACATAAAAAATGGCTTCAAACCAGAAAGAGATTTCTCACATTGCTTAAAGCATATCTTTGGGATGTTCTGTTTTTGTTAGAAACTCTACCTTGAGCAGTTTTTATAATCAGTTTATTCAAATAATTATTGTCATCTGATTTTTAAATAAAGCTTTTCAAGTTCCTCAGATGTAGCTCCTGTTGTTTAGGTGTGGTACTAAGTGTGGTGGAAGTGTGCAGCCAGTTTGATGTAGCAAAGAAGCTTGCTTTCTTACAAAGTTTAGTGGAAATATTAATAGGGAAAACTCCAGCATCAATTTGTGCTTGTCTCAATGCAAACATGTTCCACCACAGTACAAACACCCCATATTGGCAATGTGTGTGAGATCTAATATAGAAACAGCTTATATTGATTTCATGTTTCTCATGGTGTGGTCACTGTGGTTTACAGTGCAAATACTGAGCAAGAAATTTTTTAAAAATGATGCTAGTGGGTAGTGAGGTTTTGTCTGAGATTTTACTAAGGTTGTTAAGGAACTGGTTTCAGGAAGAAATTCTGGGGATACAGTGTTGTGACAGGAAGACTAATAGTGCTGGGTTATACATGTGGTGAACGATTAGTTCTTCAATCCAGTGCATGAGGGTTCAATGGCAAATGACAAGGATGGCAACCAGAGGTGTGCAATCCTTACTGGGGAAGATGTTTCAAACCAAGTTCTGGAATAGTTGAAGGTTTTGAGTGAGGTATAAGTTGGTATAGGGTTAGGCTCTTGCGAAAAGTATTTGAAAAAAGTCATCATCAAGGTAACATAGATGTTAATAAATATCAGCAGGACTTAGATGCAGATGTAAATGCCAGTGTTCTGTAAGTTAAAGGTGGCAGCCTCGTCTACAAATGTGAGCTAAAGAGCTCAGCTCATGTTTAAGCATAATAAAGTTTTGAACTTTGTTCAGTCTGTACAGTTACAGAGGTTAATTAAGTCAGTGTTAGACATACACAGCTGTTGAAAAGAACGTAACTTCAGTTTGCTGGAGTTGTTAGAAATTCTAATTTACTTAAGACCTAACAGACCAAAGTAAATTCTTTTATCTCGATCAAAGTATCCAAAATTGGTATCTTTTTTATTTCATAAGACATTGTTTATCATTTACATTTAACTAAAATTTGTTTCAACAGCAAATCGGAGACCTTCCTTCAACTTTGAGTGTCTACGCAGGCAAAGTAGTCAGGATGATATCTCCCTGTCTCCTATATTTCAACAGCGTACGGCTCTGCCACTACATTTAATGCAACATCAGGTGAATATCTTGTGCATCTATTGATGTTTTATCTGATATAAACATGATGACAACTGGATATAGTAATTCAACAGAGGGTGTTTTTCAAATGATGAAGCACAGCGATAGAAATTTTTAAAAACTTCTGCAAAATATCACAAAACTTCTGCAATAAGTTACAGTGGTGAGTGGCTGTCACACAGGGAACAACATCACAAGTGTAATTGATTCCTGATGATGGTTGGAGCTAATGTGACTATTATCACTGGCTTGAGCATTTCTGGATTAGGAGAAAGACAACTGGTCATTGTTCCTTTCTCGGATAACTTTCTAACCAACTACTGATAAAACGTGTATGTGTGCATGCACATGTATGCTTTTCAGGTGAGTACGATAACAGCAGTCTTGTCTCTGATTTGATAACTTGCTTCCTGTCTGCATTCAAACATCAAAACTGACCACTTGGGTGAGATGACAGTAAACATCAGTGTCTTCAGTTTTAAGAAAGGGAGACAAACATGAGAGAAGGAGAGAATTAATTGTAAGACATAACCAATATCCCTAAATTCGATCTGTGATTATAAAGCTTTTAGAAACATTTTCCATTCCTCGTGCTCATCTTTCATCATTTCTTTCTACCATTCATTTTACAAAAGCAATTTCAGAATATTGAAATTCCTGTACTGTTGTGTTTAAATTACTGGACTAGTAGTTAGAGTTCTACAATAATGATCCAGAGATGCAACTTCAAAACCTACCACAGCAATTGGAACTTTTAAATTTGAGTCATTGAATAAACCGGGAATAAAAATCTAACATCAGTAATAGTTACCCCAAACCCACCAAATAGTTGTAAAAATCCATCTGGCTCACTAATGTTCTTCCAGGAATGAAATATGCCATCCTTACCCAATCTGCTCAAAACAATTCCAGGCTAGCTAATGTGGTTGATTTTAGTGGCAAATATTAATGTCCGGACTCCATGAAAGAATAAAAAGCAAAACATTACTAAATGTTGCTAACAATTCTTCTCCTCCACAGATAAGGTGAAAATAATTCTGTTTCAAATTAGTCTCTATCCAAGAGCTATCTTGTTGTGCTTGACCTTTGAGCAGATTATAAACTGGGAAAGCAAAGCAAAATATTCAAAAGAGAGATCAGTAAGTTTCTGGATGTTCAAGAAATCTCGGAATATGAGGAAAGCAAAGAAAAATGGTGTTTACGTTTTGAGATTAACCAGGATCTTGCTGAATAGCAGAACAGGCTTGCGGGTCTGAAAGACCTACTCGTCCTCCACTTTTTTATAGTTTTATTAAATACTAAAAGCTACACAAGGTTCTAAGTCTTTTCTCCAGCCATTACCTATATTTTGATTGAAACAAAACAGACTATAAAATTATTTTTTGCACCTGTTCACCAGTCTTCATCTTTGAAACCTGAGCAGCTACATGTATACTCACAAACAACTGCATTAACTAAAATATCTATCCATAAGCATTAGATATAGTGGAGATATGAAAAAAAACAGAAAGTAGTAACTAAAGTGGACAGTGAAATCTAATGTTAGTGGTAAATAGTAAAACAAAGAAGTTGGATGATAGCAGAAAAATCATGAATTTGGTTACTGGACCTTGATATTATTTTAAAACTTGCATTCCTCCATTAGGAACAGTTCTGGAATAAGACCCATCTTGCATGAATATCAGTTTAAAATTTGGTGTAACGTTCAGTACTTGAAGTCTCCGTTTGCAACTTTAATCTATTACAAAGGGAATGGGAGATAAACCACTAAACTTCAGTTTTGTTCTGATGAGAAGTCATTGATCGGAAACATTAACTGTTTCTCTCTCCCCACAGATGCTGCCCAACCTACTGTGCATTTCCAGAATTTTCTGTTTTATTATAAATTGGTCATTTTGGGGAGTAATTATGAAGTTTGCATATCTGTACTATTCATTTTTTCCAATGTGAACAAACAGGTTATGGCTGTGGCAGGATTGGACTCATACAAAAGTAGGAGGCTCTCACCAGCACGGTCAACCCGTTCGTGGGCAACACCTCCAGCCACACCACCTAGCAAAGAGCGCTCGCCGTACTACACTCCCCTGATCCGTGTAGATCGTGTTGAATCCAGGGAAAATATGAATGGTAGCCTTCCCTCAATGAACAGAAGCTCTTGGTATACAGAAGATGTTGACATTCCATATAAAACATATACTCCAACAAAGTTAGCTGTCCCGAACAGCTTTTTACAACGGTACTATGAAAAACGAGGAAGTGCAGACAGCCTGGTAGAAGCTGTAAGTATTTGAAACTTTCCATATGATGGCAGAGCTTCTGCAATAATGATAAATAACCATATGTGAAGTAGCACAAGGTACCATGTGTGGCAAATCAACCTCATTGAATGGCAGTGCAAGGGCTGAATCCTGCTACTATTTCTTTTGTTCTTTTCATCCTTTCACCATTTCTCTCTAAAGGATGATGTCTAGGGCTTAGGTTAATTTAAAAAATTGAGTCATTAGCAATGGCCTGCACCACTAAAGTATAGTCAATCAGCATTAAAGACAGTTTAAGTAGAACGAGATGGACTATGTTGTTTTACCTCCTGACACAACCTTTTGTTGACATTCCAGTAGTTATGACAAAGATGTTTAATAACATACAAGATGGCTATTTTGAGTTTTTGAGCTGCATGGTACAAATTACAGCTGTTTAAATCAATAAACCACTGTGCACAAGGTAATATTTTTAATTGCGTGATGTGGTTACCTAATGTTTAGGATAAGGAAGCTACAAATTCAAACTGTATTTTGAATTTAACATTTAAAAACAATAAAAATCTAAGTAACTAGGTTAATTGAAAATACTTAAAAATAATTAGAAGATTAAACTAAAGCAGAATAACCTGCCTTCCCCCTCGCCTCCTAATCTGCAACCCTCAAATCCCCATTGAAATCAGTGGGATTTCCAGTGCTGCACTGGAAGATCCACATGGCAATTCCCTGTTATAATGCTGGGGTCTCCCCATAAGACAGGACTCTACTGCTCTACATGAGGTCCCAGCAATGGAGAGTGGAGACAGTTCCTATTGCCAGTACCTTAGTGCATGTGGTATGTGCAGGACTGGTTGATTATCAATGGTCCTGTTCTGACCCACAGACTACGGTACATTATGACAGGGAGTAAGATTTATTGATACGGGGTCAAGGGCAGAGGATGGAGTTGAGTTAAAAGATGAGCCATAATCTGCTTGAAGGGAGGAGCAAGCTCTAAGAGCTGGCAGCCTACTCCTCCTTTTGTTATGTTCTTATAGCAGAGAATTTCAGGGAAATATTACAATTTTCTGGACAGAATTACTAATTATTCAAATCTGCTTCTGGATATCTCTTTTTAATTTGGGCACTATTAAAATGCACTAGAAAACTAAATCACAGGGATAAATGCTTGCTTTGATCACTTTAGTCTGTTTTTGAAATAAAGTTTTTTCATGATGTTTGCTAATGCATTGTTTCCTTCTGTTTCAAAGGTCCTAATATCAGAAGGTCTTGGGCAATATGCAAGAGATCCCAAATTTGTTTCAGTTACAAAACATGAACTTGCAGATGCCTGTGATATGACAATTGATGAAATGGAAAGTGCAGCAAGCAGTTTATTAAATGGCAGTCTTCACAATGGAACTAGTGGAGATTTGCTTTCCATTAAAAACAGGCGTGACTATGAGCTACAAGATTATGGTCTTGGATACAGTGATGAGGAACCAGACACTGGTATATATGAAGAGGACCTAGGTGATGAAATGATATGCATCACTACTTTATAGCATTTGGTATGGAATAATCATTTATACAAAGATTAAGAAAGTGCCTCATAGTCAAGAAATTCTTATGGCACTAACTAGATCAAGTGACCAATAGAGTGACTTCCGTGTGATGCCGCAGTCTTAGAGGTAAAAATTGGTGGCAATCTGACCAAATCACCTCTATTATGTCCTCAAGTACAACAGTATGATCTGAGCACAATGTGGTCAACTAAAAGAGGTATGAGCTAATCAACTAACCGGCATGCAAAGATATACCGAGGACCAAGGAGAAAATGTAAGATGAAGCCATAATTAAACCATACAAGGCTATAGAGATTTTCTCAGTCAAAGCAATGTGCAACCTGCTGTTTGGAAGGAAGCAGTGTATTATTTCTATGGTGATGCTTGTAGTTAAAAGGAAAATATTATAAAGGTGATGACAATCAAATATGACAGATGTTGTTACCTCAGAAATACATTTGGACTTTTGGCTAGGAGCAAGTGATGGCATATCAAAATATTTAAAATTATGAAACATATCTTTCCTCTGATTTTTCATGCAAGTATGAACCATTCTGAACAGCTTTTTAAAATCCTGCAGCAAATCTCAAAGTATTTTTTGGTGGGCAAAAATAGCTGTTTTTTTTCTTATCTATTTTATTGTGAGTTTACATAGGATATATCTTTTTTTTGTCTTATTACATCTGCTGTGGAGGGAGAATTATGAGCAGAGTACACTGGAAATAGGAAAGGCATTCATGCTCTTCATAAGGTTAATTTGAAGCTTGTAAACTGTATTTCTTGCAAAGTAGACAAACTGTATATGGTTGTAACATATAACAAATTTGTATTTGTAAAGAGATGTTCTATATTTTGTAATCCTGGTACTGTAACAGATAAGCAGCAATATTTATGGTTCGAAATTACCGTCACAAATTCTATAGATTACTGTTATTTTTTAATAGAAGTACAAATTCATAAGTAACTGTACTGATAGAGCTGCCTTTTCTTTATGTATAATGCAAGATTAATTTCAGAGTTTTGAGCTAAGTCTGGAGCCAAAGGAAAAAACTCTTTGGCAGTTTTTAAATTAAAAGTAAAAGATAAACCTAACTTTACACAGGATATGCAAAGATAATTTACTTGCACTCTTACTTGGAATTATAAATATTTAAAAATGTTATTCTTGGTACATTCTCCATCCTTTCTAAATCACATGTAGTATTAGCAATTTTCATTGCTTGACCCATTTACTGAAAGCTACATTGCAATACTGAAGCAAAATCATTTGAGACAAGTTTCAATTTGAATCACCCAAGAGATTATTTGCAAAAAAAAACAATGTAGTTTCAGTAAAACAATCCCTGATTTTTGCATATCTTGTTGAATACAATTGCTCATGACATAAACAGCTTATAGTCAGGCTGTAAACTCAAAGAATGAGGCAAGCTGTATGTTTTTGTAATTATTGGCATTCCCAACATATTGCTGAGAACTACAAATGCATGCACCTGAAGGGTAAAGTTCCTGTTGTAATGATTCTTCAAATGAGGTATTATCAGCATGTGCATCAGTATTTTATGCTTTTAGTTAAACCAAATGTGTTCATTTGCACACTATTTCCATTGCAGAAACTATGTCATGGAGCAGGTCTTTCTTAATTAACTGAAGACACTGTTTTTTCCAATGTCCATTTTCAGAGGCTTTTTTATATATTTTAAATAATGGCCTGTTTTAGTTGCAGGTACATTACTTGTAGCAGCCACTAGAATCTTTTAAACTGTATACATTTTTAAACACTTGTGTATATTCTACTAGTAACAAAAAAAGCAAGATATTTTACCTCAGTCAGGGATAAATAGGGTTTTAAATTGTTTTTATTCCATTACCAAGGAGGGTATTCTTGATCTTCAGTTCACTGATTATAGCAATCTATGATTGCATAATTCTTTCCTTCTGTGCAACCTTCATGACTACTTTTATATGAAGTAAGCCTTTTGTGTAGTATGGTATTTGTATATTCAGTTTATAAGGTTGTACTATTTTGTGATTGATTGTATGTATGGTACAGTAAGCTCTGTAGATGTATTTTCCATACCACCATACCATAGTGCTGGAAATGTACATAATAAATAGTGTATATTTCTGTAAGTTGAAATTATTCAAACCCAAGTAAAATTTAGTTAATTTCTCACTAGACAAGCCTGAACAATTATTATTAAAATTATGGGCATTATGGGAAATTAGTTGCCCTTTAATCCCTACTTTTTTTCTCTTGCTGTACTTCCATGGTAGATACTATAAACTAACTTTTCACAAAAATGCAGAAGTCAGCATTTCATGACTGGATTACAGTTCCTGTAAGATTTGCTCTTAATTATACTGTACAGCCTATTGTTGTTCAAATGTGCCTGCCACATTTAATATTCTTTAAGATATCTGTTGTTGCTGCCCAGCATGTACAAACCAAACATTTTTGTCTTAATGAATAAGAGAATGCGTGGGCTAATAGGTTACCTTATCCTGTACAAAATAAACAAGTCAATTAAAAAGCCTCCCAGAAAATTACTATATACTAAGTGGCACTAATACTTGAAACTTTGGTATAAATTACTTTAGGCAGTAATGAATAGATGGTGTTTTGGTTTAATGTGTTTGTATTTTCTTTTTTTAAATAGGCCTAGAAGGGTCACTCTAGGTCTGTCTGGGTGCATAAGAATAAAAACTCCATATTTGCTCACTGTTTTGTTTTAAAATCAGCCTCCTTCCTAAGTCATGCCCCTGAAGATCACAGCCAGGCCTGGTACAACTAGATGAGACACAATTTATACCTGAATTCTGTGTAGAAGGTTAGTGTCTTTGAGAGACTAGGCCATGGAGGGATATGAAAACAAAAATGAAGAATTTAAGATCAGGGCTTTGATCAGCTGTGAGCCAAAGAGGTTGGGCGACTATATTGGGTGATAAGGTTCAATGGGCCTACTTCAAGATAGAATTGCAGAGTAAAGACAGCAGTTTAGGAGGACAATCAGCTTACAAGGGGGCCAGGAAGGGAAGTTGGGTGGTTAGTTATAGACTAGGATAGAGGGAGTGGGACTTGGGCATCATCAATAACATAGCATCTTAGAGGGCATAAGAGAAACTGGATTTAGAGCAGGGGGAAATGTTTAGTAAGAGCTTATCCCAGTGGGCTAGTAAGGAAGCAGGACAGCCAGTTGAATGACCTCACTTTGAGTGACAGTGAAGTTCACAAGTTGCTCTCACTTGCCATTGAAAGTGACAGAGCAGGGCAAAGGAGAGGGGCGCAGGAGGAAGTTAGCAGCAGAGAATAACAGTTGGATTTTATCTAGGGTTTTTGGGATGATCCTGGAAAAGCAGGCATTTTAATAGACACTTGCAGGACATCCTTAAGTGATGCATCTATACCTGATGATGGATGGCTTGCCCAGTTGTCCATCATAAATGTTCAACTCCTTTTCCGTTGAACATTGGCTGTATACCTCTTGGGTTGAACCAAAATAAACTTATGAAAGACACACTATAGTGGAGACTAGCATGACCAGAAACACAAAATTTTCACCTGTGGGAAACAGAACAATGTTACCCTTGTGGAGGTACCAGAACATCATTACCTGTGTATGGCAGAAAGTCCTTGAATAGACAGCACACTCATCCATTTGTATCCTACTAGATGGTAAACTCATCAGTTACAATGAGTTGATATTCTTTCCTTTCCATTAACCAGCAAAAAAATGTCTCAGAGCTTGCCTTTTGGAGCCTGAATATTCCATGTCTGTTGTGTAGTTACCGGTGGTTGAGGTATCCATTGTTCCAACAGATGACCCTAAACCACTCAGCCTGTACTCAAAGGAAGAGCAGATATCCAATATGCCATTCACAATAAATAGAATCTTTAGAAGAATCCTTTGATACGTTTTTATCTTTCCAATCACTTTATTTGTCAAACTACATTACCATCAGTTAAAATGATCCACAAAGAAAAGTTAAGTTTTTAATGTTGTCCATTTGCATCTTGAGTTCAAGTGATTGCACACTGGCTACACAGTATGTCTATTCAATATTACTTGGAAAAGATTGTGACTGTGTTAAAAAGAGACACAGTTTAGCTGTATATAAATCAACCCCTTCCATTTCAAAACAGTATTTAAATAGAAATAGTCACATGCAATACCATGGCTCAGTCTTTTTAGAAATTCGAATATTTTATAAATCTATAATTTTACGACTATAAAATACTGATTAAACCATTACAAGTCAGCCACTCTTTTGACTCTTAAGACATTATGACAATACACAGATATGGCAGGAATAATGCACAATTGAACCATAAACTCCATTACCTTGGTCTGGGTCCAACCATAACCATGACGCCAGGCACAAAAGAATCAAAAATGAGTAAAATTTAATCAATGAAAGCAAATTATAAAAAAGCACAAAAGATACAAAACTAGATTCAGAAGTTTTTCTACTTTGTATCAAATAGCTTATTTACAACTATTCAGATTTTGTTCTTTTACATTGTATAAAACCTACCTTTATTGATGAGGGAGGAACATGCTGAAGTACGAAAAAATAATTTTAATGTATGCCACTTTTTTTTCAGCTGAATGCCTAGGATTTGGGTTTATAAACAGGAACATCCTTATCACGTAGTGCTGGACGTCCCCTGATTATGTCAGCAGCCTTCTCAGCCAACATGATTGTCGGTGAATTTAGGTTGCCACTAACAATACTGGGCATTATAGAAGAATCTACAACCCGTAAATTCTCTAGCCCTATAACTCTCGTCTCAGGGTCGACAACTGCCATGGGATCTGAAGGCTGTCCCATTTTACAGGTGCAGGATGGATGGTAGGCACTATCAGCCTTTTCTCTCACAAAAGCATCGATTTCCTTGTCAGTCTGGGCATGGCTGCCAGGAGTAAGTTCTGGACCACGGAACTTATCAAAGGCCTTTTGAGCAAATATCTCCCTGCTTAGCTTCACTGATTGGCGGAGTTCCCAGATGTCAGTTTCTGCAAAATGAATAATTGTTTAAGTAATACAAAAGTTAAAACTAAAAGTAACTTAGTGCAAACATATAAAGCTTGCACATGGCAAAATTAACATTTCATGATTAATAAGTGCAGAAATCTACAACTCAAACTTTTCCTGAAAAATTTCCAAATGCATGCTGCAGCTTTATTTTGAAAATTTAGAAGCCATACAACATGGGGGAACCACAAGAGTTACTGGATATTGTCAAACATCAGCAAACAAATGTATTTGTTGAATTGTGCACAAATATGAATATTTATAACTAATATAAAATATTACCTGTAGACAAGTAGTTTGGTTCAATAATTGGGTGTTCTTTAGGATTTGCATTCTTGAGCTTCAGCCAGCCCACACTTGTGGGCCTCATTGGGCCCACATGAACCTAACAAAAAAGTTACAGAATTTAAAAAACGATTTACTGGGTTACAACTTTCCCATTATTCTGACAGTTAAGCTGTAATTTATCCTGTACCAAAGGCTAAAATAAATTTGGGACAAAAAAGACAGAACACTGGATGAACTAAATGGATCAAGCAGCATTTGTGAAAGCAAAAGGCGTACGTCAACATTTCAAGTTGAGACCCTGGACCAGAGCCACAGATGCTGCTTGACCTTCTGAGTTCTTCCAGTGCTCTGTCTTCTGTTCCAGATTCGGGCACCTGCCATCTCTTTAGTCTTCATGCTGAAGTAAACATAATACACAGTATCAAGTCTACATATTTAAAAAAGAACCTACAAGGCCAATCTTCAGGTAGAAGGTAAGATTCACAGCAAAAATATACTTAGAAGTCACTGTCAGCTCCAGCTCTGTGAAAAATTAAACTTAATCTTTTAGCACATGGCTTACATGTTTAAGATGCACCCATGAAAACCATGGGTCAACTGGATGCAACAATGGCATGTACCATGCAGGCTAATGCTATCCCAAAGGTACACTTTAATTAAAGCACATTGCTCTTTCAATGATGTTCCAGAAAAGATCCCAGTAGATAATGATTCAATGTAAATGAACTCTCTTAACAAGTCCAAACAACCTCGTACACAAATGCTCCAACTTTTTCATGTCCAAAAGTCAGAACGGTAGTAAGTCTGTTTGCCAAGTTCTTACGTAATTTTAGTCTTGTTATTTTACTGGGAGGCGAGATTATAATCACCTTCTAAGGTATATCTGGCCTGTGCCAGAAAGCATGTTAATTCATTCTAATTTTCAGGACACTCTTGTATAAAGGACTGCTAAATGGGCCCATGAGC
This sequence comes from Pristis pectinata, assembly GCF_009764475.1. NCBI lineage: Eukaryota > Metazoa > Chordata > Chondrichthyes > Rhinopristiformes > Pristidae > Pristis > Pristis pectinata. The sequence continues at coordinate 23,392,231 of NC_067410.1, forward strand.
TTTCAAAAGATATTCACAATGATTCACTCATGATTTTATTTTATTTTCCTAATTGGTTTTCTGGATGGTGAGGTTCCTCAGGGCATTTTGTGCCTCGCCTCTCCTCAGAGAACCAGCACACTCTACAACAAGCTCCAACAATTCTTTCTAGATTTATCCAATTTGCTATTTGATGTTAACCTAACTGACATGCATAATAACCTTCACAAAGTTATACTTATTGACCGTATCACCATCTTGTTAATCTTCATTTTTTGGACTTAGTAATCATTAGTCTCAATAAACTTTTCAAATCAGTATATTTAATTAGTGTCAGCACTGACAGCTTAAAGTTCAAACAAAAGTCAAAACGAAAACAATATACTGACACTCAGTTTTGCTTCTTAGCATATATGAAGCTATTCTATGTTATAGAGCAGTTCACCTATACCTATTTTTACTGAAAGATCAAAATAGGGGAAAACCATGCCACACCATGTGAAGACTGACGATAATTGAGAATGAAGTTGCCACAAATAGGACAAATAAAATTTAAGTTTTCAGGGGAATAATTAGTCTCTTGCATTAGGGAGAAGTACGAATGAATTAGTCATTTACTTTCCAATAAAGGCTCTTACAGAAAGATTGAACTACTTTTGAGTGAAAGATAAACTTTATTTCTTTCACCTAATTGACAGTATTTTCCCTTAAGTGAAAAAAGATGGTTTATCCCATTGTAAGGATTGGACATTTGAAACAAGTTCCCCAAAATATCCACGTCTTTATAAACACCTTTGTACATCTGACATAAATATTTCAGATTCTGACATCCAACAAATTAAAACAGGACCAAAAATAGTTTTGTTTCAATTTTGGGTTAATTTTTATGCCTTGCTTGGCCGATAGATTTTCGAATACTTCCTTCAATGTGTTCTTGTCCTAGAACTGCTGAATTGAGAACATGCTTCTAAAGATATATTCTTAGGAATTCAATGAAAGAACTTAAAAAAAAAAGACACCTTTCAAAGTAGCGTAATGCTATCAAGACACTGAAGGATTTAAAACACACACGCCAGGATCAGAGTTGCGTCATCTCTTATCTCAATTTAAAACTGTAATGTAGGAAAACAATGGATGTGCCCACCATTGAAGAGGTTTAGGTCTTAACTGCAGTTAGATGCAAACAAATGACCACTACGGTCTTCCAGGCACATGACCTGCATATGCACTGTGGCCACTCAGTATGTGCAGAGGAATTTCTACAGCAATGGAGTGGGCATTACAAGGTCTAAACTAGTTCCTTGCTGTAAAGGTGAATGGGTGCACATGCTATTTATTAACTGAAACAGAGTTGGCAGGTGAGCAAAGACTAACCATGGGATAACCTTTAACCTTGTTTCCATGCTCCTCCAGTGAAAGAAAATAACACAATAGAATGCACTGAAAGATCCATTAGATTATCATAATCTTGTCAATATTCCCTAGATATTCAGTCAAAACCAAAGAAAGACATACATTTCTATAGATCCTCTCACAACCTTAGGACATCCCAAAGTGCTTTATAGCTAATTAAGTAGTTCTTAAGTAAAATTACAGTCATTGATGTGAAATAGGGTGTTTCGCAGCCAATTTAAATGGAGCAAAGTCTCAAAATCTGTTCCAGTTGTGTAGCTGAGGGATAAATACTGGTTAGGACACAATGGCAACTCTTCTAGTTTTCCTCAAAATAGTGCCATTGGACATTGAATGAGAAAGCTGGAAGGGTCTCAGGTCAATGTTATATCTTTAACACTGTGGCACCTTTCAGACTGCCCTGAAGTGTCAATGCAGATATTTGTATTTCTGTCCTATCCATCCCTTCCCCACCCTCTCTGCAACATTGAACTAACTTGTTTTAATCTGAACTGGGAAAGAGTGAAGAGTCTTCAACCTGAAACATTAACTCTGTTTCTCTTTCCATAGATGCTGCCTGACCAGCCAGGTGTGTCCAGCGGTTTCTGCTTGTATCCTCTCAGTCCCAGAGGCGGGCTCCTTGCTTCTGGCAAAAGTATCAATGATGTCCCACCAAAATCAGTCAGGCCCAGAGGTATGTCCAGGAATTGCTAACAAGCAGGCTTGGGGACCTGCAATGCCAGAGTCCCTTTCTGGAATCCATTCAAGATTATGTGTAAGCTTGAAGAGTCTATGGACGAAGGCAGGAAAGCTTATGGAAATTTTTGTAGCTAGAGATGGAAAATCAACAGAATCTACAGCCAGCAGAACTTAGCTTACTCTGTGCCAACCCAAGAAGCCAAGTGCGTGGATCATGATGTCTATACCTGAGCAAATCTCAGGAGCTCTGCTATCACAGTTTGCCATTGACTCTGACAGTCAAGAAATTTGGCTTATTTGGGCCACTCCTGAGTGACAACTGCCAAATGAGCCACTGTGAGATGCATCTCTGCACAGAGCAGGTTAATTATTTACAACTGAAGAAAATTTGCAGTTCTGTTACCTGGCAAATGCCTATAAGCAAGTAGGACTATAAGTCTGTGGTCAGGGTCTCCATAATTTCAACACCAACATCCCATAATATCCTATGATCAGAAAATGCTGGAAAAGCTTGGCAGCATGAAAGAGGAGCAGTTAATGTTTCAGGGTGATCCTTCATCAGAACTGAGAAAGAGAGAAAACGTGTTAGTCCAGGTAACGAGAAGGTGGGAGAGAGCAATAGCTGGACAAAAGGGAATTCCTTTGAAAGGATAAAATAATGGAGCCATTAAATGGGCATTTAAGCTCCTTCACTTCTGTAATGTGAAGTCTAAGTAATATTGTGTTGTCTGGTGTACTGAGACCTGCTCAGCAAGCTGAATATACAGATGAAAGAGAAAACGAATAGAGGAATGGCAAGCACAAAAGGCCACTCCTGATACAAACAGAAAGAAGAAAAGTCATCTAAAGTTGGAGAATTGAGTCCTGAGGGCTGCAATGTGCTTAGAAGAAGGACGAGGTGTTGTTCTTTGAACCTACATTGGCCTCAGTGTAGGAGGTGACGGATAAAGAGGTCAGAGTAGGTGTGGGGTGGGGAATTAAAGTGTCAGGTAACAGGAAGCTCAGGGTCACTCCTGTGGTCTGAGCACAAGTGCTCTGCAAAGTAATCACCCAATCTGCATTTGGTTTCTGCAATGTCTGTCTGGTGGTGGAATCTTGTTGGAGCTGGTGGAAATGGTGAAGGATGATCCATCGAATGCAGAGGCTGATGAGAACCAGGGGAACTCTTGCTCTGTTTGGGAGGAGAAGGGGTGAGAGCAGAGTTGCGAGAAATAGATTCAATATGGTCAAGGGATCTGTCCACTATGGTTGAGACAAAGAAACCTGCGTGGAATGTCTCATCGTCGGAACAAGTGTGATGGAAACAGAGGAAATGAGAGAAGGGAATGGAGTCCTTACAAGAGGCAGGGTGGAAGGAAGTATAATCAATGTAGCTGTGGGGGTCTTTGGGCTTATAGTGAATATTGACTGTTTCTCTTTCCACGGGTGCTGCCGACCTGCTGAGCTTTTCACCATTTTCTGTCTTGATTTCAGATTTCTAGCATCTGCAATTGTTTTTGCTTTTACAGATGAAAGAGAAAAGGAATAGAGGAATGGCAAGCACAAAAGGCCAGTCCCACGAACAGAAAGAAAGAAAGTTCTCTGAAGTTGGAGAATTTAATATTGAGTCCTGAGGGCTACAACGTGCTTAGATGAAGGACGAGGTGTTGTTCCTTGAACCTGCATTGGCCTCAGTGTAGCAGTGTAGGAGGTGACAGATAGAGATCAGAGTAGGTGTGGGATGGGAAATTAAAGTGTCAGGTAACAGGAATCTCAGGGTATAATCATCCCATAGAGAGAGGGTGACTTTTCTATTTTGAATACCAGCAACCTTTGATACCATCTCTTTCTTTCTTTTTCAAACCTCCTCTACCTGTGGCATCGGCAGCATCCTTTTTTCCACATAAGATGGTTGCCTAGGATTCACTTTATACCCCAGCCATGCCCAACTGTCCTTCAGTGCTAGATGTATGTTCTTCCTCCGCTCTCTGCCTTTGTAGTTTCCATTTGATTATAATACTTTTGTCCAATTTATGTTATACCTCCTCTTTCTCTTTGCACCAACCCCTCCCCCCACCTCCCATTTCCCTTTCTCCACTATACCTTTGGTGTTATAAAGAAATAAAGGACTGCAGATGCTGGAATCTAGATGAAAAACACAATGATGCTGGAGGAACTCAGCAGGCCAGGCTGCATCCGTGGAGAAAAGCAGACGGTCAACGTTTTGGCTCAGGACCCTTCTTCAGGTCTGAAGATAGGAAAAGGGGAAGCCCAATATATAGGAGGGAAAAGCAGAGCATGTATCACTCTCTAACAGGAGCGTCAGAAGGGCAGGGGTGCTCTAACAGGAGTGTCAGAAGTTCACAGCCACCAACAACCACTTAGAGCACTTCAGTTGCACGTTTTCAGAGCCATTTCCTTGGCAGGGTTCAGGAAGGCAGTAGCCATTTCCCAATCAGGACTGCATGGTGACCAGGAAAGGGGTTGGGTTGAATGGGGAAGAAGGGCATTGATGCCCAGCATCAGGTGGGTGTAAATTAAGAACAAGAGATAGCACTTGATGTTTCTGCAGGTACTCTGGGTGGGGAGCAGAGGGAGGTAGAAGTCAGGATGGATCAGGACTGGTACCCTCAAGGGGAGGGGTTTGTGCAACTGGGTGATTCATTGAAGTAGGGGCTGGTGGGGGCCAGGGGGTTCCCAAGGATGAAGAAGCCACTGAGTTACCTGCAGGCCTCACTGTACAGCATCGTGCGAGTATGGCCAGGAGTGCTCAGTGACAGGTGCTCCCAGGATAATGTTACCACAGGTCCCCAGCAACCCTCCAAAAGAGGCAGTGCACAGGGAACACCCTGCTCCCAGGCACAGGAAGCAATTCCACCTCCCCACCCCAGATGCAAGGTGTGACGTTACCCTCTCAGCTCCCCTAACATGTGCATGGAGTGACCTCTGAACCAGACACAAGTATTGACCACTGTAATATACGTTCTGCCACAGATATCACATCAAGATTGCAAGGGTGGCTAACAGGAAGTGCCTGGTCAAATTTTCAGATGAACACAAAAGCACCATGAAATTGTCATTATCGTGTTGGGGGTGGTAGGAAGATAATACACTTTCTATTGCATAACGCTGGAAAAAAGGTTCATGCAACAGAACTTCTAGGCGCACATTTGCACTGAAAATTCAATTCACCGTATAATGTTTTTGTGTTAAGAAATAAACCAAGTGTACATGTTCTTAAATACAGCTGCTTAGCATTTCACATCACAGTGAAACCCATGCAATTGATGTTATCAAGAGTCAGTCACAGTGAGAATACAAGATATTTGAAACATATATTAAAACAAGGGTGGGCCTTCATGACCATAGCAGTTAAATAAATCAATCAGTTTTGAAGTTTTCCCACGGATTTCACATTCAAAAACAGAAGAAGTCTGGAACTGGTTTTTACGTTGAAGACAGCAGAAAGAAATTCAAAACTCTTTTCCAAGAATAACAGAGACCTAACTAACTGCAATAATTAATTTCTATCACAAGGAAAACAGGATATCCACTACAAACACTGCAGGAACTAAAGATAGTCTGTGAAAAGTGTGCACACACACAGACTGAAGACGATCAGTTCATTGGACAGACAAATGGTGGAAACTAATTACCTCAAATTACTTCATGGAAAAAAAAATCTTAAAAATATGCATAATTTTCCTTGACACCAAACAAAATGTAACCATCCCAAGAATAACAAATGAGCTTTATTACTTTTATTGCTTGTTGCGATTTACTTCCTCAATTAGTGATATATTAAAAATTATGGATGAAAGGAAATAAAAGAAATATCCATATTTTGTTGTAGTCAAGTGTCACAGTTTATCATGATTATTCAAATTTAAATTTTTAATCAAAATAACTCTCATTCTGTCTGCTAAAAACTCAATCATTTCAGTTAACATGGCGAATGTGAGAAGCCACCGCCAAATCCATTATGATCCATAGATGGGAATTATTTTTCTAATTTTTTGGAAACAAAGCTCTTATTTACATTTCTGAGTGGCTTTTAGCAGTATTTATTTCTGCTAACAACTTTTCAGCAGTTAAGAAAAAGCCTTGCAATACAGGCACACAAAGGACTCACCTGATAAGCCTCTGCTTCAGGTGTGATTCTTCCATGGTCAATCACCTGTGATGGCAGAAAATGGAACTGAACATCAGGATGGCTTACTCCAGGACGACTTCTGATAAACCCACCAGTTTCTAAGTGAGCAGTAGCTCCCTCACCTGAGGAAATGGAAATACTCTACATTAACTTACTTTATTTATGGAGTCATGAAGTTATACAGCACAAATGGAGGCTCCTCAGCCCAACTCATCCAAGCTGACCAAGTCAGAGTCATGGAGTAATACAGCATGGAGACAGGCCCTTCAGCCCAACTCATCCATTCAGACCTGAGCTAGTCCCATTTGCCTGCATTTGGCCCGTATCCCTCTAAACCTTTCCCATCCATGTACCTGTCTCAATGTATTTTAAAGATTGCAGTCGTACCCACCCCTGTACCACTTCCTCTGGCAGCTCGTTCCACATACCCACCATCCTGTGTGTGAAAAACTTGCCCCATGGGTCCTCTTTAAATCTTTCCCCTCTCTCTAGTTTTAGACTCCCCTGCCCTGGGAAAAAGACTGTGAACATCCACCATATCTATGACCCTCATGATGTCATAGGGTCTGCTAAGTTACCCTTACAACCTCTGTAAAGTCACCTTTCAGCCTCCTAACCTCCAGGGAAAACAGTCTCAGCCTCTCCAGTCTCCCTTCTTTCAACACAAGCTTTGAATTTAAAAAAAGTGTTGCTTGTTATTACTTCAAGCAACAATTAAACTCCGATAATCTGGCACCCTCGGGACCTAGGTGGTGCCGGACTTGTAGATTTTCTGGACCATTGGATGTTATTTCATCAACACATTTTTACTCTTTTTACATGGTGCATGGTAGTGTCACAACTTTTTCAGTGAAGCTAGGCTGAGTTTGAAGGGAGTAGGTAACTGAGCCCTGATGAGCTTAAAGACAGTGGGAAATATAACCCACTAAGTTTCAGCTTGTATGTTTCGGTTTGTCGAGACCAGTTCCTGACCCAATCCTGGCCCCAGCTACAGATGACCCACGGTCCAGACCCCCACACCTGGTCCGCAGTCCAGACCCCCCACACCCGGCCCACAGTCCGGACCCCCCACACCCGGCCCACAGTCCGGACCCCCCACACCCGGCCCACAGTCCGGACCCTGAGCCCGGCTGCACACCCTGCTCCCATTCCAGACTAGTGAGTGAGCCAGATGCCGAACTATCGGGAGTTCTGAACATCGTTTATTGGAAATTTCCTGGATCGTAGGAGTCTGAAACCCACCCCTGCCTTGTTGCCTGGAAACCCCAGGGTAGGTGCCTACAACTCATCCCAAGTACCAACCAGGCCTTGGGCCGACACACCCTGGAGCATTAGTCATTCCGTACACCCAGTTTACCCTGGCTTAACAAAATGAACAATTTTCTGCCACTATAGCCTCTTGTGCTACCTGGTTCAGTTTGAGAATAGGAGGATTCACTACACAGATCACCAAGCCTGCTCCATCTTTTCTTAAGATCCTCCTTGATCTTCCTCTCCCTTAGTGCCCTAAGATTTATCAATCACAGCCTGAAATATAACAAATAACTGATCGTTCCCAAGACCCAACTTATCACTGACCTATCATGGGCTCTGACTGAAGTCTTAACAACCTGAAGCATTAACCGTTTCTCCCTCCACAGATACTGCCTGACATACTGAGTATTTGAGGTATTTCTACTTTGGTCCAGTGCCTTTGTAGGTGCTCAGCACACGCTGCAGAATTAATTGCCCCTCCTGGTTTGAATTTGCCTAGTGTGATTTCAATTTATGAACTTAAAGCACTACAGTAAAATCTTGGTTATCTGGTATTTTGCTATAATTGGCATTTCCAAGGAGTAGCAGGGCCAAGGGTGGGGCAGCACTGAGAGGGTGGCCAGGCCAACAAAGGGGGCTGCAGGGTTGGTACAGGAAGCATCACCAAGGAAACAGCTGGCCCATGGAGAGACAAGGCCAAGGGAGGAGCAGCAAGGTCAATGGCAGGGCATTGCCAAGGAGGCAGCTGGGCTGGGAGAGGGGCGACACTTGGGTAGCGGTCAGGCTGAGGAGGGGGCAGCGGCACTGAGGGAGAGGCCGGGCCAACTCTTGATTAATTGTCACTTGTCAGAAGCAGCAAATGCCAGGTAACAGAATTTAGCAGTCTGAGCATGAATTGTTGGGATGGTCCCCTCAGCAACACAACTCTTCTAACCAGTAGCCATCATATCAGCCCAGGTACTGCCAACTCAGCACCTAGAGGTTCTGTACCAAGATCAGCCTACAGAAACCACTGACAGATAATAGAAGGAAAAAACTTATCAGTAAAATTCCCATGCCGTAATAACCATTGGTTAAAAGCAGCTGATTTGATCATTAAGGAAATATTGAAAATATCCCCTCACTGATACAGCTAACTGCACTTGATTTAAAAGCTATTTAAAGGAACAACTGAGAAGCCTGCATTTTTGAACTAAAATAGAAATAAAAAAAATCAGAAATTGTTATGAGCACACTAGGAACATAACAAAGGAGTACCTGAGAGTCATCTGGGGTTGAAGTCTTGTGAAAAATGGGTGACAGAAAATCAGCAACATCTGATTTTCATGGCAACTTTATTTATTACAATAGAAATTGTTCTGGACAGGTCATGAGCACACATGTCTGAGCTCTAAAATCTTTTCTAGGTCTAGACTTTAGCTGAACTACAACTAACCTCATCTCTCTTTACCAACAATGAAAATTCAGTGTTGATTGTATCGAACTTCCTATTTCAAAGGAAAAAGCAAAATATTGCAGATGCTGGATATATGAAATTAAATAGAAAATTCTCTAAATATTCAGCAGGTCAAGCAGCACCTGTGGTGACAGAAACAGGCCAAGATGAATCATTGCAACAGACAAAAATCTGGAGGAACTCAGTGGGTCAGGCAGCATCCATGGAGGGAAATGGACAGATGACATTTCAGGACCCGATGAAGGGACTCCGATGAAGGCTCCCAACCTGAAACGTAAACTGTCCATTTCCCTTCATAGATGCTGCCTGACCCACTGAGTTCCTCCAGCTTTTTGTGTTACTGCAGTCTCTTCTGTCTCCAGTATGAATCATTAACTTCTTTTCTCTTTCCCTGACCTGCTGAGTATTTTGAGCATTTTCTGTTTTTACTCCTTGTTAACCAACTTGCCCAGCTCTTCAAGTCTTTAAAAACTCCACACCACTACCACGATCCAGAGCCGGAAGACTGGGCAACATAATGCCATTGCACACTTCCCAAACAGCAACCTGGATGGTTTCCAACTGTAACACTATCCCCTGTACAAGTGACAAATCCAACATTGATTGTACAGGATTAGGAGGTAAAGGGGGTTGAGACTTTGAGGTTATGCTTCCAAAAAGCTTTTGATCCTGCAGTTTATTTAAAATTTTCAAAGTGGGATTAATACATTTTTTAAAGCATAAAAATTCAGACTCTGGAAATTCAAAACGAAAGTAGAAGATGTTGGAAGCATTCAGCAAGTCAAGTAGCATCAGCTGAAAGGGAAGCAAGGGTCAATGCTTCGGGACAAAGATCCTTCATCAGAACTGCAAAATGAAAGCATGTTTTCATGAAATGAGTGGAAGGCTGGAGAGAACAAAGACCGTCTGTGGTAGGCTTTCAGTTTTTGTTTTTAACTCTTTTTAATAGGCAAGTATGGCAAGAGTTAGAGAACCAAGGCAAGATACAGATCCACTGTGATCGGACTGAATTGAAATGACTGGAGGGGCTGAATGCCCCTGCTTCATGGTACTTAAAAAAAACACAGCTAGTAATGTCAATGTAACACTGCAATTACATCACTGCCAGAAAGATTTCAACATCCGGTCATATGTGCACTTGCCTGTATGTGTGCCTGTGAATCCATATAAATGTGTGTGCCAGGTCTGGCAACAAAGCTAGTCTCCAATAGTCTTAGATCCCCTTGCCATTGGACCAAGATTTCACTTTACTTAGTTTACATGTGACTATCACACCACTTTAAAAGAATGCACACCAAGGCATCTTTCATTCCTCAGAATGGGAAAGGAAGCAATTCGGAGGGACTGGCAAAGTAGAAGACGACCACAAATCTGAACATCTATCCCAGATGGTGAGTGGCTTTGAAAATATTGCTAAATAATGAAATAATCTAAAGTAAGCAAAGTACAGCAAAGCTAGATACAGGATTTGGTCTGAGAGCTCAAACATATTTCCACTGGCCTTTCAAGGAAATTTTGCACTGTTGTGATCATCTCTGGCCTAGTTCACCTGCTAATGGAGACAAATAATAACAAGTAAAATCTCTAAAACTGGAATTTTTCAATGGTCTAAAAATTTAAGTTTAAATTCTTGAACTCGTTACCAACAGTACTGTGGGATACCTTCACTTCAAGGATTGCACTAAGTCCGGGTACTTAGCAATGGACGATAATTGCTGCTTCTGCCAACACCACCCGCCTTCCATAAATGAATTTAAAGTGTCAAGGCACAAGAATTGGAAGACAGCAAAATTTTACCTGTGAATTTCCAAAACCATTCCAAACCAATCTGGATCATCTTGAAGGGTTTTTGGGATTTATACAGTGTTATAGGTTCAGTACACTGTTGCTGCACATATAGTTCCAAATGATCTTGAAGATTCTGGCCCACACCTAGGAGAAACAAAGTTTCTTTAACGTGAGAAATTCTAATTGCCCAACCACAGTAATCGTCACCAGTGTACGGATGAGTTCAAACTGATCAATTCAATTCCTCTGCTTTCTTTGAATACTTCAATTGTTACCTGGACGATGACACACAACAGGAATTCCCAGAGCTTTAAGGTCATCTGCGTTGCCCACCCCAGATAACAGAAGAAGCTGGGGTGAGTTAATTGAACCTCCACTTAGGATCACTTCCTTATTGGCATATACCTATGGAAAAAAAAGCTGTTTACTCGGGAGACACAAGAGACTGCAGATGCTGGAATCTGGAGCAATAATCTGCTGGAGGAACTCAGTGGGTCGAGCAGTGCCTGTGGGAGGAAAGGAAGTGTCGACGTTTTGGGTCGAAAGCCCAGAACCCGAGACGTCGACAATTTCTTTCCTCCCACAGATGCTGCTCGAGCCGCTGAGTTCCTCCAACACATTGGTTGTTGCATCTGTTTACTCAGTGCCAGCTTATCGTTCCTTCAGATGTGATCAATTCATTGCTTCAAACCAGAGGTATATCCTGTACAGAAAACAATAAATATTAAAAGCAGTAACTTACCTCCGCCACTAGGACAACCCTTGATCACAACGCAAACAAACTCAACAGCTGTAGAAATGATCGGGATTTAGAGTGAGCTGTATAAAAATTACCATGGCACACCTGGGAAAGGATGAAGGGTAGGGAATGTTCTCTGTAGAAAACTGAATGGAAGGACAGGACATCTTCAATTGTTCAGAAATACTGATGGCCCGGCATCTGGCTCATTCATTCGTCCGGAATAAGAGCCAGTGGTCTGGAGTACAAGCTAAGTGTACGGCCAGAGCTGCAAGTCCAGATTACAGCAGGTAATGGGGTCCACAGTGTGGGCCAGGTGTGTAGCCAGAACTGGGTTTGAGGTCCAGAGAACCAGGGGTGAGGCATGTAGGTAGGTTTGTGGCCAAGGCCAGGGTCCAGAATGCTTGTATATTTCTCACTCCCTTTAAACTCACTAGCCTCCCTGGAAAATTTATTATACTACCTTATAAAATGTAAAAAAGGGAAATAGAAGTGTGCTTGTGTATTAATAGGAATAACATGCTATAGTCTGAAAAATGTGCTTGTCTGGCACTGCCAAAGTCCCAAAGGTGCTAGATTATTGGAATTTTACTGTACTTACCTCCTGCTTTCTACACAGAACATTCTCCACCCTTCCTTGATTACCAGAAAGTTTATCTTTAGGAATACAAAACTTTTTGTTCAGTAGCTGAAAGTATAGAGTTCACAATAAGAAAGAATATCTATTGTTTATATATGAGGCTGATGCACCAATTCACTTTCATACCTCGTTCAATAATTCATGTTTTTAAGATTGATTAATGAACAGCAGATGCCAGGAAATCCACCGATGTCTTGTGATAGAGAGCACAGGAATTAGGATTTTTGAAATTTTTTAAACACTGTAGGCCTGATCATTTTTATCTTTAATTCCATTGTGGAACCTCAAAATAGTTCATAAAAGTTATATCTCTGGAATAAGTTACTTTATGTTGAGTATTTTCTCATTTATCAAACTTATAGTTTAATTTTCAAGAAGAAAAAAAATGCAACATCTCCCTTATTTTTGGATAAAAAGTGAACTCAAATTAAATGGAATAATAAAATCATGAACTATTCTGATTAATAGCTGAAGGGAGTACTTCTGAGATTGCTTGATGTTAAATTCCACATTCAGGACAAAACAACCTAACTGAACAGCATTTCTTCCATCATCTCTCCAACATCATCACTTCCAAGCTATTATCACAGGCCAAACCCCAAAAATTCCTTTTTAAACAGGTACTGTGGGAGCACCTGAGCATAGGACTGTAGTTGTTAAAGTGGCAGCTCACCATCAGCTTCTTAAGGGTAACTGGGCATAGACAATATATACTGGCATGGTCACCAAAGCCCACAGCAGAGAAATAAAGAAAAATATACTTAAAGATTCCAAAGAATTTTGAAAGCAAGAGTTCAGCAACACATTCTTGTATTTTATTGATAAAGGCCTCACTGTTCAGGAAAGAGATGATTTTAATGCATCAGATGAAAGTATCTGAACTGAACTGCAACAAGCTGATGATATAAATTAGTCACTGGTAGTTGGTAAAGACTTCCAGGTCCAGGTATGTTGGAGGTAGATGGAGGGAATGTCACTATGGTGAGCCATTTTGGACATAAACTAGAAAATCACATTGGATTAATATATACCACAGACAGCACAGAAAAATCCCAACCAATAAATGCAGGTATTCATGCTCCACTCAACCTACCTCCAAACTTTCCTCATCCAATTCTATCAGCTTAACCCTCTATTCCCTTTTCCCTCATATGTGTCTGTCCATCCTCCCCTTAAAAGTCTCCTAATGATTTGTTTAATTCATTCCAATGTGGCAGCGAGTTCCACATTCTCATCACTCTTTTGAGAAGGAAAGTTTGTCCAAATTCCATGTTAGATTTCTCAGTGACTACCTTTAATTAATGGATGCTACTTGCAGTCTTTCCGACAAGAGGAAACATTCTCTCTGTTTCCACTTGATCAACACCTATCACTTTAAAGGGAGATGTTACATATTTTATTTTCCTTCCCAATATGTATACCCTCACATTTCTGGTATCATACTTGTAATTACCTTCAATACACCTTCTACAGGCGGCAAAGAAGGTCTTTGAAAATTTATATAAATAATATCTGCTTTATTATCCTTTTCACAATTTGGCACCCACAACTACACATACTCTAACCAAAGTTCAATACAGGTTTAGCATAACTTCTATACTTTTCAGTTCTATCCCTCTAGAAGTAAGCCCTAGTGCTTGCTTTGCTTTCTTAAATGGCTTGGTTAACCTGTGGCACAACTTTTAGTGATTGGTGTATTGTAAGATCCCTTTGTTCCTTTCTCATCGACTTGTCTCTTCCCAGTAATGTGACTTTCCTATTCTTCCTACCAACAACCTCATATTTATGTGTGTTGAACTTTGCTACCAGTTCTTTGCTTTTTCTGAAAATCTATAAATGTTCTCTTGTAATTTAGATTCCTTCCCCCCACCTCACTTTGACATGTCTGCACATTTTGAACTACTTTCTCAGTTCCAGACTTTCCAGATGATTATTATAAATTGAACAGTACTGACCTTTGTGGAGTACTCTTACCTATCTTCTTCCACTGTGAATAGTTGCTATATGCTCCCACTCTCTGCTTTATACCTTGAAGTCAGTCAGTAATCCATTTTACAACTTGTTTCTCAACTCCACATTCTCTGACTTTAATCATTACTCTATCATGGGGTGTGTTACGGATTCAGTGAATGTCCCTTTAAGATAGAGTGTGTGTGTGTGTGTTTGTGTGTGGGGCGTGCTTACGTCAATAGAAAATAAAGGACGTAATGACGTTGTTGAAGAAAGCAGAAGAAGAAGAGAGAGAGAGAGAGAAGGGAGAGAGACACCAGCCTGCTAGTTTTCTCTATCGATGGATGAGAAACAATAACTGTGTTTGCCACTGAAATCCATGTATGGAAGTTGGAAGTAATCCGGTGGAGTTCACTTTGTTGCTGACCTGTAGAAGGAAACAGGTATTTGTGTGTGGACGACCACGATTCGGATGCTTTTCGGGGCGAGGAAGTCACTACCGAGTAAACACTGATGTGTCGTTTGGGTTCCATTGTGGAACATTTGGATTTCGTAATTACTCTCCCTATGTTCTCTACATCTACGTCTTATCTTCAGACAACGGTGGTTGTTGAAGAAGCCCTTGCTCATGTTTCACCTTATGGCTTGCGGAACTGAACTTTAAGAACCATTCCTGAACTTGGAGTTTGGGACTTTGCCACACACACACACACACGAAGAGTTTAGTTTTGGGGTTAACGTTCAAGGTTTAACATTTTTGAATTCTAACATACTAACATTTTTACTTTTATTTTACGTATTATCATAAGTAGTGATTAATAATAGTTTTTAACACTGAATCATGCTCAGTGTGTTTCTTTTGTTGCTGGTTCGTGACAGGTGACACAGCGAAAGCCTCTTGAAAACCTTGATAAATTATATCTACCACACACTGTCTACTCACTCTGTTACTTCCTCAAAAAGGTCAGTAAATTCCCTTTTTAAACCCTTGCTGACTACTCATTATTATAATTTGTTTCTGAGTGTTCTTTTCTCTCCTTTTGCAGGGATTCCATTATTTTTCTTAGCACCAAAGTTAAGCTGACTGATCTACAGCTCCCTGGATACGTTCCATGCTCTTTCTTAAAAATATGGTTCTACATTAGCTATCTGCTTATCTTTTGTCACCGTTTTTGCCAGCAAATAACTAAATATGTAATCATCTGATCTGAACATCTACATAAAGGATACATGTAGTTCCAGAGTATTTCTCTCAAATGTCTCAAAGCATTAATAATATATCAGCTGGAAAGTTCATTGATATTACACATGACTCAGTCTAACACAACATGTTAAGGAAAAGATAAGGCACGAATGGGTTCAACTATTAGTTAGGATCCCTTTATAGTATCCCATTTTTGCTGAACAAAGCAGTAGTGACTACAATAACAGACTTAAGCTGATCAGTTATAAGTAAGTTGCCAAGAATTCAGAACTAGTGCTCAGTTTCAAAAATGTCAGAGTGGTAGAGATGTACAACATGAAACAGGCCTTTCAGCCCAACTTGTCCATGCCAACTAAGATATCTTTCTACACAAATCTCATTATCCTGCATTTATCTTGCATATTTCTTTCTTATCCATGTACCTGTCCAAATGCTTTTTAAACATTGTAATTTTACCTGCCTCTAGCACCTCTTCTGGCAGCTTGTTCCATAAACTCACAGCCCTCTGTGTGAAAAACTTGCCCCTCAGATCTACTCTAAATATTTCCCGTCACCTTAAACCTATGCCCTCTGGTTTAGATCGCCCTTGGAAAAAGACTGTGACTATTTACTGTCATTTATTTACTATCCTCATTATTTTATAAACCTCTAAGGTCACTCCTCAGCCTCCCATGCTTCAGTGAGAGTAATCCCAGCCTATCCATTCCAGGCAACTTCCTGGTGAACACATAGGCTGGGATTCTTCTGCATTCTTTCTAGTGCTACCACATCCTTGATATCGTGTGGACACCAGAACTGCGCACAAGATTCCAAGTGTGGCCTAACCAATGTCTTGTACACCTGCAGCATGACGTCCCAACTCATGTTCAATACCCTTGCTTTTGAAGGCAAGCAAGCTAAAAGCCTTCTTCACTACCCTGTCCACCTGTTCAGACATTTTCAGGGATCTATGAACTTGCACCCCAAGGTTCCTCTGTACAGAGTCATAGAGTAATATGGCATAGAAACAGGGCCTTTGGCCTAACTTGTCCATGCTGACCAAGATGCCCACCTAACCTAGTCCCATCTGCCCACGTTTGGCCCATTTCCCTCTACACCTTTCCTTTCCATGTACTTACCCAAATGTCTTTTAAAATGTTGTTATTGTGCCTACATCAATTACTTCCTCTGACTGTTCATTCCACCCTCTGTATGAAGAAGTTGTCCCTCAGGTCCCTTTTAAATCTTTCCCCTCTTACCTTAAACATATGCCTTCTAGTTTTTGGTTCCCTCTCCCTGGAAAAGAGATTGTACATTCATGCTATCTCTGCCCCTCATGATTTTATAGACCTGTGTAAAGTCACCCCTCAGTCTCCAAAGTTCCAAGGAATAAAGTCATAGCCTGCCCAACCTCTCCCCATAACTCAGGCCCTCAAGTCCGGGCATCGGTCTCATGAATCTTCTTTGCACTCTTTCCAGCTTAATGAGATCTTTCCTATAACAGAGTAACCAAAACTGTACACAATACTCCAAGTACGGCCTCACCAACATTCCATACAACTGCAACAGAACATCCTAACTCCTACACTGATTAAGGACAGCATGCCAAACACTTTCTTCACCACCCTGTCTACCTGTGACACCACTTTCAGCGAACTATGTACTTGCATTCCTAAATCCCTCTGTTTCACAACACTCCCCAGGGCCCTACCATTCACTGTACATGTCCTACCCTGGTCTGACTTCCCAAAATGCAACACCTTGCATTCATCTGAATTGAAAGCCATTTACCAATCCTCAGACCACTTACCAAGCTGATCAAGTTCCCTCTTTAATTTTTCATAACTTTCTTCACTGTCTATGATACCACTTATCTTAGTATCACCCACAAACATATGAGCCTTGCTTTGTACATTCTCATACAAATTGTTTATATAAATAATGAACAACGAAGGTCCCAGCACCGATCCCTGTGGCACACCAGTAGTCACAGGCCTCCAGTCCAAGAAATAACCTTCCACCATCACCCTCTGCTTCCTACCATTGAGCCAATTATGAATCCAGTTAGCTAGCTCTCCCTGGATCCCACGCGATCTAACCTTCCAGTCTTGCCTACTATGCTGTACTTGCTAAAGTTCAGATAAACTGTGTCCATCACCCTGCTGTATTGTGGAGGGTCATGGCTGTCACATGACAGCACTGCCCCCTACCTGATCAAAAGACACACCAATGCCAATCAAGGTTTGACCCCACCCCACCCCACCCCACCCATCAGCACACACCTGACCATTGGCCTTTGTAATCAATTAGTCCTTGCTGGCACCGGGCCATTGGCCTTTTTAAATTACCTGGGCTGGACCCCCCCACGCACTATAAAGAGTGCTACATGTGCTCGGCTCTCCTTTTGTCTCCGAGGGATCACCCTGCTTTGCTCCAGGCTGAGCAATGTGAAATGGCGCTGGAGAAATCATTGGTGAGATGTGCACTGTTAAAAGGGTTGGGAGCATTTTAGTTAGTGTCCCTAGGAGCATAGAGCGGTGCCTGCACTGAGTCAAGGGGTGGCGGGTATTGTACTGTTTTTCCTTGATTGTATGTACCCAGTTTGTTATGTATTTTACCCCTGTTGTGATTTTCCCACACTCACTATAAACTGTGCGTGTGTGTGTTCCCGTTACCATTTTCCCATGTTTGTCATTTGTAAATAAATCATTCATCTCCAGACTATGTTCAGAGTCCTTGCCTTCTGAGACCTCGAATCTGTTTCACAACACCTGCCCTCATCTATCCTCTTGGTTATGTCTTTGTCACCTCTCTGAAAAACTCTTAACAGATCTGTCCGACACGATTTCCCACACACAAAGCCATGCTGACTATCCCTAATTAGACCTTGTCTATCCAAATGCTGCTGGATCCTGTCCCTCAGAATCCCCTCCAGTTACTTACCCACCACTGATGTCAGGCTCACCGGCCTGTAGTTCCCTGGTTGGTCTTTGCTGCCCTTCTTAAATAATGGTACAACATTAGCCACCTTCCAATCAACACTTCTAAGGTCCCTGCCATTTACTGTAAATATCTGGCCCAAAATACATTACCTCACAATTACCTGGACTGAGTTCCATCTGCCACTGCTCCACCCAATTTTCCAGCTGTTCTATGTCCCTCTGTAACCTTAGGCAATCATCCTTGCTATCTACAACTCCACCAATCTTCGTGTCAACAGCAAACTTGCTTATCAGACCACAGACATTCTCATCCGAGTCATTCATATACATCACAAACAATGAAGGTTGCAACACCAATCCCTGCAGTACATTACTGGTTACAGACTTCCAGTGAGAAAAACAATCTTCCACCACTACCCTCTGCTTCCTATCACCAAGCCAAATTTGAATCCAGTCTGCAAAAACATCTTGGACCCCACGTGCCCTAACTTTCTGGACCTTGTGAAACCTTGTTGAAAGCCTTGCTAGAGTCTACATATACCCCAGCTACTGCCTTGCCTTCATCAATTTTCTTAGTAACCTTCTCCATCAACTCAATCAGATTTGTGAAGCAGGATTTCCCATGCACAGTACCATGCTATCCCTAAGAATTTTTTCCAGTAGTTTCCCTACTACCGACATAAGGCACACCTGCTTGTAGTTCTAGAGAAACAAAGGACTGCAGATACTGGAATTTCTAGATGAAAAACACCATGATGCTGGAGGAACTCAGCAGGCCAGGCAGTCAAAAGAGGAGAGGCAGGATGGACACAGGTGGTGATAGGTAGGTGCAGGTAAGAGATAGTGATAAGACAGGTAGGGAAGAGGAGGGGTCCTGAACTGAAACGTTGACCGCCTGCTTTTCTCCATGGATGCTGCCTGCCTGCTGAGTTCCTCCAGCATCATAGTGTTTTTCATCCTGCCTGTAGTTTCCTGCCTTATCCCTACTGCCCTTCTTGAATACAAGAACAACATTATCTACCTTCCAATCTTCCAGTTCCACACCAGTGGCTAAAGATGATGCAAAAATCTCCATCAGAGCCCTTTGCTTCCCATTACACCCTGGGATAGATTTCATCAGGCCCTGGGGATTTGTCCATCTTAACGTGCATCAATATCTCCAACACCTCCTAGTTCCTGATACACACCTCAGTGTACACCTCCCCCATCTCTCCATCCTCCTCCTTGATGAATACTGACACAAAGTATTCATTCAGGACATCACACATATCCTCTGGTTCCATACAAGGATTTCCTTTTTGGTCCCTGAGTGGACCTACTCTTTCCCTAGCTAATTTCTTGCTTCCAATATATTTATGAGGTTTTGGAATTTTCTTTCTGTTGGTCATGGTCATTCCATGTCCTCTTTTTGCCCTTCTAACTGCTTCCTTAAGATCCCTCTTTTCTCCTCTATAAACCTTAGAGGACTCATTTGACAACACTTTCCTATACCTGACACATGCTTCCTTTTTCCTGATCAAGCTCTTAATATCCTTTGTTAACCAAGTGGTAGATTTGCAAAAACCAAATACCTCTTAGAGAGAGACAGTAATTACAGATGAAAAATGGACTTTTATTTAAAGTCATTCTAAATGAAATGGAAGTCACGAATGTCCCAAAATCAAGGTAGCCACGTAATAACACCAAGCTGCTTTACTCACCATGGGCAAGTAGTTTAAGAGAAAATGCATATGTTAAAACACTTCTAGTTGAAGTGAAAAGCTATCAAAGTAGCCAAAAGATCAGTGGAAAAAAATTGGCATGTAAATTTTTAATTATGTTTAGAATCAGAGGACAATAAAGAATTGCACAGTTACCCCTTCAAAGTAAGTGTCCAATGGTTCTTACATTTTTAAGCATCTTTAAATTTAAGAAAAACTTCTCACCCCTGCATTTATACAGTACAAGCAATGCACATTTGGTGCATGTGATCAAAAGAAATTTAAGTTGCTGGAAGAGATGCACACTGCTTCACTCAAAATGCAGGTGGAGTGTAAGACAATGTACTTTCTTGTTATTGTTAGTTCCTGGAACTCCTTTATGATAACTTTTGGGATTCAGAGTACTTTCCTCAGAGCTTTTTCTTTCCAGAATTGATCCATCATTTATGAGCAAAGGTGTGCTTCCTTCCTGGATGTTATCTCCTTTCATGGTTGACAGGGAACATTAGCAGCTGTGTTGATTTGTTACAATATGGTTGAGTAGCACAAACTCAATGATCCAATTGACCTTTTTCAGTCCATTTCTTCATGTTTATATTACCTGATCTTGACTAACGTACTTCAGAATTCTGTTTGACATTTGTAAACATCAGCTCTCTTCAACAGTACTGCATATATTCCTGTAAGTTTCACCATCCAGCCTCTCCCATCTAACTAGTCCTCTCCCAACAGCCTCACCGCCACTCCCATCCTGATTTCTCACTGTGCCTGACACATCCAGGCTCTCAGCATTCTGCAACTGGAAAGCAGACAAGCTCCTTGTCCAAATAGAAAATCCATGGCTATGAGGCAAACAACAATTTTCAAACCCCCTACCCCACTGCACCCTACCAGTTTAAAGGTTTCATAAAAAAAATCTTATGATGTCCCCTAACTGCAATGTCCAAAATCAATCTTTAATCTCTGAAGTCTCCCAGACGAGTGCCTCACCTTCTTTCTCCTGAATTAGTCTCCCTTTCAAATATTTACATGATATACACACTGTTGTTTTGTGTTTTTTTTTCAAATCTTATACAGTCACAAAATTATACTTTCTTCAAAAAAAATGTAAGGCTTTTTGAAATCAGTCCTGTACCTTTGCATTAATAATAAAGCAAAATTTTAAAAAATGCATTGCTCATAACAGTTGCTTGAAGGCTACTGACATATTCCGGGAAAATAGGTGTGCTACAGGTGCTCAGTTTACATCAACACTCATCTCTCAGTTTCATGGCTATAAACAAAACCATCAACCCTGATCCAGACTTTCAGAAGAGTCTAAGGCTCTCAGTTAAGACAGTGAAGGAGTTAGAAGTCAATTTAATGAATAAATGAATAAACTATACTTCCTGACCACTCCTGGAACTTTCACATATAGCCCTTGAAGAAGTGTACCAAAGTAGAGTTAGAGAGTCATAGAGTTATGTAGCATGGAAACAGACCCTTTGGCCCAACTTGTCAATGTTGACCAAGGTGTCTACCTGAGCCAGTCCCATTTGCCTGTGTTTGGCCCATATCCCTCTAAACATTTCCTAACCATATACCTGTCCAAATATCTTTCAAATATTGTAACTGTACCCACCTCTACCACTTGCCTTGGCAGCTCATTCTATATACTCACCACCCTGTGTGAAAAACCTGCCCTTCAGCTCCCTTTTAAACCTTTCCCTCTCACTTTAAACCTATGCCCTCTAGTTTTAGACTCCCCTATCCCTGGGAAAAAGACTCTGTGCATCCACTTAATCTATGCCCCTCATGATTTGATAAGCTTCTGTAAGGTCACCCCTCTGCCTCCTTCATTTCAGGGAATAAAGTCCCAGCCTATCCAGTCTCTCCTTATAACTCAAGCCCTCCAGTCCTGACAACATCCTTGCGACAGTTTTCTGCACCCTCTCTAGCTTAATCACACCTTCCTATAGTATAGCGACAGGAACTCCACACAAATGTGGCCTCACTAATGTCTTGTACAGCTGTGACATGATGCCCCACCTCTATAACTTAATGCTCTGACGGATGAAGGCAAGTGTGCCACACAACTTCTTCACCACTCTTTCAAACTGTGTTGCCACTTTCAGGGAACACTCTCTGTTCTACAACACCACTCAGGGCACTGCCATTCACTGTGTTAAGTCCTGCCCTAGTTTAACTTCCCAAAATGCATCATTTCACACTTGTCTGAGTTAAATTCAATCTGCCATTTGTCTGCCCACTTCCCCAGTTGATTTAGATCCTGAGGTAACATCCTTTACTATCTACTCTACCATTAATTTTGGTGTCATCCTCAAACTTACTAATCATATCACTTCCGTTCTCATCCATATCGTTAATATACCTGACAAACAACAGGGGACACAGCACTAATCCCTGCAGCACACCACTAGTCACAGGCCTCCAATCTGAGAAACAACCCTCTTACTACCACCCTTTGTCTCCTACCACATGCCAATTTTATATCCAATTGGCTAGCTCACCCTGGATCCTATATATTCTAAACTTCTGGACCAGCTTCTCATGCAGGACCTTGTCAAAGGCTTTACTGAATTCCATGTAGGCCACATCTACTGCCCTGCCCTCATCAATCCTCTTGGTCATCTCTTCAAAAAAAAAACAATCAAATTCATAAAACACAATTTCCCACGCACAAAGTCATTGACTCTCCCTATCAGTGCTTGCCTTTCCAAGTGCAGATAGATCCTGTCTCTCAGAATCCCCTCCAGTTAATTTTCCTGCCACTGACGTTAGGCTCACCAGCCTATACTTTCCTGGCTTGTCCTTGCAGCCCTTCTTAAATTAGGGAACAACATTAGCCACCCTCCAGTCCTCTGGTACTTCATCAGTAGCTAGCAAAGACACAAAAATCTCTGTCAGAGCCCCAGCAATTTCTTCCCTTGCATCTCATAACATCCTAGGATGCACTTAGTCAGGCCCTGGGGATTTATCTACCTTTATGCACCTCAAAACTGCCAAAATGTCAATTTTGTAATGTCAATATGTCTCCGGACATCATTGTTCTCTTGAAGAAGAAAAACACTATGATGCTGGAGGAACTCAGCAGGCCAGGCAGCATGGCCTGCTGAGTTCCTCCAGCATCATAGTGTTTTTCATCTAGATTCTAGCATCTGCAATCCTTTGTTCCTCTATCATTGTTCCCTTCCTTGAATTCCTAAGCTTCCACGACCTTCTCCACGGTAATACAGACGAGAAATATTCACTTAAGACCTTACCCATCTCCCATGGCTCTACACATAGATTACCACATTGATCCTCAAAGGGACCTATTCTCTCCCTAGTTACCCTTTTAATCTTAATATATTTATAGAATATTTTAGGATTCTCCTTTATTTTACCTGCCAAGGATATCTCATGACCCTTTCTTGCCCTCCTGATTTCATTCTTAGACTCCTCAAGGGATTCGCTTGATCCCAGTTGCCTTTATTTGACACATATGCCTCCTTCTACTTCCTGACCAGAGTCTCAATATCCTTCATTAGTCATCCAGTGAGCCTTGCCCTTCACTCTAACAGGAACATGTTGGTCTTGAACTCTCCTCATCTTTTAAAAGCCTCTCACTTGCTGGACATCTCTCTACCTGCTGGCAATCTTTCCCAATCAAGTTTTCAAGGTCCTGTCTATTGCCATCAAAATTAGTCTTGCCCCAGCTTAGGACTTTACTTTGTGGACGAGTCCCTTCTTTTCCCATAACTTTTTTTAAAACTAATAGAATTATAGTCACTGGTCCCAAAGTGCTCCCCCACTGACATTTCAGCCACTTGCCCAGCCTCACTTCCTAAGAGGAAGGTTGAATGTTGCCCTCTCTAGTAGGGCCAACTACCTGTTCCTTGAAAAGAAAATTCCTGGACTCCTTTAACAAATTCTGCCCCATCTAATCCCTTAGCAATATGACAGTCCCAGTTTAATATTAAGGAAATTAAAATTTGCTGCAATTACAATCCTATTATTCCAACACCTATCTGCAACCTCCTTACATACTGTATTTGCTTCTCTAACTCCTGCTGGCTATTAGGGTTCCTATAACACAATCCCATCAAAGTGATCACCCTCTTCTTATTTCTAAGTTTACCCATATAGCATCACTGGACATTCCTCCAGGAATATCCTCTCCAGGTACTGCTGTGATGTTCTCCCTAATAAATATCGCAACTCCCTCTCCTCTCTTATGTCCACCTCTATCACACCCGTAGCCTGGAACACTGAGCTGCCAGTCATGCCCACCCACAGAACAATACAGCACAATACAGGCCCTTCGGCCCACCATGTTGTGCTGACCTTTAAACCTCGCTTAAGACTATCTAACCCCTTCCTCCCACATATCCCCCTATTTTAAGTTCCTCCATATGCATATCTAACAATTTCTTGAACTTGACCAGTGTACCTGGCTCCACCACTACCCCAGGCAGCGCATTCCATGCACCAACCAGTCTCTGGGTGAAAAACCTCCCTCTGATATCTCCCTTGAACCTCCCACCCATTACTTTAAAGCCATGCCCTCTTGTATTGAGCATTGGTGCCCTGGGAAAGAGGTGCTGGCTGTCCATTCTATCTATTCCTCTTAATATTTTGTACACCTCTAACATGTCTCCTCTCATCCTCCTCCTCTCCAAAGAGTAAAGCCCTAGCTCCCTTAGTTTCTCCTCATAATCCATACTCTCCAAACCAGGCAGCATCCTGGTAAATCTCCTCTGCACCCTTTCCAACGCTTCCACATCCTTCCTATAATGAGGTGACCAGAACTGGACACAGTACTCTAAGTGTGGTCTAACCAAAGTTTTGTAGAGCTGCATCGTTACCTCGCGGCTCTTAAACTCTATCTCCCAATTTATGAAAGCTAACATCCCATAAGCTTTCTTAACTACCCTATCCATCTGCGAGGCAACTTTCAGTGATCTTTGGATATGAACCCCTAGATCCCTCTGCTCCTCCACACTACCCAGAATCCTGCCATTAACCTTGTACTCCGCCTTGGAGTTTGTCCTTCCAAGGTGTACCACCTCACACTTCTCTGGATTGAACTCCATCTGCCACATCTCAGCCCAGCTCTGCACCCTATCAATATCCCTCTGCAATCTCCTACAGTCCTCCACACTATCCACAACACCTCCGACCTTTGTGTCGTCTGCAAACTTGCTAACCCACCCTTCTACCCCCTCATCCAAGTCATTAATAAATATCACAAAAAGTAGGTCCCAGAACCAACCCTTGTGGGACACCACTAGTCACAGCCCTCCAATCTGAATTCACTCGCCCAAGCGTCCCTGGATCCTATGCCCTCTGACCTTCTGAAGAAGCCTACCATGTGGTACCTTGTCAATCGCCTTACTAAAATTCATGTAGGCCACATCTACTGCACTACCCTCATCAATCTTCCTGGTCACCTCCTCAAAGAACCCTATCAGGCTTGAGAGACATGATCTTCCCTTCACAAATCCATGCTGGCTGTCCCTAATCAGTCCATGATTCTCTAAATGCTCATAGATCCTATCTCTAAGAATCCTTTCCAACAGCTTGCCCACCACAGACGTAAGGCTCACTGGTCTATAATTCCCTGGACTATCCCTACTACCTTTTTTGAATAAGGGGACAACATTTGCCACCCTCCAATCCTCCGGTACCATTCCCGTGGACAATGAGGACTCAAAGATCCTAGCCAAAGGTTCAGCAATATCCTCCCTCACCTTGCGGAGCAGCCTTGGGAATATCCCATCAGGCTGCAGGGACTTACCTGTCCTAATATTTTCTAACAGCTCCAACACATCCTCTCTTGATATCTACGTGCTCTAGAACATTAACCTTACCAACACTGTCCTCTGCGTTATCAAGGCCCCTCTCCTTGGTGAATACTGAAGAGAAGTAACCTCACCCACTTCCACAGCTTCCAGGCACATCCTCCCACCTTTGTTTCTAATTGGTCCTACCTTTACTCTCGTCATCCTTCTGCTCTTCATGTACGTGAAAAAAGCCCTGGGATTTTCCTTAACCATACTCGCCAAGGCCTTTTCATGTCCCCTTCTTGATCTCCTCAGCCCCTTCTTAAGTTCCTTCCTTGCTACCCAATAATCCTCAAGAGCCCTATCTGATCCTTGCTGCCTACACCTTATGTATACTGCCTTCTTCCTCCTAACTAGTTGTTCCACCTCTTTTGTCACCCATGGTTCCTTCACCCTGCCATTCTTTCTCTGCCTCACCGGGACAAATTTATCCCTAACATTCTGCAAGAAATCCCTGAACAACGACCATATCTCCATAGTACATTTCCCTTCGAAAGTGTCATCCCAGTTTACACTCCCAAGTTCTAGCCTTATAGCCTCATAATTTGCCCTTCCCCAATGAAATATCTTCCTGTCCTCTTTGCTCCTATCCTTGTCCATGACAATGCTAAAGGTTAGGGAGCAGTGGTCATCGTCCCCCAAATGCTCACCCACTGAGCGATCTGTCACCTGACCCAGTTCATTACCTAGTACTAGATCTAATATGACATTCCCTCTAGTCAGCCTGTCAACATACTGTGACAGGAATCCGTCCTGGACACACTTAACAAACTCCGCCCTGTCTACACCTTTGGCACTAAGCAGGTGCCAATCAATATTTGGGAAGTTGAAGTCTCCCATGATAACAACCCTGTTATTCTTGCATCTTTCCAAAATCTGCCTCCCAATCTGCTCCTCAGTATCCCTGCTGCTACCAGGGGGCCTACAGAATACTCCCAGTAGAGTAACAGCTCCTTTCTTGTTCCTAACTTCCACCCATACTGACTCTGGAGAGGATCCTTCTACATTATCCACCCTTTCTGCAGCTGTAATAGTATCCCTGACTAGTAGCGCCACCCCTCCTCCTCTTCTGCCCCCCTCCCTATTCCTTTTAAAACACTGAAATCCAGGAATATTCAATATCCATTCCTGCCCTGGTGACAGCCAAGTCTCTATAAGAGCCACAATATCATAGTTCCATGTGCTTATCCAAGCTCTCAGTTCATCACTCTTATTCCTGACGTTTCTTGCATTTAAGTAAATGCACTTTAGCCCATCCACCTTTCTACTTTTATACCCCGTACTCTGCTTCTCCTTCCTCAAAGCCTCTCTACATGTTAGATCTGACTTTTCCATATCCACTTCTTCCTCTGACCTACCCCTCCGGTTCCCATCCCCCTTGCAAACTAGTTTAAACCCTCCCAACCACCCTAGCAAACCTGCCTGCAAGGATATCGGCCCCCCTCGGTTCAGGTGTAACCCGCCCTCTCTGTACAGGTCCCACCTTCGCCAGAAGAAATCCCAATGATCCACAAACTTAAGACCTTCCCTCCTGCACCAAATCCTCAGCCACGCATTCATCTGCCATCTCCTCCTATTCTTACCTTCACTATCACGTGGCACTGGCAGCAATCCCAAGATTGCTACCCTTGAGGTCCTGCTCTTCAGCCTTCCGCCTAGCTCCCTAAACTCACTTCTCAGGACCTCATCCCTCTTCCTATCTATGTCGTTGGTACCAACGTGAACCACGACTTCTGGCTGTTCTCCCTCCCGCTCAAGGATACTGTGGACCTGATCAGAGACATCCCGGACCCTGGCATCTGGGAGGCAACATACCATCCGGGATTCATGCTCACTTCCACAGAATCTCCTATCTGTTTCCCTGACTATCGAGTCCCCTATCACTACTGCCCTCCTCTTCTCCTCCCTTCCCTTCTGAGCAGCAGGACCAGTCCCAGTGCCAGAGACCTGGTTACTGCTGCTTGATCCCTGCAGGTCATCCCCCTCAACAGCTTCCAAAGCGGAAAACCTGTTACTGAGGGGAACAGCCTCTGGGGTCCTCTGCATTATCTGCCTGTTCCCTTGTTTTTCTTTTTCTCTCCCCTGACAGTCACCCTTCTATCTGCTTCCTGAACCCTAGAAGTATCTGCTCTAAGGGGGGGTGACTGTTTCCTGATGCACAGTATCTACATAACTCTCTCCCTCCCTGATGCTCCGCAGTGTTCGAAGCTGTGGCTCCAGCTCATCAATTGTGAGCAGAAGTTCCTCCAGCCTCTAGCACTTACTGCAGAAGTGGTCACCGTGCACCACAGCAGGGTTCACTAGCTCCCACATCATGCAGCTGCAGCACATCGCCATGTCCTCCATCTGAAACTATTCTTTCCCAACCTAGCTGCATTCTACTTAAAAGGTATAACAATAAAGGTAAACCTTACCTTTACTTACCAGCTACTCACCCGCCTCGCCCTGTTACCGCCTAAGCCCGTTGAGCCAAAGCCCGATCACTCTGCTCCCTCTCACTCCGCAGCCCGCTCCAAACGCTGCCTGCTGGATATGGCAGTCTTCGTTTTAAACTGCCCGCGCGCTAACTGCTGACGTCACGCGCCTGTGCAGTCCTGCCCCACTATTCCCGATGAGAATTAATGGAAAAAAAACTTATCTGTTCCGAAGTCCCGACTCCTGCCCCTCGACCATATTTCTATAATAGCTATAATATCACAATCCCATGTACCTATCCATGCCCTGAGCTCAAATGCCTCATCCGTCAGGTTTCTTGCATGAAAATAAATGCAGT
The DNA here is from genome assembly GCF_009764475.1 of Pristis pectinata. Lineage (NCBI taxonomy): Eukaryota > Metazoa > Chordata > Chondrichthyes > Rhinopristiformes > Pristidae > Pristis > Pristis pectinata. The sequence continues at coordinate 23,420,683 of NC_067410.1, forward strand.
TTAGCCTATCAGACCTTCCTTGCTCCTTGTCCTACCCTTGCCTGACCTCCCTTCTGGATTTGCTCACTTTAACTTCTATAATTGCCTCACCTTTCTCATCTACCACACCACCACTTTGGGTTCCACCCCAAGCCAGACTAGCTTAAACCGTCCCGAGTAACTCAAGCAAATCTCCCCATCAGGTTGTTGGTCCCCTTCCAGTTCAGGTGCAATGCATCTTCTTGTAGAGGTCACCTCTGGCGCAGAAGAGATCCCAATGATCTAAGAACTTGAATCCCTCCCTCCTGCACCAGCTCTTTAGCCACAAATTCATTTGCCCTATCCTCCTATTTCTACCCTCACCAGCGCTTAGTACCAGAAGTGATCCAGAGATCACAACCTTTGAGATCCTGCTTTTTAACCTTCTGCCTAAATCTACATTCACTCTGCAAGACCTTGTCTCATTCACTACCTATGTCATTGGTACCAATGACCTCTGATGTCTTACCCTTTCTCTTGAGAACGTTCTGCAATTATTCGGAGACATCCTTGACCCTGGCACTTAGGAGGCAACATACCATCCCACAGTCCTGTTCGCAGCCACAGAATCACCCATATGCCCCTCTAATTATCGAGTCTCCCATCGCAACAGTTCTCCTTGATTCCATCTTCCCCTGCTGTGCATCAGAGCCGGTCGCTGTGCCACAGACCTGGCTGCTGCTGTCCTCCAAAAGACTATGCCCCCAACAGTGTCCAAAACTATATACTTGTTACTGAAGGGCATGGCCACAGGGGAATCCTGCACTCTCCGTCTAACCCTTTTCTGGTGGTCACTCAACTACCTACTGCCCGTAGCTTTGTTGTGACCACCAAACTGAAGCTCCTGTCTATGATGCTCTCAGCCTCATGGATGCTCCTGAACGAGTCCAACTACAGCTCCAGCTGCTTGATGTGGTCAGTCAGGAGCTGCAGCTTGACAAGCTTCCCACAGGTATAGTAATGACTGCTGTGACTCCCATCTCTAAGACTACTGAGGAAAATAAAAGATCTTACCTTACCACTGCTTAGCCTCCTTGCCAAATCGTCTCAAGACAAAACCTCCACAATAACACCTCAAACACAGCACTTCAACCTCACAACTGTCACTCTTAAAATGGCTGCTCCAAAACATTTGAAAGTATTTTTTTATTATGCAGAAAGATTTGAGTAAAAGCTCAGAAATGATAAATAAATATAATGCTACAGTACCTTTCTCGTTAATCCACCTTGAACATATTCAACACCAATGGCCTTGGTACCATCAAATAAAATTTTAGTTACAAACGTTTTCACTTCTGCTGTTAAGTTGCTGCGTGTGAAACTGGGGCGCAAATACGCACTAGCCGCACTCCATCTCCGTCCTGAAATACAGGAAAATTTTGATTGAAAATAATAAACCAACTATTTCTGTTGCATAAGTTAATATTATATATAATGACCAAACAAAAAAAATGTAAAACAAGCATTACAAACTGATTAACTTGTAGAGGCCAACTTACATTAATTATGAAACCTCTTAAATATACTTCACAGTAATCATTGCTGATTCTCTTTTAAATAGATTTGCAAAGATTTGACACCATGAGTAATTATTTAAAATCAATTACACCATAAATATATTTCTGCTTAGACATTACAATCATATGGCCTGTGACATACCTTGCATAATATTTGTGCTTAAAACTGGCTCTAGAACTACATGCAGTTACCAAAATTCAGACATCTCAGGATTACTTATGCTTTTATCATTATTTCATGGATGGCCTATGCTATTTCAAAAGCAGAGTTTTACAAAGAGTGTCTTGTGCATTACTGATCACGTGGATAGTTCCCACATCAGAAGGACATTATTAGCAATTTGAAATATATGCAAAGTAATGGGAATGAGGATTAAACTTCTTCCACATTGTCCATAATGACAAAGCAGCACAGTACTTTCAACAGGGCACAACCCGACCTAAGGGGTTTGGTTATCTAGTACTGCGCTAGTGTTGCCAAGAAACCAAGCTAAATGGACAGAGACTTAGAACTTCAGAAGAAAATAAGATAGGAAAAAGGAGGCATGAAATATCCTTGCCAAGGTTAAGGAGAATCCTAAAACATTCTGTAACTTTATCAGAAGTAAGAGGGCAGCTGGGGGAAAAAACATAGAAACATAGAAAACCTACAGCACAATTCAGGACCTTCAGCCCACAAAGCTGTACCGAACATGTCCCTACCCTAGAAATTACTAGGCTTACCCATAGCCCTCTATTTTGCTCAGTTCCATGTACCTATCCAACAGTCTCTTAAAAGACCCTATCGTATCCACCTCCATCACCGTTGCCAGCAGCCCATTCCACGCACTCACCACTCTCTGAGTAAAAAACTTACCCTTGACATCTCCTCTATACCTACTCCCCAGCACCTTAAACCCATGTCCTCTTGTGGCCACCATTTCAGCCCTGGGGAAAAGCCTCTGACTATCCACCCGATCAATGCCTCTCATCATCTTATATACCTCTATCAGGTCCCTCCTCATCCTCCGTCGCTCCAAGGAGAAAAGGCCGAGTTCCCTCAACCTGCTTTCATAAGGCATGCTCTGCATTCCAGGCAGCGTCCTTGTAAATCTCCTCTACACCCTTTCTATGGCTTCCACATCCTTCCTGTAGTGAGGTGACCAGAACTGAGCACAGTACTCCAAGTAAGGTCTGACCAGGGTCCTATATAGCTGCAACAATACCTCTCAGCTCCTAAATTCAATTCCACAATTGATGAAGGACAATACACCATATGCCTTCTTAACCACAGAGTCAACCTGTGCAGCTGCTTTGAGCATCCTATGGACTCGGACCCCAAGATCCCTCTGATCCTCCACACTGCCAAGAGTCCTGCCATTAATACTATATTCTGCCATCATATTTGACCTACCAAAATGAACCACTTCACATTTATCTGGGTTGAACTGCATCTGCCACTTCTCAACCCAGCTTTGCATCCTATCTACCTCTGACAGCCCTCTATACTATCCACAACACCTCCAACCTTTGTGTCATCTGCAAACTTACTAACCCATCCCTCCACTTCCTCATCCAGGTTGTTTATAAAAATCATAAAGAGTAAGGGTCCCAGAACAGATCCCTGAGGTACACCACTGGTCACTGACCTCCATGCAAAATACGACCCTTCAACAACCACTCTTTGCCTTCTGTGGGCCAGCCAGTTCTGGATCCACATTGCAATGTCCCCTTGGATCCCATGCCTCTTTACTTTCTCAATAAGCCTTGCATGGGGTACCTTATCAAATGCCTTGCTGAGATCCATATACACTATATCTACTGCTCTCCCTTCATCTATGTGTTTAGTCACATCCTCAAAAAATTCAATCAGGCTCGTAAGGCAGGACTTGCCCTTGACAAAGCCATGCTGACTATTCCTAATCATATTATACCTCTCTAAATGTTCATAAATCCTGCCTCTCAGGATCTTCTCCATCAGTTTACCAACCACTGAGGTAAGTCTCACTGGTCTATAATTTCCTGGGCTATCTCTACTCCCTTTCTTGAATAAGGGAATAACATCCGCAACCCTCCAATCTTCTGGAACCTCTCCAGTCTCCATCGATGATGCAAAGATCATCGTCAGAGGCTCCACAATCTCTTCCCTCGCATCCCACAGCAGCCTGGTGTACATCTCATCCGGTCCCGGCAACTTATCCAACTTGATGCTTTCCAATAGTTTCAGTACCTCCTCTTTCCTAATATCTACATGCTCAAGCTTTTCAGCCTGCTGCAATTCCTCGCTACAATCCCCCAGATCTTTTTCCGTAGTGAATACTGATGTAAAGTATTCATTAAGTACCTCCGCTACTTCTTCCGGATCCATACACACTTTCCCACTGCTGCACTTGATAGGTCCTATTCTTTCGCTTCTTATCCTCTTGCTCTTCACATACTCGTAGAATGCCTTGGGGTTTTCCTTAATCCTGCCCGCCAAGGCCTTCTCATATCCCCTCCTGGCTCTCCTAATTTCCTTCTTAAGCTCCTTCCTGTTAGCCTTATATTCTTCCAGATCTCTAACATTACCTAGCTCTCTGAACCTTTTGTAAGCTTTTCTTTTCCTTTTGACTAGATTTATTATAGCCTTTGTACACTACGGTTCCTGTATCCTCTCTTGACTCCCCTGAATCATTGGAACATGCCTATGCAGAACTCCACACAAATATCCCCTGAATATTTGCCACATTTCTTCCATACTTTTCCCTGAGAACATCTGTTCCCAATTTAATCCTCCAATTTCCTGCCTGACAGCCTCATAATTCCCTTCACTCCAAGTAAATGCCTTTCTAGTCTGTCTGTTCCATCATAAAATACAAGTTCCATCTCTATCCCTGGCTCCTCCTGGAGGCTAAAGCATATAGTTCTGCTCCATCCTGAATGCCTACTCCTATCTCTATAACAACTGTGCAACTCTACTCATCCTAGCTCATCCATGGCTGAAATTTTTACTGATGGCCATTCTTATCTCTATCTGACCCATTCCAATCCACTTCTGGACGGCCTTGAAGTTCTACACTAAACTTGAGGTGATCTAAAACTCTACTGCCCACATCCACACTCACACCAAGTCCTTCCTCATGCTTCGGCTTCCTGACTTGGACTACTTCCCAGCTAACCATTTCCCACTGACTTTCAAAATTCTCATTCCTATATTTGAATCCATCGTAGCCACCATCTTCCTCCATATGCCATACCATCTTTAATCGTCTTAAGTCCTATAACCAGAGATATCAGCATTCCCCAAACATTCTGAATCGTTGTAAAAAGCATGAGATTTTGGAAAGGCAAATGGTGTCTAACAAACTGAAATTTTTGATTAAGCAACAGAAAGGGTCAATGAGGGAAATGGGGTTGCTGTGATATATATTGAATTCCAAAAAGCATTTCACAAGGTGTCACACAATAGGTTTGATATAGACATTGAAATCAATCCCCGCATTTTTAATTACTCTACCAGTGGCTAACGTGTCTTCACAGCAGGCATGGTAGTGTAGCAGTTAGCATAACGCTATTACAGCACCAGTGACCTGGGTTCAATTCCGGCCACCGTCTGTAAGGGGTCTGTACGTTCTCCCTGTGTCTGCATGGGTTTCCTCCCATATTCCAAAGACGTACGGGTTAGGAAGTGGTGGGCATGCTATGTTGGCACCGGAAGTGTGGCTACACTTGTGGTCTGCCCCCAGAACACTCTATGCAAAAGATGTATTTCACTGTGTGTTTCGATGTACATGTGACTAATAAAGATATCTTGTCTTAATATAAGAGTTATGCCAAAGTAAGAAAAGCTAAACCAAGGTTACTGTCTGACTTGAAGATGGTTGCAAATGATTCCATAATTTTCCATCAAAGAAGATTGGAAAACTGTATTTGTGTCCTGGCTTACAGCTGTTCTTCAATTAATGCCAATAAGGCTGATTAATTAGTTACTCACATCAAGATATCTGGGATCCTATCATGCACAAGCAAGCTGCTATGTGCTGTACTTGCACATGTTACATTAACTGCACTTCAAAAACAATCAACTCACTCAGAAATGCTTTAGGACATCTTGAGATCCTGAATCATATCATAAAATACAAGTTCTTTATTTATTTCTCTTCAATAATTTCAGGGAAAATTAGCAATTGCAGAATTATATTTTGGTATTAAAAGGCTAGTTATTCAGCTGTATTTGAATCTGGAATGAAAATGCTTTGCTTTCCAAAAAAAGGTGATTAATGATAAACTCATGCAACTTTCCTCCCTTGCACAGTAATATATCAAAAAGTGACCATTTATTTACTTGAGGAAATGTCTTAAATTAATTTAAGAAAACAGAACATCACCACAGCGCTAAGGAAGGGAAGGTGAAAGTTTTTAACCAAAAGCAACCAATGCCATTATAATCAGAGAGGAGTGGGGAAGGACAATCAAGGAGCACCAAGTGCAGAAAATACTCATAACTCATAATGGTTCTTCTCTTCACAACAAATCTACAGCTACAGGTTGGATGACCTGAGCATGTCAGAGAAGTAGTGTAAAGCTAATCAAGTCAGCACAAGAACAGCAACTGAGATATACGACCTGGCAAATGAAGACACACAGCTCCTGCAAGTGCAAAGTATAGTGAAAAGTGACTAAACATAGGATAATCTTCCCCTGGAGTGTTTCCATTACAGCAACTTTCAGATATTGTCAGTAAAATGGGCTTATAGAAGGTAGTTTGCAGAATTGCATAAACAAATGCACAGGCATTTACACTGGCTAATGAGATGTTACTTGTTTTGGAAGTATTAAAAGTTTCGCCAGTTTAGGTGCGTTGTATTTGACTCACTTTGTTTCAACTTAAAAAATCATAAACGTTTCGTGCGCATTTCCATAATTACAAGAAGGTTAAATAAAACTTCTGCCAATTCTTCAAATTATCAAACAGAGCAAAATAAATAGGATATAATATTTGACTAGTAATACCTTTGAAAATTGTCATATCCATCCAACCAACTCCCTCCTGCTGAAATCCATTCATGTCATCAGTAAATGGGTAGCCAGCTTGTTGCCCAGCCTCAAGAAAAGCAAAATGAAGAGGATGATTTGTCTTTCCCCGTGATACATGTAATGGTCCATTTCCCCCTCTATACTGGTCAGCTCCCAGTTCATGGCACTGTGCTCTCCTAAAGTATGGAAGGCAATGTTCATAATCCCAACCAGTGGCACCTTGTTTCTCCCAGCGATTATAATCTTCTGCATGTCCACGGATATATACCATTGCATTCAAAGAAGACGATCCTCCCCAAACACGGCCTCTTGGCCAGTACATTACACGGTTATTCATGTGTTTTTGAGCTGTAGTATGGTAATACCAGTTGTACTTGTCATCACAAAGATTGTATATCAAGGCAGCTGGCATATGAATCTTCCACATCAGTCGCTTGCTACTCAATAGCGTATCTTTCGGCCCTGCTTCTAAAAGGAGCACCGAATCATTGCTGTCTTCAGAAAGGCGGTTTGCCAGGACGCATCCTGCAGAACCTGCTCCGACTATTATGTAGTTGAACGCTGATGTCTCTGCAGCATAGGTTTTAGCCAATACGTTTAAGTTCTGGTGCTGTAGGGATCTAATTAATAAACTGCTTGCCACATTCGCTTTTGCGAACCCAATCAATCTATTCATGGTTCTTGCTGCGAGCTGTGTGTGCATTAAAATTGTTCTGAAAGTGTAGAATATCTTGTTTGTTCTGATTTATATTGGCTCGACCTATTGGTCTTGTTTTTTTTTATGGCTGCAGGTACAAAGTGCAGTGATATGTACTGGAATTGTTCATTCAAAGCCGTTGCTCTTGGCAATCTATGGAGAGATCAAAAGAACTATTCCTTGAGATTCACGAAACATGAAAATCATCTAATACAACACAAAAAAATAAGGAAAACAACCATACACAATATACACGAGTTCATGATTCAACAAAAGTAAATGGAATGTGTAAAATATTTAAAACAACTGAATCTGCTAACATTTCAAAGAAAGATTTTCAGGAATCATGATCAGCAACTGTGATCAATATATCAAATTCAAAAACAAAAACAACCATTAAAGTTGAACAGTTCAAAGTCAGTCTACTGGCTGAACTATGCAACAGACAGCTTCATGACACACCCAGTTGCTGCTGGGTAGCAATGGTCATTGTGAGATCTAAGTAACCAAAGGTCAGTGCATTAATGATTTCTGTGAGATACTCATTACCCCAAACAGTTAGGAATTTCATTTTACAGCACCTAACACCGGATTATTCCACCACACACAAGCTTTATATTCCTACACCTATCCAGTGAATTGCAAGAATCATTGCTATAAATAACTGCCTTTCCACAATATTCACTTGCCAAAACTTCAGTAAATCATTAATTTTCAACTGTAGAATTTATTTTTTGAGTTACGACAATAAAAAGCAGCTTCAACATGACTTCTTTTGTCTCTTCTAAGTTTATTTCCTTTTTATTTGGTGTCATCCACAGACAAATACTCACTTCCCAGAGTCACTGATAACACATACTATCCCACCTAAAAGACAATAGTATCAATCAATTGAGAAATCTTTCCTGCCAATCTACCAACAAGGAAACTTTCTTCAATTCAAAAATCTTCCTTTTCTAAAACAAGATCTAATCTTCGAGAAACAAAGGACTCCAGATGCTGGAATCTAGATGAGAAACACAACGATACTGGAGGAACTCAGCAGGCCAGCAGCATCTGTGGAGAAAAGCAGGTGGTCAACATTTCAGGTCAGAACCCATCTTCAGGACTGAAGGTAGGAAAAGGGGAAGCCCAGTATATAGGAGGGAAAAGTAGAGCAGTGATAGGTGGATTTAATCTTCAACTGAATCCATGATTCATTGAAGAAACAAACAGTAAAAATGACAGGTTATGTGAAATGCAAGCTGTTGTAATGCAGACACAACCTACATGCCATAGAAGATTAAAGGTTAAGTCAAATGATCGTAGAACAATAAAGAACCCAGCTGAAAGAAGATGGCTATTTTGGATTCCCTGCCTTAGACCAGGTATCAACACCAACACCAATACAAACCTCAACCCTCGACATTAGGCCTGCTTCAGTGTGAAATGCCACACTATTTGCAGGCTGCTTATGTGCAGACTCCATGCAAGACTTAGAACAAAATTTGCACATGTCCCACCCCTGGATTGTTTAGCCCGTTACATTTTTGTTAAAATTCCACTGGGAAGCACTCAAAAATCTTGTGTTACTTAACAGAACAGAAGCAATACGAAACCTTGTTTCCTGTGATAGTTTTGTATTAAAGATATTTAAAGTTCTGTTCTGGAGAGGCTTGTAATGGTTGAAGCCAGACAAGACCTTAAATCCATGTTGGCTTGCCCAACAGAGACTGGCTGCTTAACAGCACAGATATATATCCTGATCTTCAGTTCCACAAAGCATGTAGTCTAATGATCACGTGGAATTGGGCATATTATGCTGACATTGATTGAAAATTGGTTATTGGACAGTAAACGAAAAATGGGAATAAACAGATTGTTCTCACGTCGACAGATGTGCCCAGGAGGCGAAAACATGGCAGGAGGAGGAAATGATATTAAAAATCACTTTGGTGAACATAACAAAAAACCAATGGATTTGGAAATGGTGAGAAATTGGAAAGCGTTAATGTTTAAAAGAACCTCGGTGTGCTTGTGCACAAGTCACTGAATGCAACATGCAAGTACAGCAAGTAATTAGCTTATGGTTCCATTAAGATTAGTCAGATCCTGCCTTAATGGAGCTACCTTAAAGCAGCCAAAGTTCTTATGTTCTTTTTCAAAACATTCTTAGGCAGACCCTCTAGATCAAGGAAGATTGATTACTTCCACTCCAGTTTTATGGCTTCTCAGGTGACTGATGACATCAATGTGGAAAGCACAGACTCACCCACAGATGAGGCAGGATATGCCCAAGAGGGTGGATGGGCAGGCGAGTAGTTTGTGAGGTGGTGCACTCCTTCTGCCATTTACACAAGACTTCTGTGCGCTCCTGCTGCGTGGCTCCTCCTCCACTTTGAGAGGTCATGAGCCAGGGATCGTGAGGAGTTAGTGGGGATGTAAGATGGACAGATAAATGGCGAATGGAATTTAATCCTGATAAGTGGGAAGTGATGCAGTGGGAGGATTAACAGCGCAGGGCATACATAATGTATAGTAGGGCCCTGGGGAATATTGAAGAAGAGGAAAATTGGTGTACAAGTCCAAGATCCCAGAAGACAGCAGCACAGGTTGATAAGGTGATGAAAAAGGTGTGTGGGATACTTGCTTTCATTAGCCAGGGCAAAGAATGCAAGAGCAGGGAGGTTATGGTACAACTTCACAAAACTATAGTTAGACCATAGCTGGAAAACTATACAGGCGACTCTTGCATTCCAGGGGATTGTCTTCCTCGAAAACGTACCGTGATTTTCTGTAATATTAAGTTATGTTATTTGTGTATGTGTCAAGAAAAGCAAGGATTATTTACTTTTTTAAAATTCATAAGAGCAAGTTTTTATTATGTATTTGAGCTTCTTTGGTAGTGATTTGTGAATTCAGTAAGGGTGAATTTCTGTTACCTGAACTGCTCTAAGGTGGGATTACCTGTATGCAGTTCTGGTCACCACAGTATTGGAAGGGAATGATTGCACTGGAGAAGGAGCAGAGGAGGTTTATCAAGATGTTGCCTCGGATTAAGTGTTTCAGTTAGGGAACTAATAGTGGGATACAAAATTCAGGGGCATAAATAGGATAAATAGGAGAAAACCTTTCCCTATAGCAGAGGTAATTAAAACTAGAGGGCATAGTTTAGGGTAACTGTTAACAGGTTTAGAGAAGATCTGAGAAAAAGGTTTTGTATCCAGAAAGTGGTTGGAATCAGCAATACACTGCCTGAGAGGGTGGTGGAGGCAGGTGTTATCACAATATTTAAGAAGTATCTAAACAAGCACCTGAATCACCAAGGCATACAGGGCTATGGACTAAGTGATGGTAAATGGGAATAGTATAGATAGTTACTCGATGGTTAGCATGGACATATTGGGCTGAAGGGCCTTTCCTGTGCTCAGTGAATCTATATTGCATTTCTTCAAGGAGGTTTTAAGCATATCCATAAATCTTTTCCTCTTTTCCCAGTAATCTCTTTCCACGCAGAGCTCAGAAATGAATGTCTGATAAGAACATAAGAAATAAGAGCAGGGGTAGGTCATCTAGCCCGTCGTGCCTGCTCCCCCAGTCAATAAGATCATGGCTGATCAGGCCGTGGACGCAGATCCACCTACCTGCCTTTCCCCAAAACCCTTAATTCCCCTACTATGCAAAAAATCTATCTAACTCTGTCTTAAATATATTTAATGAAGTAGCTTCCACTGCACCCCTGGGCAGAACATTCCACAAATTCACTACTCTCTGGGAAAAGCAGTTTCTCCTCATCTGTCCTAAATCTATTCCCCTGAATCTTGAGGCTATGTCCCCTAGTTCTCGTCTCACCTCCCAGTGGAAACAACCTTCCTGTCTCTAGCTTATCTATCCGTTTCATAATTTTACATGTTTCTATAAGATCCCCTCTCATTCTTCTGAATTCCAGCGAGTATAGTCCCAGGCGACTCAATCTCTCCTCATAGGCTAACCCCCTCATCTCCAGAATCAATCTGATGAACCTCCTCTGCACCGCCTCCAAAGCCAGTGTATCCTTCCTCAAGTAAGGAGACCAGAACTGCACATAGTACTCCAGGTGTGGCCTCACCAGCACCCTGTACAGTTGCAGCATAACCTCCCTGCTCTTACATTCAATCCCTCTAGCAATGAAGGCCAACATTCCATTTGCCTTCTTGATAACCTGTTGCACCTACAAACCAACCTTTGCGATTCATGCACAGGCACTCCCAAGTCCCTCTGCAAAACAGCATGCTGCAGTTTTTCACTATTTAAATAATAATCTGATCTTCTATTTTTCCTTCCAAAGTGGATGACCTCGCATTTACCAACATTGTACTCCATCTGCCAGACCCTTGCCCACTCACTTAATCTATCGACATCTCTCTGCAGACTCTCTGCCTCCTCTGCACAATTTGCTTTTGCACTCAGTTTAGTGTCATCAGCAAACTTAGATATGCTACACTCGGTCCCCTCTTCCAAATCGTTAATGTATATCATGAGCAGTTGCGGGCCGAGCACTGACCCAGGCGGCACCCCGCTTACTACTGATTGCCAACCAGAGAAATGCCCATTTATCTCAACTCTCTGCCTTCTTTTGGTTAATCAATCCTCTATCCATGCTAATACATAACCCCCAACTCCATGCATCCTTTTCTTATGGATATGTCTTCTATGTAGCACTTTATCAAACGCATTCTGGAAATCTAAGTATACAACATTCACCTGTTCCCCTCTATCCACTGTGCTCATTATATCCTCAAAGAACTCCAGTAAGTTTGTCAAACAGGACCTGCCCTTCCTGCATCCATGCTGTGTCTGCCTGATGGAACCACTTCCATCCAGATGTCTCACTATTTCTTCCTTGATGATAGCTTCAAGCATTTTCCCAACTACAGACATTAAGCTAACTGGCCTATAGTTACCCGACTTTTGCCTACATTCTTTTTTTAAACAGTGGCCTGACATTCACTGTCTTCCAATCTGCTGGGACCTGCCCAGAGTCCAGAGTTTTGGTAACTTATCACAAACGCCTCTACTATTACTTCTGCCATTTCTTTCAGTACCCCGGGATGCATCCCATCAGGACCAGGGGACTTGTCTACCTTTAGGCCCACTAGTTTGCTTGTCACTACCTCTTTAGTGACAGCAATTTTAACGAGGTCCTCACCTCTCATTGCATCTATAACATCTCTCTTTGGCATGTTAGATGTGTCCTCCACTGTGAAGACAGACACAAAATAGTCCTTCAAGGCCTCGGCCATTTCCACATTACCCAATATTAATTCCCCCTTCGCATCTTCCAAGGGACCTATATTCAGTTTAGCCACCCTTTTCTGCTTCATATAATTATAAAAACTTTCACTATCTTTTTATATTTTGTGCTAGTTTACTTTCATAATCTATCTTCCCTTTTCTTATTGCTTGCTTAGTGGTGCTTTGTTACTTTCTAAAGTTTTCCCAATCTTCCAGTTTCCCACTACTCTTGGCAACTTTGTATGCATGAGCTTTTAGCTTGATGCCTTCTTTTTATTTCCTTAGTTATCCAAGGCTGGTTCTCTCCACCCTTATGGTCCTTGCTTTTAACAGGAATATACTTTTGTTGAGCACCATGAAAAATCTCTTTGAAAGTCTTCCACTGTCCCTCAACTGTCCCACCATATAGCCTGTGTTTCCAGTCTACGCTAGCCAACTCCTCCCTCATCCCATTGTAGTCTCCCTTGTTTAGGCATAATACACTGGTTTTAGATTTAACTATTGCACCCTCCATTTGTATGAGAAATTCAGTCATACTGTGATCACTCTTTCCAAGAGGATCCCTAACTACAAGATCATTAATTTTACCTGTCTCATTGTACAGGACCAGACCTAAGATAGCATTTTCCCTTGATCTTCACTAACATGCTGTTCAAGAAAGCTATCACAGATGCATTCTTTGAAGTCCTCCTCAAGACTGCCTCGACCAACTTGATTCACCCAATTTATATGGAAGTTAAAGTCCCCCATGACAACTGCTGTTCCATTCTTACATGCCTCAAATACTTCTTAGTTTATTGCCTTTGCCACTGTAATGTTATTATTTGGTGGCCTATAGACAACTCCCACCAGCGATTTTTTCCCTTTCCTATTCCTAATCTCTACCCAGATGGACTCAACATTCTGTTCCTTAGATCTTATATTGTCTCTCACCATCGCCCTGATCTCATTCTTAATTAAGAGCACTACGCCGCCTTCCTTACCTTCCTGCCTATTCTTCCATATTATCTAATACTCTTGGATATTTAATTCCCAATCATCTCCAACCTGCAACCATGTTTCTGTAATGGCCACTATATCATACCCCTTTGTACTGATTTGTGCCACAAGTTCACTGACCTTGTTTTGAATACTACGGACATTCAGATAAAGTGACCTTACACTCATTGTCCTTTTAGAAGCTAGTAACCTTTGTGTCCTTTGCATTTGACTTTTCTGTACTCCACTCTTACTTTTCTCTTTTCTAACTTTTGCTCTGGTCTCTGCTTTCCTCTGTCTTTCTGCATGGATTCCCATCCCCTTGCCCCCAACAGCACTAGCAAACAATCTCCTAGGATTGTCTGTTTTGACAATCTGGTGTCAGACATGCAAATGAGTGAATATGACTAGAGTTTCAATGCTGGGAATGTTGGTCTGTGAGAGGACACCAAAACTGGTTAGCTTGTTCTTCCAGTGAATTTGGAGAATTTTGCAGAGACAGCATTGAGAGTATTTTTCAGTGCCTTGAGGTGCCTACTGTAGGCAGTCCAGATCTCAGAGGCATTTAGAAGAGCTTTAAGTGGCTCTCTGTTGTGTTTTGTGTCAGGTCTGAGATCTTGATCTTCAAGTACACTTTTCCTCAATCAATCAAAGGCATTGTTGATGCACTGGATGAGGAGATGACTTCAATCATTAACATTTACCTTTGCAAATAAATGGCTCCTGAGATATGAAAAGTGATCCACATTTTCCAGAATATTGCCAAGAACCTTTATTTTCAGAGGGTAGTGTGGTGCAGCAGGGGTAGGTTGGTAAAAGGATCTTTGATTGCAGATGTTGAGTGCAAGACCCATCCTCTTGTATGCTTCAACAAAAGTGTCCGCAATGGCTTGCAGATCAGCATCTGAGCATGCACAAATACAAACATCATCTGTAAACTCCAGTTCAGCTACCGAGGTTTGAGTAGCCCTGGTTCTGGACTGTAGTTTCCATAGATTGGAAGTTTCCCGATAGTTCGGAAGATTAGCTCCATTCCCGTGAGAGGTTTGGTGCAGGTGAGATACAAGTGCTGGGGCAATGACAGAGATTTTTTGCATCTTCATTAGCAACAGGTGAGGTGCCAGAAAAGAAGGGCTGCCAGGGCAAAATAGGTAATTACAGATTAGTAAACCTTACATCTGTGGTAGGGCAATTACTGAAGAAAATCCTAAGAGATAGGATTTATGTACATTTGAAGGGAAGGGCTGAATAGGAATAGTCAGCATGGCTATATGGACTTCTGAACCAGCCTACCATGCTTGACAAGGTCCAGCATGGTAGGCTGGTTCAGAACATTAAGGCACATAGAATCCAAGGTTAGCTGATTGGATCCAAAGCAACACACAAAAAGCTGGAGGGACTCAGCAGTTGGGGCAGCACCAATGGAGGGAAATTGGCAGTCGACATTTTGCGTCAAAATCCTTCATCAGGACCCAAAATTGGCTTGGTGACAAGAGGCAGAGTGTAGTGGTAGAAGGATTCTTTTGTGATTGGAAGTCTGTGACCAGTGGTGTACTGCAGGGATCAGTGCCGAGTTATTTGTTAAACAGATTAGTAATCTGGATGTGAACGTACAAGGGGTGATTAGTAAATATGCAGATTACACAACAGTTGATGGTGTTGTGGATAGTGAGGAAGGTTGTCTAAGGCTACACCAGGATATCGATCAGACAGAAGGTTAGGCAGAGCATTGACAGATGGAATTTAATCCCAACAAATGCAAAGTGAAGCATCTTAGAAAGTCAAACAGGGTGGCACATACACAGTAAATGGTAGGATGCTAAGGAATGTTGATGAAGAGGGAGCTTGGGGTTCAAGTCCATAGTTCCCTGAAAGTGGCAACACAGCTGGATAGGGTGATGAAAAAGGCATATGCTATGCTTGCCTTCAAAGGTCAGGTCATGGAATATAAAAGTTGGGACGTTATGTTGCAAATTTACAAAACATTGGTTAGATTTCACTTGGAGCATTGTGTTTAGTTCTGGTTGCCACACTACCAGAAAGAGGAGGCTGAGGTGTGACCTAATAGAGGTCCACAAAATTATAAGAGGCATAGAAAGGGTAGATAGTCAGAACCTTTTTGCCATAGTAGGGGTATAAAAAACAAGAGATACGATAGGGTCTTTCAGGAGACTGTTAGATAGGTACATGGAGCTGAGTAAAATAGAGGGCTATAGGTACGCCTAGTAATTTCTAGGGTAGGGACATGTTCGGCACAGCTTTGTGGGCCGAAGGGTCTAAATTGTGCTGTAGTTTTTCTATGTTTCTAAGAGGGCACAGGTTTAAGGTGAGAGGAAGGAATTTTAAAGAGAAAGGTTTTTTTCCCCCCACAGAGAGATTGATATCTGGAATGCACTGCCACTGGAGATGGCAGAGTCAGATACAATCACTATATTTAAGAGTCATTAGACGGGCACTTAAATAGGCAAGCCACAAGATATAGACATAATGCAGGAAAATGATATCAATGCAGATGGCCAAAAAGGTCAGCATGGATGTGGTGAGCCAATGGATCCATTTCTGTGCTGTACAACTCTATGATTCAATAATATTCCTGACTACAGTTTACTCCAGGAAGAAAGGTGGAATGAAGGGAGTAATCTCTCCATACAAACTCTGGGTTTAAGTTCTGACGTACATCAGTTTTGCAAGGTCAAACGACAGGATCATAGAAAGTTATGGCACAGGAGGCAGTGGCCATTTGACCCATCCTGCCAAAAAAAAGCTATTCAGCCTAATCCCACTTCCCAATTCTTGGTCTGCAACCTAGCAATTCGCTACACACCAAATGCTCCACCAAACATTTTCTAAATGTGTTGAATGCTCCTGCCTCCACAACTCTTCCAGGCAGTGACTTCCAGACTACCACCAACCACACCATCCTCAAAACCAACACTAAATCACAAATTTCCTTTAATCATTTTTACCAGTTACCTTAAATCCATGCTCCGTCATTATTGACTTTACTGGTAATCTATTCCTATATGAACTACAAGGACAAAATCGGCCTCAAAGATCTTGATTGTAGTTGTTACCTTCACAGATGACATGAATTCATATAACACTCCAATAAGAAAGAAAGGGAGATTGGAACTATTAACACAGGCATCAGTTGGGAAGCCAAATGGTACCCTATGCAGCAGCAGAGTGATTTGTGGATATCACTTTAGGATAAAATATTGCTAGTTAGATACAAGGATATCAAACTGATTACTGTTGGGTGACAATGGGAATCTTTGTAACCTGATCCACACAATTTACAGCACTAAAAGTCTACCCAGAATATATGGTCCATATGCTCTTGGTGGAATCAAGTTTCTTCCCATCTCAAGTTTCACCCAAATCACTCATTCAGCTTTAGCCTCCTTGGTCTCCTTTTATGGCCACAGTATTTACTTGGCTGCCCCAGTTAAGTTTCTGGCCAATGGCAATCACCTTCCTTCTCCATAAGTTGTTGTTAACAGGGAATTTGGTGATGGTACTGCTATTAAACAGGTGGTTTCATTGGAGCTCTTTCATTGGAGATTTCACTGGGTGACTTATCTGCGGTGTGAATATTACCTCTGATACAGCAGCCCACATTGAATTCTGTACAGGACTTACTGTCTGCAGACATGGTCTATTTCACCATATGAATGGTTGCAAATAGGACCAACAGCTTGTTTAAAAAGGTGTTATTTGAGAAACATCTGGAAAAAGAGATGGATAAGCTGAGGGAGGGATTTTTAAAGCTTGAGGCCTCAGCAAATGAAGGCATAGCCTCCATGGTGGAGTAAATAAATTCAGGCATGATCAAGAAAATAAAAGTAAAGGAACGGAAACACAAGTCTGGAAGAACTCAGCCAGTATCTGTGCAAAGAGAAACCAGTCAACGTTTTGGGTCAGCAACCGATTTCTGTTCTAATCCTAAACATTAACTGTTTCCACAGGTGCTGCTTGACTGGCTGAGTTCTTTCAGCATTCTTCTATTCTTTGTTTCAGATTCCAGCATCGGTAGTTTTCTTTCTCGCTCGTTAAATTAAAGGATATCGAAGAACCCAGAAACAAGCAGCCCCAAGAAAGTTTGAGGCTCGAGAGAGTACAACGTTAGGGCGGCCCTGAACAGGTTTTAAACCAATATGAGAATTTCGACCCAAAACGCGAATAGTATTTTTTTATATACTTCCTGGCCTTTTGAAGATTTCCAGGATTTTATATCTTTATTTCAGAAATGTTTTACCAAAATGGAAATCGATTTGACAGTCCACCAGAAGCAGAAATATCGCTGAAATCAACTCCAAAAGGACAGTACGTGGTACTCTGAGGGCTAGCCCGATTAACATTCCTTTTCTCCCTGTAGGCCCCCACTAATGTGCCGAACCTCTACACCCCCTCCCCCCCACCCACTACCCCCCCCCCCGACAGCTCTGCATCTACCGCAAACCACAGTGATTTAAACAAAAATCGCACAATCCAACAAAACGTTGAGCTTGTGGTGGGACTCTCCAGACCATCGCGTCGGCGGCTGAAGTGCAGAGCTGTGGCCTGTCCGTCGAGAGGCGGTGCAGACCCTGCAACTTCAAACTATTTTTGGAAACTTCAACTCACGTCGCCTTTCCAAATGTCCCCGTTCCGTCCCACCCACTAACCTTGCACATCACTAACTCACC
This sequence comes from Pristis pectinata, assembly GCF_009764475.1. Taxonomy (NCBI): domain Eukaryota; kingdom Metazoa; phylum Chordata; class Chondrichthyes; order Rhinopristiformes; family Pristidae; genus Pristis; species Pristis pectinata. Next base: position 23,438,829 of record NC_067410.1, read on the forward strand.
CTCATTTGTGCTGACACGCTGACTTGGCCCCGTTCTCCCGCTATCTGGTCACCTCACTCGTCCCGTTGGATCGGCGGTCGCACACTCCAACGGATCGGGTGGGATCCCGCCGAGCAGGTAACAGCGAGTGGAGCCGGAATCTCCGGACCGGACTAGCTCAAGGCTATGCTCAAAATCTGGCTATTCCCCCCCCCCTCAATGACCCTGCGCCGAATCCATTCATCCCACCCACTGCTTTGTTGATTGTCTCCCTCTCATCCCACTTGCTCTCTGACTCTGTGCCAGTAAATGTCAGGTTCACATTTTCTTTCGTATTTTGTTCCCTTTTAGGATCTCCCAGAAAGCCTAAGGAACGCTATATTAATAACGCAGCCATTAGCGCCTTCCCAGTGTGCACAGTGCCTGTGAAAGTCCCCTATTACCCCGCTGGAAAGTTGCCCTGCAGCCCACACAAGGTCATGTAACCCACAGTGGTACATTCCCAGAGGCAGAAGGCTGCCAGCAAATAGGTGATCAAAGGAGACTGAGGAAGACCTCCCATGAGATAAGTGGTAAAAAAGTGTGAGAAACAATGAGAAAAATAGGAGGAAGAATTGTGAGAAAGAAAGTTTTTTAAAAAATCATAAAAGATAGCAAGAGGATAATTGGGGCCTCTCATGTCTGCTCTGAACTAAATTAGATCAGGGCTGATGTTTTACCTCAGGGCTGCTCTCCTGCACCAAGCCCACCTCCCTTCATACCCTTAATGTCTCAAAATCTATTGATTTCATCACAGTGGGGAAATCTTGTTGAAGATTGAGACTGAGTGAAACAGATTTTTCTACACTTAAGCATTTGTTTGTGTTTGATGCTAAGGCTGTCAGCATTATATTCCCACTTTAAGGGATAGGATACGTTTAGAGGTTGTTCTGGATGGTTCCGCAGCAACCCCTTCATGGAGTTATGGAGCTATACAGCACGGAAAATAGGCCCTTCAGCCCAACTTGTCCTTCATATAACAAAGAGCCCTGGGAGTAGAAAACTGCAGATGCTCAGAACCTGAAATAAAAACAAAATACTAGAAATATACAGTGTCTCAGGTGCTGCCTGGTCCCTAATGCCGGGCATAGTCCTGACCCCTATGTAAGGTCATTTGCTCCCCAGGTGTCAAGCCCAGTGTGGTCCCTTAGTGTGAGGCCAAGTGTAACTCCTGGTGGCAGGCCAGTTAGGTTTCCTGCTGGCAGACCCAGTCTGTTCCCTTGGGGCGAGGTCCATTGTGGTCCCTTAGTTCCAGGCCAAGTGTGACTTCTGGTAATGGGCCAATCAAGTCTTGTGGTACCAGGCCCAATTTGGTCCCCTGATATTGGGCCCAGTCTGGTGATTGGGTCTATCTTTGGTGTCTATCTTGTCTGGTCCCTGGTGGCAAGCTCTGTCCAGTTCCTAATGCCAGACACTGTCTGGTGATGTTCCTAGTCTAGTCATTGATGCCCGACACAGTCCTGTCCTGTCCCCTAGTTCTGGGTCCAGCCTGGTGCTAGGCCAAGTCTGGTTCCCACTCTGTTGGCAGGCCAACTCTAATCCTTCTTGTTAATCCCATTCTGGTCCTCAGATGTCAGGCCTGGTTTGGTCCCTGGTGCCAAACACAGCCAGATCTCCTGGTGGTGGGTGCAGTCTGGTCCCTTAGTGCCAGGTCCAATCTGGTTCCCTAGTGTTAGGCCCAGTCAAGCAATGAGCATTGTCTACCTCTGGTGCGTGGCCTTGTCTGGTGCCTGCTGCTGAGCCATGTCCAGTCCCTGATGATAAATCTAGTCTGGTGCAGGACCTAGTCTAATCTCTGATGCCAGGCAAAGTTCCCTGGTTCTGGGCCCAATCTAATGCTGGGCCTAGTCTGGTTCCATTTGGCATGCCAAATCATAGAGTCGTACAGAATGGAAACGGGCCCCTCAGCCCAACTCTGATTTATTTTGCCTGTTCCATTCTGGTCCCCTGCTGTAGAGCCCTTTCTGGTCCTGAGTGCTAGGCCCAATTTGATGTTATGTACAGTCTGGTTATGGGAACCATGTGTCTCTGGTGTCGGGCCCTGATGCCAGAGGTCAGTCTGATCCCTACTCCCAACCTTTGTCTAGTGCCAGACCCAGATTTGTGCCAGTCCTTGACGCAAGGCTCAGTTTTGTTCTTGGTGCTGGGCCCAGACTGGTGTTGGGTCCATTTGCTCCCTGGTATTGAACCTAGTCTGGTGCTCTGCAAACTCACCTGGTTCTGGGCCCAGTCTGGTGTAAGGCCTGGTCTAGTTCCTGGTGTCAGTACCTGCTAGTTGGCCAAATCTGATCCATGTTGCCTGACCTATCGTCTGGCCCCCAGGTGCAGGCCCCAGACTGGTCCCAATGTGATCAAATTTGCCACAGTATCGGTTGCCAATCCCTTTCTGGTCCCTGGTGCCAGGCCCAATCTAATCGCTAGTGCCATAATAAATCTTAATCACACTGCCCGGTCCAGCCAGGTGTCAGGCCTAGAATGTTCTGGGCCTGATATGGTCCCCTGGAGTCTGGACGGGTCTAGTGTCTGCTGCCTGGTGTGTGTCCATTTTTGTGAACTGTTACCAGGCTAAGAGTAATCCCCAGATGTCAGGTCCAATGTGCTTTATTAGCACCAGCTTCATTGTGCTCTCCTGGTGCTGGGCCCAGTCTGGTTCCAAAGTGCCTGGTCCAATCTCATGTTGGGCCTATCTGATGACGGGTACAGCCAATTTCTTGTGTCATTCCCAGTCTGGTCCCTGCTGTTAGGCCCCCTTTAGTCCCTGATTCAGGTTCGGTCTAGCGCCAGGCGTAGTCTGATAACTTATACCAGGCAGAGTTCTGTCTTCTGGTGCTGGCCCAGTACAGTCTGTTTCCCTGGTGCCAGGCTCAATCTGGTCCCCTGATGTTGGACATAGTGCAGATGGACATTATCTGTCTATGGAATCAGGCCCAATCTGGTCCCTGTTGCCAAGCCCTGGCTAGACCCTGATGCAGTGCCCAGACTGGTACCCAATGGTGGGGTCAGTCTGGTCCTTGATGCATGGCCCTGTCGAGTCTCTAGTGCCAGGTCCAGTCTCATGTCAAGCCGAGTCTTGTCCCTGGTGCAGGGCCCAACTGGTGCCTGGCCCAGTTTGATCCCCTGATGCCAGGTGAATTGTCACTTGTTTCTAGACCCAGTCTAGTGGTTGGGTCTGTCTCATCCTCTGGTGCCAGGCCCAGTCTAGTCAACTGTCAGGGAGTCCAACCTGGTCCCCGCATTAGGTGGGCCCTGGACCTATAATCAGAAGGCATCTGGACTGACATTAGATGAGATCTAGGGTAGGGCCTGAGCACCTTGTCACGACATTGGCTGAAACCAGGGCCTGAAAACTGCTGGGCCCCAAGGACTCTGGCCTGATCTTGGCAGAGGCCTGATCCTGACACTGACTGGGCTCTTGGCCCAATGTCAGCTGAGCCCTAAGGACCAAACCAGATAATCCAAACTCAAAAGTATCTGAACTTCCACATGTTGATTAGTTGATGTCCCTGCAAATACTCAGCAGCACAAGCAGAGTCTGTGGAGAGAGAGAGAGAGAAACAGACTCAATATTTCTGATCAAAACCAGCAAGCAGCACTACTGTGCTTTATCTTTATCAACCTAGGTTTATTTAGAAATTTCTGGAATGATAACCTCCTGCTTCCATCATTGTTATCTTAATTAATCAAGGTTAGGTAAATTGCTATCTTTTTCTTCTGTACATTGCTTTATTTGCAGTTAAATTTCTTATTGATTTTAAACAATGACTTTCGGTGATTTGATCAACTTTTCTACTTGGGGCAAATTAATCAAACTGCTAACTGTATATTTTATCTTTCATATAAAAAGTTTTAGGAATGTTTATATTTGAAGCTTTGCATTATATCTGGTACTCCAGTATTTCATTATTATTCAATGCATTAATGCATGTCCACTCTTGATTTTGGTAAATTGGTTTATTATTGTCACATGTACCAAAGTACAGTGAAAAACTTTGTTTTGCATGCCATCTGTACAGATCATTTCATCACATCAGTACATCGAGGTAGTACAAGGGAAAAGCAATAACAAAATGCAGAATTTCGTGTTACAGTTACAGAGAAAGTGCAGTATGGTCTGTGATGCATCTGGATAGGATGCTTTCTATGGTGCATCTATAAAAATTGGTGAAGGACAATGGGGACTTGCCAAATTTCTTTAGCTTCCTGAAGAAGTAGAGGCACTGGTGTGCTTTCTTGGCCATGGCATCTATGTAGTTGGACCAGGACAATCTATTAGTGATGTTTACTCCTGGGAACTTGAGCTCTTAATCATTTTGACCTCAATACCATTGATGTAAACAAGAGCGAGTGCACCACTCTGGTTCCTGAGGTTGATGACCGTTCTTCTGTTTTGCTGACACTGAGAGAAAGGTTGTTGTCATGACACCATGCCGCTAGGCTCTCTGTCTCCTTCCTACATTCTGACTCATTATTATTTTAGATTCGGCCCACTACAATAGTGTCATCTGCAAACTTGTAGATGGAGTTAGAGCAAATCTGGCTGCACAGTCGTGAGTTTATTGGAAATTTTTTTGTGTTAAGCACATGGCTGCCATTGGAGTTTTGGTCAAATTGGTTTGTGCACAGAAAAGTTTAATATGCTAATGAATGCTCCATGGTTATATGCACTATACATCAGAGAATATCTTTTGCAACACACAAAATGCTGGAGGAACTCAGCAGGCAGGCAGCATCTATGGAGGCAATGGACAATTGACGTTTCGGGTCGAGACCCTTCATGAGGACTGGAAAGAAAGAGGGGAGAAGCCAGTATAAACGGGTGGAGGTAAGGGGACGAGCAAGAGCTGGCGGGTAATAGGTGAGTCTAGGTGAGGGGGGAAGATAGGCAGGTGGGGGAGGTGGAGAGTGGGAATGATGTGAGAAGCTGGGAGGTGATAGGTGGAAGTGACAAAGGGCTGAAGAAGATTGAATCTGATAGGAGAGGACAGTGGACCATGGAATAAAGGGAAGGAGGTGAGGAGGGGAACCAGAGGGAGGAATGTGTGGGTGGTGGGCAGATCGAGAGGGTGGGGAGGGAAAAGAGAAAGGTTGATGGGGCTGCTGGGATAAGGGAAAACTAAGGGGGCTCAGAGGGGAGTGGTTACCGGAAGTTAGAGAATTCGATGTTCATGCCTACTTCGAACAAATCAGTGGAAGTGATTAGGATGGGTAAAGAGGAAATGAGGAGAAGAGTATGATAGACGAGTGTGCTTGAATGGGAAGGAGACAGAGAGGGAAGAGTTTTGATCAGTGTAGTATACAGGGACTAGAGGGAAAAGTCGAGTGTACAAAAGAATACCTTTTGTAATGCATGAATATCACACCATGCAGCATGCTTTATTTTAATTGTTTTAATTATTAACAGAAGTTTATATCAAATTTCAAAATGAGATGAAGGCTCAAAAATGTAATCTTGCTCACAGGTTTGAGAAAAACAATTGCAATAAAAAATAATCTCTTTCAAAATCATTGCTCTTAAAGGCTCTGAAAGCAGATGCAATCAACTGAAACCTATATTTTTTAGATCAGTAGATCAAATTGTAAAATACTTTACTATCTTTTTTTAAAAAAAAGATTGGAATCTAAAATGTGTGGCCCGAAATGTGAACCGACAGTGGAAATACCATGACACTTACACTTGTTATATTGAAGGAAGTGGTTTTCATCTTTTTTGTCTCCACACTGCCGTTACACTGACTCTCTCCTCTTTTACGTCTGAATCTTTTCTTTCTTTGTTACCTTTTTGTAACCCTGCCGTTGCTTACTCCTATCCCTTTTTCTGTTTATCTTGTTCTTTTCCCTATTGGATGTTGTGGTGAGTGGCATAATGTAGAAAGAAGCTATCAAGGTTTGCTCATCTTCAGGCCACTAAGTCTTCAATGTTGCCCATCCCTACACTCAACTTTTCCCTCTAGTCCCTGTATACTACACTGTTCGAAACTCTTCCCTCCCTGCCTCTTTCCCACTCAAGCACACTTGTCTATCATAGTCCCGTTCTCCTCATTCCCTCTTTACCTGTCCTAATCTCCTCCACTGATTTGTTCTGAGTATCCCAGCCATCCATCAGCTTCCATTTCCACAGCACACCAAACATCACTCTCACAACCTTTCTTCATTTTGCATCTTCCCCATGTAGATGTAGCCCACTTAATTCACTCATCTATCTTTTTCCAGGCCTAATGAGAGCAGGTTTAAAAGAAACCACCCACATCTAATTCACCACCTCTTCCTCCAGCACCCTCTACCCCCCAAAAGAGCAATTAACAAGGTGCCTGACTTTGCTTTACGTTTCCCCTTTATCATCTTTCCCATCAGCCTCTCATAGAGTCATATCTTCCTACCACACCCATGGCCTTGGCCATCTACACTAATCCCATTTGCCAGCATTAACTCCATTTTGTTGCAAGCCTTACTTGTTTTAGCACCTGTATAAATGTCTCTCAAACACAGTGGTTGTTAGTGACTCCACCACTTCCCCTGGCAGTGCGATCAGATATCAAACAGTCTGTGATAAAAGACTTTCTTCTCAAATCCTCCACAAAACTCCTTCCTCTTGTCTTCTTGTTTTTGATACCCCTACTATGGGAAAAAGATTCTAACTATTTAGCCTATCTTTGCCTCTTATAATTTTATATACCTCTTTCAGGTCATCGCTCAGTCTCTTCCACTCCAGGGCAAACAAGCCCATCTATTCAATCTCTCCTCATAACTAAAATCCACCAATCTGGGCAACATCCTGGTGACTCTCCTTTGTATAATCTCCAGTACAGCCATATCCTTCCTCCAGTGTGGCAACAAGAACTACACACAATACTCCAAGTGTGATCTTACCAGTGTTCTGTAAAGTTGCAGCATAATATCTCAACTTTGATATTCTGTGCCCTGACATATGAAGGCAAGCATGCTATATGTCTCCTTCACCACCCTATCTACCTGTGTTGCCACTTTCAGGGAAGTATGGACTTGAACCTCAAACTCCCTCTATTCATCAACATTCCTTAGCACCCTACTATTTACTGTGTACGCCCCACCCTATTTGACTTTCCAAGATGCATCACCTTGCATTTGTTGGGATTAAATTCTATCTGTCAATGCTCTGCCCAACCTCCCATCTGATTGACATGATTGACAATTTTCAATAGTATCACGTTCTGCGATATACTGGTGGTCGAGGTTTGCTCTACGTTTCTATTTTACTTCAGTTCTGCTGTAAATCCACTGGTATTAGAGGTTAGTTGAAGGGAAGAGGTGGAAGCCTATGGTAGATTGGAGGTGCTGATTTCCTAAAAGTTATAATGGAAAGTTATAATAGTTTGCAGTTCTTTGGTGATTTGCCCAACATAAGTGGTGGACTGATTGCATTATGCATTTAATGTTGAGGCTCCTCAGATCTTTTCCTATAACAAATGTGATTGTCAGGATAATGATCAGGGTGTTTGGTGTTTCCAATTTGCTCTGAATTCTCAGTTTCTACTATCTGCTATACACAACCTTTTTGCAGATGAGCCTTCTGCAGCAACACTTAGATCCAGAACATGATACTATTGAAAACTGACAACTGTGTCTGGTCTCAGTGAGACTCCAAGAAAATGTTTATGGTTGAGACCATCAATACTCAATTTTCTTTTAGTATCCATTTTTATTTTTTCCTGAAAACAGCTGACAAAGGGATACAAGATTCAAATCAGACCCTAAAAACTCAATTCACAGACATAAGTGGACAATTCAAACACCCATTATGGTTTGCAGCTTTCACACATATACTCTGCACCTCATTGGCAAAGGTATGTACAGTCTTAGACCTTTGCATTTGCAAAACTGGTTAATTTGGTCCAAAACTGGCTTGATGATAAAGGGCAAAGTATAGTGGTGTAAGGATGCTTGTCTGATCAGAAGTCTATGACTAGTGACTGCAAGGGTCAGTGCTGGGTTAGCCTTAAGGACAGCTTCTACCCCACTGTGATAAGCCTATTGAATGGTTCCCTTACACAATGAGATGGACTATGACCTCACGATCTACCTTGTTGTGACCTTGCACCTTATTGCACTGCACTTTCTGTAGCTGTGACACTTTACTCTGTATTGTTTTTACCTGTACTACATCAATGGACTCTGTACTAACTCACTGTAACTGCACTGTGTAATGAATTGACCTGTACGATCGGTATGCAAGACAAGTTTTTCACTGTACCTCGGTACAAGTGACAATAGTAAACCAACACCAATACCAATATTGAAGATAGCTAGCATACTTTCAAGAACCACAATCTGGATTTTTTTCTAAGCTTAACTCAGAGAATTTCCAGGCACTAAAAAATAACAAGGCATTTTTTGCTAGCCCTGCATCAGCCAGTGAATTTATGGTTAAGTGGGGCATTTAGTAACTGTGGTCAATTTTACAACACAGTCAATTTATTCAGTTAATGGAATTAACTGAATAAATTACACTGATGTCTTTGAGGCAGGGTAATTTATCCAGAATAATGCAGTAAATGAAGGATAATTACAGACAATTTAAATACACAATATGTCAGTCATTTATGGCAATGAGGTCATCAAGCTTGATAGGCAAGGGAATTATCCAATCATTTACACTCTGGCTACATTGGTAGACACATTACGTTAATTTCTTTTATATTCATTCAAGGAATGTGGGCTTCGCAAGTTGAGCCAGCATTTAATTTTCCATCCCTTGAGAAGATGACAGTGAGCTGCCTTCTTGAACTGCTGCAGTCCTTGAGGTGTGGGTATATCCACAATGCTGTTAGGGAGAGAGTTCTATGATTTTGACAGAGTGATGGTGAAGGATCAGGGATATATTTCCATGTCAGGATGGTGTGTGGCTTGGAGGGCAACTTCCAGGTGGTGGTTTCCCCACGGTTTTGCTGCCTTTGTCCTTCTAGCTGGTAGAGGTCATGGGTTTGGAAGGCCCTTTCTAAGGAGCCTTGGTGAGTTGCTGCAGTGCATCCTGTAGATGGTATAAACTGCTGCTACTGTACATTGGTGGTGGAGTAGGTGAAAGATTGTGGACGGGGCGCCAATCAGGCAGGCCGCTATGTTGTGTATTTCCTGGCATCATATTTTAGGAACAACGTCAAGGCATGGAAGAAGGTATAAAAGTGATTTACTCAAATTATACAATGGATGAGGAATCAGTTACGTGGCCTGAATGTTCTCCTTAAGTTTAAGTGGATATTTAAAATTCATATGAATATACAAACTTATGAATTAAGAGCAAGAGTAGGCCACTCACATGGGCAGGCACGGTAGTGTAGCGGTTAGCATAACGCTATTACAGCGCTAGCGACCTGGGTTCAATTCTGGCCACTGTCTGTAAGGAGTTTGTACGTTCTCCCTGTGTCTGCGTGGGTTTCCTCCGGGTGCTCCGGTTTCCTCCCACATTCCAAAGACGTACGGGTTAGGAAGTTGTGGGCATGCTATGTTGGCGCTGGAAATGTGGCGACACTTGCGGGCTGCCCCCAGAACACTCTACGCAATGCATTTCACTGTGTGTTTTGATGTACATGTGACTAATAAAGATATCTTACCCTATCTTAACATGCTCCACCATTTAATAAGATGGTGGAGCTGATTGACTATAATTTCATCCCAGTAACCACATTTATAAAGAATCTATTTATTTCCACCTTAAAAATATTCAAAGACTCTGCTTCCACTTTGAAAAAGATTTCCAAAGACTCATGTGCCTCTGAGAGAAATAATTTTCATCTCATCTCTACCTTAAATGGGTGACCCCTTACTTTTAAACTGTGACCCCTATTTCTAGAAACTCCCTGTAAAGACCCCTCAGGATTTTGGGTTTCAGTTAAGACCTCTCTCACCCTTCTCAACACCAGCAGATATAAGACTTGCCTGCCCAAACTCGCCTCATAAAATAATCCGTCTATTCCAGGTATTAGTTTTGCAAACCTTCTCTGAGCCGCTTCCAGCACATTGACATCCTTGGTTAAATTAAGTCCGATACTGTGATGCAGTATTCCAGATGAGATCTCATCAATACCCTGTATAACTGAAGCACAGCCTCCTTATGTACTCAATTCTCCTAGCAATAAATAATAACATTTTGTTAGTTTTCCTAATTGCAGATCTTGCCTACTTGCCTTTTTACAAATCATGCACTGACATCCAGACCTTTCTGTGTCTCAGAGCTCTCATCAATTAGATAACCTTTTTTTCCCTGCCAAAATGGGCAATTTCACACCTTCCCACAGAATACTTCATTAGCCAAATCTTTGCCCTTTTAACCTTCATGTCCTCCGTACAACTTACTTCCCTGCCTAACATTGTGTCCTCAGCGACCATGTCTTCGGTGTCATCATCCAGGTCTTTGATGTAAGTGGTAAAAATGGTGTAAGTTAATAATTGTCTCATGTCATAGTACAAATAAAGACACTGTTTTCTCTGCTTTCCCTTCAAACTGGAGGGAATTGGCAAATTGTTTTATGCAGCAGCTTGTCATGAACTGGTATATCTGAAATAAAAATAGAATATCCTGAACTACTCAACAACTCAGGTAACATTTGTATCAGGATTTTTTTTCAATTTCCATTTTCCCAATGATTGCATTATAGCACTTTACTTGTAATGAAGACACAGTCACTTTTCTAGGGCTGTCCTACATATGATTTTTTTTAAATTAAAGTTTCCAAATAATTTACTTGGTGATTTATTCGTATTTCTTTGCCGTCACCGCTGCTGCAACTCGTGCGAACGAGGAAGTGGGAGCGTTGCGACGACGGGCTTGGTTGCCCGATAGCAGACGGGGGAGGTGGTACCCCCGAGGACCCTTTTATTGTCTGGCGGGCCAAGGTGAATCAGGGTGTGATTAGATACGAATGAACTACAGTTGCGTAAATCAACCATTTCCCATCACGTCACATTGATAAAGGGTAGTACATTTCGAACGAAAACACTTTCTTACAGCTCTCACAGGGCTGACTTCAGAAGTGCTCTGCACGGCGAACGGGGAATATGAAAAACGCACCACTGGCGATGCAGGCAGGAGCAGCGTATTTCATTTTGTTTTATTTTTCTCATTTCGGCATGGCGACTGACTCTGTATCGGTAAGGAAAATGTATACGTGAACGAATCTGTCATTTTCAGTGTTGTTTACAGGCTTTTTAAATCACGAAAACGCCCAGGAATAAATGCCTCCACCTCCGAAAACACTGCAGATTGTAAACCTATAATATACCTATAAACCTATAAGACTCAAAAACTTCTGCAGATGCTGGAATCTGGAGCAAGTGCTGGATTTACAATTTGTACATTATCGCTTTATACAGCATTTTTACTCGATTTCAATGTTATTGATGTTATCAATGGTTTCCAAAGATCTGGTAAACCAAGGACAAAAATCTGAAACTTCAACTCTTGCACTGTGTGATTTAAGTGATGTTTGTAACACGTGCGACCGCTTTAAGAACAGTATTACATCATCATCTACTCTCTATGTTTCTAACATTGGGCTTGATTCTCCGATTAACATCCACATTCCATTCACCATTTAGTTGCAGCCATTTAAAAAATGTTTTATTTACTTAACTTTCATCATAATATTTAATTGGCAATATAGTAAAAGTCATGGAGTGGACGCAGGGTGAAGGTTATGTCCATAATGCATTTAGAATGAGAAACGCACACTGCGATTTGGAGAGCAGCTTATCGACCAAAATGAAGAGACAGTTGAGTAGGACCCTGGCAAAGACTTTCCCTATGGTAGACGGCTGGGAGGCCCCTCAAGAGTTGCTGCAATTAGATTTGTATCGATTATGGCATTTTTGAGGTTCGGTAGCAAGTCCTCATCTTCCCAGATGTGGAGGATGAGTTGGTGAATTTGTGTCTTAATTTTTGGTCCTCTAAGTTTTTTTGGAACTAACGAGATTCTATCTGCTGCCGAGGTGATGTTTTTCAATTGGCATAAGGTCTTTTAAACTTCTTATCAGGCAGGAATGGTAACAAGGCTGGACTGCATAGTTTGCTGTGAAATTCTTATAAACATTCTTTTTCAATTGTTAATGCTTCCTCCATCATAACTGGACTAGATAATTCAGTGGACGAATAATCTGGAAAATATATCTTCAAGTCCCATTGTGGCATCTTGGGAATTAAATAAAAACAGCTGGTTCACTTAAATTCAGTTTTACTAATGTCCTTGTATAGAAGGAAAAGTACTGTTCTTTGCTGATCTGGCTTCCTGGTGATTCCAACAAAGTTTGGCTGCGTTCCTGGTGTCACCTTATTGGAAGCATGCCAATAAAGGTGCATGGTAGAAGTGATTCCCCAAAGAAAGGCACTGAATTTGCAGGGCGATGCAAAGTCAGATGATAAGTGGTTTAAAGACAGCTCTTCCACATTTTTTTTGGTAATTTCATTGGAAAACACTATGCCTGGAAGAAATAACTGCTCCTCCTCAACTAAGAGTTATTGATCTTATTTAAAAATGAATTGTTCTTCCTAGTTTCCAATAGCAATTATTTACAAATTGCAGCTTTCTGTGTGTTGCGTAAGAATGGTTGGCTCTTCAGGTCTGGTCTGCCATTCAATAAAATCTTGGCTAATCATATTTCAGTGCCATTTTCCTGCATGATTCCTATATCCCTAGGTTCCCCTCATATCTAGAAATCTAACAGTTGTTATTTTGAATGAATGTAATGACTGAGCCTCCACAGGCACGGAGGTTAAAGCATTCCAAAAATTCAACCTTGTGAGTGAAGAGATTTCTCCTCATCCATGTTGTAAATGCCTCTCCCCTTATCCTGACACTATGACCCCTGGCTCTAGATTCCTCAGCCAGGGAAACATGCGCCCTGTAAGAATTTTGTAAGTTTCGATAAGATCTCCACTCATTTTCGTAAACTCAAGGGAATACTGACCAAATCTACTCAATCTCTGGTGTTAAGGCAGCCCACCAATCTAATCTAGTAAATTTTGCCTGCCTTTCACAAGTGAGGAGACCAGAACTGTACATAATACTCCAGGTGTGGCTTTGCCATAGACAAGTAACGTGGTCAGCATGGATGAGATGGGCAGAAAGGGCTTGTTTCTGTGTTGTACATTTCCATGATTCTTACTGCTATTTCTGAGAACTGTTTAAGTCTCTTCCAAATACAATTGTTAGTCTTTCAAGCATTAGGTTGTGTTTGAATAATGTTATGGTTAGTTATCTATTGTTAATCTTCACACATTTAAACTACATTAGATGTAACTGTATAACTGTTCAGCATTTTGAGATAACTTTTCAGGAGGGTTAACAATTGTGTTGCATGTGAAGGATGGAGATAGAGATTCATTTTGAATATTCTATCCACTACATAGCTGGGTATATTCTCTGAAATAAAGTGGTCAAGACATTGTAGCCTATGGACCAATGGGTTTACAAAAGATAGGTACTTGATGGTCGTCATAGAAATGGTAGGCCATACTATTCGACTCTATGCGTGTCAGACCAAATCAGCAGTACAGTAAAGCACTTTGAAATGTCTTCAGGTAATGAGAGGTGTTACATCCAAGCAAGGTCTTTAATGAGAAATGGCCAATCAAGGTATCTCCCACACCAAGAACAAATTCTCAATTTAAAAAAAATCAGTTAAAGCAATACCAGCACAAGTTTTTTGAAGTCTGTTCATTTTATTATGTTCTCTTTATAATTTTTAAATTATTTTCCACAATGGAGAAAGCAACATTGGGATGAGAAGAGAAACAATAAAAGTTTACTTTCATATCCTTTTTTCTCGCACATGTACTTTTGGATAATTGAATGACAAATTAACCGCAATGGTTATAAGAAGTAACTACAAATAGGTGACTTGAACTGATTTTTGTAGAAATGTTTATCTGTTTCTCTTTGCTGGGTTGAGAATCCTGCATTTACATGTTGTTTGCAGCAAACAAAACAAGAATTTCCTCCACCCTCTCCCTCTGAATCCCAGACTGAGCTGACGACCTCTTTTCTTTGGGAGTCTTACTCGGTCAAAGGCTTTTCTTATCGGACCTACGGCTGCCAGCAGATAATTATAGTTTTGTAAATTACAAGGATTCACTTATCAGAAATTGGACTAACTGTGGAATCCAGGAGCCCAGTCGGAGGGAGAGGTTACAAGATGAGATAGAGACAGATATGCAAAGCTGCAGGACTATTCAGAGGCAGGCTGGAAATGTTGAATGACAAACAGCAAGAGGTACGTGCAATGAAGAGCAAATTAAAAGGAAGAATAGGGAAACTGGCTTAAGCTGTTGCGAGTACTATGGATGGTAACATGAGAGGCAAAGAAAGAAATGTCCTGCTTACAAGAAAAAACATGCATGAAACAGATTGTAGTTATTTCCACAAACATTGTACCAAGAAGATAATATCAGAAGTCAATGGAGTTGGTGGGATGAGCTGTGCGGGGAAAGAGACAAGGTATGATTCTCAGGGTAGGCAACCCCCATGCTATGACTGTTTGGGTATTGGAAATTTGCCCCTACAGAATTCTCAAATAACTACCCAAAAATTTGACATTGGGAATAAAATTCACTCTCACAGAATTCATGTGGAAAAAAGTAAATAAATATACACAAAATGTATTTTTTTTCAACTCTCGTTTCTTGACACACGTGCAGATGACACAGCTTTGCGTTATGGAAAACCGTGATATGGATCATTGTCTTAGAATGCTACTCCTCCTGTAACGCAGTATCACTAGTTCCAAACAAAGTCAGTCTCTGAAAGGAACACCAGAAGACATGTCTACACCAAAATCTTACCTTTATCTTTATCTTGTATCATAACACTACAGAAGGAGGCTATTCAGGTTCACTGCTGCTCCCACGGACACAATCCCACTAGTTTCCTTCCCCTTCTTATTTCCCTGTACCCCTGCAACTCATTCTTTCTCATACTTCTCCATCAAATCCTCTTTGATTTCTCTTGTTATTAACTTTTTTTATTAATAATTTACAGTTGGCATTTAATCTAGCAACACATCTTTGGGATGTGGGGGGAAACTGGAGCAGCTGGAGGTAACCCACAAGAACATCAGGTGAGAAGCAGCACCACTGTGCTGCCCCCTATTGGTGGATGGGCAGCAGATGATATTTCAGCATGACTCCAGAGTAGCATGTCATATTCTCCTGAAACAAGCCACCTTCCATGTGGAAGTGCACTTGAAACAAATAAACCATATGCTGTCAATGTGCAACAAGACTATATTGAATTCTGAAATACAAACAGAAAACGCTAGAAAGACTCAGCAGGTGAGGCAACATCTGTGGAAAGGGAAGTAAAGTGAATGATTCATGTCGAAAACCCTTTACCAGACTTTGCTGAGAGATCCTCTCTGGAGGTAGTAAACCCACAGCATCAAGACAGAAATGATGTGGGTTTCATTGTATTAGCATAGAAGGAAGTCACAATTATACTTAGAAGCATTACAGTACAGTACAATGGATGAGATTGATAAAGGAGCATCATGACAAGATTATGAAGATTGATTCAAAGTAAACAATCGCCTCAGCCTGTGATTGACATATGGATATGCAGAAGTTTGTTGAGGAACGTGGAAACCAGATCTGCAAAAAGTGTAGGAAGGCAGGCAAATGTCAACAACAGAAGTGTTGAAGATCTGTTACCATTTTGAATTTTGAACTGAAGCGAAATATGACAGCAGGAAATGGTCACATCCGTAATCATATGAGGTCATGGTGAAGAAGGCATCCTATATGAGATGCACCATCTCAGAAAGACAACTCAAAAGGCTTGCTTAACAGAAAGAGATATGGAGATGCTGGAGGATGCACCACCGACATTACAGAATCAGAACAGCATGGATTGACAATGCCCCTGGGAGAACCACAATCAGTTCAGACTCGATCTCATTAGAAGTACAGTTGTTCACAAATAAAGATTGGACAGTTACTTTGGGTGTCTTCCTTTCAGCTTTTCATTCTTAAAGGAGGGATGCAACATCTGTGACATATGTAAAAGTGATTTTAATCATTTTAAGAATTGTATCACGTGACCAGTATCTTAGAGAGAAAGATATACTGAGACAATGTTCATATCAAATCTCTCTTATTCTCTTTAAAGAGCCACTGATCTTTTTGTTTTCTATATTTACTATTTTGTAAAGTAAAATTGAAACCTAAATGCATGAATCTTTTATCATTTATTGCAAAGAGAATTGAATTCAAAAGTAGAGAGATTATGATTCAGTTTTTTTGGTCACTGGAGTACTCTGTACAGTATTGGTCTCTTTATTTAATAAGGGATATTAATGCATGGAAGCATTTCAGAGGAGATTTACTAAACTGATACTGTAATTGGCAGGTAGCCTCATGAGGAAAGGTTAAGTTGACTAGGCTTGTATCTGCTGAAGTTTAGAAGAGTGAAAGGGGAATTGTGAAATCCTGTGGGGTCTTGACAGGTTGGATATGGAGAGGATATTTCCTCTTGTATGCCAGTCTAAACTAGGGGGTCACTATTTAAAAATAAGGAATCACCTATTTAAAATATATGAGACAACATTTTCATAAGTCTTTGGAAGTTTCTTTCTCTAAGAGTCATGAAAGCAGAATCTTTGAACATTTTTTAAGGCTGAGGTACATAGATCGTTAAGTGAAGAGTGAGAGGTTACTCTGGGTAGACTAGAATGTAGAGCTTCAGTTATGATCAGTTTGGCCACGATTTTTTCTTTAAATGATGGAGATGACTCCAGAGTCGAGTAGCCTACTCCCGTTCCTAAGTCATATGTTGATATGTTATGCATTGGTCAACGGTAATACAAATATGAACCAAATATTGTTTTATTCTCCCATGGAATGTAGGTGTCATCAACAAGGTCGACATTTACTGGCTCTAATTGCCTTTGAGGAGTTGGTAGTGAGCCACCTTAATAAACTGTTGGAGTCTGTGTGGTTAAGAGTCTCTGACCTTGAAGTTAGACAGGGAATTACAAGATTTTTGACTTGGCAACCGTGACCAAATGGCAATGTATTTCCAAATCTGGATGATGTGCCAATTGGAGGGGAGTCTGCAATTGATGGCATTCCTATGCACCTGCTGCCTATCTTCTAAGTGGTAGACATCTGGGATTTGGAGATGCTGTCGAAGAAGCTTTGGCAAGTTAGCATGTTGAGTGTAAGAGAAGGTGGTTAGATTTTTGGCTGCACAGCTCTGTCTATGGGAGCAAGCTCAAAGACAGTCTCTGGAGGTGATGAGAAAGACCACAGGTTCTGGGAGTCTGCAGTACTGTGCTGGCCAGGGGATGTACTGCTGAGCAGCTGGACCACTAATCCTGGCCTCACAGGTTCCACCAAAACCAGTCCTCACAGGCAGCTTCTCCACACTTCGTAGTGGAGTGGCAGCAGAGGGCAGGTGTTGGCACCAGGTTCCCAGAACAACAGGGAGCAAGGGTCCACACCAGGTTCCCGATACACCAGAACTGTCAGTAACATTTCTATGCATATTGCTATAATGGCTCATTTCCCACTCATTCCATTTGAGTTCTCACTTCTCTGTAATTGTACTTTAAGTCTCCAATAGTATATATTCAGTTTCAATTCACCTATTCTGAAATAAAGATTTCTTTTCTGCCAACAGATGACATGTAAAGGACTCCAAGGTAAGTGTACATTTTCATTATGGATTAGCAAAGTTGTAAATGTGTTAGTGCACTGAGTAAAGCTCAGGATGCATAGATTTAAGGCTTAAGATTCATGTTTATACATAGAAGGACCAATATTTCAAGCTCACTATACGAGTGGGGTGTCTGGTCCATCAGCTGCACATTTTGGAAATTGATCTGGACTCCCTTTATGGAATGCATTGACAGCTGTTCTTGACCAACTGATCATTCTGCACAAGCAACCTTTGTTTTAGTCTGCTCCCCTCCTTCCACTTCATTTCCAACATTGAGTATTCTGGGCCAACTTTTCCTCTTTCTGTCCTCCTACTGTAACGACAAATTTGAATTGATGTCCTCTTGCATTTTTGCACAGGAGGCAGCCATTCATCATCAATGCTTGTGCTGGCATTGCTTCTCTCTCCTGTAATTGCATTTCACTGCAGATTCTTTTACGTTTCTCCGAATCAAATATTTAGTCCTTTTTTAACGTGTTCTATTTTCTCAATAATCATTCATGGTAAAGTATCCCCTAGTCTAAAAGCACTTCAAAAGACATTCTCCTTTCACTATTTACTGACCATAGAGTCCTCAGGTTCCACTCACTGTTTACTATCAGCTCTTGGCTGTGCAGAAAACGCTGGGACCCACAGAGCAGGCCCGTTGGTTCCTTGCATCTTTCCTCATTTAAATTTATCGGTGTAACCTTCTATTCACTTCTCCCTTATATGCTTGTCAAGCCTCCCCTTAAATCTATGTAAACTATTTGCTTCAACCACTTCCTGTGGTAGTGACTTCCATATTCTTACCGTTGTGACTGAGAAAACTGAGCCACACGGAAGCCGAAACTGGGAAATATAAAAGTCTTTATTGAACAGAGCAGATCTTATGGAGAGAATCCAAAAAGCTCTCCTCACACAATGTTTTATACTTTTTAAACACAAGGACAATAATAAATGATTAACTACAGTTTCAATGGCTATAATCATCTACTTCACAATAACATTCAAAATGTTAAAGTTAACAGGTTTTATATCCTGAAGACTGGTTCTGCAGTCTCCCATATCCTTATTTTAATTAATATCTGCTATCCATAATTTCAAACTCCAGAGTAATCCCTAACACTTCCCATCCTGGGTAAAGAAGTTTCTGCTGAATTTTCCATTGCATACTACACTGTATTGATGGCTTCCGCTTATGCTCTTCCCTACAAGCGCAAACATTTTCTCTGCATACATTCTATATATTTTAAAAAAAACAGAAGATCTTCATTAGGTGCCCTCAGCCTTTTCTCTTGAGAAAACAGACCCAATTTGCTCATCCTTTCCTGATAACTATACACTCACATTGCTGGTGTAAATTTTCTCTGCACCTCTCTCCAGTGCCTCAATGTTTTTGTCATAATATGTGTGGTTCAACCAAGGTTGGATAAAGTTTAATATAACTTCCCTACTTCTCGGTTATATACCTCAAGAAATAAATCCTACTCTTGGTTAGCTTTATCTCTGATCCCATTATACTGCTGAACAACTCTAATGATGTGTATTTGTACCCTGAGATTCCTTTGTTCCTCTACCCCATCTGGACTTGCAGCTTCCAAGTAAAAATTGATCCCTCCATTCTTTCTACCAAAATGTACAATCTTGCATTTACCCGTGTTGAACTACATTGCAATCATTTACCCATTCTGCAAGTATATTAATGTCCTCCTGCAATTTGTTGACCATTCTAACAATGTGGTATTATTTAGAAATTGTATTTTTTGATTTAGAGTCTGAAGTGTGAACAGTCGTGGTCCCACTAGTGATCCTTGTGTGACATCACTACCCATCTTCACTGTGAATAGCTTCCTTTGCTCCCATTGCTTTCTCACCTAATGCCTATTTGTCCTCATTCTGCTATACATCCTCTATCACTGTATTTTCTGACCTTATTCATGAGTATTGTTCTGAGGAGTATTGTACCAAAGGCCTTTTGAAAATCTGGATAAATTACATCTACTACATTATCATTGACATTTGTCTTCCTTACTTCATCAAATAAATTAAATATTGGTCAAGAAATATTTTCCATTTTGAAGTCCATACTGACTATTCATTATTTTACTTTTTGTTTCTAGATGTACTTCTATTCTCTCTTATAATGTGGATGTGTTCTAACCTTCTTCTTAAATATGAATATCACATTAGCTATCCTCCAGTACTGCATCGTCTTCCAACTACATATGTGAAGTAATGCACTCTTGACCCATTTTTAAAAAATATTCTCCCTCTCCCCTGAGAAGACCATTGGTTCAGTTCAGTAGTAGTTACATATGGCAAAGAGTTGAAAGAATTGCAGTTTGAGGAGAGATGGGTTCTGGAATTTTCCTGATTCTGATCACTTAACTGTTACTGAATAAACTCAATCAACTTTGTTGAATAGTTACATAATAGATTGGTACCATCCACAATTACTGTTTCTGTAGATTATTCATTACTGGAACTGGCTGTAGTTTCAGAAAAAATATACTGTAATTGAAGATCCCTCTTGAGAAGGAAGCATAATCACCATTGGGGAAGAGTGGTATAATTTGGCTCACTACAAAAGAATATTATTTATCAAAAGAATTAAGTAGTTAATTGGTGCACTGCAACTGAAATAAATATGGTGATAATATTGTTCCTGTAGACCTATGTTCTACTTTCAGATCTCCAGAATATGATTTCTCCAGTTTTGTAATTGGTACTTGTACCTTTGTTTTCTTCTTTCTGTTTCTTCCTTTTGTCTTAAACTTTATATCTTCATTTGTTCTGAGCTTTAGTTGTAACAGCTAATTCAGCTTTTGAAGTGAAAATATCTGCGATTTGGACCTTTTACCTCTGCTTTCCCAATGGCCATTCAAGGTTTTTAACACTTGTGTTGTCTGTAATTCTTCACACAGTGTAAAACTTAATAATGGTTTATGTTTTTCGTTTTTCATGTTCATGTTCCCAAGAGCTGTAGGATCAAATTTCAGATAGAGTTTTTCCTTAGCATCACCTAGAATGCACCAAAAAGAATCTTTTGTGCACTTATATTACATTGTTTTCAATTATCAATCTTGTAAATGATTTTATTTTAATGTTATTATGCGACGTACATTTCAGATGTGCATGATTGCATGTGAAAAATCTGAAATAGAATCCTTTGTGTTTAGCTTATCTACCTCCAGAGGAGTGGTTAGAACACCATGAAAGTACCCCTTCAGATATTTATGATCTCAAAGCTCAGCTATATATGTCTGAAGAAACTCAGCTCCCAGTACTTAATATCACCTGGCTCCTTAGTCCAGATGGTAAGATTTTGTCTTGAAGTAATTTTTGTTCTACATAAAATGTATTGCACATTTGTACTGATAGAGTTTTAAGAATTAATATTAAACTTCCTACAGCATTGGACGTGGTGAGTATGGAAACATAGCCTCTCTTACTGGCCACTACTTTGTATTGTTGTTTCTCTTCCTATCTCCCAATTTTATTTTTATTTTTGTTTCTGTTATTTTCATGTTCTTTTCTGCTTCCACCTCAGACTTCCCGGTCCACTTCTATCAAAGTTACAGAGACAATAAGGAGAACATGACAAAACCCTACATTTTTTATTATCCAAATAAAAAAAGTTAAGAGGGAAGCGATAATGTCCAAGGGTTTAACTAGCCAAAGCAATGGGTAGTTAAATCAGGAAGATTTGTCCCCTTCTTGGTTTAGTGATTTGTAGGTGTTGATTAATGTGCTGTAATTGATTACAGCAGCTTTGATTAGGAAGGGAAAAATCAGCAAGGGCCCCAGTATTGATTTCTGTTCAAAGAAATGTGCTGTGCCTGTCTCGGGCAAGGAGACTATTGGGTGGTAGTGACACCTGAATTACTTGTCAGGGTTCACAGACGAAGAATAGACATTTGTGAGAAGTTAATATATCTGTGGAACCCAATTCCAGCAAATAGTTGATGTCTGGAAAAAATCTAGGGGGGATAATCGGTGCATTAGTGAATGTCAGAGATGTGACTTTTGTTTTAGTTCATCTGTCCTCTTGCGCTATTATTATTTTGTTTGATGGATAAATGTTATTGCATCTAGCCACGTCGATTATATTTAAATGTAAAATAGGTTCGGATCAAGGGGTCCAAACATTTTTTCCTAGAGGACCATTTTCAGGTTGAAGAAGAAGTGGTCTGAAATTGTTGCTGGCTTTTCCATGTACATGATGCACTAGCGTATCAAAAGTACTGAGCATGCTCAAAGAGATCAAAGGGTCAGCAAGTCTCATTTGGCATCACACATAAAATACCATCCCACATGTGTAGTCTCTTAATAGTATAAGTCTCAAACATTGAAGCAATTCCTCACCAGAGGATTGATATCTGCCTTGGCAGCAATTATAGAACCTAATCTCTCCTAGGCTGCTTCCAGGGAGTCTGAGCTATTCATCTTCCTCCAGAGAGTGCCTTCTTCACTTTTTTCTCCTTTAGAATCACTTTCTATTGACCAACATCGTCCTTGCTGCTGATATCCTCAGCTCTCTCTGACCTCTGTGATCTGCTCCCCAATATTTCCTCTGTGATCTCCACTCTCTACAGGGGAACATTAGAAATACAAGCAAGAATAAATGTGAAATATCACTGTGAAACATATTTTTTTGAAAAAAGTGAACTGAAAGTTTTTGGACTGCTAATAAAATAACACCTGATAATGCAGAAACTCTGCATTACCAAAGTCCCAAGCATGCTGGATTAAGAGAGTTTTGCTTATATACTCCAGATGTAAGATTAAAATTGTATCCAGTACTCAGTTGTGGTCTTACCATTCATTGCCCTGTACAGCTGTGGCAAAACTTTCCGTTTATCCTTATTGTAGTAAATCATTTGCTGCACCTGCATACTACCTTTGTATTTCTTTTGGGAGAATTAGATGAGTACTTGCATTCATTAATCTTTCATATTTAAATAACATTCAGCTTTTCTATTTCTGCCAAAATGGATAATTTCACCTTTTCCTATTGTTCATCTGCAATACTTTGACCACCTAACCTGTTTATATCTATTTACAGATGTTTTTTGTTCTTCACGCTACCTGCTTTCTCATGAACCTTCGTATCATCAGCAAATTTGGTTGTAGTACACTCATGCCCTTCATCTAAGATGTTAACATAGGCTTTAAATAGATAAGGCCTCAGTGATGATCTCTGATGCACTCCTCTAGTCACAGTTTGCCAACTGGGAATGTGACCAATTTGCCCTGATTCTCTGTTTTCTGTTAATTCTGTAAGTGAGTTCTATCATATATAAAAGCCTTCTGCATTGTGTACATGAGAATATCTGAGCCTCAGATTTACTCACTGGGCCAAGCTAAGAATTGCCACGTGCCATAGTTTGGTCTTTCCTAGTTTAGATGATTGGATATGACGAATAGCACAATTTTAATAATTTGGTATATATCAAAAACTTTGTGTAACAGTTAAAAATACAATGTCATTTACTTTAAAAATATTAAACATGGCTTGAAAGTACTGTACAGCCATTCTTCTACTCGTTCTTTATTTGCTTCTGGATTTACATAATAGCTTGTATAGTAACATGATGACAGATATGCAAATAATATCAAAGGAAGGAAATAGATAATAGATTTTATAATTAAGTAACATGTTGGTAGAATTCTGTTCACTCAACTTTTAGATTCATCCAATTTGGAAATTTTTAGTGATGATATCCACATTTGGATGTGATCCCTCTTAAGTCATTTTATATTGCACTTTATGCATTTTACAACAATAAAGGCATTATATGTTATTGTTATGTTTCTCAAATATTATAAACACTTGTTTTTCCAGGAAGCATTCAAAAACTTAAAGCAACAGTGATATGCATTCAAAATACAGAAAGGTTCTGTTTTCAATGTAATTATAATGCAACATTCAAAAGTCCATGGAATCCCCAAAAGCAACTGGTCAGTTCTACATATTTTCTTATGCATTTAATAACAGAATAAATATTCATAAAATGATGGGTTATCTTGTACTTGAGCAGGAAATTATTAAATATAGTTTGTTATTATAGTGATTCCATTGCTTTACATCTAATTATACAAATGTGAGACACTAATCTCAAGAAAGCTGCACGACATAATCACCCTAACGTCATGCCAAGGACTAATGAATTTCCTAAGGTATCGTTTAATAATCATGAAATGAAGAGCAAATGTTCAAAAGCAGAATTATTTTTCCATCATATCTTCTTATGACTTCGACCCATCACATCTGTGGCAGCTCAGAGCAACCTTATTAGTTCTTTCCCTTCCTGTAACCTATTCTTTCTTGCATGCTATTGGTTCCTCGCTGATTCTTCTATCACCAGGGATAATTTACAGTGGCCAATTAACCTACTGAGCAGGATGACTTTGGGATGTGGGAGAAAACCAGAGCACCTGTGGGAAATGCAGCCACAGGGGGTATGTGTAAACTACACACAAGTAGCACTGGAGGTCAGAATTGACCTGGGTCGATGGAGCAGGGAGGCAGTAGTATTACCTGCAGAGCCACTGTGCCTCCCTCTATTTTGGTGGGACAGGAATTGTGGGTATGTGCAGATTGTCCATCAGATTTTAAAATGCCTGTTCTTGGTTCCCGATTTTAAAGAAACAGGCCCCCCCCCCCCCCCCGATCACTAGCAGATGGCAGTGGTGGCAGGCTGTTGGTGCTGGTGGGGGTGTGCTGTTTTAAATGATTATTGTCTGACGTGTAATTTCAGATGATCATTGCTGTGTATTAAGTACTTGGACAGCAGCAAAACTGAGAATTTTATAGGATTGTTAAGGTCATTATAAATATTTTTATTAGAATATACTTTATACTTGCAGAGTGTGGTATGAATTTGTAATCCTCTTCTACAAAACTCAATTAATGATAAGTTAATTGGTAAATTTCAAATCTGAGATTGATAGATTTTTTTCACTCAAAGGATTTAAAGAATGTGGAGCCAAATCACAGCTCAGCCATGATCTCTTCTATGAATAGTATTTCAGGGTTAAGAAACTAAATAGGTATTCCTGGCTGTTTGTTTCTATGGCTTTCCTGAAAAGTAATACCTTGTTACCTTTTCAAGTGGCAGTTTCATTACACGGATTATCCTGTTGATCCAGCAACCTCCTACACTGTGACAGCTTTCAACATCCCAACATCAAATATTAACGAATATGCACCTGAGACATCTGCAAATATTGAAACACCAGGTAAGTGCATTATATTTGCTCTATATCAATATCTCATGCACAAGGTGTTTTGTTTTTCTTGGTAGCTTCTCCTCCCAGGAGATACTCCATCCCAGGCAACATCCTGATGAATCTCCGCTGCCCCCTCAAGTGCAATGCTATAGTGTGGTGGTCAGAACTGTACACGGTACTCCACCTGTGGTCTAACCAATGTTTTATAAAGTTGGACCATAACCTCCCAGTGCTTACATTCTATACCCCGGCTAATAAAGGCAACATATCCCATATGCCTTCTTCACCATCTTATCTACCAGTGCTGCCATCTTCAGGGATCCTTGGGCTTAAACATTGAAGTCCCTCTATTCCTCAATACTCCCTGAGGCCCTATCTTTCAATGTGTGTGTCCTAGACTTATTAGTCCTCCCAAAATGCACCACCTTGCACTTATCAGGATTAAATTCTCATTTCAACTGATCAATATCATCCCGTAGCCCATGCCCATTCTCCTCACTAGCAGCAATGCTAATGATTTTTGTAATATCTGCAAACTTACTATTTATGCCTCCTACATTTGTATCCAAATCATTAATGTATATAAAATTCAGTATATATAATATGGATGTGAAAGAAAAACAGTAAGCATTCCAGGATTCATAACACTGATAACAGTAAGGGTCACAGCACTGATTCTTGTGGTGCACCACTGGTCGCTAGCTTCCAATCACAAAACCAACCCTCCTTCATGACCCTCTGCCTCGTAGTAACAAGCCAATTTTTGATCCAATTGCTCTGGATCCCATGGGCTATAACCTTTTGGACCAGTCTCCCAAGTGGGACCTTGTCAAAGGCCTTACTGAAGTCCATGTAGACTGCACGAAACACACTGTTTTCATAAGTACATTTGGTCAGATAGGATCTCCCACTAACAAAACCAAGCTAACTATCCTTGATTAGTCCCTGCCTTTTCAAATGCAGATTAATCCTGTTCCTCAGAATTACAGGAGATTTAAGTAAGGATTTTTCACGCAGAGGGTGGTTGAAATCTGGAGTGCATTGCCAGAGAGGGTAGTGGAGGAAGGTACTCTCACAATATTTAAGAAGTATTCTTAAGGAGATACAGCCTGGCATAGAAGGCTACAGGCTGAGTACTGGAAAATGGGATTAGTATTGAGAAGTACTTGATAGCCAGCATGGATATGGTAAGGTGAAGGGCTTGCTTTGATCGGGTGCCTCTGTATACTAAACCCATTTATCAGTGTGACTCTATAACTCTAATGAATAATTGTGCATATAAAAAAATGGCCATGTAAAAGTTTTTCATAATTAACAAAAATTTTTACACTGTAAATGTGAACCTGACAATTACCTTTTTCTGTTAGGTTGTGATCATGACACAATGAAAAATCATGCAAAATGTGAAGGTAAGCAACTCTTGAAAATAGTTGTTAAAATTTGTATTAATTACAGATTCTTGAGATACAAAAACACAACGTTCAATGTATTGTGCATAAATGTTTGCTCAGCAGGCAGGTTCAACAAATATCTTAAATGGCATGTTGGCCTTCATTGCAAAGGGTTTGGGATTAAGAATAGGGAGGCTTTGTTGCAGTTGTACAGGATGTTGGTGAGGCCACACTTGGAATACAGTACACGGTTTTGGTCTCCTTACCTAAAAGAAAGGATTATAGTAGTTTTGGAGTCAGTTCAAAGGAGATTCACCAGCCTAATTCCTGGGATGACAGGATTATCCTGTCAAGAGAGGCTGGACAGTTTGGGTCTGCATTCCTCAGAGTTTAGAAGAATGAAGAGTGACCTTATTCAATCATATAAGATCCTCAGGAGGTTTTACAGGGTAAATGTTGAGATGTTTTTTTTTCTGGAAGGAGAACCATGAACAAGGGGAAATAGTTACAAAATAAGGGGCTGATCATTTAGAACTGAGGTGTGTAGAAACTTCCTTCCTCAGAGAGCAGTGAATCTCTGAACTTCTCTTACCTTGAGGGTAGTGGAAGGCCAGATCATTCGAAGTAATTATGTGGAACTGGCACAGAAGAAGAGTTGAGGCCAACATAGATCAGCCATGATCATATTGAATGGTGGGGAATGCTTGAGGGGCCTGGTAGCCTGATCCTATTTTTTTTTGTATTCTTGCTATATTTTTATTGACGCTGGCTGGGAATTCCTTGGAGCAATGGAAGTCAAAGAATGATACCAAATTTATATTGGTTTTCATGATGACTTGTTCATCAGTACTTGCCAAGTTGAAATTTTCTTCCAATGTAATTAGTGAAGTTCAACACATTTTAAAAAAATCACATGACCAGTTATGATCCATAGAAGTTTTTGAATTGTGACGCCAATCACAGTGTGTTTAGAGCAAGGAAAGAGGACATTTAGCTTGTCATGTCCATGTTGTCTCCAGGCAAGAGCAATCCAGCTCATCCCACTCACACACCCTCTTCCCCATTGCCCTATAAATTCTTTCCTTTCAGATACTTTTCCAGTTCCATTTTGAACACTACATTGGAATCTTGGATAGTGATTCCAGACCCAAACCATTCATCGTGTTTTTAAAAAGACATCCTCGTATCATCTTTGGTTCTTTAACCAAAATACCTTCAATCTATGTTACCTAATTCTTGACCCCTCTACCACTAGGAACAGTTTCTCTCCATCCCTTCCCTTCATGATTTTCATTATTTCTATTAGATGTCCTCACAACTCCTCTGTTCCAAAGAGAACAACCCCAGCTTCTCCAGTGTATCCAAATAGCTAAAGTCCCTCATCCCTGGAATTATTTCTGTAAAGCTCTTCCAAACTTTCTTCAAAAACGTCAGACCTTCTCTAAAATCTGGCACCCAGTTGTGGCTGTAGAGGTATTTTGTAGTTTCATCATGACTTGGCACAATGGTGCAGCTTGTGGAACTGCTACCTCATAGCTCCAAAGACCTGGGTTCAATCCTGACCACTGGTGCTGTCTGTGGAGTTTGTACATTCTCTCTGTGACAGCAGATTAGTATGCAGAATATCCTATGTTCACAGAACAATGAAGTACATGCTTAGTTCACCTGGTGGTTGATCAAATCAATTGATTCCACAATAACAATTGTTTTGGTCTTTTCATTTTGAAACAGCATTCATCGAAACATTTAGGCAGAAGTCATGATGGAATAAGTTTCCACAGAATTAATTAATTAATTTATCACTATGTTTTTTTAGATGTCCTCTGGAAGCCAAACATATCTGCGTGTCTGGTCAATAATGATGTGGTGATCAATTTTACCACCAGTGCCACTTCATCAATGTATTATGTTGATCTGTCTAGGTGCAATGTACCTTCGTCACCAAACCTTAATGAAACCACTATTTTTCAGGTATGAAAGCTATCTTGTAAATAAGTAGAAAGTATTCACCAAATATTGTAATTCTATAAAACCAAAAGGACATTTAACCCTTCAAATTTATGCTGATTCCTCCATGTGAACTCTAGTCTTTGGTTCATCACACCTTTTGCTTTTATTTTTTTCCTGGCATTCAGTGCCTTTCATTTAAAATGACATATTCTGTTTTACCAACAAATAATGAAAATTTAATATCTAACTTCAAATTTTCATTCTTTTAGACTGTTTCCAATGGCAAAAACTAGTCATGTGTAAATTATCTACCATTTCTGAGAATGACTATTTAAAACTATCTCTTTGATAATCAATTATTGTATTTAGTCAAGTAAAATTTTAATAGCACCCTGTGCGGGAATTCAGGAGCAATTAACTTCTATATCCGCAGGTAGCTGTGTCCATACTGAAAATAATCAAATAATGGGCATGAATACTGTCTGCTAAAAGTAATAACTCTGTTTGCAAAGGGCAGCTTACACTCCCTGAAAACCTGAAACATAAGCACCCTGAAAATAAGCACTCAGCAGGTCAAGCAGCATCTGTGGAGAGAGAAAACAAGGTTAATGTTTTAGGCTGATGATCTTTCAATGTTATCATGACAGATGCACCTGAACAGGTTAATTGTTGAGGACGAGGTAAAGTAGGTTTGTCCCTTGTGTTGATTTACTGACAATCTGCTGCAGGCTCAGGCTGGCATCAAAGAGCTTCAGGACTTGGCCAGCTCTATCAGCATTGTGTTACTGAGCCAATCTTGGTGTTGACCATTGAAGCCCCCTTCAGAGCACATTCTTTGCTCTTGCTACTTTCAATGTTACTTCCAAGTGTCATACAACATGGAGCAGCACTGATTTGTCATCTAAATGAAGGCAATTGGTGATAATCAGGAAGAGGTTTCTTTGCCCATTTTTCACCTGATGCCATGAGAATTCCTGGGCTTGAGAGTCAATACTGAGGAGTCCCAGAGCAAATCCCTCCCACTGGTACATCAGTATTTCTCCACCTCTGGTGTACTTGTTCTGCTAGCAAGGCAAGATGTACTCAAGGACTGTGAGAGGTTGTTGCATAACTTTTCTCTGGGACAGCTATTTCAATTTAGACACCAGTCCACACATGTTCACGAGGAGGACATTTTCCCGAGGTTGACTGGGCTGGAGCAATTTTGTCTTGCCTGAATTTGATGCCTGGCTCAAGACCAAGGCCAGGTTTATCCTTTTTTATGTTTGAATGTATCTGTTGTGATGCAATTGAATGGCTTCCTAGGCCAGTTCATATGACAGTTAGGCCCTCTGGAATCCTGTGTAGATTTTCTTTGGATGGCCAGGGTCTTCCCAAACTGGGCAAAAATATTTGGCCATAGAGTAACATAGGATGAGTGCGGAGGTTCTAATCACGAGTGGGTGTGCTCCCCAAATTTTGTTTCAGACATTGACTTTGCATCTTGTCTCAATGTTGCTCTTGTAATAGAGGGTCCTGTCCTGGTATACTCAGGTGAGATGGGTGCTGTTCCAGTCGATGTTTAGATTTTTATTTGCAACAGGTTTGCACAGGTGGAAGAAGCTGATCCATGATTAGATTTGGTTTAAGTTAACTGGCGGCACCATCAGTCTGATTGGAACAGCTATTAGTATGCTCGATGCTTTCATAACTATTGTCCAGTCTTCAGCATTGATAAAACCAAATGCGATTGAATGATCGCTTAGTTATTTATATAAGTGTTAAGAAGCAGAGTTGCTAATACACTTCCTTGGAAAAGGCCACATAACTAAAGAAATGGTGTTTTGCCTCAGATTTTGATCACCCCTCTAATATTGTGAGGAAAGGTCATTGGCCTAAAGCATTGTTTCTCTCTCCACTGATGCTGCCTGATCGGATGAGAATTTCCAGCATTTTCTGTTTGCATTTCAGATTTCCAGCATATACAACTTCTCGTTTGTCAGTCCTTAATATCATCTCTTTGTATGGCTCAGAGTCTAATTTTTGTGTGATAATGTTCCTGTGAAGCAGTTTACTGACCTGTTTCCTCAGTGTACAGTCACAGACCTGTCTTCAATGCCCAGGGTCACCAACCTGGATCACAGATCTGTCCTATGCTTTTTGTCAGTGGCCGAACATCAGTGCCCAGGGTTAATAACCCACTCTCAGTCTAAGGGGACATGTATTCGTGCCCTCAATTAAATCTCCAAATCTGTCATAGCTGGGATTTCTTTGGGTGTCGTAATCTGTTCAGATTTCTTAAAGTGTTGTTTGTTGAAACCTCAATGTGAACGTCCACACTTACTGAAGCACAGGGACGTATTTGTTCAGTCATTTATAAGTGTGGATGTTGTGCACTGTGGGCGTGCTGACGCCTGAGATGTCCCCAGATGCGGGATACTCGACTGCATAATTTGTGGTGGTGAGGGACTGTGTTCGCGCTCTCCCCTGATTTAAGTGGGCAGACACGGTAGTGTAGCGGTTAGCGTAATGCTATTACAGCGCCAGCGGCCCTCTTTCAATTCCAGCCGCTGTCTGTAAGGAGTTGGTACATTCTCCCCATGTCTGCGTGGGTTTCCTATGGGTGCTCTGGTTTCCTCCTACATTCCAAAGATGTACAGGTTAGGAAGTTGTGGGCGTGCTATGTTGGCACTGGAAGAATGGCGACACTTGCGGGCTGGCCCCCAGAGCACTCTGCGTAAAAAGATACATTTCATTGTGTGTTTCAATGAGCATGTGACCAAGATATATCTTGTATCTTATCAGATAACTATGTCAAGGAGTATCTGTACTCGAATAAGTCATCTTTCGACAGTTAAATTTCAGCTTAAAAGTCCTGTTTAAGTCGCACATTCTTTTTGTCCATCTGTTTATTCAACTTGATTTTACAGGCAAACTGAATAAGGCACAACCAAGAAACAGTTACTTGCCAGGTTTTGCAAATTCAGGCCTATCTTTCTCTTTGAATACGTGTTGAATTTTCTTTTCTTTTTCTCAACAAAATGCAGCTTTGTCAGAGACTTTCAGTCAGTGCTTTCTAATTTATCCATGGTATTCAGTGGTTTAAAGTTCTCATATTTCCTGATGAGTCATCAGGTTTTGGTTGTGTCTTGTTGGTCGGATGTCTAATTGTTTAGGTATGTTCCTTACAAAAGATGGAAGTCATAAAATGAGGGCACTAGAGATCTGCAAATAAAGTATATTTGCTTTCATCATTGAAATAGTGCCACAAAAAGCTTAAAAAGCATTCAATGGACAAAAACTGAATTTTAAATCAGAACTCTGACAACATTGATGTTGCAACTAGAAATATATAAATTGTTTAATATTCAAAATTATTTCTTCCATCCAGTCAAATGGATCAAGAATTTCTATTACATTTGTGAGGAATGATGTACTGGATCTTTCTGAGAAATTTTGTGTAAGAGTAAGTAAAATTCATTAATGTGTGTTTTTCTTTGAACATCTCAATTTTGAATGTTCCAATATATTGGCATTTTGGAATATTTTTATGGCATTATTGAAAGTGTAAATAAGTAAGACACTTATTGCTGTTAATTTTAGATAGAGCCATACTTCTACGAATGTCACTATTTTTGTAAGAGACATCAAGTGGTGCTTCAACATTGCAAAAGGGATGGTAAGTTCTTCATTATTTTTGTTAATTTGCATTCAAAATTACCCAGCTGTGCACAACTGTCATCAGTTCAACAGCCAAATCTGCACCATTTTTGTATTTGTAAACTCGTACAAAAGCAAGGAGGTTATGTTGAACTGGTAGAAAGCACTGGTTCGGTCACAGCTACAGTGTCACGTGCAATTCTGGTCACCACACCTCCAGGGAAGTTGCAGAAAAGATTTACCAGAATAATTCTATGAATGGGAGAAATTAGTTACCAAATTAGAATGAGGTATTCTCCTTGAAGCAAAGAATGTGATACGACCTTTTGTTAGCTCACTGTAATAAATGTGCTGACTTTGGAGTTTAAAATAATTCCACCTTTTGATTCTGTTTATCATAATTTTATTAAGAGAAAAGGAATAATTATTGATGTCCTCAACACATATTTTCAATTCCTGTTCAGTGACTTTGCTGGAACCTGGGATCAATGTCGGCCATTCAGTATTCTCCACCCACCCTTCACATTAAATAAGATTACAGTTGATCTCTATGTCAGCACTCCACCCCTTGATGCTCCTGTGCAACAAAAATCTGTAAAAATAGTGAAAACTTCCATTGAACAAGTGTCCACAGCCTTTGAGCAACTGCTCCGTATTTCAATTATTTTTGGATGCCAACGTATTCCCCAATCTTATGCTTGAAAAGGCCAGCTCTAATTATTTGATACTGCCCTCTCGTTCTGATTACCCCAGCAGAGAACATAATTTCTCTGTATCTATCCTATTAATTCTTTAAATATTTTCACGAGGTCACCCTTCAATCCTCCAATATGAAGGGAACGCAAATAAAATTTGTGCTAGCTGTTGTAATAATTTAAAGCTTTTGGTCCTATCGTCATTCTAGTTAATCTACATACACCTCCATGACCAATGTACACTCCCTGAGGTGTGCACTCAAAATGGAACGTAGTGTTCCAGATGGAATCGGATCATGGCTCTATGCCATGAAACCATACTTTCTTTCTAGAAAATATATACACGTAGATATTCTGTAATATTGAGCTCAATTATGACTCCCTTTCTTATGGGAGATTGTTTGCTTGCAACACTTAAACAGAGAAATTTGGATAAAAGAGTATTGCCAGCCTGCTGGAATCTCACTGACACAACGCTCATTCCATTTCGTAAGTGTAGAGGAAGACTAGAATCAAGTGTTGTTACATCCTCTTCTAAGAACTGCTGAGTTAATGTGGTTCAGAAACCTGCATTTGACATGATTTCATGGAGTTAATCAAGCGCTGTACT
Organism: Pristis pectinata; assembly: GCF_009764475.1. Taxonomy (NCBI): domain Eukaryota; kingdom Metazoa; phylum Chordata; class Chondrichthyes; order Rhinopristiformes; family Pristidae; genus Pristis; species Pristis pectinata. The sequence continues at coordinate 23,472,025 of NC_067410.1, forward strand.
CACTTCCACCCAGGACAGCAATGCCCACTAACAGTCTTATAAGAAAAATACCCATGGCTCACCATTTCATATGCATTTATTATAACCTTTCATTCCCTAGTTTTGTACTATACAACTATACAGTATATAGATCATAGAACAGTACAGAACAGGCCCTTTGGCCCACAATGTCTTTGCTGACCATGATACCAATTTAAACTGAACATATCCTACACGTGATCTATATCCCTGCCTGTTCCTGTGTCTGTCTAAATGTCTCTTAAACGTTGCTATCGTATCTGCTTCCACCATTTCTCCTGGCAGTGCATTCTTGACATCTAGCACTCTGCACAAAAAAAAATTAATTGCCACGTTAATCTCCTTTAAACTTTCCCCCTATCACCTTAAAGCTATGCCTTCTAGTATTTGACATTTCCACCCTGGGGAGAAAGACTCTAACTATCTATGTCTTTCATAATTTTATATACTTCTATCAGGTTGCCCCTCAGCCTCTGATGGTTCAGAGAAAACAATCCAAGTTTGTCCAACCTCCCCTTGTAGCTAATAGTTTCTAATTCAGGCAACATCCTGGTGAACTGCTCCAAAGCCTTCACATGCTTCCTCTAATGCAGTGACCAGAACTGCACACAATACTCCAAATGTGGCCTAACCATTTTATACAGTTGCACCATGACTTCCCGACTACACTCAACACCCTGACTGATGCTGTACACCTTCTTTACCACTCTACCTACTTGTGTTGCCACTTTCAGGAAGCTATGGACTTGCACCCCATGATCCTGCTGTACTTCAAAACTCCTAATGACCCTGCCATTTACTGTATACTTTCCTCTTGCATTTGACCTCCCAAACGTGCAACACCTCACACTTGTCCAGATTAAATTCCATCTTTCGTTTCTTTGCCCACATTTCCAACTGGTCTATATCCTGCTGAATCCTTTGACAACCTTCCTCACTACCCACAACTCTGCCAACTTTCGTGTCCTCTGCTAATCAACCCGCCTATATTTTCATCCAAATCATTTATATATACTGTATCGCAAACAAAAGAGGCCCCAGGAAACAAAATACTTGAATGCAGCAATATAGGCCAATACATCCAATTTCACAAACAGTAGGCACTTGTAAACAGTAATGTCTTACTCATCAGATTTTTTTGAACTAAGGCAGAAGCAAAATTTTGCAGATATTGGATATCAGACACAAAACAAAATACTGGACATCCTCAGCCAGTCAGATAGGAGCGGAGAAGAGAGAAACCAACTTAGCATTTCACATCGTTTATGAAAAGTTACCGACATGAAATGGGTCCACAGTTATTCTTGATCTGCAAGATATTTATCACATCTTCTTTCTTTTTAATTAATATTTGAGGAATAATTATTGACTGAACTCTGGGAATAAATCCTCCACTCGGGATATTTTATATCCACCTGATGCACTCAGATAATGATTCATAAGATGGCGTTGGTCAGTCTAAAATTTTGTGCTCAAATCTGGAGTGGGATTTGGACATGAGGGACAAAAACAGAGATTCTGTATAATCTCTTCTTCCGAGCCAAGGTACTTACAGCCAACTATTTTGCTTCACTTGCAAAGATTTGGCTGCTACAGTACTACTTAGATTTTGTTGCATTTTCTTTTCAAGCAGTGTTAGCAATACCTATCTGTGTATTACACTTCATGTAGTGAGGAGAGGGATGGTGAAAGTGGGGAAGAAGCAGGGGGTGTGGAGTGGTAAAATACTTTAGAAGTATGCGTACATGATTACTTGGATGCTTTCTGCTATTTAGTTTTGCTTATTAATAGGTGGAAATAAAAATGAAATCATTGACAGGAATTTCCTAATTATGAAAATTCGTTCAGAACCACTGGACAAAATTAAGAATGAATGGGAAAGCGAACTCCAGACATCTTTACCTACAGAGACTTGGAAGAAAATTCTTCATTTAGTTAATACATCTTCAATGAGTGCCAGACATTCTTTGATACAGTTTAAGGTAGTTCACAGGACCCATATGTCAAAAGATAAGCGAGCTCGTTTTTATCAACATATAAATCCTATATGTGACAGATGTAAATCGAATGTGGCTTCTTTGACGCATATGTTTTGGTCCTGTCCTCTTGGAAAAATATTGGAAAGATATTTTTAACATTATTTCAAATGTATTGAAGATTGATTTACAACCTCATCCTATCACTGCAATTTTTGGTTTACCAAGGAAAGAATCTGGCCATCTATCTGCCTCCGCTAACCGTATGATTGCCTTTGTTACATTAATGGCCAGACGATCCATTTTGCTTAAATGGAAGGATCCAATACCCCCTACTACTTTTCAATGGTTCTCTCAAACTATTATCATGTTTAAACTTGGAAAAAATTAGGACTGGTACTGTTGATCCTTTGCTTAAATTTGAGGAAGTTTGGAGTCCATTTATTCAATATTTTCACATGATATAGATCCCCTTATAATAACCTTTCAATTTAGAGGAATGGAGTTGACGACATAATATTGCTCTGTTTCTATTGAGAAATTTTAGTCCAGTTTTTTTTTCTGTTTTTTTGGAATTTTTTTTCTTTAGCTTAGTTTAGTTTGATATATTGTTTATAATTTTTCTTATTGTTTTGGGGATTTTGTTTTCTTCCTTTTATGTTTTATAATAAATCTTTTTCTTTTATATTATATTCATTCACTAACAGATGGTTGGATCTACAGATTTTTTTTATACTTTATTGTTCTTTATGATTATCCCTGTCATGATTGTTCTCCTGATCTCTTTGTATTACATGTATAAATATTGATATACTAATATGTATTAATTTGAAAACTAATAAAAAGATTGAAAAAGAAAGAAAGAAAGACAGGAATTTCCTAGCACATTAAAATTCCAATAATCTTGCACTCTTGGGGCTTTGGTGGTGCAAGCCCAGCAGATTTTCTGGACTATGGAGATGTTATTCGAACACATTTAATTTTTATTTTATAATAATTTTTCCAGTGAACCAGGTAAGTTTAAGGGATCACAGGAAGTGGGGCTCCTTTTGTTTAAAGGGAGTGCTGGAAATGGCCCCAGTGTTTAAAGGGAGTGCAGGAATTGGAACCCAGCTGAGTTTAAAGGGAGCTTGGGAAATGGAGCCTTGGTGAGTTTAAAATAAATGTAGCAAGCAGGGCACTGGTGAGCTTAAAGGCAGCGCAGAAAACCACACAGTGAACTATTGGGATTTCCAAACAATAGGATGGCAGATTATCGGAGTTTTACTATAGCCGCTCTTCCTCTGCCTTTGAAACTTAAGGGAAATAATGGAAATCCATTAATTTGTTGCCTCTGATGACATTAATGTGGTTAGACTGGGGCAGCTGAGATGCAATTCCCAATCAGAAATTATAACATTTCAATTCAAAAATGATTCCATCTGTTTTTTCCAAAATTATAAATTCTAGGATTTTTTCTGAAGAATGACATTTAATATTTTTATTTCCAGAAGGCACAATCGCAACCCCATCTACTGAAGCATTAGTATTTGAAGACAAACTAAGCTTTGGTAAGAGCAATACAATTAATTTTCTGAACTTTACTGGGGGAAATAAGAAACTGTATTCTACAATAAAAGCCTGAAGAGTGTTGTTCTGGTCAGGAACGTCCTCAGATCTGCTCCTGTTTTGTCAATGCCCCTTTCTTCGGGTAAAATTTTGACATTGGAGCAGATGCAACCCTGAAAGATTTCCAAACTCAACCACAAGAAGATTCCAAGTTTATGATATTGATATGTGAGGGTCAGGAATAAAGGATTAGTTTACAATAGACTAATAATTCAAAACTGGCACTTCTGCTGACTGTCCACAGTGAATATAAACCCAGAATCTGGATCAATTAGCGTACATTTCTCAGGTACTAATAGCGCACAAATCAATTTTACCCATTGTGCATGCAAGCACACTAACACATCAGTAATCAAACCGTGCTAATTTCTGGCCTTCCTGACATAAATTGGACCTTAAAGGTCCAACTGTGACTGCCATGCAACAGCCTCAGTACAAATAGGTGTATGTTGTGCTCGGTTGTTGCTATTCTCCTGACTTAAAGGGACACTCTCCTAGCACCAAGAGACTTGACTTGGCTTCATAATGCATCGCAGGCTGTTCATACATTTTCCAAAGTCCACAGAGTGTGGTTAAACTGACAGTGAGTTATTTGACTGCTGAGATAACTAATCCAATGGGTGTGACAGTGGAGGCAGCATTTGACTGAGTGTGGCATCAAGACCCCTGAGAAATCTGAAGTCAGTGGGCATCAAAAGGAAGACAATCCAATGGTTGGAATAGAGAAACAAAGGACTGCAGATGCTGCAATCTAGATGGAAAAATGGGCCTGCTGAGTTCCTCCAGCATCATAGTGTTTTTCATCCAGGAGGCCTACTGAGTTCCAATGGTTAGATCGTACCTCAGTACAACTTGCACTTTTTTTTAATCAATTGCACTCTGCTTGATCAACTGGACAATAGTTCAACATTATTGGTGGCTGGTAAGCATTGTTGAAAAGGTGACATAAAATATCAAAGATCTTCATCACAGTACCCCCTGTGTAGCTGCAGTCTGGCTCGGATTCACAAGTGAAGTGCTGCCAACACCACCTCCCTCACCACTATTCAGGGTCCTAGACAGTCCCTCCAGATGAGGCAGTGCTTCACCTGTGAATCTGAGGGTGTCATTTATTGCATCCAGCGCTCCTGGTGCAGCCTCCTTTTCGAAACTGTCACCGACGTTGAGCACCTTCGTTCCGTCCGCCGCAAGCAAGGATCTCCCGTTGGCCATCCAATCCAATTCTGCATCCCACTCCCGTACTGACATGTCTATCCATGGCCTCTTCTACTGCCAAGTTGAGGCCAGACGTAGGTCAGAGGAACACCTAGTATTTCGCCTTGGTAGTCTCCAACGTGACAGCCTCAACATCGATTTCTGTAACTTCCAATAACCCCCTCCTCTCTTCTCCCCCGCCTTTTTTTTTCTCCTTTGTCTTCCCTCATTCCTGTGGCCCCTTCCCCCACCCCACCCCACCCCCTTCCCTTAATTCCATGGTCCACTGCCCTCTCCTACCAGATTCCTCCTCCTTCAGCCCTTTGTCTCTTCTACCTATCAGCTTCTTACTTCTTCCCCCCCCCCCCCCCCACCCTCCTACCTTCCCCCTCTCACCTGGACTCGCCTATCACCTGCCTGCACATACTTGTCCCCCTCCCCCGACCTTCTTATTCCGGCTTTTGTCCTCTTGCTTTCCAGTCCTGATGAAGGTTCTTGACCCGAAACGTCAACTGTTTATTTCTCTCCGTAGAAGCTGCCTGACCTGCTGAGTTCCTCCAGCATTTTGTGCGTGTTGCTCCAGATTCCAGCATCTTCAGAATCTCTTGCACCTTCGTGACTTAGTGCCCTTGAGGCAGGACATTGATGATCTGAACCTTACTGTATGCCCCTCTGTGCAGTATTCTGACAAAGGCTCTGTGACCTGAAAACAGTAACCCTTTCTCCTTCCACAGATACTGCCTTGCACACTTCCAACATTTCTGTTCGTTTTTCAGATTTTCAGTATCAGCAGACTTCTGATTTTCATTTCATGTACAATGTTTAACTTCTGAGGACCAAGTAGTCGATGGTACAATGACCAGTTCTCCCCGAAACAAGCATCAGACTGCTCCACCATTGTTTCAGACCCAGAATTGAGGCAGTGAACGGATCCCAAGTTGCAGGTGTTTGATCCCTGCTGTGTTCACTCATCTCCTTTGAGACAGTTTTCTGTGCAACCTGAGCAGGACTATGCCCATCGTGAAAAGGGGTGTGACTGGGGATGGGGAGAGGGCTGATGTTGCTGTATCAGAAGAGAGCCCTGTTCTTCCCCATTCATTATCTTCCGTGTTCACACATGGAATCAACCAAATGGATAAATAATACAGTAATGCTTTTGTGTACCAAAAATAGCTGAAACCCAGTTTCTAGGCAATAGAGTAAAAAATGCCATTCACCACCAGCTATTTGATTTTTTTTTTAGTTTCTGGTGATTAATACTGGGGTGAAAGTTGTAGTCGGCTGGGTGCTGTGGTGAATGGCAGTCGCCTAGCTGACAGGTGGACAGGGCCTACGCATCATGACTGCCTGAAACTATTTTCATCAAGTATTCACACTGTTCATTTTTGAAAGTAGATGTGATTGCATACACTAACTTACTAGCCAAAGATTTAGGTACACTCACAATCAAACTAAGAACTTTGACTGAGAACAGATGAGTTGGCACTTTTTAAGCACCAGTTGAAGTTTTAACTTTCCTCTTTGGTGGTTGAGTACTACGGCATGTGATATACCCTCTAGGCTGTTGCAGGAGCATAATTCCTAGTTTATTACACATGAGTTTACTTGTAATTAATAATGTCCATTGGATTTGTAATAATCTGAACACTTTACTGATGCTAATAAAATACCTTTCATGAAATTAGAGGTGAAAACAGGCTACTCTTCAGTGGCTCAGTAAATACCATAGCTAAAACAGAGAATGGGAAAAATGTTAAAAATAAATAGATATTAAGTAGGTCAAATGTTCACCCATTTATCTAAAATATTTTGTTCTATAATACCGTGGTGTTTTTCTCAAATTATCTTGCTGTGTCTTATCATATCATCAGACCAGTATCTGAAAAATCTCCCACATACAGTCTACAATTCTTTAAGGCTAATTCTCAGCAAGCTCTCAGAATTGCAATCTATCGTAGTTTCATCTCTCTAACTAGTCATTCTGCACTCCTGAGGAGCAGTAAACAGATGAAGCAGCAGAGGAATTTCTTATTCTCAGCGCAAGTATTTTCCTTTGAAGTTGAAACAGGGTCTTAGGAAACAAAGTATTAACAAAATTTAGCCAAAGACTAATACAAACATTTTATTTGCTCTTTGGAGTATTCATAACCTCCCTGTGAGACTGGAGTATGTCTAACAGGAACATTTATGTTTAAATTCCTATTACTGAAATAGTCCATGTAAAGGAATCCAAAAAAAAAAGCAATGTATTTTGCTGTGCTTGGAATGCAATAGAAACTCTCTAGTCCGGAACCCTTGGGACCTGACTGATGCCGGACCACTTCAACTCTTTGCACGACTATTAATTGTTCCGAGGAGTCCTGCTAGCCATCATTTGTCTCCTAGTTTACAGTGATAGGGGTAATTTCAGAAAATCCTTTATGACATTTGCCTGTATTGGAGAATTGGTGAGGTTAGGATTATGATTGTTTTGTACCCAGTGCTACAGTTTCTATACCAGATGTAGAGTCTCGCAAAATTACTTGAAGAATCACTAGTGAAAATAAACTAAAAGAAATTGTTTGTTAAAGTGCATCTGCTTTCTGCAATTTAACACATGTTGTAATTCTTTTGTACAGGATATTTCATCATAATTGGATTGTGTGCGATCCTTTCTGTTTTGGGAGTTGGGCTGTTCTTAAAAAATAAGCTAAGTAAGTTATTTGGATTCTTTTAAATAGATAGTTGCTGTTTTTATAAACAGTTTTATGAGTGATTGAAAACAAAATAATGTGAAATAGTACATATTCAGATTTAAAATTTATTTGCAAATAACATGAACCTAATAGAAGATGAAATGATGATGTTAATGATGCATTTACTGTCTATGGGGCGTCGTAGCACAGAAGCTGTCTGCCAATTATACTGCCAGGTTTAATGTAATTTGGTCCTGATAATCAGTTTTTCATTTTGCCTCAGCTGCATTTTTCTTCATGAGGCATTGCCCAATTTCTACTATCACTTCTATGACTAAAGCCATGAGTCTGAATGCCTGGAGACTTCTTTCTTAACTGGAAAGGTTGTCTGCTTCCTGGCCAATAGATACATATCAGACAGCAACCTTTTCTAAGTTTCCAGGCCCGGAAAGATTAACATCAAACCACATCAGTGTGGCATGAAAGAGCACAAAGAAGAAATGAGTTTGGAGTGAATTAAAACTGTTGGCAAGCAGTGTTTGTTCAGAGAGCTGCATCTAGCATACCCACATTAGTGATATAATTACCACATGACATGCATTGAGCCCAAGTAAATTTGCTGACAAGGTATTGAGACTGTTAAGTATGTCGCTTGGGGCAACATGATTTAATTGTCACATAGAGTATTCCTTTAAAGATCTTAAATAAAATATCTTTGCGTGAAACTGTCTAAATCACTAAATAATTTTGAAGTTAATCTGCAGGGAAGTTCAATTTTAATTGTGATTTGAATCTGCATTTCTTTAACCAGTTTAAACTTAAAGTAACCAAACCATCATTTACAGGCAAAGCCAATGAGAGAAACTCGCCCACCAACGATACAGAGCCACTACAACCAGTTAAAGTCCTAATCATTTATTCAGTGGACAACGAACTGTTTCAAAATGTTATCTTGGCTTTTGCTGATTTCTTGCACAGTTTCAATGGAATCCAGGTAATCATTGATGTGTGGCAAAGAAGAAACATTGCTGAAATGGGCCCTGCTCAGTGGCTTGCCTCCCAGAAGGAAAAAGCTGATAAAATCATTATTGTGACCTCAAAAAGTGCTAAAATGAAATGGGATGCCATTTATTATAAAACAAGCATTGATCAAAAATTGAGTTTTTCAGAGGACATGTATTCTATTGCCTTAAATTTATTTTGTAGTGATATGCAAAATTACTCACATCTGCATAAGTACTGCATTGTCTATTTTGATACAATATGCTCAGCCAAAGATATACCTAGTATTTACAGTCCATGTGTGAAATACTGCCTTGGAAAAGACATAAATAAGCTTTTCAAAAATCTGCGTAATTCCTCACATAAAGTACATAGTAAATATTCTACTCTGGGGCCGTATTCTAATTATAACATTTTATTTAATCACAAGATGAAAAATGTTATTTTGAAATTAAAAGACTGGCAGAATATCCAACCTACTTCAAATATACTTGTGAAGGCAGTGGAGGATTTTGAATTGCAAAGTGCAGAAAATTTACAGATTGATGTTGAAACCCCCTGTCCTTAGTTGTAAATATTGATAATATACATACCAGAAAAATCCTTGGTCTCTGCTGAAGTCACCAATTTCAACCAGTCATTTTGTTAACTCATGGACCTTAGATTGGGAATGGAAAATTATCTTTACTTCATGCTGTTAATTAAGCACCTAACATGGGGATTACATTTATGTAAACAGCAAGTGAGGATTAGTTCAGGCTTTGGATGTTTTGCCAACACCACCAACCCCCATAGCTCCTCACCACCATAGCCCAGTCAAATACTTTGCTGACTCACTCTTGGATTTGAGAAATTGTTTGGAAATGAGGGAGACTTTCCTAGTCTTTACTTCTCACTTACTTGTAAGATCAAGACATTGCATATTGATTGGACTGATCAAACTGACAAGGGTACCAGGAAAAAGGAGTTTGTGGAGAGCATTAGGGACTATTTCTTTTAAAAAAATTGTTACAGACCCTACCCAGGAACAAGTTATTTTAGATTTGGCCACATGTAATGAAATAGGATTAATAAGAGATATTTTAGTGATCACAACATGGTAGAATTCCAGATACAGTTTAAGGGTGAACACCTCCGGTCTAGAAGCAGTATCCTTAACGAGGGCAATTTCAAAGGAAGAGTTGTCTTAAGTGGACTGAGAAAATAGACTATAGAAAGGGTCAGTAGATGAGCTGTGGCAAATATTTAAATAGTTATTTCATAATGTTCTGCAAAAATTTATCCAAGTTAGAAAAAGGGACCCAATGAGAAGGATAAACTATCCACGTTAACAAAGGAAGTAAAGGAAAATATTAAATTTAAAATTAGAGCACACAAAATGTCAAAAGCTAGAGGTAGATGAGAAGACCAGGAATGTTCAAGAACCACCAGTGAGAGACTAGAAAGCTAATAAGAAGGGAGAAAAGTCATACTGAGAGAAAACTGGCAAGTAATATCAAAACATCTAGCAAGAGCTTGTCTGGTATTATAACCTGGAGGGTGATACGAGAGAATTAATAAAAGGAAATAAGGGCAAATATGTTACATTGATATTTAGCATCAGTCTTCATGGTGGAGGACACTGCAAATATCTCAAAGGTAACAGATGGGCTAGTTTCAAGTAGTGTGGAAGAACTTGTAACAATCCCTAGCATGACGAATTGGGAAAAGTAATGGCATTGAAGGCAGATAACTTGCCAGAAGCTGATGCCCTGCACCCAGGTGGCTGCAGAGATAGCAGAGTCATTGACTAAAGTTTGAAAAACTCACCAAGTTCCAGGAGGTTGCCAGTGGATTGGAAAAAAACACAAATATGTCACTTTTATTCAAGGAGGGAAGGAAACAAAAAGCAGGAAACTGTAGGCCAGTTAGCTTAACATCTGTTGTTGGCAAGATGCTTGAGTCTCTAAACAAGGAAGAAATAGCTAGAGATTTTGAGAAGCTGAATACAATCAAACCTTGGTTCTCAATTTTTTAGTCTCTATAGTAAATACTTGGAGGTGGGGCGGAGTGTAAGGTATCCAGGTTTGCTGTTGGCACGAAAATAGGTGGGAGGACATACTGTGATAAGATATTTAGACTTTGCAACAAGATTGAGATTGGTTGAATGAGTGAAAACTTAGCAAGTGGAGTTTAATGTAGGAAAGTGTGTGGTCATGCGATCTGATAGGAGGACTCAAATGGCAGATAATTATCTAAACAGAGAGAGATTGCGAATGAACAGAGTGCAGAGAGATCTAGGTCATCATGTTCATAATACACTAAAAGTTAAAGTGCAGATGCAGCAAGTGGTTAGGAAGGCAAATGACATGTTGGCCTTTATTGCAAGAGGGTTGGCGTTTAGAAATAGATAAGTATTGCCATAATTATACAGAGTTTGTGAGCTTGCACCTGAAATACTGCATAGAGTTTTGGTTCCCTAATTTAAGAAACGAGTTGCTTAGAGGTAATTAGCATTAGAGGTAATCCAGAAGAGATTCACTAGGCTAATTGCTGGGAGAGGGTTGCCCTATCACAAAAGGCTAAAAATGTTAGATTCATATTCTTTGGAGTTTTGAAGAATGAGGGGTGACCTTATTGAAACATTTAAGATCCTAAGGGGGCAATGACAGGGTAGAAATCGAGATGTTCCCACTAGTGGGAGAGTCTCAAACCGGGAACATAGTTAAAAGAAAAGGGAACAGTCATTTAAAACTGAGGTGCACAGGGATTTCTTCTTGCAGGGATGATGCATCTCTGGAATTCTCCATACTGAGGGGTTGTGGAGGCTAGACCACTGGAGATGCTTAGAGAAGAGGTAGATAAATTTTTGAAAGATCAGGGAATTGAGGGGAACTGGCATAGAAGAGGAGTTGAGTTCTTGTGTTGCCATTGTGGTGGTACTTTGAAAGAACGATCTTTATTACTCCCACTCTGCGGCTCTGTACCCAGACCCATGCAAGTATTTTCTCCAAGTATTTATACATTTCCTTTTGAAACTTACTCCTGAATCTGCTTCCATCACCTTCGCAATTTATAATAAAATTCCCCAAATTTGGCAGTTTTTCCTTCATTTTCACCTTAAATCTATTCCTTCCAGACATCTTGACCCAACTACTGCCAGAAACTGTATTTACTATTTACTCTATTAAAATCTCTACCAAACCTTTTAACCTCTGCTCTAAGGAGGACAATACTGAAAGCTCAATCCCAGAACTATTTTAGTAAATATCCTTTAGACAAAACTCCAAGGTTGTGGCATCCATTCTAAAGTTTTGTGCCCAGAAGTGAATGTACCAAGCAAGGCCAAACCATTATTGTCTGAATATTTACCATAAGTATTATATTTTGTACTCTGTTTCATTTGTTAATAAAGCCAAGGCTCCCTATGTTGCTTTTTTAAAAATGGATTTCTCAACTTGAAGTGCTGCATTTAGAAGTTGTGGTTGTACACCATTTTCAGTTCATTTTTCACTTTTATCATTTAGTCTATGTTGAGCAGAAGGTGATGATAATGCATAACTGATGAAGAGAAATGTATTCTTAAATGATTATATTCTGAGTATAAAATAAAAATACAAAAGTTATTTTCAAATGTTTATATATTGTAACCCTATTTCTATCTTTTGCTTTTCGTTAAATGTTAACTTTTACATAAACTTTCAAGAAGAGAGATTAACCATGACTTTTTGAAAATTTTGCTGGGCATTCACTGTGTATTGAGGTGCTAACTTGGTGTAGAGTCCACCTAACCATAGTAAAATAATATGGTTTAAAAAGAGATGGTTGTGTACATACTGTAGAATAATGTGGTTCTCTCAACCACAGGAATAATACAAATGTTATTGAATATTTCCAAGAACATGAAAAAATTGTCTTTTGTCCTGTTTTGTACAGATTCTGCAGAACTCCAAACATCCATTATATAAAAACTATAATTGATATCCTATCATAGACATCCCTTTTCTTTCCATCTCTCCCTCTTAAAACATGCACGTTTTCTAAATTTTCCACGTTCTAATGAAAAGTCATCAGATGAAATGCTGCCTGTGTCTACACAGATGCTGCCTGATCTGTTTACAGCATTTTCTGCTTTTACTTCAGATTTCTGGAGTCTGCAGTTTTGCATTTTGATTTAACAACAGGTGTTCCTTTTAACTTTGTTCTTGTCAAACTTAGTCTGAGAGTTACTTCACACTTTAGTCTTGGTTATAATTCTTTCTTTGCAGTGAGAAATCCAAGCCCAGTGACAATAACCCTGCTTATGATTCACACAAGTACTTTTATAAAACAAGGTTCATTATAGTGAGTGATTTGCTCCAACATTTCTATTAAATGACATTCAGATAACACAATCTCCTTTCCCGGGTCCCTGACCTCTCTAACTGACTAGCTTGAAGTGCCCAGCTCTGCTCTCCAGGTGTTCCTGACTTGCTATAGTGCCTTAAAGTGAAAAGAGAAATAGTTTTATTCCCATACCATAATATTGTGGCCTGTGACCAAATGTTTATCCTGCTCCTTTGTTCATGTTCAGAAACTGAATTGTACTTCCCTTCTCTTACATTTGTTCTACAACTAAAAATATTAAACATAGGGTACTAAATTTAAACAAATCAATGAGGAATGAATTGGCAATGATAGCTGAGTCATTAAAAGGCACAATGGTGGAGAGGCAATGGCTAAAATTAATACAGCAAATGCAGACACTGCAATAGTCATTCATTCCTTACTGGAACAAAAACAGAAAAGGAAAAGCAATACAACCATGACTTTCAAAAGGAGTTAAGGATGGTATTCTCTACCCCAGGGAGTTGTGGAGGCCTGCTCTTTAGTAGCATTTAAAGTAGAGGTGATAAATTTTTGAAATATTGGGGCATTGAGGGCGATGGGGATCTGGTACAGAGGAGTTGTTGAGGCCTGGAGTAGATCAGCTTTGATCACATTGAATGGTGGAGGCAAGCTTGAAGTGCCAGGGGACCTATCCCAAAGAGGAAGCTTATAAACTTGTCAGAAAAAAATAGCATGTCTGAGGATTGAAAGCAATTTAGTAAGAAAGGACAAGCAGTTTGATGAAGAGGAAAAAAAAGTATGAGAGTAAACTCAAATTTAAAAAAAATGGGCTGTAAAAGCTTCTATAAGTAAGTATAAAGAAAATGATTAGTGCTGATTCCATGAAGAAATATAGGTCCCTTAGTATTTATAATGGAGAACAAAAATAGGGCAGAACAAAGAAATAAATACTTTGGTCCTGTCTTCACAGATTTAACAAACAACTTCCCAGCAACGCTAGAGAGCCAAGAGTCTAATGAAAAGGAAGAAATAAAGGAAATTAGTATCACCAAAGAAGCAGTGATGGAGAAATTAATGGTACTGAAAGCTGATAAATCCTTTCATAATCTGCATCCTAGAGTACTAAAAAGGGCAGCCATAAAAATAGAAGGTGCATTTGTTCTCATCTTCCAAAATTCCATAGATTATGGAACTTTTGCTATCCTGCTGGATTGGAGAATGGCAAATATTTCCACACTATTTTAAAAAAAAAGAGACAAGAAAAAGAGAATTTCAGACTGGTCAGCTTATTAGTAGAAGGGAAAATGTTAGAGTCTTATAATGGATGTGATAACAGGATACTTAGAAAATCTCAGTAGTCAGCATAGATGTATGAAAGAGAAATCATGTTTGATAACTCTACTGGAGTTTTTGTTTTGAGGAGATAACTATGTGGAACAGGTGCATTTGGATTTTCAGAAGGTCTTTGACAATCTAAATAAGAGACTAAGGTGCAAAATTAAAGCACTTGGGAATGGGAGTAATACACTGGCATAGCTGAAAAATTGATTAACAGGCAGGAAGCACTGAATAGGAATAAATGGGGCAAAAAAAACAAACTACTGGAGGAACTCAGCGGGTCAGGCAACATCCATGGAGGGAAATGGACAGTCGATATTTCGTATTGAGATCCTTCACCAGTATAGATGAAGCGTCGACCGTCCATTTCCCTCCACAGATGCTGCCTGATCCACCAAGTTCTTCCAGCAGTTTTTTTTGCTCCAGATTTCAGCTTTTCAGTCTCTTGTGTCTCCAGGAATAAATAAGACTTTCTTGGGCTGGCAGGCAATGACTAGTGTCCTTGAACACCATTTACTGAAAGCAAACACGCAGGTACAGCAGGCAGTTAAGGTGGCAAATGGTATGTTGGTCTTCATTGCAAAAGGTTTAGAGTATAGAAACAAGAATATCTTACTACAGTGCTGGTGTGACCACACCTGGAGTACTGTGTGCGGTTTTGGTCTCTATACCAAAGAAATAATACATTTGCTACAGAGGGAGTGCAGCAAAGGTTCACCAAACCGATTCCTTGGATAACAGGAATGTTGCACGAGGAGAATTTGTTCAACTGTGTCTGCATTCACTGGAGCTTAAAAGAGAGGGAATCTCAATCAAATATACAAAGTTCTCACAGGGCTAGACAGTCAGTTTCCCCAGCTTAAGAGGGGGCGATGGGGTCACAGTCTCAGGAACTGAGATGAGAAGACATTTCTGTAGTTAGAGGTTGGTGAGCATATGGAAATCACTACCACAGAAAATGTGGCAGCTAAGTTACCGAATATATTTAAAGATGGTTTTCTAGATTCCTACACCAGAAAAGCATTGTGGAGTATGGAGAGAGAGTAGGAATATAGTACCAAGAAGTACTGAGATAGAGAATCAGCCATGATCCTGTCAAAAGGTGGAACAGGCTCAAAGGGCCATATCACCTACTCCTGCCTCTGTTTTCTGTGTTTCTAAAAAAGGATTTCCTTGATGAATTATCTTAATGTTAAAACAGTCTAATATCTCTCAATGCATTGTCATTATCAGCCAAGCATACCTGGACTCAGACTCCCATTGTAAATAGTCAATCAAATTTGACCAACAAAATTACTTGGCATAATGACTGGACTGTTATCTGGAATTGGTATCATTTCTCATCTACACACAGATTATTCAAATAAACCTACACATAAATGATCAAACCACGTTGATGAGCAATATGTAGGGTTAGAAAATACTAGAGCTCAGTCAGTAATTTTCTCTTATAAACCCCACCCAAGATTGTTTTATGTTTTGATTAAACACTTAGAGAACAAAATCTTAATAGTGAACATACGCCTGCATGTTCTCAGATTTCAGTTCCATTCCTTGGAACATTATCTAAAAGTAAGCCTTAAGAAAATTTCTTGGAAAGGTGACCACGTTATGAAGCTATGGGTATGATGTAAAAGAAAAGCAAGTCCAAACAAATATCTCACACAAAGCACATTTCTTATCATTTAACTATTTAATTGCATGCATTTGAATTACTTTGTAGATAACAATAGAACACAAAAAATGGGGACAGGAGTAAGCCACATAGCACCAAAATCCTGTCACCTCAACTTCAGTTTCCTTTTTGAACCTCATTGTCTATCAGTTTCCTTAAGCAAAATATCTAATTCAGTCTTAAATATGGTCAATGACTGAACATTCATCCCAAGACAAAGGCCCCTAGATCTAGTTACCAGCAACAGAAAACAGCCTGTTAAATCCTCTTCAGATCACCTTTACAAACCGCACCCAAGATTGCTTTATGTTTTGATTAAACACTTAGAGAACAAAATTTTAATAGTAAACTTATGCCTGCATGTTCTCCGATTTCAATTCCATTCCTAGGATCATTATGTAAAAAAATGAGCCTTAAGGAAATTTCTTGGAAAGATGATCAAGTTTTGAAGCTATGGGTATGATGTAAAAAAAAATCAAGTTCAAACAAATATCTAACACAAAGCACATTTTTTATTATTTAATTCCATACATTTGAATTACTTTATAGACAAAAGAACACAAAAATGGGTGCAGGAGTAAGTCACATGGCCCCTAAATCCTGTCACTTCAACTTCACTTTCCTGCTTTAACCTCATTGTCCATCAGTTTCCTTTAACAAAATCTCTAATTCAGTATTAAATGTGGTTAATGACTGAACATTCTCAACCTTCTGAGTAGACAATTCTAAAGATTCACAACCTCTTCATTCAGAGATTTCTCCTCATCAAAATGGCTGACATTCATCCCGAGACAAAGGCCTCCAAGATCTAGTCACCAGCAAGAGAAAACAGCTTGTTAATCACCTTCAGATCACCTTTCATTCTTCTAAACTTTAGTGAGTACAGGTTCATTCTACTTAATCGCTCTTCATAGCACATTCCAAGAATCAATCTACTGAATCTAAACTACTCCACTTCCAAAGGAAATCTATCCTCATTTAGTGAAAAGGCATGGTCTCATCAGAACTGTAACAAATTGCAACAAGATTTTCTTGGTCTTCCTTACTCCAAACCCCACTGCAATTAAGACCAACATACCATTTGCCTCTCATATGGTAAGCTGTCACAGGGTTCTGTATACAAACACATCTATATTCCATTATTTTAAAAACATATTTATATATTTTCCTATTAAAATCAATACAAGCATGTGAAGTGGATTCATCACAGAAAGGTAACGACACAGAAGTCCATGCCAGCTCTCTGCAAGAAAAATGCAGCTAGTTTAATTCTTCTGCACTTTTCCCAAGGCTCTGACTTTTTTTCTGTCAAGTTATGATCTAATTCCCTTTGGTCCATTTCCCTTGAAAGCCATCTTTGAATCTGCCTCCACCATCTTGTCAGAGAATGCTAAACACATACATCATAAAAATAATTCTCATGCCATCTTTGGTTCTTTTGCTAATCGCCTTAAATCTGTGTCCTCCGCTATTGACCTATTGCTATTGGCTTCCATTAATCCTTTTTACTGTTTACAAGAACTTTCCCACCCAAGGCTAAATTGATTGTCCTGTAGAAACTGGGTTTATCCTTGCTCCCTTTTTATTTTGAACAAGGATACAGCAAACCAACAATGGGTTATTTAAATCACAAAGGATACATTTTTGCAATCATGTAAATTAAATCTGTTAGTCAAATCTTGGGGTTCCTATTGCAAATAAAAGTTCTTGCATGCAGGTCACACATACCTTAACAATAGAGTTGCTGTTCAGTTTGCTTTCTATTTAGTATATTGAAATTTTCTGGATTTATTCAGGAACTTCATAAAGACTTTAATTAAAATGAATCGAGCAAATTACCATGAATACCGTTACAATTTCTTCTAATTTTTCTGGTACTCGATGTGAAATTAATCATTTTCAATCTGACCAAAAATGTGAGTCTCTCCTGGGTTTCAGGATGAAATTTTATCCTTTGCTTTATTAGCTCCCTCTAGTGGTACAGAAGGTGAAATGATGGCAGGACATCAAAATGTGGAAAACATTTTACAACCGTGTAAGAAGGAAAAACAACAAAAGTACACACAGGTCACTTCAGGCATTGGCTATCTTCACTGCAGAAGGCACAAAAGACGTACCAGAAAATTGGAGAATCAAGGGCCAAATGAGAGTAAGAAGGCTGAAATACTTAATATTGCAAGAGAGTGAACACTGGAGAAGTTAAAAGAACTATAGGCTGACAAATCCCCAGAACCAGATAAGACTCCACACTAGGCTTCTTAAAGAGTTGGCTGCAGAGTAGATGCACAAGTGGTGATCTCCCGAAATCCCTTGGATTGTGAAGCAGTCTCAATAGGTTGGAAGACTGTAACATCATTAGTTTAAAAGAGAGTGGGAATATAGGAAATGACACATCAGTTAGCTTATGTCTGTTGTCAGCATTTTGCTGAAATACATCATTAAGGTGGTTTTAGGACAGGGAAATTTTGATGTCACATTTAATAAAAGTTTCTTTTGAGGATGTAATTACAGTAGATATGATGGAACACATTGATCTGTGTCTGGATTTTCAAAAAACATCACAAGTGGGAGACACAAGCGACTGCAGATGCTGGAAATCTGGAGCAACAAACAAAGTGGTGGAGGAACTTAGTGGGTCAGGCAGCATCTATAGAGGGAAGTGAACAGTTGATGTTTCAGGTCGAAACCCTTTGTCATTCTCGACCCAAAACGTCAACTGTCCATTTCACTCCATAGATGCTGCCTGACCCACTGAGTTCATAAGGTAAGTAGTTGACGATTGGGGGTAATATATTTCCGTGGATAAATGTTAGGCTAAAGAAGAGAAACTGATAGGAGAAACAGTCTACTTCAGGTAGGTAGACTGTCATTAATAGGGTGCCACATGAATTAGTACTGTCTTCAACTACTTATAAATTATATTAAAGACTTGGATGAAAAGAATTAATGCATCCACATACTGTATACTAGTGATACAGAGAAAGTTGGGAAAGTGAGCTATAAAGACACTGCAACGATTCCATAGTGGAATGCTGAAAGGTTAAACAAGTGGGCCAGAAGGCGACTTATGGAGTATAATGTGAAAACGTGAGTGTATTCATTTTGCAGGAAAATTAGTAAAATATTTATTTTTAAATGGTGAGAAACTAATTAAAGTTTGTGTACAGAGAGTACTGGCTGTGTCAGTGCACTAAACACAGAATTTTTTTGGCAGATAGTAAGTTTAGATCCAAGCACAAGATCACGCCTAAACTTGAGCAGAAGGTGGGCAGATAGTGAGAATAGAGAGGTAGAGAGAATTGGCTGGGGACAAAAAGAGAGAACAATACTGTATTAATTTATATTAAATGTGGTCTGCTGGATAAGTACCCGTTCCTGCACCTAAATTTAATAACGCACTTGTTGTTCTGTAACCAACAAAATCTTTTCAACATGCTTTTGCATGAAGACATAATTATAGTTCTGGTGAATTGACTTCAAAACAAAACTGAGTGGACCCACTACAACTGCAATATTAATGCTTTAACCTCTGCTGAAACAAGTTGCAAAACTCTCAGTAAAAATAAAAGTGGATCAGAGGTGAAACACAAAACAAGCCACAACTGTTATCGTGGTAATTCACAGGAAGGAATTCCCTCACTTGCCAAAGCCAAATTAAAAGGCCAATGAAACAAGCAAACAGTGATCAACTCTTCTACACAGTAACATTAGACAAAAATAATCTGTAAATTGTTTCGCAGAAGCCTTTCATGGCTAAAATTTAAGTTATTTGAGGTAGTAAAACTTTATTTATAATTAAGACAAAATATTTGCACATTAACTGCTCATTATTAACATATTCAGATTTGGATAAACTCTACTCTTCCATTTCTAAAATAATGTACATATATCAACAGACTCAAATGATTTTGCAACTGTAGCAATTTTATCCCAACAGATTGCCGACAAACAGGTTAATTGAAAAAAAAGCAATCATGATATATTTCCGTGCTTTCTGAAAAGTCAGCTGTGGGTAATTATTTTAATTAATTTGTAATTTTAGTTTGTAAGGTTCATCGTGAATAGGATAGTTCACCATACAAATGGCGCTCTCTCTCGTAGCATACGCACTCCAAACCGCTGCCACTCTCGCTGGTGTATCCAGAGCTCTTGGGTTGTGTCTAGACAAGCCAGAACAGCCCCACCTTTCCATGCTATTAGCCGTGGATCCATGTCCTAATTACCAAGTGAAACAACATGTCAGTATCAGCTAATTCATGATTAATAAAATGCCATTAAAAGCTACAATGTTTTGCTTCTTTTCTCAGTCTTCTAGAAACATAGAACAGTACAGCACAGGGACAGGCCATTCAGACCATGATGTCTGTGCCGACCATGATGCCACTTTAAACTAATTCCATCTGCTTGCACATAGTCTATATCCCTCCATCCCCAACTGTTCACGTGTCTGTCTAAATGCCTCTTAAATGTTATAATCATATCTGCTTCCACCACTTCCCTGGCAGCACATTCCAGACACCTACCGCTCTCTGTGTACAAAACTTTCCTCACAAATCTCCTTTAAACATATCCTCTCTTGCCTTAAATCTATGTGCTTGAGTATTTGACATTTCCACCCTGGGAAAATGACTCTTATCTCATAATTTTACATACTATCAGGCTGCCCCTCAACCTCCAACACTCCAGAGAAAGCAATACAAATATGTCCAACCTCTCCTTATGGCTAATACTCTCTAATTCAGGAATAGAAACTTCTACTGGATCTTTAAAGTTCTGGTGAATGACAAAGAAAATATAACCAACAGAATGAGCAGAAATATACATTGCTCCACAGTTCTATTCAGGATATTCAACTGAATTCCTAAACATCTATATTTCTTTCATAAAACTTATACAGTGACTACTTTTACTTCTATCAGTAAAACTAATCTTTCCTGTATGTATCCGTTAAAATGAAATAGGTTTCTGCCTGAAGCAAACAGATTTTTCACCCAGGCAGTCATTTTTCAAGTGTTAGCTTAAACAGCAACTGGATTTAGGGCATGGGAAAAGGTTGGGAAGTGGATATTGACAGAAAGAGAGAGGGAACGTGAGAGTGAGAAAAAGAGAGAGGCACAAAATGGCAGAAGAGATTGAAATGAGGGACTTAGGTGGAAAAGGAGTTTTAAAAAAAAGCTAAAGGTGAGAAATGAATTTCCTCCAATTTGTAATAAGCCTTTACCGTGGAGTTAAAATGACCCCCATATGTAAAAAAAAAATTATAGATTGATCCTGTTGGACTATAACTGAACTAACCATTGAAGCCTCTGACACTGTAGGTTAAACAATGTAGCTTTTTGTAGAGACTCTAAGGAGTCTACAAAGGGATACAGATAGGTTAATGGTGTGGGCAAAGAGATTGCAGAGGGATCCGAGTGCATAATTTGCAAAAGGCTAGTGTAAGGTAATTAGGAATGTTATCATTTGTTGCTACAGGAAATGAATAAAAAAATTGGCAGGTTATGCTTCAGGTATATAGTGCATTGGTAAGATCACATCTGGAGTACTAAGTACAGTATTGGTTTCCTTATTTAAGGAATGACGTTAATGTGTTGGAAGCCGTTCAGGAAAGGTTTATCAGACTAACGCCTGGAATAGATAGGTTGCCTTATGAGAAAAAGTTGGACAGCCTATGCTTGAACCTGCTGCAGTTTAGAACAGTAAGAGGGGAGCGGATGAAACATACAAGATTCATTGACAAGATGCAGGGGGAGAGGATGTCTCTTCTTGCGTAAGAATCTGGTACTAGGGGTCACTGTTTACAAACTAAAGGGTTACTGTTGCACTCATTCAAGACAGAGAGGAGGCAATTATTTTTCCTCTCAAAGGGTTGTGAGTTTTGGAACTCTCCTCAACAGGGGAATGGAAACCATTTCTTTTAATATAAGTAAATCAGAGGCTAATATATTCCTGTAAGCAAGTGGTTAAAGGTTAATCAGTAATTGGTTCATTATTGTCACATGTACCAAGGTACAGTGAAAAACACTGTTTTGCATGCCATCCATACAGATCATTTCACCACATCAGTACATCGAGGTATACAAGGGAAAAGCAGTAACAGAATGCAGAATATAGTGTTACAGTTACAGAGAAAGTGCAGTGCAGGCAGACAACAATGTGCAAGGCCATGACAAGGGAGATTGTGAGGTCAAGAGTCCAGATTTACCCCAAATGAATAGGAATGTGGAGTGGAGGTTACAATCAGATCAGCCATGGTCTCATTAATTGTTGGAACAAGTTCAAGGGGCTGAGCAGCCTACACTAGTCCCTACATTTATATACTTTGGTGGCCATCTGAAGGGTCAGCAATCTAGATCAGAATGATATTAAAAGTGACCTTTTAACATCACTACAGTAAAACTCTGATAATGCAGCACCCTTGGACTTTGGTGGTGCCAGACAAACATTTTCTAAATTATTGGATGTTACTACTATTACTCCAATGAAAGATATTTCATTTTTTTATATACAGTAATGTAATAAATGTTCCAGTGAACCCAGTCAGTTTAAAAGGAGCAGGAAACAGAGCCCTAATGAGTTTAAAGGGAGAGCCAGAAAGAGAAGCTGGTGAGCTTCAGCTTGCTCAAACGTAAAACACTTCAGAAATGGGCTTGCACTGCAGACCCTGGCTCACACATCCATCCCGTGGCTCCTGGACCTGCACTCCCAGTAATATATGGCCAGCCTCTAGATCCACAGACAGTGGGTCTGTGGATAATAAGGACGAAGCATACAAGATGCTGAACCATCAGGATTTCTGAACAGTCAGATACAGGATTATCAGAGCTATTACTGTGTATGGTATTTCAGTCCATAGGAAAGGATTATATATTTCTCACCTTGGGTCTTGTGATGACTTCAACATTCTCCACAATTCTTCGAAACGATGGTGGCATCTTATTCAAAATTCTGTGTTGCAAAAACTCCTGAGCCCCATGAAACATTAGACCACCGCCAACCACCAAAATAGAACTGTACATTTTCTTTTTTGTTTCATCAGAACCTGAAAAGTGTACACATTTTCTTGTTTCACACTGTATCAGATGAATTATTGAAATAATCTCAAACTCAAAAATATACAAAAGAATTTCATTTTGTGTGAAATTAATCCATTAAAAGTTACAGGCCAAATTTAATCCAGAATTTAGATCACCGTATTTCTCAGGAGGAATTTCAATTATGTTATTAAACATTCATGAAAATAACAGCACTCCATAAATCTGCCATGTCAGGCAGAAACCAGAGTTCTTCTGCTCAATAATACAGTTTGGTTTAAGACAAATGCAAGATATCAATATAATTCACCACACATCCATTTAAACCTACAGACTTACTTTTAAACAAGCTTACAAATCATTTGTGAATTACTTAAATGATTCCTTGCTCAAGCACAGAATCAAAGTCCCCATAGCAAAGGGTGGCCATTTTTCCCAGTGAGCTGGTGCTGGCTTTTTCAAAAGAAATTCTACACTCTCACAACATCAAGTATATCACCTGAACTGAAGTTTCCCATTCCAAACATTAGGCTAGTGAACGTTGTGCAAACTCTATGACTTAAGTGTCCTTTTTATATATGGGACGCCCAAAACTGTCCAGTTCTTATTACTGCTTTATTCCTATATTCTGTGGCCCTACTCATAAGACTCAAAATGTTATTATCTTTTACTTTAACCATGTTCAATCTTCCTGTAATAGAAATATCCATCAAAATCATTTCTAAATTAACCTCCATCATTTATTTTTAGGAAATTACACTACATTTCATGATTATTCTTACCGCAGCAATCAATACTATGCAATATTGATTTATCAAGGCCCAATGCCTTTCCTTCAAATTGCGACACAGTTGTTTTCCTTGCCATCAGAGCTGCTGGTAGATCCTCCGAATCATTCGCTGCCAATAAGCAATCGTGCTGAGAAGCTCCAAGTTCCAGTTCATGAGGATGACTTTTCTCTGCACTGTCAGAATTCGGTGCACCTGATTCTGCTTCAAATCCTGCGTACTTGGCTAGTGCTTTTCTCTCAGCAATAGCTTTAGCAGCCTAGACAATTCCAGCAGGAACAAATTAACTGGCAATAACTATAATACATGCAATTATTTCAAAGAAATTACAAGTGCAGGGTCATTATAATCAGCCAGCTCATTTACATTATTTTGCAGTAACAATTAGTTTCTGTTCTATTTTGCTGGATATGCAGCACTGTAAGTAGATATTCCTGTTATCTATTGCCAAGTGCATAATTCTCACCTGTTCCTGTTTACTCTGGGTTGCTACTAAATAATGTTCATCGTGCGGATCTTCCGAATCACCGGGAGATCTGTGTTGCAAGGTCGTTATCTTCTGTCCCACTATTCCAAAAGTAGCAGGATAAAACAAGGCCATCGGTGCCTACCAAGTGGATGTATGCAAATAGTAAATTAACTGCGATTCACTGTTCAAAGTATTTCATCTTATTTAGTTCTGAATATGCATGGTGAATGAAAGCTTACAGGCCAATAACCACAAAGGTTAATCAAAATGAATGGGGTAGGAAATCATCTTCAGTTGCATCTGTTAAATACATGTACTTTGGCTCTGAAATTTGGTTCCATTGACTTCAATGGATCAAAATTTCAGAAGGGAATTTCCAACTTATATGACACATCTAATACACGGATTTAGAAAGAAATCTAAATAGTTTTACGCCATTATGTTCTTAGACAAGCCAAAATAAAACAATTTCAAAGCAGTCCTATTTTAAATTCAGAAATAGATTATTGTGGAAATAATAGTCACTCAATAAAAAATATGGTCCTGCAGTCAGAACACACTAATGAAAGGAAAACAAGGACATACATCTAGAGTGTAAAATTGAGTGGTGTAATTTTACTCCAGAGCACAGGTTGAATTTTAAATTCTTCTTTACAAAAAGACTCAATTTCTTCAGCATTTATAAATGCTCAAGTTACTAAGATTTGGTTACCTGTAGCTTTTCATCTCCTAGCTTCAACTGGTATAACAAAGCTGGAGAATCTGGGTGACGGATCTTGAATTCGTGATCTTGAATTCCAGAGATATCCTGTTTAGTGAAATAGAACAGAACAAAGGAAAATGCTACTCCCCCAGCAATAATATTTAGATCATTAGTCAGTGGCGCAGCAATCATGCTGCTGCCTCACAGCTCCAGCGTATTTGATTCTGATCTCTAGTGCTGAGTGTGTAGTTTTCAGACGCTTCATGTGACAGTGTAGATTTCCTCCAGTTGCTCCAGTTTCCTCCCATTCACCCCCACCCCCCTCTCCTCAAGGTGTGCTGA
The DNA here is from genome assembly GCF_009764475.1 of Pristis pectinata. Lineage (NCBI taxonomy): Eukaryota > Metazoa > Chordata > Chondrichthyes > Rhinopristiformes > Pristidae > Pristis > Pristis pectinata. The sequence continues at coordinate 23,497,155 of NC_067410.1, forward strand.
TAGGTTAACTGGCTGCTATAAAATCATCCCTACTGTAGGTATGTGGTACAGAAAGTATCAAAGGTCAGTGGATGAGCAAGTGAGAAAAAAGGGTTACAAGGAAATAAGAGAGGCGAAAGGGTACTGCCGAGAACCGGCATGGACCAAATGGGCTGAATGGCCTCCTCCCGTATTGTAATAAGTAAGTTTACTGACAGGATCATAATACTTAAAAGCTTATCCTAAAACAATGATCAAATCTTGAATACTGGGTGTGGTGAATGTGAAAATGCATCGGAGAAACTTCTAATTTAACCTGTTTACTGATGTAATCCCTGACGCAGGCAAATTTTTAATATATTTATGAAGATGAATACTAGGATTTTAAGATACTTTTCTACAGACAGCTCAAATCATGGTGAAAGGAGTCTCTTAAAAAACTCAGGATATTATAAAGAAATTTCCCATGACAAATCTGTGAACCTTGATGAGTACAGTTTTCTTCTGTAGCTATTTTAGGAGAACAGAATAGTCCACCCAAGAGGATATTTTCCCGGGTTTCTGTGCAAATACATTGGATGATGTGGATTAAGTGAATAATTAACAAACGGAGTGGTCAGAGCTAAGTAGAAGTCTTTGATTTTTTTTCTCCATTTCAATTAGTGAAGGAAATTTATAGAGCTCCTGAAGCTTGCACAGTCACATTCTGCAAACCTGATTTTCCAATGTACCCCACACCCACTTGATTCAACACTGCCCCAGTGCAACCCTAAGAAAAATTTTCACACACCCGGCACTGTCATCTTAGAAAATTTACAACACAGGAGGCCATTTGGCAAATCACAATTAAAAAAGAGCCATTTTGCCCACTCTCATCTTCCTGCTCTTGGTCTGCAGCTATACATATTGCAGCTCTTCAAGTCCTTATTCAAGTACCTTTAAAATGTGATGTCTTCCACAACCACCACTTCAGGCAGTGAGTTCCAGATCCCTATCACACTCTGGATGATATAATATTTCCTCATCTTCACTTTAACCCTTAACCAATTTAAATGTATGTCTCCTGCTTTTTAGCTCCTCTGATAATAGAAGCAAGTCCTTCCTCTACTCTCACAATACTCTCTCTAATCTCCCATCAGCCTTCTCTTTCTAAAGAAAACAATCCTAACTTATCCTTTCTTTATTTTCCAGTCTCGGCTTTCTACCTTTTCCACAATGATGAGAACTCAAGTTGCAGTCTAACTACTGCTGTATGTAGTTTTAGCATATTTTCCCTGTTCTGATAATCTATACTGGCTAATAAAGGGAAGTAATTCATCTGCCTTTTTAACTACTGTATTGATCTGTTCTGCTACTATGGATCTGTGGGCATATAATGTCCACATACAAATATATGTGGGCAACATATCACATTTAGAATAATGTGTGCAGTTTCAGTTGCCACAGTATAGAAAGGACATGATTGGAGAGGGTGCAGAGAAAATTCACCAGATGTCACGTGGGAAGGAGTGTCTCAGTTATGAGGAGAGACTGGATAAGCTGGGCTTGGTTTACTTGAAGTGGAGAAAGGGGGAAGGGGGCACCTCAAAAGAGGTATACATAATTGAGCAATACAGATAAGGTAGACAGTATTAAATGTTTCCCCATAGCATTCATGTCTATAACCAGACAGCATAGGTTTAAGGTATGGAGTAAGTAAGCTGTACGAGGTTTGGAGGGGGTACAAGGAAGAAGAGATTTGGTTGGAGTTTGGAAGGCACTGTCTGAAAGGGTAGTGGAAGCAGAGACGTTCACAACACTTAGTAAGTATCTGGATGAGCACCTGAACTGCCACAAGGCATAGAAGACTATTGACTAAGTGCTGGTAAATGTGCTGCTAAGTACTTGATGGTCATCATGGACATGGTGGGCCAAAGGGGTTGTTTCTGTGCTGTATGACTATATATATTGTAAGGTCCTGCTCTTCCTCTACACCCCTCAAAGTTCTCCCAGTCATTTTTTTATTCCTTCTCCTTGTCGCACTTCCCCAAATGCAAAGCTTCACAATTGGATTAAATTCCATTTCCCACCTTTCTGACCAATTGATCTGACCTTCTATCTCCTGCAGTAGTTAACTACAGAGCCAGTCTGTGCGTCACTTGTAAAACTCTTCACCAAAGACTAAGTACTGAGTCCTGTAGAGTCCCACTTGTACCAGCTTTCCAGTCACAGAAACACTTTATCCTTCGATTCCTGCCACAAAGCCAATATTGCATCAAACCTGCCACTTTCATTTGACCCCATAGGTTTTTACTTTTTGATTAGCCTAAAATGCAACTTTTCCTGCACTATTCCCATAGCCCCTGAGCCCCTTCATATCCAAAAATCTATCAATGTCTGTTTTGAATGAACTCAATGCCTCCATAGCCCTCTGGTATATAGAATTCCACAGATTCACTAGGCTCCACATGAAGAATCTTCTCCTCATCTCAGTCCTAAATGGCCAACCCATTATTCTCAGACTGTGATCTCCGGCCCTAGACTCCTCATCCAGGAGAAATATCCTCTCTGTATCCAGCCTATTGAGCCTTGCAAGAATTATACAAGTTTCAATGAGATCACCTCTCATTCCTCTAAACTCCAGAAAATATAGACCTAGTTTACTATTATTTCCTCATATGTAAATCCCTAGAAGAACTTAGTAAATCTTTACTCCCCTTTTGTTCAAACTCCATGTTCTATGCTGTTTTTTTGGGCAAGTTGACTAAATCTGTACACAATACTCTAGATTTGGTCTCATCAAAGCCCTATATTTTTACTTGTGAAAACTAAATCTTCACAAAATAAAGGCGTACACACCATTTGCTTTCCTAACCACTTGCTGCTCCTGCACTTCCGCTTTCAATGCCTAGGTCCCATGGAATATCAACATTACCCAATCTCTCATCACTTAAAAATGTTTTTCTGTTTTGTGCACGCAAGTGAATAACCACATTATATTGCATCTGCCATGTCCTCACCCACTTACTCAGTTTGTCTCTACTTCCTTGAAGCCTCTTTGCATCTTTCTCCCTACACACAATCCCACCTAGTTGAGAATCATCAGCAAATTTGAAAATAGGACATTTGGCCCCCTCAGTCAAATCATTGATATAGTTCATTAATAGCTGGGGTCCCAGCACCAATCCCTGTGGCATTCATTACTCAAAGACTGCCAACTCGAGAAAGATCCATTTATTTCCACTCTTTGTCCAATAAATAATTCTCATTTACGTCACTACATTACTCCCAACTCCATGGCTTCTACCCTTGCTTACAAACCTACTTAAGGAAAGCCTTCTGAAAATCCAAATATGCTACTATTGGATCCCCCTTATATGTTCGACTGGTTATGTCCTCAAAGAACTACAGTAGATTATTCAAATACTATTTTTCTTACATGAATCAATGCTGACTGTGCTCAGGCATATTATTTTTTTGAAGGTGTTCTGTTACATCCTTCATTACAGATTCCAGCATTTTCCTTACTAACAGGTCAATAGTTCTCTGTTTTCCTGCTCCCTGCATTCTAAAATAGTGGTGTCACATTTGTAACAGTCCAACCCAGAGAAATAATTTCAGAATCTATAGAATTCCACAAGATGAAAAACAGATCACTCACCATCTCTCTCAAAATTCTGAGATGCAAATCATTAGTTTTTAGTCTCATCAACATCTCTACTACTATCTTTGTACTAAAACTCTTTTCCTCATTCTCTTTGGATCCTTCATTCTCTTTGGATCCTTCATTCTCTGGTATTTCTGATAGCTTTTCTGTGATTTCTTCCATGAAGACAGACACAATGTAGCCATTTAATTCCATTTCCTTATGCCCCAGTATATATTCTGCTGTCTCTCTCTGAAAGGGTCCCACATTTATTCTATGTTTTCCTCTATACGTACCTACAGGAGTTCTTATGGTGCATTTTTATGTTTTTTTTCCAATCTCTACTCCTATTTTCCCTGTCCACAATTATGCTAAATCTAACCAAATTAAGATTTCTACCACATAAATGCTCTCCTACTTATAGTCCCATCTCTCACCTAGCTCCATTCCTGAAAACTAAATCAAAAATTGCACCTCCCTCCTACCACCACCACCCCCTTTCTTATCGGGCTTGCTCCATACCAGCTAAACGTGTAGGAATACTTTATCTTTTACCTGGACTGCATATTGAAACCCTCCTTTTTATTGACCTAGTATTTTTGCACTAATCAGAAATTTGATTACAAATTTACTCTTCTATGTTTCTGGGACTGTTTGGAGGTCCATTGTACATACGATTGACTTTTTTTTCTTTAATTCAATCCAAATAGCCTTAATTGATTATTCCTCTAATGAATCATGCCTTCTCATCAATGTCATAGAGTCACATAGCACAGAAATGGGCCCTTTGGCCCAACTGGTCCATGCTGACCAAGATTCCCAACCAAGCGAGTCCCATTTGCCCGTGTTTGGCTCATATCCCTCTAAACCTTTCATATCCATGTACCTGTCCAAGTACCTTTTTACTAAATGCGATGTGTCAATGTGATTGTTTCCTTAACCAATTTTGCCATTTCATCTGGAACAACAAGCTTGCAGTTCTGTGCCTCTTTAAACAAGTGAGTGCTTAAAAATCATATTTCCACGCATCTATATGCACCTTCAGTTCATCTGCCTTATTTATTATAATCCTTGCATTAAAGACAGCCAGATTATTTTTATGCTTATTTTCCAACTTTTATTTGCTCTGCTTCTGAGTTCTCACTAATTTTCTGCCTTCACTTCCAGCTTTGCTTTCCTCCCCTTTCATTCTACACTCAGTTTCCCATCAATAAAAAAAAATCAAAAAAAGGATTTTCCGACAAAGATTCATCGACCTGAAGCATTAACTCTATTTCTCTTTCCACACATACTGCCTGACATTTTTTGTTTTTGTCTCAGCTTCATAGCCAAGCCAGTTTAAAACCTCCCCAATAGCATTAGCAAATTTTTCCATAAAGATGTTAGACCTGGCCCTATTGTGGCACAGTTTGGTCTGTATAACTCCCATCTTTCCTAACACAGGTCTCAATGTCTCAAGAATCTAAAGGCCTCCCTCCTATACCATTTCTCCAGCCATTTATTCATCTACACCATCCTATTTTATAACTCCATGGCACATAGAACTGGGAATAATATAGAACTTATTACCTTCAAAGTCCTGGTTCTGAATCTTTCCCAGTTTCTTAAAATCTGCCTGCAGTACCTCGTCCCTTTATCTAACTTTGTTGCCGCACTGATATGGACCACAACATTCTGCAGCCACTCTGTGATATCGTGGATCCCAACACTAGGCAGGCAATACATGAACGACTGCGGAAATGCCTGTCTGCTCTCCCATCAATAGAATCCCCTATAGTTATTGCTTGCTGGGCCTTTCGCCTCTTTTCATTTCTTTGCTGTTTTTCTTTTATTATGTGTGCTTTGGCAACATGTTCATGGAAAAAGATTGTATCAACTCTGGATCTAGCATATAGAACTCAGACGTATAAAAGGAGTTTGAGGTCCCATTGAAAATTAGCAAAATGAAGAAACGATTGCACTTTTCTCAATCCATGGAATTGCAATGAGAAAATTAAATGTGATTCATTTCAAGAAGCAAAATTTAAATATCAACTTTGAGCCTTTCCCCAAATTGTAATAATTTGTTAAAGTTTTAAGAATCATTTTAATCAAAGTTACAAAACCTAAAATTAAAGTTTTCCAGACTAAAAAACTGAAAGCATGTTTGACCTGGTCTAGATGGCAAAATGTCTCTTTAAGCTGTTGAAGAAGAAGGGAGTCCATTCGATTGAAAACTTGACATTCTCGGTATGGAAAACCAGATCGCTGCATAAGCCAGAAGTAACATCTGGTCACATCAGATCCTCCATATGCTAAGCGAAGTCTGTTGGGCACAGGTAAATCAGTTTAGTCAACATGCACATCAACTTTTATCCACATTTGTTGTAGTATAACGTTAAAATAAGAATCTAAGCATAATTTAAAAACTCATGTACACCAACACATGCCTCAAAATAGAGTTCATCCTGCCATTCAATCCAACATTAGCAGCCGTATCTTCAGTCATCTTAGTAATATGCTCTGGAATTCCCTTCTAAAACCTTCCACATCCCTCCCCAAGACCCCCTTTAAAATCTATCTCCAGAACCAGAATTTTGCACTTTCTTCTGCCTCCATGCTTTATATCCGTATGGCCGATGAATATCCGTATATTCATCAGACATACAGATATAAAGCACCCTAGAGGATATGCTAAAGGTATCATTCAGTAAAAATTATATAAACCCACCCAATGAAAATAAGTTGAAGGAAAGCCATGAACACATGTCTATGGGGACAATCGTGTACAAGTGTAAAACAAGTGTGCTCTTTTGCACAGGTCTTGTTCACTTTTGTTCATTGTCTGTATCATCACCCTTCAAGGCAAGCTCAGAATAATCTAGTTCAAAGAAATTCCTCTCGTACAGAGCTAAGAGACATTCAAACATGTAATTTCAAACTTAAATTAAGTGTTCTTCTATGAACAGATCACAACAATCAAGTCAATGGTCCAACACTACGATGGCCTTTCAGGTTTTTTTACATTTTCTATTGCAGTTTTTTGAATAAGATTTCATTTGGAAAACTGCAGCAAAATGGGACCATTTACACTGTATCCATTGACACAATTATGACTAAGCTGCAAGCTTCAGCAGTGCTGTTGTCAGAAGAATTTTAGGAGCACAAGTCATGATCAAAAACAGTAAGTCAGACGTCAACCCCATTAAACTGTATGGGGTGATTGGTTTAGAAAGTGGCATACATTAATCATGGTATACACTTCAGATTAATAGGGGTTGAGTTGAATTGAGTTGCACTCCAAATGAGGGAGACCTAACAGATGTGGGCTGCAGAAATTTCCTTTCTATAGTTAATGTGTGATTTTAAAAAAACTGAAGTTGAAACATTTACGAGTGTCTTTTTCTTCAGGTATAAAACACAGGTTATTCCACCAGTTATACAGATAGATCCCAAGAAATGGCACATCCTGACCTAGTATTTCGATGCGAAACTCCATCTTCTACACAACACACACTGGTCTTCTGTTCCCCTACATCCACCACACAGGCACTACTTAACCCACTTCCAAAAGTAGCACAGATTGATTCCTGATGGACAATAACACCTGGAAAATATTATAAAAAGGCATAGAATAACATGAATTGTATATAATCAAAATTATTTTAAAAGAAGAATTCTGCTGATTCTTGTTTACTGAACATTAATTATCTCACTTAAAAATGAGCAGGGATTAAAATACAAAAATATTTCAAACAGAAAAATTAACCGTAAAAATTAAGAACAATCAATATACGATAAAACATAAAATACATGAACAGAAATTAAAGGAAAAAAAAATTCAATTTTCTGATTCTAAGGGTCATACGTGAAACCTTTACTTTCCTGCAGAAACAATATATTTTGTTAAATGTTTTGACACAGATCCTCATTAAGCTTAAGTATCCTTACCTGAGAATCCTATATTGTTCAACAGTAGGTTCACCAATTCTTTAACATGCTGTCTATTGTAGATATCTGGGATTAGCAGGATACACCTGTAATACTTGTACATTCAATACAAAAGAATTAAATAAATCCCATAACTTTCAAATAATTTTGTTCAAAAAAAAAGGAAAATAGCTTTAGATTGTATAAATGTTTCTGTTATGTGTTAAAAACTGTTGAATGAATCAGCACATTCTGTTTCAAAATGATTTGCAAACTCCAACATTAAGTTCTGTCTATGGCAATTTAAAGTTAGAAATCTCAAGACAATACTTTGACTTCAAATGGTCTTCGTGGACGATGAGATACATTTTAGATTGACACTTTGGTTGGTAAATTGCAATGCATATGCAAATATTGTTTTCGCTTTTGCCCACTCACGTGACTTTCCAGTTATAAATACTGATGCTAAAGCTCTGTCCATGCTGGATTAATGACTGTCATTGAATCTTCGGTCAGCATGGAGTAAAAGTAATATACTATTGACATAATTTACTGCATAGGTGCATAAAAAATTACTAATAACCAACATCTTTTTCCAAGGGGAGAAATGTCAAGTACTGGAGGCCATGCATTTAAGATGAGAGGGGGAAAAGTTTAAAGGAAATATGCAGGGCAAGTTTTTTTCTTACACAGAGAATGGCTGGTGCCTGGAATAGGTTGCCGGGGGAGTGGCGGAACAGTACAATAGTGGCATTTAAGAGGCTGTTAGGCAGACACATGGATGTGCAGGGAATGAATGGATATGGATCACGTACAGGCAGAAGAGAATTAGTTTAACTCTGCATTGTGTTTGCTGCAGACATCGTGCGCCAAAGGCCCTGTTACTGTGCTGCAGTGCTCTATGTTCTAACCGTTGATTTAATAAAATTTGGCATCTACAATTTTTCTAAAATCAAGTATGACTGCAAATATCTCATGCAAGATAAATTGTATGATAGTTTTGCCTCCAAAGAAGCTTGATAAATTTTGTGTAATTTCTATCACTTTTTTACTCTCAAATACGGGTGAACCCCACATTATGGGGAGGGGGTTGCGTCCCTAGAAATGGTCTGTGTTGCAATTTACTTTAATGCAAAGCCATGTTATCTGCGCATGCGTAAAGAAATGCGGGTGGAAAAAATAAATTTCCTGTTGATTTATTTGCTTTTCTTTTCACATAAGTTCCATGAGAGCAAATTTTATTCTGTATCTCAAATTTTTGGGTGGTCATTTATGAATTCTGTAAGGGCAAACTTCTGTAACATGAACACCCTTAACAAAGGGGTTATCTGTACAGGAATGGGTTCATGGATTAATCTGTTAATGCATACCATAAACTGCATTAAATATCAGTCTTGAACCCCCAGCTAGAATGTGAGCATTCATTGAATAATACTGCACGAGTTGAAAAAAAAATCAATCATGCAGTGGTCCCTGGCAAATTCATAATTGAAATATTATATGACATTTAAGATACATCATAAAAGACACGTATCCCTCGGATAGCCAGCAGAAATATCAATTATGTGCCCATGAACTCTTGCAACAAAAAAATGTTTGTTAGGAATGGATGGAGAATTACAAAGAGCAAACATGCACTTTCATGTTTTCAGGATGTCTCAAAATGCTTAACATTTTGAAGAGATTTTTGAATGCAGTCATTAAAGTTTTGTAAGTAAAATGGGGTAACAGGTATTCACATAGTAAGATCTTGATATAAAGTAGCCTTGACAAAGGAAATAAATTTTTAAATTCTATGCATTATATTCCTGCACACTCACTTAGGACCACATGATGTAACTTGTATCTAGGCTAGATAAAGGCACCAATTTCCAGTTACTGTAGATGGGGTCCTGTGTACTTCCCCAACCTTTAGTCACTGGTGAAACTTCAGAGCTGCCCATTCTGAAAAGGGACAAGTGTCCAAAGGTACAACACTAAGATCCTTATTCAGAAGCTTGAATATTTGTAGTACTAAATGGAAGATCTCCTTCAAGAGATTGGCTTATGTCTTTTTTACATGTCTTACTAAGTTCACATGTTACAGCATTAAATGCTGGCATTGCAGGGTGAATGATTAACTATCTTAATTCTATTGAAAAGCAAATGGCAGCAAATTAACCATTTTATTGTGGAGCTACACACTTACTCAAATAGGCATGATCATATGTTAAAGAAAGGTGAAATGGGTACGATCACATACATGCAATCCCTGCGTTACGGTGGGTTTGCAACCCTAGAAAACAGTCCGTATTGTAATTTTCCATAACGCAAAACTGTGTCATCTCCACACTGGTCAAGAAAAGCATTAGGATACATAGGTCCCTGGGGCTGGACCCAATATACCCCAGGTTACTATGGGAAGCGAGGGAAGAGATTACTGGGGAGTTGACAATGATCTTTGCATCCTCCCTGGCCACAGGAGTGGTACCAGAGGACTGGAGGACGGCAAGTGCTGTTGCCTTGTTCAAGAAAAGTAATAGGGATAATCCAGGGAATTATAAACCACTGAGTCTTATGTCAGTGGCGGAGGAACAGAGGAACCTCGGGGACCAAGTCCACAGATGCCTCAAAGCTGCTGCGCAAGTTGGTAGGGTGGTTAAGAAGGTGTATGGTGTGCTGGCCTTCATTAGTTGGAGGATTGAGTTCAAGAGCTGCGAGGTAATGTTGTAGTTCTATTAAACTCTGGTTAGACCACACTTAGAGTATTGTGTTCAGTTCTGGTCACCTCATTATAGGAAGGATGTGGAAGCTTTAGAGAGGGTGCAGAGGAGATTTACCAGGATGCTTCCTGGATTAGAGAACATGTCTTATAAGGAAAGATTAAGCGAGCTAGGGCTTTTCTCTTTGGAGCGACGCAGGATAAGAGGCAACTTGATAGAGGTGTATAAGATTATGAGGGGCATAGATAGAGTGGAAAGCCAGCACCTTTTCCCCAGGGCAATAATAGCCAATACCAGAGGACATCAGTTCAAGATCAGAGGAAGAAAGTTTAGGGAGATGTCAGAGGTAGGTTTTTATACACAGAGAGTAGTGGGTGCCTGAAATGCACCGCCGGGGGTGGTGGTAGAGGCTGATACAATAGGAAAATTTAAAAGACTCTTAGATTGGCACATAGATGTAAGAAAAATGAAGAGTTTTGTGCTGTGTAGGAGGGAAGGGTTATGTGCTGTGTAGGAGGGAAGGGTTCGATTGATCAAGGAGTAGCTGTTCATATAGGTCAGCACAACATCGTGGGCCAAAGGGCCCATACTGCGCTGTACTGTTCTATGTTCTAAAAGCAAGTTGGAAAGGAGAATTGTGTTTATTTATTTACCTTTTTCACATAAATTCAATGAGAGCAAATTTTATTCTGCATCTTAAATTTTTGGATGGTGATTTGTGAATTCTGTAGGAGGGGAATTTCCATTACTCAAACAGTCATAAACAGGCAGTTGGCTGTACTAAGAAAGTGGTTTTGCTGCAATTTTTATTAAGCAAAAGCCCAAGTTTTTGTAAATTGCTAATAAGCTCCAAAATGATAGAACCTAAGACAATAAACGTTCAAGAAATATAGATTAGATTATATTAAAGGGGAGATGTGAAAATGCAGTTTATAGAAGGAGGAAGTAGAGATCAAAGTTTTTGGCAGTTTAATTTAAATTTATCTTATACATTGTTAACGTTATGTTAATCTCTGCCCCAAGATCACAACTACTATGTCCCTGGACCTACTAGGAATCTAATGATTGAAAGTGGTATAATAATTAACAAAAGAACAGTTCATAACAAAAAGTATGGAACAAGTTCTGCAATGAATAAAGTCATACTGTTGTTCCATTGAAGTTTTTATTTGATGTGACAATTTCTGGTAAATGTTTTTCAGGAATTAGTTGTACAACAGAAATAATTAGAGAGAAAAAATGTGATGGAAGTGCATAGTTTACATTTTTTTAAATTAAAGTTAGAAATGAATTTTGTAATATTCTCATTGTCAATCATGTGGTCGTTAATTGAAATGTTCTATTATGGAATAAATATTAACACAGTAGTTTTACCATTTGAATCAAGGAAGTTAAGTCACTAACCTTTAAATCCTTACGTGGAATTTCTAGGAATTTCTGAATAGCATATGTCCATATAGTCTCCAGATCAGCCAATACTGCAGTGAGAGAACCTCCAGGTCCCGCATGAATGTTAAATTGACCTCTGCGAATTGGCCAATGTACATTGTAGCAGTCTGTTGGATTTACATACAATGCCTATTAGAAGAAACTTGAGTGTTAATATTTTATAACATGTTTAACCTTTTTACTATGAAATAAATCTGCCACCGTATATTATCAAGTAACATAAAATCTAGGCACATCAAATTCAAGTAAAGTTGACAAAGAATGAAAGGGAGGCTAGCATGATGGATTAAAAGTGGCAAATTAGCACTAATGATTTGAATAGGCCTTCTCACCTCTGAGAAACCATTACTGGTATTGCCCAATAATTATTTATTTACCCTAGTGAAGGAAAGTTATGGACAAAGTTAAACAAAGTCAATATTACAGATTCACAATGGGCTAGTTAAACAAAAAAGAGTTAATGCCAAGATCAGCACAGGCTTATGAAGTTTGTGGATTTGGTGTTGCTTTGAAATGACTAATTTAACAAACACAAATCATATATTAGTGTAGGCAAAGAAAGGTTGGAAATGAAATGTGTTAGCCTATCAACACGGAAGCCCAGAGTCTTCCTATTGGCTCAGTAGATGTAAAGCAGCTGATAGTTAGCCCCACAAAAGAACATTTACTTCAATGTATTGAGAAAGAAAATATGAATAAAGGAAAGAACTTACTTTAACAAAATAGCATTTGTGACATTAGGATGCCCCAAAGTATTTTACATTACACATGACAAGGTTAGGAAGGTGAATACATGCTCTGTTTCAGTGCTATTGCTTGATGGATAAATGTGGACAAAGACACCAGGGATAATTCTCCTTCTCCTCTCCAAGGAATGACACATCAACAAAAGATTTATTTACCAAATAAAGCAAAGTATTACCTCTTCTCCTACAAGAAATTCAGGCTGATGTGATGTGTTTGTCCATTTGACCCCAGAATTAGCATCCAAAACTGCTGGTCTCATCTGTTTGTTATATGCCCTCACCTGAAAAGAACATAACATGTTAAATATGTGTTATCCACCGTTCAGAAAGCTCTCACATTCATTCATGTGAACCGAAAACATACCTGCCCTCCCACGCGCTGTTGTTTTTCCTAAACCCTTTTTAAAATTCAAGCAAATGCCCAGTTGGCACAAAATTTATAAGATTAAACACTATGGAAAATGTCAAATTATCACTAAAAGCTCATTTGAAATGCCAGTCATTCTTTATCATACCCAAGTAATACCATTAAGGAATACAGGTATTAATCCCATTTCTTAAAAACGCATGTCCCTCTTTCCTCAAGTTCAAAATGATTATATAAGTGAAATCTTGACTCCAGTGAAGTGTAATTCTGTACCTGATCTGGTGGAGCTGGTATTCGTCTTGCACCATTTGACATCTTTTTGGACCATATTGCTTGATCCACCATTTTAAGGCCATTCAGTCTTTGCTCATTACTTTCTGGTTTCTTTAAAAAAAACAATTTATTTATGGATTATCTTGATCAGTACTTTCTGATTTAAAAAAAACATTTATTTATGGATTATTTAATTTTAAACTTAACTTTGCATCAGCAATTAAGTTAATTATAAAGTAAAAAAAAAATTTCTTTAGTGAAAATGAAATTAGTCTTTTCACATAAAGATTGGCCTGATATATGCATTACGCCAAATCTGGCCTCCATCATTCCCAGCCATGCCTTCAACTCCAAAATAAAACAGGGAACTACCAAAAATAATAATACAACTGAGCAGAGTCAACTCAAGCTCCCACACAGGTTGATAACAAGGTTAAAGCACATTAAATTAGAGGAAATATACTGAAATTAATTGACTATTGGTTAACAGGAGATAAAGAGAAAGAATAAAATAATCATTCTTAGGTCAGCAGGCTTGAGCAGTGGGTACAAAAGGATTGGTGTTTTTTTCACAATTTATCTCAATGATTTGGCTGAGCAGATCAAAAGTAACACTTCCAAGTTGCTGGTATCACAAAACTTAGAGGGAATGAGAATAGTGGTGTGAATGCAAAGAGGCTCAAAGGGAATGTAGACAAGCTAAGTGAGTGGGCAACAATGTGGCAGATAGAGTAAAATGTGGAAAAGTGTGAGGTCATCCATTTCAGTACCAAATCCTGAGTACTTTCAAATGGCAAGAGTTGGGAAATGTTGATGTTTCAAAGAGCTGGATTTCCTTGAGCAGGCAATTATAAAGCCAAATGGTTTGTTAGCCTTACTGCATGAGGATTTGAATATAAGAATGAAGGTGTCTTACTACAATCACATAGGACTTTCCTGAAAAAGGATAGACTTGCCACAGAGGGAGTGCTGCGAAGATTTACTAGACTAGCTCCTTGTATGGTGGGTGTGTCACATGAGGATAGGCCCCTACTCTCTAGAATTTAGAAAAACTGAAAGTTGACCTCTCTGATAAAAACAAAATTCTTAGTGGGCTTAACAGGGTAGATAGGTAGAAGATCCACTCTCAAAACAAAGGATTGAAATAAGGAGAAACTTCTTCACTTGGAGGGTCGTAAATCTTTGGAATTTTCTACCCCAGAGGCTGTAAAGGATAAGTTACTAATTGGTTACAAACAGATATCAATAAATTCCTGGATATTCAAGAAATCAAGGGAAATGGAGATAGGGCAGGAAAATGACGGAGAAGTCAGCCATGATATTGTTGAATAGCGGAGCAGACTTGAGGGACCAAATAATTTACTCTTGCTCCAATTTCTTATCCTCTAATCATCCTCTTTTTATCCAAGTCTCTAAGCATGTTTCATATTCAATCTTTAGCTTATGCTTTTCAAAACTTCTTCCGTAACCAAGAGTAATATTTTGTTTGATAATACTTTTGTGAAGTGCCTTGGCATATCTCATTCTGCTGAAGACACTGTATAAATGCAGTTGCTGTTGTTGCTCCTGAGTTTTATCCTAAGTTCTACAGTCCAAATAGCAGGAGATTAAAAGACTGAACCCCCATCATTATATAAAAAAAGGACGAAACACAAAATACTTACATTAAGACCATCCCTTTGAAGCCATGGGTCCTCATATCGAGGCTGTCCTTGTTGTTTATGTCTTCGGGCGATGACATGAGGTATACCAACGGGGAGTGTATCAGCCGCTCGGCCAATCCTCAGAGTAGATGAACCAGGGTGAATAACCACAATGAAGTTGCTCTGGATTGGCTTCAAAGCATTAAAAATTTCAGCTCAAAATCCATAATAAGATCATGTACAAGATAATTCATATGAAAAATAAACATAAAAGTTCAACCTTCCAGTACCCTAAACTTAGCAGGTTAATTATTCTAAGAATTTACTAACCCAAAGGTAAAGATTTTTCCCACAGATTTTTGGTTCCCTTTTTAGAAATTTACTTTCTGATTCTACTTTCCTGACTTAGATAAGCTAAACAGAAAGTGATTAATTATACCTTAACTCAAACTTAAAGTATTTTTTGTGATTTCAAAACTCATCCCATACAACTTGGTATTTTCCTTCCATTTCCAGGATGTGGTGTCCCTGGCAAGATCAGCATTTAATGGCCATCCCTAACTTCCTTTCAACCACTGCAGTCCCTGTGTTCCCATGGTGCTTTTTTTTGGGATATCAAAGACTTTAATCCAATCACTATAAAGGAACAGCAATGTGTTTTCAAGTTAGGATGTGAGCTGCTGAGAAGGAATCTGTAGATGGACCCATGCTCATATGCTTGCTTCTCTTATCCTTCAAGATCACTGAGCTGATGGGTTTTGGAGATGCTGTTGAACTAGCCTTAAAATTTGCAACATACTTTAAAGATAGCACATGATACTCAGTGGTGCATAAAATAAATGTTCAGAGCTCCAATCAGGTGAAAAATTTCCTCTTGGGTAGTGTGGAGCTTGTTGAGTGTTGTTAGAGCCACATGTAACTGGATGATAGGAGGGTATTTTCACACATCAGGAAGAGCGTGAGTCTCTGTAGGATACCCAGCCTCCTGTTGCAAGCGACAGTATACCAGTTAAGTTGAGTTTCTGGTCAACGGCGACCCTTGGGATGCCGGTACGGAAGACTTGGTGATGGCAATGTCGTAAGACTCATGTGTCTTTGTACTCCACCCTCCATGTAAAGACCAACATTCCATCTGCATTTTTAATTCTTTGCTGTACTGAGATACTAGCTTGATCCCTCTCACACAAGGACATCTTCTAACTTTATCTAAATAAATCTCACTTCTATTCTTTTTACTAAGTTGGATATCCTCAAATTTCCCCACTTTATACTCCATCTGTCATCTGTCTGCCCATTTACTTAACCCATTTATATCTTCTTTAAGATTACACACTGTATGCCCTTCACACATCCTACTTTACTATCTATATTTATCTCATCAGCAAACCTGAATACATTGCACTTGGTTCCTTCTTAGCTCAGATTGAAAATAGCTCAAGTCCCAGTATTAATCCCTGAGCCACCCTAATAAGTTACACTTATCAAACTGATAATGAATATTTTATCTGTACTCTTTGCTGTGCATTTGTTAACTTAATCCTCTATCCATGCTAAATATCATCCGTAACCCATTGTTCGTATCTCATGGAGTAAATTTATATGTGGCATCTTATCAAGGACCATTTGGAAGTCCAGACTGCTGTTTGCCACTCATCAGCCTATGTGGTCCAGGTTGTTGCCGAAAGACCTGAACTGCTCCATTATTTGAGAAGCGACAACTGGAAAAAAATAATTATCCAACGTTAAGCAATTATTCCTCTTTCTCAGCTTGTAATCATGTGAAGCTCAGCTGAAAGTGCTTGGAACTAGGACATTGCCCCGAGAAATAACTTCAGCAATGTTCTGAGGCTGAGGTGAATCTCCAACAATCACAATCATCTTCCTTGTGCTGGACAGTGCTTCTTCTCTACTTTCTGTCTCACTCGTGAGCAAATTTTTCTAAAGTTTCCTTTAATAAGTGCCCAGAAGTAGCATGGTCTGTTTACAATTCCACTATTCAGCTACTCTCACTAATGAAGCTGGCAATTCTGACCCACAGAAGGAAGCAAACACCTGGGATTGGCACAGAGAAGCCAACCAATGAAAAAGCTCAACTGCCTCCTCCTCACGTTTGTTACCACAACATAGCCAAATCTCTTGCTACTACCTTGGAGCGAGGAAAGGATTAAAAATGACTAAAGGCTTAAATGGACCAAAAGGGGCAACTTTGGAAGCGAGGGAAAGGAGGATGAGGCAGGAGAGGGAAGCATGGAAATGGAGCAAAAGTTGCAGGTTGAGTCAGGGTAGGTTAAGGGGCCTAGAAAGCTAAGGTGGAGGGTGTCTCGGGGTCAGTCAGGGCGTCGAAGGCTAAGGGCCTGCTGTCTAGGGGTGAGAGCGGTTGAAGGCCAGGGTAGGTAAGGCTCAGTGTGGCTGAGGACCAGGTTTGCCACATTTACACTCACCTCGAGTACAGACTCTGGGATGGCGGCGGGAACGATAGGCCGCTTCACCCCGCGTTGCTCCTTTTCCTTTTCCTTCTCTTTTTCTTTGCCGTTGTCCGGTTCCACCTGCGTCATTTTTCGCGACCAGGCCCGGCAGCAGGGTCAACGCCTGGGCACCGGCCACCGGCTCTCTCCGAAATGTTGGGACCGTATTCGGTGAGTGCGCCTACCGCGCCGGGTGTTTCCTGTCTCCGTCCGTCCTACAGCTCCTGTGTCCGTGTTGCTTCCTGTCAGTGTGTGTGTCTCAGGCGCAGCTTATTCTGTGTATGTCCCTGGGCATATTTTGTGGTGATAGTTCCTCTCTTTCGCCGTGCAGAGCCTGTGCTGCTGCTTGTGTCTGTGTCACTGGGTTTGTCAACTCCAAGTCCCAGTGCAGAAGATGACGAGAAGCAGCACTGCCTCAATGGGTCAAACTGTAACTGTGGACATTGTGCGAAATGATATTTAATAAAGTGAAAGGGATAAAAAGTAAAATAGGATTTGCCAGTTATCTTTGAGACAATGCAGAGATGTTGTTGCTTGCTCTGTGTCTACAATACTGTGTAAACTTTGTGAAAGATGTAATAACAGAACACTTTGTAAAGAATAATAGGATTGAGCAGAGCCAAATGGATTTAAGAGAAAGGAAAATCATGCTTGAATAATTTGTTGTGGTATTTGAGGATACAACTAGTCATATAAGGTGGAACTAGTAGAAGTTGTGTATTTGGACTTTTGAAAGGCATTTCACAGACTGGTTAGCAAAATCAGAGCACATGGAATCAGGGGTAATACAGTATATTGACATTGATAGAGAATTGATTGTCAGAGGAAAACAAAGAGTGAGAATAAATGGATTGTTCTCACTTTAGCAGGCTAAAACTAGTGGGGTACTGGAGGGATTTATACTTGGACCATTATTATTCACAATCCATCTAAGGCTGAGGGGCTTAAATATGATATTTCAAGTTTGTGAATGATACCAGATTGGATGGAAGTATGGAAGAGGATATATAAAAATATCAAGGAAATATGGACAAACTGAGTGAGTGGATGAGAATGCAACAGATGGAATACATTGTGGAAATCGTGAGGTTGTTCACTTTGGTGTGATGATGCACGTTTTCTGCTGCATAGTGTGTGTGACTAAGCAATGCTTGTGCTGCTTGCTGTGTGCACACGGGTGAGCATTAAGTGCTTGTGCTTTTTATATACAATCCATCATGTAAAGCTTGTGCCATAGTGTCAGTCCTGCTCTGATTGTGTAAGAGAACATGGAGAGCTTTTGCTTCTTGGTATGTGCACGAGCAATGCAAAGCCTATGCTATTGTGTGTAAGAGCCAATGCCTAGCCTGTGTTGCTGTTTAATAGGAAGGCAGGAGGCCTCCAAGAATGGGATGTTTAATAAAACAAGAGGAAATGAGAGCACAATGGCAGTGGGGAATTGGCAAAGCAAAGTGTGATAGATGGGGCAGAAAATGTAAACAAAAGTATGCAGGACAAAGCAAATGCAGAATTAGTAAAAACGGTTTTTAAAAAAAAATCAAAGCTTAATGGTCAATATTTGAATGCAAGTAGTATTTATAATAAGATTGTTGACAGTAAGTTTAATCAATTGCCATCACAGAGACTTGGTTGCAGGGTGACCAGGTATGGGTGCTCAATATTCCAGGTTATAGAATGTTCCAAAAGAACAGACAAAAAGGAAAAGGAGATAGGCTAGTGTTATTAATCAAGGAAGGTATCAGAGTGAAGTTGAGTTGTGATATAAAGGCAGTGAATAATAATGTAGAATTGGTTTGGGTTGAAATCATGAATAGCAGGGAAAAGAAGATGCAGATGGGAGTCCTCTATAGGCCCTCAAAATGTAACCTCTTGATAGGGCAGAGCATAAATAGGTAAATATCTAGGACATGTTTGAAGGCAACTGCAATTGTCATTGGAAGATTTTAATCTACATATTGATTGAATGAACCAAACTGGCAAGAGTATAAGAGAAGAAGAATTTGTGTAGTGTGTCAGGGATTCCTTCTTAGAACTGTGTGTAATGGAATCTACCCAGGAACAGGCTATTTTAGATTTGATCATGTGCAATGAGGAAGGATTAAGAAGAGATCTAATAGGTAAAGCTCCCCTTAGGAGGTAATGACCACAATGTAATTGAAGTCCAGGTGCAGTTTGAGGATGAACACCACAGGACCAAAACCAATGTCTTTAACTTAAATGAGGGAAATTATAATGGTATGAAGGTAGATTTGTCTAAGATGGATTGGGAAAGTAAATGACAAGTCAGTGGATGAACAGTGGTAGCTATTCAAACAGCTGGTTCATAGCAGGAACTTATTCCCAATTAGAAAGAGGGATTCCATGAGAAAGAGGCACAATCTGTGGTTAACAAAGGAGATCAAACAGAATGTTAACTTGAAAGTAGCAAGGGCTGGTGACAGGCCAGAGGACTGGGAAGGTCTGGGGATCCAACTACAAAAGACTGAAAAGCTCATAAGAGGGGAGAATCGTAATTTTGGGAGAAAACTTGAGTTTAATATCAAAACAAATAATAAAGATTTTTACAGATGTACAAGTAGGAAGTAAGTTTGGGATCTCTAGAGAACAAGGCTGGTGAATTAATGACAGGAAACCAAGATATGGCATATATGTTAAATCAATTTTTTTTGCATCAGTGGAGGACACTGCAAACATCCCTAAGATGACAGATGGGCTAATTTCAAATAATGTGGTGGAACTTGTAAAAATCCCAACACAAGGGATAAAGTATTAGGGAGATATACAGAACTAAAGACAGATAAATCAATGGGACCTGATGGTCTGCACCCAAGGGTTTTAAAGAAGGTGGCTGCAGAGATAGTGGACACATTGGCTGTTTTCCAATTTAGTGAGTTTTGAAAAATTTCAACTTTGAAAAATTGTTCAAAAAGGAAGACAGAGGAAGGGAACTATAGACCAGTTAGTTTTACATCTACTGAATTGGTCAGATGCAAGAATCATTAATCTAAGAGGAAATAATCATTTAAGAAAATTCAATATGATCACATCTAGAAAATATGGTTTTATGAGAAGTAAATCATGTTTGGTAGATTTAAAATTCTTTTAGGATATGACAGGGAGAATTGATAGAGGAGAACCTTTAGATGTAGTGTATTTAGATCTCCAAAAGGCATTTGACAAGGTGCCATGTAAGAGGCTGGGATAGAAATTAAGTGCCTAATGTATTGGTGGAAGTATATTAGCATCGATTGGAAAATTGGCCATCACCTACAAAACAAAGTTGGAATACAGGTATCCTTTTCAGGCAGGAAGAATGCAAGTAGTGGAGTACCCCAGGGATTGGTTCTTGGCCTTCAATTTTATACCATTTTGTTCCCTTTTCCAGGTCATTAACATAAACGTGAGGTTTCCAAGTTTGGTGGTGATATGAAAATAGGTGGAAGAATGTGTTGTGATGAGGACATTACGATTCTACAACAGGTTACAGATAGATGGAATGAAAACTTGGCAAATGGAGTTTAACGTGGGAAGTGTCATGGACTTTGAGAGGAATCAAAAGGCAGGTTATTATTTAAATGGCAGAGTACAGAAGAGTGAAGTTCAGAAGGATCTAGACATTCGAGTGTGCGTGAATCACAATGTTTACAAGCAGGTCCAACAAATAGTTAATAAGGCAGACGAGAAAGGAGTTGGAGTTTAAGAATAAGGAGTTTTGTTACAGTTGTACAGGGTGTAGATGAAGCCACACCTAGAATATTGTGCACTGTTATGGTTCACTTATTTTAAGAAAAAAGGATATAGTAATATTGGAAGAAGTCTGAAAGAGATCCACCAGACTAATTCCTGGGATGTCCTGTCAAGAGAGGCTAGACAGTTTGGGTCTGTATTCTTTGAGGTTTATAAGAATGAGGTGTGATCTTACTCAATCTCCCGAGGAACTTCATAGGGTAGATGTTTTCTCTTGTGGAAGTGAGTAACAGGAGCAGCTCATTTAAAACTGAGGTACATAAAAATTTCTTTCCTCAGAGGTAGTGAATCTCTGGAATTCTCTGCCACAGAGGACAGTGAAGGCCAGATCATTAGATAGATAGATAAATATTTGAAAGATTAGGGAACTGGGACAAAAGGGGGGTTGAAGCTAGCATTGAATAGCAGGGCAGGCTTGAGGGTTCTGGTGGCCTACTTCTGCTTCTAGTTTCTTCTGTTCTTGTGTGACAGACAAAGGGCTTGGGTTGCTGTCTGTGGAAATACCACACAAATGTGTGCATGTGGTTGTGCACGTTAAGGAGTGGTGGGTCCTAGCAGTGATGCATTGTACGCACACTAGAGTGTGTGTATAAATGAAATATATATTGTCACGAACCAGCAACAAAAGAAACACACTGAGCACGATTCAGTGTTAAAAACTATTTTATTAATCACTACTTATGATAATATGTAAAATAAAAGTAAAAATGTTAGTATGTTAGAATTCAAAAATGTTAAACCTTGAACGTTAACCCCAAAACTAAACTCTTCGTGTGTGTGTGTGTGTGTGTGTGTGTGTGTGTGTGTGTGTGTGTGGCAAAGTCCAAAACTCCCAGTTCAGGAATGGTTCTTAAAGTTCAGTTCCGCAAGCCATAAGGTGAAACATGAGCAAGGGCTTCTTCAACAACCACCGTTGTCTGAAGATAAGACGTAGACGTAGAGAAACACAGAGAGAGTAAATACGAAATCCAAATGTTCCACGATGGAACTCAAACGACACTTCAGGGTTTACTCGGTAGTGACTTCCTCACCCCGAAAAGCATCCGAATCGTGGTCGTCCACACATAAATACCCGTTTCCTTCTACAGGTCAGCAACAAAGTGAACTCCACCGGATTACTTCCAACTTCCATACATGGATTTCTATGGCAAACACAGTTATTGTTTCTCATCCATCGATAGAGAAAACAAGCAGGCTGGTGTCTCTCTCCCTTCTCTCTCTCTCTCTCCTTCTTCTTCTTCTGCTAACTTCTTCAACAACGTCATTACGTCCTTTATCTTCTATTGACGTCAGCACGCCCCACACACACACACACACACACACACACACACACACACTCTCTCTCTATCTTAAAGGGACTTTCACTGAGTCCGTAACAATATATACACACAATTTCTAGTGTTTATTTTTTTGTTAACCTACAATTATCAGGCAATTGTATTTTACTTCTGGGAAATTCTCAGCTGTTTCATTTGGGAGGCTATCAAGCAGAACAGTAAGATTCCACACAAGTGTAGCTGTATTATTAACTTTGTGCACACCACTGTTGACTAACTCTAAACACTTTATTAATGGCAAGACTTGGAAGAACAGCAGTTCAGTTCAATACAGGACAACTCAAATACAAGTCCAAAAAATGCTTGAAAAGAAATCACTTTTATTAAATACCATACAGTTGCCTTTCCATTGTGCCAGAACCTTTTAAATTCAGGTATTCCTGGCCCAACATCATCAATCACTGCATTTAACAGAGGGCAACACATCTGCATGGACAAGTGCATTCACCCCTTCACATTAGTAAAACTTCTGATCTTTCCAGTTTTCTCCCATCTTCTCACTATGTTCTTGCACATTGTTGTGAATGCATGCCCAGGTGCCTGCTTTGGAAAGCAGGCGTTTACCTGTAAAGATTTTACAAAATGTCACTTTTTTATCTCTAAACTCTTTCAAAGTCTGATTCTATTATGTAATTATTGAATATCAAAATTTATCAATAGAGTTGACTCTCACACTGCCATTGAACAGTGGTTTAGGCCTTGGAATTTCCTCAGTTCAATTGCAGCAATGTACAGAATAAACTGAAGAATGAAAAATCTCAA
Organism: Pristis pectinata; assembly: GCF_009764475.1. Lineage (NCBI taxonomy): Eukaryota > Metazoa > Chordata > Chondrichthyes > Rhinopristiformes > Pristidae > Pristis > Pristis pectinata. Next base: position 23,520,159 of record NC_067410.1, read on the forward strand.
ATACAACTATGACTGATTGCGCTAAAACCAGCACGTACAAATTGATGAACAGGCACCTCCCTTAAAAGACTGCGGAAAAAAAAAATACCATAAGCACTCGCATGGAAATAAGGGCAATTAATGTTGGATTATTTGTAATAATGGCTCTGCTGATTTAACTATCTTCTTGCTTGCAAGCAAATAAAGCATTGATTTATGGTTCACTTAAGCCTGCCATAATGCATAGTTTATCAAACAATTATGCACAAGAAAGATGACAAATATCATGTGAACAAGTTAAACGAATTCTATAAAATTTTGAAATGTTCATGATTTTTAATTTGTTTGTGGTATGTGGGTGGCATTGGCAGAGCTGAAATTTGTCCATCCCTAATTGTCATGTGGATGCTGGCAGCAAAGCATCCCCTTGAACCTCTGCAGCATTCCAACGATGCTGCTGTGTTTGGAAGTTCCAGATAAGGACCCATGTTTCTGAAGGGGTATTTCCAAGTCGTGACAAAGTACAACATGGAGGGGTACCTGTAGGTGGTGGTATTCCCATGCACTTGTTGCCTTTACCACTCAGGAGGACAAAGGTTTAGAAGTTACTGAGGAAGTCGTCATTTTATTGATGGTACACCCTGCAGCCATGGAGCAACACAATACCAACAAATTCTTGTTTGGAAACACCTCTTACCTTCCTCATCCCCCAGACATTGGAGGTGGTGCTGGACCTCCTCCATGATTTACTCGACCCATTCTTCTCCGTGGAGCTCCAGGAGGACTGTTTTGAAAAAAAAGTCACCTGATTTACAAAATGAAAATTGAAATAATAGGGCACATGTACTACAAGGGAGCAGAAGTATCATAGAACATTACAGCACAGTACAGGCCCTTCGTCCCACGATGTTGTGCCGACATTTTATCCTGCTCTAATATCTATCTAACCCTTCCCTCCCACATAGCCCTCCATTTTTCTACCATTCATATGTCTATCTAAGAGTCTCTTAAATGTCCCTAATGTATCTGCCCCCCACAACCTCTGCCGGCAGTGTGTTCCACACACCCACCACTCTGTGTAATTAAAAAAAAACTTATACCTTCCTCCAATCACCTTAAAATTATGCCCCCTCATGTTAGCCATTTTCTTCCTGGGTAAAAAGTCTGACTGTCCAGTCGATCTATGCCTCTTATTATCTTGTACACCTCTATCAAGTCACCTCTCATCCTCTTCTCCAAAGAGAAAAGCCCTAGCTCACTCAATCTATCCTCGTAAGACATGCTCTGTACATAATACTCTGAAATCGCACTGCGCAATTTCTAACAAGCAACCTAAAATATCAGTATTTAAGGTTCCACTTACCAACCTACTTTAACATTTAAAGATTTATTCCAAGAATAACTTGCATCCTTGACTTTAGTCTAATATTTCAATCAGTATACTGGCAGAAGAAAGTAAATTATGACTGACATTTTACCATCATTTTTAATACCTGCTTGAAAGCTTTTAAGACAGTTAAGAAGAAATGATTTTAAGAGTTTACAAAACCAATGTTTTACAAATGCAAATTTTGTATTGGAAATAGAAGCAAGTGTGGGCCATTCGTGCCCTCGTGTCTGCTTCAGCACTTAAGATCATGACTATCTTTTATCCCTGAGCTTCACTTTCCTATATTAATCCCATCTTCCTTGATTTCCATAATATCCAAAACCATCTTGAATCAACTCAGTGGGTGAGTCTCTTCAGACCTCTTGGGTGAAGAAATTTCTCCTCGTCTCAGTCCTGGAAAACCCACCCCCTTATTTTGAGTTTGTGACTTCTGATTCTGGGCACCCTTACATTATTCCTGCATCGATCCTGTCAAGCACCATGAGAATTTTGAATGTTCCAATGTGATCAACCCTTGTTCTTAACTCGAGAGCATAAAAGCCCAGACTGTTTCATGCCACCTTCCATCCCTGGAGAGAGTCTGCTGAACCCTCAGTGCACTGCCTCTGTTGCAGTTGTAACCAGCCTTAGGGATCAGACATCCTTAATATGTCTGATATTAGGGATATCAGACACAGTATTTCAGGTGCAATCTCACTAAAGTCCTATTATTACAGTAAGCATTCCTTATACTGGCATTGAAGGCCAAAACAGTATACTTTCAGTGATTCATATACAAGAACATGCAGGTCCCTCTGAACGCCCTTTAATTTCTCACCATTTAAAAAAAAAATCTCCACTTTCCTATCAACGTGGACAATTTCACGTTTTTCCACATTATATTCTGCCTGCCACATCTACACCCACTTATTTACCTTGTATATATACCCCAAAGCTCCTCCTCGCAACCCACACTGCCACCCAGCTTTGTATCATTGCTAAACCTGGATCTATTACACATGACATCCAGTCATCCAGATCAATGATATAAATAGTGAACAGCCAGGGCACCAGAGCTGATTTTCCCAGCACCCCATTAGTCTCCTAACCTGGAAACCATGCATTTTTTTTTAAAAACTGTTCTCTGTCCATTAATCCACAGGTTACTCACAATCCCATTGCTATGATAAACTGAGTTGCTTATGCCCTGCAATAAACATCTTAGCTGATATATCAGAGGCCACCTTTACCTATGGAAATAAACTCCTTATGAACTTCCATTTTCAGTAAAGTATGTGCAAGGAGAGATTCAAAAGAACAATGAAAAATGTTTTAATTAAAATAAACATTCTCTGCTTTCTTTAACTTCGAATTACCCTCTTCCATCGTCGGGTCTACCCCAGGACGTCTGACTTCCAGTTGTTTTGTAGTCAGTTCCGGCTGGATTGAACAATGTTCGAAAGCTAAATGTAAAAAAAAGTACTTTCAGTAGAAATATTGCATATCTAGGAAAAAAAATGACAGTACACATTGATACTTACAAGAAAGAAACAAACTCCACTATTCCCCAGAAAAACTGAATGATTGATGATAAACTCCATGGTGCTTGACTCCTGTTATCCACGACTTGCCCTGCAAAAGAATGCAATAGTGTTTGTACACTTCAGTCAGTATACAATAACGCAACAAAAAAAAATTCAAGTGAACACTTAAATGTTCTAGTCCCCTTTAATCTCAATATACGATGCTCAATTCAAATTCTATAATGCAGTTACATAACTGGTGTGGAATAAATATAATTTTGACCTTTCTTCAGGAGGCTGTGCTACAAAGCTCATCTAATCAAAATTACTCCTTTTGCAAAACTTTGTCTTTCCAACATGGTTATGAATATCGATACCTTATAGAATTATTCTAGGCAGCACCGAGCATGTTAATCAATGTAGCAACTTGCCTCTAGGATAAAAAACACTTTTGCATAGGAAGATTTTGGAAGTACCTCTCTAAAACATTAAATACTAGTAGACCATGCAGCTCACAAAAAAAGGTCCATTTTGTGCTTTGGAGTCGCTCTTGTTTCAGTCATCTACATGGCACCAATCCAAAAAGCATGCCCCTTGCACAGCGAACATGCCACCTCCTCCGGTGCAGCAGTGCCCAGACAGGGGAGAGAAGCTGCGCCGTGGTCATGACTACTGGCAGCGCCTGGCTGTGTTTTGCTTCAAACAGGAAATAGCCGCACAGTCGGTGTGGGACGGCGTGGTCCCGCAGGCAAAAACAGTCCAGCCGACCCGCCTCCACAACATTCCATTAATTATCGTGCCCCTGGATACGAGACAATATACACAACCCCGTCTAACCCCCATCACGCCAAAGATATTTGCTTCTCACCATTGGACACGTACACCATTCTCCGTCCTTTTACCGTTGTATCCGGTTTCTCTTCGGTTCCTTCCGTCTACGCAGAAGGTGATAGAGCGCTTTCACAATCGCCATCTTTGAAAGCACTACTTCCGGTTGTGTTGCAATAAAGATAAACGCGTGGATTAAAGCAAGATCCTTGTAAGCAAAGGAAAAGCCTTTGCAAACCAACCCTTTCCCCGATTAACTCAGCTGTAAAAAAAACTTTTCCTGTTATATTAAAAGCAAAATTTTACAAATGTTGAAAATGTGAAATGATAAATGCTAGAAATTCACAGGGGGGTCAGGTGCCATCTGTGGACAGGTTATCTGAGTTAATGTTTCAAATCGATGATCTCTCATCAGGAAAATTAACTCAGTTTCGCTCTGCACAAATGCTCTCTTGTCTCCTGAGTGCTTCCAGTATTTTCTGTTTTATTTCTGATTAGATATGTCTTGAGTATCTGCAATCTGTACGTTTCTCTTTCCAATCCTACACTTATTTGAATCTAGGTACATAGCGTCACAAGCAACACATAAAATGCTGGAAGAACTCAGCGGGTCAGGCAGCATATATGGAGGGAAATGGACAGTCGACATTTCTGGCCAAAACCCTTCCTCAGGACTGGAAAGAAAGAGAGGAGATATCCAATATAAAAGGGTGCGAGGAGGGGTGGAGCGAGATCTGGCAGGTGATAGGTGAATCCGGGCGAGAGGCAGAAGATAAGGCCAGATGCTGATTAGAGGAACAGAACCACATATTCCGCCTTGGTAGTCTCCAACCTGATGACATGAACATCGATCCCTCCACCTTACGGTAACCACTCCCCTCCGTCCCCCCTTTATTTTCCCTTATCCCACTGGCCCCTGTACCCCTTCTCTTTCACCTCCTCCACCCTCTCTATCTGCCCATCACCCACACATTCCTCCGTCTGGTTTCCCTCCTCTCATCCTTCCCTTTATTCCTTGGTCCACTCTCCTCTCCTATCAGATTCCATCTTCTTTGGCCCTTTGTCACTTCCATCTATCACCTCCTAGCTTCTGACATCATCCCCCTCCCCCACCTGCCTATCTTCCCCCCTCACCTGGATTCACCTATCACCCACCAGCTCTCACTTCCCCCTCCCCCACCCTTCTTATACTGGCTATCGCCCCTCTTTCCAGTCCTGATGAAGGGTTTTGGTCCAAAACGCCAACTGTCCATTTCCCTCCATAGACGCTGCCTGACCTGCTGAGTTCCTCCAGCATTTGTGTGTTGCTCCAGATTTCCAGCATCTGCAGTCTCTCTTGTGTCTCCACATAGTGTCACAATGCATATTTGCCACTAAAGTTATTTGTAAAGACCAACCAGTCAATGTCGTTTGAACAATGGTTCTGCCATCTTGGGATTATGGCTGATTCCTCCATCCTCAATTCATTTTCTGGCCTGATTCCCTCATCACCCTTGAATTTAATAGTGTCCAAAAATCAAATTCCACTATGATTATAAGAGGCAACTCGACGTCCATATTCACAAGGTTAATGAATTCCAAAAAGTTACAACCCTCTGAGGAAAGATTTTTTTCTTATTTCAGATCCTTTTCCTGTGGTTATACCCCCCTGCCCTGGTATCTCCAGCCAGAGGAATTAACTTCACAGTATTTGCCCTATTAATTCCTCTCAGCCCCCTTGAGCTTGCTCCACCATTTAATAAGATTATGGCCAATCTGATTGCAACTTTAACTCCTCATTCCAGTCCACTTGCAGTAACTTTTCATTCCCTTGTGAACAACCTATCAACCTCTGTGTTCAAAATATTCAAATACCCTTTGAGGAAGAGTGTTCGAAAGATCATAAGAAAGTAGAAGCAAGGCCCTTCAAGTTTACCTCTCCCCCCCCCCCAATTGAGTATGATCGTGGTTGATCCATGATGGTCTCAACTCCTTTCTGTGAGACATCTCCTCCTAATACTCAATACCTCTATGTTTGTGATTCTCCCACTAATAACATCTCAACTTCTATCCTGTCATGCTGACTTAAGATCATATACATTTAATTAAGGCCACCCCTCATTCTTCTAAACTCCCAAGAGATACACACCCAAACTGTCCAACCTCACTTGATGGGACCTCCCTCTCATCCCAGGAATTAGCTTGCTGAATCTCCTTTGGACTGCCTCCAATGCTACTGTGTCCTTTTTCAGATAAGGGATCCAAAACTGTGCACAGTATTCTGGGTGTGGCCTCTGTAACAAAACTGTACAACTGTAACAAAACCTCCCTATTCTTAAACTCCAACCCCTCTGCAATAAAGGCCAAAATGTCCTTTGCCTTCTTAATGACTTGTTGGGCATGCCTATAAATATATTGTGTTTCATGCATAAGGACATTTAGATCCCACTGAATGTCACTGTTTTGTGCTTTCTTTCCAGTTAGCTGGTAATCTGCCTTTTGATTCCTTTTACCAAAATACATGAACTCCAACTTCCCACATTAAACTCCATTTGCCAAGTTTTCACCCAATCACTCAATCTGTATCCTGTACTCATCACAACATACCATTCCACCTATTTTTGTATCATCAGCAAACTTCTAGACCTTACATTTTGTTCCCTCCTCCAGGTCATTAATGTAAATAGTAAACAATTGAAGGCCAAGAACCAATCCTTGGGGTACTCCACTACTTACCACCTTCCTGCCTAAAAAGGACCTTCTTATTCCAACTTTTTGCTTTCTTTGTGATGCCAGTCGATGCCAGTACTTGCTCCAATACCTTGGGCTCTAAATTTATATACCAGCCTCTTATGTGGCACCTTTTGGAAATATAAATACACTACACCTACAGGTTTCCCTCATCAACCCTCCCTGTCAAACCCTTACAGAACTTGAGCAAATTTGTCAAACATGACTGGTGTTTCATACAATCATGTTGACTAGGTTTGATTATATTCAGCTTTGTCTACCTTTAGCCCTGTGTGTTTCCCTAATATTTTATCCCTTGTGATTGGGATTTTTTACAAGTCCCTCCCTGTTATTTGAAATTAGCCCATCTGTTATCTTAGGGATATTTGCAGTGTCCTCTACAGTAAAGACTGATCCAAAAAATTGATTCAAAATATCTGCCATTTCTTTGTTTCTTTTAATGATTCACCAGCCTCATTCTCTAGGGGTTCCACACCTATCTTAGCCACCTTCTTCCTATTTATATGTCCACAGAAACTCTTACTGTCTGTTTTGATGTTACCTGCAAGTTTCCTCTCAAGATCAATATTCTCCCAGCTTTTGAGCTTTTTAGTCTTTCACTGCTGGATCCTAAAAACTTCACCGTCCTCTGGTCTACCCCTTGGCCCTTGCCACTTTGTATGCCATACTTTTCAATTTAACATTATCCTAGACCTCCATTGATTGTTCCCCTTTTTCATGGAATCCCTCTTTGTAATTAGGATAAATTCCTGCCGAGTGTTATGGACTAGCTTTTTGAATATCTGCCACTTTTCATCTACAGACCTGTCTCAGCTTATTTTCCCAGTCCACGTAGGACAACTCCACCTTCATTGCATTGTAATTGCCCTTATTTAATTTGAAGACATTTGGTTTTGGTCCTGCAGTGTTCACCCTCAAACTGCATCTGGAATTCTATCCAAATGTGGTCACTACCTCCTAGGGGATCTTTAGCCACAAGATCTCTTATTAATCTTTCTTAAACGATGAGACATAGTACAGGAAGGAGACAGATGACCTAGTGGAATGGTGTCAGGACAACAACCTTTCCCTTAATGTCAACAAAGCAAAAGAACTGGTAATTGACTTCAGGAAGCGGGGTGATGCACACACTCCTGTTTACATCAATTGTGCTAAGGTCAAGATAGTTGAGAACTTCAAATTCCTCGGAATAAACATCAGCAAAAGCTTGTCCTGGTCCGACCACATAGATGCCAGGGCAAGAAAACGCTCCAGCGCCTCTACTTCCTCAGGAGGTTAAAAAAATTTGGCAAGTCCCTGTGGACCCTCACCAATTTTTATAGATGCACCATAGAAAGCATCCTATCCGGATGCATCATGGCTTGGTATGGCAACTGCTCTGCCCGAGACTTCAAGAAACTGCAGAGAGTTGTGGACACAGCTCAGCACATCACGAAAACCTCCCCTCCATGGACTCTGTCTGCACTTCTCGCTACTTTGGTAAAGCAGCCAACATAATCAAAGACCCCTCCCACCCTGGACATTCTCTCTTCTCCCCCCTCCCATTGGGCAGAGGATACAAAAGCCTGAAAGCACATACCACCAGGTTCAGGGACAGCTTCTATCCCGCCGTTATAAGACTATTGAACAGACTTCTTATACGATAAAATGGACTCTTGACCTCATAATCTACCTTGCCATGACCTTGCACCTTATTGTACGCCCACACTGCACTTTCTCTGTAACTGTAACACTATATTCTGCATTCTGTTATTGCTTTTTCCTTGTACTATCTCGATGTACTGATGTGATGAGTTATCTGTAGGAATGGCATGCAAAACAAAGTTTTTCACTGTACCTCAGTACATGTGACAATAATAAACCAATTCACCAATTTTGCTCATGACCAAACCTAAAATATTCTGTTCCTAGATAGTTTCTGTAACATACTGTTCAACGAAGCAATCTCTGACACTTTGCACAAATTCTTCTTCTATGATACCCTTGCCAGTTTGGTTTGCGTAATCAATACATAAATTAAAATCTCCCATGACAATTGCAGTTCCCTCAAACATGCCCTATATATTTCCCAATTTATGCTCTGCCCTATTAAGAGGTGACAATTTGGGGGGCTGTAGAGTACTCCTACCCTTCTCTTCTTTCCCCTGCTATTCATGATTTCAACCCAAATCAATTCTACTTATTATCCACTGCTCCTATATCACAACTTAACAGAGCTATGATACCCTCCTTGATTAACAAACGTCTGAGAGAAATTTTTTTTTGTTTTGTCTCTTTCCCAAACAGGGACCCTTTATTTTTAAAAGTGACCCCTAACTCTAGATTCTCCAACAAGAGGAAACTTCTTCTCATCCACCCTGTCATAATCTCTCAGGATCTAATATATTTTAGTCAACTCTTCTCTCATTCTTCTTGTGGATACAAGCCTAGTGGATACAAGCCTAGCATACTCACCTCTTGAGCTGAATGTTGATCCAACAGCAATAGAACAAGAAAGATTGTAGTGGTATATGATTGTAAATGATATTGTGGTGTCTTCGTGGTCTGGGGATGTACTGCATTAGATGTCAATTGTTGTTCAGACTTCACTGTAGAGTCCTGCATGGTGTATAACCTGGCTAACATGAGACAACAGCTGGTGCCTGAGGAAGAGGTGTCAGAAGACCCAGAGCTGAAGGGTCAGGAAACACTAGAAGACCAGCAGGAGGAGGAGGTTCAGGAGGTTGATGGAGGCTGTTCTTGTGCAACATCATAAGCTTCGTTATCCTGCTGACTGAAGGAGGGAGCCAGTGTCACACAGGCAGTAAATGATTCTCTAAAGAGAGACAATTTTCATGAAAACCAACCACTATCGTTGCTCTCCCTACAAAAGAAATGATTGTATTCATTACCGCCACCAACACATTGCAACAATAAACAGCTGAGAAATCCCAGATTATATGTAATATCCCCTTACATGCTGCTTTGCAAGGTCACCTGTACTACTTATAACACTGATATTAATTCATCCCAGCTCTCATTACTTTAGTGTTTTGACACAACATCTTGACATTTCCTAATGAATAGCACTTGCTGAAAGTCTTCTGACCTCTACAAAAAATTCATTTTCTCTGGAGAAGCTCCACTTTGCAGACTTTAACAATTGTTGAGAGCTTTCACATGTTGGCCTCCTAATCAACATTAATATGAATATTCATCATTATAACCAATGAAGCTGAGAGTAATGCACATCATAAAAAGAGGACATTGGCATGCAAGGGAAAGGAGATGTACTGAAGAACTAACAAATTCATGGCGTGTATAAAAGATAATTTTTTAGATCAGTATGCTAAGAAAGCAATGAGGGAACAGGCTATTTTAGTTCTCAAATTGTGCAATGAGAAAGGGTAAATTAAGAAACTGATAGTTAAGGGGAAGAATAATCATAAAAATGAAAGAATTATATGTAAAGATAGGAAGTGATTTGGTTCAAATTGAAGCCATGGTCTTAAACAAAGCAAACCACCAAGGTACAAGGCATGAGTTAGCTATGGTAGTGTTGGAAAACCATGGTAGTGTTGTGAAGAAGCAATGGCTAACATTAAAAGAATGGATACATTTTACAAGTACAAATTTCTCTTAAAGGCATAAAAACCCAACAGGAAATGTGATCCAGCTGTGTGTGGTTAACAAGAGAAGTTAAATAGATTATTAGAATAAAGGAAACGGCTTCTAATGTCAGATAGAGCAGTAAGCCTGAGGGTTTGGAAAATTTCAGGATTCAAGGAAGGAGGGCCAAGAAATTGTTAAGGAAAGGGAAAATAGAATACGAGATAGCTATACAAAAATGAAAAAGTTGAGCTAAAGTTAAAGTGCGTCCCTTACAACCGGAGACTGGAGGAATTATATTGGGGAAAATTAAAATGGCAGAGAAATTAAACACATGTTTTGAGTCATTCATGGAAAAAGACACAGAAAAGGTTCTGGAAATAATAGAGAATAGTAGGTCCAGAGTGAATCGAGAGCGCAAAGAAATTAGCATTTGTAAAGAATTAGTCTGTAAAAATTAATGGGACTGATAAGAAATAAATCCCAGGACCTGCACCCTAGACTTTTGAAGAAGATGGATATGAAGATAATGGTTCTCATTGTCCAAAAATTCTAGAAGTGTTCCCACAAATCAGAAGCTAACAAATGTGAACCCACTATTTAAGAGAGAGAAAACAGGTAATCACAGTCCAGTTAGTCTGACATCTGTAGCAAAGAAAGTACTAGAACCTGTTATTAAGAAATGGTAACAGGACACTTGGGAAATAATAATGAGATTGGGTAGATTCAATATGGATTTTTGACAGGAAAATCATGTTTGACAAACCTTTCAGAATTTTTGATGTTAGAACTAGCAGAATAGAGAAAGAGGAACCAATGGATGTGATGTATTTAAATTTCCAAAATGCCTTCAGTAAGATGCCATACAACCGGTTATCAAACAAAATTAGAGCACGTGGGATTGGAGATAAGATGGTGGCATGGATTGAGGATTGGTTAATAGACAAGAAAATAGAGACTAGGGATAAAAGGATCATTTGCATGTTGGCAGCCAATGAATAGTGGGGTACCACATGGGTCACAGCTGTACACAATCTCTATCAATGATTTGGATGTCTAATGTAACCAGGTTTGGTGACGATACAAAACAAATATGGATTGTGGGGAGGATGCAGAGAGGCTTCAATGGTACGTAATTAGGATAAGTAAATGGCAGGATATGGCAGATGGATCATAATGTGGAAAAATGTGAAGTTGTCCTCTTTGTTAAAACAAAATTTAAATGGAGTGCATTTTTTAAATACTGAGAGGCTGAAAGGTGTTCAGAACAAAGGCACAGTGTTGCAGCCAGTGGAGCTGCTGCCTCACAGCTCCAGCAACACAGGTTCACTCCAAACTTGTTGATCCAACATCAATTAGGAAGACAAACATTTTGTTAGTTTTATTGTATGCTTACTCATGCAAAGACAAGGTATATCCACATCTTGTATCAACTTTAAGTCAAATTGAGTTTGTTATATGCACAAGTACAGTGAGGTACAGGTATATTGAAAAACTTGCTTGAAGCAGCATCAAAGTCGCATAGGTTCGGACAACACGCAGAACATAATTATACAAGATGAAGAAAAAGACTGTGCAAAACAAGACATTAGTGCCAAAAAAACACAATCAAAAACAAATCCATGATAGTGCAAGAGGTGGACCCTAGTGTTTGTTTGCTGAGGTAGGATTAGAGTTGTGCAGCTTGGTTCATGAACCTGATGGTTGTAGGAAAGTAGCTGTTCCTGAACCTGGTGGTGTGGGACTTAAGGCTTCGGTATCTCCTGCTCGACGGTAGCAGTGAGAAGAAGGCATGGTCCGGATGGTGGGTATCCTTGATGATAGGATACTTTCTACAGTTCATCTGTAGAAGTTTGTTAGAATGTTTGGTGACATGCTGAATCCCCTTAAGCTTTTAAGAAAGTAGAGCTGTGCTTTCTTTGTGATTACATCTATATACTGGGCCCAGGACAGGTCATCCAAGATGTTAATGCCCAGGAATTTGAAGCTGCTAACTCTCTCCACCTGCGACCTACCAAAGAAATTTGGCATGTGGTCCCCTGACTTCCCCTTTCTGAAGACAACTATTAGTTCCTTGGTTTTGTTGACATTGAATGAGAGGTTGTAATTGCGGCACCACTCAACCATGTGTTCTATCTCAGTCCTTACACTGACCCATCACCTCCCGTGATTTGCCCAACAACAGTGATGTCATTCCCCAGAGCAAGTTCAGAAAACCTTGATGCTTCCCTCTTGCATGGTTATTCATTTTTGTAGGCTGTCACAGCACATATTCATCTTTTAAAGCACTCTAACCATTTCTTGCAGCTTCTGTGCAACTCCCTTTCAGCATGGGGCATGCTGGCTAAGTTCACATAAAATTGCCAAGCAGCACAAATTTAAGCTATTACATTGATTGGGGATAGTTTAAATGACTTACGAGTTGATCATTTTAACTCCCTTGTTCTTAGAAATGCCATGTTACAGACATGCCACTGGAAACATGTTTCTTTATTAGATGAGACACAACTTCCACTTGGATACCTGACTTTGTTTTGACTCTCTGGGATATGTGATTGCCCATCTTGCGGAACTGCTAGGATTTCAAAGCAATGGCTAGCTGTCTATTGGAAACAGTGATCATGCAGGAGAAGGAAGGTTGGTTTAAAGGAGCCCGTAACTTCTCTGTGCACCTCTGCAAGTGGGCACACAGTAAATCAATCTCTTATGCAACCTGGATTGGATGGTGTTTGAATACATCATTCCAGGGGCCTCCCTTCTTCTTCTCATTATTCAGGTTGTATTCAGATTAGGTTTTTGGAAGAATCTCAAAAGTGAAGTTGAGTGCATGGGGTGTCTTGGGGATTTGCTGTAGATCTGGTGAAATTTTGTTTTGTAGTTTATCACCTCAGAAAAGATCAGGACAGCTAAATGAAAAAGGATTGCAACATCTGATGCCAAAATAGCCAGTAACTACTTGTATTCTACAACTGTGGTTTTCAACCTTTTTCATGCTGCGGCCCCCCCAGAACATGTCCTTGTTAGACAGCAGACCCCCCAAAGCCCGCAAAATCAAACAATCGATAATTCATGCATACAACACTTAAATTACTGCACATAGGCCCTATTGAAATAGTGACTATGTCAATCACCGATAATTACCAGCGGTGTCTTTCAGTGTTCAGTTCAAATTGAAGGTTGTGCCTGTTTTGCACTGCAGAGTTTGTCCAAATGTGGCGGCATGTGTGACAAACATACGCGTATGTTATCCTCAATATTCAGTCTTGATCTGTATTTGGTTTTCATGGCAGTGACTGCAGAAAATGCTATTCCGCACAAGTAAGTGGTCGCAAATGGTAACAGAACATTGACAGCTTTGCCGGACAGCAGTGGATACTCCTGGGAACATGCTATCCAGAACGACAACAGTGACATTCAGTTGAACTGCAAGCGCAAAGTCCTGTTAGATGACAGTTCAGCCAATTCTTTTTGTTCACGTCCAGTTAAATCGGTAAGCATGCATTCAAATGGATTTCGAATCCAATCAAACATGCTCGTGTCATCGTCGCCGAAATACTCATGGAAATAATGTGACAGCTGTTGAATATGGTTCAAAACGGTGCTCGCAATGGCCTCTGTCTTAGTCTCGTTCACTGTCAGAAAGTCAGCCAGCAACGGAAGCATATTATAGATGCCTTGCTCGCATCTTCCCTTCCAGATACGGAGTTTTTTCTGGAAGGCATTGATTTTGCCATGCGTCTTCAGAACATTTGAGCCAGGTCCTTGCAATGATAGATTTAAGCTGTTCAAAATGTTGAAAATATCTGCAAAATAAGCTAATCTGGCAACCCACGTCTCATCTGTCAAGAACTGTGCCAATGATCCGTTATGCTCATTTGGAAAAATGAGCAGTTCATCTCGCAATTCATATACACGCTGCACAAAGCGGCCTAGTGACAGCCATCTGACTTCTGTATGTAGCAACAACTGCTTATGCTCGGCTTCCACTTCACGGCATGTGTTTTCAAACAAATGATGATTGAGCGGCCTGGCTTTGATAAAGTTAACGATTTTAATGCACATGGAAAACACATCGGCAAGATTTTCATCCATATCCTTTGTAGCCAAAGCCTCACGGTGAATCATGCAGTGGGTTGCTGCTACAGGTGGAGCTACTTCTTTCACTCAGGCGACCAGACCTGACTTCCGTCCCGTCATTGCGGCAGCGCCGTCCGTGCATACTCCAATACACTGTGTCCACGCCAATGCCAATTGTACAAAAAAAGTGTCAAGCACACGGAAAAGTTCTTCACCAGTTGTACGCCCTGGGAGCGCCTTGCAAAACAAAAAGTCTTCCAAAGCCTCTCCTTCCCAGCGATATCGAACATAAACCAACAACTGCGCAGCACTGGCAACATCAGTACTTTCATCGAGCTGAATTGCAAATCTGACTTGCTGAAGATGTGCTGTCAGCTGGCGCTGTATATCTTCCGCCATATCGCCAATTCTTCTGCTTACTGTGTTATCAGACAGTGGAATGGCTTTCAGTTTTTGACTGGATTCTCTTCCCGGTACAACTTCGCACATATCTACTGCTGCAGGCAGTATAAGCTGTTCTCCAATTGTGTGAGGCTTTCTGGAACGTGCTATTCATAATGCTACCAAATATGATGCGCGAAGAGCCTTCTCATTTACAGTGGCGCAGGCTGTCATTTTGCCTTCCTGCTTGAGGTACAGCTCCTTTTGCTGCTCAAAATATTCTTTGGCTTACTGGCAATATCTGGATGCACTGTTGTTAAATGGCGCTTCAATTTCGCTGGTTTCATTGCATCGTGGGACAGTGTTTGCAAACACACAACACAGAGGTTGGTCTGTATTTGTCCCCACCGCGATGAAGCCATATGAAATGCATTCTGGATCGTACTTGCGTTGTTTTCTCTTTCGGTCAACCTTATCCCCTTCGTCATCAGAATCTTCCGGTTTCTGGTCAGCTTCTCTCTTCAGAAATTTCTCCATACTCAGCAATACACGCTGGACAGTTTAATTACTATTACTGATAAACAAAATTAACAAAACTAATCTGAAGTTTACACGCTTGCGCACTTTTCATTTAACAGTGACGTCACTGTGGGATAAATGCACGGTAAGTAAGCAATATTATTAAGGCACACCAACAACGTCACTCAGTCTCGCTAACACTACAGTGCACAATAGAATAGTAGTGAGTAGTGAACACTACTGACTACTCTGACGACACAAATTGAATATTAAGCGGCAGTTTACCAGAAGGGAACACTGTCTAAGTCTCTAAGATTGTCGCCTATAACAGATAGAATAGATATGGCCAATTTTCTGAATAGTGGAAAACTGGAGCAAGCAAGTAAGCTACATCTTTGTAACAGGTCGCTTTTCCATTTTTTTCTTGGCTTGCTCACAGACCCCCTGGCAACCCGCCGCGGACAGGACCACAGGTTGAAAACCTCTGTTCTACAACAAAGCTCTCTACTTCCATAGTATTTTTCTGAAATTAATTTGCAGGAGTCATGATTTAACTGGACATCACAGACTTCAAAGGTATACTTAGAATAAGAATGAACCATTAAATCAAAATACAGTAACAAATTAAAAAGAACATTTTTCAATAATTACAGAGTTTTCATTAGTAATTGCAGCCATTCAACAGAAATGTTTATAACTGCGGTAATGACAATTAGAGATGGAATGAAGAGAAATAGTAACTTAAATATTTCTCACTGATGGTTAAGACAGAGTAAAGAAATGACAAACTTCATGCCTATTATCTTAATTAACAATTAGTTATTTAGTTAAAAATGCATTTAGGTAATTTACATGACATTTGACTGCTGAGAATAAAAACAATGGATTTTGAGGGATTAGAATCAGAATCAGATTTATTATTACTGACAAATGACGTGTATTTGTTGTTTTGTGGCAGCAGTACAGTGCAAAGACATAAAATTACTATAAATTACAAAAGTAAATAAGTTGTGCAAAAAACAGAATAATGAGGTAGTGTTCATGGGTTCATGGACCGTTCAGAAATCTGACAGCAGAGAGAAGAAGCTGTTCGTGAATCGCTGAGAGTGGGTCTTGAGGGTTCTTTACCTCCTCCCCGATGGTAGTAATGGGAAGAGGGCATGTCCCGGATGGTGAGGGCCCTTAGTGATGGATGCTGCCTTCTTGGGATACTGCCTCTTGAAGTTGTCCTCGATAGTGGGGAAGGTTGTGCCCGTGATGGAGTTGGCTGAGTCCTTGCAATCCTGTGCATTGGAGGCTCCATATCAGGCTGTGATGCAAACAGTCAGAATGCTCTCCATCATACATCTATAGAAATTTGTAAGAGTCTTAGGTGACATACCAAATCTCCTCAAACTCCTATCAAAGTAGAGCCGCTGGCATGCCTTCTTCATGATTGTGTCAATGTGTTGGGCCCAGGATAGATCCTCTGAAATGTTGACAACCAGGAACTTGAAGCTGCTCACCCTTTGCACCACTGACAGCTCAATGAGAACTGGTGTGTAATCTCCAATTTCCCCTTCCTGAAGTCCACAATCAATTCCTTGGTCTTGCTGACGTTGAGTGCGAGGCTGTTGTTGTGACTACACTCAATCAACCAATCCATCTCACTCCTCTAAGCCTCCTCATCACCATCTGAGATTCTATCAATGACAGTGGTGTCATTGGTGAATTTATGGACGGTGTTTGAGCTGTGCTAGCCACATAGTTATGAGTGTAGAGAGTAGAGCAGGGGGCTAAGCACACATCCTTGAGGTGCGCCTGATGCCATGCGAGGGTTCACCCTCTTGAAAAATGTTTTGACATCGGCCTCCAAGATAGACATCACAGGGTCACTGGAAGCTGTGAGGATTCACAGAGGTCTAGTATTATTCTCCCTTTCAAAGTGTGCAAGTGATTCAGTAAATCATTTATTAAAACTTAAGTGTGACGTTGTTTCTGAAAATGTCAAATTAGAAACTTCAAAAAAAATCGTTCACAATAAACTCCAGACCCAAGTATTTAGTTTACCCCAGATTGAGGAAAGTAAATTTATTAACCTCTATTTTTACAAATTACTTCTGTTAAAAAAAACAAAATTATAATTTGATTTTACAGATATACAGTGGCTTTATCTGCTGCTGAGTTTGTGTAGTGGCTATACAATAACTTTGCAATGATATCTGTAATTGGTATTAAAACTATGTATGAGTTGTTTTGATATGGAGGTAATGCATCATATATTCATGATGATTTATATAAATAAACTAATTTGCTTAAGATTGATTAGTGTCTTTAATGCATTGTAGAATTTTTGGAAAACAAAATTATCTGAGGAGTACATTTTAGAATATTATTGTTGGGACTGTATGCCACCAGGTGGCAATGTTCATTTTGTATATTTTCAAACTGCAAGAGCCTTAAGTATTAATTTGTCGAAGAAACCACAGCAAATCAAAAATCTGATGTGGCAACACATTAATCAACATTCTAAAGTTAATATCTCAAATTATTTGCTCATTGGTGAAAAATTATATAAATAAGTATTGCTTAAGATCTATTTCATGCCCAGATCAATAGCTGCATATCATATCAAATCATAGCTGCAGATATGCAAAACCTTGCTAATTTTTAAAAACTTCAATCTTAACTTCCACGTTCACGAATATTTGCGGCCCACACTTTAAAAGTGGCGTGTTGAGCTGCTCTTCTCGTAGTAAAGAAATAGTATGTTCACTGATGCTTTGAAAATTTTCTGTATCAGTCTATCCATGATTGGAGAAGTGTTCAAGATAAAATTTATATAAAAAGGAGTCATTGGAGTATAGCTGTCAAATGAACAGTGCTAGCTGAAGGTTGAAGGGCAGTAGCTTGCTTGGCTATGTATTTCATGGAAGTATTTAAGTTTTAAAGAATATCTGCTGGCAAAGTTAACCAAACTAGAGAACAGAGGCAACATTGTCTCACAAGACTGCAACACATAATTACTGCATTCCTCCTCTGAGCATCATATTATTGGAACTTACAGGTTGACAAGGACAAAACTGGACAACTTGCATTTATATAGAACCTTAAATGTACGTCATGTAAGTCCAAGGCATTTGGCAGGAATATAATTAAATGGAAGCACTTAAGGAGATTTTAGGATAGAAATTTTTAAAGAGGAGTTTAAAGTCAAAGTGAGAAATAGAGAGACAAAGAAGCTTAGGTAAAAATTCCAGAACTCAGGGCCTAAAGAACTGAAGGCACGGTTATCAAAGTTGGCGTGATTAAAATAAAGAATGTATAAGAGACCAGAATTGGAGGAGCAGTTATCTCAGAGGATTGTAGATCTTGAGGTTACAGGGCAAAGAAAGGGGTAAGGCCATCGAGGGATTCAGAAAGAAAGATGTGAATTTTAAAATGCAAGGTTGCCAGACCAACACCAATGCCTGTAAAAAGCAAAGTAGTAATGAATGAATGGAACTTGATGCAAATTAGATTACAGGCAGTTTTGAATGAGTTCATGTTTATGGAATGTGAAAGATGGGAGGTCAGCCACAAAGATATTGAATTGGTGAAAGTTAAAAACACCAAGGCAGATAGTTTCAGCAGCAGATTAGCTGAGGTGAGGGTTGTTCAGAAGTAGGTGGTCCTGCTGATGGTGTACTTATGTAATCCAAAATTTATCAGAATAAAATACGACATCAAGGTCATAAATAGTCTGGTTCAACTACGATAAATTGGCAAGGAAAGGGATGAAGTGGCTAGGGAAAAGGTTTATGGTTAGACCTGATATTATTCCTTTTCAGGAGCTAGCCAGCATTCTAATTTGCATATTTACAAAGTATTTTCAATCCAAATGTAAAATTTGATGATGTATTTTTGCTTTGGTGTCTAAGCAAATTCCATGAAAACTAACAGTGTCAAAATAATGTGAGCCACTTACAGTGATTAAGCCTTCCAGTATTCATTCATTTATAGACTATAATTGTTTTCTTCTGTACAATAATTTTGTATAGAAGTCTATAACATGGTGAAATGGAACTTCAGTCATACAACAATTGCTGGTGGCATTATGATATAAATAAGTTTGTTTCTTG
The DNA here is from genome assembly GCF_009764475.1 of Pristis pectinata. Classification (NCBI taxonomy): domain Eukaryota; kingdom Metazoa; phylum Chordata; class Chondrichthyes; order Rhinopristiformes; family Pristidae; genus Pristis; species Pristis pectinata. Next base: position 23,539,253 of record NC_067410.1, read on the forward strand.
ACTGCTCCAGCAAGCATTTTTCTTTGTAATTCAATAATTCAGAAAGACAGATTATAAAGGGCACTGAACTAAAAAAGGAAAAATGGAAAGCCTATACTTTGAGAACTGCCAAATTTGTCTTGGTGAAATTTTTCTGGAAATGAAAGTAAGTAAAGTGGATATTATGTCTGTAGGTATAGATGTTCTTTGGAAAATAAGGAGGAATATGGGATGAACTCCTGGTATCAATGATGAAACATAGTCATTTGATTTTCTGACTGAACTAGAAGATAAGACTACAAGTGTGTTGATGTAACAGATGTGTTCAGTGTCCTCAAGGCAAATAAGCATCCATGATATAACAGCAATCGAGAATCACGACTTTCAAGCTGTTATGTCTATTGGAGTGTGTCAGTTTTGTTTAGTTGACAATACTTCAAGAGAGGGTATTTGCAGTTTTGTCTTTAGGGAGGCCATAATTACTTGTAACAAATATAGTTTTAGAAATAGACTAATTGTTTCATTGTTACTTAGTTCATTTGTTGCTGACTTGTTTGCCATGTCTCTGCATATATGAGCCATGTAGGAGTCATTAATTCTTATCAATATCTCCAAAAATTACCAATGTGACATGACATTATGCAATGTCACATTTGAAACCCATAGTAGAATGAACAAATACTGGCTAATAAACGGAGAAATTTATAGAGATGCATTTTTGTAGAAGAACTGGATCATTAAAACACTTAAGAATGCCATATATTTGAAAAAAATATAAGAAAGAAAATTGCACTAGAAAAGATAGTATCATTAAAAACTGACAAATGCCTGGGAACCTGATTACTTCCATTTCAGGATTATAAAGGAAACAGATGGGAAATTGCAAATGCATAATTTTTTAAAGCTCCCTTGATTCAGAAATTGTCACTTGAGGTTGGAAAATTACAAATGTAAGTCCATTACTCATGGAAGGTGAGGGAGAGAAACCAGGAAGTTAGAGATCTGCTGATTTAATATATATTTTGGAGAAGTTATAGGAATCTATAATTAAGGATAGGGTGAAGGAGTACCTAGAGAAATACAGCTGGTTGGGGTCTCGGGAGTCATACCTCACAAGAAACCAAGTATGCTTTTAATATCCGTAGTCAAAGAAATAAAAGGAATGTGAAGCAGAAACTTCATGACAGCAACTGGGAATGCAGGCATAGGGAGACTGGAGATTAGTCATAAACTGACAACGTAAAGAGTGACATCCTTTGCAAATATGACTTCAGTACAGTGGATGGTAGCACAGAGTGCTGCACATGTGCATGCTATGACATGCTGCATTTTTGAGGATTTTTGCTGTCTCTGCAGACTCCAGAGATCAATCCTGTTGTTTTGGATATCCCTGAAGAAAGTGACATTTGCTTTTGGAAAGGACAATTGGTTGGGTTCATTAGGTGACTGATCCATAATATCCAATATACTGCCTGACTCGGAAAGTTAATTCTAGCTCATGCCGTCAGCAGCTGAATTATACTTGAATGGACTGCAGATAGGCTGATATGTAAGAGCCAAAGCATGAGCCTTCTGGTCTGCAATGCTCTTTGATGCACAGGTAGTGCTTGGCTTACCTTTGAAACCTTGGGACCTATTTATTGATTCTCTGGCAAAATGTCATCTCCCCACACACTCACCACAGGGGAGACTGTGTAGGCACCATCCTTCCACATCCTTGTCATTCAGCAAGACTGCTGATTTGTTTCCTTCTTCCTTCACCCTCTAACAATGCCATAAAGAGTACAGGCAACAACTAACCCTGCAAAATCCCCTGTGGAAATCATCTTCACACATCAAGACCCCCAAAATTCTGACAGGGATGTAGGTGGATAGGATGCCAAAAACTCATATAGAATTGTCACCTTCCTAGGGCTCTGTCCTATGATATATATTCTGGTATTTTCTGCTGTGAGAGGAACAAAGATGGTCTGCCTGCCATGTCTTTCATGTTAAGGGTGTACTTCAGGCAACAATAGACAGAAGAGAATAGAAATTTTCAGGTACTCCTTTTTGATATTTGCAAGGCACCCAAGTATTACATATAAAGATTAAGATATGATTTAATTTTATTTATCATGTGATTGAAGCTTTTGTTTTTTTTTATTAATGAAAGGGTTAAAAGTTGTCCTTTTTCATGATGCTTTATAATTTGATTTGCTAGGTTACAATTTAGTTGATGCTATGAACTAATTGTTTGTTGAAATGAGAGTATGTGTAAGAACTGTACCTCACTGGCTGCATTGGTAGCAGTTTGTCTAGAGAGATTTGGATTGAGGGATAGGACATTGGAAGATGGGATGAAAACATTTGGCTTCTGTTATTTTGATAAAATATACCTTCCAGGAGAGTTTTGTTCACAACAACATTCATCATAGCTAAATTAATGCCATAATTATTTATCAATTACTGAGTTTATAAAAAAAAGCCTAAAAATCTCAAACTTTTGCTGACAAGTTGTAGAGAGAACCAAAACTAAAAGCAACTACACAAGGATATAGTGCAACCCGGAAAAGCAGACACAGAAACATCATTTATTTCTCTGTATGTCTGCTGCTTAATGATATTTGCTGTATCTGGACTTGGTTGCTTATAAATAAAGGAGAACATTGCAAACCATTTTCTGGTGATAGGATTCAAACTGTGCTATACATTGGAACAGGATGGTGCGGCACTGAGATTTCCCAGGCGGTTTGGGGCAGATGCTGCTAATGTGCCATCACAGGAGTGGGTGACAGGATAGTATTTGTGTTTGTGTTACAAGGCTAATAATCCAAAGACCTGTAATTTAGAGAATGTGAGTACAAATCCCACCATGATATTCAGGGAATTTGAATTTGAATAAAAAGCTGGTACCAGTAAAGTGATCATAAAACTGTTAGATTATTCAAAGGAGCCAGCTGTTTCGAGTGTCCTTTAGAGAAGGAAATCTACTCTCCCTACTAGTTCTGACCTATATGTGACTTCAGTCCCTTTATCAATGAGATTGACTTTCAAAGATTCTCAAAGGCAGCTGAGTAAAGACATTCAATTGTGAATATGAATGAACAATGAGTGAACCTTGCCAGTGATGTCCACAACTTGAGAGATTTTTGAAAGGCTTATTCCAGTGATGGAAATGATTATGTGCTCAGAAGCTGGATCAGGGACTCCAACAAATGCCCCTAATAATCATCAAATCTCTTGATGTAAGCAACATAAAAGAAATCTTAAATAGTATCCAGTAGCTGGAGCCTGGATTCCTCAAATGAGTGTCACTTAGAAGAAGTGCAAGACATCATATGCCCCGAGTAGTTTGAGACCAGGGCCAAGAACCAGTAGAAGGAAGGATACATAGTTGTGCTGGCATCTAGTGATGTAATTTTAATTGCATTAAAATATATCAATGAAGCTTATCCTTGTTTTAGACAGCAGCTTTCCCTGCTGTCAAAGCCACAGACAGGAAATCAAGCAAGGTGCAAAATGGGCAGAAATCAAGCAGAACTGATTTCTGCCCTATTTCACGGTCTATTACACCCATCTGCCCCTGAGATTGGTTCAATCATGTAGAGGAATCAGACTGAGACAGATGTCATGCTGGCCTTAGCAGTTTCAATGCTGCCCAGTAACCTGTCTCCACAGAGATCCATTGCCATGGTGAGGAAATGTCCAGTACAATGGAATGGTAGAAGTGAGCACAGATGATGTAGGTGTCTCTCAGGGCGGCATTGCATTTGTAGTAACCTAATTACTCTTCCACAAATATTAAAGAATATAGGCCCAGGCAGCCATTGCATAAATACTGGTCATTGCAGGCTAATGCACTAACGCACCACAGGACTGTACGAAATTGCTTTGATTCTTAGAGCAAGAAACTGGTGCCCAGCAGCCATCTGACTGACATCTTCCTTTCACTGGTAAAATGGAACTGCATGTTTAGGAAGAAGAACACTAGAAACATGGGACCATACATTGCCTGAAGGGTGCTTTTGAGGCTTGTGGTAATGCAATTTGCAATCAATAAATAGAATTTAGCGAATCAATTGTGATGAAGCTTCTTCCTTGGTGATTTGGCAATAATTAGTTAATTCACTCACTCAGCTTGATGGTAAACCAATCAATGGCTGGTAAATGAATAATGATCTAAATTTGTCAAAATGTAACTTAGTTTGTTAAGGTGAGTCAGGCACCATTTGATTAGAAAGTCACAAGCGCCAATGAGCTTCTTTTCTCTCCTTCCCAGTTTTGAAGAAGGATCTTCTACCTGAAACATTAACTCTGTTTCTCTTTGCACAGATGATCCAGACCTGCTAAGTACTGTTAGCATTTTCTGGTCTTATCTTAGATGCCCATAGATGCTTGATGAGCTAGGTGCAATTGTGGGTCATCGTCATGGCTATCCCTCGAGGTCGAGGATGATGGTCTTCATTCCGTTGATCAGAAGTAGCCCACAGAGCAAAGATGCCTGTGCGTGTATTTGTTTAACATGTACTTGATGTTGCACTGCAAAAAGCACACGATACTTCACAAATCAACCAACTGATTCCAATGGCATGGAAACCACGACGATTGGAGCTGATGGATTTGTTGCAGCCTTCGTCCGCCTTCACAGTCGTTGAGTTTGAAATAACTTTGTCCGCCTGTTCCACCGTTGAGGTCTTGGTTGAATTCTTCTTTGTCAGGGACCTCACCATCGACCTTACCGCCATGGGTGACCCTACCAGGAGCATAGCTCCAGACGGTATCGCTCTCGGGATCTCGGGACCACACAAGCTTCTCCACCACGACAAGGTGACAATCCACGGAGAAGAATTGTGGGTAGTGCTTCAGTATTGAAAAAATAAATTCCAAATTATGGGAACAAAGAACATTCCCCTTGAGAGAGGAGAACCCATTTTGAATGATTTCATGGGTACTGAGTAACTGCAGGTATGTTCATGTATTGAGAATATAATGTGGGTGCCATTGGGATGTTTGTCACGACCTGGAATACAACTGTAGTGTTATGGGCCCTTTTGTGTTGCTATTTACATCAACTAACAGCATGACTGGTTCAACAGAGTCTCAAAACTTATATTACGTGCTGTACATATTTGTTAAAGGTACCTATGCCCTCAGCAAACTGATTTCTATTTAAAAAAAAGTAGCAAACATATGAAAAATAGTTACTACATGTATTGTTATCAATTAATTATTTATATATATGTGCCTGCATGCAATTAACTAATGACTCACAAAATACATACTTATAATCAATAACTAGAAGTTAACTAACATAAATCCACTCATGTTCTAGTCCTTTGAATTACAGACTATAATGAATATAAATTAAACAGAACATCTCCACAATATCTGCTCCTGGTACTGATAACCTAAATGAATCATCTCTCCTGTAGACTTCAAACATAATTATCAAATATACTCTGCTATAAGTGTTACCTTGACTATATATAATCAAAATAAATGGTGTTACACACATTTCTGAATATTAGTTATAATCCCAAACTTAAATAGACCCATTAACTACCATAGTAATATTATTTCCAAAAAATGTTCAAGTACCATAAACTCATATTTTCTAATTTGGATCTTTAAGGCTTCTCATCTTTATGTTTTTGCAAGCACTCTGTTTGTGGCCACTGTGCTTCCTGTGGACACTGGACCTTTTCCCTTCTCTGCTGGCACTTTTAATGTTATAAGGTTGACCCTTCTGACTTTCCCTTTCTATTCTAAGCCCCTTTTTATGCGTTTTGACTACACTGTTATTAACCCACATCAGTAGTTCCACACCTAAGCAACATCATTCATTGGTTCTTCAGTACTCTTGAATCTTCTCCACATCTCAACAGAAACCTCCCTGAAGACAGAAGTCAAGAATGACATACTCTTTTCCAAGAAGTGTAGTCTCAATTATTGCAATGGAATCATCTGACTTAAATGATATGGCCTCGCTACAACATCACATGCCTAGCTTCTCAGTTTCCATTTTACCAGTGGATTCATGCAGTGGTATAGCCTTTGTTCTAACACTGCAGAAATTAGGAAGGAGGTGAATATATGATAACCAATTTGTGGATGATACAAAAACAGGTGAGAAGGCAAGTTGTGAGGAGGACACAAGCAACTTATGGAGAGATATTGATAGGTTCGGTGAGTGGGCCAAATGTTGGTAAGTTAAGTGTAGAACATGAGTAGAGAACTATGAATAATTTTGTCTCCCCTATTTAAGGAAAGATATTCTTCCACCGCAGGTGGTTCAGAGAAGATTCACTGGGAGGGTCCCAGGTATGGAGGGCTTATGCTATTAGGAAAAGTTAAACAGGTTGAGACTCTACTCAGTCTTTGGGGCTAGAAATGCTGAGAGGATGTTTCCCCTCATGGGAGAGTCCAGAACCAGAGGGCATAGCCTCAGAACAAAGGGGTGCCCATTTAAGACTAAGATGAGGAAGACTTTCTTATCTGAGGATTATGAACCTTTTGAACTCCTTGTCACAGAGAGTTGTGGGGGCAAAGTCCTCGGGTATATTTAAGGCTGTGAGAGATAGATTTCCAATCAGTAAGGTTATGGGGAAAGTTCAGGAAAGCAGATTTGTGGAATATTGGATCAGGCATGATGTCATTGAATGGTGAAGCAGGCTCAAGGGGTGGAATGGCCTACTCGTGTTCATACTTCGGACTGCACCCTGGCTGGCATGAACCCCACATTGCTGAGCGGTACAAGAGAATGTCTTCTTTTAAAGTTTGGCATGATAGGTGCATGTGATCATTCTAATTGGAGATCCAAGAGCACCATAATGAATCAGTGGTCCGTGGTGTAACACTAAGCAGGGTCCCAGTGTGTGCTGAGCGTTTGATTGATTCAAGGGTGAAAATACATGGTTGAATTTCCAGCACAGCACTAAATGTGACAGAAAACATTTCAGCTACTATTTTGTCAGATCACTCTGTATTGAATCCCATTGCACTGAACAGAAATGAGGTGATGGGATCCAATATCTGAGCAATGATTGATCCTGAATGTTTCCACTAAGTGCTAATTTCTGTGGCTTATGAAGCAGAATTTTGCTTTATGGTATGCAGAGAGCAGTTTGTACCACCATGGATTTATATTTTCTGCAATTACTGGTTGAAATAAAGATTTGTGCAAAATTCTTATTTCTACCCCAGCACTTCTGTTTTTAAATCTGCAAGCAGTCTTTGCTTCTGAACATCTTCATGACAAGTTATACTAATACTTTGTTTGACTGAGTCAAATTGTCTGAATACGGTGGGGATGGGGTGAAAATGAGCTATTCCATCAATAAGTGCACAAATCTAGATGATCTATTAACAATATAGTTGTGCTCAGAGCAGAGATGGTGGACAGGCCATACACAAAAAGATACGTCAGCCAAGACGAGGTCTGAAGAGGGAATTCAAATGTTCATGGAAAACAAATGTTCATGCCCAGGTGATAATAAATACTTTTTTCACCTATGTGCATAATTAAGTTAGAATTTGAAAAGTTACTGCATTATTAATTATTAATACTACCATGGTTGAAGATGAAGGCTGCACTCAATTTCAGTGCTTCTCATTCAATCTGATTACTCACCAAATCATTTGTGGGCATCAGGCAATTGTCATGCGTTATATCATTAGCTTGCTAATAGCTGAATTGATTTATTGAATAGGTTATATATTGGTTCCCTTATTATTTCTGTGTGAAATGAGTAAATAGGAAGGCAGTATTTTAATTTAGCTTACAATGTGCCTAAAGTGCTATAAGTTTTTCGAGATTTTTGTTCTATAATCAAAAGAATTTTGTTCTATAATCGAAGAAATTGAGACTAAGAATATCATCACAGTTGTGTGAACATCATAGTCAGGATCCATTTGTGAATGATTGCATAACTTGGAGACTGAACAACATCATTGAGCTTTTATAATGCTTAGTATGAGGAGCAGATTGTCAGTAAAAGCAATAGAGTCCATGCCAATTAATTCCAATATAAAGAAACCACATGAATATTGGGTTGAAAATGCTGTTTTATTGTTTTCTCTTTTCTCTAGGTAACAGTTATTTTTTTCTCCATTATGAATATTCTTCCAACAGATCTGTCGATATCCTGTATTGAAAAGTTCAATTTTATTAAATGCAAATTTCAAGTGTGGAACTGTACAACAATCATAAAGAACCTCATTGTAATAACAATCACAGATATCTCAGAATTAATTAGAATGGTGCAATAAAAAAAAGGAAATGCTAGGAATACTCAGCGGGTCAGGAAGCATCTGTGGAGAGAAAAACAGGTTGACAGGTTTCAGGTTGATGATCTTTCACCAGACTTGGAGAAAAATGAGAAAAGGGAAGAGGTGTAGTCAAGGTAACTGTCAGTGACAGGGTGGAAATCGAGAGAATGAATGACACAAAGATGGAGTTGGTGCATCTGAGAGAGGGTGATGAAGATTTGCAAATTGCAGCTGAATTTTATGGAGGAGAAGTAAACTGAAGATGAATGAGGACAGGAGAAAGTAGGGAATAAAGCTGCCAGAACTGTGTGATACAAATCACTGCACTTGATGGAAATGTGAAATAAAAGATGCTGGAAGTACCAAACAGATCAGGCAGCATATGTGGAGGAAGAAAACTTTACAGATTAACATTACAGATTGATTGTCTTCTATCAAAAAATGACCAGTTCTGATACAAACTGTAAAAGCTGATTATCTGAAACTTCTGAATTCAATGTCGTTCTGAGGGCTGTAACATGCCTACTGGGAAGATGGGATGCTGTTCCAACAGCTTGCATTGGACTTCATTGGAACAGCAGAAGGCAGGGAGGTCAGAATGGGAGGGGAATAAAGAGTAAGGGGTTGTCCTTATTCAAGGCGCTGATTGAGAGTTCATCATGAAGATAATCAAGGAATCTGTTCCAACAGACCAGAGAGCCCTTCTGGTTTCTTTGGGAAGGTTTCAAGGGATGGTGGGGGGGGGGGGGGGTGGTGGGGAGGAGGGAGGAGGAGGGGGGTGCAGGGAGAGCTGCAAACAGGGGTGGGATGGGGTGGTGTGATGGTGAACTGTTGGGTGGGTGGATGCAGGGTGTTCATGTGCTTCCCCCTAGTGCCCACTGTCTGACACCGTGATGCCTAATTGTGGTGTCTGTACCAATCTCTAAATTGTCATTTATTTTTTGACATTCCAATTAAGACCCACTACTTGTCATAGCAGTTCTTACTGGGAACACTGAATTAGAATTTCCAGCCTTGGCAGGAGATTACACCTGTAAGTTCATGCTTCTAGTGCGACTCTTTGAAAATGCACAAGGTTACTACATATAACTTGAGAACAAAGGGTCTTCAGCCTGAAATGTTAACTCTGTTTTTCTTCCCACAGCTGCAGCCTGACCTGCTGAGTATTTCTAGCACTTTTTGTTTTTAAGTGTGCCCAGGACGGATTCCTGTCACACTATGTTGACAGGCCGACTAGAGGGAATGCCATATTAGATCTAGTATTAGATAATGAGCCGGGTCAGGTGACAGATCTCTCAGTGGATGAGCATTTGGGGAACAGTGACCACCACTCCCTAACCTTTAGCATTGTCATGGACAAGGATAGGAGCAAAGAGGACAGGAAAATATTTAATTGGGGGAGGGTAAATTTTGAGGCTATAAGGCTAGAACTTGCGAGTGTAAATTGGGATGACATTTTTGAAGGGAAATGTACTATGGAGATGTGGTCGTTGTTCAGGGATCTCTTGCAGGATGTTAGGGATAAGTTTGTCCCAGTCAGGCAGAGAAAGAATGGCAGGGTGAAAGTTGACAAGAGAGGTGGAACATCTAGTTAGGAGGAAGAAGGCAGCATACATAAGGTGTAGGCAACAAGGATCAGATAAGTCTCTTGAGGAATATAGCGTAGCAAGGAAGGAACTTAAGAAGGGGCTGAGGAGAGCAAGAAGGGGACATGAAAAGGCCTTGGCAAGTAGGGTTAAGGAAAACCCCAAGGCATTTTTCACTTATGTGAAGAGCAGAAGGATGACGGGAGTAAAAGTAGGACTGATTAGGGATAAAGGTGGGAAGATGTGCCTGGAAGCTGTGGAAGTGGGTGAGGTCCTCAGTGAATACTTCTCTTCAGTATTCACCAAGGAGAAGGGCCTTGATGACCCTGAGGACAGTGTTGGTAAGGGTAATGTTCTAGAGCATATTGATATCAAGAGAGAGGATGTGTTGGAGCTGTTTGAAAATATTAGGACAGTTAAGTCCCTGGGGCCGGATGGAATATTCTCCAGGCTGCTCCGCGAGGCGAGGGAGGAGATTGCTGAGCCTTTGTCTAGGATCTTTGAGTCCTCGTTGTCCACAGGAATGGTACCAGAGGACTGGAGGGTGGCAAATGTTGTCCCCTTATTCAAAAAAGATAGTAGGGATAGTCCAGGGAATTATAGACCAGTGAGCCTTACGTCTGTGGTGGGCAAGCTGTTGGAAAGGACTCTTAGAGATAGGATCTATGGGCATTTAGAGAATCATGGTCTGATCAGGGACAGTCAGCATGGCTTTGTGAAGGGAAGATCATGTCTCACAAGCCTGATAGTGTTCTTTGAGGAGGTGACCAGACAGATTGATGAGGGTAGTGCAGTAGGTGTGGTCTACATGGATTTTATTAAGGCATTTGACAAGGTTCCACATGGTAGGCTTCTTCAGAAGGTCAGAGGGCATGGGATCCAGGGAAGCTTGGCCATGTGGATTCAGAATTGATTTGCCTGTAGAAAGCAGAGGGTTGTGGTGGAGGGAGTGCATTCAGATTGGAGGGGTATTGGTATTTGGTATTGTTTATTATTGCTCACTTGTACCGAGGTACAAGTGAAAAGCTTGTCTTACAAACCGATCGTACAGGTCAATTCATTACACAGTGCAGTTACATTGAGTTAGTACAGAGTGCATTGAAGTAGTACAGGTAAAAACAATAACAGTACAGAGTAAAGTGTCACAGCTACAGAGAAAGTGCAGTGCAATAAGGTGCATGGTCACAACAAGATAGATCGTGAGGTCATAGTCCATCTCACTGTATAAGGGAACCGTTCAATAGTCTTATCACAGTGGGGTAGAAGCTGTCCCTAAGTCTGGTGGTACGTGCCCTCAGGCTCCTGTATCTTCTACCCGATGGAAGGGTGGGTGGGGTCTTTGATTATGCTGGCTGCTACACCAAGACAACGAGAGGTGAAAACAGTCCAAGGAGGGGAGGCTGGTGTCCGTGATGCACTGGGCTATGTCCACAACTCTCTGCAGCTTCTTGCGGTCCTGGGCGGAGCAGTTGCCATACCGAGCCGTGATACATCCATATAGGATGCTTTCTATGGTGCATCGGTAAAAGTTAGTGAGAGTCAAATGGGACAAACCAAATTTCTTTAGCCTCCTGACAAAGTAGAGGCGCTGGTGAGCTTTCTTGGCCATGGCATCTACGTGATTTGACCAGGACTGGCTGTTGGTGATGTTCACTCCCAGGAATTTGAAGCTCTCAACCCTCTCGACCTCAGCACCATTGATGTAGACAGGTGCATGTACACCGCCCCCTTTCCTGATGTCAATGACCAGCTCCTTAGTTTTGTCGATATTGAGGGAAAGGTTGTTGTCATGACACCATTCCACTAAGCTCTTTATCTCCTTCCAGTATTCCGACTCATCACTGTTTGAGATACAGCCTACAATGGTGGTATCATCTGCAAACTTGTAGAGGGAGTTAGAGCAGAATCTGGCCACACAGTCATGAGTGTATAGGGAGTAGAGGGCTGAGGACGCAACCTTGTGGGGCACCTGTGTTGAGAATAATCGTGCCGGAAGTACTGCTGCCTATCCTCACTGATTGCGGTCTCTTTGTTAGAAAGTCAAGGATCCAGTTACAGAGGGAGGTGTTGAGTCCTAGGTCTTGTAGTTTGGTGACAAGCTTGCTTGGGATTATTGTATTGAAGGCAGAGCTGTAGTCAATAAACAATAGTCTAGCGTATGTGTCTTTACTGTCCAGATGCTCCAGAGCTGAGGGTAGGGCCAGGGAGATGGCATCCGCTGTAGACCTGTTTCGCTGATAGGCGAATTGCAATGTGTCCAGGTTGTCTGGTAGGCTGGAGTTGATGCGTGCCGTGACCAACCTCTCAAAGCACTTCATGATGGTGGATGTCAGAGCCACTGGTCGGTAGTCATTGTTACCTTGCTTTTCTTTGGTACCAGGATGATAGTGTTCTTCTTAAAACAAGAAGGAACCTGAGATTGAAGCAGGGAGAGGTTGAATATGTCTGCAAATATTTCTGCGAGCTGATCAGTGCATGATCTGTGCACACGGCCCGGGACACCATCTGGGCCAGGTGCTTTCCTTGTGTTCACTCTCTGGAAGACTGATCTTACGTCCTCCACTGTGATCACAGGTTCAGCTGTGTTGTTGGCTGTCAGGGTGGATGGTGATAATCCTTTTGTTCAAAACGCGCATAGAATGCGTTGTTCATCAGGAAGGACAGCGATCTGTGACTAGCGGTTTCCCACAAGGATCGGTTGTGGGACCCCTGCTTTTCGTGATTTTTATTAATGACTTGGATGGGGGGTGGAAGGGTGGGTTGGCAAGTTTGCAGATGACACAAAGGTCAGTGGTGTTGTGCATAGTATAGAGGATTGTCGAAGATTGCAGAGGGTCATTGATAGGATGCAGAGCTGGGCTGAGAAGTGGCAGTTGGAGTTCAATCCAGAGAAGTGTGAGGTGGTACACTTTGGAAGGACAAACTCCAAGGCAGAGTACAAAGTTAATGGCAGGATTCTTGGTAGTGTGGAGGAGCATAAGGATCTGGGGGTCCATATCCACAGATCCCTGAAAGTTGCCTCACAGGTGGATAGGGTAGTTAAGAAAGCTTATGGGATGTTAGCTTTCATAAGTCGAGGGATCGAGTTTAAGGGCAACAAGGTAATGATGCAGCTCTGTAAAACTCTGGTTAGGCCACACTTAGAGTACTGTGTCCAGTTCTGGTCGCCTCATTATAGGAAGGATGTGGAAGCATTGGAAAGGGTGCAGAGGAGATTTACCAGGATGCTACCTGGTTTAGAGATTATGCATTATGAGGAGAGACTAAGGGAGCTAGGGTTTTACTCTTTGGAGAGGAGGATGAGAGGAGACATGATAGAGGTGTACAAAATATTAAGAGGAATAGATAGAGTGGACAGCCAGCTCCTTTTTCCCAGGCATCAATGCTCAATACAAGAGGGCATAGCTTTAAAGTAATGGGTGGGAAGTTCAAGGGAGATATCAGAGGAAGGTTTTTTACCCAGAGAGTGGTTGGGGCATGGAATGCACTGCCTGGGGCGGTGGTGGAGGCAGGTACATTGGTCAAATTCAAGAGATTACTAGATAGGTATATGGAGGAATTTAAGATAGAGGGATATATGGCAGGAAGGGGTTAGATAGTCTTAGGTGAGTTTTAAAGGTTGGCACAACATTGTGGGCCGAAGGGCCTGTATTGTGCCATACTGTTCTATGTCCTATGTAAACTTTTGCCACTTTTAATGAAAGTTCCCAAGTCTGAAATTAAAGGATATTCCGAAATATGCATGTGGCACAAGATGAGACAGATTTTTGCAAATTGAGCTCTGACCGATTTTTTTGATATCTCCAACTCTACTGTTGCTCCAGCAGTACCAGGAACAATGACCAGAAATACTCATCCCTTCTTTCTGATATTCTTCCAGCTTTACCAGGTCCAGCAGGCTATGTTGTCGTTGGTGCTGCACCAGGCACTTCTAATAGCATGGTCATTTCTGTCATATATTTGTTTGTTTGGTTGTTCCCATATCCTATGGGAGCACTTCCAATAGGTGCTTATCACATCTGCTTCTTCCATGATGGACCAGGTCCATACCATTGGAAAAATTGAATTTAAGCAGTTACCCTTTTCTCCCTCCTACTCCTGTAAAATATTAAATTGCTCTTTAGAGTTGTTAATAGGTGCTAACCTCATTATTGACCTTGCCGTTCTATTGAATAGCTTGCTGTGTAGGTGATATAGCACAATTTATTGCTCCCCTGGACATCAGTGAAATGCTCAGTTATCGTGTGCTTATTAATGTTCAAAAAAGCATTAGTATTTGGTATTCAATTGACCCTTGCTGAGTTCTTGTGCAGTGATTTTGAAGCAATATTTAGAGAATTGCACAATGACACATTATTGTGTGCTAATGGGGAAAACAATTTATCAAGAATCCTTTCTGTGGTACAGTTTTCAGTATTTCAAGATTTAAAAAAAGCATTAAAAACTAACATAGGGAACCTCTGTCTTATACACTTCCCAATAACCTAATTCCATTTGTAACCTTTATGTTTATGGATTCTGTTGTTCATGACTTTTCACTTTGCCCTTGTCAATCGTACTTGCAATGTAGTTGGTAAATCGCAGCCTCAAGTTCATGACATTTGTTTAAATTGCTTCTAGGTAAATGTTGATCAGCAGATTGCCGTACATTCAATAATAGCCTCACCAGCATAGTGAAGAGAACAGGCAGAGAACCTGCTAAATACAATTTGAGCTCAGCTACCAAATACAAAAAGAACCAATCATGATTATCAGGGGTCAGGGGTGGGATTGTGTTCTGTGGAATCCTAATGTGCCAATGTTATTGCTGTGGAATTTTCACAAAGCTGCACTCTGCTCGTGCTTGTTTGTTGCTTCCCCACTAAGTGCGCTCATATGTTGAGCAGGATGCCAGATGGGAACCTCTGCAAAGTAGATAGTTTAGATCTGACAGAGGAGGTTCTGCACTGCTCAGGATCTCACAGCAATGTCTGATTTCCAGTAAAACCTTTAGCCCAGGTTGCCACGAAGGTCAAAGCTCTCTGATACTCACAATCAAGAACAATTAAAATCAACAAACAATCTGCTGGAGGAACTCAATAGGTTGGGCGGCATCTGTCAGGGGAAAGGAATTATCGATAGTTTGGGTCAAAACCCTGCATCAGGACTGAGTGTGGAGAGGGAAGATAGCCAATATAAAGAGGAGGGGTGAGTGGTGAGACAGGGGCCATTAGGTGATTTGTGGACTGAGGATGGATGAAAGATAAACACCGTATTAAAATGATTAAAAATTATTAAAAAATTAAAAATCATAAAACACCAAAAATGAAACTGAGAAAAAGAAATTGTCAAATTTAGAAGGATAATTTAGAAAGAGAGAAAATTAATAATGAATCCAACATAACAGTTAATGAGAAAGAAAAACCAAAGAATGAAAATGATATATGGAAACAGAAGAATGTGCTGTAAAATGGAAATGATTGAGAACCACGAGAAATTGTCTATATAAATAGTTTACTTTTGTTCTTTGAAGATGTTGTGACAGAGGTATTGGATTCTTTAGAGGCTTGTGGAATAATTGCAAATGATTTTGCTCTTGCAAGAAATGATCATAGGAGGCTGTGGAACACTGTAATACAAGGAATCCAAGTTTCATTGTACCTATCCACTTTCATTACACGAAGTTACAGGATGAAGGAATACATTGCTGAACCTTGAACTCTTATTTTCTGTTTTTGCTCCAATTCCAGGATCCATGTAATTAGATTTTCATATGGGAAACTCATTGGGAACAAGGAGTCCTTTGCCATTCCTTTCTATACCTTTGTTGATGTGCTGTAGTGCAACATAAGGGAGAGTTTCATTCCAGGCATTTATGAAAGAATTTTGTCATCCCTTTAAACAGATGGTCCTGTATTATTGGCATACACATTTAGGGTTCTAATACACTCTGCTCACCATCTTGAGCAACGTGGTCATGCTTGCTAGTTACTTACCCACTGAAAACATTGAGTTGGATGCTAATATTAAGCTAATTAGTTTATTACCTAGAAAGAGGTAAAAGACCTTTGACCTATTTTGTTATTTTTTTTATGGAAGCAAGTGCCTAGTGTACATTAAGAAATAATCCTAATACTCCTCAGAACAAAATGAAAGATTTTTTTTAGTCCATGTTCAAGATCCATTGCAAAACCATGTGGAACATTTGTATTTAGAAAGGAAATGAATGCAGAAGGTCAGACATTTATCTGTATAAGAAATGACCTGTTGGAGAAACTCAATGGGTCAGGCAGCATCTGTGATGGGAAATGGACAGTTGACATTTCGGGTCGAGACCCTTTATCTAGACTGAAAGTGTAGAGTGGAGGTAGACAATGCAAAGTGGTGAAGGGGAGAGGGGTGGAGCAAGAGTTGACAAGTGATAGGTCGATCCAGGTGAGGAGGGGTGATAAGCAAATGGAGGAGGGAAGAGTGGAAATAGTGAAAGAAGCTGGGAGGTGATAGGTGGAGGTGACAAAGGGCTGCAGATGATGGAATCTGATAGGAGAGGAAGGTGGAGCATGGAACCAAATAAGGAGTTGGGGTAGTCAGTTGGGAACAGAGCGAGGAGGGGACCAAGTAGGTATGTGTAGGTGGGCACATGGAGTGGGTGGAGGAGGAAAAGAAACAGAGTGATCGGGGGCTGGGGTGTGGAGTGTGTGTAGGAGGAACTGGGTAGATTCGGGAGGAGAGAAGTGCTGTTGTTTTAGTCTGCATTTGGCCTTACCTTGCCAATGGAGGATGCCGAGAACAGACAGGTTGGTGTGGGAAGGGGGGAATTAAAATGGCTGGCAACAAAGAGCTTCAGATGGCCATGGCGGATGGAGCACAAGTGCTTGTAAAGCGGTTGCCTGGTCTGAGCCTAGTCTTACTGATGTAGAGGAGGCCATATTGAGAGCACCAAATGCAATAAACAAGTTTGGAGGAGATGCACGTGAATCTGGAAGGACAGTTTAGGTCCCTGCACGGTGGTGAGGGAGGAGATTTAGGGACAGGTGTTACACTTCCTACGGTTGCAGGAGAAAGTGCCTGGGAAGGGGGTGGGGTGGGTGGAGAGGGATGAGCAAACCAGGGAGTCATGGAGAAAGTGATTCCTGGAGAAAGCAAAAAGGGGTGGGGAGGGGACGATGTGGCTGGTGGTGTGATTGCATTGTAGCTGGCAGAAATGTTGAAGAATGATGTTAGATGCGAAGGCTGGTGGTGTGAAAGGTAAGGACCAAGGGAACTCTTATCCTTGTTCTGTCTGAGGTAGGTGGGGTAAGGGCAGAAGTGCGGGAAATAGAGGAGATGCGGGTGAGGGCTCCATAGATCACAGCAGTGGGGGGGGGGGTTGTGGGGGGGTGCAGAGGCCCTGTTTTATGAAGAAGAAGGACATCTCAGATGTGCTGAGTGGAAGGCTTCACCTTGAGAACAGATGAGGTGGAGGCAGAGAAACTGAGAGAAAGGAATGGTGTCCTTACAAGAGACAGGGTGGGAGGGGGTGTAGTCTAGGTAGCGGTGGAAGTCAGTGGGTTTGTAGTAAATGTTGTTTGATAGTTTGTCTTTTGAGAAGAAGGTAGAAAGATCAAGAAAGGGGAGAAAGGTGTCGTGTTTATCAGTAGAATCTTGTATTGATGACTTTGGAGGAAGAGTTGGAGGGAGAATTAGCATCATAATGGATGTATCTCATTGTGAAAGCCTGTCACTCAATCTTAGTAAGCAGATGGTGATGAAAATGTGTAGTTTAGATTTTGGCATCTAAAACACCAAGCTGTTTGGCATGATGCAACCTTTTCTCCATAGATTCTTTGATCATGCTGATTTTGAATCACTTCAAGGTTACTAAAGACTCGGCAAGTTAGGAAATAGAGTGTGTGTTCCATATTTGACAGACAAGAACATGGTCTGCGTGGATTTCTCAAGAGCTGATTGAGGCACTTAAGCAGTGTGATTGACTGCCGGTCACTGCAGCCAAAAATGAAATTCTACTCGTCACATATTATGAAAGGCTGCTTTGATGTTCAGGGTGCAACTTATTCTTGGCAGCAAATCATGCTTTACCAGAGCTTAAAGGGTACATTATGAGAAAAGTTACTTGGGAAGGTATTGGTATTGGTTTATTATTGTCACTTGTACAGAGGTACAGTGAAAAGCTTGTCTTACAAACCGATCGTACAGGTCAATTCATTACACAGTGCAGTTACATTGAGTTAGTACAAAGTGCGTTGATGTAGTACAAGTAAAAACAGTAACAGTACAGAGTAAAGTGTCACAGCTACAGAGAAAGTGCAGTGCAATAAGGTACAAGGTCACAACAAGTGACGTGAGGTCATAGTCCATCTCATTGTATAGGGGAACCGTTCAATAGTCTTATCACAGTGGGGTAGAAGCTGTCCTTAAGTCTGGTGGTACATACCCTCAGGCTCCTGTCATGCTATCTGTAATGATTAAGGTCACTGTGGCCTTGCATTTTTTGTTTCTGGATCTTTTCTGGCAGGAGCTGCTGACATTGGTAGTGTCTCCCATTTTTCAGCACCCGCTGAAAAAGGGAACTGACAATGATTCCTTAGGTAGAGACTAGCAGGCAGTACAGGCACATGGCTTTTCAGACAAGGCAGGCATGCTGTCAACAGTCACAGTGCATTAAAGGTCCCATGGAACAACCCAGACATTTACTGGCCTGAAAGGGGTTTTTATTAATTGGTAAAAGACTCCTGGTAAATTCAAGACCCAACCAGGAAGTTCACATTTTTATTTTTCATTGATCAATTTTGCCCGTCATTTTGCTTCTACACTGGGCCAGCAAATAGCTGCTGGGGGGAAGGCCTATTCTCTGTACATCTGACTCTTGATTCCAGGCAGGGCTTCAAGAGCAGAGTGCTCTTACAATGAGAGCCAGGTACCCACAAGGAATAAAGTGGACACTATTGGGATGTTGAAGCAATGATTTATATACATGGGCTAGTCTGGGACCACAATCAAGTAACCTCTTGAAAGGTATCTCACTTGGTCAAGGCTTGCTCCATCCTGCACAACTTACAATTATACAGACGTGATCCATGCCTCTGACTGAACAGCTTGAATGAGGAAGAGCAGATAGGAGGTAACAATGAAAACCCCTCTGGCTGTCCTGTATAGGGATCGAATAAGCACTTGAATAAGTGATGACCCTGAGCAACACCAACAAGTCGTATATGGCTTGAATGCAACAAGACTGGGAAAATATTCGGGTTTGTGTTGATAAATGGCAAGCAATCACCATCTCTAAGAAAATATTGTCTAACACCTCCCTTTGACATCCAATGGCATTTTTATAGCTCAATCTTCCACCATTGACATCCTGAGTGTTACCATTGAACAGAAATTTATTTGGTGATGTCTTCACAAACCTAAATCATCTTTGTGAGGTCATTAAATCCTTTATGGTGTTGCATCCATGACTTAGATGCTTCTTCCTGATGATGTGCATTGGGATCGTCGTCCATTATAAGGAAGGATTCCTAGGGGACCTCTCTGCTCCTCTCCACTTTGCCTCCAAGGTATCCAGCATCCAGAGCCAGCTAAGAAAATAAAGTTACCCACTTTCTTTTGTGCTCTGTCCCATTTCCAACTTGCTTCCTCAATCTGTGGACTGACTTCCTCCACTGATTTCAGAGAGAGAGCATTTCCTTTAAAGGATGGAGGCATGCCTTCAAGCAGCACCAGCTGGTGTTAACTAGAACAATTTAGTCATAAAAGTGGACCCTGTGGATACGCAATACAATAAACAGAGGGGTAGGAACTGTCTGAACTCTGGGGTCCCAATAATGAGGTAGAGGCACATGTTTTACGTGTACCCCCCACTGGTTCACACAACTGGTTAATTATGCATCACAATTCCAACAAACTTTCAGCAATGTTATCCAGTTTCTTCCCTTTGATATTACTGAACACAGTCCTCAGAATATACTCTAAATTCTGAATATCTGCTGAGGTCAACAAAGGATTACAAGTAATATGCCAACACTTCGCAATCAGATTTGGCTGATATAGTATTGGAATTAGTTAGTCACTGACTTCTTGGGCTTGCTGTTCCATTTGGATGAAGACATTGACAGACAGGATTTTGTTCCTCTTCCTGAATTTGCATCTGATGGAGCTCCTGCTTGCTCTTCTCCACCACTCTTGCCTCAGCAAGACCAACAAACCTCAGCTCCCCAATTCCTATTCTGAGTTAAAATCTGGGTTTAAGGTTTAAATTCATTTTCACTTCAATTTTATTGTCTGAAGATAGTGTGGAAGATAGCAATAATAATTTAAGGTGAGTGACTACAGTTTACTGTTTTTATAACTGACTTTCATTTAAAAAACTACACTGAAAGTGGAAATATATCCTGGCAGTATTATCAGATGATCTTAATGCACTTGCAGGGTACTTTACAATTTATTATTTCAATACAGAAAATAACCTGTTATTCTCAATTGGTAGAGAGCTGTGCTGTAAAATGCAAATAAATGATTTTCAAACAAATATGTTAAGCATAGGTTTGTTAAAATCTCCTCAAATAAATTTCAAGGCAAAACTACCTTGTCATATTTGGTGTATAAAATTTAATAAAATGCATCAGTGGACAACAAATAATCTCAGGTTGTTTTCAGTGAAGGAAACATTTTAATTATATTTGCAGTTCAAGTCTGTAAAGATCAGCTGTGGTGTAATACCGTCTTGACTCAGTTCTTCAGCCCAATTCATCAGCTGGTACATACAGTTCCAGCATGACCCATGCCCTCCCGTTTGAAAATATCTGAAGGTTCACGGCAGCCTGGAATAATTTGGAATGTGAATATTCTGCTTCCCATAACTAAGAGTTTACAACTATTCTGTAAATGCAGCCCATGCTCTTCAGATACCATTCAGCATTTTGCTTTACTTTCAAACAATTTTGACTAAAATGGATCAATCATGGTGGTAGAGAAAAAAAAAGACAAATGAAAGGCTCTTCTTTCTTGTTGGGCAAAGCTGTAATTTTCCAACTGCACTATAATTATTTTGAGTTAATTATCTCTGTAGTGCACTTTACTGCTCTTAACAACGAGCTTTTGGATTCCTGTTTAGGGAAAAAATGAAAGTAAATTCTTTTGAAGTTGCAATGAGATGTTGACAAACCCAAACACATGCTCCCGTAGATTATAAAAGCAGTAATCGGTGTATTAAGCACCAATTACTTTACAGCAGGTTAAAGAGCTCTGGAAAAGCTATAAATATATCATGCCAGCAAAAATCTCAAGTTCAAATATTTATTTGTGAAGCTGTGCAAAAAAACGAGTGGTTGAATATTTGGTAGAAAACAGCAACAGGTTAACTGTCTGCAACTTCCTACCCCCAACATTTGTACTTGAAAAAACTAGGATAAGAAAATAGGTTGGATTTATTAAAGAATGCTGCATAATTTCAAAGATCAAAGCTGTAGAAGCACATTGAATGGTAAATATTATATAACTGTTTAGAAACAAAATAAATGTATACAATGACTGCAAAGAATTGTGAGAATTAGAAGAGTAGTAGAATCAAAGATGTTTGCTTCACAGGAGGAGGGAACTCAGTCCACCATGTCCATACCAGCCAAAAAGGAACTATTTAACTAATCCCACTTCCTGGCTTTTGGCCCTTAGCCCTGTAGGCTACAACACATCAAGAGCTCATCCAACATTTTGTTTTAACCTCTGACGCCCCCTGCTCTTTGTGATTTTTTTATAAGTGACTTGGATGAGGATGTGGAAGAGTGGGTGAGTAAGTTTGCTGATGACACAAAGGTTGATGATAGTGTAGAAGGTTGCTGTAGATTACAACAGGACATTGATAGGATGCAGATCTGGGCTGAGAAGTGGCAGATGGAGTTCAACCCGGAAAAGTGTGAAGTGATACACTTTGGAAGATCGAATTTGAAGGCAGAATGCAAGGTTAATGGCAGGGCTCTTAGCAGTGTGGAGGAACAGAGGGATCTTGGGGTCCACGTCCATAGATCCCTCAAGGTTGCCGCGCAGGTCAATAGGGTTGTTAAGAAGGCGTATGGTGTGTTGGCCTTCATTAGTCGGGATATTGAGTTCAAGAGCTACGAGGTAATGTTGCACTCTATAGAACTCTGGTTAGACCACACTTGGAGTATTATGGTCAGTTTTGGTCACCTCATTATAGGAAAGATGTGGAAGCTTTAAAGAGTGTGCAGAGGAGATTTACCAGGATGTTGCCTGGATTGGAGAGCATGTCTTATGAGGATAGGTTGAGTGAGTTAGGGCTTTTCTCTTTGGAGAGAAGGAGGATGAGAGGTGACTTGGTAGACGTGTACAAGATGATGAGGCATAGATCAAGTGGACAGTCAGAGACTTTTACCCAGGATGAAAATGGCAAACACGAGGGGGCATAATTTTAAGGTGATTGGAGGAAGGTACAAGGAGGATGTCAGAGTTAAGTTTTTTACACAGAGAGTGGTGGGTGCATGGAACGCACTACCAACAGAGGTTGTGGGGGCAGATACATTAGGGACATTTAAGAGGCTCTTAGATAGGCACATGAATGATATAAAAATGGAGTACTATGTGAGGGGGAAAGGTTAGACAGATCTTAGAGCAGGATAAAATGTTGGTGCAACATTGTGGGCTGAAGGGCCTGTACTGTGCTGTAGTACAGTATGAGGCTTCCTGCCTCTCTCATCCTTTCACTCCGTGGATGAACACTGCTAACGCTCTATGGATGAAATTTTTTTCTCAACTTTCCTGTTTGTAATCCCTTTACCAATTATCTTTAAATCCGTCCCCCTAGTTATTGACATCCTGCTAAGGGAAACAGCTCTGCCTGCAACATTTAGCTTGGGCTGGTTTTAACAAAACTTCAATTACCATTTTAAAAGAGCAGGACCTAGAAAAAAAATTGTATCTGAGATGCCTTCTGCAATTAATTATAGCATGAACATTGAGGGTAATCATGGGCTTAACAGCCACTGGTCGTGCAAGGCAGATGGTTGTCTGTCCCTCCAGGTCTTCGTAGACCAGATGGCATGATTTTGTCATAACCTCCTGCTGGGCAACATCAGGCACTGATCCTCTGCCATACCCAAGTAGTTGAGAGCATTGGAATACCCAAAACTGCCTGAGACTGTAGCTACTGTGATTCATGCATCTCCTGTGCCTTCTTCATTCCAGACACTCCTGCTCCACTTCTGCTACAATCTGTCTAAAATGACCACACATGTATGCCCTAGTGAAAATTCAGGGAAATGTGAAGTAATCATTTTAGGAAAGTCAGACCAGGCAAGGAATACACATAATGAAATTCAAAAAAAATCTGCAGATGCTGATTTAAAATCTGAAATAAAAGCAAAAAATTCTGGAAATACTCAGCAAGTGAAGCAGCATCTGTAGGTAAACATAGAACATAGAACACTACAGCACAGTACAGGCCCTTCGGCCCACCATGTTGTGCCGACATTTTATCCTGCTCTAAGATCTATCTAACCTTTCTCTCCCACATAACCCCCTATTTTTCTATCATTCATGTGTCTATCTAAGAGTCTCTTAAATGTCCCTAATGTAGCTGCCTCCACAACCTCTGCGGGCAGTGTGTTCCACGCACCCACGACTCTCTGTGTAAAAAAACTTACCCTTGACATCCCCCTTATACCTTCCTCCAATCACCTTAAAATTATGTCCGCTCCTGTTAGCTATTGTCGCACTGGGAAAAAGTCTCTGATTGTCCACTCGATCTATGCCTCTTATCATCTTGTATACCTCTATCAAGTCACCTCTCATCCTCCTTCTCTCCAAAGAGAAAAGAGATAAAGAAACAGAGTTAACATTTCTGCCCAAGACTCTTTGTCAGAATACCCATAAATGGTAGGATACTTGAGAAGTGCAAAAGAACAGGAAGATCTGGATGTGTGTTCACACTCATTATGGGTTGTAAGACAGATAGAAATGATGATCAAGAAGGCAGATGAGTTCCTTGCTTCTATTGGTGAGACATTCAATGGGAAAGAAATGTGGTCATGCTGGAATTGTATTAATCACTTAAAGATAGTTGGTGGAAGATAGTTAATGTTGTGCTTTTATTTCAGAAGAGTGTCAGGGATAACCCAGGGAACTACAGGCTGCTGAGCCTTACAACAGTGGTGGGAAAGTTATTGGAAGGGATTCTGAAAGACATGATTTATTTGCATTTGAAAAGGTGAGGACTGATTAGGGATAGCCAGCATGGCTTTGTGTGTGGGAAATCATACCACACAAATTTGATTGAGGTCTTTGAAGAGGTGACCAAGAAAATTGATGAGGGCAGGGTGGTAGATGTTGCCTACATGGACTTTAGCAGGTCAAAACAAGATCCTGCATGGTGGCTGGTCCAGAAGATTAAAACACATGGGATTCAGGGTGCGCTAGCCAAACAGATACAAAATTGGCTTGGTGGTAGGAGGCAGAGGGTGGGATGGAGGGTTGTTTCTCAGATTACAGGTCTGTGACCAGTGGTGCATCGCAGGGATTGGTGCTGGTTCCTCTGTTGATTGTCATATATATTAATGATTTGGATGAGAATGTGGGTGGCGTAATTAGTAATTTTGCAGATGACACCAACATGAGTGGTATAATAGACAGTGAAGAATGTTACAACAGGATCTAGATCAACTGGGAAAGTGAAAAGGAAATGGCAGATGGAATTTAACTTGGACAAATGTGAAGTGATGCATTTTGGGAAGTCGAGTCATGGCAGGGCATACATCGTGAATGGCAGTGGCCTGGGGAGTGTTGTTGAACAGAGAGACTCTGGGGTACAAATACATAGTTCCCTGGAAGTGGCAACGCAGATAACCAGTGCAGTGAAGAAGGCATATGGTATGCTTGCCTTCATCAGCTGAGGCATTGAGTATAAGAATTGGAATGTCATGTTACAGTTGTACAAACGTTGGTTAGGCTGCACTACGAGTATGGTGTGCAGTTCTGGTCACTGCACTACAGCAATGATGTGATTAAGCTTGATAGGGTGCGGAAAAGATTCACAAGGATGCTCCCTGGACTGGAGGGCTTGCGATAAAGGGAAAGATTGGATAAGCTGGATCTGTTTTTCCTGGAGCGAAGGAGGCTGAAGGGTGACATGATAGAGGTACATAAAATTACAAGAGACATAGATAGGATAGATAGCCAGAGTCTGTCTCCCATAGTAGGGGTGTGTAAAACTAGAGGGCATGGATTTAAGGTGAGGGGGAGGCAGTTTAAAGGTGATCTGGGGGGTAACTTTTTCACACAAAGCGTAATTGGTATCTGAAATGAGCTGCCAGAGGGAGGTGTTGGAATCAGGATCAGTAACAATACTTAAGAGGCATCTGTTCAGGTATTTGAAAGAGCAGGGCAAGTGGGATTGGTATAAATAGGCATGATTGTTGGTATAGATGCAGTGGGCCAAAGGGCCTGTTTCTAAGCTGTACTATGCTATAATTCTATAGTTCTGGTCACCATATTACTGGAAGGATTTGTTATCACTAGATAGGCTGTGGAGAAGATTTACAAGGATATTAGTGAGATGTGGAGAACTTTAGTTATGAGAAGAGATTGATTAGGTTGGGTTTGTTTTCTTCGGAAAAGAGGATACAAAAGGGAAATTTAATTGATTTGTATAAAACTGTAGATATAAATGGTGAGCAGGCAGACAAGTGAAACAGGGTCTCATTGGCCAACTCATTCAGTCAACAAAGCAATTAGAAACTATTGATTTCTTTTGGACATGCTTGCAATCAAGGAACCACCATTTGCCACTTGTTATTTTTGTTGTATCTAACATACAGTATACTTTGTTTTAACAACTGATGCATTACTTTCTGCATAATGACAGAATCATTAAAATCAGGGTTACAAGGCATGATAACACCAAGTTTATTTGATCAAGATACGCTAGTAGCAGATGCATATAATGTATTGGGCCAGATCACTGAGAGAGCTAGCCAGTATTCCATAGATAAATGAAGGCAAAAGAGAATGCAAATGCTGGAATCTAGAACAAAAAGCAGATGCAGGGTCTCTACCCGAAACACTGGCATACTACAGCTGTTGCCACCATAGGTGCTGCTTAACCCGCTGAGTTCTTCCAGAGTTCTCTTTTTTGTGTTATAGAGAACTGCTGGCAAGCTACAGTACACCTTAGGCCATTTTGGACTGCCATATCTACACATTGCAGCACTGGAATACAGGATATGCTGGAGGTCAAATGAAGTGCGTAGCACCTCTTGCTGCACCTCTGGATTTAACTGGATAGTTCTGTAACTTATGTCAGCCATAGCTGGCACATCTAATGCACCCACTCATTAGAACTGAATCGTCAACTTTCATTAAAAAGATAAGTGAAAATAAATGTTTTTAACATGACTTTAATAAATATTAATGCTTTAAAGAAATTTACATAAGCTGAAAGTGTATAAGCTGAAAGTGTTTTAAATAAAGATATTTTAAGTTTTTATTAATATTTTAAAAATATTTGCATGTTTTTCAACCATTCCTTAGCATCTCAGATCATCAGAGACATTTAGAACCAATGAAAAATGCTTTCTGATGATTCTAGCAGGCAAATGTCACAGGAGTGATCCATGCCAGGAGCTCAGATCCGCTCACACAGTCCTCCAACTTGTAGAATGACCGTAGTGAGGCAGGCAGGACAATTGGAGCCGCACATTGTGGCCACGAGCATCCTGACGGGCAAATGTGAGACATAGACTAAGCCTACTGAGCACCACAAACTTTGCTCTAGAAACAGAAGGTGCAGGGAATACTCAATGGATCAAGCAGTATCTTTGGGGAAAGAAACCAAGTGAAATGTTCAGGTTGATGACCTTTAATCAGAGATTATCGACCTTAAATGTTAACACTTTTTCTCTCTCCACTTGATCAGCCTGATCTGACAAGTATTTCCAATGTTTTATTTTTTTTAATTTTAGTTTTACAGAATCTGTAGTATTTTGCTTTTGAACAAAGATCGTTCTGCTTGTGTTGATGTTATAAGAAATTGAAATCACTGCCTTATAGGTTTAATTTTTATGACAAAATTATAATGTATCCTGGAAGCCTCAACTTTGTGGTTGAATTCCTGCCCCTGGAACAGATCAGCAATCCTTTCATAAAATATGTATTTTCAGTTGGTTGTTAACAGACAAATGTTTGGGACTGATTTTCTTCTTGGACAATGAAATACTATTACCGTTGGATAGCCTAATTTTAATAACAACACCAGTCTTTGTGAGGAATGACTGATGGGTCAGATTGCCTGAAGTACAGTCTTTATCTTGACAATCTAAAAATGGGAGTAGTTTCTCTCTGAGCCATCACGTTGGCTATTCAGTGATTTTCTTCAGCAATTGCAATATCCACAGCTGGATGAATGAACTTTCTGACATTTATACCAGCTGAATAGCTTATTAGCTATTTCTGAAGTGTTAAAAGATTATAATTGCTTGTGCATTGTGATTGACTGCTATTCTTTTGTTACTGCTAATGAAATTGCTTACTAAAGAATCATAGTATTTGAAGCATGCATTCTTGTGATCCAGTAAATGCTTCATTAATTTTGTTAAATAGCAGCTATTTTTCTTATTCATTTCAAAAAATAGGAATGTCTGTCCTGTAGAATATCTTAGGATCTAATCTCATAACCCTGAACATGTTCAGGGTTTTAAATTAAATAAAATAAGCACAGTTGAACATTAGTAAGTCTGATCATTGAAGTTTGTACAGAAACATTTGAACCTTCCTACTGAATTTGATTCTGTGATATTTTGTATGTTGCGTCATTTCTTTGAAACTGTTAAAATCGTGCAATTGGGAGTGTAATTTAAAAACACTGACCATGTGAATGTGAACTCATTAATCACAATTTCCACCCTTCAAAGTTTTGTTTTGCTCCTGGTCTATCCTGGTTTAATTATAAGTGTCATTGACAAAGGTATAAACAGATAGAAAAGACAATTTTTATTCCTCATAAAGCAATTTTCTGCACTATCAGCAGTATTCCTGGAGCAATGCAAACCAGTAGCACAGTGAATGGAATTCCCACAACCAGTTAAATAATTATTCATGGTTGCCTATGCAGCTTTGCATCATGCGCTATGTTATCTTAACAAGGGATCTGGCCAGCAAACTAAATTTAAAGGGACGTGTACATTTAAAGCATGTGACTGCATATGGGTCGAAATAATGTTTTAGTCTTAATTATCAAAATTAATCTTTGATATTTATCTGTGTCACATTTTGTATTTTTTAAGTATATTTGAAAATTTGCAAGGTTTGTCCATTGATCTGGAGTGAATACAAAGCCTAATTTTGCTGGATAGTATAAAGAGGATATATCCAAGTTAATTGTTGTTCTGCCTTTGGCCTTGGTATTTCTGGGTTAGAAAGGGAAAAATGTGTTTGTTCCTGGATGGTATTCTGCACTAGTTGTTGCAGCTTGTGGGTGGAAGCTGGGTGATGGTTGATCAGGTTTACCCGTGACATTTTGTATGTTTAATTATGATGTTAATATTACCTTTTCTAATTTTAGGTGTAAATAGATATTATGTGGACAAAGAACCAAAATTCTGCCACTGCCAATAGAACCATATTCAAGCATGACATAGAATTTTTATGAGAGGAAAGGGGGATATTTGGAGGAAAAGGATATTGCATAAATGATCTTCTCTCTATTTCCAGCAGCATTTGACATGACCCATTTCTTCCACTGTGTTTCCTTCTGTCAAGTCATCCTCTGGATTATTTTTAAATTGAACTGATTTTTATGCGAGCTGTTTACTAACCTGACCAAGGCAACTCTATTTCCTTTGGAAGCAGATGCCCCTTGGATGCCAACCCAGTGCCCAGTGACTGAATCATAGGTCTCCTTGGTGGGAATACCTGGGCCTCATTACAGTCCTCACAGTAATTAGCCAGGTTCTAAGGGGATATCTGCTCCAAAGAACTCGTTATTGTCTGCTTTGTGGTACAAATCATGGGAGGCACTGCAGCAACTGCTGAGAATCTTGTGCACAGTTGCATCAAGATCATGTGGTTGCACACAGCCTTCATGTTCATGGAATGGAAGGCTTTCCTGCATTGCATTTATTAAACATTCCTGGAAAACCTGCAGTGCTTTGATTGTTACATATTGCAATGCATTCCTGTCAAAGCCAGGAGCCCAAACACCCATTCATACTGGTGTCCCTCATCACAGATAAAGTTGATACAGTTGGCTGCCCTGGCAAATAAGCTGTTAGTTACCTAGCCTATCCATTGGTATGTTGGTGACCGCAAGGTCATGCAAATAATTCTGGCTGAACCCTGCAAGGATCCGAAGGCAAAGAAATTAAGGATGGTGGTGATTTTGACAGGTACTGGTGAAGTGTAGACATCAGGTCCACTGTATTGCAGGCCCTGTCCCAGTTGGGTACAGAAGCCTGGTGCCACTCATTGTCATTGAGCACAGAAGGAGGTCATGCAGTTCAACAGGTCCATAAGACTCTCTTGGAGTAGTCCCGTCTCTCCCATTTTCTCATTCTGTTTCCATGGCCCTGCAACTTTATTTGCTTCCACATTTCCATCTGAAATTATTGATTATTTTTACTTCCACCACTCTTGTAGGCAGCGATTTTCAGGTCATCGGCACTCTCTACCAACAAAATGTTCTTCCTCACATTTCCCCATATCTCTTGCCCAAACCTTTAAATCTGTGTCCCCTTGTCCTTAAGGTAATGGGACCAACTTTTCTTTTCCCACCTTGTATAAACCTATCATAATCTTGTACACCTCTATCAAATCCCCCTCTCAATCTCACCTGCTTCAAGGAGAACAACGCCAGCTTCTCCAACTCATCCTTGCAGATACAATCCCACATCGCCAGACCCATTTGGTTAAGTCACTTCTGTGAGCTCTTAAGGATCTTCGCATCATTCCTAGAGTGTGGTAAGCAAAACTGGATTCAATGACTGGTTGTGACTGAAACAGAGCTTTATAAACTTCCAGCATAACCTCCCAGATTTGTACCCAATACCATTATTTATAAAGCCCAGGATCCCATATGCTTTGCTAATTACTCTATATGTCCTGCCTCTTCAAAGGTCCATGCACATGAACCCCTGGGTCCCTGTGTTTCTGCACACTCATTAGAACTATTCCATTATTGTCTCTCCCCATTGTTTTTGGCCAAAATGCATCACCTCGCACTCTCTGTGTTAAACTCTATTTCTCACTCGTCTGTCCATTCTGCTAGCCTTTCTATATTCTGTTGCAGTCAATAGGCATTATCTTCAAAATTTGCCATAACTTTTAAGTTTGGCATCACTTTCAAATTTTGAATTTTTTCTCTATACTCCAATATCTAATTCATTTCAGTATATCAAACAAGCAGCAATGCAAACACTGACCCATGGGGATAACCGCAATCATCAGCTTCCAGTATAAAAAACACCCAATTACTGCGACTTGCTGTTTACTGTGCTTAAAGCCATCTATTTTTAATCAAAGCTAACACTGACCATTTCGTTCCATGAGCCTCAATTTCTGTTAACCAGCTTTTTATGTGCTACTTTGTCAAATGCTTGCTTAAATGCATATAGACAATGTCCACTGCATTCTTTTCATCAATCTTCTCAGATACTTCATCAAAAAATAAAATAGTTCAAATGTGATCTACCTTTGTGCTGGTTCTCCTTAATTAACTCAAAACTTTCCAGATGCCTATTAATTTTTTGCCTGATTATTGTTCCTGAAACCTTACCTACCTATAGTATTAAAACAACCAGCCTCTGATTTCTAGGAATGTCCTCACACCCATTCTTGAACAATGGTGTCATTTTTGCCATTTTCCATTTCTTTGCTGCCTCCTGTGTGTCTAGGGAAGATTGGAAGTTTACGGCAAGCCCTTCTGCATCCCCATTTCCCTTAATAATGTTGGATGCAAGGCATCTGAACTAGGTGACATCCACTCTAGGCATAAGCAGCCTTTCCAGTGCATCCTGCCTATCAGTGTTCACCCTACTTGTTACTTTTACTTTCTCTACTTCTATCAAAAAATTGTCAGCATCCTCTTCTTTAGCCTAAACCCCTCCTCTTCAAAGATCTCCACTATTCAATTACAACTTTATCTGTGCACAGTGGCTCCATTTTGTGCGAGCCAGATCCCCTCTTATGCCAGTGATATTAGCCCCCTTCCAATTGAGAGGTTTTAATTTCTATTGTTCTTGCCCATCTCCATTATTAATTTAAACCTTATGATGTAATGATTACTCTTTTCCAGATGTTCTCCATTGACACTTGCTCCATTTAACCTACCTCATCTCCCAGCATAAGATCCAGCAATGTTTCAGTCTGACCGAGATGATAACGTACTGGAAATCAAGTTCTCCTGAACACATCTCAGAAATTCCTACTCCCACCCCGCCTTTCCCTGTTCCCTAAGATTACCCAAATCGATATTTAGGTAATTAAAGTCATCAATGTCAGCACTCTGTACTCCTTGCACTCTTCTGTAATTTCCCTGGTGATTTGCTCCTCTATCTCCATCTTGCTCTTTGCTGAATACTTCCAGTAGGGTGATCTTACCCTATTTGCTTCTTAACTCTAATCAAATAGAATCTGACCTCATTCCCTCAAGAACATCCATTCTTTCCTAAAGTACAATATCTTCCCTTCTCAGTATCATGTTTTTAACCTTCCTTACCTTTTCTGAATACTTTGTTTCATGAAGACTAAGCACCCAGTCCTCAACGTTTTTAAGGCACATTTCTATTATTGACACTGCACCTTGTTCTGTTTATGCCAATCGCTCACCAACCTTATTTATCACATTTCTTTGGTTTACATATGTGAATACTAAACCTTTTTTTGTATTTCTTGTAGACCTTCTTAGTGTGCTCCTATCTAACAAGGTACTGTTTCTTTTTCTAGTGATGTCTGATACTCACACTCTCTGATGCATCTTATTCCTCTTTTTTACATCTACGTATATGCTGGTGCCTCTACACTTTGTGTGAGACTCAGCTTCTTGAGAGACTAGTGTCCAGACACATCTAGGAAGCTTACTGTTTGTTGATACACCCTGTGTGGTGGGTATGGCCTTCAGTGACCTGCATTTCCCCATTGAACATGTAATTCCTGTGCTTTTACCATTCTTTCACTGCTGAGTTCCAAGACGCCTGGGAAGCTATTGACTCGCAGCTAAACTTACAAACCCATGGTTAAAATCACTGTAACTATGTGATCAACATATTGAAATTGGCATTATGTCTCTCTCGAGGGTTGCTCTCACACAGCCTGAAGTCAGAATGCAGAAGTGAGTAGGTTGATTGTGGCTTCCTGATGTGGTAACACTTTCAGCACATTTAACCACCTCCCACCCAATCCCAACCTAGCTACTTACATGAGTTAAAATTCAGCCCATTGTGTGAGCAGAAGGGAGAAACTTGTCAGAGATTTCCCAACTGAATAGATACCGCATTATTGGCCAGATTGCAATCATATGTCTACTTTACCAAGGAGATTCCTCCATATCAACAAATTAATTATTTATTCACAGGCTTGAGTCATTGATTTACTTAAGTTGCAATTCCTTTCATTCACAAGGCTTTTCATTCTTGCTCAGCAAACCAGTGCAATAGTTTAGTTCGGTAGTTCTGTACATCTAAGTAGAGAATGGGAACTGAACAAATTATATTCTCCAGATGTGATGGATACGGTTCTTTCCACAGAAAACTTTGCCTGTGTTAAAGATGAGCTTGATATGTATTGCAATGTAAGCCACATTAGTCCTTGTCACCAACAATTCTATCTGTGTGAAGCAATGTACTTCATAAGTTGCTCAATTATAAACTCACTGGTCATCACTGCAGTACATGCTATGGTCAAAATGTCAAACAATACTATTCTAAATGTAATGTGGAACCAATGAATGTTGGAAACAGTTAAATCTGAATCCAAAACAATCAATGTGGATATATTTTGTAATATTCACTCGAAGACCAATGCTGTAAATACATTGCAGAAAGCTAACCTTGTGGGCTTCACAAACCAATATTCTAAAGTTATGTAGAAGTTCAGGGGAGGCTGTGGAACTGGAGGTGGGAATGAAGATTTTGAATGAGGGGTTTTGGGAGAAAGTACAAATACAATATACCAGCATGGTTTGGTGTAGGATAGGATAAAGGCAGAATTTTAGATGAGCTCAATTTTATGGAGAATGGTGAATTGGGAGGCCGACGAGGTGAACATGGCTGGCCAAAGGTACAGAAGACAAAAGGACATACAAAGTTTCAGCAATAGATGAGCTGAGACAGAGGTGAAAGTGTCAGGGTTACAGAGGTGAAAGTATATATTAGCTATGGTATGGGATTGAGCTCACTCTAGGGTTACGTACTGGACCAATTCGGTTCAGCCTTTTTACAGGGAGAAGGAGTGTAATTGGTAATAGTTTGTGCTGGGGGTGGTGGTGGTGATTCCGAAAGCAGTGCTCTCACAATATTTATTTGGGAGGCAACTGCAATTCTTCTAAGATTTATATGTTGCACAAGCAGGCTGACAACAGAGAAATAGAAGTGGTTGAGAGAAGTAATAAAATATTATCAGCAAATGTGTGGCAGCTACCACACGTCCCTGAATAATGTTTCCAAAGGGCAGCATTTAGATGGGGAAGAGGAGTTTAAGTAATAATTGCAAAGCTGCATTGGTTCATGGTTTTACCACCAGTGATGATGGAATGAAAATGTGATGGAGTCTGAACACAGGAGGAATGCAGTCAGAAGATTAGTGCATGTGAATTGGGACTAAAGTGTTAAAGTGAGTCAAAGCCTTGGAGGAATATGTAAACAAGGTCAAAGGTTCTGAATAAATGTTTGGAGAAATGGTGTAGGTTTCTGAATAAAAGATTAACTGATATGATCTTCATACAGAATAAACTACATGTGGTAAACCTTTGGAGGAGATGGGATTTGTGTAGAGTGGAAGCTGGTGAGGAGAGGATTGAAGAAGTTGAAACTGGAGGTGATGAATATTTGGATCAGGATTGGTGGTAAGGACTGAGATAGATTCACTCATAATATAGGAAGCACGTTATCCAATAGCCATTAAAACTTCTATTAGGGTCAAACAGGCACTAAGACTGTGCTCTGTTCATGACTGGGCAATGAATGGGAACAGAATAACGAATGAAGCAAATCCCTTTCATGAATAAAACAGAGAATGTTGGAAAGATTCAGAAGGTCAGACAGTATCTGTGAAAAGAGAGCAACAGAGTTAACAGTTCAGGTCAAAGACCATTCATCTGAACTTTTCTCTCACTATTGATGCTGCTTGACTTGCTGAGTCTTTCCAACATTTTCTGTTTTTATTTGGATTTCCAGCATCTGCAGTTTTTCATTTTTATTTCCTTTGTTCTTATTATATGGTTCGCATTGGTAGATCTGGGTTTACTGAAGCATAATACATGAAGACAAATTGAAATGCTGAAATGATCTTGCAGGCAAGGCGAGAAGGAGTAATTACAAGAAGTGCGTTAAATATTTTGGGATAAGTAGCAGAGGACTCTGTGGTGGTGCCAGGGAGATGAGCCCATGCAGTAGGCCTAAGAGAGAAGCAGAGAAAGATTAAAGTGAACAAGGAGGAAATGCACTCCATTCACATTTATTAACAGGGATGGTCTCAGCACTGTGCTGAAAACCAGAATGTAATGACCTACTGATCAGTCAATAATGGAGGGATCATGGAACTAGTTGATGAAAACCTACAAAAGTACCTTAGGAAAGGAAGGAAGATTTGAATAAACTGTGTTTTGGGGATGGAATGTTTAAGAGATGTGATAACAGTAGTTTTAACTGGGGGAACAACCCAGTAATGGTGTTTTATAGAGGGGTACAGCCTAGGTGATCCACACACTACAATGGCAAAGACGAACAGTACCATCACAAGAACTTGCATTTATATGCAAGGTACTTTGTAACAAGGTGATTTAAACTCATATCTGATGATGTTTTTGCTTTTAGTTCAAAACATTTCAGGCTCACCATCCATAGGGGATTTGTTTACTCAAATGTGGTAATGGCATATCCAAAGGATTTAAAAGCAAATCCTGGTCAGATCCATTCTGACCCGCTGATATGCAGCATATTTGCCAAGTCATGTAGAATGTACTGAGATTCACTAATACTAATTCTGACTTGTCAAAATGTTCCTCTCTCCACAGATGCTGCCTGGCACATGGGGTTTCATGCTCATTTACTGTCTTTATTTCAGATTTACAGAATCTGCAGTCTTTCTTTGCTTTTCTTTCACCAAAGCTGTAGTCGATTGAGTGGATTGCTGGCGTAACTTTGTTATTAATTTCTTGAACTTCGACCTTTAAAAAGCCACTTGACATGAAATCGTCCACACAGAAAGTACTTGGAATATACAGATAGATTGTGTAACTGGAATGAGCATACGTGACAGATGTCCCAGTTGAAGCGATATTACGTTATGCCTTAGCTTGTGATCTTACACACTCTTCACCAAGGGGATTCCTCCACATGAAGAAATTAATTATTCATTCACAGGGCTGAGTCACTTACTCTGTATCGATTTACTTATGTTGCATTTCCTTTCATTCATAGGCCTTTTAAGTCTTTTTTTAACACGCCAGTGCGGTAATTCTGGACTGTAAGACTTAATTGAATTTGTTACAGACCGGATGGTCACAGTCATTTCACTTTAAAACTTCTGATTTTTGATGAAGGTGATCTTAGCTTGTACCGACAAAGTGACTCCAGTTTATTTTTTTATGTGATAATTTGTCTGTGAACGTTATTTCTGAGTGAGAGTTACTCGATTCAGTTTGTAGTCAACTCCACCCCGTCAGCTGAATAAGAGAAGCTGTCGACAGCGGCGCACTAAATGAATTGGGACGTCTCCAGTGGGTGTTCACCACCTCAAGTGTTAGGTCCGCGAGTCACTTTGAGCTGAAGCCCCTGTCAGGCTACGGCAAAGTGCTCCTCACCCAGCCAGCTATCAGTCCGGGAGGAAGCATTGTGTCACAGTTTTCACTCAGTGCTCTTACTGGCTTTCATCAGCACTTTTCGTTAATGCCTGCTCCGGTGAACCAGCGCTGCATGACTAGATGTGGGATGAATGCTCGAGGTTACCAGGAAGATAAAGGGAGCCTGCAGGCAGCTTTACATCTATACAGTGAGCATTAATTGTGAGAAGATAGCTTACTCTGTTGAAATCGATAGACTCTTGTGGCCTGTAGCAGAGGGCACACTGGACCGGCAGTAGGTCACTGAATGATGATAATATACAGGGGACTGCATACTGCAGAGTTGTTAAGAAGTAAATGCAATATCCTGCAGTAAAGGTAGAAGCGGTCTCCCTACCAAGGATATAACAGCAGCAGCAATATTTTGAACTCACTGCTCTTTTCAGTTGCTTCCCTGTTTTTGTTTTAACTGGGATGTCCCACAGATGAAGATGAACCGACTGTCCATTTGGGTCTGAGCTACTCCATTATTAATCAGATGAACTCCAGTTCTGCAAGTCGTTCTGATCTGGGGAAGTACAATAATGAAGAGGGATATGCATATTTTGCAGGCTTTCTGTAGCTTTTCTGTAATCGTGTGGACATTTTTCAGTATTACACGGGCACACGCGAAAGAATCACAACAAATCCCCCTGAATGTGTAAGTCTTGAATTCTCTTCCTTTGCATACATGTCCCTCAGTTTTTGTGTTCGAAGTTAAAGGACTGCATTAAGGGTGAAATGTAAAGTTGGTTAATACTAGTGTTTTGCAATGCTGCAAGATCTCTATGCATCATAAAACATAACATTATGTTCTGCGGAATAGTCAGAAATTCATAGTTCAGAAAGCTTAATATGTTGAAAATACACACTAATATTCGCATCTCAAGCATCATCGATGTGAAATTGCTATACGTCGCTTATCAAATGGCAAAAATAATCGAATGTTGTTTGATTAAAAAAACAGAATTACTTTCTGTGGGTTTCAACCGGAAGTTAAATTGTTTTGCTCTTTCTCCATTGTAATATATGTTACCGTATTTTAATGTCTTTTTAGGGTAAAACTATGGGCTTCCGCGTTTGGAGGGGAAATCAAGTCTATTTCAGCCAAATACTCAGGTTCACAATTCCTGCAGAAGGTAACAATATTTTTTTTCAGTTTTAATTTTAGAACCTTTGTTTTGGAACTTAATTGTCACCGAACAACTGACTTGCATGTTAAGTAGCTGGCCCCTTCAGAAAGCTATGGTATTTGTCATTCCAATTTAACTGATGCGAATATAATTGAACACGTTTGGCACTGCTTTTGATTGCAGAAGCAAAGATATATGTCATTGTATTATGACTGATGCTTATTTAAATGACCATTTTTTGGCTGAGTTAGCAGAGTACAAGATTAACTTTAGTGTTTTGGCTGGTAGCTATTTAACTTTTCACGACTTTTTGAATACATATCGTGAAAATAGAGTGCAATACAGTTGTGTGTGATTTCTGCATCGCATATGCTAACTTCATTCCGCTGTCATCTCGCTCCAATGTGGGATGTATTACACCATTATAGATAAGAGAAATGAGTATCTTATCTGACTGTTCAGGTGCATTGCTGGATAATATTCCGGTGCACTGCTGCAAGCCTCTGAAAGATGTTGCTCAGTTCATTAAATTACTATTGTCATGACGAATACGATTTGAAACCTGTGTCAAAAGAGTAACTTGAACAAAATGAATATAAGGCCATAATGATTATAAACGGAAAATACGTGGTATGCTGTTAATCAGCCTGTTGTTTAAAGGGAACGGGTAACTTTGAAAATAAAACTGTTAATGCCGCAATATGATTCTTCGAGATAAAATATTATGCCAATTCAAAATATAACAAATAAATGTAGTAATGTTGCATTGTGGGTGTTTTCACAAGTGGGAAGATTCCATATGTCACACGCATTAAGGCACAAGTAGCATAAGATCGTGTTTCTCACAAGTAAAAGAACACTTTAATGTATGGCGCTTTTATCTCAAGTCATTGCATTTTGAGATTGTGTGATTTTCTATTTAATACTTAGGTGTCATAAGATAATCTGCTACGTATGTGATGAATGGATTAAGACATAATTTACAGCGGCTGTTTTTTTTTAAATTTCACAATTGTTAGTTATCTATACCATTGGTACAAAACATAGCGCTGAAATCCATATGGTTAAACATCTAAAATGCGTTCAGTTTTTCTCCATGGTTTCATCTTAACATTATCATTAATCCCTTAATAGTTTTAGTTGGTGTGTGTCATATTCAAAATATGAAATTGTACAACTAGAAAGATATGTTTCTGCTTTCTTACTGTGATAGCTCAGCTGGAAGATACTTTGCACAATTTGAAATGTAGATGCAACCTTATCAAAGAATATGTAGATAAAAAGAACCAATTAATATTTCAATCCACCATAACCTCTGCCCTTAAACCCATATTGAGCACAAAATCTGGGCTGGCATCCTGTGTAGTACTGAGGAGATATTGCACTGTCAGAAGAACTGTCCTTTGGATGGAACAATAAACCAAGGCCCCTTTTCCTCTGACAGATTGAAAGGATCCAATAGCACCAGTCAATATTTACCCCTCACTCAGTGGTGCTAAAACAGGTTATCCCATTACCATCTGTGGCAGCTTGCTGTGCATGAATTTGCTGCTTCATTTCCTGTATTAGAACAATGATTACTATTGGAAAAAGTATATCATTGGCTGGAAAGTGATTTGGGATGTCTTGAAAGGGATGTGAGAGGCACTATGTATCACAGCAAGATGGAAGTTAATGTGTTTGGAGCATGTTATATTTTCAATTAATATACTGTACATTATGGTATATTCCTAAATGGTACAATTTTGTTAATTTTTTGGAAATACATAATACTAAGATACACACCAAAAGCATTCAAATTGTAAAAATAACTAACCAGTTTGGATTGATACTGGCCATACTAAGAGGAATGTTTTTAAATGCGACCTTGTATGTATTACTAGTATAAAGTGAAGATAATTCTTTGAATATTATTGTTATTTTTAAAAGATTCTATTTATGCCTCACCTCATCGCTTTTGCTGTTAAATTTTCTTTGTGCTGCGCTGAGAAATGAAGGTTTGAACTACCATCACCAAAAAATATTAGCCTATCTTATCAATTTGCTGATGCGGTCTTGAATATTTTCAGCATTATTGTAGGCAATGCAATCGCTATCGATGCAGATTCAATAATTTTAACAAATGTTATCATGATTTATGAATTGTGGCATTAGTGTGATGAATCTGAGTAATTTATCAAATTAGAGATTTATGAAATTTTCTTATATTAGATATTTCCTCTCATGTTTTTACATAGATAAAAACTGCTACATAACAAACAAAGCTGATTGTCACATAGATTTCACAGTATAAAAGTGATTGTCAGCCTCCCACATTAGGCCTATGATTACATTGTGAGAGATTTAGCAAAACCATCTCTGCTAACTATTATGTCTTTGACAGCATTTAAATATAATTTAGCCTGTACACATGGTACTTTCTTAAACCATCAGTTTCAATAGAATACGCAGAGTTATTTTTAGATAAAATGCTTAAAATTGAATCTGTGGGACTTCTATGATTTTGAAAGTTAGATCTGCCTTTTTTGCAGAAAATATCGGGGTAAAGAAATTATTGAATTTTTGAGGTGCACGGGATGAATGTGACAAAATCCGCAGACACTTATTGCCTATTCAGAAACAGCTGTTCTTCCTGCATTGTTTAAAGTTCTTCATCAATCTTCTGCTTGAAATATAAGTGAGCTTTAAAAGTGATTTATCTTCTCATTTAACCACACTGTTTTAAGTCCGCATGGCTATGTGGTTTGTAAAGACAATTTTAACAAAGAACTTTGAAAAGGAGAAAGATGTTTTCGTGTTTGTAGTTTAAGATGGAACAAAAGCTATAAATACATTTGAATTGTAAAATACACTGAATATTTATGTAAGTTAAACATTTGAATCATAAATGGAAATGAACATTCTATTCCCATTAGCGAATATTATTACAATGTAATTTTT
This sequence comes from Pristis pectinata, assembly GCF_009764475.1. Classification (NCBI taxonomy): domain Eukaryota; kingdom Metazoa; phylum Chordata; class Chondrichthyes; order Rhinopristiformes; family Pristidae; genus Pristis; species Pristis pectinata. Next base: position 23,579,155 of record NC_067410.1, read on the forward strand.
ATAAAATGATAACAAAATTTACTAGTCAGGATATGAAAGGCATAATTCATATTCCCTTATTTTTACATATCAGTAGAACTCATGGAAATTGGGAAATGATTTTGTTCAAGTGGCAAAGGAATGGCTTTCACTATTCACTTTGTTAACAACTACTAAAAGAATTCTCATAGACTTCTCAGTGAAATTTTCCACTAATTGAGGGGGGTGGGGTGGGGTGGGGGGTAGGATGGAGGACTTGGGGGGAGGAAGTGGTATCTTTTCCAGCACAATGCCCTCTAGAGGGGATCAAAGCATTTTCATTGAAACACACTCGATAAACTGAGAACTGTAAAACAGGAAATATAAATCAGAATTAAATGATAGATAAAACAAAGTATTGTGATTCATTGACAGGATTCAAGAAAAGAGGTAAAAGAGATAGACAGAAAATAAAATCTTCTAAGGGAATAAAACTCCACATTTGCAAAATTAATTTTTCAGGCCAGCGATTGTTATCACTTTTTACACTATTAAAACTGTTAAATGCACCAGGCCTAGTTATTTTAGTCACCTTTAATTTGGCACTGGTGAGCAAGTGTCCTAAGAGTGTCTGATATTGATTTCAGTGTCAAACCTTTTGGCAAGGATTGCAATGGTGCAAACTGCAGATGAAAGAGACTGCTCTCAGCAACTTCTGGATATTTGTGTTTAACTGCACATGTTTCACCTGCTAATAATTATGAGCACTTTAACCTCATAATTGTCATTACAGCAGAAACCAGGCCATAATGTTTGCATTTGCATCCATGGTACTATTAAGATTAAGATATTTTGTAAGAAGATATCAAGCTTTAATGTCTTGACTCTGCCACTGCTTTATAATTTTGTTTTATGGAACGAATGGAAAGAGTCTTACATTGGGAATGTCCTGTTTAAAGATATCTGATTTTGATAATTGACATTGATTATCTCTACTCAGAGATTCTATTAATATAGTTTGACAAAAATAAAGTGTGTACATTTCCCAGCGCTGCATCTATCCTTAGATATGTATTCTATATCAACAGTTTAGTGAATAATACATCACATTTAAATGATTGTTCTATCCTAGATTAATAATAAGGTGATTCACTTCTGTCAACATTCAAAGCTAGAAATATAAAAATGTTTACATTCTGATAAGTGCCTGATTCTCAATCATAAACATGTTTTTGGAATCTCTGTGATGTTAGACTTATCTTTTCCATCATTGTATAAATGAATAGCATAATTATATTAGTATGCTGTGATAAATTATATTGTTTCTTTCAATTAATCAGTAATAAAAACATCCTCTGCAAAATGCTGATAAATTCATTTTTTCATTGCATTTTAAAATCATATTTTATAAAGAGAATGCTCCTTTCATCAGAGGCACAACCACTGAATATGAGATAAGGGATGGAGAATGGTTCTGTTGAAAGTCCTTCTCCCACTTCCATTTAGAATTTGCAAGTACTTTTGTTATCTGTTAACTGCACTATGAATTTACCGGCAAAGGAGAACTCGCCATTTTCCAACACTTTCTTCCATTTTCACTCATAATATGGTTTAAAGACACAATTTTCTTTTGAGTGAGAATGTATATATGCAGTCTTTTCCCTAAACACTGATTCAGTAACAGCCAAGAAGTAATAGATTGAGTCTAAATGATGGTCACTGCATACCTAATTTCTAGAATGTAGGAAGTACATTATGTTAAATGGTATACTTTCCTAGAGATAATACTGTGTGTATATTTCCCTTTTGATTAATTAATACTGATGAACAAATCAAAGTGCATTCAGCACAAATATATTCCATTTGTGGCATGTTCTTAAAATAATCACATAGATGAAATCAGTAGATGCACAACAATATTTACATTACCATGCAGATGAATTTAAGAAAAATACACAAATCCATTGTCTTTGTTTTTGCTTCCTTTACGAATGTCACTACCTAAATTATTAAGTTATTTATAAAGTGTAATTCTTTAAATTTGGTCTAAAATATGTAGCAATGCTTTTACCAAGAACAAATGACATTGCTTTTTATAGAATATATTTGTGCCTTGCTCGAAAAGGGAGGAAGAGTAAAAATAAAAAAAAGAAGCTGTGCAAAACAAAAATAATTAGACAACATGGCATTTTGAAATCATTTATAGGATGGTGCACTTTTTGAAGATTCTAATATTATCCTACTATTGCCTTCCATTGTGAATGGAAATATCTACAATATGATCAAACATTAAAAAAAAACAGGAGGAAGACATTCCTTTGTGTTCCAGGTGCAGTGAAGTGGTAAGTGAATTTGGAAAGAATGTGTTTACAATTTTGCTATGACTAATGTACAGTAGAATTTCTCTGCATGGTTATCTAAATTATTTCTCTGTAGCTACGCAACAGGAGAGGTTCCCTGCCTGGAAGTCAGTCTGCTTGATGAGCTTTACTTCCAGTCAGCAAGGTTATTCATCCCCAGGCTCAGGACAGATAGGACTGACCCACAGCCCCTGGGGGGGGGGGGGGGGGGGGGGGGGGGGGGGGGGGGGGGGGAGGGGTCGGGAAAGTGGGGTCCTAAAACAGGAAGGGTCAGTCCAATCACTGACCCAGATAGATGTCTGTGAGTGGATCCGAAGGCAGGGTGAGGGTGAAGGAACATTTTGGTGGCGGGGAGAGGGAAGGAATGGAGTTTTGGGCTGGACAGGAAACCCCTTCTAAATGTCAGAAACACTTTCATTCTCCCTGAAAATGTCTTCACATTTTTTATAAGTTCCAGTTTTCCAAGTCCTGCTAATCCCAGCTGTCCAAAGCAAAACCTACAAATTAGGTGGAATCAGATGCTTATTGCCTCAATAATATAATTAAAATACCAACCCACTTTCTGGGAGTCTTGCCTAAAAAGTTGAGTTGTTAGAGCTTCTTTTGAGATGTGCTTGGAATGTTTCCCAATTTAACCCTCACCTCTGCACCCATTCTGATGCAGCTATCCATCTTCAAATTTTTTCTATGTGCTGGATTTCCTTGATATCAACCCAACAGGGTCAGAGTGAGGTATATAGCTGCTTGCTACCATTTGACTACTCTCACAGTGCTCTGGTTTATCAAATTGAACAGTCAAATGTTTTCAGTCAATGTGCTTCTTACAAAGATGGTATTAGTATCTAATAGCTGAGGTCAAATGGTTAATAATGAATCAGTAAGTTTTACTTTATCTCTGAAAAAAGAGCAAGCATTAGACATTCACTATTTCACATGATAATGACAGGAGTTTTAAGATAAATAGCAAGAACTGGAAAGGCACACAATATCTTACGTAGTACAGGACATACTCATAATTCACTTCATAATTTACACAACAAAATATTACGTAACTCTTTAGTGACAAATCTTGGTTTGTGATATTGCAGTGAGCTTTGTGGTCACTGACTCCTTTAATATAAGAGCTTTTTACTTTTATTTTATCAGGGTCAAAATGTATCACATTAATCTAAATGTACACGTAAGTCATTTTTGCTGAAACTTTGTTAAAATGTTTTTTGATATTCCCTCTGATAGTTAAGGGTTCACAATATCAACCTCTTGGATGACCTTGCTGATTTATTTTTGCATTGCTTCATGGCATAGCAAAAAGCAAGTGTTTGGTACAAGAAATACACTCACACCTTTTGAGAGAACTATTTTCCATGACCTAGCAAGGAAGATAGTAGAAAGGAGAATAGCATGATTATGAAAATTATATTGTGTGAGCCATAATGGGAAAGAAAATAAATTGCAAGGATAAGTTCTGTGAGTCAAATCACTCTGTCTTCGTCCTTGTTGCTTTCGTGTCAAAGCTAGAGTTACATGAAACAGTGTCTCGAAACTGATCCATTAGTGCACCGATTTTATGCACAATATGCACATACAATCCATTTTATACATATCAGATTGGACTAGTGAACATTTCTGGCTCAGTTGGCAACGACTGAGAAATTGGCTAGGGCACTTCCGGACGCCAGTCATCTTAATTTGACTGAAGTTTATCCAATGTCAATTGCATATCTAATAGTGTCATAGGTTGAGCAGCACACACTTTGTCCATTTCTTTCAGAATTTGGAACATTAGTGGGCAACTTAGGATGTTGATAATCATAAAAAAGAGCTCACACGTGACACGGTCTGAGAAAGAGGCAACACTTAAAGGGTCTTCACGTTCACTTCAATGTCGTGCACACAGCATCTTGCACTTTCACTTTTCAGTGGCTGGCATTGTGTCAGGTAATTCCTTTCACAGATCACAGCCTTCTTTAAAAAAATCACTTGCAATCCATGTGCAGTGATCACTGGCCCTTGGAATCACTCATAGTATGTGGGTCCATTGAACTAGCCCATTGCATGGGGAGGCATGCAGACATACAGAAGTTTGCTATGTTCACCACCACCCCCCCCCCACCCCCACCAACTTCACTACTTTCTCTCACCTCCACAACAACCTTTTATGCTGCTCTTTTGTGGTTGCCATGGAGAGTGTTCTTAGGGTCTGACTCCCTTGCAAGCGGTCGGTGTGGCAATATAACGGCAGCTGTGGGCTCTGCAGACAGCTGCTTTTGGGAACGGCACAGGAAAAGACTTGGCACATGAGTCAGGGTGAAAATCACCCAAATGACTTTTATTTTTAACCAGGTTTTTACCAATTTTGTGTTTTTATGCTGGGCGTCAGCACTACATAAATCTATAAAGGATGAACAATCACTAGGCTTCATTCGATATGGAGAAACAATTGGAAGATTTTGAAAGAGAAGCTTGGGGTAGTTTTGGAAATGTTAAGATTTCTTGAGTATGCACTGTGATATGCCACATTAACATGTCCGTAAACACCAATCATGCATGTGTAATTTAGTGAATGTAATTATAATACATAACACACATTCGAACATCAAAATTCAGAGCTCTTGATTGCAATACAGATATTTGGGTATCATCAGGAAAAGCCTTTCAGCAGCGCCGAACATGGAGCAATGCAGAAGAAGGTTATATATGCTGATATCAGCAGATGTTCAGTGTCTGTACAAGTGAAAGTTGATGCTGCTTCTGAAACCAAAGGGTCCACAGCAGCTCCAGCAGCCTGCCTCAGATTTAATCACTAATGTAACCCCTGCAGCTCCCTGTCTGGCAGAACATTTAGCCTTAGGTCCCAGATATAGAGTTCATGACACACAACAGACAACTAGATCAGTCAACTCATCAGATGTATACACAGCAGGCTTTGAAAAATTCAATAATATGAAATCACTTTTAATAACTCTTGTAGTCTGCTGCCTTTGATTGTGGCAAACAATGGCAGTGAATGTCAGATGGTTAACTGTACCTGCAGTCCTTTGTGAGCCTGAAACTTGCCACTCTCTCATCCTCACCCTCAGATTACCTGCAGTCTGAGATAACAGCCAGTGCAATCCATGTGTACCTCTACACTATGTGCTCCTAATCCACCTTGACAACTCTTGCTGCTCCAGGAAATCAGTCTACCTCTCACCACAATATGCCGAAACATAACAGGACTTTGCAACTTCTGGCAAGAAAATATGTGGTTTATTCTGGGAACCAATGCATGCTCAAATTACAAGTGACATTACCACTCAGTGATTAAATATATAAGAATTACATAGACAATTTGTTCATCATTGATGTTTGAACATTAAATATTTACATTTAGTGTACTCATGTAAATGGTATAAATATGTTGTTCTGGTGCAACCAAATTATGGACTTGTAAAAATTTTTGGCCTTAATCTTCAATTTTAATTTATCTTTCCTGCATTTACATTTTTCTTCCTTACCACTCAATGGTGAACAAAATACAGAGAAGGTGTTATACCTGAAACTATTGATGTAGTTGTGTAACTGTCCACTTGGAGGTGCAGGAGAGCCATTTAAATTGACCAATTTCCTTTCAACAGATGTGTTTCACTTCTGTTCTGTCCCTTCCTAGGTCGTTCCAGAAAGAGATAGGAACATCTTTATTTCCTTTATTACCAATTTATGATAAAGAAAAGTTATGCAGTGTAATCTTAACATTCATGAAAGCAAGGACAAAACCGCCTGATTGATTGGTACCATCCACAACCCCTAAACATTCATTCCCTGCATTGCTGGTGCACAGTGGCTGCAGTGTGTACCATCTACAAAATGCACTGCAGTCATTTTCCTGGGCTGCTGTGATAGCGCCCCGCAAACCTGTGATCCCGACAACCCAGAGGGACAAGAGCAACAAATGCAAGGAAACACCACCGCCTGCAGGCTCCCCTCCAAACTGCAGATTATCCTGACCTGGAAACATACCATTTGTCCTTCATCATCCCTGGGTCTAAATTCTTGAACTCCCTATCAAACAGCACTTTGGGACTGCAGCAAATGTGGCTCAGCGTAACCTAATCAAAGGTACTTAGGGATGAGCAATGAACGTTGGCCTTGTCAGCAACACTCTGGTCTTGAAAAGTTAATAAACTAACAGACATTCAGCAAGGTCATATTGCATTTGTATTTTGTTCAAGTATATTAAGGAATTTTGTTAATATTGAGTGTTTGTTGCTATACTTTGTATCAATGGTATATCCCAAGAAAACTAAAGGAATAGTGAAGGAAGCGTGGGTTCAGTACATATAAAAATTTCTACGTTTTCAATGAGCTTATTAGTTCATTTTTTTCACCACGTCAGTGCCATATTGTTACTTCTTTATTTCTGTTCTTTTTCATGTATTGTTTATCCTGTAGAAAATAGCACGGGGTTGGAATATATAGCCTTTTGTTTATGAGGCAGTTTTATTCAATAGATTGGCAGATAAGGTAGGCTATATACTCGGGAAACTTTAATAAGTATATACAGTTGAAGGCATTTTTAAGGTTGAAGCCACTTAATTGGTAACAGAATAATATACAAATATCTTTAATTAATTTTTTCAGCTAGATATTTTAAAGCAGTAGCTCTAAGTCTGGATGTTAAAGGTAAAATAAGAAGAAACTCTTGCAAATGCTGCAGATGTAAAACAAAGCCTAAAATTTGGGGAAATACACAGTTTGCCATTCAGCATCTTAAAGAGGAAAGGCAGGTCATTATTTACAAATTACCATGAAGAGTTATCCCTGCTCTGAGACTGGGCCCTCAGCTCAAAATTCTTGTTCTTCGGATAATCTTTACAAAGCCAATTGAGCTTTTTTGAGGAGGTGACTAGGAAAATTGATGAGGGTAGAGCAGTAGACATAGTTTGCATGGAGTTTGGTAAGGCTTTTGGCAAAGCCCCACATGGCAGGCTAGTCCAGAAGATCAAAGCGCAAGGGATCCAACACGTGTCGGCAAACTGGATCCAAAATTGGCTGGGTAATAGGAGGCAGAAGGTAGTGGTGGAAGGATGCTTTTCTGACTAGTAATCTATAACAAGTGATGTACCGCAGGGTTCGGTGCTGGGACTTCTGTTGTATTATGTGTTATATATATATATATATACACACACACTTGGATGAGAATGTAGGTTGTCTAAGAATACAGTGGGACATAGATCAGCTGGAAAGTGGAATGGAGAGGTAGTAGAGGGAATTTAATCCAGACAAGTGTGAGATAATGCACTGTGGGAGGTCACATTCTGTTAGGACATATAGAGTAAATGGCAGGGACCTTGGGAGCTTTGATGTACAGAGTGACCTTGGGGATGCAAGTCCATAGGTCACTGAAAATGGTGACACAGATGGATAGGATAGTGATAAAGGCATTTCGTGTGTTTGCCCTTATAGACTGAGGCATTGAGTATAAGAGATGGGACACCATGTTGTAGTTGTACAAAACATTGGTTAGACTGTAGTTGAGTATTATGTACTGTTCTGGCTACCACACTACAGGAAGGATGTGGTAGCAGTAGAGAGAAAGCAGAAGAGATTTACCAGGATGTTGCCTGGAATTAAATTTTAAAATTTTTAAAATTTTATTTACAGCGTGGTAACAGGTCCTTCCGGCCCAACGAGTCCGCGCCGCCCATTTTAAACCCCCAAATTAACCTACCCGTACGTCTTTAGCATGTGGGAGGAAACCGGAGCACCCGGAGGAAACCCACGCAGACACGGGAGAACGTACAAACTCCTTACAGACAGCGATGGGAATCGAACCCCGATCGCTGGTGCTGTAATAGCGCCGTGCTAACCTCTACGCTACCGTGCCGATTACAAGGAGTGATTATAAGGAGTGATTGGATCGGTTGGGTTTATTCTCACTGGACCGTAGGAGACTGAGAGGTGACCTTATAGAGGTTTCTAAAATTATGAGGGACATAGATAGATAGGTAGTCAGAATCTTTTTCCTGGGGCAGGAGAGTCAAGAACAAGGGGGCAGAGGTTTAAGGTGAGAAGGGAGAAAAGTAAGGGAAATTTGAGGGGTAAGTTTTTCAGAGAGGGTGGTCAATATTTGGAACAAGCTGCCAAAGGAGGTGGTGGAAGCAGATATAATTACAATACTTAAAAGGCATTTGGACAGGTACTTGGATAGGAAAGATGCAAAGGAATATGGTACTAATGCAGGTAAATGCTATAGTGTAAATAGGCATCATGGCTGGCATGGACCAGATGGGCCAAATGGGCCCATTTCTGTGCTGTGCATTTCTATGATTCTATTCTTTGAGAGGTTGTTTCATCTGTGCCCCTAGCTTACCAAAGACATTTGAATCACAGGACCTCCCCTTATCATTGCAAGATAAGCAGTAATTAAATACACTTATACTGAGCTATGTACTCTGATTATTAAAACCTCAACCTTCCACCCTTGGTGTTCAGAACACATCTTGGGTTGTGTAAGCCTCACAGGTATGAGATTATTTGGGAGGCCTGTGCCAATATAGCTTGTAGTGCTATAATGAAATATAGGTAGAACCATCATTACTATAGTAAGGCAATTTTACACAAAGCTGGTTTGGGAATAAGCAAGTCAGTAAGAAATGTGTTTTACTTTACTGGAAAACCAATTCTGATTGCCCAACGAGTAATGTATTTTCTGATGACTAATTATATTGTGATACATTAGTAGTTCAAACACAATGGCAGTATTGACAACTGGAAAATGCCAGTCTTGCAGCTGCTGTACTTATTGAGCACAATGCTATTGATTAATTTAAGAGGTTCAAGGTGAATCAAGTTCAGTGAAGTACATTTTGTACACCAACATTGATGGAGTGATGTATAATTTCAGAGAATTAGTTTACAATAACAAAACTGGTACTTCTATTCTTGCATGAAAAAGGTCTCCTAAAAAAAAATTAATAGACCAGAAAGTCTTCTGCAGCTCAAAAGGTGCTTTAAGGCAGCATCATGTTTCTGTAGAGCCCTCAGCACCATTAGTCTATTGCACATAGGACCATGGTATTTGGGGGACACAGATGAACAAATTAATTTTGTGCAAGGGACATCAATACTTGCACAGCTTGTCACTACACGTCAGGTGACCCCCCCCCCCCCCCCCACACAAGCCCCTTCAGTGCTTTTGCAAATCATAAACATGGAGGAACAAGTAAAAATTTGGCAAACTGTGTAATCTGTACTCAAAGGCTGCATTCATTTTTTGAGAACTGACTGTTTATAGCATGTTCTGGACAGTTTTGGTGTCCTTATTTTAAAAAAATACATATTCTAGCACTGGAGGCAGTCCAGAAGAGATTCATTAGACTAATTCCTGGTCCGAGAGATTTGTCAGATTATGAATGGCTAAAGTAGTTAGATCTGTATCCTTTGGAGTTTAGCAGACTGAGGGGTGATCTTATTAGAACATGTAAGATCCTAAATGGGCATGACAGGGTAGATCTTGAGATGTTTCTACTAGTGGGAAAGTTTCAAATGAGGGGACACTGTTACAAGATGAGGGAGCAGTTATTTAAAACTGAAGTGTGTAGGAACTTCTCACAGAAACTGGTGAATCAATGGAATTCTCATCACTGGAGGTTTTGGAGGTTAGATCACAGGAGGTATTTAAAGAAGAGGTAAATAAGCTTTTGAAAAATAGTGGAACTGAAGGCTATTTGGAATTAGCAAAGAAGAAGAACTGAGGCTGAGGGCAGATCAGCCATGATTGTGTTGAATGGTGGGGCAGGCTTGAGGGGCCAGGTGGCCTACTCCTGCTCCTTTACCTGGTGTTCTTGTGTTTAGGAGGGACACCAGTGTCTATCAACAGTGATGTTGGAAAGTTGTCACAACAGTCAATCATATTCTCAGAGATTGCAAATAAGGAAGCAAAAATAATTTTTTAAATAAATAAATATTTTAAAGAGTAGTAAATAAAGACTGGAACCTAGAAAGTGGAATGTTATAAGCAAGCTTTTCAAAAAGTAAAGTAAAAGATTGTGCTTTATTTTAAAAACTATTATATTTTGCAATGTTTATCTGAAGTAATTACAATCCACACACAAAAACTAGCTTTTAGGGCCAGAGATTTTGCTGAGTAGTAATTGTGGCCTGGTATGCTGTTGAAAAATTAACCAGAATCTTGTGTGACAGTGTCATGGTGTAATAATAGTGTATGTTGATAGTTTTGTTATCATTATAACTGCAAAATCCAGGCCAAGAAATTAGTATAGTGTAGCGGCTGCTACCGCGATGTGAGAATAAAGACATGAGTCTGCAAGCTGTGGAACAAGACTGATTTATTTACCCACCTTGTGCGGGCCTTTTAAGCCGCGCGGGGTTCCTGCCTTCCGAAAATGGAAATGACGTATGTGCTACGTCATCGAAATCTTTTCGCGTGCACGGGTTCTCCCCTGTCGCTCGGGGAAGACGAAGGCCCAGTGCCATCTTGGGCCCCGCCACTCCGACAACGCGCGCCCTGACCGCTGAGCCAGTTCGCCTGCGCGGACGATGAGTCGCACACTACCCCACCCCCCCAGAACCGGCGATACGGTCCCCAAAGTTCGCTGGCTGTGCTAGCCGTTGCTGAGGTAGTTGGCCTCTGCATCGCGGTGTTGGGACCTCGACCGGCTGTTGTAGGTCTAAATGGGCCGGCTTGAGGCGGTCCGTCGTGAAGACTTCTTCCTTGCCCCCAATGTCCAAAATAAAGTTGGACCCATTATTTCTGACAACCTGGAACGGCCCCGGTCGTTGCAATAGTGCCTGGGGCGTGCCCCTGCGAATGAAAACGAACTTACAGTCTCGTAGTTCTTTGGGCTCACAGGATGGGGACTGACCATGTCGTGAAGTGGGAATCGGTGCCAAGCTGCCGAGCCTCTCGCACAGTCTTTCCAGGACTGCCGCGGGTTGTTCCTCTTGCCCCCTAAGGGTGGGTATGAACTCCCCTGGGATGACCAGGGGTGAACCGTACACGAGTTCGGCTGATGAAGCGTGGAGATCCTCCTTGGGGGCAGTGCGTATGCTGAGCAGGACCCAAGGAAGTTCATCGACCCAGTTAGGACCTTTCAGGTGGGCAATCAGGGCTGATTTCAGATGGCGGTGGAAACGTTCTACCAGCCCGTTTGACTGAGGGTGGTAGGCCGTGGTGGTGTGCAGCTGCGTTCCTAGCGTGTTCACTAATGCAGACCATAGGCTGGAGGTAAATGGGGCGCCTCTGTCTGAAGTGATGTGGGCCGGAACACCAAAGTGCGAGACCCAAGTTGTGAGCAGCGCCCAGGCGCAGGAATCGGTGGTGATGTCTGAGAGAGGGGTTGCCTCTGGCCACCATGTGAACTGGTCCACGATGGTAAGGAGGTACCGCACTTCTCTTGAAACTGGCAGGGGACCAACAAGGTCAACGTGAATGTGGTCGAACCTTCTACGGGTAGGCTCGAACTGCTGTGGCGGGACCTTGGTGTGTCGTTGGATTTTTGATGTCTGGCAGTGCGGACAAGTCTTGGCCCACTCACTGACCTGTTTGCGCAGGCCGTGCCAGACGAACTTGCTGGCGACTAGTCAGACAGTCGATCTGCTGGACGGGTGCGCCAACCCGTGTACTGAGTCGAAAACGCGTTTCCGCCAGGCTGCAGGGACTGTAGGGCGGGGCTGACCGGTTGCAACGTCGCACAGGAGGGTCCGCTGACCTGGGCCAACTATGAAATCTTGGAGCTGCAGGCCTGAGACTGCGGTCCTGTAGCTGGGCAGCTCGTCGTCGGCTTGCTGTGCGTCAGCCAGGGTCACGTAGTCTACACCCAGGGACAGGCTGTGGATGGTCGGTCTGGAGAGCGCGTTAGCAACGACATTGTCCTTTCCGGAGACATGTTGGATATCTGTTGTGAACTCGGAAATGTAGGACAAATGTCGCTGCTGGCGGGCTGACCAGGGATCGGAGATCTTAGAGAAGGCGAAAGACAATGGCTTGTGGTCAGTGAACGCGGTGAAAGGCCTGCCTTCTAAAAAGTACCGGAAATGCCGGATTGCCAGGTACAGCGCTAGTAGTTCTCGATCAAAAGCGCTGTATTTGAGTTTGGGTGGCCTAAGGTGCTTGCTGAAAAACGCTAAGGGTTGCCAACAGCCTTCGATTAGTTGTTGCAGTACGCCACCGATTGCGGTGTTGGATGCGTCCACCGTGAGGGCGGTTGGGACGTCTATCCTGGGGTGTACCAGCATCGCGGCGTCTGCTAGGGCTTCTTTGGCCTTAACGAAGGCAGCTGTGGCCTCGTCCCAGGCGATGTCCTTGCCCTTGCCAGACATCAGCGAGAACAAAGGGCGCATGATACGGGCTGCTGCAGGGATGAAACAATGGTAAAAGTTGACCATCCCAACGAACTCCTGCAGGCCTTTGACCGTGTTGGGATGGGCAAAATGGCGGATAGCATCTACCTTGACGGGTAGGGGTGTTGCTCCCTCACTGGTGATTCTGCGGCTGAGGAAATCGATAGAGTCGAGTCCGAATTGGCACTTGGCCGGGTTGATAGTGAGGCCGAAGTCACTGAGGCGGGAGTACAGTTGGTGGAGGTGGGAAGGGCGTTCTTGGCGGTTACGGCTGGCGATGAGGATGTCATCTAAATAAATGAACACGAAGTCCAGGTCGCGGCCTACCACGTCCATCAGCCGCTGGAAGGTCTGCGCGGTGTTCTTAAGGCCGAACGGCATTCGAAGGAATTCGAAGAGGCCGAATGGAGTGATGAGCATAGTTTTGGGGACGTTATCAGGGTGGACTGGGATTTGGTGGTATCCCCGGACGAGGTCCACCTTGGAGAAGATGTGGGCCCCGTGTAGGTTTGTCGCGAAGTCCTGGATATGAGGGACTGGGTAGCGGTCTGGGGTGGTGGTGTTGTTCAGCCTGTGGTAGCCGCCGCAGGGCCTCCACCCGCCGGTGGCTTTGGGGACCATGTGCAGGGGGGAGGCCCAGGGGCTGTCTGACCTGCGAACGATCCCCAGCTCCTCCATGCAGTGGAACTCCTCCTTCGCCAGGCGGAGCTTGTCTGGAGGTAGTTGTCGTGCTCGGGCGTGAAGGGGTGGCCCTATTGTAGTGATGTGGTGCCGCACCCCGTGTTTGGGCATCGAATTCGTGAACTGAGGTGCCAGAACAGATGGGAACTCGGCTATGAGCTTGGTGAACTCGTTGCCAGACAGGGAAACGGAGTCCAGGCGTGGGGCTGGTAGGCTGGCTTCTCCCAGAGAGTAAGTTTGGAAGGTTCTGGAGTGCACTAGCCGTTTCCCTCGCAGGTCGACTAACAGGCTGTGGGCCCGGAGGAAGTCGGCTCCCAGGAGTGGCTGGGTGACGGCGGCAAGGGTAAAGTTCCAGGTAAAATGGCTGTCGTTGAATTGTAATTGGACTGCACGGGTACTGAAAGTCCATATCGTTGTGCCGTTTGCGGCTTTGAGGGCGGGTCCCTGTTGCCTGCTACGAGTGTCGCGGCCGGTAAAACACTGACCTCTGCTTCAGTATCAACAAGGAAATGACGCCCGGGCTGCTTGTCCCAAATGAATAGGAGGCTGTGTTGGCAGCCAGCTGTCGTAGCCATCAGTGGCGGCTGGCCCTGGCGTTTCCCTGAAACTTGCAGGGTGGGCGGCATCGACGGGCCTCCAAGGCCCACCTCCGATGGTAGAAACACAGCTGGTTGTCATTGTCGTTGTCTGTGTTTCTGGGGTGTGGTCGCTCGGCTGCTGGGACTGGTTTAGGTAGGCGTTGGGCACGCGGTCTGGCGATTTGGCCGATGGACGAACTGCTCTCACGTTTGTCCTTCCACAGGACATCTGCCCAGGCAGCTACCTCATGTGGGTTGCTGAAGTCGGCGTCGGCCAACAGCAGGTGAATGTCGTCGGGCAGTTGTTCGAGGAAGGCCTGCTTGAACATCAGGCAGGGCTTGTGTCCCTCAGCCAAGGCCAGCATCTTGTTCATCAGGGCCAATGGAGATCTGTCCCCCAGGCCGTCGAGATGAAGCAGGCGGGCGGCACGCTCACGACGGGAGAGGCCAAAGGTCTGAATGAGAAGGGCCTTGAAAGCCGGGTACTTGCCTTCCTCCAGAGGAGACTGGATGAAATCTCCGACCTGGGCGGCTGTCTCCTGGTCCAGGAAGCTGACTACGTGGTAGTACCGTGTGGAGTCGGAAAGCGTCCAAAAGGTGGGCAGCTTGAGTGCCACTGTGTTGGCTGCTGCGTTATCATTCATTGTGTGGGTCCAAAATCCATTTGGACCGTCGGGGTCACCAATGTAATGGCCGCTACCGCGATGCGAGAATAAAGACACAAGTCTGTAAGCTGTGGAACAAGACTGATTTATTTACCCGCCTTGCACGGGCCTTTTAAGCCGCGCGGTTCCTGCCTTCTGAAAACGGAAATTATGTACGTGCTATGTCATCGAAATCTTTTCGCGCGTGTGGGTTCTCCCCCGTCGCTCGGGGAAGACGAAGGCCCAGCACCATCTTGGGCCCCGCTGCTCCGATGACGCGCGCCCCGACCGCCAAGCCAGTTCGCCTGTGCGGACGATGAGTCGCCACAATAGATTAAATTATGAATAGTATGGCTTAGAATCAAATAATGAGAAAAAATTTAGGACAAGCGGATTGTTTGGCATATTGTGTCCTCATTTTATATTTTAAAAAGTTTGCTTATAACATTCCACCTTCTACCTGCACCATTGGTTATTTATTATTATTTTTGTTTCTTTACGATTCTTCTGCAAATATTTATTTAATTTCTTATAACTGCTAAGTGCTTCAACAGATGTGTGTAGTTACTCTTTGTTGAAAAATATTCTTTCTGGTCTCTACCTTTATGCTTTAAGAAATAATCATTAGTTCAATGCTCCATTAATTGCAATGAAGCTTTCAAATCCTTTCATAATTTTGGAATATTTCTAATGGATCTTCAGCTTCCCTCATACAAACTTTACTAAATGTTTTAAATTTCTCCCCATTGTTCCAGGTTTTCGTTGGGATAGAGGGCTCCCTAATCATCCTCCAATGTGAGGAAGGTTCCCTTGACAATAGATAAAGATCTGGAGGTATTTGAAGCAGAAGTAGAAGATCTCTGGTGCAATTTGACCTGCCTGGTGCCTTCCATTCTTCACCTTCCATCTCTTCCTCCAAGCATGGCACACAAGAGGATTCTTATTAGTGTCCCAAGCCCCACTCTCTATAATGCTGACTGCCCTCCCCACCACTGCCGCACCCACACCTCCACTCCATTCCTACCTCTAGAATACCAGTGTCAGTGGTGAAAGCATGAAATAGGACAACTTGTACAAAGGCAAATATGTGCCAGCAGGCAAAAAAGAAATGCAAAGAAGAAAATGGCTTTAGAATTGTTCAATCAATTTACTTACTGCCCATTAAAGGAACTAAATCTCACAGCTGATCTTTTGAAACCCTGAGCATCTATTATTCAATTGTGCAAATATCAGTAAACATATTAGGAAGTGGCATTCAAGGCCACCTTTTAATATTTAAGTGAATCTCCCAGCTAATTTAGGCAGGCCCCCACTTCTGATTTTCTCTCCCCTGGACATTATATTAATGTGTAAATTGGACAATAATGAAGTGCCTGTTTTTTTTCACTTGAGTGCCTGAATTTACATATGACAAACTTAATTGGATAATCCAGACTTGTAGATCTGAAACCATCTGTAATTAGAATATCAGATACATTTAAGATTAATAATTGATTGAAATTCTCTAAAACATTTAAAAATGTACTGATCAGACTTTTGGATCTAAACTTCATTGAAAATATTTATAGAAACTTAATGGCTAACACTGAATCACAGGGCGGTAACTGAATCTAATGGTTTTGATGAGGCAGTAAATTGAAAGACCAGTCAATGATTGTCAATGAGATCCCAAGAGTGAATTACTTCAACTCAATATGTTTATATGTTTAATAGTAGACTCTCTAGTACTTATCTATATATAACAAGTTTTAAGTTGGATGCTGCATAAGTGGCTTAACATAAGTAAATGGTTAATAAAGCTGATACTGTCAGTAATTGTTATAATTAAAAATATATATGAAAAAAACAAAATGGAAACATTTGCTTTAATGTTGTTGGTATGTTTTGCACCACATGGCTCTCTTTCAGAGGGACTTCTAAAATAATAAATTATACTTCTTTCACATATATTTGTATAGCTTCCTATGAAGTAATATAAATATCAAAATAAGTAGAAGTTTTGAAGTGTCTCTACCATCTGCATGCACTAATGACATACTTGTAGGTGCATTGAAAACAATTTTACAACCATTGACAATAATGAGAGGATAATCTCAACCATTGCATTCAGTTTTCTGATAATCCATGCCTGTAATCTGGAATTCAGAAGATTTCACCCATTGTAGAGACTCTGGAAAGGATGGAATGGATGAAGGCAATGTGATTGTTTTCCAATATACATTTGTGATTGCATTTGTAGCTCAAGTGTCAATATTCTAGAAGATATTGCTTTTCAGTTGTGATCAATATTTACCATAATTTTAGGTTGCAAACAATCACCTGTACTTTAACATCACTAACTTAGTTACAATTTTCAAATCATATTGTCATATGGAACTAAAAATGACATACTTATTCTGTGTGCAAACAATATAGTGTATTGCATCTAAATAATTAGAGATCCTCTACTGATCTAATGCTGAAAGCCACATATTACAGGGTATTTTGTGGAAATATTGATTACAAAATGTTCTTGTTTTAATGATAGGATGATAAAACATTGTTACTGAAGTTCCTCAGAATGATAATCTTGGCTCAATCATTTTCAATTGCTCCATCAGCAAACTTTACCTCCATCCTAAAGTCAGAATTGAGACTAGTTGCTGATGATTACAGTGTTCAGTTCCATTTGTAACTCCTTAATTTATGAAAGTCCTGGATGTCATTGGAACCTGGTTCGATAAAAGGTTGAATTTCCTCGAGTGAGTGACTCACGTCCCAACTCATGAAAGTCTTGCCACAAGCAACATCTAAGATGGGCAATACCACCCTGGATAAAGTAGCCCATTTGACTGTTATCCCATCCATATTCACTCCCTTTGTCAATGAGGTATTGTGACTGCAGGCAGTAACATCTACAAAATCTACCATGGCAACTCATCAGGGATTCTGTGACCCTCTTTCTAATTTGTGACCTTCACCACTTAGAAATTCAAAGGTAGAAGACAAATGGAAATGGCACCTCCAAATCACACGCTGTCCTACTATGAAAATGTCTCAAAATGTTCCAGAAGGCAGCCGCCAACAACCTTCTTAAGAACAGTTTGGGGCGGCGGGATGGGGGTGGGGGTGGCGGTGGAGTTGGGCATTTGCCTTTCCACCAACACCAAGATCCCTTATATTACGGAATAAAAAACACATTAGAATCAAGCTTCTGCTTATATCTGCTAATTATAGCAAGACGATTGGGTGAATTTAAACAGAAAATGAGTAGATGAGAATCGCTTAATTTAGATTTTCTAAGATTTTTTTATGCTGGTTTAAAATTCAATTTACACAGATCAGACTCTGACTACAAAACTGGTGAAGGCCCTAAATCAAGATTGTAAGATTAAACTGATAGGACTCATTCGTATATCACATGAAATACTTTAAATCCTTTTTCACCGATACATTAATGTTCCTATGACTGAGTCAATTGTAGGGCACCCAATGATCAAATTGGGCATGCAAATATTAGTGTCAGAGTAGTGCAGCTATAGAAGTAATAGTTGATGATTTGAAGTCAGGATGTGTTTTGCACATGGGATAAAACAGTTGATTTGATAAATCAGCTTATTTTTTCTGTTAAACACCATTCTCATCTGGGTTAAAATTACAACAATCTTAGAAAATATCAAAGAATACAATCACAACTTGAAAACATTTGAAGCAATCTGAATTCAGCATTGCTAAGGACCAAACAAAAACATATACGTTGACTGTGAGCAATTATTTAATAACAACCTAGTTAAAATCAAAAGGGACACTGGAAAGGTGGCAAAGTAGGTATATATTTAGGAGTATAAAGTACAAGCTAAAAAACCCATAACCTAACTTAATAAACAAGGCATGGAAAGTGGAATAAAGAAACACCATCTCTGCAAAACCTGCAAGGAAAAGGAGAAATCATCCAGAAAGATTAGAAGAACCTTGAGAGACAGAAGGATGGTCAAACTGAGAAAGCAAAAGCTGGAGAACCATACAGTTACTGAACTCTAACCCAACAGATAGATATTCTCCATTAACATTCATGGAAAATTCTTTCAACACTAAAACACTCAGTGAAGAGTTGATACGTTTAAAGAAGGTTAATGAAGATGAAACTGTTGAATGGAGAATTGTTAAAATACTGAATGATTATTTTCTTGTTGCATTCTTTCTACAAATGTAAATCATTCAAGTATAATAAGGTGAAGGTTTATGAAGTGTTCATCATCATTATTAGAAACTCATTGGTTGCTGGATGGAAAACAAAGTAATTTAATATCATATATTTAAAAAGGCCTCCAATTTAATCTGGAAAATTACAGATCCATTAGTCTTACATCAATAACAGGTTAAACAATAGGGTTATTACCAGGTGGATTATCTGCAGATAATAATCTTGAACCTCAAATTAGGCCATGAGATCTTAAGAATTTCTTAACTGCCATCTCCAATAGTGTAGCACTCCCTTTGTGCAACACTGAAGTCTCAGCCCAGGTACTGTGCTCCTCTCTAGAAAAGTAATTGAACAACAACTTTCTGGCTGAACACATCAGAATATTTGATTGTATTTTATACTGTGCACTAGCTTTTAGAGACGTATGCAAATTCCTTTGTTCCACCCTAGCATTTTTGACTTGCAGTTTAGAGAAATATCCTAATCTTTCTGTTACAGATCTGCACTTTTCCATATTGAAATCTCTTTACAACAGTTGTACCTATTCAGGAATGAAATGTAACCAGCAAATGAAGCTATAGTGACTGCTTCCAGCACATCCTGCTTTTACTCGTATTGTACTGTTTCTGTAGTTCGACACAGCTACCTGATTACAGAAGATACATTTATGAGAATCTGCTTCAGAGGCTTCTGGTAAAAGAGCAGCATACTCTTATGCTGTTGTTTCATTTCACTGAATATGCTTCCTCTGCCATGGCAACATAACTGTCAGTGATTATCTGCATCAGTGCAGTGAAGTCAGATTGATTTGGGAGCTATCATCATCTTGTCAAAATTTAGATATTGTAGTTATGGATAGGGTTGTCTCTGTGATAGGTAGTGCCTGGAAATTAAGCTTAACAAGATGGCATCATTTTTGACAAGCTAGTTCATGAAGCAGAGGTAGCAAAGCAATTTCTCCTCAGACAACCCCAGGTAGATGTGCCTGGAAATTAACATTTTATCTTTGAGAAAGCTTGTATGGGTAGAGCTTCAATCAACCTGCCTTTTATCCCTCATCTGCATGAACACATACTCCAACTAAAAACTCGGTATTGCCTTTTGCCAAGAGCATTTTGCGTGCTGAACTCAAGTTGCAGCTAAGGAATCAGCATCAACATTGGATTACAGTAAAAAGGGCTTCGGTCGATCCAAAATTCACCTGTGATGCTGGCAACAAGTAATAATCCAAATAGAGATTATTAATATAGATATGTGCAAAAAAAAAGCCAGAAAGAAAAAACACAATATTAAACTGTCAATCACACCTTTAAAATTCAAACTCCTGAAGGACGGAGCAGGAAATCTCAGTATTGTATAATTAAGTGAACAAGTGAAAAAGATTAATGATTGCTAGACAATAAAGCACACAGAATTCTACTGGCAGTGGTTCCTTCCAGTCCTTTCTGAAGAAATTCAATACTTTGAATAAGCAGGTTCAGAGAATACAAAATGATGATGGCACATGAAGGGCAATAATTCTTGAATGTAACTAATAGGTTCCAGATCTCATGGGGATTTGTTGTTTATCTAAAAGAGTTTGGAAGGGGATTTTTGACTTAGGACATCTTAACTGACAATAAGTGGAAGGATAATAAAGTGGAAGAATGTAGAGAAGTTTCAGAAGGGGGTTGGAGTGAGCAAATGCTTTATTTGAATTTATATTATTACATGATGCATGTTTATATAACTTAAGTTTACCACAGTAATAATGTTCAGTTACGTTAAGTGTTGCCAGATACTAAAATATTGGTTTAGGTTCCTTGAATACTGGAGCTATTCAATGTGGTATAGCTGAAGCATTAACTAAGCAAAAAACAAACTGCTGGAGGAACTCAGCAGGCCAAGCTGAGGTACCAAGCTGAGCCGTCTGTGGTGGAAAAGGAACTGTTGATGTTTCGGGTCAAGGCCCTACATCAGGACTGAGAATGGAGAGTGAAAACAGTCAGTATCAAGAGGAGAGAGGGTGGGATGAGACAGAGGCCAGTAGGTGATAGCCAGACTGAGAAGGGTTGAAAGATAACAGGTAGATGGAGCCAAGTGGTGGAGGGGGAGGGGTGGAGTTGGGAGCATTAACTCAGTTTGTCTGTCTGAGGTTGCCTAACATGCTGAGTATTTAAGACCATAAGACATAGGAGCAGATTAGGCCATTTGGCCCATCGAGTCTGCTCCGCCATTCGATCATGGCTGATTTATTTTTCCCTCTCAACCCCATTCTCCTGCCTTCTCCCCGTAACCTTTGACACCCTTACTAATCAAGAACCTATCAACCTCCGCTTTAAATATACCCAATGACTTGGCCTGCACAGCCACCTGTGGCAATGAATTCCACAGATTCACCATCCTTTGGCTAAAGAAAGACCTCCTCATCTCTGTTCTAAAGGGAGGTCCTTTTATTCTGAGGCTGTACCTTCTGGTCTGAGACTCTCCCATGACTGGAAACATCCTCTCCACATCCACTCTATCCATACCTTTCAATATTCAGTAGGTTTCAATGAGATCCCCCCTCATCCTTCTAAACTCCAATGCTTCTCATATGTTAACCCTTTCACTCCTGGGATCATTCTAGAAAACTCCTCTGGACCCTCTCCATTGCCAGCCTTCCTTAGATATGGGGCCCAAAACTGCTCACAATACTCCAAATGTGGTCTGACCAATGCCTTATAAAGCCTCATCATTACATGCTTGCTTTTAAATTCTAGTCCTCTCGAAATGCTAGCACTTTTGATTTTTATTTCAGATTTCCAGCATTTGTAGTATTTTGCTTTTGTTATTTTTGCCGACTGGCGAATTCCTGGATGCTTCTGTCCCAGTTTAATGCCTCTCTAGGTGCTTCTCAGAATTAGGGTAAAGAGTAGATTTTTCACTTATTCTTTCAAACCAGAAAAAGATTTATTTCTTTAAATACGGGAATTGAACAATAAGTATGCTTTTTTTGTTTGTTCTTTGGAATATATAGAAGCCTTAACTATTGTAATTATTGGGTTCTGAAAAACTCAAATATAATTTGAGTTAAAAATAGAGCTGCTAATGAGACTTTCCAGAGTTCATGCAGTTTGCTTTATTAGTTTAATAGCCAATTACCTCACTTTACATCATTCCCCTATCAATGATTTAAATTGTTCATATTCACATAAGGAACGTGGACATTGTTGGCCTAGTGCCCATCTCTAAATACCCTCGAGAAGGTAGTGGTGACCTCTGAAGCACTTGTGGAAAAGGTACTGTCACAGACTTGTCAGGTAGGGAGTTCCAGGATTTAGACCCAGTGACAGTGAAGGAATGACATCATATTTCCATGCTAATATAATGTGTAAACCAGAGGGGCACTTGCAGGTGGTAGTATTTTCATATACTTTCTTGCCCTTGTACTTGGAGGCGGTAGGGGTTGCAGGTTTTGGATGTGCTCTCAAAAGAGCTTTAGTGAATTACTGCAGTAGATTCTGTAGATGGTACACAATGTGGCCATGTCACTGTTATAAGACTATTGAACAGTTCCCTAGTACGATAAGAGAAACAAAGGAATGCAGATGCTGGAATCTAGATGAAAAAACAACAAGATGTTGGAGGAAATCAGCAGGTCAGACAGCATCTGTGGAGAAAAGCAGGCAGTCAATGTTTAGGGCCTGAAGACAGGAAAAGGTCCTCAGGACTGAAATGCAGACCAGGTGACCATTTTGTAAAACACCTATGCTCTGTCCATAACCATGATCTGCACCTCCCCATTCCCAGTCACTTCAACTCCCCCTCCCACTCCATCACTGATATGTCAGTCCTCGGCCTCCTCCACTGCCGGGAGAAGTCCAAACACAAACTGGAGGAACAGCACCTCATTTTCCGTCTTGAGATCTTACAGCCCAATGGGATGAACATCGAATTCTCCCACTTCAAGTAAATCAACAACCTCCCCCCCCACCTTGCCTGTTCTTCCCTTTTCTAGCCTTTCTTTCTTTTTTCTCCCCACCATTTTTTTCTCTCTCCTTTTCCTCTCCTCCCTTTCCCTAATGCCGACTCACCACCTCCCCTCTTTTGTCCACCTATCACTGCTCTGTTTCTCCCCCCTATATATGGGGCTTCCCTTTTTCCTATCTTCAGTCCTGAGGAAAGATCCTGACCCAAAACGTTGATCGTTTGCTTTTCTCCACAGATGCTGCCTGGCCTGCTAAGTTCCTCCAGCATCTTGTTGTTTTTTTTCCCTAGTACGATAAGATGGATTCTCGACCTCACAGTCTACCTTGCACCTTATTGTCTACCTGCACTACACTTTCTCTGTAGCTGTGATACTTTACTCTGTATTCTGTATTGTTTCACCTTGTATTTACCTTAATGCACTGTGTAATGATTTGATCCGTATGAATGGTATGCAAGACAAGTTTTTCACTGTACCTTGGTACATTTGATAATAATAAACCAATTTCAATTCCAAGTCATTGGTGGAGGGATTGAATATTTAGGGTAGTGGATGGGTTCCAATCAAGCAGACTACTAATTCTGTTGAATTTCTTGGGTGTTGTTTGAGTTGCAATCATTCAGGCAAACAGGGGAAACCTAGCCTTTGACCCACTCTTATAGTCACGGTAGTTATGTGACTAGTCTGCTTAATATTAATTACCATAACAGCCTGAATGTTGTATAAGGCAAATTTAGCTCTGCCTGATTGTGCTCCTGCATGCCCTCTCGGTAGCGCAGCGGTGCAGCAGCTAGTTCTGCTATCTCACACATCCTGGCAGTGGATGCTGTCTGCGTGAAGTTTGCATGTTC
The DNA here is from genome assembly GCF_009764475.1 of Pristis pectinata. Lineage (NCBI taxonomy): Eukaryota > Metazoa > Chordata > Chondrichthyes > Rhinopristiformes > Pristidae > Pristis > Pristis pectinata. The sequence goes on from NC_067410.1 coordinate 23,602,703, forward strand.
TCACTGTGACCTCAGGCTTTCTCCAACATCTCAAAGACTTGCTGGTTGGTAGGTTAATTGGCTAGTGTGAGTTACCTCTAGTGCAGGTGGTGGTGGGTGTCTCGGGGCAGTTGATTGGCATGAGACTAAGTGGGGGAATGGGATTGATTAGAGTCTTTGGGGATATGTAAGTAAAAGTAGGATTAGTGTCAATGAATGCTTAATGGTTGGCTGGATGTGGTGGGCCAAAGGGCCTGTTTCAATGCTGTATCACTCTATGACTCTTAATACACTCCTGAACAAATCAGAGTTGGTCCCTTGGTATGATGGTACATTGGAATCCACTTAGCACTATTGGCAAAGGTAGACTGGGAGCATCTACTTGCAGGCAAGTCTACATCTACACAGTGAGAATCATTTAAAGGAGAAATGACAGAAGTTCATATTCCTGTAATGGTAAAAGCCAGGGGTCATTGTGCAGTAGCCACTCCTAATTCTGTCATGAGAGATGCAACTGCAACAGGTAGATTGGTGCAGCAGAGGTCAAATAGGTCAATCCTTCATGTTGATCCTCTCACCACCTCCCTCAGACCCATATTGGCACTTATGTCCTTCAGGATACAGCCAGCTCAATTAGTGGTGGTGCTTCTTGGTGATGGACATTGAAATCCTCCACCCAGTATACATTCTGTGCCCTTGCTGCTCTCAGTGTTTTTTAGATTGGAACAAAAGAATGGGTGTAAACAAATGGCGATCACAGTAAATAATCAGAGTCCATATGGAAGTGCCAAGTACACGCATCAGATATTCCTTTTCTCTGTATGCAAATGAAAGTTTCCAGCCATCTAACTACCAGTCATGCACATTTGTCACAGTGTGTTTAACAACATGCAATAATGGAAGCTTTTTAATTTTTAATATGATTTAAACTGATACCATAAAAATGCATTCAAGGATGCAGAATATTGGAACAGGAGCAGATCATTTGATCCCTCAAACCTCTTCCACCCGATGAAAATATAATGCAAACTTCAGTGAGGATAAATTTACAGCAAAAAAACCCCACATTAGAACATCCAGAACTGACTTTCCTGTCATACCACAACACATTGTAAGCAAATTGCATTGTAAGTCTGATTATCTCACAATAACAGCTCAAAACATTCAATAAAACACTTTTTTTGCTGAAGCAAAATACCGTGAATATTGGAAACCCGAAATAAAAAGAGAAAATGCTGGAAAATCTCAGCAAGCTGGATGGTATCCATGGAGAGAGAAAAACAGGGAAATATTTTGGATCATCGACCTTTCATCTGAACTGGGAAAATTAAAATACAGAGAAATGGACAGAGAAGGAAAGGTTTGTTATTTGGTGGAAACCAGAGAAATTTAATAATGAAAACGGTTGATAGTGCCAGTTGAAAGATGGTAGTGAATGAATTGTTGAAGAAGAAAAAGTTGGTCTGCAAGAGGTTTTCAAAAGCAGGATAATTGTCTGAAATTACCAGAAAAAAACTATGAATGCTGTTCCAAGTTATGTAAGTAATTGTAATGTACATTTACATTAAATTGGTTACTTTCTCTTCAACTACGGTGAAGTTTAGCACGAGGAAAACAACAGAGCTTTACAATACATCTGTGAAGCACTCTTTTCGAACCGTCATACCAATAAATAGCCGATGCCTCTTCTACAATGATTTGCATACATTTTACGCTGCTATTGTGCTCAGTTTGGCTTTTATTCGATATTTTGTTATATTCATTAAACTCTATAAGGAAGCTAACAGCTCCAAGAAAGATGAAAGACTTAGAATTAAAAATATCAAATGAACTATTTTTAGTGGAAGGTTCCCTAATCTTTCTTCTTTATTAGTGGTGATGGGAACAAAATCACCTTGATGCTTTGCTTTGCGGCTGACATTTACAATACTTAGGCTGTGCTTATTGTGTGAAAGGCTTAGAACGTACTCACATTAATCTTGCTGTCAGTAAAGACATGCAAGGCCTATATTTATTATGTGAGGCAGGACATTATGAATAAATTGAATTTACTGTCAAAAATTGTTAGCCGCCTATTTATAAAGTTGCAATTAATCATATTGGTTATGCTTTATTAAATTGAAGTTATGGAACAGTAATACTAAAGAAACAAAGTGTTTTGTAAGCAAAGTATCGTTGAAATCATACACCTACCAGGAATGAGTTTGTAACTTTTCCAGATCTGCTACTTAAAAGTCTTTGTTAGATTTAATTTTCATTACTGACTGAGCTTTCTATTTTCCAACAATGGAAATGTTGACATTTAGGATCTGTTGTTTGCTCTATAAGGAAGGTTTGGTGCTCAGTGCAGTCCTTGTATGTGTTGAGACAGTTTATATGCAGCATATAGGGTATGCGCTGTGCGGAAATTAAGGTCGTAATTGTTGTGAGGTACAGAATGGGCTGGATTCTGCTGCATTTTCCACGATTTGCAGTTGCCCCATGCTCATCCTATGACTGCACTAACCCTTTGCATCCTGCAGCTCCTAATGACCTTAAGGTCCAGCTGCTGCACAGAGTGGAGTGGGCAACGTGGCATCTAGATCCCAGGCCGCACTTTGTCCACCAACCACCTTGATGGCTCTTAGAATCAGAATCAGAATCAGGTTTATTGTCACCGACATGTGTCATGAAATTTGTTGTTTTGCAGCACCAGTACAATGCAAGACATAAAAATTACGACAAGTTACAAAAATAAATAAATAGCACAAAAGAAGAATAATGAGGTAGTGTTCATGGGTTCATGGACCGTTCGGAAATCTGATGGTGGAGGAGAAACGGTGAGTATGGGTCTTCAGGCTCCTGTATCTCGTCCCCAATGGTAGTAACGTGAAGAGGGCATGTCCTGGGTGGTGAGGGTCCTTAATGATGTATGCTTCCTTGCTGAGGCACCACCTCTTGAAGATGTCCATGATGGCGGGGAGGGTTGTGCCCGTGATGGAGCCAGCTGAGTGTACAACCCTCTGCAGCCTCTTTCGATCCTGCACATTGGAGCCTCCATACCAGGCCGTGATGCAACCAGTCAGAATGCTCTCCACCGTACATCTGTAGAAATTTGCAAGAGTCTTTGATGACATACTAAATCTCCTCAAACTCCTAATGAAGAAGAACTGCTGGCATGCCTTCTTCATGATTGCGTCAATGTGTTTGGCCCAATATAAATCCTCTGAGATGTACAAACTACATGAAACGGCAGGCTTATCTTCTCGGCTCAGTATTTTCTTGAAGTAAGACTCGGCTGGGGAGAGGGCATCGAGGGGTGAGGCTATGGGGGGGTGTGTGGTTGCAAGGGGAAGTGAGGTGGGAATACAGAGCGGTTTAATTGACAGCCTATCTCATATTCCATTTGCTTTTACCTTTCACTGTATGTGGACTTATGCTTGTACCTTACATATGATAATGCCATCCAATGTAAACTGTACACAATCAAGACTTCTTAACATTTACCAGTCAGCTACGAAATTACTTATTAGAAAATCAAGTGTGGAAAAAAAACCCTGTGATAATAACTTGCCAGTTTTATGGAAGGACGCACAGGAAGCAGCAAGGGGAATAACTGCACCATCTACTGCTGTTGTTTTTATCATTAGCACTAGATTTTTGTGGCTTGGCATTTCAGATGAAAAACATCTTGTGCTCCCATAAACCGTATATTTTATATTGATTTTTTTGCATCAGTTCTGAGATTCAATAATTGGATCACTATGGGTGGAGGGAAACATAAAAATTAATTATTCTAAGTAACTGCAGTGATGATCCAGTACATTAGAGCAAATAAGCCTGGAAATTAATCTCTGCAATATTACTGTGGAGATGCTTAATTTCCAACAACATCACCCTGTCATCAGGTTGGGTGACACCACACCTACTGGATTCCATTCTTATCTGTCCAGTTGTAGACAGAAAATTGCTTATCTTGTGGCTGCACCATTATCTCTGATGTTCTCTGAGGATCTGTCCTTGACACCCTCTCCATCTCTACCATTTCTTAGTAAAATGCTGCTACATAGCAACGCCATGCCAAGACACCACATCAATTTCCACATATATATTGATGCCACCCAGTTCTATCTCTCTACCACCTCACTCGACTGCTAAATTGTTAGACTGCTTGTCCGACATCAGTGCTGGATCAGCTGAAATGTCCTCATTCTAAACACTGGGAAGAATGAAGGCACTGTCTTCTGTTTTCAACACAGACTCTATTCTCTATCTACCTGATCCATCCCTCTTCCTGGCAACTATCTGAAGTTCTTTTATTTGACCTCCAGTGAGGTTTGGACCACATCTTTATGCTATCACTAACAGTGTGTATTCCCTCTTCTGTAATATTGGCATACTCTGCCCCCAGCTCACTCATCTACCGCTGAAGCTCTCATACATGCCCTTGCTACCTGTAGAATTGGAATATTCAATATACTCCTGGCCAACCTTCTTCCATCTAACCTCCACAAACTTGATGCCATCCAAAATGCTACTGCTTGTATCCTAGCATGCACAAATCCCATTTCTCCATCACCATTGTGCCTCTTGACCTCTGCTGAACTTCCATTAAGCAATACCTCAGTCTTAAAACTCTCAACCTTATTCTCGTACCCCTCTATGCCGTATTCATCCCTGTAACCTCCTCCAATCTTACATGAAATTTGCACCCTCCCCAATTCTAGTGTCTTGTGCATCCTTGATTTTAGTTACTCCACAAGTGACAGCTGTGCCTTCAGTTGTTAGGGTCCCCACTCTTGATCTAAACCTCTCTATCTCTTTTTTCTCTTTCCTCCTCTAATTTAAAGCTTAGAACTCCTAATATCTGCCTCTGTGACTCATTGTCAAATTGTTTGGTAATGCAGCTGTGAAGTGGCTGTACAGTTGAAAGGCTAGTGGAAGCAGGGAGATAAGGTTGGTGGTCGAATCACGGCTGTGGTCTCTCATATATACTGCTAAGCGGTTGATAACAAAAAAGAATTTTTGCTTTCCAGTGGAAAGATTTTGCAAGGTTCTGAAGCCAAAGGGATAAGTTCCAGGTGGAATGAGAATTCTGAAGATGGGAGAGGTGGTCTCCTGTGCAGGAGCGCGACTCCGGGCCAAAGAAGTGGCTGCAGAGATAAAGGAGACAGAAGAAGATTGTAACACAATGCTGAAGTCATAATTCATTGAGTTGTGAACTTTGGGAGATGAAAATGGGGCCTTTACTGATGACAGATCATTTGCAGTCAGTTGGGCAAATCAAGAGATAATGAAAGAAGTTGGTCAAATGAGGAGAAGGACTGGGGTCAAAGGAAAGGGAAAAGGGAAAAAGATCTGAAAAGGCATTGGTATCCAAGACCTGTAGAAGCTTGCTATTGCTGTGGGAGGCACAGTGGTACAGCTAGTAGAGCTGCTGCCTCACAGCTCCAATGGCCCAGATTCAATCCTGACCTTGGGTGCTGTCTGTGTGGCAGTTCCATGTTCTCCCTGTGGCCATGTGGGTTTCCTTTGGGTGCTTCAGTTGCCTCCAACAATTCAAAGCCATGGCTTGGTAGGCTAATTGATCACTGTAAATTGCCTGTAGTTTGTTGGGGATTGGAAGAATCTGGTGGGAATATGGGGAAAATTTAAAAAAATGGAATTAGTGTAAATGGATGTGATGATTGACGTGGACTATTTGGGCTGAAGCATCTCTTTCCATGCTGTATGACTTGAGGCACAAAACAGAGAAAGAGGGATGAGGAAAAGATTGACCAGGACAGTTGTGTCATAGAATGGGACAGTGCTGCTGAAGAAGAGGTTGGGAGCATGCACATGCTTTGCATGGTGCTGAGTGTGAGATTCAGGATAATACAAGAAAATTGCTTAATTTACACCGAATATTTTAGAGATATCTGAAAGTCTGTGCAGATTTTGTCATTGATCTAAAACTAATTCTGTTTTTCTGCAGATTCCATCTGAGTTTTTGAGCTATTCCAGCACCTCTGCTTTTGTTACAAAAGAGCATTGCTAATAAAGATTTCATATCAATTCATTTCTGCCCGGAACTTATATTCGGAGGCTATCACCATATCTAAGGAGCAAATAAATATCAAAAAGAAACTGCAAAATTTATTACAATTCTTTGTTTCACAGACTTTATTACAAAAGTGATGAAAAGATTGCCTGTTAGTGGTATCTTGAAGACACTTTGCTAGCAAAGAAAATAAATTAAAAAAGAAACATGATGAGAATAAGACACAAGGGAAAGACTGCAGATGCTGGAGATCTGGACTCAGTCCTGATGAAAGGTCTTGGCCCGAAATGTCAACTGTCCATTTCCCTCCATAGATGCTGCCTGACCCACTGAGTTACTCCAGCATTTTGTGTGGAGAGTAAGGATTCTTGAACCTCTCCAGGCATTTTTACAGTTTATCAGATATATTAATGCCTACACAATTGTTGATATGGCAGCAAAATTTTGCTGGAAAATGGGGAGGAGAGCTCTTGATCATTAGGAAGTCTCCCATTGCCTGACTGCCCAGGCCCGAGAGAATTTCACTTGAAGCTTCAATTGGGAGGACATTGTCCCTCTAGCTTGCCTTGGTTATGGAGCTTCTGGATTTCCCATCTGCAGATCAAGAAGTGTCTGTCAACATTCATTGAGCATTTGGCAGATCATCAGCTCAGTGTGATTGAAGCCTAGTATACAAAGTATTTCATGTCTCCAGAAACTGCCATGGGTAGGTACTGCAATTGCTCTGCTCACCTTCTGCTGACACAGGCCAGTATTGAAAGGCATCACTTAGCCTTTCCTACCCTGGCAGTTTTGTGCTAGAATTGATGAAGGCAGTGGGAGATAATTATGTTTTAAATGGAAGATTATGAAAATATATAATTTAACAGATATGAACAAAATGCTCTTATTAGCTTAGTATGATTTTACAAATTTACTGAGACTGTTAAAATATATATTTTCAACAAAGTAGCATTTAATCATTTATTTTAAAACACAGTTATATTCTGTTTGCTGGAAGAACAGAGTATTTACTTTAAGTTCCAGGATTTTTAAATGTTTGAATATTCTACGCTGAACTACATTTTAAAGATTTAGGAAATCTTCTCAAGCCATCAGAACAAAGTCACTTTCCTGTCCCAACCAAGTAAAAGTACTTACATTTGAGATGCCTGAAAATTTTCCAATAGTAAAGTAACAACAAAGAAACATCAATTAAGTTGGATATGTATGGATAGGAAAGATGCACCATGTTCCATTTTCCGTGTATTTGATGGAATCACAGTTGTATCAGCTTTAAATCCAGATAAGATATAGAGATACAGAGTGGAGGGAGAATGGATTTCAGTTGCAGTACAGTGATATTGAAGTTCTGTCCTTCGGCACTGCCATCATTCATTCAGTTGTTGATGGTGAAAGCAGTGGGAGAATTGGGAGAATCAAATTGCCACCCATTTCAGCTACCGAAATATTTTGTGCTGAGATCTGTAATGCATATTTTAGTCCAGATGATAGCAGGTAAGTCATAATCAATCATCAAACAACCTGGCAGCAATAAGAAACATGATTCAAACTCTTACTTTACAATAATAGGGCATTTCAAGCAGATATATATTTTTTCTAGAACAACATATATCACCATTAAATGAAAGGTAGTGGTTTGATTCAGTTGGTAGTGTTTGTGCGTATGAGGCAAAAGGCTATGGTTGTAAATTCATGTGCAGAAACTAAAGGAATAATTTTGGCTGACACTTCAGCATACTGTTGGGGCAGTGTTACTTTCTCAGAGATGCTCAGGTCAGGGGATGGATCTTAAACCCAGACTGGTTTGGGTGGGAGGTTCTAGAGTTAAAAATCTGAAACAGGAATCCAATGTGCAACAGGTGGCACAGTGGAGTTGCAGGCAGTGCAGCTGCCTCAGCTCCAGCAATCCAGGTTCAATTCTGACCTCTGGTGCTGTCTGTATGGGGTGGGTACATTGGTTTCCCTCTCGTGCTCTGATTCCTCCTACTGTAAATTACTCTTAAAGTAGGTGGTAGGGGGAGAGTTGATGGGTATGTGTGAGAGAGTTGGTTGCAGGGAAATAAGTGAGGAATAGGGTTTATAGGAATGTTCTGAGAGTCAACATTGACTTGGTGGGCCAAGTGGCACCCTTCTACTGAGACGGAAATATGTGAAATGAGTTCACTTCTGGTTTTAATGGAGGTGGCATGAAGGGCAGGCAAGCAGTCCATTTCCAGTAAGGCAATTTGGTCATTTAATGAAGATGCATGGCTTCACTTTAACCATTATTGCCCCAGCCTTAGGAAGCCCAGCTGGCGAAAGGAAGCAAGAGGGGCTGAGTTCATGAGGTAGGTGGTTGTGTGTCAGGAGGAGCAGGATTGTTTCTTTGAGGACAAGACATTAATGTTACCCCCCCTCCCCAGCACCATCTTCCATTTGATCTCCTCACCATGGTCTCTCCCACTCACTGTACATATTCTTCATACAGCGGTGGCCTTGTGCTGCAGGATTTCATGCCTGTTGATCAGGCTGGCTGCAGGTGGGGAAACCTGCAGAAGCAGAAGCTGTGGAATAGGAGGGTAAACAGTTCCGAAGTTATGGTTCACAAGGGAACCAAATATAGATTGCATAGGGTTCAGGATTCCACAAGGCAATTCAAAGGTCAAGGAGCAGGACCAAATGTAGACTCGCCTTTCTCAAAGGAAGCTGGCCCAGCACTAGAATGTATTCAGGGCAACAGGATTTTGCATCACACATAGATTAAGCCATTTTTGTACATAAAAATGACCTTTCTGGTTGTCAACATTATCACCGATTTTTTGGCTTACTTCTATATTGTAGGCATGGTCATGAATTCCTGCTGTGCTTTATTGGAGGCTAGAGGCATCCATACAGCAACATATAATTCCTAGTTGTCAGACAGGCCACACTGACTCCTGTCTGATATTTATTACTCATTGGAATGTTAATCATTTCCACATGAATATTGACTGTGATGGTATAGGCAGTGCAGGTTCCATCCATGGTTACTTCATGAAAACCAAAGGATTTCCACCTAGAGCATAGAAAGTAAAGTGAAAATGATATTTTAATTATAAAACAATACCTAGCCACTCTAACGTGCACAATGACAAGTTAATAACATAACACAATAAAGTCCAATATATTGGACTTCCTTATTTGTTTTCAAAGCTTAGTGGTTCTATACTTGCAGTAATAGAGGTGGTTAAATAATACTACTTAAACCATCCACAGTGCTCAGGAAATGGGTTGGGGTAGATAGCTAATCTGTATTCAGGAGGAAAGGCTGGACAAGCACAGTGGCTCAGTAGGTAGTGTTACTCCCCCACTGTGCCAACAACCCAGGTTCAATCCTGACCTCTGCTGCTGTCACATTCTCCCTGTGAATGTGTTGGTTTCCTCTGGGTACTCCAATTTCCTTCCATATCCCAAAGACATATGAGTTGGTAGATTAACTGGTAACTGTAAATTACCCCTAATGTAGGGAGAGGAAGATTAAGGAGGGATTACTGGGCATATGTGTGAGAATAGGTTGCAGGGAAATAGCTAGCGAAAGCATTGGTGGGATTGCTCTGAGTGGCAGCATAGACTCAATGAGTTGAATGGTCTCTTTCTAAGGAAAATATGAGGAAAGAAAATTAAAATATATGAAAAAATGATCCATGCTCAGAATACAGGTCAGTTTGGAGGTGGGACAGATGACCAGTCTGTGCTCAGGAAGAGGGTTGAGTGTTGATGAGCAATCTCTACGTTGGAGCTCTGGGCTACCAATGTGTGTGCAGGAGAGTGGTCATGGGTAGACAACCAGCCTATGTGCGGGAGGAACCTCGCTGTTGAAGGATAAATTTGTGCTCAGGTGATGAATCACTGCTGGTGACTAACCCACTCTCAAGGGGATGGGGATTATAGAGTAGGACAGGAAAGATCAGAACAGATGATCAATTCACTTTCAGGGGGTAGATCGCCGAGTGACCAATCCATGCTTGGAATTGTTTTGTTTAAAAAGGAAGCCGTATTCCTCCATTTTCACATGATCTTCATTTTTAACCAGCTGGCCAGAAACCTGGCAGGTGAGAGGAGTGAAGAAAAGCTGTATCTATGTATGTGTATTTATGGCAATGTTTGTGGGATGGGAAGGGGAAAGACATTTACCGCAGGACCAACAATTAACATTTTTATGCACTCATTGATCAGCCAACTGTCAATCTCTTTCCAACATCCCTCAAGCTTTCTCTGTCCCTTTCCTCAACCAGTTGGCTTCTTAGCTGTGGGCTTTGTTGATGTTGTCTGCTCTTTGACATTGTATAAAATTATTCTTAAGCTGTGCATCAAGTTCTTGCATAAGGTTATATATGTTAATTGAAAATAACTGCAGATGTTGGAAATTTGAAATAAAAACAGGAAGTGCTGGGAATTCTCAATAATTCAAGCAGCATCTGTGAAGAGAGAGACACACAGAGTTAATGTTGCAAATTCATGACCCTTCATCAGTACAGTATTGAATTTTTCCCAAATGACCCAATGTTTTGAGCTTCATAGGAGCCAGATAATGATATTCTCACAGAACATCAGTAAGTTAGAGGGTTTTCAGCTATTGAGCCATGCTGTTGCCTTGAATTTGATCTGTTCCTTTATTCTGTTAAGTGGTCTGAGGAGAAAGCACCTAATTAAAATGACATTAACTTTGACTTGTAAACTGCAAACATTTTAATTTAGAATTGCATCCCCGCAAAAAAGAAAACAAATCCTCAATGTTATAAAACAAATCCTTTGCGCTAACTTTAAATTGTAATTAGAATTATAAACATTAGTGGATTAATTTAGTCATCAAATGTGTAAAATACATGCAGAATGTACATGTTGCCAAAGTATTGAATTAGAAGATGTTTTATATTCTTTTCAAGTATGCAAAGGTTTCATGATCTCTCCTGCTGACTAGCTTCTCAGATCAATATCACCATCACAGCTAAATTTCCTATATCACTCTGTTGTGTTGGATATTGGCACATTTGTCAATGCTTAAGGTTAACAGCAATAAAAGCAACAATCGTTTGCATTTATAAAACACCTTCAACATGGAGAAAAGTCTCAAGGACATAAATAAAAACACTCCTGGATATTCTAGTAATTTATAAGATCAGGCAAGGAATAGGGGGATACGGACCATGTCCAGGCAGGCGGTTTAGTTAACATTGGCATCATGGTTGGTGCTGACATGGGCGGCCAGAGGGGCTGTTTTTGTGCTGTACTGTTCTATGTTCAAAGCTCCGGTAACTTTGAAATGAACTTTGGATCACCATAGGTGCATCATCGGGTTTTTGAGTCCATAGGAACTGAATTGAGAGTGATTGTTTCCTGCCAGTATTAAGGGCTGGTGACTGCCAAGTGTCTTCAATGTTGCAATAGTATAAAACTGTAGCTGATATTTTTAGAGAATACTTCTTAAGATTGTGCATGAACTTGGAGCTGGGGTCAGGGTGGTTTTAAGGTACCCAGTGCACGGAGTGAGTAGCCAGGGATATATTTGGTTTACTGCAAGTCCTGTTGGGTACTGCTGTATTGGTCTGTATAACTTGTAAGATGCTGGAAATACACAGCCTTGAATATCTGAAAAGAGGAAAGTCAAAGTTTGTTTCAGATACACGTTCATTTAAAAAGGAAAGACTTCTGGTACCTTAGAATATATTCCGAGGAATAAGTCCCAATTACATTAACTCTAAAAGAGGTCATTATGTACTGCGATTTATGGAATGCGCTCCCCTTGACAGAGCGAATGTGAACAACATAGCCAACTATTTAGCATATTCTGTAAAAACCTAGAGCGCAATAACAGATCACAGGTCTGTGGATATCACTAAGCTGGTTGCCAGTGTATTTGTTTGGCAAATGCTGGAAATGCTCAGTATTCCAGGCAGCATCTCTGGAGGGTGCAAGAGGACTAATGTTTCAGGACAATGATTAACTGGCACAGTTACTTTTGTTTCTCTTTCCACACCTGCTAAGTATTTCCAGAATTTTCTGGTTTTATTTTGGATTTCCAGTCTCTTCAGTACTTTGTTCAGTATTATATTGGGCCTTTCAAGCCTCCTTTAGAAGAGAAGCAATTGTTTTGATATGCAATCAATATTATAGCATAGACAACACAGCAGCCAATTTTGCACAGCAGTCTCTCACAAACAACAATGTGCTCATGACCACATAAACTCTTTATTAAGGATAGGGTTGGAAGTAAGAGAATAAGCCAGGAGAAAATGAGATAACAGTTGTCAACTTGAGACGATCAAGATCAATGAGGGGACTCCTTCACACTTAGCTTAGGGTCTCTGATTTTTTGTCAAGGTCACTTAAACATAAACTCCAAGTCACTCAAGGAGCCTTTCACTGATTTCTTCAGTGGGGTGAGTTGTGCCAATTCAGGTAACCATTAAGCCCTCTGGAACATCTTTGCCCCCTGCTGTGCTGCTGTTTGTCAATTCTGTGGAAGGACATCAGATGCACGTCACAGAATTCAGAGAATAGTGCACGAGTGGGTGAGGGATTCTATGAATTACCCTAGAAATTCATTGGTGTGTGCAGTGCACAGTTGGCTAAAGAATTTTGGGGGCCATTAGGGGCTGTGTCATTGCAAGGCTCAACACGTTATGTAATAGGCAGGGCCTGGGCATTGCTGGCAAGGTCAGCATATATTGTCATCCTTAATTGCCCTTGAACTGAGTGGCTTGCTAGCGCATTTCAGAGGGCATTTAACATTCAACCACACTGGAGTTATACACAAGCCAGACCAGGTTAGGACTGCAGGTAAAGATTTCTTTCCCTGAAGAACATTAGTGAACCAGATTAGTGGATTTACACCAATCCAATAGTTTTATGATCACCATTAGTAATGACTAGTTTTTTACATTAATTTTTAATTAATCTGAATTTTAATTCCACAACGATGGTAGGGTTTGACCTTGGGATCTCTGAGTTACCAGTCTAGTAACATAACTTGCACCACAACGATAACTTAGTTTTGGAATTCATGGGTTAGATAGGGTTACTGTACAAGGGCACACAGGATTGGGGGTAATGTCAGCATGGATAAGGGAGAGGATAAGGGAGTCGGGATAAATGGATTATTTTTGGATTTGTCATCAAGTGACAATTGGAAAGCTGCAGAGATCAGTGCTGGGGCTTCAAAACTTGCTTATTAATGACTTAGATGAAGGAACCCAGTGTACTGACAAATTTGCTACAAAAATTGATGGTTTAAGAAGTTGTGAGAAAGAAGAGCCTGCAAACAAGTTACAGTTGGGTTAAGTGAGTGGAGAAGAAGAGGGTAGATGAAGTATACAGGGGAAAATGTTAGGTTATCCACTTTGTAAGGATGAATGAAAAAGTGAATTATTATTTAAACAGAGCATCGAATAATCCACTGGAGGAACTCAATGGCTCAATTAGCAACTGTGGAAGGTAATGTATTGTCGATGTTTCAGGTCAAAACCTTATTATTTAAATAAGGTTTGTTATTTAAATAGAGTGAGTCCACAAAATATTGAGGTACAAAGGGATCTAGGGGGTCATAGGGCATGAAGCAAAGAGTCAGCATGGCAGTAGGGCAAGTAATTAGCAAAGGCTAATGGAAAGTCATCCAGAAAGGACCTGTGTCCTGCTGGTGGTGTCCTTTTACATGAGAATTTTGGGTCCTGTTTATATCATTAGGACTTAACTGCAATTTTAACATATGCTCCCAGAATGGGAAGCTATAGCAGTTTACTACTAGGGCAACCCAGCACCAAAACCAGTTGGAGCTATAACAACTTCAAAAAATTGAACCTAAAATAACCATTCCTCTCTGGAATTGTGTGAATTGATTGATGGGATTTAAATGAGGGAAAATATCCACAATCTTATTTCTGTAGTTTCTAACTCTTTTACTTCTTTGAAACTGGTCCTAACTTATACACAGTACCAAGATTTAGAATAGTCAGTTAAGCTACACTTCAATCTATCAATTTAAAAATATTCTATTCACAATTATATGTGCCCTTATTCATATTTATAATGAAAGAAAAATGATGGAAGGTTGACATCATTAAAAATGCATCAGGATAATTTGAGTCTTACCTTTGTGGGGCTTCCTCTTAGGAACCCACAAATACTGAGTTGAGTATCCATGATGCCTCCTTTACAGAAGTAGGCTCTAAAGATTCTTGCAGATTTCTATAGATGTACAGTGGAGAGCATTCTGACTGGTTGCATCAGAGCCTGGTATGACGGATCCAATGCACAGGATCGCAAGAGGCTGCAGAGAGTTGTAGACTCAACCAGCTCCATCATGGGCACAACCCTCTCCACCATCAAGGACGTCGTCAAGAGGCGATGCCTCAAGAAGGCAGCATCCATAATAAGGACCCTCACTATCCGGGACATGCCCTCTTGTGGTTACTACCATCGGAGAGGAGGTACAGGAGTCTAAAGACCCACACGCAACAATTTAGGAACAGCTTCTTCTCCTCCGCCATCAGATTTCTGAACGGTCTATGAACATGTGAACATGACCTTGTTATTCCTTTTTTTTTGCACTATTTATTTATTTATTTATTTAGTTAGTTAGTTAGTTAGTTAGTTAGTTAGTTAGTTAGTTAGTTAGTAATTCATATTAGTTTTATGTCTTTGCACTGTACTGCTGCCACAAAACAACAAATTTCATGTCCTATGAGTCAGTGATAATAAACCTGATTCTGATTCTAAATATTGCAATGGGTTCTTATATATGTCATTATCGATGAGTCTGCTGCCAAATTAGTCTTACACTTGGATCATCCCCATAACCTTCAATATGAATGGAAAACTGTAAAGTAAGAAGAGAAAAATAAATTGTTTCCTAGTGAGAAGTGCAAGTGATGGAAGGTGAATAGGAAAGAGGAAAAATAAACAGCAGCATGAAGAGAAGCGAGACAGGAGGAGAAGTGAGACAGGCAAGAAAGAAATGGCATTCTCCAATTTACCAAGTACAACACTACTGTCATAAGGTTTTAATATTGTTTACTATACTACAATTGTCAAAGATCAGATATCATTCTACAGAGTATTAAAGAAAAACATATTCCTTGCTGAAATCATTTACTCTTAAGTTGGGAATTTGCATAATGTTTGAAATCTTTGATTGTAATCAGCAAAATTCCCTTGTTAACACCAATTAACCTGTAGTTGAGCTGTGTTTATTTAGATCACTTCTCCACACCTGTGACCTTAAAAATACAAATGTGATTAATAGCTAACTGTTTATAGTGGTGCATTCATGATGCTATGCTTCTATAAATTTCTATTGTTACTATATTAATCATTTTATTTTGATAATTGCTTCTAAAAATAAGCATACATGAAAGAAATACAGCTAGCGTGAACAACCAGAATAAAACACATAACAAAATGTAAAAATCTATGCCGAGTTGTTGCTGCTCTAAAATTTTCCCCATTTGGCAGTTTTCTCTCCAGATATATTAGCATTTTACAACTGGAGCCACTGAAGATAGACCAGTGCATAATATACTTCATCTGTACTTCATTTAAGTTCAGAACATTTCATTTTTAGAAGATTTTAATGATTTATGGAAGTTAAGAAAATGATTTGGGGTATGACAAACTGATGGATAGGGTAGTTAAGAAAGCTTATGGGATGTTAGCCTTCATAAGTCGTGGGATCAAGTTTAAGAGCCGCGAGGTAATGATGCAGCTCTACAAAACTCTGGTTAGACCACACTTGGAGTACTGTGTCCAGTTCCGGTCGCCTCATTATAGGAAGGATGTGGAAGTGTTGGAAAGGGTGCAGAGGAGATTTGCCAGGATGCTGCCTGGATTGGAGAGTATGCATTATGAGGAGAGACTAAGTGAGCTGGGGTTTACTCTTTGGGGAGAAGGAGGATGAGGGGAGACATGATAGAGGTGTACAAAATATTAAGAGGAATAGATAGAGTAGACAGCCAGCGCTTCTTTCCTAGAGCACCAATGCTCAATACAAGAGGGCATGGCTTTAAAGTAATGGGCGGGAAGTTCAAGGGAGATGTCAGAGGGAGGTTTTTCACCCAGAGAGTGGTTGGTGCATGGAATGTGCTGCCTGGGGTGGTGGTGGAGGCAGATACGTTGGTCAAGTTCAAGAGGTTGTTAGATAAGCATATGGAGGAATTTAAAATAGGGGGATATGTGGGAGGAAAGGGGTTAGATAGTCTTAGGCATGGTTTAAAGGTCGGCACAACATGGTGGGCCGAAGGGCCTGTATTGTGCTATGGTTCTATGGATGTCAGGCATTGGGGGGTGGGCGTGGAATAGATTCTCTGTCCTTTGTAACTCCCAGGCCTCAATGACTTGCTGGTGTTTGTCCTAAGTGAGTGGCAAAGAACAGTGAAGTGTTGGCTCTGAGCATAAATTTGAATAGGGAGAGGCCCCTGGCTTAGAGGGAGGGAACGTTTACTCGTGAACAGATTTTATGAGGATCCATAGGGAAGAAGTGGGCTATGGAGAAGAATCCAGGGCAACTGTGCTTTTCCTAGTCATATAAAGGGAAGCTTTCCATTGATACTGGAGGGCTTCTTCTTTCTGCATATCACCATAGGCTATGCAGTCCAGGGGAGAAAATTACAACAGCTTCTCAGCTCAAGCCCTAGTTAAAGTCTGGGACTTTATGAGATAATGAGATGATGATTTGCATTAATTCATAAGCCCTCTTCCTGCTATCCCACCTGCCTGCAGAATCCTTCTGATTAAAACAGGTAACATCTGGGAAGGACAATGTGACCGGCAAGTATTTAACCTCTCATTAACTTATACTTCTTTCAGTTTAGTACGCTTCATTCAGTGACCAGATTGAGTCTAAATGCAGATCAGGTAATCAGTTGAAGAATGCCTCCATTCAGTTTGCGAGTGTGAATTGAGCTTCCAATTGTCAGACAGAGGTGAAACACAGATAAAGGCCCTTTGGCCCACTGAGTCTGCACTGACCATCAAGCACCCATTTTTACACTAATCCTATTTAACCTATTTTATTCTCCCCACATCTCCATCAACTTCCCCCAGATGCTACCACACAGCTACACACATTGGAGCAATTTACAGTGGCAAATTCACCTACAAACCAACACCTTTACAGGATGTGGGAAGAAACTGCCACACTGATAGAAAACTCACACAGTCACAGGGAAGTCATGTAAACTCCACACAGACTGCACGGGAGGTCATGATTAAATCTGGGTCATGAGAGCTGTGAGGCAGCAACTCTCCTCACTGCACCACTTACTTCTCCTCTAATTCACTGTCCCTCCTCCATCTGACCTCCGCCCCCTGAACCAGATTAGTGCAAACTCAGGAAACTACCTCATGTTCTGAATGGGCTGAAAGATTTTGATTACTTAGCATTTGCAACTTCTTATTTCAATTTCCTGCATTTGCTCTGCTTTCCGCCAGTAATCATTCTACATTTACACGATCTCCAAACCGAGCTTTTGTTCCTGTTGTTTGCCCCACCCTGCACTGGTAAAGTGCACCCCTTTTGCCGCTCAGTCTCTCTTGTCTCACCCTGTCGCAGAACTTTTGCTTTAACCTCCCCCTTTGTTTATGTCTGAAAACTTGCTTTCCCAATTCTGATGAACAATCACTGATTAATTTACCCAAAACTGTGGGGAAAACTTCAAACAAATGTGGCTGCGCTGCAAGCAGGAGTGACAAAGTTGTAAAAAAGGAACAACTGTGGTAATCTGCAAAGGTCAGCAGACAAATAAGTTTCTGGAGAAAAGCAGCTTGAACTGCACTATTTATACCATTAAATCATATCTGAGGAGTCTTTCATCTTAGGATCTATTAATATATTTCATGTCCATCCTCATTTCACTTCTTTGGTGTTGGGAGGTGAGAGGGTTGGTTGAAGGGGTCGGCTGCAGTGAGTCAGCATTCCTGGGAGGGCCGACGGGCTGTAAGCTAGAGGGAGGCGGCAGTTCAGAAGCAGCTGGAGGGGGGATAGAGGTCTGAAATCTTGGAGCAGCCAAAGAGGAGGCTATATCTCTGTGGTGGCACAGACGCTTTGGCCCATTGCTGGAAGAGGCCTGATAAAGTGGAAATTTCTCAATATTGCACTTCAGGTAGGCTCTGGCTCCCTGGCCTGTTTCTCTCTCCACAGATGCTACCTGACTTGCTGAGTATTTCCAGCACCTTCTGTTTAAAAATATCAGACTTTAAAGAAGATATATATATATAAGAGTGAGCAGTTGTGTTAAAATTAAGCCTATGTTTTAAAAATGAAAACTGCTTTGGAGCATGTTGGGTGTATTGTGTCTCAGCCAGAATTTATTGAGTAGACCAGAAAAAAATTAAATTGTTCACTTACTCTGGTGTAAGGAAGGACACACTTTAAGCTAAATGAAGATGTTTAAAAATTAAGTGATTTTCCTCACCCTCCACATCCAGAATGGCTTAAGTAGAGCTCTAATCCTCTTTGCTTTGGTGTTGCACAAATCTGAGATGACAGATCCAACAGCAAGCCTGTCGTAAGTATTATTTCACCATGTGTTGCTTTGAGCAATGGGACATGAATAATCTGCTGCCTGCCACCTCAAGCCATATGCAAACAGCCCTGAAATGAATTTCACTTTCCATTTTACCAACCAGTAAAAAGTTATTGGTGTTCCAAAAAAGGTCTTCTGTTTTCAGTTGTTGTGGTCACATGCAGTGTTGGGTGGCATGAGGATGCTTGTCAATTGATTGGCCCATTTAAAATGCCAATTAGGATCCTATAACTTGAGCATCACAATAGCCTATTTTCGATTGACCAATGCATCCTCGGCAAACATTAACACTTTAATAACGGTTGGCAATGCTTTGTAGATCACTTCCTTGGATTAAATAACATTTTGAAGCAAATAAATAACCATTGTAGGATTTCATTCACAATTATATTAAAGGCACTCAATTTTCATTCACCTTGTTAACTGCTTGTTGCAAAAGTTGTTAAATCTGTCTTTTCAATGAACAGCGGCTTCCTGGTGTCAAGCAAAACGAACTTCATTACCTGTCCCTTGTCCAGCCTGAGGTTCAGTGAATAAGAATGCATGTTGGTGAGAAATCTCAACTGTTCCAGAAAATGACAACTTAAAATTCATTCTCTGCACATGATGGCATTCCTTTACATTGTGATTCTAATGTGAATATTTTGCCAGGCAGTTGGCTGTGTGGGCAGGAGCTTGCACAGAATTTAATTAAATCATTGTTTTAGGAGTATATGATAACGTGAGCTGAGGCAACAGACATACTCATTTGCAACTACCTTGAATTTTCTCTGCTCATTAGGCGGAGGTGTTGGAAAGATGGGGGGCTGCAGATTGACTGGAAAATGACAGGTACATTTTCCTTTGTTGGCATTATCTCCATGCTGAAAATTAAGGTGCGTCTGAGAAGAGCAAGGCATTCTATTTTAGTTTGCTTTTTGTATTTTTCTCCCAGGACATGGGAAAAGAATGAAGTCTAGTTATTACTTTTGAGTTGTAAAGTAATGAGATGAAAACATTCTTGTAGACGTCTTGCTGTTTGAGCGATTTGCAATTTCCCTCTGTCATCAATTGAGCACCAGCAATGGAGCTGGCTTCCACTGTGAGCATCCATGTAAATACAATAAATGAGAAAAGCTGATGGGTGAAGAGATTGTTTCTGTTTCCCATTTTAGAATGATGTTTTCCCATTTTAATACATAGTTATGTATGGCAAAGTACCTGCACAACATATTAAGCAAGAAGCATTAATATTCAGATTATGAAAATTTTTAAATTGCAGGATTGAATTTTCTACTTCCTGGGGGTTTTTTCCACCTCAGGCTGTGGAAAATTCGATCTGAAATTGCTTTTATTTAAAAAAAAATTCCAAAGTACCCTCTTTAATAGCTTCATTAAATTAAAATGCTGGATGTGAATCGTGCAAATCTATAACTAGTGGTTGCAGTGAGAACCACTGATTGTCAGTCAGTCAGTCACTCCTCAGGATGTCTTCATTTTCTGTGCATTCACAGCCTGATGCAGATGTCTAAGGTGTCCCGAAGGTCAGATGCTGTTGCATGAGACTCTCTGCTCTATCATTGGACTCACCATTGAGACCATCAGTAGAACAGTGACTCACTGAAGAGAAGGGCCAGTGTATTTATATTTAAGCTTCAGCTGTATGCCAGGGAGGGCTGGCATAGGAAAGGCGGCTCCATTCAAATAAATGGGGTCACCAACCCTTTAGGGGTAAAGAAGTAAGTGCTTTACTCAATTTACTTATTTTAATGTTTTAATTATTTGTTAGTGTTTTGATGTGATTTAATTAAATATTTTACTTTTAATAATTTTAAACTTCATTAAAGCTACTTGAATATTTTCTGAATATCTCTGACCAAGAGAGACAATTAAAAACTGGACTAACTACTATGAAATAGTTTTGACTGCTGGTAAGCAGTTAGGACATCCAAGGGCCTTGAGATGCTCTGCTTGAAGCCTACTTGCCGCCTGGAGTCCCTCTGCCTCTTCTGGTATCCCTCTGCTATAGAAGGATCATTCTGTCTGGCCAGCTGTGATCAGAAATAGGACTGGCAGGGACCACCGGAGGCAAGATTGGGCTGAGGCCAAGTCCAGGATGGTCTAGCCCATGTGATTGAGACGTTAATTTCACAACAATGTTCACAAAATAAATGCACTGGATTTTGTCCAGAGCTTGGATTCTTTAATCCCATGCTTGTGCAACACCACTGCTGTTGCCTAGAAAATTATGAATTTTTCAGTTTAAAATTGTGAACAACGGGAGGTGAAAAGTAATGTACTTAGTTATCAGCCATCATATAATATTCTGAGACTGCATTAATGTTAAGCACCAGCATTACAGGCTAACTGAGTTTGGCAGTTTTCATGCTATTTTCCTAGTGCTAACTTCCTCATCATCACTTCTTGATGGTAATGTTGGGAAAGCATTAATCTACTTGCAGTAGCAACAGAGCATATACAGCCTCTGTTGATTTAGTTACTTAACACATCAAATTTAGCTGTGAACGTCATTATCTGGGGCTGGGAATCCTGCGGCCACTTCTCTCCTCCACAGGGAACTTAGATTAATGGAATTAAGCTCCACAGTGAAAGACAAGTTGTTGGCATGTACTGTACTTTTAGATGGCAGTTTGTATTGAAATCTGTTTATTGGCTCTAGTCCTTCATTGAAAATCAATTTTGAAGATTAACACAATTTCACAGAGGAAATATCAGTATTTATAACCACAAATGATTTGGCATCTGATATGAGGCATAACGCTTCTTTGAGCCAATAAGGAACCCTGCTCGCTGATTGATATACATGTTATGATTAACAAATCTGCCTTGCTGTGATAAGAAAATGCTGCATTCTACTGGTGGCAGAGTTTCCTATTGCTGGTCTTTGGTGGATTTGATTGTGTGGGTGCGTTGCATTTGGGGAAAATCAGATCGATGGGGAGAATCACATGCTATAAGGAGATTTCTTATAATCTGTCCATTGTTGCTCACCAGTGCATGGTGATCGATTTATACTCTCTATACTATCCCACCTTGTGACTTTTCTTATTGAGTAGAAGCTTGTACTGTAAAGTTGATGCTGCTTTGCTGTGATTTCGGGCATGAGATCCTTGCACGTGCAGTTCTGTAGAAATAATTTTTACTGTGATGGAACTGTACTATCCACTACTTCAAATAACTTGCATGTTTTTGTGAGGGGAAAATTGGCTGAAGTAGATTGTGAAATTACATTACAAAGTTTGCCAGTGGATAATGGATGGCAAATACTAAGAAATATTTTATTTATAGATAAGAATGGTATGGTGATCCATTCTTGGCTAACCTGAGAAGTTTAGGGATATCATTAGGGGAAAAGGAAGGGCTTATAGCCAAGAAGAGTAGTAAGTCTGAGGATTGGGAATGTTTAAGGAAGTAATAATTAATGAAGAAGGGGAAGGTAAAATGTGAGAGGAACTAGAAATGTATTAAAAAATTGTATGAGATTCCACAACTATGTAAAAAGAGGGGGAAATATCTAATCAATGATCTGCAGAGGCAAAAGGGAGGAGACATTTTGATAGGAAATAAAGAAATGGCTGAGGCATTAAGCAAATATTTTGCATTTGTCTATCTTCTGGGTATGAACCATAGATGTAACAGAAACAGAGAGAAACTAAATGCCCAAAGATGGTATGAAACATAAAGTAATTCATGATCACTAAGGGGAAAATATAGAAGAAATTAAGGGGACTAAAAGCTGACCAAACCCCTGCACCTGACGGCTTACATGCCAGGCTGTAAAAGAAGCAGCTGCAGCGAAAATGTATAATAGCAGTGATTTGCCAAAGTTTCCTGGGTTCTGGAATAGTCCAGGAGATTGAAAGGTGGCCAATGCAATACTCCTGAAGAGATACAATAGGGAACTTTAGTTCAATTAGCCTGACATTAATTGGTGAATTCCATGAGTGGGCACGTGGTAATAGGACCAGAATACAGGTGCCCTTTGAGCTTTCTCAGCATTGGATCCGTGTCCTTGGTGTCAGCTTCCAGGGTAAGAAAATAACTTCCTTTTTCTATTCACTGACTGTCCTTTTCAAAGCTGCAGGCTAGTAGAAGAAGGCCTTAACACCTAGCATGTAATACCCACATTTTGTTAATTATTCAGAGGAAATTGGCATGTAGAAAACTGACTTAAGTATTGAGTTATTTCACAATAGTGCTCATTTCTGCGAGACTCAGAAAAATCATCCCTCCAATCTGCTACCTGAATCTATCTAAATTTAATTTGACAAGACCTGTTTCAGTACTGTTACAATATGGGATCTACTTAACAATATGGAAAACTATTCACAAAAAGCAAGACAAATCCAATCTGTCTATTAATGGCCCAATCAAAGTGATGAAAGCTATTACTGATGGTGTTATCAAGTGACACTTTCTCACTAATATCCTATTAAACAATGCCTAAATTGCATTTTGCCAGGATTGGTCCATTTAAGGCTTCATCACAACCTTGGTCCACATCTGGATCAAGGAAGAGTGACTCCTTTGATATCAAGGCAGCATTTGGCATAAAGGCACTTGGTAAAACTGAAATTAGTTGGCATCAAAGGGAAAATGCTTCAATGGTTGGAGTCGTATCTCACTCCATGGAAGATGATTGTAGTTGATGCAGTCGATCATTCCAGTCCTTGGACATCACTGCAGGAGTTCCCCAGGGCAGACTTACAATGGATGAATATCACTGATGAAGCAGTTTAAAACCAGGAGTAGGAATTTGCGATCATCAGTGAACAATATTTAATTCCATTCACAACTCCTCAACAAGAGAAGTAGCCTATGCCTGTCTACTGCAAGACCTAGGTGGCATTCAGGAATGGGCTTATACTTGACAGTAAACACTTACATGAGAGAAGTTCCAGACAATGACCTCCTCCAACAAAAGAGATCGAGCCACCTCTCTCAGTATTCAATGGCATTATAATATCTGAGTCCCTCATCAATATCCTGGGGGTCACCATTGACAAGAAATTCCAATGGAAGAGCTGCATAAATACTGTGGATACAAGAGCATATCAAGGTAGCATTTGAATGGGTGTGTCATTGTGTAGCAAGTGATTTACCTCCTGAAACTTCCAAGGCCTTTCTGCCATCTGCAAGGCACAAATCATAAATTTATTGGAATATTCTTCACTTGATTGGATGAATACAGTGCCAATAACTCCCAGAAGAAATTTGACATCATCAAGTCGCCCACTTGGTCAGTACCCAAATCAACTGCCATCTACAAAATGTGCTGGAGTCACTTGTCCAGGCTACTCAAACAGCACCGCTCAAACCTAGAACCTCTGTCACTAAGAAGAACAAGGGCAACAGGCACACCAACTCCAAATTGCACACCATCCTTACTTGGAAATATATCACAGATCTGTCATCATCGCTGGGTCTAAATCGTGGAAAACCCCACCCAATACTACTAAGAGGGTACCTTCCCCAGAAGGATTGCAGTGAATACAGCTCACCACCACTTTCTCAAGGGCAATTAGGGATGGCAATAAATGCTGGCTTTGCTGGTGACAGCCAGATTCTGAAAAGGAATTAAAAAAAATACTTACCTACAATAATATTGCAGCATCCTGGGAAATTTACACAATACATGGTGGGACTGCAAGCTGCGTGATACAGATTCAACTTGATCACAGGTCCAATATTAGAGATTTGGGAAAGACCAATGAAACTCTGAAACAAGATGAGTATGTGGCAGAAATTGGGAGAAGAAATAAGAGGATAGTTTGGAATGAAAAGAATGGATAGGAGGAAGAATTTGGGATTGTGGTAAAAACGTCAATGAAATGGAAAAGGTTAGGAAAGGGAGATCAAGGAGGGGGATTTGGGGGATCAAGCAAGGACTGAAGAGTACCCAGTATTGGCAAGTAAATGGCCCAGCTATGAGACTGCATTGTACAAACACTTGGTCCAAAAGGCAGTGGTGCAGTAAAAACATTATTGTTATACAAAGACGCTCGGGTTGTGGATTGTTCCCCGAAAGAGTGCTTACTCCATATATTGGAAAGATTGAGGAATTGAGGGTTATGGGGAACTGGTAGAGAAGAGGAGTTGAGGTCAGCATAGGTCAGTCATAATCATACTGAATGATGAGGTAGGATTGAGGACCCTGGTGGCCTACTCCTGCTCCTATTATCTTGTGTTCTTGTGCATTCTAGTCATAAAACTGCAGAGGGCAACATGAATTGTTTGAGCTCCAAGGTGAGGTCAATAAATTTGCCTTGAATTGTATTGACAGGATATCTGAATTCTTTGTGAAATATTCAGTGGAAAATATGAAGTTTGTGGTGAGAATTTACCTAAAGTGCTTAAATTCAATTAATCAGTGTTCAAATAGTATTATTCTCGCAGCACCATCTACAGGGACAATAGCATTAGAATGTGTGGTTGTTGTTTGATAGGGAGATATAGATGACAATAAAAATAAAAGAAAAACACAGTGAAGAAATAACAGAATGGTTTTTCATCTTTTCCACTTGGGTATTAAGCATTTGCCTGGATCGAACAGAAGAACAAAATACTGGCAGGAGGTTTCCATGCTGCTTACAAAGTCTGTTGATTCCAGTTCATTAATCTACAGAAGGAAAATGCAGTGGATTTTTTGATCACGTGAGCTTCCTTGCCAGATATCCTTTCTAATATTTTGCAATGTGTTTGGTTGGATTGTACTTAGCAAGGAAAGTGAACAAAACACGAGTTAATTGTTTTTAACATTTTGCATAATTTTACCACCCCAGCAGACATTTACATGAATATTAGTGAGAAACTTCGTCTTTTGCATCAGTGAGGGGTGACTTCCTGAGCAAGTTAGGCAGCTTCTGTGGAGAGAAGCCAAGTCAACATTCCAGGTCTATTACTTTTCTTCAGAACCCTTCATACTTAATATCTTGAACAGAGCTCTAGTTTATTATTAGAAAATTAAAAGCTCTAATAAAAATAACAAACATATGAATTGTTGTTTGTCTTTGTTAATTAGATTTGTATTATTTATTTTTTCCTAGATCTTCTCTGAGGAAAACACAAGTGAAATCATAACCAAATAACCCATTTTAAGTTGAATTAAAAAAAAATCTGATATGTAAACAATACAGTGGTACTTTTAAATGTGGACCTTGTATTCTGCTATTTAACTCTGAATCACTATATATTTCCCTAAGAACTACATTGTAAGCAAGAATGAAGTTCAAATATTTGGTCTGATTGATCTCATATACATTTTTTATTGTATACTTGGGCATTATAATAATTAATGGACCGAAGGATCACTTGTATTTAAATAATTAATATTATAAGGCTCCATAAAGCGATCAACCATTGTATCACTAAAAGCTATGGAGACGTCTTCACATTTTGATGTATTTTGATTTTTTTTCAGCATTGCCCATAATTTTGATTGTTGAAGGTGTTTACTACCTAAACTATATTAATGTTAATAATCAGTCAGGCTAAGAACATCTTTTATTATAGAAATCAAAGCATATTGGTGTCAGAATGGGGAGTGATTCTATTGCAGCTGAGGTGTTCTCCAATCTACATAAAACAGCAAATTGCTCTCACAAAAGAACACAGTCTTACATGGCGGAACAATTAATTTCACGCTTGTCATCTCCTTTTCAATAGTACGTTGATTTGAATCAGGTATTTGTAGCACATTAACATATTCAGTGGACAATCTTGATACTTTGTGAGTGCCGACATTACTATAATTATTTCTATTATAAAACACTCTATCAAGGTGATTAATTACACTATTGACTAAGAATGGAAGGATGTTCTGGATTAATATCTATTCACAGAACCCACTGATAGATCTAAAAAGCTATTCTTTCTCCTTCCACCAGTGTAACAATTGACAATTCTGTCAACAACCACAGGCCTACAATTTGAGAATTCACTCAATAATTGCTCTTGATTCCAAATTTCCACCCCATTTGTTCAGAGAAACTGTAGGTTTACTAAGGGTTTGAATGGCTTGGATAATTTTTTTTTAAATTCTGCTAAGTCTGCATTCTTTTTTATCTCCAATTTATGTCTGTCATTGGGAATTTCTTAGAAGCTTGGTTTTCAAGCATAGATTTAAGGAATAATGAGTAGGTGGAAGATTATGTTGGGAAACAAAGCCATAAATAGGGATGGCTGGAAAAGGTAGCATTGTGTCATTGGCAAAAGCAGTTAAAATGTCTGTCTGTCCTGAATACTGTTTCTAACAAATACATATTAATCATTACACAGTTCAAGCACCTCTGCATTGAATACATTCATTTTGCAGTGGACATTTTTACTCCATATATCCATACAAGACAATGATACAGCATATAATAATATTTCTTTAAAAAAACTGCACCTTCCAGATTAAGGGCCATTCACAAATAATTAGGTTGGAACCACATGTGTAGATAACAGAGCAGATTTGTACCTTTAACAGGCCTGACATAGTTTAAAGTTGGATTAAAAAGTATTCAGCTTGTTCATTTTTGCTTTTTATTACAAAAGCAGTTGCAAACCAGCACCATATATGATGGGCATTTAAAAATGTATAAGCAAGTTATCACAAAGTATTCATAGTTTCTAACAAAAGCAGCACAACCGTCATCAAACAATTAATCTAAATTGAGGAAAATTGTGTGCTGCCCTTCATACACTTCCTACCACATATATGGATAATAAACTATACACCAAACTAACTTCATACAGAATGAATGTCTAGCTTATTTCTACCTACCTAATACACAGAAGCAAATACTCACGAGAAGGTATATGTTAGGAAATGCAAGCAATATTTTAAAATAATCCGTGGATGATCTGTTAAAGCTCTCTGCTTGTGTTTTTTTGATATGTTAGCGTAATGGGTTGAAATGCTACCCTGGAATATATTTTAAAAACACAGTTAGCGATTTCCATTTGAATTGTGCAAGACAAATTTCTTTGGGTCCAGCGTCTGCAGTCCTTTGTTTCTTTGGGTTTCTTTTGTGTGAATGTACCTTAAGAATCAAATGCAGTGAAGAACTGGAGCAAATTCCTCACTTTGATCCATTTCATTACTTTGAGGAAAAAAGCAATTTCACTGAGTTAAAATCCCAGCTATTCCAAGACGGACCACCCAGCTATTCTAATGAATAATAATAAAAAAACAAAGTCACATTCTGGGCTGTAAAAACCAAATGAAATATTTGTAAAATTCTAATACAAATAATGTTGTTATGTAAATGTTATAGGATATGCAATTTCACACTGCTAATGTATCATACAATCTTTTGCTTTAAATGTGGTAGCTGAGCCTTTTTGAAATATGGACCAAAGGCACAATCTGATGAACAGCATAAATGGAAAAAACACAAAGGCACTGACACTGGTATTTACCTGGAAAGTTGTTATTGTCACTTGTAGCCCTTTTGCAAGATCAAAGGCACGCTAACCCCCATTGAAATGCAAATAGAAAATGCTATCTATTTAATCCTGTGAATGAACAAAAGTGCTTTTTCACTTCATTGTATAAGAGGCAAGAAATTCACAATTTTTGATTATATGCCAAAGGAACTATAATTATTAGGGAGAACAGAAAGTGGTCTATTATCTATTAGTCAATTATTTCTGCATATGAGTTCAAATCCAAACCAGGTTGATGAGTCAAAGGACAAGAAAAAATTGCACTTTTTGTGGCACCTTACATAACTGCAGGATATACCAAAACACTTTGCACTCAATTAAATACTAGTGAAGTGTAGCCAGATTCTGCATACAAGGTTGCAGACAACAATGTGATAATCTGTTTTAATGGTATTGATTGGGGGATAAGTATTGGCAAAGACAGCAAAGGGAACTCCTTTGCCCTTTGTAAAATGGCAGCATGGATTTATTTATGTCCACTTGGAAAGGAGACATTTCATTTCATATTTCTAAGGTGGCAATTCTGATGGTGCAATACATCCTCAGCTGAGATTTTCTACTCCAGTTTTTTAAGTTGGTCTTTGAACTTGTTGATACAGTGGCCTCCTGATAAGGAAGTTGAGGATCCAGTTGCAGAGGGAGGTACAGAGGCTTGTCGATTAGTACTGAGGGGATGATGGTGTTGAGCGCTGAGCTGTAATCAATAAATAGCAGCCTGATGTATGTTTTGCTGTTGTCTAGGTGCTCCAAAGCTGAGTGGAGAGCCAGTGAGATTGCATCCGCCGTAGACCTGTTGTGGCAGTAGGCAAATTGCAGTGGGTGCAGGTCCTTGCTCAGGCAGGAGTTAATTCTAGCCATGACCAACCTCTCAAAGCACTTCATCACAGTAGATGTGAGTGCTACCAGGTGACAGTCATTGAGGCAGCTCACTCTGCTCTTCTTGGGCACCTTGAAGCATGTGGGGGAGGTTACACAGTAATAAAAAGTAATGTACAGGGAGCTTTCATGTGGACTATGCAGTCTAAGCAGTATATATATTGGATTGAATTGTGTCACATTATTTATATGGCTGGTCTTGTTGAGATTCTGGTCAGTGGTGACTACTCAGATGTTGGTACTACAGGATTTGGTGATGTACAGCCATTGAATGTCAGGGGTAGGTGGTTGGACTCTCTTGTTGGAGGGTCACTGCTTAGAGCATTTATGACTCAACTGTTACCTGCCACTTATCAGCCCATGCTTGACTGTTGTCTGGGTCTTGCTGAATGCAGACATGGGCTGCTTTATTTGCTGAGGAGTTGGGAATGGAAAACTGAACATTGTGCCATCATGAGTAAACATCTCCACTTATAAAGCTTATGATGGTGAAAGCAGCTGAAGATGGTTGGGCCTGGCACATTGCCAAAGGAACTCCTGCAGTGATATCCTGGGGCTGGGATGAATGTGCAACCATTTTCCTTTGTGTGAGATATGTCTCTAAACATCGGACTTCCAAAATAATTGAGGGTTTGATTTTTTTTCCTTAGGCTCTGTCTCATTTGTGTATGGCAGAATAAGAACTTGTTATGCTGCTTCAACCTTCAGCCCATACCTACATTTTCAAAGGATGCAATCTTATGCCCAAGCACCCAAGCAATTTACACCCAATTCTACACAGGTTGTATGTCAACCAGTACTTCAATGAAAATATGCTGACCTACAAAATTGTCATGTTAATACTTCTCCAGAGAGTTTTCAGTCACAATAAAATTTCAATTAGAGTAAATGTAGTTAAAAAAAACATACGGTGGTTTTAAACCTCAATGTACAAAATAAGGCTCTAAAAAATAATTAGGAAATGCATATTTCACAAATGATGTGATTAAATGTATATCTTGATATCTTTGTTGACATTCTTATAATCTTAAAGGTCTCAGCTTGCCTCAAATGCCTGAAGTTCAGGAAATATAACAGCATGTTTTTAATCACAGCACTACAGTATGAGTATGTGCAGTTTGTTAAACTTTCCTGAACACTTGTGTGTGTCAGAAATTAAAGAGAAGTGTGCCCCTGGAAGGTTCCTTTGCTTTATGCAAAAGGCTTTGAAAGACTTGTTAATGGTTTTATTTCAAGCAAGTATTGAATTGATATAAATACATTACAATTATGTTTTACTATTATGAACTTCTCAGAAAAAGCCAAAGGAGGTACATGTGAAGAGAAAGACCTGTTATTAAGTGAGATTAAACAGCGGGATAATAAACAATACTTTATTTTTCCAGTTTTAAAAAAAGATTGTTTATAGAGAATCCATTATTTTACTCTATCACCACTTTAGATTATATGCATTAAGTTTAAAAACTCAACTGTTTTTTTTAAAGTTTAAGGATTCCCTTTTAATACAGAATTTCAGATTAACTATAAACTTGCAGGGATTGAATTTGCAAGCATTGTGCTCATTTTCCAGGTGTAAAATAGTTGCAAAGCACACAGAAAAACAATTTAACAGTGAAATGGTCTGTGCCTAATCTTTACAAGTGGTGTGCAAATCTCTAAATTCATGAATCCCTTTTTTCTTGTGTTGTATCCTCAGCAACTGATCATCATTGATGTTCAGCTCTTTGGAGACTCTTGCATAAAACTTATGACTGATGAGTGAGGCATTCATTGGAACCCTCACATTCACGATCTTTTAATGGTCTCTGTGACCTTCAGCCGTAGGTTATGTTGTTTTTTTCCAGTATGAGCAGTGGTTCTCTCAATGCTACAGTCCTGGCATTTGGTTCTCTTTTGTTGTCTGCTGTACCACAAAGCAATATTCTTAGTATTAGAATAATTTTATTTGCTATATTTCATATGTGTAATGTAATCACATTTTTCTTGTTTCTGTGATGGAAATGGTAGTTCTTGTCAATGGAACAAATGTACTAATCCAGGTGTTTGCAAAAGTCTCTTTGTTCTAATCCATGATTAGTTTGCTGATCACAGCCTGGGTAAGGCATTAACAGTGATCTAACTACCCTTGGGTTTGGAGGGAAAAAGTCAAAACAGGATTCCCTTCCTAATTAGGATGCATTTAATATTGAAAATATGTTTGGTTGGTATGGCTGTCATGGCCCCTATTACTAAATATTGATAAACCTTGATTTCAAACCTGCTCATACACAAAATGAAAATCTATCATAATGTATCATGAGAGCCACTAGTAACTAGAAGTGTCTATATTGGATTGTTTTATTTGTTTGGGATTAACTCTGTCAGGTGTGTAACAGATGTCCTCCCTTAAGAACATCAGTTTCAATGTACTCTCCTAAATGCCATTCCGTGACCTCTGCTGTGGCGGTACTTGTGCATGAAGCTGCAGTCAAAACACAATTCCACTTAATTCTGAGGTTACTTGTACTTAAATAGACCATCTGTACCACTCACACTTGAACATGGCCACTTGCTCTGGCTATTTGCCACAATCAATTATATGCAAAATTCTACTTTAGAGTCAGGTGTATCATCTGTTTTAAATTTAGTTAGGTCAGTTTTTATATCTGTTTTGTTTATGTTGAGAAACACACTTGGAGCAATAATAGTTTAATATTTTAATTCAGCAATCAGCATTGCATTGTCTTAAACTGTTTTGAGTCATTATGGGATCTCTTTAGCATTGCCTGGAGAACCAACAAATCAAGTGTGTGGTAAATGAGGATGGTGTTCCATCAAAATGTTGTGATGTCACACTGCTTGCTATTACTAATACCTTGTACAGTGGGAGATAATAGAAAGCATTCAGCTTTTAACATTATAGTCTGGAACCACTGATGTTCATTAATCAAAAATTCTAAGCAAGTTTGGATTTTCTACTATAATTAATATACAAGAAAAACATGGCCTTAGGCAGTTGTTAATTCAATTATTTAATGAAAAGTAAAATATTATTAGTAATAATGCAAATGTCTTTTGAGTATGTAAAGGATTGTTTGATTGTGATGTTCTGCTCTGGACATACTTGAACGTTTTTCACCTCCTCTGCCCACCCAAACTGTTCAACATATCCCAAAATACATTGCACAATCAAGTGCATGTGACTGGAGTGCAGCCATATCCGAATAGGTTTTAGAGTTCAAGTCTTGAGCAGTGTTCAGTTATCGTCTTAATATGGAATGACTCTTGTGCATGGGCAGGTGCCTAAATCAAAAAAGGTAACTTGGCCAAATTGCATAAGGGCACATTCATTCGTCCCAGCAGCGGGCAGAGAGTGCTCCCAAAATTGACACAAACACGTGCACCCTTCTTCTTTTCTGGTTCATTACAATTCTCTACCTACATTTACGAGGATAATAGACCCCCATTTCTAAAGGGATGGAGCATAATTTCTAAGGTTCAGTTAAGAAGCATTTTCCTTTAATGGGTGTCTGTTATATGTAGTAAAATGTCTTGGGAGGCATCTCAAAGCATAAAGGAAAGGGAGAATCATTTCATTGTCTCCCACTACAATGTTTTCTGTTTAGTGTCTAAAAATCCAGAACCAGGTGTACCAAAGATACAAAAGAGAAATTGTCTTTCATCATCTTTCCTGCTTAAATTTTGCATTCAGTGCTAAGAACACTGAGCTGATACAGTGCTCAATTAAACTGTATAACATTGATTCTGACATCCTGAAAGTTGTTAAGACTTGATTTTGTAAATGCTCATCCTGCTTCAATCACGAACATTAAGCTTGCATAAAGTTCCTAGGAGAATGTCCATTTGCTGTTAGTCCAGTAATCAATAATTATCTGCTGGAAACATAGCCTTGTTTAAAGAATCTTGTGATGTCCTTTGCTAAAATTGAAGAACAATGTAAAAATTAGGTAGAATTTTAATACCTGTTATGAAAGTCTCTGCAGTAAAGCAGATGTAAAGATATGAAGAAAAGAAAGACTTGTATGTTTATGATATATATGTATAGTCCCATTCACTTTCTAAAGACATGCAAAATGCTTTGTTAAACTTGGTTGGTTGTGTAACAGTATGTACATTTACATTTCCATTCTCCAACTTTGTGTAGGGGTCGATGATGAGTTAAGTAAATAAAGCCCAGAACTTAAAATCAATGGATCTGATCACAAATGATGGATTTCTTCTTGAATTCACTGCTACATTTGATTTTTAAAGTCAAGCTGAATATAATTAGCTTGTATAATTTTTGATTAGAGAAAATAAATGGCTCCATGAATACCTGACAGATTCATAAAATTTCTTAACACTAAGTCTTTGCAATTACACTGTACAATATCAAAAGATTTTGCAGTTGCACACTAAAGCACTGGAATTGCAATCATTGATTTTCCAACATCCTGGACTCTTGGGATTTTCCTTGTTTAAATTCAACTAATTAGGGCCAAAGAGCTCAGAACAAAACTGTGGCAGATGTTGGGAACTTTATAAAGACTGGAGCTGGAATGCTGTTCAAACAGAAGCCTTTAAGTAGTTGTTCCTAAAATGCAGCTACTTAAAGGTAAGCATAGCAGGCTTTACAAAAGCAATAAAATTCATTTTGTATAGTATATATTTTTAGCCTACACACATTATGAATGGGGGAAAATAGAGGCTGGTAAAAACAAGAGACAGATAAAAGAAAACTGTCATAAAAAAACAATGTAACATGCCATTTATCCAGCCAACAGCCATGGCAGAAAATTATTATAACCTCTTTCTTACTGACTGCTGACTCTAATAAAACAATGACTATCTTCCACTGTCTACATATGAGCCAAACATACAGGCTACCGATGCACTTTCAGAAATCCTCCCATTTTAAATCAGTGGATCTGAATCTATATACCTGATGCGTAGCCATACAACATCAAAGAATCATAAACTGACAATCTTGTCAGGGATTATCCTGATATACCGGTAGTCGCCATAACTTGGCGAGAATCTAGAGAATGCATATAATCAATCATCTGCTAAAGTTACAGTAACCGATTCAAAAGAGCCGAAAAGGAAATTCTTGTAGATAGTATTTTATAGCCAATAAGACCATGCCGTAACAATACTAGCTTCTGAATGTTAGATTCTGAAAGAATGTCTACTCAACACTTTATAGTCAGTTCAGGAACACAATTCAGTCAGAAACACAGTTCTGAAATAGATCAACTGAGAAATCCATAGGTAATTAGTTTAAAGTACCCAGTTGAAAGCAGTAATATTGACTTGCAAGGTCTTGTATATCTGATCAGCATCATTTAGCTTTGCATATCACCTGCGCGCCCCCCCCACCCCTGGCATTCCTCCTCTCTTCTTTATACTGGATATCTCCCCTCTCCACTCTTAGTCCTGATACATTGATAATTCCTTTCTTCACTACACCCCCCAACAGATGTTGCTTGACCTGCTGAGTTCCTCCAGCAGATTGTTGCTCTAGATTCCAGCATCTGCAGTCTCTTGTGTCTCCATCTTGCATAATGAATCCTAGTTGTGAGGAAATATAAGAAAAAGATGATACAATAATTTTCTATTTTTACTGACTCACCAAAGGCAGTTGTATTCTGGAAGGTAGAAGGGCAGGCATTGTGTGGGGAAGTTTTTGTTAAACCCAGTTGCGTGAATCAACTGGTGTTTTCCAAATATCATCTGTACAAAGCTTACATCGGCAACTGTAGAACAATTTTGTCTCCAGTATTAGCACTTAGCAATGACCATGAAAATTATACTGCAGCTAAAGACAAATCCTCCACTGAGATGGATCAATTGATGTATTGCACACCAGTCGAGGTCAAGCTTGCATTGATGGATTGTTTAAGTACTCTATATGAATTTAAGTCTATGGGTAGTCGGTAATCATTAGAATATATATGTTGGAGACATCAAAGACATTTTTTTACTTTCCAGTTGTGCAAAGGTGGATTGAAAACACCATATAATTTTTTGTTGTTGTTGGTTGGATGTCAGAAATATGTGGATACCCATCATTATTTTAAAGTTTCCAGAATTTATCTACTGGGCAAATTACTGATGAGTGATCAGCCATTTATTAAATAGTAACACCTTTTCCATTCGTCAAATCTGATCTTTCATTTTAGGTTGTTTCAAAGGTAAAATGCATTATTTTAATGTACATTATTAGCTGCTTGGAGACAGAACATGGATGATGCAGGTAGACCTTGTATCCTAGTGCTGTTTGGATGTTCTCATTGAGAACTTAGGTGTGGCTTGACACAACCAGGCCTTGGGGGTTTTGAGTATGTGCAGCAATTGATACTGCATAGCTCACTGGTACTGCATTGTTCATTGAAATAACATCTGCAGCCTGAAGGGCAGTTGAACTCTAATTAATTAATTGGTCAGCATCTTAGACTTCAAAGATGTACAACTTTCCTTTAATATAGAATTAAGCATGCCGCATTGCATAGTATGTGAACAAACAGAATAATGGGGATGAGTTGGGAAGAAGTGAAATAAATCCTGAGATCTGAAAAAAAAATTCTCAGAAGATTAGTGGACCAGAAAATAGACGCTGGGGTGTGTGTAAATCAGAATATCCCATATCGTGAATTTGTTGAATGAGGTATTGAGGAGAAAGGTTCCTGGCTGTGAGATGATTTTAGTGATCCAGGTCACATACAAATGTCTTAGTATAAGGAGAGGGGCCTTGCAGAATCTGGGAGCTCTTGGAATTAATCCTGTAGTATGGAACTGCTGATGAAAAGTTCCTGGAGATAAAGAATGAAGAATGGGTTGCAGTGAAAGAAATATAGGGATCTGCAAGTTTTCAGATTTTAGGATCTTAGTGTTAAAAGGATCTGGAAGAATCCATCACAGGAGGGATGGGGCAAACATAATTTAACCCTCCCTTGTCTTTCTGTGAAGCCAGACATTCCTATCCTCCGGATAGCCCTCATAAGAGAGGCTAAGGTGGTATTTTTGGGCAAATTACTGATGATTGACCTGCCATTTATTAAATAGTAACACCTTTTTCATTCATCAAATCTGATATTTTGTTTCAGGTTGTTTTCAAAATAAAATGCATTATTTTAATGTACATTATTAGCAACTTGGACACAGAGCATGGATGATGCAAGAAGTGAAATATATTAGTATGCTTGACATAGGCAATGCACTTATCTCTTGCAAATTTGTAAACATTAATAAAGAAACATCATGTAAGTAAGAGAGGAAGTACCACTTTAAAAATTGTGACAACGTTGTTTGCCTTTGAAGAGATGCATGACAAGTGGAAGATTGACAGAAACCCTTTTATATGAGTGGGTGAGATTTTATCTGCACTTCCAGCAAATGGTGAGAACTTAAAGTCCATGTCCTAACAAACTTCCGCTCTACTGTAATGTCACTTTTACAACTTCTTACTTCTGCACTCTGTTTTGTTTCCTTGTTATTTTGTTGAGAACTATTACAAATCCATTCTTTCAGCAATGTTTTGAACTATTACAGTAGCTTGTTTTCCCCCAGTGGAACATAATACTACAAAGAAATGTTTTGGTTGCCACGGTTACAGGTGGGCTTTTTAAGTGAAGATGTATTACTTTTGCATTATGCCACCCATGAAGAACAAGCAAGCTTTGTTTCTTGGTGACATAAACACAAATAACAGTAACTAGTAGATGCAAATTGCTATGGTTACATTTGGCACTTTTCTTTATCAACTGCTGGTTGTTTCTACAGAAATAAATCCAGTTGTGTTTGTATTGATAAGGTTTCATATCCCTCATGCAGGATGCTGCCATTTATATACGATATTGTTATTGGTTGCATGTTGTGCATAGGCTGGTTAATTTCTTTATAAAGCATTGAAATCAAGAAAATGTCAGAAATTACACTTAACATAATTTTTTGCTATCAGATTTTTTAATGAGCTGCAAGTATTAGAACATAATAGAAAAAGGAGACGGCTACTTGGCCCCTCCTGCCCACTCTACCATTTAATAAAATCATGGCTGATCTTTTACCCTAGTACCACCATCCTGCATTTGTATCCCTTGATTCCCTTAATCACCTAAGGTCTTTCCCTTGTTCTTGAATATACTCTGTGATTGAGTTTCCACAGACTTGTGTAGAGAATTCCAAAGTGTCTGTACATTCTGCTGGAAGAACTTTCTTCCCAACTCAGTCCTGAATGACCAACCCCTTACTTTGAGACTCTGTCTTCTGGTTCTGGACATAGTGGCCAGGGGAAGCATCAGTCCTCCATCAACCCTGTCAAGCCCCATGGCGATTTTTACATGTTTCAAATAGGTCCAGCCTGCTTAATCTCTCCTCAAACAACAAAGCTGGTGAACCTCCACTGCATTCCCTCTTTGGCAAATATTCTTTGGGTAGTGAGAGCAGACATTTACATAATATTATCGATATGATCTCACTTGGGCCTTGAGCAAGATTACTCTTGCAATAAAGGCAACATACCCTTTGCCTTCCCAGCTTGTTGCTTTATGTGCATGTTAACTTTAAGTAATTCAAGTATAAGAACATCCAGATCCCTCTGAACACAAGTATTTTTCAGTCCCTTACTGTTAAAGAAAAATACTCTACCTTTCTTTTTTTTCTACTAAAGTGGATGACCTTGTATTTCCACATTGTATTCTATCTGTCATGTCCTTGACCATTCTCTTCATCTGTCTCCTCCCTGCAACTCACACTGCTACCCAGCCTAATATCATCAGCAAACTTTGAGTTGAGCATTCAGTCCACACTTCTAGTTCTCCATTAAGTCCGGGGGTTTTCTGTGTCTTCCCTGATCAAGGAGACAAAATACTTCAATCCATCTGCTTATTTTTTACTTCCTAATATCATTTTCCTGTCTTGGTCTGTAAGGGATCCACATTAACCTTGATTAACCTTTTCCTTTTAACCTAACAATAGAAGCTCTTACACTTTTTTTATATGAGACTTTTTTTTACATAAGTCTATTTTATATGAGAATACACCTCATATTCTATTTTCCCTTTCTTTATCAATTCTTTGGCAAATGCAGAATCCGAAGGGCAGAATCTAATTTCTGCTCATTTTTTTTCAAAGAAGTCTGTAAAATGTAACATGAATGAAAACAAAAAATCTAGAGATACTCAGCAGGGCAGGCAACATTTCTGGACAGAGGAACACAGTTAATATGTTACTCTGACTCTCTCTGCACAGATGCTGCCTCATCTGTTGAATACCTGCAACAATTCTGTTTTTATTTCTGTTTTACAGCATCTACAGGTTTTTTTTGCGGTATGATTACTCTAAAATGTTACGTTATATTTTTGTTGTTTTTATGTTCGTCTATTTAAAAACAAAGCAGTAATGCCATGTATAGTTATCCCTTCTAGTTAATCTGATGCTATGAATTGATGACACTCATGCATTTACATATCCCACCACATCAGCTGCCAGCCCTGAATGAGGCCTCACTCTCAAGTTATAGGATGTTGCACATTTTTAACTTTTCAAGCATGCACTCTAAGGTCCAGCTTGGGAGGTTCGCCACAGAACAGGAGCTGGGGGTCTTTGCATTCAATGTTGTGAGCTGGTGGGGGATGAAAGGAAAGGTCCAGAGACATTGCTGTTTGTTGTGAGGAGGCAAAGTAAATAAAGAGCGGAGACACTGAATTTGATTGTGGGGCAGTTTTGGAGTGGCTTTGTGAGAGGAGGAGGATAATAGGTCCAGCATTTGGGAGGTGGGTGTGGAGAGCAGGCTGGCATGTTCTGATAACGGATGAGGAATGAGAGACGGTGGGGGAAGGGTGAGAGGGCAGGCAGCACTAAGGACGGAGGTGAAGGTGGGCAAGTGGGAGACTGCACTAAGGGGGATTGGTGATGAGGCGCTGTGATTGCCATGAGAAGGGGGATGGAGTTATAATGGGATAAAGGAAGACGTATTTCTGAAGTAGGGGATGACTTCATTCTGAAATGGAAGG
This sequence comes from Pristis pectinata, assembly GCF_009764475.1. Classification (NCBI taxonomy): domain Eukaryota; kingdom Metazoa; phylum Chordata; class Chondrichthyes; order Rhinopristiformes; family Pristidae; genus Pristis; species Pristis pectinata. Next base: position 23,641,540 of record NC_067410.1, read on the forward strand.
TAAAGGCTCAGAAGGAGATTGAAGGAGTAATTGGACATTGTAATACGAATGGGCCACAGTGATAGATTGTACCAGCAGGAATTTGCGGAAACAACTAATTGTTTGAATGGAAATGAACAAAAGTTAATTGCCCTACGGGCGGTAAGATCAAGTATAGATGCTGTTCTAAACAAAAAAAATCAATGTTGAAACATTTTAAATTTTAAATAGTTATTTGTGTATTGGGATATGCTGTTACCCTGCAGACCATGAGTTTTGTGATCCCTGACCTTGTGTATGCTTCTGAGTTCTGGTGTTTTTACAGCAGGTATCTTGAGGCACTTGATTCTTGATCTCTCAGTCTACTTTTGTCATGGTCCTTGCACTTTATTTGTCTACCTGCACCGCACTTTCTCTGTAACTGTAACACAATATTCTGCATTTGGTTTTTCTTTGCTTTTTGTACTACCTGAATGTACATGTGTATGGAATGATCTATCTAGATAGCCATGCAAACAAAAGCTTTTCACTGTATGGCAGTACATGTGACAATAATAAACCAATTACCAGTGTAGTTTCCACGAAAACCTCCAAATCCACTGGAAGAAAAAGTGAACTAAGATCAGTATGCTTTTCTGGGCCAACTTCCCCCAACATTTGAGGCCCTAGTTAAGCTCAGTTGGCTCCTTTGGGTAGGCCGTCATTTGCATGCCTTACACCAGACTCCTGAAATACCACACCATTCTAAGTTCTGGTACGGGAAGAGATTACCAGCAGACAAAGGAAAAGACTCAAACATTTTCTCAAAGCTTGGTAATTAGTTTATTATTGTCACATGTACCGAGATACAATGAAAAGCTTTGTTTTGTATGTCATCCAGACAGATAATTCCAAACACAGGTAGATCGAAGTAGTAAAAAGGGAAAAGCAATAACAGATTGCTGAATATATAACAGAATGCAGAAAGTTTCCATGAATATGTGCAATATCTCCATTGACTCCTTAGAATCCCGAGCACATGGCGCTCAAAATGTAGAAGGGACATTTGGCCAGCACTAACAACCATGAGTCCATGCATCAGGAACACTTGAAAGACCAGGAAACAGCAGAAGGAGAGCACCACCCCACAAACCACTCACTGGCTTGACCCACCAGGCACTTCTTGCCTCATATCTGGTAGAGTCTATGGGTCTCATAGTGGCCTCATCAGTCACCTTAGAACCACAGTGGAAACAAATCATCCTTGCTCCCTTGGGACACCCCGGAGGTAAAAAGAGGAATATGCAGTGAAATTCACAGGTTACACAAATTCTACAATTATATGACACTATAAAATAAAGGTAGCCAATTATTTCTACTTGGCTTATTCAGTTGGCAAGTATTCATCAAATTCATTCCTACAGGTTTTAATGGAAGAGTTAATTCTTGCACCTTGCCATTTCAGTTGCAATCTTCACTTTTGTTTTTATCTCCTGAAGCAGCTGCAGTCAAGGAGAAGACAGTAATTGATGACCTTGTTTTAACTTAGGATGTGATGGTACAGATGCAGCCAGATAAGCTTAACATTTCATCTTCAACCTGCCACTGTGCTTGCTGTGGTTTAGATTTGTCTGTTTGTTAGGAGGCCAAAGACTACAAATTCACTCATACATGGCAGCTTCATAATGAGGTGATACTTTATTCTCTGATCTAGTGAACTAGAACTGCACAAACAGATGTGAACCCACGGCATTATTCTGTGTGCAGCAAACATTAGAAAACTTATTTCATACAGCAGATAAAAATTCTCAGTCATAAATTAGTTTCCATTAAGAATTGATTATCCTCTAGTTCTAAACACAATTAGGAATTTATGATGACAAATTACTGCTGTTCACAGAATTATTATGGCAGTTCATCCACCAAGGTGGCAAAAGCTGTAACATAGATAACAGCGAGCTGTGTGTTTTTACGTTGTGCCCACTGGTAAAATTTTTTCTTGGCACAGCGAGGCACGGGCAATTCAGTTGACCCTGCAACGTCCTCCTTGGAAATATTTGGAGAGATGCTGGAATTGGGAGAACTGTCCCATACATTGACAAATAATCAGCCAGACTTACTCCTAGAATCATACCTTTCAGCTAGTTACATCCTCCATCATGATAGCTGGGTAAAACCCATTCCACTGTTAGAATGCACCCATCAGAATATGCAGTCTGGAAGGAGTGGCACTTAACATTGTTAGGGTTCAAATAAGCCCCATGGCATCAGGTCAAATGTGGGCAAAGAAATCTCCTGCAGGTTACTACAACTGACCTCTCACTTGATGAATCAGTGCTCCTTATTGTTGAAAAAGCATTAAGAGTGCAGAATGTGCACTTGGTGAGGGACTTCAATACCCATCACCAAGATTGACTAGTAGCAGAATCACTGGCAGAGATCTGAAGGACTTAGCTGCAAAACTAGGTGTGCAGCAAGTGATGGGAGAACCAGCATGAAGGATAAATCTCCTTGGCCTCACTGTCAGAAGTCCATCTGACTTGGGTGCACCTGTCCACAACAGCATTGATAAGAATTATCTAGGAGCACTCTTATGAATATTAGGTCCTATATTCATACTGAGGGCACCCTCTATCATATCGATTAAAAATGCACTGAAATATATTTAATTATTATTCAGAAACACTCAGCAAGTCAGGCAGCATTTGTGGAAGGTGAAACAACTAATGTCTGGCAAAGAGTTCTGGACCCAATATATTAACTATTTCTTCTTCCATAGATGCTGCCTGACCTGCTGAGTGTTTCCAGCATTTTGTTTTTGTTTCTGATTTCCAGCATCTGCAGTGTTTTGGATTTCTATAATTATTGCTCCATCATGTGTGTGCATTCTTTCACACTACCATGATTTAGTATCAGTGGTACAGAAGTGAAATGCCTGGATCCAATGTAAACCCACCTGGTTGAATTTTGCTGGATCTGGTTCTAAACTTGTCTGTCTAAACTCATCATCTGGGATCTCTGCTCACCAGACTGACTTTTTCCAGGTACAGATGGCTGGTCGATATAACCTCCTGCACCCAAGAGGCTTTCAGTGAAGCAGAGTGCATGCCAAGCAGCAATTCGGCTGCAAATAGTGTATCTTGAAGCTCTTCTCTTGGAATGCCCTGATGATCTTTAGCTCACCGCTGTCAAAGTCTTTGAACCATTTTTAAATGTCTCTGAAATTCAGAGACACTTAAGAAATGTGCACATATATTTAACTAGTTAACAATTAAATGACATTTTAAATTAATTTAATTAAATAAAATAAAACAGTAACAAATAATTATAACCATTAAAATGAAGTAAAATAACTCAAAAACTTATCTGCACATTTTCTGCAGGATCACTAGCCCCATTCAAATAATTTGGGCCGCTGTTTCTCAGCTAGTTCTCTGCTGGTGAAAATCTGAGTTTGAGATTGAGTCTAGCAGTGGAGCAGGAAGTTAGATGGCCCTGTATTTGATCTCCAAATTATGTCAGATTTCCATGGTTGCTAAGCATTCGCGAAGTATGAGACAAACTGAGTTGATGTTAGCTCAATTTGGTCAATTGTACAGATGTAGAATCCTGCATGAATTTATTGAACTACACTTGTCACATTTTCACATTTTTTTAACTGGTCTCTGTAAAGGAGGGGTGTAAGTGTTCTGAGTAAACCTAAATTTGGATAAGCTTTCTTAGGTGTTTTTCTCCAACAGTATATTTTTTTGTTGTTCATGTTGCAGGAAATTCCTTTGGGATATGTTTCTATTCTTTTTCAAACTTCCATTTTCATTTTTTGAAAAATTGCAAAGATACTGAAGAAATCTGAAATAAAAACAGAATTTACTAGAAATACTTAACAGGTTAGGCAGCAGCTGTGTAGAGAGGAACAGACTTAATGTTTCAGTTTGATAATCTTTCATCAGAATGTTGTTTTCATATCAAAACTCTTTGCTAAGTAATTCCTTCACCATTCCATGCACCTAATATGTTTTAACTGTGTAAGCAATGAGTTCTGTTTTAAGAAGTCTTGATTGCAGAATTACATTATCTTTTCAGTCGACCAATATTCTGTTTGAGCTGCTGATGTTTATGTCTTCCCACCTTCCTTTACTCTTGCTTCATCTCACTCTTTTAACACATTTCTCTATTCCTTCCCCCTTTGCACAACCTGCATTCCTCCCCCCACCGCCCCACTCCCCTTCTCAGATGCATTGCTTAGTTTGTGTAAACACTCTGTGGTAATGAATTCCACATTCTCACCATTCTTCTGAATTGTTACCAGAGTAATTAGTGACTATCTTATATTAATGATCTTGGTTTTGGACAACCCCATCCAACCCAACACTGCCCCCTTGTAGAATTGTCCTTTCCATTTGGACTTTATCAAAACTTTCATAATTTTCAGATACAATCAGATCACTTCTCATTTTTCTCTGAGGATCTCAGACTTCAGGGCCTGTCTTTTAATCTTTGGTAGAAAAATAACATTTTTAAAGTAATATTTTAAAAGATTTTAAGGTCTACAAAGATGGTGACATTTTGAAACTGACCATTGGAGAACCGGGAGAGTTTATGAGCAAGTAACCGTCTGCTCAATAAAATTAGCTATATGCCATTACATACTTGTTCTTAAGATTTAGGGAGGTATAACTGTTGATTGTAGGTGCAAATTCAACAGCTGGTCCCGCACAAAAAAATCAGGGGCGAGTCACTACTTAGTGTTTCAAATCAAAGCATTACTGAGATTCAAAGGCAGGCATGTGATTAGTAGGTTCACTTTGGAAGATAGGAATTTAATAGAATTTTGTGATAACAAACTGGCAAGTTGCATTAACTGTAATAGCTCAATGGAAATAGGAAGTACTGAGATGAAATGAGTAGTGCAGACATGAATTAGAGGCAGGTCTGCTCCATTATTTAATAAGATCATAGCTGATTTGACTGGAACCTCATATGTACATTCATGTCTTCCCATGGTAATCTTTCACTTTTTTGTTTATCACAAATCTATCTGACTCGGCCTTCAAATCATTGAAAGATTCTGTTTCCACTGCCCTTTGAGAAAGAGAATGCCAAAGATTCATGACCCTCTAAGAGAAAAATAAAGTCTCATTTGTCTTAAATGGCCAGCCGCTTATTTTAAACAGTGATCCTGTAGATCTGGATTCTTCCAAAGATGAAATATCATCTCCACATCCACATGCCACAACCCCTCAGGGTTTTTACTCTATCAATCAAATCTCCTCTGACTTTTCTAAACACCAGTGAATACAAATCAAGTCAGTTCAACCTCTCTGTATAAGACAACCTGCCTTTTCCAGCTATTTGTCTCGCAAATGTTCTTTGAACTGCTTCCAATGCAATAACATCCTTCCTTCAATAAGAAAACTACTGCTAAGTGCAGTACTCCAGATGTAGTCTCACCAATGCCCTATAGAACTGAAGCATTATGTTGTATTCAATTCCCCTAGCAGTAAACAATAAACATTCTGTTAGCTTTTCTCATTACTTCTGCTAATCATGTGCTAGGGCACCCAGATACCTCTCATGTAGATAATATGTAATCCCTTGCTATTTAGATAACGCTTTTTTGTTTTTCTAGCCAAAATGCATAATTTCACATTTTTCTGCACAAAGCTTCATTAAGGAGATCTTTGCCCACTTGCATACCCTTTCTAGGTACTTTGGAGCTTCCTTATATTCTCTTCACACCTAATTTCCTACTTATCTTTGTGTCATTACCCAATTTAGCATAAATTGTACAAAGGTATAGATTGAATTTAATTTCTCCTTCTACATTTATACTTTGATGATTGGAATGATCATGAATAATGCAACAATGAATAGGAGTAAGGGAGAAATCTAAAGTTGCGATATGAGTGGTGAGTTATGATCCAATGGGTGAGACAATCTCAACATTGTAACATTTTGACAACCTTACTGATTTTGAGAAGTAGATAGAACATTTAGTCATAAATATGAACTGTCCTCTCGGACTAATGCTAAATGATGCTCTCTGCTCTAGAATAATCTGTTATTCAAATAATTTGTTACATGCAAGCTGTTATTCAGCCAGTTATTACAGGGCTTGTATTTCCACCAAGGGTATAAATATAATGTGTACTTAGCTCTAAAACTAATAGCTTCTGTTAAAGCATGCAGTCACATCAGGCAGGCCAAAGATTGCACCCAGTGCCCAATTAGTTATGAAATCAGGGGTCTGTTACTTAAATTATTATGTATGTATTATTGCTCATGACGGTATCAATTTCTTCCATCTTAAAAACTCACTTACTTAAATATGTAAACAATATTAAGTATATTAGGAAGTCTAGTATGTTGGATATTAAAATTAAATGAGAGAGTAGCTTTGCAAAAACTGATGTGAAATGAAAGCTACTATTTAATGCTGCTAATTATTTGTTCTCTCTCATTTTGTTTGAGAAGTGGCACTTGTTTGATGGATCATAAAGCACTTCCAGTGAATTGTGAAATATTTCAGCAAAGAAATATTTCCCCCTCTGAGAAATGTGTCACTTTTAACTGAAGCTAAAAGGGACACACAGCAGCCCTTGGCCAACTGCAGACCCATTGTTACACTAATCCTGACTTAACTCCATATTCCCATCAAGCTACTAATTAAGTGTAAATATTATAGTTGTAGGAATAATTCTTCAAATGAACTATTTAAGAAGTTTTCTGTGCAAATTAGGTCTAAATTAAAATTGCACATTTTAAACCATATTGTTTAAATGTGGTTGTTGGATTGTTCAAGTGTCTAAATCTGTAGTTTGAACCTGTGCAATTTGAAGATGTACCTTTTCCTAAAGTAAATCTGTAATTTATTAAGTCCATCTACCATCATTGAAACCTGTTTTATTCTTGGCAAGAAGCAATGGTTGCTGCATTTCCCGCATGACTGACATCATAATGCGTTTGCTGTACTCAAGCTTCATATCACAGTGGTGTAAAATCAAGCTCCATTATGCAGATCATATCCAGATTAAAAAGAACAAAGAAATTAAGTAATTTAGCAGGTAATGATTAGATTTAATGCTCTTTGAACATACTTACCATTTTTAAAATCTGAATTTCAACATTAAAAATTATATAGAAATTGTGATGTTCATGTTTATAATAGTTGGTCAATATTTTCAAGGTATTGCAGCATTTTTGAAGTATGGTGGAGTTGGACAACAATTGTGTTCACTGATATTATCATGTTCTTCTAGTATTGTAACTAAAATAAAAAATAATGGATCTGAATGAAATTATTGTAGTGTTTTTAGAGTTCAATTTAATTATACAACAAAAATAATTCGGCAAATTTAACAATGTCCTGCTTTTTATTTTATTGGTTTTGTTAAATATTTAAGGCTGATGTTTTAAACTTTGAACACCTCTATCTCTACATTGACTTTCAGTAATTAACTTACATATAATAAAACACAGAAAACGCAGGAAATATTCAGCAGGTCAGGCAACATCTGTGGAGAGAAAAATAGTTAACTTTTCAGGTCAAGAACTCTTCATCAGAATTGAGGAAGAGAGAAATGATTTGGTCTATATGTAATGTTGTTGAGTTTCACCAGATGGGTTCTCATATTCAGTATTGAAGGTGAATCCCTTAAGCAAACCCGTGCTCTCTGCAAATTGCTAAATAACTTTATGTGTTTAATATATGCCACTGATTATATGCCAGATTGAAATTTCCTATGTTCTTCATTCCTCCTGAATTAACCAAGAATATTATTTGCCTCTGCTGGGGCGGCTGGGAATATTATGGCTCGAAGTTTAATTGCAACTTAACTGTACAGTACAGCTACGAAGAACCAGCTTTGCTTTTTCTTCCTGTCCATTTTGTTTGGTCGCTTTCATATAATGAATTAACTTGCATTTCAGACAGTGGAAGAGTACGCATTCCATCAGACTGTGCCACTGGTCTAAATAATAATTGGGTTTGTAAAAGCCTCCTGCTAATGTAAATTATTTTGTTGCTGATACTTGGGATAGGTCTCTGGGTTGGGCTAGGAAGAGAAGGCTTCAGTTTCCCTGCACTGTCAAAATCTGAGTTGGCCTAGGACTTAGAGTTAAAAACATTTAGCTGCAATTTTTATTCTGTTCAAATACAGCCAAATGGAGCCAAGTTGTTTTGTGGAAATTGCTTTTAATTGACTCAAAGATGACAGCATAAATACTGTTTTGCACATTTATTTTGCCTTGATATTTTCAGATACAAATTTTTATTTGTTAGGCTGCTGTCATATCATAAGGCCTGGTCCTAGTGTAATTTATGATATAGCTAGGAAGTGGCAGGAATGACTGATTTGCTGCCTAACTTAGGGTAATCAAACTTGCCTTTATCAATATTTGGTGAAGTCCACTGACATTTTTCTGTGATGTTAAACCAGTTATTTATAAATTTACAGTAATGTTGGCATGAACAGACAGGATGCTAGAATGGTGTTTTCTGTCTGTAAAAATTATAACCTGTTTAGAGGTTGCTGTTAGTAGTAGCTTGTTAGAGATGAATTTTCCCTATGAATGATGGATGATGCTAATGTTTACCTTTCCTGCGATCTTGCAAAACATACAAGTTTTTAATTTTGCTTGCTGCTTATCTAAAAACAGTCTTCCATTTTTGCTTGTCAGAAGGAATGGTTGTGCTGGACAATGGGTGTTGAAGTAGCTACTTTTTCTCCATTTGTGCAACTTACTAAAATTCAAAAATCTCAAAATTCATAGGTAATCCCAATGCTGCTCAATTATTTTTAAAGAAAACCCTTGGAAAAAGATGATGTTTTTTACTCTCCAGGTAGGTTTAGCTTTGGAGTAAGTTAAGGCTATGTCCTGCGACAAGCCTTTGTCCCATTTTGTCAGCCCCCTCTTTTCTATTTTCAAGCGAATCCATCTTAATGCAGCATAAAAGGATGTTGTTTTGTCCCATCAAGTTTGCACTGTTCCTTTCTATGAGCAATCCTGTTAGCTCTACTCCACTATTGACCAGGGGTCAGTCATTCAGGAATGAGTGTGAAGAAATTTCTTTACCCAGAAGGCAGTAAATCTTTGGAATCCTCTACCCAAGGGGGCTATGGAGATCAGTTGCTGAGTATATTCAAGACAGAGATTGATAAATTTGGAAATTGAGGGATCTGGGATTTGTACAGTAAAGTGATGCTGAGGTAAAAAGATCAAGAATGATTTATTGAATGCCAGAACAGATGAATAGGGCCAAATGGCCTTATTCTGCATCTGTTTCTTAGGCTCTGATGCACTCTCCTTTTATCCTTGTATTTTCTTCAAATATTAATCCACTTCCCTTTTCAAATCTGCAGTTGAATCTGTATTCACTACCCTATCAGTCAGTGCATTCCAGACCCTAATCATTCATTAGATAAAAGATTTCTCTTCAACAAGTGCCAAATATCTGATCCCTCTGATCCATCAACCATTGGAACCCGATTCTCTTTATTTATTTTTTCTAAGCTCTTCATGGTCTTAATTGGCTCCAACAAATCTCCCCCTATGCTTTGTCGCTTTGAGGATAATAATACCAGTTTCATCAGCCTATCCATCAATCCTTCAGCCCTGGAATCCTTCTGGTAAATATCTTCATTTCCTAATGTGTAGTATTCAGGATAGGTCAAATTTATAAGCACTCCTAGTAATTTCCTGACAACAGATGTCAGGCTAACTGGTCTATAATTCTTTTGTTTCCTTTTCCCCATCGCAGTCATGCAATTTGGAGACACATAACTCAGTAGGAAAACTGAATTGTTGAAATTAGGAAATCTGAACCACTTAATTGTCTTTCAGGTTCAGCAGAGGTGATTCCACGCTACAGCTTGGTGCTCATCTTTGCACTAAAATTGAATATATATGTTTTATTTGGGAAAAAGCATTTATTTTGATAAATTATTAACTGCAAAATATTTTCTAACTAAACACATCCTTAGAATCATAGAAATTTACAGTGTTTAAGGAAGCCATTTGACCTCATGGCCATTGTAGCGAACAACAGACTTTAAATTAATCTCATAGTCCAGCATTTGATCCATAGGCTTCGATGTTATGGGTCTCAGTGTGCTCCTGATGGATGGACTCAGTTCTCAATAACATCCCCAAATGATTCTTCTCCACCTAGAGTGGTTGTGGGATAGAGACTCACAGGTTCAGTGGTGATGTATTTCTTCAAGGAAGCTTTGAACAGATCCTTAAATATCTCTGGATGGTGCAGCACAGCTAGCAAAATTCAGAGAGTATTATTTAATATACCTTGCCTACTCAACATCAGAGTGTATGAAGGGCATTTGAATTCCCCAGGTATAACATTTTAATTTTTCTCCACCAACCACTTTTGCTGCAGTTGGTAAGGTAAGTCATGCAAGAAATATAATTCAAAAGGCCTACCTCAATTAGACATCTTGAATCGACGGGAGACTCGCCATCCGTATCTAAAGATTATTAGATATTTTGGCTTGTTCTGAACTGTATTACTTTTCCCAATCCAAATTATATCAAAAGTGACACAAGCCAACCATCCAGGGGATACAGTACACTATTGAATGAACTAACCAACTTCTTCTTCCTAAATTCATTCAACGCATAGGAAGAAATCTATGAGCTAGCACCATTTATTAATACTGTGGATAATAGGCACTGGAAATAAAAATACAAAATGGAGTTCCAGCAGCTACTGGCAGGGTGGGGTACAGTTAACATTTCAGGTCAATTAACCTTCATCCGAATTTGAAAAAGGTTAGAGATGTAACAGAAATAGATTGTAAGCAATCACAGGAGGTGGGAAAGAAGAAGGCTGGGGAGGAAAGGAATGAACAAATGGGAGAAAACTATAATAGGGTTGAAGGCAGGAGCAATCCAGTTGAGAGTGAGGGTGATGATGCAAGGGGCTTGTGATAATAATGGGGCAAGAGAAAAGGTAGGTCTTGGGAAGCTGAAAATGACAAAAGCAAATCATTATGAGCATTACAGTCATATGCAGCCCAAGCCAACTTCCCTGAAATCTATATTCTCATAACCTTTGCATTCACCTGTTGACTCACTGTCCCACCCTTGGTGACCTTGGCCCCCCACATTTTGCAATTATGGTGAAGAGCCTGTTCCCATGCTGTATCTCTCTATTGCTTGCGTAAATTCATTCTACTCTTTATTACCCTCTCCAGCTCTAATTTGTTTTAAATCTCATCTTCTTGACTAACATTTTGATTACTCCTTCCAAAATCTCTAATTTTGGGTTGGGACTCATTTATTCCTCAGTAGATGGATAGAATTTGGTTAATACCTTTTTTATATATAAAAAAAGTTTGCTTGTGCTGGTCCAACAAGCATTCTGCTTATCAGCCCACCTTTGATAGAGCAAGAACTCCAAGGTGTTATGTACTATTGAACAAATCTTACACACTCAGACCTTTATTTCATGTTCTGCAAGTGCAGATTGCACAAAGGAAATAAAATAAGTGCTGGGCCACACCCAAGTGAACTACAGATGATAGATTCGGGGATGAGGGGAGGATTGGGGAACCGGCAATCCTTCCTGGGTGGCATTTGCATTGAGGATAAAAGCGGAAAATCCTGGGAACACTCAGCAGTCAGTCAGCATTTTTAGAAGGAGAATCAGAGTTTAAAGTTGAAGATCCTTCACCAGGACCTGGAATGAGGGAAAAAACAAGTTGCTTTAAGTTAAAGGGCGAGTTGTTGAGGGATGGATGGGACAAAAGGAATATTTGTTATAGGGCGAGGTCAGGAATGCCATGGTTGTAACCTATTGGTAAAGCTATCTGGTTAATAGGTTGTTGAAGGCAGTTACAGAGAATGAGAGAGTGAGAGAGAAGAAGAGAGAGGAAGAGAGAGAGAAACACTGAGTTAATATTACAGATGGGTAACTGACAGAAGAGCTGATATAAACAGCAAAAGTGAGTTAACTGAAATAGTTGAATTTGAGATTGAGAACAGAAGGTTGCAACATGCCCAGATGGTGGATGAGGTTCTGCTGCTCAAACTTACATTGGGTCTCATTAGAAGAGTGCAGGAGGCCACGTTCAGATAGTCAGAGTGGGAGTGGGATTGGGATTGAGAATTAAAGAGACCATAAGATATGGGAGCAGAATTAAGCACCATTCAGCCCATTGGGTCTGCAATAAGGAGAAAGTACATTAATATGTTATGTAAAGGGGTACTATGTAAATCGTTTGCCCTGTGATGCCTTGCCATTTTGAACTCTAACATTAGCAGACTCTGTCCCTCCCATGACACTTTATAGTCCTTATCAAAGCCACAAGTAAGATCCTTTGCTACCTTGACTGTGGTAAACTATTTTTTTCCATCTCGAGATCTGCAAATTCCAACAGAGCTTGCCACTCTATCCACTTCTATTGTCCCTTTTATGTTGTCCAGCTGAGTGGAACTGCTCTTCCTTGGTTTCCTTCTGATTTACTTAATTGCAGACAGAGTGCAGTGTATTCTCTTACCACTCCTCTGCTTCTGGATTGCCCCAAGGTTTAGCTCTGGACCCCTTTCTATATTTGCATCCAAGTACTACATCTCAGCAACAACATTTCAAGACACATGTATGCCAATGATGCTCACATCTATCCCATTGCCACTTCTCTGGACCAATTGATTGTCTCAGCCTTTATCTGATCTCCAATACCAGACAAGCAGAAATTTTCTACAACTAATTATGGGGAAGAGGAGCCAAGACAGTGCAGACATTGAACTGAATGTTCTTTGGATGAACATGTTACTCCAGCCTTGTCGGATGTGCTGTTGTTTGTACAGTAACATATTGTAAATGCGGTGAAGCAACCCTTGACCAGGGGAAATGAGGTAGAAAAATCAGAGGCAAATTTTGACACTCTCTCTAACTGCAACAAGTTCTGTTTACGCAAGTTTGGATCTGACAGTGAAAGAGGAATGTCTTGCTTTCTCCCTCCCTGAGGAAGACCATGAAAAACAGGAAGTCATGCAGCTTGTATTTATAAAAAGCTCACAGATTAATGATCTGTAAAAAGTTTTCTTTTCAGAGGTAGAGTGCTGCATTTTGTTGTTTTCCTTGTTATGAGGACTCATAAGACATTGATCAGATTTCATTGAAAACTTGCAACAATATATCACGATTTTAATTACAAATTCTACCAGGAAAGGCACTTCCAAGCAATTGATTTTGTCAAACAAGTTTTTTTTTAATTCAAAAGATTATTTGGAAGTGGGCCAGCAGACAAAAACATTGCAGTGAAATGTAATGACAAATGTACCTACATGATAAAATAATACTCAGAATTTTCATTTTCTTAATCTTAAAATCTGGGGACTTCTTGAAACTGTTTTTACTATGAGTGGCTAGGCTAAGCTGAGAAATGCTGGCAGTTCTACATGGAACTGTTGACATTTCTCAAGTATCACTAAGTTTAAGACTCCATGCAATTGTGAATTCTGGCAGCACTTTCCTGACTGTGCAAGTACTTGTTGGAATTTCCCAGCACTTGTACAGATGGCTCCTGTATCAGGTTAGATTTGGTGCATTGAATTCAAATCCTTTCATTTGAATTTGTATCTTACAACTGTTGATACACAAGAGGCTGCAGATACTGTAATCTGGAGCAAAGAACAAACTGCTGGAGGAACTCAGCAGGTCAGGCAGCATCTGTGGAGGCTGAGGGATAGCTGAAGTTTCGGGTCAAGACCCAGCATCAGGACTGAGAGTGTAGAAGGGAAGTAGCTATTATAAGGAGCTGGGAGGGAGGGGTCAGGCAATTGCTGGCAGGCGATAGGTTGGAACCAGGTGAGGAGGGGGATGATGGGCAGATAGAGCCTTGTTGGGTGATGGGTAGAAACGGATAAGGAGAGATTGAAAAAAGGAGCCAGCTTGAGAGGGGGTGCAGGGTGGTGGTAGGAAGGTAATATGTAGAGACAAAAGAATCTTTTCCTGTTGCCAGTTCTCGGCCTCTGCCTCCACAGATGCTGCCTGACCAATTGAGTTCCTCCAGCAGCTTCTTGCAACTGTTATTGGACTTGCAATCATGTAAATGAGAACAAAACCAAATATTTTTCTGTCACATTTTTGAAAAATATAATGTTAAAGTCTTTGATTGCTTCAAAATGTCCTTAACATTCAGAAGCATTGAAAGCTTTGACAGATAGCGTGGTTTTGTTGACTGGCACAGATTTCTTCTGCTGTATTATGGGCAGGGTTTATTGTGATTTACCTTTGTGACCAGATTATATTTCACACGGACATAGTGCTACAAATATTCTCACCATGTGGTTGCTGGATACCCTTGACCAGCAGTTTATCTTTATGTAATTTAGAAGAGGTGTGTGGGACATTTGCATGTCATAGTGGTGATTGCGGGTGATGAGCTGCAGTTGTCAAGTTCTGAGCCTGTACATTTCTGATAACATGCTCCTAATGATCTACTGAGTCACTCCCTGTGGCAATACCTGTACATGACATTGATATTTGATATTTTTTATCAACCTTTATGTGAAGCAGTTTAACCATCATGTGATTGCTTTCAGTAAAAAAAACCCTAAAAAGTTGTACAATAAAAAGGGATGATTTTTGCATATGAAAATTGGCATTAGTTATTGTTCCAAAATGGAATTGAGTTGTCTGAACTCCCCTTCATCACAGCCACTAATAACAGCAGTGCTTTTTACACATTAGTGACCATTTTGTACTGCTGGATGCAAATGTATTCATGTTCTTCAATCCAATCCATTGAGAGCCCACTGTTAACATTCATACCAACTGAAAGGGTGTTAATGTTTCATATCTTACTGACCTGACTATTGCATAGAATATATTTGATCTGTTTGAAGTGGAAAAAAAACAAGGATCTGACTGGGCTTAATTATAGTATCTTGATTCACAATCTATTCAACTTGAGCCAAAGTGTGCTTTGTGGTTTGAGCACTCATATATATGCCTTAGGATCCTTTATTACATTAAATTTGCTCAATAAATAAAAGTTCTTTTTATCACATTTAATTATTGAATCAAAGATATTGGCTGCCTTATCTATTTTAAATGATTTAAGCTTAAATGAATCAGCCAGATAAATACTGTGGCAATAATAGCAAGTCAGAGACTGGGTATTCTGTGGCAAATGCTTAACTCCTGTCATACCAAAGCCTTTCTTTCCACCACCCAAGTCAGGAGTGCACTCAAATGCTCATCTCTTGCCTAGATGAATGCAGCTCCAACATCAGTCTAGATCATGGATACTATTCAGGTAGACGCAGCCTATCCACCCACAAGCATTCACTCCCAATACCAGCAGCGCACCGTGGCTGCAGTTTGTAACCTCTACAAAATGCACTGTGGTTACTTGCCAAATCTTCATCCCCAGCACGTCCCAACCTTGCAGCCTGTACCGTTGTGCTGGACAACAGGTGCATGGGACCACCACCACCTTCACATTAACAACATAGAATAATACAGCACAGGGACAGGCCCTTTGGCCCACCACGTCTGGGCTGGCCCTGATGCCAGTCTAACTAATCCCATCTGCCTGCTCATGATCTGTGTCCCCCCATTCCCTGTCTGTTCATGTAACTGTTTAAATGCCTCTTAAATTTGCTTTGTATTTGCATCTGTTACCTCCTGTGTCACCACGATCCAGGCACCTACGATTCTCTGTGTAAAAACAAAACTTGCCTTGCAATCTCCTTTAAACTTTTCCCCTCTCATCTGAAACCCATGCTCTGTGCTAGTTCACATTTCCACCCTGGGAAATATATACTTCTATCAGGTTGTTCCTCAGCCTCTGACACTCCAGAGAAAACAATCCAATTTTGTCCAACCTCTCCTTATAGCTAATACACTCCACCTAGGCCAATAACCTCTTCCAGTACTTCCATACTGATGCAGTGGTCAAAAAACCACATGTACTATTTTCAGCATCTGAGAAGATTTGGCTTGTCCACAAGGATTCTCTTGAACTTGTACAGATGTGCTCTGTAAAGTATCCTGATGGGTTGTATCTCTGCCTGGAATGGCAACTGCTCTGCTCTGGACCGATGGAACCTGCAGAAAGTGGTAAACACTGCCCAGTCTATCACAGACTCATTTCTTCCTTACTTCCAGTTGATTTTCACTGTGTGTTGCATTAGGAAGGCTAACAGTATCATCAAGGATGCCTACCACCCTGGCCATTCCCTTTTCTCTCTTCTGCCTTCTAGGGGAACTTCTCGCTGCCTCGGTAAAGGAGCCAACATAATCAAAGACCCCCACCCCAGAAATTCTCTCTTCTCCCCCCACACATCAGGCAGAAGATACAAAAGCCTGAAAGCATGCACCACCAGGCTCAAGGACAGTTTCTATCCCGCTGTTATAAGACTATTGAATGGTTCCCTAGTACGATAAAATGGACTCTTGACCTCATAATCTACCTCGTTATGACCTTGTACCTTATTGTCTGCCTGCACTGCACTTTCTCTGCAACTGTAACACTTTATTCTGCATTCTGTTATTGTTTTACCTTGTCCTACCTCAATGCACTGTTGTAATGAATTGATCTATATGAACGGTATGCAAGACAAGTTTTTTACCATACCAGAACGTGTGACAATAATAAACCAACAAAATTATACGGGAGCTTGAAAGCCCAGACAACCAGATTCAGGAACTGCTTCTTCCCCACTGTATTAGTCTTCTGAACTAGTCACCTCTTTCACATCCCAGTGGTGCTGCCACATACTCGAATCCTTAATTCTACCTCTTCCCTTATTGTCTCTTTGGCATTTCTTTTTGCACTACTTTGGTTTGCACTACTATACTTTGCACCATTCCATTGTTTTGCACTCATCGTTGTGTTTATTTTTGTATTTATTATTACCATGTCTGCTGTTTACTTTGTGAGCTTTACACGAGCAAGGAATTTCATTGCAACCTTGTGTATATGGCAATAAACTCATCTGAATATGAATCCTGGTTAAACTGTTCTGCACCGTCTCCAAAGCCTGCACATCCTTCCTAAAGTGGAGTGACCAAAACTGCACACAATACTTCAGATATGGCCTCAGTTTTATAACCAAAGTTTGATACAGCTGCTGCAGCATGAATTCCCAACTTTTCTACTCATGGCCTGACTGAGGAAGGCAAGCAAGCCATGCGGCCGCCTTTACCACCCTATTCACTTGTGTTGCCGCTTTCAGGGAGCCATGGACTTGCACCCCAAGGTTCCTCTATACATCAATGCTCCTAAGGGTCCTGCCATTTACTGTATACTTTCCTTTTGCTTTTGACCTCCTAAAATACATCACCTCACCTGTGTTCTCCTCCAAATTGTCGACCCTCCTTCCTTGGAAATGCATCATTGTTCCTTCATCACTGCAGTGTCTAAATCCTGGAATTCCATACCCAACTACATTGTGGGAGGGCCTTCAACACAAGGACTGCAGCTATTCAAGAAAGTGGCTTTCTTGAGAGGAATCAGGGCTGGCAATTAACACTGGTCTTGTCTGTGATGCTAAAAAGCACACTGGTACAATTGCTGGTCACTTGCTATATTTTCCTTTCTCTATAATTCCTTTCATGTGTAATTAATGAATTATTAATATTAGCCTGAAATCAGCACAATATTCAACATAGTTTGGAGTGGCTATGGGATTGAGGTGGGCAGATTGCCTGGTGTTTGTTATGCTGTTTTCAGTTAAATTCTATGGTTTCTTCCCAATGCAAAGCTAAAGATATATGTTTTGGGTCACTTGTGACTTGTCCAATTTGGAAGCTTCCTTATAACAGCATTGTACATGTAGGAGCTCGGAGCTCCCAATGTACATTGGAATCTGCAACTGAGATGACCCCCCCCCCCCCCCAAATGCCACCCCTTCAAAATTTCTGTCTCCATTGCATTTGCATTTTCATTCCATTTACACCACTGTTTCACAGTCACTAACTCTATCCTGCACCCTGTCAACCACTGAGGGTAAAGCAGACAGTTCACAATATTGGTGCCAACCTTAACCCTGAGACGAGTTTCTGACTAAACAAGCTGGTTACCCTGGTTGGTACTATCCTGCAGAACATAGATCTTTTATAATGCTCTTGGTCAGGGAAAAGAAAAGTACTAGGAAACAAAGGAATAAAATTGCCAAAATGAACCAGCTTACCCAGCTTACCAGCTTGCCGAATGCTTGCAGTCAACTTGCCAAATGTGGTCATGTTGTTCACATTTGCTCTGTATTACATCATTGGTGCTCAGCAATGAGAGCATAATGATCCCTTTTTAGAGCTGATTCCATGAACACTCTAAGTCCTGGAGTCATCTGGAATGTTAAGTGGAATACGAATGTATCTGCATTCATATCAAGACCACCAATTTATACCATACCATTGAACTTGATACTTCAGCATCTGGAATGGACATCATTTTCTGACTCTACCCTCAACTTCCAAACCACACATTGTCTTTACCCAATTTGTAAAATGATCATATTGATTACCAGGAGTAAAATTGAAGATCACATACAAGACAACCAATTAAGGATATCAAGGTGAATTCAGAAGTTGAGCTTTCTTCTGGAGCAGACTGCAGAGCTGGTCATTGACTCGAGGATGGGGTGGTGGTGGTGCACATGCTCCTGTTTACATCAATGGTGCTGAGGTCGAGAGGGTTGAAAGCTTCAAGTTCCTAGGAGTGAACATCACCAATAGCCTGTCCTGATCCAACCACATAGACACCATGGCCAAGAAGCTCACCAGTGCCTCTACTTCCTCAGGAGGCTAAAGAAATTTGGTATGTCCCCTTTGACTCTCACCAACTTTTGTCGATGCACCATAAAAAGCATCCTATCTGGATGCATCACAGGTTGGTATGGCAACTGCTATGCCACTGACTGCAAGAAACTGTAGAGAGTTGTGGACACAGCTCAGCACATCACAGAAACCAGCCTCCCCTCTATGAACTCTGTCTATACTTCTGGCTGCCTTGGTAAAGCAGCCAGCATAATCAAAGACCCCACCCACTCCGGACATTCTCTCTTCTCCCCCCTCCCATCGGGCAGAAGATACAAAAGCCTGAAAGCATGTACCACCGGGCTCAAGGACAGCTTCTATCCTGCTGTTATAAGTCTATTGAATGGTCCCCTGGTACGATAAGATGGACCATTGACCTCACTATCTACCTTGTAATGGCCTTACACCTGATTGTCTACCTGCACTGCACTTTCTCTGTAACTGGAACAGTTTATTCTGCATTATGTTATTGTTTTCCCTTGTACTACCTCAACGCACTGTTGTAATGAAATGATCTATATGGTTGGCATGCAAAACAAAGTTTTTTACTGTAGCTTGGTACATATGACAATAATAAACCAATTTACCAATTTTTGAGAAAGTAGCAATCAAAGTAAATTCTGTTTGAACTGAATTTGGAAATTCAATGCCACTAATGCTTATTTAGCTGTCTTATAGATGATATCAAATTTGGTGAGATAGTGGACACCAAGGCAGCATTTTAGGAATTATGGGATCAATTGAAAAGAATGCTTAAGTGAGAGAAACAACCTAAGATGAAACTTTAATAAAGACAATTGTAGATGGATGACACGCATTCTGTGAATGGAGCTTAATTTACTTAATAGAGTTGACGCTGTGTGCTTTCAACCAATGCAGAACAATACCACCAAAAGAATATTAAACCACAAAGCAAAATGTTAGACCATAAACCTGAAGACATAGTGCTCTTTCAGACTGCAGTGTTATGTCCATTTCTGGTTGCCAAGCGGCATGGCACATATCTGTTACTCCAGAAGCTTAATCTCCAGTTTCAAAGGGCTAGGATACTAAATAAAATTTGAGGTATGTGGAATTTTTAGCTAAGAAAGGGGGTGTCTGAGAGATCATGTTCTGGACATTTGTTCAATATTAAGAGAACAGACAGTTAATCAAAATATTTAATTAGGCCCTCTGGCAGAACAAGGAGTGACTGGTTCAAGCTAGTAAAAAGGAGGTTTAGGATTGATACCAACAACATTTTTTCTAGGGACGCATTGCAGGCAATAACATTCTTGAAATAAAGAATAATGTCATGACAATGAGGGGATTGGAAACTTACCAGATGATTTTTATTTAAGTGGGCTGAATGACTTTCTCTGTTATTATTTTACCAGTCTATCACCAGCCATTCTAAAATTCACATGCGAAAAACTTCTGAGGTGCATCTGTCAGTTTTGTAAGAGAAATTCTTTGGATTTTTACCTTGCAATTTTCTCACATATGAACCAGATAAACTTTCACCCTGACAAAGTACAATGTGGCAAATCTCTCATTTAAGAGAAAAACATCCAGAAAATAAAACCTATACCAAGACTGAATTTTAAATTATATTTGTAACTATGTATATTTTTAACATACAAGTCAACAAATGCAACACTTTTAAATAATGTTGGGGGATCAACTGTTCCCTTTCTCCCATGTAACCACTTGTAATTTCCTGCATCTTTCTGGTATGAATTTTCCATTTTTTTAAAAAAAAGAAAGTAAGGATGGTTGGTATGATTTGTTTTTTTTCTCCCTTTCACCATGGCTCTGTTCTCTGTGTAACCAACTCCTGACCAACCTGCCTTTCATTTGTACTTTTTTTTTAATATCAATTTGTTTGGATTTGCCAAAATCATTCAAACCTGAACTCCCTCTAGCTTACTTTTGGCAGGTTATTACTAGATGCTCAGTTATCTTGAAAAAATTGTGACTCGAAAGCATGAAAAGCATTAAATGTGCTGACAGTGAAGTAGTGGTTTTCCTTTCCTAGTGTTTGTGTGAAATGATCTGGTAAAGTGGATGCTGTTGAAGCAATGCTTTACTGAATCCCTGTCAAAAAATGATAAATGCTCTTGTCTTTGAGCCTAAATCCCTACCAAGCAGAAGCATTTCCCACTGAAAAACAATGACTTTCCAGCTGTGCTTCTAATGTACCAAAGAAAAACTTGATTAAGGATTATTTACTTCCCATTTGCAGAAGCTACTGTTCATTTATCTTTCTTTAAAAGAAGTTGTTATTAAAATATTAATACACCAACATATGAATTTAGCTGTGCCACTAAAAGATTTTTCCTGACATTTACATGAGTGTAGCCTATTATGTCCTGAACACAATGGAAGCTGACCACTGCTGCAAATGCCAGAAATCATATGTTTTGGCTGTTGGGGCATATTACAAATGTTATCCACTGATTTAGTCTGGAAAAGGGGACACTAATTATCTTTTTGTTCCTGTGTATGGCAGGGCTTGGAGAGCTGGTCTCCTGACTGATCAATAATTTGGGAAAGTGGACTTAAAGTAGATCTTGGTCTTTAGCCCATTCCCAGAAAAAAAGATGGAAAAGTTGAGGAAGAAAAGAGAAGAGTCAGAAAAAGGCAGTGTGAAGATGAAGGAAGGATGGAAATTTTGCAGTATGGTTATGAAATTTTCCATTTTAGAGGAAAATTGAAAAATGGCACTGATATAGACTTGTAGAGAACATAGAACACAGAACATAGAATACTACAGCACAGTACAGGCCCTTCAGCCCACAATCTTGTGCCGACATTTTATCCTGCCCTAAGATCTATGTAACCCTTCCCTCCCACATAACCCCCTATTTTTCTATCATTCATGTGTCTATCTAAGAGTCTCTCTAATGTCCCTAATGTATCTGCCCCCCACAACCTCTGCAGGCAGTGCGTTTCATGCACCCACCACTCTCTGTGTAAAATAACTTACCCCTGACATCCCCCTTATACCTTCCTCCAATCACCTTAAAATTATGTCCCCTGGTGCTAGCCATTGTCACACTGGGGAAAATGTCTCTGACTGTCCACTTGATCTATTCCTTTTATCATCTTGTACACCTCTATCAAGTCACCTCTCATCCTCCTTCTCTCCAAAGAGAAAAGCCCTAGTTCGCTCAACCTATCCTCATAAGACATGTTCTCCAATCCGGGCAACATACTGGTAAATCTCCTCTGCACCCTCTCTAAAGCTTCCACATCCTTCCTATAATGAGGTGACCAGAACTAAACACAATACTCAAAGTGTGGTCTGACCAGAGTTCTGTAGAGTTGCAACCTCACCTTGCGGCTCTTGAACTCAATACCCCGACTAATGAAGGCCAATACTCCATACGCATTCTTAACAACCCTATTGACCTGCGTGGCAACCTTGAGGGATCTATGGATGTGGACCCCAAGATCTCTCTGTTCCTCCACTGCTATGAGTCCCGCCATTAACCTTGTATTCTGCCTTCAAATTTGATCTCCCAAAGTGTATCACTTCACACTTATCCGGGTTGAACTCCATCTGCCACTTCTCAGCCCAGCTCTGCATCTTATCAATATCCTGTTGTAATCTACAGCAACCTTCTACACTATCCACAACACCACCAACCTTTGTTTCATCAGCAAACTTATTAACCCACCTTTCCACATCCTCATCCAAGTCATATATAAAAATCACAAAGAGCAGGAGTCCCAGAACAGATCCCTGCAGAACACCACTGGTCACCGACCTCCAGGCAGAATACACTCCATCTACCACCACCCACTGTCTTCTATGGACGAGCCAATTCTGAATCCACACAGCTAAGTTTCCCTGGATCCCATGCTTCCTGACTTTCTGAATAAGCCTTCCATGAGGAATCTTATCAAACGCCTTACTAAAATCCAAGTACACCACATCCACTGCTCCACCTTCATCAATGTGCTTTGTCACATCCTCAAAGAATTCAATCAGGCTGGTGAGGCACAACCTGCCCCTCACAAAGCCACGCTGACTGTCCCTAATCAGCCTATGCTTCTCTAAATGCCCATAAATCCTGTCTCTAAGAATCTTCTCCAGTAATTTGCCCAGCACTGAAGTAAGACTCACTGGTCTGTAATTCCCAGGGTTATCCCTACTCCCTTTCTTAAACAAAAGAACAACATTTGCCAGCCTCCAATCATCTGGCACTACTCCTGTGGCCAGTGAGGGCACAGAGATCATCGCCAAAGGTGCAGCAATCTCTTCCCTAGCTTCCCATAATAACCTTGGATATATCCCGTCCGGCCCGGGTGATTTATCTATCCTAATGTTTTTCAATAGTTCCAGCACATCCTCTTTCTTCATGTCGACATGCCCTAGCATATCACTCTGTTGTACGCCATCCTCACAAACATCAAGGTCTCTCTCACTGATGAATACTGAAGCAAAGTATTCATCAAGGATTTCTCCTACCTCTTCCGACTCCAGGCACATGTTTCCTCTTTTATCCCTGACCAGTCCTACCCTCACTCTAGTCATCCTCTTATTCTTCACATACATGTAGAACGCCTTGGGATTTTCCTTGATCTTACTCACCAAGGACTTCTCATGCCTCATTCTAGCTCTCCTAATTCCATTCTTAAGCTCCCTCCTGGCTACCTTGTAACTCTCCAGAGCCCTGTCTGATCCATGCTTTCTAAACCTTAGGTAAGCTTCTTTCTTCCTCTTGACAAGATATTTTGCATCTCGTGTCAACCACGGTTCCTTCACTCTACCATCCTTACCCTGCCTCAATGGGACAAACTTATCCAGAGCCCCATGCAACTATTCCTTAAACAACCTCCATATTTCCGCTGTGCACTTCCCCAGGAACATCTGTTCCCAATTTACGCGCCCAAGTTCCTGCTTAATAGCATCATAATTCCCCCTCCCCCAGTTAAATACTTCCCCATATCGTCTGCTCCTATCCCTCTCCAAGGCTATGGTAAAGGTCAAGGAGTTATGGTCACTATCTCCAAAATGCTCTCCCACCGAGAGGTCTGAAACCTGATCAGGCTCATTGCCTAGTACCAGGTCCAGTATGGCCTCTCCTCTAGTCAGCCTGTCCACATACTGTGTCAGGAATCCTTCCTGTACACACCAAACAAACTCTGTCCCATCTATCCCCTTTACACGAAGAAGGTGCTAATCAATATTAGGGAAGTTGAAATCACCCCTGACAACAACCCTGTTATTTTTGCACCTCTCCAAAATCTGCCTCCTGATCTGCTCCTCAGCATCTTTGCTGCTATTGGGGGGCCTGTAGAATACTTGCAATAGAGTGATTGCTCCCTTCCTGTTTCTGACTCAGTGGACGATTCCTCCAGGACATTCTCCCTTTCTACAGCTGTGACACTGTCCCTGATCAGCAAAGCTACTCCCCCACCTCTTTTACCTCCATCCCTGTCCCTTTTGAAACATCTAAACCCCAGAATATCCAGCAGCCATTCCTGCCCTTGCAACAGCCAAGTCTCTGTAATGGCCACCATGTCATAGCTCCACGTACTTACCCACGCTCTCAGTTCATTAGCCTTGTTCCTGATAATTCTCGCATTAAAGTAGATGCACTTCAGCCCATCCAACTGACTGCAGTTTTGCCTCTTCAACTGTCTATCCCTCCTCACAGTCTATCTACAACCTACATCTACTAGTACACTAAATGAACCAAGCTCTGACCTATCACTCTGGTTCCCATCCCCCTGCCAAACTAGTTTAAACCCTCCCCAACAGTTCCAGCAAACCTGCCCACAAGAATGTTGGTGCCCCTCCAGTTCAGGTGTAACCTGTCCCGTTTGTACAGGTTGTACCTTCCCCAGAAGAGATCCTGATGATCAACAAACCTGAAACCTGCCCCCTGCACCAATTTCTCAGCCATGCATTCATCTGCCAAATCATCCTATCCTTACCTTCACTGGCATGTGGCACAGGCAGCAATCCAGAGATTGCTACCCTTGAGGTCCTGCTTTTCAGCTTCCTACCTAACTCCCTATATTCCCTATTCAGGACCTCATCTCTTTTCCTACCTATGTCATTGGTACCAATAGGTACCACAACATCTGGCTGTTCACCCTTCCCCTTCAGAGTGCTGTGGATCCAATCCGAGATGTGTCTGACCCTGGCACCAAGGAGGCAACATACCGTCCAGGAGTCTCTTTCACGTCCACAGAATCTCCTGTCTGCCCCCCTTACTATGGAATCCCCTATCACTACCGCTCTCCTCTTCTCCCTCCTACCCTTCTCTGTCACACAACCAGGCTCAGTGCCAGAGACTTGGTCACTGCAGCTTTCCCCTGGTAGGTTGTACCCCCCCAACAGTATCCAAAGTGGTATACCTGTTATTGAGGGAACGGCCACAGGGGTGCACTGCCATACAATCTACATATGTACCAGAAAAATATGTCATGAAGGGTACCTCTGTGTATCACTGTAACGAAGCTGTTTTGCATATCCCCAAAAAGGCAAGGGACAGTTATGACTCATTAGAATTCCTTTTAGATGCAGGAAGTAGGTGGAACAGTTTCATTTTAAGAACAGGTAGATGGTGTATAGTTGTGGGGTATGAGGACAGGTTGGGTGTCAGTTCAAGGAAATATAGTAGGACCCTCAGATCATGCAGGAGGGAGCTGGAAGTGAGGAGGAATTAAACACCCATGGTGGAATGTTCAAGAAGAAGGCAAAAATGAATCAAAAGGGATAGTACACTCAAAATGTTGCATGTATTGACATTGTTTACTATTTTAATGGGAATTAACAGAATGCTGGACTGATTAACAAAGTTGCAAGGCCAGCAGAAGTATAAGTATCAAGTCCTGATTCTGGAAGAGTACAGTGCTTTGGTCAGGTTGTGCTTGGCACACTACATTAAATTCTGGTCTTTGAAGTACAAGAGAAAGTACGAGTTCTGGAAGGAGTGTACACAAGGGATGCCAAGTTGATTATCTTCTGTCAGCAGATTATTTTTCTAGTCCTGTATGTATGTGTGTGTAGTTAATCTCTTTGGTCTTCAAAAGATATGAATAAAAGATAATATGTAGAGGTTTATTAGATCACAGGGCATAGAAATAGGATTTATTTGTATGTCTCTCAAATGATTATACTTGGAGTAGATTGCACCAGCCATCAGTTCCAGATGACATTGCACCTACCTTAGCATGGCTGACATTTTTCTGGTGTCAGTCACGCACCTAATGATGTGACAGGTCCTCCACTGCTGGTGTGACTTGGAGTTTTTGTACGTGACCTATAACCTTCATTGATCAATTGAACTCAATAACTTGCACACAGTGTCTGCCAGCCTCAGTTTTCAATGCCCAGGAGTAAAGAATCTGCATTAAAGGTGGTCCCTTCACCTTTTGCAGCTGTTTTATGCAAATCAAATCTGAGCGGCATGCTGTGAGCACTGGCTCATTCATCAGCCCACACCTTGCAGTTGCTTGGTGTCACTCAAGGCATGGGGCTCACTCAGGCAGACCATAATGTAGGGCTGTTCACACACACAGGAGATTTGTTCCCCTCACCCTATTCCACTCCCACCCTTGCCTCTAGAGCAACCTTTTACGTAGTTGGTCTGTGGTTGCTGGGGGAAGAGAACCTTTAAGCTCCAATTCACATCTCAGTGGTCAGTGCGGCAAGGATGTGGAAGCTCTCTGCGCAGCTGCTGATGGAAGCTGCATTGGTCCTGTTTTAGTGCACAATTCTGTGTGAAAAATGTACTGGAAGTGGGTGAAATCTAATTTCTAAGCATAGGTATTGGCACCGTAAGTTAAATGTCAAGTGTGAAGTGTAAGGAAATGGTTTTAGAAAGTATTATACAATGGAGGAAAGCTGATAAAAGCCTTTCTGGGTGGAATAGTGGAAGCAGAAGTGCTGGAGTTATTTGACACAATTATACGCTATGATTTGTAGATTTGTGTGGATGGATAAGTATGAGGATTATAGACGTTCTCTGAGCTATACTTTGTGAAGTCTGGCGTGAAGATTGCCAAGTGAAACTGAGCATGCCAAAATAGGTGGTAAACAATTAAGGATCAGCTTTGTATTAGAGTTCAAAGACTGCTGTGGAGAGAAAAAAGAAATACTGGCAACATTTCTAATTGTTAAAGGTAGAGTAAATTACTGCTAAAAAGAAATAAGTTGTCTAATTATTTGTTTTATGTCTTTGCATTCTAATGTTGTTCATGATACCTGTGAAGAGATGTACAGAGAGGACAGGGCAAGGGATTAAAATTAAAGGAACAAATTACATCCCTTTGAGCAGTAACTTCTATGGTAGTATGAAGGACGAAGGTGACCCATCAAAGGTGGGAGATGATAAGCTTTGATCCAAATTAACAGACTTGAAGAAATTGATCTCAAAAATCAAAACATTTTCTGCCTTTCTGTAGTTCAAGATGTGGCAGAGCATACACATCGGCAGGTGGTACATGTCATAGTGGCAGGGCTTGCTACATAGTCCCTGCAGTTACAGCAGGGTAAAATGGGGTGATTTGGTTATGACAGGACAATTATGCCAGGTCAAGATCAGATGATTAGGTTTAGGGACATGACAGGACTGGAGATCGTGAACATGCAACCTGGTTGGCGGACATAAAAGTGGAATTCCCAGCAGAGGAGTGGAAAAACTTAGATTGTGAGTGGAGGAAGACAGTGGTATAAAAATGAAACACAAATAGAAACAAGAAGGAATCCTGGAGTGATGGAAGGGAAAGGATCTCAAAATTAAAAGAAGACAGACAAAAATTAAACAGTACCAAAAGCATTTTCTAGGAGAAAAATTGCAAAGAATAATCAGTTTTTTGGTGGGAGACCATTTTGCCAGTTTATATATTTTTAACATCAGAAAAATTACTGTAATTTATAGGCAATAATTGTTTGATAAAGTAATAGCAAATAATGAATTTCAGAGATATCACAAATAAAAAAATGCTTCTTTACAGACTATCAATATAAATAGAAATATATTCATTTTTAATTCACATAAGAAAGATTATACGTGTTAAATTATGCTGTAATTTAATGCTTTGGACAATTAAAGGAATCATTAAACAAATGATTGTCACTACTCAGGCTGAGTGCAGTGTTACTATCAATCTCTTTTAACGGAATATAAGGATTGGGTCAATAATGTACTGTAATATCTTTGACAATTTTTTGGAGCAAGAAACCAGAAGATGTTATTATAAAATCCTGCAGTGATTCATGTGCAGCAACTATTGTACACTTTGGGAAGTAATTTTCCTGAGCCTTGATTAAGGAACTTGAGAGATAGAGGAGAGCATGAGACTTTCATACAACTCTGAGATGTCTGGGAGGTGGTACTTGCTCTATACTGCAGTAATGCTGGCTGAGAGGAACCATTTAAGTGAGGCTTGAGATGGTTTTCCACCGCTACAGCTGTGCCTGACTGATCACAAGACAAGACAAAAGAGCAGAAGTGGGCCATTCGGCCCATTGAGTCTGCTCCGCTACCTCACTATGAGCTAAACTATTCCCATCTAGCCCCAATTTCTGGCCTTTTCCCCATATGTCTTGGTACCTTGACTAGTTGAATACTTATCAATCTCCTCCTTAAACACCCCCAACGATTGGGCCTCCACGGCTGTATGTGGCAACGAATTCCATAAATCCACGACCCTCTGGCTAAAGAAATTTCTTCTCATTTCTGTTCTAAATGGGTACCCTCTAATTCTAAGACTGTGCCCTCTAGTCCTGGACTCACCCACCAAGGGAAACAACTTAGCCACATCTACTCTGCCCAGTCCTTTCAACATTCAAAATGTTTCTATGAGGTCCCCTCTCATTCTTCTGTACTCCAATGAGTACAGTCCAAGAGCTGACAATCGCTCATCATAGGTAAGCCCTTTCATTCTGGGAATCATCCTTGTAAATCTTCTCTGAACCCTCTCCAACATCAGTACATCCTTCCTAAGATGAGGGGCCCAAAACTGTACACAGTATTCCAAATGAGGTCTCACCAGTGCCCCATAGACCCTCATCAACACATCCTTACTTTTATATGTTATACCTCTCGAAATGAATGCCAACATAGCATTCGCTTTTCTTACCGCTGATCCAACCTGGTGGTTAACCTTTAGGGTATCCTGCACGAGGACCCCCAAGTCCCTTTGCACTTCTGTACTTTGAATTTTCTCCCCATCTAGATAATAATCTGCCCGTTTATTTCTCCTTCCAAAGTGTACATTTCTCAACATTGTATCTCATCTGCCATTTCTTTGCCCATGCTCCTAAACTGTCTAAGTCTCTCTGCAACCTTCCTGTTTCTTCAATACTCCCTACTCCTCCACCTATCCTGGTGTCATCTGTAAACTTATCCACAAAACCATTTACTCCATAATCTAAATCATTGATATACAGTGTAAAAAGAAGCGGCCCCAACACCGACCCTTGTGGAACACTAGTGGTAACCAGCAGCCAACCAGAACAGGATCCCTTTATTCCCACCCTTTGCTTTCTGCCTATCAGCCAATGCTCCACCCATTCTAATATCCTTCCTGTAATTCATGGGCTCTCATCTTGTTAAGCAGCCTCTTGTGTGGCACCTTGTTGAAGGCCTTTTGAAAATCCAAATACACAACATCCACAGCCTGTCCCTTATCCATCCTACTCGAGATTTCCTCAAAAAACTCCAATAGGTTGGTCCGGCAGGATCTTCCCTTCATGAAACCATGCTGGCTTGGACCTATCTTGTCGTGCACCTCTAGGTATTCCATAACCTCCTCCTTGAGGATCGACTCCAATAACTTTCCGATCACCGATGTTAGACTAATAGGTCTGTAATTTCCCTTATGCTGCCTTCCACCTTTCTTATACAGTGGAACTACTTTGCGACCTTCCAGTCCTCCAGAACTATGCCAGAGTCTGTTGATGCCTGGAAAATTATCACCAATGCCTCCACAATCTCTAAAGCCACCTCTTTCAGACCCCGAACATGCACTTCATCCGGTCCGGGAGACTTGTCTGTCCTTAGTCGATCTAGCTTCCCAAGCACCTTCTCTCTAGTAATCTTGACTGAACTCAGTTCTATCCCCTGAGACCCCTGACTATCAGGTATATTGCTGATGTCCTCCACAGTGAAGACTGATGCAAAATACTCATTTAGTTCCTCTGCCATCTCTTTGTTATCCATTATAATCTCTCCCGCACCATTTTCAATACCGTGTCTCTCTTTTACTCTTCATATATTTAAAAAAAACTCTTAGTATCCTTTTGTATATTATCTGCCAACTTCCTTTCATAATTCATTTTTTCTTTTCCTAATGACCTTCTTAGTTTCTTTCTGTAAGTTTTTAGAAGTTTCCCAGTCTTCTGTTTTTCCCACTAATTTTTGCTTCCTTGTATGCCCTCCCTTTTGCTTCTATTTCAGTCTTAACCTCTCTCATTAGCCACATTTGTGCCATTTTTCCATTCATAACTTTCTTTTTTCTTGGAATATATCTGTCCTGCACTTTCTTTATTTCTTGTAGAAATTTCATCCATTTCTGCTCTGCTGTCCCTCCAACTAGCTTACATTTCCAATCAATTTGGGCCAGTTCCTCTCTCATGCCACTGTAATTTCCTTTGTTCCACTGAAATATTGATACACCTGATATCTGCTTCTCCTTTTCAAATTTGAAACTGAACTCAATCATATTATGATCACTACTTCCTAATGGTTCCTTTACCTTTAGTTTCCTAATCACCTCAGGTTCATTACACAGCACCCAATCCAAAACAGCCGATCCCCTAGTGGGCTCATTCACAAGCTGCTCCAAAAAGCCATCCTGTAGACATTCCACAAACTCACTCTCCTGAGATCCACTGCCTTCCTGGCTTTCCCAATCCACCTTCATGTTAAAATCCCCCATAATTATCTTGACATTGTCTCTCTGACACGCTTTTTCTATTTCCAGCTGTAACTCATAGTTCACATCCCGGCTGCTGTTAAGGGGCCTATATATAACTGCTATTAGGGTCCTTTTACCCTTGCCATTTCTTAATTCAATCGATAAGGATTCTACTTCTTCTGACCCTATGTCCCTTCTTTCTATTGATTTTATATCATTGCTAACCATCAGGGCCACACCATCCCCTCTGCCTACCCGACTATCTTTCCTATACACTGTGTACCCTTGGACATTCAGCTCCCAATCACATCCATCATTAAGCCATGATTCGGTGATTGCCACAATGTCATATTTTTTAATCTGTAGCTGTACTACTAGGTCATCCACTGAACTGTTCCTTTCGATAGTAGATCTTGCCAATGGGCAAACCTGAGCTGGGGATGCTTTTGTCTACTTATTTGACACAGAATAAAAAAAATCAGTGCTCTTGTTCCTGAATAGAAAGGACCAGAGCACTCTGAGTGTGTGGGACCTGTCCACCACAGGCGTAGAGGAGACAGGAAACCATGCTGTAAGGCCCTAAGGTTACTAAAAGTAATACTATAGCATGAATTGCTAGTTTATTATTACAAGGGACATGGTTGTTTCATTTGACAATTAGGCACAAGTAGGCTAGAAATGAACTTCTTCTTATAAAATAATCCACACTTTAAAATGTTGGATAGAACAACATAAGGTATCTTGTTGTTAATTGAAGATAGCCTATGACACCTTCAAAGTCTCGCAAATGTAAATTATTATATCTTACTGCCTCAAATAGGCACTATCTGCTACCTTCATCATGCTGATTGATTAGTTAGTCAGAATCAGGAAAAGCTACCAATAGCATATCCGCACACCACACAAAATGGATTCCTCAAATTGCTCTTTAAGTTTTCAAAGGCGCAAGTGCCACTGAATAACTACAAACTGATTGCCCAAACAATTTTGTGTTTCTAGTTTCTTTGATGAACAGTGTTGTTTTCTCAGTAGGATAACCACATTCAGACCTGAGAAAAATTGAATTTTTAATACAAAAATCACACAAAACTTGAAATAATTACTGAGATAATAAACAAATATTTTGTATCAATCTTCAAAGTAGAAGATACAATGAACGTACTGAAATTTCTGATGAAGCAAGGATCTAATGAGAGTGAAGAACATGAAGTAATCAATATCATTAAAGAGAAAGTGCTGGGGAAATTAAGGAGCTAAAAGCTGACAAACCTCTAAGACCAGATGGTCTGCAACCCTGGTTTCTAAAGGAGGTGGCATTTATTAAGGTCATGGTAATTAATGAACATAACCTCAAGCACGTTTTGGGGCCATTTCCTGATTGCGCCCAAAGTGGAAAATTTACCCTTGTTCTGCTCGTGGCATTGCACACGATGTCACCAAATGCATTGTCTGACTGATTTTGAGCCATTTTTGTTTTGTTAGTTGCAAGACTTTTTCACTCGCACTGTCACTTTATTCTTTTTGTTGCATGTGATTCAGTTCTCACTGCTGCATCGTCTATTGGCATGTGTCATAGATTCAGCAGGGGTCCGTGTTGGGACCGCAACCTTTCACTTTATACATTAATGATCTGGATGGCATTGTGGCCAAGTTTGCAGACGATATCAAGATAGGTGGAGGGGCAGGTAGTGTCGTGGAAGCAGGGAGTCTGCAGAAGGACTTGGACAGATTGGGAGAGTGAGCAAAGAAGTGGCAGATGGAATATAGTGTAGGAAAGTGTGGGTTTATGCACTTTGGTAGGAAGAATAAGGCAATAATATGGAGAGAATTGAGCAATCGGACGTGCAAGTCGACTTAGGAGTCCTAGTTCAGGATTCCCTTGAGGTTAATTTGCAGGTTGATTCGGTAATAAGGAAGGCAAATGCTATATTAGGATTCATTTTGAGAGGACTAGAAAAAAAAGCAAAGATGTACTGCTCAGGCATCATAAGGTGTTGGTCAGACTGCATTTGGAATATTGTGAGCAACTTTGGGCTCCGTATCTAAGGAAAGATGTCCTGGCCTGGAGGGGGTTCAGAGGAGGTTCGCAAGAATGATCCCAGGAATGTAAAATTTAACCTGTGAGGAGCGTTTGATGTTCCTGAGCCTGTACTCAACGGAGTTCAGAAGGATGAGGGGAAATCTCATTGAAATCTACTGGATACTGAAAGGCCTGGATAGAGTGGACATGGAGAGGATGTTTCCATTAGTAGGAGAGCCTAAGATCCAAGGGCACAGCCTCAGAATAAGGGGACATCCCTTTAAATCTCAGACGAGGAGGAATTTCTTTAGTCAGAGGGTGGTGAATCTGTAGAATTTGTTGCCACAGAGGACTGTGGAGGTCAAATCATTGGGAGTATTTAAGGCAGAGATTGATAGGTTCTTAATTGGTAAGGGGGTTAAGGGTTAAGCGGAGAAGGTGGGAGAATGGGATGAAAAATAATCAGTCATGATTGAATGGCAGAGCAGAATCGATGGGCTGAATGGCCTAATTCTGCTCCTATATCTTACTATCTTATGTTATTTTAAATCCTGTGATTGTACATTCCTGGGAATCTCTCATAACTTGCCTAATTTTTGAAACCGTCTGAAGAAGAGTAAGTTAGTTCAAGTGTTAATTTGCTTAAAATTTGGGCTAATTTGATATCTTTTTCAGATATTAACCTGTTTACTCGAGGAGTTGATTTTGCATTAGAATTTGTTTGGAATTTGAGATCAGGATGATATAAGATGACTGGATGTTGCAAACATTTAGCACATGTGATTCACTTTACCCAGTTAAAGGAAGAGTTAATGGATGTATCTGAAGAGAGGTGATGCTACAGTTTATACAATATAACTTATCACATTAATTTTTAAGCTACTGAATTCACATCAAAGAAAGAAGCAGGTTTTATCACCAGTGAAGTATTTTTGAAGGGTAGTCATTATTGATTTCTTGCTTAGTTTTGTAGAAGATGGTATGGTGCTAATACTAGCTAATAAGAATGATGTTAAATGTATTAATTGTTTTCTTTTTTGTTTCCACAGAAGTATAAAGAGCATGAAAAGACTGTCACTGTTAAGGAAATAGATGGCCTCCAGCTTGTCAAAAAACTGGCAAAGGATATGGAACAAATGTTTCATAATAAAGCTGAAGCCGTAAGAGTAAGTACACCCATAAAACTTCTGGAAAAAATTTTTTGACGATGTGCATTGCAATAGAAGGCTGCTTGCTTTTCAGTTTGCATCATATGAACTACTAAACCTTCAAATGTAATACAGTCTTCTGAAAAAAATTAATGTTGACAAGACCATTTCCTAGGTGCAAATGCATGCAAAAATGCTTTGCTATAGCATCGACTCTCCATGTGATTAGTGCAAATTGAATCTGCATCTCACTGATAAGAATGTAATCCTTCAACTCAAGTGTTACCCATAAACTGCAAGAAACCATAAGAAATACTAATTCTGTAAAACAGTTATTGCACACTCTAATCTAAACAATTATTTTTATTGCATTTAACTTACTTACTGCAGCTGGCAATAAAGCCTCACATTTTCTGCTGAGGTGAATGAGTGAAAATAGAAGTGCAAAAATGCTGCAACTCTGTTTGATCTCTTTATTTTTCTCCAGCTTAACTCTTTGTTACATGTGCTTGCAGTTGGATTTGATTATTGTGTAATTAAAATTGGAGATTACCAATCTTCGGTGAAAACTCCATTTAATAGATGAAAGAATTACATGCATTTCTATGGCACCTTTCACAGCTTAAGGATGTTCCAAACTGCTTTACAGCCAATGAGTTCCTTTTGAAATGCACTCACTTTGTGTAAAGTTATTTTGAACAATTGTTAGGAGATATGAAGAACAATGACATATTCTCAACCTAAATCCTTACCTCTGTTACAAAAGGTTCACATTTATGCAAAATCTATATTGATGTACACTTCAGCTTTTATTTTTATGAATTTGTACAAATTACTGTTATTTTAAAAAAAGAAGATGAATTTAAAATGTAAAATGTGTTGGGGTATTAATTGAAATAACATCCAATTGTCTAGAAGCTCTGTCAGTCTGTCACTGCCAAAGTCTTGAGCATGCTAGATTATTGGATTTAACAAGAATTATAACAAAGCACGTGATAACTTCTTTATCTATGGCCCACGCATTCATAGTGTTTTGTCTTAGCTCTAATTTGAAAAATGTGGTTCTTGAGCCACTTATTTGAAAGGAGTAATTCAGATGGTTTCCTGTTGACTTCCTCATTCCTTTTGTCTTATGAGTACTTTATTCCATATAATTCTTTATTCTTAGGCAGTAAAGACAAACACTTTCTTGTGTTGGTAACCTGTGTCTTTTGTAATAGCCTGACAGGCTATAGTGCCACCGGTAGAGCATCTAAGAATAACAGGTATCCTTATTATACCTTTAAAGATTAGAGCCCTTCCTCTAGATCTAAGAATAGAACACATTACTGATAAGTCATTACCTATTGATTTCAATGAGTAGCATTATACTTCGATGTTAATATTAGGGACTGTGATAGTGTTGCCAGCTCAAGGATGCTGATATATCACTCATAGTCTGGCTAAGGTTAGTTCGAGGAAAGGCCTTAGCTGTATTTAATGTAACAGCTCAAAATAGCGCTGAACCTAAACATCTTGTTCTACAGTGCTATAAATTATTTGGGGATCTTGAAATGCAAATTGAACTGAAAACTTTTAAGCAAATGAAGCAAATGACTGCACTTTTTTGAGATAAAATTGCATCACCTGTATTCAACATTTGTAAACATTGCAAGTAATTCCAGATGTTCACTATAAAGTCAGAAATGTTGAAAATATAAGATGCATATAAAATCAGCATTTTACTGTCAGCTAGTTTGCAAACAGATAATTATAATTTAGTATAATATTAAAACCTCACCTAGACCACATCTCAACAAAGCTTTAAAATTTTCAGGGGATTTTTCACAAGGCTTTCTTAACTTCATATCAGCTCTATGGTAGAAGGGATAAACGTATTACAGTTTGAAGGGGACAAAAGCAGTGATTATCATTGCCTAGGTATTACCTTAAGGCACTACCACTGTTTCAAGTAAATTCTGGCACTTGAAAGTTCACAATTTTAAACATTTTTTTAAAACATTCTTTTTCAAGGTCAGTATTTCTGATGAAGGGTCATTGAACTGAAACATTAACTCTGTTCTCCCTCCACAAATGCTGCTTGACCTCTTGAGTTATGGAGTCTACAACAAAGAAACAAGCTCTTTGGCCCAACTCGTCCATGCTGACCAATAGTTCAATCTATCCTAATCCCATTTTCTTGCATTTAGTCCATATCCCTCTATTCCTTTCCTATCCATGTACCTATGAACTGTTTTTTAAATGCTGTGATTGTGCCTGCCTCCACCACCTCTGTGTGGAAAAACCCACCCTGCAGATTTCTTTAAAATCTTTCCCCTCTCATCTTAAACCTATGTTCTTTAGTCTTAGACTACCCTACACTTGGAAAAAGACTGTAACTATCTACTCTATCTATGCCCCTCATAATGTTACAAACCTTCATAATGTCATCCCTTAGCCTCTTGCGCTCCTGTGAGAATAATCCCAGCCTATCCAATCTCCTCTTGTAACTAAAGCCCTCCATTCCAGGCAACATCCTGTCGAATCTCTTCTGCACTCTTTCTAGCGTTACTACATCCTTTCTATAGTGTGGTGACCAGAACAGTACACACTATTCCAAGTGTGGCCAAACCAGTGTCTAGTACACCTTCAGCCTGATTTCCCAGTTCTTATACTCAGTACCCCTGCCTATAAAGGCAAGCAAGCTAAACATGTTCTTCACTACCCTTGCCATCTGTGTTGCCATTTTCAGGGAGCTATGAACTTACACCCAAAGGTCCTTCTGTACATCAACACTTTTAAGGTACCTGCCATTTACTATACAAGTCCTGCTAGTATTAGACGACTCAAAATGCACTACCTCATACTTGTCTGGATCAATTTCTATCTTCCACAATTCTGCCCAACTTTCCAGCTAATCTATTTTCCGTTGTATCCCAGTGCAACCATCCTTGCTGTCCACAGCTCCACCAATCTTCGTGTCCTATCAGCAAACCTACTTATCTGACCACAGACATTCTCACCCAAGTCTCTGATAAAAAACAAAGGTCCCAGCACCAACACCTGCAGTATGCCACTCATTACAGACTTTCAGTCAGATAAACAGCCTTCCACCACTCCCCTTACTCCTCTAACCAAGCCAATTTTAGATCCAATTTGCAAAAACACATTGCGCCCTAACTTTCCGGACTAGCCCACCATGTGGGACCTGGTGAAAAGCCTTGCTAAAGTCCATGTATACCACATCTACCGCCATGCCTTTATCAATTTTCTTAGTTACCTCCTCAAAAAACTCAATCAGATTTGTGAGACAGGATTTCCCTTGCACAAGACCATGTTGACTCCTCCTAATCAGTCCCTGCCTTTCCAATTGATGATGTCCCATCCCTAAGAATTTTTTTCAAGTTGTTTCCCTACCACTGATGTAAGGCTCACTGGCCTGTAGTTTTCTGGCTTATCCCTACCGCCCTTGGGAACAACATTAGCTACGCTCCACGCTTTCCGGTGCCTCACAAGTGGCTAAAGATGATGCAAAAATCTCTGTCAGAGCACCACCAATGTCGTCCCTTGCTTTCCATCACACCCTGGGATAGATTTCATTAGGCCCTGGGGATTTGTTCACCTTAATGAATTTCCATCCTTTTTCTGTATTTATTAAGATTTACAGCCTGCACAGTTTTTTTGATGTCTTTTGAAGGTCAGCATTTATTGTGTTTCTCTTGAGAAGGTGGTGATGAGTGCTCTCTTGGTATTGGTATTGGTTTATTATTGTCACTTGTACCGAGGTACAGTGAAAAGCTTGTCTTACAAACCGATCGTACAGGTCAATTCATCACACAGTGCAGTTACATTGAGTTAGTACAAAGTGCATTTATGTAGTATAGGTAAAAACAGTAACAGTACAGATTAAAGTGTCACAGCTACAGAGAAGGTGCAGTGCAATAAGGTGCAAGGTCACAACAAGGTAGGTCGTGAGGTCATAGTCCATCTCATTGTGTAAAGGAACCGTTCAATAGTCTTATCACAGTGGGGTAGAAGCTGTCCTTAAGTCTGGTGGTACGTGCCCTCAGGCACCTGTATCTTCTATCCGATGGAAGAGGAGTGAAGAGAGAATGTCCCAGGTGGGTGGCGTCTTTGATTTTGCTGGCTGCTTCACCAAGACAACGAGAGGTCTTCATGTGATGAAGCTGCTTCCACACTGTTGTTAGGTAGAGATTTACAGGATTTTGACTCCATGATAATGAAGGAAGGGTGTTATGTTCAAGTTGGGATAGTGGCTTGGAAGAGAATGTGGGAGATTGTGTTCCCCCGTGTCTACTCATCCTTCTCCGATGAGATGGTGGAGATTGTATTCTTGACAGATTATGTCAAACAAGCTTTGGCAGAGATAGGGGACTGCTGCCGTAGTGTGTAGTGGCTGTTCACTGTATGTCATTTGATGGGAAAATGGCTAAATCATTGAGGACATTTCACTCCTGGTTAACTCAAATGAAAGAGCAACAGGACAGAACTGAAGGCAGGAATGTGCAACCTAAAATTTGGTAAAACTACAAATGAGAAACTCCTGATGAAAACTGCTGATCTTGAATGGCCTTCTGATAAGAGAAAGGGAAAAACAAATCAATCAAATTACTCAGTGTTTCCATGTGGCTTCATTGATCATTTCAAGGTCTCAGCGTGTCTCATACGTCTGGAGTTCAACTAGATATATTTTCCCAGTGCACTGGGAGAGTTACCAATGATGCTTATGAAAACTGGGCACACCTAGGTTATTATCTGTATTTCCAAGTACAAATTTAAGTATTTGCACTCGTATTGATACTGTGTGCAATTCTCACTTCAAGGAGGCTATAGTCCTCACTCAGGTATGGGGATTAAGAACAAGGCATCTAAAGTGCATGGGGCAGCAGGTTCTTATGACTTTTGGGACTCATATGAGACCATAGGACCTTTGTCAGGGACCACTTTTAAAGTATATTTTTCTTTCAATGTTAAGAAGTCAATCTCTAATCTGAACCTGAAGAATTTGCAGAGAATGTATCATTTCACTTGTTTTATTAGACTCCAAACCTGCTTGGGATGCTTCTGAGTTTGAGGAAATGAAAACTTCAGACAAAGGGAGTTTGTACCCTCTGCCTTGTTTCCTTTGTGACAGTGACTGTCTTCAGACTGGGTGGTTTCTGGATAATTCCACATTAGACAGAGATCTGACATTCTGAATGCAATTTGAAGCTTATACATTGCAGCTTTCATTTTTTTTAAAATGAGTGATTGCAAATCAGATCAGTGAAAGACAGACAAAAGCAAAGCAGTAAAGATGGAAAGGGATATAGAAACAGACCAGCTGTGGAAAATAGGAAATGAAGGTTATATATTTTATCCTAATTGTTAAATAATGTTTGTCAGTGATTATTATCATAAATTATTTGGGGATTTTGAAATGCAAATTGAACTGAAATTTTTTAAGTAAATGCACTTTTTTGAGATAAAATTGCATCACCTGTACTCATCGTTTGTAAGCAATGTAATTAATTCCAGATGTTCACCATAAAGTCAGAACTTTTGAAATGTATTTTAAATATATAAGATGCATATAAAATCACCATTTTACTGTCAGTTTGCTAAAAGATAATTGTAACTTTGTATGATATTAAAACCTCAGCTTGGCCACTTCTCAACAAATATCTTTCACAGGTCTCTCTTAAATTTACATTAGTTCCATGGATTACCCTTGATTTTGTTGGAGAAGGCCACAAACAGTGCAGCCTGTAGAAAACTACTAAGTTGTCAACCTCGCAATTTCTGCTTTAAGCAGATGTATGTGGAAATCCCAACGTTGCTGTCAATTTCATGGAGAACCCTAGTAGTTTTGTTATCATTATTATTGCAAAATCTGGTTCATATTACTTTTATGCCATTCTATCTTCCTCTGCCCACTCTGAGAAATAAAATTGGGTGACTGTTCTTAATGGGATAACTATCCAGACCAGTTCCATTCCCTATTTTACTGTCAGTTTGGTACTACTTACTGATAATTATCAGTTACAAATCACAACACATTAGTAGCATGATGCCCGCTGAAAAAACTCACAGTATTAAGCTGGTAGGAAACTCGAACATTTTGCACATTGTACAGTTATTGGTTAAAAATATTGCTACTTTATATTGGTTGTTCCCAACTAGGGGTGTGACTCCCTCAGGTTGGGGGGAGGTAGGAAAGGGCAGCAAAAATTACAAGGAGTTTTGACCCTTCAATAATATTAAGGCAATTTCATTAGGAAGTTACTATAAAGGTTAATAAAAAATAAAGGTACACTCAGTATGCTAGCTGCCATGATTGTACGGCTGCTAGCAGTCTTGAGGAATCCCTAGAAGAACCTCAGGTCCTTAAAAGGAGCATCCCATGGCATCATTAGGCACTTGGGAGGCGGATGGAGGGTAAGGGAAGGGAGTATATTTTACTGAGTGTGAACATGCAAGCCTTGCATTCAAAAAGATTGGGAAGCACTAATCCATACTTTCTCATTTTCTCCCTTTGAATGCTAATTATCATTTTCTTCTTCCTTGTGATCTTTCATTATGACTTCTACCATTTCTCTAAACTCTATTCAGCTATTGTTCTTTGAATTATTACTGTTATTTTAAATTTTGTGTCACCTTATCATCTTTTCTGCCATTTCTGCTTTTGGGCTTTTGTCTTGGCATCTATCGTACTTGCCTTGCTTATTTTTTTCTCTCATCAACTGGCCTACCCTGAAAGAATTTCAGCAAGCATGCTGAACAAGCCTCCAGTGTTAAGATTTGGTTGAACAAGCACAAATTGACTTCTGAGATTCTCAGCACCAAGCCATATCACTAAATCCTAACCGCATACTAAAATGCCAGCAGTACCCAATATACACATTTCATTCGGATACAGATTGTAAAAATAAATTGCTTAGTAGGCTCTAATTCTATTAGAAATTAAGGATAAAAATGGAACAGGTAAGATTTGTGCCTGAAATAATTGTTCTTTGTACACAAGAAGAAGATTATACCTTGGTTTCTAATTCATTTTACATACATTACTCTCTCTGTCTTACTCCTGT
This sequence comes from Pristis pectinata, assembly GCF_009764475.1. Taxonomy (NCBI): domain Eukaryota; kingdom Metazoa; phylum Chordata; class Chondrichthyes; order Rhinopristiformes; family Pristidae; genus Pristis; species Pristis pectinata. Next base: position 23,682,385 of record NC_067410.1, read on the forward strand.
ATATATTACATATTTCATGTATAGTCACTTCTGGCTGCACTTTGAATTTTGTTTCATTTACTTAGTGTAGGCGATAGAAAATTATACAGCAGCATTATTGCAAAGTGAATTAAAATAAGCTGGGTAAAAAGAAAACAAAAGATAGTCGGGCAATATTGTTTACAGGCAATGTTAAATTGAACCCACAGATATCTCGACAAAGATGTTTGGTTGTGTCTTTATAATGTTTCCAAATGATATGTATTTTTTATTGCATTGAAATTTTTTCTGACAACATTGAAAGAAATCAGAGAAATTAAATTAATGCAAAGGAATGAAGTTAGAATTTAATATGGATAAACATACGTTTGTTATAACCTGAACATAAAACATGAAAGATGTGTTGTCCTTGGTGAATAGACACTCAAAACCAAATGTCAAAAAGAGAAACAATTTAGATGTGATTCGATTAGCTAAGATAATTAGACAATTTACAAAGGCATTTCCTCAACATTCATAGTCCATAATTCATAGTTATTCATATTTAAAAAGCAAACCTAATGATGTAATTAACTACATCGGAACAATAAAGTGTAAACATTTTGGGCAATGCCCTATTTGTTCACAAGAAGATCAAGAACAGATGATACAATGCACAAGGCCTAAGAATTCTGGTTATTACATCTCTGAATATACATAAATTGATGTAAAGATGTTTTGTACAGAGGGCCTTTTATTCAGAGAAGCTGCTGACTACTTGTCTTATGACATGAATGCTCATTATTGCTTTTGAATGGAAAGTAATTGCTACTGTACAGTAATTCAATTCCAGCATGTAACACTTCAGTTCACTGATGTGCTATGGTTGTATTGGTTGAAGAATTTTGTCATGAAACCTCAGTGTGAGATAGTCACATCCTATTATCTTTTACAGTGCATTGCTGTTTACATTAATGTAATGTTTTCTCCATTAATGTAATGTTTCCTTGGTATTATGAAAGGATTTTACTGGTTAACTTTTTGATCCACGACTATAGTTTATAGAAACTTAACATGGTAACACTGTAGGGCGGCATGGTAGCGTAGTGGTTAGCGCGATGCTGTTACAGCGCCAGCGATCGGGGTTCGATTCCCGTCGCTGTCTGTAAGGAGTTTGTACGTTCTCTCGTGTCTGCGTGGGTTTCCTCCGGGTGCTCCAGTTTCCTCCCACATTCCAAAGACGTACGGGTAGGTTAATTTGGGTTTAAAAAAAAGGGCGGCGCGGACTCGTTGGGCCGGAAAGGCCTGTTACCACGCTGTAAATAAAATTAAAAAAAAATTAATTCAAGCAAAAGAAGAACCTTGAAAAATTTGCAGTTCTTTCTAGTGTACCATAATTGTGAGTAATTCTATATAAAGTAGTAGTCAAGTGTAAATATTTATCTGGATAGATCTTCTCAACTAGTGCCAGACATGCATTATCCCACAGAACATGATTTGTAAGAAAAACTTCCTACTCAGAGTCAAAGAGGAACACTGCGCTGAAATGGGCCCTTCGGCCAACAGAATCCATGCCAACCATCAAGCACTCATTTACACTTATTAAACACCAATCCCAATGCATTCTCCCCACATTCCCGTCAACGCTTAAGTACCACTCAACCACTATCACTCAACGGCATACCAGAGGCAATTTACAAAGACAAGAGTAGCCCAGTCAAACGAAGAAACTGGAGAGCCCAGAGGAAAACCCACAGAGAGCATGTGTAAACTCCACAGACAGTACCAGAGATCAGGATTGAACCTGAAGCTGTGAGACAGCAGCTCTACTAGCTGTACTACTGTTCCACCCAAGTACATACTTATTGATTTTGATCAAATGCTATAGTTTAAAGAACTTTTGCTCGACTGATTTAATTCAAAGAGTTGTTTTCAACATAATTGGCCAAATCGTGTTGGCTCAACCTTTCAACATTGGGCAATAAGAATACAATGAATGCCTTTTTCCCACACAAAATCTATTGGATGTTCTGTCTTCATCATTTTCTACTGCCAGTTGAAAGAAAGGCACAAGGGTAAGCATTTCATTAAGGGTGAAGAAGAGGGTAGGTGGTGATGCTACATTAAGCAATGCATGTTTGCATCATTTTCAGCTGCTGAATCAGAAAAGATTTATTGATTTATTGAGTAAAGGCAAGTGGAATGAGAGAAGGAGCTTAGGGTATGAGGATAATAACATTTCTGTAACGTTATACTGATAAGGGAAATTCATTTGGAATTCATCGATTTGACAGTGCCCAGGAAGTAAGCCAGTGATTATTGTCTGACTTTGCTATGACAGTGTAATGAAGCAGCTTGTATGTCAATCAGACAAAGGCAAATCTAACTGAGGGTGTGAAACACATGCAAATGAGGAAGAGCTTTCCTTTCTGGGATATTTCAAGTTTTCTTTGGAGAATCAACACTATGTTGCTTTTATAAAAATGACACATACTTGGCTTTTGAAGATGAATACTTAAGTTATATGTTTCTAATTTCTTAGAGAAACTGAGCCACCCCTCTTTAAGGTTGTATTTGGTTAGAAGTTGTTTTTGCAGATGGATGTTCAATTCTGTGTCTCTATTTGTTGTTTCCTGGCATTGAAGGGCTTCTGATTGTCACAACAATCTTCAATGATGAGAAAAGCATCTACCTGATAAACCTTTTGCCATCAGGGAGCTTAAGATAACACATGTTTAGTCAATAACCGTGGAAAGAGAAAAAAGAGTTAACATTTCAGGTTTGATCAGAAAAGATCATTGACCTAGAACTTAACTCAGTTTCCCTCTCTGCAGGTTCTATTTGACCTAAATATTTCCAGCATTTTCTGTTTTTATTGCAGATTTCCAGCCTTTAAGTTTTTGTTTTGATCTTAGCTTTCACACAATGAAGAATGTGCAGAAAAGGACATCAGCAGATATGCCTCACTCAGAGTGATCTCACTTGATCTGCTGTTATCAAGGCAGGTAACAAGGCACTGTGGGCATGTCTGTAAAATCTCTGGCATCTCATGCTCTCTGCTTAGTCTGGCATTCCCTTGCCTATTACAGGTAAAGAGTGAACCTTTCTTCCTGAACAGATGTGTTTTTTTTTAAAGAGCTGTTGGTTAATTTCTAGGCTGGCATATTCAGAGGGAAACAAAAACACCTGAGATAATTATTTGAATGAAAGTTTAAAATCAGTGTCAGCATAAGTGCATATTGATAGCTGGCTGCAGATATAACTAAGGAGGCAGACATTGTCAGATGTAGCAATGTACTCTTCCCCCACATCCAGCAATATCTGCCTCCTTAGTTGTATCTGTAGCAAGCTATCAATGATCTAAATGACACCAGTACATAGCCTTTTAAGTCATTCTTCAATAGATTTGTCTTTCCATCACCAATACTTTTCTCCTCCATGAGCAAGAAGGCTTTGGCCTGCAGCAACTGAGTTCTGACATTAACAATGAACGCTAAAGCTGGATTCCACCATAGTCTGAAGACTTATCGTCTGCCTGTGACATGCTCACAGGCTCATGCTCCAGCTCTCCAAGTTGCTGTCATGTGCTAAGTTGTTTTGCCTACTGTGGACAGTTTTAAGCAACGAAAGCATGAAAGTTTACTTATGGGGTAAAATCAGTAAACCATTCTCAACAGTGGACAACCCAGAGGAGTATTCTTGCAATAAAGCTTTGAAAATTTAGATGAGTGATATGCCCTGCCACATTGAACAGATTTGCCTGTAACAATGTCATGACACCTGATACATAGGTAAAAACCAAGGATATAGAGTGCTAACTGCAAAGACAATCTACTTTTAGAAGTGGAGGCTGTGAACAAACCCGGCAAAGTCCTTGTTCACTGCATTCCACTTGGCAAACCATGTGGTGGTCACAACATTTGACATTACCTTCTGTGGCCAGAATATTCACGATGACTCAATACTACTCTAGTTAAGAGTGACCCTTGACAACTCACTGACTTATTGTGACCAGGTGTAGAAGGTTGTGGCCAAGGCCAAACACTGATTAACATAACCTTGGAGTGTCAACGTGAAGGTATGGTGGACCTCTCTTCTTGCAGATACATCATCACCTGCTGAGAACTGCACTCCACAGTTTGGTTGGCAAGCCACTGACACACAGCTGAACCAAGCTGTGCAGGCAATCACTGGATCCTTAAATTTAATCCCAATTTAGCGGCTCCCAATGTGATTGAATATGGACTCTTCTTGCATCTGTTAAGAAGTTGCAACACACACAGGGTTGTCGGGCCTTCAGTAAGCTGCAACCACCAATACATTAGGATCTCTCTGATGCTACCAACTCATCGTGTGGTTTCGAGGAACCCTTTTTGGTTCCACTGTCCTTAGCTCGTCAACTTCAACAGTGAAATAATGGTATCATTTCATCTCCTGCTCTAGTAGAATATTATAGGAGTTTAGTTTTTTTTCCCAGATATTTTGGTGACAGACTAGGCTGTGTTCACTACATTATAAACAATATTGCCAATGTAGAAACTGGTGGTGCAAATCATATAATATTTGACTCCATGTCAATGAATAGTTCAGAACAAACAGGATCACAAATGGCACAGAATAATTCAGCTCAGCTATTCTCAGTATTTTGTACTTCCTGGTGAAGTTCCTGTTGTCTTCTAGGAATCTTTAGCATTGACAACCAATGGAATAAAGCCTGGACCAAAAACACTATCCAAGACACAAAATTCATTCAAGACCTGATAGCAAGACTCCTGGAATGGGGCATGGACAACATGGTCACTTAAAGTAGCAAAATATTCTCTGCCTGTGGATGGACTAATCCTGATCAAACAATGGATGATATCATCACATCCTATCCTGGAAATCTTTGAGATAAATTCTCACTCAAAAAAGACCATACAGGGGTTTATGAATTTCAAACTTGATGTATAATGTTGCTTCAACCATAAGCAAGAAGAGGACCCTTCAACTTTCCTGAAGACCATCATCTCTGAGGTGGTGTTTGTGCAAGATCATATGTTGGATGCAGTGACGGATGGTGTATCCAGTTCAAAGAAAGAAAAAGAGAACTTAAAATGGTTCTCCTGACGGTGATTGAGGGAGCCATGAACATTTTCATAAAGCGTTAATGAAGAGGACTCTGGACCTCCAGTGCTGATTGACCAATTTGAGCAGTCTTCCTTGCTGCTTTCTTCAGGAGGCAAAGGTTGAGAGAAATTCCTGATGGAAAACTGATGTGATGTGTTGAGGAGGAACTAGTAACATATTAAAGCAGCTGTTAAAGTCATGGACTATAGCAAAAAGTCAAAATTGTTTTAAACAATACTGGGTTCTTTAAATGTTTTCCAAACTCTGGTGCATGTTTGCAAGCCCTTGTTTCTACAAGAAAAGTTATCAATTTTTAGAACTGATTTAAAAAGAAAATGCCCAACATTCCTGGGCTGTTCTTATGATATCTTGAAACAACAATGAAAAATATAAGAAAGGTTAAAAAAAGGGAAGATGATTCAGCACCAAACAAACCCAATTGCTTCTCAACCAGATTCATCCACTTTGTACCTGGAAATTAGGTTAATGGGATTGGGAAATCCATTGTCAGCTCTTCAGATCATAAAGTATTAAATCTCTATTGACTATTTCAGGAAAGCATTGCTATCATTCATAACTTAAAACAGCTAAATTGTTAATTATGGATCAGGTACCTGTAGTTCCTTTTATTTATTCTGTGGTGTCAGTCTCACAGCAAACAGTGCAGCACCGTATTTATGTGGCTGAAGTTTTTTAGTTAAATCGGGAACCATTTGACCACAGATTTTGCCGAGCTCAATTGTGCCCTTCAGCAGTTTCATTTAGTGTTTTTCTTTCTTATGATTTTAATATGCATAATTAAGTAACCCAACATTTTTTTAGAAGCTTTTTTTCAAATGAACACAACTTTCACCTGAGCATTACTGACACTGGCTGTGGCCTGAACTGAGTGGCCTAGTTCAAGCCCAATTTGAGTCCTTCTAATGCAATTTCTGGCCTGATATCATCAATATGTTATTAATATTAAAGCATATATGGCTAGAATTTGCTTGTATAGACCATTGTCCAATATCAAGATTGAATGCCACTTTGTGTAATTTTTATTCACAGGTCACCGATACAAAAGTAAGCCTAGAACAGTGCCAGGGACTCCTGCTCCCTTCACTGCTTCCAGTTTTGGTGCTGGAAACTTCTTCAGCAGGGATCCCTTTAAATAATTTGCTTGCTAGGCTCTTCATGATGTCCCTACCCAACTTTCTTCATATTATGACATTTCAGGTTAATGATCTTACATCAGAACGGGAAAAACAGAGTGAAAAATCATGGAATCATACAGCCCAGAAACAGAACCTTTCGCCCACCTTGTCTGTGTCGACCGTGGTGCCTATCTATGCTAATCCACATTAGGCCTGTGTCCTTCTATGCCTTTCCTATCTAAGTAGCTGTCCAAACATCTTTTAAATGCTGTAATTGCAACTGCTGTAAACATCATTTAAATGTTGTTGTAGTTGTATCTGTGTTAGTGTTAAGATATAGAGAAAGTGGGGAGGGAAGAAAGAACAAAAGGGAAGGTCTGTGCAAATTTGAAAGGCAGGAAAGACTAAACACCAGATTGGGTGTTAAAGCAAAATGAAAGGCAGTGGTCTTGGACAATGGATTGGGACTTTGCTGAAACCATCCTGGGCCCTGGGTTGCTCCCCTCCTTGCGAGCCCATGCAGAACCTCTTGCACCTTTGGCTCCCAATGCACTGCTAGTGTTGCTCTCAGTCATTTTGGGAGGCAGAGCCATTCATGGGCAGTGATAAGGCTGCAGGTGGTGGAATTCCTATTTTCAGACCACCCTGGTGACCTTCTGACAGATTATGCTGACTAAGGTCTTACTGCTATTTGCAAATGTCTCTACTAAAAGCAGAGAACCTGTTGAACAGCATATAAATAATTTAAAAAGTCAGTTAAAAGCAAATTTAATTGATATAAATTAGTTATATCATTAGTATTAATTAAAGTTTTAAACAAAACTAAACCCTTTACCATCACTTTTTTAATGGACTCATTCAAATGAAGGGAGCCACACTAGAATGCACTGATGTGGCTGCTGTAAAGCTAAGGGGCCAGATACAAAATCTTTCTGGTTCTTTGACCCAGAACATTATGGAATACCCCTGGATGTGGTGAGGTAGGAACTTAGTAGTTTTGTTTTCAAAATTCTCTAACTATTCCAATGAAAAATGATAAAAGGAAACAATATAATCCCTCATAACTAGGGCCATTTTGTGTTCTGCTGGCAATGTGGAAAGACAGGACGTATTACAGGGCAAGGCAACAGGCTAAGCTAACTTCTTAGCTTGTGCTCTTAACATGGTCACCTTGGAGAATTATTAGCATCATCAAAAACTTTTCATAATTGTAAACCTGTATCCAACTACTTTGTATTTTTTGAAATTGTAATTGTGTGAGACCAATGCTACTAATGTTATACATCAGAAAACACACAGAAAATTTTGTATGCCAAGACGTTATGAAAGTTCCAAATATATTACTGCCATAGTGCTCATAGGAGCATAAAAAGGAGGAGGAATATGGAAAAGTTAGTTCATTGCAAATCTTGCTTGGACTAGTTTATTGAACAAGGCTTGGCCTAGTGTAACCAAGCTTTTGCCAACACGCTGTTGACCTGTAAATTATTGTTATCTTGGTTCTGGTGGCAGCACCTGCATGCTGTTGAGCCACCCTAATCCACACTTTGCTCTCCTGGCAAAGCTGGCTCCAGCTTCTTTGCCAAGGCTTGGTGCAGTCTCAGAACCTTCTTTGCTTCAACATCTGGTCCCCAAAAAACAATACATTTCCACAGCCAGCTAAGCCATTGTGCAATATTCCATTTGTGATTCCTGTATGTGTAAGAAAAGGTCAAGGCCTGAGAGCTTTTGAAATTTAGACGCATTTACAAACTATTAAAGATTAACCACACTATTAAAATTTATATTTAAAAACATTATGTCATTCAAGTACACTTAAAACAATTGCAAAGATGAAACTAAACTCAATTAGTTAAAATAATATACATTTTTTACATAAATCCCTTGCAACTGTTCCTCTCCTTTGAAATTAGTGGAGCTGCTGATCTTACGCCAGAGATTCTGAGATTAACTTTCACAGGGGCCAAGGGCTAGATCCTGGGGCCAAGCTCCTGCTTCACTCTTGCAATCCATGAAGAATCCAGCAACAGAGCATTGCTGGGATTGTAGGTTTAGGACTTTTTGGCATTCATGGAGTCTTGAAATTTCCAGCACTTCCGTGGGTAAATGCTGGCATTTCAATGCAGAAATGCAGGCATATATCAGCAAAATCTGTGCATGTATGAATGATGATTATCTATTGTTAATTGAACACTAATGGCCCCTTAAAAGGGAGTAAGCAGATTGTACTAATTACCTTCTCAAAGTCTCTTTTTTTTGGGGGATGTTGACTTGCAAGAGGACATTGGCATTTGTTCGCTTATCCTGCACATGGATGTGGGGATGGTATTGATGCTTCAAGATGCTTCCTATAGTCCATGTCTTGGTGGTGTTTGGGAGAGCAGGGATCACTGCTGTCTATTGGACCATGAGCTTTGTCTCAATCTTCAAGTATCCTTTCTCTCAGATGGCCAAAGGCTGTGCAGGCACACATACTGAAGAAAGTAATGAATTTGATCACTGATGTCTGAGATTACTGATTGCTGAGAAGTGGCTGTTGAGATATGGGAAGTGATCCACATTTTCTAGGGTCTCATTGTAGACCTTTACAGTCAGGGGTGTGGTGCTGCATAGCAGCGGCGGGTTGGTAGAGGGCCTTTGTTTTGCCGATGTTTAGCATAAGGTCCATTCTCTTGTACGCATCAGTGAGTGAATGGGCAAGAGGGGTTCAGTCTCCCATTGGGTGCAAGAGTTATATAGGAATTGCTCCACAATGACTGAAAATGAAGTTTCTTGGTTATGGAAAGAAGGTGAACAGATTCCCATTTGTCCTGTAGATTAGCTCCTCACCAGCAGAAAGTTTGTTGAAGGCTTGGTGCTGCACTGTGTTGAGAAAGATTGGGCAAACTGTTGGAGTGATGACACATTTTTGCTCGACACCCATCTGCACTGAAGTAGTGTTAGTTGTGGACCTTTTGATTAAAATCATGGCTTGTCTGTAGGGTAAAGATGAATTTCTGATGGCAGACAAACTTGAGATGGATATTCCATAGTTGCCCTCAATTAATGGAGATACAGGCTATAGAGATTAACAAAAGACCATGTTTAGTGGTAGGTACTGCTTCTTGTATTTCTCTTGGTATTGGTATTGGTTTATTATTGTCACTTGTACTGAGGTACAGTGAAAAACATGTCTTGCATACCATTCGTACAGGTCAATTCATTACACTGTGCAGTCTATTGGACCATTGAGTTAGTACAGAGTGCATTGAGGTGGTACAGGTAAACACAATAACAGTACAGAGTAAAGTGTAGAAAAGTATAGAACAATTATAGTAAAGGTAATGAGTAGATCTGTAGAGAGCAGCTTGCAATCAGTTGCCCCGCTCTGGCACCACCTTGATAGAACGAGTTATGTAGTGAAAAGTCATGTCCATTGTGTCTCTAGATGGAAGAACTCCACACTGTGGTTTGGGAAGCAGCTTTGCAGCCACGGAGAGGAGGTGGTTGAGGAGAACTCCTGTAAATACTTTCTTTGTGGCAGACAGCAAGGAGACCCCACTGAGTTGCTGCAATCAGATTGGTCTCTTTATCACGGTTCTGTGAGCTCTTACCTTGCCCAGAGGTGATGAGCAATGTTGTGATTTTGTGACCGAAGTTCCTCTCCATCAAGTTTTAGGACTTCAGCAGGAATACAGACTGCTCCCAAGGCCTGTTGTTTCTCAATGACATAAGTCTTCTTGTTGGTAGGGTGCGGTGGCGAGACTGGACGGACTAGTTTACTGCGGAATGGGATCAAAGACTTTCACGTCAAGGACAGAGTCATAGTTGAAGAGCTCTTTGAATGATTCTGTTCATGAGGAACTAACTGACTCTATCTTCTGGTTCGTTGCTCTGTGGAATGTGCCCTTGGGTATCTGAACCAAAGATGGTTTTGACAGTGCCGCAGAATCCTTACATGTTGTCATTATCAATGAGTTTCTGGATCTCCTGCATTCTTACCAGCAAATATCTATTTAGTTCAAAGGTTTTCTGCTGGAGCTGAGCTTTGGATGCCTGCAGTGTTATAAGTGTTTCCATAGGCATGGTGAAGTTTTGAATTTAAGAACACCTTGTGTCCACATTTAATTAGCTCCTGGATCTCCCAGTCATTGTCACCTGTTATTCTCCAGTAGAAAGGCTCAGAATCTCTTCAGAGGTACCAAGTATGGTGAACTGCAGGGCATTCCAGGCACTTTGGACACTCTGTGGCTCCAGTTGCGTGGGGATCGTCAAGTTGACTGTAAGGTACAGTGTGAGAATAGCAGCATCTTTGGGATCTTCAGCAATGATTTTCTTGTGGCTGCCATTGTTTTGAGGCTAGTCTGAGGGAGATAAGGTGGTGGCCAGTCTAACAGTTATCAGTACCTGTCACAGTGCAGACAATGTGAACATCCTTGTGTTTTCTTGCTTGGATGATCAAGTAGGTGCTGATGCCTAGATGAATGGTTTCACTTTGAGGTCTTGCCCTTGACTCTGATGAAACGGGGTTCTAGGTATGTGTGACAAGCCTGTGTTCCAAGCATATGTTAAAATTAGCTTTCTCTACTGCCCCCTTGCCAATTGTACTTTGCCAGAGAATTGCATTCCTTCTGACCCTGGCATTGACAATACTCAGAAGGCATCAGACAGCATGGCCTCTGGGACCAGGGAGAAGTTGCTCAGCCAACCTCTGGCGCTTAGTTCACACACACCAAAACCAGCATACCATCCTGTAAATCACTGGGCATTATCATGCTGACACCATTTAGTAACCCACAACTAACCTTGCATGAGCAGCAATTTCTACATTTGATGCCTTGAAGAATGACACCTTCATGCTAAAAATACCTTCACCAATATATCAGATTAATGCCAGCAAAGTACGTTTCTTTGCATCTAGAAGCCAGTTCCTCTTTAAAAAAATGAATCGATTTGAAATAGCTGTCTAAAATATCAAACATAAACAGAGAAAAGTGCACAGGAATAGATTTATAGGAACACTTTCTGTAATACATCTCTTCAGAGTAGCACATAGTGCACCTGGGGTCTCTCAGGATTAGCTCTAAGGGATTAGCACTGTGATCACTGGGCCACTGTAGGTGCTTAGTGTGTTGCTGGGCTGTTAATGTCTCTGGGTGAGTCCAGGCTCCACAAAATTAATTTTTGACAGTGGAACAGCTCTCCCTTGAAGGTGCAGTTCACATCAGGACTGGAAAAAGGAATGCAAGGTGGACCAAAGTGTTGGGCCAAAATGGAAACAGCTGCCTTGAGTGTTGCCTGGCTATAAGGAATTCTGGGAGATGTAGTTTTTCTCACTCAGCAGACTGTCAGTTTCAAAAGCCACATCAGTGGAAGTCCCTGTAAATTAGTCGGCACCAGCAAAGGGTAAGCTTTAACAGGACAGTAAACCTACAGATTAGTATTGGTATATTATTGTCACAAGTACTGAGATAGAGAAAATCTTTTATTTTGCATGCTATCCAGACAGATCATACCACACATAATTACATCAAGGTAATAAAAAAGTAAAAAAAGAATGCAGAATATAGTGTTGTAGTTACAGAAAAAGTGCAGTGCAGGTGGACAAATAAAGTGCAAGGGCCACGACGAGGTAGTTTGGGAGATCAAGAGTTCATCTTTTAGAGTATAAGAGGTCCATTCAGGAGTCTGATAACAGTGGGATAGAAGCTGTCCTTGAATCTCTGTGAACGTATGTCAGAGGAGAATGAAAATTGTCATCCACCCAAAGTTGCAAACATCCATCCGGTGTAGCGATTGCATTGTGATGTGAGTCCTGCTGCTGTCTGTGTCCTGTAGGATTCCAGGCTTGGCTAAATGTGGAAGTTCCACGTATCCATAACGTGTTGTGTTCTCCTGACTTGTAACATGATAGCAGGCGGATAAATTCAATAACTCATCTGGATTGCTATCAGGAAATTGCATTATGATGGGATAATTATTTTAATGACAGTAATCATAGAAATAGAAGCCATCTGGTGCAGCCAAGTTCAATAAAAACAGTTCCACTTATTTTTCCATTTGTTTCATGTTCTCAGTAGATTTGATTGCATGTTATGAGTAATTGGTTTGATTCAAACTTTTTAGTTTTTGTGTAACTGGTTGTCAATTTTTGCTTTGAACATCGAACACAAAAATTCCTGTACCTGTATTGTGAGAGGTGAAATTTGACCTGAGAAATAGTGTAAAACAGGTGTTAGTTGTATCTCTAGACCAGACTGATATTGTTTTTCAAAATTAAATGCGCTTATTGGAGCCTTAAAATGAGGGTATAGACTTGCCACCATGCTTGTACCATTACCTGGCTGAAGCACCCACCTATTATAAATAGTTGGGGCCCTTTTTAGTATATAAGTGGTCGGGGATTCATTTTATAGTGAAACTGTTTGGATCTTGTGTATCCCACATTTTATTGATAATGTATCTGAAGAATTAAAAAAACTGTAGATGTTAAATTATTATGTGTGCTCACTAGATTCTTAAACCTAAACAAAGTCCATTGTGGTGTTCAACCAGCATGAGAGGAACCAGGCTTAGAAAAAGTACCAGTATTCCAGAGTTCTTCACAGGCTGGCTCTGAAAATTGCTATGAATGTTGTTGTAGACTGTCATATTAACAAGTGGGGGTGGGGGGGGAAGGGGTCTACAACAGAACTATGCTTAGTGAAGACTGGTGTCAAACAAGGCTGCAACAATGGACTAACACATTTCTTAATCTTTCCTGCCACAATCTTGCATCTCACCTCCGACTGTGGAAGTGAAGGTAATCTTCAGAATTGATGGGAAGCTGTTCAAACTATGGTGACTACACTCCAGAACCAAGGTCACACAAATCTTACTAGGTGATCTGCAACATGCAGATTCTGATCTCCATGCCATTGTTCATTTGTGCATTGAAGCATTCAAAAGGATGGGCCTAACACTCAGCATCCACAAAGTAAAGGCCATCTGCCATCCCGCCCCTCCTGCACCGACACTGCCCTCCAACAATAAAGGTTCATGGTGAGACTGTAGAAAACATTAATCATTTCTCATAACTCAGGAGCCAATTTTTGGTGAAGGCAGACATTGATGATGAAGTTCAGCACTGCCATCAATGCACTGCCTTTGGTCGATTGAGGAAAAGGGTATTTGAAGATAAAGACCTCAAACCTGTCACAAAACTCATGGTCCACTGGGCAGCATTGATCCCTGTTTCCGAGACCTGGACTACCTGGAAAAATGTCACCACTCAGTCTCTGCAAAATCCTCCAGATTCACTGGAAGGAGAAGAGAACCAATGTCCTCTCCCAGGTCAACATCCCAAGTATTGAGGCCCCAGTTACTCTTGCTCGACTGCATTGGGTGTGCCCAATACCAGACTCCTGAAACGGACACTATTCTGAGATAAAACCAAAAAATGCCAGAAACGCTCAGCAGGTCAGGGAGCACTTCGTTCATTCTGTTTCTCCACAGATACTGCCTGACCCTGCTGAGTGTTTCTAGCGTTTATATTTTTGATTTCCAGCATCTGCAATGTTTTTTAATTTTCACTCTATTCTGAGTCCTGTGATTAGATTATGATGTGCTCAAAGCCTTCTTGAAGAAATGCAACAACTCCACTGACTCCTGTGAATCTCTGGACCATGACTGCTCAAAATGGAGAGGGAGCATTTGGGATAGTGTTGAAAACCTTAGGACCATCCATCAGGAGCACTGCATAAAAGTCCTGCATAAGCAGTGGAAAGAATGGATCACCTTATAAATTAATCACCAGCTGCCCTGTTGGCCATCACCAGCCCCATCTATAGTAGAGTCTCAGTTCCAACTTTGGCATTATTGCCCACAATTTACTAGAATGCAACACCTTGCACTTGTCTGGGTTAAGTTTTATCTGCCATTCTATGGCCCACTTCCCCAGTTCATCTTGGTAATTTAAACCACGGCAAGGCTAACACAGTAAATGGTAAGGCCCTGGGGAGTGTTGTAATTATTGTAAGCAATAGTTATTATAATAAACCTAATAAATCTGGAAATACCTGCCTTAGTAATATGAACCCCATTACTTTGTGGACTGAATTATAAGTGAAAACATTCATCTTTTAAATGATATGATCTTGATATTGTTTATTACCATTTTTGGGAATACTATATGTTCATTTCCCACCAATTTCAACAGTATGTAGCCTTGCATGTATGAAATGATACTCCCATATATGATATTGTGTTACATAATTAACACCAAATAAATATTATGTTATCAGAATTTTTTTCTGTGCTAATTTTGTAAGGAGATTTTAATTAAATACTCTCACTGGTTGGAAAGTCAAGGCTTATCTTTATGAAAGATGGAAACAAAGTAGCATTTACAACGTGTTTGTCATCTTTAATGTCTTAGCATAGCTTGTAAACATCCTCACTCTGGTCAGTTTACCAAATATGAAGTTACTCCGTGCATACACAGTGTTAAATATTTGATGGAATCTACAGTTGATTTACTAATCAGAGGCATTTTGTGAGCTTAAGACTGGAGTTTATAACGAAATAGGAAAATAGTAAAGCAGACACAAATGCTATCATTGTATTTTAAAGACATTTATTGCATAGCATTGATGCAGGCTGCACGGACTGATCAATTTACAATTGATTATTCAATTCAGAACCTTTGTCAACAGAAAATTAAATAACAAATTAATTTGGCAGGCATCAAGCCAGTTGGTAGGAATGTGGCCTGGTGTGGTAAACACCTTTTACTGATCCTCTCAGTTTCTATTCTAGAAAATACTTGTGGCTTTGTCACAATAAAATTAAAACTCATTTTTATAAAATAGAATAACTTATTATCTAATTTTTATGTTTGTGGAATATATAAGCAAAATACAAATTGGCAACTATTTAGCATTATTATGCATTTAAAATTAAAGTATTAATGCATTTATATATGTTACCAGCTTTTGTATTTGAGGTGATAATTAAATTATAAATGTCTTAAAATTGGAGAATGTAAATGTAAAATGGTCATTCATGCAATCAGTTGGGACTCACCCTTGGAGTGATAAAAATATGGAGCACGTTACCACAGTGAGGCAAATAGAAATGATGCATTCATAGGGAAACTGGAGAAGCAAGAGAAGAGCTGGAGGAAGGATCACAGCATCAGGCAGCCAGAACAAGCTTTTTGCCTGTTTGAAAGCCATCCAAATATTCCCAGTCCAATGCTCATTCCTCAAATCTCTGCAATCCATTTCTTTTCGAGTATAAATCCAATTCCCTTTTGAAAGTTAGAATAAGATAAAATTTGAATTAAATACCACAGGTTGGTTTCCAGATGTGTGGTAAATCGGATAATAACAAGAAGCTGCATTTAAAATGAGCCTTTTAATGTAGCAAAATGTCCCAAGGCACTTAATAGAGATATCAGTAAAAATATTTTTGGCACCAAACTACTGAAGGAAATAATGGGAAATATGTCCAAAAGCTTTTTCAAAGAGACAGGTTTTATGGAAAATCTTAAAGATGGTAGAGATGTAGCAAGAATTCCAGGGCTCAGGACCAATACAGCTGAAATCACTGGTGCCAGTAAGCAGAACAATTAAAAAGAGGCTTGTGTGAGAAGTCAGAATTGGAGGAATGCAAAGATCTGAAGTTGAAGGAAGAGCTATAAAAATTGGAAGGGCAATTACGTTGAAGGCCTTGAAAAGAGTGATGAGGATTTTAAAGTTGAGATGTTGCATGGCCAGAACCACTGTAAGCCAATTACCACTGTTGTGGGGGGTGAATGAGGTTTGATCTTGGTTGGTGGCAGGGGAATTGGTGGAGTACAGATTTAGGTATGACCTTGGAATGATCAAGACTGGGGTAACAAAAGCATGGATGAATGATTTAGCAGTATTTAGATGAGGCAGAGGTGGGTGATGTAAAGCAATTTAAACTGGGCCATCTTAATTGATAAGCAAAAACCTGTGCCTGCTGGATATCTAGAAATTACTTTGGGCAGTTTTGGTGATTGATACATGGTGGAAGCTCAACTCAGGATCAAATGCAACACTGAGTTTCATTTGAGCTGCACCATCTTGACAGGAATAGAGTAATGGTGATGTAACAGATTTTGTGTCAATGACAACAATGTTTATAGTCTTCCTAATACTTAGCTGGGAGAAATTTCTTTTTACCTATTATTGGGTATTGGACAAGCAATATGAGAAATCAAAGATAGTGGAGGGAGTCAAGTGATGATGAGAGATGAATACCATCAGTGGAATTCATGTGGTGATTGTGGAAGATATTGTCAAGGGGTAGCATGGAGATGAGAAACAGAAACATTATGAATAATTCTCATCATGGGATCGGGCTTGAACTATTTCAACCAGCTGGATGATGGAGGAGGAGGGCTAAAAGGAGGATGATTAACTGTGTGGAAGCTTGGAGGTAGATCGAGATAAATAATGAGGGCTAGTTTGCCATGGTCACATAGAATGTCATTTGAACAAATCTATTATTCACTTAACTATACTGATTGCAATTCTGACATGCCACAATGAGAGTAGAGTCTCCCTTGATTTCTCCTGTAGTGGGGGAGTTTTAACATACAAATAGATCACTGCTTGGATGACTCACTGAAAGGCTAGCCAATCGAAACTGGAATTAAATTATATGATGATTGAAGAGAATACATATTTCTTAGTGAAGAAGTCCGACAAGGAGACATAACTTTAAAAGCAGAGCCAGGCTATTGAGGAGCGAACTCTTTTACCCAAAAGGTGACAGACTGTGGAACTCTCTCCAATAAAAAGCAACAGATGCTCAAGGTCCAGCAGAGTTAAGTGAATTATAGCTCTGTTCAAGTGGCATTCTACAAGCCCATTGCAAACTATTCCTCTTTATTCTTTTCAACCTATCTCCAGCAGCAGTTGACATATTATTTTTCAATTCCTTCCAGGCACATTGCTTCGTTATGCATAATGGTTTCCTGAGAAGTCAGTAAATGTGACTGCCAAGCCCACATTTCCGTGCTCCCTTCTGACTCAGCAGGGACCTGGTTCCCGCATTCCCTTCCTATTCACTGGGGCCTTGGGTTTCTCCACTCCCATTCAACTCATTGGGGCCCTGTTTCCCATGGTCTCTTTAAACTGACCAGCATCTTCTTTCATGTGCTCCCTTTAAACTTATTGGAAACATTATAATACTGTAACATCTAAGAAGGTGAATTAAAATTTTTTGGGATATTAATAGTAACAAAACTGATAGTCTGGAAAGTCTGCCAGACTATCTGCTAGACCATCAAAGTCCCGAGCAGGTTATTGGAGCTTTATGTACTTTCTTATTGATACCCAACATTGAGTAATGGCAAGTTATTGGTTCACCCAGACAAGAACTCACTGATATATTGTTTGTATTTAGCATTGTATAAGGTCTTTAAATCATGAAACTAGCTTGTAAGGTTCAGATTTTACTATTTCCAGGAGTAGACCATTCGGTCCCTTGAACCAATTCTGCCATTCAATAGCTGATTGATATCTTAACTCCATACACCTTCTTTGGTTCTATATTTATTAATACCCTTGAATCACTTCATCTTAGATTTTAAAAAATTCATTGAGTGCGCATCTCCTGATTTTTAAGGGAGTGAGTTCTACACTCTGCCATATTTTGGGTAAAGGTGTATTCACTTACTTCACTCCTCAGTGACCTGGCTTTGCTTTTAAAGTTATGTCTCCTTGTCAGACTTTGTCACCAAAAAAAAAGTATTCTCTTTATCCACAGTATAATTTAGTTCAGTTGCCCTTTAACCTTCCACATTCCAAGGAATATGCCTCTAGTTAGTGTTGTCTTGGAGCCCGGGTAATTGGCGACTTTACAATGCGCTTCATTGGAGAGCCAGATTTTCTTTTTAATGTGGGTAAGTATGATTAACACCATGCATCACCTTCCAAATGTAGGCTAACCAGGGTTTTGCCAGCTGTAGTAACACCTCTTGTTCTTTTTATTCCATCCCTCTAGTTGTAAAGGTTAACAATATATTAGCTGTTTTGCCACAATTATATAAACCTCTCCCTAGCCCCAGCTGTGCACCTTTGAATATTACTTGGAATTATTCTCTTATGTGATCCAAACTGCATTAACTAACACTTATCTGTGTTGAAATCCATTTGCCCCCAAATTTAATCTCTCAGTGCCTTTGAAATATTATGCTCAAGATTACTTACTTTATTACCAAGAGTGTAGTTATAGGGAAGAGTCTGGCTCTCTGTTATGTTACCTAAGTTATAAATAAAGATAAAAAAAATTGAGGTCCAGCACAGGTTCCCTAAATTGAGTAAATATTTGTTTCCGCTATTCACTTGTTAGGCAATAGAAAACAATCTCCCAATCCAGGCAACAATTTGTTTTCAAATGCATGAGTTAACAATACCTTGTTGAAAACAGATAAAACTACAGATGCTGGTATCTGAAACAAGAACATAAATGCGAGAAGAACTCAGCCAGTCAAGCAGCATCTGAACAAAGAGAAAACAGTTAATGCTTCAGGTTGAAAACCCTTTATCAGTACCTTATTGAACCCCTTCTGGAACCGTATGGACTAGAAATTCACCTGCACCATTTTTCCGGTGTTAAATTGGAGTTGGATTCTTCCTAATACTATTTCAAAAAGCTTTAACAAAGGTGCTACAAAGTTTTAGTAAGGCCTTTGACAAAGTCCTGCATAGTCAGTTGGTATGGAAGTAGTTGGCATGGTTAGTACGTTTGCAGATGATACCAAAATTGGTGCTATGGTGGACACTGAAGAAGGTTATCTAAGATTGCAACAGAATACAGAAAAACTGGGAATGTGGGCTGAGGAATTGTACATGGAACTTAATTCAGACAAGTGTGACGTGTTGCACTTTGGGAAATTAAACCAGGGCAGGACTTGTACATTAAAGAGTGTTTTAGAACAGAGAGACCTACAGGTACAAATATATCGTTCCCTGAAAGTGGTGACATGGGTAGATAAGGTGATGAAGAAGGCATTTTGCATGCTTGCATTCATCAGTCAGGGCATTAAGTACAAGAGTTGGGACATCATATTACAGCTGTCCAAGACGTTGGTGATACCTCATTTGGAGTATTATGTGCAGTTCTGGCTACCTACTTATAGCAAGGACAAAGAAAAGATTCACAAGGATGTTGCTGGACTGGAGGGTGTGAATTATAATGATAGGCTGGGGCTGTTTTCCTTGGAGCATAGAAGGCTGACATTTTATAAAATCATGAGGGGCATAGAAACTGTACTGGTATTGGTATGTGGATGGTTGCAGTCTTTTTCCCAAGGTAGGGGAGTCTAAAATTAGAGGGCACAGGTGTAAGGTGGGAGGGGAAAGATCTAAAGGGGACCTGAGGGGCAGGTTTTTCACACCGAGGATAGTGTGTATACGGAACGAGCTGCTAGAGCAAGTGGTAGAGACGGGTACAATTACAGCGTTTTAAAGGACACTGGACAGGTAAATGGATAGGAAAGATTCAGATGGTTATGGGCCAAATGCAGGCAAATGGAACTAGCTCAGGTAGGCAACTTGGTTGGCATGGGTGAGTTGTGCAGAAGTGCCTGTTTCCATGCTGTTTAACTCTATGACTCTTTAACACTAGTTCCAAAGCAGCACTTCCATTGTCCTTGTGTTGTGCTACCCTTTTTTCAGGAGTACAGCACCAGTGGTTGAATTTCCTGCATTACTAGTACCTTTACTCATTGCTCTGATCTCTGCATAAAGCCCTTAAAGGTCACAGTACAACCAGCACTCTTTCAGCTATTTGGGAATGTGGTCAATCAATGAGTACACGGGCAGGCATGGTAGTGTCATGGTTAGTGTAACGCTTTGTAGCACCAGCGACCCAGTTCAATTCCGGCTGCTGTCCGTAAGGAGTTCGTACGTTCTCCCCATGTCTGCTTGGGTTTCCTCCGGGTGCTCCGGTTTCCTCCCACATTCCAAAGATGTACAGGTTAGGAAGTTGTGGGCATGCTATGTTGGCACCGGAAGCGTGGGGACACTTGCGGGCTGTCCCCAGAACACTCTACGCAAAAGATGCATTTCACTGTGCGTTTCGATGTACATGTGACTGATAAAGATATCTTATCTTATCTTACATGCAACAATGCTTGGAGAGGGTGGATCAGTCCTCTGAAAAGGTTTCTGAAGAACAGTCCATACAGGAAACCACTTCCATGTACTTTGGGAACTTATAGAACAGAATTGCCAGGAAGATGCTCTGGGGTATTAATGCCCTCTATGAATCTCTGCACTTTTAGAAACTATACTGGAGCCAAATGACACTTCTAAGTCTGAATATTTATTTACACTTGGAAGATTTATTACGAGTCCATTGGAAATGAAAGTTTCCCCACTTTGGCAGTAGAGCTATCTTTATTTTTGAATTGCAGTAGTGAGCAGCAAGAAACCTGAGAGTGAGGGTGACCTTGACATTGACTTTGAGAGCAATATATGGAATCCCCAGGGAGCAAAGAAACACAAGTGTCTACTTTGTCCTCAAAGTAAAAGTCAGGGCACCCTCATTCTCAGAAACCTTGCCTCAGGAACTTGCAGGCTGCTTCTACTAATTTAAGGCTCATGTCATGCTCCACTGCTCACTGCTGCATTGCAGAAGTCAGGAATAGCTCAATCAGCAAAGTGGGAACCTTCTATTTCTGATTACTGCCACTTTTATGTCCGTGTGTGGAAGGGATGTTTGTCTGCAGTGCAGAACTCCCAAAACTGCAGGCATTCACAGAGGGGTCTCCCTGGCAACTTACTGCCAATAATGCCACCTCTTTTGTAAGATGTCTTTCTGCAGATTTGATCTGATTACCATGGAACCTATGTGTAGGATTTCTTCTGGTGTTTTTGGACATTTAATTTTGTGGGGTTACTTACAGAAATCACCTGGCGATTTGGTGACAGAGGGGGAGGTATCAAATGTTGCTTTGGTTTGGTCAAGTTAATGTGTTTAGCAGAGAATATGCAAGGAGAGTTGGAGCTAACCTTTTTAATCAATGCTCAGTTTGAGCCTTTAAATTTAAAGGCTATTTTCTTCCATGGGAGAACAGCGCCAGTCATGCTTCAGGTCAATATGGCTGAAAATCCCATCCAAAACAAATTTTGGGCATTTCTCTACCGTTGATGTTACTGAGGCAAGCAGGTAGCCAGAGAAGCAGCCCCAGGGTATATATGTTTTTCACACTAGAAAGTTGATCCTGATTAATGACCGCCCTTAACTTACTCAGTTATGGGCACAAAATTGGTTAAAGCCACATTAATGTTATGTTCACCTGCATTTTTTTTTGGATGTTGAGTGGATTAATTTTTTTGTCTGTACAAGCTGCATCCAAATGCATTGCCCTCGCTATTATTTTAGTTGTTTCTCAGGAAAAAAAAAATTAGGTCTGTCAGAGATGATCTACCCTTTAAATCCATATTGGCTTTCTCCAGCCAGCTCATATTTTTCAACTTGACACTTAGTCATTCTGAATTTATAGATTCAAATAATTTCCTCAGCAGAAGTCTAACTATAATTTCCTGTCTTTTTTTTCTTGCTCGCCTTTCTTAATCGAAATATATTTGCAATTTAGGGATATTTCCTGAACTGAGAGAGCTCTTGAAGATTATATCTGAGGCACCTGCAACTCCTTCACATTATCTTTTACACCCAGGAGTGGAAAGCATCAAGAATCAGTGATTTGTTAGTTTTCAGTGCCATTACTTTTGTGCTTATATTAACTTTAGTAGGCTTCAGTTCTTGATTTGTTCATTAACTTCCTTAGAATGCCAGGTTTACTTTCTGCTTCCTCCACACTGAAGATCAATGGTGCTCAGCTATTTTTGTGTGGAGGGCCAGATTTATAATCCAAGCTATTTCACTCATGAGAAACACATTTTATTTCAGCTGTACTTAACAATACACTAATATCTTCAGTCATGTTTAAAAAACACATATGCTATAGTTCTTGCTGCTCCTTTCCTGCCTCTGCATGTCTCCCCTGACTGCTGCTCTGGTTACTAAGCCACACCAGTCCACTTGTCACATCTCCAGTGTACCTTTCCACTTTACTAGATCTGTGTCCTACCGTACTCTACTGTAGTGTTATACAGTGACAGACTTGCACCCTATTGCCTGTCAATACTTTAACTGGGTGTTGTATAGGAACAAACCTGTACCCATCACTACCCTCATAAAGAGACAGACTTGAGACAAACAGTATAGTACCTGGGTCCAGAGGTGGAAATGGACCTGATCTGGGATTTGAACCCAGAAGAACGGACCAGGCCTGATAATCAGACCAGGCCCCAGGTTCATTGCCAGGTAGGTCCGAGGGATTTTGGCCCATTGGATGGTCCCTGGGCACTCAGGCCCTGCATTGGGTGGATTGTAAGGATGGCAAGAGAGTACCTTAAATAGCTCATAAGCCATATGTTCTTTACCGTGCGTGAAGGCAGATACATACTCTTCAACAAGACCAGGATTTTATTAATATTTTTGGACCGTTTTTTAAAGGATTGACATTAGTCTTGACTTTACTTGAACACTTTTTGCATTAAAGTCGTTAATACTTGCAAATTTTTTTCCTGATCCCTTTTAACACTGATGATATTTTTGTCTATTCTTTGTATCTCTACAAGTTCACTCGGGATTTTCACTTTTATTTGCTCTTTAGTTTTATGTTATCTCACATAACTTTTAATCATAGAAATATACGTAACCCTTTTGATGCATGCACAGCAGGCTATCAGATGAATTGGCAGAAAGAATAATTCAAGCATTGAATGGTGACCTTCAATTATAATCTATTTATAAGATGAAATAACACTTGCAGCGACTGGGACAGAGCTTACCGAGCAATATTGCAGAAGAAAAGAAAATTGCTGACAAAGGGAAGTAGATTCTGAAAACCCTGTTGAAGGAGCCAGACAAGTAGGGAAAGATGAAAGAAAGGACAGAGCACTGATTCTTCTTGTGCTGATCTGCTCAATCACAACCTCACCTTCGCTGCCCTTGTTCCTAGTGGAATGTTTCAGTTCCGCCACCCTGGTCTTTCCACTTGATATGGTGTTTATTTTCTTTTCTTTTCAGTCCAATGGCACAAATGAATGGCATTACTGGTTTAACCACTCATTTTTGGATCTGGGTGGATCAGATCCTGTATTTGACCTTGCTTGGCCAAAATTGCTCACTGTTGCGGGATCAGTCTGCAAGGCAGGGATAACTTATGGCATTTTGTTTACCACTACCAGCAATCCCTCAAAGACACATTCTTCTGCTTCCAGCACATTTACCTCCAATATACAATCAGAGGTTCGTCCGTGTCACTAGATTAAGAACATCTATTCTGATGCCATAAAAAACAAATGTCCCCAAAGTCTCCACTAGCCTGGCCCAGATCTCACATCTTTGACAATTTTATCTATCCTCACATACTTTGAATTCTTCTTGTCCATGAAACTTGCCTCTTGATCACTAAACCGAATTTTCACTGAATGGCTGACGACTCAATTTTCTTTCCTGACCTTGTTTGCTGATATTGTTAACAACTCTACCTCCTCAGGATTTGTCTCACTCTTTCAATATCACCTTCCCCTTGAAAAAGACACATTTTGTTCCCTTTGTTATTACTTCCAACTCTAATCTTTCCTTTCCAAAATGGTAACTTATTGTTTCCACTTATATCCTTGCCTATTTTCCTATAACTCTTTGAACCTTTCCCAAGGGGTTTCTGTGCTTACTACATCATTGAAATGCCCCAGCCAAAGTTACAATTAATCTTTTGTGAGACTGATTGTGATGCAGTCCCTCCTCAGCGTTCTTGACCTGTCTTCAGCTGTTGACATGGATGACCACAGCTCCTTCATAACTGGCCCTCCTCTGCTGCACAGTGATTAGAATGGCTTTGTCTGATATTTCACAAAACCTATTCAGTTGTAGCCAGAGAATCTCTGGCAATTACTTTTTCCCTTCAGAATCCTTTGTTTTTTTTTTGTCCCCAGTGCCCTTCTATTTCTTATATGTACTGTATACTGCCTCTTAGTGACATCATCTGAAGATAGAGTTTAATATTTAAGAAAACTTGGGAGAGTGTTGTCGAGCATTGTTATATGGCGTAAACGCATCCATGCCAAATGTAACAATGTGATCTCTGGCCCAGTTGATAAGCTAATTGTTGGTGATTGGGAAGAGAAGAGCGTTCACAGGGAGGAAGCCAGTAATTAAGGGAGAGAGCAAAAGATTGAATGAGTGTTGTCGACTGGGAAAGTTGGGAGCTTGTTGCATGCAGGAGGGATGTGAGAGAGGCTTTCACTGGCAGAAGGAAGGCTGGAGCCTTCCTTGAAGAGTCAGTATAAATATTGCTTATCCTTCCATAAACACCTTCAATTTAGATGCCATGTAAAACCAAACCTCCTCCAAGATCGCTCCCTAGTTAGTCCCAAATTCACATCTTTCTTTAGATTTTCTCCTGTCTTTCTTCATGCTGTTTGAGTTGCTCTTGTCCCTGTCTCAATCTTTTCCCCTTCTTCAGTTGGCAACTCCAGCTGGGTTTCCCAAGTTGGGAAATCTTGCTGATAAATGCTGATTTTAATTAAGATTACCCGTTGAATTGTTAGAATCTTATTTAAATGTTCGTAGGAGGCTTCTACCTCCTCTAGGTGGGACAGTTAAACAGCAAGCTACTCACAGTGTGACAATGACAGTAGCCATATACACCTTGGACGGAGGCATGTACACAATTTTAAGATTTAATAATTTTAATAATGGCATATCACTGGATAATGAAAACTCCTTGATTTATATAAGGCACACATTCGGAACTCAAATGTCAACATGGGTGTGATTAAATCCAGATACTCATAATCTGATAGATTTGCAGAGTAGAATTATCTTATTGTATTACTGCTGTCAAACAGTATCAAACGTAATGGCATTGTCAGCCTGTGTATGTTCGTCAATAGCAGAATGCCAACAGTGTAGTGTCCATGGCACTTTCTTGGACAGAACTGACATAAAAATTGAGGGTTGTTAATCTTTCAGTTACTATTAATACAGTACATATGTTAGATACTGTACCAGTGTCCAGCTGAAGCAAATAATATACTTCTGTTTCAACATCTGGCATCAACTGCTGCTGCCTTAGATACATTCCTTCTGTGAATGCTAACTTCACACCACTTGATTCAGTAGTTGATGTCATCTTGTCCAAGGCTTGAAGTTATGGACAGTCTTCTTCTGCCCTTGTTAAAACTCTCCTTAATGTGTTTAAAAATACTCTAGGCTTCAAGTTCAGGTCATGGAAGAGATCATCTTTCTTGACTTATGGAAAAGAGCCAGAGTCAAAGTTAGTGAAGGGTTATCAAGCAGCAACTCTGTTACCATTCAATGGTCTTGTGGTGGTTCATTCTTGTCTCATTATGGAGACATCAGCAGTTTTAGACAGTTTGCTGTCACCAAGTATATCCAGGAACACATATGTATTATTCAATTGAACTAACAACACCATCTCTTGTACTGTGGACAAAGATTAAATAGACCATTGTCTAGTCAGCAACTTTGTTTTATTGTGATGCATAAGTAGTGCTCTGTAGGTGTAAACCATGTGCCCCTCTTGAGACCCTCTGGAGCTTATATAATTTACTCCATCTTTACATGAATGTTTGCACTGTACTGGCATGATTTTTCCTGTAACATCTTTCTAATTAATATGAGTATGGTTGCACACAATCAATTAAAAATGGGACTCAGGCTATCCAAAATATTCCACAAATATGCCTTGCATGAAAGTCATAATTTTTCACTCTGTTGGCTTGTTTAAATCTAGATCTTGGGCTCTTTCCCCTGCTGTCCTGCAGCTTCAGATATTTCCCAAACTGCTTTTCCCACCACTAAGTCTCACTCTCTGGAGGTCCAGGCCCTGCTGGCTGTGAATCAAAACTTCACTTCCCATGCTTCAGACTCCATTCCAGACTCGGCTCACCACCTCACTGAGCCATTCAAAACACATTCTATGAGCACATTACTTGGCAGCATGAAAAACAATTGCCAACCCCAAATATTGTATTCCTATTGACATTAAATAGAGTTTACATTTGTACAATTCTCTCAGTACAGCAAAATCTCTAACTGATGGGAGATTCACAAGTCATTTTAATGAACATTGTCAAGGTAAAATAAAATGACTTGCTTTGAGAGTGAAAAATATGAGAAGTTTTAAACAAGTTCTTCTTAATTGCTGCATGTTATAATAAGAGTCTTGTAAGATTTATGTAAGGTGATTTTCTATTTAAAAACATCAGTTTGATAAAATTTTAAATGAAATTAATTTTAATACATATTTCTATTATGTTGTAACTTTTCCAGGATTTACTGAAGAAAATAGGTCTTCCACAAAAATGTCAAAGCAATTCACGTTCAAAGAAAAAAAAATCACTCTAATTGACTGCATGAAGAAGCTTGACTTGGATCCCAAATTTTAAAAAAATGCAGATGCTTAAAATCTGAACTAAAAGCAGAAAATACTGGAAATATGTGGAAAGGAAGACAGAGTTAATGTTTCTGGTTGATGACATTTTGTTAGATCTATGAAAAGTTAGAAAACAAGCCTGTTTTAAGTTGCAGCGAAGGATGAGGGACGGAACAGACAAGGGGAATGTCTGTGATGGGTGGAGACCAGCAGAGGCAGTGATGCAAATGTTAATGCTGCCTGTTGAGAGAGTGTGGTGAAGGCTTCTTAATTGCAGAAGACCTAACTGGGTAAGATGTCAATAGAAGATAAAAGAGGACACAGGAGAGAGAGATAGAAAAATTAACAATGCTGGAATTGTGAGATGCAGAGCACAGCAGTTGCTGAAATCGGAAATAAAATGAATGCTGGAAATATCCAGCAGGTCAGACAGCATTTTTGAAGAGAGAAAACTGAGCTAACATTATAGGTTGATGAGCTTTTATCAGAATCAGCCAGTTGTGAAATTGTTGAATCTGGAAGCCTGTAACATACCTGACTGGAATATCAGTTTGACTTGTATTGTGTTCATTGCTGAACTGCTCCAGGTGCTTTATTTTCATCCTCAACCTGTTCTATGATAGATAACATCTTCAAATTGGATTAGGACAAGTTCAATTTAATCATCTCAATAGGGCTGTGACCAATATACTTGTGGGGGGAAATGTTAGGGCTAATGTAAAGGCTTAAGAGCCGAGAGCTCGATAGCAGTTTCAGAAGGGAGAGAGGCAAAATTGGGCATGGAAGGTAGAGTTTAGTGATTGAATCTGGAAGCAGAGAAATGAGCCTAGACAGCAATGAGAACAAAATAATTTGGCAGTGCTTAGCTGTTGTAAGCCAAGAAAATAGATGATGAACTGAGGAGACAGAGAGACATGTAGGAGTAAAATATCATTGATGTTACTGAAACATGGCTTAAAGATAGGCAGGAATGGTAACTCAACTTTTCTAATTACAGGGTTTTCAGACAAGACAGAGAGAGGATAAAATAAAAGGAGGTATAGCCATAACAGTCACAGAAATAATTTTAGACATGAAGAGGAATGATCAGCTGGAAAGATAAACATGTAAGGTCATTTGCATAGAATGGAGGAACAACAAAAAAATACAATCACATTGCTGAAACTGTCAGATGGATTTAGAAGAGCAAATATGTGGGCACATTTCTGAGTTGCTCAGAATGTTATGACTGCAATAATTGGAGATTTCAGCTCCCCTAATGTTGACTGGAACAAAATAAAGGGTTAGAAATTGCAGAACTCTAGAAATGGATTCCGGAGAACTTTTGTGTGAACAGGAGGGACTATTTCCCTTGACAGAGAGGTATGTAGAAAACCCATCAAGAGGAAGATCAGTCCTGGAGTTAGCTTTGCGGGAATGAAGCCTGAGAAGTGGGAAAGAGTGATGATGGAACAGCATTTTGGAGGTAGTGATCATAAGTCAGTAAGATTTACTTTATAGTTATGGAACAGGGCAAAGAAGTTTAATTGGGAAAGTAATAATGCAGTATTTCCAAGGGGAAATAGGAAAGTGGACTAAACCTTGGAA
This sequence comes from Pristis pectinata, assembly GCF_009764475.1. Taxonomy (NCBI): domain Eukaryota; kingdom Metazoa; phylum Chordata; class Chondrichthyes; order Rhinopristiformes; family Pristidae; genus Pristis; species Pristis pectinata. The sequence goes on from NC_067410.1 coordinate 23,710,648, forward strand.
GATGAAGCAAGGTGTTATGGTGAACAAGGGTTTTAGTGATTGGAGGCTGTGTGCAGTCGGGTTCTGCAGGATCCATTTTATAATTTGATTTAAATGACGCCAAAAGTTGCAGGCTGCAAGTAAGTGCCAATGGATTTGTTATGTGGGTACAAAAGTAGCAAGTGGAGTTCAGTTTAGAGAAGTGTGTGCTAATATTGTTAGGATAGGTAAACAAGAAAAGGAAATATGTGATGAATTATAGTAAACTAAGAAATATGGAGGAACAAAGGGTTCATCTATTGGGATCCAGAGATCCCTAAAAATAGCTGGACAGTTAGATAAGCTGATTAAGAAGGCATAGAAGGTACTTGCCTTGAGGTGTAGAATATGAGTAAGGTGATCATGCTGCAAGTGTATAAACCAATAGCTGGGATGGAGATGAAGTACTGTGTACATTTCTGATCACTGCAGTACAAGAAGCACTTGTTATCACCAAAGGAGATCCAGAGGAAATTTGTGAGGATATTGCTAGAGCAAGAAAATTATAGTTATGAGCAGATACAGTCCAGTCTGTTTTTGTTTCTTTGGAATAAAGGGTACTGAAGGGAGATTTAATTGAGATGTGTAAAATTATGGGAGGCCAATATAGTATGAACAGGAGGGACTATTTCCCTTGACAGAGAGGTATTTGGTTACACAATTAGAGAGGAGTTGAAGAGAGGAGGAGTAGAGAAGAGATGTTTTCACCTAGAGTGGAGTTACGGAATTCACTGCCTGCAAGGGTAGTGGAGGCAGAAACTCTCATCACATTGAAAAGGTCCCTGGGTTAGCACTTGAAGAGCTGGGGCAAAAAAGGACAGAAAAAGTGGCAACAAAGGAGAAGGATGGAATTTTTGAAGTGACAAATGTGTGGAATAGAGGTGTCCAAATCTGAAGATCTCTCCATCCATTCTATATTTTATGTTAATTAAAGCTGAAAAGTATACTTTTGTGAGAGCTAGAGTCATTGCAAGAAGATGAAGATTCCACTCTTGCTTGACGGTTATTCCACTCTTGCTTGACTGCCAGCTACATGCAGAAGTCACAGAATCTCAGTAAATTTCATTGTGTAGCCAAATCTGACTAGCATCTTTTACTAGCTTTTGTTATTTATCGAACCAAAGACCTTTGCAAGGTGATGAAAGCTATTTACAAGTCCTGACATGCCTGACACTTTTCTTGGATCTCCTGGACATTGAAGATCACATCAGTTGTCTTACATGATGGTCTGAATTCACACTGAAATTCTGGCATGACTTCTTAAGTAGAGTGAAAAAGGGTAAGAACTGGAATAGGTTTCCCAATGGGGTTGAATGTCCACGCATTCAGAGCACTGGGGCAAAATTGATATAGAAACAAAGGAGGGGGACGGAATTTACTGAATGAATGCTGTGTCGTCAGGATTCCCCAATAATACCTTCCGGCTACCTCCTCCTATGAAATATTTCTGCTGGCTGGAAGTTCTGAAAAGAAAACCTGCAAGCAAATTGAAACATGCATGTATTTTTAGGACAGCTGTCTGGAAACTTCTCTCTTTCTGCCCTGAGTGGCATTTAGTCATTTTAAAAGGAAAGGTTCACAGTTGGATCCAGCTGTGTCTCTCTGAAAAGAGATTGACTTTCAATGTGAATACTTTGCTTTAAGATTCTGACAGCGGCTGAAATTTTCCTTCTGTTGTTATTCTCTTTGTGACACAATCATAATCGAACCTTCATACTCAAGGATTTTCCAAAAGGACTCTACAGGCAGAGATTAATTATGTGCCAACAACTCCCTTGAAATACTTCTCCCAAAAGACCAGAGTCCAAAAATTCTTCTACTCCAGTTTGGGAACAACAAAATAGCTTAGACAGGCACAGCAACACTTTGTCTTCTGGATGCAATGCAGCCATCATTGAACACCACACTTGCGTTTCCCTGGTTCAATGCATGCTTCTGAAATCTGTAGTAAAGTTGTGCAGGTGCAACTTCAGTACTGAACTCTTAAAGGCTCATGCACCAGACAACCTTCTGTTGCTGAGACTTGTAAAAATGAGGTGCTGTGTGGTGAAGGCCTGATGGAGGAAGGCGAGCTGAGGGAGTGAACACCCAGGTTCATCGACAAAGAACTAGAGGTTTTATTAAAGGAAATTGCCTTCAGGAAGGAGGTTTTGTATTGTCTGAAGAGCATGGAAGTTGTCCAAGGCAGTGGCCAGGCATTCCTGGCAGGCGATTACTGGGAGAGCTGTGCTAGAAGTGAAACTCCCATGCCTGCAGTATCCAGGAGTGCCCATTTGGGAAGCCTCCATTGCCAGCAAATCTTTATGTCCAGTCTGCCCCATCCTCCAGGCTGAAGGAGAAGCAGACAGCATCTTCTCAAGGAGCTTTGGTGTCCTCCCTAATGCAGCAATCAGAAGCAAACCGTGAGATGTGGCAGAGATCAGCAGCAACAGCTTGGAATGATCCTCAGGCCAGGAAGATGAGGGTGACAGTGACCTTGACTTCGTCAATGTGAGCAGTCCAGACATATGTATGAGCCTGTATTTGAGGTCACAGGATCTTGATGAGGTCCGTCTCAGTGACGTGTAGCCTGTATACATGTGGCTTCTCAGAGAAATCCAGATCTGAGTCCTTGTAAATCCTGGATGGATAAGGATTTGGGTGATGACCCCCACATGCTTGCTGTCACATGGTCCGTGTGGCTGACTGGAGTGTCTCCAATGCTGTGTTTCATTTCCACGCAATCCTGCAAGAGGAATGTTTGGTGTATTCATGGTGCTTTTGCAAGGATGTTTTGAGACCAGAAATGTCATTAAGGTCTAGCAAAGCCCCAGTCTTAAATGTGTGCAGTGTATAAGGTAACCAGTAAGATTGCAGGGGATTGTGGAGGACCAGGGCAAAGGATGCAGTTTGAGTGTCATTGCCCCTTTAATCAGCATCTGTAAAAATTCAATTTACTGTGATTAAACGAGGGCAAGTGAGGTTGAAAATCATGCTGGTATATTTCCAAGCCAGGCTGGTATGACATAGGATAAGATAAGAGACAAGATAAGATATCTTTATTAGTCACATGTACATCGAAACACACAGTGAAATACATCCTTTGCATAGTGTTCTGGGGGCAGCCCGCAAGTGTCGTCACGTTTCCAGTGCCAATGTAGCATGCCCACAACTTCCTAACCAATACGTCTTCGGAATGTGGGAGGGAACCAGAGCACCCGGAGGAAACCCATGCAGACACAGGGAGAACGTACAAACTCCTTACAGACAGTGGCCGGAATTGAACCCGGGTCACTGGCGCTGTAATAGCATTACGCTAACCGCTACACTGCCATGCATGGAGGGGTACCTGAAAGTGGTGTTATTCCCATCTGCCTGCTGTGCTCACCTTTCTTGGATTTGCAGGCCGTGAGCTGGGGAGATGCCATTGAAGTAGCTTGGATGAGAGTCTATAGTGCATTTTGTTGATGGTACACACCACCACTACTGATAGTGGAAAGAATGAATGCTTAGGATGGTGGCTGCCTCTAAGTGGGCTGATGGGTTGTGAATGTTGTCAAATTTCTTGAGTGTTATTGCAGTTGCATTCATCAAGACAAGTGAAGTGTATTTCTGATTTGCATTCTTGCAAATGGTGAAATGTTATGGAGTGTCAGGAGGTAAGTCACTTGGTATAGGGTACCTTGTCTCTGAGCTGCTCTTGTAGCCGTAGTATTTATGTGGCAGGTTCAGCTGAGCTTTATGTGATTGGTGGCCTCCAGGATGTTGATGACGGGGCACTCGTGGATGGTAGTACCATTGACTATGAAACGGTCATAGTCTCTCTTATTAGAAATGCTCAATGACTGGCACTTTTGTAATGCAAATGTTACATATCACTTTCCAGGCCATGACTGCATACTGTCGTGGTTTTGCTGCCTGCATGCATGGCCAGCTTAATTTGCTGAGGAGTTGGAAAGGGAACTGAATATTGCACAATCCTGGTGGAAGGAAGATCATTGATGAAGTAGCTGAAGATGGTATGGCCTAGAACATTGCCCTGGGACAACACCTGCAGTGATTGACTGGGGCTGGGATGATTGATGTCAAATAAGTGCAAGTTTCTTCTTTTGTTGGAGGTATGATTCCAACCTAAGTGTTTTCCCCTTGATGCCCATTGACTCTAATTTTACCAGTGCTTCTTGATGCCGTAATCAGTCAAGTGCTGCCTTGATTTTAAAGAGAGATTTTAAAGAGAGTCCCTCTCATCTGGAATTCTGCTCTTTGGTCCATGTTTGGACCAAGGTTGTTATGATGTCTGGAGCGGAATGGTCCTGGGGTAACCCAAAATGGGCATTGAAGAGTAGGTTATTGATATGTGCTGATGATAGCTCAGTCGATGACATCTTCTGACATTTGGCTAATGATTGAGAGCAGATTGATTGGGTGGTAATTAGTCAGATAAGATTTATATTGTTTTTGTGTGAACAGGACACACCTGGGCAATATTCTACATTTTAAGGTATATGCCATTTAGCATTAAAGCAGACTAATTATATTCTGTGCTTTTGAAAGATGAAAAAAATATAAACATTCTTGCCACCTGGCAAAAGGGGAAGATTCCCAAGTTCTGTAGCCCTTCCTTTTCAATGAAGTCTTGCATTCCAAGTATCATTTTGATAAGTGTCCTTTGCATTTTCTTGCAGGCCTCGATGTCATAATTGGAATCAATGTTCTCAAGGAGGCATATAGGATCAGTATAACTCACTTGTTTTTGTACTTGATACTCCTATGAAACAAGCCCATTTTGCATCATACATTTTTAACAGTCTTATTAATATATCCTGCACCTTCAAAGAGTCCTGTATGTTGACCTTTGATCCTGCAATACATTTGAGTTTCTATCGCTTGGCCTCATCCTTCATTCTAGAATGTACCTCTCAGAATCAGGTTTATTATCACTGGCATTTGTTGTGAAATTTATTGTTTTGCGGCAGCAGTACAGTGCAAGACATAAAGACATAAACATTACTATTAGTTACAAAAATAAATGAGCGAAGTGCTTCATATAGTATGGATTACACAGTGTGGTTACAACTGTATTATATATTACTTGTTCACAAAAGTAGTTGTATAACCGTATACAATGCATTGAATAACTTCAGTATTAACGTCCAAACTGTGCTGTTTTGGAAAAATTATCCCTGTGCTTCCTGTATTAGAGTGAAAGTGAGGAAAATCTCCTAATGGAATAATTTTACTTTATGATTTCCTTCACTGCTTTATTGAGTTTATGTATTCTATGCAGATGAATTGAACTATTAGAAATATTGATGCAGACATTTCTATTGATGTGCTGTTCCTGCCTTAACCTTGGATTACTGAATATCTTTGGAAGAATTTTCTCCTGCCTGTTGCATTACAACATTGCAGTGTAAGCTGAAAGCTAAATCATGTGCTCTATCGACTGACAATGAGCTGATCAATGGAGCATCAAAAGCATCAAACAGTGAAATATGAAAGCTACTGTAGTTGCCCAAGGGAGAACAGCTCAAGGGTTGCTGCAGCAAAATTCCTGCTGAATTGTACTAAAGGAGCAAAAAGGGTTGTGTGATGGCACAGGTGTTAGTGCTGCTGCATCACAGCTCCAGAGACCTTGGATTTGGTCCTTATCTTGGGTGCTGTTACTGTGGAATTTATATATTCTCCTCAAAACTGTGTAGATTTCTGCCAGGTGCTCTTGTTTCCTTCCATATCCCAAAGACATGCTGGTAGGTGAATTACCTACTGTAAATTACCCTTAAGTATAAGTAAGTGGCAAAATAATCAAAAAAGATATTTGACAGAATTAGTTGCAGGGGTACAAGAAATAAGGAGGGAATAGGTGGGATGATTCTGTTGGGGGCTGCATGGATGGGCTGAATGGTTGTCATTTATAAAAAGTAAATAAGAGCCATCAGATAAATACAGAAATCGTAACATTCAATTCCTGTTTGAAATCACTTTTTTAAAATTTTCGGTTTATTTCTGATATTTCAACTTTTGTCTCAATCTGGTGAATGTTCCAATCTTTATTTCTTGCCCTATTGAATATTTAAAAGTTAATTGAAGGTTGTCCTTTTCATTTCTTGGTGAGTGACTGTGGCTTACTTTGTTGTGATTAGCTGCTCAATGACCTCATTCTTGTTGACACCAGCATAGTGCAAGAGCTGTTGCCTGAACAGCAACTGACATTGGGAAGGGCAAAAATCACACCACAGATCTCTAAAGCTTCGTGGGCAGGTTTATCTGAGGTCTGTGGTGAGCATCATTCCTTTGCCGTGGACCCCATAATCTAGGCCATTGTGCAAAGAAACAGTAAGCAATGTTTAGAACTGAGATTTAATGGAATCCTCATCTGCTCCAAAGAGTACTTCTGGCTAGGTTAGGTTACTAAGGTGTCAGCCTCGAAGTGGCACAGATTCTGCATGACCTATTTATAACATAGAGGTTATTGATTGAATAGGAGAATTTACTGGTCGGTTCAGTCCGCATTAAGCCCTGCTAGATGGGGAGATGGAAAGGATCCTGAAGTGAGGATTTCCAGATTTCCAGCAGCCACTGTATTTTGCTTTATCTGTTTGGATCTTATTTCTACACACATATTTGTTCCCGTGTCAACCAAGTGGCAGCTGAGGAAGTGCCCAGAAGCAGAGACATGGGCAGGGAAGCTCAGATGCTACTATCTACAAGGCACTAATTGTTTTTAGCCTAATAATATTCCTGCAGAAATCACAGCAGATGTACCAGGAAAATGGCAGGGTCAGCTGAATAAGTGTTACGTTCCTGCATACAGCAGTCCAATGGGTAGACCAGCAGACAGTGAAATTTTGCAACCAGCCAGAATGCATCCTGAAGGGAGTTGTTTAGAAGATACGAAAGGTTGTGAGCTCAATCTAGCATACAGTGAACCACTCAAGTATAAAGTACCTGGGAAAAATTCATGGTATCACGACACAAAGCAGGAAACAAACTGCATCCAAAATGTGATCAAATATGTTTATAGATCCTGCATTAAAAAATTACAATTCCTCTTTGATTCAATGCAAGGTTAAAGTGATTAGAAATTATTTTTAAAATAGCGACCTTCTGGTAAGAAAAATGTTAATTAAAGGGAACTTAATTCACTGGTACATTGGACTGCTGCTGTAAATTCGCAAGCAAAATATCTGTTTTGTTGTAAAAACCCATCTAGATCACCAATGTCCTACAGTGAAGGAAATCTGTTGTCTTTACTCAGTCATGTTCTACGTGTGATTCCAGCCTCACCAATTCTTAGTTCAGGAGTAATTAGGGCTGGATAGTAAATGCCAGAATGACATGCTGTGAATAAATATAAACAAAAATTCTGGACTGGAAAACCAGTACTATTACTGCAGATAAGGAGTTGAACCAATGATTTTTCTCCCCTTTCCACTGGCTCCTCAGGATGTTAAAAATCTTGTAAGAGCACTTGAAGAAAAGCACAGCAGGATTCTGATAAAAAATCCTTTCTTCAACCAATTCTGGTAAAAATAAACAGTCTCACAGTTGCTGTGTGAAAGATAACTCACGTGTTCACTTATAGATCAAAAGTGACTGCATTTTGTTGTATGGGAAGTATTTTGGGACATTTCTGAAAGATGCAATAATGCTTCCATGTAATTGTAAGTCTTTTTTCATACATTACATCTGTGGCGTGGAATTTCTTTGTGACAGGAAGCAGATGTTTTTTGGCTGAATCTGCAGTTAAATCATTGATCATCCTGTGGAAACATAATCAAACATCAAGAATAAAGAATACTACAGTGGATATCCATTCTGAGAACATTGCCAATGCAAAAAACTGTCAAAACTTGCACAAAACACCAACGAAAATGTGACTTTAAGGCTATACCCTGAGCTAAGATTCAGACGACAATGAACTGATTTTTGCTAAAATAGACAAGGTTGTAATTTTCTGATCAAACATGAGTTGTAAATATTCTATATATATAAATTTTAGGTAATTAACTAATACAATGTGAAGTTCTACGTTACAAGATGTATGTTGAATGATTCAATACAAGGCTACTTTTCAGAAGTGATTGTAGAACTATGAGAGGCAGTTCTACTTTCAAATATTAATGAACAAGCATACGCACTTTCCATTGCACAAGTACCTTTGAAGAAGACAATCCAATTTTAACAACTTTATTTGTTTATACTCTAAATTATCCATGTGAATAAAATTGGGCACAGAGTTCAGGATGTATTGAGTTACATGGCCTTACCTAGGGCAATGGAGCCTAAATTTTTGCAGGGTGATATCAAATGAAATTTAGACTTTAAATTTCCTATTTCTACTTCCACGTAGAACCACAGAGTAATGCTAATTTAATTTGTCTTCTTTATGTTTGGAAGTTCTTAACCAGTCTTATTGGCCTGAGTTCAGCTGATAGCTGGCATCAACACCAGATTACATTTATTCTTGATTCATGATAATTTTTCATGGGATGATTAATAACTTAAATATTGTTTTCCTAGATTGAACAAGCTATTTGGAATGACAGATGCCAAGTTTCTTGCTCAATCTCACCAGTTTGACAGAAATTTTTCAGAATACACTGGATGAGCAGAAATTTGCTCTAGCTAAAGATTGGGAAGACTGAAGCTATTGCTTTTAATATCCATCACAAACGTTGTTCCCTAGACACTAGCTTCATCCCTCTTCTTGGCTTCTGTCTGAAACTGAATCAAACTATACATAGCCTAGGTGTTTTATTTGATCCTGGGATGAACTTGCAGCCACATATCTGCACCATCACTAAGACCACCTGTTTCCACCTTGTAACATCATTTGACTTTGCTTTTGCCTCATCTCTTCCATTGCTGAAAGTCCTCATCCCTACCTCTACTAGCTCTAAATTTAACTGTTCTGTTATCCTCCCCACTGGTATTCCTCAGCTCTACCTTCCGTAAACTTGACATCATCCAGACTTCTTGTTGCTCTTGCCTAATTAAACATCATCCTTGTGTTATGTTACATTGGCTCGTGATCCAGCATGGCTTTCACTTTAAAATTCCTGTATTTCTTTCAAACTCCTTTCCTGGCCTTACCCCTCCTTATCTCTGTCATCTCCAGCCCTAAAGCTCTGGTTCATATATGTGCTCCTTCAATTTTAGCCTCTTTATCAACCCCAAATTAAGCAGCTTCAGTTGCCAAGCCCCAAAGCTGCTCTATCATTCGGCCTCTCTGCCTCTCCTTTATTACATATGATATTCCTAACAGAGTCCAATCTCCATATAGTCTTTTGTCTTACACCTTGCTCCTCCCCGTAGCTCTACTTTCAAAATTGGCACCCCTCCACTCTTCCTCCGCTTCCGAGGAAGGGTCCAGAAGAAGTGACCAGAAATGTTTGCTGGCTTCTCTTTCCACAGATGCTGCTTGACTGACTGAGTTCTTACAGTTTTCTGTTTTTCCAATTTGCTGTTTTTCTTTTGGTTTCAAGCACCTACAGTTTTATTTGTTTTCTGATTTTTTTTTCCTAATGCTCCTGTGAAATGTTTGGGACATTTTGCTATGTTAAAGGGCTGAAGTTATTGGCTACTTGCGTTATAAGTTGTTTTCCGTAAGGCAGATCCCTTTTAAATTGGACCACCTGGTCAGATTTACATCCTCCAGCCTGGCAGCCCAAGACTAAAATTGTGTGGAAAGTTTATGTCTGTTTAAATGTCCTGACTCCACGAGATTATATACAGTCAGTTCAGTGGATTGTGCACTAGCTTTAGCAAGAAGACAGGAATTTTCAGCACAAATTTGGATGGGAAGACAACAACTAGTGTTGGTTCTTCAGACCTTCTTAATTCAATGACACAGCTAAAATAGACATAACACCGCATGTCACTTTTCCCAGAATTATTCAGTACCGATTACACTTCCATGCACAGCAAAAAAGTCCATCAGGAAAAGTCAATGTCCACATGTGAAGGAATTAAACTATCATAGGATATATTGAAAATGTAATCTTGGAAGAAGAGAGACGGAGGTTTGAGAAGAGATTTATCAGCTACAAGGCCAGAATTCCAGAGGAATCCCTCATTGGTGCTGGAGCGCAAGGGGGAAATACATGCTAATTTAATTAAACAAACAAAATAAATCACTAGGCAGTGGATTCACTACATTATTCCACCTTTCCTTAAGATACTATTTTTCTTGATCAGTCTCCCTCTCCCTCTCCGTCTCCCTCTCCATCTCCCTCCCCATCTCCCTCTACCTCTCTTCTCCCACCCACCTTCTCCCTCTCTGGTTCAGTATGAAACTTTGTCTAATTTTCATTTAATTAGCTCCCCGTTAAGTTATTTGGAATGTTTCAGTACATGAGAAGCTCCGTATAAGCAGTTGTTGTGATGCAGACTCAGAACAGAGGTTGGTACATTGAGCTGGAGGATGCCACACAGGCAACAAAATAGAGGACAAGTACTTTGAAATCAGTTTGTTGGCAGGCAAGGAGCCAATGGATGTAATAAATGAATGTGATGAATGAATGTAACAGGTTTAACGTAGGTTGTGTAACTCTGAAAGAATTGAGGTGTGTAATGTTCAGCACAGCTAAGAAGACTTTTGTTCAGCCTATTTCGAGGTTACTGAGGTGAGGGTACATGTTTCGCAGCAGTTGCAATGAGACAAGCTAACAGTGTTTCAGAGGTGGCAAGAGGAGATTGTGATGGATCGAATGTGAAGTTTGATTGAAAAGGATGTCAAGTTCAAATAAAAGATAGTGCCTGACATGGGTTTAGGGGATTATTTCCCCAGGCTATGGTGTATACGTTTATGTGGATGTATATGTGCGTATGAGAAATGGGATAGGTAGATTTGGAATCATGAAAGGCTCTGTCATAAAAAAGAGACAATCCTGGAGAATGGAGTAGTGAAAACAAAAGGGGGTGGTGGAGTATAATGCACTGCATTTAAGGAGAATCATTGAACATTGAAACAGAAAAGGAACAAATGGAAAATGGAAAATGGAAAATCTGAAATTAAAAGAGAAACTGCCGGAAATGCTCAGCAGGTCAGACAGCATCTGTGGAGAGAGAAGCAGAGTTAAAATTTCAGGTTGATGATTATCATCAGATATAGGTCAATTCAGTTTTGGCGGCTTTAGTGTAACGGGAACTAGACTGAAGGAATTCCATCGGAGAATTGTGAAGATGGGCGGCTAAATGTAGAGGTTCATTCAAACAACCTTGAGAAGGATGTTAGAAATTGGATAATAGTTAAAAATTTATTCATGAGTCAATTTCTGTTGGTACTTGAACATTTTTGACAGTAATTCAACAAAAGGATTACTTAACCAGCAGAGACTCTTTTATTCTGGTGGCCCATCTACACTTCAGTGGATTGAAAAGAATTTGCATTTGTGCTGTTGTATGTTTTAGAATGTAACAAAAACATGACCTGCAAATCTTGGGATAACGTGTTAGGAACTATTTTATCTTCATGTTTTAACTTTAAAAGCAGCATCATAGAAGATTTTCATCATATAAAATTATTTTGATGAACGTATCAACAAACTTGCATGGCTCTGCCCTTGCTTCTTTTTCAATTTTGTATATACTACCTGCTTTTTGATTCTAGGTTATAGCTACACCTAGCATTAAAACATTTCCATCTGTAGTTAAAAGTTAACAAGTCTTGGGTTAATAATTGTACTCCAAAAATGGTGGTACGGTAGTGTAGCAGTTAGCGTAACGCTATTACAGCACCAGTGACCCGGGTTCAATTCCGGCCACTGTCTGTAAAGAGTTTGTATGTTCTCCCTGTGTCTGCGTGGGTTTCCTCTGAGTGCTCCGGTTTCCTCCCGCATTCCAAAGACGTACGGGTTAGGAAGTCATGGGCATGCTATGTTGGCGCTGGTAGTGTGGTGACACCTGCGGGCTGCCCCCAGAACACTATGCAAAAGGCGCATTTCACTGTGTGTTTCAATGTACATGTGACTAGTAAAGAAATCTTACCTTAAAATATTTCACCAGTAACTGAGTTTTTAATTTAAAATTGATTGACATATTTTCCTTGTTTGTATTGTATAAAGTGGAAAATTAATCACTTGTCACATTTTCTCTTAAAGATCTGTAGGATTCACTAAGTTGTGTATAGTTACATATAATTTTTACTCTTGGAAAAATGAAAACCATTACTGATGAAATTTTGCATCTTAATTAATCTTCTCATAAATTATAAATAGATTAGACTGTTTATTCCTAAAGCAAAATATTTCAGATGCTGGAAATCTGGAATGATTTGGAAAATGCTGGAAATATTCAGCAAGTCAGACAGCATTTTTAGAAAGGAAAACAGAGGGAATGTTTCAGGTTGATGACCTTTCAGATCAATCTGAAACATTGGACTGGAATGCATTCATGGCTAACTGGCTGAACCATAGAGAATATCCTGCTAACTTGTAGTGTGCACAGCAGCATGTAACAGACTTCTGTGCCAGTGAACTGTAGCTCAGAAGTCAAGGATGTCAGATATGTACATAGATGACCTCTCACTCTGAGCCTGGACTCACCATTCTTTCTCTATTTCTGTATTTGCAGATGTTGCCTGCCCTGCTGAATAGGTCCAGCATTTTCTGTTTCATTTTAGGTTATTTGTTGTTTAACCCTAATAGTGAATGCTTGTGATCAGATACATTCTCTTTACGGTTTGGTATCAAATTAATCAGTGAGGACAATCCAGTATTATGACTTGAATGTAACATGAAGAGCTGCTAATTTACATCCAGCATAGTTAGGTGGGAGGCTCAGAAACTTGTGGGTCTACTGTCTTAGCTTCACAGCTGAAGGCTGCAACCGTAATAAGTGTAACAATATTACTGACTAAATACCAGGCTAGAAATTTACCAGATCCTTAATAGCATATTGTATGGTTCAGTCATGGTCCTGGTGTTGTCATGGTCCTGGGGTTGTCATGAGATGATGCTTCCCAATAAAGGAAAGGAGCACTCATCTGACCATTGCCAGTTCAATTTTGTTCAATTGCTGGCACTTAGCTCCACAACGAACCTCCAGCCAGGTGCTCCTCATGGGTCAATAAATTCCTGTCCTCTGTGCTGCAGTATGATGTGTGGTGGAGGTCAGATGCCCATGCATCTGACTTCTTGCTCCATCCCTGTACTCACCACTGCATCCAGGGGTGGTTTGAATTGTCCTGAGGCACCAAGTTCACTTTGTATTTGGTCCTCAGCTATATATTGTGGATGGGGTTGCAGATCTAAATGGAAAAGATAAGTGCCAAAATAAGAAATGGTGTTTTTTTCCCTTTATTTTAATTAATATAAATTTCTTAATTAATTTGCATCACATAATTGTGTTTTATTAAATGTATTATTTTATAATTATTTAAATTTATTTCAAATGTTTTGTTAAGTATTTCACATCAAGAGAGAGACATAGAAACAGTTGGAAAGGCCATTGACAGCACAAGTTGAAGAAAAAGGCTATTAAGGTACCCTGGGGGTAATGCCTCAGGATCCACCACAAAATCTAGTCAGTGATCGTGAACTGCTCACCACAGGACAGTTGTGGCAGAAATGCATTGAGATCATTTGGAGTTGTGCATGGAGCAAAGGGCAGATCAAGCATGATCTGTACTGTTGTGATTTTTTTATTTCATAGTTTTCAGATAACAAGGGAGATATAGATATTAATGAATGTTTGCTTTTAAAAAGAAATAACATTTTCAGTAGCCATTTATTATTCAAAATGCAACATAATGGCTTAATCTCTACTTTCAACAATGGATGATTGCTTTTTATCTGTCTAGTTAAAGAGTGGAATTGCAGGGATGTGTAGCTCTGATGATTTTTCAGTGTGTAATTTCATGATATGGCTGCTGATTATCTTATTACTGATCCTATGATTCATCTTATTATATCCTAAATTTCTTGGTGACCAATGAATGCAATAAAATTTGCTTTTGATACATACTTAGAGCAATATTACATCTAGAAATTCACTCAAAGATTCTTTAACTAATGGCTCAACTGGGATCTTTTGCGTCTCTTTATTAACTGCCTTTATAACGTCTTGCTGAGTTTGTTCCAAATGTCATTCATTTCCTTACTTCCTTGAATTAAGCTATCGTGCAGATTCCTAGCATGAACAAATAGTCATTATTAACCTGAATGAGTCCATAATATTAAGAATGATTTGATTCTTTCAGGGGATGTGGCCATTGCCAGTAGGGCTACCACTTAATGTCTGTCCCCAGTTGTTATTAAGAAGGTGGTGGTAAATCACTGAAGCCCTTAGGTGTAGGTTCTTCCACTTTGCTAATGGGTGGGAAGCTTCGCTGATGAAAGAGTGGCATTATGGGTACAAGTTTAATTTGTGTGTGAGTTGGTGGGATGTTTGTAGATGGTGGCTATCCCAGGTGCTGCTGCCTTTGTCCTTCTAGCTGGTAGGAGCTGCAAGTTCTGAGGTGTTGTTGAAAAATCCTTGTTTCAATACATTTTGCAGGTGGAGCACAACAGCCACAATGAACTCCTGTTGGAGAGAGTGGATGCTTTGCTGGTGAATGAGTGCCAATCAAGTTGATTGCCTCATCCTGCATGATGTTAAGCCCTTTAAGTGTTGCCAACTTCCAGACAAGTAGGAAAAGTTCTATCATCATTCTCCTGACTTATCCTTTGTAAAGGAAGAGAGAGTATCGTAAGGGGGCCTTCAGGAATTTGGCTGCCCATGAGAAAATACCTTATTTGAACTGCATGTGAACTTTGTTAATCAAGTGGGCCAGAAACTAATTAGGTGCAGTATGAGCAGGGGACAGCAGAACCAAGTACAAAGGTCAGACTGGTACACACAGAAGGATGTGTTTCAAACAGACAAAGGAAGTATAGATGGTAACTTCAAACAGATAGCCACAAATAACAGCCAATAAGGAGGCAAGAATATTGGGAATTATCTTAAGGCTAAAAGATGATAAAGTAACGGGCAGGAAGATTGGTATGAGTAGAAATTGAAGCTTTGCTGAGAAAGGGGCTTAATTAAAAATGATATGAAGGATGTGAATTAGGAGGGAGGTAAGTGATTCAACAATATGAAAGTGTACATAAAAACAAGAGTTAAACGAATTGCTGCTGAGTTTGTGGGTTCTTGTTTGTTATGATCCAGTGAAGCCACTGCCTTTGTGGTGTGATGCATCACCTTGAGGTGTCAGTATAGTTTTTTTTCACATTGCATGAGAATGCAGATGAACAAATAACTGGTTTTGCATCAAAGGGTCCTCTCCTCAGTGGAGAAATAATGCTCATAATTAGACAAAGAAAGTTTAGTTATTGTCTTTGGCCTGATGAAGTTAAATAAATATTTGTAGACCAAGATCACATGATTTTCACTGGTCAAAATTTCCTACATCTTATGTAAGGAGACAGCTTAGATGGCCTCTGCCTTGTGCAGAAGTGGGTGCTTTTATTGACTGCTATGACTATGTTCTGGAGTGGAAGAGTGTAATTTAATTCAGATGTGCTGAATCATTTGCCAGTTGGTGCACCTCCATGTGAGAGGCCTATACTGGGAGAGATTGTATTATGGCAGGAATACTTGGACAGTGCACTGTCACAGCTCAAGACCTTGCTACCATTAACACATGTGACCTTCCTCTCTCATGGATGAGGAGAATGTGATAATGACACATTGTTGCTTCTTGTGATATTCCAGTTCAGACTGAGTGAGGTTGTTTTCATTGATTGAGGAAACCACCAGATAAATTGAACTAGTAAATATGGAAATATTGTTCTTGCCACTTTATTGTAATATTTTACCTTCTTGACTGTATTTTATGCAGTTTAGTTTTCATCCATGTGAGGGGAATTTGGTAATCCTTTCGTAGACAATGTTTCTTTAAGGGTTGTTCTGTATTGTTATTAACACCCTCTAGTGGTCAGATGACAACAGAAACTGACAGTGGCATTTTTTTAGACTGCTGGACTTAGAGTTTTTACTCGATGTTTACAGAGACAGAACAGTGCTGTTATAATAGAATGCAAATTTATATTTAAAGGAGTTACACACAAGCAAACATTATTGTTCTAAAAATTATAATGACTAGATTAAACTATCGTATGACTAAAAAGTTGTGGAGGGTGAAAAACAATAATTTGATGTGTAAAAAATTTTGCTATTGTGTTTAGTAAGATTGCTGTAAGTTGTGTGGTTTTGTTTTCAATTTATTTATGGACATTTAACATTGATGGTGTATAATTCTGGACTTGAGTCACGGCAGAATCAATTGTATCTTCACTCTTCCTCTCTGCAATATGTTGCCCCATTGTTCATCCTTCTTCACCCAGGGAAAGCCTAAGTATAAATGGGTTTAAATCATCTCCAAAATTTTCACACAATAGTAGGGAAATTATTGGAGAAGTTTCTAAGGAATGGGATGTATGTTCACATGGAAAGGCAGGGACTGCTTAGGAGGAGTCAACATGGTTTTATGGGAAAATCCTGTCACACAAATTTGAGTTTCTTTGAGGAGGTAACTGAGAAAATTGATGAAGGCAGGGTGGTAGACGTGGTTTATGTGGACTTTAGCAAGGCTTTTGACAAAAGCCCACGTGGTAGGCTGGTCCAGAAGGCTAGGGCAGTTGGGATCTAAGGTGTGTTTGGAAAGTGGATGCAGAAGTTCAAAAGGAGACAGAGGGTAGTGGTCAAGGGATGTTGTACTGATTAGAAGTCTGTAACCAATGGTGTACTGCATGGATTGTTGCTGGGACCATGGCTGTTTGTCATGGATGTCTTGGATGATAATGTAGGTGAACTGATTAATAGGTTTGCTGACAGCACAAAATTTGGTGGAGTAAAAGATAGTGAAGAAGGTTGTGAAAGGATACAGAGGGACATTAGATCAATTGAAAAGTTGGGCAGAGTGGTGACAGGTGGAATCTAATTCAGATGAGTGCGAGGTAAGGCATTATGGGATGTCAAATATTAACAGGACACATACAGTAAATGGCAGAGACCTCAAGAGTGTTGATGTACAGAGGGATCTTGGAGTGCAAGTTCATAACTCCCTGAAAATGGTGATGTAGGTGGATAGGGTAGTGAAGAAGACCTTTGGCTTGCTTGCCTTCATAGGCCAAGGCATTGAGAATAAGAGTTGGGATGTCATGTTGCAGCTGTACAAAACATTGGTCATGCTGCACTTGGAGTATTGTGTACAGTTCTGGTTGCCACACTACAAGGAGGATGTGGTAGCATTAGAAAGAGTGCAGAAGAGATTCACCTGGAATGGAGGGCTGTAGTTGTAAGCAGAGATTGGATAGGTTGAGTTTATTCTCACTTGAATGTAGGAGGCTGAGGGGTGACCTTAGATTGGGAAGGAGTAGAGGGATATGGGCCTAATGTAGGCAGATTGGATTGATGTGGACAGGCATCACTGATGGGATGGATGAGTTGGGCCGAGTGGCTGATTTCTGTGCTTTACGACTCTCTGACACTGTGACTCTGTGACAAGTGCTTGCTATTAAATGTCCGCATGTGCTGGATGATGAAAATGCATAATTTATAGGAAGCATAGGCAAGAAAATGCTACGTGGGTCCTCAGACATAAGGGCTGAAAGCCCACAGAACTTTCAACCTCATGTAGATATTGGGACCTACTTAGTTATGACTTCCAGCATTCACAGCACTAATGAGTCTAAGGCCAGAGGAAGGTTGCCTATTTTCTAAAAGTTGGGTTAACTCCTGAGTCACAATGGGCACTTCCCAGATGATCACCTGCTGTAACAGATGAAAGTAAAAAATAAAATATCTCAACACTTTGGGAAACACAATAAACCAGAACTGGACCTCTAGAGAGCTTATTATTTGCTATTTGGCATCCTGGTATCATATCTCTTAATCAGTGTACCAGGGTACTCATGTGCCAGCAGACTTGGGATAGAAATAACATCTAATGAACAATGGTGGTAGAGCCAGACCTCCTGTTTCATAACCTTTATCTGATTTATAGTTATTTCTTTCGATGTTGGCTGAAGCCACAGGGGCAGAGGCTGCTTGGATGCTGCATATTTCCAGTTCCCTCTTCATTTTAATTCATTCCTACTTCTTTCTTCTGTAAATGGACTACATCTCAACATACCTACAGATCCGCAGGAGAGCAATGTTAGAGAAATGGAGCTGATGTTGCAAGTTCTTAGCCTTAGTTATACAGGGGTAATATAGTAGAATATGAGGCTTGCATGATTACAGTGTAATGCTAGTGGTTTTGCACATTAGATGGGAAGGAAGTCTGCTGCAGATAGACTTGCAGAGTCAAAATCTGAAGCAATGTAGATTACCACAATTTGTATTTTTGACAAATATTTCTAAAAAAAATCACTATTTTCTTTTATTCATCTCTTTGAAGTGTTGTTTACTACCCAAACTAATAACAGTATCGCTGTATTACAGCGCCAGTAACCCGGGTTCAATTCCGGCTGCTGTCTGTAAGGAGTTTGTATGTTCTCCCCTTGTCTGCATAGGTTTCCTCCGGGTGCTCTGGTTTCCTCCCACATTCCAAAGACATATGGGTTAGGAAGTTGTGGGCATGCTATGTTGACGCTGTAAGCGTGGTGACACTTGCGGGCTGGCCTGCAGAACATTCTATGCAAAGGTGCATTTCACTGCGTGTTTCGATGTATGTGTGACTAATAAAGAAATCATATCTTATATTGGTAAACTTCCATTCTTCCATTTGGCTCTCCATCAACATGGGTGTAGGACCTGTTGAAGTAAGTAAGGTAAATTGGTTTACTATTGTCACATGCACTGAGGTACAGTGAAAAACTTTGTTTTGCATGCCATCCATACAGATCATTTCATTACAACAGTGCATTGAGGTAGTACAAGGGAAAACAATAACATAATGCAAGTAAACAGGTCTTCTAAGTGCACAGGTCTTAAGAGTGGGGACTTTAGTGAGTAGGGTCTGTAGGAGATTCTCAGTGCTGGCTTTTGGATTAAGAGAGTGACATTGGTGCAAATCACGTAGCTGGGCTGCCACGATCCTGATTCTGATTGCAAGGAACCATCACCCACAATGGTGTCTAAAAAGGGAAAATATGATAGAAAGTTATGTTGACTCAGGTGTCCTGCACTACCTGCCTGCTCCCCTTAATCTACCTGCTGGTCACTTAATGCTGTCTGTGCGTGCTCACGCTTGAGTTGACCACCTCCCGAAATGTGCTGTACATGAAGTACATGGCCTCAGAAATGCACTCAGGAAGGGCGGAAGAAGAATGAGAGAGCAATAGTGACAGGGGATTCAATACCTCGAGGGAGAGTCAGGTGTTTTAGACACAAGTCCAGATGGTATTTTGATTTCCTGGTGCCAGGGTTGAGGATGCCACTGAATGGCTGCAGAGCTTCCTGAAGGCACAGGATGAAGGGCCAGGGGTTGTGGGTTCACATCGATGCCAATGATACAGATAGACAAAGGAATGAGGTCCAAAAGGTAGAATTAATGGAGCTAATAGAGGTTAAAGTGCAGGACCTCAAAGGTGGTCATCTCAGGATTACTCCCAATTCTGCATGCTAGTAAGTATAGAAATAGGTGGACAGAGCAGGTGAAGGCTTGGATGTGTGGATAGTGCTGGAAAATGGTGCTGAGGTAGATCAGCCATGACAATGAGTGGCAGAGCAGGCTTGAAGGAGTAAATGGCCTACTCCTGCTCTTATTGCTTTCCACTTTTTTTTAAAAGAAAGTAACGAACCTTGAGTACTATACCTATTTATTTTTATCAATTGATTATTTGTATAAAATGAGACAAGTAATTACTTAAGAACACATATGCACATCCCATAGGCAAGCAACTGCCTCAAGAAAGCAACTGTTGGTATGGATGGTAGCTTTTTACTTCAGGTGCAAGAAGGCAAGGTTACAGAACAGTCTAGTTGAATCACCATCCATACACTGGAATTAGAAGGTGAAGAGGTGAAGTTTATATTGCAGTGTTATAATTGGGAGGATTAGCAACTTGCCAAAATATCCTCTACATCCTCTGCCTGCCGCCATTATAGCTCTGTGTACAGAAGTCCATTTCCTTTGCCCCCTCATTTAGTTACTTTCTTATTGTTACCTCAGCAGTGAAATCCCAAATCCATCATCCATGTAGTGTGCATTGATTCTTCTCTCTATTGTTGTTTAGTAAAGCAAGTAAACAGGAGAGAACTTCCAGCCAAATATCCTTTACTGGTAGCTAGCAACACCCATTGGCAGCACCTGATATAATAATGTATCCAAGTCATATCATATGGGGCAAACAATGGGAATTCCGGCCTTTGCATTCAGTGGAATTGCTGCTTCAATCCTTGATTACCTCTCGAAGTTGCCTTCTAGGCCACCTCAGCCCTAGCATGGAGATTGGGTCTAATATTTGGTTAATCTGTAAAGTAGAAGCACCTAGCACAATTATGGTCCAGGGAAGCCCTTGTCATTCCCAAAGCCTGTTTGAACAGAAAATGAGATGCTGATTCAAAATCATAGCCTTTAAAAAGAAACTGTGGTCATTACACTAGAAAAGAAGGCAGAGAAAAGATTATTAAATTGCATCAATGTTTGATATGAACATTTAGTAATAGCAAATAAATGATTCCATTACTAAAGCCTTACTCTGGAGAGTAACATACACTCAGATAAGTCCATGTCCCTGTTTGATAAAACATTATTGAAGTACTTGCATTAAGTTTTGTAATTCCACTCTATTTGTTGTAATTCGAGTCGTAAAACAGGCCCTTGGGCTCAACTAGTCCATGCCGACTGTTTTTGCTTGGTATATCGAGTAAGCCTGTGTCTAACGTGTCTGTGTGCAGCTCCTTTTGTGTCTAGTGTTTATATGTGTATGCCTGCATGTATTTGTTTTAGTGTGGTTTGTTTGTGTCTGTTGTCAAACTGTCTGATGTGTTTGCCTGTTCTGCCCAGTGTGTTTGTGAATGGTTTTACTGAGTTTGTTTGTGTCTGGTGTGATTGCCCATGTAAGTGCTGCTGGTGTGGAGTGTCTGTGCGTACACTGTCATTTGTCAGTAAGTGTGAGAAGACCATAAGATTTACCTCGACAAAACAAATAATGTTAAAGAATTTCTTCCGGCACTGCTGCCAGGTCCTCGCTCCTGGATATTTTATCAGTAACCGCCACCTGCCAGTTGTGCTTCATTTCAGGGCTGCGGGCCATTCTGGCACTCTGCTACTGAGCTCGGCTGCTTCCCTCCCTGCAACCTAATGCTGCTTCGTATCCGTGAAGCAGGCAGCATAGTCAGTCCTTAGCTGTGCTTCCCTGGCAACTATCTCTGCAGAGCAGAGGTTTAGTGAAAGATACCCTTTAAGGCTTGGAGCACACTTAAAATGTACACATGCATTTGAACAAGGATCGTGATTAAAGACCATGTCCCAGCAGTACTGGGCTGAACAGATGTGGGCTGACGGAGCAGCTCAAGTTTAGTCTGTCTTGTAGGTGGGAATGAATTTATAAGCCAGTAATCACATTGATTGGCATAGTGAGAATGCATACATTTAAAGAAGTAAAATTAGTTGCTATTGATGAATGACAAAAAATTAAATAAGGAATGCAGAAGAAACTACTTAACCCTCAGAGTAGTGAGAATATGGAAATTTCTAGCGTAGCAGTGAATGAGGCAAATACTGTGGTTTAAATTCATCTAAGGGAAGGCCAGGTAAGTGAGCGAGAAGGGAAAGAGGGTTATGCTGATGGAGTGAGATGACAACAGCTGGCAGGTGACCTAGAGTGGAGCATAAACCCTGGCATGGGCAACTTGAGCCAAGTGTCTTCAGAAGGGAGTTTGATCAGCATTTTAAGGGAATAATTTGCAGGGATGTTTGGAAAGAGGCAGGAAATGGGACTGATGAGATGCTTGACAAGGAGTCAGCATGGACTCAGTGGC
The DNA here is from genome assembly GCF_009764475.1 of Pristis pectinata. Lineage (NCBI taxonomy): Eukaryota > Metazoa > Chordata > Chondrichthyes > Rhinopristiformes > Pristidae > Pristis > Pristis pectinata. The sequence goes on from NC_067410.1 coordinate 23,732,563, forward strand.
CTTCTTTTCAGCAGTAGTAATTCTTTAAATGGCCTGTTTTTGTGCTATGTATATTTTACATAATTCTGTGTAACTCAGCTGACTATTTAATACCAACTCAAAATTTACAGTTAAACCCCATAGTCAATGAAAGCACCAAACATAACCAAACGTAACAATCGTCACCTAAAATTCATTTCTCTCCCAGGTGTTAAACCAATAATGGATTTCTGATAAGGTTTTTCCATATAAATTGGATTGAATTGTGACAACTATGTATGAGTTATGCATAAAGATGATTTCAGTTGTTATGATTTAATTGAGGAGCAGGTGGCACTGGGATTTGTGAGTGCTACTGACAGTGGTCATTGACCTCACGCTGTGCCCAAAGGGGGTCCTTTAATAACCTTTTCCATGACACTCAGGCTTTCTGCTTTGTAAATATTTGGGTGGTTATGCACCACCAGAAGATGTTCCTCATGATGAATGTTATGTTTCTGAGACCTTCACCATCACAGGATATTTTCCATAGCCCAGGGGGATAGACCCTGGGGGACAAGAGCTACCTTCCATATCAGTCCGAGGTGAATATACGCCAGTCGGGTGCAGAGACTTCATCATTGTGTATTGCCTACTGCACAACCTAATAAAACAAAGGTAGCAGCCAGTGTCAGACAAAGATCAGAGTAAGAGGAGCACGAAGAAGATTACCAGGAGGGAGTTCCAGTAGAGGACCACCAGCCATGTTCTCCAGCAGAAGAGATCCTGATCTTTCAATCCCCTGCATAAGAGGGGAGTTCTATTGAAGTGAAAACATTCCGCAGATATGTCTGTTCAACCTGCGATCTCCCATAAACTTTTTGAGGGTGTCCCTCCCTCGGAGGTGGCCATGGTAACTATTGCAGAAACAAAACGAGCAAGAGTAAAAATCGTGTGATAGTAATCGTCTTGCTTTCCAGATCAGTCATAATCAATACCAACAACATGGCAACTATTGCATGAGTTTAATTATTTGAAGATCATTTGGTCTTTCTACAGTGTTGCTATGATTTTGAAGGAGAAAGCCGCACTCAGTGTATGGATAATCAAGGTTATGCTTGAGTATGTTCACAAGATCTTAGTGATCTTTCTAGGTGAGGCATGGCAGGATAGGCAATGCTGACAGCAGGGACCATTTCAGTGTGACTTATTGCTGCACTACCAAGCATGTTCTCGGCACTCAATTAGAACACATTTCAATGCTGCAATTGTCTTGGAAATTCCTATACAATAAAGGAATTCATAGCGTATTTCAGTACAGTAAAGCATCCTTGTGCTTCCCTCACTTCCCAGCCTTGTAGCTGAGTGTCAAAAGCCTAACATCATGCTGCAGTGTCCCCTTTGCTGGAAGGCTGCTCCCTTTCACTTTGAGTATGCTTAGACATCCTTGATGACCATGAGAACCTCTGACCTTAGAATAGCTGATTTCAGGCTGCTGTCCAGGGCCAAGTGAAGGGACAGTCTGGGATGGCTGTCTATGGGGCACTGCTGAGTGTGCGGCTTGTGAGACCATTTTGGGAGGTGACTTGATACCCACAGGGGGTGTGTCAATGTGTCGAAACCTGAAAACCAGGCAACCTGTCAGGGGAATGGTTAAACAATGATAAACCACCTGCTGGCACTCTGGCCGCTCCATCATTGTTTCAAGCTCCAGACTCGGAGCTGACCTGGCAGGTGTCTGCTCCTTCTGTCTTCACTCCTCAGACTCAGATTGCAATGATTTATCAGCAACACTGTGCTTAGGATGAAGAGTGGTGTGGAGCGGTGGGGCACATTTGCTGCTGCAGAAGAGAGATGAGTCCTCACATGCTATGTCTCTGCTCCTGTCAGCATGGGATCTGCTCACACATGGAATCTCTTTGCTAATGAAGCACACTCTGCTAATGTGTGGCATCTCCTTGTTCATGGGGGGATGAGTTATTTATGGGTAGCAGGCCCATCTCCACTGATAGGTGGTGCCTCGTGGCTCACTGAGGATGTAGAGCTGCTTCCTGGTGGCTTATCATTGTTCCTTCTGAGAATAAAGCTATTCCCATATAGATGAGATTGCTCATCAAGTGGGATTAAATGAGAATGTACAGATACAGCAAGAATATGAGTGGCCTCTGTCTGTGCTTCCACCACAACTACCATCAGAACAAGTGGGCAATGTGTAGTGGGTTGTTAACAAGCCTTTGCAAAGTCATGTGCATGGCTCCACATAACCTTCTTGGAGAGTATAAGATAAGATGAGATATCTTTATTAGTCACATGTACATCGAAACACACAGTGAAATATATCTTTTTGTGTAGAGTGTTCTGGGGGGCAGCCGGCAAGTGTCGCCATGCTTCCAGCGCCAACATAACATGCCCACAACTTCCTAACCCGTATGTCTTTGGAATGTGGGAGGAAACTGAAGCACCCGGAAGAAACCCACGCAGACACGGGGAGAACATACAAACTCCTTACAGACAGTGGCCGGCATTGAACCTGGGTTGCTGGTGCTGTTTACATTAACCGCTACATTACTGTGCCTGGGCTCCTCAGATTACATCCATTTTAGACTCGGCATGAAACTCTTCCATCACAGTTCTCATCTGAATTCTCTGAGGCAGGGCAGATTTGTGTACCTACCCCAATCTCTTCTGCCTGACAAATCACATTACATTCACCATGCCTGATGCCAGGCTGCAGCCCAAAAGGATCTGCCTTCTCACCCTGTGATATAGGTCACTCTGTCCTGATCTGCTCACAATGTCAGTCTCTGAGGTGGTGCAGTGGGGTGTAAAGCACAGTGATGCACTGAACTCATCATCATCATCATAATCCCTTTCCTCCTCCCATCTCTGCAGTTACTCCTCCTGCTCCATATTCTCCTGTTCTGAAACAATGTTAATGAACCTGTCTCGAAGATTGTGGAAAGCATGTGGACAGGAGGTTGTTAGGTGCCTGGTGGGGCTTTTGTCCATAATACAGAGGTGATGCAGGGGTGGGTGTGGGTGTGGGTGTGCAGTGTTGATGACGTAGAGAGAGGGGGGATCTTGAAATCTTGAAATATTTTATCGGCACTGCCCCATTGTGTGGGATTTGCATTCCAAGTCGAAACCACTGTTGTCACGTCCTCCCTCTTCCTCTGGTGGCCCTGGAGAGCCTCTTCCTTTGCATTCAAATCATCCCTCCAGGCCTCAGTTTTACAAGTAAGGACTGCTTCATCATGCTGGGTAAATTGTGTCAGGCTTTGATGGTGCTTGTACCTTTGTGGGGTGAGGACCTTTTATGATTGGTGCACAGGGAAGTGCAGGCAGCTGCATAGAATGGTGTGAGGTTCTGGAATGACACATTCCTGTTTTTTTGCCTGTTTCTGGGTATAAACTTGTTTTTCCAGTTTATTTTTTGTGGGCTGAATGGGCATTAGTGTGATACGGGGTGTTGGTGTAGCACAGCAAAAAAGGTTGAAATCCAATTTCCAGTTATTTTAGTCTTCCACTGCTAGGAGATGTGCCATGATGACACCCGAACTCAAATGAGAAATTTAGTTTGCAGGCATCCTCTAGTCAAGTTGAAGTAATTAGATAAGATAAGATTTCTTTATCAGTCACATGTACATAGAAACACACAGTGAAATGCATCTTTTGCGTAGAGTGTTTTGGGGGCAGCCCGCAAGTGTCGCCATGTTTCTGGCGCCAACATAGCATGCCCACAACTTCCTGACCTGTATGTCTTTGGAATGTGGGAGGAAACCGGAACACCCAGAGGAAACACGTGCAGACAAAGGGAGAACGTACAAACTCCTTACAGACAGTGGCCGGAATTGAACCCGGGTCACTGGCGCTGTAATAGCATTACGCTAACTGCTACACTACCGTGCCTGCATGACTTTGTGTGTATTGTCAAAGATGATGATGAAGGTATAATGTTAAAAGCTTTACATAATGTTGTGATTGAAAACACGAAACCATTAAAATCAGAATGTCTATTGTGCATTAGGAAGCTTCACAGAAATACAATCATTCTGTAAGATTTAAATGTAACTGTGTTTACTGTACAAAGAATAGTTATAATGTGACCAAAAACGTTGGGACAGATTTTACCAACCCCCATCTGGAATCATCACTTCACAGGTGTGCTCATTTTGATCTGGTGCCGATCTTGCTAGCCCAAACCATTCAGGATTCCACTGACACAGTCTGGATGGCAGTGCAGTTTCCAATAGTGCTGTGAGGAGGATTTGCACCCCCCCCCCAACATTGTCCTGAAAGTTTTGTTACCCTGCCAAACCTGAAAATAATTTAAAAACATTCAAAATTATTAAAATATTTTAAAAATTTAAGGAAGTACCTAAACCAATTGAAAACAATTATTCACAATTAACAACACGAAACCAAAGCAAAATAATTAAAACAAAGTAACTTCCCTTACCCTTTACCACATGATCCATTCCCTAGAATCTTGGATCCTGCTGTTTTGTGATATTGGGCAATCTCACAAAGACTGCACTCCTTTGCTTGACTCTGTGTGACCCAGTGGCACAGTAAATTAACAAATTACATTTCAGAAATTCAAAATCTGGTTGTATACACAAAGATTATGTTAGTGATTAATGATGATCATGATATACAAAATGTGAATATTAAATAATATTGCAATTAACTTCTTTAACTTAGTTGGATTTTGTTCTTCTTTACAGCGCCTTGTTGAAGCTGCTGAAAATGCTCACTTGCAGCATGAATATAATTCAGATTTGGAGGTAAGCAAATTATTGTGTTAGCAGTGTGCTAGTCATTTTATTTTTGATAATGTTGGATTTGAAAATCTGAGGACATATAATGAAGTACTTCAGTGACTAGAAGATGCTTTGAAAGCTGCATCATGTTCTGCTACTTCCCGATGAGTGGTTATGAATACTAATATTAATTAATTATTCTGAAAAGTAATGAAAAAAGTCAAGTGAAACCTACCTCCTTATAGGTCATAGAGTTTATAGCATGGAAACAGGCCCTTCGGCCCAACTCGCCAATGCTGACCAGGATGCCTATCTAAGCTAATCCTATTTGCCCATGATTGGCCCATATCCCTCTAAACCTTTCCCATCCACGTACCTGTCCCAATATCTTTTAAAATGTTGTTATTATTATCTTCCTCAACCACTTTCTATGGCAGTTCGTTCCATATACACACCACCCTCTGTGAGAATTTGCCCCTCAGGTCTCTTTTAAATCTTTCCTTTCTCACCTTATATGCTCTCTAGTTTTTGATTCTTTTTCTCTGGGAAAAAGACTGTGTGCATTCACCTTATCTATGCCCCTCATGATTTTATTTTATTCACCTCTATAAGGTCACCCCTCTGTTTCCTATGTTCCAAGGAATAAAGTCCTCGCCTGCCCAACCTCTCCCTTTAACTCAGGCCCTCGTATCCTGGCAAAATCCTCGTAAATCTTCTTTGCATTCTTTCCAACTTAATGGCACCGGCACCACTGCTTTAAGAGCTCCTGCCATGGTGTGCAAATTCATAGTATAAGCATAGTTTCTGTGCATAATCAGGATTGATGATCCTTACAGTATATACACAATATTTTGTGCATCCCCAAGATAAATCCATTCCTGTAAGTTCCCCCACACAGCACCATTTTAGATCGCAGAAGAATTACTAATATGGTGCGCCCTTGGGCCCAACCATAAACTCTGTTCCTAACAATTCCCATCTAGTTTCCAAATCACTGAGGTTGAAGCAGATTATCTGATTATCACCCAAAATTCCAATCTCATAATTCACCAAGACTGCTTACTTCCACCTCAACTCCATCCACTTGCACTTTTTGTTAAGCTGAACTCATCCTAGATACTGCTCTTGTATCCGAATTTACATCATGTCCCATATAACCACTACCAATGTGCTCACAGATGTATATAATGTATAACAATGTGCTATACATTGGCTGCAGTTGCTCGACACCTCAATTTTAATATTCTCATTCTTGTTTTCACGCCCCTCGCTCATCTCATTAACTTTTAGGTAGAGAGTTTCAAGATTTTGATCCAGCGACAATGAATGAACTGCAATACTTTTCCAAGTCGGCGCAGAGTACACATGTCTGTTTTATTTGTTTCTTTTTCCTCTTCTGCATCTAACTGCTAGTTTTGACAGCTTTGCTCTCTGATCTATCACAGACATTCCCTCTGTTCTCTCCACCCTTCCTCCTCTCTCTAACCTAAGCCACACTCATTTTCTTACTTTTCCAGTTCTAATGAAACATCCTTCACCTAAAACATCAAGTCTATTTCTCTTTCCAAGGATGCTGAATGCTTCTGGCATTTTCTATTTTTTTCTTGGAATTCACTGCATCTGCAGTTTCTTTGTTCCAATTACTAAATTTTTAATTATTGCCTAACAAAATGAGGACATATTTAGAATGTACTACCAACATTTCCTGCAAATTAGAGCCAAATCCTCTTGGAGTTGGGAACCTGTTGTTCCAATAAATATCCTAAGATTTTTATTATTTAGTGATGAATGTAATCATCTTGGTTTGCCAGATGGCAGTGAGATACATTTGAAGGTAAGATTTGTAGTCACTAATAATAGTGAATGGGTAAGAAACATTTGTGTACAAAGTAACTACCAAAAGTATTCAACTTTAATTTTTCAGCACAGAATTTTGAAAAGCCTATTTATTTTCAGGCTAATTGTGAGATAAGACAAAGAGATTACTTTGCAGAAGAAACAACTTAAAGTTGTAATTTTCCCCTGAGAATAATGTCTCCTGAATACTTCTTGTGGCATATACAATTGCTTGACATACTATCCATTAAGAGTGCAAGCATCTTGTTTGTTTAAGATAATTTGGAAAAAAGGTATGTGAGAGAAAGTATTTATTTTGCATGGAATTTGGAATAAAAAGGTGGCGGAAGAGAATTGTATGAAAACCTAAAAAGGAGAAGGAATGTGGAAAGAACTGGGCAGTGAACTAATTGGCTATCCTTTTTAAACAGTTGGCACATACCCAATGAGCGAAATGACTTACTTCTGTGTTGCTATTATTTTACGATTTTACAGGATTATGTTTAGTTTACCCATCTGTATTGAAGTAATTGCATGCCTATAAAAAGGTCTGTAGAAACCCACAAACAGGAAAGAAATGGGAGTCTTGAGGCATTAATAAGCAAGTGACATTAACGGGGACAGAAAATGGATCAGTTGAGGGCAATATTGTACAAACACAAAATTAGAAGAGAAGAATGATGATGGCCTTGGGTGGCAGCTGAAAAAGGGCCAAGAATATGAATCCAGAAGAAGGGAAAGATGTTTTTTTATTTATCATTAAATTAAGAACAGCATTAGTAATAAAATGGTTGATAAAAAATATCTCAGTTTGGATTACGTGTTTATCTGAGATTAGAAGAATAACTGGATTACATTGCAGTTTATTTTAAATCACTTGACAAGTTCTTAGTCTCCGAATTTAAATATTACATATCTGATGTCTCGATATGAGATTCTTCAGACATTATAGGAACTAATCAACATTATATCTTGGGTGGCTTTGTTAACTTTGTACAGTTTTACTACTCATTTGGGCCATGTTCTGATGAAAAGTCCCAGACCTGAAATGTTAATTGTTTCTCTTTCCCAGATGCTGCCTGACCTGTTGAGTGTTTCTAGCATCCTCAGTTTCTATTTCATGTTTTTTACTTCCTGTTTGATAACTTTATCAATTTATGTTCAGCACGAGACAGTGACTGGGACAAGTGATATAATTAGTCCTATGGAGTTTGTGGTTGAGGCCAAAACCTCTGATTTTGACCTTACAAATGTTTAACCGAAGGAACTTGTAACTTGTCCATGTCTCAGATGTGAAGAAGTAGTCTGAAGGCAGAAAAGCAGGAGGGATCAGGAGGGGTGGTGGAAAGGGAACTGTATGTGATTTGTGATCAGTGGAAAATCATTCCATGTCTGGATGATGTTATCACAGGCATTTAGATCCAGCAGAACAGGAGGAAGATTAGATTGTTCTAAAGGTAATGATGTAGGAGTAAGAAAAGAATCCATTGTGAAGTTGCTTCAGTTGTGGTTGTGATTGGTAAGAGTGGATCCAATCTTTCAACCATGCTGCAATCTTTCATCATTTAAATAATGATCTGATTTTTCCTTCCAAAGTGGATGACATCGCATTTATCAACAGTGTACTCCATCTGCCAGACCCTTGCTCACTCACTTAACCTATCTATATCTCTGCAATTTCACAGAGAAAGGATAGTGGAGATGATTGTGTTTTTTTATTTGTGTAAGAGAGATTAAGGGAGATGAGCCAAACTAATGGACCGCCATCCAGAAGATGTTACTCTCAACTTTTGTTGATGCTTCTTGGCTGCAATCACAAGAGCTTAACAATTTGTTCACTCAGTTCCAAATAAATAGTGCTGTTCAGTTGAATATTAGGTTAACCCAGACTAGAGCAATTTTGCAGACATTTCTGGAAGGCTTAGCACCAATTGGAAAATTTGCCTCCTCCTTTTTCAGTGGGATTTTTTGTTCTCTCGGCTCAACTTTTTTTCTGACATGTATTCCCCCACAATATATCAGTTGTAGTGCTACATGCAGAATTTGCCAATGTCAGTTTTAGTGCAGTATTACATAGAGAAACCTAACAGCATGTAAAATTTGCACTTGAATTTCTCACTCTTTATGTAGCTTTCATGATCAATGTCAGGGTGATGCATAATTCTGTTTTAACGTCAAAAATAAACTGCATGGAAAAAATTTCAAGGCCACAAGTCAAAAGTCTGTGTTTTTTGTTTGAGGTGTCACGAACCAGCAACAAAAGAAACACACTGAGCATGATTTAGTGTTAAAACTATTTTATTAATCACTACTTATGATAATACATAAAATAAAAGTAAAAATGTTAGTATGTTAGAATTCAAAAATGTTAAACCTCGAACGTTAACCCCAAAACTAAACTCTTCGTGTGTGTGTGTGGGTGTGGCAAAGTCCAAAACTCCCAGTTCCGGAATGGTTCTTAAAGTTCAGTTCCGCAAGCCATAAGGTGAAACATGAGCAAGGGCTTCTTCAACAACCACCATTGTCTGAAGATAAGACGTAGACGTAGAGAAACATAGAGAGAGTACATATGAAATCCAAATGTTCCACGATGGAACCCAAACGACACTCCAGCGTTTACTCGGTAGTGACTTCCTCACCCCGAAAAGCATCCGAATCGTGGTCGTCCACACACAAATACCTGTTTCCTTCTCCAGGTCAGCAACAAAGTGAACTCCACCGGATTACTTCCAATTTCCATACATGGATTTCTATGGCAAACACAGTTATTGTTTCTCATCCATCGGTAGAGAAAACAAGCAGGCTGGTGTCTCTCTCCCTTCTCTCTCTCTCTCCTTCTTCTTCTAACTTCTTCAACAACGTCGTTACGTCCTTTATCTTCTATTGACGTAAGCACGCCCCACACACACACACACTCTCTATCTTAAAAGGACTTCCACTGAGTCCGTAACAGAGGTCAGGGACATTGATAGACTTAATGAAGGGGGAGAGGACTGTACAGAGAGAACAAGGAACCATTTAAAGGATCAAACAACTTGGGAAACAAGAAAGAAAAGTTAGATAAACTGCAGAATGTGGTCAAGAAGGAATAATGATTCTCAATAATATGATATCAGATTAAGTATTTAAAACCCTAAAACTGAGGCAAGGCAATTCTACTCTCTTAATTATTCAATGATAACCAAATTAATTGAAGATGATTTAGCGGGGGCCAATTGTATAAGTTCAGGTACAACCACCTTATGCCATGTTCATTCATATCCAGCACTTTTATTGGTGAAAAGCAGGCTTTTTCAAACACTGTTCTTTTTGTTTGAAGTTGTTCTTATGTGGTTAAAATGTGCAAAGAAATTCAGTTACTTGGAACCATTTGACTTTTCGACTATGACAACTAGGCAAAGGACATGCTGTGTTTTTACAAGGTGATGTTGTTTTTACAACTAAAAGTCTCACATTTGGAAACTGACAGCATTGACAGCCCAAATTGTTTGTTTTGCTAATCTTTCAGCATAATGTTGGGCTTCAAATTGCTCGTTTCTCCTTATATCATGGTTCTTTTAATTTCCATGTAAGCTCTTGCCATCAGTTTAAGCCAACATTCCTTTGCTTCAACTTTTACCCTTTAACTTCTCTGAATGTACATACATCTAATACACATGCATCTACTTCTACCTTTACGTTCTATTTTCCTCATCATATCATTATTCATTGTTTCAATAAACTATTCAAATTATTCCTTAACTTTTCTGCCCTATAACATGTTACACAATGCCCAGAACTTACTGATACCATTATTTGCTGTTTGCTTTTCTTTCAGCCTCTTTGCCCCAATCACTGTCTTCCCTATTAACATCAGGACTCTTTCTCTCAGCTGGTCCTAACATTCTTCTGTCTTTCCTACTAAGTTCACCAACAGTTATATATCATCCATTTATATTCAGAAATCCCCATAAATACATGAACCATAATCTCTAAATCTGTTGTTAAATCTTTTGGGTAACTGTTTAGTGAGCAGTATTTTGGAACTTTTTGATTCTAACAACTGTAAGTGTATCTTGCATGCATATATTTGTTGTAATTTCACATTCCATCCCCTTACTCACTGAAGCCCTGACCTAAACATAATTATAGATTTTTCACAATATTGAGAATTCCAGCTGTTACTTTTGCTACTTCCTGTAGACTGAGGGAAATAAATTGTTCATTGTGGAAAAATAACTGCAATGAGCAATTCATTCTTTTTCCCTTGGTGAGGCTCATACTGAGATAAAATGGAACATCCATTATATTCATTGCATTCACAGTGGTTCCATATAGAAAGGTGTCATGATGATATTTGGTAATAAAGGTAGAAGTTTAATTCCATGCACATCAGTACTTTGACATGAAAATATTTGGCATTTGAAAAGCATCAAGCTGTGTTATTGCTGAATTAGGTCTAGTACAAAGACGGGCTATTTCCAAACAATACAGGAAGTCACCGGGTTACAAACAAGTTCTGTTTTTGAGACTGTTCCTAACTCAATTTTGTATGTAACTCGGAACAGTGTCCGCGCATGCGCACTTGGCCCGGGGATCGCGGCTGCGCATGTGCACTTGGGCCGGGGATCGCTGCCGCACATGGCCCCAGCCGCACATACGCACTTGGTCCTGGGTTCCCCAGCCGCACATGCACACTTGGCCTGGGGTTGGGCCAAAGAAGGTGTACTGCCGCCGTGGTAGGATCGGGGGCCGGGCCTGCTTACGAACCGACCATGAAGGTCGGTTGGTAAGTACGGGTGTTCTTAAGTCGTGGACTTCCTGTATTCAGAAAATAGAAGAAAAAATGCCTTAACATTTAAAAGCCTTTGTAAATAGTCAAGTTAATTGAAATATAATTTTTCATTATTATTATCTTTCTGTGTCTATGATTTTGTTTTGAATGCAGTAGAATTCCATGCAATGCAAAAGCAAAGTACTGCAATCTAAGATAAATGCTGGAATTACTCTGCACATCTGAGAAAGAGAACCGTGATAAAAGAACAATGTTCAAAATCTATGGCATGATGAAAACTATTACCTGCAACATTAATTCTATCCACAGATTCAGCCTGACCTGCTGAGGACTCTTTGAAATGCATTAAAACAATTTATGTTGCATATTAATAATTACAGAAAGAAGAATAAATTATGGAAGTAATAAATTGAATGACAGCAGGCTCTGGATTTTAAGGCTTATAAATTGTAGATGGAATTGGGGGTTGTGAGAGATTGAGAAGTTCTATAGTTTTGAGATTCTGGAAAAGAATGAAAGTGGAAGACAGTGAATAGTCATTTTGTTTGGATGATTGGTGGAAATTGTAATTGGTAATGGAAAGGAGCTGAAGGGAAGAAGTCTGAAAACTAGATAAACACCTGGATGAATGCATCAGACTGTGTCATGGTCTACAACAAAGAAAGAGCAGATTGAGAGTGAGGTAGAAACCGTAAACACAAATGGTTATGTGTACAATACCAAATCCTGTCAGGTGCATTGGAGGTGTTCAAAGCAGTGACAAATTTATTTCCAATTTGTCTTGTATGATATTCCAGTGATGTATAATGAAGACCAAGGGATCTTCAGCAGAAACTCATGCTAAACATCATCTAAAGCTGGAGAATGAGTTGGAAACAGCAAGATCATGAACACTTTAAGAGTTAGTAGTAATTTTCATAATCTTCGGTGTACAGGGATAAAAATTGGACTTGATTTAAAAAAAACATAGTTCCTCTCTACATGCTTTTATTTATACAGTCAATGTACATATTCTTAGTTGAAATTTCTAATTACACCCTTTTACTATTGGTAGTGTCACAATATCTCTGTTTATCATTTGTTAATTCTTCAACCCACACAACAAAAACACTTCTCGTTCTAAGCAAATCTGCTTCACTATAATATGATGATAATAATAAAAAGTAAAACACTGATAATCCACTATCCAAAGATTCTTGAATAGCATTGGTTTGGCATCTAGCTCACCGGGTTATAATTTCTGCATTCCTTTCCACTTACTGGGTCCCAGTTCCCATGCACACTTCATTGGGGCCCCAGTTTCCATGCTTCTTCTTACTATCGAGGCCCTGTTTCCCATGCTTCCTTTCACTCTTCACTGGGGCCCCGGTTCCCCTGCTTTCACAAATCTCACCTTGTTCTGATTCCCACATTCCCTTTAAACTCAGCTTGTTCTGTTTCCCTTGCTTCCTTGAAACTTACTGGGGCCTTATTTCCCATGTTCCTTTTTAATTAAATGTTTCTTGGAGTGTTCATAGAATAATATTCAATAGTCTGGAAAATACATTTGTGCAGCACCGCCAAATCATGTTAGATGAATGGAGTTTTACTGTAATAATGTATTACCTCAAAACTGGAGCTGAGTTATGCCCCAGTGCCCCATTTTAATTATTTTACTTTCTCTAATCCCAGCACAACCTGAACAATATAAGCAAGGGATGAATTTTCATTCATCCTCCAAGACTTTGGTGAAGGTATTCTAGAAAATAGGACTTTTCCTAGATTTTTGGTTACTGTTGTGCCAGTATAAATTACCATGATCTCATTCCCTCATATTCAAGAGTGTGGGAATATGACTCAGGACTAAATACATAAATCTTTGTTGTTAGTATTTACGTTTAATCAATTGAATTTATTTAAAAAAATTCATTTTCATCCATGGCAGGTTTAATTTATAGCTAAGTTTCAGATATTGTTGTCAGTTAAATTTTCATATTGCATTTGTCTAGTTTTGTGATAAGGCTTTTCATCTGAGAACTATCTGGCTGCCTTCTGTCTCTATTCACTTGTTACATTCATCAAACTAAAATGTAATTTTTCACTCTCTGCACAGAGACGAATAGAATAATATTTAATTTTGAACCTGGTATTTATTACATTTCCTGTAAGTATATATTTTACAGTTGGAGAATTGATATAAATTTAGTTATGTTGACACTGCTTGAAAACCTGTGTCAATAATCCTTGAAAGATAATGTAATTGTAGAGTCTTACAGCAAAGGAGGAAGCTTTCCAGGGGAACCTCATTGGGAAAAACTGTCCAATTTAGTCCCCCACCCCAGTTATTTCTCCATTTCCCTTGAAATTTGTCCTCTTCACATACATGATGAATTGCAGTTGAAAATTCCTGTGAAGTATAATTGCCCTGCCCCTTTAGTTAGAATTAGCAAAATCAATCTCTTCCTACTTGTTCAGTCAGAGCTCATTTAGTATCAAAGAAGCGTCCCAAAGAAGGGTCCGGACCCGAAATGTTGACTGCCTGCTTTTCTCCATGGATGCTGCCTGGCCTGCTGAGTTCCTCCAGCATCACAGTGTTTTTCATCTAGATTCCAGCACCTGCAGTCCTTTGTTTCTCTTCTCATTTAATATTACATAAGTGTTAGATCTCCACCTGAACAGCAACACCTTGCCACCCCATAGTCCCCACCTACAGCCCTATCTATAGCCTTAGTTATTTGATCGCCCAAGTTACTGATCCAAGTTTTATTCAAATGAAGCTTGTCCCACTGAACACCTCCCACTTTCCTCATCTTTGCTGTCAATATCCCCTGGATGGAAACCCGTCTCTCCCACATTATTCTTTGAGATTTGCTTTTTACTCTTTAATCTGAAACAAAAAGCAAGCTGCTGGAGAAACTCAGTGGGTCAAGCTACAATGTGTGGGGAGAAAGGAATTGTCGAGGTTTCAGGTTGAGACCCTGCATTAGACAGGTGTTCGACTTTTTGATCTTGTTGACCCTGTGCCAATTTGGATAAAGTTTGTACTGCTTTCTCATCCTCTTGAAATGAAGGTGATTTCTCATTGGCATTGACATGCAATTTAAAATGTTTTTAGAATAACATATTGTGTTCTAATTTTGTGACAAATACGGTGTTGATATTTCCCCTCTGGTCCTGAAAGAATTGATAGAAGAGTATTGGTTAATCGTCATTCAGGAGCTTTGCTTTGTCAATGCAATCATGAATTAGGCAATATAGCACAATAAACATTTTCATTCTAACAGATGGTATGTTATATATTTTGTTTATATGCACAATGTTTGAAAAAAATAACCAAGCCTTTTAATTTATCCAGCTCATCTCCTGTCTGTTCCTTAAGATGTATATTGAAGCTCGAGAAAGAAAAACAATATACATTTCTACTTGCACTTATCTCATCCTCTGGTTAACTTCAAGTATATTGCAGCTGGTGTTTTTGAAATGGAGTCATGTAGGAAATGCAGAGGGCAATTTGTGCACAGAAAGAGCCTATAGCCAGCAATGTCATTTTGAGAAGATAATCTGTTTGGGTGATATTGATTAAGGGGTAAATATTGGGCATACTAGTACTGATGCTTCCCTGGAACATTCTTGAATTGGATCTTTGGATCGTCAATGTCCATTTGAAAGGACTGAGAGGGCCTAAGTTTTAGACTAGCTATAGAAAGTGAATTATGTGTTAATGAATGTTACATGAAAATGAATACCTTCCCCTCACTGATGCAAGAAAACGGCAAAGAAAAGTGTGCCATCTGATTTAGCAAACTCTTCAGAAGAGATCTGTTATGGCCACCTTAAAACTCTGAGTTAGCTTATTGTTCGAATAGATGCAAAGCTGATGAATGGTGCTGAGTAGACACATTTTTGCCAATGCACTATAAATTAAATTAAACTTGGCACTTAAAATTTCCAGTGCTGTTTATTCCATTCAGGAGTACAACAATTATGATAGATTAACAGCATGAGAGGAGTATAAGTGCCATTAAGTTTGGTCAATGAGTAAAAGTAGCACTAAGCAATTGAAAATATCCCAATGATAGCATGAAAGTTGGGAATTAAATTGTTTCTTTCTGGAATATTTATGTTGCAGAAAAATAAATAACTGTTAGACCAATCATATACAGATACTAATGGCATAAATTGGAGAGGATGTGGGGGTCTCATTTGCAAGTGGGTGGTATCCATTTGTTGCTGGGAGGAAGAGATGGAGGTCATATCAAACATTGGGATAGGGAAGGATTACCAGGTAACTTCATTGCCTCTGAGAAAGGAATTAAGCTCCTCCTGACCCATAGCTAGTGCTGCAAAGCCACTTAATTGTATGGATTTAGTCCTTCTGACCTCAATCTGCAATGTTTCCCAAGGATTGGGAAAATGATTCGACTACTAAAAATAGAATGACTATTCAATGAATCATTGATTGAAGTAGAACAAAACATGGAGTTACTTCAGAAGAGGAGGAATCTCTGTCAGGAAAGCATTAGACTCTGCCTTACTGCGTTGGTGCAAGCTTTGCTTCTGGAAGTGTCTATTCTAATCTCAATCTCTTTGCATTTACCTTTCATCCTCAAATATATGTCTTTTAAACTGATTCTCTGTTAGCAGGATCAAGTTGATTCAATAGTTACTTTTGGCATTCCTGGGTAGAACTTCATACTTGGTTGCATGTGCTTAGTGCGCAATATGGTAACAACCATGTGTTATACTCGGCTTTCAAACATCTGTGAACAGTTGCAACCTTTACATTAACCAGATGACAGAATTGTGGTGGAGTTAGCAAGGGTACAGAGAAAAGACTAGTTATGACAGTTCAGATACATGCCCTTCATCAGGTTAAGGGTACTCAGAAGAAAGGTTCACACCTGAAACATAATTGCTATACAGGTCATGGGCATTGTACAGTTATTGCATGATACTACAGAACAGGCCTTGAGGACTGCTGAAGTGACATTGCTCATTTTCCTTCAGATGATGCAGAGTGTGCCTAGGAAATGCATTGTCTGGGACTGAGGTGGGCCTGGGGATTCAGGACATTTAGTGCCAGATATCAGAGGCCCTGTTGGTGTCTTGGTGTGGTGTCATGATTCCAACCAGCTGTCAGAAGATTGGTGCCTGGGGGAATGGCATGGTGTCAGCTTTCAGAGGATCAAGGCTAGAAAGTATCATACATTGTAGGGTACGGGCAACATAGTGGTACTGTGGGTAGTACAGCTGCCTTGCATCTCCAGTGACCTGGGTTCAGTCCTGAGTTTGCACATTCTCCCTTTGACTGCGTTTGTTTCCCTCCCAAGTGCTCTCAGGAGAAAAGTTGAGTTTAGCTTAGTGCAATACCTGTCTGATGTTGTGTTACGAAAACATGGTTTGTCCCACGAGTGGCGAAAGATGGTTGCTCCCAAGACAAAAAGGACTAATATCTGCAGCAATGAGCATTGCATGAGGAATGATGGCTGATACGAAAATGGCACCAGGTGCACAAACACAACTTACACCAAGACTGCTTGATTGAATTTCCAGAGCGACATGAAAGAATCTTGCATGGTTGTCATCTGATTTGCCTCTGTCCAGTGTGCAATTTCAGTTGTGTAGGACTGAAATAAATAGCACCACATGATCAAATTTCTTTGCCTGTCTGTTCTGTTTATATTGCTAAATAACTTACTGGGCATTGCAGCATTTGCAATTTTTCCTTTGTATAGGATAGTATTTCAACTGTCAATACCATTATATGCAAAGAAGATCATTTATAGAAGCAGACAAGGATAAACAAAAAAAAATTACCTTGTGGTAATGTTGTAAAAGAGCTGAGTCTCAGAGGTGAGGTGAGAGTGACTGCCCTTGACATTAAGGCAGCATTTGACTTGGTAATGCATCAAGGAGCCCTGGTAAAATTGAAATCATTGATTCATGGGCATTCATAGAGTTACACAGCTTGGAAGCAGGCCATTTAGCCTAGCTTGTCTATTCTGACCAAGATGCCAATGTAAGCTAATCCCATTTGCCTGTGGTTGGCCCATATTCCTCTAAACCTTTTCTATCCATGTACTTGTCAAATGTTTTTTTTAAATGATATAATTGTACCCACCTCTACCACCTCTCTCTGGCAACTTGTTTCATATACCCACCACCCTCTGTGAAAACTTGCCCCTTAGATCCCCTTTAAATCTTTCCCCTTTCACCTTAAACCTATGCTCTCTAGTTTTAGACTCCAGTACCCTGGGAAGAAAAGACTGTGAGTTCCTACCCTATCTATGCCCCTCATAATTTTATAAACCTGTACAAGGTCACCCCTCAGTTTGCTTCACTCCAGGGAAATCAGTCTCAGGCTACCCAATCTCTTCTTATAACTCAAGCCCTCCAGTGCAAGCACATTCTTGTGAATCTTTTCTGCACCCTCTCTAGCTTAATCATGTCCTTCCTATAGCATGGTTACCAGAACTGTGTACAATACTCCAAGTTCAGTCTTACCAATGTTTTGTACAAGTGTAACACGCATCCCAACTTCTGTACTCAGTGCCATGGCTGATGAATGCAAACATGCCATATGCCTTCTTCACCATCTTCTCTACTTGTGTTGCCCGGTTTAGGGAACTATGTACTTGTATCCCTAGGTATCTGTGTTTTATAACACTCCCCAGGGTCCTGTGTATGTCTCGGCCTGGCTTAACTTCCCAAAGTGCATCACTTTTCACTCGTCTGAGTTAAATTCCACCTGCCATTCCTTTGCTCACTTTCCCTTTGTAACAGACAACCTTCTTCACTGTCCACCATACCACCAATCTTGGTGTCATCTGCAAATCCAAGGGCATCAAAAGGAAAAAAAAAACACTGGTTGGAATCATATATAGCACAAAGGAGGGGTGGGGGGTTGTGGTAAGGGGTTATTCGTGGGAATGTGTGAGAGAACAGGTTCTGGGGAATTAAGTGGGGAGTGGGATTGATCTTGGAGCCAGATGGATTTGATGTGCCAATGGCTTCCTCCTCTGTCATAGGGAAACATGTCTCCCTGCAGCAAGACTGAGACAATGTTCTGCAATGGAATGATAAGTAGCAAGTGACCTTTATGCACAAAAGTGCCAGGCCAATCCAACGAGCAAAAGTCAAACCACCTACCCTTGAAATTCGATGGCATTTCCATCACCAAGCCTCCCATCATCAATATCCTGGGAAGTCGCCATTGATAAGAAACTCAACTTGACCAGCCAAACATAGAAAAGAGCAGTCGGAGGCTGGGTATCTTTTGGCAGGTGACTTATTTCCAGACACCCTAAGATTTTTCCATCAATTACAAAGCACATCCGTAGTGTGGTATAATACTCTCCACTTGCCTTGACTAGTGCTGTATCAGCAGCTGTCAATAAGCCCAACATCAAGTTAGAGAAAGCAGCCCAATTGGCACACCACCCGCCACCTAAACATACATTCCCTCCACCTACAGTGCATGGTGGCAGAGTGTGCACCATCTAAAACAAAATGGACTGCAGTTAGTTGCCCAGGCTACCTCGACTGTACCCCCCAAACCTGTGACTGCTGCCACCAAAAAGATCAGGGGCAGCAGGTGCTTCAGAGCACCATCTCCTGCAGATTTCCATCTGAAGTTGTACGCCATCATATCACTGGTCCTTCATTGTTGGTGGCTCTAAATCCTGGAACACCCTACCCTACAGGGCTGCGGGAATACCTTCGACAGAATGACAGCAGCACGTCAAGAAGGCGGCTGAGCATCACATCTCAGGGGGTGGACAATATATGCTGGCCTTACCAGTGATCCACAAATCCTGCGAAAGAATATGTAAAAAGAAATTAAATAAGTAAAGGGAACTTAGCTCCGAAAGAAAGCTTGGTGTGCAAGATAATAATTGATTTAGTAAGAAGAAACCAGTACTTGTAAAGCACCTTTCACAACTTCAGACTGTGGCATGTGCAATGCAGCCAATGAGGTCCTTCAAAGTGTAGTTACAATACAGTGTAGTGAAACAGTCAATTTGTGTATATCATGGTTCCACAAAGAGGAATGAAATAAATGACCAAATTATTTAGTTTAGATTTTTAAATTGTCCTCAGGACAATACATGTGAAGGAACTAAGGTCATTAGGCAGTTTATGCATTATGCACCTGCTTTGCAAATGCAGTCCTTGCCTTGAGGATTCAGGAGGATGTCAGTAGAAAAGATTACATTACATGGATGATTCCTTCTGAATGGTTGCACAATGCCTCCAAGCTGAACCCTGCTTCAGCCCATTGAATGTGAGCTGCATCTACTGACAACCAAAGTACACTACTGCTTTTTAGGTAGAGTGCCCTAAAGCATCACCGATATCAGCCGCTTTTTGAAATGCAAGTTTGAAGTTTTAACCATCTGTCAGAGGGTCATATGCTGCTCTGCTTCCATCATTTATTAGAACACACAATTTCATATATCAGCATTAGGTTTCCATGATTGGTTTCATGTGCCTTGCACCTTCTAAGGATACACTTACAACATTTTTGGATTCACTTTGAAACTCTATTATGTCTTAAATGAAAATTTTCCCCACCTTATCTTGAAAACACAGCTTTAGCAATAGTTTAAATTCAGAAGTTATGTTATTAATTCCAACTGCTAATGAGGGAGCATAATCATACTAACTTAATATTGGAAAAACTTTTGGTATTATTCTGGTCTTGTACCTTAGTTATGCTGCCAATTATATACATTGTCACTGACTTGAAGCAGTGGTAGAATACCACTCGGGCAACTAAGTTCCAAGGGCAATGGGTTCGATTGTGTTGGACCCATCCTACTACAATGCCTAGACCTTCCACCTACAGTGCCCACCACTGTCAAATATCAGAGACAGTTAAAAACTATTCAAATAGATTTTAATAAGAAAATAAAATTATTAAAAGAATAAAAATAAAACTAAAGCAGCTTAAATGCTAACTGATGCACGCAAGACAAGAGAAGCTCAAACAAGTTGTATTCAGTTATTTAAAGAGCTCTTCACGACTGCCCCTGGAACTTTCCATCTATGTCGTTGCATCCCAGAGGCAAGTTAGTAACCTGACATGATTCTTGGAGCAACAATTACTATACACAACCATTGTTTCACTCAATAAAAACTCTGGGTGTTGTGTTCCTGCTGTTGTCAGTGCTGTGCTGAATAAGATAATTGACAAGGGCAAGTTGCTCCTCAAAACCTTACAAAGAACTCACAAGATCACAAGACAAAGGAGCAGAAGTAGGCCATTCGGCCCATCGAGTCTGCTCCATGAGCTAAACTAAACTATTCCCATCTAGCCCCAATTTCTGGCCTTTTCCCCAAATGCCTTGACACCTTGACTAATTAGATACCTATCAATCTCCTCCTTAAACACCCCCAATGATCGGGCCTCCACAGCTGTATGTGGCAAAGAATTCCATAAGTCCATGACCCTCGAGCTAAAGAAATTTCTCCTCATTTCTGTTCTAAACAGGTACCCTCTAATTCCAAGTCTGTGCCCTCTAGTCCTGGACTCACCCATCAAGGGAAACAGCTTAACCACATCTACACTGTCCTGGGATTGTCAGTGGGAAATTGTAAGCATAGTGAATGGCACATTCTTTATCTTCGAAGCTGACCACAAAATGCATTCTCAAGTGCTTTGCAGTTGCATTGTGCAAAACTAGCTGATAAATGCAGGCCTGGTTCTCATAACATTCCTGTGGCTTCTAATTGAAAACATTGACACAAAAAACCTGCCCTAAAGTGGTGTTTTGGAGGACCGTTACTGGTCTGTCCCAGTCCCTTCCGTGCATGATTTTCAGGTGCCCATTTTGTGCAAGGATTTGTGTGTTTAGGAGGTGCCAATCACCTGAAAGTGAGGGAGGCAGCATGTGAGAAGGATTGTTCCACCCCTGCTCCAACTGGCTACTCAACAATCCTACAATTAAATTGACGATCCTTCTAAATTGAAAAGCAAAACCCTGCAGTATCTGGAAATCTGAAATAAAAACAGAAAACATGAAAGTATTCATCAGTTCAGGAAGCAGCTGAGGAGAGAGAGAAAACACAGAGTTAGTGTTTTATGACAATGATTAGGTTATAGCTTGGCCTGCTGACTATCTCCAGCCTTTTTCATTTTACATCCTTTTAAGTAATGCAGGGGCAGGGGTTGTCCTTACTATTTAGACCTGCTTTTCAATGTTTTGGACACACAGAGTGCTAAAAGCATATGCATGAATCAGTTTCAAAGCAGTGATTCCTATTGGGAGTTACATCCTGTCGGCTGCCAGATGTGTACCACACAATCCAAGGTTGGATTATCTGCAATGCGTGATATAAGGTATTTTTTGTAATTGCCTATCAGTTTGTACACTACAGTTCAGTTGCATGGGGTATAAAAACATGGGCTAGGCAACAAAATTTCTAGGTAGTAGTTAATTTAATATAAACAGGTTCTACTTTGTAAGGCAGACAGATATGTGAACCTGTGAAGCTGCCTTCTGCTTTTATCAACAACTGTAATATTTTAAGTTAAGAAATTGTGGCATTAAACAATTTATAAATACTTCAAAAATATCTGTTGTGAAAAAAATTCTGTTTATATGTTTTGGGCTAATGGAAGCAGCAATATTGCAATATTCCATTATAGCTTACTAATAATGTTTTTCAGCTTTCTCTAGTTTCATTTAAATTATTCTGGGCGCTTGTTGTAGTTGATTGACTTTGGTAAGAGCCCAATCCTTTTTTTGGAGGTTAATTAAAGTTGGTAATTATTATGGATTAAATTGATAGATAATGAGTTTGGTTGTTCCACATGAATAAGCATTTGCACGATCATTCTCCTGACCCTGCTGTAAGACTCTCCTCTAGTTTAAATTGTATTTATCATTCTTTTTACAACACACTGACCTCAAACAAGTTAATTGCATTTATCAGAGTGGGAATAATTAAAGTACTGTGTTGTAACTTAAAAAAGTACACTGAAAAAACAATGAAATGTGTTTGGTGCTTTCTTACCATTTGTAGAATAACTGGTGTAACGATGAGAGAATAATATAATGAACGGGCTGCTCATAGGTTTAAATAGAAATGACTTATGTGAGCAGAGCATTCAAGTTTAGAAGAGGTCAGCCTGAGTGAAATGTAGGTAAGGTGCTTTTGTCTTGTTGCCTCTAATGACCAATGCGATATGTTAGACCTGGATATCTTTGCCTTGCCTTTTGTTTCACATGCTCTTGAATATTTATTTTATTTAACATTTACTTTTGTGATTCCAAGACACAATAATGTGTGCAAAGGAATGCGATTACCATTATAAATGAAGTTTTGACCTATAACTTCAAAAAGATTGTTTTTGGAAACATTGGGTTATTAAAAAAGTGTATTTTTTCTGCAGTTCCAGTTTGCTGGTCAGTCTTGTAGATTGTGGTGTAGAAATGGCCTGTGCATTCTTTCTTTTAACGTGGGGTAGTTGTTGCTTACTGGCTGTAAGTGAAGCCCAGATCCAGTGAGTGACCAAGATGAATGGAGAACAGATTCTGCTGGACAATAAGGCTCAGATATTGGTGGACATCTACAGGACCAATAGGAAATTGTTCAACCTTTGGACCTATACTCCAGAACCCAATTTCAGTAGCTGAGTGCAGTGTGCAGATGCAATTTGCATTTACTTGTGTTAGGAGGCCGAGCTCCTAACCATTGTCCATTGTTCGTTCAAGCATGCCAGAGAATTGGCCTTAAACTTAAGATCTGCAAGATAAAAGTCCTCTACCAACCTGCCCACACTGCCCAACACTTGTGTCCAACAACAAAGGTTGACTGCTTCCCATATCTTTGGAGCCACCTCTCAGAGTAGATAGACAACTATGATGGAATTTTCCGGTCACCTTTAGTTCACCAGCATAGTCTTTAGCCAACTGTGGAAAAGGTGTCACAGAACCCATGACCTACCAGGCAGCAGTGATCCCTCCCCTCTTATCTCTTTCTAAAACTTGAACAACCAGCAGCAGTCGCCTCAGGGTACTGCTCCAGGCAAAATGCTCCAAATCCACTCCAAGGATGTGAACCTATTCTCTCTCAGGCCATCACTCCCAGCATTCAGGTCCTAGTCACAGTCAAATGGGCTCAATTGGAGAGGCATCATTATTCACACATCCAATAACAGACTCCCCAAAATAGACACTTTATTTTGAGCTCTGTCACAGGATGAGATTCAAGGATATTTTCAAAGCCTCCTCAAGAAAATACAACATTCCCACTGTCGACTGGGTCATGACAGCTCAAAGTGGAGGTGGAGTGTTCAGGATGGCATTGAGAACCTCAAGCCCACGCATTGGGAGCACACAGAAACCCAATGTAAATGGCGGCAGGGGATACCACTTCATAAACTACCCACCCACCCACCCACCCGTCCTATCCGGCACCTTGTGCCCTATGTGTGAGACAATCTGCAGTTCCCACATTTGCCTCATCAGTCACTTCAGAACCCCGAAGAAATGGAGTGAAAGCAAATTATCTTTGATCTTGAGGGATGGCTTAAAAAGAAGTAAGAAGACATTTTGCATGACTTTGGTTTTTTACATTGATCTCCAACTCTCGTGTCTGTATGTATTGATCCTATTTGCAACTTTACAAAACACTGGTTAGACCAGACTTGGAGTATTATTGTTCACCACACCATAGGAAGGATGTGGTTGTGCTGAAGAGAGTGCAGAAGAGATGCACCAAGGTGTTGCTTGGATTGGAGGACTTAATTTATGGGGAGAGACTGGTATTGGTATTGGTTTATTTTTGTCACTTGTACCGAGGCACAGTGAAAAACTTGTCTTGCATACCGATCGTACAGGTCAATTCATTACACAGTGCAGTTACACTGAGTTAGTACAGAGTCCATTGATGTAATACAGGTAAAAACAATAACAGTACAGAGTAAAATAACAGTACAGAGTAAAGGGCTTGTTTTCCCTGGACCGAAGGAAGTTTAGGGGTGACCCGATAGTGGTATATAAAATTATGCCTCCTACTTATTATTCTGCTATGATTATTTATACCTAGATCTGTCTTTTGTCTCTTTGCTTGCTCCTATAATGTTGCAAAGTAGTTAAGTCCAGAATTCTGACTTGGAGATGAAAAGGCACAAACCTGTCCAAGTCAGGATATTATGTGCCTTAAAAGGAGCAAAGATGTTTCTGTGCTCCTGCTGCCTTTGTTATGGTTGGCAGTATTTTGTTGAAGGTAACAAATGTAATTCTCAGGAATTACATCCTTGTCATGTGTTAGCAAGTTCATTAATTACACTGAAAAATGAAATTTCATTGTTCATTAAAGGAGAAACATTGGGCTTTCGACTTCATGATTGAAACCTCCTGCTCCTCTACTTCGTACACTGCTGAATTCGCCACCATCTACATTAAGCTCTTCTCAAAGTGGTCAGCAGAAGGCATAATTCTAGCAGAACAAATGAGATAATATAATCTTTTTTATGGGTCCAGCTGGAAACTCTATGTTGTGACCCAGGTGAGAGATAATGAAACTCAGTCAACTGTGGGACTTAGATACTGACTTCCAATGAGAAATGTTGTGCTTTTGCATCACATTAGAATTTTCATATTTATAGCAAAATATCAAATAGCAGCATAAAACTTAATGAGTTTCTGAGACATGGTGAAGAAGTATTCACTATAAATGCATTTTTACTTATTGATTCAGTTGTTTGTTGATTGAATTCGTTAGACCCTTTGCCTGTGAATGTTGATTGCCATTTTGGAATTGCTCTTTCAATAAACTGTTAACTAAAGGGGAATTGGCAATCAGATTATGTCCAGGCATTAATTACTGTTAAAGTTCAATACTCTGAAAGATGGGGATGTTAATTCTTACACTTGTGGAGAATTCTTTATCATTCTGCTTTCATTATTATTTGCAAATTGGACCAGTGGGTCCTGCTGACATTTTATTTATTTTAAGTGCCCTCTTTAGCAGTAAGTGAACATATTTAATTAAATTATGCACTGAAATAATCAAAACATTAAAAATATATTTATTAGTTATAAAAATGGTAAATTCAGATTAAAGCTACAAGCAACAAATTAATGTTCTTGCCTCATTCGGTCAAAGTTCATTGTGAACTGTACCTGTTTGTAATTTAATGGAAAAATAGCATCAAAAAAACTAGGTGTTAACGTACCTTATTTATTAATAATGGGCAGTTGCATCAGTGATATCCTGGGCCAGATCACACTCAACATAATCTACATTTCACTTTTACCACCACCACCAAACCTCACCCTGCCAGCACTTACCCCAAATGATCCCTGTGGTCACACTGACCTTTTTGTGGACTGAAATTGAACTGAAGGCCCCATCTCCATGACTATCCTCTGAGGCAAAAGTCCACAAATAGCATCAAGATCTTAGGTGGCAATTATAAATGGCTGAAATGGATTTAACTAATTACAAAAAAACATATTTAACTTAATTAAAAACATTTATATCAATTGACAAAAGAAAAAATGTACTTTCTCTTATCTTTTTTGTCCAGGTTAGTGATCCTTTTGAAATGAAAGCATAGCTAGCAGAAGGGTCTGCTAGATATGCTTGCCATGACTGGCGTAGATCTGAGGGTTCGGATATAAAATGTACCTAGCGCATCATCTCAGTGCAACTGAGTCCAACGACAGAGCAGGAGGTTAGGTGAGAAGTGAGGAATGCACTGATCCTTGCAACGCAGTCAGCCAGTAGGTTTCTGCAGAACCGTTGGCCTAAGTGCATGATCCGTACTCTAGTTGTGAGAAAAATTCCACAATTAAATACAAAAATAAATTTATGTTGTAAAGATTATGCACAAAAACTGACTCAAATATCTGTCTTATTTTTTGCAAGCAGGGAAGTTGTAAAACCAATGAAGAATTTTATGAAATATCAAAAGGCTTTTAGTGCTTGAACTGATAAAGTGCAGCAGCACAGCATTGACTGCTAACGTATTGAAGAAGCCAAATGAACTGTAATAGAGTGGGGAGAAGTAATTATAAAATGCTGTTAGGTTTTTGTCTACAAATGCACTTCATGAATTATACAGACCTATTTCTTGTTCTGTGTGCAGTGTCATTGCTATTACTTAGTGTAAAAATCCTTTTACAGTCTATTAAGAAAACATTTTCTCAGCGTTGTTGAGAGGGTGTAGGCTTTGATTTTGTTTTTACTGGGGTCACATCAAATGTTGACCTTCCTAGCAAGATTAAATTGAAGTCATTCAACTTTAGCATTCAGCTGTTTCACAGTCAGAAAATAAAGTCCATGATCATTCTCTTGATGAATTTTCAGGTGTTTTCCGAAACTGATAACAGACCACTGTAATGACAAAAGGGCATAGAATGCATGTTTTTATTTGTTGAATAGTTTATTTAATGTTCAAAATTAAATATTTTATGGGATGACCAAAGCATCAGTGATGTGAATGTGGTATTTATTTTTATTGTGTTTAGCGATTGAGGTGTAATAATTGAAGAACATTGGTGGATATTTTAACTTGCAACTGATCGTTTCTCTCAATCAATTTTCAGGTGGGCCTGTACATTTTTGAATTTCCCCTCCTTCCCAAAAAGGTCTTTTAAATAGACAAATTGAGTTGCACTTCTGTTGTAGGACTTAAATTGCAAATTTAAAATATAATCATTGCACTTAGTTGCTTAAAATGAGTCCAGAAAATTTGTATGTTTTATTTCTTCCCGAACCCTCTGTAAAACTATTGCACGCTGCTGGTTTGATTGAGGATATCCCAGGATTCCCTTTTCCCTTTTCAGTCTGGAATGTTTAGCTAGTTCAGGGGCAGCTGGTCCATTTCTTACACTCCCAGTTCTGATGTGCTGATTTGGTGACATAGTGTGCATTTAAGTGAGGCGCCAGTGCAAATGTGGGTCCTGCATGTTTTGGGCCAAAGCCAAATTTATTCCTTATTTTCAAACTCATTGAATGTTACAAATTGATATTAAAATAATGCCTGTTCACAAATCCCTCAATGCCCCTTAATGTATTGGTGTAGCTCAATATAGTTTTTAAAGTGATTACATCTCAACCAAAAAAAGTATCTTAATATATACAAGAATTCTTATTCACTTCTAATGGCATATTTCTTTTATCTTTTCAGTGTGAAATTCAAAAATAATCTGAATGAGGTAGATGATGCAAAATAAATTTGTTAATAGAAAATAATTATTGACTATTTTGGGTGATTAATTGATGAGGATGTACCAAGTTTTCGTCATGACTGTTTATAGAGAGCAATAATTTCCACAGTTAAGTAGTGGTAGCTTATAATATTTATAATTTAGTAGCAATAGTGGTGCCAACGTGGGATTATACTATGCAAAATCTTATACTTCACTTGCATCCATGGCTACTCATTGTATTTTTGGTCTTTCACTCTTTTAGCATGCTTCTTGGGCTTTGTGTGGGTATCAAAACCTATAGGAAGTATCAAATTGAAAAGTTGTTATTTATCAAGATATGCTCGAAGAGTTCAGGCTATTTTCATAAGTGGTTATCTCAAGATTGAAATATAAACTATTATTAGGGTAAAGGTTGGCTTCGTTCTGCTCCAAATTATCAGAGCTGCTCTTTAATTTGCTCCACAGGTATGTGACCAACATCCATATATGGCTTCACAGCACAAAGCCTGTGGACCTGTTGAATGTTGCCAAATGTTTTCATTTACTTTTATTTATCCCGAGGGAATTAAAGGAAAGCAAGTATGTACTGCAGTTTTGCAAGTATAATTGATCAACATTTTCCTTTTAGAACATGGAAATTACTTTGTGTTTATTTATATCCTTAGTGAGATGAACTTTCCCCGGAAGAGAAGAGTAAATTGTAAAACACACTCAACTGTTGACATTCTGAAAGAGGTTGTTAAAGTGCAGAAGGTGGGAGAGAGCTGTGTGAGGAGATTAAATAGAAGGGAATATGAACCTCAGTTTCACAGTGGAACAATGTGTCAGACGCCAACAGATATCTGTCACCTGTTGCTGCCAAAACTGAAGCCTGAAGTCAGAACTAGAAATAGGCCCTTGGCTGTCAAGGTTATTGTCATTCTGATCATTTATAGAACCGTGTCTTAATAGGCTGAAGCAGGTAGATACAGTATGTCGAATAATAAAACAGTCGTAAATGTTCAACAGTCCGATATATGGAGAGAGAAACACCATTAACTTTTCAGGCCTGTGACCTTTCATTAGAACCCCACCTTCCAGTTTGTTGTGTGCTGCTGTATCCAGGACTTAGTATACATTCTGTGCTCCAGGAGCAATGCCTATATCATCATCTCAGCAAAGCAATACCCTCACCATATTGCATGCTTCCCGGGTTCCAAGTTGCCATATCTCCTCACTTTCTCCATGTATTCTCTCAGAATACAATCATTTGTGATCACAGGCATGCCTATGCCTAGTTTCCTGGCAATTTTCAAGATTCATTCATCCTGTGCCAATTCCCTGAGCTGCTTTTTATTCCAAGCAGTCTGATAAGTCACAGCATGGATCTTGGGCAACAAGGGATCACCCTTCATATGCAATTCACTGAAGTCTAGTGTAAAACTGGCTGCTGAGTTTCTGTTAGCCCTTTTGTGCTATTAGTATATACCAGTTTCATTCCTACTGATCTGGATGAAGGAACTGATGGCATTGTGGCCAAGTTTGCAGACGATATCAAGATAGGTGGAGGAACAGGTAGTGTCGTGGAGGTAGGGAGTCTGTAGAAGGACTTGGACAGGTTGCGAGAGTGGGTAAAGAAGTGGCAGATGGAATACATTGTAGGGAAGTGTGGGTTATGCACTTTGATAGGAAGAATAAAGACGTAGGCTATTTTCTAACTGGGGAGAAAATTCCAAAATCAGAGGTGCAAAGGGACTCGTAGTTCAGGATTTCTTCAAGGTAGGTTGAGTCAGTAGTAAAGAAGACAAATTCAAGAGGACTGGAATATAAAAACAAGGATGTACTGCTGAGGCTTCATAAGGCATTGGTCAGACCGCATTTGGAATATTGTGAGCAATTTTGGGCCCTGTATCAAAGGAAGGATGTGCTGACCCTGGAGAGGGTCCAGAGGAGGTTCACAAGTATGATCCCAGGAATGAAAGGCTTAACACATGAGGAGTGTTTGATGTCTCTGGGCCTGTACTTGATGGAGTTCAGAAGGATGAGAGGGGATCTCATTGAAACCTACTGGATACTGAAAGACCTGGATAGAGTGGATGTGGGGAGGATATTTCCATTAGTAAAAGAGTCGAGGATTCAAGGGCACAGTCTCAGAATAAAGGGACTTTCCTTTAATACTTAGATGAGGAGGAATTTCTTCAGCCAGAGGGTGGTGAATCTGTGGAATTTGTTGCCACAGATGGCTATGAAGACCAAGTCATTGGGTGTATTTAAGGCAGAGATTGATAGGCTCTTGATTGGTAAGGGATTTAAGGGTTACGAGGAGAAGGTGGGAGAATGGGTTGAAAAAAATCAGCCATGGTTGAATGGCAGAGCAGACTTGAAGGGATGAATGGCCTAATTCTGCTCCAATATCTTATGGTCTTTATGGTAATATATTTTAAGAATGGGACCATGGTGAAGGGAAGGAGGATCACTTAAAGGCTACCATATACAGGCATAGATTAAAGAATAGAGCTTAATTCCTATCTTATGTTTCAGAAGCCCTAAAGGATTACGTGGTGTAGATTAAAGAACAACAATCCAGAAGGGATTTAAAAAAATATGTAAACAAGTTACTATGAAATTTTTAAATGTGTGTTTATTGTATAATCTCTGTAGTAAGCAATACCAACTACATGTGGCATCAGGGTGGGTGACTCTCTGTTGGACAAGATGTAACATTCTCACCACTGTAAACAACTATTGTGGTGAACTTGGAGACACTGCAGGTAGAAGGTTCACAGGAATGTCATCAACTAAATGTGCAACCTGTCTGATAGTTATAATGTGCAAATTATTTTTAATTTTTTGCTGCAATAGCTTATGTTATTACTTAAAAATCACATTATATAGAGATGTTCATATAGAGATATTAGTTGAGCTATGCTAAGTGCTTCACAAAGAAATAATCAGCATGGCTATTCTGCCCTGGTGAGGCAACGACTGGTTGTGTTGATGGATAGTCAGATCAAGGTGTAGGTCCTATAGAGGCTCTGAAGCCAACAGTAACCATCTGGAGAGGGTTAGGAAATTTTAACCTGAGGAACTGAGGTAACTGAAGGATTTGTGGAGAGTGGGTGAAAAGAGCAGGCAGAATATAGAAGAGTGGAAATTATCTGTGGGAATATGGAGCTAAAGGAATTTGCTGAGGCATTTGAAAAGGAGATTCAGCTAGGCAACTATGATCCATTTGTGGGTGCAACAGCCTACTTTCACTATATCACATTCTATGGTGCGTCCCAAGTCTTGACTTGAAACGTTGACCATCCCTTTGCCTCCATGGTTGCTGTTTGACCTGCTGAGTTCTTCCAGCAGTTTGTTTTTTTGACTCCAGATTCAAGTATCTGCAGTCTCCTGTGCAGATTTTACTATCGATTCCACAGAGTGCAATATCCATAACAAGGTACTACAGACCTACAGACTTGACTGCCCAATGTGAAATATTGCAGTCTCTATGATCAATTGCAAGATGCCACAGACAATACATTCATCATAAAATACAGCAGACTGCATCCAAAGATTCCACATTCCCCTCTCATTCATTGTGAGATGCTGCAGGCTCTATCTATGATCCATCCTTAGGTACAACATGACATCAGTTTACTCTCAACTATAAAATACTGCAAATTTTCTAATCAAGGTACTGCAGACTCTACTATTCTCTTCTCGATTGAGATCTCCAAATCCATGTTACTCATGGATCCTCTGTTAGCTATCTCTGCTCCATCCACCATATCCTCCAGAACAAATTCCAAGCGTTTTTGTCATCAGCGCTTTCTCTACTGGCATTGTTTGTTTTTGGAATGGAGTCTTATCGTACAGCTTCTTGCAAGGAAATTGTAACTGTGTCTTCTTGGACTGTACATCATTTTAGTTTTGAGGGAGAACATCTTCTATTGCTATATACCAGCAGTGGCGGTGTAAAGATAATATTAGGGTTGGAAGCACAGGCAATGTTTTCAAGTGCAAAGATTTTACGTGCATCCCAAATGAATCTAACTATGCTAATTGAAGTTAGTACTCAGCAGCCTTGCCAAAAAACCACGAGATAATTTTACAGTTACAGTGCGAAACGTTATGAGATAGTAACATGCTTCAAAGATTTTCAGCTGAAGGGTAAACCTCCTTTAAAGATGGATAAGACTCTAAATAGTGTGGGATTGGTATAGGTGAGGGGAAATTTAGAAAGTTACAGTAAATGGAAAGGTCCAATTACATTTAGAGCAAGAAAAAAATTACAGAAAGGACAAAACTGAATTGACTATCTGAATGTGTACAGTTGAAGGCGCAGAGAGAAATAAATGGGTTTAATAGCATAAGAAATAGCAGGAATAAGCAATCTGGTTTCTCACACCTGATCAAGCCATTCAATACGATTATTGTTGATTTACCTCTTTTGCACTTTCATGTACTAATCCTATCTCGCTTTAGTACTTTAGTTTCCAAAGATCTATCAATCTCTATCTTGAACATACTCAATGACTGACCCTCCCTCAGCCCTATTTGGTATAGAATTCCAAAGACTTAGTACTCTCTGGGTGAAGAAGTTGTTCTCATCTCAGTCCTGAATGGCCGACACCTGATTTTGAGACTGTGACCCCTTGTTCTTGACATTATACCCAGGGAAAATATCCTCTCGGCATCTACCTTATCAATCTCAGTAAGAATTTTGTATACTTTTAAGGGATCACCTCTCGTTCTTTTAAACCCCAGAAAGTATGGGCCCGATCTGCTTAATCTTTCTTTATGGGCAATCCTACCAACCCAGGTGTCAATTTAGTGAACCTTCTATCCACTCCCTCTATTGCAGGCATTTCCTCGCAAAGTAGGGAGATCAAACCTATGCACAATATTCCAGTAGTGATCTAATGTGGGCTCTATATCATTGCGCTCAGGCATCTTTGTTCTTGAACTCAAATTCTCTTGCAATAAAGGCCAATATCCTACTTGCATTCCTAATTGATTGCTGCACCTGCCAGGTTGGGTCTGCAGCAGACAGTGAGCAAACCAACATGAGGTATATACCTGGTGGACCTCATCCTCACCAGACCATCTGATAAGATAAGATATCTTTATTAGTCACATGTACATCGAAACACACAGTGAGATGCATCTTTTGTGTAGAGTGTTCTTGGGGCAGCCCACAAGTGTCACCACGCTTCCGGCGCCAATATAGCATGCCCACAACTTTCTAACCCGTACATCTTTGGAATGTGGGAGGAAACCGGAGCACCCGGAGGAAACCCACGCAGACACGGGGAGAACGTACAAACTCCTTACAGACAGCGACTAGAATTGAACCTTGTTCACTGGCGCTGTAATAGCATTACACTAACCGCTACACTACAACAGCTATGTACCTGCCCATGACAGTATTGGTAGGAATGACCAAAACAGAGTTTTTATAGAGATCAAGTCCAATGTTATACCAAGGATACTCTCTATCACTTTGTGCAGTGTGACTGTCATGCTAAATGGGAAGAGTGCAAAACCAATTGGCTATCTCAGAACTGGGTGTCCATATGGATCTGTGGTCATCAGCAGTAGTATTCCACTAGTCTGTATTTTTTTTGGGCTGGCATATTCCTCACTGCACCATTGCCATCAAGCTAGAGAAGCAACCTTGGTGGGTTAAGAATACAGAAGAGCATGCTGGGAACTGCACCGGGCATACCTAAAATTGAAGTTGCAGACAGGTGAAGCTGCAGCACAGGATGAGAACTGTGCTAAATAGCAAAATTAACATGCAAGCACTGTGCCCGGCTCATTGAAATAAATCCAGTTCAGTGAATTAACGTGCAAATATACCACATTCAGATTCTGGGGTGGCCCTTGTGAACCCATGACACAAAATGTGTGAGATTAATACCTACCCTTCTAAACCCAGCTCCACACAACAAATGAATCCAGTGCAGAGCGCAAGATGGTGGAATGAATCTGGTATAATGCCACTGCAGACCCTAGCTAGGTTCACTAAACAAATCTGTTGCAACAAGACCCACAGAGCCAGAGCTGCCAGGTAGGACAATGCAGTGAATCAGATGCAAACTGCACGTGAGAATCTTGGGAAGGCTACTTTGAAGGTGCAGGCATGAATAGCTGTACTGTGGAAGGGGTAGACCGTGTTTGCCAACTATGAGCCGGGCATAGCACTGGATTTATTGATTGCATCGAATGTAATCATTGCACTGGATTCATGGCATCCAGCTAGGCTTGGCTCTGCATTCATTCATCGCACTGTCTTCATTCAATGTACTGGATTCTTTGTGCTGAGCTGGACGCAGCAACAGATTCATTTATGGCAGCAGATTCATTCATTGTCCCTGATTTATTGTCACAGAGAGGCTTAACACCAGATTCACGCATTGAACCAGACTCATGCCATCATGCCAGGCTTGACACCTGATTCATTGCCCTGAAACAGAATCAGCACCAGTTTCATTCATTTTGCTAAACCAGGCTTGGCTCAGGATTCAGCAATTTTCCTGGATTAATTGCCCCAAGTTAGATTCGGCATCAAATTCGCCCTTTTTTTTCAAATTCTTTCGCCAGACCAGGACCCGTCACTGGATTCATTCATTTTTCTGGATTCATTCATTGCCTCAAACTCATTGGGCTTAGCGCTGGATTTATTTCACTGGTTAGCAGCAGATTCATCCTTTGCAGTGGATTAATTAGACCAAAGTGAGCAAGGCATCAGATTTATTACATCGAACTTAGTTAAGCAGCAAATTTATTCATCGTATTGGTTTATTGCAGCAAGCTGGGCTGGGTATTGGATTGACTGCAGTGAGCAGGTTGGGCACCTGATTCATTGCACCCAGCTGATTGGCATTTCTTTTTTTTGTACCAGGAGCTGATGTTTGCTCTCTGGCAGAGTGGGTAAGGGAAAGGCTGCTGCCCTGGCTTAGGAGTTCACCTATTCAACAGTTATCAGTAGCATTTGCTGTAAGTATTGCTCTAGAGGCCCAATTGGCAGGCCAGTCTCCTTAGCTGCCTCGCAATGGGACCTCTAGAGCAATGCTTGGTCCACCTCCAAGCCTCACTTTTTTGTTTTTCCTCCTAGGTCTCCAGTCCATGGAGCCTCCTGCCCTGGTTATGGCATGCACGCTGCCACCCAACAATCTGAATATGCGAATGTACCACATTCAGATTCTGGGGTGCCCCTTGTGAACCCATGACACAAAATGTGTAAGAGTAATACCTATCCTTGGCCCTGGTCACTGCCATGGCTTCAACCACTCTCCCATCACCCAGAGGCCCTGACACTTCACCCTACACTGACCACCCCTGT
The DNA here is from genome assembly GCF_009764475.1 of Pristis pectinata. Lineage (NCBI taxonomy): Eukaryota > Metazoa > Chordata > Chondrichthyes > Rhinopristiformes > Pristidae > Pristis > Pristis pectinata. Next base: position 23,767,357 of record NC_067410.1, read on the forward strand.
GATTAGCACCAGCTTGGCCTTGCAGCATCGTTCTTTGAGTTACTGGCTGGAGGGAGGTGGTTGGGGAGGCAGTTCCTGAATCCGTACTGTTGGGTTGTTAGTCCAGTGGGAGAGCCGGTTCATTTTGAGATTTTTTTTATTTGCGTTTATTTTCTGTTTAAACAATAATTAGTATCCTGTAATGATTCTGCAACAATTAGTGCATTTATTTATAAAGGGCCAGCACAGCCTAATCCTACTTGAGCGTCAACCCAAATTAGACAGTTGTGTCCTGTCAGTCTCAGGTCAGGCAATAAGGCTTTAACCAGCAGCAATGCTATCAACTGCGATATGAATTTCATATGAAATGGTAGGATTCCCAGAAGCTGGTGACTCCATGAGCACCTGCCACAGCCCTGTGTTTTCAACCTTCAGTGTGCAGCTTCTGTGTAACCACAAGCACTGAATCACAGATATCAAAAAAGAGGTCGCAAGGCTGGTTGCTAGGAAGCTGGTGGCACCCTTTGCAAACACTGCAAATCGACCATTAGGGAGGATTCTAACACAGAACAGATCAGCTAAGCACTTAAAGCCATTGGAATGATGAATAAATGGATAAGTAAGTGGAATGAGAGGAAAAAAAAGAGCACACTAAAAATATTAACTCTCTGAAAGGCAACTGCATTTCTGTACAGTATCTGTGGCAACAGTCCAAGCACCTGTCCTTCATAAAAAAATTAGCTGCCACTAATTGTTGGCCTGCCTCATTTAATAAAGATTGTTAGTGGAACAGAAAGCAGCATTGTAACTATTGAAGGTGTCAAAGGTATCTTGTGGCAAAATGGATATACATCATGAGTATTTAAATCTTTAAAGGACACTGAAATGCACCATGCACACTTCTGATTTTCTATAAAAGGAAATGCACAATGCTTTGATTTACCAAAGGAGATCAGCTAAGGCCCTTGATCTTCAAAATGCTCATGAATGCAGATTCCTTTGGAGATACCATGTGCACATACATCCCCCCCAGGCATCAGGCACTAAAAATAACTAACTGTCTCCTACAGTGTACTTGCTCCAAACGACACCATCTCCTGTATTCCTCCAGTGTGCCGTTTGCCGCAAATTGCCTCCTGCTAAAGTCTGCAGCATCCAACCAATCGCCCATCAAAAACATTAGTCCTCAGAGCAGGCAAGCATTGCTGGGATAAAAACCAGAAAACACTGTAAACATTCAGCTGGTTGGGCAGTGTCTGTGGAAAGAGAAACAGAATTAATGCTTCAGGTTAAAGACTCTTTGTCAGAACTGGGAAAGAGGGAAAACAAGTTAGTTTTAAGTAGCAGAGAGGGTGAGGATGGTATGGATAGGACAAAGAGAATATCTTTGATAGGATGAGACCCAGGTTGCTGTGGGGAATAGTTGTTGGTCAAGTTGGCCAGTTGATAGGGTAATGAGAACATTTAGAGAATGAGAACACGAACAAAAGAACAAAAGCTATGAAAATGCAGAGCCATAACAAATGCCCAGCAGATCAGGCAGGGCTAAGAGAGAGAAAGAAACCATGCCAATATTATAGATAGGTAACCTGCAACAGAACTGACAATCCTGATATAAACAGAGAAATTTAATTACCTGAAGTTGTAGAAGTCAAAATTGAAGGCTACAGACAGAAGCTGAGGTGTTTTCCTCAAGCTTGCATTTGGCCTTTTTTAAAACAGTGCAGTAGGCCACAGGCAGGTAAGTCAGAGTGGGGGTGGGATGGAGAATTAAAGGGGAAGGTGACAGGAAGCTCGGGGTCACCCTTGTGGATCAAATGCAGGTACTTCACAATGCAGTCAGCCATCTGTATTTGGCTTCTCCAATATAGAAGAGACAATGTTCTGAGCACCAAATTCAGTACGGTTAGTCATAGAAAGATGTATCAGGGAAATAGGCCCTTCAGCCCACCAAATCAATGTCAACCATTAATTTACACCAATCCTACAGTAATCCCATTTTATTCTCCCATCAACTCCCCCCAGATTCTAACACTCACCTACGCCCTGCAGGCAATTTACAATGGCCAATTAACCTACCATGGTAGGAAACCAGAGCAGGTAGAGGAAACCCATGCAGATCACAAGGAGAGTGTGCAAGCTCCACACAGACAGCAGGATTAAACTTGGGCCACTGGCACTGTAAGATTATCTATCTGTTTTTATATTTCTAGCTTGCTGTATCTCATACGCTAATTTTCCCTCCTTATTAAATCTTTCAGTCAGCCTTTTGCTTCATTAAACAATCTTGTGACCTACTACCTGTTGTTCTGCTTTTTCTTTATGTATGATATTATCTAACTATTTTTAGTTAACCATGGATGGTGGGTCCTCTCTTTAGATTGAAAGAAGTGCAAATGAATCACTGCTTATCCTGCAATCCTGGGAACTCACTTGCTTAACATTAACGAACTGAGCCGCAAAAGTATGAAGTGTTTCAAATTCAACCTGATTTTTTTTTTAATACAAACAATAGGCCTGGACATCGCTGGGAAGGCCAGTGTTAATTGCCCATATGCTATTGTCCTTGTCAATACCTTCCAATGCCAACATTTTCAAGTTTTTCATCATTTAAAACATCTTCAACCTTACTACTTTTACTGCAAGGTAGATTACATTTCTCTGCATTGTGTTACACCTGCCACCGTCTTCCATACTTAATTTGTCAATGTCCATCTGAGTCTCTTTGCAGCCCTGTCATAGCTTGTATTCTCACCTAATTTGGATGTTTTACAACTGGCCCTTTCAGCTAAATCACTGATTCCAAACAGATGAGGGACAATTTCTGTAACTGGGCCGGTGTGGGAATTATAGACTTCCACAGATGGGGCAGGGGGCACCTGATGGAGTGAGCAGGTGGATGGGTAGTTTGTGTGGTGGTGCACTCCTTCATTCAGTTATTCAGACCTTCTTTAGGCTTAGGTTCTTAATAGCATCCTGAATGCTGCATCTTCACTTTGAGCAGTTTTGGGCCAGAGAAACCAGGGAGTTTGTAAGGATGCTTTAAGCACATCCTTGAATTTTTTTCCAGTGCCCACCTGGTAACCTCTTCCTGTGACAATGGTCACAATACTGTATCTGCTTCAGGACTGTTGAGTATGCAAATAACATGGCCTGCTCAATATAGCCAACAAAGTGTAGCTCGGGCCTCAGTGCTGGAGATGTTGGGACATTGACGCTGATTCACTTATCCCTTCAGTGAATTTGGAAGATTCTGCAGAGAGAATTTTGGTGATCTTTTCTCAGTGCCTAGCAATACCCACTGTAGTAGTCTAAGTCTCAGAACTATATAGGTGGATAGGAATCACTGCTGTCTCATAGACCACAAGGTTTGTATCAGGTCTGAGGTCTTGATCTTTAAGCATCCTTTTCTTCAATTGACCAAAGGCTGTGTTGGCATTGGTGAACTTCATCATGGAAGTCTGCCTTCACCAAGAGTCTCCCCAGCTGTATAGGAAGTGGTCCATGTCTTGCTATGAACCTTTATTATGGGAGGGCAGTGTGAGGCAGCAGAACAAGTGGTAGAGGACAGAAGTTGCAGATGCTGAGTGTAAGGCCCATCCTCTCATACGTTTTGGTAAATCAGCCGACAATGGCTTGGATCTGGGCCTCCGAGCATGTGCACACACAGGCACAATCTGAACTTTGAGTGAACTTGGCTCTGGAGTGTAGTCACTACAGGTTGAACAGTTTCCCATTAGTTCTGAAGATTAGCTCCACCCCTGGGGGATGTTTGGTAGTTGGATGTGCAGCAGAGCTGAGCATCAGGAGCATAGGACTATGGCTGGAGCTGGGAGTCAGGAAAGTGGTAGGTTTGTGGCCGAAGAGGGGGTCAGGGACGTGGTAGGTGTGTAGTCAGAGCCAGGATCAGGAACATTGTTGGGGGTATGGCTGAAGCAAGGGACTGCGAACTTCGTTGGGTGTTTCTCTGGAGCATGGGAGCTAGTGTCCAGGAATTTGGTCAGGCATGCAGCTGGGACCAGAGGTGTTTAATGTGCTGTCAAACCTACAGTTAAACTTAAGATGCCCACTTTCATTTTGTCCTCAGACTATGAATTTTCACAAAGGAGTTCTGAATAGTTTTTAAAATCTTGATGCAGTATTTGAACTGTAATCTTTTTAGATTCATTGAATTATATAACCATAACAGCACAAGAGAAAACCATTTGGTCCGTTATATTAGTGCTGTAAGTGCAAAGTGGATAGTCCCACTTTTCTGTCTTTTCTCTGTGGCTTTGCACTTTTGATTTTTGTAAGCACTGATCCAATTCCATTATGTCAACCATGACTGAGTCTGCCTCCACCATACTATCAAGTAGTGCATGCCAGATGCTAACTATGTTGCCTTTGGCTCTGTTTCCAATCACCTTAAATCTTAAATCTTGACCTGTCCAACAATTGGATCATTTTGAACACTTCTATCACAGCTTCTCTCAATTGTCACCCCTCAGCCTTTCCTCATAACATTAGTCCATTACCACTGGGTCTGCTCTAATATTTTCTGCACCTTAACCAGATACTTCATTTTTTGATATATGTATTCAAAAGTACACCAAATTGCTTTCAGGTAGTCTGTTACGGACTCAGTGAAAGTCCCTTTAAGATAGAGAGTGTGTGTGTATGTGTGTGTGGGGCGTGCTTACGTCAATAGAAGATAAAGGACGTAATGACGTTGTTGAAGAAGAAGAAGAAGAAGAAGAAGGAGAGAGAGAGAAGGGAGAGAGACACCAGCCTGCTTGTTTTCTCTATCGATGGATGAGAAATAATAACTGTGTTTGCCACTGAAATCCATGTATGGAAGTTGGAAGTAATCCGGTGGAGTTCACTTTGTTGCTGACCTGTAGAAGGAAACAGGTATTTGTGTGTGGACGACCACGGTTCGGATGCTTTTCGGGGTGAGGAAGTCACTACCGAGCAAACACTGAAGTGTCGTTTGGGTTCCATCGTGGAACATTTGGATTTCGTATGTACTCTCTCTATGTTTTTCTACATCTACATCTTATCTTCAGACAACGGTGGTTGTTGAAGAAGCCCTTGCTCATGTTTCACCTTATGGCTTGCGGAACGGAACTTTAAGAACCATTCCGGAACTGGGAGTTTTGGACTTTGTCACACACACACACGAAGAGTTTAGTTTTGGGGTTAACGTTCGAGGTTTAACATTCTTGAATTCTAACATACTAACATTTTTTTTTTAACTTTTATTTTACGTATTATCATAAGTAGTGATTAATAAAATAGTTTTTAACACTGAATCATGCTCAGTGTGTTTCTTTTGTTGCTGGTTTGTGACAAAATTGGGGGCTCGTCCGGGATAGTTCCAAGGTTAACGAGTGTCGTCTGGGATTGTACCCCAGATTGACGAGATTTGTTCGGGATTCAATCCAAAGATTTTTGAGGGAGGTCTGATAAATTCTTTTTAATTGGCTTGTGTGTGTGGAAACCAGCAGCAATGGATATTAAGGCATTTTTGGAGTCACCAACCCAAAAGGGATTGGAGGTGGCGAAAAAGGATGATTTGATAAAGATTGCTACAAGGCTAAACCTTACAGAAGTAAAGCAGTCTATGAGAAAGGCAGATATTCAGAGATTGATAGCTGGCCATTATGTGGAAAAGAAGGTGTTTGAGAAGGAAGTGTTAAAACAGTTTCCTGGCAGTGAAATAGCAATTTCTGAGGCACAGGTGCAGCTGGCAAAGATAGAGGCTGAACGAGAGCAAACCCAGTTAAAGATAGAAGCTGAACGAGAACAAAAGAAATTAGAAGCTGAACGAGAACAGAAGAAATTAGAAGCTGAACAAGAGGAAAAGAGATTAGACGCTGAACGAGAGCAAACCCAGTTAAAGTTAGAGGCCGAACAAAAGCTAACTCAGATGAAGTTAGAGGCTGAACGGGAACAGGAACTAATTCGGTTAAAGTTTGAGGCAGAGGAGAAGGAAAAACAGAGGCAGCATGAGTTACAAATGAAGCGTAGGAGTTTGGAATCTGATTCTGAAGATGGTTTTTCAGCCAGCAGGGAGGTTCGATTAGTCCCTCCGTTTGAAGAAGATCAGGTTGATCAGTATTTCCAACATTTTGAAAAGGTTGCTGTGAGTTCAAACTGGCCAAGGAAAGGATGGGCTCTTATGGTACAGAGTGTGATTAAAGGTAAAGCTCAAAAAGCTTATTCTGCTTTGTCTGCTGAGGATGCAGCTGATTATACCAAGGTAAAACAAGCTATATTGAAGGCCTATGAATTGGTCCCTGAGGCTTATAGACAAAAATTCAGAGACTTGAGGAAATCTGCAGATCAGACTTATATGGAATTTGCCAATGGAAAGAGAATATGTTTTGAACGATGGTGCCTGGCTAAAAATGTAGATGGGGATTATGATAAATTGACAGAATTGATACTAGTGGAAGACTTTAAAAGATGTGTTCCAGCTGAATTAACAACATATTTAAATGAAAAGGCAGTGGAAACTTTACAAGAAACTGCTAGGTTGGCAGATGATTATGCTTTAACCCATAAATCCAAATGGGGACAACCTAAAACCTTTCAAAAGAGTTACAAAGACAATCCAGGTAAACCAGAGATTAAATTGGGAGGTAATCAAAAAGGAAAAGATGAAAAGAAGCCAGGGCTGGAGAAACCTGTTGAGCGTACTTGTTATTACTGTAGGAAACCTGGCCACGTGATATCTAATTGTGCCCTTTTGAAGAAAAAGCTGGGCCCAATGCTTGCTTTCAGGCAATTAAAAATCAAAAAGGTTTAGGAGATGCTGTTAAAGATCAGTCCTTGCAAGAGGGAAAAGCGGAAAAGTTGGAGGAGGTGAGAAAGGAATTCCGTTCGTATGTATCAGAGGGTTTTGTTTCACTGAATGATGAGTCACCCCAGGTGCCAGTGAAAATTCTTAGAGATACTGGGGCTAGTCAATCTCTCTTGCTGGACAGTGTTTTAAATTTTGGTGAAGAAAGTGACACTGGTGAAGTAAATCTAGTACGAGGCGTTACAGGTGAGACCATGTCTGTCCCTTTTCACAGGGTGATTTTAAAGTCAAAGTTCGTAGAAGGACCAGTTGAGATAGGGATAAGACCTAGTTTGCCAGTGGAAGGAGTTTCTTTGTTATTGGGAAATGACCTTGCAAATGGAGAAAGTGATCCTGTGGTACGGTTAACGACCAAACCAAGGATTGATGAGTCTGAGGATGATCCAGATGTTTACCCCTCATGTGCGGTGACTCGAGCTAGAGCTAGAGAATTAGCCAAGACAGACAGTCCGGTGCAGTCTGATGTGGTTCCTTGTGACAGTCCTAAACAAGAAGAAAATTATAATGCCTTATCTGAGACTTTTCTGTCTTCACTGGAGGATCAACATCCTTATAGTGAGCCTGAATTTAAAGATTTGTCTTTGTCAAGGAAGGATTTATGGTGGAACAGACAAAGGACCCTGAGTTGACAGAATTGAAAGAAAAAGCACTCTCATGTGAGGAGATTGAAAAAGTGCCAACTGGATACTATGTCAAAAATGGAGTGTTAATGAGGAAATGGAGACCTCCTCATGTTCCTGTTACTGAGGAATGGGAAGTTATTCATCAGGTTGTTGTTCCAAAAGTTTATAGGGATGAGATTTTAAACCTGGCCCATAGTATGCCTTTGGGTGGTCATTTTGGTGTGAATAAAACTGTAGGGAAGATCTTGAAACAATTCTATTGGCCTGGTTTGAGAAAAGATGTAGTGATGTTTTGTCGAACCTGCCACACATGTCAGATGGTAGGTAAACCAAATCAAAAACCCCCTGTGGCTCCTTTGAAACCAATTCCTGCTTTTGGTGAACCCTTTTCGAAGGTGATTGTGGACTGTGTTGGTCCATTACCAAAGTCTAAGACTGGAAATCAGTATTTGTTAACCATCATGTGTGCCACTTCTAGATTTCCAGAGGCAATACCCCTTAGAAATATTAAGGCCAAGACGGTGTCAAAGGCTCTTGTAAAATTTTTTACCTTGTTTGGTTTGCCAAAAGAAATCCAATCTGATCAAGGTAGTAATTTTATGTCAAAAATTTTTCAACAAATAGTCTATGAGCTGGGAGCAAAGCAGATTGTATCATCTGCATATCACCCAGAATCTCAAGGAGCTCTGGAAAGATTTCATTCTACTCTCAAAAATATGCTGAAGACTTATTGCTTTGAAAACACCAAGGATTGGGACGAAGGTATCCATTTACTTTTGTTTGCCGTTAGAGAATCGATCCAGGAGTCAATAGGATTTAGTCCGTTTGAGCTTGTGTTTGGACATAGGGTGAGAGGACCTTTGGAGTTGTTAAGAGAGCAATGGGTTAATGAGGAAGTTCACTTGAGTCTGTTGGACTATGTCCAAAAATTTAAAACTCGGTTGGAGAGAGTCTGCCAGCTAGCGAGAGAGAATTTGAAAACAAGCCAGATAAGAATGAAGACATATTTTGATAGACGTGCTCGGCCTAGGACATTCGCAGTGGGGCAAAAGGTGTTGGTATTTTTCCCTAGCCAAAATAATCCCTTGCAAGCTCGTTTTTCTGGACCCTATGTTATTGAATCTCGAGTGACTGATCTAACATATATAATCAAAACACCAGATAGACGCAAGAAAACACAACTCTGTCATGTAAACATGCTAAAACCTTATAATGAGAGGGATTCAGTGGTGGCCTTGGTGGATGATGTAAAGGTTGTTTCTAGAATGCCTGATGTTGATGTTGAGGAAGGCCAATTTAGACCAAATATTGTTCCATCGAAACTAAAAAACCAAAATATCCTGGAGAACCTTGAAACGAAGTTGGACCATTTACAAGTTTCACAAAACAACAGATGAGAGAATTAATTTTAAAATTTAAAAATCTGTTCCCAGATGTTCCAAACAGAACATCGATAATTACCCATGATGTTGATGTTGGGGATGCAAAACCAATCAAACAACACCCATATCGAATGAATGTGGAAAAAAGTAAACTTGTTGATCAGGAAATAAAATACATGTTGGAAAATGATATTATTAGACATTCTACTTCAAATTGGAGTTCGCCCTGTGTTATTGTACCTAAACCTGATGGAACTGTTAGATTTTGCACAGATTACAGGAAAGTGAATGCTGTAACAAAGTCAGATGCTTACCCTATTCCTAGGGTGGATGATTGCATAGACAGAGTGGGAAAGGCAAAATTTCTTACAAAGATTGACCTATTAAAAGGGTACTGGTGTGTTCCATTAACAGATAGAGGACGAGAGATTTCAGCCTTTGTAACCCCTTCTGGATTGTATGAATACAATGTTTTGCCATTTGGAATGAAAAATGCTCCGGCAACATTTCAAAGAATGATTAATTCAGTGATTCATGGGTTAAAACATACAGATGCCTACATTGACGACTTAGTACTGGGAATGATACATGGGAGGATCACATCTCTGCGTTAGAAAGGTTGTTTGAAAGACTTTCCAAGGCTAACCTTACAGTTAACTTGGCTAAAAGTGAATTTGGCCATGCCACTGTGACGTATCTTGGTTATGTTGTAGGTCAAGGCAAGCAAGCTCCTGTTCAGGCAAAAGTTCAAGCAATATCTGAGTTCCCTATTCCCACAGGTACGAGGACTGTTAGAAGATTTTTGGGAATGGTTGGATATTATCGAAAATTTTGTAAAAATTTTGCTGATATTGCTCTTCCCCTAACTAATCTTCTGAAGAAGGGAGTAAAGTTTGTTTGGACAGATTCTTGTCAAGAAGCATTTAAGAAGCTGAAAGCCATTTTATGCTACCATCCTGTGCTCAGAACACCTGACTTTGAAAAGCCATTTTCATTAGCAGTAGATGCCAGTGATGAAGCTGCAGGAGCTGTGTTGTTGCAGAAGGGTGACCTTGATGATATTGACCATCCTGTAGCTTACTTTTCAAAGAAATTTAATGAGCATCAAAAGAATTATTCCACCATAGAGAAAGAATTACTGTCGCTTGTTTTAGCCTTGCAACATTTCAGTGTATATGTTTGCACCGCTCAGAAACCATTGACTGTGTATACAGATCATAACCCATTGGTGTTTCTGAGCCGAGTCAAAAACAAAAACAGAAGGCTGTTAAACTGGAGTTTAATTTTGCAAGAGTTTGATCTCATGATAACTCACATTAAAGGCAAAGATAATGTGATTGCTGATTGTCTTTCCCGATGTTAAATGGGAAACATGTATCTGTACTAATCTGATAGTCTGTAGTTGTGTAGCATGATAATTATTAACATTACTAACTGTATGCGCGGTTAAAATTTTCTTGGGAAATTTTTTTTTTTAGGTGGGAGGTGTTACGGACTCAGTGAAAGTCCCTTTAAGATAGAGAGTGTGTGTGTATGTGTGTGTGGGGCGTGCTTACATCAATAGAAGATAAAGGACGTAATGACGTTGTTGAAGAAGAAGAAGAAGAAGAAGAAGGAGAGAGAGAGAAGGGAGAGAGACACCAGCCTGCTTGTTTTCTCTATCGATGGATGAGAAATAATAACTGTGTTTGCCACTGAAATCCATGTATGGAAGTTGGAAGTAATCCGGTGGAGTTCACTTTGTTGCTGACCTGTAGAAGGAAACAGGTATTTGTGTGTGGACGACCACGGTTCGGATGCTTTTCGGGGTGAGGAAGTCACTACCGAGTAAACACTGAAGTGTCGTTTGGGTTCCATCGTGGAACATTTGGATTTCGTATGTACTCTCTCTATGTTTTTCTACATCTACATCTTATCTTCAGACAACGGTGGTTGTTGAAGAAGCCCTTGCTCATGTTTCACCTTATGGCTTGCGGAACGGAACTTTAAGAACCATTCCGGAACTGGGAGTTTTGGACTTTGTCACACACACACACGAAGAGTTTAGTTTTGGGGTTAACGTTCGAGGTTTAACATTCTTGAATTCTAACATACTAACATTTTTTTTTAACTTTTATTTTACGTATTATCATAAGTAATGATTAATAAAATAGTTTTTAACACTGAATCATGCTCAGTGTGTTTCTTTTGTTGCTGGTTTGTGACAAGTCCAATAGACTATAGCTTTACTTTGTTTGAAGCAAAACTTAAATGGTATCAATACCAGGAGGAAGTGTTGACGACACATCTCTTGGTTTTGTATGTTTTGCACTAAGATTGCTGGCCTGCCTCTTGAACTTTATTGCTTATTTTGTCAATCAGCATATCTTACTATTCTACATTAATACAATCTTGTCCTTGAGTATCAGCCATGACTCAAATATTAGCACGTTCTCTGGAAGTTCATGGGTCCAAAAGTGACTTTAAGTCATTATCTACGTAGCAGTCCAGTACAATGCTAAATGAACATTGCACCATTGAAGGTACGACACACACAAAATGCTGGAGGAACTCAGCAGATGAGGAAGCATCTACAAAGAGAAATAAACAATCGACGTTTTGGGTCAAGACCCTTCGTATGCTGCCTGACCTACTGAGTTCCTCCAGCATTTTGTGTATATTGCTCCAGATTCCAGCATCTGCAGTATCTTTTATGGCACTGTTGAAGGTTGTGTTTCAGATAAATGTTAAACCAAGGCTCCATCTACCTTCTCAAATGAAAGTAAATGATCCCATGGCTCAATCTCAAAGTGGAGCAGGGCATTCTTCTGGTGTCCTCTCAGTGAAAATATTTAAAAAGTTCTGTTTATTTATTTAGTGGCTTTCAGTGAGATCTGGCTGTGTGCAGATTGGGTGCTCCACCTCCTAGGTTATACTGTGCCGGACTTCAGTAGTATTTCATTTACTGTGCATCCCTTAACAATGTTCTGGTGTTATGAAAGGTGCTATATTAACATAATTTTTTTCTCATCTTTCTTATAAGCTTGTGTCTGAAGATGAGCAAAAATATAACTGACATTTTGCTTAAGTAATTCAAGCTTAAGTACTGCAACAATTATTATTATTGATGGTAGAACTGTTAGTACTATAATGATAACAATAGGAAAAATTAGAAACACCCCTATTCAAATGAAATGTCAGATAGGTGAAACAATAACCAAAATTAGATCATTACCCCTTTGCCCATTTGGTCCCTGGAGTGTATTAGTGACATTTAATCACCAGAGTGCCCATTTAAAACAGGTGGTATCCAGATCCCATGTGAAATCAGACAATAATTAAGAGGAATTAGCACTGAACAAGCTTCAACTAGTTTTCTGGGTTTAGCACACCTTAAACATGGCTGGAGCCATACATTATACAAAAGCAAATAAATTGGCGGCTTATTTTGAGGTCAGATCTCTCAGCTCCACATTATCGATGGAGTTCCTCAAAGCAAAGAAGGGACCAGTTGAGGCTGCTGAAAATAACCCAAGTCCCTTGTTTAATAACCTTGAAGGATCTGATGTGCTTTGGCAGTAGGCTGAAGCTAGATTTTACAGGAAGTTTTGATAATGTTGTTGATATTTATAGTTCACAACAGCACTGACAACTCAATTTATTGTATGTAATGATGTTCACCCTTTTTAAAAGGTACAGTGGATCTCTCATGATGCTTTTTCAAAGAATGTGTTAATGTCAGAAGTAGTAAACCAGCTAAACCCTGATATATTCTGCAGCAACTAAAGTGTAATTGTGGCTAATGAAACTATTTGTGGGTGGCATTTGGAGGTGACAACAGTAACGTGAGCTGAATAGATGAAATAAAAATACAAGTTGAAGATTAGATACTATGCTGTGGACATTCACAAATTTTCAGCCTATTTATAATACTCATTTAAACTTAAAGAGATTAAGCTAATTGTATGAATTTGTGTATTGTGATTAATTATTAAACAATAGTCACAAATGGCTTGTGAAATGCAGATTAAATTTCTGTCAATGGTTGTCTGCTGCTCTGTGGGAGGACTATTTTGAAGCCTTCTTAGCAGAATGTCAAAAATGAGTGATTATATTAGAATATTTTACAAAATCTTCCTGCTGCATAAGAACCTTAAAAATGTTACAGTTTGTTTCATGAGGTACAAGTAAATTGATAAAGATTTTAAGCCATAGTTACTACTTAGCAACCTCCAATTCTAAATAGCTAATTTTGTATCTGTGGCTATGTAATTCCCTCAGAGAATGATGTTAAAATTCTTTGCTTTTCAAAGTGCATTGTACTGTTTCAGATGCTAGCTTAATTTGTATGCTTCAAGCTACATTTCAAGGTCTATAAAATGTATATTGTGCTCTTTACTTCCTGGCTTGTTGCCTCTGAGAATTCTTCATTGTGGTTGGCTGCTCAGCCAGCTTGATGACATTATTGTTGTGAGACAGCCAAGTTTCCCTTCAGTTGATACCTGAATGCAACTGATATCCTTGTGGGCAGCTTGCTTCGAGGTCAGCAGTGAGTGTTGGAGCTTAGCTGTTTACTGTAATATCCAGACCATTAACAGTTGCTGAGGAGATAAATTTTAAACAGACCTCATTTATCACTCATGGTTGCACAGCTTTTGCTCTTCAGATAAAAATGATATTCACAATTTTATATCAGCTTAGAGAAGGTACAGAGCAGATTCACAAGAATGAGAAAAATAGATGTATTCCAACATGCAAAGAATATTAATAAGTGATATGATTGAGATTCAAAATTAAAGAATTTGATGGAGCAGGCAGATCAATGAGATGTGACCTTAAGTTCGAACTGAGCTGCTCAGGGGTGTTTTCAGGAAGCACTCTCAATATTTGGAATTTCTCACCCAAAAGTTGTGAATCCAAGTCAATTCAAAATGTAAAGATTGAGATTAACAGATTTGTTGGCAATAGCATAAGAAGATATGGAACCAAAGTAGATAAATGGAATTAGGCTGTAGATCAACAATGATTGAATTGAATGACAGAAAAGCCTTGATGGGCTGAATGGCTTACACCTGTTCTGATGTAGTTTTCATTGTCCATACTTTATGTCCTTTGCATTGCAGGAGAAAGATAACTGATTTTCTATTTATGACATCTGAAGATGTAATTAAATCCATGGGAGATAGCATCAATAAGATCAGTATTCACACTCTAAGCAGAGGAGGTTTGATAAGAGAACGAAATGCACAATCTGTAGTGCATCAGATTTCACTAGTGGAAAAAATAGCAGACAGAAGAATGCCTGTGCAGATGCCTGGTGAGACCCTCATTGCAGTGTGCTTGATGCCTTTCATTCAGCCTCCTGAAAAAGTAAATTCCTTTTGTGTTCCTCCCCAGATATACTGTACCTGTATTAAATTAGTAGTTGACTCATCCATTAACATGGCATGTTGAAGCCAACTTTTTTGCTGAAAAGCTGGTTCCTTTATGATACATTTGAAGTTTGCATTGGTGAAGGGTTCAATTTATATATAATTGTCAACATGGAAATTCATAATATTACATAGAACATTACAGCAGAGTACAGGCCCTTTGGCCCATGATGTTGTGCCGACAGTTTATCCTGCTCTAAGACCTATCTAGCCCTTCCTTCCCACGTCACCCTCCATTTTTCTATCATTCATGTGCCTATCTAAGAGTCTCTTAAATGTCTCTAATATATCTGCCTCCACCACCTCTGCCAGTAGTGTTCCATGCACCCACCACTCTGTTTAAAAAAAACTTACCTCTGACGTTCCCCCATACCTTCCTCCCATCAAAATGTATTGTTACATTTGCAAAGACTTCTGACTCTCCTATTTCCCCAGGATGATCCAGTAGATGGCTTCTCCTATGTACTTTTGCCATTTTCTAAGATAATACTTATTGGAAGAGCAAATGTGACAGGCAGCAGTTAGTCAGGGTAAGCCTCAAGTTGTGTTTGGGTGCAGGGTCTTGAAATAACCCTACAACAATAGTTGTAACCCACTTGTTCCTCCAGCAGATTGTTTGTTGCTCCAGATTCCAGCATCTGCAGTCTCTTGTGTCTCTACAACAGTGGCTGCCTGATTTAGTGACATTTGATATTTCTTTAGTCCATTGAAGGGTGTGCTCTGCCGCATAGCTGTGTAACTGATTTATAGTTGTTCCAAGAGGGAGCTGCCTCATGTATACTCTTTTCTGCTTTGTGCCAGATACTGAACACCTCTGCAGGATGACTAGCATTCTGCAAAAGGACAAACCATAGTCTATCAGGGAATCCATTGTCTAACTGCCTTTAGCAGGTATCCAACTCCTATAAATTGGAGTCCAAGGTCTCTAAAGCCCCAATCACTGATTTTACAAGAGAAAATGTTTATTACCTTGGTCACTCCAACTTGGTTGCCCAAAAAAAGGATGTACTTGCTGCAGAGAGTGCAGTTAAGATTCACCAGATTAGTTCATTGATGAGGAATAATGATCTGTTTTATCATTCTTCCTTCTGAAGTGAACAACTTCACATTTTCACACATTATCTGTTTGCTGGCATTTTTGCTCACTCACTCAACCTATCAAAATCTCTCTGTAAGCTGTATTGTCTTCACAACTTGCTTCCCCTGCTACTTTTGTATCATCCACATATTTGGCCATAGTACATTTGCTTCCTTCTTCTAAATCATTAACTTATATTATCAATACCTGTGGTCCCAGCACTGATCCCTGCAGTTGCCAGCTTGAAAATAATTTCTTTATCCTTATTTGCTGCTTCCAGTCTGTTAGCTAATCCTCTATACATGCCAATATATTGCCTTCAAAAGCATGAGCTCTTATCTTGCAACATAACCCTTTGTGTGGCATCTTGTCAAATGCCTTATGAAAATCCAAATATATTACATCTATCAATTCCCCTCCATCCACTCTGGCTGATACTTCCTCAAAGAACTCTAAGAAATTTGTGGTGATTTCTGCTTCATGAAGCTGCTTGATCAGGTTATGACTTTTCAAACGTTCTGCTGTTATCTCCTTAATAAATGATTCTAACATTTTCCCAGTGATAGCTATTAGGATAACTGGTCTTTAGTGACTTGCTTTTGCCTCCCACTCATTTGGAATAAGAGTATCATATTAGCAATTTTCTAATCTTTCCATTTCTCCATGGAATCCAAAGATATTTGGAAACTTTCAGTGAATACATCCATTATCTCTGTAGTCATTTCTCTCAGATACAAACCCTCAGGTTCAGAGGACTTTTAAGCATTTTGCCCTATTAGTTTGACAAGATCTATTCTCTTGTGATTCTGACGGTATTTCAGTTGTAGAATCTTTCACCTTGTCTCTATCCTCATTCCTTTGCATTTAAGGTTAACACAGTTGTTTCAAACACAAGTTTCTCATTCTTAAACTGAATGCTAAGTTCTAGCATACAGTGATCACTATTTCCTAGGGGATTTTTGCTTTAACTCTGAAATAATTTATTAAACTTGTTTGGTTACATATCACAAGATTCAAAATAGCTTGTCCCTGGTTGGCTCCATAATGTTTTGCTCTAGGAAACTACTGTCAATACACTCTCTGAATTAATTTCTCATGGCTTCTATTTCCAGTTTGATTAATTCAGTCCACACAAAGATTAAAGTCACAATGACAAGAAAAATGAGAGAATAAATGAAGAGGAGTTGCCCTTTCAACTATTATCCCAAACACCCTACCACACTGCTCCCCACCCACCACAAACCCTACAAAGAATTTATAGGCCAAGCATACTTCATCAAAAATTAATACAGTAGCTGTGCCACCAAATATGGAAAGGGCTTTGGACCATGTTTATCTGTCCTGATTACCCGATCTTGGCTGTGAAATTGCAACTGGCGTAATTCTTATTATATCAGCTAATTTCAGGTTTACTCAGGGCTATATAGAAACGCTCTCATCAGGTAACTAACACATTATTTTGCAGAATTTGGCATAACATTAATATTTTGAAATAGGACCACAGGTTTGTCTATGTTACTGATTCTTGCAAGTGCAGAGTGCAATAGTTGTTGAACGTGTAGAATAATGCACGAGCATTTGTGGTGCTGAATTAAAAAGAAATGTAAATAAAAATATGGGGAAAAACTCAGCAGTTCAGACAACAACTGTGGAGAGCAGAGGAGTTGATATTTTAGATGTAGACCTTTTATTAGCTTCTCGTTTGGAGATTGCTCCAGGTTGTTTGTCTTGCTCTGGTTAAGCACCGTCTTCTTAGCATGAATGCAATAGAAACCCTGAATTCCTTATAAAAATCTTTTGAGGGTTAAAGTGGAACACGTGTGACCACACGAGCGTAAAATAATTACTGGGGAAATGTCTTGGGATGTGAACAGATTGCTGTGAATGAGCTGCAAGCACAGTGCCCAGATGAAATTCTCCCAGTGACTGGGGGACGTGCATGACCATCTGAAACCAAACATGATGGAGAGGAAGAAGTTCTGCAGTCTGACAATTACACAAGGTCCATCCCCTGTCAGTCCTGGCCATCTTCTTACCTGGAATGCTTGATTACAGAATAACACATGATAATTGTACATTTGAATGTTATAAGCTGCCACACTAGCCACAAAGGTAGCCAAGTTTCTCCCACGATCATTAGTCATGCTTTGCTTTAATGTGAGTGATTACAGCGTAACTCTACCTGTTCCTTTTCTTCTTCTCTCTGTCCTAAGCATCACTTTAGAGATGGTGCACAGTTTGTTCAGTTTCTGCCTCAAGGGTAGACTTGGGAAACTGATAAAAAGACCATGAAAAATAAATTGAACACAATTTATACAAACACCACTATCAATTCTGTGGTCATCCACTGCCTAAAGATGTTATTAATATATTGGAAAGTTCTTGGCCAGTTTGTCTGGATTGCACCAATTATTGTCTCACAGTAGTAATGATGAAGGTAGTCGGATGAGTGGGAGAAAATCTGTTGAGCTAGATTGTGCTGTCTTTTGTTGGCAGTTCTGACCGGGACATCAAAATTAAAGCAAGACAGTATAGCACAAGAACGGGCCCTTGGCTCACAAAGACCTGGACGTTCATGCCCAGGCAGCGAAATACAGTAGTCCGGGCCGTCCTGACAAATGCGGAAGCTGCTTCTGCCATTCTGCTCTGCTGTCTGACTCCACATGGAGCAGAGGGTTCAGTTTTGCTGAAGTACCCTGATCTGGTGCAGGCTCTGGGACCCCTTTGATTTTATTGTGGATCGTATCACAACAACTTAGGAAGTAACGGAGAAGGTTTAAAGCTTTTAATGCATTATATATTTATATGTTATTTGTGCTTTTATTTTATCTAATCTTTGTTGTTTTTAATTATCTACTTCAATTTTAATTTGTAAACTATTAAAATCAATGACAACTTTAATAGTTGGTGAAGTGCCTCCTTCCCTCCCCCACCCCTCCCCCCTCCCCCACAACTCCTCAGATTTGCTGGCTGTCAAAGGCCATCTGGGTCATTTCTAGATAGGTCTGAGGCCCAATCACCTTCCAGACCTTGTCACCGGAGTTCAGGAGTAAGGGCACAGTGAGATTCCCCAAGTGAGTGTGTGTGCGAACAGATTGAAGTCCGAGCAGAGGAAGTAATTAAATATGATTCAGCCCAGTATTTATTTGGAAGTATATCATCGTTCAATAAAGGTTGGAAAAAAAAAACCAAACTACATAGAGAGAAACTAAGCTAAAAATGTTAAATGAATTTAGAGGTCTGCTATCCATTGTACTTAAATTGCTTAATGGCCTCTGAGTTATTTTTTTGGTATTGCCAATATCCTCATGGTAGATCAATGTGAAATGAGCAAAAGTAGACATAGTATTCTTGAATAATGTTTAACATTGCAACATTTTATTGCTACTTCATTGAATTATTTTAAAGAAATAACCAATGCCTCACTTCCTTCCAAAAGTGAAATATATTTCTTCTTAGCATTTACCTTAAATTTATACCCTAGTATTACTACCTAGCTTGTGATTGGTCCCCTGGCACTATATTTCAATGCACAGCTCAGAGGAGTAACAGACATTTGTCTACCGATTTCTGTCAGCGTCATCATTTAGTTGATTGATAGATGTACCCAAGAGTGATGTGAATCATTTATTCTCTAATTTTCTCCTTGCATACATAACCAAATGCATGAACTTATGAATACTACTTTACTGCATAGTTTATTGGTGGACCATAATTTTGTTTAATTATTGTACTATCATCTTTGTCTTATGGCATATTACCAAATACGGGAACTACTTCTGGGTAATCTGAACGAATATTGTAGTTGTTGATGGCAAACTTCATTAAATTTTACCACAACTACTTCACTTTTTATACCATGTATTTCTTGAGCCCCAGAGCTATACAATACTGTTTAGTTTGGTAAATGGTTAGAAGTTAAAATGGGATAGCAAAACTTTTTCACCTGAAATGTCCATGTTTATCATAAATCACACTTAATATAGTCAGAGCTTTTAATCATTACTGATTAATTGAATTGATAGATGGACCGTCGTCTTGGTAATTGATGACTCAATCTTTGAAGTACATGAGCTGCGACGACTGCTGCAGCACAAGGATAAGGTAATGTGGCAACAACCGATGAAGGTTACTTGAGCTCAAGTCAGCCTGAAAATCTCTTCACAGTGCAAGAATGGAAATGACCTGGTACTGATTGCATCTTTGGTTGAAATACTTTGATAAGTGGGAGGCTGAGTTTCTGCTCTTGTGTCGACACCTACACATTCCAGCAGGGAATAGATTCTTCATTTGCATTCTTTATGCATGATATTTACAAGGAAATCTTTCTTAGTAGGTGTTTGGAAACATAATGATCTATGAAAATCAGGATAAAAGTGCTTTCAAGAACACCATGAGCAGCAGTTTTCTTCACTGTGTTATAGACAATCAATAATAACGTCACTGCTGCTTCCACTCATCCTGTAACATCCTCTTACAATATAAAAATGAGATGAGATGCAGCAGTCCTTGAACTCAGAAAGGACATTCACATTATGGAAGTCATTTGATCCGCAATTAACTGGAGGATCTCCTTGACTGATTCATTATTTTTAGCCATAGCCAACACTTTAAATTGTGTATCCACATCTTACTCTGTGCTCCCCCACCCGTACCCCCCCCACCCCATAGCCCCACCCCACCTCGCCTCCCACGTCCCCAGAACCGTGGCTATCCTCGCCTCTCCTGTCATAGCTCCTATCTTCAAATCTTTGCATAGTAGGCCAGTGGAATGTTGGCTTCCTGATCATTTTGGGACGGGGCCCAGTCACTTTGAGGGCCAGTGTAAGCTGATTTAATTGCAAACATGAATATTCATCATTTAATGAAGGGGTATGTTGTATGCAGCCAAAAATTTTAAATTAAAAACTGTTTACTATTAGTTCCAATGCAGAAACTCTGGTTGCATTCCAGAGATTAAGGATCTGAGTCAATAAAACATACATCAAAAGAAGTATCTGAAATAGTGAAAAATCATTCTATTAACATTTACTGCTTAAATTAGGGTAATAAAAACATAATAATGTACCAAATGAAACATACAAGATTCTGGGAGGTCATGACAGGGAAAACTATACATCCTCTAGTGGAATAATCTAGAATCAAGGGTCATTCTCTAGAACTCGCTCATTTAAGACAGATGAGGTGAATTTTTTTTTCTCTCAACTTCTCATGGTCTGTTAAAACTGTATACAGAGTCCATTCTTTTATTCTACAATAGCAGTTTGATCCTCTGACTACCACAATGATGAACAAGGCTTTAAGAATGTGTAACTGGAAATCTGGACAGCTCTCTTTTTCATCTGTTAAACTGCTTAGAGCAAAGCAAGGCACGTTCAATTATGTATCCACATCTTATTCTGCACCCTACATTTGGATTGTTATCTTTGAAGATGGTTATCATTTTCTCAATGCAGCAGAACTCTGCCAAAATCTTTTTCATACTGAGCTGTTTGGGTAGTGTGGTGCATTGTCATTTGCTCCTTGTTCCTCATGTGACCTCTGTTGCTCAGGCTTCAAGAGATCATTGTTTGTCAGCTCTCTGCCACACTGACATCACCATCATGAAGTGCTTTGAGAGGCTGGTCATGGCATGCATTAACTCCAGCCTCCCAGACAATCTCGACCCACTACAATTCGCCTACCACTATAACAGGTCTACAATGGACGCCATCTCCCTGGCCCTACCCTCAGCTGTGGAGCATCAGGACAGTAAAGACACCTACGTTAGACTATTGTTTGTTGACTACAGCTCCGCCTTCAATACTATAATTCCAAGCAAACTCATCACCAAACTCCAAGACCTGGGACTCAACACCTCCCTCTGTAACTGGATCCTTGACTTTCTGACCAACAGACTGCAATCAGTGAGGATAGGCAGCAACACCTCCAGCACGATTATTCTCAACACTCATGCCCCACAAGGCTGTGTCCTCAGCCCACTACTCTATTCTCTATACACTTATGACTGCGTGGCCAGATTCTTCTCTAACTCCATCTACAAGTTTGTAGATGATACCACTGTAGTAGGCCGTATCTCAAATAACGATGAGTTGGAGTACAGAAAGGATATAGAGAGCTTAGTGACATGGTGTCAAGACAACAACCTTTCCCTCAATGTCAGCAAAACAAAAGTGCTGGCCATTGACTTCAGGATAGGGGGCAGCGTACTTGCACCTGTCTACATCAATGGTGCTGAGGTCAAGAGGGTTGAGAGCTTCAAGTTCCTAGGAGTGAACTTCACCAATAGCCTGTCCTTGTCCAACCACATAGACGCCATGGCCAAGAAAGCCCACTAGGGCCTCCACTTCCTCAGGAGGCTAAAGAAATTTGGCATGTCCTCTTTGACACTCACTCATTTTTACCAATGCACCATAGAAAGCATCCTATCTGGATGTATCATGGCTTGGTATGGCAACTGCTCTGCCCAGGACCGCAAGAGACTGCAGAGAGTTGTGGACACAGCCCAGCGCATCACGGACACCAGCCTCCCCTCCATGGATTCTGTCTATACCTCTCGCTGCCTTGGTGAAGCAGCCAGCTTCACCCACCCAGGTCATTCTCTCTTCTCTCCTCTGCCATTAGGCAGAAGATACAGGAGCCTGAGGGCACACACCACCAGGCTCAAGGACAGCTTCTATCCCACTGTGATAAGACTATTGAATGGTTCCCTTATACAATGAGATGGACTCTTAACCTCGCAATCTACCTTGTTTGACCTTGCACCTTATTGTCTACCTGCAGCTGTGACACTTTACTCTGTATTCTGTTATTGTTTTTACCCTGTACTACCTCAATGCACTCTGTACTAACTTAATTATCTGTACAAATGGTATGTAAGACAAGTTTTTCACTGTACCTTGGTACAAGTGACAATAAAAAACCAATACCAATACTTTTCCAATAACTTTTCAACATCACTCTAGTCTGTTTCATCAAAGCTAGCTTAAAATTGTACCCCTTCCAAATTTTCTGAATGGTGTTTTTTCTGCCTTTCGACTCTGAAATGACAGGCCTCGTTATGCCTTCCAGGTGGTAAACCTTCATCATAGCAATAAAGTTGTGTTAGGGGGGTATAAATGCTACTGATGTTGCCAGCCATGTCCCAATGCCTACTGGATGTCCAGGGACATTATCCACAATGAGCAAAGCTCTGTTGTCCAGGTTATTCCTCATACAATCTTTCAGTGAAGGCTGGAGAGAAGCATTGCAATATGATTTTGGCAGTTAGATAGTCACAATAGATTATAGATTAAGAAAGGCTTAGGCTTGCAGTCATCCTTGGCATTGCCTCCAATGAGAAGAGTAAAGTGATTTTTTTTCTGGCTGCTTTGAAGTCTGGTGCAGTTTTCTCATCCTTTGAACATGGACCAGGGCATCTTCTTCCAAAAGAGTCTCATCTCATCCATGTTAAATATTTGTCTAGCCAAGTTTCTTGTTAATTTGTTTGAGCTCCTTGGAAAATTTTCTGCTGTCATGTTATCTGTACTTACTGCCTCCTCCACAAGATAAATACTGTGCAGATTTGGCTGGCCTTAAATGTATCAGCATTTTCAGAAGATTTATCTCCTTCCTCACATTCTTTCAAGTCTTGCCATAATGATCTTATTTTTTCCTGGATCATCATCAAACGCAGGGGCACATGCTTCTTCAAGCAATGCCAACCTTGAAGAAATTCTCCTCTGCTCTCCAGTGGGATTTCCATCTGCCTCTTTTGTCTTGTTTACCCTTAGTGGTTTCTGTTTATCTTCTGATCCTCAATAATATGTTGACCAACACTTGCTTCTACAACCACATCTCTTTCCTTAACAAATCTCTCTGGACCAAACTCATCACGTGGATTCCAATCTGAAATTCCATGCTTTACAATGTGGATCCACCCAAGATCAGTGGTATCTTCAAACCATCCAGCATTTCTCGAAGCTTGGTTCTTGTTGCATCCTGAGATCCGCACAATGTCATGGTTTGATCTTCACCTCCCGCAGCAACCCTAACTCAATCTCAGAGTTATCATGTCCATGCTTCCATTTTATTCTTCACTGCATTCAGTGCTACATTAGACAACATTTTTCCTTCCTTTCTGATGTTAATGATAGCAAATTCCAACATTGCATGAATTCCACTATCATTCCTGACCTTCCCCCCCCCCCCCCTTCATTTCCTCAGATTCCATCTCTTCCCTGGTTCCATCCCTGCCAGGTTTTCACCATCTCTTCTGATCTTCCCTTCTCTGATCCTGAATGATCATTCTTCATCAGCCTCATCCTCCTTGGCCCCAATCATTATGAATCCAAAGTCCAACATGACATTGAACTCTTTTCCCACTGCCTGTGTCTCTGTGCCTGTTCCTTTGACCAGGGTTCTTTATCCCAGACTGCAGACCCTTTATTTTCTCTCCAGAATTCCTGATTCACTTGGATCTCTATTGGTCACTTTTCCCCCTCTCAATCTATTCATTGCTAACTGGTGACTCAACATTGATTGCCTTGATTTTTCTACCCCTCATCCATTCCTTCCTGCCTCTTCTGACCTCTAAGAACCAACTCTGATATTGTTATCAAACTTGCCAGCAAGGGTGGTGTTATTATGATCTGGCGAACAGACCTCTTTCTTGCAGAGGCCAAACAGTAGCTCTCAGTCACATCTTCATACTTCCCTCAGGATCATGACCCTGCTACCAATCATCAGGCTATTAATTCTCAGAGAAACACTTAGTTCCTTGGGAGACCTGCTCTCCACAACTTCTAGCCCCTCAAAGCTTAATTCTATCTCCTGCCCAAGATCCACAAGCTGGACTGTCCAGACAGACCCATTGTTTCAGCCCCCTTTGTCCCACCAAACTTACTTATTCCTCCCTTGACTCCAACCTTTCTACCCTGGTCCTGCCCCTTCTCACATACATCTGTGACACTTTGAATACCCTCGGTCACTTTGACAGTCTTCAGTTCCCTAGTCCCAACATACAATCTCTGTACACCTCAATCCCACACCAGTATGGTCCAGGGTCTGCATACTTCTTCCTTGAACAGTGGTCCAACCAGTTCCCCTCTACCAAGACACTCATTGGCCTGGTTTAACTCATTGAACAACTGCTCCTTCAACCTAACTCACTTTCTCCAGATCAATGGTTTAGGTTTGGGAAATTGCAAATGCCCAAGCTACGACTGTTTTTCTTTGGGAAATGTGGATCAGTTTCAACTCCACTTGGGCGACCTCCCTCAACTATTTTTCCGGTCCATCAACAATTGCATTGGTATTACTTGCTGCTCAATACAGGACTTGAACATTTCAGTACTTTTGCTACCAATTTCCACTCTGCTCTCTACTTCACATGTTCCACCTCTGACCCTTCCCTTTCTGGTTCTCCTACTCCATGCCAGGGCATGTGCCAGTAACAAACTTCTGTTACAAGCCCACAGACTCCCAATGCTATCTCAACTATTGTTTCTCCCATCCTGCTTCCTGCAGGACTCCGTTCCGTTCTTTCAGTTCCTCTGTGTGCTTGTTCTGGTGATGAGACATTCCCCACGCATGCCACTGAGATGTTTTTCTTCTTTCTGAAATCATAGCTTCCCCTCCACCATCACAGATGAAGCCCTTGATCTAATATCATCTATTTCCCCCATCTCTGCTCTCACCTCCTCTCCTCCTGAACAAAGCAAGGAAACATTCCATGCCACCAGCCTTTGCAATCCATGGATCATCCTTCACCTTTTCCCACCAGCTTCAAAATCTTCCCCTCTCCTTTCAGCAATTCAAAATAGTTGTTCCTTTTACCAGTCCTTGGTTTGCTCTTCAGTCCCCATTAACCTCTCTCTTTTTTTACAGCACTTGGCCATGCAACTGCAGGAAATGGCCACACCTTTCATCTCTTCCTTTCCCACCATCCAGGGACCCAAATGAAATTGTGCGCGTTAATGTCCTGTCCATAACGAGATTGATGTAAGTTTCCAGAATTACTCACCACTGCAGAACACCGACAACATGAATAGTTCCATGAGCCCTAAGGGTTTTCTCCAGGCAAGGTGGTGAATCAGTTGCATTTCTTCCAATCCAGTGTAGTGCATTTTGTGTTCATAATGGAGAAATCAAATGCAGGTTGGATGATCACTTTGGGAACACCTATATTCAGTCTACAGGGACAACTCTGAGCTTCCTCTTCCCTGCTACTTTAATTCTTCATCTCACCTCCACTTTGACCTGTCTGCCTGTGGCCCCCTATGCTGTTATAATGAGGAGCTTGAGGAACAACACCTCTTCTTCCATCTGGGCACATTGCAGCCTTCTGGACTCAATACTGAATTCTACATCTTCAGATAGCTCTCTTTTTCAGATCTGGCCATTTCTGCTGTAAATCATCAATATGTGGCCAGAGCTGTTTTTCTCTTTCCACTAGCACAACCTGATCTGTTGGACCTGTCCAACAGTCCTGTATTTTGCAACTTCTATGTTGCTTTGTTTGTATTCTCACTTTCTAACTTCCCCCATAAATGTATCAACCAGATGACCACAACAACTTATCCCTGTGGCAACCTTGCCCTCACCCACTCACAGGCATTCTCTTTGCCCTATTATCCCTCCACCTTCTCTGCAACTTGAAACTAACTTGTTTTTTCTCTTTCTCAGTTCTGATTGAGCTCTTTGACTTAAAACATTAGCGCTCTCTCTCTTTTTACAGACGTTGCCTGACCTGCTGTATGTTTCCAGTATTTTCATCTTTAGTTCAGGGCTTTGCATGTAGATTTTGATCTTCTAACCTCATATTTAACGCCATTACCATTTTTTCCACTTTAACAACTTTTCCCTAAGGAACACATGATGAACTTCCAGGGGTAACATTGTGCTACCACTAATTATCCTTGCATATTTATGAAGATCAAGATTTTCCCCATTGTACTCTTACTGTATCATAGAACAGTCTATTTTCGTTGTTGTAGTCTGTTTCAAAAGTGGTCTGTGTAAAAATTGTGGTTGGTTTCAAGGACCCATTATGTCATAGGGCTGTGTCTGTGACTACAAGGTGTCTGCGTTAACATAACAAAATGGTCATTGTAATGAACAGTGATCCTGTTGACATAGCTGCACCTCTGATTTCAGTTTGCATTAATTACTTAAATTATCACTAAATGTGAACTGAAGGCTGACACACTTTCAATATAGGATACAATAGAACTAGATTGCATGCTGGTGCTTGTTTAAGATTAATAATGATTCCCATTAATTAATATGACCAATTGTATTTCTTTCCTTCTGCTCCTGAACAATAAATATTGTTTGATATAGCAAAAGAAATTTTGCAATTTGAAGACACATACCTAAAGAGTCAATTTTGCATTACAGCTAAAGTTTGTAAATTGAAGATTAACTATAATATTATTGTTCTGTATTGGAGTCCAGAATTGTGAAGCTATGTTTAATTTGTATTGTTTTGATTTGAGTAACGCTTTGTGAAGACTCTAGAATGTGCTTGTGTTAACAGTACAATTGAGATCTATATGAGACATGGTTGGTAGCAATTACAGCAGTGGAACAGTGTGATAATATGCTGAAATCTCTTCTGCAGCCCATTTTGATAATTATTCAAAGCTGCTAATCAAGCTTTCTTATTTAGTTCCTAGCTCTTGATACTGCCTTAGCAAAATCTCTCCTATCCAACATTGTTTGTTCCAACAGACGTGCATCACAAAATGTTCTTCCCCCTAACTTCCAAGTTCCTTTCTGGCTGTTTTAAGATGGACCTTACCCTAGTAGCAAGTAGGCAATGCAAAATCCTGGACTCCAGTGGATACCCTTCACCTTTTGAATTATCTTCATACTGCAGGCTTCCAACAGTTTAATGAAGCCACACTTAGAGGTAGAGTTCAGAAGCCTCATTATAAGAATGGTGCCTTGGATTGCAACTTGAGTGAGAAGTTATTTCAAGGCAATCATGGTTGTTGGGAAATAAATTCATTCCCTTTTGCACATTTGACACTTGGTTCTTTGATGTAGTTTAACGGCAGCTTTTCGGTTTACATTCTCAGTTACTTCTTGATATAGGAGTTGGCTGAATGTTTTTATCTTTCATTAACATGTAATTTAGGGAAAGTTGAAGGATGTTAGAAAGACTGATAATACCTGGGGACTTCTGTGTAAGTTTTTAAGGCAGCAGAATGAAGAGGTCACTGGAATCACTGAGCAACTAACTTGTCCCTTATATCCAGAAATTATGTTATTTCCTCCTCATTTCCTCCTCTTCTGGTTCTCCCTGACTTTACTCCCATCAAAGTACTTATTCTTCCCAAGAAAAATGTAAATATTTCATTGTCTGTATTCCAGCTTCCATGTAGCTTCAGAAGTTTTCAGCAATACCAACATTCGTAGAGATTTCCTCAGTTTTGTTCTTACTGAATCCTTAATCCAGGCTTCTGGATTCCAGTAATCTAATTTTTACCTTACTTTTCTTCCTGCAAGTTAAATAAATTGTATTGTATATATCCAAATAAGTTATTTTGGATATAATTTACATGTATTTTAACTTCCCCTATCTTTGTCGCTACTTCAGTTTATTCTGTCCTGACTGTATTTATATTAGTTTGTGGAAATACCCCTCTGCTCCTTATGCTTGTTTAATCTTGAGCCTGCATTTTACAATGTTTGTTATTTCTAGAGCCATTGTATATCAGCTGACAATCAAACATATTTGATAGCACAGTTTTCATAAATTGTCATATTAACACTGTTTAAAATGTTTTATATTTTATATTCAACAATGTTATGCTGTAAAGTCAAATGGCTGTGTGCAAATGTAATATTGTTTTCTAATAATAATGTACTTCTTGTGTCTTCTACTTGGTTTGCATTGAGTTAGTTATTCATAGTGAGTTTATTTTGTTTTCAGTATGAATACTTCAATGCTGTTTTAATAAACGAAAAAGATGAAAATGGCAACTATGTGGAACTTGGGAAGGAATTTATTTTGGAGCCTAATGAACATTTTAATAACTTGCCTGTCAACGTCAGCTTAAGTGACGTCCAAGTACCAACCAACAAGTACAACAAAGGTATGCTGGAATTTTATATTATTTCTGTTTGTTTTGCTTCTGACAGTTCCAACAATTTATACTGAATATGTAATAAACAGCATGAAGTTTTAATTGTATGAAAACATGGTTTTAGATTAGATGCTTTATACTTCAAAAAAGTGTGTAAATGCATGTAAGTGCATTAAGTTTATATATGTTCTGTAAAGTTATTCACAATTCAGGCAGTTGTACAACCATATTGGGTGTGATTAATTAAATTGTATTCATTCATTAGATCTTCAATTTCAAAAAAATCTGTTTCAGATTGTTGTTTGACAAAGTGCTCCTAGCAAACTATAGCAGTTAATTTTTCTGAATGTATATCATGTATGCAGTTATTGTGAATAGCATATGCAGCTGGCCAAAAGTAATATAATCCCTGTTCATCTGTATACACAACAAAATAAATAATAATAGGTACAGCTGAATGATTACAAGAATGTAGTCTGTTCCCTGGGTTTATGTTTCTTGTTTTTAGATGATGGTTCTTAATTGTTTACACTTGCCTTGCATGATTTTTGATTTTATGTTAATTATGTAATGATATTCTGGCATTCATTAGTTTATACTTGATTGAGAAAAAGAAAGATTATATGGAATACATTTCCTATGATTCAAGAGAAACTATCATTTTATTTTCACCTGTCAAACAATGGATTTTTGAGAAGTATTTAGTTTCTCAAAACTCTTGGCTCTTTGTATTGAATATTTATATCATAACTGCAAATGATAAATTCCTTGCCCAGCAATGTGATAGTTCCCTTTAGTGGATTGTCACTTAATGTTCTGATTTGCAAGGAGTGTTATGAAACATAAAAGAAATCACCCATGAAATGAACAGAATATTGCACCATTGATGGCATGCCACAGATATTCACTCAAGTGAAATACCATTTAACTCTCATACGGCTTTGGTATTTGTGTCTTCTAGGTCCTTTATAACTTGCCAAATATTGCTATGAATATGTTCCTCGCCCTGACCATATTTGTAACTGAATCCATTATACACCATTATAGAGATCATATTCTGCATAATCTAATCTTACTTTTGATAGTGTTACAAATTTATGAGGAGGATCACTATGATTCACCAATTAATTACTTGTGGATGATAATTAGCTTGTGGGGGCACAATTACGTTATTCAATAGTAGGTCGTTTTTTTAAAGCATATTATTAGTGATGTCAAAAATTGACTTTACAATTGATTTTACATTTCAAATTTTACAACTCTGCAACCTTGTTGGTTTTTCAAACTCATCTTCAAAAGCAACAGTGCAATCTTGGCTCAACCCCTAATAACAAAGCCAAGTTTATTACAACTTAAAGTTCAGGACACTACTCCTGACGTACAGGTATCTAACCAATGTTTCTGCTACATTGGCACACAAGGTGATACATCTAATTTTAACTTTCTATTGAAATCCATTAAGCAGGGAAGGCTCGGGCAAAACAAAAGAGTTAATAATAGTTCTGAAACAAATGAAGAGAAAAAGATAATTGTCAGAAATGGTACATTAAGCAAGAGCTAAAAGATATAAAGTAATTGAACTAGGGAAGAGGAAAAAAGTGTGTGAGTAAAACATGTAAACAACTAGTTTGGGTGTGTTCCCCAGATAAGCATTTTTTTGTATCCAGCCACAAATTAAATGAATGGTAGGCGTAGATTTAACTGGGAGAGAATAATGTGGAAACATTTATTGAGATATGGCTGTGACCAAACTAATTAATTCTGACTAGAAGATCAAACTATGGGAAAGACATGGGAAATGGTAGAGGAAACAGGACCCACAGTACTTTAAGGGTAAAATCTCAGCATTGATGAGAGATATAATGAAAGGTTAGAAGACAATTCAGATTTTATGGATAGAATTACAAAGTATAAAAAGATTTAATATTGTTTTATAGCTGTAGGTAAACCCTCTGGTATGAATTGTCAAGTGGTAGAGTTAATACATTTGGAAATTAGATAAGCATGTAGCAGAGGCAAGGTTGTTTTAATAAGGATTTGTTTCTTTATTTGGATCTAAAAGGCAGTAAATTTCTGGACTGTATCCAAAATGTCATCTGCAACAAAGGCCCAGATTTTCCCAAGCAAGTATTCCCCACATAACTGGCAGCCACCTCAGTGTATTATTTGAATATATAAGACCTGAAATGCAGTTAGCTGTTTATTACAAATTTCACAAATGCATTCTAACGTTGGACCGCTCATGTTGTTCAAGGAGGGAACATGATATTGTGGAGGCCATCTAACACATATGGTGGGAAATTTACTCAAAAAACCTGCACAATGCTGGATCTGATAAAGAGTTCTTTTCCATTGATTACAATGGTGGAAAATAACTGCAAATTGTGAAAGTGTTGGTATTTCTAGATTTTTATAGTTAGTTTAATTTTATTAAATGTAATTTTAGTTTATAAAAACTTATTTTTATATGTCTTTGAAATGGTTTGAGTAGTTTATAACAGATTTAAATGTTTTTTGAATGGCAAAAACATTCAGAACCATTCACTGCTTTTGAAGCTTTAACAGCTGGCTAATTTAGAGGACGTGGGCTACAGAATTATTGAGATATATCACGGAAATATGTGGAACAGGAGGAGGCTTTTCATCCTGTTGTGCCCCTTTCAGTGAAATTTGGAACTATGTAGGTTGCTCTCACTTGCCAGCTCTTGGTCTGGAGATTCATGGGTAAAGGCTCTTGAAGTGCTAATCCAGATACTTCTCAAATGAATGAGTTTTTCTGCCTCCACCACCATTTGAGGCAGTGAGTTCCAGCCACCACCACTCTGGGTGAAATCATCTTTTCTCAAATGCTTTCTAGTCCTTCTACTAAATAAAATGCCTATGTACCCTTGTTATTGTACCCTTGTTATTGCCCCCTTGTTGAGAGAAAAAGGTGCTTCCTGCTCACTTGCCCAGTCCTCAGATGATTTCATACACCTCAGTTAAATCTCTCTTCTGTCTCCTTTGTTCCCTGATCCAGTCAGTCTCACCTCATATCTGTAATTCTTCTGTTCTAGCAGCAACCTTATAAATGACCTAAGCACCCTCTCTGACGTTATCACATCCTTAGATGACTCTCACAATTTTTTTAAGATAAGATATCTTCATTAGTCACATGTATATCGAAACATGCATAGAGTGTTCTGGGGGCAGCCCGCAAGTGTCGCCACACTTCCAGTGCCAACATAGCATGCCCACAACTTCCTAACCTGTATGTCTTTGGAATGTGGGAGGAAACCGGAGCACCCAGAGGAAACCCATGCAGACACAGGGAGAATGTACAAACTCCTTACAGACAGCGGCCAGAATTGAACCGCTATACTACGATGCTTTTTCCCGCTGTTTTGTGTTCTTTTAACCTTAATTTTCAGGAAATGGGCATTGTTGGCAGTGCCGGCATTTATTGCCCATTTCTAATTGTCCTTGAGGGTGGTGGTGAAGTGTTTCAAGAATCATGGTGGCCCTCCTGGTGAAGGCACTCCCACAATGCTGTTGGTCAGGGTGTTCAGGAACTTAGACCCATTGATGATGAAGGACTGGCAATATATTTCCTAGACAAGATGAACCTGCAAGTGGTATGATTCCCATGTGCCTGATGCCCTTGTCCTCTTCAGTCAAAGTTGTGGGTTTGGGAGCTGTTGTAACAACAATCTAGATGGATAACTGCAGTGGACTTTGTCAACACAGCAGCCACTGAGAACTGGTGATGGAATGAATGTTTAGAGTGCTTGATATGGTGCAATTAAGCAGGCGGCATCCTGGATGTTGCTGAGGTTCTTGAGAGTTGTTGGTGCAGCACTCATCCTGGCAAGTGGAGATTATTCTATCATGCTCCTGATTTGTGCTTTGTAAATGGTGGAAAGGCCTTGTGGTGTCAGGAGGATACCCAGAAGTTGCAGGATACCCAGCTTCTGACCTGCCATGATAGCCATGGTATATGTCTGGCTGCTCCAGTTGAGATTTTGGTCAATGGTGACTCCTGGATATTGATGGAGGGGAACTCGACAAATGGTAATGGCATTCAGTGTCAAGGGTAAGTGCTTAGATTTTCTCTTATTGGAGATGGTCATTGCTTGGCACTTAGGTGGTACCTGACTGTTGTCTAAGTTTTCTGTATACAGCCATGGACTGCTTCATTTGCTGAGGAGTTGGAAATGGAATTCAACATGTGCCATCATGAGTAAACATCTGCACTTCTGACCTTATGATGGGGGGAAGGTCATTGGTGAAGGAGCTGAAGATGGTGGGTCCTAGGACACTGGTCTGAGGAACTGGTGCAGTGATGTCCTGCGATGGGGATCATTTATCTCTGACAACCACAATCACTTTCCTTTGCTCAAGGTATAGCTAGAGTGTTTCCTACTTGATGTCTGTTGACTACAGTTTTACTAGGGCAGCTTGGCAGCACATACAGTCGAATGCTACTTTGACGAGAAGGGTAATCTTTCTCGTATCATCTCTGGAATTCTTTTCTTTGGTCTATGGCTTTGAGGTCCAAAGTTGGGTGGTCCTGGTGAAGACCAAACTGGGCATTGGTGAGAAGGTTATTGGTGAGTAAGTTCCACTTGATAGCACTGTCAATAATAGTTTCCATCACTTTGCTGATGACTGTGGGTAAACTGGATGGTAATTCATTGGATTGGATTTGTCCTACTTTTTGTAAACATAAGAAATATGGGAAATTTTCCACATTGTCGATAAATGCAGTTGTACTGGAACAGCTTGATAAGTGGCACAGCTAGTTCTGGAGTGCATGCCTTCACTAATACAGCTGTGGTGTTGTCTTAGGGATGGGGGAATGTGAAGATTAGTGAGGGCATTGAATACAGGGGGCTTGTGCTCCAACTTTATAAAACATTGGTCAGACCTCAGCTGGAGTTCTGGTCGCTGCACTATAGGAAGGATCTGATGGTGCTGGAGGAGCTGTAGAAGAGATACACCCAGGATCTTTCCTGGGATGGAAGGTTTCAGTTATGTGGAGAGACTAGGTCTGTTTACCCTGGAATGGAAGAGATTAAGAGAGGACATGATTGAGGGTTATATATGGGGGAGACTGCAGGAAACTTTTCCCTTATCAGAGGTATATAAAAGAAGAGGATATGGATTTAGGGGTAGGAGATTTGGAGAGGATTTGAGAGGGGCCTTTTTCACCCAGAGAGTGGTGCACACCTGGAATGCCCTACTGGAGAGAGTGGTGGAAGCAGAATCACTGACAGCATTAAAGAAGTAGTCTTTATGAGCAGCTAAGTTGCCTCGGCACAGGAGGCTATGGACCAAGTGCGGGAAGATAGGATTATTATGGATACCATCAGGCCAGCATGGACGTGGTGGGCCAAATGGCCGGTTTCCATGCTGTATGATTCTACTTGCACAATACACAAAGACTAGATGTCCACCTCCATGCCACATTAGGGTGTTCTGAAGGCCCTCTGCTTCTTCCTTGAATGGAAGCCCCACTATTTTGGCTCCATCAGTGTTCACTTGGCTGAACTTGTCTTCACACTGAACAACTCTTCCTTCAACTGCATTCTCTTTCTCCAGATCAGTGGTGTAGCTTTGGGAACTTGCATGGATCTAAACTATGCCTGCCTCTTGGTGGGGTATGTGGAACAGTCTTTGTTTCAGTCCTCAATTTCTTCCAGTGCGTGATGACTGCATTGCTGCTGCTTCCTGCACTCATGCAGAACTCAAAAGTTTCTTCACTTTTCCTCTCAACTTCTCCCCTGCTCTTACCTTCACAGGGTCCTTATCTAACTTTTCTCTTCTCTTCGTCGATTTCTCTGCCTCCATCTCAGGGATAGGCTAGCATCCATTATAAGCCTACGGACTCCCGAATATTCTTTCTCTCATTCTGCTTCTTGTGAAGACTCCATTCCTTTCTCCCAATTCCTCCCTGTCGTATTTGCTCTGACTTTCCACACAGTGGCCTCTGAGGTGTCTTCCTTCTTTCTGAATGGTGGCTTCCCCTCTAACATTGTTGGCAGAGCCCCTAAAATCCCCTGGGTCTTCACCTCCCACCTCACCAACCCGTGCATTCAACAGATCATCCTTTGCAATTTCTGCCAGCTTTAACAAGGTTGCATCTGCAGACATATTTCCCTTCCTACTGAATGTTGCATCAGGCTGTTGTGCTTCTGAATTACTACAAATTAGCGATTGCCAAATTTGTCTGGGTGTTACAGTCAGCATCTGTAAGAACTGACTGAAAAATGGCAGAGTCTGGGCCAGGGACATGTTAATTGATTCTCAGAAATCCAGTGTCCTGTGTGGCCATTACGTAAGAATGGTACATCATTTCAGGTGAGAGGCTGATGTGCAATTACACATTAAAAACAACAGGGCTGTCAACCAGTTGTTCTTCCTGCATGGGATGAATACAAAGGAAATTACTGCACTAAATTTAACATTCTAATCTGAGTGCTAACAAAAACACATTAAAATATTAAAAGTCACTCTGGGTTGGGACAGCCGTCTGTCCAAATGAAATGATTCCTGGCCATATCCATGGACTCCCTGTTGTCTTATGGAGCTGAGTGTTTGAAGCAGTTGTGTTAACAAAGGATTCTGTAGGGCCCTAAAAATAACCATGTCAATTATCGAATTTCTTCAGCCTGGACAAATGAAAACTAATCTGACGTTCTCCTGTTATACAAGGGTATATAAAATGCAAAGTAATTGCATTCAAGAATTAAATCTTCCAAAAACAACTTATTATAATTAAATTTGAAGTGAACTGAGCTCTGAATTTTTGAACAATTAATTTCTGTAAAATAGATTTGTTTGAAGAATATTTTTATTCAGATATGGGTTCCTAACACATTCTCTTTGAGTGAACATTTGGGTCTTGCAAATGCTCGTAGCTGGGGAGCCAGGAGAAATGGCCCACTGACACAGTGGTGCTGACAACCAACGTACCATGGCTGGCTTGGCTTGCAATCAAATCAAATGTTATTCCATCTTGTGAGGATGATGTCATCAGTACCAAGGCTCTAAACTGAGTGTCAACAAGCTTTTGATAAAAGGCCACTCAGTTGGCAATGATGGGTGCAGGAAATCAGCAGGAGGCTAAATTAGAAGAATATAGGGATCTAGGAGCAATAGGTCTCTAGGAAATTGCTGAGGTTGTAAGGGAGCATGTCATAGAAGTTTTGAACAGAAGGACAAAAATTTTAATCTACATTATTGCAAATGTTTTCCATTAGACCATTCACTAATATTGATATTCTCTTACTGTGTTCAAAATTGGAGTAAACTGGCAAATATTTTTTTTAAATTGTGGTTAATTTTTTTTTGTACTTGCTCAAAAGCCCAAATGAAACTCCAAAATTTGCTCACCATTCTGTCATCAGCTTCATAGAAATGGCACCCTGCCATGGGCTTACTACTGTAATGCAATGAGTGTTGTAAAATAATTATATTAGGTATGAACTAAACTCAAAAGAGGAAGTTGTTCTTGTCCATGCTAGCTTAGATACACTTTTAACAATGTGGTAAATGGGAATTATGGTTAACCGCAAATTAACTGTTGCTAGAACGATTCTCCTTCAGGTTGTAATTCTTGGAAATTTTAAAAATTATTTTTTCTCATTCACTCTTTCTGTCTTTAAATCCACTCTTTTTATTTGCCTTAATATTTCTTTCAGTATCTTATTTGGCATCAATTCATTTTAATTTACTTTTCTTTCTCCATCTGTTGGCTGTTAATCTCACAGTCCTTCAATGTGGTTAAAGAGATAACACAATTGCCTGCCTTGTTCAATCAGAGCTCTCATTGCGATGTTATCACCTCACATTTTCAACATCCTGCCATGTGAAAATTAAAAAGCCCGACTGATAGACGATGACAATTTTGAAGTGAATGAACTTGGGACTATGGGGTTTTTGTTTAAAGATGAAGCTGGTGTAAGAGTTGCACGGTGGAAAAGTGGATGCACGTGGCAGATTAACTGCAAAAGTGAACTCTGTTAAATGATATAAGGGAGGCATGAAATAGAAGTTTATATCTGAACCAATTCTAATGGGCAAATATACATTCCTTTCTAAATAAAAGAATGAATGTTGCAAATTCTTACAATTCATGGAGTAAAAAGTGCCCAAGCCATGGTTTGCACAAAGCACCTGCCATTCATGCATTCTTATATGACAGAAGAATAATAATCTCCATTCAATATTCATCTCTATTTTATGGCCTAAGGAAACCACATGGTGGGTGACACTTTTGGTCATGTTTTGTGCAGCTGTGGGAAGCTTGGCCTCTGCAGTCTGTGACTAAGATTCGGAATCAATGAAAACAAAAATCCTGCTTGGTTCCTTCCGCGGTGATTTTAAATGTGAGAATGTTTTGATCCAGTGGTTTTAATTCTGCCATGGTGAGTTTTATTAGGGGTTCTTATTTGGCTGGTGTTCCTGGGCATTGGCTGCCCTTTGACCATGAATTGTTTCCAGAAATTGGGCAGAAATCTGTGATATTGCATCCATGACTGAGAGCACATGATTTTAAGCTTTGATGTCCCTTAATAAGAATTTTGCTTGCCTTTCTATCATTCTTTGCCTTGTAGTCCGCTTCTTGTGGACTCTTTTGATTAAGTATCCAGGAGGATGGAGCTTCTTCAGATTTTCGATGTCGTCTTCTTGGGGATCGCAGATGATTTGCTTTTACTCTGACTTTGTGAAGTTGTTAATGAGGCCAGTGTAGGAACTGCAGAGCTTTACACAGAAGGGGCAGAGGTGACTGGTGGGTATTTGGCGAGGCGGTACACTCCTGTCACCGCTTTAGTGTTGCTTTTATGTGCTCCCAGTACATGGACTCACGGTTCGCAATCTTATCTGGAATGTCTTCTTTCTTGAAGATCATGATGATGATGACAGCATTTCTGAGGCCTTGGGTAAATACTTTTCTTCCTAAATGTGGACGATGACTTTGTGTCTGAAGCTCTTTATCATTGGGTTTTAGGATTTCAGTAGTGATACTGTCTTCTCCCGAGGCTTTGTAACTCTTTAGTTGGGTGTGTCCTCATTGGTGAACAGTAGTGGTGACAAGGCTGGCCCAAACAAGTTGCTGTGGCATGGAGTCAAGAACTCTCAGTCAAGGACCAAGTTGTTTCAGAGTAGCTCTGAAGGACAGAGAAGACCGTTGAAGTATTCGTGCCAGCAGATGTTAATTGCCTCTCTGCTACTGATGAGTTCATCCCAGTTCTTTTTTTTTCTTGTCTTAATGCCTTGAGTGCTGATTCAGGGTTTCAACCCAAACCCTTCTCAATTCCCTTCCCCCCCCCCCACCCCCGCAGATGCTGCTCGACCTGCTGAGTTCCTCCAGCAAGTGGTTTGTTGCTCCAGATTCCAGTATCTGCAGTCTTTTGTGTATCCCTCATAGACACAGTGGGCAGGTGAGACTCCCTGCTGATAGCTCAGATTTTCATCAATAAGCAAGGTAGCTTCAACTTAATGAAATGTACGATATACTAAAAATATAAAGAACTGATCTTAGCAGGAATGTCCTTTTCTGCTTCTGACCCTCTTCTCAGCTGATTTTACCAACTGGTAAAACCACACCTGCTTCCCTAGCCAGATTGAAGTTAAAAATATGGTCAGATCCCAGTGATGTCACCATATTGCAATCTCAACATCTAAAGAAGGATAAGGTTAAATTCAACCAAATGGTCTCAGATCTTGACTTATTTCCAGCAGCTGGTCAGCATATCAATGGCAGCATCCAGACAGAACTAATGCACGTCATCCAGAACATACTCTACTGCACCCAATAAGGCAGCTGTCAAAGCTCTGGAGGCACAATCAATATCCACCAGGTACTAACACAGCATATAAACAAACAGTGCACACTCACCCTATCATAACAGCAAAGTAATAAAGTGCACTGATCATTGAGGCAGTTCAATTGTTAGCTAAAAATGAAAAAGTGATATTAAGATGCAAATCAGAAAAAAAATATAAATCATAAAAGAATTACATTAATCGATCCCATATAGATGTAGAATAAGTCCCTTATTTATTTTAACAACCACTTTCCATTAAAAAGGAAACATATGGAGCTTATTTTGTAGCACTGAACATTGAACAGGAACAAAATAGAGAGAGGGATGTGATATAAACCTGTTAAGCATTTGCAACATAATGTCAGTCACAGAAGTCAATTGCACTACATTTTTAACATCATTTTTCATTTGACGTTAAGAAGGTAATGAGTGGTGGATGTGTAATATTGGTTGTGAACAGTAATTGATGCTTTAAGGGTGTCACCCTTTTAAGGATTGTGTCATGTGACCAAGAGCTCTTTGGGCTGTGTACATTTTTATAAAAACTTCCGGAGCCTGGCTGAGTAAATGGCGCACAATTTGAGCACCTGTATCAATCTGTACACTCTGTGATGTACTTTGGTAGAGCTTATGAATTTAGAGAGCATAAATGCTTTACAATGATGACCTAGGCAAAGGTTTGGAGACCTTACCACTTTGTAAACACTGGTGGTGTGGCTGGAGGCATTTTAAAAGATTCTGGCCTGTGTTCAAACTGGTCGACTTTTTCAGTTAACTTGCCCCAGTTCTGAGGGTGGTGGCAAACCAGAGGTCCAGCAAAGGAATATTTTTGTGGGCCTCGAAGGAACTTCAACGCACACCATAAAAGTCATCCAGATTTTAACTGCCTTGTAACCTAGTGAATTGCATTCCAAGCAGCAGCTTCTGCAGTTTTCCTGTGTCTAGTTTGATGACTTGCGCCAAGATGCCTGCCTGTAGGTTTGTATATTGTAAATGATGTTGGATCCTCAAAATTAGGAGTGCCATTTCATTAGTGCTCTTTGTCAGCTGCCAAAATATACAAGTTTCATTAATTTTCGGGCCATGGTAACAAAATATACACACTGAAAACAAAACATGTATATGTGAAAATAATTGACTTTATTTTTACCCTTTTGCCATGCTTAGGATTCCTCAGGGCTGTTTGATATCCTTCTCTGTTCAAACTGACAAAAAGCTCATGTTGTTACTGTCAGTGTTTCGATAGGTCATGCTCAACCCTAGTCACATCCTCCTGTGGTTTCCCTGCAGTCACAGAAACTTTTTGCAGCTGTGCAGATTCCATTATTCTGGGGCATTGCTGCTGTGGCTGTTCTGCTGGTTGGACTGGTCCATGAGCAGTGAGTAGACCTCGGGCACTGGGTTGAGATACCCTGCCCCAGACCAGCCTTAATGCCTTCCGGTCTCAAAATGTCTCCAATGATCAAAGACTTCAAAATACAATTGAAAAACATCTAAATGATGAAAGAAATAAATAATAATACATTTATCTAAAAACATTTTTATCTCCTGTAATTTAATAAAGTTAATTGATGCAAATTTAAAAACAAAAGTGGAAAAAAAAACACTCAGTTTTGCTTACCTTTTTTTAATGAATGCTGTCAATCCCATTCAAATGAATGAGGCTGCACAAGATGAGGCAGCTGTTGCTGGTGTAAAACTGAGGGGCCAGATACAAAGTGTGATCCACTCAGTATGATCCCTGCTGACTCCAGTAGAACAGGAGAACAGATGCACTGCTTTATCCTTTGTTATGTTCCATTCTCCCACACTGCAATGCACAGAGGTGGAAGTTCAGAACATACCTGCATGCACAATGGAGCTAGCTGGTGTGTCCTGTGGAACCACAAGCAAGAAGTTGTCCATTATGTTCAGTTGAGTGATAAGAATAAATTCATATTTGCCTGTGCCAATATATATCCTTGATTGCCCTTTCAAAAAGTGCTACAGTTTTGGCTTGTGGTTTTCTTCAGAAGAACATTAATACTGCTACAGAATTCTTCATGTTTCACCAAAAATTCTATGAATGAATAACAACTTGGGTGCACGTTACATTTGCTCAAACAATGGTACACTATTTTATCTTGTAACAGCCTCAAGCAAATTCTGCAAATAATATGTTAATTCATAAGCTAAGTTTATCTGTGAAGACTAGATATTGTTTTGGCTTTTACTTCACCCATTATGCGTGTTGACTTTGGGAAAGTGCAGCAACATCTTTCCTGAAACCAGTTCTGAGTCAAACTTTGCAGACAGAGCTAAGCATCTCATAGCCAGTCAATGGAAGGGCCAGCTTAGTGGCACATATGGTAAAGCTGCTGCTTCATAGCTGCAGTGACCCAGGTTAAATCCTGCTGTTTGTGTGGAGTTTGCATGTTCTCTCTGTGACCACATGAGATTCCTCCAGGTATTCTAGCTTCCTCCCACATCGCAAAGACATGTAGATTAATTGGCGAATGTAAATTGCCCCAGTTGTGTGGATGAGTGATAGAATCCGGGGGGAAATGATAGGAATGGAGGGGGGAGGAGAATAGATTATGGGGAAAATTAGTGGGGGAATGAGATTGCCCTGTGATGCTGGTGTAGGATTGATGGGCCAAAGTGGCTTCCTTTATGTTATTAGAAAATTTTAAAATATTATAATTACCAAATCTTTTTTCACAATTAAAACCTAATTTTGTAAATTTATATGGACTAATATGTGATATTGTCTGATAAAATGGTTGGCACATTGGACTTGAGCAGTGGAAGAGAGTGGCCTGACAACCAACTTAAATTTGTGTGTTGACGTCTTTGAAATAAATCTGCCAAATGCAGGCACAGTGTTGCAGCTCTTCTGCACAGTTCACAATTTACCTGTCTTGGATGCCAAGCTGGCTCACAAGTATGCCCAGGAAGAATGCATATTGGATACAAGTCCAAGCTGGTAGCATCATTAGTGTAGCAGCAGGAGACGGACTTCCGTTTCATTTTTGTCACTTAGAAGAAACGTGTCTTCCAGTTCCTCTGTGATCTCCTGCTGCTACTAAACTTGAAATGTCACTGTTCAGATTCAAGTGTGTTTTTAAGTGGGGAATTGGTAATAAATACAAGATTAGTGAATCCATTCAAGAACTATGGAGAAATTTCTAAACTCTGAGTGGCTGAAATCTGGAACTTATGTAATAGAAAGTACCAAATAATTGAAAAGCTTTCAAAAGGCATCAAGACAAGAACAGGAGAAGGATGGCAGGCTGATGGGATGGGAGGAGACATGTATAGATCATAATGCCAGCTTAGTCCAGTTGGGCCAAATGCCATGATACTGTACTGAAATTCATTGTAATTCTGTTTCATCAAGTAAATTCAATGGGGAACTGCCAAACATGATTTCTTCTGAATAATGTAATGCAGTTGCTGCAGTAATAATCAGAAACCGAACACAGCCATAGCACATCTAGAAAATTCATAGCATTGCATAGATAATGGTTCAATTTTGACACTTGGTCTATATTTAGATGCTTTGATTTAAAGTAGCATTTTCATGAATTTTATTTAGTGGATTTCTTGGCATCAAATAGGATGGGGTCCCATATGTCAATTAGCTTTAACTATTTGGAAAGAATTTTAGATCCTGAGCAGGCAACCATGCGGTATTGATGATCTTCCAAACCAGGAAACTGTGTGAGAGATCTTGGATGATTTTATTGGCTGTATCTTATTTACATCCTGTGAGCTGTTTGCTCATTCTAAATGAACAAAAAAGCAGTAGCTTGGAAGCTCTTAGGAAGGTTCCACATCAGCATCAAGGTAAGAAGTGGGGAATGAGGAGTGGGGATTGACAGTAGTTTTATAGGTGCAAAGGGGGACTGGCAGGGTTCCAATCCTTCTGAGTGGGCCCAGCGATACCACCAGTCACTGTTTCCTTGGTGCTCATGACTACTTCCTCATTGACCCCCACTCCTCTGTTTGCACCCTTCCCCCATCCAACAACCATCTTTCATCACATCTGTGCTGCCACTTCCTTCTCATCCTGACTGCCCCAGTTCTTAGTTGCTCCCATATTTGGAAATGAGGCCTAGTCTCCAATATCGAGGAGCTTCCTGTTCAGATGTCTTAAAAACAGGCAAAACTGAATTCCTTGACCTCATGATGGCCGATTGATTCTCATGTAAGGACAAGTTTCTTATCCTGGAAGATGCAATTACAGTCACAGACCATGACTTTTGTCTTTTCAGTCTCTGAGCAGCTACATGGAAAAATATACAAGGCAAAATGAGAGAGCAGCTTTTATTTGTTTGGGTCTGTGTCTTTATAACAATGAAGACAT
This sequence comes from Pristis pectinata, assembly GCF_009764475.1. Lineage (NCBI taxonomy): Eukaryota > Metazoa > Chordata > Chondrichthyes > Rhinopristiformes > Pristidae > Pristis > Pristis pectinata. The sequence continues at coordinate 23,809,910 of NC_067410.1, forward strand.
TAAACTTCAAATATGATTAAACAAGTTTGAATCTTTCCTTCTCTATCAATAAATATGGTGCTTTCTGTTAATTAAATGAACATAGACATTCAAATCTAGGGTCCATTCAGATTGTTCCTTTCAGAAATTGTTATCATGTAGATAGCAATTTAGATTCACAAAGTTAAAGATAAAAAGGGAAGCAGTTAGTGTAACCACTTAGAACCTATTCCCACACATTCAAAAATTGTTCTATTTCCCTAGATGCGCAGGTTGTGTGGCATTTAAAAGCAGCAAATTCTGTATTGTTTGAATTGCCAGTTTTTATGTTAATAATAAAAAGAAATTTGAGAGCTGTAGATATGAAAGCAGTAAGTCTTACAGCCTGTTCAGCTAGAAATTGAAGAGATTGAAGGAAGGAAATTGCATAAACTCCAGGCTGTGCCTTCTCATGTAATTAGTGGAAAGCATATATTCCAAGGATTTCAGACAAAAGATGAATGAGTTTAATTGTGCAATGTTTAAATATTTCTTATGCTAATGACATATGCAGGTGTTAAGACTTCAGTTTAATGGAAAATCACAAATCATCTAAAGTTCTTCAAAAATATTTTAGCAATTTCCATGGTACATTGTGTCTGTGTCATAGCTTTTGCTAACTTCCTATTTTGAATTGTAGGAGCAAATTTTCCTCTAAGTTGTGTTTACTGTTAAAGGTGGGTTGGAACAGGATTTCCATCAACAACCACACACTAGCAGGCTCCACAGACCTTTCTCTCACAGAAGTTCATTGGTATAGAGCTGTTGTAAGCACTGTCAGATCAGAACTGAATAAGATAGTCAATGCAGTGGCTAACCTTGCACACAGGGACACATATATTCAGCAGTAGGACAGACCCACCGCCTGCTCCATTTAAAGAAATGATCAATTACTTCAACTGGGTTTCAGTTTTTTTCGCCATGATCCTTTAGTGCAGCTTCAGAAAGTTCTTTAAAGTAACTAAAATCTACTTTGAATCGTGCAGCAGGTATTGAAGGACTTGGGATTAATTTCAAGTTGTTTGTGTAGACCAGTTCTCCCAGACATGGAGACATACAGTATGTAAATACTCACCCCAGTACGTGTCATGACTAGGTGAATGAGCAGGGGGCACCCAGAACAGGAGAGGCTGCTTGGTCAATGAGGAGATAGGTGTGGGGAGTGGGGGGTGTGCTGCCAGCAGGAGGACATGTTCACCCAGGGTTTTCAAGGAGGAATTCTCTTTTGTGAGAGGAACTGTGTGAATTTGTGGTTTCGTAAGGACCTACTCACTGAAATGTGCCATCTGTGTTTTCAACTATATCTTCAGAGCAGGAGAGGATTGCATCAACAGTGTCCCATCAAGGTGTCCTGACTCATGAACTTTTATGTGTTGCATTGCTTCCAGGTTGGTGCTGAAGGCAATTGGAACATCTCACCATTTACCACTCACCATTGCAGGAAGAATGTCACTGATGTTCTGTTCAAAATGAGCAAGTGGCATTTCATTCTCTCTTACCAAGAATAAGTGAGGATTGCAGTTTCCCCAAGGCATGGGGAGCTGCTGACTATATGCATCACAGGTGCTATATGCCAGCACTGAGAAGTACCACAATCATAATGGATTCTACTTGCACAGCTGGTGTGTAACTACAGTCACCATACTATGCTGGTCAGTGCCCAGTATCCTGGCAGCAGTCATGATGCCTTCATTCTACGGCAGGCTGCCGAACCATCACAACAAACATATGGCTACTAAGCAGCTTGTGTGCAAGGCTAGTCATGAAATCTGAAAGAACAGACCATTAGTGTGTTAGAACAATGCTTCTACAGCCTGCCCTAAAGCAAAATACTGCAGATGAAAATCTTTAATGCAAGTAGAAAATGCTGGAAATATTCACAAGGTCAGCAAGCAATGGAAAGAGAAACTAAGTTGATGTTTCACATCAATGATCTTTCATCAGATGAAAGAGTTTCAGTGCCTAGCCTGCTCTGGAAGAGCCATGTTGTATTTGTCAGAGTAGGTGTGATTATTTGTGGTGGTTTCCTGTGGGCTAAGGGTATAACCCTTACCTCCAGTCAAATGCAAGTAGCTGAGGAAGAGGAGATGGTGGAGCAGGAGGTATTTGTGAATAGATCACCACACTGCAGTAGCAGTAAACATGCACTCCATTCACCAGCAGTCCTCAGAGTACCCTACTTCATTGGATATCATAGTTTTCAAAGGGGGAGGCTGCAGATGGCCTTGGAGATGACCTTGAGCATTTCTGGTGCTAGGAGGCTCTGGTTCAGTCTGCAATATCTCAGCAAGGATGGTAACTATCTGGGCAGGCAAGCTTACAAGTAATAACAAAGGCCCTGCCAGAATGTTAGGGGAATCCTAAGTGAGTTCAAAAGCATCATGGTTCACAGAGTGATTAATTTCCCACAGCAGTTAGTGGATGGACAGATGCAAAACTGCTGTTAATTCCTGCCATCCTCTTTGTACATTGGGATTCACATCCATAATGGCAGCAGTTAGACTTGAGACATGGATATCAGGAATTCTAGTATGTTTGGATGCATAAGTAAGCAAATGGAGTTGACTATCAGTCCTGTGCTGTAAATGAAGGACTCCCAGTTCTGTGCAAAATTCTGTGCAAAGTTGGTGCTCCTTGACATTCTGGTAGGTCAAGCAGAGGGTCAAGTATTTTAGTCAAGCGCACCCATCAGGCTCCTTGTGTAGCTTGTCCCATCAAAGTACTCAACAGACTGCTACCCAGGAGAATTCTTCTGCAACCTTGTCCCCTGGGAAGCTGCCCCTGCTTTCCCCTTCCCCCTCTGTGATCAATACCTGAGCTGGTGAATTTGAGTGTGAGATCTAGTGATGAAGTTTCTTTATAACTGGTTTCTCCTCTTCCACTTGTTCTTTCACCACTGCCCACACAAGTTATAGTGCATTAGAGGGAATATAATCCAGCATTCCTTCCAATGAGGCTATACCTGTGTTTACATTCCAAAAGAGGCTTCTCCCGTTTTGCCTGCACCAATACTATACACGAGCAACTTCATGTGGTAGTGAATTCCATGTTCTCACACGCTTTAGGTAAAGAGTTTCTTCTGAGTTTCATGGTAGATTTCTTGGTGACTGCCTTATATAAATGGATGCTGGTTATACTCTTCCCAACAAGCAAGAACATTCTGTTGAAAGGTCTTTGACCTGAAATGTTAACTCTGCTTCTCTTTCCATCTTCTGAGTGTTTCCAGCATTTTGTTTTATTTTATATAAGTAAAAAACATTAGCTCTGTATCCTCTCTGTCAAAACCTTTCATATTTTAAGGAGCTCTATTAGACCACCCTGGGCCCTTTTTTCTCAAGAGAACATGCGATCCAGTTGGTTCTTTCTTCCTGATGTCTATATCTTGGCATTTCTAGTACTGTCCTTGTAAACCTTCTCTGCACCCTCTTGAATGCCTCTCTATTCTTTTTAGAATATGGCAATCAAAACTCTTTGCTTTTACCAAGGCTCAATATATGTTTTCCATAGTTAAGTATAATTTTCAATTCCATCCTCCAGTGATAAGTCCTGGTTTGCATTTTTTTAATAGCCTTGCCAACCTGTGATGTAACATGTAGTGATTATGTGATTTGTATTGTGAGATTTCTTTCTTCCTCTATTCCACTAGAGTCTTAGTTTCCAAGTAAGAAATGGTCTCTTTATACTTCATACCAAAATGTACTACCTTGCATTTATTTGTATTGGAAATCATTTACCAATTACTTGCCTGTTCTACAAATTTAATAATGTCTTTCTCTAATTAGTTGTTGTCTTCTTCAGCACTATCCCCTATTTGGAATTATGAACAGGATATTGTTCCTGGCAATTTGAAAGGACAAAAGGCTTAGGTATTTAGGAGTGCAGAAGAAAGTAAGATTTGCATGCCTGCTTACAACATTTGAATATTGAAGAGATTGTGGGCATGTGGGAGATGGGGAGGAGGATTTGGTATGAGGAAACTGTCATTGTATCATTTCAGCCTAGTCACTGGCCACCAGCACAGCAGTGGTAGCTCCCCTGATGGAGAGAGCAGTTCCCTTCACAGTAGTGAGGGTAAAGGGTCCTATCTGTACCCTCCCAGTGTGCTGCTGCTGCTTCTCATCCCGCAAGAGAGAGAGAAGGGTATTACTGAGTGACACAATGCATCTGGGTGATTCAGCATCAACATTTAATAGGTGGAGGGATGTGCAAACTATGAGATGTGAGTGTGAGCCCAGCAATAGAGCTGTGTGCAAAAGTGAAGTAACATTATAGTCCTGATTGAGAGAGTTGGGGGTGAGGTGCCTGAGGGTTGTGGTGCAGTTTATGGCACTGCATGCCACGTTGCAACCTAATGCAAGAGACTATTGAACTTTTTGCAGCAGTTCAGCAGGTCCTACTCAGGGCTTGATTTCTGACACTGATCTCCATGGCTGTCTCTTGTCTGCTTCTGTCAGTCTGTGTGCAAGACCTTCTGGCCTAGTATTTAGAATACATCACTCTTCCTTACCACTTCCTTCAGCAAGACCTTCCATCCAGCATTGAATTTTACTTTTTTTTCCACATCAATACAGGTATGATGCTGATTTCCATCTTCTGATCCATTCACATTGCACTTGCCCTTCTGGTGATACTGGCTGGCTTTTAGTGCAGGCTTGCTTTAAATGGTTCTGGCCACTCAGGATATTGGCAGCTGAGGTATGCATCCACTCAATAGCACAGTTAGTGCTCGCTGCACAATGCAATCATTGTAATTAGCAGGCAGTATAAAGTTGGCTTTCTGCCTGTGTCAGAAACAACAGGCATGGGAAAATTACCTACCATAATCCTTGCACCCATTTTCAAGGGCTGCTGAATTTTGCTTCTATATGTTGGAGAGCTGGATCTTTGCCAGAGAGAGAGAGAGAGAGAGAGACAGGCAGACAGAGACAGAGAGAACCCTAACAGCCAGACAAGTACAGTGCCAGAAAGAGAAAACCCCTCATTAAATAGCACAGTGGGGGGTAGTCTGTGCTTTGGCAGGACTAGGGGTGAAATGTAGAGACTGGCAGGGCAAGGCTGAAAATCACTTTGTGATACATCTTCCAGTGACAGATGTAGCTTTTGAAAAATAATTTAAACATTGACAAATGGCAATTTCTCTATGGTTTTTATGACTTTTTCAGCATTAAAAATGGTTTTGTCTGGAGTAAGGCCTGGAGAATCATGAATATCAAAAGTATTTACATTTGTTTGAATTAGCAATCATTTTTATCATATCAGGGATTAAAATTTAACTTGTGCAGAAACATTTACAAGTCACAAGTTTCAAATAATGGACTAGTTCTTGGTTTTTAGCATAATTATATATTGATTTATACATCACACTTCTCAATTTACAATGCAGAACTCTATGTCTTATCAATAAAAAAATCCACTTTGTATATATTTGGTTTAGTATATCAATTCTGCAAAATTCTTAAAGAGTTGTTCACATTTTAAGGATCACTGATTTACTAGTCATGTTTTAACTTTAACATTAGAAAGAGCTGTCTCTTTCTATAATCCAAGGTTAGTAACTGCTATGTGGCAGAATATATTGCAAGTAACGTACTGAAAAATGCTCCCTGAAGAGAAACTCATAAGATTAGGAAGTGCTATTTGTCTATGAAACAAAATGAACTGTCAATACTGATTGACTGATTTGCCAGAAAGTGACTTTTGAGCTAAGAGGTAGAACAAAAATTTCTCTTTCATTTTCAGTTCCTGCAGATGCAGCTCATTTAATGGCAATTACAGCAAATTACAAATTTAGGAAATTGTTTATCTTGATTATATTAGAAATACATCCATTAATGTGGAACGATTGTGGTTTGGTTCTCATAATATGTACAGATGGCATCTTCAACGTGCAAGTTCAACTTTGTTGGGAAAAGAAGTTTGAAAAGGGCTATTGTGAGCTTTTAAGCACAGTCTCCTATTAAACTTCTTCCCAGGTTGAATTTGACCCTCATGAATTCCAGAATTCTAACTATGTCTGTGTTTTGGTTTTTGTATTTGAGAGGAATTTTGGAAATGAATTTGCAACAGTACACACAGGCGTAAAATTCGTTTTGGGCAACAGTGCAAAATGGCAATAGAGAAGGGAAAACCCTTTTAACAACTGTCAGAATTCCACCAAATCTGCTGTGTTGACAAGTGTGACATTAGGAACTCCCAATTACCCATGAAGCCACATATGGTCTCCCTTCCAAATTGTGAGGGCAGGGTCATTAATATAACCAGACTGGTTGCTGATAATGTAAACGTGCCTCGACAGGTCTGATGCCTCGTCCTCAGTGAAGGTCTGGAAAGTTAAACTGTTGCCATGCTGCTGTGGTGCAGCATAAAAAAAGCTCCAGAGAAATCTCGCTGCGACAGAACAGCCCACCTCTCTCAGGCATTTTGGAGCTTTTTTTACTGGCCCAGTTACAAAGCTTACATAATGCTCTTAGCAGAAACATGAGCTGGAGAATCCAGCCATAGATACCCATCACAGTTTCTGACTCTCCTGCATAGGATTGGGTTGTCCCATTTCCTGCCCGCCCCAGTGGCTTGCCGAAGTATTTGTATTGCATTCCAAATATCAGTGGGGTCAAATTTATTTTCAAGGTTAAATAACAATATTGAGGAAAATAGAATAGAAGTTCAATTTTGTGAAGTGTCAGAAAGTTGCTTTGGAGTGCCAGTTCTTTGAATTGTATAAGAATGAAGTTATTAGATAAAAGTGTTTCCAAACTGGATACTCCTGCCTTGACAGCACTTAAGTTGTTTTTTTTTGACCAAATGATATTCATAGCTTCCTTAGCTGCTAAATTGGAATAAATTGGAAAATTCCTTTTGCCTAATCTATAAATAATTGTGACTCATATTCAAGTGTCGTCAAATGCAGATTAGGTGAGATTGAGCTCTGGAAGCAACAGAATATTTTAATTGCTGTGAAAATTTCATAGCTTCAGCATCACAACTTATTTTATACTGATAATTATGCGAATAAAATTTATATAATGACAGTGTGATTTAATTTTACTATTAAGTTGAATATATTTGGCCATACAAATAATTAATGTAAGGAATTAGTTCCTTGAGCAACCACATAATTTTCACACATTTCATATTTTATGAAAATAGGTGGTTGATAGAATGTCGCCACTCACTCTGAATGGAACTTTTGATGGTATTTCAAAGCAACTCAGAAAAAAAAATGATGTAACTATCATTGCAAGAGAATCATATGGTAAAACATTGACCAGTATTTCTACTTGCTAAATTTAACTGCAATAAAATCTAATGTAAGACACAAAGTGCCTGAATCTGGCTAGATAGTGCCCATTCTTTGTGCACTAAAATGGCCAAAGATCCTTGCTGGAATGAATGATTGGCCAGGTACATTTTGTTGCAGTGTTAGGATTAGTTTTAAGGTTTATGCAAATAATACTGCATAGTTCATTTGTCCTAAGGCATATGGAGGTAGTGTACTTCATAAAACCAGCCTATACGTGCCCTGCTCTCTGGTTCCCCCATCCCTTGATCCTGTTGTCATCATTATCACCAATCTTCACTAAGATTCTGACACTGGGAATGACCTGATCTTCATAACCATTTTGGCTGGCAATTACATATTGCTGGTCATGAAGTCCAAAGGCCAATTTGAGTGTACTGGTATCTCACCATTGATATACAAGGATTTTCTCCTGTATTCAGTGCTGGGTCCCTTGCTACTTGTGATATATGTGATGATTTGGATGTTGGGTGTCGAAGGGATAATCAGTAAGTTTGCAAATTACATGCAAGTAGAGTTGTTGGACAGCACTGGAGGGTGGTTTCAGGCTACAGGGTGACATTGCTATGTTGGTGAAATGGTCCTGATAAATGGCAGATGGAGTTAATCCTGATAAATGTGAGGTGATGCACTTTTTGGAGTACTAATGAGATGGAGGATATACACCAGGAATGATAATGTCCTAGGGAATATTGAGGAACAGAGGAATCTTGATGTGCAAGTTTCAAAGATCCTTGAAGGTGGCAGTGCAAATACATCATGCGGTCAAGAAGGCATATGAGATACTGGCCTTCATTCTTTGGGGCAATGAATATATAGTAGGAAGGTCATGCCCCAACTTTTATAAAACATTGGTCAAACCTCAACTGGAATACTGCGTGCAGTTTCTGTAAACCACAAAGAAAGAGCTGGAGAAGGTGCAGAGGAGATTCACTAGGATGTTGCCTCGGATGTTGCATTTTAATTATGAGGAGGAGACTGGAGAGGCTAGGTTTGGTTTCTCTGGAGCAGAAGAGACATGATTGAGGTATATAAAATTATGAGGGATATCTAGATAGGGTTGACTGCAAGAAACCTTTTCCCCTATCAGATGTGAATAAAACTTAAGGACATATGATTTAGGGTTTGGGTAAGAGGGAATCTTAGGGAGACCTTTTTTCACCCGGAGTAGTGGTGAGTACATGGAATGCACTGCTGGAGATAATGGTAGAAGCAGAAAATGCTGACAGCATTTAAGAAGTGTCTGGACAAGCACTTCAATTGCCTAGGTATAGAGGCTATGGGTCAACTGCTGGAAGATGGAACTAATACAGATGGGGGCTCACTGTTGGCATGGACATGGTGGGCCAAATAGTCTGTTTCCATGTTTGCACACGATTCTGCGACTCATAGGAGACTAAGAGACCAAGCATAGATTGCCAGAACTCTTGGTCCTTCTCTTATCAAAATATCTGGAATCAAAAAGAGATTGCCTAAGTGTTGAATATTCTAGGAGCAGGCAATCACTCCACTTAGGGGTGCATTTTACTCGTGTCAATAGAACCTTGAATTCAGGTATGTGGTACCCAACACTGGGTGTTGGTGGGGGGTAGGGTGGAAACATGGATGTGCTGTCAGCTCTCTGACAGGATATCAGTTTTGTCTCTTTGGGCTTATAACCAGTCATAGAACCATAGAACAATACAGCACTATACAGGCCCTTTAGCCCACCATGTTGTGCAGCCCTTCAAACCATACCTAAGACTATCTAACCCCTTCCTCCCACATATCCCTCTATCTTAAATTCCTCCATATGCCTATCTAACAATCTCTTGAACTTGACCAATGTATCAGCCTTCACCACCACCCCAGGCAGCGCATTCTATACACCAACCACTCTCTGGGTGAAAAACCTCCCTCTGACATCAGTCAGAAAAATAATCTTCAGATTTTTTAACTATTTCCATTGGACAGTGTCATTCTACACTTTTTCACAGTGCTCCAGAGGTAAGGGATCTTGTGGTCTGAGTCCCAAGTCCTGGCCATAGCCCTCAGCATGAGGGCTCATAACACTCTGTGTGAAATGAGATGGCGGAAACTGGGGAAGTGCTATGTTACGACACATACAGTCCCAGCCTATTACATATCATAGACTTTTGGATCCATTATGCTTTAACCCTTGAGAATAGTAGGCTGTCCTGCTGCCCGCAGCTCGTACCTGCTTATTGGTATGTTTTCTGGATGCAGGGCCAGCCAGGCTCAAGAGACAGACCAGGCTCCGAGTAGTGACTAGTCCTCAGACCTTGTATCCTGATCTTCTGCCTTCAGAAAGCCCTAATCTTCTAATGGCTTTTAATGGCTCACTGCTGTCAAAGACTTTTGAGCTGTTTTGAAGTAGTCCTGATGGACATTTAAGATGTATTCACAAAGACTGAAATAATTGAAAATAATTAAGGAAACCATATTAAAGGACTCAACTGGACATTTAATTAACAGCTTTAAAGCCATGGTTTACAATACTTTCCAAATGATGTAAATTCTCTGGCATTATGGCCAGCATTTTTCTCTATCCTAGCTGTAAGGCAGTGCCTTGATTATACCATGTTGCAGGAAATCAAAAGAATAATTGAGGATGAAACAATGATAGCATCATGATGAAAACAGCATGCTCTAGGATGCCAGTCAACATATTGAAATATGTTTAAAACAATAGTGCCTTCAAAGCTACATTTTATCAAAGTTGTGCTCTTCAGTTCTTTTGACATTTATATTTAATAAAGCAGGCCTTTTACAATATATTTGCAGCATATTTAATCAAAGGCTTTTGTTAACACTGCTGATGTAACTGGAGTAAGTTAGAGCCAGATGGAACCAGTTGTACATTTCACAGAAGATATATGCACTGATGGTAAACATGGTGTATTGGCTTTGCATGAAAGTAGCAATTTATACTTGAGAAGTGCTTAATGACATATCACACATTTAACCATTTTTAATAATATAAATAAACCAATACTTCTGTCTATTGTGGTCAACATATTGCTGGATGTTACTTATTCATATTTTCATATTGCAGTTGTATCCTAGCAACTATCTTTGGAGGCAGCATGCTACAATGAACAATAATTGTGCTTGTGCCTCCAGAAAGACCAATATGATTTTTGTCTGAGGGGTCTGTAAATGCCTCCTTCTGGTGCTGTATGTTCCTATTGTGTGCCATGTTCCTTAGTTACTAGAAAAAGTGGGTGTTGAGATGAGAGTTCTATTTGTACTTTCTGGTGAACAATATGACAGGGAATGTAACAGTATATTTTTCAAGATACCCCGAGGCTCCTTACATTCATAAAATTCTACATTGCTCACTTATTGGTGATGGTTTCTATTATATTGTGTTTTTTCAAAAATTTTAATTATAACTGTTATCTTTGCCTTTTTTTCACTTTCAAGGAAAAACTAGGGGCAACTTTAAAATTACTTCCTACCCTAAGTTCCCCTCTTCCCCCCCCCCAACCTATTTGCCATCAACACAAAATTGTAGGCTTGCATCTGTTGTCTTCAGATTGGTGTCATAATGACTCAGAGTCTTCTTGTAATTTTGAATGATGCTCAGTAAACAGGAAGAACACAAAATATTTCATATCAGATTTAAACTTTTTTCCTGGGCATCATTATGGGCAGATCAACTTGGTGTTGTTCCAATTTAGTGATAGGACCCTAGCCTCTGAAGCAGAGGGTTGTGAGTTAAAGCCCCACTCCAGAGAATTAAGTGTCTGCTTTGAAAGTATACTGCACTGTTGGAGCAATCATCCTTCTTCTGAAATGTTAAACCAAGACTCCATTTAACCTGTTAATTGGATGTAAATGATCCCACAGGATTGCTCAAAGAAAAGTAGGGAAGTTCTCCTGGGTGGTCTGGGAAATATTTATACCTCAACCAACATTGGCACAGCTGATACTCTGGTAATGATTCTATTGTTTCTGGGCCCTGCCGAGCACAGAATTGTGTTCCCTACATTAGAGAGTAAACTTAAATTCAAAAATAACTCATTGACTGTAAAGCTTTTCGGTTATCCTGAGGTTGTGCAGCATTGTACATACTTTTACTTTTATTGCTAACATGGGAACTTGTTGGAACTTGCAGTCACTTATCAAGTATGCTAATGCCTTTCCATTTGATTTGACTTCTTTTTTTGCTTCTTTTCCTTCAACAGTCGCATTACTTGCTCTTCTCCCTTAAATTAATTGTTATTTTACTTAAGTTTGTTTTTAGGTTTGTCTTGCATTTCATTTTGTTTTGTTCTTTTTACCACATAATTGAAATCCATATTAACACTGTTATGCTGCAGGGCAGTTCAGACCATGTCTTCAGTATTTAAAATAGTTTAAACAAAACTGCTCAAAAAATATTAGCAAAATGGGCAAGAGGCAAACAGATTCAACCTTAATTTGAATGTTTTATCAGTGCTTAGTTTTGTCAAAAGGGTTCCTGAAATAAATGTTAGCCCTTCCCCCAAATTGAGCACTAGCTGAATTTTAGGACATAGAGTATCTCTAGCAAACAAATCCAATTTAATGCTTCAATGCACATATCAGATCTTAGTCACATAACTATGGACAGAAAATGATTTGTTTAAAAATTGAAGTTCCAGTACAAATTTAATAGTTTTTTGGTTTATTAAGTTAAGTAATGATCATTAAAATTATAGGCAATCAACTCTGTGGAATGATACTTATTTACTGATTAACTTGGCTCTTGACTTTATTTTTACTCCCCATTTTGAGAATATTAGATAAAGGGGAGTGCAATTGCATATAAGACTGTGAATGTGATATAAAACTTCAGCATCAGCTCTGTTCCTGTAAAGGATGGGGATAATAGGCTGAATTAGGAAATGTTCAAAAAATTCTGTCTTTCTTTGGCAGAGCGCCCAGATTGCATATTTTGCTGCAAGATCCTGATAATGAGGACCAATTCTCTTTATTGGCTTGCTGCACAAATACACGTTTATTGTTTTTGACACTGCAGTATATTCTCCACAGATATAGGAACAAAAGAACCTTAAACAAAATAGAAGCAGGTGTAGGCCATTCAGCTCCTCATGCCCGCTTCTGTTCAATTACATCCTGGCTGTACTTCTACACTACTTCCCTGAAATAACCTCATATCCCTTCATTCCTTTAATATCCAAAAATCTGTTAAATTCAGTCTTGAATATATTTGGAGAATGAGCCTCAGCCCTCTCAAGTAAAAAATTCCAAAGACTTGCAACCCTCCAGGTGAAGAAATTTCTTCTAATACAATCCCTCCATTCCAGGAATCAATCTGGTCAACCTTCATTGAATTTCTTCCATCCTAAGTATATCCCTCCTTAGGTAGGGAGACCCAAGTACACAGTATTCTATTTATTGTTTCACGGTACCCTAGTGACTACTGTAAGATGATGGAGTGTATTGCATCAATGCTGTAAGGTTTATTAATGCTTTGCTACTGGATTTTTCACTTAACAGGGATTTGATCAAAGAATGGTTGAATGACAAACATAGTGCCATCATTTGTTGAATGTGAAAGCTCATGTGGAATCAGGGGTCAATAGTACAGTTTGAATTGATCCATTTATCTTTTATAGCTACAGCTAATTGTACACAATCTCTCAGCTCAATAGTCCTTTTTTTTCCCCCTCTGTTGCCACCAGTTTTCAGTGCTGTAATCTATCATGGAAGAATAGATTCCAAACACCCTGCAGTACCACAGTTGAGTGAACCCTATTTATGAATTTGATTAAAAAAGACAGGAAAGACTGCATTTAAACAGTGGCTTTTAAAATCTCAGACACCCGATGTGCCTTGTAGTCAATGAAAAGACTTCTGAAATGTAGTTGCTACTGTAATGTTCATATTATTCATCTGTAGTCCGATTCTGACCTAACCCAATATTCAGACTTGGTTTCAACAGGTGAACAGAAGATCTGAACTATTTTGCCTTAACATTACCTGGGGAAAAGGAAGTTAATTACTGTATTAACCAGCTAAGATCTGATTGTCTCAGCATAGATCTAGCACTAAACTTGAGACTATATTGTCTGCATGACAATGCTCTTTTATACTCTTTATTTGCCTGCCTCCCTCAGCTCTAACATCTTGGGAAATAAGTATTTTAATTTTTGCTTTTTTAGTTCCTTTTTAAATTATTCAAATCTGGTACTATTGCTCACTAAGGTGTACTTTTGAACATCTGAGAAAGCTTGACAGGGGTCCTACATACAGTTCTTTTCTTGATTCCAGTCATTCACCATCCAGTTCCTACTTTAACCTTAAGTAATTTCATTCACATTCCCTCCAGATTCATAGCTGAAATTGGAAACTCTTCTTGTGTAGGTGTGAACATTGTGGCGAATTTCACTTTTTGTACAGAAGTTTTTGTTGTTACTTTACAGATCCCGCTATCGTAAATGGAGTTTCCTGGTCTGAAGCTTTAAACAAAGTTTTTGTTGACAATTTTGAACGTGACCCTTCTCTAATATGGCAATATTTTGGGAGTGCCAATGGATTTTTCAGACAGTATCCAGGTATGAAAAGAAATTACACATTACCCTGTCTAAACAGCTATGTGGAATAATAACTGCATTTAACTTCACTGTTTGAACTTAAAAGGAGAGACCTGTGCATTTCCAAATTCCAGAAAAGTTACTGTAAAATCCAGTCTGTGTGTTGCAGCTATGTTTAAGTTACCCAGCCATCAAAATCACCTATCCCTCTCCCTTACCCCTCCACCCAATTCCTTCTCACCCAAAACTCTTCTCCTATAGGGTAGGGACATGTTCAGCACAGCTTTGTGGGCCAAAAGGCCTGAATTGTGCTGTAATTATTCTATGGGGGACTTTAGTTTTAGAAAACACTTGCTTAAATATTCCCTGGCATCTTTTCACAAGTTGTTTCCAAACCACATGACTGGGAGCTACTTACCTTGTAAATACCATGTTGTATGGGAAAGCTTATTACTCAGATCACAAGGTATGAAAAGGTTACAAACCAAAGCTTGTAAATTCCCATTTACCTGCAGCATGTAGACATCGACAGAACTGAATGGTTCTCTAGGGCTTCACTATCCAGGCAGTGGAGTGGGGATATAGTCCAACAGTGTAGGCAGGGTATGCTCTTATTTTAGTGACCAATAATATGATGTTCAGCACTAGACATGCAGTAGCACATAAGATGAAGTCTTCTTCCATTATGAATTCAAAGATTTACCGAATTAAAAGATTTACTTCAAGATAAGTGAGTGGTTAAATTCCGGTATTCCGTCATGTATACATAAGCAGGAGATGTATCTCATTCATTATTAGGGAATACAAAGTTTCATTCAATGTTACTCATGTTGTACACTGCACTAAAACAACAGTGAAAGTACTGCTCACTCTGGATCAATTAGAAATAGAGCACTATCCACAAGGGAAATGTACACCACAATAATGTTTGTTAGAGTTTTCCATGATCTTGTTAGCACTATTATACAACTGAGTGCCTTATTGGGTCATAATAGACTTATGTTAAGATGTAACCATATTTGCTTCCCACTCATTGCATACAAATGAGACAAACCTCACTCTGTAGGTTCCTCAATACCTACCCTATTGACCACCACTTTCTGGAACTGCAGAGTGGAAGTTGACATTAGGCTTTAGAAATTGGAATGAATAGCTCTGGGTTTTCCTAATTGTTTGATTGTGCGTGTAGGAGCTTCTTTTCCTACCTTCCTGTGGTACCATTGCATCATTTTGTGTCCCATCGATGGTAGTCTCTCTGATGGCTGGAATCTTGACAAAAGCACATTTACAAACTAGATTAACCTTGACCAATGTACCTAGGCCTGGATTCTATCAATGTCAGAGCAGTGAACAGAAGCCCCATTCTATCAGAATATCTCCATTCACTGAATCATTACAACAGGAATCTGCTTTGTGATTTCTTTTGCTGGTATGTATAGGACATCTCCACAGCCCTTTCACTGAGTAGTATGTTAGCGTGATCATTAAGTTATTCAACTAGCAGCTAGAGTTTTGGACTATTGATCCAGATATGTCAGTTTGAATTGGAGCTGGGAATTTTAATTCAAGTAATTTATTAAGAGGAAATTTGGTCTCCATAATATCCATCAAACTACTGGATTGCTGTAAAACTCCATCTGGTTCACTAATGCCTTTCAATCTGCTGTCCTTGCTTAATCTGGCCTGTATATGACTCCAGATGGACCAGTGTGGTTGATTCTTCACTGCTTCCTCAGTTCTGGGACAATTAGGAGTGGGCAATAATTGGAATATTCTGAACCACAGTGATGCATTCAATGCTTTTATTCCTATGTGATCCTCTCAAGTTGTGGTTTTTTGCAACTTAACACCATATATGTAGAATTTTCTGCATTCACTATAGAAAATGGCTTTAATTCTTTGTGTTCTTTCAGTACGTAGAGTTATAAGCCAACTGCCAGCCTAAAGGATCGGCCCTAACTTTGCTGTGGTGCAAACATTAGTTGATCTGGAAATTTTGTGATCAATTGCAGTTTTCTTCAAAAGCTTAATCCGAATTGGAATGTATTTGTAATCATTTCCATTTCGATCAAGAAACGCAAAGCAGGCAGCATCTGTAGAAAGAGGAAGTTGGGTTCACGTTTTATATTTCATCAAAATGTTAACCAAATCCCATACCCTCCACTCACTGCCTAATGCTTTATGTTCCAGCATTTTTGTTTTATTCCAGAACATGAGATATTTTGCTTTTTCTCCCACTTTATGATTCAATTGAATATGCTCCATCACCTGCATTACTCTTGGAGGCAAACTCCATTAAAAAAGCTCAACATACACCTAACCATAACAAGTTCAGTTTTCTCTTTCTCAGGAGGTCTCAGACCTCAGTTGCTGCCTTGTTAGAATCTGGCTGAAGACTGTCAATGGTTGTTGTCCACACCAAATGCCTTGCAAATGTAATTCAGTTCATTGATCCTCAATAACCAACATACTTGGTAGTGCTCTTAAGTTTTATGTCATATAGTATGCATTTTTCTATGACACTAAACAACATAATATCATCGAAAATCACCTTTGCTCCGGCTAGGTCTTCCTGATCTATTTCTTCATGGGCTGTATTTTGGAACATTTACTGTGCTGATAACATTCAAAAGGCATACATGAATGTCTCAATCATCCAATCAGGGTATTGAGCATCATTAACCTCCTGTTTTGCTCATCAGAAACTACCTGACTACAGCTTGACTTTGTGCCAAGGGCTCCTTGCATGTCAGCAAGCTTATGTGCATTGTCTTCAGTTTTTGTCTATACACATTGTTCCCTTATGATGGTTTTGTTAAATCCTCGGGATCAAAGCGTATGCAAATTTGATTGAAGCTTATCCTGTTGATAACCAGTATTAAATTAACTTTTTTTTATTACAGGACTTGCTAATACACAAACATTCTTTCTAAGAATCATTTCAATTCCAAGGTTCATAACTTGCAGTTTGAAACACATACTTCTACTTGAGTAACAGCTGGTACTTTTGCTCACGTAGCTTCACTTTATACATTGTACATAATCTTAACACTGTAGGTAATACCTCAGACACTGGAGGCAGGTAGAAGAGAGGTGGTTGTGGGGAGTTTTGGCTTTTGATATACCCCAAACAAGCGACTAGCTGGCAACAGTTTGACTGCGTGCAGGAAGCAGGCCATTTTCATTTGGGTCCAGTGATTGAATTGAACCATCTGTAAGGGCCATTATTATAAGAGGCTACTGCCGGCTACAGTTGGTCTACACTGCTTGAAGCTGATATACCTCCAAAAAGGGAGTTGGAGCAGATGCCAGCAGTCATGGAGGAAGTGAACTGGACCTGGGGCCAATGAAAAACGGCACAATGTCGGGATTGTGATTTAGTGCATGGCACAGGAAATCTTGGTGAACAGGTGCTGGACAGCAGGAAAAATGGTTTTGAATCAATATGAAGCCAGGAGGACTTTCAGCTTCATACTCAGAAAGCAGTACTGAATTGGATGGAGTGCCACAGAAGATAAATGACCTCAGAAAGTCAATGAAGGCATTCTCCAAAACAATATCCAACCAGCTTCATCACTCGCTTCAGTGCACCACACCTCCATCACTCACCTTACAACAATTTCTATCAGATTTCACAGCACTCCTCTATTTCTTCTCTATTGCCAAATGGCATCATCAGGAGCTATCCAGAGGGTTCCCTTACACACCTTAACCTCCGCTGAAGAGATGGTGTTGCCCAACAAGCGCTTCAAAATGTTAGTTGAAAGAAATGAAGGTGATGATATCCTTATGTCTAATCTCATCTCACAAGCCACATCTCCCTTGTTCCACTATCTCAAGTGAAATATTCAACAAATGCAACCAGGACAGGCAAGCAGAGGAACACTAAGGATGTTGAGACAGTGAAAACAATTTGCCCGCAAAGTTAAATGCAAATACAGTGTATCATTCACAGAATAGCAAAGTAGGACCTGAAGGTAATGAAATACTGGGCATGAGTGACCTGTTGCCAGGACAGGAGGCAAGGGAGACCTGTAGCCAGTTTGCCAATAGTTATGATTACACACGAGTTTGCTGCAGAGAACTCGAATGAGGATTTTGAAGTAGGTTTATGGGTTTGCACAGTGAAATGCAGGATGAATTATCATACCTACTGGAGCTTCTAAGAGCATGGAAGTGTCCAGCATGAATTTGGCAGAGCTTTACGGAGAGCATGCATCCCATCCTTTGCCACTTGGAAGTGATAGACCACTCCTTTAGCACAATCTTGGACCTGTGCTGCTGATGGTTACTGTCTCAGCTTCCACTGTAACATGGTGCTGCAGAGGAAGGCCTAGGCTCAGTACTGCAAAGGCAGCTTTTAGAATTCAGCAAACTCTCCTCTGTGTGACCCTTAGACCAACTAAGATAGCAACATGGGAGAGTGACTCCACGGAGCATGCTTTTGTCTCAGGAAAACATTATTCGCCCTCCCAGATCTACCATGCTGCCCGTGCTCTTGATGTTGTCTTTCAGCCCAGACTTCTTGCTTACACTAAGATGGTGTAATCTTTAGCCAGGTCTTCTTAGCTAGAAGCTGGATGGGTTGTCATCCAAAGTTATCTGCAGTCTCCTCTATTAGAGATTGCAGCAGATACTCATTAGGAGCACTAAACAGGCAATGGCACATGCAAGACACACACCAATGGAATGCACTAGGATTATAATTCATTTTTGTATGCAATGTGGTGTAGTTTTGCTTATATATTTGTAACATGTATTTTGTGATACTTTTTGCATTTACATTATGACTAAGTAAACATTTTGATGGTCAGTGAGAAAGGGTGACTGTGCAAGCATGATGCCACTCTTGATTTTCAAGCTCAGATTTTTTCCATCAAGGTCAACTTGCCCCTTTCCTGGATATTCAAACAGAGAGGCTCACAGGGTCCTGTAGCAGAATAGAAATCTTTTCTCCAATGGATTAACAATACTGACACACCGCCCTGGGTATTGGGAGTGAAGCACAAACCTGCTGTTCTTTCTCAGAATAAGACATCAGCTCTGTCATTCCATCAGAGGCCTTGCTGTCAGTTCTCAGCTATTCAGCCCAGATTGCTGCTGCACATATCGAGAAGGTATAATATAAAACTGCACCTTCTATGCCCAGAGCTTGCGATTATTCTTCAGGGCATCTATGGTCTCCTCCACAGTGGTGCTCCAGTCATGGGTGGCAGATGGTAGGAGGAGTCAGGCCATCAGCATTCATGACCTGTTTTTTGAACATTTTTCCTCTCCCTCTCCAATGTGGGTAACCTTTAGGATCGACAATGTTTCTGCTCCACGCAAAGGTCCCATGAGAAGCAATCCCAGCTAAGGTTCCATGATTTCTGGCCTAATTTGCAGCCTTTTATTCCACTCATGACAGATGTTAAAAGCACCCTGCATGTTCTAACAATTTTAAGGGCTATTTCTCTTGATCACATCATCATTTTCTTTTTGCATATATATATCTTGATTAAGACCTGATCTATGATACCCATTTTTCCCCATTGTGGCACTTAACCTGTACAGCTGGGCATCCTCCTTGCTATGTAGGAGTGCACAACATCTATTACAATGCTTCTTTCAGGTAATATTACATAAATTCCTGCCTGTGTTTTTGATTGCATCTACAGCTGTCTCAGTTTATGGAGCACAGGATGGATCACCTGCTTTGAGCAGTGACAATTTAATGATGGTGAAATGCCCATCAAATTTTCCCATCACTGTGTCATACTTTTCACTTTCATCGTCCTGTCAGGATGAATGATGTGAGAATAATCTCTGCTTTATCCCCCATGCAACACGCTTATTCATCTCATTTCTGCTGTATCTGCTAGTCCTGACATGATGCAATTGTGTTCCAAGCACCTTTTCAACTTGGCTATTCCTCAGACATGGAGAAATTAAATTCTATTGTAGGAGTTAAAGTGACATTGCCTTCTGAAATACTTGGCTTAGCTTGTAACTTAACCAAGTACCTCAACTGACATTCACCAGGCTTTGACTTTCCCATCTGATGTTAGCAAGGACCCTATGGTTTCGGTTGCTTTTGAATAACACTTTGGTAGGTTAGATCAATAGCTCACTCTTTGGTTTTTGCTGTCGATGAAGTTTTCAGGGTTTCTTGATCCATACAGATTCTGATTGCACCTCATGTCAAATCTCATTTACAAATAAAACTAATCAATAAAGAGGTAGGTCAAATACAGATAAATCCATTGCAGAGATCAGAATGCAAATAGAGAGCATGAATAACATTTTGTAGTCCTGTAGTTTGTATGAAATTACAAGGGAGGCCTTTTCCCTTTCTCCTTAAAGCTGTTTTTGATATAGTCATTGGGTAATTTTAACCCTACCTGCCTGGATGGGAAACTGCAGGGATGAGGTTGCATACTAAGTAAACAGTATTCTTCTTGGGCAGTCCCTTGAGACCAAGGATGATTTCCTTCATTCCAGTTTTGTGGATTCCCAGGTGGCTTATGAGGCCAAAGCGGGAGCCACAGACTCTTCCACAGATAGGGCAGGGCATGCCT
Organism: Pristis pectinata; assembly: GCF_009764475.1. Classification (NCBI taxonomy): domain Eukaryota; kingdom Metazoa; phylum Chordata; class Chondrichthyes; order Rhinopristiformes; family Pristidae; genus Pristis; species Pristis pectinata. The sequence continues at coordinate 23,830,306 of NC_067410.1, forward strand.
GATGATAGGTAGATTGAGGTAGTTCACACCTTCTGCCACTTACACAGGACTTCTGTGCGTGGCCTTGAGGTTCTCTATAGAATCTCCTCTTAAAATTCCAAAAGGTGACTGTAACAGAGCTCCACTATTTCTTTTCTGTGACGTTTGTGTTCCCATGCATTTAGAGAGTTCCAGGACTGGGAACAAAGTCTGTGGCCCTAAAGGTAACAGTGCATTCAATTTTTTACTTGGCCGGCTCCTTTTAAAGAACCTTTGTCACGTTTCCTAACCTTCACTGTATACTTAAATTCTCCAGGTTAATGGTGCATTCTAAACCAGGCACAATGAACCCATTAGTTTGATCTTGGAAAGCAGCCAGCAGCATGAAAGCACTTATAACAAGAAATATAAAGCAATGATCTTATTCCTTCGTTGTCTTTATGTAAAATGAAATTGTAAAATTTATGAGAAAAATGTATAATTATTATTTTATGTGAAGCAGACCAACAGATGCTCACTGATTATTTTTCTTGCATTTCTTCTCATTCTCATCATTTTGCTAAACTGTCTGATTCCTTGGAAATAGGTATAAAATGGGAGCCAGACGAAAATGGAGTCATTGCATTTGACTGCAGAAACCGCAAATGGTAGGTAATAGTTTACAGCCATTGCTTGTTTTTCAAAATCTTTTTGGAGACCACATGTTGTAGCTTTATCTGTGTTTACCTGCAGGTACATTCAGGCAGCCACTTCACCCAAAGATGTTATCATTTTAGTTGATGTCAGTGGAAGTATGAAAGGGCTTCGCATGACAATAGCCAAACAAACAGTTTCTTCCATCCTCGACACACTTGGAGATGATGACTTTTTCAATATTATTGCAGTAAGTATTTTGTCTTATGCATGATACCTCAGATTGGATAGATAATCAAGTTAACTAATAGTGATGGTGAACTTTAGTTTCAACCATTTAAATAAAAACAATTTATTTATGGTGAGATGAGGTTTTTATCTTGAGTGTTGTTTGATGTTCCCATACACTGAAGTGTGTTTCAAATAGTCTATTAGTGTATGTAGGTTTTTCCAGTGGTCAGTAGAGCCATGGTCATATATACCAAAAATGTACAGGTTAAATGCTCAGTCTCTTGGCTGTGGTATCTCTGTTTAGCTTAAACACACATTGATTAATGAGGGAGAAATCATCCAGAGATTTTGATCCCAGATTGGTTGTAATGTGTACCTCAGTTGTGCACAAAACACAGCTCATGGCCCAGGTGTGAGTGAGGTCCAGGGGGTTGTTGACTGGTCTACCCCAAGGAATGGGGTGGACATGCTAACAGCCAATAATACTCCTTCACGTAATCTCACCTGTGGTGGAAACTTGATCTCCAAATCTAATTCCTGACCAGAGTTTATGTGGAGCACAGGACCTTCCCAATGTAAAGGTCAAGGCCTGCCCAAAAGTTCTTGACTGCCAGTTAAGCCTTGCTGAAAAACACTATAATGCTGGAGGAACTCAGCAGGTCAGGCAGCATCCGTGGAAAAAAACAGGCAGTCAACATTTCAGGTCAGGATCCTTCTTCAGGACTGAAGATAGAAAAAGGGGAAGCCCAATAAGTAGGAGGGAAAAGCAGAGCCATGACAGGTGGACAAAAGAGGGGAGGTGGGGTGGGCACAAGGTGGTGATAGGTAGATGCTGGTAAGAGATAGTGATAGGCAGGTGCAAGGGAGGAGGGGAGAGCAGATCCACCGGTGGATGGGTCAAAGGTAAGGAGGAAAAAAGTGGGGTAGAAAAAAGAGAGAGAGGCTAGGAAATGGAAGAAAAGAAAAGGCATGGTTTGGGGGTGGGGTGGGGAGTGGTTGTGCGGATTATTTAAAGTGGGAGAATTCAATGTTCATGCCATTAGGGAGAATGGCATGTTTCTTTTTTCCTATTTCCTTTGTTTCTCTAGTTAAGCCATTCTCCAAGACTTGTCCACTGTCAAAACCATTGGAGCATTTTGAATGCCTGTGGCTGTCTTCGGTATTCATAAGTATTTACAAGATATTCAAAAACTATTAAAACATTAATCATACTATTGAAGAGCTAAAAAAGATTAAAATACTTAAAACACTAAAATCCATTTAAAACAATTAAATAAATGTGAATAACTTGGTTAAGAATAAAATACTTTGAGATTAACTCATTAAAAAAATGTAAATGACCTTACACTTACCTCTCTCCATTGGAGCTGTTCCTCTCTATTGAAATGATGGCTGTGTAACACAATGCAGATGCTTTGTCCATATTTCCCACTGCTGGAAAACTGCAGGAAGTCAGCACTTTGCCTCTGGATTCCAACAATGGAGTGATAGTGGCAAAAAATCTCTCAGAAAGTTTGGGACTTCCATGTTCATGTGAATGGCCCTGAGAAGGGGTTGTTAGTCTGGTCCATTCTAGAGCAACTTGTACAATGTTCACATACCAACGAAAATATGGCAAGTTAATTGAGAATGAAAGGTTTTACTGGCTGGAACCCTCCACCAGAGTTACAATTTAGACCAATCAGCAATGTATCTAACACTTTTGCTATGGGATATCTTAAATTGTTCTGGAAAGCAAGAAAGGAATAAGTGCTAAAAAACATTAAAATCCTTACCTAGCAACATGAGATCAAAGGGTGTATTTTTAACCATAAATAATGATCCAAACATTCAGATGGCCACAAAACATAGTTTCTGCTATCATTTTTATTGGTAAAATTATTAAAAGTTATCCACTAAATAGCTAAAATGGCATGGATATCACTTATTGATCTCATCTGCAGAGGTAAAAAAGTTGATGCCACAAGATCATCACAAAATAGTGGTAGGATATTCGTGTGGAAATCCTTAAACTCTTAAAAATGAGCAAGGTGAGGATCTGTGACAGATTTCTCAGTGGCCACATTCTGTCATGCGTGGGTCAAGATGTCAGGTGCAGTTTGTAGATCTTGCACACGTAAATGTATAAAAAGCCTAACTGTGGAGGAGATTGGATTAGTAGGCTGTTAATCATGGTGCAAGTTTAGGTGATAGGCAAGGTTTGATTGAGAGGGGGCACCCAGGAGTGGTTGAGGGACATCTTGAAAGGGGGTTGGACCCGATAGGTGTTGGACCTGAAGTGAATAGGGGAGGGTGGAATGGGACCTGAAAATGAGAACAGAACTGGAGAATATAGCATAGTGTTCTAGAGATATTAATAGGATGGGGTTGGGTGGGGGAGTTGGACAAGGGAATGGGTGGGTAGATGAGACAGCAATGGCAGCAAAGGATGGGGGTTTGGGTGAGAGCAAACACCAAGCAAAATTCTTGAAGAAAGTCTCCGATGGAAATTGATGCCTTGGACTCCAGTGTGCAGACAGGGTAGGGGTTGGTACCTTTTAGGTAATCTAGAAGTAGCCCTCCAATCTTCAGTGTAAGTGTGCTGCACCAGTCACATATCTCTTGTATATAATGGTTCTTTAGTGCGTGTGATGTCAAAGCATTCACTACTGCCATTTGACATTACTGAGCATATCTGGCAGCCTCCATGCAGATATGCTTCCAATACACAGAGGACTAGGAACAAGTTTTACAAATTTCAAACTCAGCAGAAGGGAATCAGATAGGTTTAATAACTCGATTTTAGTTCAAACCTCTTCATGTAATATACAAAAAGAGGCACCGAAAGGGAGAATTCTATTTTATCTGAATATGAAAGATTTTGGACAAAGAAAGGAATTTTTTTATCTCACTTCCAACGTAACTACTCTTTGCAATCAGAACAAGATAAATTGAAAAACTTGTTCCGTTTGAGAAATAAAAATTAGCAATGATTACAACAGGTGTGAAGGCTGGTGTAAAAACATGAAAATGTAGGTTAACACATTTGTAATTATAAAGCACTGATAATTTAATTATAAACTGTTCATATGGACTATTTTAATTGCACTAGTCAAGTAAGATCATGAACAGAGGATCATCTTTTTGAAAAGATAATTTGTATTATATTTTTTTCCTCAGTACAATGAAGAGCTCCATTACGTGGAACCTTGCTTGAATAACACTTTAGTACAAGCAGACAGGAACAACAAAGAGGTAAGTTGATAAATCTGTTTCATTTTGGTCTTTATAAAAGATGTTCCATCCTAAAATATTTGTTATTTTCAGGCTGGGCACACATTGGTAATGTCCTGAAAATATTGACTGATTTGGAAAATATAACATAATCAGCCCATCGTTAGTTTGTTTAAATGCTTTAGAGATTATTAAAGAGCTGTGCACTGTGTGGCAATAATTGTGTGACATAATTTAATACATAATTTAACGTAATCTTCGAAGTAAAGCTTAATACAAAATTTACAGAGAGATACTTGGTTACAAAGCTTGTTTCTGATTTATAGCAATCTGGACAATAATATCCAACCAGTGCTGGTGCTCCATCCTTCAATAACTAACAAATTCTTACTGACAATTAATTAATCATACATTGATAAATCAAATAGTTTGAGGAACAATATTATATGAATGTAATACGAAACAATTAAAACTACTATATGAAAATATGTAACTTCCAAACAGGTACTTCAGCAGTTTTTAGCTGGTTTGTATTTTGCTGGTGAAGATGGATGTTGTCCATTATGTTTCAATATTCAAATAAAAAATTGTGTAATATAATTCAAAGAATCAGAATATTCTCCAAAAGCAGAACACGATGGATGCTGAAAATCTGAAATCAAAACAGTGAATGCTACATTGTGGAGTTCATATTTTGGGTCAATGACTCACATCAGAGCTGGAAAAGTTAGTGATAAAGCAAGTTTTAAGAGGCAGAGAAATGAGGAAGAAGAGGAGAGAGTAAAATGAAATTTCTTTGTTAGGGCAGAAGGTGGACAAAATTAAATGACACAGAAGAGATAGTGCAGGAAAAAGGGGATGGCATCGGGGTTAGTAGTTTGTGTTGTTGCCTCACAGTTCCAGCAACCTGTGTTTGATCCTGATCTTGGGTAGGTGGAATTTGCATGTTCTTCTTCTGATCATGTTGATTTACCCCAAGTAGTCTGTTTTCCTTTCATATCCCAAATCTGTAGACTACTCCTTCATATAGGTAAATGGCAAAAGAATCAATGGAACGTTGATAAATACATGAGAGAGAATAAGTTACAAGGCTACAGGGAAATAAGAGGGGGAATGAGACTGATGGGATTTTCTCTGCTGGGAGCTAGTTTGGACCCCAAATGTTCAAAGAATATTTGTAAAAGAATAACAAGACTGTACTACTGAAGTTTTGTATCCACGTTGTAAAGACAGCACTGTCAAAAACACATCACTCTTCCTATGTGCTGTTGGAATGGGGCTTCACTTCCAACATTTGAAGAAAGAGTAAGGTCAAGTGTGCCATGTTATTCCCTTCAGCCTCACTTTGAGTACCATCTCCATGCATCTGCAGTTTTCTAATTACTTTCCTTTAGGCAGTAACTGACGGTAGGCCAAAAATCAAGAGACACAAGTACCCCTTATAGCTTATTTAAAGGTTTTTGCCTTATTTGAGCCCATTGATTATATACAACCACATCTGACCCTTATTATCACTGCTATACGTACTCTTTCTAAAGGGAGGTCACCAATTTGCAATAAAGACTGCAGTGTTGATTGCTTTTTGTTTATTATTCGAGTCTGGGTTTTGAGGTACATTGTTGAGCACCATCTTAAATTGAAACACATTAGGTAAGGACTATGGATGCTGAAAATTTGAAATAAAACCAAAAATTGTGGTAAATGTTCCACAGATCAGGCAGCATTGGTAGACAGAGTACTAGAGTTAAAATTCTAGGTTGGCAACTTTTCATACAAACTGCTGTGACATTGATGAAAGGCTATTGCCCTGCAATACTAATTGTTTCAGACTTCCACTGATAATGTCTGAAATGAGGTGTCTACACATCCATTAAGGAGCTACCCTTACTTAGCATCGTAGCACAGCAATGTACATTGGTTTATTATTGTCACATGTACCGAGGTACAGTGAGAAACTTGTCTTGCATACCATCCATACAGATAATTTCATTACAACAGTGCATTGAGGTGGTGCAAGATAAATCAATAACAGAATGCAAAATTAAGTGTTATAGTTACACTGAAAGTGCAGTGCAAGTAGACAATAAGGTGCAAGATCATAACAAGGTAGATTGTGAGGTCAAGAGTCTATCTTATCGTACTAGGGGACCATTCAATAGTGTCATAACCACAGGATAGAAGCTGTCCTTGAGCCTGGTGGTACGTGCTTTCAGGCTTTTGTATCTTCTGCCTGATGGGAGGGGGAGAAGAGAGAATGTTTGGAGTGGATGAGGTCTTTGGTTATGTTGGCTGCTTTACCAAGGTAGTGAGAAGTGTAGACAGAGTCCATAGAGGGGAGGCTGGTTTCTGTGATGTGCTGAGCTGTGTCCACAACTCTCTGCAGTTTCTTGTGGTCACAGGCAGAGCAGTTGCCATACAGATAGGATGCATCCAGATAGGATGCTTTCTGTGGTGCATCAATAAAAATTGGTGAGGGTCAGAGGGGACATGCCAAATTCCTTTAGCCTCCTAAAGAAGTAGAGGAGCTGGTGAGCTTTTTTGGCCGTGGTGTCTACGTGGTTGGACCAGGACAGGAGTGTATAGGGAGTAGAGTAGGGGACTGAGGACGTGGCCTTGTGGGGCACCAGTGTTGAGAATAATCATGGTGGAGGTGTTGCTGCCTATCCTTATGGATTGTGATCTGTTGGTCAGGAAGTCAAGGATCCATTTGCAAAGGGAGGTGTTGAGTCCCAGGTCTAGGAGTTTGGAGATGAGTTTGCTTGGAATTATAGTATTGAAGGCAGAGCTGTCATCAATAGACAATAGTCTAATGTAGGTGTCTTTACTATCCAGATGCTCCAGAGATGAGTGTAGGGTCAGGGAGATGGCATCCGCCATTGACCTGTTTCGGCGGTAGGTGAATCGCAGTGGGTTGCGGTTATCTGGGAGGCTGGAGTTAATACAATATGTAAGAGCTACAGATGCTGGAAATCTGATATAAAGACACTAAATGCTAGAAACACTAGGGAAGTCAGGAAGCAGGCATCTGTGGAAAGAGAAGCAGAGTTAGTGTTTCAGATTGAAGAATCTTCATCAGAACCGGGAAAGAGAGGAAAGCAAGTTGGTTTTAATTTGCAGAAAAGAGGACGGTGCAGGCATATGGATAGGTCCAAGGGAAGATTCCAGATAGTTTGAGGCCTGACTTGTGGAGATAAGGTATTGAGGTTATCTGGTTGATAGGTTAATAAGAGAAGTTAGAAAGAAAAAAAATGTATACAGGAATGTAAAATCTGAGAATGTGCAACTGTAGAAAATGTCCTGCAAGTCAAGACTGTGCTAGTGGAGAGAGAAAAAATGAGTTAATATTACAGATGGATGACCAATAGCAGAACTGAGCAGTTCTGATACAAATAAAGAAATCAAATCACCTAAATTTTCTGAATTGGATATGGAGTCTGAAAGGCTGCAGTGTGCCCAGATGGAAGGTGAGATGCTGCTCCTCAAGCTTACGTTGGGTCTCATCAGCACAGTGACAAGCTCACAGAAAGAAAGGTCAAAGCGGGAGTGGAATGAAGGATTAAAGTGACAAGCAACAGGAAGCTCTAAGCTGCTCCTACAAACTGAAAGCAAGTGTTCCCCAAAGCAATTGCCCAGTCTGCACTCGGTTTCTCTCACGTTGAGGAGACTGCATTATGTGCACCAAATGTAGTACACCAGATTGGAAAAACTGCAGGTCGAGTACTGTTTCATCTGGAAGGACTGTTTGAGTGCCTTGATGGTGAGAAGAGAATCAGTAAAAAATCAAATGTTGCATCTCCTGTGGGGAAGTGGTATAAGAAGGGGAGGGATTGTTTGAGATAGAAGATAGGACAGGGAGTCATGAAGGGAAAGCTCCCTTTGGAAGGGAAATGATAGCAGAGGGAAAGATGTGACTAATTGTAAAGTCTCATTGAAGGTGGTGGAAATTCCATGAGTTCATGGATCAGTTATCCATTAAACTACTGGAAGTTCAGTTTATTTTGTTAAAGTCGATACCTTCATTGGTCTGCTTTTTGTCAGGAAATTTTGAGGTCAAGAAATCATGCGCATATTTATTGGCAAGATCAAACAGAAACATATACCTAATGTAATAAATGCAATTAAAATTATACCATAATTTTCAGAGATGTTTTAATCCTTTGTGGATTTCTGTGATAAGTAAATTGGCAAAGGAAAACCCTGCATCGTGACATTCGGAGATGGGTATTAAAGGATTTGGTAATATAATTATCACAGAATTGCAGAGATAATTAGTGGTTAATTGCAGGAGATTTGTATATGCCGTGTGTGGTATATTGGAACTAAATACATAAGACTGTCACATGGCAGTTTTGCTACATATTTTCAGAATATGTTTAGAAACTACTTAGTGAATATTTCTTGTAGTTGTACAGTATACTGAATTCAGTTTATAATAATTGCAAACTATTATCTAGATATTGAAGATGACTATTTCAACTGAGCTTTACTAATGTTTTGCTCAATGCTTAAGCTGTAAAGTTTGATCCTGAGTAGTTTGCATTTTTAAATTAAAATGCAAAATGAACAGTGGCATAATAGTCTTGATCTTTCTTTATTAATTTTACTTTGATGGGATAGAAAGCCAGGATTTAATTCGGAAGTAGCAGAATTAATTTTGCCAATTCAGATTTATCTTGCTGTGCTTTTTAAGAACCTAAAAATTACACTTTAAAGCTCAAATAATAACAAATATTTTGAAATTACACTAATATTAGTCAATGCTTTACCTGTAGTTAGTTGATGTGGATATTCAAATAATGTTGATTTAAAAATAAAAAAAAAGCTGCAGATGCTGGAAATTTGAAATAAAAACAAAGTGCTGGAAATATTTAGCAGGTCAGGCAGCATCTGTGGGAGAGAAAAATTAAGTTGATGTTTTAGGTCAATGACCCTTTATCTAGAATGTTAACTCTGTCCCTCTCCATAGATGGTCTCTGACCTACTGAGTATTTCCAGCAATTTCAATTTTTATTTGCTTTTGATATTAAATTGAAGACGTATTATTTGGTTTTACCACAATGTATTAACTTTTTCTGACACGTAACATGAAAAAGTAATGGGCAGTTCTTTTTTAATGCAGTTTCTGGGATTTTATTTTTACTTTTAAATCAATATTGTTTGAATATCCACATCAATTAACTACAAGTAAAGCATTGACAAATATCAGTGGATTTATTATACATTCTTGAGGGGTGGTGGTAAGTTGCCATCTTGAACTACTCTAGCAAAAGTGCTCTGCTGCTGCTTTTAGGGTGGGTTTCTGTATTTAGCTCTTGTGACAGTGAAGGGATTTCAATAAAGCTCCAAGTTAAAATGGTGTATAACTTGTAGGTAGTGGTACAGAGTGCAGCCTTGGTATTACTGTGGTGGAGGGAGTGAATACTTAGAGTGGTAGATTAGCTATAAGTTAAATGGACTAGTTTGTCCTGGATGATGTTGAGCTTTTTTGAGTAATTTTTGGAACCACTCTCATCCAGGCATGTACAGATTATTCTGTCATGATCCTGCCATTTCTTGTAGGTGGCAGAAGGATTGGTGATGATACTGCCTTTGACTCACTGGGGGGGGGGGGGGGGGGGGGTGGTTAGACCATCTCTTTTTTGAGATGATTTTTGCCTGACATATGGTGTGTGAATGTTAATTTCTGCATCTTAGCCCATGCCTGAATGTTGTTCAGGTCTTAATGCATGCAGGCAATGGCTACTTCATTCTGAGGGGTTGCAAGTAGAATCATACATTGCATAATATTTACTTCAGGCCTTAATGTAGGGAAAGTCATTGATGAAGCATTTTAAGATGTTTGGGCTAAGGACATGGCTCTGAAGAACTCCTGTAGTCATGTCCTGCAACTGAGTGCATCGATCTCCAACAGTATCCCTCTTTGATAGATATGATTCCAACCAATGAAGCATTTTCCCCCTTGGTTTTAACATTACTCAGGGTACTTGAAGCTGAACTCAGTTAAATGCTGCCATACTTCACATCTGGAATTTATGTTTGAACAAGTCATGTCTACGTTTCTACTAAGGCTGTAATGAGATTGAGAATTTGAATGCTTCTGCTGAAACCCAAGTTGAGCATCAGTGAGCAGGTAAACGGTGAATAAGAGCTGCCTGATGCATCTGTCAACAATTTGCAGATGTTGAGAGTAGACTGATGAAGTGGTAATTAGCCAGATTGCATTCGTCCTGTTTTTTCTGAACAGGACATATGTGGGCGTTCTGCCACGTTGTTGGATAGATACTGGTGTTCTTATTGCACTGGAGCAGTTTAGCCAGTGGTGTAGCTCGACAGAACCCCATTGTTTTTATTATAATCTGTTTTTTCAATGGTCATTGTTACAAATATCAACATTTTAATTAATCAACTGAATTTGAATTCCCCAGCAGGTATGATTTTTAATCTGTGTCCCCAGATCTTTTGTTCAGACCTCTGGATTGCTGGTCCAGTAACTCAAGCACTGTGCTACTGTTGCCATTGTGCATTAATTGACATGATAGACACAATGGGAGCAAAGGGAATTCATTGACATCAACTATTTAATACATTAAATGTCTGTAAGAATGTTTAGCCTTTGCCAAGATACTTGTCTGCTCCTCCATCTCCTAAGTAATGATGAGTTAATTTCTGCTGTGTTCCCACCATCCATACTTATATTAATAATTAAAATACCTGTATATGTGAATAACCAGAAGTTATTTCAAACCTCAGGCTTTTGAAATAGACAGAAGTGAAATAGACAATAGACACTAGAAGTATTGCTATCCCTTATTACTTGAAGGTAGAAGAATATCAAAGGCGGTCTCTTGCATCAAACAGACCTCATATCTGCGTATAATGAAGACTTTTTTTCTTAGTCAGCAGAAAATAGAAAAATAGAATCACATCGTGTGCTTATGCATGAATAGGTTGCATTTGAAATTATGGTTTAAAAGTAGAATAATTCCCGCTACTGTCTTTTAGTCAAAAGGATGAACAATAGACTAAAGAATGCAGCAAAGGAAAAATATGGACCATATGGAAGAGACTTTGGCCTTCCACTTCAATATGATAATCAAAGATAATTAAAGCAACAGTGGAAATAAGACAATTAGCTGGAATTATTTTCTTTGTCTTTGTAGTGGCAAAGAAGGAATGTCACATTAATTACTTTGGATATGTCATAAAACATCAAAATCTTGCTCTGAGTATGAAGCTCCCAAGATATCTGTTGGTGGCGCTCGATGGACTAAGTCCTAATTTGGCTTTGGTCCAGGCACTTTTCAATCTACTATTTACCACTCTTTAATAAGTCTTTTACAATACTGGCACAAGTTTAATCTTGATCTTTAACTGTTAAAATGAGCACCCGATCTAAAGCGTCAGCTAATGGTAAAGGTATTGGAGACCAACCTACTTTGGAAGCTATTTCTAATCTGGATAGAAAGTTTGACCGGAGCTTTGCCGAATTGAAGTCCACTTTAAAGGACCTTGAAGACAAACAAAATACTCTTATCCAGGAAAATGCCAAACAAATGCAACTAATTGCTGAACTTGACCAAGCTAGTAAAGAGAGAGATGCCAAACTCCATTCACTTGAAAAAGCTTTAATTACAACCAAGCAAAACCTGGAAAAGCAACAACAGAGGATCATTGACCTGGAAGGACGCAGCAGGAGGAAAAATTTAAGAATCATCAATTTTCCAGAGAACACCGAGACTGGTAACCCTACGGAATTCTTTTCTAAACTTTTGGTCGATGTGTTTGGTTCCAAAATGTTCCCTCTTCAATTAATTTTTGAGTAAAGTTTTTCAATGAAAGGACCACAGTAAAAGTCCCTTAATATGGCATGATCAGGGCTTTGGTGGTGCCAGGCTAGCAGATTTTCCATATTATTGGATATTATTCCTATCTAAACCTCACTTCTAGTTCACTTTTAGAACACATTACGTTCCAAATTTCACTGCTTTTGAAATGGTACCAATTTACTTAATTATTAGTTTTTATTACAGCTTTTCCTTTAAAATAAAAGAAAAAAACAGATTTTATTTGGCAATGAAAACTTAATTTATTAAACTTACTGGCAGTTTTCCTTGGTCAGCATTAATGAATTAGTATTTATTGGTGCTTAGAATTCTTTGTCGGGTAAACAGATAAAATAAAACTTGCAGCACTCAGCAAAATGTGCACAACCAACACCAGCTGTGCCAAGTGTGACAGTTACCCCTGTAGTGTAAAAAGAACCTTAATTTCCATGGAGGAGATTTCATTTTATACTCAGCTGAGCCCTGGCCACCATGGTGAGTGTGGGCCATTCTTGGAGGCTGGGGGGGGTGGGGGGGGGGGGGGGTGGTGTGGTTGTGGTGGATACAGTGGCAGCTCCATATGTTGACCAACGACCCTGGATCCTATAGTGCCTCTTAGTACTTCCTGTTGGATGTGAAGGAAGCTGCAGTCTCCACATCTCTTTGTTTGGCTGCACAGCTCTTACCAGTGATTTCTCCACAAAAACAAGCTCAATGGTGGTTGCTAATTGAAGAGCTTTTTACTTTAGAGAGAGACCTCAGCATCCCAAATGACCCACACTCACTGTGCCAGCCAGAGTGCAGCCCTAAACCATGTTTATCAGCACTGAGTAGCCACATTATTCTTCTCAGCCCACTCAACATCAGCACCCATAACTGGTCACTCAACATCAGGCTATGGATGGTTTTTTGTCATGTGAACATTAGCCAAGGGCAGAGATTCATACCATATTCCCAACGCAGCAGTGCATACCCCAGTCGAATGTCTTTTTCAAAGTGCAGGGGGTTACGTACTTGTCAGTGTTTGTTATGCAGGTGAATAATCAATGTTTTGTGACGTAGCGCTATACAGAGTCCCAGTGTATAACGTGAATGAAACTTTGTAAGATTGAAGAAACCCATCCTCAAGTTTTAGTACTCCAAGACCATGCGATCCTGACCATTCTTAGCTGCATTGTAGTTCCCATGCCAAATGTAACAGTTATGCTACCATATTCATAGAATCATAGAACAGTACAGCACAATACAGGCCCTTTGGCCCACAATGTTGTGCTGACCTTTAAACATCGCCTAAGACTATTTAACCCCTTCCTCCCACATATCCCTCTATTTTAAATTCCTCCATATGCTTATCTAGCAAACTCTTGAATTTGACCAATGTACCTGCCTCCATCACCACCCCAGGCAGCGCATTCCATGCCCCAACCACTCTATGGGTAAAAAACCTCCCTCTGATGTCTCCCTTGAACTTCCCACCCATTACTTTAAAGCCATGCCCTCTTGTCTTGAGCATTGGTGCCCTGGGAAAGAGGCGCTGGTTGTCTACTCTATCTATTCCTCTTAATATTTTGTACACCTCTATCATGTCTCCTCTCATCCTCCTTCTCTCTAAAGAGTAAAGCCCTAGCTCCCTTAGTCTCTCCTCATAATGCATACTCTCTAAACCAGGCAGTGTCCTGGTAAATCTCCACTGCACCATTCTTTACCATGTTACCACCATTTATCACCATTTTCTCCATAGAAAACTGCAGAGCAAGTGTATGATGCAAGGCAGAGAAATACATCTGAATCCTTTATAGCTGTTCATCCATCATAGTACACACAACGATCTGATCACTGTAATGGTGTTCCAATAGCCTTAGGTTCACTGACAATAACTATCCATGTCTTCAACTTAAGTCTTGTCCCTCCAGCTCTCCTTGGAGCATCACCTTGTTGCTACATTATTCTTGCCTGGAGAAACTATCTCTCCTGCATTGACTATCGATTTGAGATGCAGAGGCCTCTAAATCTGTGGTGATTCCTTATATATTTGCAGTTGCAGTGTCACAGTGCGTGGTGGATTAAGTCCACTGAATCATATACTTGTCTGATAAAAAAATCATGTTAGATGTTAGAATCTTTGAGAATACCCTTGGTGTTTTCTCTAGAGTTCTTTGCCCATGAAAGAACTTGGATTGTTTTGAGTGGTTGTTTTGAGTGTGGTGTCAGCCATGTGGAACATGAATTCACTAAATTCAGCTCCTCCAAAAAAAAGTACTGCTGTATTTTTTTATACAGGGACATTTCATCCATTATAGATCATAACAGAAAACTTTCAAAAACTCATTCCTGAGGTAAGAGCAAATCTCGTGGCCTGAGGCCTAGTGCTGAATTTTGCAGGAACCATCATATGATGTATGATCTAGGACAGTCCCATAATTGCACACTAAACAAAGCACTGCAAAGAAAAACCTAGTACTAGCTGCACAGCCACATTCCCACAGATTTTCCCTCAGAGAACTCAGTGGTATTCTCTGTGGTGGCATTACGTACCATTAAAGAAGTCATTTCGTCCTTTATGATGAGAAGGCCAATGAGGGAGAGAACTTTCCATGCCACATATATCCAGCTTGTGGTATAATGGTATGAAATCATGTCATGCCGACATCTATTTGGGTAGATCATATAAAGATCTAAATATTTTGCATTACCTCATGTAGGTGAACAATCAATGTAGAATTTTATGGTAAGGACATGTGAATATTTTAATTACCAAATGACTATTATATTGTTTCTATTTAGAAATTATTCCGATGCATAACAAGGTCCACGGCTGCCTAGAACAACAAGTAGTGTCATTACCACAGCAAAATATCAAGAATTTAATTTTCCATGTCTTAGGAAGACTTTATATGGCACCTTTCACAGACTTGGGTTGCTGCAAAGTACAATGGAGTGTTTTCAAACCATTTCATGCAGGAAAATATTCATAGCATTAACCCCTTGCAGTTAATTTAAATGTATTAATCCTTTTGGACAGATCACAGTAATGGTTCACATCACTGTTGATGCTGGACTAAATGTTGTCGCTTTGTTTTCCAAACAGAGTAGACTAATTTCCTTCTGTATTCAATGAGAACTCCACCCATTTTCCTTTAATTGAAGTTTGATCTGACGTATTGTTCTGGCTGTCAGTTTCCATATTTATTATCATTTATTATCATTTGTGTTGTACAAATTGCTTATTGATGGGTAAACTGGGCAGGTTAGTGTAATGTCTTTGAATATCTAACCAAATGTTTTAAATTTCAGTCAATGGTATCAATAAAACCAGTATAACTAAAACGTATGACTGTCTCAGAGGCAATTATGTGAGTTAATTTTGGATTCCAATCCTATGTCGTCACTTTTCCAATAGTATCAAAACAACAGCATTTCACATCATTATCTTCCCAGCAAAGAACTTGGAAAGAAGCAAATGAAGTTAATTTAAATTCATCCACTGAATTAACTGCATAACGTGCTTAAGTCCGCTGGTCTTGAAGAAGCTAATCTTGTTGATAGCCGTATGGAAATTTTTAATTTACCATGGTGTGTAAAATCTATTGCAAAAATTTGGGAAGCCCTTATCTAATAGTTACATTTTATTCTAATTATTTCACTCCTCACCATCTGAGGTAGATTATCAGTCCATAATTGGGGGAAAAAAACCCTGCATTTGTATGAGAAACCAAAAACTTGCAAATGTTGGAAACCTGAAAAAAAATAGAAAATGCTGGAAAATTCAGCAGATGAGGCAACATCTCCGGATTGAGAAACAGAGTCAATGTTTCAGGTTGACGACCTGTCATTATAACCGAGGAAAATTAGAAATTAAATATGTTTTATGTGGCAGAAAATGGGGAGGGGTGGAGAGAACAATGGGAATGTCTGTGATAGGTGGAGACCAAATGACACAAGTAGTGGTGGTGTTAGTGGAGAGAGGGTGCTGAAGGCTTGTTAATTGCAGCTCATCTCTCTGATGGAGGTGTAAAAAGGAGGCAATGAATGAAACTAGAGGATCGAGAAAGAAACAATCAGTGTGTGAGACATAAAGCAGTACAGATGTTGGAAATCTGCAATAAAACAATGTTGGAAATCCCAGTTGGTTAGGCAGCTTCTGTGGAGAGAGTCATGTCATAGGTTGACAAACTTGCATCAAGATTAGCCAGTACTTATTACAGACTAGAAATTCTGGATATCTGAAATTGTTGAATTCATTGTTAAGTCCTAAAGGCTATAATCTGCTGAGTTAGGAAATGAGATGTTGTTCCACAAGCTTACAGTGAGCTTCATTATAGAACAGAGTAGGAGGCCAAAGTCAGAGAATGGGAGTGGGATGAAGAATAAAATGATAGGCAATTGGAAACTTAGGGTCACTCTTATAGACTGAATTTCGCTGTTCTGCAAAGTGATCACCAAATCTGTATTTGGTTTCTCTAATGTAAAGGAGAAAACACTATGAATACTAAATGGAGTACACTAAATTGGAAGACATACAAGTGAATCATTGTTTTAACTGGGCAGAGTTTTTGGATGATGTTTGTTTTGGAGCGTAGATGGTAAGATGTAAAGGGGCAGGTGTTGCATCTTCTGAGGTTGTAAGGGAAAGTGACATGACACTATTGTTGTCAGAACAGGTCCGACAGAACTAGAGAGCGTGGGAGAACGTAGTGGCATCCTTACAGGAAGCAGGGTGGGGGGAGGCATAGTCAAGGTAGCTGTGGGAGTATGTGGGTTTGTAATGCATATTGAATGCTAACTTATCTTCTGACCCAAGATGGAGATGGGGAAGTCAGGGAAGGGAAGGGTAGAGTCAGAGAGGGAGCAGGTGAAAGTGAGTACAAAAAGGAAATCAGCAGTGAAGGTGATGAAACATTGGGGTTCTGTACAAGAACAAGAAGAAGCACCACTACAGTCATCAATATATAGGATGAAAGAGATAAGGGAGGGGAGCTGAGAACTGAAACGAGGACTGTTCCCATACCCCACAAAGAGACAGGTGTAGGTCGTATCCATGTGGATTCCCATAGCAATGGCTTTGACTTGGAGGAAGTAAGTAGAATTATAAGAGAATTGTTCATTGTGAGAACAAGGATTGAAAGGCCCCCAGGTAATCCTGGTGCACAGTGGAAGTGTTAAGTTCAAAATTCACTACTCAACAGTTTGTGAGTTGCTCATAGTCTCGGTCTCTGGAGCTCCTTTAAAGTTGGGTGATGTTCTCTTCAGTCTGTTCTCCTCTCTTCTGTCTCTTCATATGGCATAACCCTGTGTGGTCTTCCATGTGCCTAGACAAAGCCCACATTCCAAGGTTAACATGGTTAGTAGGTTAACATGGGTGTAATTGGGCGGCACAGGCTCGTTGGGCTGGAAGGCCCTGTTACCGTCCTGTATAAATAAAGTTTTTTAGGTTTTAAAGTTTTAAAGCCATTCAATCAATATCCAAAAAATAAACTGCTGGAAGAACTCAGTGGGTCAAACAGCATCTGTGGAGGCAAAGGGATGGTTGATATTTTGGGTTGAAGCTTTGACTGATTTCTTCCAGCAGTTTATTTTTTTGCTCCAGATTCCAGCATCTGCAGTCTCTTATGTTTGCAATCAACACCTAAGGACTTTAACAAAGACATTTGACTTCATTGACTCTCATGGTCAAAAAAACACAGCAAATGAAGACCCTATGTGACCTTTTAATTCCACTCAAGTCAACACCTCAGGGTAATTTGGTGATTGTTTACCTTTATCTCCTTCACACAGATCATTCATGCCTGTTCCTACTCCATTCTTCCTGCAGACCTCCAATCTCGCAAACAGTTGCTCCTGTCTCTGGCAATTTAAAAACCAAATTGGTTTAGTCTGTTTTGTGACAACTAATTGCACCAATGGTCACAGCATAGAAAAGCCATTTTAATGAAGAGGTATTTTACATTTTGGAGCCTGTGGAATAGTTAAGTTACCAGGAGCCTCGATTAACAATCCAGAGATCCAAGCTCAACTCCTTCCTTGGCAGTTGCAGTATTTAAATTCATTTAACAGTTCGGTATTAAAGCAAAAACTGGTCTCAGTAATGATGACCACAAAACTATTGGTTTCTCACACAATCCCATTTGGTTCACAAATGCCATTCAGGGGAAGAAATCTGCCATCCTTAGTAGGTCTGGTCTGTATGTGACCCATGGTTATGTGGTTGACTCTTAAATGTTTTCAGAAATGGCCTAGCAAGTCACTATGTTCAGGGTTCCTGAAGGATGGGCAATAAATGCTGCAATTGGCAGCAATCCCCACATCCTAAAGATGAATAAATTAAATAGAAGTCTCAGTTCTGCTGCATCTCCATAGATAATTATAAAACCCATTTGCTTTATGAATAGAGTTTTACAGTTATTCACAAATAAAACATCAAGAGGAGTTTGTTGGATGCTACAGAAATACCACTTTCCATGTTGGACTACACTGCTATTAAATGCTCCTTCATTATACTGGGATGATGTTGGTGGAATGCATTAACCCTGAGCACCTCTCCTGGAGGTTCTTTACCTGTCCATCCAATGTCCTTTTATTGCTCATCTTCCTCACAACCACCTGGATATTAGAAATGAAAGTCCTTTTTTATGAATGCTGCTTATATGATGCTATGTGCCTGTGATGCTGCTGCAAGTAAGTTTATCATTGCACCTGTGCATACATGTACTTGTGCATATGACAATGAACTCACCTTTACTTTGACTTTGGAAGACTTCATTAATTTTGTTCCCTAATCTTCTTGCAACAAAGGCCAATACCTCATTTGGCATCCTAACAGTTACTGTTGTTTGGGTTACAGAAATTTGCACTTAAAGAATTCACAAAATCAAGACTCAAGGATTTCAGATATGGTATAAAATTTGTTCTTGTGGAATGTATGTGGGGAAAAAATAGTAAATTAACACAATTTGTATTTTTTCAATTCGTGTTTCTTGCACTGCACTGCACTGCACTTTCTCAGGAACTGGAACACTTTGTTCTGCACTCTGTTATTGTTTTACCTTGTACTACCTCAATGCACTGTTGTAATGAATGGGTCTGATGGATGGTATGCAAGACAGTCACATGTACTGAGTTACAAGTTTTTCACTGTACCTCAGTACATGTGACAATAATAAACCAATTTACCAATTTGACACATGTACGTTACAGAAAATGGTGATAAGGACAGTTTCCTAGGATCGCAACCCCTAACCCCCTGTATTGAGGGGGGTCGCATGTATTTCAATCAATTAGGAAGGATGCAGCATAATAAGATCCTTTTGTACATAAACACTTGCATTAACCAGCATTCTCTTTTTCTATTCATCTTTCTAAAATAAATAACTATACATTTTATCTCAACTATACTTCTGTCAGCCACCGCCTTTCCCAGTCACTTATCCTGCAGATTCTTTGTCCTCTTCACAGCTCATTTACTCAACTAGATGTGTATCATAAAAAAACTTGGATACTTTTCATCTAAGTCATTATTATGAATTATGGATAGTGAGAGCCCACTCCTGATCCCAGTGGCACTCCACAAGTAACAATCTGTCAACAAAAAAATGTCCTATTTCTTCCAACTTTCTGTTTTGTGTTCTTCAACCAATATTCTTTCCATGTTAGCATATTGCTCCAAACCCCATGAACCTTTATTTAATGTGACAATCTTTTGTATGATGTTTTATGAAATGCTTTTGAAATATAGGCATACTACTTCCTGATGTGTTTTTATCTACCCTTGTGTTTATTAGATGTGTTAATCATGATTTCACCTTCAATACACCATATTGACTATCTAATTATATTATATCCTCTAAGTGCCCTGTTATCCATATCGATAATGATAATTTCAGCATTTTGATCACAACAAATGTCAGGCTAATTTAAATATAGACATTGCATTTTCTACCCTCCAATCTGTTGGGACTGTTTCATAATCTAGAAAGATCATCATTAATTCATCTGCCATCTCTGTAGCCATGTTTTATGAATCCTGTGATGCAGGAAATTGTATTTGGCAGGCTGGTTGGGACAGGGTAAAGAGTAATGCTCATCCAGTTTTAGTCTCCTTACTTTATCCACTACTTTCTCTGTGATTAGGCTCTTGGTGCCCCTCCATTTCTGTTACAATTACTGTGCCTTCTGCTGTGAAAACAAATACAAAATAGTCGTTTTGTAACTCAGCCATTTCTTTCTAAACAACAATAATGTCTCCTGTCGTTGTGGAAATGGGCTCAGCTTAACTTTTATTGTTCTCTTGCTTATTTATGGTGGCTCTTGCAGTCTATGTCTACATGTTTTCATAACTTACTCTCACAATCTATCGACTGTTTCCTTAATTTTTTGCCATTCATAGCTGCTTCCTAAAACTCTCTCAGTCCATAAATTTATTGCTGAAAAAAGATTTGTAATGTTAAGTATATCTTATATATATTGTGCACACAGAGATATGGCACCTTTAATTTGAAATTTTACCTTTTTTTCTTGATGTTAATAATATATCAGAAACTATCCTGCAGCTATTCCTGAATATATGTTTACCGAGAAATAATTCTGCAACTCTTGCCTTTTATAGTTTAATCATGAAAAATATTGATGAGTTGGAATACAAGTGCAAGTTTGGGCAGATAACTTATTTCATTACATGAAAATAAGCAGCATTTTATGTAGCCTGACAATTTCAAGCTGTGCTTGGTAAAATATTACAGACTCAGTCACAATTCGTACAGGAATGTAACACTGGTTATGATTAAATAAGAGCAGTAGCTTTGATGAAGATGAAGCTACAGAATTAAGTAGTAACCGATTAGCAAGTACTGATCACAAAGAATTATAAACCTTTGATTCAGTCATGCAGCACAATGACAGAGCAGCATCTGCTCTGGAAATGTCCTAGAGGCAGCTAACATGGTTTCATTAAAATTCAAAATGCATGTATTTTATTTTGAAACAAATTTTCAATAACTGTATACATCAAAATGTATCTAACATAATAAAATTTGTTGTGAGTCAACATCATCACCGTATGTATATTTTAAAGAAATACTTGTTTCCTATTTTCACTGCTTCTGGTGTGTATTGAATACACACAGCTATCTGCTGTCTCCTCTACTGTTCATTATTTGAGCTTGAAAGCCTTTATCAAAGAGCTTAGCTGCTTGAGAATATGATGTGTGTGAAAGCTGATTAGAAAACTTACAGCAGTTGATTCTTTGAAAAATATACTTTTTATTAACTGCATCAGGCTAACCCTTCTTCAGTAGGTTTTCCTAAGATTCCTTGGTGAATTAAAATTTAATGTATGTAGATTTTGTGAGGATGCAATTAACCTTTCCAGTTGTTTATCACAAGCCTGCTTGAATAATATTGCAAAGCTCAGTAGTTAATTACCATCTGAAGGCTTGATACAATGAACACAATCTGATTTTATGCTTGGGTACATTCAGTATTCCAAACATCTGCAGTGTCGCTATGCATGTCACTGCATTTACAGGAATGTTATTTTCCATACAGCTGTGCTTCTTAAGCAACCTTTATAAAGGCAGAAGAAAACAGCAAAATTATTTTTAAAAGTAGATTAAAGTCAGCAGACTGTTTATATAGGAAGATAGTTGTATTACATGGCTCAGCATTCAAAATTACAAGTTTGATCTGTGGGAAAAACCAGTTCATAACTTACAACTCCAGATTTTAAATTTTAATATTGTCAGATAGAATGTTTGGTTCCTTTAATCTCCATGACCAAATAAAAACTTTATAAAGCTAACTTGAACCCAACTTCTTAAGCTATTTATCTGGTTTACTTTCAGAAAACAAAATATATAGAACCTGACCATTTGGGCAACTTTGTACTAATTTCCCTCAGTCTCCAGCTTAACTATTTGTCCGATAGTTTCCCAAACACCAATATCTTTGACGTTAACTTGCACACAACACATTGAAGCATCTAAGACCAAATTCTTCTACACTCTTCACCCGATCAATCTTGATATAATAGCCATGTAGGGTTTATTTCCTACATGGCTATTATATCAAGAGGTACAATACTTTCAAAAACTACAGGTCACCAGGAAAGCGATGAATGTGTATGCCATGCTGATGGAGGACTTGCCATCAACTCTAGGACAAACATGTTTCACCCAGAAGTATTAATTGCTTTGAACTATTTTGACTAGTGCTCTTTGTGGTAATATGGACATTGTTAACTGGTAATATGCATTACATTGCTTCCATAAAGAAAATGACTGATACAGAGAATAGGTAGCTATATCATCATGGATAAAGGAAAGCAACATGCAAATCCTGAACATAAGAAATTAAAGCATGAGTAGACTATTTGTCTCCTCACACCTGCTCTAGTATTCATTAAGATCATGGATCATTTAAGCAATCACTTGGTTTGAACAATAAGCAAATGAACTTGAAAAGTTCCCTCAGGGTAAGCAAAACATTATGTGACCTACTAGTGATAATCTTTTAAATGCATTCTTTGTTTTGGTCAAGTTAATCTAATAACTAGAGGCATGGCAGGGCAGCTCAGATCAGTGGAATATACAAGGTTGTCCTCTGGGGAATTCCAGGCTGCTTCTGCTATCCTGGACAAGTTCAGGTGCAGGAGACACAAGAGGCTGCAGTTGCTGGAAACTGGAGCAAAAAACAAACTGCTGGAAAAACTCTGTGGGTCACGCAGCATCTGTAGGGGGAAATGGACAGTCGATGCTTCAGGTTGAGACCTTTCATCTGGAGACACAGGAATTGTAATCATCTGGATCAGCTCATGCTCTGCATTTTGGAGATTGTGCCACCCCTGGTATTGCTACGATCTGTTCATGAGGCTAAGTGTATTCCCTGGGCCAGTGTAGGAGAGGGATTTCTGAGGCTTTGGCTCAAGAGGCTTTGGCGAGGAGGCACAGGTGAGTAGCAGGTAAGAACAGGATAGGTTTTTTTTATAGTAGTTAAATAAAAAGACATCAAATTATAACTAATTAAATTAAGTAGGGATGCAGGATCAGGTGATGTGTTGTAGCTGCATGATGTGGGAGCTGGTGGACCCCATTGTGGTTCCTGGTGACCACATCTGCAGCAGGTGTTGGGTGCTTGAGGAACTCAGGCTCAAAGTTGATGACCTGGAATCTGAGTTTCAAACACTGCAACGCATCAGGGAGGGGGAGAGTTACCAGGACACTGTGTTTCAAGAGGCAGTCACATCCATTAGGTTAACAACTTCAAATTCGGTCTGTGGTCAGGAACAAGAGGGTGTGACTGTGAGTGAGGTAGGTAGGGGGATCCAAGAGGTAGTGCTGGAGGAGCCTGATCCCTTGAGCTTGTCCAGCAGGTCTGAGATTCTTGGTCCCTGTGCGGACGAGAGTGGGGGCTGTAGGAAGGATGAGCAACCAAACTGTGGCACCGTGCTTCAGGAAGCCATTTAAGAGGGGGTAGGGAAGAGAAATATAATTGTAATTGGGGATAGTATAGTCAGGGGAATAGAAACAATTCTCTGTCGTAAGGATCGAGAGACCCAAAGGCTGTGTTGCTTGCCTGGTGCCCAGGTTCGGGATATCTCATCTGACCTGCAGAGAAATTCGGAATGGGAGGGGAAAGATCCACTTGTCGTGGTCCATGTGGGTCATGGTTGAAAGAAGATCACAGCTGGGATTTAAACATCCAAGGATACACATCCTATCGAAAAGACAGGCAGTAGGCAGAGGGGGTGGGGTGGCTCTGTTGGTAAAAATCAAAATCAAATCCTTAGCAAAAAATGACATAGGATCAGAGGATGTAGAATCTTGTGGGTAGAGGTAAGAAACTGCAAGACTAAAGATACCCTGATGGGAATTATATACAGGCCTCCGAATAGTAGCCATGATGTGGGGTACAAATTACAACAGGAGATAGAAAAGACATGTAAAAAGGGCAATGTTATGGTGGTCATGGGGAATTTCAATATGCAGGTAGATTGGGAAAATCAGGTTGGTACTGGATCCCAAGAGAAGGAATTTGTAGAGTGCCTATGAGATGGCTTTTTAGAGCAGCTTGTGGTTGAGCCCACAAGGGAAAAGGCAATTCTGGATTTGGTGTTGTGCAATGAGTCAGATTTGATTAGGGACCTTAAGGTAAAGGAACCATTAGGAGGTAGTGATCATAACATGATAGAATTCACCCTGCAGTTTGAGAGAGAGAAGCTAAAATCGGATGTATCGGTATTACAGTTGAGTAAAGGTAACTACAGAGGCATGAGAGAGCAGCTGGCCAAAGTTGATTGGAAAGGGGACCCCAGCAGGGATAACAATAGAGCAGCAATGGCAGGAGTTTCTAGCAGTGATTGGAAGACACAGGATCAATTCATCCCAAAGAGGAGGAGGCATTCTAAAAGGAGGATGAGGCAACTGTGGCTGACAAGGGAAGTCAAAGACAGCATAAAATCAAAAGAGGGTATACAATATTGCAAAAATTAGTGGGAAGCTAAAGGATTGGGAAGCTTTTAAAATCAACAGAAGGCAACTGAAAAAGCAATAAGGGGAGAAAAGATGAAATATGAAGGTAAGCTAGCCAATAATATAAAAGAGTTTACCAGAAGTTTTTTCAGATATATGAAGAGTAAAAGAGAGGCAAGAGTGGACATCGGACCGCTGGAAAATGACACTGGAGAGGGAGTATTGGGGAACAAAGAAATGGTGGACAAACTGAATAAGTATTTTGCATCAGTCTTCACTGTGGAAGACACCAGCAACATGCCAGAAATTCGAGTCAGGGGGCAGAAGTGAGTGGAGTCGTCAATACTAAGGAGGAGGTGCTTGGCAAACTGAAAAGTCTGAATTTAGATAAGTCACCCGGATGGACTTCACCCCAGGATTCTGAAAGAGGTAGCTGAAGAGATCGTGGAGGCATTAGTGATTCTTGAAAGATCACTACTAGTGTCAGGAATGGTTCCTGAGGACTGGAAAATCGCAAATGTCACTCCACTCTTAAAGAAGGGAGGGAGGCAAAAGACAGGAAATTATAGGCCAGTTAGCCTGACTTCAATGGTTGGTAAGATGTTCGAGTCCATTATTATGGATGAGGTTTTGGGGTACTTGGAAGCACATGATAAATAGACCGAAGTCAGCATGGTTTCCTTAAGGGAAGATCTTGCCTGACAAATCTGTTGGAATTCTTTGAGGAAATAACAGGCAGGATAGACAAAGGAGAGTCAGTGGATGTTGTTTACTTGCATTTTCAGAAGGCCTTTGATAATGTGCCACACATGAGGCTGCTAAACCAGATAGGAGCCCATGGTATTGTAGGAGAGGTACTAGCATGGATAGAAGATTGCCTCACTGGCAGAAGACAAATAGTGGGAATAAAGGGGGCCTTTTCTGGTTGGCCACCGATGACTAGTGGTGTTCTGCAGGGGTCGGTGTTGGGTCCGCTACTTTTCAGGTTATATGTTAATGATCTGGATGATGGAATTGATGGCTTTGTGGTCAAGCTTGCAGATGATACAAAGATAGGTGGAGGAGCAGGTAATGTTGAGGAAGCAGGGAGTCTACAGAAGGACTTGGACAGGTTGGGAGAATGGGCAAAGAAGTAGCAGATAGATTACAGCGTAGGGAAGTGTACAGTCATGCATGTTTGTAGGAGAAATAATGATGTAGACTATTTTCTAAATGGGGAGCGAATTCAGAAATCAGAGGTGCAAAGGGACTTGGGAGTCCTGGTGCAGGATTCCCTAAAGGTTAACTTGCAGGTTGAGTTGGTAGTAAGGAAGGCAAATGCAATGTTAGCATTTATTTTGAGATGGTTATAATATGAAAGCAAGGATGTAATGCTGAGGCTTTATAAGACAATGGTCAGACCATATTTGGAGTATTATGAGCAGTTTTGGGCCCATATCTAAGGAAGGATGTGCTAACATTAGAGAGCGTCAAGAAGAGGTTTACAAGAATGATCCTGGGAATGAAAGGGTTAACGTGTGAGGAGTGTTTAATGGTTCTGGGCCTGTACTCGCTGGAGTTTAGAAAGACGGGGGGCAGGGGGGGGTAGAATCTCATTGAAACCTACCAAATATTGAAAGGCCTTGATAGAGTGGATGTGGAGAGGATTTTTCCAGTGGTGGGAGAGTTTAGGACCAGAGGGCACAGCCTCAGAATAGAAGGATGTCCCTTTAGAACAGAGATAAAGAAGAATTTCTCTAGCCTGATGGTGGTGAATCTGTGGAACTTATTGCCACAGACAGCTGTGGACATCAAGTCAATGGGTATATTTAAAGCGGAGGTTGATAGGTTCTTGATTAGTAAGGGCATCAAAGGTTACGGAGAGAAGACAAGCAAATGGGGTTGAGAGGGAAAAATAAATAAGCCATGATCGAATGGTGGAGCAGGCTCGATGGGCTGAACGGCCTAATTCTGTTCCTATGTCTTATGGTTTTATGGATGGCACAGTTCTTGAGGAAGTCAGCCTGAGTGTAAAGCAACTGACAGACAGACAAAAAAGAGCAGAAAAGTAGTTCAGGAGACCCTAGTGGTCACTTTTCTCACCCACCCGCATTTCAGAAAACTGATGCAGAAGAGGTTTCCCATGAGGAGGGCAGCCAGAGCCAACACCATGGCTCGCTCAATTGTACCATGGTGAAGAGAGCAATAATTAAAGAGGTTGTTGCAGTAGGAGTAGAAGGACGTTGTTATGTAAGTGATTCCAGGTTGGTCTGTTCCCTCCCAGGTGTCAGAATTAAGGATATCACTAAGTGGCTGCAGAATTTTAAGCGGGGGGTGAATTGCCAGACAGAGGTCATGGTCCTAATGAGCACCTTATGGTTCTGCAGACAGTTATGAATAGTTAAGAGAATTAAGCAGGATCTCAAAGGTGGTTATCTCCACTTTTCTCCCTGAAACACATAACAATAAGTATTGACATAGGTGGACAAGACAGAGAAGTGTATGGCTGAAGGAGGGAGGGCTTTAGGTTCCTGAGGCCTTGGGACCAATTGGTATTGGTATTGGTTTATTATTGTCACTTGTACCGAGGTGCAGTGAAAAAACTTGTCTTGCATACCGATCAATTCATTGCACAGTGCAGTTACTGTACATTGGGTTAGTACAGAGTGCATTGATGTAGTACAGGTGAAAACAATAACAGTACAGAGTGAAGTGTCACAGCTACAGAGAAAGTGCAGTGCAATAAGGTGCAAGGTCATAACAAGGTAGATTGTGAAGTCAGAGCCAATCTCATCATATAAGGGAACTGTTCAATAGTCTTATCACAGTGGGGTAGAAGCTGTCCTTAAGTCTGGTGGTACGTGCCCTCAGGCTCCCGTATCTTCTACTTGATGGAAGAGGAGAGAAGAGAGAATGACCCGGGTGGGTGGGGTCTTTGATTATGCTGGCTGCTTCGCTAAGCTGGCGAGAGGTAAAGACAGAGTCCAAGGAGGGGAGGCTGGTGTCCGTGATGCGCTGGGCTGTGTCCACAACTCTTGCAGTTTCTTACAGTCTTGGGCAGAGCAGTTGCCATACGAATCCGTGATGCATCCAGATAGGATGCTTCTATGGTGCATGATTAAAGTTGGTGAGTGTCAAAGGAGACAAACCAAATTTCTTTAGCCTCCTGAGGAAGTAGAGGTACTGGTGAGCTTTCTTGGCCGTGCATCTACATGATTTGACCAGGACAGGCTGTTGGTGATGTTCACTTTCAGGAACTTGAAGCTCTCATCCTCTCGACCTCAGCATCGTTGGTGTAGGAATTCTGGGGAAGGTGGTTTCTATATGGCGTGGACAGATTGTACTTTAATAGAGCTGGGACCAAGATTGTTGTGGGGAGGTCTGCTAGTGCTGGGGAAGGAGGTTTACACATATATATGTAGATAAGAAATAGGTGCAAGAGTAGGCCATATGGCCCTTCAAGTCTGCTTCACCAATCATCAAGATCAGGATTAATCTTCTGCCTCAGCACAATTTTCCACGTATTCCTTGATATCCTTAATGCCAATAAATATTTCAATTTCCGTTTTGAACATAATGACTGAGCTTCCACAGCCTTCTGGTTCACCACCTTCTGAAGGAATACATTTCTCCACATTTCAGTTTTTTATGGCCTACCCCTTATTCTCAAGTGTGCCCCTATTCAGGGGAAATATCAGTAGTCACAGCATGGATTGAAAATTGGCTAAGTACCATGGACCAGAGTGAAAGGTTGTTTTATTTTTGGACTGGAGGAGGTTATTATTGGAGATTTCTAGGGGTAGGTAGTAGGATGACTATTTTTCTTAATATACAGTATATTAATGACTTACACTTGAGTGTGCACAGCACAATTTCCAAAATAGTGGTTCAGTGAACTGTGAGGGTAGTAATAGACTTCAAGATATAGACAGACTGGTAGAATGGTCGACAGATAAAATTTAATGATGAGAATCTAAATGTTGCACTTAGGTAGGAAGGATGAGAAGAGGCAATACGTATTTAAGGATACAACTCTAAAAGAGTTACAAGATGTGGGAGTATATATGTATTGTTCATATAAAGTGACAGAGCACGTTGAGAAAGCAATTTTAAAAAATCATTTTGGCTTAAAATGTTTGTTATTGATCTCCTGAAATCCATTTTGTAGAATTTGTAAAATTAATAGTAGCTTTAACATTAGATTAACCTGATTTATCAACATAACTATTTAAACCACTAACACCAGCACTAGGTGTTCAAGAGAACTAGTAGGCTTGACTTAAAAAAAATGTCCAAAAGCTGGTATTGTCGTCTTTACTATGAACTATAACACAGAAGTCTCCAAGTATTTACATGCTTCTTAGATCCTGAGGCCATAGCCATAGAATAACAATTGCAAGTTATTGCTTCATGAAATTGTATTTAATGATGGGAATGTGGACTTTTGATACTTTCAGGTTATCCTTTTGCTAGTGACTTACATCAGTTGCTGCAACAATATTACAACACTAATAATTGCATTTAACTAACCTAGCCATCTCAAGGATCTTCACTAGAGCTTTATCAGACAATATTTGGGGTCAAGACATCGATAGATTATGATTTGTTGCAAGACTTAGACCTTAAGAGCAACATAAAGGAATAGAGAGGTGAAGGGTTTTAAAGGAAGTTTCAGAGTTGGTTCAGGCAAAGGAAGGTGTGGTTGCTATTAGAGGGGATGAAAATTGGAGTGTGGTTAAGCTGAAGGTGGTAATAGGGATGGGGTGAGGCTTAAGAGGTGTTTAAACAAAGGTTCCACATTTCAGATAGTAGTATTGCTGGGTTGTTGGACTGAGAGCTAAAGCAGTTTATGACATCACAGTTGGTGTGAATGGAATTTAGTCTGAGTTAGGATATGGCTAGCAGAATATTGGATGAGCTTAAGTTTGCAGTAGTTGCATTTTTAGAGACCAAACATTTAGCATCTTGTTCTATTTCACTGATTCCTTCATCCTTCCTGAACTTTAACCAAGGCTGAATCAAACTGTTTACAACCCTGTTTGTTCACAGCCCAGATTAAGTTGATGCTCAAATTTAATCTGGACTGTGTTTGGAATCTCCTTTCCTTTCTTTCATCAAGACGACTTCCTACTGTGTAATATCACTCATCTCTGCCTCTGCCAGTTTGTTATTAAAATTTTAATATATTTCTTTGTAATTTCAGACGTGACTATTCAGCGCCCTGACCAATAAAATGCAGGCATTAATAAAAATGCATTCATATTTTGCTTAAGATTCAACAACCAACTATAGATTTCCCTTGAAAAAAAATTTTCTCTTCTACAGCAGTTTCTGGTTTACAATTTTGTCTGAAGATTGTTTTAATATATACTTTTACAATAAGAGTAGCTCTTTGTTCTTTGTGGGCCATTTCCTTTTCGAATATTTTCTTTAAAAATTGGCCACTGAACGTTTCTTGCAATATGCTACTTTAAGATACAATCTCTGCACAGTTCACATGCATTCTGCCATTACAGTCTAATTATATTGTGGCCTATGGCAATAATTGCCATAGTAACAACATGTGCAAATTGACTGTCTTAAAGCTTATTGCCTAGAAATAGAATGGTTCCTAAATAAGAGCATAAACGTGCAGTATTAACCTGTGCCTCTTCATGCTGCTGTGTGTTGGATGTGGCATTCCATTAAGATACTCTTGAAAATAACTAAGCATATTATGGGTACACAGCAATGCCATAAACCTTAGTGCACAAGTTTTGATTATTAGTGTCTCAATATTATTTACCTGCCAGTTCATTCCAGAGCTAATTGATTTCAAAGCTTTAACCCTTAAAAAACACTCTCTACTAAGGCAGAAAGAAAAAGTGGGTTATTTAGAGAATTCAATATTGAGTATGACAGGATGCATGGTTGAATTGTCCAGCTTCAGTTAACTCACTTTTCCTTTCTGTCTTTATCTGAACTGGCCATTTCTGCCTGTTATCCATCTGTGATTCTGGCTCAGTTTTCCTCTTGCTATTGTATAATCTGGCCTGCTGGGCTTATCCCACAGCCTTGCTATAAGCAACTCAACATAGATAAAGAAGCATAAACTGATTCTAATTGCCACATTAACTCTCTTGATCTCATCCTATCAGAAATATTCCATATGTCCTATCCAAGCCTCCCTAACTTACTCTGTTACTGAAAACTAACTTGTTTTCTTTCTTTCCTAGTTCTGACAAAGCCCTTGCACTTCAAACTATTATTCTGCTTCTCTTTCCACTGATGCTGCCTGAGCTGAGTGTTTCCAGCAATTTTGTTTTTATTTAAGATTTCCAGGATCTGCAGATGTTTTGATTTTCATTTACTCTTAACATTGGATCTTGGCAATTGGATACCAAAGGAAAGTGGTGTAAGAGTGTCACTTCCCCTATTGATGCCCTCTTACCAGACTATACAGTGGGGTTGGGGACTGGAATGGCATCATTCAAATTAGCCCTGACAGCACATCCCAACAACCCTCCTGTAGTTTCTGGTCTTGGAATGCACATAGCAGGAACTCCACTCAGTGGGAGAGGCAGTAAACAGAAAAACACTGTACCTCAGCTGCAGTTTGAACTTGCAGCAGCTTTCTGAATCAGCCTTCAGTGCACAGTGGAACAGTCTACTCCTTCTTAGAGGGCATTAGACAAAGGCCAAGCCCTTTCAGTGTCGTGCAGGAGACAACGGTCTGTGGAGATGAAATAACTAAACCCTCACTGCAGCATGTTCCCGGAGCAGTGTATTCACCAGAATGTTATCTTAAGAAGTCAATTACGTTCTCTATTAGGCTCCTAGTGGTTTATGGCAACTGTTATAATTGCACTCAGTTGTACTTGGCGGAGCATGAATAATAGTCAGAAGCCAAGGGAAAGGGAAAATCTATATTCCCCAAAATCTAGCCCTCCATGAGCGGCAGTAGCTGAATATGGACTGCCTGATTCAGTAAGTAACACATGGCATTGGCTGTAAGAAATTTCTTCACTTGGTTGACCATGATTTTTACATTCAGAGAGTGATTGCCCTTGCAATTCATGTGGAGCTTCACATTCTGAAGGGGTGGCTGAAGTGCCTCATGAGCACAGTCTACTCTTCCCCAATTCTTCAGGAAGCCCATATCTCTTATAAATGCTTCCTCTACATTATTCTCTCTGTTGAAATGGAGAACTCAATGACTGTCCTAATGCTGTGATGCAGGCAATATTTGCACAGATCAACCCCTGGCACTAAAAGGTCCAGAGATGAGGAAATACAGAGGGATAGTGACCTTGATTTTGAGGGACAGAACTACACAGACACTGATGTATGGCACAGTTCTGCCCAGACATGGTCATGGAATCCTATCACCACCACCTTGGAAACGTTGCTCAACAGAAGGCTAGAGATGGGAATGTAGTTCTGTGACTGCTTGTTCCAAATACAGTCTTCAAACATGAGCCCTTTGCTTGGATTCCAACATGCAACCATCTGCTTCTGACATCTATCCTGCAACCGTAGCTCATGCTGTACACCCAGTGGGAACACCATGGGTGAAGCCATGGCAGGGAGGTGATAATTAGAGAAATGGTGATATACTTCACCTGTAATGTGACCTTACAGAAGCCTCCTCATGCTTCGATTGCCATATTTCTTATAGTATAGAAAGAAGCCATTTAACCCATCGAGTCTGTGCTGATTCTCAAAACAATCCAATCAATTACACCCCACACACATTTCACTGTTGTTCTCTCTAGCGTACCCATCAATTCCACCCTGATTCTCCCACTACTCACCTACATCGGGTAATTTACAGTAGTCAATCAGTTGACCAACCATATGCTTTTGGGATGTGAGCACGTGGGGAATACTCACATACCTGCATGCAAACTCCACACAGGTATCACCCAAGATCAGTCTCAAACCTGGGTTACTGAACCTGTGAGGTAGTAGCACAAACGACTGTGTCACTGTGTCCTGAATTAGTTGAAAGAGTGCAGTGTAAAATGGGTGAATAGCCCTTCAACTTGTGTAACTGTAGGGAATGGATTACAATGCTTTCTTGTGAATGGCCACTGATCTTTCCAAGATTGAGGAAAAAGTGATACAATTTCAGTTGGAGGTGCTCCAAATAAGTACTACAGTATGGATGTTGTAACACCAAACACGTCTAAGTGCCTAATGTCTGATGGATGTTTAATGCATACTGTGATTAGAAGTGCTGGGTTGAATCTTGCAAACTATGCAATTCTCATGAAATGCCAATTATTTTATAATTTACACACAAAAATATTAAAATTTCAATTGAATAGTGCTTGAAAACACAATGCTTGTGATTCAATTTCTTGGCACTTATAGGTATATATCATAATAATAGCTTGTAACCTTCCTTTCACATTGTAAATGTATATAAATAATATATCAGATCATGTTTTGATTCAAATATTCCTTAAAAAGAAAATTCATCCTATATTTCAATAAGCATTAGATGCAATGAATAACTCAGAGCCCCCTTTTCTAAATAAGGCATTGTGACACCTTAATTGTGGAATTAAAATTTTAAAAAATGCTGGAAGTACCCAGCATGCTCGGCTGCATCTGCAGAGAGAGAGAAACAGTTAATGTTTCAGCAGAACTGGTCAGTATTTTGCAGGGATGGGAATTGAACTATTATTTTGTGTATAATATATCAGCTTGAAGACACACAATTTGCACTTATGTTGTTACTGTAGAAACTATTGATCTGTGGGGGAGTGAGTTTACGGATTAAGTATGATAAGACTGCCGTCTCTGGTGGAATCAGTTTCATTGAGCCAAGATTCCATTGTGGCAGCTACAGTGATAGTGAATCTCTTCTGGGGGGGTCGGGGGGGGTGGGGTGGGGGGGGAGGGGAATACAGTGGTGTTGGCACCAGGTTGATGCTACCTTGTTCTGCAAAAAGGAGGGAACTATGTTTGTGAGGGTTCTGCAATTGCGTCTAGGTGAACTGGCTGTTGTGGTTGAATAGCCGGCTGTGTGCTTAGGCTGTAGGTATGAGCTCTGTAGCAGTGCCAAGCATGGAAGAGCATAAGTGGAGCTCAGGAATGCTAGATGCAAGTTCTCATTGACAGAAATTGATGGTGGGTTAATGATAATGGTGTGGTGCATTGAGTAGTGTACGAGGCCAGTGATGCTATTGGTGGAATGTGACATGCAAAGTACGCTTACTGACAGTGACTGTGTGAGGTTACTGAACTTCTTTTTGGCATTGCATCCAGGCTCTCAGTGTTTGACTCCTTCAGAGTTGTCAACTCCAGTTTGCTTTTCAGCATGAGATTGGAGGGCCTCCTGTGTCCCTGCTGATAGAGGACATTTCTCTTCAATGCAGGGGCTCCAGTCCAGTATCTGAAAGTAGAGGCCCAGACTTTCCCATGAAAGTGTCTTTTGCCAAGTTGCTGTCACCTCCAAAATGACTTCTGCCACTTGCTGTAAACACAATTCACCTCTTTTTTTTGAGGTGGGGTCTAGCTTTAAGCTGCTCACTGTAGCCCATCACAATGCTGAGTTGCCCATTGATTTGCTCAGGCAATCAACGGCCCTGATGGCTAGATGCTAAAATCATTATAATTAGCAGGCAAAATTAACTTGATGCTCATCCTGAACCATGTTGAACTAAGTTAATTGTGCATTACAATGTCCACGCCCTTTTTTAGGCAATATCCAATTAAACCCCCACTGCTTTGAACTTTCATCATTTAGTTTAATTCCATCTCATCCACAAAATGTTGAATTTACAAATTATGTTGTTAGTCAATCCAGTAATTGCAGTTATCTTCCAATAGCTACACATGATATCACAATCTGAAAATCTGAATGTTAACCATAATGGCACTGGCATGACAAGTAAACTACTAATGAATGAATAGCAGTAATTTTAAGTTATTTCAAACTCCATTATTTATATTCACAATATTCTATGTGCAAAAAAAAAATCACAGCTATTCTAGCAGATCACTGCCTCAATAATCAAAAAGCTTGGCTGAAAACTGAATATGTTGACTTCTGTGGGAAGGAGCTGCTACCACCCATCAAAGACCAATGCTGCAAGTGGATGGGGCAAGGGTCAGGAATTCCAAGCAATAATTCTTCATGTTATTGCTGGTGCAGATACTAGACATACCGACTGTCCCAAAGACAGATTGGCATCCAACAAGTATTCCAAATGGAGATGATAGCCACAGACATTCTCCAAGTTGGCACAGGCATAGGCCTACAGGAAGAAAATTAAAAGTCATTCATTTCCCATAAGTTCTGATGAGCTCAGAGCCGAGCAAGAGGCATCTGGGAATTTAACACCAAGATATACTGTGCCAATACATTTAATCCACAGTGGCAGTCAGGGTAGGTATATATACTACATCATGTAGTACATTAAAAAAATTGTTAGTGAAATTTTAAAGATATCTCAGTATTTAGTAGCATTATTTCCCTTATTATTGTTATATTGCATGCATTGCTTCCAATGAGTCCTTATCTCTGATTCAATATTTGTTTTCTGAAGATATCCAGCATGCTATTCTGTTCTTCCAATATAAATACTAATGTAAGTAATTAAATTACATGCCTATAATTTCCTTATTTTCATTTATGGTACCATTTGAGTTTTCAAAATGCTCCCAGCCACTTTTTTTCCACAAATTTGTTTGCAAATTATAATTGCAAACTTTTCTTGCTGGTTTTATATTTTTTTTGTATCTCTTACTATATGCTTTACGCCCTAATCCTGCTCATTGTAACAGGCACAGGACCATCTCTGGTGTGTACCTTTTCTTTTAGTTTTATGTTCTTTCTTAACTCTTTGGCCTCTTGCATTTGTTTTTAGCGAGAGCAGATGTTCCTACTTCAGCACACAGTCAGATTCTGCATCACGTTAAATCATATTTTTGATCACCACCTACTGATCTTCTGTCATTTTACCATATTTGTTAGTAGATTAACTTGGATTACCATAGGCAGTGTCTGCCCCTTCATATAGCAGTTAGTCTTACCCATATCTAGAATCATACTGTCTTTTTTTAAAAACTATTTTGTATTTCTCACTTTTAAACATTACATTGAATTTGAACATCATATTAATATTATGATCATTATTAATAAATGTTTGTGTGGTTAGTCTATTACTTTACAACGGCACATTACTAAGACTAATGTGGTATACTCCCTTATTGGTTTTGTAGCATCTTGCTTCAGAAAATTATTCTAAGCACAGCCAAGAAATTCATGACTTTTCTGACGTAAGCCGAACTGCTTATGTGAAACGTAAATCCCTCCAATGACAATACTGCATACTTTTCTATTCTCTGCATTTATGCATTACACCACTTCACAGCTATAATTGGAGGATTAATAATACTTTAATCGATTCAGATTCTTATTTTTTCCTTCTACCCATAAAGTCTTCAACAATGCTTTCTTCTTATTACCAGTCTTATCATTAAAGTGATCTTATCCTTAATTACTGAGGCTACCCCCCACCTTTCACTATTTTTCCTGTGTTTCATATGGGCCTTATAACCTAGTGTAGTTAGTTCCCAATCCCGACTGACCTGTAGCCATATGTCAGTAATGGTGATTATATTATGTCTCCAGATTGAATTCGCACCTGTAATTCATTCAATGTGTTCCTTGTATTCCTAAAGTTTAAATAAAGCATATTTATTTGGGTCACACACCCGAATCTGTTCTTCAGCTCTCACATATTTTAAATTTATTTCTTATTCCTCTTTCCTGGTTTGATTATACTGTATCTTTTAATTTTTGTACTACCAACAAAGTCCCTGATGGTAGTTTGATCCAGAAGATTAAGGCACATGGGATTCATGGGGACTAGATTGGATTCAAAATTGGATTGGCCATAAGACAGAGAGTAGTGGTGGAGGGGTGTTTCTCGGACTGGAGGTCTGTAACCAGTGGTGTTCAGCAAGGATCAGTGGTGGGACCTCTGTTGTTTGTGCTGTATATAATTGATTTGGACAAAATGTAGAAGGGCTGATTAGTAAATTTGCAAACAACACTACACAAATTGGTGGAGTTGTGGGTAGTGAGGAAGGTTGTCAAAGGATTCAGCAGGATATAGACCAGTTGAAAATGTGGGCAGAGAAATGGCATTGGAGTTTAGTCCAGGTAAGTGTGAGATGTTGTACTTTGGGAGGACAAATATAAGAGGAACGTATACAATAAATGGCAGGACCCTTAGGAGCATTGATGTACAGAGGGATCTGGGGTGCAAGTCCATAGCTCCCTGAAAATGGCAACACAGGTAGATAGATTGGTAAATAAAGCATGCCAATAGGTTTGCAAAAATAAGGCATGCAGCATGTTTGCCTTCATCAGTTGAGGTGTTGAGTACAAAAGTCGGGATGTCATATTGCGATTGTATAAAACTTTGGTTATGCCACATTTGGAGTATTGTGTGCAGTTCAGGTTGCTGCATTACAGGAAGGATGTGGAGGTTTTGGATAGGATGCAGAAGAGGCTCACAAAGATGTTGCCTGGATTAGGGAGTATTAACTAGAAGGAGAGGTTGGACAAAGGTATTGTTTTCTCTGGAGCATCAGAGGCTAAGGGGCGACCTGATGGAAGCATATAAAATTATGAGAGGCATTGACAGAGTATATATTCAGAGTCTTTTTCCCAGGATGGGAATGTCAAATACCAGAGGACATAGCTTTAAGGTCAGAGGAGGAAAGTCTAAAGGAGATTTGCGTGCCAAGTTTTCTTTTCACACAGAGGGTGGTAGATGCTTAAAAGTGCTACCAGGGAAAGTGGTGGAAGTAGATATGATAACAACGTTTAAGATGCATTTAGACAGACACATGATGGATACCTTGGTTGTGATCCTCCAAAGTTCTCTAGATTCCAGAAAGGTCTCACAGATTGGAAAAGCTCATATGTAATTCTCCTGTTCAAGAGAGAAAGCAGGAAGCTATAGGTCAGTCAGCCTGACACCTGTCATTGGGAGAATGTTGCAATTAATTTTTAAAGGAATGGTAGTAGGACATTTAGAAAATCGTGATACAATTAAGCAGAATACACGTGGTTTTATGAATGGGATATCATGTTTGAAAAACTTATTAGAGTTCTCTGGGAATGTAATAAGCAGGGTGGACAAGGAAGAATCAGTTGGTGCAGTGTATTTTGATTTCTAAAAGGAGTTCAACATTCCCACAAGAGTTACTGCACAGGGTAATAATTCATGGCATTGGCGGGTAATATATTCACCAGAAGACTGAGTAACAGAGAACAGAGAGTGAGGATGAATGAATCATTTTCTGGCTAGCAACTCTAATTAGTGAGATTCTGTCTGCAAAGAGATACAGATAGGTTAAATGAATGGGCAATATTTTGTAATTTAGTACACAAATTTAATGTAATGTGAGGAAATTTGGGGTTATTAGGAAAGGAGAATATGGTTCAAATGGAGAGACACGACAAAATTGTGCAGAGGGATCTAGGTGCTTCGTACTGACATACAAAGTTAGTAAGCAGGGTACAGCAATAATTATGAAGGCAAATATTAGCCTTCATTGCAAGGAGTTTGGAGTAAGGAGGTCTTCTCCAAATGTAGAGTGTGGGTGAGACCACACCTGGAGAACTGTGTTTAGTTTTGGTCTATTTATTTAAGGAGGGATATAGTAGCATTGTGGGTGGTTCAAAGAAAGTTCATCAGGTTGATTCCTGTGATAATGGGTTGTCTCATAAGGAAACACTGAGCAGGCTGGGCCTATGCTCTTTGGAGTTTAAAGGATGAGAGGCGTTTTTATTGAGATATAAGATTCTGAGAGAGCTTGACAGGGTAAACCCTGAGAACATGTTTCCTCCTGTGGGGGAATCTAAAATTCAGGGGTATTGTTTTGGAATAAGAGATTGTCAATTTAAGAACACAAGAATTTGAGAAATAGGACCCTCAAGCTAGTTTCACCATTCAGCAAGATCAAGGTTGATCTTCTACCTTAAACACTATTTCCTACCCTACCGTCATAAGCCTTATACCCATTAATATCCAGACTTCTAATAAGATATCAGATAAGATAAGATTTCTTTATTAGTCACATGTACATCAAAACACACAGTGAAATGCATCTTTACGTAGAGTGTTCTGGGGGCAGCCCTCAAGTGTCCCCACGCTTCTGGCGCCAACATAGCATGCCCACAACTTCCTAACCCATATGTCTTTGGAATGTGGGAGGAAACCAGAGCACCAGGAGGATACCCACACAGTCTTGGGGAGAACGTACAAACTCCTTACAGACAGTGGCCGGAATTGAACCCGAGTCGATGGTGCTGTAATAGCGTTACGCTAACCACTACACTATCGTGCTGCCCTGATATTGGTTATGAATTCAATCAATGCCTGAACATTTGTAGCCTTCCATTGTGGAGAATTCCAAAGATTCACCACCTTCTGAATGAAGAAATTTCTCCTTATTTTGGTCCTGAATGAAATATCCTTCTCACGTCTAAACTCCTAACCACTTTAAGATTTTATATACTTCAGTGAGGTCACATATCATTCTTCTAAACTCTAGAGACTAGAGGATGAGCTGACTCAATCTCTCCTCATTTGGTAGACCTGCCATCTGAGGTACCAGTCTGGTGAATTTTCATTGCACTCCCTCTGTAGTAAGTTTATCCTTTTTAGTTAAGGGGATGAACATTGGACACAGGTCTTTTTTGTAATATAATTTGAGTACAACATACCATTTACCTTCCTAATTGCCTGACATGCCTGTATGGTAGCATAGCTTTCAGTGACTTGTGCACAAGGATGCCCAAATCCCTTTGAACATCAACATTTCCCAGTCTCCCACCATTTAAAATGTACAAAATGGTTAACCTCACATTTCTTCACATAATACTCAGACTTTACTCACTTAGATTATCTTTATCCCTTTGAAGTCTATTGGACTCTTGTGTCTACTTACAGAGGCATGCAAAAGTTTGGGCACCCCTGGTCAAAATTTCTGTTACTGTGAATAGCTAAGCGAGTAAAAGGTGACCTGATTTCCAAAAGGCATAAAGTTAAAGACGACACAGTTCTTTAATATTTTAAGCAAGATTACTTTTTTATTTCCATCTTTTACTGTTTCAAAATAACAAAAAAGGAAAAGGGCCTGAAGCAAAAGTTTGGGCACCCTGCATGGTCAGTACTTAGTAACACCCCCTTTGGCAAGTATTGCAGCTTGTAAATGCTTTCTGTAGCCAGCTAAGAGTCTTTCAATTCTTGTTTGGGGGATTTTCGCCCATTCTTCCTTGCAAAAGGCTTCTAGTTCTGTGAGATTCTTGGGCCGTCTTGCATACACTGCTCTTTTGAGGTCTAATCACAGATTTTTGATGACGTTTAGGTCAGGGGACTGTCAGGGCCATGGCAAAACCTTCAGCTTGTGCTTCTTGAGGTGGTCCATTGTGGATTTTGAGGTGTGTTTAGCATCATTATCCTGTTGTAGAAGCCATCCTCTTTTCATCTTCAGCTTTTTTACAGACGGTGTGACGTTTGCTTCCAGAATTTGTTGGTGTTTAATTGAATTCATTCTTCCCTCTACCAGTGAAATGTTCCCAGTGCCACTGGCTGCAATACAAGCCCAAAGCATGATCAAATCACCCCCATGCTTAACAGTTGGAGAGGTGTTCTTTTCATGAAATTCTGCACCCTTTTTTCTCCAAACATACCTTTGCTCATTGTGGCCAAAAAGTTCTATTTTAACTTCATCAGTCCACAGGACTTGTCTCCAAGATGCATCAGGCTTGTTTAGATGTTCCTTTGCAAACTTCTGACGCTGAATTTTGAGATGAGGACGCAGGAAAGGTTTTCTTCTGATGACTCTTCCATGAAGGTTGTATTTGTGCAGGTGTCGCTGCACAGTAGAACAGTGCACCACCACTCCAGAGTCTGCGAAATCTTCCTGAAGGTCTTTTGCAGTCAAATGGGGGTTTTGATTTGCCTTTCTAGCAATCCTACGAGCAGTTCTCTCGGAAAGTTTTCTTGGTCTTCCAGACCTCAACTTGACCTCCACCGTTCCTATTAACTGCCATTTCTTAATTACATTACGAACTGAGGAAACGGCTACCTGAAAACGCTTTGCTATCTTATAGCCTTCTCCTGCTTTGTGGGCATCATTTATTTTAATTTTCAGAGTGCTAGGCAGCTGCTTAGAGGAGCCCATGGCTGCTGATTGTTTGGACAAGGTTTGAGGAGTCAGGGTATTTATAAAGTTTTGAAATTTGCATCACCTGGCCTTTCCTAATGATGACTGTGAACAAGTCATCGCCCTAACAAGCTAATGAAGGTCTGAAACCTTGGTAAAAGTCATCTGAGAGCTCAAATCTCTTGGGGTGCCCAAACTTTTGAATTGTGCTCCTTTCCTTTTTTCACTCTCAAATTGTACAAAACAAAAATAATACACTAATCTTGCTTAAAATGTTGAAAAGAATGTTTCATCTTTAACTTTATGACTTTTGGAGATCAGTTCATCTTCTACTCACTCACAGTAACAGAAATTTTGACCAGGGGTGCCCAAACTTTTGCATGCCACTGTATATTCTCACTTAGTTTCATGTCATCAGAAAACTTGAAAACATTACAAGCATCAAGCTCACTAGTGCAGTACCTTAGTAGCTACGGCCTGCCAAACTGAGAAGGACACATTTACTCCTACTCTTTCTTTAAATACATTACATCCCCTAATTCCCTCTTATCTACTGTACCAGACATATCCTCAAAGGACTCCAGCTTACTCAAACATGATTTCCCTTTCATAAAACCATACTGACTCTGCTTAATGATAATATTACTTTCAATAGTCTTAAGACAGAGATGAGGAGGAATCCTTTCTTAGAGAGTCATGAACCTTTAGAATTTTCTACAGCAGAGGGTTGTGGAGGGTTAACCATTGAATATATTCAAGGCCTGGATGGACATTATTTTATCTATAGGGGAGTCCAGAGTTATGGGGAACAGGTAGGAAAGTAGAGTTGAGGCCGTGATCTTATTGACTGGTGGGGCAGACACATGGGGCAGTGTATTTCTGAAGTTTGTATTGAAAGTACCAACCCCTTTTGCCTTGTACTGTTACCTCATTTATCATTAATCTTCTATCTTATCCTTTTGTTCTTTGGCCATCGCTGCTCTCTTGCTGCCACGGTACTTGTTTACAAGCCAATATCTCCAACTATTTCCAGTTCTGCTGAAAAGTCAATGAAGTTGCTTTGTTTTCTCTCTCCCTCTCTCTGTACAATGCTGCCTGACCTGCTGACTATTTCCAGCATTATTTTTATATTTATTTGCAACACTCTTTACATCAACACATATAAACGATATATGAGACAGCTTTACCTATTTCCTCCATCTGAATCTAGCCCTTTCATCACTATTCCTTCTTCTTTTGCTGTTTTTCCCTTCTATTTTTCCATGGATTTTCTCTCACCCCTTTTTTCCAATGTTGTGGTGTCTCTCTCTCTCTCTTGCCAAACTAGTTCAACCTTTCCCCAATTACTAGTTAACCACCTTGTGCTTGTCCTTTCTGCTCTGCAATTGACTCCCAATGTCACAAGAGTCCAAAGTCCTCTCTTGTAACTCATTTCTCCAACCACATATTTTACCTGCACAATCTTTCTGTTTTTTACTCATTATTGTGTGGCACCATGGGAGTAATTAGAGATTATCATCCTTGAGGCATTCTCTAATCATTCTCCCAGCTGAAGAATTCTGTTTGTACCTCTTCAAACGTTTTCCTGCCTGTATAATTAGTCCCAGCATGAACCACTACTTCAGACTTTATTCTTACCTTTTCAGCTATTGTGCACTCATTCAGTTATTATAGGGGATTCCATAGTCAGGTGAATTGACAGTTGTTTTTGCAATCACAGACATGAGTCTTTACTAGATCCTTTATACTAATGCCAGAGGTGCAACAGAGTACTTGAGGCAAAACAGCAAAATGCTGGAAATACTCAGCATGTCAGGCAGCATCTGCAGAGAGAGAAACAAACAACAGTTTTCAAGACTCATATCTGTGGTTTCAGAAACAACTGTCAATTCCTCTACTATGAAATCCCCCATAATAATTGAATTTCCATACTGTCTTTAGTACCCTTCACAGTGTAGCTGATTTTGTCACAGAGCTGTGTCACAGAATTTACATCTGACTGCACTCCCCTGAGGTCTATTCAGTACTGAATTCACATTTAGACATGAGCCACTCTGAGAGGATTCCTGCGTTGTCTGCTTAGTCCAAGTTTGTATGGTTCTGCCCACTTCCTCTCCTCTTGAACACTGTGTGGCTCTGGATGCTGTCTACAAAACTCTCAGCTTCCCATGTACACTGAATTGGCAGCTGGCATCATTTCACTGCCCCTCAATACTCAAAACTCAGAGCTTCATCTTGCACAGTTGGCAGCACTTTCTACAGCTGAGATTTGTTCTGGAGTTCCCAGTGCCAGGGGATACCTATGTGAGTAGATGCAGCTGCCTTCCCATTGTATCTGTTTGTTATTTTAAGCTTTCATTTTAATTTTAAGGGTAGTTAACTGTTTAACCAATTATAAAAACATTGATAAAAATGCTAACCACCAAAACACTAGCCAATAAATAAAACACTGACCAGCTAAACCAAAAATCTGCAATCTAAATTCTTACCCATAACTGATGTCATTCCATACTGCTCTGTGACCAGTTCTAGGGCAAAATATAAACAGCACAAGCAGTCAATTGAAACAGAAAACAATGAAAATGCTCAGCAGGTCAAGCCACATCTGCGGGAAGAGAAACCGAGTTAATGTTTCAGATTGAAGACCCTTCATCAGAACAATAGAAGCTTGTTAAACTGCAGGGATGGTGGGGGAGGGGTGATGTCTCTGATAGGGTAAAACGAGGTAACCATTGGAGATTAGCTGTAAACAAGGTTATCTGGTCAATGAATGAACGGGAGCAGAATGGAAGTGCGTATTTCCAGCATTTTTGTTTTTATTTTAGATTTCCAGCATCTTTTTTTTGATTTTCAATCTTTAATCTTTACTTGTTAACTGACCCCGTGGGGTAGTGTGGAGATTGCTCTCAAAATCCCAGGATTAAGAGAATTGTTAGCTAGATTCCTACTGTTGTCACTTGTCCCAGTGGCTCCTGGGACAAGTGACAACAGGAAGAATCTAATGTCCACATATTGAAGACTATCAATACTCACATTGAATGTATTCACATGGAAACTGGTCACATGGATAGGAAAATAGAATCCAGTGCAAGTGGACCTATTTCCAACGTTGGTCAGTTTCATCAAGGAATAACAGAGAAAACACAACACCAAAAACATTCTGCAGTAGTCATCCAGAGTCTTAGGCTGAATTATGTTACCTGACTAAAGGTCTTCTGATATAGTAGTTATAAATTATTGGGCAGGATCTGAAAACTTGCGAGTTTTCAGTCTTCAGAAGAACCACAGGCTTTCTGTGAAGTAAGGAGAAATGGCTGCAGTTGTTCATGTCTGAAGGCTCAAGTTGTAGTGTGGTTGAGAAAAATAATCCTATTTGAACAACTAATATGTGAGCAAAGAAAAAAAGATATAACAGAGATAAACAGAGAGATTTATCAATTTAGGCATCAGGAATAAAAAAATTAGCATCCTAAAAATCTGAAGTGTAAAAGCAGCAGGCAGTAGCAATTAAGGTCAGTTAAAGAAAGAAAGGATGTGAGAGAGAGAAACAAAGGAGCAAAAAACTCGAGAGACAATCAGAGTGTAAAGATAGATTAGGCATCTGGGTTTGGCAGATTCCAAGGTTGAGCTTGTATGTTGTGGCATTCAAGCAAGCCCTTATGTTGCAGGAACAGCGAATCAGCTGTCAAGAGCAATTCATAACTGTGAGATATCTCCTTAGATTGCCTTCTATCATCCAGTCATTTTCTTTTCTTTCTCTTTCATCTATTTTTTTCATTTTAGCTATTTTTAAAAACTATTTCTGAATAATGTAATCTA
Source organism: Pristis pectinata (assembly GCF_009764475.1). Taxonomy (NCBI): domain Eukaryota; kingdom Metazoa; phylum Chordata; class Chondrichthyes; order Rhinopristiformes; family Pristidae; genus Pristis; species Pristis pectinata. The sequence goes on from NC_067410.1 coordinate 23,874,626, forward strand.
TGCCAATACATTCTACAATTTCAGTTTTAAATGTGCATGTTTGCAGTACCTGTTTCAAGCCTTTAGAGATTCAGGAGGCATCTATGTGATATCTGGTTCCCTTAAAACCAATTCAGCAGCCTTTTCCACACAGTCAAAGCTGAGGGCATTATCTGAGTCTCTGGTTGCTGGGCAACATGGGAAGATTCTTGTTTCTAGCAGATATCAGTTATGGGCAGTGATCTCCCTTGCCTGCCCAGATGAAGTCAGTGAAAGGCTCAGTCAGCTTTCATGGTCAGGCCTGATTAACATTGAATCAATAAGCTGCCAACACTGCACATCTGAAAGGCAGCTTGTGGATTGGAAGGGTGGGTCAACAGAACAGCCTGAAGCAGCAACTTAAAATAGGCCAGCTGGAAGCATTGGGAATGAAATTGTGCTAATAGCGCACTGAAAGTTTTTGTAGTGCCTATCATACAAAGAAAATAAACTATTGGAAAGCTTCAAGGCTGAAGCCCACCAGAGACTTCAGTAAAAATGAGTTCCAGTCAAGTTTCCAACATTTTCTTGCTGCTACTGTAGATTCATTTAACTAAAACTGGAAATGCCTACCTGCTAAGTCACACCACTCATGGTTAAACAACAGGCATTAGGGTTATCTGAAGAAGGAAAAAGTCAGGTCTTAACTGGATACTTTCAACAAGTTTTCCACATGTTATTAATTGGGTTCGTTCTGCTGTCGATGAGAATTCTTGGGTACAAAAATCAATTTTGTCCTGAAATTAGATGGGCAGACAACCTGTAGTAGTTGGTGAGCATAAGTGGAGTGATATCTTTGGATGAATTTATGATTAGCTTTTTCTTTATGTTCCTCATTAAACCACTTGCAACATGAGGAAACTGCATGTTATCCACATGGCAGGTTTCTCCAATGTTCAGGGTGCGGATGGCTTGCATTTGGCCGGCTTGGCCTCTATTGTGAATCCTATTGACATTCATGCTGAAAAAAATATACAAGTGGGAAAGTCTTTGTCTGACCTGCCCGTGAGTCTGGCCAGGCTGCTGCTGCTGCTATATTTGGCAGGGTCAGTTCTTATATTGGCTTAGAGCCTCCTAAAATGAGCAGATTTCAGTTTTAAAATGAGGGCTCTGTACCTATTTCCAGATTCCTTTGCAAAATTTCCTTATAACTACACAGTCCCTCAGTAACTTTTCTGTGGTTAACTGTGGCCGTATCAGGCTACAAAAAAAAAGTCTGCCGATTAGATTTTTATGTAAAAAAAGACTGACTTTATTAAGGAAGCAGGAGGAGTTTCCTCTTGAAGCTCCCTCCCTGTGATATATATTGTTAAAAGTGAGCTTTGTCTTGCTCTTGACTACCTGCATTTCCACTCCCATCTGTTGACCAGTTGCTTTATTTCCACCCATTAAAATACCTTGGCACCGATATCTGGGCCTGCAAATGTGATTGGCATTCTCCCGACTCTCCTTTCATGAAGGATAAAGGGGCGTAAGATCAACCCCAGTGTTTGGCCTGAATATGTAAATGACTTTTTACCTGTTCCTTAGATTTTGCTTTATGTTTGTAAGTTGTTGTACTACTAGAATGCACTGAGATTTTGTGACAGTTTAAGAAATGTATTACTGCCTTCCAGTCTGAAAAGAAATAGGTAGGTAAATACCCGATATAAACAAGTGCCTACCTTGATAAAATGAACTCAATATCAATCAAGTTCACTGTGCATTATTAGGTCTACTTTAGCAACTCTTGCTTGATAACCTGGAGCAATGACCTAACTGGAGGGACATTGCAATTAATCTGACTAGGTTTCTCCAGACACTTCATAATTTGTACATTTCTCAAAGGGTTCCAGAGCAATTCCCCATTATAGCACTGTAGGTGATTGTGTTGTCAGCAATATGTGCAAATCTCAGCTTGCGTAAACCCAGTAACCTTAGCAGTTCGATGTAATATATCTGGTTCCAGGTGGGATAGAAGTGTGATGGCAGGGTTCCCAGTGGAAACAATAATGATGAATAGGAGCCTGCTGAAAGTAAATGACATTGCTTTGAAAGAAAAATTACAAACTTTCTGTATCTGCCTTCATTTTCACACATTAAGGTAATCTAGACTCTCTTTGCCTTTGGGAAAGTGTCAGCAATGTGTTAGTGTTAGAGATTACAGTCTTATATGCATGCAAAAACTATCTCATCCTCCCTAAAAACTTCATAAGCTGTAACAACATTTCTACAATAATGTTACAAGAAATTATACTGCATTATGTGCTGTAATAATCTCGAGCATTTGGTACATTTGTTGCAATATATTAAAAAATGTTCCTGAGAACAGACTTCTTATAGATTAGGTAATCTAGTGTATATTAATTATTTTAGAAAATTGTCTTCCAGTGTAAAAATAGCATAAGTCTGTAAAATGTGTGAGATAACATAACTGCAGAATTTTTAATACAAGGGCATCTTGGATCCTTGAATGGTCTGGCCAATTTGGTGTAACCATAGTCTTCTGACATCTGGTGATTTTTTTTCTTTGAGTCACATTTCAGCATGTTAACATCATCTCACACAATTATGAGACAGAACTTGTTGTGGAACAGTGGCAGTCCTGCACTGAACTGTTGGAATTTACCCCATCATGTCAGCAAGCCTGCGACTATACTGGCCAGGATGAGTCAGTGGTTTCCTAGGTGTGCTCCAACATTGGATGCCTCATGGAATCCAATGGAGGAGGACAAATTTTCTGAATCCTGTATAATGCACTGGTCATCCTCGTTGAATGTGCATCAGTCAAGACCTTGTATGGGAACAGTGAACCTAGTCATTGTAACGTGAACAGTTTTGAGTGGGAAGGAAAACTAAACTGATTTACATTTTTAAATTATTTATGTTTGCTTTAATATATTTAATTATTTTAAATAATTCTTATTAAATTACCAATAATTATTATTTCTTTTAAGTGGCTAATAGGTTTTGAGTGTTGCTGAATATCACAGACAGTTGGAAAAATTGCCAGCTGTCAAAGCTTTTTTTCAGCCATTTTGTAGGCAGGTTTATTGGGATGACATTACGTTATGCAGCGTTTTGATGCTGGGAAGGGCATCTCTATTTTGGATCAGCATCTTACCAACAAATCGACATCAAGAGATCCATAAGAGCTAAGTATAAGGTATTGGTATTGATTTATTATTGTCACTTGTACCAAGGTACAGTGAAAAGCTTGTCTTACAAACTGATCGTACAGGTCAATTCATTACACAGTGCAGTTACATTGAGCTAGTACAGAGTGCATTGAGGTAGTACAGGTAAAAACAATAACAGTACAGAGTAAAGTGTCACAGCTACAGAGAAAGTGCAGTGCAATAAGGTGCAAGGTCGCAATAAGGTGCAAGGTCACAACAAGGTGGATTGTGAGGTCATAGTCCATCTCATTGTATAAGGGAACCATTCAATTGTCTTATCACAGTGGGGTAGAAGCTGTCCTTAAGTCTGGTGATACGTGCCCTCAGGCTCCTGTATCTTCTACCCGATGGAAGAGGAGAGAAGAGAGAATATCCCGGTTCGATGGGGTCTTTGATTATGCTGGCTGCTTCATCAAGACAACGAGAAGTAAAGACAGAGTCCAAGGAGGGGAGGCTGGTGTCCGTGATGTGCTGGGCTGTGTCCACAACTCTCTGCATCTTCTTGTGGTCTTGGGCAGAGCAGTTGCCATACCAAACCGTGATACATCCAGATAGGATGCTTTCTATGGTGCATCAGTAAAAGTTGGTGAGAGTCAAAGGGGACAAACCAAATTTCTTTAGCCTCCTGAGGAAGTAGAGGTGCTGGTGAGCTTTTTTGGCCGTGGCGTCTACGTGATTTGACCAGGACAGGCTGTTGGTAATGTTCACTCCCAGGAACTTGAAGCTCTCAACCCTCTCGACCTCAGCACCATTGATGTAGACAGGTGCATGTACACCGCCCCCTTTCCTGAAGTCAATGACCAGCTCTTTAGTTTTGTTGACATTGAGGGAAAGGTTGTTGTCATGACACCATTCCACTAACATTCTCAGGTTTACATTAGAACAGTGGGGAGCGTGCTATGCTTGTCACTGGCAACAAGTTCTAGCCCTATATTCATTCTTATTGTGAAACTAACATACTCACACAATGTATTTTTATAACCCAATTTACTGTTTGCCTTTTATATTAATAATTCATGTTTTCTGCCACCATTTTAAGCCCCCCTCACATAATATACCAGCCTCAGATGCCTATCAGTGTTGCTTTATGACAGTATTTTTTCTGCTCACTATTTATTGATAATGGTGAGCAAAGGAATTTTTCTTCCTGCCAATATAACTTTTTGCACAAGCCAAGTACAGTATACTCTTAGCCATCCAGCATCTATGGGAAACAGGGGGTGCTTTTACATAAGTATGCTGATTGCATGAGAATTACTCAAAAAACATTAATGTACATCACACACTAGTATTCCTTGCATAAACCTTAAATGCATTGATGAATCATATTTCATTTCATTATTCCTTTAAACAACAATGTTTTACACTGCAATTGTATATTTTAAGGCTAATCAATATAATGTGAAATACAGCAGAAGTACATTAAATGAATGACTGTATTCACCATTGTGGCAAATGTTCAAAGGGAATATTGCTGCTCATCAGCCTACAACAGTACTGCCCTTGCTGTATACATGAATGTAAATAAACTAAAAATATGTTTTCACACTTATTTTGCATAATACTTAAAATAAAATTCACTGTTTGAGCTTATTTTTATAAAAGCAAAACAACCTTATACAGGTTATGCATAGACTTTTATGCATAGCCTAGCCTGCTGTAGGCTACCACTTAAACTAAAATCACTTAATGCTAAATGTCAAAATAGCCTTGAAAACCAAAAAAGAAACTGCAGATTCTGGTAAACTAAAGTAAAACCAGAAAGTATTGGAAATACTCAACCTGTCAGCCCGCACCTTTGATCTGAAACTATAGCTCTGTTTCTCTTCTCACAGATGTGGCCTGTCCTGCTGAGTATTTCTATCTTTTTCTGGTTTTATTATAGGCCAAAAGGCAGCGCGATTTATTTCCCTGCCATTTTGGAATGAAAGTCGAAGGCTGAGGAGATTTATGCTTACTAGCCTTCTTGAATACATCCCTTTTGTCCACTTGCTTGCATGCCTTCCTTCCCTCATGCAAAAAGTGTGAATGAAGAAGATGAAACAGCACTACAGCTTGAGCAGAAAAACAACTTTGTTGCTCAACAAAATTTAAGACATTTCAAATACTTTGGCAGCAATTTTCTAATCGCTTAATATCCTTAGACATTTTTGGTGGTTGCATGAGAATTCTGGATGCATAAATACTGGATAAACAAGACTTTAATGTACTTCAGATGGTGGAAATCCAGATTAAAATCAGAAACAGAATAAACAGCTCTAAACAATTTTAGTTTTGCTTGCATTTTCCTGTTTAAATGCAAACAAGTCTGGGGCTTTCACACATGCATTATCAAATGCAAAGGTCACAGACTCACTGGCAGGTTGACAATGGGGAGTCCAGCAGCGGAGCTCCATCTTGCTGATTTAATCCAGCACTTCTGATTAGATCTGACACTGGATCCAAACCCCACAGATTTCACTGTGGATTATTGGGTTGCGGGGAAAGAGGCAAAAGGGGTGACATGTTTCTTTTCACTAACCTTCCATTTAGTGCAAGGTTTCTAATACTTACATTTGTTTTAGGTGCCTTTAGTTGATTTTATTTTAAAATATATTAATAATTTTAATATACCACATAGGCTTTTTTAAATAGTTTGGAGATGTGCCTGACGTTCGAAAGCGTTTAAAAACTCTCGTGAGACCTTGCTGGATTTCAAAGCCTTTCCGGTATGTTTTGAGGGTGGGCTGCTGGAGGCTTTGTTGCCATCCAGGCCACACTGCTGGAGTCCAGGATAGTCAGGGTCAACCAGATGTGCCCTTCAAGTAGAGCAGATAAGTATGTACATGGGGAGACAGGGTCAACAGTGATACTGGGGAGGCAAGCCCAGGAAAATAAGCTACTGGACAATATTTTAAGTGAATAAGCTTCAATCAGAACTGATCAATTGAGTCAGAGTAAACGAGTTTTAAATTTGCAGAGAGGAGAGGAAATGTAGGGATAACTAAAGAGAAGATCTGCAGTAGGAGAGATTATATGACAAGGTTTATGTTTCAGCAATTCTCCACAGAGCAACAAGACCTACTATGTATTTCCAGGATTTACTGTTTCTTTAGGCATCTGCAAACATGCATGATGTGGCTTCTTGGCACTGTGGTGATTGTGATTGGGAACTCACATTGTAATATGTGACTCTACAATAAGCCATCTTGCTGCACTGTCTCAGAATAAGTTCACTTAGTATGAGGTTCTTCTGTACTGTATTCAATTATTTATTAAATAACTACAACATAAATGGACTATATATTTGATTATCACTCTATAACAGCTGAAAAATAACATCTGAAGGAATTGTACGAAAATAAAAATTTACTGTGCTACTTTTTTCTCTCCTACTAATTAGCATTTCAGAGAACACCTTGATACCCTGAATGCAAAAGGAATTGGAATGCTGGGCTACGCTTTGACAGAGGCTTTCATCCTTCTGAATCAGGTAGTGGCATTAAATGACAGCACTTTCTGTTCTTAACTTTTATACTCAACTTAAAATGAGATGAAAGAAGTATAATGGCACAGGAATTTTAAGAGGCTAAAATAGGATAAAAGATGTATATTGTATAATTAACCATTTTTATGTGGAATACACATAAACATAAAGATTATATAGTCATAGAATTGTTACAATTAAGCCATTAGACCTCTTTACGATGTGCAATTTTGCTTGGTATATTTTTCATATAATAATTCATTTTGAGGTAAGTTTAAATTGATGTCATGGTAGAATCAGACAAAGGCAAAACAGATCTGGTATCCTGCAGACTATCAGTGAAAACAAAAGATGGTATTTGTGTACTTACTGAATTGCAGTAGTTAACACAAGAGACAGAATTCATCATTTTGATTGTTTGATAAATCCATTAATAAATAGATTGTGGTTATCTCTTGCATTAAAATTGTTTGAATGCTAACTTTTCCCAGCTCCTTCTCAATTCTACACACTTGCCACCTTCTTCTACATTGTCAGCCAATTTTGGACAAAGCAATTTTTACTGATGGTAGAAATTAAACACATTGCAGCAACTAATAACCATTTCAACATCCAACCTGGATTCTGCGGTCAGTGGCAAAGAACAGAGCTCACCACTGACCTTGAAAAAAGTAGCTGAGAAGGACCTGTGGCCTGAACTTCCTCCTATCTGTTAACTGAAACGGTCAGCAATGCCATCATGCTAGCTTTCATAAGAGAATTCTCACAGACCAAATCAGGAAGGAACACAGGAACATAAGAATATAAGAAGTAGGAGAAAGAGAAGTTCCACTGTTCAATAATATGATAGTCTCAATGACACAAGATTTTCAACTACTTTTTAAAATATTTTACAGAGTACAAAATAAAAATTAGAACATACACAGGACATTAAAGTACAAGCAAAAGTATAAAAAATCATTTTAAAAATAGCCTTGATGTTTAGAACCAGAGCATTTGCAAAACAATGATAATTGTCTGATTTGCCATTAAGAATTCACCCACAAGAAAGGATAACATTTTCAGGGCATTTTACGATGAGAATTGTTGGAATGTACCTGAATTTTTTGTTAGATTGTTCATTTCTCTTGATATTGGTGGAGAAAGCAGCAAATTGATGCAACCTGCAGAGTACTGAGCCACTGAGAGTAACTTCAGGATCTGTGTATTAAACTATGCATGAGCAGAAGATAGTTTCACTGGTGTTACAGCCGCAAGTTCCTGGCCTGATAATTCCACAGCACCTATTGAAATACAGTGGGCTGATAATAAATCGGGTGCAGTATGAAACAAACTCTAATTTCACCATTAGTTTATTTTCCACTATTGTTGTTGACTTCACTCCTTTAGTGTTCACCTGAACAAGAAGAACTGTTTTATTATCATTGATCTGCTTAATGATATTAATGCATCATTTGAACGGATCAATCCTCACTTCGCACCAAACTCACATTTTATAAGGTCTGTATAACATTCTGACACAGAATTGATCTCAGCCATATATTTGGTTTCATTCTTTGCAGTGTAACTGCATATTAAGTGCAACATCTTAAGAACAGTCTGTCTGAAATCACCTATTTTTCATTGCAACTTGAGACAAATTTCCAGTTCTTTCTCATTTATTTATCCTTCCCCAGTTAATGTATTTTTATCACTTCTTATTACCTACAGTTATTATCCTTTTAAACCATTTTGGATTTGCCTTTACCAGAATGGTTCCAGAGATGAGTGATTTGAGCTATAAGGCTCACAAGGAGAGATTGGGTTGCTTGCCTTGAAGCATAGAAAGTTGAGAGTAGATTCAATAGAGGTGTGTAGAAATATAATTGGTTTAAATAGGGTAAATAGAGGGAAGCTGTTCCCATCAGTGAACTGCTCAAGGACCAGATGGCAGTGATTTAACTGTTTGAGAAGAATATACAAGAGAAACATAAGGAAAATCCTTTTTTTGGACAGAGAATTATTCTGACCTGGAATTCACTGGCTGTAAGGGTGGTGGAAACAGAATCAATCTGTGCCTTCAAAAGAGAATTGGTTGGTCACTTGGAAGAGAATAGTTTGCAAGGCTATGGGAAAAGAGATGGGGGGGAATGAGATTGGTGGGATTGTTCAACTAGGAGCCAGCATGGCCTAATTGTAACAATTCTATGATTGTATAATCTTTATGTTTAAGTCCATTCCATGTTTTATACCTTTGGCTGGAGAGGCATGAATAGCACACAAAAAGTTAAAATCCCAATTTGAACATGAACTGCCCATGATGAATCAGAGAGTTGTCCAGGAAATTCCTGCTTTCTTTATAGGGTAGGGATATCAGGTTAGGAAATGATATCCACCATCCTTATGAAAAGCACACACTCGAGTGTCTCACCAGCTAAAAAGTATGGAGGATAGGTGTGGTTATCGCCATGCTACTGTTGAATTCTCATTGTCCCTTGCACCTTCCGAACTTATACACCATGGTGTGGTACCTCACCTTGTAGTTCTTTAAACTCATAAGTATTATCTTCTTGAGTATCGATGTCTGTGTTGGTTTCAGTTGCAGTATGACTGGTGATATTTGATGCTGTTCATATCACTTCATAGACCACTGCCACTGACAGAGTGTTATCATTCCAGCTGGTTTAAATAGCTGGGTACATTTTGTGTTTCAAGTGCATGCTGTACTGTTCAGTAACAGGTAGAAGGGATTGACAATGAATGGTGAATTGGGCTTATATTTTCTATTATCCCAGTCAGATGAATCTTTCACATACAGTCTGCACAGAAAGTGATTGTTCAAGTTGTGCCCTGCCTTCCTTCTTCCTCCTCTGCACCTACTCATTATACAGCTGGTGGCAAGGCTTCATCCATCCCTCGTGATGGTGAGGATCTTGAGATATATCCCAGTATTTATATTTGGCCCTTCAAAATGATGTCCGTGCTGTCAATGGCACACCACACTTTTAGAAAGCCTTCGAACATCATAAGTTTGTACGTTATGTCTGCTGGTTCCTCTCATGCAAGAGAGAATTAAAGGTAGGTGGTTGAACAGGGAGCATTAATGAGTTACCTTATGGATGGCAGAAGTGCAAGTGTAAATGTTGCAAATATCACCAGCTCCATTCTGGACAAATTCCAACACAATACTGACTATGGTCACCTTGATGGTCACCTTGATAGCCACCATCAATGCAGTCCTTGCCCTACTTGTTGCACTGGACTAGATGGCTGAATTTGGTGATGGGTTCCTCCCTGAAGTGCAGGCTTCTCATGTGCCTATTTCTCACTGAGGTTCTGGTAGGAGAATTGGTTCATGCACAACTTGAACATAACGGGCCTCCCACTGAGTTCCCTTTTCCCCCTCCTTCTATTCCCTCAGTTAGTAGCTTTCCCTGCTTGGCTTGGCTCTCATTTGTGCTGCACTACAAAGGCAATATCTTCCTATGCAGTTCACCTCAAGGGGCAACTGATTTATACAGAATCCTTGAATTCAGAATACTGTCCCCCAGCACCTGACACATTATTTCCTGTGGATTTTGGAAACCACCAAATACTTGCAGATTCAAATCAACAGAAAGTAGAAATCAATCCTGATAATTATTGTCACCTTTTAAACTGCATTTATATTGCGGGATCTGCTCCTGAATGTGTATTCAGCTCTCCAAGATTAAGAGAGGTGAGTTAGCTGGTGCATTGAGCTGCAAAATGGCAATGCTTATATCAACACTGCACTGTGATGAATGTCACAGTCTGCGTACTTCCAACAGCATTAGGCTCAGCATGGACCAATTCCATCACAAGTGTGAAATCTGGCATTTACCCACACTAAAATCTGCATGCCGACATCAGGTGCCAAACTGAACTATTTTGCACTTTGACATCAACAAAGGTGTAATAAGGAATTGAATTCTGCAGTCACTGTCTGCTAAGAGAGCTTGTAAACTGGAAGAACTATATAAAATTTGCAGACCTATGAGTTCCAATGAACGTGGACCATGGTACATTTTCCATGCAAAAGTATTTGTAACGGAACTTTAGAGATGTAACACGCACTTTGCAAAGTATGTAGTTTGCTTCTGCTCTCTAATGTATATTATAATTGTGGAAGTGGCATCCATAGTGTGATGCAGTCCAATGGACTATAAATCGAAGGCTTCTCAAATTCCACAAGTCCAACTCTTAACAACTCATACCCATGACAAATGGCCACTGCTCTTTTATTTTTGAAGCTGCACCACTGATGTGTTTCTGAAGCTGGTGAGACTGGGACGATTTCTAGGTGTTGCATCTGTAACTTAGTGCTTAGCCTTGCTCCCATTCCACATAATAAGGTCCTGCCCTAAACAGGGAGATGCTGGATACACGGTCCTGTTCCCAGGAAGCCTTGAGCAGAAGGACACCCCAGGAAAGTGCTCTGGAGGACTGTGCAGTGTTTTGCGACACTCCTAGTATTACAGAGCCAACCTTGTGAATATGTGGATCCCTGGACAGCAAATCAACGAATAACAAGGATTTAGTTCACACAAGCAGAACTAAACACTTCCAGTGACAAAGATAACACTATGGGGAGTTAACTGCTTTCAGTTCTCGTATAGATACTGAACACAAACAGCAGATACTTTTTAAAAACATTCTGTATAACTGGGAATGCTAACACACTTTCACAAAGTGAATCTTGATTTTTTACACATATATCTTCATGTTAAATCTTTCTTGTATGAATAGCTTCAGTGCCAGTTTCAGCTTGAAATATCGATTGTGTCCCCTGGATGGGATTGACATGATTTGATGAGATACCCCTCCTAGATCAAGGTCTTTATTTGCCATAGTTTTCGGGTTCTGGAAGAGCTGTGCTTGTCATTGGTCAAGACTTTCTAAAAATCAGTGCTGCACATTCCCAGGGCTTTGTACAAAGAGGTTTCTATTGTCTAATATCTTTCCCTTAGTCGGATCTCCCAGATCCATCTCTTGTTTTTGCATTGAGGAAGCTAAGACAACCTCTGTGAGATCACATCCGTCCAGCTCAATATGACTAATTTTGAGAATTCTCCACCACTGTGTGAGGTTGAGGCGGTTGGCATTCACATTCACCACTCACAGTTTATCTTGTAGAACTTAAAACATATGGGAGAAAAAGCTGCATGTGTAGTGATGTTAGTGGTCTAGTACCAGCTCGCGGGGAGCCACGGGTAGGCACGGTGGCCGCAAATCCAGTGGGTCCCATTCAAAGTCCAGGGAGCCCCCAGCTTAGTGGCACCATCGGCAGTGATCACTAGGGCACCCGGATACCGGTTTCACTTGCAGTCGCTGTGACCAACTGAAAGGGTGGAACCGTGCTCATTGGAAAGCCTGCACCAGCATTCCTTAGGTCTGCTCACCGGCTGTGGAACGACCCTGAGAGTCCGGACTCAGGTGGAGGTCAAATTGTAGGGAGGGAAATACCAGTTCCTGAAACACCCACCTCATCGGGGATCACTGGAAGAGATGTTATGTAGTGGTGAGGGGAGTGGTGGGGGACTACCATGCATTTGGGAGAGTTGGAGAGGTGTTCTTTTCATGAAATTCTGCACCCTTTTTTCTCCAAACATACCTTTGCTCATTGTGGCCAAAAAGTTCTATTTTAACTTCATCAGTCCACAGGACTTGTTTCCAAAATGCATGAGGCTTGTTTAGCTGGTCCTTTGCAAACTTCTGATGTTGAATTTTGTGGTGAGGATGCAGGAAAGTTTGGAGAAAAAAGGGTGCAGAATTTCATGAAAAGAACACCTCTCCAACTGTTAAGCACGGGGGTGGATCAATCATGCTTTGGGCTTGTGTTGTAGCCAGTGGCATGGGGAACATTTCACTGGTAGAGAGAAGAATGAATTCAATTAAATACCAGCAAATTCTCGAAGCAGATATCATACCGTCTGTAAAATAGCTGAAGATGAAAAGAGGATGGCTTATACAACAGGATAACTATCCTAAACACACCTCAAATCCATAATGGACTACCTCAAGAGGCACAAGTGGAAGGTTTTGCCATGGGTCTCACAGTCCCCCAACCTAAAAATCATCGACAATCTGTGGGGAGACCTCAAAAAAGCAGTGCATGCAAGACGGCCCAAGAATCTCACAGAACTAGAAGCCTTTTGCAAGGAAGAATGGGCGAAAATCCCTCAAACAAGAATTGAAAGATTCTTAGCTGGCTACAGAAAGCATTTATAAGCTGTGATACCTGCCAAAGGGGGTGTTACTAAGTACTGACCATGTAGGGTGCCCAAACTTTTGCTTCGGGACCTTTTCCTTTTTTGTTATTTTGAAACTGTAAAAGACGGAAATAAAAAAGTAATTTTGCTTAAACTATTAAAGAAATGTGTCATCTTTAACTTTATGCCTTTTGGAAATCAGGTCATCTTTTACTTGCTTAGCTATTCACAGTAACATAAATTTTGACCAGAGGTGCCCAAACTTTTGCATGCCACTGTATATGTGGCCTCAGGGCCCCCGGGCGGGGGAGGGCGATGGAACAAATGCACTGGGGCCTCTGGGGGGTGGGTGGGGAGGTGGGAAGGTGGAGGTCTGCCACCCCGTGGGTGAAGGTTCCTGCTGGCGGAGATTGGACATTTCTTGTCTCAGCAGGTCCCGGAGCTCAGCCCTGAGGACAGTAGAGACTGTTTCGAGTGGGGGAGGGTCAGAGGCCGTGTCAGTGTCAGCAGGGGCAGCCCACGTGGTCTGGCGGTTGGGGGTGCCCCCTGTGTCAGGCTTGATCCCGGGGTGGTTGTTGGATTTCCCCCAGCTAGATTGCCCTCCGCAAAGCTCTTTCCACCACACGTAAAGGGTGGAGGTTGGGATCCCATCTATGCTGGCGCGGTCCACCCCTGTGCACAGCAGGTCCAAGAAGAGCCGTTTGCGTGTAAAACGAGGGGTTGCGTCTCCAGCCCTTGTCTCCGCTCTACGGACCTGGGTGAGCACCCCCCGCTGCATGTACTCTAGCCCTTCCAGGAGGGTGATGGCATCCCGCATGGTCTTACCATTAGCCAGTCCCATGAGGTGCAGGACCACTAGCCTCAACTCGGGGCGCATGATGGCAATCAGGTATCCTGCTAGCATGCTGGTCACCCTGGTATTTTCTAAAAAATCATGATAGTGGGCCCTCTCATAGATGCCAGTCACCAGCGCCCACTCCCTAATGACTCTGGTGCCCTCACTGACCATACTCCATTGCGGTCGCCCGTATAAATCCCACTCGAGAAGGGTAGGGTACCGGACCCTCACGGCGGTTACTACCCAATCACACAGGGTAGTGCCATCCCGGATCCCTTCCTGTGGCGCCCGTAGGGCATTGTTGACACTCTGCTGGTCGGACAGGCTCCCCAGGGTGCTCGCTTCCTGGTGAGAGAGGCTCACGTTGGGGGCCCCATCATTCCACAGTTGGAGCAGCCGTGCAGCCAGGTGCTCACCCGGCCTCTGGGGGTACAGATCTGCCAGCTGGGTCAGCTCCTTGGCTGAGAAATCCTGGGTCTCCGTAGTCTCAGAGGGACCAAGGGCACTTTCCCCTGCGGGGTCTTCATCCTCACTCCCCTCCCTTCTGTGGTGGACCTGTGACCACGTGCTGACGGGTCGAGCATGCAAGAGTTTGGGTGCGTAGGGGGAGGGCTCCTCAGGCACCCCCTCCTTGTCATTATCCATCCATATATCCCCCTCCCCCAGCCATGCATCCAGTTTGTCGCTGTGCTGGGCCAGGGCTCGAATTTTGAGTGGGTCTGGCTGCTAGCCAGACCGGCGGGTTGCCTGCACCTGCTGCATTTGGATCAGCCTGCAGGCGACCTCGGTACCTCTGGCCTCGAGGTCGTTGGCTTGGGTCTGGGCAACTGGACTGCCCCCTGCAGGGCAGAGTAGTGCTGCTGGAGCACCTCTATCTCTTTGTCTTTTTGGTGACACATATCTTATATCTGACCAGTAATCCTGACCTGGCATCTCAGGAAGGATGCAAACAGCCAGAAGGCACCCCTTTGACTCCGCTTAGCCTTCGGGAACCCCAACCTCTGGAGGAGGGAGACCACGTGGTGCCCCATTTTCTCACCACGGGGATCTAACTGCTCAGCCCAGTCCACTGGTTTACCGTGGTCTTCCAGCATGCTGGCCAGGCTCCCAAATCCCTTCCTCTCGTTGGTCCACCCAGGACTCCTATCCTCGGTGCCTGCACTGGCTTTCTTGCCCCTGTTCCAGAACATCCCTCCCCACGTCTGTGTTCAGCAAGCCCTTAGAGACCCTGCTCGCAGCACCAAATGTGAAACAGATTCAGGGTCTCAGAAGGCAAGGACTCTGAACACAGTCTTGGAGATAAATGATTTATTTACAGAAGACAAACATGGGAAAAGGGTAATGGGAATAACACACACACACGTGCACGGTTTATAGCGAGTGTGGGAAAATCTCAACAGGGTAAGACACACACACACACACACACACACACACAAAACAGACTAGGTACATACAATCAAGGAAAAACAATACGATACCCACCACCCCTTGACTCAGTGCAGGCACTGCTCTATGCTACTAGGGACACTAACTAAAATGCTCCCAACCCTTTTAACAGTGCACACCTCACCAATGATTTCTCCAGTGCCATTCCACAGTCCTCGGCCTGGAATGAAGCAGGGTGATCCCTCGGAGCAGACAAAGAGAGAGAGTTGAGCACATGTGGCACTCTTTATAGTGCTGGAGGGCTTGGGGGGGGTGGTGTCCAGCCCAGGTAATTTACAAAGGCTAATGGCCCAGTGCCAGCAAGGACTAATCGATTACAAAGGCCAATGGCCCAAGGCCAAGTACAAAGTTGCTTAAAGGGACCAATGGTCAGGTGTGTGCTGATGGGTGGGGTGGAGCCAAACCTTGATTGACAGTAGTGTGCCTTTCGACCAGGTAATGGGCAGTGCTGTCACGTGACAGCCACGACCCTCCACAATACAGGGAGGGGGAGGAGCATGAGTTGGCGGGTGTATAGGTGAGTCCAAGTGAGAGGGGGAAGGTAGATAGGTGGAGGAGGGGGTAAAAGGGAATGATGTGAGGAGCTGGGAGGTGATAGGTGGAAGAGGCAAAGGGTGGAAGAAGAAGGAATCTGATTGGAGAGGACAGTAGACCATGGAATAAAGGGAAGAAGGTGGGCAGGTCATGAGGGTGGGGGAGGGGAAAGAGAAGGGGTGAAGGGGCTACAGGAATGAGAGAAAACAAAGGGGGGGAGACTACCAAGACGGAATATGAGGTATTGCTCCTCCAACCTGCATCTGGCCTCAATGTGGCTGTGGATAGACATGTCAGTATGGGAACGAGAAGTGGAATTAAAATGGTTGGCCACTGGGAGATCCTACCTGTTGTGGCGGACGGAGCAAAGGTGCTCGATGATGACCAGTTATTTTGGTATAGCCAGCCTGGAGAGAGAGACTAAGCTAGTACAAGGTCATCTTTATTTTTTCTATCTATTCATCCACATTGCTGGAACTGCTGGCATTTCTTGTCCATCCCTAACTGCCCCTGAGCTGACGAGGCAGTTAAGAGCTATCCACATTGGTGGACCTGGAGTCACATATAGACCAGACTGGGGTAAGGATGGCAGATTTCTTTCCCTGAAAGACATTAGAGAATCAGATAGATTTTGACCCTGTGTGATCAAGTGAAATATTTTCAGGGTATTGCATAGCAGGATTAGTTTGTAAGTAGCTTAAATTCACAGCAGTTAAAGAGATTTTCCTCAAACTTGTTGGGATAGGCTGTGAACATTGCAGCCAGTGTAGACATACAGAATCACTGACAGCAACTCCCAAAATCTTGAAGTTGCTGTCAGTTTCATAGAGCAATGTCAGCCGTTAGTTTAATCAGTGTAATAACTCAAATTCCATGTACATGGTATTTTGGATCAGACTGAGTGACCTGCAAGCTACTCTACACTATCCTATTTCTTGATAATGCTGTTGACAAGGACATGCAGAGTATTGCAGAAAGAATTAGTTTCTGCAATTTATCATTCATTCATTTTGAGAAAATATTGCATACTATGCAACAGCATTATTAAATCTTACAAATAAAAACTGGCAGCAAGTAGTGCAGCATCAGTGGAGAGGAAAACTTAATGTTTCAGGATCAATTTTTATTTTCAGACTTTTCATCATTTATTTTATTTAAACAGCACTTTAACTATGTGAAAAATGTTAAAGAATAATTCTTGCAAATATTTTAAGTGACCTATTATTTTATCATCATGCTGGAACTTTTGAAAAACATTAGGATCAATAAATCACCAGGGCCAGACATGATATATCCAAGGTTATTATGTGAAGCGAGAGAAGAGATTGCTGTGTCTTTGGTGACGACCTTTGCGTCCTCACTGGCCACAGGAGTAGTGCCACATGATTGGAGGGTCGCAAATGTTGTTCCAAAGGGAGTAGGGATAACCCTGGGAACTACAGACCAGTGAGTCTTACTTCAGTGGGTGGCAAATTACTGGATAAGATTCTTAGAGACAGGATTTATGAGCATTTGGAGAAGCATAGGCTGATTAGAGACAGTCAGCATAGCTTTGTGTGGGGCAGATCGTGCCTCATGAGCCTGATTGAATTCTTTGAGGATGTGACAAAGCACATTGATGAAAGTAGAGCAGTGGATGTGGTGTACATGGATTTTAGTAAGGCGTTTGATAGGGTTCCTCATGAAAGGCTCATTCAAAAAGTCAGGAGGCATGGGATGCAGGGAAACATGGCAGTATGGATTCAGAATTGGCTCGCCCATAGAAGACAGAGAGTGGTTGTAGATGGAGTGTATTCTGCCTGGAGGTCAGTGACTAGTGGTGTTCTGCAGGGATCTGTTCTGGGACCCTTGCTCTTTGTGATTTTTATAAATGACTTGGATGAGGATGTGGAAAGGTGGGTTAGTAAGTTTGCTGATGACACGAAGGTTGGTGGTGTTGTGGATAGTGTAGAAGGTTGCTGTAGATTACGACAGGACATTGATAGGATACAGAGCTGGACTGAGAAGTGGCAGATGGAGTTCAACCCAGAAAAGTGTGAAGTGATACACTTTGGAAGATTGAATTTGAAGGCAGAATACAAGGTTAATGGCAGGGCTGTTAGCAGTGTGTAGGAATCGAGGGATCTTGAGGTCCACATCCATAGATCTCTCAAGGTTTCCACGCAGATTGATAGGGTTGTTAAGAAGGCATATGGAGTGTTGGCCTTCATTAGTCGGGGTATTGAGTTCAAAAGCTGCGAGGTAATGTTACAGCTCTATAGAACTCTGGTAGACCACACTTGGAGTATTGTGTTCAGTTCTGATTACCTCATTATAGGAAGGATGTGGAAGCTTTAGAGAGGGTGGAGAGGAGATTTAACAGTATGCTGCCTGGACTGGAGAGAATGTCTTATGAGGATAGGTTGAGTGAGCTAGGGCTTTATTCTTTGGAGAGAAGGAGGATGAGAGGTGACTTTACAGAGGTGTACAAGTTGATAAGAGGCATAAATTGAGTGGACAGTCAGAGACTTTTTCCCAGGGCGAAAATGGCTAACATGAAGGGGCATAATTTTAAGGTGATTGGAGGAAGGTATAAGGGGGATGTCAGGGGTAAGTTTTTTACACAGACAGTGGTGGGTGTGTGGAATGCACTGCCTGCAGAGGTTGTGGGGGCAGATACCTTAGGGACATTTAAGAGACTCTTAGATAGTCACAAGAATGATAGAGAAATGGAGGGCTATGTGGGAGGGAAGGGTTAGATAGATATTAGAGCAGGATAAAATGTCGGCACAACATCATAGGATGAAGGACCTGTACTGTGCTGTAATGTTCTATATTCTATGAAGTATGTCTCAGAGTCTGGAATGGAATGAGAACTCCATAGAGCTTCTATGCGTCGTCTTCTCCAACTTTGATAAGAGATCCAAGAAAACCCTGGAAGACAGTGAAAGTTTGAAGTGTTTTTCCTGGGGTTATGTGACTCTTTGTTGAAGCTAAGTCAGATGATTAGGAGAACCATCTTAAAAAATTACTGCTCAAGCATTTCTTTAACCTTGTTAGTGCATTATAAATAACTAAAATAAGCAATGCATGTCAACAGCAATAGCAAGTATAACATGCATATTTTTATTGTTCTGTCACACTGCATCCTGTGGATAGAAAGGAAAGGTTATAGTAAATATTTAATGTAACATAAATGCATTATATATGAAAGATGCATCAAAACTTGAATGGCTGCAGAATAAAAAAAATCTGTTTTCTTTGCTTTTTTGTCGCTACAATAAACTGAATATTGCACAAATCATATCATTGTGGATTGCTTTAGTGCAAAATCTAGATTTGGCAGTTTGATAGGTCACAACAATAGACTTTAGTCAGGTAAACAATAGTGATGGATCTTTCATTTTACTTTAGACACTAGCTGAATCAAAAACTTTCAAAGGTAAATCAGAGCTGTTTCTGTTGGTGGAAGCCATAAAAAATCCATTAATTATTCCAGGAATGACAGGAGATTATGAAAGCTGTCATCTGACTGTGCCCTGTAACAACTGCAATTATCTTTCTGCAAATGAATTCAGTCTCACCAATGATTAGGCCTTTTTTATTTTATATAGTAAATTAAATCAAATTCCTTGACACTTGAATGACTAGTAACCATAATAAAGACTGTAAATGTCAGAATGCATTGAAATTTCCATGCCAAATGATAAATCATTAGAAGTTAATTGTAGTTCATCACAAAATGCTTGTCATTGACATTTATAATGTAAACAGGTTCCATAACCACTGGGATAATTAATATAAGGAGCATTTTAAATAGATGTTCAGAGAGAACTGAATACATGTTAATTCCATGAGATGTTCTTTAAAACATTTTCAATATCAGGTTAAATGAATTCTGCCATTACTTGAAGGAGCTCCCAGAACCCCAGGAGGATGACTGTTCTACATTTTGTTGGGATCTCCATGAGAATATCTGTAAATTCATTTTTTATGCATGTTTTAAAAACCCAAATGAAATGCAGTTATACTCTATCACTGCCATCTAGAGGAACGCAGGACAAATTGCACAGTAAACCAACCAACAGCCCTGTCAATCCAAGTAGTGGCAATCAACTTGGAAGAAAGTTTGGGCAAATAAATTATAAGCTGCTCTTGTATCAATAAACGGTTGAGGCCAGTGAAAAAAGCACATTAGTTACTTTAAAACTTATTGTATGTTACTATTTTCCACAAAAGCCCATTTTGCTTTACAACTTTTGCAAGATTATATATATGTGCCCAGAAATAGGATTGTCTGGCATTTTATTTTTAGGGAATTATTATGCCAAATGGGAGTTTGCCCAGAGCTGATCACACAAGCAAACATTTCTGGGTGAAATTGCAGCAATCACAAATTTGAACTGGGCACCTGATCTTTTTCTTGAAATCAAGTACGCACCTACTGACATCTTTATTCAGGTAAAGCCTATCTGTACCTTACCCAACATAAACTGAAACTCAGAGGTCCAAGCTATGACCATTTGTGGAACATAGTCTACCTTTTCCCTGCAACTTCTGTCTCCTCCATGAGTGTCAGTCGTTCAGTGTCACTGCCATGTGACCCCTGGAATGAATGTTAGCTTGAGCACACTCTGCTGAATTTGTAAGTTATGTAAGTAGCCTGTGGTCATTTGCTCAGTGACATCTCCCACTGTCAGCAGAGTATCCCTTTAAATGGCAAGGAAAGCAACAGAATACTACAATGTGCTCCTAGTTCTACTGAGACTCTTCCACGATGGTCATCGTGTGGTGCTTTGTGCTCCAACTTATGTCAGTGACAGCAGAAATAACCATTGGTATTGGTTTATTATTGTCACTTGTACCGAGGTACAGTGAAAAAATTGTCTTGCATACCGTTTGTACAGATCAATTCATTACACAGTGGATTGGTGTAGTACAGGGTAAAAACAATAACAGAGTATAGAGTAAAGTGTCACAGCTACAGAAGAAGTGCAGTGCAGGTAGACAATAAGGTGCAAGGTCATAACAAGGTAGATTGAGAAGTCATGACATTGGCATGATGTACTCTGGGTAAAATGGATTTTTATGTGCTTAATACTGACAAACCTCATACAACACGATCTCATTGCTAGCCTCATGGCCCAATGCAATAAACTCTTCAGTGTCCAAAACTAAACCCTGAGAGGCAAGTGCCACGAAATGATTGCTCAGCCTGAGTGGCCTTTAGATTTTCCTTCATTAATTACCTCACAGCTATGCAGACCTCAACTTTTGATAGCTGTAACAGATCAATAGTTACACTGCTCACAGGGAATTAGTGACTTCAGAAGATAAGACTTACTTGTGACTGAAAATCAATTTTAAAAAGTTTGCTTCATCCCTTTCAAAATAAATGGTGACAAATGAAACAAAATAAAAGGGGCTGTAAGACACATGATTGCTTATTACACCTCTCACAATCACTGGGGACAAAGTGTCCATTCATTGAGATGCTTTCCTTTTTCCTTTATTATTAATGGAAGTACAAGGTAACCTATTAATACTGCCTAACTGAAACAAACAGAAGAAAAATAAGAGAAGCACAGAGGATAATATGTTTATTCCGCAAAACAAAATTGTGCAGAAGGTGGTTTACTTCAAATTTTGAAGCAATATTTTTTTATGCAAGAAATAACTCTCTCATCCTGTTTCCACTATTTTTCTTCTAGTTTAACAGCACAGGTCATGGAAGCAGTTGCAGCCAAGCTATTATGCTTGTTACTGATGGAGCAGTGGATACATATGATACTGTATTTGCAAAATACAACTGGCCTGATCGAAAGGTAAGCATCAAACATTTTACATTAAATTTTAGGATTTATTTAATCATTATACAGTTGCCTATTGTGCTCTTGGACTAATTGGCTGGGAATCTTAAGTTCTGAACTGACACTGCAGTTCAGTGCTGAGGGAATGCTATATCACTAGAGGTGCTGACTTTCATAAATGACATAAACCGAGACCTTCCCTGCTGTCAGATGGATGCAAAGATTTTAAAGTACTATGCCAAAGAACCTCATTGGAATTATTCACACTAACCTGAGCAATATTTTCCCATAATTATTATTTAAAAAACTGCTTATTTAATTGTTATCACATATGTGAGAGCTTGCTGTGTGCAAATTAGCTTCTGTATATCTGACAATAGAAAGTGATTAATCTTCAAAAGTCTTCACTGGCTGTAAGAACTTTAAGACATTCTGACAGGAATGTGAAAGCTGCAAGGTAGATGGTAGTCATGTTTTCTTCTTTCTTTCCTTGTGGCACATAAACATCTCTCCTAATTGTGTCTTCTTAAAAATCTTCATAGGGTTACTGGTTAATTGTGTAAACTAAGCACTGCCTGATCCATTTAGCAGCCACCTCACCTTTAGACAAATGATAACTGATTCAATTACACAACACTGATTGCATTGCAGTCTTAACACATTCTAATATGTTTAAAATATATAGAGAAAATTGCAATTAGGCATTGAAGCCAGATGATGATTGTGATATCATCTAAGAAACAGAAGCAAAAAAAGACCATAGAATCCCTCGAGCCTGTTCACCAGTCAATAAGATAATATTTGAACTTCAGCATCAACAACATCTCCATACTTCTTGATTCCCTGGGTGCTGAAAAATCTGTCACACTCTAGAGTATAATTGTAACTTGAGTATCCACAATTGTCATGAATATCAAACTCTGAAGATTCACAACCTCACAGTGAAAAAAAGATTCCCCTCATCTCGGTCCTAAATGACAAACCTTTATGCCGAGATTATAACTCCAATTGAAAGCTCTCCAAAAGAATACAAGAAAATAGGAACAGTATCGGCCACTCTGCCCCTCAAGTCTGCCCCACCACTCAATATGATCATTGCTGCTCTGTCCCAGCCCTCAATTCCACTCTGTACCAGTTCCACTTAGCCCTCAATTGCTTAATCTTTCAAAAATGTATCTTGCTGCTCAGCATTTAACCTGTCAAGCCAATAAGTGATGTGCTCGTTTGACACAAGTTTTTGATAACTTTTTAACCATTGGAAATGCAGCATTTATATCAAATTATTTACTCAGCCGTATGCCAAAAAATAATCCATTGACAAGAGCTAGTTCTAAATTAGTCAAACAGACCCTCTGCATAAGAGGCCTTTTCTGTTAAAACTGTCAGATTACCATTGTGTTGTTGTGTGTAATTGAACTGTTTTATTATGATAATACCTCAAATGGAATATTTTTTGTTGTAGTGCAGGGAGTCAAATTGTCCCTTGTAGTCTGCATAATTGAAGCATTGTCAACTCTTGAATGTCGAGATGCTCAAAGAATTTTGTGAAGGTGTAACTAATTTTCTGCATTCTCTGTTACAATCTCAACCCCTTGTTCCACTGGTAGTAAAATAACTGGATTTGCACATCATTTAAAGGGCAGTTTTAAGCTTTGTTTAAAGTGAAAACTACTTCAAAAGCAAATGCAATCACTGTTGCAGCCATTGTGTGCTTCAGGATTCATAATCGATAGGACATTGAAAAGGTGGCAACATCTTTAAATCCATTGAGGAGACCTAAGTGGAGTTGATTTGTTCTCTCGCAAGTGTCAGAGACTTTATAAAGGGTAATTTGGTTAGGTTCAGTAAATGAAGTACTAGATTTTGGGATAAGAAAGAAATGGACATCAATACTGGAGTGGAATTGTCAACTATTGTTTAAAATGCAGTTTAAAAGACTGATGTGTTGTAGAAATCCTGGCACAAACTAATAAAGCTGGCTTTAATGCTTTAGGTTCGATAGGCACTGTTTGTAGATTTAAAAAAAACACTTGTAAGTTCAATCATGAATGCTTTGCTTTCTCTAACCAGACACAATCACTGGCAGAAAATAATATGTTGGTCAGAATAAACTTAGATATGTTAGCACATTAGCAGAGTATTAGAGACACCTGATGAGACAAACTGAGAATTGCTTCAGCCTGCAGGAGGTAATATCAGATGAACTATAGATAACTATGCCCTTTCACGCTTACTCTTTCTTTGTAGCTGACTACAAAATATTTTAAATGGTGGAGATGATAGCCAAGTGTTTGCTTTTGGATTGTTTCGCAGTGTGATCAGCAGTTGTGGATGCCAAAGGTATTCCTTTGGTCTTCTAGGTTTTTAACCTAGTATTTATTTGTCTTCAACTAATGCAGAAAGCTTTGAATCTCAGTCAATAAATAAATTGAATTAGAAACTTAGATGCATTGCTCGGCTTTTTTTTCAGTGCCACACAAGTGAAAATAGACCTTTTTCCAGTGTTGAATGTGATTACAATTGCACCATTTCAGAAATTTATCTGGTACTCTGGTTGTGAATTGTACTTTCAATGTCCATGTTAGCTGCCTACTTAATGACATCATTCTCTATGCAGTGCTCCTGCAGAGTTTGCCCTTGTACTACCTCAATGCACTGTTGTAATGAATTAATCTGTATGGATGGCATGCAAGACACGTTTTTCACTGTACCTCGGTACATGTGACAATAATAAACCAATTTACCAATCTAGACACTGTCAGAACAGCTAGATTTAAGTACTTCAGGTCACCAAAGAAGTCCCACTCTGATACTGAGATTTTGATCCGGGTTAAGTTCCCTTTAATATATTCACTGAAATCTTTTCCTTTAGCTTCTCTCTCTCTCTCTCTCTCTCTCTCTCTCTCTCTCTCTCTCTCTCTCTCTCTCTCTCTCTCTCTCTCTCTCTCTCTCTCTCTCTCTCTCTCTCTCTCTCCCTCCCTCCCTCCCTCCCTCCCTCCCTCCCTCCCTCTCTCTCTCTCTCTCTCTCTCTCTCTCTCTCCCTCTCTCTCTCTCTCTCTCTCTCTCTCCCCACCCCCAGCACACAACCCTTGACATATCTTTCAACCCCTAATCCATCAGTTACAAACTTCTGCACTCCCAATCCATCAATCTTTTGGCCTCGAGGCCTTAATCTGATGACCAGTCCCTGACCTGGTCGGGCCACTCATCCTCACAAGCAAACCTCCCAAGATCCAAAGGTGTTTGAAAATCGAAAGAACTGCAGATGATGGAAATTGGAAATAAAAAGGGAAATTCTGGAAATACTCAGTAGATCAAACAGCACCTGTGGAAAGCGAAACAGGATTAATGTCTTAAGACCCTTCTGCAGAGAAATAATGGAGTACTGTGTTCAGAAGACACAGGTTTTTCGATTACTGGTCGCTTGCCTCCATACTGAGGAAGATATACTACTTGAAGAAGAGAGAGCTTCAGTCTTGTGCCCAAGATTTGCCCCTCACCATTTCTCTTGTCACTATTTGAAGGATATGACGAAGGCAACTTTGATATCTTTACACCTGCATTTTTTTTTATTAAGTTAAGATACGTGGACTTTGCAGGCTGAGCCAGCATTTAATTGACAATCAGTAGTTGTCCTTGAGAAAATGGTAGTGAGCTGCTTTCTTGAACTGCTTCATTCCTTGAGGTGTGAGTATACCCACAATGCTGTTCAGGAGGGAGTTCCAGGATCTTGAGCCAGTAACAGTGAAGAAACGGCAATATACTTCCAAGCCAGGATGGTGTGTGGCTTGGCAGGCTACTTCCAGGTGGTGGTGTTCCCATGCTTTTGCTGCCCTTGTCCTTCCAGCTGGTGGAGGTCATGGGTTTGGAAGATGCTGTCTAAGGAGTCTTGGTGAGTTACTGCAATGCATCCTGTAGATGGTATAAACTGCTGCTACTGTGCCTCAGTAGTAAAGTGAATGAATGGTTGTGGACAGGGTGTCTAACAAGCGGGCTGCCATGTCCTGTATGGTGTCAAGCTTCTTGAGTGTCATTGAATTTGCACTTGTCCAGGCAAGTGCATTTCTTGACCATTGGTGAAACCACTCCTTTATTAATGAAGCATTGTTAGAATTAGCTCAGCAAGCTCTACCTTGCATCCATGGATGGTGCAATTAACTAACTGCAAGTTACAAAAGAAAGGTTAACCAGGAAGGGAAATGCAACAAAAGTCCAAGCTAGCTCAGCAGGTCATGTCCAGGACATCTCACATTCTGAATTTATATGGCAAAAGGTCAAGTAAGATGGAAATTCAGCATGAAACTTCAAGATAGTCATTTATAAGTGACATGAAGCTACACCATTCCTGCTTCTTCTGTTGAGATACCTTTACAGATCCTTCTGTTATTTCTACTGATAGCATACCACATCTGTTAGCATCATTTGAATATTTCTAGCTATCATTAATTTGTAAAAAAATTAATCTCGGAATTGGCATACTAAAGGAGATATGTAATGATTACACAGTTCCATGCAAATTGATAGCCATTGCCATTGTCAAATCCAATAAAAGTCCTCTCCTCCCATGACCCTGATGACTGATGAATTTCCCATGTTGTTATAAATTATTCTAACTACAGGCACTTAGATCTGGCAATTGAAGTATTTTTTTAATAACTTCAAGATACGATTATGGCTGGCGTACAAAACTTAAAAAGCTCATTGAGGGATCAGGAAATTAGTGAAGCCTCTTTCTGGCAACGAGTGAATTATTCCTCGAAGTTTATTTTAATGTAATTCTTATCCCTTTTGGTGTATTTTTGTCCAGTCTTCCATCCTCATTTCTGTTAGTTAGCTGTTCCTAGATTCCTATAGAAACAGCACAGTGACATATCCACGGTGTGTCCCACCTTCTCTGATCATGAAGGATGGCTGTCATTGATTCCATACATCACTGGCCAAGGTTGTTTGCACACTCCTTGTCTTTCATTTACTAAATTCTTAGCCATCCTACAATACCAAGCATAATTCTGTTATAATGCTCCTTTTCTGAGCTAATTTTTTTTTAAATTCCCTTTTCATCTGTCTGTCTCTCTCTTCCTCTTGCTGTCAAGCCAGTCTCTTTCTATCCCTCTTTATATACTGTTTTTTATATTTACTTTGGATAAAATTCAGCCTTTTTTTACTTTCTCTATCCTTTTCTTTCTTTGGCTAGGGAGAGCCACTCCATATGACACTCATGAGGTCCCTAATGAAACATTTACATTCTTGCTTTAATTTAATATCGGCTCAAAGTTGCAGTGTTTTTACCACAATTTAGTGTGATGTCATAAAAGTCCAATTAATGTTGTTCACCATCAAACTCATTATTGCAGCAATTGATTCTGTTGATTGTCAAACCTTTGGATTTTAAGGAAAAGCTCTCCTTGACATGTCCTTAACAAACTAAAGCACCACTAATGCAGTGGAAGCACATTAACACGCTCCATTAACACTAACATACAAATTAATGCATAAATTAGTTGTAACGCTGCGTGCAAACAAAATCATCATGACTTTGATGCTGGGATAGATATGTGAGAGAGGACTTTTTTCCCTGGAGAGAGAAATAATTATTTCAAAAGCAAAGCTGCTAATTAACCTATATTTAATTCAACATTATTAATCACTTATCCTACACTTGATGTCATTGCTGTCTGTGTAAAACCTTGAATCTCTTTGGGCTGAATATTTTTGCTTCTATCGGAGAGAAAGGAATGCTGGAGAAATACAAACAATGATCTAAAGGACAAAACTGGGGACATGAAAATAATGGAGAACTAAAAAAAATCTATTGGGTAACCGTGCAGGATACACTCTGCGTGCTTGCAGGTGATTAGTGAAACCACATTGTCGTGCTGTCTTACAAAGTAAAATCTTAAGTCATGCAATGCACGTAAGGTGCAATTTTTCAAATCATGCTAGAAATATGTATATAAACTAAAATACATACTTTTTCTTGGCAGTGTTGCAAGCCAACAGATTTAGCCATGCTGTGACTTTTGGTTGGATTCTACCTGAACTGAGGCCCCAGACAGGTTTCAGGAAGTGTGTGCATATTTCCTGCTCTATATATGCCCACAAGACATTTGTTAGAAATAATAATCCACAAAAAGTGCTTGAAGAACTCAGCAGGTCAGGCAGCATCTATGGAGAGAAATAAATAGTCGACGTTTCGGGCCAAGATTCTTCATCAGGACTGGAAAGGAAGAGGGCAGAAGCCAGACTAAGAAGGTGGGGGGAGGGGGAGGAGCATACGCAGGCAGGTGATAGGTGAGTTCAGGTGATAGGAGAGTCCGGGAGAGAGGCGGAAGGTAGGTGTCATTCATTATCTAAATCTGAAATACTCCTGAGAGCAGAAAGAAAACCTAATGGGTTTTTGAGGTTTCCTCTCCAAGAATGGTTTTCTTGTGCACCTCCCAAAATAACACTCAATGAACATCGCTACTGCTGCTCATACAGCTTCCAACCCCAAGCCACACCCTTTCATTTTCATTCCCTTTATTCCCATTCCCATCTCTGCACTACTTTTAACTTACAGGTCCTTTGCCCTGTGAAACTAAAAAAAAACACATGGTGTGTTTCTTTTCCTGCTGAATTGAGGTTATTGGACTTCTTGTGCTACTGGTCAGCAGCCTGTGAGGGAAGGTAATTGCTGCTGGATTCTAGTGCCGCCTTCTTCAAGATAGGACATCATAGTTCTGAGACACATGTACCCAGCACTACCTTCTTAATGTAATTCCATCCAGTTTGGCTTGAGTCAGAAAGAAACTTTTATATTTTTTGTGACCAGAAATCATGCTGTGTTCCCAATAGTCCTGCTGTAGACATTTTTGAGAAACTTAATAAATTAACTGGAAGTTAATTGAGTGAGTCAAATGTTGCATGGCCTGGTTATCCTTTGGTCTGCCACTGAAGTGAACAGATGGAAGCCTTTTTTTAAGACTCCATTCTATGTTCTATATATACCATCATATTTCATCCATTTCGCATAAATTTGTGTGAATCATTACTATAATGGGTATGATCCACTTGTGAAAGTACTTGTACCAACCACTGGCAGGTGCAAACCTTTTTCTAATATAACAGTACAATTCACTTTCTTCATATTTTGACAAACTACCTGCCATAAGTAAATTCAAGCCAATAACTAGTTGTACAAAAGCCTGTCTTTCAGTTAGTATTTCATTAATAATATGGAGGAATATATTGCCTGTAATGGTTTCAGCAGAAATTTCATGCATGAGTGCCTGGAGGTAAAATAAATCATAACAGAAAATCAGCAAGTAACTCATCAAAAAATGCTCATGCATTCCATCCAGTGAGACCAACAGGGAAGATAATGTTCAACATATTCGAGAAGATCATCTATCCAGGAAAAGCCTTAAATCTGATCATAAAAATAAGGACCAAAATCTTATACAAACAATTAATATAATTTGAGTTAGAAAATTAAATATTTAGTTATCAATTTGGAATAAGTGAGTAGTTTTGTGAAATGTAATTGCTTGGATCTTGTTGGTAAATGGAAGTAAGTCAAACATGGAAAGACTGCGCTTACAAATGGAGAATCTCCCATGTTTGACAGATTTGGAACAGCCAATCTAACAGTTCTCTCCACCCCCAAGCTCCCCACGGAGTCTAGCACTGGAGTTCCATCTTGCCAAGCCTCCCCAGCACTTTTCCCTGGGGAATCTGGTCTTGCATCCTGCACTGGGTTAGATCTGTCACAGGATCTAATGTCATTGATTCCAGTAGAGATTGTAAAGCCATGGGTATGTAATAAAAGGAAATAAAACTTACTTTAAAAATTACTTTAGTTTTGTTTTATGTTTTTAATATTTAAAAAGTATCTTAGATTCTTTTAGCACTTTTTTAAATAAAAATACCCACTTCCATAATATTTCTGAAGTGTCTGATGTTTGGAGACATCTTAAAAGTATAAAAAAGATCCTCACTCCCTTGACAAGCAGCAATGCTAGGGGTGGGTCTTTGGCAGCTATCGGGCCTTTCAGTCAGATTTTTGGTCAGTTCTTCTTTTGCACTTCATTGGAAACCCAGCCACCTTTCAGCCCTTACCACTAGAGTCCAGGACTCTTCAGCCCAACAGGGTAGCCTCTCTCCACCTGAATTTGATTAGTACAGACATGAGCTGTGTGCAGATTCTGGATAGCAAATCTGGCCAACAAAATATTAGCCATTATTTACTGAACAAACACAGAATGTATGTGCTTTTCAAGTTGTACAATGAATGCTTAAATATAAAGTTATGCAGAACTGTGCTTGGGACTTGGATTATTGTATAGCCCAGGAGATGTGAAATATTCACCTATATGGTGATGACTGGTATTTGTAAATTAAATGACTCAGTTTCATTTCAATTCCCTTCAGTCATCTGCTAGATCTGATAGTAGAGTGAGTTTGAATCCTACTTCCAAATGATATTTGAACTTGTCTTCCCTCATTGATCAAATTTAATCAGTGCTTGGTCAGGCTGCTGCATGAGATGCTCTCTGACAGCAAAATGCCCACATTAGACAAAAGGAACAGAGACAAAGCTACCAAGGTCAGTACAATTATAGAGAACACAATTTGCTGGCCAATCAGGGAGCAGTATTGACACCTGCCATGTAAAGGAACATGACCCACTGAGCAGCTGCACTCAGCCAAATTTAAGGAGAAAAATATAAACAATAAAGCAAGAAATGGCTCACTTTAAACAGGCATATATCCATGAACAGAGAACTGCTGTAATATTTACAACTATTAACTAGCAAAAGATAATGGAGTCAAAATCGGCCAGGAGATTAGAGGTTCAAGAAATGAAATACGTTTTTTTTATCAGTAAAGCTGTTGGGATTGCCATGTTGATTGAAAATAAAGCAAAATGATTTTAATGACTTATGTTGCAATTACTCAACTGTCTACTTGTGCAACCCTAGTTCTTGCACTCTTGAGTTCTAGTTATGTGCATTTATGAGTCAAATATTAAAGTTTATTGGTTTATATCATTTATACTATTACATTCATTGAATATAGGTTTTTCACATCTGTCATAATCAACCTTTTAAGATAAAAGGGTGATATCCTTCATTGCTAATGCTTATATCATCATGCAGTTCATAGACCTTACAGAGTGCTTAGGTCTCATAATAGTCTCCACAGCAGTTTATGCCCTAATAAATCATACAGGCTTTGCAGAGTTGTTCCCAATAGTAATGAATCCTTCTGTTGCAATTTCCAGTTCAGAGACACAAATAATGAAGCAAAGCTGCCCCATCTGGCTGTTCAGTAAGAATGCCATTCTTCAGTTAACTCAGTCAGTGCACTGCAGGGGAGCAGTTTGTTCAGGCATGACAAAGGTCACCGTGCTAGCAGGAGTGAATCATAGCTCTTGGAGACATGACTGACAGTAACAAATGAAGGTGTTTATGAACTTTTATCATTGAAATTGCTTTTATTAGTTGCGCTGTCAGTTATTTTTATTTCTGAAAACGTCTGCTGACTTTTATTCTTATTCATTTTTTCCCAATAAAATCAAGATACATTCTCTATCTCTTTCCTATTATGGTACTTTTCAATGTTTGTCAGAGATTTAATCTCCACACAACAAATATAATATGTACTTAATTCTTGATTAAGTCTTTAATTTCATTTGTATTTTGCTTTTTAAAGAAACAGCATCCATATTCCCTTTGATTCTAGGTTTGTGGAAGCTGTCTTAGTTTATATTAGTTTGACTTCAAAAGTATTTTTCAAATAGATTATTTGTATGATTCAGACAATTGTATAACGTATTAATCAGACACATTGTATAATTGCTTTCTTGTCACACACAAAATAATCATTGTAATCCACAAACAGTATCACATCTACCACAGGAATTACTATGGTGTTCCTGGTGAAGACTTCTTATCTTTTACTGTTCAGTACATTCTGCAGTAGCCTTACTTTAATCAAGGTCCCAGTGACATGTGAACTGTGCAGCTATACATCTATATGGATAAAAGGATTCGAGGGGTGACAAAACAATGTTTTTGTGAGAGAAAAAGTTGGCATAGTTGCAATGGGTTTTGTAAAGTATTGTGCATAACTGTAATCTAAACGACCTAATTTCAAAAGGTTATTTCTTTTAATTCTTGACACATCCTTGATTTTAGTCTTCTTCCAAATGTTAGAGAAGCAAAGTTGTGTGAATGATACATATCTTTAAGTTGAAAATAGCAAGTGTTGATGTCAGAATATAGTAGTTGATTTATGTCCTTGTTCCCCATGTCCTCAGTCCTGGGTGCATGTAGTTCATTCTGCATGTCTTGCTCTTCAGTTCCTGGCCACTGGCTGTTCTGATGGTCCTGGTTGTTTTAAACAATTACTCACAGAGAAGTGGGATTATATTTAAGAAGGAGAAATAACAGAGATTGTGTGCATTACTTTACTTTCTTTGATGTAATAAATGATCACCAGTGTATATTTATTGAAGCTTTTTAGATTACTTCCAGTTCTATTGTTCTGGATGTTAGGTTCTCTTTAGGTAAAACTGGTTTAGTATAGGATCTGCACTTCAACCAAGTTATGAAAATATGTTTCTACCCGACTTTCTTGTGTGCAGAAGGCTAAATCTGTGTTTTCTTGTCTATGAACACTCCACAAATGGGAACAGCTTCCCTCTATCTAACCTTTCTAAACCAATTATTGTACACTTCTCTCAAATCTCCACCTGACTTAAGGAGACCAATCCCAGTTTATCTATTCTCCATTCTAACCTTATTGCTGAAATCCTTCATCCCTCATTCAACAGTAAGTCCCAAAGTTATTCACCATTATGAGGTGAAATATTGGCTTACGTGGTAAATGATACTATATCCTTATTGGAAATCAGGAGGGCTAAAAGAGGACATGAGGTTGCTCTGGCAGACAAGGTGAAAGAGAATCCCAAGGGTTTCTATAGCTATATTAGGAGCAAAAGGATAGTAAGGGACAAAATTGGTCCTCTTGAAGATCAGCGTGGACATCTATGCGTTGAGCCGAAAGAGATGGGAGAGATCTTAAATTAACTTTTTGTGTCTGTATTTACTTGAGAGACAGACAGAGTCTATAGAACTGAGGAAAAAGAGTAGTGAGGTCCTGGACCGTATCTGGATTACGGAAGAGGAGGTGCTGGCTGTCTTGAGGTGAACTAAGGTGGCTAAATCCCCAGGGCCTGATGAGGTGTCCCCTCAGACCTTATGGGAGGTTAGTGCAGAAATTGCAGGGGCCTTGGCAGAGATATTTAGTACGTACTTAGCCACAGGTGAGTACTAGAGGACAGCTAATGTTTCCGTTGTTTAAGAAAGGCTCTAAGAATAAGCCGGGAAATTATAGGCCGGTGAGCCTCATGTCAGTCATGGGTAAATCATTGGAAGGTATTCTGAGGGACAGTGTATATAAGTATTTGGATAGACATGGTCTGATCAGGGATAGTCAACATGGTTTTGTGCATGGCAGGTCATTTCTAAGCAATCTTACAGAGTTTTTCGAGGAGGTTACCAGGAAGGTTGATCAAGTGAAGGCAGTGGATGTTATCTACATGGACTTCAGCAAGACCTTTGACAAAGTCCTGCATGGGAGGCTGGTCCAGAAGGTTAAGTCACTTGGCATTCAGGATGAGGTAGCCAATTGGATTCAACATTGGCTTAGTGGGAGAAGCCAGAGAGTGGTAGTAGATGGTTGTCTATCTGATTGGAGGCCTGTGACAAGTGGTGTGCTGCAGGGATCGGTGCTGGGCTCATTGTTGTTTATCATCCATATTAATGATTTAGATAATCATGTAGTAAACTGGATCAGCAAATTTGTGGATGACACCAAGACTGGACAGCGAGGAAGGCTATCAAGGCTTGCAAAGTGATTTGGACCAGCTGGGAAAATGGGCTGAAAAATGGCAGATGGAATTTAATGCAGACAAGTGTGAGATGTTACACTTTGGGAGAACAAACCAGTGTAAGACTTACACAGTGAATGGTGGGGCACTAAGGTATGTGGTAGAACAAAGGGATCTGGGAATACAGATCCATAGTTCCTTGAAAGTGGCATCACAGGTAGACAGGGTCGTAAAGACAGCTTTTGGCACATTGGCCTTCATAATTCAGGGCACTGAGTACAGGAGTTGGAATGTTATGTTTAGTTTGTAAAGACATTGGTGATGTTGCTGGGACTTGAGAACTTGAGTTATAGGGAAAGGTTGAATAGGTTAGGACTTTATTCCCTGGAGTGCAGCAGAATGAGGGGAGACTTTATAGAGGTATACAAAATCATGAGGGGTATAGATAGGGTGAATGCGTGCAGGCTTTTTCCCCTCAGGTAGGGTGAGACTAGAACTAGGGGTCATAGGTTTAGGGTGAAAGGTGAAATATTTAAGGGGAATCTGAGGGGGAACTTCCTCAGTCAGAGGGTGGTGCGAGTGTAGAACGAGCTGCCAGCGGAAGTGGTCGATGTGGGTTCAATTGTAACACTTAAGAGAAGTTTGGATAGGTGCATAGATGAGAGAGGTATGGAGGGCTATGTTCTGGGTGCAAGTAGATGGGACTAGGCAGAAAATCAGGTTGGCGTGGACTAGATAGGCCAAAGGGCTTGTTTCTGTGCTGTAGTACTCTATGACTCTATGACTCTGTGACTCTATTCTAGACCAATCTGCATCTTACCCAACAAACTGCACAGTTGGAAAAATGTAGATTAGGATCCTACGCCACTAAACACCTCGATGTTCATCTTTGAGAGACTGGGCTTCATGGAATAGAAGGGAGGAAGGGATAAAGAAATATAATTTATTGTTCTATGGGTTGAAATAGGGCTTGTTACTAGTTGGAGTTGAGGATGTTGGTTATTTTAAGCAATTATTGGTAGAAATAAGGGGTGACCGCTCAGCTCGTTTTGATCCCTGTTTGAAGCACACTGTTGATACAGGAACTATGGAGTGGCACAGGGATTGTCCCTGCTATCTTACAGCACCAGAGACCCAGGTTCGATCCTGACCCTGGATGCTTTCTGAGCAGTCTGCCCATTCTCCCTATGACCATGTGGGTTTTCTCTCATATTGTGCTCGTTGGTAGGTTAATTGGCTTCTGTTTGTTGCCTCTAGTGTAGATGGGTGGCAGGAGAATCAGGAGATGGGGTAATTGATGGGGATGTGTGAGAAAAAAATGAGATTAGTGTAGGATTTGGGGGAATGGGATTGCTTTGAGAGCCAGCATAGATTCGATGGGCTTGCATGTTCCCCTTCAATGTTGTAAGAAAATACAAAAAATATGAATAATAGAACAGTCGTGGAGAATACCATTGGTCTCTGGAAAATTATATTGCAGAGTCGCAGCTTGTTCAGAAACCTTATTATAATGTCCTGAATGATAGATAACCTGCCCCACATGAGACAACATTCAGTGCCTGAGGAAGAGTAGCTAGGAGATGCAGGCTGAGGGTCAGGAAGCACAACCAGAAGACCAGCAGGATGAGGAGGATTGAAGGATGGTGAGAGCTCCAAGGAGGTGTTCCTGTGCAACATCATGAGCTTCAATATCTTGCTGAGCAAAGGATGAGGCCAGTGTGGGACAGGCATCAAGGGATTCTCTCACACAGACAATGCTCATGAACACCCTCCACAATCGTTTTGAATAGCTGACCTCCACACTCCGTTCATCCATTACCACCACTGCATTGCACCAATAAACAGCCAAGAGAGCCTGGACCATGTATAATATTCCAACACATGCTTTGGAAGTCTGCTTCTACTGCTTATAACACATCAATGAATGAATCCCTGTTTCTGTGGCGGCACTTGGGGCGGCACATTAGCATAGCGGTTAGCGCAATGCTATTACAGTGCCAGCGATCGGGGTTCGATTCTTGTTGCTGTCTGTAAGGAGTTTGTACATTCTCCCATGTCTGCGTGGGTTTCCTCCGGGAGATTCAGTTTCCTCCCACATTCCAAAGACGTACGGGTAGGTTAATTTGGGTTTAAAAAATGGGTGGCGTGGACTTGTTGGGCTGGAAGGGCCTGTTACCACGCTGTAAATAAAATGTAAAAAAATTTAAACATCTTTCTAAAACATCACAGTATTTCCTGATGAATGGCACCTTGCTTAATGCACTCCATCCACTATACAAAGTACACTTTCCACGGAGGAGCTCCGCACTGCAGGAGTTAACAGTTGTTCAGAGCTTTCACGCTTTGACCTGCTGATCAGCATTAATATGGATATTCATCATTGGAGCCACTGCAGCTGAGAGAAATGTATACAGTACATTGAACAGATTAGCAAGCAAGGGTAGGAAGATATATTGAAGGGTGACCACCTCAAGCCAATTTAGCAATGAGTATTTCTTTACTACCCTGCTCAAGGAATCACTTCTGACTGTCACTATCTCACTTGTTCCTGTAAGATTAAGATTAAGATATCTTTATTAGTCACATGTACATTGAGACACACAGGGAAATGCATCTTTTGCGTAGAGTGTTCTGGGGGCAGCCTGCAAGTGTCGCCACGCTTCCGGCGCCAACATAGCATGCCCACAACTTCCTAACCTGTACGTCTTTTTTTATGTAGCTTTTAATCCCAGGTGCAAATAAAGGCTGGCCGCATTTTGCCATGTGACACTTTTCTTATTCTTTAGCCTTTTGTAGGAGCCCCACCTGCCTTTGTAAGTTATTGAGGAGCAGACCAAATGGGGGAGAAAAATGCCAAGATAGGAATTGACTTTGTATCGCAATCCTTACTCATTCATCCCTTACTTGTATGGCAACTATGGTGTCATTTGTACTTAGATCATATTCAGAGGGAACGGACTAACCACAATGAGGCATTGTGAACGAACGTATCTGGCAGACTCCATTTGGCCTTTGCTTTTGGGGAGGTTAGCACCTCAGTGACCCCTCTGCCTAAGAGGGGAAGCATCTTCATCTCGAGCCTGGTGAGGTGCTGCACTCGAGAGCCCCTTCCCATTTTGGTGACCTCCATCCTACTTGCTGTTATAGCCTAACTGAAGAACATCAAATAACCAATGATTATCTTATATTTGAAAGATTGACCTCAGTGGTGAGTGAGGTGTGGTCGGAAGGAATAAATGTCAAGGTGGGCTGAGAGTAGGAAATGAGGTAGAAGAGCTTAGGATTTGTGGGCAGGACGTGTGTATTGAGTAAGTTTGTGCCAATATCTGTGTGTGTGTGTGTGTGTGTGTGTGTGTGTGTGTGTGTCTCTGGATGAGTGTGGATTGTTGAGAGGAATATCTTTTAGTAGTTAGCAGCTGACTTTGACATATCTTCTTAGTTAATTAAATTTATTTCAACATTTTCTCATTTTATGGGAATTCTCATGCCTGGAGAAGAAGGCCCAATTTGCCCATGCTAACCAAGGTGACTTTCTGAGCTAGTCTCGTTCGCCTGCATTTGACCCATATCCTTCTAAACCTTTTCTATCAATGAACCTGTCCAAACATCTTTAAACCATTGAAATTATACCCACCTCTACCATTTTGTCTGGCAGCCCGTTCCATATACCCACCACCCTCTGCATGAAAGACTTGCTCCTCAGCCCCCTTTAAATCCCCTCTCACCTTAAACCTATGCCCTCTAGTTTTAGACTCCCCTACCCAGGGGGAAAAGGACTGTGACCACCCACCTTATCTATGTCCCTCATGATTTTATAATCCTCTATAAGGTGACTCCTCAGTCTCCTTTGCTCCAGGGAAAACAGGCACAGCCTATCCAGTCTCCCCTTATAATTCCTCCAGTCCCAGCATCATCCCTGTGAGCCTTTTCTGCACCCTCTCTAGCTTAATCATATCCTTCCTATAGTATGGCAAGTAGAAATGCAGACAATATTCCAGGTGTGGTCTCAGCAATATCTATACAGCTATAACATGACGTCCCAACTCTTATACTCAGTGCCATGTCCAATGAAGGCAAGCATGGCATATGCCTTATTCACCACTTCATAGCCACTTTTGGGAACTATGTACTTGTATCCCTAGGTCTCTCTGTTCTACCCAGGACCCTATAATTTACTATGCAAGTCCTGCCCTGGTTTAACTTCACAAAAGGCATCTCATCGCATTTTTCTGAGCTAAATTTCATCTGCCATTCCTTTTCCCACTTTACCAGTTGATCTAAATCCTGTTGTAACCTTAGACAACCTCCTTCACTGTCCACTATGCCACCAATTTTGGTGTCATCCACTAACTTACTAATCATGCCACCTACATTCTCATCCAAATTGTTAATATTTATGACAAACAACAAGGGACCCAGCACCAATCCCTGAGGCACAGCACCAGTCACAGGCCTCAAATCTGAAAAACAATCCTCCTCTGCCACCCACTGACTCCTTCCACCAAGCTGATGATGTATGCAGTTGGCTAGCTCACCACGGATCCC
Organism: Pristis pectinata; assembly: GCF_009764475.1. Taxonomy (NCBI): domain Eukaryota; kingdom Metazoa; phylum Chordata; class Chondrichthyes; order Rhinopristiformes; family Pristidae; genus Pristis; species Pristis pectinata. Next base: position 23,912,504 of record NC_067410.1, read on the forward strand.
ATGTGATTCAACCTTCTAGACCAGCCTAGCATGAAGGACCTTGTCAAAAGCCTTGCTAAAGTCCATATCTCAAACCACCTCCTGCCAGGGTCTTTTTACAGTGGTCCAGGCAGATGACCTGCTCCTCTGATGCTTAGGACCTCTCTCCTGCTATGTGCTTCAGGACCTTTCAACACTTCAATGTCCCTTCCTGCTGGCTCTCTCCCTCCCCACTGCAGCTTCTCTCACCTCCATGACATTCATAGTGTGTGTTGCTCCTGTCTGGCTGCCACAGGGATGTGCCGTCAATGGGCTGACATGCAGCACAGTGTCAGCAGCTGTGTAGTGTTTAGGCTGGTTCTATTGGGAACTACACACATTGCAGTTCAGTGCTTCTAGGATGGAAACATGCTAACGTTTGTTTTTGACCATTTTGACAATTTGAGAGGGAGTGAATTGGTGCCAGTGCTACTCCCAACAATATTTTAAAACCCCAGAAATAGGTGAAATCCAATTACAATATCTGATTATATAAATTTTTTGATGAATCTCATAATATATGTTTCCATCATTTCTGATGCTCTGAAATGTTTATTTTAAATGTGGCAATTCAAAAAAAAAACAGAAAGTGACAATTCTATTTTAAAACTTTACAGATGCAATTATTATGAAGGTTTTCAAAACATATAAATGTGTTTTGTTGTATTAAAGAATTGCTCCTACTGCAGATTATTTTGTTCAGAGTGCTTGGATAAGAACTTCTTATGACAGCAGTATATGTAGGTTATTCATTATTCAGTGAATGGAGCCCAGCCGTGATGTGGATCAAGAGCAGGAACCTCTGCACCAAGTTCCCAATATCAGATCCTGTTTTATGAAGCTTTCTATTTGTAGCACAGAATTGTAAAAATTACCTTATGCTTTTTAATAGCCAAGGTTACTACCATATATTTGTGTGTAATAAATATATAGAAAATTGTAATAAATGGACATTAAGTAATTTGAAGTCACAAATAAAAAAATATTTTATTTGTTTGTTTGAACTAACATACAACTTTTACTAGTTCAATCTGAAAAATTGTTTCAGACTTCATACCAATTGTATTTCCCAGATAAATAAGGAAGCAATTACCCTATTGTCATTTTCCAGGGCTATTATGTGCTTATGTATTCAAAGAAATCTAAACAGAAACCTGAACAGCTGTGTTCCCTGAAACCATTTTAAACAGAACAGCTGCAAGTCCATTTCTGGATGCAGTGCATGTTCTTTCTGCCAATTCAAAGCCAATGCAGCTGGAATATTTCAAGCATTTATTAATTTAGGGAAAATGTGATGAGAAACAGAGCACAACTCTTCTGAGTTCTATTCCGCATGACTGATCTGAATAGGGCACAACAATTGGTCCCATCCCAAGGGTACCATAATATGTTAATACCCTAAAGTATGTAAATTCTATTTATTGGCAATTTGGAACAGGTTAATTAAAGCATTTATATTTTTTCGCTTGTACCAAATTGATGATGAAGGTTAATATTAGGCCTCTGGAGATTTTTCTTTGCTCATTTGCAGGTGTAACATAGATAATCGTTCACAATTAATTAGAACTACACTATTTAGGAAACAGCCATTCCCTTGGCTTGATAATTGCATTGGTTAACAAAGATCAGACTTCAATTGATTGCTGTCTATGTAGAATGTCCATATTGCACCACTATTAGTGAAAGGCTTCTGAAATTCTGAGTGCTTATAGCAGCACCAGGAATCCTGCAGGGTATGATTATTATCCAGCTTCAGAATAACAGTAGCAATAGAAGAGAAGGCATGGAAAGGCTTCAGTGCATATGTTTACTCCTGCATATGTATTTTAATGGTTGCCGTAGAGTCATATAACAGTTGACAGGGCAATTGAAAATCATTGATAAGGGTTGATTTGAAAGTATTTAAATAGTATTGAGCCAAATTGAGCTGGATTTTACTTTCCATCTGAGCCCTTATCCACCTGCTCTTAGTTTGGGCCAGGTGAGGAGGTTATCTAACTCTCCAGCTCCCAGGAGTTGGGCAGTGTTACATAGTGAGCCCTCAACAACTAATAGGCCTCAGGTGGCTGAACAAAAGGTTCAGGCCCACAATTTCCTGACAGGCAGGGTTAGGCGAGGGGTGAAGTCTCACCTCTTACTGAAATGGGGTGTATTTTTTTCTGTCTGATATTGAGATATTTAAAAGGTGATGAACAATTCAAAATAAAATTAATTAAAACATTAAGGCACTAAGGAATTATTTTTAAAAATTAAATAAGTAAAAAAGCATTTTCTTCTTAATCTCCAAGTTGCAAATGCTGATTTAAATGGATGGGGAATTCTGATCCGACACTAGGTCTGACTGGTGCTGGAAGTGAGTGACAGTTGCATCAGTCAGCACAATTTGGCTCATTATTTCATGGTCTAAATGTGATATAGTTTAGAAAGAAGCCCTACAGGGAAATGTGCATAAACCACAGTCTAAATGCCTGTCTGTCCTATTATGTTAACCATTAGAAAGCAGGTGTTGGCACATTTACCTAACATTGACTATGAATAAGCTGCTTCATGTACTCTGGGTCTGCACCAAGGTAGATTTTTTAAAATTTATTTGCTTCTCAAGACCTGGACATCATTGGCAAGGTCAGCATTTACTATCCATTCCTAATTGCAAAACATCTGTTGTAAACTTTAAGCCTAAGGATTGCATGACTAGTCACCATCACCATTTCTGCTTTTGCTTTCTTGCAGACCAGAATAGGGATAATTTAAAAACCAGACAATGTGCTGGCCACATATGTGTCCAAGAGGTGACTAATGCTTTGATCAATATAGCCAGTGTTTTTGTTTATTTTCCCATTGAACAAAGAATGAGGTATGGAAGCAAAGTGATTAAGTTATTGGACTAGTCTTCAGAGGTCTGGATTGTTAATTTGGAAATATGGATTCCAGTCCTCCCATAGCAGCTGAGGAATTTCAATTTAGTTAATTAAATAAATATGCAGTAGCTGTCACAAAGTAACTACCAAACTGATGATAAAAATTCTTTTGATTCATAAATATTCTACAGGAAAGGATATCTGACATCCTTACCTGATCTGGACCATTTATGACCCTAGAACTATCCGTGTGTTTGATTCTTAATTTAATTGAAGGCAATTAGCAATGGATAATAAATGCAGGCCTTACCAATGATGTCCACATCCCAGAAATGCCCATAAACCAACCATCCATCTCCTTCTCTAACCTCTTCCTCACTCTGGACTGTGATTCAACCGGTGTGACACCCTAAAGCTCAATAACTTGTCTGTAGATGAGCACAGTGAGGGTGCAGGGCTCCTGTAAGCTGTTGGCTATTCCTGGGCCTGTAGCAATATCATTGTCGTTTTCCATTTGCTTCCAAGAGGCACTTTCCAACAAAGCTCGTGTATACGAAATGCCTATTGTGCCCAATTCATTTGTGTGCATTGGGAGAATAATATATAAAACTGTATGGTATTAGTCTGAAACAACAAACAATCTGCTGGAGGAACTCAGCGAGTTGAGCAGCATCTGTGTGAGAAAAGGAATTCTCAACATTTCAAAACCCTGCATCAGGTCTAATCTGAGTCTGGACTTGATTGAGGTTGGTAATTTCAATGTCGATGCTTCCTCCATAGTCAAAATATGCAATAATGAGAATGGGGGGAGTTTAACCCTTCCAGGGCAAGATTTTCACGTCCTTGTCAGGTGGGATCACAGTGGCAGTCCAATAAGAATGATGTCAGAGTGCTTGCTGTGCCATTTCACTGACATATTGGTCATTGTCATTTAGTAAGGAGCCTTGAAATATGAAGTCCTAGAGCGTGCCAAAAAATGGGCAGGTCCATCTTCACTATTGTATATCAGCTCTTCATAGTGCTTCATGCATCCCATTAAATTTTCAAGTACAAATGGCAACATGGATAATAATGATGCACCACCTGTTGGTACTTGGTAAAATTACAGACACTGGCACCTGACCCCTGACAGCTATGCTCTAGGATCACGGGCCTCTTATTTATTTGGACTGTCTGGCTTCTGTCTTGGAGCAGCCAGATTACTATAAAAATATGAATGGTTCACTAACAGAATTCAAGTGAGACATGATTCGGAAAGCAGCTTGTGCATCCGACCACTTCCGTCAGCATTTGGCTCAATCTAGTCGCTTCCTGCCTGATGAAAACTGCTACTTCAAAGTCAGCCCTTTTATTTTACAGCCCTCCTCTTATTTCAGCTTGTTCCTGTCTATCCTGTGCACTGTCGTCATGGCTGATCTTTTCATGTTTAGTTGCTAACTTGCCATTTTACATTTCCTTGTCAAACTCCAAACACCCAGTCCAATATAAGTTAGGAACTCATTGAATTTAAATAGACTCGACTCAGCTAAAGATCTTCTGCTCTATCTTCTGCTGTTTCAGTGCATGCTCATCCTATTTCACTCTCTCACTGCATCTGCTACCATCACAGAAATTCTGCCCCAATGAGTCTTGCCTTTATTGTACAGCATATATCATTTTTACTTTTGATTATTATTAGATATGTAGCTAATCAATTAACCTTTTTTCCACCCTTCTGTAGTGTACTCATAACATTTTATACCTGAAAAGTGCAATAGAAGAGTAAATAGTTGTTGACATGGATTTTCTTTTACTATTATTCATTTTCTTAAGATTAAAGTTAACTCTGTTCATTTAAACATTATAAACATTAGCAACAGATATAAGTTTCAAAGAACTAGGTTAAAGTATGTGATTGAAAATGCTTTAAGTGCTTAGAAACTCAGATCCTAAATATAAATTACTACCAGAAAATTTTTGAGGTTTATCAAATTTGTTTGAAGGTATTTTTAAACATTTACAGGATGAAACACAGGTAGACTTCTAAATGTAAACTGAATGTGACAATTTGTACTTTGAAGCAAAAGTATTTGGAAGTTCTCATTGGATACTGTCCTCATACGTCTCCCCTTTTCATTACACAATATATCTGAATTCTTTAGAGCAGTGTCCCAAACACTGTTGCAACAAATTTAAGGTCTCACACTGTTATGTGGTTCCTCGGTTGAAAAGTAACACAGTACAAAATAGAGCAGGCAGCAAGAGTGCTTACTAAATTTACCAATTAGTTTTTTGATGTTCCATGTGCATACCATTGTTGCCTGGAATATGCTAGATCACCCATCTACATGGGGTGCCTTGCAATTCGTATATTGAAATTTAAATCTGTGGGCAGGAAGCTTTGTACTCAGTTTACCTACCAAGAATGCGAAACTAGAAAATTAAAGGTATCAGATTTCAGGTAGTCATGTATATATGTAATTGTGGTGAACCAGGCAATCTCATGTTTATTGCAACTTGTTTTAATATGTGACGTAGTTGCTGAATAGGATATGTAAATCTTTTATTTAAATCTGAAATAAAAATAAATTAGATTGCAGGTTGCAGTTCAGTCAACATTACAGAAAATAGAAAACATTACGAGCCATTCCAGCAAGCAAGTTTATTGTGTTACTGAATATTCTACAAGTTATTTGGATCAAGTGGCTGTCATGGCTGTGTAATTGCCATTGTGTGTGACTGCAGAAATGCCAGGTATTTGAGGGTAAGAGTAAGACATTTAAATTGAAGGGTACAGTTTAGATTAATAGAGATTGATAGGTGTATGATAGGATGATGTGAATTCAGCTGTGAATAACATTAGTAGCGCATTGATAGGATATGTATTTGAACATTAGGCTTGCTCACCTTGACAGGTTGTGTCAGATCATTAAACTTCTTTCTAAATTGGGTTCTTGGAATTCCACACTCCTGGTGTTGACCTTTGCTGCTGTTTCTTCTTGCTGCCACAGAGCAGATGTGACATAGGTTTCCTACACCTCTGTGTTTACACAGTGTTTCTCTCCTCTCCACATCTTTCTCCAAGTTCTCCAGTGGATTATCAAAAAAACAATGGTACACACACCTGCAGGTTGAGCCACCATCATCCTCAAGATCATTATACTTGCTGACATCACTTGTAGTGATCACAATGCATCTTCCTTTGAGAGGCAGGCTATCATTAAATAGCATAGGCCAGCTATGATAACAGCACTTCCCCTTTCTGTTACCTTCAACTAATGAAGAGTGCATTACCTGAACATAGCTGCAGAAATCTAGCATCATTTGCAGATGACACACAAATTGATAGAGTTGTGGATAGCGAGGAAGCTTATCAAATGATATAGCAGGATACAGATCATTTGGAAATTGGGGCGGAGAAATGACACATGGTGTTAGATCTGGACAAGTGTGAGGTCATGCATTTTAGGAGGTCAAGTGCAAGAGGAAAGTAAATGGCAGGACCCTTAGGAGCTCTTAGAAGAGATCTTGGGGTTCAAGTTCACAGCTCCCTGAAAATATAACAAGTGGAAAGAGTGGTAATGAAGGGATATGGCATACTTGCCTTTATCAGTCGAGACATTGAATATAAAAGTTAGGAAGTCATTTGCAGCTGTGTAAAACCGTGATTAGGCCACATTTGGAGTATTGTGTGCAACTATGGTTACCATACTGGAGGAATAATGTGGAGGCTTTGGAGTGGGTGCAGAAGAGGTTCATCAGGACATTGCCTGGATTTGAGTATACTAGCTGTAAGGACAGGCTGGAACTGTTTTCCCTGTAGTGAAGGAGGCTGAGATGTGACCTTATAGAGGTTTATAAAATCACGAGGGACACAGATAAGGTGGATGGGCCCTTTTTCCCAGGGTAGGGGAGTCTAAAACTAGATGGCACAGGTTTAACATGAGAGGAGAAAGATTTAAAAGGGGGCCTGAGGGACAAATTTCTTCACATAGATGGTGGTGGGTATATGGAACAAGCTGTCACAGGAAGACCTAGAGGCAGGTACAATTACAATGTTTAAATGACAGTTTGCACAGGTACATGGATGGGAAAGTTTTAGAAGGATATGGGCCAAACGTAAGCAAATGGAGCTATCTTAGGGAGGCACCTTGGTTGGCATGGATGAGTTGGGCTGAAGGGCCTATTTCCATGGTGTATAATTTTATGGCTCTATAACTGTGACTGGCATTTATCTACTTTTCTTGGTTTATTGTTCCATGGATATAAGTTAAAACATAAAATAATCTTTGTATATTTATCTAATTCTGTTTCTAATCTACTAGATATGCTGTTCTGTAAAATGTAGGGCTGGATTGTGCTGAACTGGTCCCTCTGTTCAGAATCACCATTCATACTACCCACACTCCTGCATTTACCCAGACAAGATGCAGAGGGCATATCTTATCGCCCCTCCATGCCTTCGAGTCCAGCAAGACCAAAACAGTGCCTGGGCCATGGTGATGCTGAGCAGAGCCCCTGCCCCAGAAAGATTGGGGTGGATCTTTGCCTTCTGTTAGAGGTGCTATCAGTTTTAACAGTTTTAAATATCTCTAACTTTTAGAGGTAATTAAAATCTATTAAATTTGTAGTAAATAATCAAAATCATACTTGTTACTATTTTAATTAGAATTAAAGTTAACAAAAAAAGTCATGTATAGAACAAAAGTCACGTGCCTATCTAACTAATATATATTAAACTAAATAATTTTGGAAAAAGTAACATACCTTCCCTATTGCCTCCTCAGTCTTTGCTCTACAATCCCCACTGAAATCTGTTATTTCAGCTCTTGTGCCAGGTCAGCCTTAGCATTATGCCAGGGAATCTCAATGAGTCTAGGTCCCATCTGGAGTCCAGGAGCAGATCAAGCTGAAAAATTTGGGCTCACAATCTGTCAGTAAGTCCGGCAATTCCATTTCTCAGTGTCAATGACTGAACACCATCAATTCTTTTTGGAAAGGTTGGGCAGCTCTCGCATGATTTGACCCATTGTCAACAAGAGATGTAGAATTAGGGCTATTCCCCATTGAATTACTGTGACATTTCATTCAGAATTCAATCACAGTGCAAATATGGCAATATACAAAAAAAATTACTTGTAACAGAAGAGTCTAATGAGGCTTCTTTCTGTTTTTTCAGGTGCGTATATTTGCTTATTTGATTGGACGTGAAGCTGTATTTTCTGAAAATCTGAAATGGATGGCTTGTGCAAATAAAGGTTTGTGTTTGATATTTGCATAGAGATTGTAAACAAATGATTTTAGTTGGCTAAAGCCAGGATAAGCAAAAGAGGATCCAGTTCATATAATAGTCTCGGGTTTTTGTGTATTTTGTCTTGGAGCTCTGCATAACGAGATATTTTTCTGTGTGATAAAATGTAGATTTATTATTTGAAAGATTAACATGTGTATGTGAAAACTTGAACTCATATTTGTCCAATGGTCATTATTTTAATCCTGATATTATGTGGAGTACAGATGACCCCCTCGTTATGGCAGTTCAGATAATGAAAATTCGTAAGTCACTACCCAAAAATCATGGAATTTATGTGATAAAATGTAAATAAATAAACACAATTTTTTTTCCACTTGCATTTCCTGATGCATGCACAGATAATGCAGCTTCACATTACAGAAAATTGGGATACGGACCATCTTCTAGGAGCGCAACCCCCCCCCCCCCCCCCCCCCGGTAATGCAGGGGTTGCCTGTAATATGCAACAAACAATCTGCTGGAGGAACACAGCAGGTCTAGCAGCATCTGTGGGAGGAAAGAAATTGTCAATATTTCAGTTGAAACCCTGCATCTGATGCTGCTCGACCCTCTGAGTTCTTCCAGCAAGTTGTTTGTTGCTCCAGATTCCAGCATCTACAATCTCTTGTGTCTCACCTGCACTATATTGCACTAATTTTCATGAAAATCCAATTACATCTATTTTATGTTAATTATTTCACAATCAAAATGAGCAGAAATTAGCAAATGGAAGAGGATATTAGGTTCAGGCTATTACACATAATTATTTCTTAGCATTACCCAACTGAGTTTGCAATTTTCTTTCAGTGAATGATTATGTGTTATATTGCTATGTCCTTAAGGGATATTCTTTACTATTAAAATAAATGTCCTTCTTTCCATTTCTTTTGGTCACCTCATGACATAGTTATTATTTCCCTCTGTAACTATGTTGTAATAGATAGCTTGATGGTCAGCTGGTGTGTTAGTGCCTACATTAAGGACAAGTATACAAAAAAACCTGCTCATGGTTTTGAACACTTAACGTGTTGAAGTGATTTGCAGCTAACACCATAGTAACTCGAGTTTTACTGCAAGTTCGAGGCCACCCTCTCTGCATGGGCTTGAAGCACCCAATCCTCATTTTTCGACCTCCAGTGGACTGCAGAAAGCATTAGACCAAAAACATAAGCTAAATGATGTTTTAACAGTTACTCTTGTCATTGCCCAATATTGTGTGCCATCCCCAGAATATTACTAAAATATCCAGGTAAAATAATTCTGCATTATCATGTAAATTCTTAGCAGTGGTCGGAAATATTTCTACATTGGAATCAGAGTACCTGCTCAGAAAAATAATGGTAAAACAAAATGGTATTCAAACACATATTTGCAAGGACTTGTTTAGACATTTAAATGCAGTTTTAATAATCATAAAGTTGCTTATAAGGCAATGTACCTGTGGAAATATAATTGCCAAGGAAGAAATGTTTTAATATGTATCATGTGTGAAAGATCAAAAAGGCATTCCAAAGTTTTGCTAGGTTTATTAGTTTGAGGAGGTGTGAAACTTGGAGGAGAAACTTTGTCAAATCCCCTTTTGAAAGATTATATGGTTTGCTTAAATTCCTACTGAAGTAGATTGTTCATGGTCTATGGAAATAATAGGCTCGTTGACAAAATGGTCTTTTTTTATTCTGTGCTTTCTTATGGTTCATTTAAACAAGAGATTAGTGAATCTTATAGAACAGAGCAAACATATCACAAGCTAACAAGTGGAATAACCAAGCAGCAAATTCATCATATAGTACCTGTCACATTGAACAATTCTGCTACAACATTTAAAACTACAAAGTAGTTAAATTGATGAATTATCCCAGTGCACAGTTTTAATTTACTCTCAGCTAACTGCAGAGATAAACCGCAGAGATTTTCTTCACCCTGAAAATGTGCCATCACTTTCCGTGATAACAAATCCCATAACACAATCATTAGTAAACCTCAGGTTTTGCATTACATTGAATAATTTGTTGCAGGTTAATTCTGTTTGGGCCAACTCAGTAAGTGCCAAAATAGTTTGCCTTGCAGACATGAAGCCGTCACTCAGGGAAAAAAAACTCCTGTGACACTCCAATATAGTATAGCCAGCCATTTCATGTAGCAATAGATGCATCAAGGGAGCAAGGCACAGTGAAAGTAACACTCAAATAGTATGCAGCATTTTAATTGGTGTACACCACCTTAAATTCATAAACTTAAATATTAAGCAGACATTTCAGCTAATACATTTACTATCAAAGGACTGAAAATCAGATAGACTGAAATGGAAAGTTCTGATACCCAGAGCAATAGTTGCATTTTGGATGATGAATTCAACTAATCACTCAGAATGTGCACAGCAGGAGGCCATTTTCCCACAGAGTCCATAAAAGCTTAATACAAGAGTAATCCAGCAAGTTCCACTTCCTTATCCTATATCCCTGACCCTACTAATTCTTTCCTTTCAGGTCTTACCCATCTCTCTTTTGAATATTACTATATGAGTAAATCTGTCTTTACTACTACCCATGGCAGTGCATTCCAAATCCTGACCAGTCTTTGTGCTAAAATATATTTTCTCATTGTCACTATTGGCTCTGTTGTCAGTTACCTTCATTCTGTGACCCTGGTTCTTGACTGTTTTGCTAAAGGGGGCATTTTTTGTCTAACTTGTCTCTCACAACCTGGTCAAGCTGGTTTCTTCCAAATAGAACAACCCAGCTTCTCCACCCTATCCACATAATTAGAGTCCCTCATCCCTGGAATCATTTAATAAATCTCTTCTACACTCCCTTTAAAGCTGTTACATCTTTATCAAAGAATAAAGCTCCAGCTATGCATAATCCACAAAGCTCCAGCTATGAATAAACCAGTGTTTTATAAAGGTTCTTCTTGACTTCGTTGCTCTTGTACTCTGCACTGCTGTTTATAAAGCCCTGGATCTCATGTCTTTTTTTTAACCATTTTATCAGGGTGGCAATTTGAATGAACAATGCACATATACCCACAGATCTCTCTGATCTTGTATCTCTTTTAGAATTGCGCCCTCGATATTGTCTCTCTTCATTCTTCCGATCAAAATATAATACCTTGCATTTCTTAGTGTTGGATTTCATCTGCCATCTATCCACCCATTCCATCAGCCTCCCTATTTCCTTGAAGTCCGTAACTATCATCCTCACATTTCGCAACACCTCCAAGTTTTGTGTCACCTGTGGACTTGGAAATTCTGCCTTGTACACCCAAGTTTAAGTCATTAATTTGTAAAAGAAGTGGTCTGATACCAACCCATGCCCCAGTCTGAAAAGCAAATAGTTCCTCCTGTTCCTTGTTACTCGGCTGATTTTCTATCCATACAGCTATAGTCCCCTTTATTTCATGGGCTTCATTCTTGATGACAAGCCTTGGTGTGTCACTATATCAAACACCTTGAGGAAGCAGCACTTGCTTCAATGGCCGTCTTTTATTTCCACAGAAAATTTCATCAAGTTAGTTAGTCATTATCTGTCTTTAAAAAAATTCTGCGGGCCTTCTCTAATAAATCCATGTTTGTCCAAACAACTGCTAATTCTTTTCCTTTTTATTGTTTCTAGAACTTTCCCCACCATTGAGGTTAAACCAGTTTGCAGTTATTGTTTATACCTACACCCATATTTTGAACAAGGATATAACATGGTTCATTTTTTTCAGTCCGTGGGTACCGAACCTACACCAATAGATATTTGGAAAATTTCTTTTTTGGTCTCTGATTGGCTCCACCATTCATCCTATAACCCCTTTCCTATCCACACACTTGCAGAATTTTCTTGGTTTATTTACTATCTGCCTTTTGCTTTCTCTTAGTGTTTCTTTTATTCCTTTGTTAAATATCCCATTGAACTTTTTTGATATCAGCTCAGTTCTCACTTGTGTTAATGACCTAGCATTTTTGGTCTGTTTTACTCTGTCTTTTTGGCCATTCAGTGAGCTCTGGTTTTAACTTACTTACCTTTCTCCCTCGTGGAAATATGCTTTGATTCTAGTTTTCCTGGACCAGATCTGTTCTCATCCCAATGAAATTGGCCCTTCTCCAATTGACTAGTTTTACCTTGGAGTAGTCTATTTTCTCTTCTGTTGCTATTCCAAATCTTATGATAGGATGACCGTTGTTTCTTGGGTGTTCCTCACTTGGCTTGACGCATTTCCTTGAACCATGTCCAGCAATTTTACCTTCCTTGTTGGGCCAAGGACATACTGGTCAAGAAAGTTCCCCTGAATACACTTAAGAATCTATGCTTCAGAAATCATTATTGATCAGTAAGTGACAGAAATAGTACTGACGGCATAACCCTAAAACAGGTAAGATAAGATAAGATATTTATTTATTAGTCACATGAACATCGAAACACACAGGGAAATGCATCTTTTTGCATTACTGAGAATGTGCTGGGGGCAGCCTGTAAGTGTTGCCACTCTTCTGACGCCAACATAGCATGCCCACAACTTCCTAACCACATTCCAAAGACGTACAGGTTAGGAAGTTGTGGGCATGCTGTTTTGGCACAGGAAGCATGGCGACACTTGAGGGCTGCCCCCAGAACACTCTATGCAAAAGATGCATTTCACTGTGTGTTTCAATGTACATGTGACTAATAAAGAAATCTTAACCCGTACGTCTTTAGAATGTGGGATGAAACCTGAGCACCTGGAGGAAACCCACGCAGACACACAGGGAGAACTTACAAACTCCTTACAGGCAGCGGTGGGAATTGAACCTGGGTCGCTGGTGCTGTAGTAGCATTACGCTAACCGCTACACTACCATGCCACCCTCTCTGTACAAGGACAGAGAGATCTGGGGGTAAATGTGCATCATATTTTTTGAACAACAAATTATATTCTCAAGTCCCTGGAATCCAAGAAAAGCCAAGATTTGTAACAAAGGTTCCATTTCCTGATTTGTGACTGTGATGATTAGTGGTATTCACTGGATGTGCAAAAAAATCACAGATGCATAGCTCCTGACACACCATCCATTAAGCTAAGTAAATAGAAAATCACAGTCTAAAAGCCCAAACAGTACTTTCACCCTGAATAATTAACTGGGATGCAGCCAGATTGCATTAAAATTGCATATAGCCTTGATGCATCAGAGGTAGTAAAAATACCACTTGACTGAATCTCATATTCAATTACATCCTATAACATTTTGCATACTTTGTTGGACATTAGTAATGATTAGTATTGGACAGTGTTAAATTTTCAGATGTCTTTTTTATTCATGCATTCATGTGTGCAATAAAGGCACACCCATAATGCCAGAAAGGTACACACATAGTGTCAGAAAGGTACACCCATAATGTCAGAAAGGTGCACCCATAGTGCCAGAAAGGTACACCCATAGTGCCAGAAAGGTACACCCAAAGTGCCAGAATTTGGCACAGTGAATTACAAATTAGAATTAAACTGCAAAGAAATTTCAGTTTAATGCTAACACAGATTTCATCACAGCCAAATGGGAGAGAGCTTTGTTGTACTTTTTAGAAGGGTAGAAGAAGTTCTTCGTAAATGGTCAAAAACTTGAAGCAATGGAATTTCATCAATATACAGTAGATCATTAAAATGTCATTGACAACGAGAAAATAATCAAAAGGTGAATTTATTCGTATCTAAAGGACTGGAGAAGCAGAGGTAGAAGTAATGCTGGTGCTGTATAAAGCTTAGTTAAATTATACTTTGAGCACCATGGGTACTTCTGGGCACAACTCCTGAGGAAAGATATATTTGTCTTTGAGGGAATACTGTGTAGATGTACCAGAATGATTCCTAGACTCAAAGGGTTAATTTATGAGATGTGATTACAGAAAATAGAACTGTACTCTCTGGAGTTTAGAAGGTTAAGGGGTGATTGAAATGATTGTCTTGTTTTCAAAGGGAAATGATAGTGTAGAGAGAGAAGAAATTATTTCTGGCAGTTAGGGATTCCAGCAGCAGTCAGGTCTTTGAAGTTAGGAAATGCTTCATTCTTCAGAGGGTGATTGAACTTTGGAACTCCTGAAATCTAAGATTGGTTGACTTTTGTTAACCAGAGATATTAAGAGAAATGGGCAAATGGGTAAATATATTTTGGTAGGTCAAATATGATGGCAGAGTATAGTATTAATGGTAGGACTTTTGGCAGTGTGGAGGATCAGAGGGATCTTGGGGTCTGAGTCCATAGGACGCTCAAAGCAGCTGCACAGGTTGACTCTGTAGTTAGGAAGGCATATGGTGTATTGTCCTTCATCAATCGTGGAATTGAATTTAGGAGCCGAGAGGTATTGTTGCAGCTATATATGACCCTGGTCAGACCCCACTTGGAGTACTGTGCTCAGTTCTGGTCGCCTCACTACAGGAAGGATGTGGACGCCATAGAAAGGGTGCAGAGGAGATTTACAAGGATGCTGCCTGGAATGCAGAGAGGTATATAAGATGATGAGAGGCATTGATCAGGTAGATAGTCAGAGGCTTTTCCCCAGGGCTGAAATGGTTGCCACAAAAGGACATAGGTTTAAGATGCTGGGGAGTAGGTATAGAGGAGATGTCAGGGGTAAGTTTTTTACTCAGAGAGTGGTGAGTGCGTGGAATGGGCTGCCGGTAACGGTGGTGGAAGCAGATACGATAGGGTCTTTTAAGAGACTTTTGGATAGGTTCATGGAGCTGAGTAAAATAGAGGGCTATGGGTAAGCCTAGTAATTTCTAAGGTAGGGACATGTTCGGCACAGCTTTGTGGGCCAAAAGGCCTGAATTGTGCTGTAGGTTTTCTATGTTTCTATGTTTCTATATGGTGGATGATCACAGGTCAGCCATGATTAATGGTGGAGCAGACTTGAGATGCCTTCTCCTGCTCCTAGGTCCCTATGACTTGGAGGAGAACTTGGCATCAGTGGTGTGGAATGCCCTTATTAATTTTGTCCTTTTGAGAGACAGGTCAGAGGTTTAGAAGGTATAGTTGAAGACATTTTCATAAGTTGCTGATGTGCATCCTCTGGTGGTACACACTGCAACCTTTTGAATATTTGTGGTGATAGTGGTTGGCTTACCAGTAAGCCAGATCCTTAGTTACATTTAGTATGTCGACAAGTTATCACTTTTTAATATTTATAATGTATGGTGCTGATGTCCTTTTGACAACTAAAACCCTAATAATTCTTCTGCGTATCTTACCCATACTTCATGAAGGCTCAACTACACAACTTTAAACAGAAGAGACAGATGTGAGTCTCCTTTAACTTTTATTCCAATTTCACAGCACTCTCAACTCACAATATCCTGGATGGCGTTGAGCTTTCAAGTGCTTTTGGAAGTGAACTAACCTGGGCTGGTGGAGAGTATACTATCACAGCAAGACTGAGATAACTAACTTTGTGCTCAGCTTGGCTGCAGCCACTAAGGCTTACCCAAATCGTTTGATTTCAGTTTTACTGATGGTGCTTTGAGTCCCACTCAGTCAAGTACTGCCTTGATGTCAAGAGTAGTTCCACTCTTCTACCCTGGAACTTGGCTATTTCATCAATGTTTGAACCAAAGCTGCAATTGGGTGTAGAGCCAAATGGTCTTGGCAGAGCCCAAAATGAACATTAGTGAGCCAGTTAGTAGTGAGTAAATGCTGCTTGATTCCCCTGGCAACCATACCTTCAATATTTGCTGATGATTGAGAGTTAACTGATGAGCTGTTATCAGCCTGATGGGACATTCTGCTTTTTGTTGAAAGAGCACACCTGGGCAATTATCCACTTTATGCTATAGTTGTAGCAAAACTGGGACAGCTTGGTTAGATGTGCTGCAGATCTAGTCACACAAGTCCTCATTTGTTGGAGACCATAATCCTTGCTGTAGCCAACCATTATTTGATATCATGTGGAGTGAATCAAATGAGCTGAAGGCTGGCATCTGAGATGGTTACAGTATTAAGAGGAGGCCAAGGTGGATCATCCACATAGCAATTTCAGATGAAAACGGTTCAAAGTGATTTATGCAAATGCCATTTGCATTCATGGAGTGAGCTCTGCCCTTGTTGTGGATTCATGGAGTCACCTCCTCCTGTCACCTGTTCAATTGTGTATCCCTGGATGGTGACAGTTGATCAGATCTGCTAGTTGTGAGATGGTGGTGGTAAAGGTTGAATTATGCAGGACCATGAGAAGAATTCTGGTACTCAGTAGATCAAGCAGTATCAATGGAGAGGGAAACAGCACTAATGTTTCAGGTCAGTCAAGAGTTAGAAATTGAAAATGCTTTAAGTTGCAGAAAAAGGGAAAGGAGAGGATAGAACAAGGGAAATATCTGCGATAGAAAGGAGATCAAGGGAGAGAGAATGGTGGCAGGAGTGGTGTGGTGTAAGCTAAGACAGGATGGTGAGGGCTCTTTAATTGCAGTTGATCTATCTGAAGATGAATGAGGTCGAGAAAGAGAGACCAAGTATATGCTGATAGTGAGAGATATAAAACACTGCAGTTGCAGGAAATCTGAAACAAAAGAGAATGCTGGAATTATCCAACAAGATCTCTATCAGATCAGTTTATAGATACTATAGAATATGCTACACAGCGACATTATTGGAGTTACTAAGAAAAAGACCAGAAATAGTGGCAGAGGGCAGTTTTCAATGCGCTTATATAATTATTGTCATTATCAATTTAATTGCAATTTATTATACAAACAAAAATTGATGCATTTGTTCAAAGTTATTCTTAATAACCAAAAAATACCTGATGTTGCCAAACAATGATAATTAGGAAAACATGAATCAAAAATAAAACCTGAAATAAAACCTGAAAAAAATTAAGCCCTACCAATGATCTTGTTAACAAATTTTATTTTGACAAGAATTTTTAGTGGGGTCTAGCATGAATAATTGAGAATCACTGCTCCAACACGCAACTTGATTTGATTCTAAGCTTTGTTGTTCCTGTGATATAGAAAATTGATTTTCTGAAAAAAGCTCTTCACTGACTCTGATTATGCACCAAATGCAAATTCTTTTTGCAAATGTGAAGTACATTGATAGCAGTATTCAAATTATGCCAGTTAAATTTATATCTGCCAACCAACTTATTGGCACAGCAAATGCCAAGGTAAAGATAAATTCTAAGTACAATCTTATACTAAAAGCTGATTTGAGTTCAGGTTGACTGACTGCACTGCAGTTAGACTGTATGGTCCAGAGCACATTGGTGTCGGAGAGGTGAGCAGAGCAAACATCAATTTTCTCACAATGATTTTCTTCATGAAAGCTTCCTACTGATGGTTCCTGTTTTTAGTGTTTCTATAAAGTGTGTTTTAGAACAGAGAAGGTCAAAAGGAGGTGAAACAATTAGTGCTGTTTCAAAGACAAAGCTATGAAATATATTAAATACCTTCAAGTATGTAACAACATTTTAATTAATGCACTGCTGTCTCCGAAGGCCATGCATTTGCCAGGATTACATTTTATCCAATACTATAATTCAGTGCATGACTTTACTTATAATTTTTTTGTTAATCTTTCTACTTAAACTGTGAATCTACTAGTTTTACAGGGCTCACGGAGTCAGAAAATCACAGTTTAATTAACGTAATTAGTTGTAATATACTGTCATAGATAATGTGCTCCAGATTTGCAAGCTTGAGATTGAAACACTTCCAGGCTTAGGTCACCAAAAACATTGGGTTATAATTAGTTTTGAATGGTAGCACAAACTATGTAATAACATCGTGGGAGACTGTTTCAATGCCGACTTTCTTTTCCAGAATCTTTAATGGTGGGATAATGAAGCAGATTGTGAAACAGGATGTTTTGTACTATTGCCTAAGACATGATTTATTGTCATTGTTTCTTCTTTAATCGCCATTAGAGCTAAAAATGAATTTCTATTTATATCATGCCATTTACACCATAAAATGGACATGTCAACAATTTATCATTTTTCTGGTTGTGCTGGTTGTGAACAAGTTTTCAGGGAACGGGGAATGGAGACTGGTAGCGTTGGGGCTCAGGGATCAGGACAGCAGCCAACTGGGATGGTAGTTTATAGAGCAGAGAGCTGAAGGGGAGCCTGGAGATTGTTGGGAGGAGTGGAGGTGATCTGGGTCATTTCAGTGTGAGGGAGGAGGTATGAATTTATGTACCCTACAGCCCTACTAGCATTGTGCTGTGTTGTGGACCATAATGTCTGGAGGTGCCTAATGATGATGACTCTCAGGACTCATTTTCATTTGCATAATATAATGCTAAAAGAAACATTTGTTATTCAGTTGAATTTCCAGGTCATTGCTTCATGCTTCTATATAATTTGACAAAAAAAATAGATCCTTGAAAATTTATTCTGTTTTATTTTGTTTTACATCTTTCTATAGCAATGGGAAATATCGTTGCCAAGTTTAGTGATAAAATAAAAGTTAACATTTAAAGTAAATGCTTCACAATTATTTTAAAACAAGATTGGAGTGAAACGGTGGAGCACTAATCCAAGTAAAAGTAGAAACTGAAGAAAACTAGAGTGATTGAATGTTCTGAGCTGATCTGAGAGGTGTAGGCTCATTATATCTCCAGCAGTGTGGGATGGTCTATGTGGCATATACTTGCTCCAAATCCAATGTCCTGTCAGTGAATTAGCAGGAATAGGTCATTGGAGCTGATTTATGTCTGTATATTTGGGCAAGAGTTGCATCCTGAAAATCATGTCACAGCACTAACTGTCCGGACTGCCACTCTTTTGTTTGGGTCCATCACAAAATTTAGGCAGGCATCTCATAAGCTCTTGTAAATTGAGATCCAATGATATCTGCAGGGTAAAGTTTTCGCCTGTTGCTGAGCAACTTTCTTACTGCACAAGCATTGTCTAGGGTAGCTTAACTAATGATTCTTAAAGGGACTAACAGTGACTATGCTGCAAACCAGTCTTTTTCTAGTAACACTTATGTGCCAAATGAAGTAAGGTTAGCCCACTGGGCCCAGGAAAATCACCCTGCCTATTGCTGGTCCCCCTGCTTCACCATCACCTCTACCTGCCACCACCAACCCCCACATAACCCCACAGCATCCTCAGCTTTTGCCTATTGTACTCTTTCTTCTCTCCTCTAATGGCTCAGTTAGAGGAAAAGCCAGTGGATCCCTAACCGTCTGATCCACATTTCACCAGTGTGGGCATTTCACTGATGACATCTGGTGGGGAGTGTGGTGTTCCTGCCACTGTCAACCCAACTGAAGATTGGCTTAATTGCTCCTTAGTATTTTCAACTTGTTTCATTGATATTTTCTATTTTCTCTTCCAGAGCTTTACATCTTATTCTTTGCTGTTTTTGTGATTGATAACAGTGACTACTGTAAAAACAGAAAATGCTGGGAACACTCATTGCTGAGTGTTTCCAGCATTTTTGCATTTATTTCAGATTTCCAGCATCTGCAGTTTTTATTTTGATTTTCAACAGTAATTGCTGTAATGGTTTAAAGATTTTCATTCTATCTGAACTCTGACTGTTTTAGGATATTTCACTCAGATTTCTACTCTGGCTGACGTGCAAGAAAATGTGATGGAATACCTTCATGTTCTAAGCAGACCAAAGGTCATTGACCAGGAGCATGATATTGTGTGGACTGAAGCCTATATTGACAGCACTGTAAGTTCTCATTACATTTCCAAGGAACTAAAAAACTCCTTAGTGAAAGATAAGGCAGGAATAATTATATGAAACTACTGATGGAAACAATGTTTGAAAAGGAACAGGTTGTCTTCTTCCAGAAGCCTTAGCTACCCATTCAATAAATGTTTTGAGTAAATGTTCCATATCCCAAAGTATGTTCCTGTGTTTTTGATTTTAACACTGAATTTGTATTTTTAATTGTTCCAGTTTATTTCTGACTGTTTACTGCAGGTGTAGAGAAGTATAATTAAAAAGGGGAAAAGTCAAGTTAAAGGAAAGAGAAGCATTTTTATTTTGCAATGTTTTCAGGGAGACCAACTGGAACTCTGCAAATATAGTGAATGAAATAGGAAACAGATGAAAACAGTAAAAATTGAAGGAATGCCTCGTAGCTGAAATTCATTCAGATTAACTAGTAAATCTGACGAGAAAGATAAGATGGAATAAGAGAACAAGTGTTGCCATCTGTAGTTTGTGACACTGCAAAACTGATTACATTTGGTCATCCATTCCAGTCCAGATGGTTTCATTAATTTTAGCAGTCTCCAGAGGGCTTAATAACAGCATCATCCATAAGAAAAACATACCGTGACACTTCATATCTCATTGTGCAAATACTAAACCATAGTGCAGGTTATTATCAGAAATGGTCGCAGCACCTCTGAGTACCCTAAGATGCCGTAACAAACAACATCAACAGTAGAGAGTTTTAAGCTATTTTCCCCAATTGGGGATACTTTTATCTTATGTGGCAGTGTTTAAAGAATAATAGCAAATCAAAAGATTGTTTTATAACTTTTGTAAATATCAGTCAAGATCTAACACGGGTTACCAATTAATTATCATGTTTACATAAAGCGCTTAAATATATCTCAAAGAAGCACTGTTTGACATGGGAATGTAGGTGCATAATGCCATGATGTCAGATTGAATTTGGCCTTGGAATGCAGTCAGTCCTCATATAAATGTATGCAATTGTACATTAGTAGGTTGTGCCTATTCTGCTAAGCAATTTTTGCACAAGCATTGAACAATGCTTTTGAAAATTGAACAATTTTGGGGCGGCACAGTAGCGTAGCGGTTAGCGCGATGCTATTACAGCGCCAGCGATTGGGGTTCGATTCCTGTCGCTGTCTGTAAGGAGTTTGTACGTTCTCCCGTGTCTGCGTGGGTTTCCTCCGGGTGCTCCGGTTTCCTCCCACATTCCAAAGACATACGGGTAGGTTAATTTGGGTTTAAAAAATGGGCGGCGCGGACTTGTTGGGCCGGAAGGGCCTGTTACCACTCTGTAAATAAAATTTTAAAAAAACTTAATTTAAAATCCCAGTGATTGTTTACTAACACTGGATTTTTTTTCTAAAAATTGCTTGTGCTTCATCAAAGAGGCACTAATGAACCACAAGATTGCTAATGAAAAATGGATTTCATCATCTGTAAAAATATCAATAATAATGAAAATAATAATTATACTAGTCCTGCATTAAAGGTCTGTCCAAAGGTAAATAAGCCTTAAAATTTTACATCAACCCTTGTAGACAGGGAAGAGCAGAAATTGCTCTATTTAAGTACCAGGGGAAAGTTCTACTCCAGCACCTGTCCTTATGTTTCAATATTCTCTGCTTCAAGCATTCCCACCTCATAGGACCACAATTCACCTTTTAATGCCAAGCAGCCAAGTAGCCAACTCCCAGTACCTTCCTTTACCTTTCAGACCAGAGTTTGGCAAATGACATGCTGATGAGGTCTTTATGTTAAAATCATCTTGTCTGCGATCATTCTCAGAGGAATATGCCACTTACTTTGCTGTGTTCCTAGCCTGGAGTCTTTAGAAGACATGCAGAATAAACTCTGAATAGAATCCAAACATTAATCTGGTTTAAATTTTGAGAGGATTTAGCAAATGTGGAGCCCCATAAGTAAATCCAGGAATGATTATCAAATCCCACGCAGCTATTTGAAAATGGACAGTCGTGTGTCATGTGATTTCTCCAGCTTGTGCAGTCAGTGGATAAGATTCCCCACTGGCATCAAGAACTTTGAAAATTGGCTCCATGACAAGCACATAATTGGAAAGATTAAAATATTTATTCCAATCCTATGTCAAGGATAAAAAAAAACAAAGTATAGGAAATATTCAGCAGATTAGAAGAGAAACATTTAAAGTTTTAGATGAATGACCTTTTATCAGAAGGAAGGTCAATGACTTGAAACATTACCTCTGTTTCTTTCCCCATACATACGACCTGATCTGCTGAGCTTTTTTTGATATTTTCTGTGTTTATTTCAGGTTGAAAGATGTTGCACTTGCATTGAAAATGTTTGTGGTGAAATACAACTTTGACACAAGGTGGTATTAAAGTTAATTCTGTTGACAATGAGCTTTTACCTCGAAGAAAGTTGTAAAGCTCCAAATGTAGCTTGAGACCCAAAACAAATTTGGCTTAGATGTCACTTAAGTGATGATATAAAGGTGTGAATGGCAGACAGGTGCCCCATTATAGCTTGCTAGACAGGAAGAGAAAGTGAGGCCTCTACTGTGGCAGTGATGACCTCAGGGAGAGAAGAATGATCTATATTTTAATAAAGCCTTTTTTGCCCCTTTCAAAATGTTCCAAAGCTCTGATTTACAGCAGTGAAGTACTACTGATGTGCATAGACTGTTCCAGTGTGGTAACCTGAGCTTCCATTGTGTAGCACTCCTTCAGTACCACATTGCAGTATCAGCCTGGAATTCCATGCACAAGTTCCTAGAACGGGAATAACATTAGAGCTGACACCTTAAATGGACAATAGTTTATTTTCTTCTCAATGCAAGGTATTCCTGCATGTTATTGCACAGATCAGCTCCCACAATCACCAATGAGATAATGGCCAGATGATCTGTTTTTGTCATGTTGTGGCTAAATGATAACATGACACTGGGGATAACTCTCTTCCTTTTCTTCAACCTTTCACAAAGTAGATCAGATCTTATAAGCCCATCTGATAAGAGAAGGTTACTGTGTAGCATTTTGTCCAAAAGATGGAGCTTTCCATTATGTAGCACTCCTTCAGTACTACAGTGCAGTGTCAGCCTGGATTTTAGAATGGGAATAAAGTCAGAGCTGACACCTTAAACAGACAGCAGTTTTCTTCTCCATGCATGTTATTGGCTCATAAAAATTTAAAAAAAAATTAAGATCTCCATAAGCTTTCACTGACCAATTTAGGGATTGTATGTCACTTGTTGACATTGCCCATTTTCATTTGGATTTTGAAATCAGAGTCCTTTATCTTGTTTCTGAACTGCTCTCAGAAAGGAAGCCTCAAGAAGGCATTACGCTCTTATTCATATTCCTCTTTGAAATATAGGCATACATGCATTCTTTTGATCTTTATCCTTTATCAAGGGCAGCAGACCCCATCTGGTAATATTCCCCTTTCTCAGCCATCACAGCAGGTCTTTAGAAGGGTTGGCAGCACCCACGAAACAGATGCTCGGAGAATAGACTGGGATAAAATGTAGTTTTATACTATACATCCTAACAAATAAACATAAAAATGTAATAAAAGTGGTTAACAATAATAGTAATGAATCATAAACAATACTTTTGAGAATAGACAACTTTTAGAAACATAAATTACAACATTTGTTTTCTAGAGGGGAGAAGGGACTTCAGCCACAAGGTTAGACAAGCCACTGGGGTTGTTCCACTTGGGCAAAGGAGGTTGAGACAAGACTCGATAGAGATGTGCAGGATTACAACTGGTTTAGAGAGGCACTCTGTGCTAGCATGTAGTTTAAGCATTTTGAAGGACAAAAGATCAGGTGAATGTGAAGTAATGTGTTTTTGAATCAGAATCAGATTTATTATCACTGACATATAGCGTGAACTTTGTTGTTTTGTGGCAGCAATACAGTGCAAGACATAAAAATCGATAAATTACAAAAATAAATAAATAGTACAAAACAAAGGAATAATGGGGTTCATGAGTTCATGGATTGTTCAGAAATCTGATAGTGAAGGGGAAGAAGCTGTTCCTGAGTTTGAGTCTTCAGGCTCCTGTACCTCCTCCCTGATGGTAGTAACGAGAAGAGGGCATATCCCGGTTGGTGAGTGTCCTTAAAGATGGTTGACCCTTCTTAAGGCACCTCCTCTTGAAAATGTCCTTGATGGTGGGAAGGATTGTGCAGAAAATATTTAAGATCCAGAGCTCATTGTCTATAGTGCTGGAGCAGGGTCACTCAGGATTTTAAATGATGAACCTGATGAACAGTTCAAAAATAATTTAAAGGGATACTGGGAAGGATTGGGGAGATAGGGCTGCAGATTGTTCTACAAATCTTTAGCACAATCTTGAAGTGCTGTCTGGCCTCTTCCAGAGACATGACGATTCTGTAATTCTTTTTTAGAAGGCAATATTCCTTAAAGCTTCAACTGGAAATTGTTTCATTTACAACAATGTTTTAAAGATTTACATATTTAAAATAAAATTGTTCCAGAGAAATGTATTTCAAAAATATGTATTGCATATGTATCGTCTAATCACTTAGCCATCTAATTGCAGTTTATGATTTCTCAATTAATAGTGAGGCAGTACTGTTCTATAGCAGCATTGGAGATCCATTAAAAGATTATGTCTAGTCGTTAAGTGGACAAGACACTGTCATTAATTGTTTTCTTTTTTTGCCCTATGCATCAGCTCCCACAGGCTAAGCAGGTAAGATTTTGATTCAGTTCCATTTAATCTCACAAGTGCCACTACCAAATCAATACCATTTAATTGTATCAGGGTAACAAGTTAGTTTGTTCAGTTATATTGTCCAAGCATGTATTTATTTGAATAGAAATAAAACTTAATGTATACATTAAAAAGTTTGGGATAACATGGTTAAATTTATGTTAAGGTGCCAAAATTCATTGAACTTTATCTTGTACTTAAAATAACCTGTGAAATTATCTTCAAAGGTTATCAGAAAATCCAAATGCAAAAATTAAAACAAGAGTCACTTAACACATAGAAGCTTGACTATGTAATTTTAAAAGTGGATCTTGTAAATGATCAAGAAGAATAAAGGCAATCAATCTTACTGTTAGCTACCACTGTTTTGGATCAGGGTAAAAACTGAAGTAATTAAATGTGGTATAAATGTGGAAAAACTTTATCCATAATGCAGGCCTCAGTTTTCTTTAATAACTGCAGTGCAGTCTCAGATGAATGATGCTTGTTGCACACACTGTTAAAAAATATTAAGTGTTGTAAAAGTTCTGTTGAAGGAGATTCAGATATATTTGTTTTACATGCAGCCATCAATTTTCCAAGCTGGTAAACTGGCTTTACTTGGAAGTATCATACTCATGGAATAGCACATCAATTTTCATTTATGCATCATAAACTTTGTCTCCAGGGAAAATGTCTTGAAAGGGGAGGATGGTTAACTTTTGAGAATATGGTTTATGTCTTTTTTTGCAGGTCACCCAGTCACCAGTTATTTCAAATTTGCAGTAATAATATCCAGATAATAGTTTGATTACAGTAAATCTATCTTGAGTTTCAAGACAAGAATAGCAGTCATTTAAATCAGAAACAAAAAAATAATTTGGCAATCTATTCATCATGGTGTCCAATCCACTGATATTGTGCTCAGATCTGTGCTTCATGCAATTATTGGCCAGAAATGTGGTCACATATCACTTGTCTTTCATGTATTAAACAGTCTGCTGAGTTCCAAATATGGTGGACAAGAAACCTACGTGCAATTCAGGCACCCCTCCATATTGAATAAGATAAAGATGCTGATGGCAGAAGCACAAATTGGGAAAGTTTAAAGCCAAAGATAATTTATTTAAATCAGGGTGTTGTGTGACTTGGAGCATCCATCATTTGAATGTCCCAGCCTTTCACGTGTTGACCTTTCACAGCAAGACTTGGTTCAAACTGAACTGAATATGAAGCCAAGAGGATTGTCAAAAAGCAAAAAATGATACAATGTCATTTACCTGAATTGTTGGCTTTATATCTCTCTCCATAGATACTGACTGACCTGCTGAGAATTTTCAGCATTTTCTGTTTTGACCTAAAAATGCCCAGGATCTCCGCACACCCAACAATGGGCACACATAAATTTCTAGGCCACTGTGACAGGAGGAGTTTGGGGAATTTAATGGCTTAAACAGATTCAAATTTTTATTTAGGGTGAGCCTTTTGAATCCAAAATATGCCACCTTAGATGAATACATTAATGTATTTAATCGACCAAACTTTGGAAGTAATAATTTGTTTTTTCTTTACAAGTCTTTGGAAGCCATATTCAACAGTGTCAAAAGCAGGCCACATAAAATTCTGGCTTCCTGCTGGTCTTATGATTGTAGCTACAACCCATAGTAATCACGCCATTTGTTGGGTGAGTGCTTCAGCAGGGTGGTGCAACATTGTGAGTGGCAAGCACCAGTTTAACTGCTCTATATTGCTTAAAACCAGCCTGTAGATCTTAAAGGAGAAGTCCACTTTGCCTGCAGCAGGTACTGACAGGCACTCTGGAAGGGAATCTGACCTGGGAAGCTATGAAGAATGGTGCAACAATGGAGAGCACAGGCTCCATGTTTTTCTGACACTGCACAGGAGTCTTTGTTGGAGAGGGTCGAACAGGGGGCAAGGAACCACTTAGATTCATACTCGTGGGTCTGGGGGCATGGCTGAAAGAATTCACTGCCCTTGTGTACATGGACAAGTTCAGTGAATGCACCTTTCACTGCAGCTGCACCACCAGGCTTACACACTGCTCAAAATACACCAAACACTAGCTCTTCATTATCAATGATCTTGATCAATCCTAGCATTAATTTGCTCTTCTGCACCCTCACACACTTAGTACAAAGGCAAGCCTCGCATGTCAGCTTGCTCACACTGCCACTATTCAATTAACAGAGCTATATTCCCCGAATACACTTACTCATGTGCTTCCCTCTTTCTTAGTTGACAAGGTGGCATAGAATCATATACAGTGGCAACTAACCATAAGGGAATAGGTGTGCTTTTAAATCTTTATCCTCATAGGGAATGCCTTTTTCTGAAGGCTGAAACCATTGAAGACAAAAGTACTCTCATTCCTAATTCTCCTTCTCATTTACCACCTCCCTCCAGCCCACAATTTCTTCAAATTTACATGCTGCAGTGTAAGGCAGGGCAAGGAAAGGAAGCAAACCGTGATAATGACACGGTGGCTAATTCAGAAGATAACAGAGAGGTGAGGTCTGCTCAAAGTTAGATACACAACATTGTTATGCAACCATAACAATGACATCTTGCAGCAAGGAATGCTTACCTCACTGAAAGGTTTCAGCCTAGACTTAAAGAATCCTCTGGAAGGTCTGATGGAAATTGTGTGAAGTGGGTGTGTGCCGCAGACCAGGTCAGGAAACTGACCCTAGACCAAAGTTAAAATGCCTTGTTATCTGAGAAAGCAGACAAGTTTAAATTCACCCCCACTATAAACTCACCCATAACCTACCTTGACTAAAATCAGGGCCTGGACTAAAAACAAAAAGGTGTTGATCAATATTACAGTTGGTAAAAAAAAGGAATAGTAACTACAGATGATAAAAGGAAAGGGAGAATGGGGTTGAATAAGTAAAGTGTTTAATTTATTGTAGTTTGTGTGTGAAATTGTTTAGCTGTAGTCTTGTGTAAACAGTAATATGATTGCTCCTGATTTTATTATGTTATTAGTGTTGTTCCAGCATCAAGGTGCAAAACTGGCCAATGCAGGAAGACTGAAGTTTCCCTGAACCTACTGGCAGTGTAAGGGCTTAAGAAAATTAGTTGTATTAGATAAATTAGTTAATAGGTCTTGACTTGATCTATACCTTCTCACAACTTTAAGTTAACATGGCATTTTATCTTCTCAACATCAGTTCTTACAAAATTTCTCATCACACTAAATTACACAGTGGGCAGGCACGGTAGTGTAGTGGTTAGCATAATGCTTTACAGCGCCAGCGACCCGGGTTGAAATCCGGCCACTGTCTGTAAGGAGTTTGTACGTTCTCCCCGTGTCTGTGTGGGTTTCCTCCAGGTGCTCCGGTTTCCTCCCACATTCCAGAGACGTACAGGTTAGGAAGTTATTGGCATGCCATGTTGGCGCCAGAAGCGTGGCGACACCTGCGGGCTGCCCCCCAAATCACTACACAAAAGGTGTGTTTCACTGTGTGTTTCAATGTACATGTGACTAATAAAGAGATCTTATCTTATCTTATCTTATCTTATCTTATCTTATCTTATCTTATCTTATCTTATCTTATCTTATCAGGAAGTGGTACCTTCCATTTCAACCTGTAAATATATTTATACAATTTCTCTGTTTCTTGGGAAGATTAATTGCATATTTACGTTGAATATAAATTTACAGGGAAAGCATAAAAATATTTAAAGGAAGTGCAGTGCAGGGTAAATTTTACACGTTATAGGACTTCCTGCACAAAAATTTAGTTTCTTCTGAATTCATTCATTGGTTGTTTAATTATAAAAGGCAGCATAAAGGCAAAGAATTTTTCTGATGTGAAGTACAACACCTAAGTCATCTCAGATCACACAGTAAGCACCAGCTTCTGTCCATTATCTGGCAGTTCCCCAAGCTTTTGTGGAGCAGGAGGATCTATGAGCAAATTGAAAAAATGTTGTCTCATTAACCCTTTCTCCTATCATACACCTGGTGTTGAGCACCCTAACAGTGTAGCCTGTAATCTGTGTGGTATCTTTGATGCGAGATTGCAATAATTCCCCAGACTGAATTCTGGCAACAATGGTGTCTTGTTTCAAGTGCTCCAAAGCCATTAGTCACAGCATTCATGTTAGGACAAAGTCTTCTGCTGTTCTCTCACTGCCTTGCAGTTTTCCTTTAGATGGCAAATGGTTCCTTTCATTTCAGTAAATCCTTCCCCAGAGGACTGATACTAAAAGTGTGCTGCTGAATACTCTGAAAGTGGCATAAAGTAGGCTTAAGAGATATTAAAAATACCTCGTGTATCCTCATTAACTGCCTTCAAAACTGTCTTAAGATACCCATCCCTTGTATACATGTGGGGTTGCAGCATGTCCAAATCAACTTTTGGCATATTACTGTTTTCCCAACACATGCAGCTGAAAATCATTATTTTTCCCCTGTAAAAGATGATAATAGCCATTTCCAGGTCACTTCACATCATTGTAAATTTGACTAGACTGTTTTTGCTGTGTCAGCATTGCAACCACGACACATTTACTCCATCAGCAGCAAGCAGGCCAGGGTCATTTCCTATGTGTTGCTCTTTCTGGATCTTTGCAGGAAACGTCAAGCATGTTGACATTGGAGGTGAGTCTTGTTAGGCAATCTGGGGACAACCTGATCTTCCCAGCACAGCACTTATACCTGCCAGGTAGTAAATTACTTGCCCCAATATTTGGGGTAACTTAAACCCTTGACTGCTGTGACATCCTCACCCTCCACCCTCACTATCACCCCAATCTGTAGCCCACCCTGACCCCATATTCAAGCTCCTCCCCTACCCAACTGACCACAGGCTGATCTGACTGATTCATGTCCCTGTTCCCCTACTCCTTCAACAATCTGCATTTCTGATCATTTAACCTCCCCCGTCCCCCCTTCTTCACACAATACCAGTCCTATTTTAATTTCCAACGCACAGCACAGATCCACTAGGCCCTTTGGCCTTTAATTCCCTGAGTTTGGCCTCCAAAAGAAGTATGGGCACCACATTCTCAGCTCCAGGCACCTCAAATGTAAGTGAGTGTTTCAGTGGAGATCCACTGACTAAAAAATTGCTGCATCAGGGCACCTTCACACTCTGGATTTTCTGGGCAATTCTCTTGCCAGAATAACTGTATGATTCCTACCCATTGCCACACAAACAGGAAGCTGCCTGTAAATGTTCTGAGATGTTGCTTCCCACCTATGACATTTAGATGAGACACAATATAAAATTGCTTTATTTCAGAGTCTGTCATGTTGGTGCACATCCAGCTCACTGCCACCAAACCCCATCCCCATCAACCTACCCACCCACCCATCCACCAGATCATTCATCATTCACCAATTTAATTTGTGTTTGTTCAGTTTTTAAATATTTCATCTTTTTGTAATTAAAATTGATTGTGTTGTGTAGTTATCCCATTATTGTTTCTGGATTTATTATCATGCATAGCTTTTCTTTTGTATTGGCTTGGCTAAAAACAAATACCAGTTCAGTTCGTTCCTTTTCACAGTTTTAAAAATTCATGTGCTTAGTCTTAACATCCAGCCTACTTTCTTTTTACAGTATGATAATGGTATCTAAATTGTCAGAGTATCTTGTTTCCCTAGGCAACTTAATCCCATTCACAAACTCTAACATTTATGGGGATGATTCCCTCAGCGTCAGTGACATTATAAACTTACCAGGAAGATTTTCAAGTTGAATTGTAAATGTCTTCTAAAAGATCACATTTAGGAACTCACTGCAAAGGGCAATTAAGGAAATTGTCCTGCTAAGTTTTTGATGTTGCATGACAGCCAAAGGAAACCTTACAGTACTCAGACATTTCTGTTCAGATAAAATGTAATTATTAACAACAGAGTCCAGAACTCTCAGCCAGTGCTCTCTAGTAGTCATAACTGACCAAGTAAATGTATTTTTACCGAAAAATGCCACCTTTTTGTTGCTGTTGTAATGTGGTGCCATCAGCTACATTCCTGCTGCATGGTGCTCATTTTCTTGACTTGTTTTTTTCTTTTTCAGTGTTGTGTTTTTATTCAGGCATAAGTCTGAACTGATCTCATGCCACTATGTATTAGTGCAAACCCTGAGGATTTGAGAGCCTAAAAATTGATTATCACCTTTTATTTGTGGACTAGGCCATTATTGCTTTTCACGCTGATCCTAAATCATGAAAAAAAATCATGAAATTTGGCACCAAGCCATTTGAAACACTACAAGTGGTTTACACCCAGAAACACGCACTAAAATACAACACACTCAACTTCCAACAGGATCACACTCACTTTAGCACAGCCAGATATCTGCAGCATCTGACATGACTGCCATGGAGGAGAGAAGATCAGTGGAGAAAGGGAGCAACCTCCTAGATTTACACAACATGATATAAAAGTCTTGGTGTAGGCAATAGACCCAGGAAGCATGTCTTGTCTGCCATAGGAGGGGCAGGGCACCAACATGTCTCATGAAGCATCCTGACCTGAAAAATGAACTATGTCTCTCTCCCCAGTGGTGCTGCCCATTCATCTACATTTTCTGTTTTTATTTTGGATATGTAGCATCTGCAATTTTTTGCTCTGTCTTTAGAAGAGCCTTTGCAGGAAGTGGCTGCAGTGCTCTCGATCAGGAGAATCCCTGAAATATGGAGTAATGCTAGAAGAGAATTCATGACTCTACTAAATATGTCAAGATGGGCTCTGGACCAACATAAATACTGCTCTTATGTGCTGGTGTGCGCACACACAACGACTATTACACTATACATGCCACCTCCTTACCCTCACTCCATCCTTGACATTCTGTTCCCTCCAGTGAGCTATAGCCCTGCCCACACCAGGCATCAAGAATCTGGTAGAGTAGAGGTGGGGTTCCATACATCTGTACTGTCTGAGACGAGGGCTACCATTGGGATTGACAAGCCTAATGCAGCTGCACTGCAATGTGGTTTGCAAGCTGTCAAACCTAGTTGAGTGCAAGGGTTGACAAGGAGCTTGGAGGAGTCCAACTCCCTGCTCTCAAGTTATATGGAGCCAGGAAACTATGACCTCCTCTCTGAGGCCTTGCCTTGCGCTCCTCTTTGCAAGGGTTCAGTGAGGATCCTGTCAAATAGCATATGCTGGTTTAGGTGATGACTGCTGTGGTGATGCAGATGGAGGCCACACAAAGTCTTTCTGCCTCAATGGAGTCACACACTGATCCAGTTAGAGGTCTTGTTTCTGCCAGATGGGAGCAACATGAATCTCTAAATGAACAACATAATGTCACCAGGAGCATTGATTTCCTCACAGAAGAGAGAGATGCCACTCATGGGCAGGTCATTGTGCTCATTGAGCAGAGAAATGGCACATGTAGATTGCTACTCGCAGTGGGCACATGAATGCAGTCCATCAGTAAGTAGATCATGGGTTACAGGGAGCAGAAGGATACTGTGCATGAGCAACTTGCTGTTCTCCACGTAGAGATGCTGCACATGAGCAGATGGCACTCCTGAGTGAGGCAGAGCGGTGCCACATGCGAGCAGAATGCTATTCTTAAGGAGCTGAGATCTTGCATGTGGCATTTGGCCTTTTTGCTGCAGAAGCGCTGACATCCATCCCACACCAACCTCACACATGTCTTCAGATTGGGCAGACAGTTGACTCTGGTGAATCAGGGTCTTTCTCTGTTTATTCATGTGATGTGGATGTTGTTGACAATGCCATCATTTATTGTTCCATCCTCAATTGCCCCTGAACTGGCTGTGACAATTAAGAGTCAACCACATTAAAGGGCAGACAAGGTAAGGATGGCAGCTTTCTTTCCCTGAAAAGCATCAGTGAACCAGTTAGATTTTTACAACAACCAATGATTTCATTGTTACTGTTGCTGAAACTTGTTTCCAAATTTTACATGATATCTTGATTTTAAATTCCCCAGCTGTTGTGGTGGGATTCATGTCTCTGGATGAATTCTGGTTGCTGGTCCAATGATTTAACCAATATGCTACCAGACTCTCTGTCACCTGGTCCAGAAGTTAAGACAAGATAAGATATCTTTATTAGTCACATGTACGTCGAAACACACAGTGAGATGCATCTTTTTGCATAGAGTGGTTTGGGGACAGCCCACAAGTGTTGCCACGCTTCCGGTGCTAACATAGCATTCCCACAACTTCCTAACCCGTATGTCTTTTGGAGTGTGGGAGGAAACTGAAGCGTTTGGAGGAAACCCAAGCTGACAGGGGGAGAACGTACAAACTCCCTACAGACAGTGGCCGGAATTGAACCTGGGTCGCTGGCGCTTTAATAGCGTTACGCTAACTGGTACACTACCGTGCCTGCCCACAGGTTGAAATAATGGTAGAGTGGTGTGAGTGCCAGCAGAAAATTACACCATTGCCCATTGTATCCACTGAGAAATTGTCTGGTTCGGCATCTCACACTATGGCCTGTCAGACAACACACTCACTCATGCCCCAAAATCAACCATCACAGGCTGTTCTTTCAATTGCTGGGCAGCAGTCTGAAGCTGGCTCATACATTGCAAAAGCTTCTTGAGGGTTATCCAGGGCATCTGTGTGGACATAAAGTGAAAGTGAGCAGCCTTTCTGCAGCCAGACTGTACAAAAGGGGGAGACCACCATGTGGCAGTAGGACATCACAACCCACAAACTTTATTTTTGTGAAAGATGTTATGATTCCTCGTTAATTTGATCTGACATGGTTACCAGCATTCTCAAGACTGTTGAATTATATTCTCATTTAGTGCAAATAATTGACATAATTTTGCAGAGATAAGTCACATTAATGTAGCAACTGCTGTCTTCACTGCATATACCTTACCTAGAAAGGTTGCTAATATCATGCCTGTCCTGTGGTCATGCTTGACCTAAGCCTTGAGGCTGGACCTTGAGTATTGTTTTCTCCTTACAAGTAATAGCCTTATTGCAGCAGACCATGCACTTCTGAAATATTTAGACTTCAACAACATGATCAGATGTGCTTTCAGTGATTGTATCTGACCCACAGTGGGAGGGTGATACTATCTTATCCCCTACTTAGTTTGTTTTCTTGGCCACTGTTGAGAGACGGAATCTTCCAAGAGGTAGAGAAATGTGAGCTGGGTCACAGGATGGAATGAAACATTTGCTCCATGTTGCCCTTGGAGCCCTGCTTTAAGCAGGTGGTTGAAAAGGACAAGAGTAAATGAGAATACATTAATGAGAAATGATGTAGGAAAGGCAAGTCCAAATGTTGCAAGCTGAACAGTGCTTTCACTGCCTGATGAGTTAGTTCTGTCCCATTGTGTATATGGAAATATTCAGTTGTAATGGCTTAAAGGGAACCTCAACTGGCATATAATTCAGGATTTCTCACTTCTAATTGATTGTGAACTTCATTGACTTAAAATATTAGACCCTCAGTGCATCCTCCCACATACTGAATGCCTCTCTGATTACTCTCAACAATTATGGCTACAATATTGACTAACTATGATTGATGCTGAGCAGCAGTCCGAAGGGTTCAAGGTCTCAACCAATGTCTGGACCTGCAGAGTGGAGCTGATCTGAGCAAAGTATATTTTGAGCATTGACCATTACTGTTTTAAGCAAGGGGCCACTCTTCAGAAAAGGCCGAGAATTTGTAACAAGCCATTACCATGAAACGTTCAGGGAATCATTGACTGAAATGTTATATTCAGTGCAGGGAGACCAACACAACAGATTGAAAGGATTTAGTGCATCATCTGCACTTTCTCGGCTATTTATTGATGCACTTTGTTGATGTTGATGATTGTAGGGTCAGGAAATATTTGTTTAATTGTTCCGCCATTTCTTTAACCTTCAGTATTATTTTTCTGGTCTCAGTTTGTAAAAGACCTGTATTATCTTTTGTTAATCTTTTCAGTTAGAATCTTTTGAAGTCTGCTTATATATTTATTGCTAGATTATCCTCAATTTCTACTTTCCCTTTCCTTATCATTGTCTAACTTCTCCTTTGCTGAGTTCTGAAATGTTCCTACTCCTCAAGCTCTGTACCCTGTATTGCGACATTTTAAGTATTTTCCTTTGAATGTTTTCTTTAATTTACCTTATTAATCACTGCTAGACACATTTCCTGTTGAGTTTTTAAGCATTAAAACTCAAACGTTGCAACTAGGTAATAACTCAGTGTTAGCCATTACTTGTTGACTGTTTAATTAGCTTCCTGATCTACCATAGCTAACTCAAACCTCATACCTTCGAAGCTTGCTTTGTTTGGATTTAAGGCCCAGGTTTCAGATTGAACAAAGTTACTTTTAATCATTATATAAAATTCTATGATATTATGATTACACTTCTCTACAGGTATCTTAACTACCAGCTTATTAATTAACTCTTTCTTATTTCAAAATACTTCATCGACAATAGCCTGTTCCCTTGCTGGTTCCTTAACATACTGGTCTAGAAAACAACCTCTTAGAGAATTCATAAATCCATCCTCCATATTACTACTACTAAGTTAGTTTGCTCAGCCTAGAAGTAGTTTAAAGTCCCCATGATTTTTATATTACCCTTGTTACATCTCTAATCTCCTAATTAATAGCATGACCTACATTACCAGCACTGTTTAAGGGTCTGTAAAGGACTTTTACCAATGTTTTCAGCCCCTTGCTTTTTTTTAGATCTGCCCACATTGATACTACTTTTTGTGTTCCTTAGTTAAGATCCATTCTCTACACTATCCCATCCTTTATTATTATGACTACCCCTTCTCCTTTTCCATTTTGTCCATTTTTTTCTAAGTTAAGTCTCTTGGAATATTTTGTTTCCTTTCTTAGTCACTTTAAAATCTTATCTGTGTAATGGCTTATTAGATTATCCCCATTTACTTCTACTTGTTCTCTGCAGGCACATGCATTCATTCATATATTTTGTTATGAATGTTGCATGCATTCAGGTAAAGAACTTACAGTTTTTTTTAACCACCATTTTTCCCTCTCTGACTCTTATTGGAGGTATATTCTTATGTTTATATGAACAATCGTTCCTGACAGGACCTGGTTAACATTACTCATTTCACGACCTGCACTATCACCTTATCCTGAACCCTGGCAATGGGCAGGCAATGCACCATTCAGAACTCATGCATGTGCCTGCAGAGAACAGTAATCTATTCCTCTAACTGTCCATTTTCACAACTGCATCACATTTTATACCCCCAAATTGAATGGCTCTCTGTCATTGTGCTATCAGTTTGCTTATGCACAGTGCAGTCTTTGCTGTTGTCCACACAAGCTTCAAGAACACATCGGACAAATAGAAGGGCTGGGGCTCCTCCTGTGCCACCTTCTGGATTCTCATCATACCTCACTCATGTCACACTCCAGTTCTTCTTGATGGATCAATGCTACAACTCTTAATCTAAAGGGGTGATTGCCTCTTGATACAAGCCATCCAGGACTCACAGCATCTGAACTTCAGACTCAACTTCATCTTCTCTGAGCAGAAATTCTTCAAGCTGCAGACACTTACCTAAAATATGGTTGCCATGGATCACAGTGGTTTTCAACAGCTCCCACATTGAAGAGCTGCAACACATCAACTGCCCTGCCCGTCTTAATTTCATTTATTTATTTAAATAGTTTGATTTATTTAATTCTTTAAGTATAAAGCTGCACCTTTGCCATTACCTCCATAAGTTTCCTCACTCACCAAAGGCTACACTCCACAGACATGCATTTGCTGGGCACCTCACAATGTGGTAGAGCACGCATTAAGTGATACCAGCCCCTACAATTTTAGCCCTCTGCTGAGACATGCTGCCACTCAACACAATGGTAAGTGTTGGCTGTACACTACAATCCTATAAATTAACATGCAGCAAAAGTAGGCATCCTCTATTGGATGCCAGTTAATCCCGCATTGCAATCAATGTGTCATTTAATTCCAATTTAGCCCCCATGTTTCTTTAGCTATTAAAAATTCGTATTTTCTGCTTCTGTTGACTAACCTATTCAATGTTAAATTATTTCTAAAGGAGTGCAATTATTACAGCACTAAGAACAACAATGGTTAAGAATTACGATAATATTCAGAGAAAGGTTAACTCTGTGGGTGATAAAACCTGTGCATCACAGCTGGAAATTAACTAGAAACTAAGCTTCATGTGGGAATTAATGATCTCTCTTCAGTGGTGAAAACTCAAAATAATATTGAAAGCTTCTGCTTTGAAAATTGACTAGTTTGTGTTACTGGCCATTATAATGGACAATGTGGCTCAAATCATCCATAATACAATCATATTTTCTGCTAATTGTCCTTTCTGTTCCTTAGCTGTCCGTTGATTCAGATCGTGTTCTAATGACCACAATTGCAATGCCAGTATTTAGCAAGAAAAACGAGACAGTGAGTATGCCTTGAATTCATTAAATTTAGGTATTCACTTTATTTCTAATTAACAACAAGTGCAAAAACTATGAGCTTAGTAGTAAAGTTGTTTTGAGGCAAAGAAGATATAATATCTAAATGCAGTTTTTAATTCTTGTAATATTGTGGGATGATATTGATGAAAAGCATAACATGCTTTCATATACATCCTGAAATCAACCAAGAATGGCCTTGCAAGAGGATTAGAAACAGACTTCCTCTGGCTATCCTGTGCCTTGAGAAGGTAAACAACAGGGTTCTTTTAATGGGAAGTAGTTATTTTGATGTTTTTGTTGCCTTGACAGCGCAATCAAGGTATTCTTCTGGGTGTGGTGGGCACGGACGTTCCTGTGAAAGAGCTTTTGAAGGTTATTCCAAAGTATAAGGTAAGTCTACCTATAAAATCTTTTTGTTGTTTATGTGAAGGTTTTCACAGTAATCCACCAATTGTAATGTTGGGAGAAAAACTAGAGAACTCATTCAAGTGGTCATTTGCAATATTTCCCCGGACTTTCTGATGTCCCTCCATGAAAATTGCAGTAAATGGCTGGTAGAACCCTCAGAGAAATTCAAGTCAATTTTGGAAAGTAACAGATGTGTTGGGGATGAGTAAAGTTCTCACTGTCCCTCACTCCATATATAGCTAACATGAGGGGACATAATTTTAAGGTGATTGGAGAAAGGTATAAGGGGGATGTCAGGGGTAAGTTTTTGACACAGAGAGTGGTGGGTGCATGGAACGCACTGCCGGCAGAAGTTGTGGGGGCAGATACATTGGGGACATTTAAGAGACTCTTAGACACATGAATGATAGAAAAATATGGGGTTATGTGGGAGGGAAGGGTTAGATAGATCTTAGAGCAGGATAAAATGTCGGCACAACATTGTGGACCCGAAGGGCCTGTACTGTGCTGTAGTGTCCTATGTTTTATGTTAAGTTCAAAGAGTCTTGCCGATAGTTAAATGCTAATAAATATAATGTAAAAATATCATCATTTTAACTGGTCACAATAGTTTGGTGGCAAAAGGATATGACTGATCGAGACATGGCCCTTTATAATTTTATCAGATTTTGTAATGAGATGTCAAGTGGATTTTAGCCTAGGCCTGCAAAGGGACATCACGATCGATCCTTTGGATCTCTGGACTCCACAGAGAAAGTTGCTGGTTCTCCTGCCTTGGAATCCCCTCCTTCATTATTGTGAGATCTACCCAAAACCCCTCTCCCATGATTTAAAATTTTGCTGGTGAGCCTTCATGTGGCAACAATTGGGGGACCTTTCTCCAAATGTCCATTTCCTACCTACCACTTTGAGGTCCAAGGTTAGAACACCCTAGGTCTGAAATCTGTTCTTGTGAGAGTGTTTTTCACTGTTACGGACTCAGTGAAAGTCCCTTTAAGATAGAGAGTGTGTGTATTTGTGTGTGTGGCATGCTTACATCAATAGAAGATAAAGGACGTAATGACGTTGTTGAAGTAGTAAGAAGAAGAAGAAGGAGAGAGAGAGAGAGAGAAGGGAGAGAGACACCAGCCTGCTTGTTTTCTCTATCGATGGATGAGAAACAATAACTGTGTCTGCCACTGAAATCCATGTATGGAAGTTGGAAGTAATCCAGTGGAGTTCACTTTGTTGCTGACCTGTAGAAGGAAACAGGTATTTGTGTGTGTGGACGACCACGATTCGGATGCTTTTCGGGGTGAGGAAGTCACTACCGAGTAAACACTGAAGTGTCGCTGGGGTTCCATCGTGGAACATTTGGATTTCGTATGTACTCTCTCTATGTTTCTCTACGTCTACGTCTTATCTTCAGACAACGGTGGTTGTTGAAGAAGCCCTTGCTCATGTTTCACCTTATGGCTTGCGGAACTGAACTTTAAGAACCATTCCGGAACTGGGAGTTTTGGACTTTGTCACACACACACACGAAGAGTTTAGTTTTGGGGTTAACGTTCAAGGTTTAACATTTTTGAAGTCTAACATACTAACATTTTTACTTTTATTTTACGTATTATCATAAGTAGTGATTAATAAAATAGTTTCAAACACTAAATCATACTCAGTGTGTTTCTTTTGTTGCTGGTTCGTGACATCACTTACTTCACCATGTGCGCAAGAAGTGCTATGGTTTAAAATGAACTCCCTAGTGCCAATTCTAATCTTGTCATTTGGTCTCAGGCCTAGCTGTAATTCATTTTTGAAATTTTAGATTGAGTTGCTATAAAAGTTCCTTGCAAATGTTCATATGGCACATGCAAGTCAGACTGTATGTTTCAAAGGATGTAGCTCTGAAAGCTCTATTAATGTTCTGTTTCACCGTTGTGAATTTGCTTTCGATGACAGTCCTTATGAAGAGAAATTAAATGCTTAATGCTATGACATGCCAACAACAAAACTGTAGATCCAAAAGCACTTATAGGCTTAGGTCCCATGGCTTTTGCTTAGAGTATAATTGCAGGGGCACTTGGAAACTGCCTACCCATAATGTTGGGTCTTCAACTTAAAATGTTAACTTGTCTTCTCTTTCCACAGATGCTGCCTGACATGTTATACAGTATATTTCCAGCATTTTCTGGTTTTATTTTAGACTTTTAGATTTTTGATGTTTGTTACTGGTTCCATTTTCACAGCACTGAAGTGCAAAGTCAGTAGTTGTCTTTAAAATTAAAACTTTGGACAATTACAAATGTACCCTATTTTACAGTATATAACTAAAAAGGATCTATGATTGTCAATAAAACAGGGTTCTCTTGCTGTTTAAATATATTCTTTAATAACTGAATTGCTTGTAAAGATTAACTATTTCATGGTGAGATAAAATATAGACCTGTGAGTTTTAGTAATCGCTAGGACATTGAGAATAAAATTTTGAAGAGGTAATGGGGATGGTGAATGAGGGTGGTGCACATGGAACTCAATTTGACAAGGTTCCACATGGCAGACCAATAAGAAAAATAAAAAACATGGAATTCAAGGGTAAGTGCCAAGTTGGATCCAAAATTGGCTCAATGGTAAGAAGCAAAGTGTAAAGGTGGACGGGATTTTAAGTCACGGGAAGGCTGTTTGCAGTGAGATTCTGCAGGGTCAGTGGCAGGGTACCAGCCTTTCATGGTTTATGTGGGAGCCTTAACTAAAGAGTCTGGAGATTATATAAAAGTTGGCAGTATGGTTGATGGTTAGAAAGAAAACTGCACACAGCTGGAAGGTATCAACATGTGACAAAGGTGGCAAGAACGTGGCAAATATTATTCAGCCTGAAGAAAGGTGAAGAAATGATCAATGAATGGAGGAGCTGAAAAGTCTTGAGGAATGGAAGGACTTTGGAGGACATGTTTATAGATCACTGAAAGTGGTTAAAGCATATGGGATTCTCTCCTTTATTGGCACAGGCATAGAATACTGTTGAATGCTGTTTCCTTTAGCCTCAATAGCCTTTTATAGCTGGCATGGGCCTCATGGTAGAATGCCCTTTTTATTTTAAATGTTTATATTTCTATTATAATTCATGTAATAGTTTTTTTTTATTTTCCAGTAATCTATATCCTGTGCCAGGGATTTTACTGGCAAAGCTACCAGAAGTCAAACACCTCAATTGTCAATGGCTGACTTAATGACAATGCATTAAGTTTAAAGTTGTTCTATCACATTTTTGTCCAAATTTTAGATGTCCAAATGAATACAATAATAGTAATAATTTTTCCCTATAGTGGGCAAAATAAAGCAGGAGAGAGTATTTGTGGTTATAGGTCTTCTGCAAGAAGCTTAAATGTGCTTTACCATGTGTCCACTAGAGCTACTGTTTTTTAAGTAACATGTCAATCCACACTAATATCGCTTCACAGATTGTACAATCATTTTTCATTGCCTGCAGTTCCAAGCAAATTTAGTTTCTTACGAATCAGTATGGGGCTAAAGTATATCATAAATAGCAGTTTTGAATTTTGGTATGCTTTAGATCATTTGAATCTTAGAATATTCTAGTTACTGCATTAATTATTACATTCACATTCTGAATGTTAAAAAAGACTAAGCTTGGTAAGTATTTGAAACATTTAGACTGATGAGATATTAATTTTAAAAAGTCTGAGGATGACTGGCCTAAAAAACACTTGGGACACTATCTTTTTCCTTATGTCTCAGTCCTCAGAAATTAAACATTTGGATTGTCTGATAATTGAACTAGAAATCAAAAAATTCTGAGAGTTCTTATCTGGCAGAATGCACAGAATGTACTTTAGAAACAGGTGAACCAGCTGGCTAACAATAAGCATCCAAATGGCACAAACACCAAACCACAGCAAACCTAATTTCAAAAACTGAAGTTAGTAATGAGAGTTAAAGAACAAATTAATTGCTTATTTTTTTACATTGAAAGCTGCAAAAACAAAAATTATGCTGGATATAATAGTATTATTTCAGTGGAAGTGTATTAGTAAATGAGACTTGTATTACACTTGTGGTAAAGCTACACTAGTGGAACCAGAGTAGAACTGAGGGATTTCTCAGCTCTAATAGTTCTTCTTCTCATTGATGTGAGAAAAGCACTATTTTGTATAAACTAGTAGTTAACAGCATTTAACTGTTTTTAGTCAGCTAAGGTTATGTTGAATGACGTTTTATAAATGCTGTCTTTTAATAATGCATCAGTCACTGCACATGGTAGTACTAAATCTGGTGTTATAGGAACCTGCTGTTGTTTATATTTACTTTCATAGTTTCGTATTAAATACAACAGTTATATTTATATGATTTTAGAATGTCAATTTTTTTATGCAGTGAAGTCTGATTGCAGCTTGTTTTACATTTTTTATTACAGCTTGGCATTCATGGATATGCTTTTGCAATAACAAACAATGGCTACGTTTTGACACATCCAGATCTGAGACCACCGGTAAGAAATCTTTCTGTAGTATTGTTTAGAACTAATAATATGTTGATCAATATTTTGTGATTTGTCTTATTATATTCTCTTTATTTTTGTGATATAAAACATTTTATTGCTGTATTGATTTTAAAATTATTTATTAAAAATTCTGTACTGTCAGAATGCTACATTGTTTGAAGAAATTTGAAGTTGCCAATAATCCAATTCATCCTGAGGGAGTAGCCAGGGAGAGGAATGAAAGTAATGGTGAGCTCATGGAGTTTGTGGAAGGGCAAAAAGTAAAGGCTAAGGTCTTCTTATACATTTGGAAGCATACCTATTTGCTGCAGGTTTATATTATCCAATGGCTCAGATTATGCATTCACTGACAAAGCAAAGGCAACTTTAAGAAAGCAGCATCAAATATATCATGATCACTGTTGCATTGTTTTACTCTTTCCCAATGTTGGTTGCTGTTGAGCACCATCTGTAAGAAATCTCTGGTGTCTTGCAACAGTGATGTCATCAAACAGGGTGAGTAGCTAATCTTATTGAAGAATTCTCATTGACATGGCACCAGGAAGTTAAGGCTCTAACTTTAAACAAATTTTTTAAATATTTTTCAAGGAATAGAATAACTACTGGGACACAGAGATTGAAGTAAAAGCTGATGTATCGCAAATTAACTTCAGAAGAAAATAAATATGATTTTTAATATTTTGAAAAGAATGGATTTTGATAAAATAACTAGAGAGAATTAAATTCAGCAGATGTAATATTAGTTTTATGTGTTTGTTTTAAAAAATGGCTTAGCACACCTTAAAAACTCATTTACAATTTATTCAAAAAAGGCTTAACACTTTCAGGACTTTTTGAACAGCCAAAATAGGTTGCAAATATCTAAGGTGTATTAACCTTTACTGACTAAGTAATAGACGGCTGCGGCAACAACTTCCAGGTTTTACAATTAACTACTCTTTCATGTAGTCCAGGAGCTGCTGTCAGATTTGTTGTATATTGCTGAGGTTTGATAGCCTTGCAGCTTTTATTACGAATTCCAGAACAGTGCTTCTATTGTTGAGTGTGCCTTTTAAAGAACATCTGCAAAATTATGTTTTGAATCTTGATGTGCTAGTTTTGTTATAGGACGTCATTCTAGCATTGGAAGGGTTACTTATAAAGCAATAAAATGTTAACTCCTAATAAAGCAGCAATGTATCTGATACAATTTTCCAGTATTTGGAGTTAGTTTGAATCCTTAAAGAAGCTGAATTAATTTAAAATTATAAACAGTGTTTCTGCTTGTTTGACTTTCCTTTCCAACTGTCAACACAAAAAAAAGCTAAAATTTGTTCTAAAGCTGCAGAGCGCAATTAACGGGAATCGTGAAAAATAGTGCACTGTAAATTTGCACTTTGTTATTAATATTTAGATGAAAAGTAGCTAAACTGCTAATTAAAATTCATGATAAATTTAACCTTTTAATATAGGTATTGGTAGATAATAGAAATGCATTTATAATGCACTTTGTGACTGAGCCAGGTCATAACAAGGAGGGACAACGAACACATTATTCAACTATATCTTCAGTGTTGTTGTAATTGGTAACAATTGACCTTAAATTTTACCAATGCTAAGAATACTTAAAATACACCAAGCCTCCAAGATGACATTGTCATTTCATAATTCATGTATACATGTCACATCAAGTGTCTGGCTACTCAAAATGATTTATTGCTCATATTTCAGGAGACCCACTGTATAGTTGTCACAAATCATAAGCAATTGCCAATCAATCAAATTGTTCAATTGAAAACACAGATATGTATGTTTTTGTCAGTGCAGGTTGTGATTATAAATCAATTGTAGTAGAAGATTCAATTTCACAGTCAAATGACTACATTCCACATGAGTTAGAGATTCAGGAATCTGAAGTCAAGCTTATGTACAGTACTTGCTTTTTTTTTCCTCCTGTAGTGTTGGTTCTGTAGTTATCACCTGTCGTTTTTTTTTGTTCAGAGAAATTATAATCCACCCAAAAGTAGGAAAGAACATCAATTTACATATGAACTCAACCATACCTTGAAAGTGCTTTAGAACTGAACATTTGTGTGTTTTTATTGACAAACGTTATCCACATGAAGGTATCTACTTCAAAATTTTTGGTTGCATTTTTATAACAGTTGAAGCCAACCTTTCAGCCCATCTTAATTCACATGTCTCCCTGTAATGGTATTCTTTCATTTCAGTTTTTTAGTAAGTGATTCCATGGTTATTGTCTTTATTATCTTGCAGACATGTATTTTATATATTGATTATCCTTTGCTGATTTCTTAATTTTGACACTAAAATCACCTTTCACAACATGATTCCCCAATGTTTCGCTCCTTTCTCAATTACTCGTTATTGAACTGGTTCATGTCCACTTGGAACAAGACCTGGGCAATATACAGATTTGGCTGTTAAGCAGCAAGAAACATTCACAACGTCCAAGTGCTGGATAATGACCCTTTCCAACAAGAAAGAGTCTGTGGAAAGCAATCATGAGTCTCATTCCTGTGTTTCATCCGTGTACCCATATAGCCTTCAAATTATTTTTCTTCAAAGGTCTATGCAATTGAAAACTCCAATTGCCTTTAATTCCATCACCATTTATAAATCCTCACTGATAAATGATAGAGAAGTGGGGGGCTATGTGGGAGGGAAGGGTTAGATAGATCT
This sequence comes from Pristis pectinata, assembly GCF_009764475.1. Classification (NCBI taxonomy): domain Eukaryota; kingdom Metazoa; phylum Chordata; class Chondrichthyes; order Rhinopristiformes; family Pristidae; genus Pristis; species Pristis pectinata. Next base: position 23,957,014 of record NC_067410.1, read on the forward strand.
TAGAGCAGGATAAAATGTCGGCACAATATTGTGGGCCGAAGGGCCTGTACTGTGCTTTAATGCTCTATGTTCTATAAAGCATAGTCCTGATGTGAACATCTATTGCTGTCCCTTCAATGTTCTTTGTCAAATCCTGGAACTCCCTGTTAATAAAATTGCTATAACATTTTCATCACACAACTATGGTGGTTCAAGAAAACAGTTCACCAACACCTTCTCAGAGCAACTAGTGATGATAAATATATTTCCTTAGGATGCATTTAAAAATGACAATCACTGTATCAGTTATCATCAAATTGTTGAAGGTTGTGTGTTTAGTGCAATATTTATGAAAGGACATTTTTTTGTATGAGGCAAATTTTGGTTAAAACTTGATGGTTAAAATTTTGTGTTCCTGTAATCAGTGATATATTAGGGGAAATGCACTTACCACATTCAATTTTAATTTATTTGACAGTCATCATTGTTCACATGTTTTTATTTACTATGCAGGCAAATTATATTAACCTTGAAATGAAGATCTGATTTTTCCTCTACTTATCATCCATAATCTCTTTAATGTTTTGTGAAAGGAAGCTCTGGCTTCAGTACTTCGATCTTATGCCACCATTAACTTTAACATTCTTTTTTCCAGAAGCAGAAAGATTTATTTTGTTCTGCTATCAGTACATCAATTTGTTTCTCCTGGAACATGAACCTGTCAGCTCACTAACCAAAAACCAAATCAGACCTGATTTTATAGGGATTAGTTCAAAATTCCTCTCCTTACAAGTTGAAATCTATCTCTTTTATAACGTGCCATTTGAGTTTATGTGGAAATGTAAATGCTGGGCATGTCACTGAAGAAATACTAGTGGTGAACTGGTTGTAAAATATGAAAATGAATATGAAATTATAGAGGTAGCTTCACATATTTTGTCATGGATAAGGACTTGCTTTTCAATATTTTCTGTGAAAAGTATATCCTCAAATTTACATTAAAGCACGTGTGCCAGGTCATGCCGACTTAAGGGAACTGCTAGAATTCAATCTTTGAAACTGAATGCAGGTCCAGACTTCAGTGCACTGGCTGTGAAATGCAGAAGTCTGGGATGTTATGACACTGGGAGGACTGAATTTGTTGCAGTACGCCGCTGCTGAATTCCACATGGGATTCCATGCTGGGCCCAATCTTGCCAAGGAGCTTAGTGAGACTGGTGCAGGATCTGAGACCCCATGATTTCCATGGGGACTATGGGACAAAGATTTAGGAAGCCTTAAAAATTAACTTTATTATAGAATTATTTTACTTTAATTGAATGTTTTTAATTATCAATGTGTCCAGTTAATTTTATATTTTTATGTGTTTATCTTTAATACTTTATAAATGTCTCTGAATGTTGGAAACATCAAAGAACAATTAAAATCAATGACATTTTAAGTTGGCAGAGCCCCTCGGCCAGCTTTGCTGGCTGCTAGGAAGGTATCAGGAGCTCCACATTTTGCTGATTGAGGCCCGGTAACCATATACTAGATTCCAAGTGCAGAAGGTCTTTCAGATGGGCCCTCTACATTTTGGCCCTGGTAAGTGCAATGGACTCAGGCAATGATTCACAATGGGGGAACTGGACCAACACGATCCAGCCTATTCTTCCTCATTTAACAATGATACTGTCATTCAGCCATGTCCAATCTGACTTGATGCCTGGTTGCTTCTAAGTGGAATAGAATTCCCCTTCATGTATATTTAATAAAGTGTTTGATTTTTTTATTATTTGCTTTTCTTCTTTTCCAGAAGAGTTTCCATTGTGCCTTGCTCTCAGACAAATAACAACCAATAATTTGCTTCCAGTATCTCACCTAAACGTGTTATGGTATACCATCCTCAGGCTCAATAATATGAGAGCCTGGATTTCCCTCTTACCGCACAGGTGGTTTTGCAAGAACTCACCAGTTGCTACAATCTCCCTCTTATCTGGGTCATGGATTGTAACAGTGCAAAGTGGAACCCTGTTCCAAAATGAAACCTTTCATTGCTAAGGAACAAGATACAGCATTGTTAGCTATAGAGAATTTATAGCATTTAAGAATAAGCTATACATCTGTGCTTTTGCTTCACACAAACTTCCCCTATTCCAGTTATGTCCTTTTGCTTACTTTTATTTCATCTATTCCTTTCTCCTTCATGTATGCATCCTGCACTTAAGCGTGTACATGTTGTCTGCAGTGGAACATTTCTGAGGCATCAGAAGAGCAATTTGTTCCTTTAAGCTACTTACAGATCTGGAAGACTATTCAGCATATCTTAAAACATCTATCCAGCAAATAAGCACACTCTTTTCCTATTACTGGATCTAATAGTGTTTTCAATGATCCCATGGTTTTGACACAGCCAAGACTCAGAAGTCCACTCTATATGTTGATCACAAACTGTGTGAAAAAAATCCTCTACTTTTAGTTCCAGTGTCACTTTTGTTAGATTGAACCCATGTGTCTTTGTCTCATTCCTGAATATTTAGTTTAAAATAATATTTCTGATGAAACTCTTCTATAATATTTGGTAGGTGATTGAAGAGACTGTGAATGCTGGTTGCATGATAGTGGCGATATTATATGGATAATGAAAAATTTTAGATACATTTTAAGGCAGAGGAAGTCAAAGTGCCCATGCACAGTATTTTAGGATTCTGAGTGAGAAAATTGCCAAGGCCTTAGAAATTATATTTCAGTGCTCTATTAAGTGTAGATGTGTGCCAGAAGACTGGAGAGTAGCCAATATATTACGGCTTTTTAAAAAGGGAATATGGAACTAATCAGGGCAATTACAAGCCAGTTAAACTAACATCTGTGGTACAGAAAATTTTAGAGTCTCTAATTATGGATGAAATTACCATGCATCCAGATATTGAGAAAACAGTTAAACATAGCCAGCAGAGATTGCAAAAGGGGCAGTTGGACCTCCAAACTCTTTTGTGATTTATGGAAGATGAGAGGAGTGCTGTGGGTGTGGCACATATGGACTTCAGGGAAGTTTTTTAAATCTGTGACATGGAAGATTACAAGAGAAACAAAGAGTTTGGAATTAGTTACAAAATAGCAAACTGGATTAACATTTATTAGACAGGAGAGAATAAAGAGTGGGGTAATGCAGTTTTAGGAGTAGTTAGAAATGGGTAGTGTTATTCTGGAACCACCTCTTTTCATTGTATGCATCAGTGATGTGCATTTAGGTTATGAGAGAGTGCTGTTGAAATTTGCAGCTGTGTGGAACAGACTGCTTTATTGTAACTTCTCTGTTTGTCTATGCATTTACCTCTGAGATTACATGTGCAAGCTGATGCAAAATCAGACGTATGCCTTTACATCTGAGTCTCGCTGCTAAACTGCTTCCCCCAGTTCCCCTGTGTCTTTTATTTGATTGGAAAGGATAGGAAGATGTCGGTGGCTAACAAAGTCGTTTAGAGGTTGCCTTGTCTGCGATAGAGACTGTGAGGGTACAAAGACCACAGAAACTGTGGACTCATTATTATAGTTTGCATGCTCCTTTTGTTTAAGTCATACAGCCAGGAATTAACTTACTATAACTTACATTACTATACTTAACTTACTATTGTTTACAAATTGTATGGAAAAACAGTTTGGCATATGATTGTGTCCCTTTAATTCAAATGTGACAGAGCCCAGCTGCCATTTTATTGTTAAATTATCAGAATACATTCACTCAGGCATTTGAAAATAAGTACTAAATTATTTTTATGATCATACATTTAAAGAACCAATTATTTTTCCTGTTTAGACTTATCTTCCTTGGAATGTTCTTGTGTGGAGTTAATCATCCATATGCAACCAATCTCATTCCTCTCCAGAAACCCTGTCTGGAATGTGAGATAACCTGTATTTAACCTTGTATTATGCATAAGCTTATGCAACTATTCCACTACCACTTAATTGCAAGATATTAACATTACTTAAAATCGAGAGATTGATGCTTTCATGTAAATTAAATCAGTATTCTTGAATGTTTGTATACCAACAATTATTTTTATCTGATATCTCAGATAAATATATTTGAGCCCCTGCAGAGGAAAAAGATTACCATTCTTTCACAATCTGACATTAGATGTGTTTTGAAGATGATTAGTTTGGAATGATGTAATGCTAAGTGGCTTAGCATTTAAATGAAGAAATTAGAAAATGTATAGTGAAAATATTTGAAGTTAAATTTTACATTGCTCCAGCATGGGTATGTCTATTTTAGAGTTACTTTGAAATAAAAAATAACAGTTGCACCACACCACTGCCAGGCAGTGAACACTTCCAATAAGTGTTCACTGCCTGGTAGTGGTGTGGTGCAACCACCTCCCCTATGATATACATGATATTACCATGATTATCACCCACCATCAACATACTGGGAAGTCAGCATTCAGGACATCCTTGACTAGACCAATAACATAAATACTATGGCAACAAAAGCAGATCAGAGGCTGTATTTTGCAGGATGACTTGACCACTGGCTTCCCAATTCAGGAGTGCAATGGAATACTATCAGTTTGCCTGGATGAGTGTAATTCCAACAACATGCAAGCCATTTTCACCATTTAAGATAAGCAACCCATTTGATTAGCAACATCTCCACCTCCTTATAGCTTGAGTCCCACCACCACTGAGCATTGCAGCTGTAGCATGCAACTTTCCACAAGGAACATGTCAAGGTATCTTCTCAGCATCTCCCATCCATGATCAGCGATGTCTAGAAGAATACCAGAACCTATTGTGGCTGGGTCAGAATCCTTGAACTTCCCATCCATCAGTACAAAAAGTGCACCCTCGCCAGTTGGACTACAAAGACTGAAAAGGAAGCTTCCCATCACATTCTCAAGGATGGGCAGTAACAGGTCACCTTGCCAGTTATGACAATATCCCATGAAATATTTCTTAAAGTGCTATAAAGGTAGGTATCTCAGTAATTGATTTCCAAGTCATTGGTAATAACTGTTCAGCAATACTTTGGTGAGTAAATAAGATAAGATTATCATAAATTTAGCTCTACTATTATAAAATGCCATATTGCTAAATTCTGGGATAATTCATTCTTTCCCAGGATTTTGAAAGTATGGAATTTTCATCTTCTTTGGTCCATTCTTCCTCATAAAATCCAGGCTTCTGTATCTCAAACATGGTAACAATCTAATCACCATTTTCAGAGTCAGGTCTACTTTATTTTTTAAAAATTTTGATAACGTCTTGCATGATGGCAAGGCTCTTGGCCTTGTTTACAGGACTTAAATAATGACAGATTTCTCATTAGCTATTTTTCATATTTTTATTAATAATCTGCTAAAATTTACAATATTCTCAGTTATAAAGTTTTCACTAAATTAATGCTAATTGTGTATTCTTGTTCTGAAACATCATTTTAATTTTTATACCAGATTAAAGATGAATTATACATTAATTGAAAGGTATATTTTACTTTAAAAAATTGGAAGAATATATGGACGAAAGATAAGATATCTTTATTAGTCACATGTACATCGAAACATACAATGAAATGCATCTTTTGCGTAGAGTGTTCTGGGGGCAGATAAATCAAAAGTGTAACATTAACTTTTTTGTAAATGTACATTTCCCCCATTTAAATATATGGCTGAAGTATTGATATAATTAGATATTATCTAATTAATAGGTAGACGCCTACTTTAAAACAAAATTACGAAGTAGTTAACTGTTCTTAATGAATTGTTTCCTGTAATTGTCCAGAAATTGGATTGTGGTGACTGTTTAATATGTGCAAATCACACAAAAAATAGATTTAACCCAGGCTAGATTGCAACAGCAATCATTTCCTGGATGATGTTGGACCGAGCAAGTGCTAATCACATAAGTGAGCCTGATTTGTTTCTGGCATCAGAAATATAAATAATTGCATCAGTAACACACACAAAATGCTGGAGGAACTCAGCAGGTCAGGCAGCATCTATGGAGGGAAATGAACATTCGACATTTTGGGCCGAGACTCTTGAAGGGTCTCGGCCCAAAATGTCGACTGTTCATTTCCCTTCATAGACGCTGTCTGACCTGTTGAGTTCCTCCAGCATTTCATGTGTGTTTTTCCAGATTTCCAGCATTTCCAGCATTTGCAGTTTCTCTTGTGTCTCCATGTTGCTGCTCCACTGCAAAGTCTCTTTGAGGTATGCCTACCCTGAAGAAGTTTTCCTCCTCTCTTTGATGGAAGTTCTGTGAGACCCTCTCCCACTGCTCACCCTCTGTGACCTCTGCTGCTCTCCAGCCCTCTTTGATGTTGTGCTCAACCAGACCAGTACCGATGAAGGGTCTTGGCCCGAAACATCGACTGTTCATTGCCCTCCATAGATACTGCCTGACCTGCTGAGTTCCTCCAGCATTTTGTGTGTGTTGCTCCAGACTTCCAGCAGCTACAGTCTCTCTTGTGTCTCCTAATTGCATTAGTACTCACACAAAGTCCATTTCTGTCCTCACCAATATAAAGGTGCAAACTGCGACCATCATGGGCAAGTCTCAGTATAGTTAGAGCATATTGTTGCTTAACTTGCTATTTAATACCACTGATATTGGGACTCCTGAGTGGGCACCTTCACAACTCATTGCAGACACCTTCTAAAGTCCACGGAGTGTGGTAAAACTAATAGGGAGAGCCTTCTGCAGCATTCAGTGGGTGTCACTGCTGACAGGTCCCATTCTAGATGAAGCATGGCAAAGCCTGCAGCAGTGCCAGCAGCTACCACTTCAATGTCACATCCCTGCACAGTGAAGGATGTGATTTCCCCCAAATAAGGAGGCATTTGAACATTGCCTGTTTGTACAAAATTGATTAATATAGTATCAGAATACTCAGATACAAAAATTCCATCTGTACAGCCACATATTAATATCACCAGTATTTCAGTCAATACAATCAGTTGTTTACAGGGCCAAAGTGATTCTGAAAGAGCTCAGTGAAATAAATATTTATTTCTGCTTTTGAACATCAAGTAGAAGGGATTATCTTAAAGAAATGCTTGAAGAGAAGTAGGCTTACAATTGCTTTGATATCTGATTGTCTTAGAACAATTAATATATTCCATGAAGAAGCTTGTTTTGGATTAATAGTTAAGATAATTAAATTTATAAGTAAATCAGTGCAAAATAAACTGACAAACAGTTGTAATTAATTTCTATAGTACAATAATCATAATAATGGGAAAAACAGCTGCTCACCATAAGGCTGATTCATTAACAAAGACATATGAATGGAAATAATCAGCTAGATGTTGAGAAATATGTTGTTTTAATACAGTAATATAAAATTACATTAGAGAATCCATGCCAAAAGATTGAGTGTGAAATTTTTACTTTTATGCCATGGCTGGCTAATAGGTAGGCACTTATCAACAATATATTGTAGGAAACTGTAGTTTTAATTCTCCCTGAGTGCTGTATCTCTAAGTTATCCAGGTTTAGTAAGATAGTAATGTTCCATAATAAACCGTGCTGTTATGTATTTTGCTTATGTTACATCTGGAGGGACAGGTCAGTGTTTTATGTGACTTCTATTTTTATTCTGATCATGTTGATCAAAATTGTATGGCGATGGAACAGTTGGATTGCAGTAGAGTTCCTGGTGTATTTGATTAGTTTACAGTGTAGTCAGAAACTCAGTCTGCCTGTACCAGTCCCTTAGATATATTCCAGATAACATTGTCTTTTTAGAATATTTTACTTTCCACAATGTTACCTTTTATTCCTTTCATCTGAGATGTTCTAAGACTCTGAGTACAAAACCCAAGCCATATAAAAAGCTAAGCATCTTCAGCACATCCAGCATGGCTACGATCATCTGCATCAAAATTATATTAAATGTTAAGCAATGGAATCTAAAATATGTCTAATAAAAAATTAACACTACTTAATTGACAGAAAAGTAGCCTCATTTATAACCTTATAATAGAGGAAGGTCTTTGAGGAAACACAGTTGGATAATTGGATCTAGAATGTTGCCAGAAACAATTATATGGTGAACTCTCAGGCTTATGATGATTGGTTTCCAACAATGGTCTTCTCTCTGCTCTAGATACAGTATTCCCAGTACCTACAAAAAGAAGGCAGAAAACTACAGTAAGGATTGGACATATCCCTCTCATTCTATTCTGCTCACATGGGGATCCATCTAGAATGTGATTTATCAGAAACCTGAAATTCTGGGATATTTGAACATTAGTATGGACCATCCTTGGGTCTAGGACTTCTTGTGTCTCCTTGTCCCATTGTCTAAGCTTTATATGCTATCTGTTCCTTCTGATGGGTTAACTGGAAGTGCCTATTTTTGTTCTTCCTATGGTTGGCTGTTCCACAAATTACATTCATCTTCTTTGTGAGTAAGAGCCAAATGATTATTATTATCAGGTGCAAACTTGTTTATTTGACAACTATTGAACAATTTGTAAGAAATTTTTGACTAATCCCTTATTGAAAAATTAATCCCTTTACTGACCTTTTAAGATTGTTAAATGAAACTTCTGGTAATAGAATTGCTTCAGTGTTGGGGAGTTGCCATTTGCTGTCAATACTGTTTCTTTCCACATAGGATGGGTTGCTATTTTAGCAAATCAGATGCTGGTCACTCCCATTGCTTATGACACCCAATCACAAAGATAAACAGGAAATCTTGCTGAAGCCAGGTCTTTACTTACTTGCACACAATATCTGCTTGAAAGGAAATTTTGCTAGCAAATATGCCCTAAGGAATGTTTCTTCCCCACCATTCATAGAATCACAGAAAATCACAGCACTAAAGAAGTTTATTCAGCCCATTACGTCCAAGCTGACCAAAGTGAACTTTACAGTTAATTCCACTGCCAAGCTCTTAGCCCAAAGTGTTGTGGGTTGTGGCTGTTCAGGTGATCACCCCAACTCTGTTTAATGTGGTTACAGTTACTGCCTCCACCACTTTTCAGGTGATGAATTCCAGACCATCGCCCCAAACAAACCCCACTCTTTTGGTGAGTGAAGAAGATTTTCTTTAAATCACCTCTCAACCTTAACCATACACTTTAGTTACAGTGCTGTTTACTAACAGAAATACATAATATCTGTTCACCCTGTCCAGGTCTCTGATACTGTTATACGCCTCAATCACATCTCCTTTCAGTCTTGGATTGTTGAGAGAACACTGTAACACATTGAAAACTTTACTGAAAGAAATAAAACCAAGAATAACCACATTCTTCAAATAAAATTGCTTACAAGTTATAATTGCACTAAAATTCAAAGATCACTTTGCACTATAATTGACTTTTTTTATTCTAAATGTGTTCTTTCTTGTAAAAATTGTGTATAATTTGTTTAATTTGTGTCTTTTACTTGTGAATGCTGCTTTATCTGATGCTATATGCCTTTGATGCTGCTGCAAATAAGTTTTTCATTGCACCTGTGCATACATGTATTTGTGCTTATTACAATAAACTCGACTTTGACTTTGTAAGTTAACTGAAAACTGTCAAGACCCCAGGAAATTCTTTTAACATCTATCAACTTCTGACAAATGTTTGATGGCATCCAACTTCACCTGTTAATAACAGAACTAATCACGTCTGTCCTCTGACAAGCAGCACAACAAAATCCTATTAGCTTTGTTGACAGTCAAAAGTTGAAGGTCAGAAACACCTTAATAAAATACCAAATTATAATTTTCATTATCTCAGAAAACTCTGTTGCTCCTGTTCAGTCTTTGTCAATGATTTATTCTGATTTATAGAGCTAGAATACCCTGCTGCCATGGTATCCTTGCAAAGCCCTGTGCAGCAATTACCAAAAATAATTTAAGACTTCAGCAACTATTACAAGCTTATATCTTATTTAACAAGAAAAACAACTTAATTTAATAATCAAAAACTATATTAAGGACCACAAAGAATAGCGAAGAAAATATTTAGGAATGCCGTTTAAAAATACCAGCAGAACATGCTGGTATTCATGGAGAATCACAAATATTTGTGCCACAGAAAAAGGCTACTTGGCTTATGGTATCCAAGGCAACCCTTCAAAACACTAAATATGAACATCTTACATATTTAGCAAAACTGCGCAGTAAAAGCCCACAAACATGCAAAGTGGTGAAGGGGCATTCAGGATAATATTGAGATCCTTGAGGCCATGCATCAGGAGTACACAAAAGCCCTTTGTAAGTGGTGATTGGAGGGCACCACTTCACAAACTACCCACCCACCCACTCCATCAGCCACCTTCTGCCACATCTGTGGTAATGTCTGCAGTCCCCATATTGGCCTTTTAAGCCAGCTGTGAACAACAAAACTGAAGTGGAAGCAAGTCATCTATACATTGTAATGATATTTATTTTTATTCATTTGATAAAGATTAATTAAATTCATTATATATGACCAAAAGGACAGAGTTTATTTTATGTTACGCCACTACTGAGAGCACATTTCAAAGGGAGTCACAATTTTCAGCTTTACAGCATTGAAATAAAATACTCATCCATTAAAACAAATTTTGCTTTGCAACCAGCATGTTTATGATTTTTGTGTGGCGCCTGCTGGACCTTGAGTTAAAGCAGAATTCTGCAGCAGGGTCTCGAAGGGCAAGTGTTGTAGTGCTGTTGTTGTAGACATTGTCCAAGTTTCCATCTCAGACTCACCCTTGTTTATGTCTTTTGGCTAGCTTTAGTTAGATAAGATCAGTGCATGAAACATCTACCTATGATGCCATGAAGATATTAGGGTGAGACTTGGGTAAGCAGCCTTCCATAGAAGGAGACCTGAAGTTCATGCTGTTCACATGGAACATTGATATTACAACCTTATCTGTACTGGACCAGGGGCAACAGGTCCCCAAATAGCACACCAGTCAGTGCATGTTGCTTGTTGCAGTGTTAATATTTCAAAAATGAACTTTTATACTTTAGTGGCAGGTCAGTTTGCCCAGGTAGCTGCAGAAATTAAATTTTTCAATGAGATTCCAATAATCCTGAGAGATTTGCAGCACTGGATGATTCTTGAAAGTTGCAGCTGTGGACTTTCATGCCAGACTGTGGTAAGTCTTTGAATACAGCTCCAGTTTTCATCTTCCTCTGAAACCTTGCCTCAGTGTTGATTGTGGGTCGGAGCAAATTCTTCCCTTTCTGAAGACTCTCTGCTCATTTGGCCAGGATGTTTTGAAGGTTGTGTGTGAAGCAGGGAATTCTTAAGCAGCTTCTTCAGTTTTGGGAGATTGTTGTTGTCTTTGAGTGGGCTAGGAGGTTGGGTGCAACAGCAATGGCACTAACCTTTGGCGTTAGGGCTCTGAGGCTGCATTACCTGTGGAGTGAGGCTCAGAGATTCATGCTGGATTTTGAGAAGTCCAGATTTTCTTTGGTTTCTCTCCATCATTGCTATCTGCCTTCATCCAGGGAATCCAGGTATGTTGTTGCTGTATCCAATTCCTGGGTGGGGTTAGACACTGCCAGCTGCCTTTCACTCTCCTGAGACCAGTACAGGATATATTCTCATCTAAAGACACATACCATGACTGTCACTATCAAACATCAGGCAGAGTCACTATAGTTTGGGAGTGGTGATGCTCTCTGGATGGTTTCTTTGGCAGGGCTTATGAAGGAAAACCACAAAGCCATCAAGAAATTTCACTATGCAGATTTACTTTCCATTATGCCTGAAACTAACTGTTTTGTTTTGAGAAAAATTGTAAATTTATCAGAAGAAACAGTAGCAAAAACAATTCCAGGAACATGGGTTGGAAGGCAGAATACTATCATTTCAAGATAAATTACCACCTTAGATAATTCGTACATGTGTGCCTGTTTATAAACAAATGAATGTACCATTCAGCTGGGTGTGAAAATGTCAACTTACCTGTCAAAGTGGAAGTGTATGGAGCCAAATGTTTACTTGAGAAGATTTTAAGCAGGTGGGCACAGAGCTATGCAGGAAGGGGTAGCAGTGATTACAATAAAAAGTTAATAAACTATGATGTGTTCTTTAAATGAAAAAATATTGATCTGTGCACAATTAACCTTGTGTGGCCATTAATGGGAATAGAGTGCCATCTTGTGGCTTTGTATGATTTATATATTTACCCAAGTAAATCAATGCCTAGAAAATGAATGAGCCTATGCAGTTGCTTTCAAATGTAGATGCACAATGAACCAACAAAGATTTTGCCCAGTGGCTCACTGTTGAGTACTGGTACTGAAGGAAGGTTGTCGGAGTCGGAGGCTGGTAGGGTGTTGGACGAGAAGGTTGGCAGGGCTGTGTCAGGACAGGATCAGAGGGGAGATCATTGGGTTGAAATAAGGAAGTTGGGGGAAGAATGATTGGACCATGATAAGCAGACTAGGAAGTTTGGTGAGGGTCATGAACTTAGGGGATGGAGGTTATGACTTGGTGGAAGAAGAAGGGAGTAAAAACTGGGTGTGTACATTACTGAAATGGGAGCTATTGGAGGTGGATTCCCACTGCCAGACTTCAAAGGCTGGGATCTCCTCACGCAGGTTCCCTTTAATTAAAGACAGAAAATGTTGAAACTATTCAGCAGAAATATATATCCCTTTAATTAATGCTGAAGCAGGCCTCACAAACACCGTGGTGACCTGTACAAGAGTGGACTAATCATCCATGGGCCATGCATACAAGGGCAGAAATCCCAGAATCATGTCAAACAATGTACACTTCCAGATAATGGATACCACTTGATGTGACCTGATTCTTCTAAGGTTAGCATTTGAGACATACAAAGGACTCAGGGACAAAGAGAAACTCTGTGCAACCTGTCGTAAATCCCCGAAATTCCTTTACATTTGATTTGAAATTGAACTGCAGTGCATAAAAAATATTGAAGAAGTACTGCAAGGGCCTGCCTTTGCAAGACTGGCCAAGCTCATCTAATTTCCAGCTATATTCTTCTTCTTAGGCAGATCCTTGGGATCCAGGATGATTTGCTTCCATTCTGGTTCTGTGGGTTCTGAGGTGATGGATGAAGACAATGTGGGAACCTCAAATATTTTCAAAGCTGGGACAGGAGGTGCATGGTGAACCACATGGCAGGCTAGTTTGTGAGCTACTGCACTCCTACTACAATTTATGCAAGTTCTCTGTGTGCTCCCAATGCATGGACTCAAGGTTCTCAAGACCATCTCAAGAGCTCCTTTTGCACCTTGAGCAGTCATAGGCCACATATTCCCCAGTAACAGTGGGGATGCTGCATTTCTTCACACATCCTTGATTCTTTTCTTCTGTCCACTTGACAATCTCTCCCCATGACAGAATAGTGCATCTGTACTGTGAGTCTGATGGGGGGAATGTGTGGTCTCTTAACAGAGTTAGTGGGGCCTCAGTGATGGGGATGTTGGCCTGGGAGATGAAACTGTTGTTGATTCCTTTATCCTTTCAATGACTTTGGAGGAATTTTTTTAGAGAATGTGTCGGTGATATCTTTCTGGTGCCTTGAAGTGCCTGCTGTAGATACTCCAGATCTCAGGATCATATAGAAGGACAGAATCCTGCCCTAAAGACCAGAAGCTTTCAAACTTTTTTTCAGGCGAGCAGTCTTAACCAGATGGTTCACCCATGTGACTTAATAATAATAACTAGCTACCTATAAATTTAATGATAGGCACAACCAAACCATTATTATTAGCCTTCAAACTACTTTTATTGAATGTGTTGATCCTTACAAGCAGTGATCAGTTTTAAAATCACAAGGTGAAGAGGTGTTAACAAGCTGCTGTCTGTTGTAACAACAGCTGAGGTGTACACAGCAGACAATGTCTCTCTCTCTCTCTCTCTCTCTCTTGCCTATGCATGGTCGAGCCATGAGTAAAATTGGTATTGGCATCCCATTTTTCTTAAACATTCCATGTCCCACCCATGGGTTGCAGCCCCCACTTTGAAAACCACTGCAATATGTCATGAGTTTTGTGCTAGATCACCATTTCTTCCATGGACCAAAAACTGTTTGTTGCATTGAAGGCAATAGTGAACTGCTTCAACCTTCACTGGAAGGTGACTTCTGACGTATGAGAAGTGCTCCATGTTTTACAGTATTTTACCCCGAACCTTTATTGTCAGATGGCCTTGTTGCACCATGGTGGCAGGTTGGTAGAAGACCTCTGTCTTGTGGATGTTGAGTATAAGGCCCATCCTCTTAAATGTTCAGGTGGCTCGGAACTCAACCGTTGAGTGTGTGTAAATGCAAGCATCATAAGCCTCATCTGAAACTGTATGTCGATGACTGAGATTCGGGTGACCTTGGTTCTGGAGTGCAGTTGCTGTAGGTGGAACAGTTTCCCATTTGTTGGGAAGAATTAATTCCATTGCTGCAGGAATTTTGATGGAAGTAAGGTGCAGCATTACAATGAGAAAGATTGGAAAATGTACTGTTTGACACCAGTCTTTACTGAGATCAGCTGCTGCAGTCCCACTAATCCGGATCATGGCTTCCAGGCCATCCTGAAGCAAACAGGAGATGAAGACACATTTTGGTAGCCCTCTAAGTTTGAGAAGAGTGCTTCACGATCCCTCCCAGTTGATGGAGTCAAATGTTTTAGTGGGGTGGAGAAAACCTCTTCAGCTGCCTCCTGCTAGTGGCTGAAGAGCTGCTCCCCAAATCACAGTGTGGATTTTGTCTACCCAGATGCACAGTGGACATGATCTTCACCAGGCAATAACTCATGAAAAAAGATCCGGGGAGCAGCACCAGGCACTATACATGGTCTTTGTCGACTTCAAAATGCCAAAGTGATCCTGTCCAACAAAAAATAACTACGTTGAATATTGGCAAAGGAAAGAGATGTATTTGCATATTTTGCATTGCCCTTTGTCTTTTTCAGATTTAATTGCGAATCCTTCTATAGAATTAATCCAATTTTTGTAATGTCTATTTATAACCAACTGCAAGGTTACATATATTGACTGCTACATTTGACCTCCTATTATACTCAATGCCATACTTAATCATACCTACCATTATTTATGTGCGTAATTAGACAAATTTAATTCACATGATCAATTCTCAACAATGATCCACAACCGCCATTCAACTTCTGCTTTTTCTGTACCTGTACCACAGAACAATTTCCAGCTCTGAGTAAAATTTGAAATTCACGTATTCACTCTGTTCTTTGTCCTGCTACTTTGTTCTGCAACTCAGTGGTTTAATATCACACAATTTTTAAAGAGAAACTTGGTAATATACAGCTTTCTTTCTCATATCATTGTCAGGGCCTCTGCTATTGGTATAGTGTACAGCCACTTTTCCTTTTTTTGTGTGGAGCTTGAGGAATGGTTCAAACATGGCAACGAGGTTGAGCCACAGTCTGGTTCGGACTAAGACCAGTAACCATGGAGCAAGGTGGAATTGGTGGTGCTGACATCTTTTCCAGAAATAGACAAAGTACTCTGGCTCAGACCTGATTAGTAAAAGATACTAAACATTTAACTTTAGAAAGTTAAAGCTCTTCCACTACTGGATGCCTGCCAAGCAATTGAAGGGCACGGAGGTGGAGGAGAGTTTGAAAGAGGTGATGGAAGGGTAGAGCTGGTAAGGAGGTAGTGAAAATTGGAAATGGACTCCATTTCTATGAATTATGATGTGAAGAGCCACATGTACTTGAAGAGCAGGTGGATTCATGGAGGCATCCAAGGTGGTGGTGTGGCAACAGAAAGAGTTGAATATATTCCAGCTGCAGAGAGAAAGGTAAAAGTAGAACTCATCAAAGTTAATGCACGATACTGGACAATGGAAGAATGACAGTGAAAAGACCATCATGTAGGCCTCTTCAGGAAGATGCTATGCAGTAATTATTGGATTTGATTTTTTTTAAATCATTATGCCCAGAGGAAGTTTTGGTTCATCCAGGCCTCTAAGTTGATAATATAGTTGGCAGTAGTCATGTGGACAATTGAGCAAATGACATGATAAGTGATAGAGAGGCAGCAAAATGTGGGACCCTGGAGTGCACCAGACTCTGAGGGCATGAAAGAGACTGTGAAGTAAGTGAAGGTAAATGTTAGAAGGGGCAGAGACAATTTTTGGGTGCAACCAGATGAACCCGCCATATTTGAATTGGCAGTTTAAGAATAGTGCACTAGAAGCTAGTCAGTGCAGAATATCTGTTGTGAGGAATTTGGAGCTGCTCCTGATCCTCCTAAAAAACTTCCAGTAGTAAGGGAAGATCAAATAAATTGCAGATGCTGAAAATCTGAAACAAAAATAGAAAATGCTGGAAACACTCAGGAGATCAGATCAGTGGAAAGAGAAACAGATTTAATGTTTCAGGTCAGAAACCCTTCATCAATAGTAAGAGGTCTGTGGAAAGTACATGGACTTTTAAATTGAACAATTGGATGTTCATTGCACAAGAACACACTGGAGAGAGTTCCTGCTTTGGTGGCCTGTTGTGTATTCAACATAAGGTTGAGAATTAACAGGGCAGTTCATATTCTTCACCAAGATCCAAAAAGTTGGATACAAATGTTCACTATTGAATTCCTGCCTCAGGTTTCCTGTGAGTTTCAAGCCATTGACCAAAGACCCATCACGTGTAAATGATAATGGGGAGAAGATGTATACTGAACTCCTCAAATACCTTGTGTTCACTCCTGCAGTCAACAAGCCCAGGATCATCAGAGGATGGGTCGTGGTTATTCCTAAGTATAAGCAAGACACCATTTTGACATGCCTTGAAAGAAAAGGGCTTAGATTTCAGACCTTAAAACCTTAACTGGTTTTTGACATTTCCATGCTCATAGCCAGGAACACAACTGAACTCACTCTTGAGGCCAGCCTTGAGGTTTTCCTTCCCCTTTGAAGCAGCTTTAATTTTTTTGGCTGCAGTGCATTGTTTCCCACTACTCCTATCTACTTTTTTCCCAGTGACAGTGAATGGTTGCCCCTTTACATGGGTTGAGGGAAATCCAAGTCTACCAGGTTTAAAACAACTTTTCAAATGGTTAGCCAGCCTTTAAAACTGTTTCCTCTGGTGAAGTTGTCCCAGTGTTCTGATTTTTCATGGCTAAGAGGTGAGAAAACAGTCTAAACCAGTTTGATAACAGTTTACAACATTTTACACCGGGCACTGCTGTAGCCTCTAAATAATAACTTTTTTCCTTGTTGCAAACTTCAGAAAGTTGCATACTGAGTATAGGGGCTTGTTCATCTGGTCAGTTGAAGAATAGGAACTTAAATGGCAAATAATTATTAATCTTTCATTTCTTTGTCATCTATTAATCATTATTTTGTGTCTATCTATTCCAACTCAAAGGTGGAAGAAATAATGAATGAACATGAAATTTAGTGAACGTTAACCTTTTGTTTTATTTTAAGTATGAAGAAGGAAAAAGGAGGATAAAACCCAGCTATAAAAGTGTTGACCTCTCTGAACTGGAATGGGAAGACAAGGATAACATTGTAAGTCCCTATTTTGTCCTGGTTTTTTTTAAAGCAGCATTTCAGGTCTAGGTTTCTAACTTTGTGCTTGCAATGCTCTTTATCCATCAGATGGATAAACATCAAATGCAAGTGCACGTTAACCTTTTAAATTAAATACATTCAAATTTCTGTTATCCATTGCCAGCACATAGGATTCCTCTTCGAGAAAATGTAATCAAAATACATTGTAATCATTGTAATGTGTTTTTTTTATATAGTGCTACATCTGTCTTAGCTCCACCCACAAAAGAACAAAATAAATTAAAAACTAAGTTGCTGAAAACATTTGTGGAGAAAATGGGAATAGTCACATTTTGCATTGTGATTTTTTCCCCAAATACAATAAATAATTGAGGGATGTACAAGTAGAAATGGGAACTTTTTTTCTAACAAAGGTACACTTAAATGAATAGTGAGAAAGATATGGAAAGTCATTTGGATACTACTAACCCCAACCCAGCAAAGAGGCCTAAAATCAGCTGTGATAAAGCTGCGTTCCATGCAAATGACCTAAAGATGTCTTAGTTTCACTGGGGATTCCTCAACCAGTGGTATGTAACACACTATGTAAGCCTTTCAGCTCTCCACCACTCTGCATAAATTGGCTGCCATATTTCTTTCATTATAAAACTTAAAAACCAGCTTACTGGTTGTAAGATACTTTGAGGTGCCTTAAAGACCCTATATATATATATTCCTGTCTTTGTCTGTGCATTTTTTCTTTCCTATTGATTTCACTCTTCAGTAGATTTACACTAAATTTAAGATTATGCCCAGTTGTTCTAGATTCAGCCAGGGGATAAAATTGTTTCCTTGCATTGTCCTTAGCCTATTGATTCCCTTTTGCATTTTGAACTATTTGATTAGATCTACTCCAGCTTTCTAAACTCAAGGAATTGAAGCCAAATTTACAAATCCAATCAATGTACTTTAACTGTTTATCCCTTCATTATTCTGGTTAATCAGCACTGAAATTCTTTCAAAGCATTCCTGAGGTGTTGTGCCCAGAGCTGAAAGTCATACTCCAGATTGAGTTTAATCAAGGTTCTGTTTAAATGAAAGATCACTTTTTCATTTTTTCATTCTACTCCTCTTCAACTAAAGTCCCACATTCTTTTAGACGTTTTGTTTCATCTTTTTACCTGTTCGTTAATTTTGATGTTTAATTTTCATTTTATCTGTTAAAGACAAATCTTAATGGTGCTTTTGAGAAGGAAAGAAATTTAACATATCATCCAGACAGAACTGTGATTAATTGGATTTTTCATTCCACACTTCCACCATTCCCTCATTTAAACAATGGAGTGAAATTTGAAATTATGCACTAAATATCCTGTAAATATCTGTCAATATTCTTAAGGGCTTTGAAATTTAAGTCCCATTATTTTTTCCATTAGCTTTTTACAAGTTTCTCACCTTTGCATATTTTAGATTCTGGTAATCCCAGTTAAAGGCATTCCCCCTACTCTATAAACCAGTGACTGGGTAAGCAGAAACAGTCCACATGTTCATCCACAAACTGTTGTATGAGGCCAGATCCTGTCATATCTAGTTCTTGAGCTTCAGGTCATTCCAGTAAATTAACACTGAAGTTATGATTTTAAAACATGTAAAACCAAGGCTTAAATAGAATAACTGTTTGGTGAGGTAACAAGTCACCTCATTTAGATAATTAGAAGCATTAAAAAAGTGACAGCCAAAGCTAAAGTTGTGGAAGGTCTATAGAAAATGAAGAAAAAGCAAAAAATCCCAGATCAGATCTAAAATAAAAATGCATAAAATATAAGCGTAAAATCCTGATGTGGCAGATGCACCTATTCCAAAAAGCAAAAGGACATGTAATCAGAGGCGGTTGTGTTCCTAGAAAACGGTCCATATCAGAAACTTTTTTTTCCACGTAAGTTCCATGAGGGTGAATTTTATTCTGTATTTCAAATTTTTGGGTCATGATTTGTGAATTCTGTAAGAGTAAATTTCCACTACCCAAATAGCCATAACACAGTGGTCACCCATAGTAACAAAAGCGTGAGCAGTAAAATTTTAATCAGGGATCTTGGCATATGGGTTTCCATGCCCTTAGCAGCAAGTCAGAAATTACCTTTATGGAATGTTTCTGTTATCAACTACAATTTCCAGTATCTTCCATACACTTAATGTGTACATTGTGGAAATTTCCATATTATGTGACTTCATGTTTAATCTTCAAAATGATAAGACGTAGCTATATATTTAAATATAACTACTTTACTATAAATTTCATAGTTCAACTTCATGATTAATTAACCAGCTATTCTACCCATCACCACAAAGCTGGCTAAGAACATTGTCTCAGTGGTAAATGTGGAGGTTCTGTGAAAATATTAATTATTTGCACTATTTCATAGCTGCGCAATGGTATGGTAAACCGGAAAACAGGAAAATTTTCTATGGAGGTGAAAAAGACTGTGGAAAAAGGGGTAAGGCATTTCTTCCTCTCTGATTAAACAAAAAGAAACTTTGTACCAAATTGTTGTGTCTTTTATTGGAATTCACTTATACAAAGGAGTCTCCTAATAATTTTAGGGAAAAATTAGTGATTTGCTACAGAATGTTGAGATTCATCCAACAGTGTAGGAAAAGATAAAATGTTTTTTGTTTAAAATAAGATTTCTTGAAAACTTCTTGATATTATTTTTATGAATTTGGGTCAAATACTTGAATGTTAATAATACATAGTTTTGCAGATCAAGTTAAATTAGGGGAGTAATATTGACATAACCCATCTGTAGAAAGCTGATATGATCCAATTGGCTGCACATTTTATGCCATACCCAGTTTTACCATCCATTTTCTTTAATGGAGCTAAAAGATCATTAAAGGCATAGACAATATTTGACAAAGTTTCACCAAGATGATACCAAGAATGGGAATTTAACATTAAAGGAGAGAAACTAAAGATAGCATATTTCCACTGGGGCAGAGACACCTAAAAGGAGATTAAACTGAGCTTTTTAAAATTATGAAAAATATAGATAGGGTGTTCAGGTTGCTGAGAAGGAGTTATCAATTTAGAATTACCACTGAAAGAATAAAGATATGTTCAGAGAAATTTATTCAGATGAAGAGTGTTGGAGCATTGAATGTTTTGGCATATGGAGTGCCTGATCTAGAGATATTTGCACCCTTAAGAAAAAGTTACAAGGATATGGATAAACTGTGAGCACTGGTATTTGTTTTGAATTGCTTTACATGCAAGTTAGCACAAGCTATCTTCTATGTTTCTTTCACATACAAACTGCTTGTACATAATGGAAATCCTGTAGCTTTCTTTAAAATATTGATGCTACTCCTTTAAAATTTAATTTCGACATTGTTCTGTAATTGACTTCAGGCCATATTGTTATAAAATCACATTTTAATTGTTACTTTGAGGGTATAATTTTAGATTTTACATTGGTAGAAGTTCACATAAATGTTTACTCAGTTTACAGTGTCACATTCACCATTGCTACATTGGCATTAGGCTTTTTAAGCGGTTGCAGAAAGGATTGTAGGATAAGTGTGTTTAGAACACATGGGTGAACTTTGTCTTTTAAGTATGCATTTAAGAATGGACAGAATGACAGGTATGTGTTCAAAGGATATGGCACAGTAGAAACTGTTGAGATTAAATATATGATTTAGAGCATCATGTGTTAGGACAAAACAGGATATACAGAAGAATTTTAATCACCTTGTTCTTTTGAAATATTTGTTCGAGTTTCAAACTCTGCTCAGGATTTATTACATGGTACCATCAGTGACTTAGATATTCTTACAGATGGTATAACATAATTTTAGAAGTGATAGGTCTAGTGAAGTTTCAAGGATATTTGCAGCAAAGGTGACAAGAAATCTTCTACAGTGGTGACATGATTTACAGATATTGAAGCAATACACTGAGACTTGTACAATCTCCAATAATTTGTCTGCCTGTTACTACTACTGCTTTATTTTTCATGTTAGAAACGAGTCTTTGTGATGACAAATGATTACTATTACACAGACATCAAAGGCACTCCTTTCAGGTAAGTTTAATAATTTTTCTACTTACTAAGCTTTTTTTGAATTGAGGTAAAAAGTTTTCGATGCCAGCATATAATTATCTCCAATCTCCTGTGTATAGTCTAGGTGTGGCTTTATCTCGAGGGCATGGGAAGTACTTCCTCCAGGGAAACGTTACTCTGGAAGAAGGTATGACTAAAGCGATAATATAATACTGAAGACATAAGCAGAAAAATACAGTAAAAAAAGCAGTAAATGCAAGTTTAATAATGATGCAGAAGTTAGAGGTGTTACTTTAATTTTCTGTATATGTGCAATTCTTTAAAATAGACTTGACAGATGGGTTGAACATCCATTGGTTCCAGGGAATGACAAGTAGCAGATCAGGAACTCTTCTTATATTCCATCTGATTTTTCTTTCCAACAAAATGAAAAAAAGGGAAAATTAGTCAGGGTGTAAACAAGCTGCTGATCGATTAACACCTGCTTTTTGCCACCATGGAAAATTAAAATCAACTGTTTATTTTAATATTTTTGGACTGTCCAGCTTCAGAACAATCAAGCAATATGCATGTAGTTGTGGAATCAGTCACAAACTCTCCAAAACAAAATCAATAAAGGAAACAGCAGATCCTGTTATCTCTAACATTATTTGTAATAAGTATTAGCTATTGTTAAATATTATCACAGTTCTCACTAATAATGCAAAAGCACATGGCATCCCAAATGGTTGTGAATGTACAACATAGAAATAGGAATAGGCCATTTGGTCCCTTATGCCTGCTCCCCCATTCAATAAAATAATGATGGATCTTTTACCTCAGCACCATGCTTTTTGCACTAACCACACATTTCTTTATTCCCTAATATCCAAATATCTTTTGATATCTGTCTTGAATATGCTCAGTTATTGAGCCTATGCTCAATTCTATAGATCCACAGGTGCAGAAATTTCTTGAGAGTATATTTCAGTCAGCAGGTTTTAATTACAATTTTTTTTAAAGGAAGGTCATAAACTGAATGTAAGATTAAAAGCATGTCTATGTAAAAATAAATCAACAAAGATAAAAAAAGGTGAAATATCAGTGTTGATGCTTTTGGATATTTCACCCTCTCTGAGCAGTCTTTAATAACACAGTCATTTCCAAGCCAGATACATGTTGAAGCTATTATTTAATTCGCATTCTGAGGATGGGAGCTCAGGCATCACCTCTTGGATTCTGTATCAGCTCAGACTAGGTGCAGCCTTCTGAGATCCCATCAATGTTAATGGGGATTGTAGAATAAAAACATAGGAGGCAAGAATAAGTTAATTTTTAAAAAAAAAATTTGTTTTGCTTTACTTATAAGTGATTTTGGTTAACTATTATCTGTCATATATATATTTTAAAAATATAAATAAAATATTTTTTCTGCATATCAAAAATATGTTAGAGTCTTTGACAGCTTTTACAGCTGACAAAGCTTTGCAAGCTATGAAAGGCTTTCAGAGGCATTTCATAATTAGGGCCCTCTGCTGCTGTTTGAATTACAATGCCAGATCCCTGGATGTGGAAGACCTGCAAGGTAGGCACTCCACCTCCAGACAAGTTCTGTGCCTGCAAGATGATCATCAAGATGGCCCATTATTGCACACTTACCCGTGTTGAATTTCCTTTGCCAATTATCTTCATTATGCAAGCTTATTAGGGTCAACCTATAATTTGTTGCAACAATCCTCAGTGTTGCCTATCCCTCCTAATTCAGTGCTGTAAGTTTAAGAATTATGTTTCTAATGCATGATGGTGAATAAGGACCCCCTAAAGAATCACAGAGCATCATGACTGCTCAGGCTTTCAGATATAAGAACAGGAATTGGCCATTCACTCCCCTGAGTCTGCTTGCCCTTCACAACTGATCTGTTTCGCAACTCCATTTGCTATCTTTGTTCTTTAATATCTTTGTCTAACAAAAGTTTATCAATCTCAGTTTTGTTATGTTCGATTGACCTGGCTTCAAATCCTTTGCGGATTGAATTCTCACTCCCTATCGTATGAAGAATACTTTATACATCACTCTTGAATTGCCTTGTTTTAATTTTAAAGCCATGTCCTCCAGCTACGTGATCTACCATCACAGAAAATGGTTTCCCTCCATAACTATTGCATCCATTAATTATCTTAAACAACACAGTTGTATCACCCCTTAGTCTTAAATTCAAGGGAATGCAAGCTTAGTCTATCCTCATAATTAACCTTTTAGCCTTGATATCATTGTTAAATTCACACCACAACTCCACCAAGGCCAATGTATCCTTGTAGAGACACAAAACTCTGGATGGGGTCTATTCAGAACTGTAACATGAACTCTACACATTTGGAATCCAATATCTTTGAAATAAAGGCCAACAATCCATTATCCTTTTATGCTACCTTTTGTGTCTGTACATGAATAAATTATTGCTCAATCATTGAGGTACTGGCTGCCCTTTTATTTCCAGAGGAGAAGGCACCACCAGCACTATGTCTGCCAGAGGCAGTTAACTTCACCAACCTCTTTAAATGCAGAGGTGCAGGAGTCAATCGAGTATGTCCCAGACAGTCAAACCAATGTGGAATTTTCCTAGAGTCCCCCTTGGCTTCCAAACAACTGGGCCCAGAGGATTTTCACTGGAAATCTATAAGTGCAAAGAAAGGGAATAAGGAAGAAGAAAATGAATCAGTAAACAACTGAAGCAAAGGCCTAACTATAAGAGGAACATTTAGAATGTAACAGAATGGACTTGTAAATGATTTAACCTCACTCACCTGAACATTTATGAGTCTTGAGAGACTTTCCTCCATAAAAGGTCCATCCTGATAGCTCCATTGCCTTCCACTTGCTCTAGGTTTCCCATGTATGCTCTGGAGTTGGCATTCAGTCTGGCAGCCATCTACAAATTAGAGCAATCTCTTTCCAACAATCTAATGGAAATGCCTGCACAATTTGAACTTTGACTTCTGATACCTCAGGATTCAACTTGAAATTAGAATGGTCTCAGTTGTGGGCAGCAGTCTGTTAGGTCACATTGCCTGGTATGCTTGAATTACATCTTAAAGCAGCTGCAGACAAAATGTACCAAAAACTAACATCAGCACCATTGCACTTGGAATAAAACTTCACTGATTTCATGTAACCAGCATATTTCCACAAAATTCATGTTAAAAATAGAAAGCTAATGCCAATTAATAGTGAAAGCTAATTCCAGGAATAGGAAATCATATAAATATTAGTTTTGCACCACTAACATTCATAATAGCATACAAGCATGAAAGACAGAGAAGTTTTACAGTCATTCACAGAAAATAGTTGATGGTATACTGCATGGATCTTGATGAATGATGATAACTGTTTAACCTATTTACTTTGTCTTAATTAAGGTTTGCATGACCTGGATCACCCAGATTTATCACTGATGGAGGAATGGTAAGAGATCCTGTGCTCCAAATTGCTATGGCAGGGTACATAGCATCTTGTTATGCTTGCACTTAAATGTTTAAGTCCCTCAAAATTTTATGTGACATGTTACTTAAAGCACAAGTTGATAACATCGCATTAAGGAAAAGAGGGCTTTGTATCTCTGTAATCAATCACGTTGAAGAATCATATCAAAATATTACAGGGATTATTGTAGGTGAATTCAATGTCAAATCAGATATTGAGGTAGAAATAAGGGAAGGAAAGCAAAAAAATAAAGAAATTGAATCCATACATAAATGCTTTTAATGTGCACATTATGCATATACGCAGGTTAGGTCTTGCAGATATCACCTACAATCATTTGCAGGTGAAATTGACTCATTAGGAAATTGGCCCAAGAAATTCCATGCATTATTCACCTTGGGTGGTGTTTTTCCTGTGTCAGTCACATACCCCACAACCCCATTCAACACCAGCCATCCATCCAGTCCTCTGCCTTCTGCATCAGGACCTGTTGTCACGTTGTGTAAAGCTAGGCCCTTTCCCTGCAGCGTCTTTCCTCCACGGCAACCATGCTATGTTTCACTGGTCTCTGTCTGCCTTGGGGAGTGTCTTGAAGGGCTGATGCTATAATGTCTTTGGTATTCCAGAAAATGTCTGCAGCTGCACTGAATGAAGTGTGATCCCCATCAGGAAATGCACAGGTTACATTTAAGCATTTGTTTTTGAATGAAAACCATTCTAACACCATTTTAAACATCAGGAATTTTTGCTATGGATCCAAATCTGCATTAGCATATCATGCAATAAATGTTTAGCACAGCAAATAAGAGTGAAGTTAATTTTCTAGGCTTCTTTTTCTACATTACCAATGAACTCGTTGGTGACTTTATGAATGAATTCAGTTGGGATAACAGTGAAGATGATTAACACTTATTACCAGTAAAGTATGCATTGATAATGGTCCTGATTATCAGCATGTGCATCTAGTCTGTTCAATTGGTGGAGAAATAATATGCAGACTATCTGATGGTGCTTCTTGCTTTTGGCTGGGTTGCAAAAAAAGTTGGAAAACAGAAAGTTGTAGTAGATGTCAAAACAAATGCTGATTTCGATTTGGGACCAAGATGTGAGAATTGCACTTAAAGCAGACTCCCAACACATCAGCTGTTCAAAGAAAAATGGATTCATTGAAAATATTACAAGAAAGGACTGCGGTTGTGCTTCATCTATACCATATAGACCAACTGCCAATTGAAGGAAGATTAAATAAAGGCTTCATAGCTTTAGCCTGGGATATTATTGATCTAGTATTACAGATCTGAAACATACAATGATAGTTGACGTTATTCCTTGTGCAACACATCAGTAAAGAGGGATTAATTATTTTTCCAGTGACTCATCATCTCAGCCACCAGTCCTGTGAATGAATGACATCAGTTGATTATGACACTCATGCATCCCCAGAGCTTTCTTTGCGCTTTTACCCTGGAAGAATAGAAATTTATTTCAGCATAACGACTAGTAAAAGGGACTTGACCTATATGAAGAGGCTGAGGAGTTGTGCATCTTTTTAATCAATCAGTTTGAAGAATCCTTGCTGTCAGTTAGAAAACTGAATGTCAAATCTGCAATGGAAACCAAAATAAAGGAGAAGAAAAGATCAGAAAAAGGGAGAGGGAGAGAGAAAAGAAACAGAATGTGAAAGTTCACTTTTTTTTACTCTCTCTAATAATAATTCAAAGAAATGAAACTGAACGATTGTAACCATTAGTTTTCAGTGCTGGAGAAGTTGGTTGCAATGATTACAATCTATGCTGTAAACAATCCCTATGCAATGGAATAGACAAGATTGACATTTTCTGTTGAGTGTCATATTTTTATTCATTTATGATGTGTGAGCATATTGGCAAGGTTAGCAATTATTGCCCACCCCTACTGCCCCAGAGAGGGTGGTGCTTTGAACAATTGTGGTCAAGTATAGTACTATCCAACCCATAATTACTGCAACTCCACATCCTTCCATGTATTTCAATGCCCAATCCCTTGAAAACTACCAGCACAATAAAATCTGTGTCTTCGTGCACGTTATCACAAATCAGTTGATGGGAAATATGAGTTTAATTGACAAAGTCCCTTGGACTTAAATGCATTAAAAAAATTCTGGCATGGAGTTGATACCAAGGGATGATTTTTCCTCTGCACTACACATGGGAATCTTCCCTTCTTGAGTGCAAAGCAGAAAAAGGAGGATGCTAATTGGTGATAGCTTGCTCTGGGACCTATTTATCCCCTCAAGACTGGCCCACACTGATTTCCTAAAGCAAGATATTTTGTTGTGAACAGTGAAGGAATAGCTTTTGTTCCTCATCTTGCAAACAGCTGTCCACAGACATTTAGTGGGCGAGTCCATCAGATATCTAGTTTCCTGTTATCTGAGTACAGCAACTTTTCCAGAAGATCTGTGACATCTGCGAGCTGAAAAGCCAGACTGGAGAAGCCTTATAGCAAAAAAAAAGAACTAGTACAAAAACTTATGTGACACAGGAAGCAAAACAAGACTATGGATTAAAAAAGACAGAGAAGCAAAACACACAAGCTTTATAATGTTTTTTAAAAAATCAACAATATTTCCTCAGGGGAAAAGAACTCTATGCTTGTAAAATGAATTATTCAGAGCCAGAGAGGTTGCTCAGCAATAATTCTGATTTACTAGACTTAAAACTCACTGATTGCTAATTGAATAAGATAAGATATCTTTATTAGTCACATGTACATCGAAACACAGAGTGAGTCATTGACCTTTGGTGCAATAACAGGTGATAATTACCTTATGTTCATCATAACAAGAGTAATCTGCAATAATGCAGTCCGTGGACGGACACATTCATTACTGACAGTAGCTTTCAGATTTCCATTTTCATGTGTGTGGATACTAGACATTGCTGTAAGTTTTACCCAACAAAAGATCAAATGTTAGCAGTTATTAATTCAGGGAAGTTTGGGTCATTCTAACTGAGGTCAAAGTGGAGAATATTCAGAACAGAGCACTGCTGACCTTTATTCTGAACAAGACAAAGCAAATTTGAGTATACTATACTAGATTAATCAAGGCACTTGGAATTAACATGATGGATTTTCTTCTGATTTCAGGAACTATTGTAATATTGACATACATCCTCAGTATCGTAACCTCTTTCAGCTTGAAGCTGTCAAACTCTTCCTCACAGGGAAAGAGCCACTTCTACAGTGTAAGTAAAATTTTGTAATGCTTTACAATTTTACTCTAGTATGGTGCATGACAACAAAATGAAGAAGACAAAAAAGAAATGCTTTAATTTTGCATCCATAGGTGACAAAGAATTAATCCAGGAAGTACTTTTTGATGCTGTAGTGACAGCACCCCTGGAAGCTTACTGGACCAGCTTGGCTCTGAACAGATCTGAGTAAGTGTTTAACTAATGGGATTAGAATAGGTAGGACTTGATGGCTGTCATGGACATGATGGGTCAAAGGACTTGTTTCTGTGCTCTATAATTCTGTCCTTTTTGCACAGAAAAGAATAATCAGAATAAGAACCTCTCTTATTACAATAAGTTGTTCAATTATTGTATTAGCTATTATTTCAGATTTATCCCACCTTCAGCTCTATTATCATTGTCTTTTATTCCATGCCTCTAATCTGGTGAGCACACAGTTGATGCTTTATTCATTTCTGATGACATTTCTAGTCCACAGACCAAATGGTTGATTGCTCCACCATGAACAGATCAGGAATGACACAACTCCTCCTGTGCTGTTAGATGGATAGTCCTAAATGATTGTGATAAATATACACATGAAAGATTAAAATGTTCTGGTCTCTAAACTTCAAATTTAAAAAAACTGAAAGCTGGAGTTAAAAAATGACTTCTATTAATCAACATTTCTTAATTTCCAACAAGGCTAGTGCTTTGAAATTGGATTGAACTCATTTTGGGTGCACTAAATATGTGCTAAAGGAATGCCAAATGTTGTCTACAAAACAAAACCCACAGAATTAGAAATATTCTTGTTTTATGTAAATTTTGTGTGATTTACATGCTTTAAGAGATGTTAAATCCCAGCCTGAGCATTTAGGCTAGCAGCAGTAATATAATTTATGCACTGACCCATTGGAGTTAAATTAGTTCACTAAAGAGCTGCCTCCATGGCAGCCTCAGGCCTAAGGGTGGGTAGAGAGGAGGAAATAGAGTGGGAGAGGGGGTAATCAAGGGGATGGGAAATCAGGAAGGGAGAATCAGGGTGGGTGAAGGTTTTAACAGTGCGTGGAGCCCTGGAGTATGGAGTCTATGGGATAAGCAGTCATATGGGCCAGGGTTTGCAGGGGTGGGGCAGCGGTGGGTTAGTGGCAAGTGCTTCAATTGAGTTGGGTGGGCCAGGGCTGCAAATGAATCTGTGTGCCACAGGTGGAAGATGTTCTTATTATAATAACACTCCAGAAGAAATAATCAGTGATTTTATTAACAATAAAAACGGTTTCCCTTTAAAATACACAGGATTCACACCTTTCACCATTACAATTTGTGCTAATTACTCAGGTCATAAATTACAGACTTCTGATCCAATTTTTTCCATTAAGTAAATAAAACAATTTGCACACATCGATGATGCCATTACAGGTTCAAAATATCATGGGGAAATAACATTGGTATTAGGGTGAATTCCCGATGGCTGGGGTTTTAGCAGCAAACAATACGAAATGCACCCAAAATCACATTTTACGTGAGATTAACATTTTAAAAATGGGCACAAATAGAATTTCTCTAAACCAATATCTGGGCTTAGAATTCAACATCCAGTTTTGTTAAGACTCTTACGACCTTTCTGATATTGGAGACTCAAGAGACTACAAATGCTGGAATCTGGAGCAACAAACAATCTACTGGAGGAAATTAGCAGGTCAAGCAGCAACTATGGAGGGGAATTATCAACCCTGTGTGTTGAGACCCTGCATTCTCGACTCAAAGAGTCACCATTTCCTTTCCCCGCATAGATGCTGCTCGACTTGCTAAGTTCCTCTAGCAGATTGTTTGTTACTACCTTTCTGGTATTTCTGGATAGCATGTAGCAAAACACAAAATGTAAGGGGGATTCTTTATTAACAAATTTTATTGCTATATCATTTCCCATCTACAGAAAGATCTCTCAAAGCATTTTCTTTGGTTAAATTAAGTGAACAATGAACAGCAGGAAAAAATAGTCCCTATAATGGTCAGCTAACCTTCGTGTAAAAATGCTGTTACATAAAGCCCAGATTGCCATTTAAGTACATGCTTTTTGCACAGAATCCCACATTCTATGATCCCCAGAGACATTTTAATAATTATTCTGGCATTTATAATTATTCCCATGTCAAAATATAATAAGCACACATTCAGGGGGTTAACATTTGTTCTTGGCCCCATGCGCTAAACACATGACACAGCAGCATAAGTATGCTGAACTCCACTTATAGAATTTGGTTCAGGACTTTATACTTTTTTAGTTTGTACAGTTTTAGCTTCTTTCCTTTTCCTTCATGTCTGTGTTTTTGTTTCATGCTTCATTGTCTTTAATTTGAGTTTTTTCTTCTGTAATATTGCCAGCTACCTATTCAGTACCTAAAAAGTGACAAAATAACATAGTAGTTTTCCATACTTGCAGCTGAGGTATGGATTCCATTTTGGGTGTGTTGATTGTTCTGTTCCATGTATGCATATTGCGTTGAAAATTTTCTTCCAGAAATGCTGACAAAGGAGTTGAAGTTTCTTTCTTGGGAACTCGCACAGGCCTAAGTCGTGTCAATCTGTTTGTTGGACCGGAACAACGTACTGATCAGTAAGCCTCATTGTCAATTAATATAGTATATTTAACAACAAAAATGTACCAGTTATTTATGCTATTTCTTATAAAGAATTAACCATAAAGCTGTGTAGTTTACATAAAGCAAAGTAACTGATGATTTAATTTAAAAAGATCTATTGTTCAATGGAAGTATTATAACACATTCACAATGATAATCCTGGTATCTTTATCCAGTGAAGAAACTTGCTTGTTTAAAAGCTCATAATTATAACCATGAATGAAATGAAAAATACTTACAGATGATTTCAGGATTAGTTTCCAGGTTTTTATAACCATGAAAACATGGAAACTAATTCTGAAATCATCTGTAAATATTTTTCATTGCGGTTTAATTGCACTTATCTTTGTTGGCTTTTCTCCAAATGTTATCATTTAAATATGCCAGCTTTCATCATGAAACTAAATGATTCAATCAGTAATAATGAAATGGTTTTGAAAATACTCCTGATTATCACAGGTATGGGTTATTAAATACTTTATGAAAATAAAAATACAAATAAAAACCTGGTACATAATGGAATTAGACACTTTGCAGTGAGTGGTCTGAGTTTTTCCTCTCCTTTTATCTCCAATTATTTTTGTACCACAAACTGTTGGAAACGTGAATTATTAACTCCCCAGCTCATAATTTGAAAAATAAATCACATGTCCAAAGCAAACCCCCACAAAGAATCTTGAAGGCAAATACTTATTAACTATCAATCTGACCTTACTTTTGCCCCAGCTTGTCAA
Source organism: Pristis pectinata (assembly GCF_009764475.1). Taxonomy (NCBI): domain Eukaryota; kingdom Metazoa; phylum Chordata; class Chondrichthyes; order Rhinopristiformes; family Pristidae; genus Pristis; species Pristis pectinata. The sequence continues at coordinate 23,988,535 of NC_067410.1, forward strand.
GTCAGCAGCCTGAATCAGTAAGCATGACTGCTCCTTCTTTAAAGTGATAGGATATTTAGCCTGAAATCTCAAATATACTGCAAGTTTTGGGTGGGTAAAGGCAAATGGAATTGCACTGGGGGAATGAAGGTGTGAGCCAGATTAAAGTGGCAGTTTAATAATCTTGAGTGCTGAGAATAACAAGCAAGACAGGAGCAAATGCCCTGCTGCAAACTTACATCCTAAACATAACAAAGGAAATATTTAAAGCAAATTTTTAAAAGATTTTTGATGTTTTTAAATGTACTTCTAACGTGAGAGGGGAAAGTTTAAAATCCTGACACAGGGTCCAGACCCAAAATGTTGACTATCCCTTTGCTTCCATAGATGCTGCCTGACCCCTGAGTTAATCCAGCAGCTTGTTTTTTTGCTCCAGATCCCAGCACTTGCAGTCTTTTGTGTCTCCAAAGTTCGAAGGAGATTTGTAAGACAAGATTTTTTTGCATAGAGAGTGGTAGATGCCTGGAATGCATGGCAGGGGAGATGGTAGAAGCGGATATAATAGCAATGTTTAAGAAGCATTTAGACAGACACATAACAGGCAGGGAATAGAGGGGAATGGACCATGTGCAGGCAGATGGGATTACTTTAGACTGGCATCATGGTCAGTGCAGACATGATTGGCCAAAGGGCCTGTTTCTTGTGCTGCACTGTTGTATGTTCTGTATTCTAGATTGCTAGAATGTTGGATTCCATAGGATTGAGGCAAATTTTGTGTAGGGTAACCTACAAATAAGTTTGATGTGCAGTCTGCTCCAGTATTTCTTTTGATGAAGCTGTTGTGAACAATGCCACATGGAGCCAGTGCTAACACTCCATATTCTCTATTTACTGCTGGTAGGTCCCTGTTCCACATTCACACTATCCAAAGGGTAATTCAGCTATGATTTAAAGTGCAGGGTGGACGAGTAATTGATCCCACATTTGCCACATTGCCGTTGTATACCTGAGCTTGAACTGCAGTGTATCATGGATAGTGGCAACCTTGCAGATTGCAAAGGATTGTAATGGAGATATAATGATTCAATCCTACCTAAAACACCTTAGAGGTAACATCCAGCACATTAATATATACTGTAGCTTTGAAGAACTGCAGGTACATCCTTACACCAAATCACAGAACAGATTACTTTGAAATACTTCTTATATTTAGTAATTTATGTTGCATTTTGACAGGAGCAAACTGAAATGCCTAACTGCTTTAAACTATTCCTCCCAGGAAAGTGCAGCAGGGTTGGCAGTCCTAAAATTATTTTCTAGAATGTTTGTTCTAATCCATATTGCCACTTACCAAAAAAAAAATACCAATTATCATAACCCATCCTACTTAAAATTAGTGGTAAGATCAAGTTTGCTGAATAATTGTCATTACAACCATAACAGAAACTAGACTGTGAAATATTGCTGGTGAAGTGCTTAGGATCATTAAAGTACTCCATCACTCAGGCTGCTAGACATTGAAACCAACAGCAAGACATGCTCAGATTTTTCTTTCAATTGATATTTCTTATGAATTTTTATTGACCTTGTGCACATAGCAAGCTTTGCAACTGGTAATAAAATATGCACACACAGCACTAAGCTTTTTTTCTGGGCATGCTAATTATTTGTTCAGTAAGTTATGACACAAAATCATATTTAGAGTTTGGGAACTACAGCAGTCTAATAGTAGCATTCCTGCAAAATTCCAGCTCATTGAAATATAGAGCAATTTTAACTTCATGAGACCTAGGATTTGGATCAATACAATTGCTTCCTTTTTATTCACTTGCAGTGTAAAGAATTATTACTTACTCTCAGTCAGTGTGAAATTGTCCCATATAATTCCAAATCCAGTAACACCTGAAGCCTGATTAACTGAATTTCCAAAAGCAGGGTATGCACAAAGGTGATGGCTGTTAACCACAATTAAGTTAACAAAATGCCCAATTAAGTTGATGGGCCGTTGTGGAAAATATTTGTATTGTACTTCAAAAAAAGGAAGTGATTGCCACCTGGAAATTGATTTTTTTTAGAACAGAGGAACAAGTACAAGGATGTTTTAAAAGTTTGCATTAGGAACTCTCTAGCCTTCTCTTTTTTTGAGAGTAGGCGTAGTCGTACAATGTCTTTTGATCTACCCTGTCCCTATTCACTTTATCCAGACACTAGATAGATTTCCATTTCTATATAAACGTTGGTATATTAATCAGAGCACATATGTCTCAGCTCTTTATAATTGCAGTGAGTTTATTGTACTTTAAAATTTAACACATGAATCGTGCCCTTTTAATCTAATTTTATAATGCATTTACACATCTAACAACTTCAAAGAGCATCAAAAGAATTCAGACCGCAAATGGAATCATTGAAGTTAATGTGCAAAATACAGCTCTTAAAAATCAATGTGTTTAAACGATTGAGTAAAATAGTCCATTAGAACTGTATTTTTATTCTTATGATTGTGATTCCGATCTAGCTTAAACTGGTGACATTCAAATTTCTGTCTACAAGTGATAAAGTGAGATAAATTTTTGCAGTATCATTTATTTCCCTTTAACTGAATGTTGACTGCACAAAATTATTCACAACTCAGCATGAAGTCTTGTTCAGAAACTCCACAAAGTGTTTGGGAGTAGTGCTTCCTTTGCATGGTTCCCATACAGAGATCTGACTGTAGAAGCATTCAGTGTCATCCCAGGAGCAATGGAGTACTAATGTACCCCTGAGTCACCCAGTATCACTGACATTCAAACCCTCTTCAATAACAATGTGGTGATGAATCAATTTTAGATGCTTCTCAATTGTACCCCTTGATTATCCAGTCTCTTTTTGTGCAGAAATCGGCTCCCAAGTTTCCCTGCATAACAGTACTTATGTAATAATAACATTTTTTAAAAATGCAGATGCTGGAAATCTGAAACAAAACAAGAAAAGAATAATCAGCAGGTGAGGCAGCACCCGTAGAAAGAGTTAACATTTCAGGTCCAGAACCCCTCATCAGAAATGGGGAAGAGACAAAACAATTTAGTGGTCAGTAACAGAGAAGATGGGGGCAGGGAAGGTTAGAACAAAGGGAACATCTCTGATAGGGTGAGACTAAATGAGTAAATGTAGCTGTAGCAGTGGTAGTTAGGATCAGATTATGCCTCTTAATCTGTGTAATATGTTGATAATAGCAAGGCTGTAGGACATGCCAAGCAGGCAGAAGAAAGGAAAAACTGAACCAAAATGATGACACATAGAAATGGCCAGTTCAATATTGGTTCAATGGTATTTACATCTTTAATTAAAACCAAGGTCACTGCAATGTTTTGGTGCAATTAAAAAGGAGAATACAGCTTTAAATCACATCCTCTGTAGATTCTAGATTGACTTTTTGTAAATGAATAAGAAACTGTTTAAAGATTATAAAAAAAATTAGCAGTGCTCTGGGTGACTCTCCTGAATTCTCTTTTGTTTAGTCTCAAACTGACATGTTTAAAATTACCATTAGAAATGAGTTGCCAAGTGACATAGGCTGACTGTCAGTTGTAGGACCCATTGCTTTGGGAGCTGACATTCCTGCCTCGTTGCATCGTTGATAGCAATGACACCATTGTCTGACAGTGACATGTCTGAACCAATTATCATCATCGCTAGAACCAGGTGGCCTGAATAAAATTATTCGTACTTAATATTTTTGATGTAGATTTAAAATTAATTTCACATGTGGAGAAATTTAGTCCTAACATTGAAATTTACAAGTTGAGAGAGACAAATAGTAATACTAGTGCCTTCTCCAGTGACTTTCTAATCTGCTCTAAAATTAGGTTTAAGGAATTATATTAAGTAACTCTTAATGTCAAATTAGGACCTTTATTTATAATTAGGTACTTTTTATATCGTTAATTGGCATCATATTATTAGTTCTTTCAATTGATTAACTAACATCCAATCGAATTTTTTCTTGAAATTTCTTCCTTAATGTATTCACAGAATCACAGGAAGTTTACACTTGTCTACATATAAAATGATGCAGTTTGTGCTGAATGCTCATTTGTAAGGGTTGCTGAAGAAATGGAGCATTCTGTGATTGAATGTGTGCATTTCAGACATGCTTTTAATGCTGAAATCTCCATTGAGTTTAATAGTGCACATACTGTTTTTAGTGTTGTATCATTGCTGTATATTGTGAGCTTGCTTCATCCAGAAGGCTCTAAAGCATAATAAATTCAGGGTTAAAATAACCCAGTATACTAGGTTAACATACGGATTTGCAGACAAAATTACATGTTGTAGAAATAAAGCCAAAATAAGCCATGAACTGAAGAGCAGAATTTTGCCCATTGTATGCTATTGTGGCATCGGGAATTCTTACCCTTTCGTACTTATCTCAGTCCAAGATTAGGAGACACATTATTCCAGGTCACAAGCCTATGATAAAACTGGATAGGTTCGCTTGGTTCAGTTAAAGGTAGGAGAGGGTTTCTTGGCCCATGATAAGAAGAAAAAATTGAAGCTTGCATGATTGCTCCAGATTTGAATTGTTTTTTTTTTCCTTTGAATAAATCACCATTAGCCCACAAATACAAAAAATACTGAAACAATGACTTTGTGTCGGACATGAAATTTTAGGGTGATTAAAACATCAATTAGCCTCTTCCCCCAACCATCATATGTATCAATCAGATGATGTTCCTTGTAGACTTTAAACTCCACCTTTACACTAAAAATGCTCTCCATCATGTGTGTGACACTTCTGCCCTATTAAAACAAGTGGATTAGGAACAGATTGAATGGTTGAAAACAAGAAATCTATGAACTTCTGTGGACCATCAGAAGCAGCAGAACCAGATTCCTCCAGTTGGGAGTTCAGAAGAGGCTTGTCTACCCAAAGAATGGTGAAAGGATGGTATTTACCATCACAGGAAGTGGTTGACGCAAACAGCACAGATATATTTAAGGTGGAAGCTGAAGGGAACAGAGGGTTATGCTGATAGATTTAGATGAGAGAAGACAGGAGGAGGATTAAGTGGAACAAAAGTCCACCACAGATGAGTCTGAAGGCCTTTTTCTGTGCTGTATATACCATGTAATCTTATGTAATACATAACATAAAGGCCCAACATATATTTTACACCGCCATACCCATCAAGCCAGGGAAGCAATACAGGATTATGTGAGCAAGATCAGATGGCAAAGATAGAGCTTAGTGTTGCCACACTGATAGATATGATGGATCAAAGGTCTGCAGTATTGCTATATCTAGTCATGAATAGTGGTAGACAATGAAGTAGCTCGCAAGAAGAGGACACCATAATAATGTTCAGATCGTCAGTGGCAAAACCTACTTCACGAGTGCCAAAGATGAGGCTGAAGCTTTGTAATTATGTTCAGCCAGAAATGCTTCCTTCTGAAGCCCCTGGCATCATTGAAGCCTGTCTTGAACTAATTTGATTCATCCCACATGATATTAAGAAACAGCTGAGAGCAATGGATATAGCAAAGGGTACAGTACCAGATAACATCTAGCTTAAAACTAGTTCCAAAACCAGCTATATCTCTAGATGTGTGCGCCCCAGTAGGTTCCTGATCTTCAGTGCAGTGGCATGCAGCATGTGGAGAGTAAAATACACAAGAAACACAGATCTAGCAGCTAGAAATTGTGTCTGGTGTGCGTACAACAGCACTCACATTATCAAATACCCATGCAGTCTCATGACATTTATTTATATACCCTACAGATACACTTGCAACAATACCATCTACCTGACAATGTGAAAAATTATTCAGGTATGTCCTGTCCACAGAAAGTGACATGTTTTGGGAGATCAGTTAAGAGTAGGACATACACAATGAATGTTAGGGCCCAAAGGAATAATGAGGACCAGTGAGACCTTGATGTACAAATCCAAAGATCACCAAAGGTGGCAGCACAGGTGGATAGAATGGTAAAGAAGGCATACAAGATGCTAGCCTTCATGAGCCAGGACTTTGAATATAAGAGCAAGGAAGTTATGGTACAGCTTTGTAAAACATTGGTGAGGCCACATCTGGAATATTGTGTGCTTTTTGATCCCCACAGTATAGATACAATGTGATTGCTCTGGAGAAGTTACAGAGGTGATTCATCAGGATGTTGCCTGGTATGGAATGTCTCTTTTATGAGGAGACACTGGATAGGCTGGCTTTGTTTTGCTTGAAGTGGAGGAGGAGTCTGAGTGGTGACCTGATTGTGGAATACAAAATTGAGGGGCATAGATAGTAAATATTTCACTATAGCAGATGTATTTATGACCAGAGGGAATAGGTTTAAGGTAAGGTTTAGAGGGGAAATAAGGAAGAATTTTTTTATCCAGAGGGCAGTTGGAATTTGGAATGTGCAGCCTGAGAAAGTGGTGGAGGAAGAGACTCTCACAGCATTTAGGAGGTATCTAGATGAGCATTTGAATCACTAGGGCACAGCAGACTACAGACCAAGTGCTGGTAAATGAGATTAGCATTGATGGGTACTTGATGGGTCCAGTGTGGGCTGACGGACCTTTTTCTGTGCTGTATGATTCTATGACTCTATATATCCAGTTTGGCTACTTCATTAATCTGAAGGCCATCATCTACAAAATACTAGAAGGTATTGTTGACAATGCTGTCAAGCGGCACCTATTCTCCAATAATCTCACCAACACCCAGTTGTGTTTCACCTCTATGCTTCAGAACCACATTACAGCTTTAGTTCAAATATGGACCCAAGAATTACATTTCAGGTGTGAGATGAGAATGACTATCTCTGACATGAAATCATTGTTTGACTGAATGTGGCATCAAGGAGCCCTGGTGAAACTAAAGTCAATGGGAATCAAGGGGAAAAGTCTCCACTGACTGGAGCTGTAACTTGCGCAAAGGAAGAGAGTTGTGGCTGTTCAGTCATCCCATTCCCAGTACATCTGTGCAGGAGTTCATCAAGGCAACTTCCTAGGCCCAGTCATCTTCGCTCACTTATCAAAGATTTTTCTTCCAGCGTAACTGCGACTGTGTGGGTTTCTTCCCCCTGCTCTGATTTCCTACGTATCAAAGACATGCAGGTTGGTAGGTTAATTGGCCACTGTAAGTTGCCCCTAATGCATAGGTGAGTGGTCGAACCTGTGTGGAGTTGATGGGAAAGTGTAGAGAACAGGTTACAGAAAAAATTAGTGGGGTGATGGGATTGCTCTGTGAACTGATGTGGACCTGATGGGCTGAAATAACTTTGTTCTATGAAAATCTGTAAATATTTGGAAGAAGGACAAGGGAAGCAGGTGCATGAGAACCCTGTAACCTGTTTCCCTCCAAGTTACACACTATCTTGACTTGAAAATATACTGCCATTCCTGCAATGTCACTGGGCCTAGATCCTGGAACAACCTCCCCTTCAACACCATGGGATTATTCAGAGGGGCTGCTGTGCTTTAGGATGGTGAATAATTCCAACTCTTCAGGAGCAACTAGGGTTGGGCAATAGATACTGGCCTTGACACTGATATCTTCATTCCATAAATGAATATAAATATCCATTTTGTCTGCCTTTGAAACCGAACATGTGGTAACACCTGCCAAGATCAGTTAACCCAAAGTATCATCTGCAAACTCTCAGGGGTGATTGTCATTTAGTATTTCCTTTTAATCCCTGGAGGAGGTTTTAGTTTTTGTACAGCAAAAACTGGAAATTCACAGTAAGCGTACATTAAACCTACGGGGATACAACACTATGTGCCATTCATTAGTGCTTCAGTGAGCAACGTCACGCTCCTTGAATGGAAAGAGAAATTGTTAAATAGACCACAGAAGTTTAAAGATTAATTTTCAGAATAAGGGTGTAGTCAAATGTGTTCACTTCATTGACCAAAACTGCAGCTGTTTTGGATCTAATTCCAGACCACATAATTTTATAGCAGGTTAAGAAGCAGTGGAAGTGGAAACAGTGTTTTGGAACTGTGACCCACTAACCGTGAAAATTTAAAAAAATAACTATATGCAATTCATATTTTTTTCCCTGCTTCAAGAGACTTCTTGAGTCCACAAGACAAGGAAAATATTTTTACAGCAGATCATTTCCCTCTGTGGTACAGAAAGTCAGCAGAACAACTTCCAGGAACTTTTGTCTATTCCATTCCATTTAGTACAGGTTAGTGATTTTTATCTCTATAGAATTAATTAGAATTAAATAGAATTAATTCTACATTTTGAAATAAGTTTAATGTAGTTTACAAATAGTGTGTTTACTTAAAATGTTTTCATAAAGTTGATTTAAACTTTCATTCAGTAAATTATTCCCTGTGTTATGCAAGTCATCCTTTATCTCCTCAATTACTAGCAATATTTATCTACTACTTCCTACTTAGCTATGCTACATTTGGACACGTGCATTTCTATCGCAGTTTATTTTGGTTCTTAAAACCATTTATAAATAATCCCACTTCAGGAATGCAGTTCACAGCGAGTTCTGTATGGCAATGTCCTAATTGGTTAAATACTACTTTTACAACATGATATTTCAGATACCTGACAACTTGCTATGACTTTATGTACAAACAGAAACTTTTGGGTGTCTAGTTTCTCAACATTATCTTTTTCTGAATACATCTATGGGTCTGCACTGACTGAATTCAAGGTCCCATGTCATTCTTGTTATATGAAAATTTGCTGGTAGTTTAATGAATCCATTCTGTGGACTTGTTCATTTTTCAATGAAAACCATAAACTGGTGTCTGTCTTTCCATCAACTTTATTTTGAGTGGTTTGGAACAGAAGTCATAATGAAGGTTATATTCACAGACAGCCAACTTGGAGTGTACTGCCAGAGGAGTGGCACTGCCTGTTTTATTCACAAGTAAAAGCAAGCTGCTATAAGTCACCTATGCAGTTTGGTTTCTAACTTAAACCAATTACCAATTGTTGAATAGCTATCACCACTGTAGATATTTAGACTGAAGTGTAAACAGATCTCATCAAACTGCCAGCTGGTGTCAATGTACCATTTATCATCCAACAATTGTTTACATTGATGTAATTACACAGTAAGAGCAAAACTGACATGCAGCCCCTGCTTTTCAGACTTTTTATAATGGGCTGGATCCTGTTGGACCCAGCCTGCTCCCTGAATGTACTTTTCCCAGAAGTGGAGGGTTCAATGAACTGACCCTCTGCACCTGAGACATACCCCGAGATGGAGCAACATACAAAAACTCGGCCACAGCTAGTATGTTGATAAGGCACTGGCTCATGAATATGCACACAATCTCCGACCATGATAAGCTGTCAAAGGTTTTGAACTATATTTACATCTCTCGAATATGGACACATAATGCTACTCAAATAGAATTAAATAATTAAAAGAATTACAAGTTTAAAAGGTAAAGTCTGAATTGAAGTAAAAACACTGTAAAATACTAACAAACAACCAAAAGCATTAAAATAAAGTAAAATACCTCAAGTATTTACCTTCACTTGCCTTTTTCTGTAGTCAGTGACCCCATTCACATGAATCAAATCACCCTTCTGCCACCAGTTGGCCCTGGCACTCCCACAGCATCAAGCCCCTCTCCTCAGCATATCAGTGCTGTTTCACTGGGCTGCATGAACTGACATCTGATCTCCATACACTGACATCGGATCTTCATACACTGACATCTGACCTCCGATTTGCCTCAGACTTGCTTGAACATAAGCAAAAGTTTGCTGTATCTTGAAGCCCAAATGTCTGATAAACAGTGGTCCCCAACTGAATTGCCGGCTGTTGGTCAGCTCAATTTTACCCAATCTGTTTAGGTAAGACCCTATTTCCCCAATTTCCCACATGCAAATTTCTGTACCACACACACACACACACACACACACACACACACACACACACACACACACACACACACACACACACACACACACACACACACACTTACTGCTTAAATACATTTAAGAACTTAATGAAGAACTTAGAATGTTATAGAACAGAATAAAGTTTATCCTTTTTATATGTCAAGAACTTAAGTAATGATGCCATTGAATTGTGTGCCAAATATGTGGAATATGACTGTCATTTAAGATAATGATGTCTTATTTCTGGGCAGAGTACAAAATGATGCTGAAATCCTTGAGAACTATAAATATGTTTCTTTGCATAACTTATATCTACACACACACACACACATTCATATGGTCTTTGGACTCTGGCACTTATTACACAGAGTGAACTGCTTCCTTTACATATAATTCTGATGCATAGCTGCATCTAAGACTAAAACAACAGGCTATCTATAAATAAGAGTATACTGATCAGTCATCAATATATTTTATAACCATGTAAATCCAAAGGCCCAAAAGCTGAATAATGACAACAAATTGATTACATCAAGTTATCAGACTGGCCTTCAGTGTTTGATGATTATGGAAAAGATAAATCAAAGGTTGTGACTGGCCTTGCTCCAGAGCTAGATTTGCACCAGTGGATCTGCTGGTGGTACCTCAGTGTAATGTCAAGCCTAGAGGTTTTGTTCCAGTAAATAACTGAAGCATTTATCTATAGAATGTGATCTGAAACTTTGTTCAACACAGCCCAAATTATGGCTGAGAAATTTGTCTTTGCAATGCCTGAGAAACCAATGTTGTGCAGATGAAAATCCCATTAACAAATTCTGTGCACTTTCTGGGGTAATGCTAGTCATTAATAAGGTCTGGACTTAATGGTGTAAGAATTTTCTGTCCCTTTCTACTTATTTTCTGGCATCTATCTCATCCAAATAACATCAGCATGTGTACTGTACCCAAAATTCGTTTCTGGCAAGATTTTGAACTCCTTTGGTTTGAATTATTATTGCTGCTGTTTACACACAGAAAAACACATATTCATAAATGCTGAAGGCTCAAACTGAAGATTATATTAAGTGTCAAAAATATCTGTCATACAGCTATAAGCAGGCTGCTGCTTAACTCTTTGCAAACAAATCTCAAATAGACTGATTGAAACTGGGATCCCAGTGACCACACCACCTGCTGGTTTCAGCAGCTCTCTGCAAAATCAAGGGAACACTAATTGCCAGAAGAAAGTCTGTATGAAGTGAAATGTTTCAATGTTCATTTGACCAGAAGTGGGTTAAAGGCTGGAAAAAAGACATCTAACAAGACAGCATTAGGTGGGTACTCCTAGCAAGGTGTTAATAGGGAAGTGTCCATAAGGATGTGAGTGCCCTCTATGAATTCTTGTATTTTGGGGAATTCTAGACAGCACCCAAATGTTCTTCTTAGGTGTGAATGGAAAAAAATGTATTTATTGGAAATAGAAGGCCCCCATCTTACTGGAAGAGATATTCTTCACTTCTGAAACACAGCAGCAGGCATCAAAGTATCAAATGTAGTTTAAATCAGCAGAGATAGTCTAGGATCCAGAAGCAAGGTTTCTGAGAGTTGAGATAACTCTGATTCTGACATTGAGAGTAGTGCAGGCATCTGTTTTTCTTTGCTACTTGAGGTTTATTCGGTGGGAAATTCAACTCCTAACATCCACTCTTTCTGAAATAGAGTAACATTATGCAGCCTGCAAGTGCTGTTTTGGTGCTGAAGAATTTAATGGAGTCTTTTAGATGTTTCTGAAACAATGTTAAGGTGACCTCTAAAGACATTGTAACACCAGAAAACCAATGTAGAATTTATAGGCCTATATGTTTAATACAGGCGCTACCTAACTGAAGCTATTAAAGTAACATCTAAGATTATACCAGATAAAAAAAACTTCTGTTGCTCAGAATACAAAATGCCCAATCTACCCCATTTCTGTTTCACCCGCCACTAAAATTCATACAACCACCACAAAGTAACCCCATCTGAAAAATTATGTAATGAAATTCTGACCTAAAACCAGAAATCAATTTCCATATACTGTAAAAATGGATCAGATTGACTGTATTCAGGTATATGGATCACTTGAACAGGGGAAAATAGAGTGAGATAATCACCCTTAGTTAATGGAGTCAAAATGGTCTCCCAATCTCTTCCCCTTTTACTTCAATACTTTCATTTTTGTTTTTCATGTTCCCTTCAAAGATTCCTCTTGTTTTCTAAATTTTGCCATTATTTATTAATTTTTTCTGCCCTTTCACTGCACCTGAGATTTTATTACGTGCTATTACTTTGAATCCATTACTTCTCTTCAAAACCCTTGTGATTATTTACCTCCACCTTCACCATCTCTTGCCCAGTGCAGTGTTTTGTTTAGATCTTGGCACCTGTCACCTTCCTTAAGTTCTTCCCCTGTTTACAGTTTTTAACAAGTAATGATGCCCACTCCTCATACATAATGTTCAGCTGCCTGCTACAGTGCTCTTGTAAAATAATCCAGTAATATAATGACAGAATCTGGAACTCTCATCCTCTTTATTGCTTGATTAAATATTTCACAACAGGACTGGAAGCAGTTTACAGGAGAGATACAGGCAGGGAGATGACAATAGAAATAAAACTCCATGGTGCAAAAACTAGAAGTAAAAATGCTTCGTAATCCTTGTGTCATACTTTACGGAATTTAAACTCTGGAAGGAGAGCAAAAATAAGGGACACAATCGGGGATTTGACATTGTTTGATGCAGAATTGTTCAAGTAAATATATAAAATCTAATTGGCTATTCTTTCAGGAGTTTTCTGATTTTCAAGTTGTATGCATCCAAAAAAGATGAGAGTCAGTAGTAGAAATTATTTAACTTGAGATATTAATCTGTGCTCCGTGTTCTAATTACCCCAATGCCAGTTGTTTCAGTTCTGGCTTTCCCCATAGTAATGTTAACTTGTGTTCAAAATAGAAAGGTAGTCACCACAATTTTCCAATGAATCAAAGCTCTTAAATAAATGTAAGTGATAAATAGAATAACACTAATGTAGTCAGTTACCTGCAATATATTGCAGCAGATAATGTGCCAATAGCACTTTCTCCCCATCCCAGCAGCCCACAAGAAGTTGCAGAGTTCTTGTACTATTTTCGAGAGGATATGAGGATGTAATGCTGGTTCTTAAGTCAAGCGCTGCAAATGGGTGGGAATGAAATCCATTGTAGATTGGCCATATTTGGCATTAAGCTGCCACAGAATAGCCTTTCCTTGTCCTGGATTATTTTATATTCCTATCGTTGTACAAACATGGCCATTGAGGTGACCTCCACAAGGGCACATGCGCATCGGGAAATAATATGGGCCTGTATCATTAGGTTCCTGCAACACTGCAAGTTTTAAACAACTGAAATACTTCTCAGCATTTCTCTGAATGAAGATGTTTACAATAAATATTCATGTTTGAATCATTTTACTTTGATACTAATAAGCTATGATTCAATTTGATAGAGGCAGAAAATAAAAGTAATGTTGTGACAGCCAGTACAACTGTGCAGCTTTTGGACAACAGAAAATCACCAGTGGTTGCAGGTAAATATTTTTGAAATTCTTATTATTCAATATATTTGTTTGTTTATTATCTGAATTAATTATGTTCAGCCATGTTAGGGTGTATGTCACCAACATTATCTGTACAATTGGAAGCTGCATTTAAATGTGATGTTGGCAAGAGAAATTTTACCACATTATTTTCCATGTGTGTTCAGTGAGATGCAGCTCAAACTTTCCAGCAACTTTTAACAACTCATCTCTAGCTTTTGGTCAAGCCTCCTAAAACACTTTATTTAGCTGCCATCCAATTTTGGCTGTGCTTTTTTCTCCACCTGCAGTAAACATCGTTTCAAAACTATATGTCCATTGGACACCTCTGCTGATCTATATCTTGATTCTGGATACCTATATGAACTCTAGAAACACTTACCATGCTTCCTTGATGAGTGGAGTACATAAAAATGGAGTCAACACTGTGGTAAGGTCAGGATGACATCTGGCACAATACTGCATCGTACTGAAAATTAGCAACAAACAATAATGTTTTTCGTTTTGCTGCATGTGATCATGGCCTCAAACGTCTCTACAATTAGCGACAGCCTATTCTCAGCTACCTGCAGATCCAGATTAATCATTTCCTTCTGCTCGAAGGTGCATATGCTTTTTATTAAGCTTAGCATTGTGTTAATAGAGTCTTCTGAAACACTTCCTCAAATATGCAAAAATTATCCTTCTCCATGGTGGTTGCAATAAGAATGACATCCTGAGTGTACAAAAATACTTCATCCACTGTAGCATTTTATCCATTGTTTCCTGAAATATTTCTGATAATAATTTTATCCCATACAGTAGTTTAGTATGAAAGTAAAAATCGCTTGTGGTTGTTAACTGTCAAGTAGTATTGCCATTCTTTGTCTATTTTGTTATGCATAAGCATGAGTCTGGTCTAACTTAGTGAAGACCTCAGCTGCTGCTAGTTTGGCATACAGATCTTGAGGTGAAGCCAGAAGGTATCTTTTGTCGTATCGTTCATTATAATCACTGCCAATCCAGACAGTCTTACTGCCTCAGGTTCAACCGTGAAAGCTTTCATTCAATTATTCTGTGACATGTTCACCAGTACACCATGATACTCCAGTTTATTAAGCTCGTCTTTCACCTGAGCTCTCAACATTTATGTACCAGCCAAAGTTTGCAATAAATCAGTTTAATATTTGGTTTAATATATATGCAAGCTTGATACCTTTAATGCCCATGTATGAATTCTTCAGCTTATCTTCATAATGTTCCTATATGTTCTTTAAAAATGATGCAGATGTATTTATATTAAATATACTTTTTCAATTGATCCTCAACTCTTAAAGCCAGTCTCTTCCTAGCAAAGTTAATCTTTTCACATATTCAGTTGCTTTAATTGATAGCCTTGAATTTTTCTCTTTATGAAGGATTATGCATTCCATTTGTCTAAATGTTCTCAGCATTTCTCCAGACCATGTTCTCAGCTTTAATATTCTTTTTACAAATGGTGCCTTACCAAACCTGGTCTTGTGGTTTCCCCTCCCATGATGGAGCAATCAGTGACCATGTAAAAATTCATATTGATTTGTTGATTAATTATCTTTAATGTTGAAATACCCCTTCATTTTTATACCTCCACAAGAGGCATATATTCCTTGCATTGCTCATCAGCCTCAATGTTAAATTAACCTTCCTTCTGCGGCTTTCTATTGGAATTGTTTCCCTTCCATTAGGATGCTGCTCAACTATATCGGTTTGCCATACCCTATTTTTGCAAAGGCTATGGGCTTTGCTTTACACAACTAAAGCACCTTGCTGTTCTCACAGACACACTGTGCTAAGTGATTCTCAGTGCATTGGTATCAGAATTTCCTGCCAAACATGCTTTTGCATCACTTACACTCATGTGGCCAGTCTCTGAGAGAACTCTCATCATTGCTCTTACTGTTGGTCTGCATTTAACACTAATGTTTATTATAGCAACCTGTGCTGGCCAAAATTCCTTTGCCATTTGGAGGCAATTTCCATCAACGTACATGCTCATTAGATCCAGCAAGTTTGGTAACTTGGACTGGATATACTAATCAGCAGGTCTGCATACCAACTCATCTCACCATTGCATGATCCATGGATGCACCAGATTGCTAATGCCACAACAGATCTTTTAGAATGACTGTTTAAACTCGGATTGTCTCCCCCCAACCTCTGATTGTAAGTTCCAAACATATAACTTTCCCAAGTCTGTGGCACTGGGTTTGAAATGATTTTGCAGGTTATTTATAATGTTTTGTTAAAAGGAAATTGATTGTCTTTATTCGTCTCCTGTTTATATCTGCTCATGACGGGTCAGCTGGGACTAACAAGATTTTGCCACCTTCTCTCAGCCTGCAACCCCACCACTTGTGTTATTCTGCCTCTCTTGGTCTCCACACTATTGCAGAAATTCGCTTTGTCCTCTCCACTCCCTTTTTGGCATCAAAAAAACATGTCTCATTTCTCACTTCTAGTTCTGATGAAAGGTCGTTGACCTGAAAAATTAACTCTGTGCCTCTCTCCATAAATGGCGCCTGACCTGCTGAATATTTCCAGTATTTTCTGCTTTAAAAAAGAAAATCAAAAATCTGCAGAAGCTGGAAATCCTAAATAAAATCATAAAATGCTGGAAAACTTGGCAGTTCGGGCAGCATTTGTGGAAAGGGAAATGGCTAATGTTTCAGGTATGGGACCTTTCATCAGATTCGTTTTCCATTTTTATTTCAGGATGGCTTCAGTTCACTGTTTTATTTGAAGCATTACCCAAAAACTTCACTGAGATATCAATGCAAGCAGGATGAGGACAGAGCAGTTTTGACCTCTGAGATCTATCTCGGCTGAGGAAAAGGTGGGAAGGAACAGGCCATAAGATTGTGGCAAATCCAGTGATGAAAGGCTCAGTTCCAGCCTTTATAGATGAGGTAGGGTACCAGTCTTACAGCAGGGAGATAACTAGAACCAGAACAGGGAGGCCTAAAATTTCCTTGTGGCCTTCACTTCCAGGCCGAGAAAGGAAAGTGAAATATAGACAGTCAATTAACTTTTTGGGTTGTGATCCACTTCTCATTTGAACTTACTTGTAAGGAAAACTGCTTTGGCTTTCCCAATCAAGTCAGACCTACTGTTGTGGTTAGGGAAATTATACCATCTGCCCTTTCAGAAGAACCCTCCCAGCTTCAGGTAGGCTCCTGCACCAGCTGTCAGAACTGTTGGCTGAAATTGAAGGCAGCATAATACAGGTAGTACATTAGCAAGAGTTACCCAATGACCATCAGCTGCTTTTTCACCAGGCTTCCAGTGGGCGAATGGGGAATTAAAAGGTGGCGATACAAATGATTCCCATGTTGCGGTTTGGGACATAATTCTACCGCTGAGGAATTCAGAAGCAAATGAAATAAACTGCCAACTTTTAGCAGAGTTAGTGTATTTAAAAATGATCATTGAATAGTTAACAGCTCATAAGTCATATTTTGAACAATGCAGTTTATTTTAAATTATTAGTTCTGTAGCATGCATCCTTAAATTAACTTGAAAGAACAGAAAATTGTTTAGCAGTTTATTCAATGGTCTGTTCTAAATACAGCATATATTCTGTCATGCAGCAGTACATAAAGTTCACGTCCCTTAAATTATTAATCTGATGAAGCATCAGTTTACAAGGGAGAACTCTCGTATTTCATTCAATATGACTCTTTTGAATCTTTTGAATATTAACAATTATTAATGAGATTTTTGATGGACTGCTGGCATAATAGGTGTTGGTGCTGAGCACTCTGTAAACTGTCCAGTCAATGACACTAAATTGATCGAGGTTTCCTCTTTATAATTCTGAATGAACATGCAAAAGTGAGGTTAATAACTTTTTCTTTGCAAGATTTTGCATATATTTTCCTCCAGGACCCATGAAGTCCTGTAGCTTCAGGACAAATATTGGCAAGGAAGTCACCTCCTGATTCATGCCTACCAACTCCCTCAACAGTTGAAGAGGTGTCCTTCATATTGAACAACACTTAAATGGCAGTAACCAGAGCACAGAATGTTCTCTGGGAGGGGTGCTTTAATGTCCATTATCAAATGTGGTTTAGTAGCATTGTATTGACTGAGTTGGTTGAATTCTGAAGAATATAACTTCCTGACTGGGCCTGCAGCAGTTAGTGAGCAAGTCAACATAAAGGACAAACCTACTTGTCCTTGTCCTCACTAGTCTACCTGTAGATGCATTGGACCATGACAACATTGGTAGAAGTGACCACCATCCAGTCCTTGTAGAGATAAATTCCTATCTTCACATAAGGGACACTCTCCTTGTGTTTGATATTACAGTTGTGCCAAATGAGATAGACTCAAAATATAGCTGGCAGCTCAAAGCTGAGCATCTGTGAAATGGAGAGATGAGGGTGGAGGGGATGATCATCATCAGCAGCAGAAATTCAGCTCCATTCACCTCCAGAATCTGTAACCTCATGGTCCGGCGTATTCCTTCTCTTACCATTACTGTCAAGCCAGAGGAGTGAAGAAGAGTACACTGGGAGGTGTGCCAGGCCTACCTAACAATAAGTTGCCGACCTGATGAAGCTGCAGCACAGGAATACATACATGCTAAACGGCAGAAACAATGTGCAGCAGACAGAGTACAATCAACAATCAGATCAAAACTTGGCAGTCACATCTATACATGAATGGTGGTGGACATTTAAACAGCTACTGGGATGACAAAGTGCCAAGAACAGCCTCTGTTGGCGGGGCTCAGCAGGGCAGTGCTAAAGACAAGGTCGAAGCATTGCAATCATGATCAGCCTAAGGTCAAATAGGTTGTCCATCTTGGCTTTTTACTGATATTTCCACTATCACAGAGCCTAGCCTTCAGCCAACTTGATTCTTCCCACATGATATCAAGAAAAATCTGAGCACTAGAGACTGCAAAGGCTGTGGGACCAGACAGTATCCTGGCTATAGTACTGAAGACTCATGCTCCAGATCTAGCTACACTCTAGCCAAGCTATTCCAGCTTACAACACCTGCAACCAACTGCCAATGTGGAAAAATACCCAGCTATGTTCTGTTCAAGAAATGCAGGACAAGTTTAATCAGGCTAATTATCCCTCAATCTGTCTACTCTTAATCACCAAAGCTATCGTTAAATGTGGACCAAAGGGCAGAATTCAAGAGATGAGGTGGGAGTGACTGCCCTTGAAATCAAGGCAGCATGTGCCTGAGTGTGGCATCATGGAGTCCTGGTAAAACTAAAGTCAAAGGGATAACAGTCCAATGGTTGAAGTTATAACTTACACAGATGAGGAAGGTGTGGCTGTCCCAGCCCCAGGACATCACGGCAGGATTTCCTTGGAACAATGTCCTCAGCTCAACCATCTTCAGCTGCTTCATCTTCCTGATCATAAGTGAGGGTATTCAATGATGGTTAAAAAATATTTAATTCCATTTGCAATTCCTCAGCAAGTGAAGCAGTCTATGCCTGCATATAGCAAGATCTGGACAATTGTTAAGTGAGTGGCAAGTAACATTTATGCCTCAAAAGTGCCAGACAGTGAACATTTCCAACAAGAGGGAGTCTAACCACTAACTCTTGACATCCAATAGAATTAACAGCATGGGAGTTACCATTGATCACCACTCTGCTGCACCAGTCACATCAATACTGTGGCTACAAGCAAAGATTGGAGGTCAAGTATCCCATAGCAGGGACTTAACTCCTGACATCTTGGATCCTTTGCACCAACTGTAAAGCACAAGTTAGGATTGTAATAGAATACTCTGAACTTGTCTTGATGAATGCAATGCCAGCAACATTCCAGAAGTTCCACATCATTAAAACTTCCTATCCACTATCTTAAACATTCATTTCCTCTACCACTGATGCACAGTGATGTGCACCATCTATAAAATTCACTAACATCCTTGATCATCCACATAAATAGTAAATATCACTGTAGCTGAGTACTTCATAATTACTACAATTGCATTATTTTAACACAGCACTCTACAATGAGCTCAGTGAGAATGGAACTCTGCACCTCTGTGCAAGAATGGAGATCCATCTACAGGGCAGTTAATTTTTCATGCTGGAACAGCACAAGTAGTGAATTCTACCTTGTCTTAAGACTAAAATAGTTCAAAAGCAATTTCATAAAGTGTGTTGTGATGCTCTCACATCAATGTATTTGAGAGACAGATTGCTGGTGTGATCTCTGAATTGCATCAATAGTCATCTGAAACCACTCATAATGTCACTGGAATTAGTTTAATGAAATGGAAAAATAACTTCATCAATCCAGTTAGTTATGAACTCCTGTTACATTCTCACTATTCTATGCTTCTCAGTATGAAACTGAACACTAACTATGTGATAAGAGGGCATATAAAGGAACCAAAGAATGTTACACTTAATTAGGATCTGCAGCATAACTAAAACATTACTTGTCCTGTGTCTGTTGCTGATAGCAATGTAAAAGTGCCACAAAATTCACAGTAAACAGTCTGCAGTCTGACTGCACTGAATCTCATCCTCCAAACACTATGCTGGCCCTCTCCAGCTTTAGGTAAAGTGTTCCAGAATTTGATGTGTATAATCTGAATTTAAATCTCTCTGTATCTACTTAATTTGTATGAGCCTGATTCACTTATGCCAATAATGAGATTTACTAAGTGGGCAGCCAAATTATAGCTGTCATGTTCACATAGTACTTCCAATACTTTGCATATTCAATAGAAACAGACAGGCAAATGAAAAATGTAGTCCCTCAGGGTGACTACAGTGTTAGCTCAGGGCTTATGACCTCATCTGAGTCTTAAAAACTGATTGAAATATTTAAATTCTGTTGCCACATTTTCCTCAACCAAAATAGTTGTATTAGGTAATACCAATGCCGTAGATGCTAGAAATCTGAAGTTAAAACCCAAAAACATTATAAATACTCAGTAGGTGAAGGAAAAACAATTAATTTTTCAGATCAACGACCTTTCATCAGAGGTACAGGAGCCTGAAGACCCACACTCAATGATTCAGGAACAGCTTCTTCCCCTCCGCCATTAGATTTCTGAATGACCCATGGACCCATGTACACTACCTCGCTATTCCTCTTTTGCACTATTTATTTATTTTTGTAACTTATAGTAATTTGTTTGTCTTTATGTATTCCACTGTATTGCTGCCTCAAAATCAACAAATTTCACGACATATGTCAGTGATAATAAATTATGATTCTGATTCTAATATCTGGCAGTTTCTTGTTGCTGATGGTGAGCTTGTTGAAATACCTTTTACAGATCACCCAGTATCAACTTGCTGGTAAGTGCCTTACCAATTCGAAATGGGTTGGGGGGTGGGGGATTTCTGCAGGCCCCCAGGGGACATAAAGACATCAACTGAATAGGTCACAACAAATCCCATCCATGAAACAGCTGAAAAAATTTGCATACCAACAAAGTCACATCCAACAGCTTTGTTGGCTATCAAAGTCGCCAAGAAGTTGTTATGTCACTTCAGAAACATTCAAAGGCTATTATGTGAGTTAAACAAATATTCAATTTTTTTAAATGCTAAAAGGTAAAGCACCTAAAATATTTTTAAACAATTAGAAATATCAAACAAACTCAAGTAATTCATAAACGTGTAAGTTGCCTTCTACTTGCTTTCTCCCTTGCAGCTGTTCTTTCCACTGAAATTGATGAGCTCGCTGTTCCTTTGCTAGGGCTAACCTTGTGCAGATTCCCCAGATGAACTGATGGGGAATTCAGAGAACAGCCAAGAAATCATTGGTGAAGCTTGGTCAGAAAGTTCATTACTCCTGTGTTTGCATCAGAGTCCTAAACATCCAGACACTTCAAGGGAATAAATGCTGGAATTTGCTCACAAATTATAACCCTTTCAATTTCAAGACAAACCAATACATGTACTAGCTGAGTCTTTACCAAATAACACATTTTCCTGAATGTTGGTGGTCCTGACATATATTTAAAATGTTATGTTCACTTATACATAGAGCTTTTTGGTTTAATTACAAAAAAAAAACAACTTCAAAAGCCTACTTGGAAAAATGGATTTTTATTTGTTTCACATATAAAACTCCATGTCAGCAATAAATGTTTACCATGCAGAATTTACATTTTGCTCTCAGAATGCAGCACATGAGTTTCAAAATGTGCAAATAGACTGCTGACCAATCCCATCTGTTTGTGGGATTCACTGGTCTGTGCCCTGACAGGAGTGGAAAAAGCCTGAAGAGTAAAACTGCAGGTGGCATACATTGTACATTAAATTAACGTATCCAGTCTCAATTTCTGAAGCAGTACAAAGGTCACTAACATGGACTGTAACCCAAATGGGAAAGGAGACTGAAGAAGAGGTGGACATCACTCATGAATTTATTCCAGCAGTGGTGCAATTTGGAATAAAGCCAATGAACCCCATGTTGACCTGTTTTGAAAATGAGCCCCTGAAGTGGAAACTCTGCCACACACATGACAGTTTTGCAGCAAGTATTTGCCAGTGGTTTCTGAAAAACTTGATGCATTAAAAGTATGGTGGGTAATGTGTTTGAGTTCAATGACAACAAGAATGTGAATGGGGGAATCCACTACTGCATTGGTCTCAGCCCAGAACATAGACTGTCCATTTCCCACCACAGATGCTGCCTGGCCTGCTGAGTTCCACCAACATTTTGTTTTTTTGTCCCAAAGCAGACAGTCTGTTCTGAGCTCAATCATGGGAAGAGATCACCAGAGAGACAGAGGAAAAGCCTTCAAGGATGTGCTCAAAACCTTCTTAAAGAACTGCAATACAGCCACTGATTCCTGGGAATCCAATGTCCATTACCATGAAAATGAAGAAGGAGCAATCGGGGCATTTTGAGAACCTCAAGACCGTGCATTGGATGCATACAGAAGCCTTGTACAAGTCATGGAAGGAGTGCAGCACTTCATAAAATACCCACCCATCTGCTCTGTCAGCCACTACATAGTCTATCCGTGGAAAAGTCTGTGGTTCCTGCATTGGCCTCAATAGCTAACTCAGAGTGGAAACAAGTCATCCTTGATCCAGAGGGACTGTATAGGGAAGATAAGTGTGAAAGATAGATGGATAAGTATGTGATAGAGAATGGAATAAATAAAAGAATATTTTGATAAGGTGAGATGAAGTAGGGTAGGAGGAGACTCACATGGAGCATAAATACCATTATTGACCTGTTGGGTTATATTACCCTGTTGTTCTGGTTTAAATTGCTTGTAAACCCAGTGTTCTAAAGTGCTCAAACTAAAGTATAATGATAGCTATACATTTTGTAGAAAAAATTTAATGCAAAACTTTTCTTTAGGAAAGAAGGGTATTATGAATATAGGTCATAGATTAAAGAGCTTGAAAATTGTCATATGTTCATCAAACATAATGACATCTGTGGCCCATACAAATGGCCATCTGGGGCCTCATGGACATGCTTTGCAGATGTTCTTTTGGTTCAATTACTCTGGTTCATAACCATGCTTCCACTGAGAGACTACTTTCGGCACATAGCAGAATCTACTGAAAAATATTTTTACTGATAGCATTAAGATAAACTAAGAAAAATAAAAAATAAAACATGCAACACATATTAAGCAATGAAGAGTTTTATAAAGTCTATTTTATATCTTGGAGCACAGTGGTTTTGTAAACATATTGAGGTAATTGGGGAAGAAAAACGAAAACAGATGTGCATAACTTTGTCAACATTTTAATTTGAAATTTCAGATATGTTTGTTATTGATTACAGAGAATACTTTTCACAGAACATATATTTTAAATGATATTTTTACAGTATTATCTACCTTCTCTGTTATTAATTTAATGTTATTGACCCAGAATTCTTGCAGAAATCTTGATTGTCATTAGCTTTCATTTTCCATTTAAAAAATAATGGAGCAGTACTGTTATTGGTCATGGCAACATGAAAACATTTTCAGAAGTTTATTCTGAAGTAATTTTAGGTTTCCAGTGACATAGACTTTGAAATTACATGTGATAACATTACTTATGAGAACATAATACTTTTAAATGATTAATTAAATATACTTCATTAAGTGAATATATGCTTCTATTGAAATATGACAAATGAATTCATATGACTGCAGTACCCAGTGGCCCACACTACTTCACTGTATAATTTTGAGGCCATAGTATTCACATCTTACTGGATATGAATAATTATAGCCCAAAAACCTAATACAAATTGCTAAAGTGTATCTTTAGTAAAGGATACCAATGTGTTCCCAGTTGTAACATAGTCCTAGAATAAACCACAACACTGACTTATATTCGTATAGAGCCATGAACAAAGCAAAACTATCCTACAGTAAGTAGTCAGTTGAAAAAGACAAAAGATCCTTCTTGCATAATAACCTGGAATGGATGACATTCCTTTGATGTGTTTAATAATTATGTATAATTCCTTTCCGTATTAACTCTTCACCTTTTTCATTATTCTGTTGATACTGATTAAAGCCATTCTGAACTCATATACATAATACATGATTTACATGCAAACTAATCAAGGTCCAAAGATCTTTAGCAAATTAAAACAGTCTAGGATGTTAGATGCCATCTTCCTTATAAAAGAAATGTTGATTATAGATTTGTAACAGTTTGTTTCCAACATTTTGTCTTGATATTTGAAAAGCAAGGCAGAAAATGGAAACTCATACCAATGAACCGTCTAGAGGTTCCTTTTCTTCAGCATTTCCCTGTTCAACAACTGGACCCAGATGGTCCAGTTTCTTTAGCTCTCTTTGATACTTAGCCATAACAGCTGCATACGAACATCCATAAATTGCTGCCACCAGCATCATCAGGCAAACAATGCCACAAATGACTCCAGTTACCACAATTGTGGCAATAGCATGACGTAAACTGCCAGACCGTTGCTTGGCCTTCGGACTGCAATCTGGATTGTGGTCATGTTCGATTTTGTGATGCAAGTTTTGGGTGGTGGAGCTTCTGTGGTTGGAGTCAACATGAGATGACTTGTACTTAACAGAGGAACACGCCTTGAATAATTCATGAGGAATTTTCATAAGATCCTTACTTCTTAAATCCTCTGGTTCTGTACACAGAATTTCATCAATCTGGCCTCCTGTATTAAAGCAGAATGAGTCATTGTATGGAACATTTTCTTACAATTTGTGGTTTTTTTTTAGAAAACGTAAAGAGAAAATGCATTTTCATGTAAGCTGTACAGTCATTACATCTGGAAGGATTCCTGGAGGAACTGAAAAGACAATTAAGACAAATAGAGGAATTCAAAGTCCTTTCCCATTTTCCCTTATTCCTCTTACTTTTTTATTTTTACTTCTGAGAAATCTTTCAATAAATGGAGCAACCAATAAGGTTGCTGATTAAAAAAAACATTTTTCATTGTTTCAATACTGACAAACTGAGATGTTTTCCTGCCATGTATTTTATATTCTGATCCCTTGTGGAGGGCTTTAAGTTAGCTTGGAGCGGGTATAGGAACCTGGCAATAGTTTTAGAAAGGAGAAATGCAAAATTGGTTGTGGAAGGTAAGGGTTTAATAAACAAATCAGGAAGGCAGGGGAAAGAAAGGCTGGAGACAGGAATCACAAAGTATTTTGGCAGTGCTACTAGTATATACTTTAATGCAAAAAATCTTGAAAATATAAGAATTAGTTTGGGGCACAGATAGTCCTGGCAATAGGTTTAGAAAGGAGAAATGCAAAATTGGTTGTGGAAGGTAAGGATTTAATAAACCAATCAGGGAGGCAAAGGAAAGAAGTACAATATTGTTGCCATTACTAAAACATCGCCAGGCATGGCAGTTCCACATTCCTGGTTACAGTGTTCCAGTTACAATGTAGAGAGCAGAGGGGTAAAAAAGGAGGGAGTATGACAATGGTTCAGGAAACAATTATAGTTGAGAGAAGGGATTATATACTGAGAAGATAAGGAAACAAATCCAGATGGTTTGATCTGAGGAACAAAAAAAGGGTAGTTAACTTGCTGGGACTGTATTAGAAGCCCCCAGTCAGAGGTAAGTGGAAGAGCAAAAATACAGACTACTTGCTGAATTACCTAAACAATAATTGGGATGGTAGTAGAGTAAAGAATATAGGATGAGTAGGGTTCCTGAAAAGCGTTCAAGAGAACCTTTTTTTTCAGTATACAGAACAAGAGAGGAGGCAGACACAAGAGACGACAGATGCTGGAATCTGGAGCAACAGTACTGGATTTAGTTTGGGGGACTGAATCTACATAAATGGACAAAGGATGACAGTGAGAAAGGAATTTGGAGGCAGCAATCATAATTCAGGTAGATTTAGCATTGTTATAGTAGAACACAATGATAGACCAAGAGTAAAGAAATGAGATAACAAAAGTCAACTGGAAACAGCTACTTGATGTTAAATCACTATTAAAGTAGTGAAGAACATTCAAATAGGCAATAGGGTTTATACCAAGAATGTTCCTCCAAGAAAAGAAAACAGAAATTCTCAAATCTAGATCCTATGAATGTTAAAGAATATAGAGGATAGGATAAAGGTAAAAATGGAAGCTAAATTCCCTAAATTCAAATAAGTTCCATTAGATTGTAAATTAGCACATGTAACTCCTTTATTTAGAAAGGGAGGGAGACAAAAAGGCCAGAATCTACATGCAAGTTAGTTTAACATTTCTCATAAGGAAAATGTTAGAAGCTATTATTAAAGATGTTATAGCAAGGCAATTAGAAAAATTCAATGTAATCAGACAGAGTCAATATGGTTTTGTGAAAGAGAAATCATGTTTGACCAATTTATTGAAGTTCTTTGAAGAAGTAACATGTGCTGTGGATAAAGGAGAACCAGTGGGTGCACTAAAATTTCCAGAAGGCTTTTGATAAATTGCCACATCATAGGTTATTGCAGAAAATGAAAGCTTATGGTGCAGAAGATAACATTGGCATGGATAGAAGATTGGCAGGCTAACAGAAAACAGAGAATAGGCATACATGGGTGTCTTTCTGGTTGGAGAGGTGTAATGGCTGTGTGCACAGGCATCAGAGTTGGGGCCTCAACCTTTTACAGTTTACATTAATGACTTGGATAAAAGGAGGGAGTAATAGTTGCTAAATTTGCTGATGACATGAAGACAAGTAGAAAAGTAAGTTGTGAAAAGGATGTTAGGAGGCCACACAGGGATTAGGGAGACTATGGATCTTGCAAATGAATAATGTGGGAAAATGTGAAATTCTCCATGTTATCAGGAAAAATAATAAAGCATTTTTTGCCAAGAGGTGAGAGATTACAAAAGCTTAAAATGCAGAGGGATCTCAGTGTCCTAGTGCATAATTTGCAAAAGGGTAGTATGCAGGTACTGCAAGTAATTGGTAAACTAACAGAATATTATTGTTTATTGCTTGGGGATTAAATACAAAAGCATGGACATTATACTTCAGTTTCATAGGGTACTGGTGAGATCACATCTGGAATACCATGTACAGTACTGGTCTTATTAAGGAAGGACGTTGGTGTGCTGGAAGCAGTTCAGAGAAGGTTTACTAGACTTCTCTGATTGTTTTACCTGGTTGTTTTACAAGGAATAGTTGAACAGGCTAGGCTTGCATCTGCTAGAGTTTAAAAGACTGAAACTGGCCTGATTGAAATTTATATGATCCTGAGCAGTCTTGACAGGGTATTTGTGGAGAGGATGTTTGCTCTTGTGGGAAAATCTAGAGCTAAGGGTCACTGTTTAAAAATTTGAAGCCACTTATTTAAGACAGAAATGAAGGGAAATTATTTCTCTCAGGGAGCTGAGTCTTTGGAAAACTCTACCTCATAAAGCAATCTGAGCAAAGTCATTGAATGTTTTTAAGGCAGAGATAGATAGGTTCTTGATAAGCAAGGAAGTGAAAGATTACCAGATGTCAACAGGAATGTGGATTTGAGGATACAGTTAGATCAGCCATGATCTTATTGAATGAGGGAGCAGGCTCAAGTGATCAGGATACCTACTCCTGCTCCTAATTGATATCTTTATATGTTATGTCAAATACTAAGAGCTCAGCACTGCAGAAAGCCAACAGAAGTGTTGAAGGTACTGTGGTGAAATTAAAAAGAAACCTAGAAGAAAGGGAAGGTACATGAAAAATTAATGCAAGGTAAAATCGAAGAAAACTTCGAAGTTATTTTATAACTATGTGAAAAGAAAGAGGGTTATAAAGGAAACAATGAGTCCTTTTAGAGACACAATTTTTGCCTATATGTGCAGGGGGAAGGCAGTTGTACAAGAACAAATCAATACTTTGCAACTATCTTCAGAGCAAAAGGGGGTGACACAGGCACTGATATAAACGGGAAATAAACAATGAAAAGTATTGGAAATAATATACAGAGAAGGCAAGGACACAGAAAGGGATCTAGCATCTTTTAAAGTGAATAAATCACCAGGCCAGAATGAAGTGTATCCTAAAAAGAAGCAAGTGAAATAGAAACACCTGTAAAATTGATTCCCAGCTGGCTCAGACCTCCTTGTTTGAATCCTTCCAACCTAGTCTTGGTTCCTACTGCAGCACTGAACAGCTTTGATCAAAGTAACCGATGACATCCTATATGATCCTTTCCACCTTGTCCTCTTCAACCTGCCTGCAGCCATTGATATCATTCTCCTTCAAAGTCTCCCCCCCCCCCCCCCCCCCGTTGAACTGGATGGGACTGAACTTGCTGATTCCATTCTTATCCATCCAGAAAATCATCTGTGATGACTTCACTTCCTGCACCCAAACCATTGCTTCTGTTACTCTGATCTGGGTTTAGCAGCTTCTGATTTCTTATCTACAATCTGTTCCTTTGCCATATCATCAGAAAATACCATGTCAGTTTCCAAATGAACACTGTTGTCATCCAGCTTTATACCTGCCTCACCTCATGTCCCCCTCCATTGACTCTAAAATGTCAGATCACATCCAGTGTCCAGAACTGTGCAGAAGTATCACCCAATTAAACATTGGAGGGCTACAGCTGTAATTGTCTGCTCCTACCACAATCACCACTCCTTGATCACCAATGATGATGTCTGGAACTGAGGGATGAGGAACCTAATTCTCTCTATGGCCACTGATTAAAACTGAACCAGGCTATGCTCAGCCTTGATATGATATTTAATATCCAGACCCATATCTCTAAGTCTGCCCATTTCTGTTTCCATAATATTGCTCAATTCGAGCTTTATTTCAACTCATCTCCTACTGAAACCTTTATCTGTGTCTTTATTACCTCCAGACTTGGTTATATCAGAGCCACTCCTGGCTGCCTTTTCTCATTCTATTCTCCACAGTCTTGATATGATCCAAAACTGTGCTGCCTGTGTTCTAACTTGTACTGTCACATTTACTCATCATGCTCGCTTTTGTGAAGTACATGGTACTTGGTTAAGTAACACCTCAGTTTTATAACTTTCATATGGATAATTTTTTTTTTAAAAAGTAGATACTGAACCTGAAATATTAACTACGTTTTTCTTCCCATAGGCGCTGCCTAGCCTGCTGTGTGTTTCCAGCACTTTCTGTTTTTGTTTCAGGTTTCCAGCATCTGCAGTTTCTTTTGATTTTTATTTAGTGGTGGAGAAAAGTCACTGAACGAATTTAAGAAGGAGATGGAGAAATCTCCAGACTCAAAGGGGGTACAAGGCAACAACAGGAATATATTAATGAGATGGATAATCAGTCATAATTATGTTGAATAGTGGAGTAAAATTCTCACTTTTATTATCAAATCCTTCCGTGCTTTTGTTCCTCACCATCTCTGTAATCACCTCCAGCCCTTTAATCCTCTGAGATATCTATGCTTCTCCAATTCTGGACAGCTATGCATGACCTGATATAGTCATTGACTTCTCAGCTTTTAGTTCATCTGCCTTAATATTTTGTTTGATAACATTACCATGAAACACTTCAAGGTGTTCTCGCTATATTCAAGTGGTGGTGTAAATAGAAGTTGTTGTAAAACAAGAGGTGAATCCAAAATATTACTTTAAATACTTTTGGATTAGGACAAGAAGACATGGATTCTGACTTGCGAACTGATATCAGGAGGC
The DNA here is from genome assembly GCF_009764475.1 of Pristis pectinata. NCBI lineage: Eukaryota > Metazoa > Chordata > Chondrichthyes > Rhinopristiformes > Pristidae > Pristis > Pristis pectinata. The sequence continues at coordinate 24,018,064 of NC_067410.1, forward strand.
TTTTCTTGATAATATAATGAACACTTTGATTACATGTTCACTCAGATTGGACAATGCAAAACTTGAACACATATGAAAGACAATTAGATATTGCAATGATGAGGGCTGGTTCTGAGGGATGATGAACCAAGGGTACTTGTGGTTGGATGAACTCATTGCTATATTAGAGCTTGTGATCATAGGTGGGCAGGGCTCCCTGATATCAAGAGAAAGATTCCACCACCCACAATCAGAAAATACTACTGATTATTTCACCACTGTCACTTTCAAGCAACTGATTTTCCACTCCCTGTTGTGGATAGTTAGAAAAAAAATAGAAGATGTGCACAACAGCAATGTGTTGCATTCACATGTGAAAGCAATAAGAACCTGAAATTTCAAGGACCTGAGAACACATAAAAAGGTTAAATTGTGAATTGTAGGACTCTTTGAGGAACAGAACTCATTGGCAATATCCTTTCCTGCTACATAAGATACACAAGCCCCTTTCTATTAAGGAAGTTCTGAGAACATGCCCACATTCAAACCAAAAACAAGGCAACTGTAGGTGGAAACCTTGACATCTGAGTCTGAACATGTGGAAGGTATGATGGATCTGATGTGGATGTCGTGATGGCATGACTGGCAGAGAGATAGACAACTGCAGTAATCAGACAAACATGCAGTGGTAAATGCAAAGTTCCTAACTTAGAACATATACATGCAACCTGCTAGTAGGCCTGCAACAAGGCTCTGTCCAAATTTTGTTAATTTATTGAAAAAAATTATAATATCCAGAATCTCATCTGCATTGTATTTTTTAAGGATTCTTCAATGCACCTAAAAGTGCTCTACAGTTTTGTAATATTACATTCTTAATCACAATTTTTAAATAATCGTCCTTCACCTCTCCTTTCCACCTTTTGTTTATAATGCCCTCAGCTATTCCTTCATTTTAACTTCTATTAAAAACAAAATAAGCTTAAGTTCAGTTGTCCTCCATTATTATAGTCTGTATCGTTCTTTCCACTAAATTGTTTTTGCTGCATTTTCACACTCAGTAAAACCTGCTCCTTGCAACTCAACCTGCTGCTGGTAATAACTTTGTGGTGATCATAATTTATGTGATTATGCACAATTATTTGAAGGAAAAGCTATTAATCCATTATGACAATTCTGATCAAGAGTCTTGACCCGAAACATCGACTGTTTATTTCCCTCCAAAGAGGCTATCTGACCTGCTGAGTTCCTCCAGCATTTTGTGTGTATTAATCCATTATTCAATCCAGTTCTTTTATCCATTGTATTCTAGGAGGTGAAGTAAGTAATAATCTCATGTAAAGGAAGGTGATTTTAAAAAATAAGATATCTTTGATTAATGAGTAAAGGATTCACTCCTGTAACTTTCATTGTGACATTGTTGTGATTTTTGAATATCAGCTGGTGTCACTGCAGAACTGACAGAATGTTAAAGCTTGTAGGTTTTCTTAAAGGGATGGCATTGCTAATCTCTGCAAACCATAAGCACTACTGCACTAATAACTCCTGAAGAGGTAAAATTACATTTGTTGACTGACCTTTGTACAGAAAGCTCTCCAACCAAAGTTTTAAACCAGTCAGGTGACAGTCACACTTCCACTGGTTTTTCTCGAACAAAAGTACTTGCAGATTTGACAAGGAATCCATTAGGGACCTGCTGATTTGATGAAGTTGGTTTTGATGCATAGCAAGCCAGGTCAGATTCTTTTGGTTCTTGAACAAACCCTCAGGCAAATTAGTAAGATTATTAAATGATAAATCCAGTTGCTTGAGGTTTCCAGTTGAATGAAAGACTTTGTTGTCCATGTAGTTGATGGAGTTATTTGCAAGGTTTAGGTTGAGAAGATTATGCAGTCCATCAAGTATATTTGATGATAAACTTGAAATAATGTTGTTGGACAGGTCTAAAATTTGTAGCTGAGACATACCAGTGAATGCAGTGTTTGATATTGTATGAATGTGGTTATTCTGTAAGTATAGAATTTCTGTGTTAAGAGGAACATCTTTTGGAACCTCTGACAGTCCATTCCCTGTGCAGCTCACTTCTTTTCGAGTAATGTTGCATTGACATCTTTCTGGACATCCAGTAACTGAATGTACAAATAAGAAAACGATAATTCCCAAACCGATTTCACCTGTATCCAATGAAAATAGGCAGCTGTAAATTCAGTTACCTGTTGAGTTAACTAAGCAAACTAATACAAGAGAAGCACAAAAATGACTTAGGTTTCACTACAACTGTAATATTGGTGACTCGTGACATAACTAGGAGCATTATACTCCACAAAACATCAGATGTGATCTGTCACTTTGATACATTGGCACCAATTATAGTCATACTTTCCTGCACTGGAATGTGAAATTGAGTGATGTGTTAAAGTAATGGCTATTTCAAACCAATCTGTTCCCTACTGGGGCTTAGGTTTTAAATGGCTTGTGCTGTCAATTTCTACACTGTCACTATAGAGCTGGAGCTGGAGCTCGAGTTAATGAAGGATGAAAAATTGCTCAGTGCAAAGGCTGAGTAAAGTAAGTGGTAAAGATACCTCAGTGAGAAAAGTTTCATTTCACTTGGGTGCCAGTTGAGAATGAGGATTTTAAATGAGAGACAAGAGGCTTGCAACAAGATCAAATGCCCTATGGAGGAGCAAAGGCCAGAAGAGTAGCTTGGTGATGTGACCTACACTGGCAACTGACAGTCTGGGCATAGCAAATGGTGGAAGGTATATTCAAGTGTGGATGCTTCTTTTGGGAGAAGGTATCATCCCTCCTCAGAGGCCACAATATTGATACAATGACCTGCAGGACAATGTTAAGGGAATGGACATTCTGGATCCTGCAGAGACCATGGGATGGAGTTAGTTGAGCATTTAGAAGATCTGTTGGCTTAGCCCCAGTGGGTAGGCTGGGTGAGGAGTTCAGTGGGAGAGTGGGATGACACAGTTGGGTCTGCTGCTCAAACAGAAGCAACCTTGATGCTGCAAGTGACACAGAGGGATATTCTAGGCTTAAGAGAGTCAAACCCAGAATGAAAACGGAAAAATAGGAAGGTCAAGGAGACTTGAAGGATTGGGTTAGGGATTTGAGAGGACTGAAAGATTGACACTTATAGCACTCGAAAGGAAATATACGCTGCAGATTTGTATTTCTGATTTACTTAGAATGTAAAATGCTTAACTCCAACTATTGTTAAAAAAAAGCTTTCAAATTACAAACTTGATTCTTTTATGTAATATCTAAAAGTAGTAATGTTTTTTCTTGTTGAATATTATTTAGAATGGTGCACATAAGCATGTAAAGTTACATTTCTTAAATCATAACATGGAATAAAGGAATAGGATAAGATTTGTTGGATGTTCATTTCACTGTCGATTTGCAGTATTGGCTCTGAAAGTGCTACTATTTAATTGAGATGTTCAGATTTTTGCGACAAAATTTCATAACTGAGTAACAGTGACTTTAGTGTGCAAACAGTTCAACAACCTGTGGCAAGAAGAGGATAACCTTTAATTGATAAATCATCAGAATTTGATAAATGATTTGGTCTCACAAAAATGGGAGCATGCACAACCTCCCCACAACATTAAAGAATTTGCTCCAACAATCCACTAACTACCAATCAAATTGTTCACTGAAAATAAGACCTAGCACTTAATGGCTTAAGTAGTCTTTTAAGGTCATGATTACGTTTCCAGCAAAGCCAAAAGTGCACAGACATGGATAGGATGTAATTGAAGTTGTAGTGTATTGCTGGGATTTAAAATTTTACTATTTTATTAGTTTTCCTTTGTGTCCTTCTCATTGAAATCTGTTTTTCTTTCTGGACCTGATTTGACTCTAATTTACTCTATTTCCCTTTCCAGCATTTCTCTGTTTTTTTCTCAGCACTTAAATCTCATTAAGGAACTGAACTGTTTGCCCATTCTTCACTCTGAAAATCCCTTTGTACCTGCTTTATCAACTTGTACTTCTTCCAATTTGCATTGCAATAGATGTTCAATCTAAACTGTGATAAACTCATAGGGTAGGCTGCAAACTGGCCCAACCCAGCAAAACCTGGATCAGTGCTTTAGGTCCAATATTGATTTCAAAAACTAAATCAAGAGACAAACATACAAGAGAGAAATTCTAAATGAGCATTTCCCAAAAATATATCAGATTAGGCATTTAAAACACAGCTCTTACCTTTCATTGTTTGTATTTTGTCTTTTTCTTTCCTTTTAGAAAGAATTGAACAAGTCCAGGTAGTTATACAACATAAAATCAACACACAGGATTTAATACTGATTTAGATTTCCACAGATAATGGTCTAGTGCTCCATTTGACTGCAAACTGTAGAGACGTTTGTTACCTCATGAAGTCACACATCAGTTATTAACTGTGACCTCTGTAGGATACCTAGTTCTTACTGCATTAGACTATTTTTCCATAGTTTTTACACACAGTCAAGGCCAGGTTTCAAAGTCTCACAAACCATGTGAGCAGTAGCTGTCAGCTTATAGAGGACAGCTGTGCCTCACAAATCAAAATTTGACAGTTCAGGTTTTGCGTGTTTTTTTTAATCTGCCTGAAGTTCAGGAGACAGAAATAAACCTGCCTTCTGAAATCCAGGGCAAATGTTAAATTCTTTGCACTGATTAGCCCTGCACTGATAAACTCTCTAAGTTAGATAAGATCATACCAGTTTTTCAACTTGCCAAGATCCTGATTCAAGGCAATGATGGGTGACCCAACATTTCAATACAAGATGTCACAACTGCTCCTGTTTCTCTTCTGGAGATGGCATATCTTGCAGAATTCTGACATATCAGTCCCAATTTTCAATTTTCTGAGCTGGCATAAATCAGACAGGTGTGCAGATAAAATAACTGGACTCTTTGATACAGTTTTGTTCCCACAGTGCCTCTACATTGACTTGCATGTTTGAGCAATGTAGCATTGGGAAGATGCAGAGTGAAATGTTTGAGTAGGGGACGCAGTCCTAATTTAAATATGCAGATCAGGTCCTGATTTGCAATATTGACCAGTGGCCTGCAGGGGCAGTGTCAGAACCTGAGGCTGACAAGGCTAAGAGGATCAACTGAAGATTTTTTTCAGCTTTTCAAGTGGGGCAGGGCAGCACCTCCAGGCCATGGTCTCCCCTTGTATCAGACTGTACTCTTTCTCCCAATCACTGTTGGATCTATCCTCCAACCTTATTAATTGCGGCGATGGCCTCTCTGTCTCCCATTACCAACCTTTGAGCATCCCATAGCCCCAAGCACTTCCTTAACATTTGCTACTGTGGATTATCCCCACCCATCTGAACTTGCGATTTCCTTCCACTTGCTTGAGCTCCTGCCCAAAGACAAGGCTGTTAATTTGCATACCCATGAGACAGGAGGCTGCAGCATCTTATTTCAGTTGGAAGGATTTCCTCATTGTAGGCCTTACAGGTTTTCTATGAAGTAAGTCACTTGTCCTCCCTGCTACTTTACTGATATCAGGGCCTGTGCAGAAGGGAGAAATGAAAATCTCTGCAGTTTCATTAATTTTATACTGGTATTATTCCATTCCAATCTTCTGTTTTGGATATATAACCAAGTAAGTTATTATACCCATTTTCCCAGCAATATTAGTTTAACAGGCATCTCCAAGCAAATGGGAGAATGTGGTTCTCTCATCTATTCTATCCAAATTTAGTTCTCCCTATGCAGATCAGACCTTGAAAGTATTCTGGTAAATTTTAAATGAGCGCATGTTGTATTTTTTAATTTAGGCTTGCTTATTTTTGCAGACCAGAATGTGTCTGTTGCCTGAATCTTTGTTTGAAAGTCATTGAAAAACATTGTGTAACATATAGTCCAAGAGTGGAAAGATTCTGAAAGAAAGAAAGATTTGTAAGATGTCTGCTGCAGTACTAGCCTTTGTCGCATCCCTGGGTATGTAGGTAGTGCGTCTGACAGGAAGCTACAGACTCTAACGAGATAAGGCAGACCAATATGACATTATTCCTCAAATTACTTTGAAACTGACACCTTTCAACCAGCACAAGATGATGAAAATCCCATTAATCTCTCTGACAGCAAGAGATTATCAGGATAATTTTTTGCAGAAAAATCACACTGCTAATGCTTCTTTCCACTCTCATACATCCCTTTCACTTTTGATGTGTTTTGCACCCCAATGCGGGCGCATGATTAGGTGGGTGTAGAAAGCCATCTGATCGTTGTTCTAGAGTTGGGTGGGGAGCAGTGGTGCGGAAATTTGCATTTGTAATCTTTATTTATTTAATAAAGTAATCTATACCTTTCTTTGGAGGAAGGGAAATTTGAATCTATTTTCAATAGAAGAAGAAGTTGAAAGAATCTGCATATTTAGCTGGTTGTTGCATTTCAATAAGGACATGTAGGAATTGAAATGATCGTTATTCCTCATGCAAATACAAAATACTGCAAATGCTGGAAATTAGAAATAGAACTGAAAATGCTGGAGATACCCAGCAGGTTCGGAACTATCTGTGGAGTAAGAAGGATGGGTAATGTTTCAGCTTTACTGAAAGGGCATCAGCCTGAAACATTAACTCTGTTTCTCTCTCCACGGATGCTGCCTGACCTGCGGAATGTTTCCAGCATTTTTAATTTTATTTCTTCTGTTTCTTACACTGAGTGTTTCTTATAAATTGCTCCAACAAATCTACAAGCCTGGTTCTGACCATTTGTTATGGCACAACTTCTTGTTTGAAACAGTGTACCAGAGTAATGACTTGTAGTACTATCCCAGAAGCCAGATAGACATGTCCCAAATATAAGATACCTTCCTAGTGGGAGTGATCTTCTGATTTGCCTCGAGGCCAATAACACCTTAAATAATGATTCTCTTTATTCATTTCTTTGACTGTGGTACCTATAAAATTGTGTGATATAATCTTTTTAGTTTCTTTGAATGTACTTAGAAGCACACCAGTATTTTATAATAGGGCTGTGAATTTGCTAAAAAATAGTATTATGCATTTAAATATAACCCTTTCAAATATTGCTTATGGCAGAATCTATGCTATGACATCGTATAATGTGTATTTTCCTGGATTGTAGAGTGAGTGCTTGCCAATGACTGCCAATCTATTGTGTCTGAAGGAACAAAGAGATTAATGGTATTGGGTCCTTTCCCAGTTGCATCAGCTCCTTTTGTTTACACAGCACTTGATTCCGAAATCAAAGATGCAGAATTGTTAGATTGAACCCCTCTTGTATTTTGTTGCTTGTATTTTTGAATATCATAGTTTTATCATAGAATGAATATTGTCACATTTCAGAGATGCTGTGAACTGCAGGACATAAATTCACACATCTATTCAGTTATGTTTCCATTATGTTTTTAATAAGCAAGTTTTATCTTTGAGTTTCAGGATACTGATCTATTATGCACACTGAGCACAAGGGCACTTACTCTGGTCTTTAACTGTTCCTTGGTGACTGCTCATTATTTTCATCTTCTCTAACTGTCATCAAAGCTGCATTGCTGTTTACAGCAGGCGAAGATCCAAGCTTCTTGTGTATCAGTTGCCTTGTCTGGTTTGCAGCTGCTCATCTCATGTTCTTGCTATAACTGGAAACCTGCACATGGATAAACCATCCATGGTTTCAATGCTAGAAATATTTGTCTGTCAGCAAACACTGCAGATTTGATTTCATGGTACGAGCATAAAAACAACCTGCAAGTGATTGTATGAATTTTTAAAACAATATAGTTTATTCAGATTAATATAAACACACTGCCTGTGAAGTTGTGTGTTATATTCTTTGTAGTCCTTTGGGTGTACTTAGAGACGCATCAACATTTGAAATGGATTTTTAACACTAAATTGAATAGCACTCAGGACAAATTAAAGCTAATTACTCATTTTAATTGGAACACATTAGGATATAGTTACATGGGATCCCCTGGTGAAAACTCTTGGTGCATAATATTTTTATCCAAAAACTTTCATCTTTTTCACTTGGTTGACAAGGTGACCATTTGGAGAGCCCCTTTTGTACTGAACCCTCCTGATTTGTGCTTCCCATTATAACCGATGGGAAAGAAGGCCAGCATCTTCAATAATGAGAGGCTGAAGTTGAAAATTACTTTCCTGTATCTTGTTCCTTGATGGCATGTGTTAAGCCTCTAATCCATATCTTATGTACCATGTTATTCATTGATGATGTTAAGACCAACTATAAGAATTAGTTCTGCAGTAACATTTTAATATACTGTTTGGTAATTGATCAGAACAAATTTTGCATTGTGTGATTTTGATAAAGTAAATAAAATTAAACTGAACTCCAAAAAAAAGCCAACAATATAGAAAATCCTTCTGAAAGAGCTCTGTTCCATAAATTAGCTATGCTGCTCTCATTAAGTGCAAGCGCATGTTATGTTGTTACAAAATGCATTTCTTTGATATAATTTTTAGCAGTGAATAATATTTAGATGTGTCACTGAATACTAGTTATTTTCAGTCCACATTGGAGCATGATAGTGAATTCTACTTCTGACCCGGGGTCACAAGTTTGAACTGCAACCCAAACTCCTGAGGATGAAACTTAGGTGCAGAAGGAATATTGCACTGTTGGAGCACTCACCTTTTAGGCGAGGTTCTATCTCAAAAGTATATGAAAGATTCCATGGGATTTTCCATTGCAGCACCGAGGGAGGCTTGGGGAGGGGTGGTATGGTTCTCTCTGGTATCCTGTCCAATATCTATTACTCAATTAATGTTATTTGCATTATCAGATTACCTTTTGTAGATCGGTGATAAAAGAATTTATATAATTGTAACTAAATTACTTTCTTGTAATTCATTTCAAATACAACCTGTTGCAATTATCTCAAAACTTTGTCTCACCTTATTCATTTTTAACTATTTTTGACAGGTGTTACTATATAGTTTTCTTCTGTCACTCTGGATATTTAGCCTTGCTTTCCTGTTACCTTTTTCCTAACTAATTTTGGTCCAAGGAGATGGAAGCACAGTGTGTGAATTCCCTTAGGTCTGCCACGGTCACTGATAAGTTCTTTCTGAACTCACCAGACTCCATTCCATAAAATGTACTGAGGAAGTAAAAAGCTTGTAAAAGCACAGGCTTTGGAACTGTAATGGTGCTGATTGAATGGTGCTAATAGAAACTGTTACCCAGTATTTTGGAGAGTAGTATTGGATCTTGTTACATGTCCATGTACCCAAGGCGTGGTTGACATTCCAATTCCACAGCATGGATATAATCAAAGGCTTTCAAACAAAAAATCCTTTCATTGAAGGCCCTTATAACATCACTGTGGTTTTGGCATTTGTCTTAAACACCATTACAGAGAATTATGGCTTCTTATAAACAAATACTGCAAACATTGCCAAATTTTGCAGATTATATCTTATTTTCATTTGATATTAACCCACATGAATAAACAAATACCACAATTTAAACTTTGTACAAGGGAATCTCATGTTAAATATCCATACGTTATCACCGCTGATAGTAATTTCTAAGCTAAGAAATGTTCCTAATTTACAATGTGTTAATCTCTGAAAGAGATATGAGTTATAATTTTCTTACTTTATCCCAGCTACATATGCAGGGGTAAAAAAACAAAAAAAATTGAGAAAAGTATGCTTCATCCATCTGAAGTTCTGAAATATATTAAACCAGATGAAGTGTACACCAGTGTTGGAAACTTATCTCGGTGGTATAGAGAATTGACAAGGTTTGAAGTATTTGTTCATGTATTGGAAGATCTAACATGTCATCCAAGGGCAGTGCATCTTTAGAATTCTTTTCTGTTAGCCAATCACTTGGGCATTTCAGATGAGTATCAAGACCAAGTGTAGACTTTGGTCAAGTGGGGGCTGGGGGATAGAAGGTCTAGTTTTGTCAAGATTTGAGATTTATCCAGTTTGTCCTTATTCTTGGACCTGCATTATGAATTCATATTGTCACATTTATAATGAAACCTTGTGAATATATATTGTCACATATGTAATGGAACCAATATAGACTTGCCACGTATGTAAATCTATGTAAAAATCTCTAGTAACCTCGTTGACAGAAGCATGCAATTATATTGTGACTACTTACAAAACAAGCTTCCATTTAGAATTTGGCATGAAGTGTATAACGGGTGAGGTTTGATAGGAATTTGGTGTCAGTGTAAGGTTTTACCTTCTTATGGATTTTCTGCTGTTACCATATATAGAAAATAATTATTGAACCTTTGACCTTGAACTTCAAAGAATGTTATACATTTCTATTATACAGGTAGTGATTGGCAGGGTGATTTTTTTTACAATGAAATTACTAAAAAGCTCACCATTTACATCGAGACTAGGCAGGTGTGGTCAGAGCAATCTTGCAATGTCCTCAACGTCTCTGTAAGGGTGATGAGGAGAAGTTTGGAAGTTTAACTATACTTATTTGCTCAAAAAGATCCTGACAATAGTACTTGGATTACCTGATAATGACACAGGTATTATATTAGATCCTGCTAATTTTTACCCTCTCTATTATGAGATTTGCAATGACGTATATATCTTCTGACAACCTTTGATCATACACTTAGACATGATCTGAAAGTGACATTGATACCTCTATGTGCCATACTTCAGCTTGAGTTGATTTTATTGGGAGGAAGAGGAATATTTGGAAAGATGAAGGGGCACCAATTCTTTATCATATATCCTTCAAAATATTCCTGTAAAATTATGTTACAATCTCTCTTCTTTCAACAGGCTTCTTAAAGATGTAAAATATTATGTGCTTCTAAAAAATGCTATGTTCAGAAATATAGAGAACGTACAGGAGTCTATATTTATGAGTCCATGACCAGAATACTGATGATCAGTTTAGCAGAGCAAAGGCCCAAGACCAAACTACATGGAGATCCACCCCAAAAACAGGATGGAATCACTTTTAAGTTGCTCTGGTGGCCCTGATGAGGATGGTGGTCTTGGTTTAGTTATGACAAAATGCTCCTATATTTGTGGCTCAAAAAACTGTTGGGAAATGTGTTTGTACAAACTCTGAAAGGTATCTTTAATTTGAAAGAAGTCCAGGATGTCATTCAAATTAAAGCCCCCAAACTTCTGACATCCTGTTAATTGGGAAGTTGCCTGCATCAAAGGACCCATGGACAAACCTTGAATGGGTTGGCCCCTTTTGTTCCACCATCCATTGCTTTCCAAATGACATATCTGTAAGTCTTGTTAAAATACAATATTGTTAATGTCCCAGTACACATTGCATCAGGGCTCCCAATTGGAATCTGATTATAAAAACTCAAGGACGTACTTAATATGGACCTCTGCATCATGATACACACCATGGGAATTAGGCCCATTTGGGCTGTTACAAAAAATAGTCCTGATCTATCAGTAGAAACACTTGATGAATACTGCCATCCATATTTCTGTTCCAAGCATACTTTTCAAAGTTCAACATATACTCCTAACAAAAATATTGATTAGTGTATGATAAAAACGATTGTCAAGGATATCTGAAAGATATTCTTCTGTTCTTTAACAGCTGTGGGTATTCAAATGAAGTTGGAGTTTTTCCAAAAGAAGTTCTGGACTGCAAGCCGTCAGGTGAGCTGCTTATTATTATCTGCTTTAGTATCCTAATTGTGCTGAAAAAGATAAAAGGACATTTGCAAATGTTGGCAAATCACACATTGGTTAAAATCATTTGTGACTCTGTAATAACAAAGATATCTTTGAATACATTTTGTCTGTTGAAATCTCTTAAAATCAATCTGTTCAAATTATTTTCTTTTTTAATCTTTTTATTAAATTTCAAATTAATAAACATAACAATATTAATTATACACATGATACAAAGAGATCGGGATTACAATAATAACAGTTAACATATACAGACACAAAGAGTAAGATACATAATCTGAACCTCCCAATCTCTTCATAATTGAACATGAGAAAGATTTAAAAAGAAATTTGATTATATGAAGAAAAAAATCCAAAATTTAAAAAAAAGTAACAAAACAAAAGAAAAGTAATAATAAACAAAAACTAACCAAAAACGAAACAAAAGCTGGGCTGTCGTATTTCTTTGGTTAAAAGCATTATTATGTCATTAACTCCGCTCCTCTATATTCGAATAGAAAGTTATTGAAAAGGATTCAGAAAAGGTCAACTTACATCATATGAAAATGCTGAATAAATGGGCTCCAAGTTTCTTCAAATTTAACCGAAAGATTAATAGTACCACTCCTAATTTTTTCTAAGTTTAAACATGTTATAGTTTGCGAAAACCACTGGAATGTAGTAGGAGCTTTAGGATCTTTCCACTTAAATTGAATGGATCTCCTGGCTACTAATGTAACAAATGCAATCATACGACAAGCTGAGGCAGGTAAATGGCCAGAATCCATCATTGGTAACCCAAAAATTGCAGTAATCTGTTCAAATTCAAACTAATCTCCTGAAGTACATCATGTTACAGAATAAAACAAGTATGCATAACCTATTTTTTGTAAAGAATACATCATTACCCTTTTAAAGAGATATACAAATTTCTGAACCTCAGAACGAAAAAGGTACAAGTAGTATGCTGTACAGAATATGGTACAAGCTAATTACTATAGACTACTGTATTGTGGTGAAAATCAAAGTTAAGCCTGAAATTAACTTGAAAGTCTGTTAATAGGAAACTCTGGACATAGGAAGCTACTTTATTATCAGCTAAAGAAAATTGTCATTGTTAAGACTTCTTTCAATATATAGAAACTTAAAAAAACTTGCATTAAAAATTCAGGTTATTAGTCAGCTTCTCAAAAACCAGAAATACAATTTTCAGATGCTCAGACTTCTGTTTTTGATGACTTGCTTTCTTCTCAGTTGTTGCCCGCTTGCTTGGCAAGAATTAATCAGTTCGTACCAAAATCAATTATATTTCATTTCAGGAATGTCCACAATGATTGGCTGCTTCAGTAACAAGTAATTATGGCTTATACTCCTGCTGATTTTATCCAAACTCAACTCCAGCCTAGATAAAATCAATAGCTGTTTCAGCTAAAACAGAAATTTCCAACAATTTAAAACTTAACAAGCACAGATTTTGATATCTCCAGGGACTCCCTTTTCTTCATTTTTGCTGACATATGTATGGCAAAGGTGAAAAGAAGTAATCATGAAGTTTTCAAAGCTGAACAATGATATACTCTATTTCCTTTAATGGAAAGAAACACCAGAGTAATGATCATAATTGCATGTGTGAAATCCAAAGGTATCCAGGACATATATGGTCATCAGAAGCAGAGCAATGCCTAAAATAAGCTGCCAAATTAAAGTAGAGCTCAGCCTTTATTTTGTAAATACTTTATAACATGATAAGTGTAAGGCATGCTAGAAATATCTGAAGCAAAACAAACACTATTGTGTAATGTTGTATTGAGTTTAGAACCTTAAATCTGATGCAGATTTAAAATGGAAATCTGTGAAAATTCCATTTTAGAATTTTAAATAGTTATATTTGACAATTAGCATTCAGAAAAGTGCATACTTATCCAGATGTTGTATTGTTTAATTGGTCACTTACAAGTAGACATGTTTTCCCTCCCCTGCCTGGTTCCATCTACCTACCACCCAAACACTGCACCTTCTGGTCTCCTATCTCCTCCCCCCAAACAGTTCCATCTGCCCATCATCCCTCCCTTATCTGGTTCCACCTATCACTTTCCTTATCAGATTCCAGCATCTGCAGCCTCTTGTTTCCACTTATCATCTTCCAGCCTCTGGTCTCTACCTCCACCCTCCCCTCACCCCCACATGGTTCCATCTGCCCCCTTTTTTTCTCTCTCCTTATCTGTCTCTACCCATCACCCACCAGCTGCTGTCTCCTGACTCCACCCTTTCTCTTTCCTCAGCTGGCTTCATCTGCCCATCATCTCCCTCTCCACCTGGTTCCACTTATTGCCTGCCAGTCCATGCCTATGCCTCTTATAATTTTATATACCTCAGGTCACCCCTAAGCCTCCTTTGCTCCAGGAAAACAAGCCCAGCCTATTCAATCTCTCCCCATAGTTAAAGTCTGCCACTCCAGGCAACATCCTGGTGAATCTCCTCTGCATCTTCTCCAAAAAAACCACTTCCTTTCTAAAGTGTGGCAACCAGAACTGCACACAATATTCCAAGTGTGGTCTAACCAAGGTTTGTAAAATTGCAGCATTACATCTCAGATTTTATATTCTATGCCCCAACCTATAAAGGCAAGTATACCAGATGCCTTCTTCACTGCCATTTCTAGCTAGATTGCCATTTTCAGGGAACTATGGACTTGAATGCCAAGGTTCTTCTGTCCATCAACCTTCCTCAGCATCCTACCATTTACTGTATAAGTCCTACCCCATTTGACTTCCCAAACTTCATCACCACAAATTTGTCAGGATTAAATTCCCTCTGCCAACACTGCACCCAACTTTCCACCTGATCTACATGCTGCTGTAAAGTTAGACAACCTTCCTTGCTGTCCACAACACCACCAATTTTCATGTCATGTACAAAATTAATGATCATTCCTCCAACATTTAAATACAAGTTGTTAATATATATCACACACAACAAAGGTCCCAGCTGTGATCCCTGCAGTGCATCACTGGTCACAGTCTTCCAATCAGAAAAGCAACCTACCACCACCACTCTCTGCCTCCTATCACCAAGCCAATTTTGGTTCCAATTAGCCAGCTTGCCTCAGATCCCATGTGACTTAACTGTCTGGACCAGCCAGCTATGCGGTGCCAGAATTGGGTTTTGGGTTTTCCCCCAATATGCATTCACCAGGCCCTCTCTTATGCAATTGAAATCAGCCTTCCCCCAATTTAGGACCTTAACATGGAACCAACCTTATCCTTTTCCATTACTGCCTTGAATCTTACAGAATTATGGTCATTGTTCCCAAAGTATTCCCCAACAACACTTCCACGGTACAACGGTACTTCCATACAATGGTAGTGTAGGGGCAGGCACAGTAGTGTAGCAGTTAGCATAATGCTTTACAGTGCCAGCAACCCGGGTTCAATTCCCGCTGCTGTCTGTAAGGAGTTTGTACGTTCTCCCCGTCTCTGCATGGGTTTCCTCCGGGTTCTCCGGTTTCCTCCCACATTCCAAAGACGTACAGGTTAGGAAGGTGTGGGCATGCTATGTTAGCGCTGGAAGCATGGCGACACTTGCGGTCTGCCCCCCAGAATACTACGCAAAAGATGCATTTCATTGTGTGTTTCGATGTATATGTGACTAATAAAGATCTTATCACCTGCCTGATTTCATTTCCTAAGAGTGAGTCAGGTACTGCTCCGACTATCTACATATTGTCTTAAAAAACTCTCTTGGATGAACTTAAATTCCACCCCATCTACGCCCCTTGCACGAAGTCAATCCGAGTCAATATTGAGAAAGTTAAAATCCCCCATTACCATAACCCTATTACTCTTGCACCTTACTCTGATTTGCTTTCATATTCATTCATCTAATGCAGCTGACTATTGGGGTGCCTATAGTACAACCCCAGCAAAGTGATCACCCTCTCTTATTCCTGAGTTCTACCCATATGGCACTTCAAGATATCCTCTCTAAGTACTGTTGTCTTCTGCTATGTTATGAACTAAAAATGGTCTTAGGAATTGACTTATAGTTTTTCAAATCCTAAATTGTTTCCAAAATTATTTCTGAGGTAAATGGTAAATATCAGACAGATGAAGAAAGTGAAATAAAATTTAAACATACATTTTGTATTAATTGATGGAGGACTGAAGTGGACATTGACCAAGAATGTGTGCAGTTATTGTGGTGTACAATTAAGCATTCCTGATTCAACCATGTACATAAGTGGCCCCTATTCATTATAATGACTTCAGCATCCAGCCTATGTTAACCATACATTTCATTGAGCCTTTAGCTTCAGTAACAACCCTATCCTAGTTACAGTTTGTCTCTCATACTTAAAGCCAGCCTACACTTCACTGTGGCTGTAACAGGGGCTGCCTGGCATTCTGGAACTGAAATAAAAACAGAAAATGTTAGAAACACTCAGCAGGTCAGACCACATGGGAAAAGAAACAGAGCTAACATTACAGGTTGAAGACCATTAACTGAAGCCGATCTGGGGGACGTTGGAATACGGCATGGGAGAGGATAGACTCCACAGTGTTCTGAAAATTCCTTGACGTCATTGATGCAGAGTGAAGAGAAGACACTATACTTGGTGCCCTCCAAACACAATCAGAAGAAATTCAGAAGCAACCACAGTAGTAGTTCCAAGAGACTGAAAATGTCACAGGCCAATCAGTGTCCTCATGAATGGTCACACTGAATAGATGCAAGTTCAAATTACAACATCTGCATCAACAATCTCAGCTACTGCTCAATGCACCACACCCCGGCACTCACCTACCAACATTCACTATCAATTAGCACTCTCATTCATATACTCCACTACACCTTCACGTATGTAGCACAGCGGTAGAGCCACAAAACAGAGGCTCTTCTGACCTCACCAAAGCCTTTGACTCCATCAATTGGGAGGGACTGTGGAACACCTTCCTAACATATGGCTGCCCACAGAAATTCATTTCCATTTATGATGGCTCCATGACTGCGTGCAAGCCATGAACCTCACCAATGGATCTACAACAGAACCAATCTCACCATTCCTGCAACACTGTTCTCACTCTTTTTTGCTGTAATGTTGCATTTCCCCTCCAATAAGCCTCCTGCAGGAGTAGAGCTAATCTTCAGAACTAATGTGAAACTGTTCATCTTACAGCATTGACACCCCAGAACCTTGAGACCTTGGAAAACATGGACCACTTTCCATATCTTGGGAGCCACCTTTCGGAGAAGATAGACATTAATGAATGAATTCACTGCTACTTGCAGTCTTTGGACAATTGACGGAATTGTTATCGCTAACCTACACATTAGGGGCAATTTATTGTGGCCAATTAACCCTACCAACCTGCAAGCAGTTGGGATGTGGGAGGAGATGAGAGCACCTGGAGGAAACCCACATAGTTACAGGGAGAATGTGCAGCACCTGAGGTCATATTGAACTTGGGATGCTGAAGCTGTGAGGCAACAACTCTACCAGCTGCATCACTATGAAACTCGATCTTCGTTCTGCCTTGCGATTGGAATTGTTGATGTAGCAGCTGGCATATTCCCTTGAGGATGTCCTTACTAAAGTACTGGCACCTCATATGCTGTTCCTTGCTCAAGCACAAAGAGGACATTTGCTCCCTGAATACCCAGCATGGATTGGCATCCTCTGAAAGCCCTTCTTCTCTGACCTACTCTTCTGCTCCTCCCCCTTTAGGTATATTGTCTTGCTGTCTTCCAAAGCAAACAACTGTTGATGCAACCATATCTAGGAATGACTGCTGTGGCACACCCCTCCCTTTGAATCAAACCTTGTTCTGCATTCCCTTTGATTTTGGAAAGGACCAAATCTTTATAGGATTGTAATAGCAGTAGAAATCAATCAGCATCTAACCTACAGCCAGTTTATGATCCCTTTAAATCATACTGGGTGGGGATCTTGCCTGCTGCTCAGTGTTTGTTCAGCTGTACAAGGTTACAAGAAGGCATTGGGTTGCATATTGTTGGACAGCACTAGTGCCAAATCAACAATGCACACTGATTAGTGTCATAATGTACCTCATCTGCACTTTTAAGACAGGCATTAGCATCACAGACTAACAGCCTAACTACTAGGTTGCCCGATGCAACTCAGTCTTGTGGCTTATTAAATTTATCCAGCAGAAAGTGCAGAAGGGTTTGATTCCAAGTTCAAACTGATGTCAGGCAATGGCAGAGCTTGTTCAGTTGGCCACAGCATCAATTCAGTTTCCTAAATGTGTTTTTGCTGACCATCCATGTTCAAAGTGAACATCTGTACATGTCGATGCTGAATCAAGCACTCAGTTAAGATATCCTCAGACTTGAATGATGCCTCTTTGGATCCACACCAGATGCTTTCTGGTTCATAGGAAAGAAAGGAAGGGAGAAATCTGGCAAGAATACATAAAATGTCTGTTTATATCATTGTATTAAAGTTATTTTTGTCATTTGAATTGTTTTGTTTTAGAGTCATAGAGCACTATAGCACAAAAAACAGGCCCTTCAGCCCATCTAGTCCATGCTGGCCTGTTTTTCTGTCTAGTCCCTTCTACCTGCACCTGGACCATAGCCCTGTATACCTCTCTCATCCATGCACCTATCCAAACTTCCCTTAAATGTTACAATTGAATCTGCATCCACCACTTCTGCTAGCAGCTCATTCCACACTCACACCACCCTCTGAGTGAACTAGTTCCCCCTCAGACTCCCCTTAAATATTTCACCTTTCACCCTAAACCTATGATCTCTAGTTCTAGTCTCATCCAACCTGAGGGGAAAAAGCCTGCATGCATTCACCCTATCTATACCCCTCATAATTTTGTATACCTCTATAAGATCTCCCCTCATTCTCCTGTGCTCCAGGGAATAAAGTCCTAACCTATTCACCCTTTCCCTCTAACTCAAGTTCTCAAGTCCCAGCAACATCCACGTAGATTTTAGCTGAACTCTTTCAAGCTATTGATATCTTTCCTGCAGGTAGGTGACCAGAACTGCAGACAATACTCTAAGTTTGGCCTCACCAACGTCTTATACAACTTCAACATAACATCCCAACTCCTGTACTCAATGCCATGATTTATGAAGGCCAATGTGCCAAAAGCCCTCTTTACAACCCTATCTACCTGTGATGCCACTTTCAAGGGATCTGTATTCCCAGGTCCCTTTGTTCCACCACACACCTTAGTGCCCTACCATTCACTGTGTAAGTCTTACCCTGGTTTGTTCTCCCAAAGTGCATCACCTCCCACTTGTCTGCATTAAATTCCATCTGCCATTTTTCAGCCCGTTTTCCCAGCTGGCCCAGATCACTTCGCAAGCTTTGATAGCCTTCCTCACTGTCCACTACACCCCCAATCTTGCTGATCCAATTTACCACATTATCATCTAAATCATTAATATAGGTGATAAACAACAACGGGCCCAGCACCAATCCCTGCGGCACACCACAAGTCACAGGGCCTCCAATCATGAGAGACCTGATTATTAGAATGATCAGAATTATTTTCAGCAATAAAATGCATGAGCTGAGATGTTTCCATTTTATCATAGCCAGTCTTTTGGAACTAGTCTGTGGGTTAAGTCTGGCACAATGTATGAAAAGCACAATGATGCTGGAGGAACTTGGCAGGCCAGGCAGCATCCATGGAGAAAAGCAGGCAGTCAACATTTCAGGTCAGGACACTTCTTCAGGACTGAAGATAGGAAAAGGGGAAGCCCAATATATAGGAAGGAAAAGCAGAGCAGTGATAGGTGGACAAAAGAGGGGAGGTGGGGTGGGCAAAAGATGGTGAAACATTGACCGCCTGCTTTTCTCTACAGAGGCTGCCTGGCCTGCCGAGTTCCTCCAGCTCATCATGTTTTTCATCTAGATTCCAACATCTTGCAAGTCCGTTGTTACTCTGCACAATGTATAGTGGTATGGATACCCCTGTTAATAAAAGCATCAAATACAAATCATATCTTGTAACTGTTACTAGAATTGTACAGGGATTTATGTTATCAGTAAGTATTTCCTCATAGGATAAAATATAATAAAATGCTAATTTATTCTAACAAATTTATTTTGTTTCATATTTGGAAGATGGAAAAACTTCATTTTGTGCTGTACTTTGTATCTCTGCAACACCTCAAGTTTCTTCACAAACAGGTGAATTAATTTGAAGTGGAAAAGCAGTAAATATAGCTGTTTTGTTGTATTGCAATGAAAGCGCTTGGAAGACACCTGTGCAGGGGTCTCATGCATTTGGGATGCAGATAGCTGGGACCAGCTAGACCTGCTGAGTCTTGTCAGCCTCTGGCAATGAATCCCAGCAGTGTTTACATGGTGAGGGTGGAGCCAATCTTGGTGTGGTGTCAACGTTCATCGGCAACATGAAGATATCTTCTGGAATCCAAAATAGCAGCTCCAGTGCTGCATGCAATCTAGCTCATCAAAAAAGGTGACATGTTCGAACGGGATTTTGCCAACTTTTTGATAAGCAATAGTTTAATGTCATAATTAAACAAATTTGGCTTCTAACTATGGGGCATGTTCTGTATTTATTCTTAGTGGTTAACAGTGTCCATCTTCTGTTACAGTGTGCTTCAACTTGATGGTAAATGCAGTATTAGCTGTGACGATGAGGGTAAGCACATAGTTGGCTTTGCCAACCTATACTAAAGTATATGGGCCTAGGAAATCAGATCATGTCACACCACTTTAACAGACATATGGCTTGGGGAACTTTCCTAATGAGGCCAGCAGACCAGTTTGTTAGACTCATTCAGCACATACTGCAATGGGATCTTTACAGGCACAATCTGATTACTAGAAGACTAAATGTTTTTGGCAAATGTGTGTTAATATCCGGTAAAAATAATACATTTTTATTGTGTTAATATTTCATGTCATACCATACCTTTATCTCAGATTGTGACATTTTGATACCTTGATGCAAAATTGCTTCTTTTTGACAATATGTTACAAATATTTCAATATTTTATATTTGCAGATAATAAACTGTTACCTCATAGATAACAATGGATTTATTTTGGTGTCGGAAAATTATGATGAGGTAAGTTCTCACAATGGAATACCACCTATGCCAAGTAAGACTTTGAAGGTAATGAACTGCATGAGCAATTTGCATCCATCTGTTTCTCAGCATTTAGAATTAGCATTCGTTACCTCAGAGCTTATGTCAGGCAGGTGAGTGGCTGGATGAGCGTCAAATTCTCCAAAGGTCGTCACTTTGAGAGGGGACTATTTTAAAACGAGGTAGGGACCTCCTTTTTAGCCTGTTTGCCAGGTGGCTTTGGTCAGCTTACTAAATCATGCAGCACAAAATGCAAGTGCCCTGCATTTCTAAAATTCTGGCAGGGTTCTGAATGACACATGAATCCAATGTATATTTACTAGCTTTAGTCAGGCAGGAATCTTGGCCACCTAAAAATAAAGTGCAAATCAAGATGAGTGCTGAGTGAATTCTGCTACCTTAACTGCATGTCTCCTGTCAAGGAGATTGGATTAATTACCCCACCTCTTTTGTATTTATATGCAATGGCTAAAAAACACTTGTTGTACATGTGGGTCATTGCAGATGAAGTTCTCATGATCTGTTCGTAAACATATGACAGCAAGTAAATCACTTAAAACCTAGAAATTCATGGCCAGTTGGTAGCACCAAATGCACTAGCGCATAGGGTCAGCCTCATTCATTCTGTGGAATACATTGCAATGGATTTTGGAGGCAGAATACAACACGCTGATGCAACTGTCTATTGTGTTTAGTTTTCCCAACTGAGGACGAATTTCTCAGTAAAGATCATCTTAATTATCAAAAAATATGCTTAAGTATAATTCTAGTCATGATATTGCAGATGCTGTGGCAATTCAAAACAACTAACTTTGCATTCAAAGTCAAGTTAGTTACAAAATTATGGCCAAAAATGCCAGAATGTTTATCTGCATTTGACAGCAATTGGTGACTCAGAATAAATTCACATATGTTCCCATTTGCAAATCAAACAAATATTGGCTATTTCCTTTTTGTGGTTAAATTGCGGTATTAATGTGAATTTTTATGTAATCATAATCTAATGTTGAACTTTCTGCGCACGGACATCTTTGTGAGTGAAGTAACAGACTCTGACAGTTATTCAGATGTTTCCAATACAATATTATTAAACAGTGTATGCAGCTCACATTCCTAATTAAAATATTTCCAAATGTCTTGTCATTTCATATCTAAGTTGTTAAAGTAAATGACATTGGTTTAGGCAAGATTCACGTGGTGCTGTGTTAACCCTGTACTATGACACACCAATTAATTTTTTATCTAAGTCAATAGGTCCAAATGTGATGCTAATTGTATAATTAAAGAACAATGAAGGGCTTGTAATATCTATCACATTGTGCAATATGTCATATTCTCCATTCATTTGTAGTTCTTTTGCATTTAGGTGGATTAAAATTTAGAGGGGGGGGGAAGAATTAGTTCAGATGGAGGACATGGTGGTGTGCTGCAGCTGCTTGATGTGGGAGCTCGTGGACCTTGCTGTGGTCCAAGACAGCCACATCTGCAGTAAGTGCTTGAGGCTGGAGGAACTTCGGCTCAAAATTGATGAGCTGGAGTCACAGCTTCAAACACTGCAGAGCATCAGGGAGGGAGAGAGTTATGTAGATACTGTACATCAGGAGACAGTCGCCCCCCCCCCCCCCATTAGAGCAGGTACTTCTGGAGTCCAGGAAGTAGATAGAAGGGTGACTGTCAGGGGAGGGAAAAGGAAAAAGAAAACGAACAGGCAGATAGAGCAGAGGACCCCGGAGGCTGTTCCCCTCAGTAACAGGTTTTCCGCTTTGGAAGCTGTTGGGGGGGATGACCTGCAGGGGCCTAGCAGCAGTAGCCAGGTCTCTGGCACTGGGACCAGTCCTGCTGCTCAGAAGGGAAGGGAGGAGAAGAGGAAGGCAGTAGTGATAGAGGACTCGATAGTCAGGGAAACAAATAGAAGGTTCTGTGGCAGTGAGCATGAATCCCAGATGGTATGTTGCCTCCCAGGTGCCAGTGTCCGGGATGTCTCTGATCGGGTCCACAGGATTCCTGAGCAGGAGGGAGAACAGCCAGAGGTCGTGGTTCATGTTGGTACCAACGACATAGGTAGGAAGGGGGATGAGGTCCTGAAAATTGAGTTTAGGAGGCTAGGCAGAAGGCTGAAGAACAGGACCTCAAGAGTAGCAATCTCGGGATTGCTGCCGGTGTCACGTGATAGTGAAGGTGGGAATAGGAGGAGATGGCAAATAAATGCGTGGCTGAGAAGTTGGTGCAGGAGGGAGGGTTTTAGATTTTTGGATCATTGGGATCTCTTCTGGGGAAGGTGGGACCTGTACAGAGAGGACGGGTTACCCCTGAACCTGAGGGGGGCCAATATCCTTGCAGCCAGGTTTGCTAGGGTGGTTCGGGAGGGTTTAAACTAGTTTGCGAGGGGGATGAGGAGTAGGTCAGAGGAAGAAGGGGATGGGGAAAAGTCAGATCTAACAGGTAGAGAGGCTTTGAGGAAGGAGAAGCAGAGTACAGGCTATGGAAGTAGTAAGGTGGATGGGCTAAAGTGCATTTACTTAAATGCAAGAAGCATCAGGAATAAGGGAGATGAACTGAGAGCTTGGATGTACATGGGACTACGATATTGTGGCTATCACAGAGACATGGCTGACATCAGGGCAGGAACGGATATTGAATATTCCTGGTTTTCAGTGTTTTAAAAGGGATAGGGAGGGGGGGAGAAGAGGAGAAGGGGTGGTGATACTGGTCAGGGACACTATTACAGCGGCAGAAGGGGTGGATAACGTAGAAGGATCCTCTCTAGAGTCAGTATGGGTGGAAGTTAGGAACAAGAAAGGAGCAGTTACTCTACTGGGAGTATTCTATAGGCCCCCTGGTAGCAGTAGGGGTACTGAGGAGCAGATTGGGAGGCAGATTTTGGAAGGATGCAAAAATAACAGGGTTATTATAGTGGGAGACTTGAACTTCCCAAATATTGATTGGCACCTGCTTCGTGCCAAAGGTTTAGACGGGGCAGAGTTTGTTAAGTGTGTACAGGACAGATTCCTGTCACAGTATGTTGACAGGCCTACTAGAGGGGATGCCATATTAGATCTAGTTTTAGGTAATGAACCGGGTCAGGTGACAGATCTATCGGTGGGTGAGCATCTGGGGGACAGCGACCACTGCTCCATAACCTTTAGAATTGTCATGGACAGGGATAGGAGCAACGAGGACAGGAAGATATTTAATTGGGGAAAGGCGAATTATGGGGCTATAAGGCGAGAACTTGAGAGGGTAAATTGGGGTGACATTTTTGAAGGGAAATGTACTATAGAGATGTGGTCAGTGTTCAGGGATCTCTTGCAGGATGTTAGGGATAAATTTGTCCCGGTGAGACAGAGAAGGAATGGCAGGGTGAAGGAACCATGGGTGACAAGGGAGGTGGAACAACTAGTTAGGAAGAAGAAGGCAGCATACATAAGGTGTAAGCAGCAAGGATCAGACAGGGCTTGTGAGGAATATAGAGTAGCAAGGAGGGAACTTAAGAAGGGGCCGAGGAGAGCGAGAAGGGGACATGAAAAGGCTTTGGCAAGTAGGGTTAAGGAGAATCCCAAGGCTTTTTACTCATACGTGAAGAGCAGAAGGATGGCTAGAGTAAATGTGGGTCTGATTAAAAACAAAGGTGGGAAGGTGTGCCTGGAAGCTGTGGAAGTGGGTGAGGTTCTCAATGAATACTTCTCTTCAGTATTCACCAAGGAGAGGGGTCTTGATGACGCTGAGGACAGTGTTGGTGAGGGTAATGTTCTAGAGTGTGTAGATATCAAGAGAGAGGATGTGTTGGAGCTGTTGGAGAATATTAGGACAGATAAGTCCCCGGGGCCTGACGGAATATTCCCCAGGCTGCTTCATGAGGCGAGGGAGGAGATTGCTGAACCGTTGGCGAGGATCTTTGAGTCCTCGTTGTCCACGGGGATGGTACCGGAGGATTGGAGGGTGGCAAATGTTGTCCCCTTATTCAAAAAAGGTAGTAGGGATAGTCCAGGGAATTACAGACCAGTGAGCCTTACATCTGTGGTGGGCAAGCTGTTGGAAAGGACTCTCAGAGATAGGATCTATGAGCATTTAGAGAATCATGGACTGATTAGGGACAGCCATCATGGCTTTGTGAAGGGAAGATCTTGCCTCACTAGCCTGACAGGGTTCTTTGAGGAGGTGACCAGGAAGATTGATGAGGGTAGTGCAGTAGATGTGGTCTACGTGGATTTTAGTAAGGCATTTAACAAGGTTCCGCATAGTAGGCTTCTTCAGAAGGTCAGAGGCCAAGGGATCCAGGGAGGCTTGGCCGTGCGGATTCAGAATTGGCTTGCCTGTAGAAAGCAGAGGGTTGTGGTGGAGGGAGTGCATTCGGATTGGAGGGCTGTGACTAGTGGTGTCCCACAGGGATCGGTTCTGGGACCACTACTTTTTGTGATATTTATTAATGACTTAGATGAGGGGTGGAAGGGTGGGTTAGCAAGTTTGCAGATGACACAAAGATCAGTGGTGCTGTGGATAGTGTGGAGGGCTGTCGAAGCTTACAGAGGGATATTGATAGAATGCAGAGCTGGTCTGACAAGTGGCAGATGGAGTTTAATCCAGAGAAGTGTGAGGTGGTACACTTTGGAAGGACAAACTCCAAGGCAGAGTACAAGGTAAATGGCAGGATTCTAGGCAGTGTAGAGGAGCAGAGGGATCTGGGGGTTCACATCCACAGATCACTGAAAGTTGCCACACAGGTGGATAGGGTAGTTCAGAAAGCTTATGGGATTTTAGCTTTCGTAAGTCGTGGGATCGAGTTTAAGAGCTGCGAAGTAATGATGCAGCTTTACAAAACTCTGGTTAGACCACACTTAGAGTACTGTGTCCAGTTCTGGTCACCTCATTATAGGAAGGACGTAGAGGCGTTGGAAAGGGTGCAGAGGAGATTTACCAGGATGCTGCCTGGATTAGAGAGTACGGATTATGAGGAGAGACTAAAGGAACTAGGGCTTTACTCATTGGAGAGAAGGAGGATGAGGGGAGACATGATAGAGGTATACAAAATATTAAGAGGAATAGGTAGAGTGGACAGCCAGCGCCTGTTTCCCAGGGCACCAATGCTCAACACAAGAGGGCATGGCTTTAAGGTAATGGGTGGGAAGTTCAAGAGTGACGTCAGAGGGAGGTTTTTCACCCAGAGAGTGGTTGGTGCATGGAATATGCTGCCTGGGGTGGTGGTGGAGGCTGATACGTTGGGCAAGTTCAAGAGATTGTTAGATAAGCATATGGCAGAATTTAAGATAGAGGGATATATAGGAGGAAGGGGTTAGATAGTCTTAGGAGTGGTTTGAAGGTCAGCACAACATGGTGGGCCGAAAGCCTGTATTGTGCTGTATTGTTCTTGTTCTAAAAATAATTATTCAGCAATCTAAGAAAAGCAGGTGAATCTGTCTGTTATTTCATCTCCTCCCTGCCACAAAAACTCAAGCAATTAAGCTCTTTCTCTCCCGTCACAAATCAAATAACTGAAACTGAATAACAGCACAGGAGGAGGCCATCTAACCCATCAAGTTCAGGCCAGTTTGATGCAGTCCAGCTGGTCCCATTCCTCCACTCTCTCGCATCAGAGTGGGAACAGAAGTGGAGGAAAATTCAATCGTGATGTACAAAAGTGAACTGAATAAAGGAAAACAGATATTTTCCTTTCATCTAATCAAGTTCATTTTTGGATATTAGTATTGAATCATCCTCCACTACTCTTCTCACTCTGTCCTCCAACAATGGGTTCTCTGCAGAAACCTATCTTTCTTCTGTTCAAGTCCAGCAGGGGTATCAGGAATATCAGAGTGCAGACACTGTCTAGCAGGCTGGTGCATGAGAAGCTGCTTCCCACAGTGGGCCAGGGCTCGTCAGTGGTGGACCAGTGGTTTATTCTTTTGGTCACTTGCCTAATTTGGCGGAATATCCTCTTCATTATTTCTAATCTGCAATTAGTTCCTCATTTCTTCAAACCTAATAAGCCCATTTTATTTTGTGTAGGATCCATCAATCTGCTTGTCTGTACTTTAGAAAGAACACTCTTTGGTGTACTTTTCATTTCTATGTGAATTATTCATTCCTTTATTTGCTCTTCTTCTGACAACCCGCCACCTTTGGCCTTTTGACCTTTAAATCAGATTGCATAATACTGCCTTGTTCAGCACTGTGCGATTGAATTTTGAGTTTTTTAGATGTAAGTTGCAGAAACACAATTATTCTGCGTGAATCACAAACTTGATTTAGGCATCTAACACACTTAAAATATTTGCTATGTAGGAACAACATAATTTGTAATGTTACACTTATTGTGAACATTTGCTGCTGAAAGTGGGTGGTGCTTTGTGGCTGAGAAACATTGTTGGTCACTCGTAGGGAACTAGGTTTTCATAGCACTCCAAAGATAGCAGCTGAACTCTTTAAAGAGTTATTTATTCACTTGACACTTACTTCTGAGGTGTACTGCACCATACTTGGGAGACCACCTGGGAAATTAAGAGCCAGTTGCACATTATTAGATTGACTTTGGGTGAGATTTACTGTTGTTATTGTCTCTGCTATGGATGCATCTATGTTGGTCCCAGTATATGTGTTGCATGATCTACAACTTGCAGACAGATATTGGACACAGGACTGTCTGAGAGTCCGAGGAAGAAGAGCCCATGTCCATTTACTCTATCTGTCAAGTATCCAAAGGGAGCCTGACTTCAGTTCCAGTTGTCCAAGGTGCTTTGTATCTGTAGTCTGTGGCTTTCTAGGTCCATGATTGCAAACATCTTTGATCTTTGACCTGAAACGTTAACTCTGTTTTTCTTCCCACAGATGCAGCCTGACCTGCTGGATATTTCCAGTATTTTCTATTTTTATTCCGTTATCACCAGAAGCTGATTGCCAGTCCAAAAATCATCCATTTCTCCTGACTCCCTGTTTTCTGTCAGCCACTCCCCTAGCCATGCCAATACATTACCTACAACCACATGCATTCTTGTGCAGTATTCTTATATGTGTACCTTATCAAATGTCTTCTGGAATTTCAAATGCACTAGATCTACTTGTTTCCCTATATTCACCCTATTGTCTATGTCCTCAAAGAACTCCAGAAAATTTGTCAGACACAATTTCCCTTTCATAAAATCATGTTACTTGGTTGTCTTGTGATATTCTGAATGTCCTGATATTGTCTCCTTAATAATGAATTCCAGCATTTTCCCAATGAAAGATGTTTGGCTAATTGTTCTTTCATTCCTGTTTTCTCTCTCGTCCTTTATTTTGAATAGTGGTGTTACATTTATGGTTTTCTAGTCCTCTGGGACTTCTCCAGAATCCAAGGAATTTTGGTAGATTACAACCAATGCATTCACTATCTCTGCAGTCACCTTAAGACGCTGGGATGCAAGCCAACAGGTCCAGGCAACTTAGTTTTCCTGCTTTTTTCCCCAATAATAGGGATTTTTTTTCATTTCTTTCCTCCCTACAGGCCCTGATTTTCCATTAATATTGAGATTGGGATGTTTTTGTTGTCTTCTAGCATGAAGACCAATCCAAAATAATTATTTAGGATTTTTCAGAATTCCAAATTATGTTCAATGTTTATTTATTTTTGTGAGCAACATCATGGAAGATCGAGTAGTATTTTAAATAATCTAAGTGATAGTGTGTGTAGGCCGACAGTAAAATATAATGTGTGCATAACAACAGCATGGAAAAGAATGGATTTAATTATTCATGGGATTCATTTCCCACAAATAAATGCAGGCTCTTGAAACAACCGAGATGTTGTATTTTTTAATTCAATCCACCTGTTGATTCCTTATAGAAACATTCCTAAAAACTGAAAAATAATTTTATTAAACAAACAGTTATATTAAATGCAGAAAGATCAAAATATCTGACATAGTTGAATGGCTAAATGTTTTTTCAATCCCTCCTCTCAAGCTAGAGCCCAAAATGAATTGGAAACAGAAAAAGAATCTTGACCATTAATAATCTGAAGTTCAAATAGCCAGTCGAATAAAATAGAGACAAAATTAATTTTTTATCATGTTTGAATAGGAATGATTGGTCTTCATGCAAATAACCTTGTGAAAGAGGAAATCCATGTGTTTCCTATTTCCAACACACATTTGTGTGTTGATTTGGAGATTATATAATCAGATTTCCCACTGAAATACTATCCCATAAACAGGTTTCATATTTAATGAAAGGAGCATTTAAAATAAAATTGAAGCAGTCTTTAATCTTACTTAATTTTTCATCAGATTCCTCAACTAATTTCCACTATTGCACATATCAGTTTTCTAATAATAATGCAGAAGCATTCGATATAAATCGCCTTGATTATAAGCCTGCTGTTGTATTTTGATCAAATCAATTTATTCGTCTATTCTGAATAACCTATTTTCAAAGTCATGTAATTTACTGAACTGCACGGCTGAATTAAGTTTAATTGCTGGCAAAATGTAGGTAATCGCAGTACTACTGCCAAGGAAACTGATCTATGTCTCATTTCACAAAGGATATAATTTCCACTTGATCATAATATTGTTCCAGCCAAAGAGAATAGGAATTATTAAGGGAAATACCCAAATTCCCTGAATTCACTTTGGTGATCTTTTACAGTTAGTAAAATTATGGTTTAAAATCATTTGTCTCCTAATATTCATAGAAGTCTAGTTCAACTCCCTGGTGGGATAATAACTTTTGAAATGATTTTTATTATTTTTCCTAATTTATTTTTTGAGGACCTAAAGGAGCAGAAAGATAATTAACAACAAAAAAGTATAAGCAGACAGATGTGCCAGCTGAAAAAGGACATAAGAGGGACGACAAAAAGCTTGGACAAAGAGATGGATTTTAAAGTAAGAGTGGATGCTGGAGAGTCAAAGATGTTCATGGGAGGAATTCCAGAAAAGTGACCCGAGATGACTGAAGGCTATTTACCAGCAGGAGGAAGGAAGAAGAGGGTGCACTAAAGTCAGAGAGATAGAGGGTTTTTTGGGAGCAGAGTGAGGGTAGAGGTTGAGTGCAGAGGCTTTAGAGCTGGAGAACATTACAGAGATCAAGATTAGGAAAGCCAAGAACAGATTTAAGCACAAAAGTGCTAATTCTATTTTTGAGGTGTCATGGGAACAGGTGACAGGGGTCATTGGATAAGTAGAAAATGGGGTTGGATCAGCAGGCTCTTAATGAGATGAATTTTAAGGATGTCGGCTGATTAGAGATCAGCCAGAAGATCATTGGGATTGTGGAATTTGAAGTGGCAAAAACACTTCAGAGTGCGAAGCAAACTATAATGTTTTATATTCCAGTCAATACAATCCTAGTTTGAGTAATCTATCCTTGGTATCCAGGTTTCATCCTGATAAACTGCAACACTCTTGAAGGTCTACCATTGAAATGTTGTGGCTAGAACTGCTCACAGTGCTTCAGGTGTGATCTAACCAAGATGTTCTGTAGCTTTAACATTGCTTCTGTCTTCATGTATTCCTGTTTCTGTATAAAGCCAGCATTCAATTTGCTTCTATCTATTCCTATACTTGTTGACAAGTTAATAATCTATGCGTGTGGATCTGTCTGTTTTGATTTGCACTATTTCTACCATTTGTCTATTTTTATTTTTAAAATAGATTGACTCATATTTGCTGACATTGAATTCCATTGCCTGAACTTTGCCCACACTTTTAATCCATCGATACCTCTCTGTAACTTTATGCTTCCATCCAAATTGCTAATCGCGCTGTCAATTTGTTAATCAGAATGTTTGGATATGTGGTTCCCCCACACAGATTCTTCCACCAGTCACACTCTGCTGATTAGAAAACCATTCCTTTATTCCTATTTTCAGTCTCCTACCACTCAATGGATCAGTAATATCCTTAATCTCATGAGCTTTAACATTCTTCTTTAATCAAATCAATGTAAATAACATCAACTGACTTTGTTTATCAACTCCTTTAGCCACCTTTTCAAAACTTTCTGTAAGATTCATCCTGCATGCTCTGCCCTTCATCAATGCATGCTGGCTTTTTCTGATCAGCTGAAAATTTTCGATGTGGCTGTTCTTAATTATGCACTCTACTAATTGCCAACAAGAGATGGCACGATAACTGGTTTATAATTCTCCGGATTCCCTCTCTCACATTTCTTAACTAACACAGAGACTGCATAATTTTTAAAGGAACAGAAAACTTGGATGAATATAGTTAGAGCAACTTTGGTGTTCTCACCCAATTACTTTAAAAGCCTGATACTGGCCACCTGCCACTTCTGGTGAGGTTCCTTTGGTTCACTCTTAATTTCCTTAATTTTCTTCTGTGAAGACCATGCAAAGTAATTATTCAACTTGTCCGCATTTTCCTCATTTTCGTTTACAATGCCCTTGTCAGATTACAAGGAACCCACATTGTTCTTGACCACCTTATTCCGTACATAATGTTGCTTTTGATATTCTTTGTGTACTTCATTTCACACTCACGTCTTATAACTGTTATCTTTTGCAAGTCTTTGCATTTCTTTCTCTTGCCAAGATTTCCACGATTTTTCACATTTTGGTATGTATTTCCTTTAGTTTTATATCATCCCATACCGCTTCATGACATTCTTTCAGCAAGTAGAGCTTTTTCTCTGAGGGCTAAAATCTGGTTCAGTTTCACAATGGTTTCTCTTCACAACTCTTTCCACTGATGGTTGAGTTTACTGTGGACAAAATCAGTCTCATCCAGTTGAAGCTAGTCTTACCCAAACCTAGAATCTAAGTAAAAGGAAAAGATGAAAGGTTCAGGAGGAGATGAGTGCTTTAATAATTTCAAAACAGGACACCCATTTTCTACAAGCCAGTCATGATTTCCATGACAATGGCAAGCCCTGCAACAAGGAGATACCTGTTAAATAAGGTTGTTCCTTTTGGAGCTGACCCCAGCTCTCAAGGAAATCCTTAGCTTTCCTCTGTTAATCACAATTTCTCCTTACCCGCTGAGAGTAACAGCCTTCCTCTCTTTCCCACATCGTGAATTCCATTACAGTCCCACAAGGTCCCTGACCATGCATCTCTTTGCCTCTAGCTTTTCTGCCAGGCAACTAGCCAGCCTATCATGCATCTCATTGCCTCTAGCTTTTCTGCCAGGCAACAGGATAGCTGCCAGATAGAGGAAATGAGTGGTATGTATGGATCTATGGTCCCCTTGCACCCGGAAAAGTCCCCCAAGAGGGTGAAACCCAGAACACCCTCATCCTGGAGGTCATCACAGAGATGTGGTACAGGAAGCCACACGTGCTTTGACATCAGTCACACAACACTTTTGTGCACAGCATTCTTGGAGAGATAATGAACAATTCATGATCGGCAAGTTATACATCTTTACACAATTAAGTTTTGTCTGAATGGGCAGGAAGAACATTTCCAGATATTTGTTCCTTGACTTCCATGTGGAGACTGAGTTTTTGAATATTTTCATGGCTTAACTGGACAGATCTTTGGATTATGGGTGGGAGGGGGGTGTGCAAAAGTTAAGAAGAACAAACAAGAAAGTGGAGGTGAGACCAAGATCAGATCAGCTATTATACTATTGAATCCTGACTACCACTGAGCATACAATAAAGTTTCAAAGTAAATGGAGAATTTACAAGTTCAGTTGGGCTTTGGTCTATAACACCTTGGCAGCCCACAAAAGCACAGAGGGCATCAAACAGGTGTACTGACACTGTGCAGCATAACAGCACACACTCTGATATCACTTTTTGATGGTACAAGACATGGCTAGTAAGTTTGAAGATGACACTAAAATAGGTGGTGTTGTCAACAGTGAAAAAGGTTATCAAAAATTACAGGGAGATCTTGATCAGCTGGGTAAGTGGGCCGAGGAATGGCAAATGGAGATTAGTTCAGATAAGTGCAAGGTGTTGCATTTACAAATTCAAATCCACCTCCAGCGTGATTATTCTCAACACTGGTGCCCCACAAGGCTGCGTCCATAGCCCTCTACTCTACTCACTATATACTCATGACTGCGTTATCAGATTCTGCTCTAACTCCATCTCCAAGTTTGCAGATGATACCACCGTGGTGGGCCATATCTCAAATAATGATGATTCCGAGTACAGGAAGGAGATAGATAGCTTAGTGACACAGTGTCATGACAACAACCTTTCCTTCAATGTCAGCAAAACAAGGAGCTGGTCATTGACTTCAGGAAAGGGGGCAGTGTACATGCACCTGTTGACATCAATGGTGCTGAGGTCGAGAGGGTTGAGAACTTCAAGTTCCTAGGAGAGAACATCACCAATAGCCTGTCCTGGTCCAACCACGTAGATGCCATGGCCAAGAAAGCTCACCAGTGCCTCTACTTCCTCAGGAAGCTAAAGAAGTTTGGCATGTCCCTTTTGACACTCACCAACTTTTATTGATGCTCCATAGAAAGCATCCTATCTGGATGCATCATGGCTTGGTGTAGCAACTGCTCTGCCCAGGACCAAAAGAAACTGCAGAGAGTTGTGGACGCAGTTCAGCACCTTACGGAAACTAGCCTCCCTTCCTTGGACTCTGTCTATACCTCTTGCTGCCTTGGTGAAGCAGCCGGCATAATCAAAGACCCCACCCACCCGGTCATTTTCTCTTCTCCCCTCTCCCATCAGGCAAAAGATACAGGAGCCTGAGAGCACATACCACCAGGCTCAAGGACAGCTTCTATCCCACTGTGATAAGACTGTTGAATGGTTCCCTTATACAATGAGATGGACTCTTGACTTCACAATCTACATTGTTATGACCTGCATCTTATTGTCTACCTGCAAGGCACTTCCCTGTAGCTGTGACACTTTACTCTGTACTCTGTTATTGTTTTTACCTGTACTACCTCAATGCACTGTGTAACGAATTGATCTGTACAAACGGTATACAAGACAAGTTTTTCACTGTACCTAGGTACAAGTGACAATAATAAACCAATACCAATACCAAAATCAAAGTAGGACTTTCACAGTGAACAGTAAGGCCCTGGGGAGGGTTGTAGAACAGAAAGACTTTGGAGTTCAGGTACATGCTTCCCTGAAAGTGGAGCCACAGGTAGACAGGATGATGAAGAAGGCTCTTGGCACACTGACCTTCATCAGTCAGGACATTCAGTATAGAAGTTGGGAGGTTATATTGTGGTTGTACAAGATGCTGGTGAGGCCACACTTGGAGTATTGTGTTCAGTTTTGGTCACCCTGCTACAGGAAAGATGCTATTAAACTGGAAAGAGTGCAGAAAAGATTTACAAGCATATTGCCAGGACTTGAGAGACTGAGTTACAGGAAGAGGTTGGACAGGTTATGACTTTTTTCTTGGAGTGTAGGAAACTGAGAGGTGATCTTATAGAGGTGTATAAAATCATGTGGAGCATAAATAGGATGAATGCACTCAGTCTTTTTCCCAGCATTGGTGAATCAAGAACTAAAGGGCATAGGTTTACAGTGAGAGGGGAAAGATTTAATAGGAACTTGAGGGGCAACTTTTTTACACAGAAGGTGGTATGTATATGGAATGAGCTGCCAGAGGAAGTGGTTGAGGCAGGTACAATAACAACTTTTACAAGACGGTTGGAAAAGTTCATGGATAGGAAAGGTTTAGACCGTTATGGGCCAAACACAGGCAAATGGGACATGCATGGATGTGTATCTTGGTCAGCATGGACCAGTTGGACCAAAGGGACTGTTTCTATGCAATATGACTCTACAACACTTGCACAAAATTCTTGTGCATGATCAAGGCCTGTAGACAGCAATTAGTAATCATGCTGAATCAGACATTAAATGGAAGGCAAAGATGTGCTTTGGCTCAGTTAAAAGAAACCCAACGTTACCTGACCCACATCTGGTGAACTGGTGACTTTGAGGTGTCCATCAAATGCTTCCTTTAAGTGGTTTTCTTTGTGTTCACTCCCCATCTGCCCCTGGTTCCTGATCATTTGTCCAGCTGACTCTACCACACCATCTCAATCTCCTACCCTAATTTTCAATCCCCTTCACCAGACCTTGAATCCCTGTCTCCAAATGCAACTCATCCAGCCCAATCTTACCTTATTTCTCTTATCTAGTAACTACCAACCCAGATGCTCTCTGCAATTGTGAAGCTAACAGAGGAAAGGCCTTTGTACAAAGTGTGCAAAGCCTGTTCTGTCATTCACCATGCTTTGGCACTGGAATAACATAGCTTTATGATGGTTGTGCTCTACTTCAGCTTCATAGCTCATTAAGAGATTTAAGGAAAATTGGGAGTAATTGAGCTCCAACTTGCCCTCCAATATTGACCACATCTTTGATTTCCAGTTCTGTGTGTGGGAGGATGGAGGTCAGATGATGGTGCACAGGGCGTAGAGTGGTGGAGGTGAAAGCAAGGCATGGGCTGGATCAAGCCCAATCCAGCCTAATATGTGCATGTATATCTTCACATAAAATTATAAGCTGTGTAGGGATGATGAAATACATGGAATGATGTACATATACAAATAAGCATAAAAAGCAAATAAAATAATATTTGTACCAAATAATGCTTTTTTGACAGCACCTTTATCCACAATGTTAATTGGAACTGATACCTTAACAAAGATTTTCAACCAACCCGATGAATTAGATGAGCTTGCCTAATAACAGGAACCGTTTTTATTTACATACTCTTTTTTGACAG
Organism: Pristis pectinata; assembly: GCF_009764475.1. Taxonomy (NCBI): domain Eukaryota; kingdom Metazoa; phylum Chordata; class Chondrichthyes; order Rhinopristiformes; family Pristidae; genus Pristis; species Pristis pectinata. Next base: position 24,053,460 of record NC_067410.1, read on the forward strand.
AGAAACTATCATTTTACATAAAAAAGGAAGTATAATGATGTTTTGCATTGCACAGTTACGTCAAGAATCAGTTTCTAGATTATCTCAATTTATGAACTCCACCAACGCTTTAGCTTTGTTATGAATGTAATTTCTAAAAACTCTGAGAGGCTTAATCTTCACGTAATCCATTATAGGTTGTAGGTTGTATTCTGATTCTAAAACTCAGTTCATCTCAGTAAAACTGAAGTTAGGAAGTGGAGTATAATGTACAGCAAATAATATTGCACACTCAGCACTGTGTACTGAGGACAAATTTCTGTATTAACAATTAACTTGGAGTGACCATAAGAGGAAACCTAATTTGAAGACAATTGAAATCTAAATAAACTCTTTTATAAAAACAGCTATATATTTATAAATCAGCCTTTGTCTGATTTAGCATTTCACTGATGTGAATTTATTTAAAGAAGACTCCACTTAGTTCAATATAGATGTCTTTTAACAAAGAGTACAAATGCTTCCAGCTTCTGCTGTACCTGGTTATGACACTTTACTTTTCAAATGGTGATTATTTCCAAACAGTAATTTTCAATTCCTATTTGAGATTTACATTTTAATTCCTTTTATTAATTACTAGATTTCACATTTTATAAAAATGATTATCCCTTTGATGGATCAGATGTTCAATGCCAGCTGTGTGAACCATACATCATGTGGAATATTTATTTATCGATAAATAATTGCTTGCCACATGGAAACTTTAAAACTGTTACTCATATTTCCTCACATTTTGTCACAAAATTTATATTTTCTCTTTAAAAATTGTATGCTACATAATTCACCTGTTGTATTGGCTCCCTCATCTGATCTGTAGTGCATTATTTTCATAACCCATCTTGACTGCTGTGTTTTCTGTGATTTCTGAATACTAATGAGCTCTCCAAAACCTATCTTTGTAACTGTCACATTGGAAAATGTCAAATACTAGTCTTTGTCACTTTCAATTTTGTACTTTGCAGTCCCTCTAAAATTGCTTGTTGTTTCTTTTCCTCCTAGACTGGAACGTTTTTTGGTGAAGTGGAAGGAGCTGTTATGAATAAACTGTTACTGATGGGCTCATTTAAACGGTAAGAATAACCCATGATGGAACTAAATCATGTGGCTTTAAATTTGACTCATTTTCTAAATGTTGTATTAAAAATGACAGTGATTCCAAACATTTCTTTATTAGGGTAAAATATTCATCAAATAAAACTGAACAAGATAATCAGGATTATTCCTTTAATGATTCCAGTGTATGGGAATTTAATTTTCCATAGTAAATCTCTGATAGCATCTCAACCTGTCCAATGTGAAAAAGGTCAGTGGGTCATGCATTCAGAAGCTTGATGCTCCTTTTAAGTCAGCAAGAAAATTGTTCAGAACAGCTGTTGGCACAGAGAAACAAGGGATAAGTAGCATTAAGATCTTGCAACCTGATGATTGTGTTGTGATGGACTTTTAACTGAGAAGAATAGCAGGTACACATCTGTTAAGGCAACCGGCCTTAACGTGTTTGGTCAGTAGAAGTAACATTATGACTTGGGCCTCTCCAGCTCAAGCCTTCCCTTCCTCTTCAGTTGTAGCTAGGAAACCCCAGGACCAACTCTTTGTGAGGGAGCTTTCCCTTGGGTTCCTAACAGCTCTAACGTTATTTAATATTGTCATCCACTTGGCCATTATTCCAAGTGGCTTCAGGTAGGATACAGTTCAAATCAACTCAAATAAGATCAGGGAGATACAATCAGAGATAGGTTCTTAGATAATTAATAATATGGATATAGTATGGATTTGTTTGTTCTTGCTCCCTACCACTGCCAGTTTAGTTGCTCTGTTGGTAGTATGTTGCTCCATGTACTCTGGCCAGCTTCCAAAGGTTAGAGAAACAGAAATTTTGAAGGATTTCTTCTGAGCTAGGAGGAACAGAAGTACCTTTCTGAGACTTTCAAAATTGGTTGGACATATTCAAACATAATATTTTGGGGATGATGCTCATGGAGTTGGCAAATGACAATACATTCATGGGCTTTAAAGAGGAATAGGAATTTTGGAGATGGGTGGAAGTTTGCAAACTGAAAAGGGCATAGCAACATTTTTCTCCTACATTGAACATTAAAGGAATTGAAATCACATTTCACAAGTATAAAATCTTGCTGCTTAGTTGCTTGAGTATTGTAATTTAAACAATAATACTCCACTAGAGAAGAAATCATGCACAGAAGTCACCATTACAGGCCTGATGTTAACAAATAACTTTCTTTAAATGGATTATTACTGCCAATAGAATAAAACATCACACTAACAGCAGCCTATTCACAACTGAGTAATGCCTTAAAACTAATGCTGATTAAATTAGGAGTACATTATTAAGTAATGTATTCCTGCTGGTCCAGGATAAATGGCAAACTGCTGTAGTTCTCATTTACTTGGATTGGATAAGGAAGCACCTGTTCAATGTAAGTCTAGTTATCCAGCTCTTTTCCATCAATGTCTGCTGCACGGAAATTAATATGTGTTTGTAACCTCTGGTTTTCCTTAACTCATTAGATGGTGGAAATGTTCACCAATCCCTTGTGGAAGAACACTTTTATTGTGATAGTGTTTTATATTTGTTACTATGCCTTGATCTATTGTATTTTGTCTCTTTTCTTCAGTTCCATTATTTTATGTTATGATAGTCCGTTGTTAAAGTATTGTTTCTCATTTTGATTTTTAATATCTGCTTGTGTTTCTTTTCCCATTAAGTAGTTTTCTGCTTTTCTTTTTTAGAATAACACTTTATGACTACCAAGCCATGTGTAGAACAACCGTAGACAATAGCGACAGTGCACATAGCTTACTGGATGTAAGTAGAGTGAGCGTGACAGAAATGCTCCATATACTGAGATTGATGAGCAAAGAAATCAAATTAGGGGTGTTATGTTTTTGTAGGGGTGTGCCAATTTTGAAAAGAATTGAATAGGTTCCCAATATTAAATCTTCAAACTAGTTTTAGCAATCTTAAAATAAAAGATCTACTTATTATATGGCATAAGGATACTGTCAATGTGCAAGGGGAGTCTCTTACTGCTTTTAGTTAATGTATTGATATTGTTACTGCTTACACCAGCTATGTATAGATTATTGCTTTTGGATGTACTTCCTTAATCTAAATATATAAAAGCAGAGAAAATGCAATGGCATTTTTATGTCTTTGCTGACTGCAGTTTCATGCAAATAATAAAGATAACTAGTTTTAGATTACAATATTGCAGTAGTTCTTTTAGTTAACTAGTAATATAGAAACTGTGGATTAAATATCCATAGAACATCCCAGTATAATTTGAGAATTTAGATTGAATTTTTTTAAAATATGAAAATAAAGACGCTAATTTCAGTAAAACAATGACCATGAATGTAATAATCCAGATCATGCTGCCTGCACTCGCCATTGAGATATGCAGTTCTCCCGAAGTTATCTCGTGCTTATCCCTGATGGAGGATGTGCCAGTCGAGAATGACATAGACCCAATTGGAAGGCTGTGCACAATGTAATTGGGCAGATCAGAACAAGCTCCAACCACAAAATTGTTGAGGAAGCCACTAACACCAATACCCTTCCTCAAGCTTTACCAATTGTCAAAGTTTTTAAATGCTTCTGAATATTTCCATATGACAGACAAGGAGGCTATTCAGCGTATTGAGTCTATACCAGCTCACAGACCCAACCCATTACCCCACTAATTTTTCTGTGTAACCTATCTCCTCCACCTCACTCCCCCCAGATCCTACCACTCACCTAGGAGCAATTTACATTGGCCAATTAACCTACCAACCCCTGTATCTTTGGGGAATGCAAGGAAAACATAGCACCGGGAAAAGCACATGTTCACAGGGAGACCATGCAAACTCCACAGACGGACAGCATAAAAGGTCAGGATTGAACATTGGTGCTGTGAGGCAGAACCCTACCAGCTGTACCACTGAGCTGTCCATAACTGTTCCTGGCATTCAGAATCTTTCAAAAACCATCAAAACTTAATTATTTAAGAACATTAAAAGGCATTTTTTTTTAAAAAAGTTAAAATCACCTGAAAACACTCACAGTAAAAAAAACAAGAAACAGATATAATTAAAGTTTTAATATGCCTTATTCTTACGTTTCTATCTGGCTACTATTGAGATTAACAAGTTGATTTATCCTGCACCAAACCTATCCATGAGCAGATTCCCCCATTGTAAATGCCAGCAATTTGCCATTGGACTCTGACTCTCAGGAAAGAAAAATGAATGATCCATTTATGATCTTTAGGTAAGGAACTCAGTTGTCCTTAACCCAGTCTGGCCTATATGTAACTGCGTTCCCATACCAGGGTGGGCGTTTCCTAACTCTCTTCAGATGTGGCCTAGGATCCATTCAGTTGTATTCAGTTGCCACAGAGAATAACAAGATGCATACCTACATCCTAGTGATTAAAAAAAAGGATATATTTAAAGGAAAATTCTGTTGGAACAGCAGAATCAAGGATCAATGAACTTGCTCTCTGATTAGTTTTTAGGTATAATTCTTTTTAAACCTTCACTTTTTATATCTAAGATCAAGCACAATCCACATCTTGGTATGAGCTATTTCCATGATTTTCTAACTTGTTGGTGCTAATGGAGAACAGAGTATTCACAGCTGCTTAAACTAATTCAGTTACTTCTCTCCAGCCTTATTATGTCTTCTTTGCTGCAGTAAAGTGGATTATGACAGAACTTATCTTGTAAGTAAATTCTCTGTTGAGTCCTGAATTATGATTTGTTACTCATATTGATTTCAGTGCTTATAAATTCAAACAGGAAACCATATGTTAATTGACCCTTTTCATTTTATTTATAATAAAATCTGATATTGTTGATCATATTTGTAAATGACATTGTTTAAATATTTGTAATGCCAGCAGTTGTTCACAGTCAAGCACTTTTAGTTCAGTTTTCAAGGGTACAATTCAGTTAAATTAGAACTTAATAAAATAAATATTCCATTCCCATTTCTTCTGAGAGATTTCTGTGAGGATCATGTAAAGAATTTATATAACTTTGCATTTTTATAAATTTTCAATCAACTGCTTTAATAATAATTTATTAAACCTAACACCAAGATTCATGGACTTCAGTTTTAGCTTATTTTTGTTTTTTAGTGTGGGTAGATGCTGCTTTTCCACATGCTCCACCACCATCAAATAGCAACATTGCAGACTTGAATGATAACTACACTTCATTTCAAAAAGTCAGCATTTAAGAACTCCTCAGTACTGATGGGTAAAATTTAGCTCTCAGCTACTGTCTATTAAAGATTCAAAGTGACATGTGTTTGGCATTTTAGTCTAGTTTATATCACAAAATGATTTCTAAATCCTTCAAGTAAGCTGGATGCCTTTAATCTCAGCATGAAAAGACTTCAAGATGCTATGAATGGAAAGGTTTATCCAATGCCCCTCTGGTGAAATTGAGGTTGCTGTTGAACAGCACTGCACTTAAAAGGGAAAGAAAGCTCAGTGCATGTATTTTTAAAACAAAGTATTGCTTCAACTTTGTAAATTTAAAAATAAGAAACAAAGAATGTATCCCCTACTGTGTAGAAATTTTCCCTCTCATTTATTTGGGGTCTCCATACCTACATTGATCATTGTTTCATGACAGCGGTGATTTGGATATAGATCAAGATAAAAGAAGGAAGCAAAAGTTAGCTGACCTATAATAATGGCTGGATAATTTTTCCCTTCTTATGGACCGCTGATCCATTATCCATACCAAAGCGTGTTTCTGCAAGGGAAGTAATGTAACCAGCCACATCACCTGGTGCAAGAGACACCTTCCTTATTTTATTGGCCATTTTGTAGAGTCTGATTTCTGGAAATAAAGCAGATCTCTACATCTGTGTATAGACCATGTAATCAACACTAATGAAACTAACAAGCTAGCAAAAAGAGAAAGGGAAAATGATTTTTGTTGAACCATGACTCTTCTCATCCTTTAAGATGTGAGAGCGCTCAGTGGTAAATTCACATGTGGAACATTCAAGTTCAGGTTGTATCGTTGGTGCATGTGTAGGGCCAGAATTCATACAATGAATAATTGAGAAGCGGATTATTGTAATTGATAGGATGTAGTTTGACAATCCCTTCACAATGTGAATTGCCTTTCCACTATGTTACATAGTTTGCATTAGTTAAAATATAATCATAGAAGGTGACAACACAAATGACAACTATTCAGTCCATCATGCACATGCCAATTCTTTATAAAAGCAGTCCCAGAAGTCCTTCTATCCAACTTAGTTTCCCACATCCCTGCAGATCTTTACTATTCAATATTTCTCTAATTTATTTTTGCAAGTTATAATTGAACCATGACTCTTCTCATCCTTTAAGATGAGAGAGGGTTCAGTGGTAAATTCACACATGGAACATTCAAGTTCAGATTGTATCGTTGGTGCATGTGTAGGGCCAGAATTCATACAATGAATAACTGAGAAGCAGATTATTGCAATTTCTGGTCTTTCTATCAGCAAATTCTAGATCATAACAATTTATTGCATATAGAAAATTATTCTTCTTAATTCTATTAATTATTTATAAGATATCTTTATTAGTCACATGTACATCAAAACACACAGTGAAATGCATCATTTTTTGTGTAGAGTGTTCTGGGGGCAGCCCGCAAGTGTCGCCACACTTCCAACATAGCATGCCTACAACTCCTAACCTGTAGGTCTTTTGGAATGTGGGACGAAACCGGAGAACCCGGGGAAACCCACGCAGACACGGGGAGAAGTACAAGTTCCTTACAGACAGTGGCCGGAATTGAACCTGGGTCACTGGCGCTGTAAAAGCATTACACTAAGCACTACACTACCATGCCTGCCCTTAACTTACCTTATCTTACTTTAATTCTATCTCCTTTAGTTACCAGAGCTTTTGCTAGTGGAAATGGCTGTTACTTACTTTTCTGTTTAGAATTTAAACATCACTATTATATCTTCACTTACACCTTTCCTCTGTAGTGAGAACAACTGCAGTTTCACCAGCCTCTCCACAAAGCTCAAGTCTCACACCTTTTGGCATAATCTAAGATGTATGGCAGATGCATTATTCAAGAGGGACTGCAGGTGTATCCATGCCCATGGATATGTTGAGGGATAACAGGCAAAGGAATTTTAAATTCATTTGCCCACCACCCCCTGCCCATGGCCACAACAGAAAAGTGAGGGTTGGGAAAGTAACTAGATTAGCAAACATATTGACCCAGAAACTGCCAATAAAACTTCTGCTTCTCTTTTAAACATTGTAAGTTCCCAAGTGCCCAATCAGGTCACACTGGAGAGGAAGTCTGTGATTATTTTAATGAACCTCCCTTTCCCTCATCCTGATGCCCATTTAATTTGAGATTTAAACCTAGCAGCTAAAGGGAGGCAGAGGTAACTTGATAAAACAGGTAAGTGTTTTTTGAGCCATAAGGAGCAGGAGTCTTTCCTCCGCACCTCAAGCAAAATCTTCTGCTATGAGCAACTCGCCTCCACAGTGGCCCTCACAACCAGTGTCTTGAATCTCATCCTGCCCAAATGCTCCACCAACCAGCAGTGTTTTCCTGTTGCTGAGACCACATCCAACAGTTCTAACTTGGTCTCCTCACCACTACTGTGTACCTCCCTCCATCCCCACCTTCCTGTCAATATCAGACCCAATAATCCTGTGCTGTAACTGAAGCCAAGCACTGCTGATGCTGAAAATCTTATATGTCCACCAGATCAGGTAGGATCAAAAGTGGTGAAAAGGATAGCCGTTCTGAACAGCTCTTTCCACAGGGTGTTGCCTAACCTGCTAAATATTTCAGCTATTACTTTGTTTTAACTTTGTGGCATTGCACAGTTCCCAAGAATTTTGGATATTGTTTATTTACAGCTATGTGGAAATATATTCAGTCACAATCCATACCATGATTTGCGTAAATGTGGGGCGAATGGATGCCTCCCGTGCTGTATCACTCCATGATTCAAACAGTACGACAGTTAGTCGACATTAGACTGGTCTGCAAAGTGCATGGAACTCCTATATTACCCATAATGATTCCCATGCATTTGTCCTTAAAAGATTATGTCTGGGGCATTTTAATGGAATGACTCATTGGAAGGCTGGTTGTTTAGGGAATTAAGCTATGTCCCACAATACAATTCAGAACAAAGAAATAGTACTTGTCCCTATTGCAGTGTCATTATATTTTAATTGATAGTATGGACCAGCCAGAATTGTGAAATGATTATGGTTTATAATCTTGCTATTGCGCAAGGGTTTTGCTTTGAAATAAAGAAGGAATGTGTGTACTATGTGAATAGACAGTAGGGGATACCAACAGCCTGTTCCAATGGAAAATTAACCAATATTGTCACAGAACATTAGGAGCAATCTGATTGAGCCCATTTCAAATGAATAGTATCTTAAAAGAGTTCTTGGTCTATTGTCAAAATAATCAGCTTCATATAAGTTACTCATCGACATAGTTCTTTGTCTCATGTTGTAAACTGGATGCAGCTGCATTTGAAAAAATGGATCATAACACAGCACTTTTTTTAAAGGACATTGAGAATGACATTTTATCATTTTCTCTTAACAAAGTGACTTCACCGTGGGCAGGTTTCCCAACTAAAGTGATCCCAGGTGGTTATTTTTTCTATAATACTCAGCTGGCAAAATGCTTTTGCAGTCAAGTGCTTTAAATAATGTTTCCCACCTTGGATCGTTTGTGCAACTGGGTTGGGCTGAAAGCAGAAAGAAGTCAAAAATTCATTATTTGTGCAGTGAAAAAATATATAAACATAAATCGGAACTCTCAAAATCTTCGCAAATTTCTATGATTGGATGGAGGACTTCATTGCTGTCTATGTTATTGGAGCACTGAATTTGAAAATAGAATTTTGTCTTCCTCTGACATACTCATTCTGAACCATGCAAACTTCAGTGATTTTGTTCCTCTCTGGAAAACGGATCACAAGGGCGCCATTATCTTATTCTCATTTGAGGCAAAATGGTTTCCATTGCCAGAACTGTATTGTAAATCAGAACTTTGATCTAACTGCACAGAACACAGAAACTGGAAGATGTGAGCCTCTGCCTGGTAGACAACAGCACACAATTTGGAATATTTGAAATACAAGCCCAGTTCAATGCAAGACCTTATATTATTTTAAGTGACCAGGCTGCCTTTGGCCACTTTGATTTCTTTATAAAATTATTCAGGAATGTTTGAGGAGGAAAGCAGTGTGCACACAGAATGCTAATAATTCTTCTGGATAGTGCATAGTTTTTGTATCCTACATGACGGAATTTAATCCAGAGCACACTATGGGTCATGAACTTACAAGCATTTCTGGGTCCTCTGTCCATACCACACACATATATCTTGATAGCACCTGTGCAAAATTCAGTTGCACTCATACTGATGCTGATCTGCTTCAGCATTCATTAAAGGGGACCATACTTATCCATTCTGTAGCTGAGGAGTCCCAAGAGCACAAACATCTGGTAGACAAGTCTTCTCTAAGTATTTTGCTTGGGTTTGGTCCCAAACAAGCCGCTAATGAGTCTGATTTCTTCCCCTCCCATCCTAATAATCTGTCCAACATCCCCCACTTAATTGTGTGTGCAATCCCTCCATCTAACCTCTCTTTAGATGGGCCTGCTTCATGTTCTGCTTTGGTAAGCTGCCAAGAGCCAGGTGTAAAAGAGAAAATCAGCTCTACTGATAAACTGCCAGTCTAAGTCTAACTATTGTCATGTTTACTTCCAGTCTGTCCCTTCTACTGTTATTTCTAACCCTTGTCCTTGGCTGTAATATCTGATGTAGCCTGCTTGATGTATTTTGTTTGCCTCGTTTGTTCAATTGACTGTCTAAACTGAACCTAGACTTTAAAACCATTATCAGAAGCGTACCAGAAATTGTAGCTTTAAGGGGATCAAAATTCATATTTCAAGAAATATTCTATAAGCTTATGTGTTGCAGATTAGCACTCAATTTTGTTTTACCTGGATATATATATATATGTATGTACGTGTGTATATATATAAGATAGATAGATAGATAGATAGATAGATAGATAGATAGATAGATAGATAGATAGATAGATAGATAGATAGATAGATAGATAGATAGATAGATAGATAGATAGATAGATAGATAGATAGATAGATAGATAGATAGATAGATAGATAGATAGATAGATAGATAGATAGATTAATCACATGTACAAAACACACAGTGAAATACATCTTTGTGTAGAATATTCTGAGGGCAGCCCACAAGTGTTGCCACACTTCTGGCACCAAAATAGCATGCCCACATCGTCCTCACTCATAAGTCTTTGGAATATGGGAGGAAACCGGAGCACCTGGAGGAAACATATGCAGTCATGGGGAGAACGTACAAACTCCTTACAGCAGCCGGAATTGAACCCGGGTCGCTGGCGCTATAATAGCGTTATGCTAACCACTATACTACTGTGCCTGCATTGCTGCATTAACGCTTCATTTACTGCTTGCAGTCAATACTTTAGGACAATAATTGAAAATTAATAACATTAGTTGCTATGTGTCAACAAAAATGCACGTTTTCTTTTATCATAAATAAGACACCTGCATTATATTCATTCACCTTGTTATATTCCAGCATACAACAAATAATGTTCTTAGGAATTAAAGTATAAGACAACCATCCATTTATAAGGAGCACTGTTTAATAATCAATTCAACCTCTCTTCTGCAAAGGCACCTGAGTTTAACCAGTGAGGACCTTTGTAGGAAGCTTTTAATAATGCATTTTCTCTCTGTCAGCTTAACGATATCTTCCTTGTACCTGCTTAAAAGGTTCAGAAGTAAATATGTCCTTCTTATTAATAATAATACTAATAATAATAATAATAACAACATTTTATGTTGTTAATTTGGGAAAAATACAGAATTAATATTACCTTGTTTATATAATATTTGAGCAGAAATATCTTTTGAAGAAAGCAGTAAAATAAACATCTCGACATATCCTGTTTTTACACTGCAGTATGTTACTAAGCAAACTGTCAAATTAGTCTTGATAATTTTGGCCAGAGCAGACTTAAACAAATGTCTTAGTGAGGTAATTTTTATAGATGTCCTAACAAAGTTCCTTTGTAATTTTTGCTAGATTCCTGGTGGAATTCAATCTTTGTAGTTGGTGGAATTCTGACTTCACGGTAAAGGGTAAGTTTGAAAACTGTTTGTCTAGATCACCAAGCAGAGTTATTGTGTCAACTTCAAACAGCATTTCCATGAAGCAGTGTCAGTCCATCATTTCAAATCTGTGATATGGGTTTGAGCCCAGCTCAGAGATGGAAATCTCAGATCAGTTCCTGGTGTAGATGAACTTTCAGCACATATTTGATGATAGCTTTGCACTAAATGTCAGAGGAGAATTAGCTGGTATGAAATGTTGGCTAATACGATGATCCTGTGAGCATGTTTTTTTTGCTTAAATGACCTGCTGGACAGCTTCTCAGCCAAGGCACCTCATAGATATTATTCTGTTATTTGTAATGATGACTGGACTAGGATTGTTTTAGTCTAATGGTCATATAATGTCTGAGTTCTTGTAAATTCTATCAGTTTAATGGCTTCCTCATCTTTGTGGTGACTTTTTTTTTAATGACTGGTTGGCTTGGTGGACTATTTAGAGAGCCAAATTAGTCAATGACATCCTGTGAAACCAAAGTCATATGTGGGTCATAATGTGAAGGTTTAAAACAATGTCTTTTTTTTCATTTTTCTTTACAACACCAAACAAAGGACTGTTTAATATATGGAAAGATGAGACACAGTTGATAGAACTAGATGACTTCCAATGGTTTGAGGATGAAGTGCATGGATAATAGACTAAACGCAGGAAATTTAGAACGGAGCAAGAGAAAGCAAAGGGCAGCATTTTAAGAATGTAGTATTTGCTTCCACAATCTGAGACTGAGTTAGAAAATGCATTAACACATAAAATTAGTTTGGTTAGGTGAATGAAGAGATAATGAAACAAGTTATGTAAATATGATTAGAACTATTTGCCTACATGGATGGTAAACACCAACCAAGACTGAGTGGGACAAATGGCCAGTTTCTGTGTTATGACCCCTAGGTATTTCAATAAAGGAGCACAAGACTTCCTTCAATTATGGACTTTAGTGGTTCTATAAAAGTCAGAAAGCTTTCATGATTATTTTACTAACACTAACAAGCATTTTATTTATTCATTCTCAAGATTTAAGGATGGCTGGCAAGCTAGGTATTTATTAGCAATTTCTAGTGTTTGAACCACCCTACGAACCACCCCCATGAACCACCCTAATTCTTGTTATTCTTTGTACCAGTCTGATGTAACTAACTGTTTAGGCAACCACAGAAGCAATTAAGTGTCAACTACATGAGTGCAGGCTTAGGTCTAATATATTGGCTAAACTGGTTAATTATTGCAGGTTTCTTTCTTTAAAAGGCAACTCATTTACTTCTACTGCCGCTACCTTTTTTACTACCAGTTTTCTTTTTCAATTGAATTAAAATGCTCCAATGTGACCTTTGAAGTCATTTTCTGCAGATTATTACTCAAAGGCTCTGGATCACTAAGACAATAACTTAGCCATTACCCCACCCTGTCCGGAATTTTATTGAATTAGGTTTCACAACTGCCACGATGCAATTCAATCTCACGACTGCTGTCTTATTAGTCCAGTAATAGAGCTTAAAGGATACCATAGACCAGGAAGACAGAATTTCACTTGTAAGTTAGTGCAAAAGAAAACTGACCTGCTATTGCACAGTGATCAAAAGTGTAATAAACGTACGCGAAGGTTTAAAGTACATAGGAGAATAGTAAGCTAATTTAATACAGATGCAAAAGAATAAACTGTATGACAACACATAAATATTTAAAATCTTTATTTTCATCATAGAATGCTTTTATTTTTATAGCACAGGATTACATTTTATGGGAAGAACATTCATAGTTGAATTGAGTTGATACATTACTATAATGGTGATGTTTATTTCATTGTTCCAGCAATCTTAAAGTAAAGATAATCCAAGAGGAACTGGAATTTCCTTTGACCTAACAGTAACTTATGAGTTAATTTTCGTGGGCTTTATGATAAGTATGTGAATAGTTTAATTGTCCATGCAGACATATGAATCATTTTCAGTTTATTTTTGTGGTACTTTGCTGCCTTATTCAGTGCCTTTGAAGTGTAAATTTAAATTAAATGATCTGTTACATCTCTAAATTCACTGTAGTTTCCCTGATGGTTAGAGAGACGCTGAAACTTTTAGCTTTATGACTTACTGATAGCTTTGAAATGTATACATTCCCTTTGTAAACCACTTCAACACATCATAGTGCAACTTGGATGATAGCATTAAAAGAAAATGTTTACAGTTCTGAACCATTGTTGAGTCACATCATGAAGTTTTTAACAGTTTAGTTATGAACACATGACAGCCAGAAGTTAGGTCCAGACATAATTATTTCATTTATATTATCGAACGGAAGATAATATTTCATCAGTTATTAACTGTGTCAGTGCATCTGTAGGCAACAATTGAACCAATTCACTTGTATTGTACAACATAGGATAAGCTGATCGGAGATCATTGTTTCAGTGTTCAATGTATTAAAAGTATAATTCAGCATCAATCTTCCTTGAAACAGAATAAACAGAACAATTTAAAACACGTGCATATAAGACAACAGTTAACACTTTGAAATTGGAAAAAACACAATTCCATCCAACTAGGTTCATTCCCAGTTCAGAAAATAGAACTTCTTTATGAAGAAGTTCAAGAAAATTCAAAACAAATCTTATTGTTTACTAGAGCTTTTATCATATGTCAATCTGGAAAGGTTCCTGCTGTCATGTTAATCTAAACTGGCACTTGATTGTGACTTTAGTTTTAACAATATTACAGAAATGACAATGAGGATATTGTCCATAGAACTAAAGATGTTCATTCTCTGCTTTTAAGTAGTTTCTCTTGTAAGCAAGAAAGGCTATAGCTCAGAATTACTATTTATCAATATTAGTAAGAGATCCATCTCCAATTTTACCATGGGTGTTAACCTATTTGACTAAACAAACTACTAGACTAGTAAATAAACCAAAGTCAAGAAATGTCTGTAAGCACTTACTTTCTAATGTTGGCAGGTCATTTGTAATTGTTAGTACCTGTTACTGGCAATATCAAAGAATTTATGACCCCAAATAGATTGTAAATTAAATCTGGTCATAGAAGAAACGTCAGGGTATGAAGCAAGCCTGACAGCCATTGTTAATAACTGCTGTTTCCCTGAATTTTTATCGTGACCAGTAGTATGTGTTACTTTCAAGTTTGAAAGCTGAAGTTTGTGCATCAAAATTCTGACCTAGACAATAAAAGAACAAAAGAAGAAATTTTATATCAAAAAGAGTCTGATTTGTGAAAAGAAAGAACGAGGGAGAAGCAGTCACATAGCCAGTAGAGCTGCTGCCTTACAGCTTCAGAGACCCAGGTTCACTCTTGCTCTTGAATGTGCCCAATTTCCCTGTGACCGTGTGGGTTTCCTCCAGGTGTTCTAGTTTCCTCCCACATCCCAACAGCAAGCGAGTTGGTAGGTTAATTTCCCCCAATATATATGTAAGTGATAGAATCTGGGGGTGGGGGGGAGAGTTGATGGTAATGGTGGAAGAATAAAATAGGTTATGGTAGGATTAGTGGAAATGGGTGCTAGGTCATTGACTCAGATTCAATGGGCCGAAGAGCCTGTTTCTATGCTGTATTTCCCTATGACTCTGAAGACGTCCACATCTATAGCCCTATTACAATAGCACGTGCATAGAATCTGCTACACTGGCTCTTTGAAGGTGCAGTACAATTGATTCACTCACCTGCTCTTTTCTATCACTCTGCAAAGTCTTCATATATATTAATTTCCATTTCAACTGAGTTTGCTTCCATCACAGATTCAAGCAGTGCATTCTGGATCACAATAACTCACTGCTGAAAAAAGTTTGACCCATCAACCGTTTGATTTTTTTGTTTCCCATAACCTATAGCAATCTACATGGATAAACATGAACACCAATAATGGAAGTATAAAGAATTAAAGCTCCTACTTTCGTTTTCCATTATAACTTGTCTTAAAATCCATTTCTCCTTGTTGGTTCATTTGTTTTAGCAACTCATTGCTAGTCTAGTTTGGTGAAAGGGAGCATAGTAAATTAAATAAACTCCTATCTATCAAGGTTCATGACTGACAGATGACAAAACATATAGTATTCCACTTTAGAGCAGTCACCACTGCATTTACCCTGGATGACTCAAGATAAAATTCCCTGCTGTTTCTAAGTTGTGAGTCTTCTTGTTTTGCCAATGTTGCCCTGAAGCTGGAGGTGATGAGTTGGGGACTCACTCTACATACAAACACCTAATTGGATAATCTTGGAGCTACACCTGGGTACTTTGCATCGGCAGATCCACCACCCTCTCCCCAAGGGGACTTTACATTGAGATTACATCTGCACTCCAAAGTGGCTTTAATATATCCCACAACCCAATTTGAAGAAGAGCAGGTCTCTTGGCTCAGTGTACCTCTGTTGAACGTTTAACTAGTGCCACTAAGATTTGTTTCATCTTTCATTTTTTTGTGAGATCTTGCTAAATGAAAAATAGCTGTTGCATTTCCCAATACTGACTAAATATCAAAGATTAGCATTGAAGGCATTTGAGCTTTCCTGTGGTCAGAAAAGGTGTTACATAAATACATTTCTTTCCTTCATGTGAATCAACAGATTTTTTTTGTTACGCATTTGCCTGTGATATATGTTTAACATAACTAAATCTGCACAATGAATGCAATATGGGTAGTTTTATCCATTCTATTCTCCCAGAGGGAGCTGAATTCAGGGAAATTTGGATCAAAAAAATTGGCTTTACAATGTTGCTGCTCTATCTCTAACCTGGGTTCCCTCCAAAAATGCCTCTGTTCCAAAACTGAACTGAACATTCCCTATTTCACTTCTAAGCCCTAGATAGCCCCAGCATTAATTTCTGTATCAAAACTCTCAGGACATAAATTCCAGAATGGATCATGTTGATCACCTGCCTTGGGTCTGGGAGAAAGATCACAGAAACCTTGGCAAATTGTTTCCCTGACTTTCTGTGGCTCTTTCACTAAAGTTACAGTGGCTGATCAAGAGAACCTCTGCTGAAGTCCACCTCCTAAATATTACAAATATTAATTCTTCCCAACTTCTTTAGGCCTCCTATCCATTTCTTAAATTTGATATTATTTTCACCGTCTGAAAATTGTGGGTGGCTGAAACTGAGTCAGACTTCAAGGTCTGCCAGGATTGCAAAGTTTCTATGATCACAACTTCAATGATGTAATTGAGTGCTGAGAAACTAAGAATTAGTTAGTGAACTATTCCATATTTGTGTAGCTTTTGTCTAGATTCAACCCACATCAGAATCTGGAAAAACACAATATTCCGGGATTAGGAATGAAGCCAACTCAAATATGTCCTCCCCTCCTAATAAGACCTTCAATAGAAGTTTCCCAAACAACAATTTCAATGTAACTTAGAGGGGCTTATCGTACAACACTGAGGTTGCTGGAATGGTACATAATCAATTTTTGAGCAGTGTGTTAACTTCCGAACTATACTGGGAATGTGATGATTTAATTCTCACATTGCTTGAAGGCAATTATCAAGAGCCAGAATGATCTAATGGCAATCTTTTCACTGCAGACTCTACCAGTTTGTTTATGGAATTCCACAAAGAAACCCATTCAATAGTTTTAAATTCTGCAGTAACCTTGGATGCAAATATGCTATAGTTATAAATTCCCCCTGCAGCTTACTGAAAAATTACAATGAATTATCAATTACATCTGTTTCATCTTCTGTAGCTCTTTGGTTATGGAAAACAAACTATTTCATAAATTAGTGTTAACTTATTGTATAAGGAGGTGCTATATTGTAGTCAGAAAATACTTTTTTGCCTTCCATGCATTTCCCTGGAATGGCATTACATGTTCGAAACCAAACATTAGCTGATTTATAGATCCCAATGTCTAAACCATTTCTGTTGGTTTGTCTTTATTAAAGTAAAATTCCTTATGCATTAAATTCTTTCAGCAAGGCACATTGGTTTAATATTTGATATGGATTAAGGTGATTTGGTGACTAGGTTATCATTAAACACAAGTTATTCATTTTCAATCTACCATCCTACTTAAATCAGATATGACACCAAGAGATAATTTAAGAGATAGCTAAGATCCTCAACACTTAATTTTCTGTGAATGGATAACTTTAGAATCATAGAGTCATACAAGATGGCAGCAGGCCCTTTGGCCCACAATGTCTATGCTGGCCATCAGGCAGCTATCTATATTAATCTCAGTTACTAGCACTTAGCCTGTGACCTTCTATGCCTTGGTGTTTCAAGTGTTCATCCACATAATTGTTAAATATTGTGAAAGTACCTTCCTCCACCAACCCCAATACAATGCATACGAGAGTTCAACCACCATTTGAGTGAAAAATTCTACTTCAAGCCCCTTATAATTCTCACCCCTTACCTTAAACCTCTGCCCTTTGATTACATACACTTCTGCTCAGGGGAAAAGTTTCTCACTATTTACCCTTCTTATGCCTCTCATAACTTTGTAGTGCTCTATCAGGTCTACCTTCAGCCTTCTTCACTCCAAGGAAAACAAACCTAGCCTAGACAGCCTCTCCTCATAGGCAACACCCGGTCAATTTCCTCTTGATCCTCTCCAGTGCAATCACAAACTTCCTATAGTGTGGCGACCAGAACTGCACTCAATACCCAGCTCTAGCCTAGCTCATGTTTTATGCAGTTGTACCATAACTTCCTTGCTCTTATATTCTTTGCCCCAGCTAATGAAGCCAAATATCCTGAATGCCTTCTTAATCACCTTATCTACCTCTACTGCTGCCTTCAGGATCCTTTGGCATGTACACCAAGGTCCTTCTGTCCTTCAGTACTTCCGAGGGTCCCATCATTTATTGTGCATTAGTCCTTCCACAACAAATCACCTCAGATATTTAAGCATTAATTTCATCTGTCATTGCTTTGCTCATCTTACCAACTCATCAGTATTGTTTTGCAGTTGAAGAATACCTTCTCACTATTAACAATACCACAAATGTTCATGGTCACAGGCTTCCAGTGGCACAAGCAACCCTTGACCATTCACCCTCTGTCTCCTATCGCCAAGCAAATTTCAGATCCAGTTTGCCAAATTGCCCTGGGTTCTATGGGCACTTACCTTTAGGATTTCTTGTTTTCATTTCTCCACACCTGCCAGAAGCTACCTTCTTCTCTTTCCCAGCCCTCAATATCCTTGACATCTAGAGTTCCTTGGACATTGACCTGACCTTTCACCCTCATAGGAACACGTTGGCCCTGAACTCTCACTGTTCCATTTTGAATGACTCCCACTGGTTGCAAGCCTTTTATTGTTTAAAACAACATGTAAGCGCAATGAACAGGAATGGGAGTAAGCATTCCTAAGTTTTCCACAGCAACCTCCATGCTGTCAACTTGTCTATCCAACAAACATAACACCCAGAGTGGAAGCAGTCTTCAGCACATCTCAGTTTTATTCAGGAGACCAAAAGTATTACCTTTGACTGCCATCTCCTTTCCATCTCCCCAACAAAACCATTTGTGCTGGAGGAGACTGGAGTGGGGACAGGGGCTCCTAATACTGTAGTGTTTCACTGCCATAAGACAGACAATGGTGATGAGGTGGAAGGAAGGTGTTGTTGGGGGCCAAAAGTCCTTGTGGATTTGTGCATGACAAGTTCTCACAAATAGCAATATGATAATGACCAGATTAGTGGTGTTGGTTGAGAGGCAAACATTGTTCAGACACCAGAGACTTACTCATCTGGTCTTCTTTGAAAGTGTGGCATTGGATCTTTTAAGACTACAAGGGAAAGCTGATGGGGCCTCATTAACTTCTAATCCAAAAGGTACTACCACCAAAAAAGCAGCACCACTCAAAATCTTCAAGTGTTTGGAGTGAGACACGACTCACAATCAGAGGTAGCAGCACTGTTAACTGAGCCAGAAGTACCAATGCCATTCAGCTTGATTCATTGGCTATTTGTGTGTTATTATAGTGCAGCCAAAGTTGGATAGATTAAGAGATGAAACTGGAATGTGTGTGATAAATACTGAAGCTTAGCAGCTTTACAATGTATTTTATTGGATCACTGTTAAGCTGTATTGCAGAAATCATCACTTGTTCCGTGGGAACGGCTCATGAGTTTTGACAGTATTAACACTGATGAAACATTGTCAAGCAATTGGAAGGAAGGAGATTGTAATCAAGACTGTGCACCACCAGATAGAATAGAAGCTGTCAGTTAAGACAAGACATTGCCAATGGGATGGAAGCCAGTAGTCAATGGGAAAAATTGGGACAATTATGGGGGAGTAGTCTCGTCTCATCACTATCATCTGCACTTTGTGATTTTGTAAGGTAAATCTGTAATTTTCAGAGTTATGATACAATGAGTGTAGACATTAAGAATGATAGAATAATAGTGCAATCATTGTAATATATTACAAAACTATTTAAATAGCTACATCTAATTTCTCCTCAACAGACACATATACAGACTTTATGAAATTTAACAAATGAAGGAAGATGAATAAATTCTCTTTTCCCTTACTGCACTATTTATTCTGGGCCCAAAGACACAAAAGATGTGTTGTTTAGTACTGGGGAGCATTCAACCAGCACTTAAAACATAATCCCTATATGTTGCTGGCATGACGCCAAAGCAGGTGGTTGATGTACCATGTTATGCCATAAGCACAGTCCTTGTAGAATCACTGCCAAAATCATGCCTTTGTGCAAAAAAAATGATAAAATTGCTCCAGTAATTGCTGTTATTGTTGGGCCACAGGACATTTAATAGACAAGTTAATTTGTACTGAGCTCTCTGGTCCAAAGCAGTGATTTCACAAAATTATCCTACAAGCAGAACATAAAAGATGTAAATAATTCAGTTTGTTTCTTTGTGATATGGTATATAACTGAAAGCACAAAGGTTTCCAGATTCTTAACAGGTTCCATTTACCCTTTGAAGTCGGTTGTAGTCTTTGCAGCAGAGATGTAAATTGACCATTTACAATTATTTATCCTATTCAAGCAACTTATTAAAACAGAAGATTTTTATAAGGGGAAACTCAATGAAGCTTGAAATGTCAGAGTATTCCTAGGATCTCTGAATGAAAAATGAAACTTCTGTACTGTTTCCCCATTTAACTTTTCAACAATTGTAATTTCTGGGAAAATATTTGACATAAGTAATTTTTCTAAGAAACTAATGACATAAAGATTAGAACTATCAAGTTTATTTTTAAACTAAATCTGGTACCAAAAAGAACCACCTGGCTTGAATTTGAGAGTGGTGGAAATCTGATATGCCATGGATCTTCAGTATGGAACACGTGAACATAATTAGTTAAAGAGACTCCCAGCAATTGCCCGAAATTACCACAAGGTGGCGAGAGAAATGCATTGTCTGAAAACTGACATTTTTCACATTTAACTCTATCATCAAATCCAATTTTTAATGTAAAACTTACTGTAGTACATAAGCCAAAATCTACTGTTATCACAGAGTTTTTGATCATTTTCATTTATTGATGGTAATTAAAGATTTATCTCTGTATAATGGAGTTTAACCAATGGACTAATGCATTTCATAGTATGAATCATGACTTACATTGTTGCTTCTGCTTTTTTCTTTCAGCACAGAGACCTAAGCAAGTTCTCCAGCCATGTGACACTGAATATGCAGCTTTTGTGTCTGAACGGACGATAAAGGAAACTACGGGGACAATCAGCTGTGATGGCTGCCACAAGTAGGGCAATTTCCATTTTTCTTCCAGCTTCAGTTCAAACAGGGCGGATCTGTTCAAACAATTCAGCGACAAGCTTGCATAATGATATTCTTGTAAACTAAAACAAACATACTGGTTGAATATTTAAACTTGCCATCATAAAGCTCAAACATTTGTTCAAATGTTCATTATATAATTATGGTTGCTGCAGATTCCCATAAAAAAAATTCTGGAAAGGGCATAGTGAACCATAGGTGACTTTATGTTCTATCGAAAGTCTACACATGATCTGCCAATAGGGAATGCAACTAGAGCTGAATTCTGCTCTGCATTTTCTTCATCTTTCTGTGGTAGAATGCCTCCCTATCACCTAATCAAAGCAAACGAGTTACTGGGAAGTGCAGCCAAGGATTTAAGCTTAACAATTTGTGGTTGGCACTCACAAGATCAGTCACTTAAACTTGTGGGATTATTTCAGATTTTTTTTTGCAATGATGTATTTTGATATATTGTGTAACCAATGAACACTTTGTCAGTAAATGCTTCTGTTTATAAAGTGGAGGAAAGGTTTCTGTGTTGTCACCAAACGAGTTGTTAGAGATGGTCATTGCTTGGTACATCTGTGCTGTGAATGTTACTTGCTACTAATCAGACCAGACCTGAATGTTGCCTCAGACTGGTTGCATTTAATTGTTTTGATTTAACATGCAGCGTTCTAAATATTGTTTTGCAGTATACGGTGCCTTTATATCAGCTTAGTAAACTTAGTATATCTTGTGCATATTGATGAAACATTCTTTACGCTGTTTGCGCCCACAGGTAAGCAATAGTTCTGTGATTCAATTGCTGCAATATGATTTAAGGTTCTCAGACTCTGGGGACTTATCAGCTTTCAGTCTCATTAATTTTTCCAACACTAGTTTTTCTTACTTATGTCAGTTTTGTTGAGCTCTCTTATGTCCATTTATAAGTGCAGAGGCTTAGGAAGGGCAGGTAATTAACTGGGGGAATTACAGTATGGGATGTGTGTCACTGTGAATAAGGGCTTACAAGCAGTAATGACTTGGCTGTAGTATTCCATCCTTCATCAGTTGGCTTCCTGAGTTTTAATTTTAAGTACGTTCTGCCATGATAATAAAATAAACATTGTGGGATGGATTATACCTTCCTCTCCCAAGTGGTAACCACAGCTCTATGGGTAGATCAACCTTTTTACTTTTTATTAATTTTCACGATCTGGGGATTCCTGGCATTGCTCAATTGTCCTTGAGAAGGTGATAGTGAGCTGCCTTCATGAACAACTGTACTTCTTCTGGTATAGACACTTCTACAGTGCTGTTGGGCAGGGAGTGCCAGGATTTAGCCCCAGTGAGGACCTGTGACATTTTTCCAAGTCAGGATTGCATGTGACTTGGAGGGGAGCCTGCACATGGTGTTGCTCCCTCCCATGCACCTGCTGCCTTTGTCCCTCTTGCAGTTGCAGGTTTGGGAGGTGTTGTCAGAGTGGCCGAGGAGAGAAACTGTGGTGTATTTTGTAGATGGTCATTGTCCCTGAGTGGTGGATAGAATGAATGTTTAGGGTGGTTGATAGTGATAAAATCAAGTGAGCTGCTTTGTCCTGGATGATGTCAAGATTCTTGAGAGTTGTTAGTGCTGCACTCATACAGAGAAGTGGAGAGTACTTCAGTGTACTCCTGACTTGTGCCTTGTAGTGTGCCTTGTAGATAGTAGAGAGACCATAGGGTGTCAAGAACTAAGTCACTCAAACACAGGATACGTAGCCTCTCACCTACTTTGGTAGTGGTGGTATTTATATAGTTGAGCTAGTTGAGTTTCTGGTCAGTGGTGACTCCCAGGATAGTCTTGGTGTGGCAGTCAGCAATGGTTATGCTATTGAATGTCAAGAGTATTTGGTTAGCCCCTTGCTAGAGATGGTCATTGCCTGGTGTATCTGTGCTGTGAACATAACTTGCTGTTTACCAGACCATGCCTGAAAGTTGCCTCAGACTGGTTGCATTAGGGTTAGGGTTTAAAAATGTGGGATTATTAGGCTGAGGAGTTGACAATGGAATTGAATATTGTGCACTCATTTGTGAACTTGAGGATGCAGCTGGTTGGTTCTTGGGCACTGCCATGAAGAACTCCTGCAGTGAAGTCTTCGGTCCAAGATGAATGACCTTCAACAGCCAAAATCATTTTCCTTTGTGTGAGGTCTGATTTTAATCATTTGGGTGTTTTCCTTTTGATGACTATTGACCAATTTTACCAGGCACCACATTTGGTCAAATATTTCCTTGACACCAAGGGCAGTCACCCTCACCTCCCCTCTGGAATTCAGCTCTTCGGTTCACTTGGACCAAACGATGGTGAGGTCAGGAGCAGAGTCATCAGGGTGAAACCCATTGGTGAGTGGGTTATTGATAAGTGAGTGCTACTTAATAGCACTCTCAACTTTCCATCACTTCAATGTGATTGAGAACAGCCTGATTGGGTGGTAATTAGCATCATTGGATTTGTTCTGTTGTTTCCTGAACAGTATGTACCAGGGCAATTTTCCACATGGTTTGGTAAATGTAATTGCACTGGAATGGTTTGGCTAGAGATACAGCTAGTTCTGGAGCACAGGTCTTCAGTACCACAGCTGAGATGTTGTCTGATCCTGTAGCCTTTATGATATCCAGTGTTCTCAGCCATTTCTTGATATCACATGGACTGAATTGAGTTGGCTGAAGACTAGCTTCTGCAATGCAGGGGATCACAGAAGGAAGCAGAAATGAATCATCTACTTAGCACTTCTTGTCGAATGGTGTTGCAAATGCTTCAATCTTTTCCTTAGCGCTCACATGTGGTCCTTGCATCAACGTGAATGTAGTTGTTCTAGGCACCTCCTTCTGTTAGCCACTCATAACTTGCTGTGATAGGACAACAGAGCTTTGATGTGTTCCATTACTTTTGAGATTGCTTAGCTCTCTCTCTTGCACGCCGTATTTACTTGTATCTTATATTACTGGACTAAAATCTCATCATTTTCAGGTATGCCTTTTGCTACTTCCAGCATGTCCTCATTGAACCAGGGTTGATCCCCTCTCTTGGTAGAAGTATTATCTCAGGCCTTCAGGTTACAGACTGTAGCCATGTACACTCTGCTGCTACAGATGGTCCATAGCTGCTCTCAGATGCCCAGTTTTGAGTTGCCAGATCTGTTCTGAGTCTATCCCATTTAGCATGTTCATTGTACCTCACAACATGATGGAGGTTGTCCTTCATATGAAGATGTCTCCACAAATACTGTGTGGTGGTCACTTCTACCAATGCTACCATTGGACAAATGGATCCGCTACTGGTTGATGGGTGAGGACAAGGTTAAGTAGGCCTCAGATACACTCTAGCAAAAGTGTCCTTCGGGACTCAGCCAGCTCAGTCTGTGATGGTGCTATAAGGCCATTTTTGGTAATGGACATTGAAGATGCCTACTTGGAGTCCATTCTATGCCCTTGCTACTTTCTGTGCTTCTTCCAAGTGTTGTTTAGCATGGAGGACCACTGATTCATCAGTGAGAGAGGATGGTAGGTAGTAATCAGGAGGAGGTTTCCTTGGCCATGTTTGACCTGATGCTGTGCTGGATTTTCCTTTCAAATGGAAAGGAAATTTTTGCTACTGTATATTGAAGGCTTTATCCCCAACACAGGTTTTCCACGTAACAGTGGAAGTTAAAATCTGTTCCGCAATGCTGGTAAATATTTGCTACCTGTAGGAGGAGCTTTAATGCTATTGCTTTGCTCTTATGGCACTTTGGCTGTGAAATTGTTAAGCGTACTGTGCTAGTAAGAAATGATTACAAGCATAAATGTGTATCAATTGTGCGAATATATACACAGTTCAAAATGACATCAAAATACCTTTAAACTACAAAAGACACTGGTGACTTCAATGGCCAGATCCATTTGTAGATGCCAAATAATCGCAGGAGTAGAAATGTAAGTTGTCCAGCTCTATGAAATACCACGAGAATCCAAAATACTGCCTCAGACACTTGTTTCCATTTGTGGAAAAGGGAAGGTAACTCCTGAACTTTGAGAGAAGCTGTGACAGAGACCCAAAACTTAGAAATGGTAATCACAGTATTATGTGAAAGGGAACATTCCGTTGTAATTTTTTTCTGATTTTATGAAACTGACACTGAGTTAATGATTCTTCATTTCGCTAAACTAATTCTGGAGCCTAATATTCAGGATGACAATAGCTTGAGAGGGTGCTGCGCTATTGGAAATTCTGTCTTACTGGAATCTGTTCTAACAAGTAATGTAAAAGACCTCATGGCTTGATATCAAAGAGCAGAGGAATTATGCAAGCGAATTGCCAACTATTTACTCTCAATCATTATTACCAAAATTTAGATGATCTGGTCCTATCACAGTACTGTTTGTGGGAGCTTATTGAGCACAACTTGACAGCCACATTTCCTACATTAGAACAATGAACACAACAAAAGTATTTCAATAACAATCGAATTAAGTTGTAATAAGCACCATATGAGCACAAGACATTCTATTTCTAATCAAAAATAATAGGAACATTTTCCAGTCAGTTACATAATGAGTATTTGAAGGAAACTAAATATATTTTTTCTATCTATAGTATTAATTGATTTTCAAGAATAATATATTTTGTGTGAAATATCTGACCACAACATACCATCCATTTTAAAATACACATAATTAGTAAGACTAATACATTCTTTTAGTTTCATCTTTAAAGGTAGGCAACATTTCCGCATACCCTTTTGCTGATCACTCAAGTTGAATGACATCATTTTTCAACAAAGGTCAAGATGATATGGGCATCATTTCTGTTTGGACCTATGTTCACTAGAGGTCCCTCCTAGAACTGATTTAATGCAAGTATGAAGCCCTTACACTGTCCTTCAGTTTGTTTGCCCCTCCAGTTTTGTCACTTCCACTCCTTGGTCTTTATGTACCTAACTAACAGTAGATTGGAAAGCTGCACTCACATTGCTAAACTCACACTTGAGCCTGTGGTGTGCATGCTTTGATTTCCTTTCCAGTGTGTGTTTTGTTTCTGCTTGGCATTTCCCTACTGGCAGCCAAGATGCTTGGAGAGTCTTAAGTTTGGATCCAGATCCTACCACATTGGTGCAGCTCAATTGCCAAAACTAAGTATTTTAAGTTTGTACATTGTCCTTATACTTGTGAGGCAAGCTTATTAGAAGCATGCCCTTCTGAAATCTTTGCTTAAGAAAAATATGAATGGTAAAGTCTGGGCCAGATATCTCATGTTCCATGTAACATAATAAGCAAAGCATTCAGTGGCAACAGTGGGTTCAATAAAGTATCATACCATATAAGTATTATATTAAGTGCAACGTAGCTCATAAAATGGATTGAATTTCCATCTTGCCCATTGCTGTAGTTATGATTTCAGATCATTAACCTTTTGCCAGATTGATTCTGGCAGTTAGTTACAATTCCCACATGATGTATTTTAACATAGGTATCAGCATGGATTTATTTTCTATAATAGTAAGTATCTTGTATATCTTAAGGCCTCTAAAGCATCGTACAATCAATAATCCTGCGCAAAGCAAGTTTTACAATCATCTGGTTGTGTGCACACACAAATCCATTTTATATGTTAGGCTAGTTATAGATCATCCCAAAGAAAATTTCTGACATTTTCAGGAATGGAATCACACAGAAGACACAAATAAATGCTTACTTTAATTCTGCATGATGAAAAGTTTAGCTGTGCCTTGATTGAAACCTTATCTTACATTCTTACTTGAATTTTCCTGATTTGGCATTTGGATGTATAAAGTACATCTAAAGTAATGCCATTAATCCTGTGAATTAACTTTAAAGCCTTTGACAGATTCTAAATCCTTTGCTCCTTTTACTCAGTAGACGGAGAAAAAGTATGCGAATTCGTTGAACTTAAAATAAGCTCCTACAACAGTGATTTATGTGAGTGTTTGACTAAGTTTATGAAAAACGATTCAAATGCCATGCACAGACTTCCAAGCATATTGGTCAAAGCTGAATCCTCCCTTTCCCAAACCCACACTGACAGGTGGGAGAGGTTACAGCTCCTCCAGTTAGACATTATCCAAGATTCTATGCATCATAGATCATCAAGAAGAGACAGTTATGAGGATAGATTGATACCACAATATATTTATGAATTTGCATGGTGAGTTATTTGAATTAGAATGTCCTCTCTGCAGATGACCTTGAGGGATTTTCAATAACTGAACATTCCCAGTGGGTGATGGGATTATTTTGATGTAGCAGTTTCTATACTGGCTGACCCAACATGGAGTAAAGCATTAGCCGAGCAGCTGAAATAATTATGATAGCAATATGAAGTTGTCAAGGTTTGATCCATAGATTAGATTTTTTGTTGCAATAAAGGTCATTGTATTTGATTATTAGTTGGATAAACAGAAAATTTACTCTTTCTAAGTTCATGATAACTGTGTAACCTTTTCATTTCCACATGATATTTCATGGTAGACTATTTATTGCAGGTGTGAGCCAATAGTTTTCAAAAGCTATGCCATTCATTATAACGATCACTTGTTCATTTTGGAGCCAATTGAGAAACAGCTGCAGAATGGCCTTCCATAATTAAGTCAATAAATATTGCTGCCAATAATAATTAATATCTATGATTATGAAGACATAACATAATATTTCAATATAAAGGTAGAAATCTGTGCATTTACATTATGTCACAATTGGAATCACCTGTATCCTGAAATCATGAAATAGAATTCACACTCTGATTTACGTAATTATTTTTATACATACTGTTTAAAGTTGAACCTGTAGAGTCACAGATACATAGATTTATGCAGAAGTTGCAACATGGAATCACACTATTTGGGTCAACCAGCCTTTGTTATAGTTTCCATTCATTTGAGCAATTTATTGCATTTGTTCACTCCCTGACTTGACACTGGCTGGCAGGGTCTATAGTAAGTCATGGGACTTATTTATAGCGAAAATTCAGTTCATTTTTAGGTTTAGGTTTTTAGGTTTCTAATGAATACAGAGTACAAGTTCATATCTTATGTAACGCATTCTAGTTATCACTTAGACTAAAAAAAAATTCAGTGCTTTTTGTTTACTGGATGTAAGTGGGATTATAATTAATTTGAGCCCTGTATCTCATCCTCATGTTTTCAAGTTTCTTATCTTATTGTGACAGGAATGAGCTGTTGCTCTAATTTTAGAAAGGGAAAGAAAAGGCTAGAGAATATGTTTTATTCAAGATACTGTTGATGTTACAAATTATTAGTTACTCATGAATTGGAAAAATGATGGAACATGAAATTTCCACAAAAGTTAGGTCTCATATCATCAAGGAGTGTGATGGCATTCTGCTTAAGTTACTCAAGCATCTAGAGACCTTGACTATTGATCTGGCTGCATGAGCTTGAATCGCAGCATCACAACAGGGGAATTCAAATTCCAGTTCTTAACCAAACCTTGAATAAAGTGTTGGTATTTGTGATATCTGGTTCACTAATTCATCCTGGGAAATAAGTCTACAATCCTAGCCACTCTGACCTATATCAGCCTCCAATGTTGTTGACTCTTCACTGCCCTCTGAAATGATCTATTATGTCCCATGTCAACTTATAGTCATTACCAGCAATAATTACATAGTGTAAAATGCATTCCGGTTTTCACATTGTTCCTGAATGGTCATTGGTAGCACAGGAGGCAATTACAGAAGGTTGATAAATGACAGTGACGTTCGTATCCTGTGAACAAATAAAATAAAAAGGAAGGGTTTTGTGACATACCTACCTTCACCGCTCCGATGTGGTCTCTGACCTGTGTGTTCCTGAATAGTGCCCGAATAAATAATGAGCTGTGCTACCAATGACCATTCAGGAACGATGTGAAAACCGGAATGCATTTTACACTATGTAATTATTGCTGGTAATGACTATAAATTGACATGGTAATCTGCATAGAATAACCTCCTGCTTCCTACCACTCCTGATTAAAGGTGGCTCTCAGATGAATGAGATAGACATCAGTAATGACAGATTAATCTACTTACTTATTATGACACAGAGGCCATTCTGCCCATCAGGTTCATGCCATACCCTGCAGAGTAATCCCATCAATCCTATTCCCTAAATTACTTTCCTCAAACCCTACAAGTTCTTATTCTCTAATGCCCATCTACCTCCCCTTTTGATTCTTTTGCTTCTTATGTACTTTGGGATAATTTATGGTTGCTAATTAACCTATCAGCATGCATGGGAATGTGCGAGGGAAGTGGGACACCTGTGGAAAACCCACACGGTCACAGGGAGAATGTACAAACCCTACACAGATAGCATCCGGTCAGGGTCTAAACCACACCCCTGAAGCTATGTGGCAGCAGAACTTCACCACTTTGCAAACCAGAAGTAGATTGCCACCCACCTTTGCACTCATGTGGGCTCTGACACCATTATCATTATTTTGACACCTGGTCACATGAGGAGATTCTGAGACAACTGAAGAGCTGAATGGTTTTCAGAAGCAACTTAAAGGAGGACTTGGAGATGAAGAGGATTAGGAACTGGAGGTCAGAGGTATGGAGGGCCATGGGGGGGTGGGGATGTGGTTCTAGAACATTAGGCCTAGTGACACAGCCATCAATAGTAAAGAAAATTAGGATGCACAGAAGGCTAGAAATGGAACGGTATAGCAATCATGAGGGGATGGAAGGTTTAAGGAAATCCCAGAGTTAGATAAGGACAAAGCCACAGATAAATCCATGTGTTACCAGACTTGGAGGCAATGTAGGTAAGAGCACACAGTAGTAAGTGAGTGGGATGGTGTGAGTTAGGATCTGGATATCAGAACTTTGGACATGCTCAAGTTTACAGTGAGTGCAAGCTGGCAGGAGAGCACTGAAGTTGTTGATTAGAATGTGAATGTGAATGTTAGCAGCAGATGAACTGAGCCTGGGTGGGAGACAGGCAATATGATGCAGATGAAAGTTTACAGTCTTGTATCGGGTAACATGTTGATTAGAATACATGAAGTCTCAACAACATTGGTTCAAGCATGTATCAATGAGTAGAACACCAGTGGAGATGTAAAAATGATTTCCTTCAGTATCAAGGCAGCATTTAGAAGATCAAAATATTTTGAGTAAAATTGAAAGCCATTGGGGAGCAGAAGGGAAAATCACCCATGACTGGTAAAAGGGCACTCAGGTAGACAACTGTGATTGTTGAGGCTAGATCTTTAAGCTCTAGGACACTGCAAATGGAATTCCTTCAGTGACACCCAAATACAACTGCTTCATCAGGGACTTCTATTCAAAGGACCAAGGTTGGTCTGTTTGGCTAATGATTTTGAACTGCTCAGCAATATCCCAAAGTACTTGGATAATGAAGCAATCCATGTCCACAAACAGGAATAGTTTGGCATCATGGTCGGCACATATGTCATGGGCTGAAGGGCCTGTTACTGTGCTGTACTCTTCTATGCTCTATGTTCAAAGAAACCAGATCAAGATTCTGTAACTTCCTAGCTCACAGCATTGCAGAAGCCTTTTCCCCACATAGACTGCAGGTATTTAAAAAAAGTTACTGTGCCACCTTCTCATGCCATCTCAGGAGGGATGATAAATGTGTCATGCTCTTTCAAAGGATCAACTTTTAAGGTGCCAGATCTAATGTTGGATGCTGAGCCAAGTTATCTAATAACTGACTTAGCATTCAAAGAAAATAAATTACTTTCCTGCCAATGAAAAAATTTACTCTGACAGCTCAGAAAAGAGATGTCAGTCATAACGATTATCATAACCCAGGTACAAAGGCATTTGCTGCCGAAAGCAGCTTGTTAGTAGTTTGAGACTGAGGGAGGGCTGTTTTCTTGAGAGAATTTCAGCTTTTCTTAACTTGGCTCCTTGGCTAAATGATGATGAGATACTTCATCACTTCAAATCTCCTTCACACACAGCTTCAATCAGAGAGTGCAGCCAGCACTGAATTATTAAGCAGGCTTCACTGGCATATTTAAAAAAATAGCAAGCAGTGCAAACTTAAACTGTGCAATCCAGTGGAACCCACAGTTTGACACTTCTTAGGTGTTGAGTTAGTTGACTTTTATCGGCACCATTAGTAGTGACTGACCAAATTACCAGTCGTTATTTAGTGAATCATGCTGAGGTAGATGGCAAGGATGAAGAGTACTGACAGCAACATTGCAGCTGTGATGCAGCCACTGATCTTACCAGGTTTTGACAATATCCTAAATAGTTTGGAAAATTTGTAATGAACATCTTTTTACTTATTCATTTCGAGCATGTGGTATCACTGGCAATGCCAAGATTTATTATCCATCCCTACTGCCTCTGAACTAAGGAGGCAGGCAGTCAAAGGTCAACCACGTGGGTGGAATAAAATTATGTGAAACCAGATTTATTTTGAAGAATATTTCAGATTGTCCTGTTGAATTTATCCTGGGACTTGCTATACTATAGCAAAAAGGACAGCCCAGGTTGAATCCCTATATTGTGCTGTAGGTTAATCTTAGCTGCAGCACTGCCAGAGCTACCAATGGTCAGCCATCTCTTGGAACATCGATGGAGTCTCAGTCCTGATTGCTATCCAGTGACCCTGTTAAAATATGGTTGTTTTGTAAAGAAGCAATTGGCTTCTTGATTTGTTTTCCAGCGGTAGGTTACCTGTGCCATTATTCATTAGCAAGGCACTGGTTGGTATAAAAAAGTAATGGAAACTCTTTATTTTAGGAGTGCTGACTTGCCAGAGAGCAGCAGGTGGAATGAGCTGATTATCAAAAAAAACTGTAGATGCTGGAAATCTGAAATTAAAACAGAAAAGCTGAAAGCACTCAGCGGGTCAGGCAGCATTTGTGGAACGAGAAACAATTAACGTCTGGGTCCCAAAATGAATCCACAACTTTGCAAGTGTTGCAGGTTTCCCATGGCATGAGATGCCACTGGCTATGCAGGTGGTGCTATGCAATAATGTATTTCAACTTTGCCACATGCAAGAATCTAAAGGGATTACAGTGCATCAGCATTCAACCAGTGAGTGAGCAGTCAGGAAATCATTCAGGCAATAACCCTCTATTCTGACTGCAATAATGATGCCTTTAAGATTTCTTTATTAGTTACATGTACATCGAAACACACAGTGAAATACATCTTTTGCGTAGAGTGTTCTGGGGGCAGCCCACAAGTGTCGCCACACTTCCGACGCCAATTTAGCTTGCCCACAACTTCCTAACCTGTACGTCTTTGGAATGTGGGAGAAAACCGGAGCACCCGGAGGAAACCCACACAGTCACGGGGAGAATGTGCTAACTCCTTACAGACAGTGGCCGGAATTGAACCCGGGTCGCTGGCGCTGTAATAGCTTTACACTAACCGCTACATTACCATGCCTGCATACTGCCATGATCTGGTGTGCCATCTGATTTGAACCATCACAATATTCCAAAGGGTCTCTATGGGGTGACAAGGGTTGCTTGTGGATATCAGGATTGGTGATTCGAGCACAGTATGCAAACCACAAAAAACATGTTGCCACACAAAATGGGATGAATGTTTTGCATGCTGAAGGTTCCCACTCAATGACCAGCAAGAACAGCCCTGCAGTACTGTTAACATTCATGGTTTTCTGTTGAATGCTGCAAAACCACAACTACTTAACGATATGGGCTTTGCCACCAAGTAGGAGGAAGAGGACCAGAACAGGGAGGAAGCAACAATGCAAATTTCTTTCTGCACCAACTGTTTGTAGCTAGAGAAACAAAGGACTGCAGATGCTGGAATCTAGATGAAAAACACAATGATGCTGGAGGAACTCAGCAGGCCAGGCTGCATCCGTGGAGAAAAGCAGGCAGTCAATGTTTCAGGTCAGGACCCTGAAGAAGGATCCTGACCCAAAACGTTGACCACCTGCTTTTCTCCACGGATGCTGCCTGGCCTGCTGAGTTCCTCCAGCATCATAGTGTTTTTTAACTGTTTGTAACTAATTCATTTGACCAACAAACAAAAACCTAATTCTCTATTAATCAAAGGTCTTTTTCTTGACTTTCTTCTGTCACTGACCATTTTGTATGGAAATGTGAACTAACCTCCTTTACTTGGATCCTGCATGTATCCTTACCTGTCCTAGTACTCCTATACATTGCTTTTGCAGGAGCTGCAGCTTGGCTGCTTGAAGGCTGCTGACTTTCATTGGAAGAGATTTCAGATGACCTTTGAGGATGACCTCAAACAGCTCCAGGCCTAAAAGGGCTGGCTTCAGACAGCACCATGAATAAGCAGTGGGAGACTGGGCTGGATGACTTCCAAGAACCAGCAAGGAGGGCTAATAATGAGAAGATAAATGCTTTAATCCTGAAACAGGGCAGCAGGTTAATGTTCCGTGAAAACACTACCACTCATCTCAGCCATGATACCAGTGTTTTGCAGCACACATTGCTGAATTGCCAATACAACCTGTGAGCCTTCTGAATACAGGCATTCTTAACCTTGATAAGTAGCAAGCTGAGGTTCTGGGACCAAACATTGAGTTTCCACTGAGCATTCAATTATTAGGTAGCTTCTTTTTGTCCTGAAGAGAAAGCCATTAATATCTCATGATCTGTTCTATCATATTTTGCATGGCAGCATAGTTTTTGTTGTGTGCATGCTGCCCAATATGCATAGGTGGTACATAAAAGTCATCATAATTGCTGCATCGCGGACAGGTCCACAAATGTACTGACGGGACGCCAGGTAGTAGGGTGTGAGAAAGAAATGAAGTATTGGATACCATCACCTTCTCTCGTTTCTGATTTCCACTGTGCCTTTCTCCCACTGGTCAACTCTAGTTGCTTTGACTGTGCTTCAGTTCAGACAGGGTGAAGGAGGGAAGTACATAAGTGAATGCAGTGCAATGTGTCCGGGTGATGTGGCAGTAATGGTTGAATGACTGTAAGTGTGACTGTATGCAAGATCTGAGAGGCTGGTGCAAAGCTGGCAAGTGCTGATGTGATGCATTCAGAAATGCCTCAAACTTCTAGTGTAGTTAGGAGTATATATTATCTGACATTGACCATAAGTGTGAGGTTGTTGGAATTATTTTTTGACAGTGCATCCATGTGCTTGGAGCGGACCTGTGAAGCTATCTGTTACCACTTCCTTCATGATATTTATCTCAAGGGCCTCTTGGTCTTCTCTAGATAGAGAATATCACTCCACCATTGCCGACAATGTAGAACCTAAAGACTAGAAGTTTGTTCACACAACTCAAAAAAAAGCGATGTGCTATTGAAAAATAATTTAAAAAATAATTTAAAAAATAAGTTCAAAAGAACCAGGTCACCCAGGTTGCTTGATTCTCTTCTTTGGCATGTAAATAATCTCCTGGATTTTAATTCACTCTCTTCAGCAATATTGCTTTTTTTCTGCGAAGTAAAATGACTGAAAAGCTAAGTTTAACTTGTATATGTTGGTGACAGAATATCCTTCACTCCCCCCATATCAGAGTTGCTGGAATCCAAATCATACAATTCCTGACAGTTAACACCTAATTGTTGTAGATTTAAAGGACCAGAAACACAATCACACAACTCCAAGAAAATTGATGCTTTTCAGTGGAAAATCTCATTAAATTAGAGTAGAACAATTTTGCACACATTTCTGGGTGCCTAGGCACACAGCAGGATATTCACCAACTTGGTTTCTAGCAGGGATTTCATTTTTCCTCATATTTTTTTTCTCCTGAGTAAAACTCCCCCAAACAGTAATAACATTAGTGCAGCAAAGTTCATCTGCAATGAAATTTTCAACCTCAGTCATCTGAAAAGCAATACTCACTCATAGAAGAGCCAATTTTAACCAACGCCCTGTCACCTGAGACCTGCTACTTCAAAGAGCCAACACTCAAACTGCATTCTTTGTTCTCACTGAAAATCGTGACCACCTGCAACCTCAAATATTATCTCATATGTATCCCTTGACTGGTTTGCCATGGAGATCAAGGTCATTCTCAGCTTCTTAGCCTGGATCATTCCAGGCTGCTGCTGCTAATGATTCCAAATTGCTGTTCACAGCTGCAATAGAGAAGTCACCCAAACTCCTTACTGAGGGAGAGGACATTTCATCCATCTATCCTTTGGCCCACAGGAACAGGCTGAGTGGTACAGTCAATCATCTTATAGGCAAAGAACAGGCATTAATCGACTGTACTCGTGTGGTGTCGCTCTTTGCAGAGAGCTCTAGAGTTCTTCAGACATGGCCTGAAGCCCTTGGGGGTCTAAATACCCCCTTTGCACAAAGAACTTTCCTCCTGTATCACTGTTCTTCATCAACCTGTTTAGGTCACCCTGATCCTTTGGGAACACTCTCTCACCTCCCTCCCATCACTGTCGCATCCATTCATTCAGTACCAACACTTCCCTGTAGCTGGAAGAATTTTGCTTGTGTTGTACTATGCCCCTTTAGGAGCTGGTTGCAAAGGTTGCACCTTCCTGTCTACACTGATTACTGCAAGAACATTGATACATCAATAGTTTAAACATGGCCTTACAGAGGGAAGCTGAAAACACTGTCTGTACCTCACTATGACATCATTCTCTTTCTGCACTTGCCACTCTGCGCTGAAGGATGAAATGGAGGTGAGGGAACTGTTGGTGGTTGTGGGAACATGGGTTGGGATGGGCAGGGAGGAGATGGTGCTGAAAAGACCGTTGTCAAGTGCTTCTGGGGCAGCTGAGGAGGTAAAGAAAAATGGAAAACAAATAAAACTGCAGATGCTGGAATCTGAAACAAAAACAGAAAATGCTGGAAGAGCTCAGCCAGTCAAGCAGCATCTGTGGAAAGAGAAACCAGTTAATGTTTTGGACCGGAAATACTGCGTGACTAGCTGAGTTGTTCCTTGCATTTTCTGTTTTTGTTTGAGGAGATAAAGGGCTGTATTTGTCCTTGCCGCTCTTTGTAGAGAGGCACATGTTTCTAAATTTGAAAACGGGGTTAGTACGATGGCAGTCATCCTGTCTGTCAGTTCTGTTCTCTCTGACAGTGGCCGTGCGCATAGTACTGAGGCTGCTGGTAACCATCATCTGCTTTGCCCTGTCATCAATTTGAGCAGGAAGCTTCTGTTTGACTCATCTCTGTTGGCAAAACCTCTTGGAAAAATTGGATAAACAAAATTGAAAGCAGGGAATGCCATTTCAGTTCAAGAGGTGCATGTTCATTTTAAGTAGGTTTGAAGGGCCACATTATAACTTATGTTATTCATGGGGTAGGCTGTGTGATTTCTATTTTGAACTGGAGAGTAGCCCTCAGCCAAATGCAACTGAGGTCCAAGAGTTAGAATGACCCCAGCCTTTCACTAATGAAAATGTGGGGATATTGCTTTGACTCAATTAGCAGCCCAAGTTAACAACGGGTCCTTGACTATTTTCTTAATGATTGTCCCTGAATTCCACTGTGGAAGAAAAGGAGCAGGATAATTTCCATTTTCAGGAATAACCAAGGTCCACATCCAAAAAAATTAACCTATGTTTTATACAGTGCCTCACAGACCATCTTTGTATTTACCACATTTCAGTTTTTGTTTCCATACTTGAAACATTTCATTTTTTAAAAGTTCTTATACTCCCATACTAAGCAAGTATTTCATCTGTGAATGTTTACAAGACATTTACTAATCTTACATTGCTGTTTGGGCACCTTGCCCATTGGCAGCACTTATTGGACATTAAGTTGGTTTTCCAGCATTTAAATTGATGGTTAGGTAATCAGACTTAGCGTACACCCAGATCTGAAATATACACTACCTGTTGACACTATGAGGTCAAAAATTATTTCTGTGGCTTCCATCATTCAAGAAAACCAAGTAGACCATGGGGTTTGTTTTGATCATGGAAGAAGGAATGCGTATAAAATATCTATTGCCGTTTCGGTTTCCCCTCCACAAACAAACTCATTCTTAATTATTACAAGGCTCTCATCAAAGCAGTCAATATCTCTCAAGTGCATAAACATTAAATTAATGTCAACCCTGTAACTACTGGAGTGTCCATAAGAATTTTGAAATAATATCGTTTTCATTTCTGAATTGGACTGTTGCTATCAGCCAGAGCTCTCTAAAACAAAAAGTTCCTTTAGCCTGAATTTTACCTTTTTACCAAGAAGACAGTGACCAATAGAGTGTGCTTCTAATTGATGCTAGTGGATCAAAGAGAACAAAATATTTCTTCAAGCATTGTGTATTTCATGTAAGTGCTCTTCAAATAGGAGATTAATTCTGTAGGTCTTTTATTTATTTTAAGAATATAAAAGAAATTCCTCCCCTAATATTTCAGTTACCCTTAGGGTCCATGGATTTTACTTATTAGCTTTCTACTTGATATTAAATATTCCTAGTGCCTTGCCAAGACCACCATGCAGCAGCAGGTATGCCCTGCATCTGGTCTTATTCCAGCAGTATGACAGGACATGGGCTGGAATGTAGCTGTCTGAACAGCACAACTAATTCAGACCATGTGGCCAAACCTCAGATATAGCAATGGAAGATGGGATAAAGTCAGCATACCCCACACTATGACTGGCTAAACTGTCTGTTAAGAATAGTTTTTGATAAAATAAAATATAGACATATTGCTGATATTTCTATGAAATTATCTGACGTAAGCAAGGCATGCAGGTGTCAAAAGAACAAATGGAATCCAAATTATAATTTTGGAAATTTGAGCAATTTCAAATAAATCTGAAATATATCTCAAAAAATCTTGATTAAGTAATCTATTTGTTTACATTTTATGAAGCACCTCAGATCATCTACCCTTTGAAATGTGCAGATTTGACTTTAATGCTATTACTTAAATATTTTATTTAAAATTATTTAAATTGGTGAATATTTCATATTGCCAGTAATCTGTTGCTATTTGCAAATATGCTGATCAAATAATTATTTTGTGTCTTAATACAGTTTTAGATTTTACATTTTAGTATTACAACTGGTTTGCAATTTTTACAAAGCTGGCAACACAATACACTGGAAGAATTTTTAAACATTTAAAGCACTCTAATCTCAAAGCCAACATTTAGCAGCACATAAATAAAATTTCTAGTTTTACACAAGTTTCATTTGTTTGCTACTTATCACAAATTCCTTTCCATTTTAATGGATCTGTCTACAACTGGTAGATCAGTAGATTCCTTTGTGATCTTTGTTCTTCATGAATTAACCATAAGACATATTTTAATGAAATGAAAGATACAGTGTTGGCTGCCCTCCCCAGTTTGAAATACCTCCAAGCAGTGGCCACTAGGTCAGCCTCCTTTTTTAAGTTAACTTTGTGTCTATGCAATTGGTGAACGTCAACCACTTGGTGTGAAGCAAATAGAGGTAGGAAGATTGCAGAGGCAAAATGGAAATGAAATGTTTTGGTATTAGTGAATTTTCTATAATTAGTACGTGTCGACTGGTCCAGCCAATCATAACATTGATATTATTCTAACTATTGATTGCATCTTTCTTTAAGGCAGTCCATACTGGGACTTCCAATAGAGATGTATTTATACATGATCATGAAGTGACTTACAGTTGAGCATCTGCAGAAGAATGCACTCTGATCACACACTCAAGATAATTTATTAGTTATAAACAGAATAAGATGCACCTTCTGACTGATGTGCAGACATAGGTATTTCTTTACATTGCAGGCTTCCCCAAAGTGTAGGCATTCATAGACGGCACACACGTCTTTACAGAAACTATATAAGAAATATAGTAAACCTATAATGCTTAACAAATCTCCTGTGGGCACTGTTCTTCACGAAGCTATCCAGGTTTCTCTGAACCCCTCAGAAGATTCTCCCACCCACCTCACATCACTACAACATCCATTGATTCATTGGCAACGGGAATAGTATTGCTTGTTTAGTGAAATGCCCCATTAAGTGTTGACTACTAACAGCCCACCTGAAATGTCAGCTTCAGCATGGCATTATACAGGAAAACTCACATTGCTGTTTTAAAGTTTTTAGAGGACATTTTTAAAGTCCTCTTTTAGGACCCAAGTTACTATCTTAATGCCAAAAAATACACGTGGAGCAAAAGACTTTTTTAATTTATTGACTAACACTGGTTTACTTTTTCCAAACAAGTATTTTCTGTCAACAGTTGGTTCTTGACGTGAAGTATTTACAGGTATTTAGTACCTGTTATGAACTCAAGACCTCCCAGAATGCTCAATTGCCCATGAAATACTTTTGAAATGTGGTCACTATTGTAAAATAGGAAGTGTGACAGCTAATTTGCACTTGACAAGATTGTACAACAGCAATGAAATATATATGTTTTAGGTAATAGCCAGGGGATAAACTTGGCTAATAGAAGCTCTTTTTCAAGTGGTGCTGTAGAAACCTTTGTATCCACCTGAGAAGGCACACAGGGACCTTCGTTTAACTCTCACTTCCTCATAGAGCAGTGAAGTGCCAGTTTGTTCTGCTCAACTACTTAGAATTTGGCTTGAACCTACAACCTTCTGAATCACAGGCAAGTGTACTCTCAGAACTGAACTTTCAGTGTTCTACAGCAAAGTAATTTCTGGTTCAGCCTCATGAAATAAAAATAAATAGTCTGATATTTGGAGTAGCATTATATGTTGATGTACAGATATGGTGTGATTAACCTGTCCTGGTCAAATTCATTCAGGCAGCATCTGTGGAGAGAGAAATAATTTCTGTGTGTCACCCATTCTGATGAAACATTAACTCTGTTTCTCTGTTCCCAGATGCTGCCTGACCTCCTGAGTGTTTTCAGCACATTCTGTTTTTGTTCTAAACTAGAATATCGTATTAATTCTAATTATTCAGAGTTGATGCTCAGAGAAAGACTTTAAGTACAATTACAAAAGATTACTTAAAATTAAACAACATTCATTAGGGAAAGAATGTTTAATGTTAGTAAGTTTGCTATTATAAAAACATGTTTTTACATGCTCTTGGATGTTCTGTCAAATTTACAGCAGACAAGTGCAGGAAACTTTCTCAAAGTTTCTTGCACTTGTCTGTTGTAAATTTGACAGAATATCCAAGAGCATTGGGAAAAATGTTCTAAAATACTGAAAGTCATCGCCTTGTAGAAAGTATTCAGCTGAAGTGAGTGGTCAAGGAAGAGGATGGAATCAATGAGAAAGGAATATAATTAATGGTGAAGGAAGAAATAATGTGTTTGGCCTTCCCAATGCTAGCGTGAAGCATAAAACATAGAACAGCATCGCATAGGAACAGGCCTTTTGGCCCATCATGTCTGCGCTGACCATGAT
The DNA here is from genome assembly GCF_009764475.1 of Pristis pectinata. Classification (NCBI taxonomy): domain Eukaryota; kingdom Metazoa; phylum Chordata; class Chondrichthyes; order Rhinopristiformes; family Pristidae; genus Pristis; species Pristis pectinata. The sequence goes on from NC_067410.1 coordinate 24,093,763, forward strand.
GCCAATCTAGCTGTCTGCACATGGTCTGTATCCCTCTATTCCCTGCCTGTTCATGTGTCCATCTAAATGCCTCTTAAACATTGCTATTGTATCTTCTTTCACCACCTCCCCTGGCAGCGTGTTCCAGGCTTTGACCACTCTCTGGGTAAAAAAATAAAGCTTGCCTCATAAATCTCCTTTAAACATTCCCCCTCTCACTTTAAAACTATGCCCTTTAGTATTTGACAGTTCCACCCCAGCAAAAAGACTCTGACCATCTACCCTATCTATGCCTCTCATTCTTTTATATCCTTCTATCAGGTTGCCCCTCAGCCTCTGACGCTCCAGCAAAAGCAATCCAAGTTTGTCCAACCCCATGTACTTAACCTTGGATAGTACATGGATAGGAGGGGTTTAGAGGGATATGTGCCAAACACAGACAAATGGGACTAGCTTGGTGAGCACCATAGTCAGCATGGACGAGTTGGGCCAAAGGGTTTGTTCCCATGCTGTATTGCTCTAAGACTCTCCTTATAGCTAATGGTCTCCAGTCTACGCATCATCCTGGTGAACGTCTTCCGCACCCTCTCCAAAGCCTCCAAATCTTTCTTGTAATCTGGTGACTGGAACTGCACACAATACTCCAAATATAGCCTAACTAAAGTTTTACACAGCTGCAACATGACTTCTGAACTTTTTTAGTCAGTGCCCCGACCAATGAAGGCAAATATGTCGTATGCTTTACCATCCTATCCACTTGTGCTACCACTTTCAGGGAGCTATGGACTTGCACACCATGATCCCTTTGTTCATCAGTTCTCCTAAATTTCCTGCCATTTATTGTACTCTTGCACTTGACCTTCCAAAATACAACACCACACACTTGTCTGGATTAATATCCTGCTGTGTCATTTGACAATCTTCATTATCTACAACTTCACCAATATTTGTGTCACCCCCAAACTTGCTAATCAGATTACCAACATATTCATCCAGATTATTTATATATATCACAAACAACAGAGGTTCTAGCACTGATCCTTGTAGAACACCACTGGACACAGAACTTGAGTCAGAGAAACACCCCTTCACCACTATCCTCTGCTTTCTATGAAAAAGCCAATTTTGTATCCAATTTACCAACTCACCGTGGATCCCATGTGACTTTTTCTTCTGGACCAGCCTACCATGAGGAGCCTTGTCAAATGCTTTACTAAAGTCCAAGTAGCCAACATCCACTTCCCTACCCACATCAATCATTTTTGTCACTTCCTCGTAAAACTCAATCAAATTTATGAGACAGGACCGGCCCCACACAAAGTCATGCTGACTTTCCCTCATAAACGCATGCTTTTCCAAATGCGAGTAAATACTGTTGTGATGTGGACAGGCAGTCTGACAGCACAGGGGTAACCATGGTTACAAGCAGAATACAGAGTTGTATATCATCACTGTGTGCCTGCAAATTGAGCTGTGCTTGAGGAAAATATCACCTTGCAGATGAGCTGGCGCTGTATCCACTTTGCACCCGTTATAATCCAGGCAGTGATTAATGTTGTATTATGGGTTGTTGATTTGTGACCTTGTTCCACTCTGTGAAAGAAAAGTAAGAGCATGGTAGAAATGTGATTCTTCTGCTTTTGATACTTTTCATACACTAAATAATAGATTATCTGCTCAGCATGGGAATATTACAATGAGAACAGGTGTGATTTTTATCTTCACTCTGACTGACACTAGTATTTGATCAAAAGGAAGAGGGAAAGGATTATGATGACATTTTTATGCCATGTATATTCACACCAGGAGACATTGAGAATGTGACTAGAAGGGCTGAGGACAAAGTGAAGAGGTAGAAAAATGAACATAAACGCTAATTATTGCATTCTTCCCCTTGGAGTCTGTACTTCAATGGCAAGGTCTTTGCCTCTTCTGGTTTTTTGCCCTCTTTTATGAAGAAACTCATATTGCAAGAAAAGTTGAAAATACACACAGCTTACTGCACAATGTGCAATGATGTCAAGAACCACCTCACAAACTACCCACTCACCCATCCCAACAGCCACCACCTGCCCCATCTGTGGAAGAGCTGTGGTGTCCACAGTGAGCTCACTTGCCACCTCAGAATCCACAAAACTGAAGTGGAAGGAAATCATCCTCAATCCCAAGGGATTGCCTATGAAGAGGAAGAAGAAGAACCAAGAAACCACAAATGAAAAGGCAGAAATATTTGGAAATTGGAGCATCTATTGGGTGAAAGCAGCAGACTGAAGTTGTCCCAGTTTACCAATGACCAACCACGGCAGATGAACGTAGAAGTGATTGGTTGTGTGAGGCTGAAGGTTAAATCCTACAGGGTTAGGTAGAAAGAATCAATGGATGTGAAGAAGAGTCTCACTTTGCCACTGCTAATGAGATCTTTTTGAAGTGTATCTGTATCTTGGAAAATGCCACTCACGTACCACAGACATTTACTCACCTTGACACCTGCCGAGAGGAGAGGAGCCTTTCCATTCATTAATGTGCTTCACCAACCACTGAACAGCTAAATCCAAAAATGAGACCCTGCTGTAAATTATCTTGCACCCAGACATCTTCCTGCAACTTTATAATCTGCCTTTATTGATTTGTCACAAGTAAAAAAAATTACTCCCCTTGGTTGCTGTCAGTTTTTTAAGAGCCTGCTGTAGCATCTGATTTCCCATCTTACAATGAGCAAGTAAGCCGCTGTTTCGTGCTATCCGTTCATCTCCAGCATGCTAATGAGGGGTGACTCACAACAGTTATGCATGTGAACTTTTGTTGGTGCGTCTTGATAGAAAAGTAGTGGTTGTGGTATTAGAAGTCTTTTTATCTTTTATGAAAAAACTGAATCAGCATCTAACTTTATTTTGGCTGACTGACATCAAATATATTATTTTCTCTAGATGAAAAGTTTTGGATTGAAGCCCCTAAAATTTGACATGCATTTTACCTTGACAGGTGATGGTTGATCAAAGTGAGCAATCTGTGCCTCCAAGGGATTTCAAACTATATAGGGCATGCCACCAGAGCTTCTAATGCAGCATGACTTCACAGACTTCTTGCATTGCTCCAACATTTCAAAGACATCTCAATGAAAGCATCTCAAGAGGTGGAAGCATATCATCCAGAAGGGAACTCCAAACCCCAACAAGGAAGTGATTTGATTGACACACTTACATTGCCTGCACAGAGCCTGGATGGCTTTCACGCTAACACTAAAGCAATCTCACAAATTGATTCCATCTGATTTGGTTAGTTGAATGAATTGCAATAGATGTTAGGATTGTTGTTCAAAAAATATTAATTATATCTACATCTCATTTCATAATGACTGTCAATAAATGCATTACACTTACCATTCAAACAGCAGCAACAAACTAAAACTCTCAGCATTTTGACACCAATTTGATCTAATTCAAAGAACTAGAGCAAGATCATGACTACTTTGGATCCCACATCAAGCATCATTTATATCTGGCAGCAGTCAGTAACTATGGGACATTTTACAAGGATGCATGGTGCCAGTAAAGGGATGGGTTTTAAAATTGTGGCACAGTGTCTGTCACTTGGCTAGATCTCAGTATTGTAGATCAAATGGCAATCTTTGGTGAATAAGTGCACTTATGCAATTGGAGGACTTTTGAATCTGTGTCATATGTGGAGTCTAAACTAAGGATGGCAGATTAACTGGCCAGGCCAATACATGGAGACCAACAGGTTATCAGGGCCAGAACCAACTGACTTCATTTCTTTGGCATCCATCAATAACACTCTGCTGTAGATCTAAGCCTATCTTAGGATCTGGTTTCCTGAATATGCACTTCAGGGATTTAGGAAACTCAAATAAATAAAGGGTCCTAGCTAAAGTGAACAAACTCTGACGAGAGCATTTTGCTGTCAGGAAACTTGTATCATTGTGTTTCTTTTGTCCCTTCTCGTAATGTTTCAGGTTGAAAAGTATGGAATGCCACCTAAAATGATAGAAATTTTCCTTAACTTATTTCAAAATAGAATAGCAAAATGACCTATTTTAACTTATAGTTACCAGCATGTCTCCTATTGATCCTCCAAATGATAATGTTGCAGGTTTATCTACAATACAGCATATGACTAATGTGCATTAGCCATCTAAGAGGCACTAAGACAATAGGACAACAATATACATAAATGATTACATGGATATTTTACAGCATTGAATTGGGCAATTTGGCCTATTAGGTCTCCCTGAAAATGAAGCTACTCCCACTTAACCTCATTCCACCATATTAATATGTTCCTGTACTCCTTTTTGCCTCATATGCTTATCTGCCTTTCTTTTAAATACAGTGTACAACAGTGTATATTGGATGTCTTCAATTTATGCATAAAATATAATACTTTGGGTATCTTGTTCCAGGGGGTCAGAGTATGTGATCTCCACAGACCTCTGAGTGAAGCTTTCAGAGTTTCAGTTTAATTGAAAACAGCTCTATGGGGAAAAGGTTGAGACAGCTCTCAAGGATTATAAGGATCTCTAACAAAATCATTGCCCACCGAATTTTAAGTGGAGCTCCTTTCATGCTATAATGATTCCAATACCCCCTGCTTCAAATGTAAGAGAGCAGTCAGGTTGGGATAGACTTGAAAGGCATGGAAACCTGGAGTATCTCATTGCTTGGTCTAGGAACTCCATTTGCTTTTGTGTAATGTGCCCACCACCCCACCCCATCTTGAAAAAAACCTCTGAATGGTTGTCATACTGTCTGGTTATATTTCTTGGGAAATGTTTCACAGACTCATCATCTAAACATTGACCAATCATGGATAATTTGATGAAAGAATGGAATAGTTTTCAAGCCTAAATTTCTTCTAAAAATTATGACTGATTTTTACTTTCACTCAGGTAATCCAATCACTTTTTTTCCGGCTGTGCCTAATTAACCATATTTATCTGTGTGATAATAAACAAATGATTTTATTTTCAGTGCCTCAAGAATATTCTCATCAGTGACCAGCAGGAGCAATACAAGAGAAGCTAAAATGTGGTCATTCCCATTGGTGGGTTTTCTTATATTCAGTTCTTAGGTTGCAAGTACCGTACACACTAACTCTCCCTACCTAGATGAAGGTAGGTGGAAGTGGCGGGGAGAGGGTAGAATGGAGGGATAACTGAAATAGAATGTCTTCAGGTCCTGTGGCCTGAGTGGGAGATTAACAATAACTTCCCCCTCCGGCAAAACCTGTCAGGAACAGCCTCTAAGATCACAAAAGGTTATTTTTTTGACAATGCAGACTTCCTTCTGGGACAGGACAAACATTTTGTCCATGAATCAATACCATGAATTTTCTTACCCAATGGATTCAGTACATAAGGAAAGGCTGTATATCAAGTTTCTGATATCCATTCCCCAATTTTGTCACCATCTTGAGCACAAAATTAATATTCACTTACAGACCAGGAGTAATGTCAATGGAAATTCAGTAGTAATGTATTCATAATTTTGCATCTGAATATACTTACAATTTGTTATATCACCACATTTTTGTGCAAATTATCAATGTAAACTTATTAACCTGTAGTTACACTGCCCTGCCAGTGGAGGTTCTGCAATACCACCACTGACAGAATAATGCACTTATAGTTTTCTCAAGCAGTTTTCATTATAAATATGGTCACTGCAGGCATGGACGCTGGAAGTGTCACATTTTATTACTGATATAAAACAATCCATAAAAAGTCTGAGAAATCAAGTCAGCCATTTCACGATAGGTTCCTCTGTCCTGGAGCCAAAAATTTACAACTAGTGACAATTGCTCTTTGATTGACCCTAGGATTAAAAGCAAGTACAATTACCTGAATTTCCCTGTTTCTATTACCTTCCCTGAGGAATATTCAGCAATGGACTTAAAGAGACAGGGCAGCTTAACATCTAAAAACCACTGCTATCCTATAGATTCAAGTGTGAGCAACTCTGCAGAATGCCTATTTGTCCTGACATGATTACATTATTTCTCAGCACTGAAAATTACCTTCCACATTTTAAACAGAGCTAATGATATTTAATTTCATTTTCTATTGATATCAATATTTTAAGTATTTTTGCAAACGGGAATTAAACATTGAACCTTCAGAATATTTTAAGGCATTTAAAATATTCCCATGTGCATATGATCCAAATCTCTTTAAAAAAGTGTTTGCTGTTATAATATAAAATTAATGTAACACGGATATCAATAATTATTTGCACATAATTTCATTGAATAGTCAATAGCAAGTGCAGTGTACCTGAATCATTACAAATAGATTTGAATGTGTTTTATAATTTTAAATGTGAAAAGCTAACAATTTCTATTTTAAATTGATTAAATCCAGAAAAGGATACCTTAACATTTGTATATTACAAGGTAGACAAGCAAAATTAAAATAGCAGTGAGTTAATTCAATCAATTTGTTCTGATGAAATAATTGGCTATAAAACTGTCAGTAGAACCAATAAACTGAATTAAAAACAGAAGGTGCTGGAAATACCCAGCAGGTCAGGCAGCTTTGTGTGGAAAGAGAAATAGAGTTAATGTTTCCGGTCAATGACCTTTCATCAGAACTGGAGAAGTGAGAAAACAAGTGTGTTTTAAGTTGCAGGGAGGGGGAAGGCAGAGAGAACAACAAAAAGGCCTAGGATGGGGTGGAGACCAAGCTTGTGCAGGTGACATAATAGCTTTGGGGCTGCCGAGTTAATAGGTAAATGATGGCTGGAACTGTGAGAGGCAAAACACAGTAGCTGCTGGAAATCTGAAGCCAAAGGAAATACTGAGAAAACTTAGCAAGTCAGGTTACATATGTGGAGAGGGAAAAAACTCTCTCTTAAGGTGAATGAACTTACTTCAAAACTGGATAGCTCTAAATCAATAGGAAAAGCTGGTCATCAGAAATTGAGGTCTGCAATGTGCCTCGACAGAAGATGTTATTCCTCAGGCTTAAGTCAGGCTTTGCTGGAACAGTTTAGGAGATCAGCTTGCAGGTCAGAATGGAAGTAAGAGAGGGAATTGATGTATCAAGTGACTGAAAGCTCAGGGTTGCCCTTGCAGACTGAACTTCTGCAAAGTAATTACCCTGCATATTCTTCATGCAGAGGAGATCACACTGTTTATTTTCTACAATGTATCAGAGTTCACATTAGGGCATGGAAAGCAACATCACTTGGAAGAAGCACAACAAGAAGCAAGGTCACAGAAAATGCTTGGGTGTGGGACTTATCACTAACAGAGGCTTGGTAGTATCACCAAGGTAGATCTACCAATTCTAAAAGACTTAGCATCCATACCGAGTCCACGGCAGTTAGTGAGTGAACGGACATGAAGGATAAACCAACTTTACTTGGTCTTTACCTATTTACCTGTGGCAGATACATCTGCCCATGATAACACTGGTAGAAATGACCACTACACAGTCCTTGTGAGTGCTGAGGGAGGACAGTAAGTGATAACGAGGAGGATGATTCTTTGTCTGTGTTTGACCCAATGCCATGATTCTTCATGGGGTCCAGAGTCAATGCTGTGGATCCCTAGGACTACTCTCTCCCACCTGTATGCCACTGTGCCACCATTTCTGTGGGTCTGTCCTGCCTGTGGGACAGCACTCCCAATTTATTCACCAGCCCCCAGATGGTTGTGAGGAGAACTTAGCAAGGTTCACTTTTCTGGGAGCGACTTTGCCTGAATTTGATGACCAATTCGATGCTGGGTAATCCATCCAGTTTATACATTCTCTGTTTAAGCAGTACTGGTACGATTAAGTAGATTGCTAGGCCATTTCCAAGAATATTCGAGAGCCAGGCTAGGGTAAGGACGGCTGATTTCCTCCCCTGAAGGGCTTTAGTAAACTAGATGGATTTTTACAACAATCTGGTCCTTTTCATGGTGTTTTTTCCCCTTAATTCCTGATTATTAACTGAATTTAAATTGCCCATCGGCTGTGGTGGAATTCAAACTTAGGTCTCTGGATTGTTAGTCTAGGTCTCTGGATTAGAAGTCTGGCAGTTTAACCATTATGCCACCAGTGTACCATTGCATATATTATGCTACTAAAAAGCAGATTTTTGTAAACAAACTAACTCACATAAGTAACATTGCCAGTTCTTGGTAATAAATTAATAAATGATATTGCATGAATGCTTTAAGATAAGATACGGTATCTTTATTAGTAACATGTACATCGAAACACACAGTGAAATGCATCTTTTGCTGGGGGCAGCCCGTAAGTGTCACCGAGCTTCCAGCGCCAACATAGCATGCCTACAACTTCCTATTCTGTACGTCTTTGGAATGTGGGAGGAAACTGGAGCACCCGGTGGAAACCCACACGGGGAGAACATACAAACTCTTTACAGACAGTGGCCGGAATTGAACCCGGGTCGCTGGCGCTGTAAAGTGATACGCTAACCACTACACTAGTTGTCACATATTGAATCTCACCAGTTTTTGTTCATTTTTTCATGTTGCATTTTATTTTGTTTCAAAGGAAGTGAGCTTTTACAGGGCAAGGTCTTATTGCATCATTTACATTCAATATACTGGTCTGATTAACAAAATAGATAAAATTGTCTCATGAAGCACAGATTATATCACTACATTGTATGCCATAATATATACAGTATGGAGTTTTATTCAATAAATCCAGTGTCTTTTAAATTTGCAGAAATGTGAGTTGACAGTTAAGATTACATTGCAGGAACCTTTCGTGTGAAGACATGATTGATGATTGTGCCATAAGTAAATCTTGATTCAGTAATACAAACCTACAGCTCCATGTACGGCTCAGTGACTTGCAAAAATATGTTTGGCCTTACCTCAAGTAGCTCCTCCAGTGGAATCTAATTGAACAAAACACCTTAATGCTTTGACAACAAGAGAAGATTAGGATGTAGATACTATGGGAAATGTAACTCACTTCCTGACTCCACAAGGCCTTTCCACCATGTAGCTATCACTTTAGGTTTATGATGGAATACTCCCAACTTGCCCAACTGAGTATAGCTCCAACAATACACAACAAACAGCAGATTAACCATCCTACTTGGTTGGCACCTCATCCATCATCTTAAATCTTCCTGTGCCCCTCCCCCAGCCCCATCACCATTATGACTGGCTGTATTGTTTGCCACTTACAAGATGAATTTCAACACCCAGTCAACCCACAACACCTCCCAAGCTCCATCCTGAGAGGGATGTGTACAGCAGTCAAATGGGATTACTAGTAACCCCCATTTCCTCTCCCAGTCACACATCACCCTGTCTTAGAAATATATGGCTTCTCCATCAGCATCAACATCCTGCAACTCTAATGGATGGTGCAGTCAGTGTGCCTTCACAACATTTTCTGCAAAGGTCAAGAAGCATGCACCCCACCATTGTCCCAAGAGAAGTGTCCAGTGACTGATTTTTTTGGGGAGAAAAATGTGAATTGGTTATGTTTAAATGCATCGCAAAATATTGCCCTTCTGATTCTTGACATCAGGCTAACAGCTAACACAGCATGTGTTCACTTTGTTCATGAGTGTGCCCTGCTGCAGGAAATTAAACTGTTGACCTTCTTGGCTGTCAGGTGTAGCATTCATGTAGGCAGACCCGATATCAGGAACTTGTGATTGCAGGAAGTTCAGGAAGTCTGAAGCTCAGGCAGACATCTTTAAGCTTGCTTTCTCATTTCATGACCCAATTCTGTTAAATCAGATTTAGCCTCCCTTAAGTCTGTTTGAAATTTTTCCTTACATTACTTTTGTGGGGATTTATTTTAAGTTGCATGTTGTAATGCCACTGCTGATTAGGAAAAGAACTCAGTCTAACTTGTGTACCATCCACATCGTTGTATTCCCAAGCATGGTTTATGCAAACAGGAACGTTTCATGAAATATTCCAAGATTTGATGAAAAGCACAGTGTTCTGAAGTTTTACTGTAAAACAACTAAGAGATTCTAATTACACTGTATGATGATGCTGAAACCATTGGTCATATAAACAAATAGATGATAATGATCTTGTGGCTGCTAGAAATTTCCATATCTATTTCATAAATCATAAAATCAGACCCATCAATATCATACTAACATGAAATAATATAAAATAATTGCCTGAGAGCATACATTCTCCTTAAAATTTCTGAAAACTATAAAATTACTAGGAAATAATTTGTATTTTCAGGATTTGGTTTCTGAGATACAGGTTATTCCAATGTGACACTACCCATGTCCAGCACTCCTTGCATGATACTTTGAAAACAACAGTACAGGTCAAGCCGTTTGTACATCCTCCAGTTCTGGTATGATATTCCAAATATTTTGCAGTTGATGATTTTCTGTAACATTAGTCTTAGAAACCACCTTTAATTATTTTAGCAGAGAAGGTTTTTAAGTCCACTATTCATGTGATTAATAGATGAAAGTTTCTCAATGAAACATCAACCCAGATTATTAAATTTGCTTGGAACAGGAGCTGTGATGCCTAAGTTCTTATTGGTAGGTCCAGATCCCATGAGCAGCCTAACAAGAGCTCACTATTGGATGAAAATAAAAAATAGTGCTTCAAAGCTAACAGGAATATGGTATCTCTTAAGATAACCCCAATAGGGTATTTCTAAAGGACTGCAGCTGCCAATCCGTGCACCTCCTCTACCAGATAACATCCACTTCCCTCCTGGACTTGTCTCCTGGCCTAACCAGTAGCTGGTGTTGATCAGGCCCTGACAAATGAGCTGTGTTCATACACCAGAACTGCAGCTCAGCTGAATGACTAAAATGAAGCCCTACACTTCTCATTTTCAGCTTCAATCGCCACAGGTATGTCTTCTACAGGCTGATGTTTACAGCTAGATGGAATATGTATGATTCTTAGATTCCTTTCTCATCCCACTGTAATCATAAGAGCCTACAAAATGGATCTTAGTCCAATTATTCTATACAAAGTTTGAGAAAAAGTGTTTCATAACTTTTCCAAATATGTGTATTGGAGATTTGAACTCGCATTTAAGCATCTTTTACTAACTTTCTTTGTGCATGTTTTAAATAGTTTGCAAAATTAAGCTCCAAACCGCTTAAAGAAGTTCATTATGTTCTCCAAGTGCATCAGGATTGTGTTGTTGGGAAATTGGGTTAACCAGGAGTAGAGGAATTTTGCACTAACTACTGGGTGCCTTTGAGCCCATTCAGAAACTTCTCCCTTCTTGGCAGGATTTTCATTCTCCCCAGCATATTCTTTCCAGTGTTTAATCCCCCAAATGATGTTAATAGTAGCACTACATGCAAACTTCATCTCTTGTGAGCTTTTTGATCCCAGTGGTCTGAGAAATGACAATTCTTTATTTATTCACAGAACAGTCTGCTATTACTAATCCTATTTTCCAACACTTGTTCTGCATACTTTATCATCACAGATCTAAAACCTTCCCTTATCTCAATCTTATTTGATTGTTTTACCCATGAAGGTCAGAGTCACGGTTGCTTTCAGCTCCTTAGCCTCAGCATCATTCAGGCTGCTGCTGTTGATCCTTACCACATCTCACTGCTGATTTCAGGGGGTTGTACAAATATTATTCTCAAGGAGAGGACATGTCATTTACTTTTCCTTCAGCCCACAAGGACAGGCAGAATGGGAATAAGTATTTGCCTTCATTGCAGGTTTCTCCAAAATGCAGACATTCATAGTGTGGAGTCTTGTCCTTATAGAGACCTCCTTGGCAACCTCCTCTCAGGAACACCTGGTGGTGACCCTGGGAGATCTCCATCATCCCCATGAGCAAAAAACATATCTCCTGTGGGCATTATCTCCACCAGTTTGTCCAGGACTCTGTGACCTTTCCCATTCACCTCCCATTGTTATGGCATCTATTTATTCAGCAGCTATAGCCTCTACAGCTGGAGGAGTGAGGCTTATATGATGATATGTTTATTTAAGATGGCAATTTCAGCACAGTGATCCAAAGGGAAATGCAACAATATCACTCTCCAAACCTTGCAGTTGAAACTCCCACTCTTCATGCACCTTTAATTAGGAGTGTTAGGGTATCCCAAAGGGTAGTTTGAACACGAACAAAATGGTGTGGAACAATTTCTAGGCTCATATGTGTGACGAGGGGAAATTACGGGCAACTTATTTCAAGTGAAATCCAAAATTAAATAAAGATTATTTTACTGAGTTTCACACTTAGCCTAGTAAAAGAAGCTTTTTCAACATCAACAGATGTTGATGAATTAAGCTTAAATACTGTATGAGAAGGGAATGTTGGCTAATCAGATGAGACCTCTTTCTCAAGATGATGTGCTAATGGTATCAAGAAGCTGAGAAACTCCATATATTTTAGTGCAGTTCAAAACTGAGAGTTCAGCTTTGAAGCTTCCATATTTTGCATCTGACTCCAGGCCTAATCTTTCTTCCCTTAGCTGTGATTTAAATTCACAAAGTGTCAGCTGAATCTTTGAAGCATAATTATTCTACGTTGAAGATATGAAAATACAGCTGCTCATCAGCTGGAAAGAGGTGATGAAAGAATTAAGCTAGAATTATGAAATTGTGTATAAATACTGTTGGAATTCATGAAGATAATTGACTAGTGTTACTGTATCCTCGAGCGATGATGTCAGTTTCAGCTGTATTACTCTTTGCTCTTTGCCTTTGAAGATATGGTGGTAGCCGTTCCCTTAAGGAGTTGTAATCCAGCATCAATATCATCGTTGAAGAGGTAGTTTTCTGGAAATAGGTCAGGACACTCAGAGGCCTGATGTAAGGAAGAGACAATGAAAGGAGGACGCTAAAGTGCTGAGTGCCAGGACTGATGTGCCAAGTGGATAAAGAAGTTTATTCACCTCAGACATGGTGAAGGCCCAAGCAAGCAGGAATAAAGTTCATCTGCCATATATGTTATATACACACACACCCCAAACTTCCTATAATCTTACTGGAGAAGATGGCTAGTAAATACCAGTTGTAGTACTTGCCATATTCACAAGCTTAGCCCCTTTGAGGACACGATGCTGGTAATAATCAGAGTGCTAGAGCACACTGCAGGATCAGAGATTATTAAACACAATGGCATGCTTTTATGTAAGAGTTCTTACACCACGCTTCCCCCTCAACTCACACTTTCCTCTATCTTATAAGACTCAGATATTTAAAACACCTTACTTTCCCTTGCACTCTGCTCTCACAGCAATCATACAGCAGTGCCTTTCCTTTACTTAAGAAGCAGTGGCAGTCTAGGCTTGGCTGATGAGCCTCTAGAGACTGAAGGACATACCACATATTCAATCTGACTGCTGGATCAGTCAACTTCGATCTGAGCATTTAACAGAGAGAAGAGGATAGTTTACAGGTGGGATCTACGTGTGGTGAATCATCACAGGGAGGTAGGGGGAGAAAGGAACTCCTCTGGCAGTCCAAATTGGCCCAGGTCCCTTTGTAGCCAGCTGATGAACATTATCTGTTTGGTGGCTGCCATGTCGTGAATGTGGCATAGGGGTAGAAGGTCAAAGAAGAGCCAATTACTACAGGATTATGGAGTCATAAAGAGATACAGCACACCAGGCCCTTTGGCCCACCAAGTCCATGCTGATCATCAACCACCCATTTACACGAATCGTATTTTTATTCTCCTCATATTCTCATCAACTGCCCCAGATTCTACCCACTAGGGGCAACTTACAGTGGCCAGTTAACCAGCCTTTGGGATGCTGGAGGAAACCAGAACATCAGGAGGAAGCCCACACGGCCGCAGGAAGAACATGCAAACTTCACGCAGACAGGACCCAAGGTCAGGATTGAACCCGGGTCACTGGCACTGCAAGACACCAGCTCTACTGGCTCCACCATTGTGCTGCTGTTTATACAAGGATGCTTTGTCACCAACTTAATGAATTTCATCTTGATTGGATGTCATAACAGTTCAGGTATGTTGATCTGCTTGATTCTGGCTTTCAGGATTTGTACAGATACGGATAATATGATGATCAACAACAGAAGCATGGTAACATGGGAATAGTGCCACCATAAGGATTCGGGTTTCTTTTATTTGCTATCACTCATGGGTGTTTAGTGTCGCCTCAAGGTCATTGTTAATTGCTCATTCTGAACGGCCAGTGGCAGTAAATGGAGCCACATTCCTAACCCACTGCAGTGCTTGTGATGAGGAACTCTGATATTGTGGGGGCTGCTGCACGTACATTCCAAGTCAGTGTTCCTTGTGAGTGTTGGAGTCTTCAAGGAACAGTTAGCCTTGCCTTTCTGGATGGTGCAGTTCAAAGTATTTCCTTGTGTTTGGGAGGAAAGCTTTGCTGCCATCCATTTGGCATAGTACACATCGTAGGCATTGCTTCAGGGCTGGAGTGCATTGAATGATCAGCGTGATTAATGGGGCTGGTAATGCAGTAGGGTGTTTTTGCTGGAAAGTAGGACATTGTTCCATACCTCCAGGCTCCACTCACCATGGTTCATAGACAGTATCCTTTGGTGTTGTTGGAACTGTACAGAAGTGTGTAGTTCTGTACAGAAAACTCAAGCTTTGTAGGTGGTAGAATAGCTTTGCAAACTATTGAGTTGAATCCTTTGCCATTTTCTGGTCAACAGTGATTCTGTGTCCTCCTTCAACCTCCTTTGTAGAGGACACCAGGCTTCTGCACCTTTCCTCAGCCATATATTTCTGAGGAAAATGGAAGCATTCACCTCCAAAGTGTGCTGAAATCTCAGAAGTGTCAGCTCTGTTGATTTTCTGTTGCTAATTCCTATGAGCTCTGCTCCAAATGAATCTCCAACAAAATTGCAAGTAATGGATAATCCTGTTAAATTACACAGCTGCAGGGCTGGGTCCTGCTGTTCAGACTTGATTTCCTGTTCATGTTCCACACACTGTATTTCTTGCAAATAAGTAAATCATATTCATAGGATAAGCATGAAACCCACATTACATGATGCTGTGTTACCTGTACACACTCTCCCTCTTTCAGTGGGTGTGCATGTGATATACTCCTAAATGTAGGAACCAGCAGCTAACTATAATCATCTCTGGCTTGTGTGCCAGTGCATTGAAAGGCATAAGTCAGAGATGAGCTGCAGTTCACAAACCAGTGCACCTTAGCTCCACTACACTGCTGGACTGAGCACTGAATCCAGCTGTGAAGCACAAATGTCCTGAGCTGAGGCACTGGATGCAACTTTGTACAGTGTTTGAAAGGGGTCACTGACTTTAAATTTAAAAAAAATAAATGCATGTAAGTGGCCTCTTTATGTTTTAATTATTTCCAGTAGTTTAATGTATGTTAAGCATTTTAAAAATGATTTATATCTACTTGAGCTATTTTTAAATATCTCTGATTATCAGAGGCCTTTGACAGCAGCCTTCTGGGGCAGGGCTTCAGGATTCACCTCCTGAGGCCTTGTCACTACTTATGGTCTCTCAGCTTTGTGGGCAGCCACAGGATCTGGACCTCCATAAATGGGCTCAATGTCTTTGCTTTACCATAACACAATGAGAGTGACTTCACTACAAAGACTGTCGTGATTGAAGGAGGCAGTTCAACATCATCATCAAGGGTAATCAGAGGGCTTCATGAATGGTAATACGATTGAATGGTAAGAATTGCTGGTTAGACTCTCCCTTTTTGAGATGGTTATTGCCTGATTCCTTTGTGGCTCAAAATTATACCACATATTATTGTAAACCTGAATGTAGGATAGAATCATAGAAGAAAGCCATTCAGGTCATCATGCCCACTTCAGCATCCACTAGAGCAACTTACCAGATCTACCCCCTGCCACTTCTCCATGTATTTACTTTTCCTCACCATTTATGTATCCAATTCCCTCTTGAAGGTCACAGTGGAACCCGCCTCCACCACATTTGTAGGCAATGTATTCCACACCCCAACCACATGTTTTTCCTCAGGTAACTCGCACTTCTCTTCCCTTTTATTTTGTACCTGCGGCCTCAAGTCATCACGCTCAGCCTCCCCACTTTCCAGCTCTGTGCAGACCATTCCTCATTGCATATTTTTCTATCAAAACTCTGTCATCCTTCTCTGCTGTAAATCTATCCAATCCCAGTCTCTCTAATCTATTCTTGCAACTGTAGTCTTTCATCCCAGAAACCATTCTCATAAATATTTTCTGGATCTGTCTAATGCCTTCATAGCCTTCTTATAACAAGGTGATCAGAATTGAAAACAGTACTCCTGTTGAGTCTGGACCACTGCTTTATAAAGGTTCAGTACGCCATCCCTGCTTTTACATACTATACCTCTATTGATAAAGTCCAGACTTGGGTCTACCTTATTAGCCACTTTCTCAACCTGCCCTGCCACTTTCATTTGTGCACACGGGTCCCACCACTGCCGCACTCATTTTAGAACACATGCTTTATTTTATATTGACTCCCATTCTCCCTGTCAAAATACATCACCTCACATTTTTCTGCATGCAACTTCATCTCCCACATGTCTGCCCATTCCACCAGCTAATTAATATCCTGCTGCAGTTTACCACTATCTTCTTCGCCGTTCACAGTATAGCCAAGTTTTTTATCATCTGCAAATTAGAAATTGTGTCTTGCATTCCCAAGTCAAAGTCATTAACATGGATTCAAAATAAGCATGGCCCTAATATCAATCCCTGGGAAATATCACAATTCATCTTCCTCCGGCTCAAAACTAACTATTCACTACCACACTCTGTTGTCTATTAGCCAATTTCATATCCATCCTATTTATCTCCTTTTATGTCATCAGCTTAAACTTTGCTGATAATCTGTTCTGCAACATTATTAAAAGTCTTCCGGAACTCCATATACACCGCATCGACTGTATTGCCCTTATCAACTCTATCCGAAGAGCATATAAACATTTTGGTCAGTGCCCCATGATTTCCTCCTGTACTTCCCTCAGAATCCTAGGATGAATCCCATCTGGCCCTGCTGACTTACCTACTTTAAGTTCAGACAACTTTTCTAATGCCTCCGTATTATCAATTGTGAATGTATTCAGTGTCTCAACTATCTCTTTCACTAATACGTTGGAAGCATCTCTTCTCTCGTGAAGATAGATGCAAAATATTCACTTGGTATCTTAATGAAGCCCTCTACGTCTATGCACAAGTTCCCTTTTTTTAATCCTCAATGGTCCCCACTCCTCCATACACCACACTTATTATTTATATGGTTATTTATAGAATACTTTTAGTATCCCATTTATGTTAGCAGCTAATCTTTTCTCACATACACACTTTGCCTCTCTTATCAGTTTTCACTTCTGCTCTGATGCTTTTGTAATCAGCCTGATTCTCACTCGTAGTTACAACCTGACAGTTGTCATAAGGAGCCTTTTTTTAAAAATTTACCTTCCTCTTTTTCTCTTGTGTCAGCCAGGGAGTGCAGGACTTGTTTGTGCTTCCTCTGCTCCTTACCTTTTTGCATGCAGATTCACACTGCTTCATTATCTGCATTGCAAATGGAACTGGAGCCTATTATCATAAATTAATATTTCCCTCCCATGGAGTGCTGGTTATTGATTTACCACCTGAAGATGGTTGAGCCCGGGACCCTGCGCTCCAACTTTTTGCTCAAATGTCCTTGGTTAAAACGCTTGGCTATGACAACCACAGTCAACTTCATTTGTACTTAGCTGTTACTCCAGTCTTCAGTCAATTTCCTCCTGATTCCCATTGACTTCAATTTTACTGGTCTTCTTGATGCAATATTCAATAAGATGCTTCCTTGCTGTCAAGGGTACTCATTCTCAACTTACTTCTGGAATGGACTATATTGGAACCAAGGCTGTAATGAGGTCTGGGGCTGAGTGGTTCTGGCAGAATCCAAAGTGAGCATTGGTGAGAAAATTGCTGATGTGTTAATGTTGCATGGTACCACTATTAGCAATACCTTTCACCACTTTTCTGATGATGTAGACTGATGGGACAGCAATTGGTCAGATTGGATTTTGAACGCATGATGCACCTGGACAGTTTTCCACTTGGAGTGCAGATGCTGCTTGTGTAGATGTGTGAAAATAGCTTAATTAGGCAAACAATTGGTTCTGGAGCATAAGTCTTCAGGCCTACAGCTGGGGGGTTGCCAGAGCTTTTAGTATCCATTCCATTCAGTTATCTCGCAATATCAGGTAGAGTGAATTGAACTGGTTGAGGACTGATTTCCATGGCAGTGGAAACTTCATGGAGGAGCCAAGATATATTATCCACTTGGTGTTTCTGACTGAGGATGGTTGCAAGTGCTTAAGTCTTGTTTTTTACACCCATGTGTTGGGCTGTCTTATCATTTGAGGAAGTGGTTATCCATTGATTCTCCTCCTATTAGTTGTTCAATTGTCCAATACCATTGAAAACTGGATAGATTTGATCTGCTAATTATGGGATCACTATACCATGCTGCTTCCAGTCTTATTCATACATTTTGTCCTTTAGCTTCACCAGGTTGGCAGCTCTTTTTTTTAGATCTGCCTGCTGGTGTTCTCTTTTAAACAGCACTTATTCCATGACTTCATAGTAATGCAAGTATCAATGATATGCCAATATAAAATTACAAATTGTGAAGGAATACTGTCATAGCTCATGAAACACAGTTTTGATCTCCTGGATTCATTTTAACTCTATTCCAATGAGCTCAGTAGTAGTGCTGCACTACACAAAGTAAGGTGTCCTCAGTGTATTCTTTGTCTCCACAAAGACTGTTGATGGTCATGGATAGATGGATGGAAAGCAGAAGGGGGCTGGCAGGTGGTCATCAGCAGGACATTTCCTGTCCTATATTTGACCAGATGCCCTTCCTTTCCGGCCATTTCTTGCCATAGCCAAAAGGTAGAAGATGAAAAACCTGATGGCATGAGAGTTCAAGCGGTCTGGAGTCAATACTGAAGACTCCCATGCAATTTCCTCCCAACTGCATACCTCTAGCGTTTCTGCCAGGTTTGTCCTGCGGGTGAGACAAGGCACACTCAAGGAGGTAATAGCGCATATAGGATGTTGGCTGAAAAGTATGGTTCTGTGATTATGACTCCACAGGCTGTTTTTCTTGACTAGTCCGTGCCACAGCTCTCAGAATTTAAGCACCCAGAAGTTATTGCGGTGGACCTTGTGGAGATGATGAGTTTGGGTATACCTTTTTCATATCAGAATCCAGTAAGTAACCAGAGGACCTTCTAATATTATTCATGTTATTTATAATTGGTACAACTGAGTGCTAGTTAGGACAGTTAAAAGGAATTGCATTGCTTTGGTTTGGAGTCACATTAATATTCAGACCAGCGAAGAATGGCAGATTTCTTAAGGATACTTGTGAACATTGCATAATATAGAGGATTACAAGTGTAATCCCCCATTCTGTTGTGTTCATATCCTAGTTGAGTTCAATAATTTGTTTTCCAGTGGAGGAAGGGAAAATCTGTTCATGTTTCCACCTGGCAACTGCTTATATACTTCCTGGCAACTAGTCAAGAACTACATTGGCAGAGACATGGGAGCAGAGTTTCTACACAGCCTTGTTATTTCTGATGCTGATGTTCTATTTGATTTCAGTGTGCTATTTTTTATTGAACTGGAGCATTAAAAGGAACCCCTTGACAGGATTATTACATTTGAGGAGAGGTTGTGAAAGTATCTGTGTGTATTATGTATGTGTTAGTCTTGGCTTAGTGTTAGTAATCTTCTCTTTGAGTCAGTAGGTCATGGGTTTAAGCTCAGTTCCAGAGATTTGAGCACATAATTCAGGCTGATGCTCCAGTACAATGCTGTGAGTGCTGCAATGATGGAACTCATATTTTATGATATGATGGCCCATCTATCCTCTCAGTTGATCCCACAGCATTGTTTGAAGAAAAACATGAGAGTTCTCCTCTCGTCAATATTTGCCACCCAAACAACAACTGATAAAAAGTTATCAGAGTGTTAGTGTTTATGGAATCTTGACAAGTGGTAATTGGCTGTCATAGTTCTTAACAGAAGTGACCATTCTTCAAGGCTACTTCACCAGCTGTAAAGCACTTTAGGATGTCATTAGCTCATCAAAGCCCGCAACATAAATGCAAGACCATCTCTGTATTATTATCTGACAAAAGTCATAAAAGATTTTCAGCGGAGATTAATAAAATCTGCTCTTGATAAAACTAATCCACATCAAACTGGTATAAGTTGTGAAGTTAATTATAGATCCTTTAAAAACCTCATGCCAAATTTACATAAGTCAGGTCTTTCATGTGCAGTGAATATAATAATTTACAAATAAATGATTTAGAGAACTGAAACGTTTTGCTAACTGGATTAAAAGTTACTGTTTCAATAATTATTCTGTACATTCAGATTCCATTACATGGGGGAAAGGAAAAAGAACTTTGATTTATGACCTTTTGTGATCTCAGGACATCCCAAAGCCATTCAAGCAATTTTTTAGTCTAGTCACTGTTGTAATGTGTTGTTTCACTTGACCAATGAAACAAGATGTCTACACTAGAGTTCTTTTAATGTATATTGTAATTGTATACTTGGCTAGTTGGCTGCTAATTCCTTTAAATGCTCATCACAATAATTCATTGAGTCACAGTATCATTATTATATTAAAATAAACATTCAGATCTTCTGCTTAAAGCTGGCGGCTCCACTCATATCTGCTGGCCTTTACATACAAAACTATATGTGCAGAAGTTCAAGGCTCCTAAGCAAAGGCAGAAGTCCCAGACATGTAATGTTCTTAAGATAACCGTGTCCGCTTTTGGACTCTATCAGAGTGGAGCAGGGAGGAGCACAAACTTTCACAGATTCCCAGGGCTTTAGGCTGGAAAATCTGTCTGCTGAAAGTTCAGTGGATCCATTCAATTTAATGTGAAGAAACAGATGGAGAGAGAAGCATATGTGCAAGATAATTTCCTTCCTTTCCCAATTTAGTTGAGTTGAGTTGAATATATTTAAGTGTTTTAATTGTTTGCTGGTGTTTAAAATATTTAATTTATTTTATTAATAATTTAAGACATTTTTAATGTAATTTTTAACTTTTGATATATGTTGAATATTTGTGAATATCAGAGACAATCTTCATGACAGCTTTAACAAGTGGTAAACCTGGGGTATGGCTTGACCCAAAAGCAAAATATTACAATACAGGAAATCCAAAGTAAAAATAGAAAAGGCTTAAAATTCAAGCAGAACACGCAGCAACAATGGAGGGAGAAAAAGACAGGATCAATTTTTCAAGCTGATGACTTTTCATTAGAACTAGGAAAAGTTAGAGAGAAAATGAGTTTTAAGTTGCAGAGAAAAGACATTTTGCACTTACTTCAGCCAGATTGGGCCACCTTGTGCTTCTTTTCCATACCCAGGCCCACTATACTCTCCAGCCCTAAGTACGACAGAGTCAAGTGTAGGGATGTAGATTTGATGCAAAGGACTTGGTTGGCGAGGGGAAGGGGAGAGGAGGGGGAAGGAACAAGCAGATTTGCCTACTGGGATTGGAGCCAGGGCATTTTAAAGAAGGCAATGTTAGCAAAATTCCCATGACTGCCCACAGTGTTTTACCTCTCATCCACAATAACACTCTTTTCCCATGAAAACGTCCAAAATGAAAGTAAACTTAAATCAGTAGTGCCAGTGGGGTAAAAATTTGTTCTCAGTCACGTACACTAAACGTGACAAGGATTGTACCTGCCTGTTGCATTAGGATTCCAAAATGCAATCTTTGTGAGTTCAGGTTACCCCAACAGATTCTGCGTACATTTGTTACTTTCAATCTGAATGTGTGGAAAGGCAGAAACTGAAGGGCATGAGGGAGAACTTAGCGTTACCTTTGGACTGAGCCAGAGTCATAGCACAGAAGAGGCCAGTCCCAGTCTCTCCAGTCTGTCCTTGTAACTACAATCCCTCATGCCAGGATCAACTCTTGTGAATCTCCTTTGGATCTTCTCCAATGCCTCCACGTTCTTCCTATAAAGAGGTGACCAGAAATGAGCACAATATTCTGGCTGAAGCCAGACCAGTGTTTTATCAAGTTTCTGCATGACTTTGCTGCTTTTATACTCTATGCCTCCATTGATAAAGCTCAGAAAGTTGTGATTTGCATGCAGACATGCCATATATGGAAATACATTTACTTTTATAACTATAGTGTGAGATGCAAAATCCTGTTTTTTTTTCATTTTTCTACAAATAACCAAGGGCATAATATTTACTTATGTACATTTTTGATAGATGAACATTGTCACATGAGATCCATCTATTGGTATGATTGAAATCTGATCTACTCATAAGTATATTTACCAAAGCATTTTATACAAAACAGAGCTATATTATTGGAGTGAATGGCAATATTATACTGTAATTCTATACTTGGATTTGTTAGATTTCACTGTAGGCTATTTCCATTTCCTAAGGTTAAAGTGCCAGAGTGTATCTTCTTTCAATTTTCCATACCTTTGATTCATGAATCTACAGTAGTAGAAATTAATAGGAACATATCTGAAGATTTACTGTTTCTGTAGCTGGAATTGTCTCAGTCCTGGGTTTGACATTATTATATCTGTTCAACACTTAATCAAGTAGGATATATGTTCGTGTCAAATATTGTTGTTAATATTAGTCCCTGTTGTAGCCACCTAAGGTATGAAACATTGGCCTGGATTTTGTAGAGAAATGCCAGCAATTCCATGTTCCATCAGGTTACTGATTCCTGGAACATTCACATGTGAATACGGAAGTCCCAAATTTGCTGGCAGCTGTTTGCTAACCATTCCAGTCTGTGCTCCAACATTGGACTCTCCAAATTGCAACAGATTCCCAGACTTACACTAGGGAATCTATTTGAAAAGGCTATCCCAGTTTGGAACTGGCTTAGGAACAGAGGCTCCATTTATCAGAATGTAGAGGAATGGTTGTGACAGACCAAGGTAAATATTAGCTAATTTACATTTTTTTTGGAATTAATTGAGTGCGGTTAAATGTTTTAGTGAATTTGGAGATAAATAGTGGAGATAATTCAGTCTTTTTGTAGTTAGAAAGGTGTAATGAATAGTGTGCCAGAGGGATAGGTGTTATGGTCTCAACTTTAAATGACTTATAAAATGACTTGGTTGAAGCCACTGAAGCTATGGTAGCTAAGTTTGCTGATGGCGCAAAGTTACAGTGAAACTCCAATAATCTGACACCCTCTGGACTTTTTCAGACTATTGCATTCTAGTAGTGCACTATTAGTATGCCAACTCGCATTTAATGCACCTTTTACACTGTAGTACAATACATTTTCCAGTAAACTAGTTGAGTTTAAAGGGAGCATGGGAAATAAAACCCAGTAAGTTTAAAGGGAGTTTGGGAATGGCGCCCTGGTGTGTTTATAAGGAGTTTGGGAAAAGTGCTCCAGTGAGTTTAAAGGGTGTACAGGGAATGGAGCCCTAATGTGCTTAAAGTGAGCATGAGAATGGACTCTCCAGTGTACCTGATTCTGAATCATCAGGATTTCCAAATAATGGAATAGCGGATTATTGGGATTTCATTGTAGTAGGATAGTAAGTTTTGAAAGGGACAGAAGGAAGTATTAAAGGATATAGATAGGTTAAGTAAATGGATAAAGATCTGGCAAATGGAACATAATATGGGAAAATGTGAAATTATCCTTTTTGGCTGGAAAAATTAAAGAAAAAAGTTCATTATGGGAGAACCTTAGACTGGAGATAACTGTTTAAAAATCCAGTATCGTCCATTTAAGACATG
The DNA here is from genome assembly GCF_009764475.1 of Pristis pectinata. NCBI lineage: Eukaryota > Metazoa > Chordata > Chondrichthyes > Rhinopristiformes > Pristidae > Pristis > Pristis pectinata. Next base: position 24,117,478 of record NC_067410.1, read on the forward strand.
AATGAGGTGAATTTTTTTCTCTCAGGAGGGTTGTGAGTCTTTGGAACTATCTTCTTCAAAGGGAGGTGAAAACAGAGTCAGAATATCTTTAAGGCAGAGATAAATAGACACTTGATAAAGAAGGAGATGAAAGAGTACTGCAGGTAGATGGGAATGAGGAGCTGAGATTAGAGTCAGATTAGCCATGATTTTACTCCAGGGTGGAGCAATTCCGAGAAGCCAAGTAACCCACTCCTGCTCCAGGTTCATATACTCATAGATAATTGTTCTTAAATGATTCAGGTATTTCACTGTACTTAGTTTTAAAAAAAACTAAATTTTAAAAAATAAATAGTTTAATTGTTTGATTTATGTTTAATAGTTTTGAATGTCAGAGACATGGGCTGAGTCTTTTCTGGCACTTAAATGCAGAAGGCCCTGTGTGTGTGTAGCCCCTTGTCATTGAGGATCAGGCCTGCACTTTGCAGGAAATCGACACCAGAGGATCAGCTACAGTACGTGAGGATTTACCATGTAGATTAGCTGCAATTCCAGGAGTCTTGCCACTGGCAGGAAATTCTAAGCCATTGGATTAGTCCCTTGCAAATATGACATCTGAAATATTGTCATTCATACAAATTATGTAACAAATTGTGAATCGTTAGGAAAGTTAATTCTTCTTAGCTGAGGGAGAACAAACAAAAAGCCATTAACTCGAGGTAATGAAATCCTGAAAGAACTGTCATTGTACAAGAAAGGAGGGGAAGTCTGTAAAGAAAGGCTTACACTTTGATACAGTGCATTAATGGAGTTCTTTATGCGATAAGTCTTTCAGTAATGTTGAAAAGATGGAATGCTGTCAGTTTAATAGTTTCTGATTTTCAATGTAATATCCATTCTCTTGCCCAATGTCTTTGTTTGATTCTTGTAGGTAAGTATGAGTAGATTATTTTGTTTCTGGAATGCTTTAGAATTTCTACTATCTTTATTCAGAGTAATATGCTTTCAACTGCTAAACCTATAGGACAAAAAAGTAATTGTGAGACATTATTTAATACCTGTAGCTGACTTGCCAAGAAAATGCCTATTTTCTGATTGTTTTTGAACAATCTGTGCAGAGCACAGGAAACAAAGGTAACAAATGTTAAGAAAAGGCGAGCAATATCCTTTAGAGATAGCTGGATTTCACAGAATAATTATGGCCCATTGCTTCCATGCCGAATCCTTGTAGAGCAATCCAAGCAGTCCTGCTCTCCTGCTTTATCCCTGTATTCCTGGAAATTAATTTCCTTCAAATGCATATCCAGTTCCCTTTTGAAAACCTTGTTTGATTGTTTCCACCAACTTTACAGGAAGTGAAGTCCAAAGTATAACCACTTCTGAGTAAAAAAAAATGTCCCTCACAACTCCCCTGTGTCTTGGCCATCACATTGAATTTGTGTCATTTTCTTCTTGAACCATAAGCTAATGAGAATAACTTCTCCATATTTCTGAAAAACAAAAAAAAAGCAGATGCTGTAAATCTGAAAGAAAAACAGAAAATCCTGGGAATATTCAGCAGGTCAGGCAACATCTGTGAGGAGAGATGTTAATGTTTCAGGTCAATGACCAGAACTGGGAAACATTTTGAAAATAAGTATGTTTAAACTTGCGGAGAAAGGGGATGGATGAAGAGAATAAATAGAATGTTTACGATAGATGGCAGAAATAGAGGGAAGGCAAAAAAGAGGAAAACAAGCTGCTAGGGCTGTGCAAGAGAGCACCAGCAACTTCTGGTAATTTGAAAAAAAGAGAATGCCGGGACAGCTCACCAGGTCAGGCAGCGTCTGCAGAGAGAGAAAATCTGTGTACATCAGAACTGGCCAGAGATTGAATAGCTAAAAACTGCAGTTGTTAGAAATCTTAAACTCCTTCCCTCAATTTACCCTTTCTAAATCCAGCATGGTCTTGTTTACCTCAAGCAAGTACCCAGCTTCCACAGTCTAACCCGACAGCTGAAATCCCTCATTGTTCATCCCCCGTTCACTATGGTTTGGTTTGCACCTTCACTGGAATGGTCACATCCTTCCTTAAGTCTGGTGACCTTGATGCACTATTCCAGTAGCGGCCTAGTCAATGTTTTATAAAGGTTCAACCTGTAGATGATCGCGGCGCGCTACGGAAGAAACGACGCGGAGGCAGAGAGAGCTGATCTCCAGAAACTTTACTTCAACCACACCAAAACATGCCAAAAACACTCTACCCACAAGCCCCCACCACCGCGCGGGCCCCGACCACGTCAGAGCGTTCCTGGAAGGTCCGCCCCCGGGAGATAGTTCAAGACGCACTTCTGCGCATGTGCCCATGGCGCCCAATGGCGGTTCAAGTTACGCATGTGCGGGCCGCCACACCACCTCCCCCCCCAGAAACGTCCATCAGGGAAGTGGAGCCCCCAATCTGTGTGGCTTGCTGAGGTGGCTGGCCACGCCGGCGGGGTGTGGGTACCCTCACTGGCTGCTCAATGTCCAGGTATGCCGGTTTGAGGTGGTCCACTGTAAAAGTCTCTTCCCGGCCACCCACCTCCACGACACACGTAGATCCGTTGTGTCAGATCACTTTGAAGGGTCCTTCGTACGGTCGCTGTAGAGGTGACTTGCGTAGGCCGCTGCGAATAAAAACATACTCACAGTCCCGGAGATCTTTAGGGGTGAAGGCCAGCGTGGGACCATGCCTGGAGGTCGGGACCGGTGCCAGGGTCCCTACCTTGTCCCTCAGCCTCGTCAGCACCTCTGCCGGAGTTTCTCCTGGACCGCGGGACCCCAGTACAAATTCGGCTGGGACCGTCAGGGGAGCGCCGTAGACCAACTCCGCTGAGGAGGTGCCCAGGTCTTCCCTGGGGGCTGGGCGGATGCCCAGTAAAACCCAGGGAAGCTCGTCTGTCCAGTTGGGGCCTTTGAGGCACGCCATCAAGGCCGACTTGAGATGCCGGTGGAACCGCTCGACCAAACTGTTGGACTAGGGATGGTACGCTGTGGTATGATGCAGCTGAGTGCCCAGGAGCTGCGCCAGTGCTGTCCACAAACCAGATGTGAATTGCGCTCCCCTGTTGGAGGTGATGTCCGTAGGGATGCCGAACCTGGCGACCCAGTTCGCAATGAGCATCCTGGCACAGGACTCAGTGGACGTGTCTGCCAGCGGTACGGCTTCCGGCCATCTGGTGAACCTGTCCACCATGGTAAAGATATACCTGGCGCCCCAGGATACTGGCAGGGAGCCAATGATGTCCACGTGGATGTGTTGGAACCTCCTGTGCATAGGCTGGAACTGCTGGAGGGGAGCCTTCACGTGCCGCTGGACTTTGGCGGTCTGGCAGTGTACGCAGGTCCTGGCCCAGTGTCTGACCTGCTTGCGCAAACCGTGCCAGACAAATCTGTCCGCTACAAGCTTGATGGATGCCCGTATGGACGGATGGGCCAGGTCGTGCAGCGCGTCAACCACCCGGTGCCTCCATACTGCTGGTACCACGGGCTGGGGTCTGCCAGTAGACACATCGCACAGGAGTCGAATCGCGGCCAGGCCGATGGGGACGTCCTCCAACTGGAGTCCCGAAACGGCGGTGCGGTAAGCCGGGATCTCAGTGTCCGAATATTGTGCTTCTGCCAGTGCTGTGTAGTCAATGCCTGAGGACGATATGCCCGCTGAGTGGAGGCAGGGGCAAGACAGTGTGTTGACGACAACGTTGTTCTTCCCCACGATGTGGCAGACGTCCGTGGTGAACTCTGAAATAAAGGACAGGTGCCTCTGCTGCCGAGCTGACCATGGATCTGATATCTTGGCCAGTGCAAAGTTGAGGGGTTTGTGGTCTGTATAGATGGCGAACTCCCTTCCCTCGAGGAAATACCGGAAATGCTGGACAGCCAGGTAGAGCGCTAGCAACTCTCTGTCGAAAGCTCTGTACTTCACCTCTGGTGGCCGTAGGTGCTGGCTGAAGAAAGCGAGTGGTCACCACTGGCCCTCGACGAGCTGCTCCAGGACTCCACCGACAGCTGTGTCAGAAGCGTCGACAGTGAGTGCCGTGGGTATATCGACTCTCGGGTGTACTAGGAGGGTCGCCTTTGCCAGCGTCTCCTTGGCTTGCTTGAACGCCTCCGTGGACTTCGCGTCCCATGCCACCTCTTTGGCCTTGCCGGCCATCAGGCTGAACAAGGGTCTCATTACGCGTGCCGCCGCCGGCACGAACCAATGATAAAAGTTGACCATCCCTACGAACTCCTGCAGGCCCTTGACCGTGCGGGGCTTAGGGAACTGGCGGATTCCCATCTCATCCATCTTACGGAACTCCTCCTTGACGAGGTGGAGCTTGTCGGGTGGGAGCCTGTGAGCTCGGGCATGCAGCAGCGGTCCTTGCGTGGGAATGTGGTGCTGCACGCTGTGCTTGGGGTCAGCCATGGAGAACTGCGGGGTGACTATGGAGGGGAATACTGCCAACATCCTGGCGAATTCATTACCCGAGAGGGTCACGGAATCCAGGTGGAGGGCCGGTAGCTTGGCTTCTCTGAGTTGGAAAGTCTGAAATGTCTCGGCGTGGACCAAACGCCGGCCTTTCAGGTTGACCAGGAGGCAGTTGGCCCATAGGAAATCTGCCCCTAGTAATGGCTGCGACACCGCTGCCAACGTGAAAGTCCAAGTGAAACGGCTGGACCCGAAACGCAGTAGGATGGTTCGCAAGCCATATGTTCGAATGCTGGTGCCGTTTGCAGCAGTGAGCTCAGGGCCTGGGACCGTGTTACGAGTGTCCATGTTCGAGGGGGGAAGTACACTGACTTCGGACCTGGTGTCTACCAGGAAGCGCCGCCTGGAGTGTCGGTCCTAGAGGTAGAGGAGACTGTCTTGCTGGCCAGCTGTCGTAGCCATTAGCGACGGCTGGCCCCGGCGTTTCCCCAGAAGGCACATGGCGGACAGCAGCAGCGCGCACCTGAACCCCATCTTCGGTGAAAGAAACACCATTGTTCCGAAGCTTCGTCCTTCTGCCCCGTGGGTCTTGACGGCTTCGATTGCGGGGCCTGGCTTTGGGCCGCGCGGTCGTGGCCAGGCCGATGGAGGCTGCTTCACGTTGCTTGCTCTGCCAAAGGACGTCTGCTTTGGCCGCGACCCCCCTTGGGTCGCTGAAATCTTCACTCGCGAGGAGGAGGCGAATATCATCTGGCAGTTGCTCAAGGAACAACTGCTCAAACAAAAGGCATGGTTTATGGCCATCCATGAGTGCCAGCATATTGGTCATGAGCTCGGATGGTGTGCGGTCGCCCAGACCATCCATGTGTAGGAGCCACGCGGCTCGCTCGCGGCGGGAGAGTCCGAAAGTACGGATCAGGAGCACCTTAATCCGAGGGTACCTGTCCTCCATTGCTGGCTGGCATAGGAGTGCGATGATCTGGCCTGCCATGTCCTGGTCGAGCACGCTGACCACGTAGTAGTACCTCGTGGCTTCGGATGTAATGTCTCTGATGGCGAACTGGGACTCAGCCTGCTCGAACCAAACATGGGGCTGAGTGGCCCAGAAAGTCGGGAGCTTCAGAGCAACCATGCTGTGTGAGTTGCTCGAACTCATGGCTGGGCGCTGAGTCGTCGCTTCCAGATGCCGTCTGGAACGTCGGGGTCGCCAATATGTAGCCGATCACGGTGCGCTAGGGAATAAACAATGCAGAGGCAGAGAGAGCTGATCTCCAAAAACTTTACTTCAACCACACCAAAACACGCCAAAAACACTCTACCCACAAGCCCCCACCACTGTGCAGGCCCCGACCACGTCAGAACGTTCCCAGAAGGTCCGACCCCGGGAGATAGTTCAAGCCGCACTTCCGCGCATGTGCCCGCGGCGCCCGATGGCAGTTCGAGTTCCGCGTGTGCGTGCCGCCACGAACCTAACCACCTTATTTCTTATTCTGTGCCTCTATTTGTGACATCTCAGATCAAGTATGGATTGCTGACAAATGCACATTGGAACTTTGACCTTTTCTACCCTGTGACACAATGGGAATGACCACAAAAAAATTCTCTTCATGTAAAAGTAAATTTTATCTTCACTACCTATTGGAATTATGTATAATGATTGAATGTTTAAGGAAATGATACCTATTTCATAATAAGCTCACGCCTGATTAATGCATTCTTTGCTTTTGATGTAGGTCATTTGTGATCCAGCAGATTCCAAGCAGCAACCTGTTTATGGTAGTTGTAGATGCCAGCTGTGAATGCAGTATTGGACCAATTACAATGGACCCCATAGAAATTATATATATCCTTTTACATAGTCTATGCATTTTATGAGTTCTTAAAAATTCTTGATATTGTGAATGCAAGTGTGCGGACAAGCCAAAGTATCAAAGCAGATGTATGATAAAAACACCTCAGTATAATATATGTGTCTGTTTGTACAAAGCATTGCATATGTAACTTGGCAGCAGACAGGACTGTTATTTAGTTATTTTGGAAGACACCCAAGCAGGTGTCCTCTATTTGTTTCACGTCAGTTTATTCAGTTTCATTTAAATTTAATTTGATTGTGTAATTATTTTCCCCTATTTGGATACTGTTCCATTTTTGTCTTTGTTTTAAGAATTTCAAAATTACTCTGGAGCAGATTTTCCTGTTTCTCTGCCTAGGGCTATTGAATCACCTGGGTGAACACAAAAAAATCATGCAGGGAGAACTGACAGAGGCCACCCAAGACTTTCCAGCATGAGCCTTGGAGTCCTGCTTCACTGCACTTCTGGCAGCAGAGCTCAGGCCCCAGCATCTCAGACCAGCAGCGCTGGAAACTAATAAACTGTAAGAAGTAATAAAGCGCTAATGCAGCAGTATCTCAGCCGGTACTATTATTCAGAAGATCAAGGGACTTTAATGCATGGAAATCATCTGAATCTTGATAATAAAGACAACAAATCATGATTGATGATATCTGAAGATTTACATAATTGAGCCTGGACTTTGTGGTCATTGCAGACAGGAAAGTAATTTAAGTTTCTTATGGGTACGGCTGTATCACAAATAAAGCTTCAGCCTCCTGCACTATGGATGCACCATACAGGCCCATACCAGCGTACTTTCACCTAACAATCATGTAAGATCACTTCAAAATTTTTAGCATAGACGGAGGTTATTTTTCCCATTATGTCCATGTCGACTAAAAAAAGAATTGACATAGGTTACTTTCAGTTCCCGGCTCTCAGGCTGTAGACTTGTAGGATATGGTTCGATTCCTCACAGAAGTCTTCTTTTGAGAGTTTCTTCCTTCACCACCCTTTCAATTAATGAGTTACAGACTCCCACTGAAAGTTTTCTTCCCCTCAACTCCCTTCTAATCCTTTTTCTAATTAACTTAATCTAAATCTATGTCTCCTTGTTATTGATCTCTTTGCCAATGGAAATAGGTCCTTCCTGTTCACTCTGCCTAGGCCTCTCATAATTTTGTGCACTTTTACTCAGTCTCTTTTGTTCCAAAGAAAACAACTGAAGCCCAATCAGTTTCTCTTCATACCTATAATTCCCGAGATCTGGCACAGTCATTGTAATTTTCCTTTGCACCCTCTCAGGTGCTATCATATCCCCCTTCCCCCCCCCCCCCACGCCCCCCCCGGCAAAAAAAAAGTGTTGGCCAATAGCCTTGAATAATGGTATTCACAAAGATCTAATGATCCCAATGTATGGATGTAGTCTTACTCAATGTTGTTTGCTGTCAAGCATCATTTCAATGGGATTCCTGGCATCAAGCCACCTTGATGCTATTAGGTTGATTGAGAAGCCAATCACATTAATGAGTTCTCACAAATATAAACCAGGAAACTGGAAGTACAAGTTACAATGAAATACTTAAGTGTTTTACTGAGGCCTAAATAAAGATTGGAACATACATACAATTGATAGATACTGAAATATAAGTAAACATTTCAAAATGTGTAAAGCTATTATTTAAAATTATGCATAGATTAGTTTTTAGGCCAGGGCATTTGCCAAGCAGTAAGTATGGTTATTACACCATTAAGTTTATAGACATCATGAAGCAAAGCCTAACATTTCCAGAATATTTGACAGTGAGGCTAGTTTGTAAATCCCTGAAATCTTCATCAGTTCAGCTGATTTCCTTTGATTGCAACAGTGGGAGGATGCAAGACAGCACATCCTGGGGAGGAGGTTGAATCACTAACAGCAAGTTTGGGAATTTTGTATGAAACTATCCATATGTGGAAATCCTGAAGCTGCTGTCAGGGTCACAGTGTAATGATTGCTGGCCCTAGTAATTTTCTCATCATTACAACCACAAATAAGTGGAATAAGTGGATAATAATAGTAGAATACATGCCGGTACTCCAAACATAATACGTTCCTGTACACTGAGCAATCCTCATCAGCTCTGTATGGTTCAGGAATGTATCAAGGGACATTTCCAGACAGTTCAGTTCAGGACAATGGTGGATATTGCCTTTGCCCACAATTGTGAGGATTATTCTGCATTTTTCAATATTTCTAGGGAAAGGAACAAGAAAAGATTTAGACCCAAGTTTGAATTTAGAAGTAACTCTGAAGCAGCCTACTTGTGAACAGATGCTGTAGCCATAACTAAAAAGAGCTGCTGTAAGAACATAAGACCCAGGAGCAGGCCACTCACCCAGTCAATCCACATAATCTGTGATCTACAACTGACCATCTACAGTCCATTGAAATGGAGAATTCACATCTCAGTCTTAAATACCCAGCCCTTCATCCCAATGTTGCACAACTTCTTGCAAGCAGGGCCAGACTGATGAATGGAAACGCTTCTGAGGGCAATTAATGCAAGAACACAGAAGTCCCAAATCTGCTAGGAGGATCTTAATGCTGTCATTCTGACTGTGCTTGGAATTCTTGTGAAATACAGTGGTGGAACACCACCCTGCTATGGTTTCACTGTAGTTAGGCTGGGAAACTCACTTGCTGAACCTGTGCTAGGTTCGACCTGATATGGATTCAGCTATTTGATTACCTTCAATGATCAAGAGAGGTAAGTTTGAAATTAAAACAGAAAATGCTGGAAACACTCAGATCAGGCACCATCTGGGAAAAGAGAAACAGATTTAACAATTCAGGTCAAAGACCCTCAATAAGTCTGAGATGGTTTGCATTTTAATTAAATTAAATATATTTAATTGTATTTATGTTTTCCATTGTTTTATATTTTAATTTTTTAATTTTTCAAAATACTAATGTTAGAGCACTTTTAAGATTTTTTTTGTCATTTTTTAATTTATTTTGAATGCTTGTGCATGTTTGATACATTCACAGATGTTTGAAATTTTTTAACAATATTGAAAGCCATTAGGTACAGAGATGTGCAGCCATTAATTATGGAGTCTCTTGTGTCTCCAAGTCTGGAGATGTGTCCGAGCTGATCATCAAGGCATTTCAGTGGGAAAGGGCCAGCTTTAAAGACAAGTCATGGGGTAACAGAATGGTGAGTGTGAGCAGCATCTCACTGGTCAGATCAGACTCACAGGCAGTAGGTTGGGCACCTTGGCTTTATCCTATCAACAACTCCCTACATCCCACCCAGAATCATGTATGTTGCACTGAAATAAACTCTCATTTTTCTAGACCCCAGTGAGCATAGGCTAATTTTCCACTTCTCTCCACTCACCACAGCTCCCGTCACCGTTTCTTTCCCCTCCTCCACCCATTCTATCTGCCCGTCACCCACACACTCCTCCCACTGTTCCCGTCTGCCCTCCCCACCTCCCTCACTTGATTCCATGCTCCACCTTCCTCTCCAATCATATTCCATCTTCAGCCCTTCTTGTCACCTCCACCTAACACCTCCCAGCTTCTATCACCTCCTTCATCTCTCCCCTCCTCCATCTGCCTATCACCCCTTCTCACCTGGATCCACCTATCACTTGCCAGCTCTTGCTCCATCCCTTCCCTCTATCTTTCAGTCCAGATGAAAGGCCTCGACCCGAAATGTCGACTGTCCATTTCCTTCCACAGATGCTGCTTGACTTGCTGAGTTCGTCCAGCATCTTGTGTGTTGCTCCAGATTCCAGTATCTGCAGTCTCTTGTGTTTCCACAGTCTGTGTTGACATGACAAACCCCTCATCCCTGAAATCAATCCAGTGAGTTTGCACAGCCTGACTCCCAGCCAAGTTTATCTTTTCTTCAGTGTAAAGAAGAAAACCATGCACAATTCATCAAATGAGGTTTTACCAAAGCCAGGCAATCTAAACATGTATTCCAAGCCAATGTAAAAAAAAGGCCAATATACCATTTGTCTTTCTAATTCTTTGCTGGACCTATACGTTTTCTTTTTGTGTCTCATGAACCAGTACATCAAGGTAGGTCCGTCCATGAATATTTACCACTTTCTCGCCATTTAAAAAATAACCTGATTTTCAATTCTTCCTATCAAAGTGATTAACCTCACTTTTTTCCCCACATTATTATTTACCTGCCACCTTTGCCACCTTCTTCATGTTCTTGTCTACTCACTTGACTCTCTACATCCCATTGCAGTCAGAGGGTTTCCTACTCAGAGCTCATTTTCTCACTCAGCTTTGCACCATCATCAGCACCAGTTATGAATAGGTGAGAGCAGTACTAATCATTGCAGCATCTCCCTAGTTACTATCTACCAACCAATTCATAGTCTATATTTTCTGCTCTTTCATCAGTCCTCTATCCACAGTAATATATTACCCCCAACACCATGAGACTATATCTTGTATAAGAATTCTTTATGTAGTATTTCATTAATTGCCTTTTGAAAATGCATTCATGCCACATCATCTAGCTTTATCATACCTACCCTGCTGGTTACATTTTTTAAAGCACCCTTTCAAATTTGTTGGTCATAATTTTCTCTTAGAACCGTGTTGAATACATTTAAATCATTTCTCAGATTAACTATCTGGTTTAAACCATCTTCTTCCTATATTTCAATATTCCAAGATAATTCCAGTGGAGATGGTTTATTAGTTCTCAGGATATGACTGTCAAGCAAGTCATTCATTCTGAAAATTTCACTGAATTCAATCAAAAGGCATTTGGTATATTGGCTTAGTCTACAGTATGTTACATGAACCAGAGACTGACAGTGATCAGTTTCAAGTTCTGCATTTATTCTGTCACTATATGTGCTGAGAGTTAACAGGGAAACCAACTGTCTTGCTATGGGATCATTTCAGGAGGTTGTTAATGGCCACCTCTGGGAATGGAGCAACAAGAAGGCTGGATCAAGGAAGAACTGTTCCTTTTGTTTCCTGCAAGATATTCATGAACCAATGAGTTTTTAACAACAAATTATAAGCTTCATGTCTGCATTTGTATTGGTACCATGTATTTATTTCTAGATTTTTGATTAACTGAGTTCAACTTCTGAGAGAATGAGTTAAAATCCCATTGTAACAATATAGCCATTACACTACCAGGACTTAAAGTATTCATCCCTAAAGCTTTTAAGTACAAGGACCATCTTCATCTACCATTCCTTAGGCAACGGCTTTCAGACCCCTGCCACTCTTTTAATGTGAGAAGATTTTCCACAAGTCCTCTTTACCAATAACTTTAAACCTTTTCCCCTGATTTCTGACCTCTCAGAAGGAAAATTTGCTAATTCTATCAATTTATTTTGGCTCCTCATAATCTTTTACACCTCAGTGACATCTCCACTCAATGTCTTCTGTTCTAAAGAAAACAAATTTGCCTATCCATTTATTCCTTATAGGTAAAAATCGTGTCAGTTCGTGTTTTGTACGGTTCTGGGATGACTGACCTGTTCTTTTCTTCCATTGTTGAGCAAATAGGGAAGACTTCTCACAGGCCTTCTTGACCTGTCCTATGTGACTTGGTACCTTCAGGGATTTGTGGCCAAGCTCTCTAAGATCCTCAAATTTTTTGACACTTTTTAGTATCTTACCATTTATTCAGTACTCCCTTGTCTTGTTTTCTCTTCTCAATGTATTAACTCACTTTTTTTGGACTGTATTACACTCTTCAACCCATCCTAGTCCATTGAGATTTCCAGCCATCTGCATATTTTACCTCTCCAGCAACTCCGGCCATTTATTAGATCCCCTGCAAGCTTCTTAGGCATGGTCTCTGCATTTAAGATTAAATCATTGATATATACAGTATCATGAGAAACATGGGACCTAGCACTGAACCCTGAAGAACCCCACAGCAAAAAGCCTTGTAGACATTAAATTAAATGTTGACCATTATCCTTTGCTTCACGCCACCGAACCAAATTTGGATCGAATTTGGCATTGTCCCTTAATTCTGTGGGTTTTCACTGTCTGTCAGGTTGGCCAGGAGGAATCATATCTAAAATGTCTCGAATCTAAATTTGAAACCGAACATGACTTTCCAATCAGTTTAGTTGCCTTGCAGTCAGAAACAAGCACTAAAATGCAGTAATTTTAAAAAAAGTTCATAACTGACATCTGTCTGTGTATGAAATCTTATCCCTTAACTGCAATGAACATAATGAATCCATGAAATGTGATCATCTCAGATCTCAGAAAATCAGAAGACGTCCGGACTCCTGTCATCCATTCCATGCTGAAGTAAGCAAATATATTTGAAACAGACCATTCAAGTGACATCACATAATTGTTAACCTGTTGTTCTACAAAGGAATTTTGTTTTTTTCCAATGGAAGTTAAAAACGTTTAACTAACACTTGCTTAATAGGAACCGCAATTATTAACTGCTCAGCTAATTACATTGGTATAGTGAATTGTCATTTTTTAATGAAATTAGTAAATTGGTCAATTGGTTTATTATTGTCACGAGGTACAGTGAAAACTTTTGCATGCCACTAATACAAATCATTTCATTACAACAGTGCTTTGAGGTAGTACCTATCAGAGAGATGTGAACTTCAAGTAGTGACTTGAATGGACAGGAAGCAGTGCATTTTTGAATGGTGTAAAAATTACGTATCCTTTGATTTGTGAACTTAAAATGAAGATGGATGTGTGCTGAGAATCCATGGTTTCCTCAATGTGGCCTAAGGGCTGATGAATGAATGTAGCAAAATTATTTTCTACAGTCTCTATTTCCAGCAAATTCATAATAGTTCATTTTTTAAAATGTTTCAGCAGAAATCATCCAACCATGTATGCAATGTAACTAGCACAGAGTATCATGGGGAAATCCTTTGAATTATTCAAGAGGTAACTCAGCCCTATGAGTGGGCTGTTAGGTGTGACCTTTAATGCCCTATAAAGGTTATTACTGCCCTCTTTGAACTAAATAAAGAGGCAATAAAACAACACTTAACAGTTGTTGTTCTTCTGATTGACGTTATAAGATAACAGTTCTCAATTTAAGGATATATGAAATACAAAAGGTTGCAATAGTGCATTGACTTGGGTGACCACAGGACCTTACATTATAGAGGATCTTTAATGTAGTTAAATATCCTATAGCACTTTACAGGAACTGCAGTTAGATAATAAAAATGTTATCAAAATAAGTAGCTAACAGATTGGTCAAGAGGGTCAATATTATGGAATGTCTTAAAAGGAAAAAAATGCGATGAGGAGTGCTGACCAAGAACTCAAGCAGATAGATGGGTACAAGGAGGAAAATCCAAGCATCAAGTCTGTGAAGCTGAAGATGCAGCCTTCAGTGTTGTAGTAAAGAGAGGGGATGTTGCATGAGTCCAAAGTTAAAAGAAGGAAGAATATAGGGTTGGGATTGTAGGGCAGAACAGGCAACAGAGATACAAACCTATTGAAAAAAGTTTTTAATTTGGCATATTGGTGGAGACAATTTATGTCAGTGGGGACAAGTATGATTGGTGATTGAGATTTAGACATAAAGTGAAGTTTATAGATGGTGGAGGATGTTAGGGCAACAAAGAGAGCATTGAAGTTATTGGGCATGGAGGTGATGAAGGCAGTGGAGTAGCAGATGAGCTGAGCAGTTGGAAGTATGTGGTCTTTGTGATAGAAAGCAAATGAAATCAGAGACTCAGCTCAAGTTCCAATAGGATCATTAGTGCTCAATGATCAGTAATGTCATTAATGTTTACTCGTGAAAATAGCCATTCCTTATCTGTCCCTTTGTTACTGTTTTTATTCATCCTTTTATAGATTTATAACACTTTTCATTATTTTTAGGAAAATGCAAGAGAATGTGGAGGTGTACTGGGCTTAGGACCTTGCCCTGCAATTCTGCTGCTGCCTCTCATCCTTGCATTATCTCAGAGGTGACAGAAACTCTAGTGTCAGCATTTTGGCATGATGAATCAAAAACTGAATGACACAGTTTAAAGGAAATGTCAAGCAGTGGAAAACCTCTTCTACATTACACAAAATATTAGAAATGGAAACTATTGGTGGAATCATACTGAAGATAAATATCAGAACAGAAGTAGGCAAAAGATGTGCATCTTATGCAAAACATATACAGGTATTGTCATTATGGTAACCATAAACTGTGAGCCTAAAAAAATCACTTTGCAGGCATCATTGGTGATTGATTGTTTTGAGCCTTGCCTTATCCTTAAGAGATTGGACATGTTTGTGTACATTTTTTAATAAATTATCTTTTGAAAACTGCAGGTTCAATGTAGCATGGAGTACCTTTTGTTGTGTCGATTGTTAACTCTATGTTTCACGGTTGCGTTGTTTTTTTTCTGCATATCACTTGTATGTGACTTTACTATAAAGGAAACTAGTTGTTTCTGTACAAAAAACTGTTTACAGTGCTAAAATATGTTCGACTAGTTGCTAGAGTCCTGATAGAAATAGATATGGAATGCTAAATCACCTTTTCAACAGCCTTTTAAAAACAAAAATAAATTAAATAATTATTGCATCAACTTATGTTTCAATTGAAATGTTTATTTGTTCAAACTAGCAACTTGTTGCTTTATTGTAGGTCTACATTTCCATATTTCAAAACCTAGGAATATTGTAGCAAGGATAATTCTTAGTTAATCTTAAAAAGTGTTCATTGCAGCTTTCCAAATATGCACGTTTTGTATGATATGCCCAGTGATGCTAAATATTATGAGAGGAATATTGGAGAAATGTATGAATATGCATAGAATATTTGATCATTCACATAATTCTAAATAAAGAGAAATATTGTAATGCTATTGTTTTTTTTTATTTTAGTGCAGAACACTATTGGATTTTTATGAGGAATAATTAAAACATTTGCTAATGGAATCATTAGATAGCGGGTGGGTTACAAGTATACACTTTGAATTTCTCTATTCACTTACTACACCTTCTTTCTACAGTGACTGCTGTTGAATGGTCAATCAATGACAGACCAACATATAAATATCTTATTTATAAAGACCAGTATCTTTCCTGTATATAAACTCTTACCAGCTCTGCACTGATTTGTTTAAATAATATAGTGATAGATGTAATTTTAAAATAATATATTTATATTGTGACATGCAATTTGCTGTGGCATATATGTTTAATGAATTAGTTGTTTTCGTGAGGTAGAACTGCTGTTAATACTTTCTAAAAATATTTGAAAATATATAGCACATATAAGTGCCTAGTAATTACTAATTTGAAGAGGAATTTGAGTTAAAATTCAATGTGTTTAAAGAAAATGAAACCTATTGCAGAAAAATGCATTTTAGGATTTGTTATGAATACATTGATTTTGGTGTGTGTCGATTTCTTTATGTGAGTAAGTAAGAGATTGACTTGCACCTGTATCTAACACCCTAAAGGGTGTGAGGAGGAACAGATTGACAGACAGACAGAGACATACATAGAGAAGCAAGAAGAAATTCCATCAAGTTTGCCGTCAGTGGTTTAGAAGGCACAGAAATAATAGCACAGAAGAGAGAGAAAGGAAGATAAAAAGCGATACAGAGAGTTGACAATCAAAGAGAAAGAAGGATTAAAAGTGCAACAGATAGGAAGAAATACAGAAAAAATAACAGGGTAGAAAATGTGCAGGGTCGATTCAAAAATAAGCATTTTCTTAATTCTTGAACAACATCTGAAGAAATTAAAGCACTTAGAGTAGTGAGATTGCATAAAACATAAATTCTTACAGCAAGATATATAATAGCAATAATATAATATGAATTATATAATCCTGTTGAAACCCGGCTTCACCTGTCCAAAGTGATTCCCACCATGTTAATAGTGTGGGTCAGGCTTCACTAAGATCTTATCTTTCAATTACCTAAGTTTCCAGAGTAGAGAACCTCCTGAGAATAAAAGGTGAAAAACTGCTCTTCTCACTACTGATGACAAGAGTTCCTGCTGCAGGAGGATAGATAGTTGGTGCCATCATACGAAGCTGCCAACACAAATTGTACAGAAGGAAGAAACCAAGCAGCTCAATGCAGACGTAGTATTCAAGCTTACACAGAGTCGTAAACGTAAATAATTCAGCTTTTCCATACCTGCCTGCATTTTCATCATGGAAAGCATTTGGAGCACCAAATATTTCACCTCTACTTTTCTTTCCCCCTCATTTGTCTCTCTGGTCTCTCCCTTTCCACGGCATCCTTGACACAACAGAAGGTGCAGGGTATAAATATATTGAGTCATTATAAAACCTGCAATATTTTCTGGATCTCACTTGTGACAACAAACGTCAATTGACCTCACTTGCTTAACCTGCAATGGATACACTTTGTTGCATGGAGATTCTGTAGTGAATTTTTGTGCATTTTGTTTGCTGACCAACTTAGTACTTAATTATTGATGGAAAACACAGACAGGCAGGGGCTCTTCAATCCTGTAGATTCCATAAAATGATTCCAACAAAGGATCACAGGGGGCATCCAAAACCAAGCATCTTTCTATCAAAGTGACAGTGGGCATCAGAGGAGTCATGGTTGTATGTGGGAAGGGATTGTAGGGGGTGTCGCCGGGGTTACATAGCAGTTCAGTCCCTGAGAACAGTCCATCAATTGAATTTTCCGTAAATTGGAAATGAACAACTTCCCCCAAAATTGTAATGTGAAATCTTTAGCCTCAGCAGCCCTAGGGGACTGATTTGCAAAGAGTAGGCTGGGGAAGGTCAATGCAGGTGATAAGAGTTGATCACAGCAAGTGAACTGTGACAAATATTTGTCTGAATGTAGCTGAATGTGACGGTGGAAGCTGATCTGCTAACCAATGAGAAACTATCAATAGTTTAATAAAAGGAAGTGTACACTAATGAGAGGTGGCTTGGGCTTTATAACATTTGATCTCACCTGAAGCAGAATTTGGGGAAGGCATTGACTTTTTCTATGGCTGATCTCTGCATTGTTTCCTGGTGAACAGATTTGAGTATTGTACTTGAAAGCAGAATCTGGGAGAATTTGCTTAAAGTTGGATTTTCCTAAGTCAGGTCTTCCATAACCTGGGGACATTTTGTACGAAGGAAGAAAGACTAGTGTCAAGTTAAGAAGAAACAAATTCTGTGGGAGAAGAACAGACTGAAACCATGGGTCTACCATAACAGTCCTGTATGTGTATCTTGGGGAGCAGGTATAAGCAGGATGCACAGGGTTGGGAAGCTATGAAGGCTAAGATTGTGGAGGGAAGAGCTCCAGGGGAAATAAGGTCAGTGACTGGGAAACAATGATGTTCAGTGATGGGTTCACAGTCCAGAGTGAGTTATGAGGTGTCAGAGAGCTGATGTTTGCTTTATACGAAGTAGAAAGTTTACCAGACCACAGCAGCGCCACCCTTAACAGCAGGTTTGATGACAACATTGGGGTTGATCCTTCCTCAGCAGAGTGCTGCAAGTTCAGATGATTAGTTCAGAGTGAGTAGAGGCAGTGGGAAAATTGAGATGGTCAATGTCTCAGCAGTTAGTGATGAACAGATCTAGAGGCCAGAAGGAAGGTCCTGTTGGATCAGAAGTTCTGGAGTTGGGAGAAATGGTACATAGCCAGGGATCAGGATTTTTGGCCAAAGAAATGAGCACAGGAAGGTGATGGAAGAAGAGTTTAATATCTTGTTGGGCTTGGTATTCAGTGTCATAGGGGGATGAAGCTAAGGATTCTGCTCAGAATTGACTATTCAAGATCAGAGAGGGGAAGGCAAAAAGGGGTAAGGAAAACACAGCAACAGATGGAACTGGGGGGAAGGATGGAGACAGAAGGAAGTGAAGAGGAAGAAAGGAGATTTTTAAAAGTCAAGAATAGTTGAAGTTTGCAATCTTTGATGTCTGAAAGAAAAGAGAAGTATTTTTTTGTTGAAGCAGTGATTACAATGAAAGATAAAGTAAAACTGTGGACCATAGCAACTTTAAGATAAATTGGTGCTGTTGAAAGAGAAGTCAAGAGCATGTGTGTATCAAAGAATGGCATTACACATGGATTTCAGGATGTGATGAGAACTGTAAGTAGAGAAACACTGGATAGTTTGAACCTATCTGTGATCATGTGCTAAATTGTGACAACTGACATTTCCGTTGGAATCCACTTGAAATAAGCAGGAGCTGGAACCATTTGCTGAGGAAAGGGATGTGGCCGTGGGAGTGAGTTTTGGTCAATGCCCCATCAAAATCAAGAAGGAAAATGCCAACCATTGAGGCTGAGGAAGGTAACAAAACATCTGGTCGTTCTGCAAGGCCTAGCATTTTTCTGCAACATCGGAACGGATCTAATACACATTTAGCTCTGTATTTAGAAATCAGATGATTCTGAGAAACAAGGCATTTATGCATAGCAGTCCTCCAAAAATATTCAGCACAGCACTTCACCTATTTCTCCTCCACCACAGGGAGAGATTGCAGAACTGCATGTGGTCTTCACAGTAGTGAGAGAAAAAACATAAAACTGAGTTCATCTTAATGTTTTGAATGAAACTCCATTTAACATATTATCCAAAATTGAACAGCCTTAACATATTACTACCTATGTATTCCACTTTTGTATCAAATTTATTTGTCTAATTTGTATGTAACCTGCAAGCTTGCTCATCCTGGATTTTGTGGGAACAGTTTCCAATGGGATTCCTTTTAACCTTTATTGTAAATGTTCTACAGAAAGTTTTCCAATTTCCTGGTGCTGCCTTTTTTGTGTGATCCTTATGTTAATTGCATTTTCCTTTAACTGGATGAATTGTTGCAGTAGTACATTCTTACAGAAAGGCAGTGTTGCCCTTAGACCGAACTAACTATTTATTTTAGGAAGGTTTCCAGTCAACATTTGTTTAGAGGCCAGTCATCCTTATCCATCTCCCAAATGGATGAAAGCATGGACCTTCTGTAGAAAGCATTCTCAATAGCTGTGTACATTTCATCAAAAAGCCACTGCAACTTAGGTGGTGGGACACAAACATCAACTTTCTGAACATACTGAGGAAAGTAACATTGAGGTTATGATATTCAATGGGGTGACCATGCTGTTAGGATGCATGATTTATAACCAATGAAATAGAAAGGAAACATTAAAGACTGTTGGTTGTGGAATCATGGCCACTCATGCAAGACATCGGTTTGCTGCAGTCTGCAAAGGAATGAAAGGCTTTGACAGCAGTGAATTACCACAATGGAGACATGAAAAAAGGTACAAAAGATTTAGTAACATCAGATAAATTAACAGGAGAAAGGTACCTCCATCCCCAGAATACTTCCAGAAATGCAATTTTGTGAGAATGAGGTTCAAAAATGCTTGCCATGTATTGACTGAGCAAAGTTATCAGTTATTCCTTCTACCATAAACTTCTGCTCCCTTCATTGTTTGTACCACTGGTTCCAGCATGATTGGCATGATAGTTCAAAATGTAACTGGCTATTTCAAGCTCTGTGGGGCATACTGAAGATGGTAAAGACATTTTTGAAATGTAAGTAATTTTCTTTTTTCTTAACCAAGGGAAAAACATATCAAAAATAAATAATCAATATATTAGCTTTATAAAGTGTGGTGCTAGAATGATACATTTAGAAATTATTCATCATTTTTGATTATAGGTAATAAAATAAGATAACTTTATTAGTCACATGTATATTGAAACACACAGTGAAATGCATCTTTGCGTAGAGTGTTCTGGGGGCAGCCCGCCAGTGTCGCCACACTTCCACTGCCAACATAGCATGCCCACAACTTCCTAACCTTTACATCTTTGGAATGTGGGAGGAAACCGGAGCACCCTGAGGAAACCAACGCAGACATGGGGAGAACATACAACCTCCTTACAGACAGCAGCTGGAATTGAACCCAGGCCGCTGGTGTTGTAACAGCGTTACGCTAACCGCTACACTACCATGCCTGCTTGATGATATCCATTATTGTTAAATTTATTTTCCAGTGGGTATTCAAGAAACATTTCTATGTATTTGGTCTCTTACAAGCCTCTTTGCAACCAGTCTCATTGGAGATTTCCCATACTCCTTTTGCATTGCCGTGTGAATGGCACACACAAGCATAGAACCATGAAACACACATTTGTACATCACTTGCACAAAATTATATTGTGTGTCTGTAGCACAAAAATCCCAGTGGCTAGTCCCATATTAGCAAATCTCAATAAGGTGGCTGAGGCCTACTTCTCTATTACTGTCCTTGGTATGTCTTCACTGTTAGCTCTCTGACATTGTTAGGACTCCTGATCTCTCGTCTGACCATGTATCTGGTCCCAGACCTGACCTGATCATTTCCCTAACCACACATCCCCTCACCTGATTGCATCTCTGATCCTTCGTCCTGACATGACTCTCAAATGCAGACATAAGAGACTGCAGATGCTGGAATCTGGAGCCAGATGAAGGGTTTCCACCCAAAAAGTCGACTGTCCATTTCCCTCCACACTTGCTGCCTGACCTGCTGAGTTCCTCCAGCATTTTGTTTGTTGCTCAGCTTTCAAATGTCCTGGCTTGATGCTCAGTCTCAACGTATTCCCCCGAGTCTGAGCACTCCCTATTGCAACTCCTCATCCTGCAGGGCCTCACCCAACCAATATCCCCCACCTTACCACAATCCTCAAGACACATAGGTACATGGAGGGGATGGGCTTGGAGAGTTATGGTCCGAATGTAGGCAACTGGAACTAGCAGAGAGGATGCTGTGGACAGCATTTGGGGCGAAGGGCCTGTTTCGGTACTGTATTACTCTATGACTCTATGACACTAGCCATTAGCTACTGACTTCTGCAATCTTCTTGATGGCAAAGCTAATGGAACAAAGGCCTTTATGTGCATGTACATATATTATACCTGCACTACCACCCAAATGCATGGCACCTTTAGTGCTTTTTGAGATGCAGAGATATTTCTTGAGCATGATCTTTGTCATAACTAGTAATTATTTTCCTAATTATTGTCCCCCTACTTCCTTATGGTTCCCTATCCTTCACATATTCTTCCTTCATATCAGTACCCTTCACCATTAATCACACTTAGTGAACAAGAGCAGAAACTCTGCAAATAGCAATATTCTCAAAGTAACAATGAGATGAATGACGTACTAATTATAATTTGGTCTTGTTGAGCCGGGGAAAATGTTTGCAGATCATTGGAAAGCATCACGGAACTCTAGGTATTCAGCTGAATCATGAATAGACTTATTTAATAGCATTTATATTTTGTGCAAAGTCAGGATAGATGATATATCCAATACCTAGAGTGGAAGTGAACCCAGCAACACTCTAATTCAGAGGCATGTCAATGCTGAAGAAGTAATGAGATTCAGGTTTATTTTTTGATAGCTGATGCCTCACAAATGTCTTCATTGAAACATTCTTTTTCACCCCTACTTTAGAATGAATAGTGTACACAATACATAATGATAATTTTCCTCTGCAACTACTTGCTCACTCCAAGCTGTTGTACAATCCTATACCTTATGTTCTTCCATTCTTATTGTGCTGAAATCAATTCTCACTATCTCCTGCAGTCATTCTTTCAGAGAAGCTCAAAAATCATTTGGAGGAATGTGTAGCTAAACAGGGACTTGACATAATTTGAATAAATGCATCAGAAATGTAAGTTCAGACATTTGTCCAGCAGTAAATGAAAGTCAATTAAACTCCATTTTACTGTCAGCAGATGCTTTGCACAGAGACTTTCTATACACCTTTTTGTGATTCTTTTGCCTAAGAAGTCAAAGGTATCATTAAGTAAAGCTACAAGAATATTGTATTGCACAGTCATGTGAGAACAGTTAACTTTTTCTGAAACTAGAGAAAATGTATTACTATCTGGGGCTGACTTAAAAGATAAAACCAGTTAACCTTTCCATGCCCTGAATATGCATTTTAAATTTTGCTTTGCAGGCTATTGATACTGCAAATAATTACATTTCAACCGATGCCCCCTATACACTAGTTCCAGGTTTGTTAGAATCAAAAGCATTCATTCTTCTGCATAGAGAATAAGACTTCTGATTTTACTTAGATAGTTATGCCTTTTCAACCTAATCACCCATTCCTTTAACTATTTAGCTTCTGATTTGAGGAAATCATCCACTTTCCCAATTCTTGAGAATATTTAATCATCCTTGTGATATATAAATTCATGAAATCTGAAACTCTGGTTATCCTTATCGACAGAAGTATTTCAAAATGGTGACTCCAAGAACACATCAGAAGACCACACATTGATAACTGTCTTTTGACACAGCTGATTACAGCTATGTGGATGGACTTCCAACATCTCTTTTGACCCGCTCATGTTGTCATGAAGAATTTATTTCAGATGTGAAGATATATTTTTTTTCATGAAATTTAAAGAAAAGCAACATGGTGTCTCCAAAATGTAGTAATTTGCAGTTCTCTAGAATGTACTGTCACACTATTTAATAAGTCAAAAGTGGAGAAATATTGGACAATCATCAGGACAAAAAAAAACACAAATTATTATCTCGATATCTAATAATCTTTTTCTCCCATTCCACAGGCTAGTTTTGACTACTAGCTGGGGTGGTTTCAGAGGCACTGATAGTTTTCTGGTACCAAACCCAAGCAGTATTATACAAAACTATGCTGTGACTAAATGTATCACTAGATTAATCATCTGCAGGATCTATCACAGCTGAATTTGAATCCAAGCTTTTCCTGATCCATTATCCACATCGGAGCACTTTAAGCAAGATTTCCTGGAAAATAATCACGAGTGGTCATTATTATTGATAAGTCGTTTAGTGTTAAATGCATTGTTGGTACATAAAACACACAATCTGGTATGTGGCTGTTGGGTATGGGGGCTTTCTGCATTGGTTGCCAGGGGAGCTTTTCAGTGGATTTTAAGTAACAGGAATGGTCTTCCTTGCCCCATTAAACATATGTTGAAATCAGATTTAGCATGTTTTTGAGCAACCTTCAATGACCCTTTTAAATGCTGTGGATTAGTTCTCTCTGTACTAGTACAAGTACTATGGGCACACATAGTCTGGCTCAAAGCCGTTAAATGCAATGTTGGGATTTAATTTGCATATTGAAATCACCATCCAATCTGAAACAAGGAGGCTCTTTGACCATACACCTTATGAACTCTTAAAGGACAATGACAGAAATGCATGCATCAATAGGCTAATTGGTGACCCAATGCATTTTTAGCCCACAATGCATCTGCCAGAAAACCTTATAGGATGCCATAAGGATCAATGCTTCAACTCCAGCTATTTGCAGTATACATCAATGATTTGGATCAGCATACCAAATGCAATATTTCTAAATTTACCAATGACAGTGGAATTGTGAGTCTCTGAGGAAATGCAAAGAGGCTTTAAGCTGATTGAGTGGGCAATGCATGGTAGATGCAGTTTAACACGGATAAATGACATGGAAAACAGAAAGACAGTGTTATTTAATTGTTTATAGATTGAGGAGCACTGATGTAGAAAAGGATCTTGGTGTCCTTGAATACCAGTCACTGAAAGCAAACATGGATGTGAAGCAAGAAGTTAAGAAGGCAAATGGTATGCGGACCTTCATTGCAAGATGTTTTGAGTACATAAGCAAGGATGTCTTGTTACAATTAAACAAGGCCTTGGTGAGATCACATTTGGAATATTGTTTACAGTTTTGGTAAGGATATACACCACAAAGGGATTGCAACAAAGGTTCACCAGATAGATTCCTGGCACGGCAGCACAGTCATATGAGGCTCTGCTAAGCCTGTGTTCATAAGTCAAGTCAAGTTGAGTTTATTGTCATAAGAGTTTAGAAGAATGAGAGGAGACCTCATTGAAACAGAAATTTCTGACAGGGCTTGACAGGCTAAATGCTGGGAGGATGTAAAGCAAAGGGTCACAGTTTCAGGATCCAGAGTAAAACATTTAGGACTGAGATAAGGAGAAGTTTCTTCACTCAGATGGCGGTAAACCTGTGGAATTCTCTACCACACAAGACCATGGAAGTCAAATGGCCAGATATATTTAATAAGGAGCGTAGATAGATACCTAGGCACAAAAGATATCAAGGTACATGGAGAGAGTGTGTGTGAATATGGTAGTGAGATAGTAGATCAGCCATAATCATATTGAATATAGAGCAAGTTTGAAGGACCTAATAGCCTACTTGTCCCATTTTTCTGTTTTTTGTGTAAGTCAATCCCTCAATGTTTGAATGATGTGGAAGGTTTTGATGGTCTTGATGTGTGAGGACAATTCACCATATCATAACAGATTAAGGTGAACAAGGATTAATGTTTCCCATAAGATCATTTAACCCAGCATGGACAACTGATTGAATGAGGCCGAGCGACTCACTGTGGAAACCTACTGAGCTATTAAAGAGACATTTGATGTTGAGATTTAACTGTAACATTTTTAGTTCCATTTGTTTTTAATCCTAAACTATAATTTTGTGCTGTACACTGATGGCCACCTGGAATTTTATCAAAACTTTACAAATTCATCATGATTAGATACATGGATTGCTTAAATAAATAAAAGATCTTAAAGCAACACATCTAGCTTGATTCTCGCACAGGTTGTAGAGGTGAAATCACATTTAGCTGACACGCTCCCATTCCCAGCAGTTCTCTTCTTCTGCTTCCTTAATATTAAAACACTAGCTCAGTTGCAGTGCCAGCTGACATGCATGTAACTTTACGTCTAAAAACATTTCAAATATGACCTTAGGAACATATCATATTCATAACTGAATTTATAAAGATGTCAGTTAAGAAGCATAGCTGAAACATTCAAGGCCACTGAACACTGGATACGTTGATACATGATTCAGGCATGCCACATATTGCATCAGTCTGTTTAAAAGTGACATATTCACCACATTACCTTATCAAATTACTCTCAGTGTTTTGAGATGTACACTCAGTTTTGTTCATCTTCTTAACATGTGTATGCAAGTTTGATTTTATTGACACCATGGGAAACAATCAAACAACTCTTAATTATTTAACATGCACCATAGATCTATTTACCCATGAGATTATTTAATCATCGGTCAAGCATTTCAAAGAAATATATACATTAAACAGATTGAACATTGTTCAAAATACATTCCTATTTTTTTCAGTAGTAGCTTATGCATTGAACCTGATCCTGTATGTACAGTATGTGACCTCCATGCTAGATAATAAATTTAAGATCATACCTCAAACAAGCATCAAGCCAGCCTGGAAATAGAAGGAGATGCAAGGTCAAGTACATCAGCTCTGTACGCTTAGCTGGAAACTACACTCAGAAATATGTTGTAGTTCAATCTCTGAGTGTAGTTTTCAGCTAAATGTACAGGGCTGATTAATTTAACTCTGCATCCCCTGTTATTTCCAGGTCAGACCCTCCTCCCAGCCCAGCACCAGGACACCATCGGTCCTCTCCCCCTACCCCCCACACACCCTGACAGAACCACAGGGCTGAAAGCCTCTTTGCAGTCCAAAGACTGCACTCTGCAGTAAGGCCATTTGGCTCAGATGTTGCCTTAGGACAGGAAGCCGGGTAAGGGAGATGGAAGAAAGAAATAACAAGAACTGGAAGGGAAAAAAGGGGGAAGGAGGGTGGTGGAGGGACAAGGGAAGGGAGTGGAGGTGGAGAGTGGGAGAGCTGGGTTTCAGGAGAGAGCATAGATCTAGAACTAATAGAAATCTCTTTCTGTTCTCTTTTTTTCTCTCATTTCACTCTCTTTCTCTTCCACGCTAGCCCCTGCCCTCTGCCACTCCCTCTCTCTTACCTCTCTCGTTCCTTCTCCCCCATCTCCACCCCTACTGAACCTGAAAGGTAAGGTTTGGTCAATCCTGGACCTGCTTACTCGGGTTCCCACTCCTCATCCATGCATTTAAAAAGGCAATTCTTATTGGGACCAAGCATGCAGCTTTGAAGGGTTGGTGGTGGTCAGAACCTGCTGTTGCTTTTAAATTGCTCAAATTCACATTCCTGGCAGTTAAATTATATTCCAGTTTTCAATCTGTAATTGTCAGTTTCCCCGAATAAACCTGGTGATGATTTTAAAAGAAAGTGCTGGTAAATGGGATTAGTGTAGATGCGCACTTGGTCAACAAGGACAAGGTGGGCCAAAAGGCCTGTTTCTGTGCTGTACGACTCTATCGCTCTCCATGACTCTAAAATATTTAGAAGTGAATGGTAACCAACTAAACTGGTTCACTGGCATCCTTCCGGCTATGTACGGTGATGGACATGTAGCTTTTAAACTATGGGAGACCATATTGTAAAATACATATTGCATTTCCACTAATGTTTATTCTGGAAATACAACATCTACTTCAAGTGCCACAACTGTACATATCTTTGGTTATTGATGTTGAGGGACTATAGCCTGTGGCCTTGCAGTATTAGAATTTACCATGGAGATGTTGAAACGATTGATAATCACATTGGCTGATTCATCCCTAACCATAGCCAATGTTGTCACTTGCTTGTGTCATCAGCTACATATTCCCACCTGTCACAAACAATGCTGAAAGATTTTACATCCCTTTTACTAACATTCTTAAAATGGAGCTTTGGCTGCGCCACTGTTTATTGGGCCCAGGCCACCTCCTGTACCTCCTTAGGAATGCAGCCATCTTTGATCCTGTGCACAAGCCTGAGCCAGTGCAGGTTGCTTTGCTTGATGAATGCTGGAATGCTTGGCATCTTGGCTTCTGAGGGGACTGTTTCTTCCACGAAATGTCAAGAATACACTGCAGACATTGAAGATGGAAGCTGTTGCTTCTTTTTTCACAACAGAATGTAGTTCATGTTTCACCATCATGCAGCAATATGTAAAGCGTGCAGACCTGATAGATCAGCATTTTAGACCCATGAGATGAGATTGATAATCTTTCCTGCCATTTTGCTAATCAGTAGATGCCTTTCCAATGCTATTAGATATCATACCTAGACTGTCAGAATGCATCAAAGGTTATTGCAGAAAATAAATTCTCATGGTGTGAATGGAAGTTTGGCTGGCTAACAGGGAACAAAGATTAGGAAAAGGTTTTTTTCTGGTCAGCAATATTTAATGAGTGTTGTGCTGTATGATTCAATGTATAATCTTATTTGCAATTTACATAAATAATTTGGATGAAGGATAAAGATATGGGTAGACCAAAGGTACGGTTGCTAGCTTTATTGATGGTACAAAGATTGACAGTAAAGTCATTTCTGAAGGGGGCATAATGCGACTACAAAGGGAAACGAGAGGTTAAGTGAGTGGGCAAAGATCTGGTGAACAGTGTATAATGCGGGCAGATGTGAGATTGTGCAAAAGTAAAATTATCTATTTTGGCACCAAAGATAAAAAGAAACAGCTTATCTGAACGGTGAGAGATTGCAGAGCCCTGAGATGCAGAGGGATCTGGGTATCCTCCTGCATGATTCAGAAAAGGCTAGTATGCAGGCATGGCAAGTGATTAGGAAAGTTAATGTTTATTGCTGGGGTAACTGAATACAAGTGAAACTTATGCTTCAGTACCATAGGGTATTGGTGAGACCCCATGTGGAAAACTGTCTACAGTAGTGGTCTCCTTATTAAAGGAAGAATGTTGATATGTTTGAAAAAATTAGGAGAACGTTCACTATATCAGTACTTGACATGCGCAGGTTGACTTATGAGGATTGGTTGGACAGGCTAGACTTGAATCCACTGGAGTTTGGATGAGTGAGAAAGGACATTCAAGATCCTGAGGCAAATTGACAGGGTGGACGTGGAAAGGTTATAGAGTCATAGAGTTTTACAGCATAGAAACAGGCCCTTTGGCCCACCACATCCATGCCGACCAATATGCTTATCTATACTAATCCCATTTGCCTGCATTAATTCCATATCCCTCTATGCCTTGCCCATTCAAGTTCCTGTCCAGATGCCTCTTAAATGTTGTTACTGCTTCTGCCTCCACCACCTCCTCTGGCAACTCATTCCAGATACCAGCTGCTCTTTATGTGAAAAATGTACCCCTCAGATCTCTTTTAAACTTCCTCCATCTCACCTTAAACCCATGCCCTCTAATTTTAACACTTCTGCAATGGGAAACAGACTCTGGCTATCTATCCTATCTATGCTTCTCGTCATTTTATATACCACTATTATGTCACCTCTCAGCCTCCTTCACTCCAGGAAAAACAGACCCAGCTTTTGCAATCTTTCCTTATAACTCAAGTGTCCTGTGGCTGGCACTTCCCTATACTGAAGACTGTACCACAGATTCCTCAGTGGTTGCTCATTGACATGCTTGTCTGTCTGAAGATCCGTGTAGTTTCTGGTGCAATATCAGTCCCCATAATTTTCTGAAATTCCTTGTCTGTTATAATAGCTTTCATCATAATTCTGGCATCACAGTGGCAGTACAGACTAGGGAATTTGTGGCCTCTTATTTCTGGAGAAGCCTCTTACTGTGGTTTATGATGAGGGCTGTGCTGCTGGGGTTGGGAGGAAGGGGAGCTTTCCACTAATTAGGCCCAGCAGGCATACAGTTGAGGTTGCAAGACTAAGAAGCCAATCATGGTCATTGTGGTTTCCAAGAACTTAATTAAGCAGGAAAAGTCAATTAAAGAGATAATTAGGATGCTCCTGCTGCTTTTTATTTATGGAATCACTTGAAACCTACAAATACATTAATGAAACTTGGTTTTATGCTTTTTTCAATTATTGTATGTCCATTTTAACCAAGCATTTGCATAAAGGATAGATTATAATGTAAATAATGCCTCAAGAAGTATGTTTTTCCATTAGAGTTTTCTAAAAAACAGAAATATTAAGAATGAGAAAAGATCTCACTCACTCAATTACAAGCTCTTCAAACACAGTACGCACTCAGATCATTTTCATCTCCTCCCAGCCATGACATGAAGCCTACATCACTCCATTTCCTCACCAAAATGCAATCTTCTACTTTTCTAAAATGCTTCAAGTAAACTTGCATTCAAAAGCTAGGTGCAGTCTGGTTCATAAATGAATAACGTTTCAGAGTGAAGTTGTTGCTCCTTAGGTTACATTTATGATTTCCTTAGCTTATAATCAGGTTCTGTAAAAATAAATCATTGAAGTATATTCGTAACCACAGAAAGCTTTCCATGTGGCAGCTGTTATAATTGGCAGAGGATTTTATATTTTGTTTCATTTATAAAAGATCTATCTTAAAAAACTTTCTACTATTTTTCAGTTCCCCCATCTCCCCAGCCCTCATCCCCCTCAGTTGTAAGTTGTTCTCATGATCCCTGGCCAAGCAAACAGGCAAGAAATCTGCTCTTAAGTCTTTGCCAATGTGATTTTTGAAACAGACTTGGGATGAGCAGGCTCATTCTTTGCTATTTCCCACATCCTTACAACAAACCATTTAAAGCTGTGTCCTGGTAGCACAGCTGAGATCAGAGAATTACAGATGCAGACATGCACCACATCATTCTATGGCACACATTAGTCTGCACACTGTACCAGGAGATCCAAAGTAATAATAGGGCAAATTTTATAATTTAGTGCTGGAACCATGACAAACAAAACTTTCTAATTAAAATTTTGCAATACCTAGTTTATAGTATGGTTTGAGTATTTGCAGGCTTTCAAAATTCTTCCTTGTCTGCAGTTAGAATAAATGAGGGAAGTCGGCTAAAACTATACCACCCTAAGGAAAGGGGAAAAGACTGGACAGAAAGACCCACAGTCAGAAACTATATACAGGGCTCCTCTAGGTCTTAAGAGTCACTTAGAAAATGCCTGCTGAAGAAGATTGCTACTTCGTCAAATTTAGGAGTTTAAGTAGCTAAGAAAAAACTATAATGATCTACTGTGTAGCGTGGGGGATCAGTCTCTATATCTGGTAATTGTATTGTTTTAACTCAGTAAAATCCTTTTTGTACTTTATCATTTTTGTTAAGCCACATTCAACCTACCTCCATTCATATTTAAGGCCCTAGAGATACCTTTGTGCCAGGAAAGTCACACTAAACTGACATGCTAAACACCAGTAGGAGGGAAGGTGCTGCAGTCCATAGTGAAGGATGTAATAACAGAACAACTTGATGTGAATAATATAACTGAGCAGAGTCAGTATAGTTAAATAAAAGGAAAATAAAGTTTCATTAATCAACTGGAGTTCTTTGAGAATATGACTGGCTGAATAGTTGAGGGGAAACCAGAGGATGTGTTGTATTTGGTTTTTCAGAAGGCTTTCAATGAAGTCCCACGGGAGATTGGGCGACTACGTAATATTCTAACATAAATTGAGATCTGGTTGTTATGCAGAAATCATAGTGAGAATAAACAGGTATTTCTCAGGATGGCAGAACTGTGACTAGTTATGTACCACAGGGAGCTCTATTCACAATCTGCATCAACATTTTGGCTGAGGGAACAAATTCTGCTGATGATACAAAACTAAGTAAAGTCATCAGTAGGATGAGGTTGTAAAGAGACCACATCTAGTATATTGTGTGCAAGTCTGGTGTCTCTAATTATGGAAGAATGCACTTGCAATAGAAGAAATGAAATAAAGGTTGACCAGACTAGTTCCATCGATAGCCAATTTGCTGTATTAGGGAAGATTGAGTATATTAGACATGTACTCAAAAAAGTTCAGAAGAATGAGAGAAGATTGTGTTGAAACTTACAAAATTCTTACAGGCCTCAACAGGCTGGATGAAAGGAGGATGTTTCCCCTGGATGAGGAGTCTAGAACCAAGGGTCACAGTCCCAGGACTGAGATGACAAGAAATTACTTCTTGCAGAAAGTGTTGAATCTATTCATAACCTCAAGAATTACATTAAATTGTTTTGTGTATTCTCATATAAGCAACTTGATGCAACAGCAAAAACTGAGGCAATGCTGGAGTCACATAATGTTATGGAGTTTAATATCAGCCGTGTTATAGATGAAATATATGTGAGGTTTGAAACTCAATAAACCTCATTCCAAACTAATGACCTCATCTTGATAAAAGACATTTTCACAGAGACGTTGAATAAGATGTCAGGCTGAACGCCAGTGCCAAAGTTACAGCTAGTATCCTGTGTGTCTCACTGTTCACAGCACTGTTCACAGTCCCAGTACAGACAACTTCAACTTCAACAAAGCAAATGCTGGAAATCTGAAATGTAAACAGAAAATACTGGAGTTGCTCTGCAGGTCAATCAGCATCTGTGGTGAAATAGAAATAATATTTTACATCTAGGATCTTTCATCAAAACTAGAAAAAGGTCAACTAGCTAACTCTAGCCACAAGAGGAGAATTAGAATTAAAAAGGAAAGCAGGAAAGATTAAACAATAAAAGGGATGACGGTGCAGTCTGTAATTACCAAACTACAATGTGGTCACATGAAAGATGTCGTGCTGCTTCTTAAGTTTGTATTGAACTTCATTGGAACGTGGGAGAATGAGCACAGAGAATTCATAGATTCAGAGACTCAGAGTTATACAACATAGAAACAGGCCCTTCGTTCCAAATCATCCATGTCGACCTAGATGCCCATCTACGGTAATCCCATTTATCTGCATTTGGCCCATATCCCTCTCCTATCCATGTACCTGTCCAAATGTCTTTTACATTTTGTAATTGTACCTGGCTCTACCACCTCCTCTGACAGCCCATTCCACATACACACCATCCTCTGTGCAAAAACCTTGTCGCTCAGATAACCTTGAAATCTTTCCCCTCTCACCTTAAACCTTTGCTCTTTAATTTTAAACTCCCCTACCCTTGGAAAAAGACTGCAACTATCGACCCTATCTATGCCTCTCATGACCTCTATTGGTCACCCTTCAACCTCCTTCAATCCAGGGAAAACAATCCCAGTTTATCTAATCTCTCTTTATAACTCAAGTCTTCCAGTTCAGGCAACTTTCCTGTGAATCTCTTCTGCACCCCTCTCTTGCTTAGTCATATCCTAAAGTGGCAGGAGACAGAGGCTGTTTAGGAATTATGCTATCCAAGCAACATTTTATCCAGTCATTCGGGAATGTTCCAAGCATCTTACAAGTCAAGTGAACTCGCTAGTAACATCTCTACTGCTGTACACAAAACTTCTGAGCATTTAGATCCGCCAAAGAGTGTGGGACAATTCTTGAATGACTGTTTTTCTGATTAGTAATCAAATTTCCCCAATAGGGGCTTATGGCTATAACTTAGTAAAGGTTACTTTTCTCCAGTTTCAACATGCTTAGTGATTGGATGAAGGGTTCTTTTCAAAGGTCATTGACCTGAAACATTAACCCCATTTCTCTCTTCACCAGTGCTTCGTGACCAGCTGAATGTTTTTTGTTTTATTTCAGATTTCCAGCATCTGCAGGTTTTTCTTTTGTTTTTTATCTGGATGGATGGAGTATTTGTACACCCATCAGTTTTTTTTTCGTTATGGCCTACAAAGAAGAGCATTCTTTGTGCATTCTGAGAGATGGACGAACAGCAAGGGTAATTCAGGAATTATTACAGATTAGACTGCTGTCTCTCATTTCTGGTTCTTTCCATCAACTGTTCCAAAATGATAGAAATCCTGGCAGCAATAGGCAACCACCAGAGTAGTAGACAGAGCAAGGCTATTTGTGCGGCTATTTGAGGAAACAGTGGAAGAGAACAGGACATCCTAGAGGAAGCCATAAATTCAGTGATTCTGAGCAGAAATAGAGAAATAAATTGAGTTTAATTTCTTAAATGCCTTGAAATGTTTTGCTATGTTAAAGGCACTTTTATCATTTTGACCATGTAATTTCCTTTCACCACTTCAGATTAACATATTGGCAAGTTGTATTGACTAAAGCATGAAATGCACTGAACTAGGACATTTTTAACATAATAACAATCTTAGTGAACTTTGAGATACAATAAATGCTAATATTGTTGGAGCCACTTTATAAAATGATGTTTCTTTAGAGATCTCATTATCTACAATTAACCTATCAGTGATAATAGAAACGGTGATTGAGCACTGCACTAACACAAAACACAATCTAATGCAAATCTGAATTTTTATACAGAATAAGCATACCCAAAATAATATATTTCTTTCTCTACCCAAAAGGAATGCTAGGTGGTACTTCTGCTCAACCACTGAAAGACTTACTAAAGGTTATCACTGGCAAACAGCCCTCCTCCAAATTGAGCCTTTCACTCGATTACTAAAAAGGGAGTAATTCGACCAACACCTGAATGTCATATATTAACTGGACAGCTTTCATCAGGGACTGGGTGGAAGTAATCAGTACTTAATTTTCAGTTCCCACACATTTGAATCATGCCGGCTGTACTGATATGGCCATTTGGAAAAATCAGCCCATACTTGCAAGAATTTCTATCTCCTGTGACTTTCCAGCTTCATGAATTGATTTATGTTTCTGGTATGTGAGGTTTTTTATTTACTCAGATTCTGTTCAGGGGTATTCTCCAAATGTCATACTTCAGTTAATTCTCAATATGCATGGTTTGCAGTTGGAATAAATACATTCCAGTTCCTGTCATATTTTAAGATAAATGTAGTGTTGTACAGGAAACCACGCGTCAGATACACTTTTTCCACAACTCAATCAATTTCTGAAAGAGTTTCTTCAAACATTTTTTTTCTTGTATGGAATTTCCTAGTTTAATAAAACTAAAATTTGTGCACATCACGTTTTAGACCTTTGGAAATCTAATATTCCCATCTACCTCAGTAAGCATATGGATAGATTTTATAACATGAAAGAATATTGTATTTTCCTCAATGCATTATTTGTGGAAAATTAGCTGGAAGAGAGAGGGCAGTGCTACGCTCTGACTCTTTTACTTCATCCAATACAATCAAGATGGGTAAAATGCAGTTCCCAGTCTCTCTTAGAAGTCAATAATATAGCAATTCATTATTTGCCAGGTGTTTGAATGTTATTATATATTGAATTCTTTTCAACGTTCGGACTGTGAGAACATTCAGAATCCTATATGAGCCAAAGAGGAAGCCATGGTACATTGATCTCATCACATGTAGTATTACTGCATAAGCTACTGATCAAATGTCAAGCTAATGAAGTCTACTATTGTACACTGTGCCAAAGTGATGCCAGCACCACTTGGGGCTTGGACTATGACTGAATCCCTACTGTGGAGTAGTTTAACCACTGACTAGACAATCATCTTGGATTGAAATAGCTAAGTCACTTAGAGAAGCTTGATGCAATCAAATCAAATCAACATGGTTTTATGAGAAGTTAATAATGTTTGACAAATTCATTTGAGTACTTCAAGGATGTAACAAGCTGAGTCAATGGAAGGGAACCTGTAGATGTGGTGTATTTGGATTTTTAGAAGGAATTTGACAAGGTGGCACATAAAAAGCTGCTGCACAAGGTAAGATCTCATTGTATTAGGGTAAATATGTTAGAATGGATTGAGTATTGGTTGTCACATAGAAGACAGAAAGTTCAAAAAAGGGTTGTTTTCAGACTGCAAGGATGTCAGTAGTTGAGTGCCCCAAGGATCAGTTCTTGGCCTTCAATTACTTACTATGCATATTAATAATCTGGAGGAGTGTAAGGTATCCAAGCTTATTGATGACACAGAAATAGACGGGAGGGCTTGTTGCTATGAGGATCTTTGGACTCTACAAAAGGTTATTGATAGTTGAGTAAGTGGGCAAAAACTTGGCAAATGGAGTTTAATGTGTGACAGTGTGAGGTCATGTACTGCATTAAGAGAAACCTAAAGGTAGACTACTATCTAAGTGTAAAAAAATTACAGATGATCAAAGTGCTGTAAGATTCATGTGTTCTTATGCAAGAATCATGAAAAGTTATGAAGTGGCTTGGAAGCAAATGGTATATTGGCCATTATTGTAAGAGGGATGGATTTGGAGTGCTATTATAATTATATATGGTGTTGGTGAGGCCACACCTGGAGTATGGCACACAGTTTTGGTCCACTTATTTAAGAAAGAATATACCGACATTGGAGCAGTCCAAAAGAGTTTCACTAGGCTAATTCTTGGGATAGGAAGCCAGTCCTATAATGAATAGCTAAAGAAATTAGATCTTTATTCTTTGAAGTTTAGAAGAATAAGGGGTGAGCCACTTTCTCTGCAAGTTAACTTGTTTTCTCTATTCTGTATTTCTGATGAAAAGTCTCGCATCTGAAACATTAACTGTTTCTCTTTCCACAGATGCTGCCTGACTTGCTGAGTGTTTCCAGCAGTTTCTCATTTTATTTCAGAATTCTGGCATTTGCAATTTTCTGATTTTCTTTCTCGTCACTCTCCATTTGAATCACTCCAATCAACGATCCACGTCTTCCGCAGAAAGAATGTGCACTAATGTGAGTCACAAAGACATTTGGAAGAAACACTATTGCTTTGAAAGTCAATGGAGCTAAGATTTGGAAACAATTTAGAACACTCAGTCACTATAATATAGGGAATTTAGTGTTACCAAAAGGGGACGGAGCAGACTCAATGGGCCGAATAGCCTAATTCTGCTCCTATGTCTTATGGTCTTATGGGTGGATTTCTAATTAAATATGATTGGAAAATCTGATAATGCAGATTATCCATGGTGTCCATCTGCTCAAATCCTTAAAGGATTCAAGGACAAGTTAATTGGGTATTTGAAAGGAATATGGGTTGTTTGGGAGGATTACAATGTAAAGGCAAAGCGATCATGCTAGAGCTCCTTTACTTGTTGGAGAGTCCTGGTCCTACGCAATGGAAAAGATATAAAGACAGTAAAAGGAGAAAAGTGCAAGTTTATCAGAAAGTTACCACAGATGAGAGACTTCAGTTATGAGTAGAGATTGGAAAAGTTCGAATTATTGTCCTTAAGAAAAGATTTAAAGATGATATAGTGGAGGATTTCAAGATAAAGAGGCATCTTGAGAGTAGTTAGAAAATTGATATGTGATTTACTAACTAAGATCATAGACTTTTTACAATGATTATTAAGCTAAAAACAGGAGACGAGGAGAAAGCCTTTCCTGAAAAGGCTAATGGAAACTGATTCCATTAATAATTTAAAAATGGACTTGAACAGTTCCCTTGAATGAGGAATTTACTGAACTCTGGATACTTGTAAGGAATATGGGGTGTTTGTTGACGGGACTATGGACAAAGATTGTGGATGTGGAGCCAAGCACAACTGCCCTTTCAAAGAGTCTGCAGAGACACAATATGTCAAATGGCTTCTGTGCTGCAAATTTATATGATTCAGGAGCCACAAAGATATGCAACATAGCCTGTTTTTTTGGGAAGTCAATGGATGCCAAATTGCTTCCAGTTCAGTTTGTCAATTGTGAATCCACATTTTTGATGTCACTTGTATTACTTGGTGAATTGGGTACTGCTGTAGCACATGCAGGATTATTCAGAGAAGACAATGGTGGCTATCAATCCTTGTGCAAAACTGATTTGGTATCACCACTGCCAAAATGGAGCATGAATACGTAACTATTTTCATGTGTTAATATCATGTAAAGGAAACTTATTTTTTTGTAGCAGAAAGAACCTCCCCAATACTCCACCAATGTGTTGTGTTTGAGAGGATCCTCAGAGACTTCTTGATGCCAACATATTCAGAGCAAGTGAGGAAAATTAGTACATTCGCATTGTGAGCACCATGACAAGTATCAAGGTAAATGCTGGCAGTTCTATGTGGAAAATCCAGCCCGTTGTTTCTAAAAGCTTCCCACCACCAGAATTAAACCAACTGTCTTGTAAGTTCTATGTTTCCCCTTTTCTGCTTTTGCAATTTGGCAGTCATTTGATGTCACCTATATATCTATAAAAGGTGGTACCAAAGCACTAGAAGATTGTAATTGCTGAAATCAACTCAGCCTTGCCATTAATTTTCCACCGCAAGCTACAGCTACTGTACTATAAATATGCATTTTCTCACCTTTTTATGTTCTGGTTTGCTTTTTCCATTCCCTACTTCTGATGCTGTTGCTTTGCAGCTACATGGAAATGCCAATGATACATTTCTGCCTCATTCAGAAATACGACTCTTTTATACATCTGGTCTAGCAGTTGGACAGCTTAATTTATCACCAACAATAAATTACTATGCAGTGGGTCTAAATAGTGGACATTAAGAGTTTGGCAGTAACTCAACACAGTTAGCACCCAAGCTCTGCCAAATATTCCTTCACACTAGCAGTATGAACATGGTGCCTTTGATTTTTCATATGTGAATCATTCAATATATTACTAAAGTCCCAACACTTGCTTGGTTTAGAAAGCAACACTATGTAAATATCTGATGCCTTTGTATACAAAAGTTCTTCAATATCTTTAGGTTCAACTTTCATAAATTGATTTCACAATGAAGTGTTTATAAAAAGTGAGGGAGAAGCAAAGAAAATGACAGTTCTCCATCTTGTGCATGAATGATACTGTGGCCTCCCTCCAGGAATAAAAACGTAATTTTATTAGAAATCATATAATCTAATAACTCAAACAGTGAGGGGGAGGCTAATTCAGGAAGTCATCTTTATAAAGTAAAGCTGCAGGAAACCCATCATGACCAGGGGCTTTTCCTGGATGCATACTTCTAACCATAAGTATAACTCAATTCACTTTATCTTGCACATCCTGGTTTATACCAGATATCTCCATCTTTGAAAGCTTGTGGAAGGGCATTGTCGTAACAGTTAGAAGGTTATTGGAAGGATAAACTTCATAAGTCAGCAGCCCTGGAAGGTATTCACCCAGAATAAAACAGAGAATTATAGGGCATAAGAAACACAAGCAGGAGTGGACCATAGAGCCCCTCGAAATTGCTCTGGCATTCAATAAGATCATGGCTGATTCTTGTGTCTCATCCACTTCCCCCCCCCCCCCGAACTCTATAGCTCCCGATTTCCTTTGTATCCAAATAACTGTCAGTATCACCTTTGAATACACTCAGTATCTGAGTATGCACAGCCCTTTGGAAAGTGAATTCCCAAGATTTACAAACCCCTCTGGATGGAAATTTCTCCTCAAGTCAGTCCTGAATAAAAGTTCCTAACCTTGAGACAATACCTCCTCATTCCAAACTCTGCAACTAGAGAAAAGAACCTTTTTGTATTTTGCTGCCTGTCCCTTTCAAAATCTTATTTGTTTCAGGGAGATCACTTCTCGTTCTCTAATCTCAGTGGACAAATGCAAAAGTTATTCAATCTCTCTTCATAGGACAACAGCTTCATCCCAGGAATCAATCTGATAAATCTGTACTGCACTTACCCCAAGGCAAACATATTCTTTCAGTGTGGAGACCAAAACTGCACACGTATTCCAGAGGCGGCATCCACCAGTAAGGACCGTCACCATCTGAGACATGCCTTCTTCTTGTTACTGCCATTGGGGAGGAGGTATAGGAGCCTGAAGACCCACACTCAATGATTTAGAAACAGCTTCTTCCCCTTCACCATCAGATCTCTGAATTTTCTATGAACCCATGAACACTACTTAGTTATTCATTTTTGCACTATTTATTTATTTTTGTAATTTATAGGAATTTTATGTCTGCACTGTACTGCTGCCACAAAACAACAAATTTGGTATCATCTAAGTCAGTGATAATACATCTGATTTTGATTCTGAGCTTTACTATCAATTTCCCAGCTGTGTTCTACAAAGAATGAATTTATTGAATTCACCAGCATTTACACTGGGGAATCTTCCCACTCAGCATATGCCAGGCCTAACAGGAACAAACAGTAATTCACTTAAGTGGAGAGGGAGAAAGGTAAGTTTCAGGTAATTCAGAATGCTTTGATTGAATTAAATTTGCTTTAATGTTTATAATTGTTTAAA
The DNA here is from genome assembly GCF_009764475.1 of Pristis pectinata. Lineage (NCBI taxonomy): Eukaryota > Metazoa > Chordata > Chondrichthyes > Rhinopristiformes > Pristidae > Pristis > Pristis pectinata. The sequence continues at coordinate 24,156,542 of NC_067410.1, forward strand.
CATGCTTCTAATTGATTTACTTTACATTAATTTTCAATCATTCTTAAAAACATTTTCTCTGTTTAATTTTTTAACAGCTTTTTAATGCTTTTGACATCAAAGATATTCAGAACTCTCAGAAACCTGAATAATTTTGACAATCAGCAAAGCTGGGGTTGTGGCTTCTCTGCCTGTCAAATTTAACTGGTGGAAGAGGCTTGTTTGGTCCAGCCTATAGGCTGGAATGACATCATACAAAGCTCTGCTGCCAGGTAGGAGCTCACCATTTTGGATCTGTCCCTTACTCACAAGTGAGTAGATACTGAGTGATCCATAAAAGGAAAGTGCATATTTTTTTTCCATTGGTCAGCCTGGTTAGTTTGTTACTGCCAGCAGGTTCTGGCCCAATATAATTTTCTAAGGTAAATTAAAAGAACTGCAGATGCTTGACATCTGAAATAAAAACAGAAAATGTTGGAAAGACTCAGCAGGTCTGGCATCATCTGTGGAAAGAGAAACAGAGTTAATGTTTCAACATAAAGGCCCTTCATCAGAATTTAGAATTTTAATTTAAAAGAAGTTAATTTTAAGTTGCCGAGAGAGTGGGGAAGGGATGAAGAGGATAAAAGGAATATCCCTGATGGAGACTTGTTTAATATTTTCAAGTGTGCTTTCACCGCAACCATAATCATATCTTTTTGATGTTTATTCTCTGCTCCCCTTCTGCTCCTCTACTAATTTATCACATCCTTCTATTCCTTTCCACCTCATTGCCCTTTTAGCTGTTCCTCAAAAGAATGCCAGATAATTTACAAAGTTTTGATTTAATTATGTTTTTAATTGTTCAAAAGTGTTTTTAATTGATTTACTTCTTAAAATGTTTCAAACATTTTTTTAAAATGCTATTTGGTTTATTGATTGTTAATAGTTTTTGTATGTTAGACAGAAATTTTGAAAAGTTTGATGATTTAACAGTTGGCAAAGTGAAGAGTGTTACACTTCAACTATTCCATTTGGTAACAAGTTTCATATTGTAACCACTCTCCAAGTAAATAAATTACTCTTATATTTATTATAGTTATTCTGAAGAAGATTTATGAGGAAACAGTTTTCCAAGATCTTTTTGGAAGGTCCCAGTCCCAGTCAAAAAATGTAGGTTTGTGCTGCTGTTTGCCTACTGTAAGATATGGGAGCAGAATTAGGCCATTCAGCCCATCGAGTCTGCTCCACCATTTGATCGTGGCTGATTTATTTTTCCCTCTAAACCCCATTCTCCTGCATTCTACCCATAACCTCTGACACCCTTACTAATCAAGAACCTATCAACCTCCGCTCTAAATATACCCAAAGACTTAGCCTCCACAGCCGTCTGTTGCAATGAATTCCACAGATTCACCACCCTTTGGATAAAGAAGTTCCTCCTCATCTCTGTTCTAAAGGGATATCCTCCTATTCTGTGCCCTCTGGTCCGAAACTCTCCCACTAGAGACATCCTCTCCACGTCCACTCTATCCAGGCCTTTCAATATTCAGTAGGTTTCAATGAGATCCCCCCTCATCCTTCTAAAGTCCATAGAGTTCCTAGCCTCCCTTGGCTGTAGGAGTTGATGTATGCAGTTAATGTTTGGATATGAGAAAGGGGAGAGCTAGGGTGTTTTGGGGGGCTGGGGCTGGTACTGTTAGGGATGGTAGATACAGACAGGTCTCTGGTTAGCATAGGAGAAGAGAGACCCCAACAACCAGTAACATTGTGGCTAAGTTAATGGACTAGTAGCCAGTGTTCAGGACCATTGATCCAGAGATGTTATTTAAAATCCCACTAAGACAACTGGGGGATTCATTTATTAAAAAATGAAAAATCTGTGATAAAGTTAGTAAGAGTAATCAAGGAACTATGGCATTATTGAAATATAAAACTACTGGAATCACTAATATCTGACAGGAAACAAAATCTTCCTTCCTTAGCTGGTCTTGCCTATATGAGATTCCAGATTCACCAGTGTGGTTGAACTTTAAATGCTTCCTCATTTCAGGGGCAATGAGGGATGTCATAGAGTCATAGAGGCATACAGGACAGAAACAGGCCCTTTGGTCCAACTCATCCATGCCCCATTTGCCTGTAGCGGTTAGCTGCACTACTATGAAATGAAGGCAAAGAGTCGGTTGTTTGAAGTCAGAAGTCAAATGAACGACAGGGGCGCGGTGCGCCTTTAATACCCGAAATCTTCCCGCGCTACAGTTCCCGCGCTGACGTCACACACAGGTCACCTGACCTTCCTACGCGCGGGCTTTCCTAGCCCAATAATGGAGAAGAAGGAGGGCCCCACGCCATCTTGGGTCGGGGCCTCTGACGACGCTCGCGATGTCGGGAGCCTGTTCGATACCAGTAAGGTGAGTCACCTCATGCCCACCTTTTACCCAAATCCCTCTAAACCTTTCCTATCCACGTGCCTGTCCAACTCTCCACATTTCAATTTGTAAATATGATAACTGACACTTATTTAAATATTATAAGGAGAACCCCATTGAAGTTAGGCCAGAATTATGGCAGATGATACAATATACTTTCAGGAAAGATGTTACATGACAGTTCATAATCTAATATTCATAAATGTTGCACCTATGATAAATAATATGGATTATAGATCTCCCAGGCCCTTGAGTCTTGACAACATTCTCTTAAAGCTTCTTTGCATTCTTTTCAGCTTTTCAGGATGTGTAAACAAAAATGCCAGCATTACTATCAAAGTGCGATGTATGATTTAAAATAAACTGCTATTGGTAGATTGATTGTACATTGGAAAAAGCACTGGCCTAGAAATTAGATTACAAAGTGCAATTTTTTTGTGAAAAAAAATCAATGCAATTTCAAAGAAAAATTAATCATACTGGAAAACTGAGGCCTTTTGCAAGTTGCACCATCCGTGCTTTTTGTACTGAATCAGAATAAATGATGCAATAATCTCCTCTGTGTCTTACACACTGATGCACGTGTAACTGCGTCCAAGCTCACAACTCTTGCAAAATGCAACTAAACTTGTGCAATTTAATGCTGTTTGTGGTTCACCCTTGTAGAGGCAGACCAACACTGCACCTGTGGTCCTTCGCTCCAACAGATGACCCTTGTTCTAACCTCCCCACCCATCAATTTTCCCTGACTCCTTTTGTTCCCATCCCTAGCCCCAACCTTGAGCCTCTGCATCCCACAACCTCCGGCTCCAGATCTACAGCTGCCTTCAATTTATCTGGTTTCATTTACACCCTGCCTAATGCCAGAGCATGTAAAGGAAAAGCCTAGAGAGTGCAAGGCTTTTTTCAGAAGCACATGGGCCTCAAGCACTTCTGCATTTTCCAGCAGCAAGCCCACAAACAAATTGTTCCTTGGGGTCTGCCAGGAATCATTGGACCGGCGTCCTTTTCTGACCCTTCTAATGTCTAGGCAACCTCTATTCTCTGCAATCTGCATTCAGCCTCAGCCTATATTTATGATTTGGCAATATCCTTTCATTGACTAGCATTAATGAAAAGTTGGGGACAGTCTCAGTCCAGTTCCCAGTCTGTGCAAATCCATAGTGCAGAGTAATCTCTCATTTGGCAGCCAAAGTGAGACCATAATGTTGGCTAGCATGGAAATGGGACAGGCATCTAGCAGTTTTGTTTATACATATTTATAGCACTGTGCAGCTATATTAGTATCATAACAGCTTTAAATGTCTTTTATAATGCCTTTTGGGGAGAGATTTATTTTGTCTCCGTGTCTCTTTGAGTCAGGATAAGTGCTGCGATGGTCTGTTCAGACATGGGTATGATTTTAAATTGGCTGCTATGTCTGTGTTGGTTGACTCACAAGAACGAAGATATAAATGATGAGCAACCTTTTTACCTGTTTACTGAAAAGAGATCTGGGCTTTTTTAAAGACATTTCTTTAATGAAAAGTCATCATCACTTTTTCTGAAAGTTGAAGTTTCAAAATCAGCTTTGTTTATTACATAAGTGTGCACATTGTCAGAATTATCAAGGCCAGTATTCATATTGGTGGTGGCAGCAACCAGTATACTGGTTGTCTGTGTTATACCCTGCCTGCTTTTCCTTTCCATTTATTTAATTGGAATGGATTTTGGTGCACAGATACCCAACCTAAACAGATTTCCATACACCAAAGTCAATTTTTCTGTTCCAACAAACAAGCCAACAAGCAGCGTAGAATTCCTGCATTTACATGCTCACTTTAGGATGCCCTTGCTGAAGCTCATGGGGTTGTAACATTACTCATTAATTGAATGCTCTCCCTTTATCACATCCTCTAGATCCAAGAACAGCCCGAGCAACATATTGACCATTCACCAATACTGAACTGGAGCCCTTGCATAAAAGTGGATGATGCTCCTAAAAATCACCTTCTACAAGTTTTGCAAATGCAGTAGCAGACAAGATAGGCACAGAATGGCAGGCATGCAAAAGGGACCCATGTGCTGCTCAGGATCTGTTTAGATATGGCTGATTCAACTTGCTTGGCAGCAGATGATGGATTGAGAATGTGTGATCCAACACTTCCACATTTCAATGTGTAAGTAAGACAACTGACCCTTACTTAAATATTATAAGGAGAACCCCATTGAAGTTAGGCCAAAATTATGGCAGATGATGTGCTTTCAGGAAAGATGTGACATGGCAGCTCATAATCCAATATTCATAAATTTTGCACTTATGATAAATAATATGGATTACTCCATTTAGAAATTGATCACATCATTTTGGACTTTGCTGAAGTATTTGATTGTAAACTGAAGTCCATTCACAACTGGTATAATTGCAAGATTTGCATATTCTCTCTTTTTTCACATAATAGGAGCAGAGCTAATAACAAGTAGGTACTTCTGGAGAGTATAACAGCATAAACGATTGAGGTAATTCACACATAGCAAGATTCTGTCATTAAAGTGCCTCAGGAAATTTCCTTAAGAAAGTGTAGCTCTCAGAAGGTTGTAGCCAAAATGATGAAGAAATTCTGAGTCTTTTTTTGAACCAGGATAATAGTTCCATGAGCCTCTCCATATAACTGTGCTGCTCCTTTACTTTTATCTTAATTCCATGCAGTGGGGATGATAAAGACATGATTAACTTCACCATGTTATTGACAGTAAACATGGAAAGTTCCACCTCTTGGTAATTAGCATAATTTGTGACCTCTTAATGAGGATAACATAAGAAAAGTGCATAAGCCCCTGTGCTAGAAATGTGGTTTGGCTGCAGAATAGCTCCCTTTGCATTTTAATGAAAAACAGGCCCATGGCCTGCTCTTCTGAGTCTTTGCCCCCTGCTTGCCCAATCAGTGCCATTAGTACTGATGCACCCAACTGCATAATTGGTCCTGTAACGTAATGGCTTTTGAAATAAATTGATAGGGTTCTTTCCTTTGAGGTTGTTAGGGACATCAAAAATCTGGAAGCTATTCTTCCTTCACCAACGGTCTAGGTCATCTGTCTTTGCAGAGATGTTAGCCACTCAAGCTGTGAGCTGCTCAAATCTCTCCTGTATGCAATCCTCTAATTTTCCTTCGAATTTGCAGATAGAGAATTCCATTTGCTCAATAATAAACTTTTGCTTTAAATGAACAGATCTCTGGGCCAATAGCTTTCAAATCTTTGCAACTTGCCAAACCGTGAGAATTTTTAAAGTCAGGACACTTCAACTTAACATGCTGTTGCCTTGGAAGTCACAGCCAATAAAGCAGTATTAGTGTTATTGATAACCACAAGTGTTTTTATTTTACCTTGAGAGCCTGGAGCATTTTTAGGAATAACTTCAGGAAGCAAATCAACACCTGGAGGTGGATTAATTCCAGGCAAATGATGAAATATTAAATAGGTGGTGATAAACTCACTAACCGAAGACTGTCATCATGTTCCTGCAAGTCCCCCTATTTCATTTTATTAAAGGCATAGATTGTGGGAGATATTCTAATTCTTTATTGCATTTTCTCCAATATGTTTTAGGTTAGAGTGCCAGCATGACTGTCAACAGAAACAGTGCTGATATCAAAGACCTGGAAGTCCTGGTGTTAAAATATCTGTTAAAAATAGGAATCAAAAGAATGCAGAATTTCCTGAGCCTATAATGTCATTAATTAAAAGTAGGAAGTTTACATACTTCATAACTTGTTGCTGAAACTGAGAGGATGTGACTTGTATGAAAAAGAGAAGTATTAAAACTTTAGAAATAACCAGGCAGTCCTATGGCGACAATCCATATTTTGTGAAATTTGTTATAACAAATAGATCCATGATATGACTGTACATATTGCAAGCTGTCTTGAGGAAAAATTAAAATATGACTGAATAATGACAGTGATATTTACCTTATCCAAGAGCCATTCAGCCTTAATTTTCTTTGAAAACAATTCATGTATAATTCCTGTCAGTTTGTTGAAATGTCATTTATATGTGTAATCAATTAAATATGGCAGTTTACCATCAGGCAATCATTATAGTATGTCATTCAAGTTCATATACAATTTATTCCTTATGCTGGCCTACAGGAGTTATTGAAATTTTAAAACTGGCAACATCCACAGATTCTTCAACACACATTTTCTCCTTGAGTTGAAGTGGTCTCATGGTGAATAAGCAAAATTGCCTGTTTTGTTTTTGGGTTTAATATCCCCACAAGTTGTAGTCATTTTGTTTATACAAAAAAATGTATTGCTATGATAATATGACTAGTTCATTCAAAATACGTACACTTACATATGTGTTACACTAAGCAAAAACATTCCCAACAGTGCCCACATCCTACTTAAGAATTTGTTTCTGAGCCCATAAAAAGGTATGAATTTTGCTTTTATTCTGCACTGTTAAACCATAAAGTGCCCCCGTCCCTGCCCAACAATACACATGCGACTTTAAAAATAGCTACAACCCCAATACTAGTAAATTTAAACATTTCACTAAACAATGCCTTCACTAAAACTCAGCACAGCTTATTTATATCTGCGTAACATTTACATCCACCAAAAACTCTACAGTTTCTTACTCCATTAGGCAGATGCGCTGGGAATGAAAGATCAATTTATTGCAAGTGGTTCAACTAATTCCAGAACACACTCCAACACACATGGCATATTAGTAATTCTGGGAAAAGTGATTAATGTAAATAAAATTATTAAGTCAAAGTAAAAAATTAAATTAAAATGGCGGATTCAGAAAAAAAACATGTTGCAATACACATTCTGCAGTGTCCACTGGCACTGAATAATCCAGACCTTTGCTTAACAATTCCATTCTACCAATGTTCTGCCATGACTTCAGTGGGAGTCCAGCAGAAGTCAAGAGAAAAGCGTAAATAGCCATTGTCGGCTGTCAATCCCATTGATATCGTGGCTGTGCCATCTTTTGCCAAATTTATAATAGATTAGGAGATGGCAGCTCAATTTCATTTCCTTGTTTAAGTACCCAGTGGTCACACAGGTGCATGGATAAAGCAAGCCCACACAGTCGTCCCACCCTTATTCTCTTGGACAAGATGAAAAACCAAATAATATTGTAGTTTATTGAACTTTCATTCAGTTTTCAGGTCATGGCCTGAATTCTGCTGATTGGAGCCACCCAATCACACTCGTTGTTTCATACTTACTTGGTTCAGATCTGGAAGATAGAACTTGCTGGTCAGGAGGGTCCTGAGCCCAGGCAGTGAGGTCTTAAGCTTCACCAGAGCCTTGGGTCACATAACTGGGATAATAGGTCGGTCAGAACAAGGCCTGCCCATGAAACCTATGAGAAAACTTTAGATGTTTGGTAATTCCATGTCCCAGGTTTGATACCTGTCAAGCTGTCAGGCTTTTGCATTGCTTTAGACTTACCCATGACTTTCAGAAGCTGAAAATTGAAACACACAACGAAATAGATAAAATTACTTAAAATACCTTCAAACAATTAAAAACACAAACTATCAAATATGATGTAATTTATCTTATCCTTACCCTTCTTCCTCACAGCAGTAAAATATCTTTGGAACTGAATGGACTTGTGTCAAGCTTTGTACAAGATCTGTGAGCAGTTTACTCAGTGTAAGTGTTGGGGAATCACAGCAAGTTGGAGCATATAAACAGATTCGACAGCTGATATCTGTCATGTTCAGGACCTGCATGTTAAGAAGCACATGCATTGAAGTCCTAAACTTGAAGACGCTTAAGGGGTAAGTGCTAACAGCTCATCACACAATTACCAACATTCACCAATAAGTTTTGGCTAAATTAATTTTGTGTTTACAAAATTTATTTGTCTATGAGATAAAACAACTTAATTTAACATTGTGGTTAGTGGTTTCGAATTTGAAAAACAACTTTTGACAGCCTACCTGTAAAAAGATTTGTTTTGAGGCAGAGCAACCTGATAGTGTCTGAAAGTTATGCATAGAGGCTCAAGGAGCTGAGCTTCTTTCTCTTGGAGGAACAGAGACTTGGGTCAGTTTTAACTTCCAAGCTGCCAGCTAGTGAAACATTCCAGTGGGAAGGAGACCAAAGCCGTTTTAAGGCCTGAGCCTACAGGCACTTAGCGGGTGTCACGATGAAGCTCGCCAAATTCGCGACGCTTAACACAGTGTTTAATAGCCAGCAGCAAGGTAAGTCCATGGGGGGGGTGTGGAGGGGTGGGGGAGGTGGGTGGTGGAGAATTGCAATCATGGAAAAGGTGGGGAGCCCAGGGCAATCATGCCTGTATTTAATTTGGGAGGCCAGGAGGGAGTCTCAAAAGTAATTTTATACTTATTTTTTCAGGGCCTACTGCTTGAAACACACAGCTGCTTCAGCAAGCTGTGGTGGGTCCCTTTAGCAGCAGGCATAAGTGGCAGATAAGTCTACCGAGCCTGTTGCAATGCCATTGCCAGCTACTTAACATTGATTTCAGCAAATTAAAATCACTTCAGCTAAGCATGGACATGTTGCTTCCTAACCTAGCTCAAGATAAGTGTAAGGAGCAACCTGGAACATTAGATGATCAAATGAAAGCAGCAAATTGTCCAGATTTTGAAACAGTCAGATATTATGCTTTCAATACAATGCTTGATTAATTACTCAATGAATTGGTATTATAAAGATAACATTGATGGAAGCTTTCTATTAAATGCAGTTTTTTCCTTTGTGTTTGAATCTTATCTCCTCAGGAAGCTAGTACATCTTGAATCTGTCCAAAGGAGATTTTAGCTGCAGCAGCATTTGTGGGAATTCCCACACCTCATAGACTGCAGCGGTTCAAGAAGGCAGCTCACCACCACCTTCTCAAGGACAACCAGGGATGGCAATTTAATATTGGCTCAGCCTGTGAGGCCCACATCCCTTGAATGATTATAAGAAAAGTCCCCATTTAGGTATCCATGTCTCCTTGGTTTCCTCCCTTCCCTCAGAGATCTGGAAGAGAATAATCACATGTGCAGTGTATTGCTTATATTTATTGCATGTTATTGAAGTCAGTCACAGTGGCTATGGCCGTGCAAACATTCATTGGGCTTCTGAAATAAGAGCAGAAAATGATGGAAAATAGTATCTTATATCTGAAATGCTGACTCTGTGTTTCTTTCCACAGATGCTACCTGACCTGCTGAGTCTTTTCAGCATTTTCTTTTTATTTCAGATTTCCTACATCTGCAGTTTTTTCATTTCACTTTATTGGGCTTCTTCCATTTGTCACAACAGGAGAACAGAATAAATACAGAAGAAAGCTGTGTTTCTGAGCATGAATCCCACAATCTGAAGGGTAAGTCTTTTACACAGAGTGTAGTTGAAATCTGGAATGCACTACCAGAAGAGGAGGTGGAATCTGACACAATTACTTCGTTTAAGAAGGCATTGAGACAGACACTTAAATAGGCAAGACATCGAAGGCTACCATCCTAATGCAGACAAATGGGATCAGTGTAGATGGCCAAAAAGGTTGGCATGGATGTGCTGTGCCAAAGGGCCCATTTCTGTGCTGTACAACTCCATTTCCCTCTAACCACACACACATTTCTGCTTTCATTTCATCCTTAACACACAAAAAAACTGTTAGAACATCCATTTAGGCATTGAATTGAAAATAAAAATTAATGAATTTACAACTTATTTCAGGGTAGCTTGACTGCAACTATGTAGGTGGCTAAATAAGTCTGATTTGGATGCATTTCAGAATAGAAAGATGAAACCAAAAGTTTATTGATGATCTTATTGGCTACTTCACATCACATTTAAAAAGGAAGACTGAAAAGTAGTTTGCAGATATGGACCATTGATATTTCAGCCTCCTGCCAACCATTTCAAGAATTATAACCCAGTGTTCAAATGCCAAGCTTCCCTTCTGCAGATGATGTGTTGCAATCAAATTTTATTTTAATCATTGTTTAATTATGGTAATGAAAGTGGTTTCCTGAGAAAGCATCGTTGTGAAACATAATGGAATCAGTTCACTTGAAAAGAAGAGTTGGGTGAAAAATGTGTCCAATGGTGCAGTTGGGCTACTAGATATTGCAAGCTAATTAACTTAACTTCACCAAAAAACACTGCTGCCCGGATCCTAACTTACACCCAATCCGTTCACCTTTCGACCTTCTTAATTGGCCTTCATCAGAGCAATACCTTGTTTTTATAGTTTACATTGTTTTCAAATATCTCCTCAGCCTTGCTCTTTCCTATCACTGTTTTCTCCTCCAGCCCAGCAGTCCTCTTAATTATCTTCACTCTTCCAATTCTGGTCTCCTGCACATTTCCAATTTTAATCACTCCACCACTGGTGGCTTTATTTGCCAAGGCAGACTGGAATGTCACAGCCAGACGGTAATACTTGGAAACCAACTCTCTGACTTTCCATCTTTCAAAGACCTTCTCATGGACAAGGCTTGTTCTGATCTGTTCACATGACCAGAATACTTAATGTATGGCCCTGTTGCCATGCAGGGCCTTGCAAAACTTGGCTGGTAAATTCAGCCTTCCAGGTACAAATCAGGTACAAATAAGATTTGAGCCACAAATGTGAGCGGTAAGTCACTTACTTCAAGTTTCAAGCCAATATTTCAGATTTGAGAGCTTTCATCAGAATTCAATGTGAAATGTTAACTCATTTTTTCCATCCATAGACATTGTCTGAAAAATTTATTTCCATCATTCACAGTATTTACTTTTGCAAATTAATATTTAGTATTTTCTTTTACAAGTTAATATTGGAGTAATAATATTATTTTGATAAAGTTAATTTTAGCAAAACCTTTTCACTAAACATTCTGATGAAATTTTAAATACATACGTTTGAAACATTATGAAGGGTCAAAACAATGAAACCGAATAGGACCTTGTGTTTCCATTGTCCCTTATACTTGTTTTCTACTGTGGCACTTGTTTTTTGAAAATATCTGACCAACGCTCTTGGGAACACATCTGGAAATTTACTTGGACATTTGACATCAGATTGAGTAAGTAATAAAAAAATGGTTAGATATTATGTGGTTTCTTTGATATTTTAATGTCATTTCTCAAAACATCTAGCAGTGCAATTTTTGTAAACAAGCAATCATGTGGTATTTTCACCCCTCTTTTGTTTCTTAAAAGATAACAATGTCTGGACTTTGTGGTTGTTATGATGGCAAAATACATTAATGTATAAAACTGATGAAAACTGACATCCAAACACATGCAAATCAAGACAGAAATCATGAAGTTACTGTCAGTTTTGCTATATTTCCAAATGCAATCAACATAAACACAGTGATTTGTTGTCCACTTCAATATTATACATCATTTTTGCTGTAACAATGTTCACAATATTAAACCTTGTTGAGCAAGTTGTAATTGGATTTTTAATTGCATATGGAGATGTAATTACTGGTGAACAAGCTCTCTATCCCCGAAAAGATTGCAAATCACTTTGGAGAAGTCCAGGCCACAGATCCCATTTAATCTTTGTGGTCAGTTTTATTCATGAACAACAGTGAGAGCTGTCCCTTTGTTGCAAAATGGAAATACATCTGGTTTAAAATGTTTTTTAAGGCATCAAGAAACCCACAATGTGCTTTGTGCATAACAAGGTAAAACAAGTAAATTATTCCCACATTCATGGTGAGTATATTAAGATGTCACATAAATACATTTGTTTCTCTTCTAGTTGACAAAATAAGACTAACATCAAATCAGATTACAAAAAAAACTATAATAAAACTTACAATCAAAGATGACTGATAATTTGAATTTATACAGTTGTTCAATTTTTAATTATGTATTTAATATTTTTACAAGTAAATAGATGCATTAAATATATCTAATTACGAGGATATTTCTTATTCTGTGATGTGTTATTCAGTTTCAATGTTCCATCAATGAGCAATTACTCAGGTTTATTTTGAATTTACCCATATTTTGCCAAATACTAAACTTTTGGAATATCAACAGGCTCCATCCATTCACCTCCCTCTCCTCAGTCTATCTCCCCCACCCCAAAATTTTTCAGCAGTCAAGAAAATAAATTCTAAAATTGATATTAATGAAAAGAAAGACTTGTATTTAAATAGTGCCTTTCATAGCCTTTGATTCATTAAGCATTTTACAATCAGTACTTCTGAAATGCAGTCGCTACTGTAACAAAGGAAATACAGCAGCCAATTCGCAAACACGAAGAAGTCACGTACATGATAATTTAGTAGTAATCGCATCATTCGTTTTTATGTAATTGGTTGAGGAACAAATAATAGCAGGGATGCCGGGGATAACTCTGCAGCTCTTCAATGAAGTAGTGCCACAGGGATCTATATATACATGAAGGTAGACTGGACTTTGGTGTAACATCTCATTGAAAGAAAAGAGTTTCATTGGAGAAGCACTCCCTCAGTGCTACACTGGATCGCCAGACGAGAATATTGTCCTCAAACCTGCTATAGCTCTTGAACCTGTAACCATCAAATTCTGAAGCAAGGGTGCCACCAAATGAACCACAGTTAACAATTATTTAACTTATGACCTGAATTTAAAAGATCTGATAAACATGAGTCATAGTATTAAATCTTCAGTGAGAGCAGCATGTCACACATTGATGAAGACACTAGAAATAGATGTATTCCTCCCACATCATATCTTACTTAACACCTCCCACCTTGCTTTTCATCATCCCACAGTTTGCACTATGTGTCAGAAAAAGTGGGTATATGAGTTTAAAATTGTCATTCTTTTATTCACAACTTTCAATGGACCCACTATTGTCCATTCATTTAGTCACACCATCCCCTAGTCAATGAAAGCTGACTAAAGTCAATGGACTGAATGCTGGGATAAATATAACCATCATCTGACATTCTTACCCCATCATTGTGAACTGTACCTTCAGCTGCTGAAATCTATTCTTTGCAATTCTCTTCCTGACTACTCCAGCTCATCCTTTGATAATTTTTTAAAAACCTTATTTTGCTCATTAGGATTTCCACGTTAATTTCTAGTCCCAAGAGCCTGATCAAGTTTCAGATCTCTCGGTGGGAGAGCATTTTGGAGACAGTGACTATAACTCCTTAACCTTTACCATAGCCTTGGAGTGGGATAGGAGCAGACGATATGATGAAGTATTTAATTGGGGGAGGGGAATTATGATGCTATTAGGATGGAACTTGGGAGCGTAAATTGGGAACAGATGTTCTTGGGGAAGTGCACAGAGGAAATGTGGAGGTTGCTTAGGGAGTACTTGCATGAGGTTCAGGATAGGTTTGTCCCTTTGAGGCAGGGTGAGGATAGTAGAGTGAAGGAACCATGGTTGACAAGAGACATAGAATATCTTGTCAAGAGGAAGAAAGAAGTTTGCCTAATGTTTAGAAAGCAAGGATCAGACAGGGCTCTGGAGAGTTACAAGGTAGCCAGGAGGGAGATTAAGAATGGATTTGGGAGAGCTAGAAGGGGACATGAGAAGGCCTTGGCAAGTAGGAATAGAGAAAACCCCAAGGCATTCTACACGTAGGTGAAGAATAGGAGGATGACTAGAGTGAGGGTAGGACCAATCAAGGATAAAAGTGGAAACGTGCCTGGAGTCAGAAGAGATAGGGGAGGTCCTTAATGAATACCTTGCTTCAGTATTCACCAGTGAAAGAGACTTTGACGTTTGTGAGGATGGCATACAACAGGCTGATATGCCAGGGCATGTCGACATGAGGAAGGAGGATGTGCTGGGACTTTTCATATGCATTAGGATAGATAAGTCACCGGGGCCAGATGTGATATATCCAAGGTTATTATGGGAAGTGAGGGAAGAGATTGCTGAGCCTTTGGCGATGATCTTTGCATTCTCACTGGCCACAGGAGTAGTGCCAGATGATTGGAGGGTGGCAAATGTTGTTCCTTTGTTCAAGAAAGGGAGTAGGAATAACCCTGGGAATTACAGACCAGTGAGTCTTACTTCAGTGGTGGGCAAATTACAGGAGGAGATTCTTAGAGACAGGATTTATGGGCATTTGGAGAAGCATAGGCTGATTAGAAACAGTCAGCATGGCTTTGTGAGGGGCAGGTCGTGCCTCACGAGCCTGATTGAATTCTTTGAGGATGTGAAAAAGCACACTGATTAAGGTAGAGCAGTGGATGTGGTGTACATGGATTTTAGTAAGGTGTTTGATAAGGTTCCTAATTCAGAAAGTCAAGAGGCATGGGATCCAGGGAAATTTGGCTGTGTGGATTCAGAATTGGCTCGCCCATAGAAGACAAAGGGTGGTGGTAGATGGAATGTATTATGCCTGGAGGTCTGTGACAAGTGGTGTTCCGCAGAGATCTTTTCTGGGACCCCTACTCTTTGTGATTTTTATCAATGACTTGGATGAGGATGTGGAAGGGTGGGTTAGTAAGTTTGCAGATGACACGAAGGTTGGTGGTGTTGTGGATAGTGTAGAAGGTTGATACAGATTACAACAGGACATTGATACGATGCAGAGCTGGGCTGAGAAATGGGAGATGGAGTTCAACCTGGATAAGTGTGAAGTGATACACTTTGGAAGATCAAATTTGAAGGCAGAATGAAAGGTCAATGGCAGGACTCTTAGCAGTGTGGAGGAACAGACGGGTCTTGGGGTCCATGTCCATAGATCCCTGAAGGTTTCTGTGCAGGCCATAAGGTTGTTAAGAAGGTATATGGTGTGTTGGCCTTCATTAGTCGGGGTATTGAGTTCAAGAGCCACAAGGTAATATTGCAGCTCTATCGAACTCTTGTTAGACCACACTTGAAGTATTGTGTTCAGTTCTGGTCACCTCATTATAGGAAGGATGTGGAAGCTTTGGAGAGGGTGCAGAGGAGATTTACCAGGATGCTGTCTGGATTGGAGAGCATGTCTTATGAGGATAGGTTGAGTGAGCTAAGGCTTTTCCCTTTGGAGAGAAGAAGGGTGAGAGGTAACTTGATAGAGGTGTACAAGATAATAAGAGGCATAGATCAAGTGGACAGTCAGAGACATTTTCCCAGGGCAAAAATGGCTAACATGACAGGGCATAATTTTAAGGTGATTGGAGGAAGGTATAAGGGGGATATCAGAGGTAAGTTTTTTACACAGAGGGTGGTGGGTGCATGGAACGCACTGCCAGCAGTGGTTGTGGGGGCAGGTACATTAGGGACATTTAAGAGACTCTTAGATAGCCACATGGATGATAGAAAAATGGAGTGCTACATGGGAGGGAAGGGTTAGATAGATCTTAGAGCAGGATAAAATATTGGCACAACATCGTGGGCCAAAGGACCTGTACTGTGCTGTAATGTTCTACGTTCACATATAGGGGATACTGGGCTCACCTCTGTCAATGGATCCCTGGAAAAGTGTCGGTTATCACCTCCTTCCTCACTGGTCAGTGCACACACCATGCAGCTGAGGGATCCAATACACGTTGCAAAGGTCCCTCAACTGTTTGCCAGTCATGGTTGGCATAGATAATGTAACCCCAATCACATGAAGTCAGTCACTGACCTGCTTAAAAAGACGTGTGCAGGAAAATTGGCTAGTTACTTTAATTTAGTTTATCTTAATTTCTTTAATTGATTTATTCAAACTTAAAGTGTTTAGGAATGATTATGTTTTATTTTTAATTATTATTAGAAATGTTTTAAAACAGTTTCAGGCCTTCTGAGGGTGGGGCCTGAGGAGTAGCAAACATCTGCTGGAGGAACCCAGCAAGCTGAGCAGCATCTGTGGAGCAACAGGAACTGTCGACATTTCAAGTCAGAACCCTGCATCAGGACTAAGGGCGGAGAGAGAAGATAGCCAGTATAAAGAGGAGAGAGGGAGTGGTGAGACAGGAGCCAGAGGGTGATTGGTGGACCAAGGAGGAGCGAGAATAATGGGTAGATCGAGCCAGATCGGGAAGGAGTGAAGCTTGGAGACAGAGGCAGGTGGATGATAGATGGAGGCAGACAAAAAAAGGGCAGATGGAGCCAGGTGTGGGGAGGGGAGAGTGAAGGTGGAGACAGCTAAGTGGATGTGTAGATAAAAAGACCACCAGTGTGTGTCAGCGTGTGAAGAGAGCCTCCCCTTACCACCCAGGCTCTACACGTGCCATCTTATTTCTCAGCCATCCACACCCACCATTCTGCAACTACTTTGCTTTACTGGCTTGAGAACCTCAGATCTCTGGCTCTATGTACATGAAGGACGATTCTCAAATTGGCTAAGCTTTACAATAGTTACAAGGGACAAGCTTACTCAGTCTATGGCTCATATTGCTTGCTAGCTATCTATGGGCTTCCAATAGTTAGTTGGTCATTAAGTATGGAATGCTCATCTATAGATTATAGCAGATGCAGTGGAAGCTCCATTTTTTGTGTTTAGTTTTTTGTAACTGAGTACTACAAATATTTTCACTTTTGATGATATCAATGTTGCTTACTTTGTTAATAAATCGTAATTCTTCAAAGTCAGTAAAAAAGGATTGATTTCCTGCTGATTACGTTACAGTAATTGATAAATCATATTATTTTATTCTTTCCCTTATTACCAAAGGGGGCATGTTTACTTCCACTCTTGTACAATGCAGAGTGAACAAGATGGTTTCCATCATAATTTTAATTCCATTACCGCAGTTAATTCTCCAAATTAGTGGACACATTGATCACAATATTACTTTATTGTTCTACATTGAAAACATATTAATAAACAGTGGTCAAATTTCTTTATAAGATGATACTTTATTTCTTCTTGTACATCACATTTGCTCAGGTGAATCAAGGCAACGTGACATACACTGCCTGAAGCAGATATTAAGCCGAGCCTTTTCAATCAACGTTATTTTAACCCCAGTGTTAACATATTTATTTTGAACAATTTTGGCACATATTGAATCTTGGAAATATTTAGCAATAAATGGGGCCAGGATTCGTTAGTGCTAAAACTGGGCATAACTTTAGCAGCATGCAGCAATGATATACTGAAACAGGGAGGACCGAAAGAAGTTCATCCTTAGGCCTCAGCAGTGTAAGTTTGGTGAGCTGCAGCATTCTTAACCTTTGAAGTGTAGAAGTAACTGAGGCCCAATCTTATCATCCAGTGAAGCATTCTCCCAGCTGGCTGCCAAAATCTTGCCTCGAAAGGAGTGCTGAGCAAGTTGGATGATCTTTTAACCATAGTTATGTTTTACAGTAAGCATTACACTTCTGAAATATTTCCAAGTAGATTAAAATATGGATTCCATATCCATGTTTTTTTTAAAACTCAATTTCAACAAATTTATCTGAAAAATGGACAGTAGTTTACATAATATCTACAACTTGAAGAAACATGAAGAATGTGAAATTGCTTAAAATTAATTGTTGTCATAACTGGGAGCATGGGATTATGTAGTTAAAACCAGAAGCCTTCTTGCTTGGATTGGCAATCTTTTATTGTCGGTGGAATGAACACCACATCCTGAGAATGTAATCCAAGCTCCAATGTATGTGCAATATTTCGATCTCACCACAAACCAGTAAGCTGGGGTTTACAAGAAGTCTTTTTTACTTCTGCCAGCTTATGCCTTAAAAATCTTTTTCCGGATAATGAGTTTTAGAACATTTGTTTCTTTTAATATCAATTATCTACCGAACTAAGGATTTCCATTTCTTATCATTTGCTTCTTTTGATTATAGCTGTCAATATTTATTGTTGTAATAATCTTTAATAATCTTTCCAAACTGTGCCAAAAGTCATGAGGAAATAAATTATAAATTAGGACACATCAACATTAGGAGTTAAAGTTAAAAGAATAATGAGCTAACAATGGATTGGTGTGCATTTATTTGTACAGGATCAGTTGTATTAATAAACTAAAAATTAATAAGCTTTAGTCAAGCAACACCTGCACTTGGCCCAAATCCCTCTATTCTTTCCTGTCATGCACCTGTCCAAATGCTTTTTAAACACTGTAATTGTACCTGCCTCTACCACATCCACTGGCAGCTTGTTCCATAAACCCATGACATTCTGTGTGAAAAACCTCCCCTCAGATCTCATTTAAATATTTCCCCTGTCACTTTAAGACTATGTCCTCTGGTTTTAGACTCTCCTATATTTGGAAAGAGACTGTGACTACCTACCCTATCTATGCCCCTCATAATTTTATAACCTCCATAAGGTCACTTCTCAGCCTCCTGCTCTCCAGTGAAAACAATCCCAGCCTATCCAATCTCTCATTGTAACTAAAGCCAAGCAACATCCTGGTGAATCTCTTCTGGAGTTGTCTTCCCAAAGGGCTATGGATGTTGGGACAACTTGAGATTTCAAAACTTAAATTAATAGATCTGTATTAATTAAGTGTATTAAGGGTTGTAGAGTGGGATTGATAAATGGAATTGAGCTCCAGAACATTCATTAATGACAAAAAGGTTTGAAGCTTATTCCAATCTCTAAATGATTAGATTTCCCTTTTTAAGAAGATGTTTTGATGCAATGTAAATGTTCCCCATATGGACTATGATTTATGCCAAGAGACGTTTCATTTTACAACCATTTCTTTGATGCAAGGAAACTGACTAAGAGCTTAGCAGATTTCAAAGATCTCTTCTGGCATGAGGTATTAAAACCTTGACCTTTCTCTCTTCCTCTGTGCATTTCCCTTTATGGTTCAGGTATGAAGACTCTGGAATTGTCTAGTCCCCAATCTGCTAACCTGGTAATGTTAACTTTTCAAAATAAGCAATATTTAGACCTAATGGTGTAGTGCACTAAGGCATTGAAAATAACAAAGAAATATTTTTGCAACAGATGTTTGCTAATGAATGCACAAATCAGATTGATTACATGCAATCAGTTACATGTATTAATCAACAGAACAAGAGTCATCATAGATGGCTAAAGCAATTTTAAATTGTGTTTACTCTGTTTGAAATTATATAAAATAAAGAAGTGCTCCCCTACTGTTCAAAACTCATTGGTAACGCTTAGTTATTGATTAATTCACTATGAAAACATAAGAAAGTTTAATCTGATATCTTAGACATAATCATTATAATTAGCCACATTTCAAAAACAAAAGGATAGATGTTGGTTCTGATTTTGTGGTGAGCTCAGAGGATCAGGGCTTGTTGGTCATCATTCTGAAAGCACATTACAGTCTTCAACTCAAGGGAGCTATCCTGCAACAAGCAATATATTCTAATGAGCATGCTTGTTATTAAAGCCAGCAATTCTGGCCATATCATTGATATCCTTGCCAGTGGAACCAAAAGAACCAAGAGTCAGATCAATCCAGTTCTACAGACTGTGCAAGAAGAAATTGACAGAATTTTTGAGGCATTCAGAGCCCCAAATGATGATAGCTTAACTTTATGAATAAGTTTGGCTTTTATTTGTGGATGCCTCATTCCTTACATGATGATCAGGAAACTGATATGATGCTTTGGTCAACATTCAACACCAGTCAACGCAGCCAAATGGCTGCTATTCAGCTCAGAGAAAGCTGCAAGAATCATTGCAGCTTGTGATGCAAAATGAGACATCATGAGGAAGAATTGATTGCTGCATCTGGAAGTTGTGGAAATAGCTATGAACATGATACAGGGAAGGTCTCACTACATGGGGAAGATGCACAGGAAAAATACAATGTGATCAGAACTGCCATCAGCCAGAGAAACGAGTCCACAATTTACAGCCCATTGACTTCAGTGAACAACTGAAACTATGAAAATGTTTCATTAATTAAATATACAAAATTAATAAATTTAACACTTCTAGCTGATCGCCACTTTCAAAGTATTTAGGTACGCATGCTAATGCAAAGGCTTTTTGTCAGTCAAGAGAATGATCATCAGTGTAATAGAAATGACAGAATTTTATCTTCCTTAAATCAGCACATTTATAAAATCTAATATCTTACTCTGATACGTGCTTTCCTTTCTGTCCAATTGCAAACAGATGGAGACACGAAAGGCAAGAGAAAATTTTCATTGAGTTTCCAAAACAGGAGTAAAAGGGGCAGACTGCAAACCTGGCACAAGGCACATGGCACTTCAAAATGGATGCTATCTTGCTGTAGGAGGACTGATTGTCAGCACTTGCATTTGCCAACTGACCCACCAGTTGATGAGAAATCTAGTGTATTGTTTAATGCCTTTGGTCAATGTTGAATCACAGAGCTGCTGCTGCCTGAAAAATATTTGCACTATTACACCCTCCACCATCCTTCTCACTAGACTTACCACCACCACTTCTCTCCCAATGTTGTGAGGGTCTTAATAGTGGCTAAAAGGAAGAAAATGCATTTTCCTTCATGAGGGGGCAGGGTGCTTCATCCAATAAACACAGCGAAGGTAAGTGGGCAGAGGTCATTGAAGACGGAAATACCAGGGAAGTGCCATAAGCCTCCCAGACACATGAGAAGATAGCTGGACTAGAGTTGTCACTCACAGCATTCTTACATTCAGGACTGTCTCTAGCACTAACCAGGCCCGCCAAACCTTGCTTTTCATATTTTTCACCCAATCAGTGCAGCTAACGTTACTGTACCGCCTTCTGCTTCCATATGCACATTCTGGCCCTGCAGGGCATTTTCCTCTTTCTCTCACCATGAAAAACTACAGTGAGCTGCAATAGGCACCTTCTCATCCCCCAACTAATCTCACCTAACATTCTCTGCTCATGTTGCAAGGCATGCTAGCACACGATAGCAGGGACTCCCCGGGCCTGCTAGCATCAATTCAGGATCTCACAATAATGGAGAAGGCAATGATGGATGCTGTAAGCAGGTAGGAAGTTCAAACACTAGAAGGTGGTGAAGCTGGAGAAGTGCAGACGGGGGGCTTGGCCAGTTTTCTCTTTGCACTGAACTCTTTCACGTACTGACAACCTAGTGGTCCATAGATTAGCTGATCATCAGTTTCAACCCTCTAAGGCACTGAGTGCGTATCTCTTTCATTTTCAGAGGTCTGCCTCATCACTTGCAAGCACCACCTCAGAAATCAGCAGCACATACTAAAGGGGCTTCCACTGGTAATTCTCAGGTGAGCAGAAGCAAAGTTGTGGGAAAGAATGGCAAAGAGCACATCTATCCAGGAGCGATAGCTAACATTCCAGCTGTGCTGAACATGTTGCAAATCTGGAGTTCCAGATCATCAATTGTTTGCTACATTTTTATGGCTCATTGAGGAGCCATTGCACTATGTCTGAGAGAGGGAGCACAGTCCACTTCCAAACTGTGCAGAACTGTTGCACATGGTGCCAAGATAAAACAGTCAGCAATGGAGCAGGAAATCACATCTGTGAATGATCAGTAGTATCTCAGCAACAGAACTTCGGATGGAAGTTCAGACTGTAGCTGCCATTCCTTGTACTCCATCATCTCCAGCTGATAAGAATGTGTAGAATGGAGGTTCCATGTAGCTACTGCCCTCCTGCAATCTGCTGTCCCACAGATCAGCATGACGATTGAAGCTCAAGCCCATACCAATGTCAGTGGATGACATTGGAGTGATGATTCTGTTCCTCCTCAGAATCACAGCAGCCTACTCATCTACCAACCCTTCAACCACTGCCCATCTTCATACCAGGAAGTCAGCTGGGCCAGACTGCCCTGGCAGTAAACCAGGTGTTATAGTTTGCTTTTTGTCAACAAGACCAGCAACTGCAATAGCAACTGGATTACTACCTTGTAGGAGCATGAAAAGTGAATATTAAATTCAGACACCAGGGGATGTCAACTGGATAATCTGTTACAAAAAGGAGTTCTTCTGCCCTTCTCATTTACAGATGCTCCTCAGTGGGTTGGGGAGACTAGGCCATTTTGCTATTCATGGAATTTAAGCAGTTAAATAGGCAATTGAGGTAATACACGGTCGATATATTTCCCAGCAATTGCAAAATTATTTTGGAATGCACTTCCATCATTAATTGCAATGGTAGCTACAACTGGGAGGAAATATTGTTTCTCATTAAGTTTGAGGAAAATGACCATCAATTCTCCTGGTATGAGTTTCAGATAAATTAACAGGTTACGAGTCAAGCAGACCAGATATGTACACTGTATATATAAGGAAAACTACTTTTTCTAAGAAGCAAAGAAAATCACTCCTTTGATCTTCAACTAAAGAAGTGAAACTAAGTATGTAGTTTTGAGCAAAATACTACCTAATATAAATCTGTTCAGATGTTTGCAATTTTCCTTCAATGCTGTACCACAACTACGCAAAAAGGAAAGAATTAACTAACATAATGTACAAACTTAAAGGTAATTTTTTTAAAACTCCATACAACCCGGAGAGAAGCAAGATGTTGTCAATACATACTTTGTCACTGAACATCATTGATTTTTACCTTGTCACTACATTATGTGCAAATTTTATTTATTTCTTTTACGCAAAACTATTATGCAGCTATTTAAAAAAACAAGATATTCACCAAACACAATCTTTAATTGTAATGTCAATATCTTAAATGCTCAGAAAAATGCCTGAAAACACTGTCTTCTGTGGTGAAGTGGTTAGCATCAAGGAGAAGGCTTGTATGGAATCTCGACAACCTCTGGATATGCTGAAGCATATTACAGATTTATGAACCACAATTTCTGTTGTTACATAATCCACTCCTGAGTACTAACTTGTGCACAGCAAGATCCCACAAACAACAAAGAGGAGAATGACATGCTAATATGATTTGTAAAGTTGGATGAAGGAGCTCGTGCTGACCAAGACAACAGAAAAACTTACTTTAAAAGTTAAATTGACTATTTTAAGATACTGATGGAGCCGAGGTGGATTTCTCTTGCATAGAGTTGTTATGGACCTTTTGGCCTCCTTTCATGCTGTAAACTTTCTGAAGCCTGGTCTTCGTCAGGCTCAGTCTCAACTGCCACATCCACAACTTGAATGTTAGCAAGTAATGAGATCATATGGTTATAAAGAGAGCAAGGATCATGCAAGAAAATAAAACCAAGCATCTATATGGAAGCTGGTAATATCACAAAGTGTAACGCAAATCTGTAGTTTATCCAAGGTGACTGCGCAGGATAGGAACAGAAGCTACTGTTACAGAGATGTGATGGCTGCATTGGAAAAGGAGAAGGAGAAATCAAGAAGGCTGTTAGGGTAGCCAATTGAGAGAGAGATGACTGGAGAACTTTACCATTTTAAATAGAAACCAAAAGAGGTTGAAGGAAACAAGTAGGATGATACAAATTCTGTCATAGAGCACGTGCTGGTGCCTTTCATCAAGACTATCTCCTGTACTGTTGGCAGATGGAGCTGAGCTGCACAGTATCAGAAAGGGAATAGGAAAAGTGGGCATCGAGCCATGCAAAAATAACATATGTAAGAAATGTAAATGAGATATTTTCTATCCTAAACATAGCTTTTCAGTGAAGGCCAGGCCCCTATGATAGGGTTAAACATTTTGCAAGCTGAAATTCCAGAGTGAAGCTAGGATTAGATGATCATCTGAAATGTGATGGGTTTGACAGGGCTCAAGCTGCTATTTGTAAAGAAAGCCTGTAATACAGTGAAAAAAGTCAACGGCTATGGAATGACAGGTCACAGTACTACACATGATGCAAGTCATATGGCCATAAGTATCAAAATTATAGATTAAGTACACCAATTATCATAGCATGGATGGGAACAAAATTTTTGGTTACTTCACTGTTCTGTTGTTCTAAAATGTTACCACATGTCAAATCATATTGTCATATTATAAATACTATGCTGAATTTTATCACCAGACTCACAAAAAGGGAATACCAATGGTACATTTAAAAAATCCATGTTGTCTTGTTAAAAATATAACTGAATTCAAGGTATACAAAATGATAGCAGTTCTTGTATCATCACTTGAACACATTCAATTTAAAATCATGCTTAATAATCTTGGCACCTTGACGGTTGAATTTTCATTCCACATGACACTTTTCAAGATATTACAAATATATTGATAATTGTGACTTTTATTTCATATTATAAGCATGGGAATTTCACTGACAATTAAAATAGCACAAGCCAAAAATCATGATTGGTTTGCTGAGGAAATATCCAGTAACATTATAGCATCTTTTACCAGCAATAATTTGCATTTATATTGTGTCCTGAAGCATTTCACAGAACAATTAGCAAAATAATTTTATGGAGAAGTCACCTAAGGAGATGATTGATAACCAGGAGCTTGGTCACAGAAGAAAGTGTCAAGAAAGTACAGGGAGGCAGAGGCTGAGGGAAGTGAACTTCAGTGGTGGAGCAAGTACAATTGAAGATGTTCATGGGATCAGAATTGAAGGAGTTGAAAGATCTTGCAAGCTTGTAGGGTTGGAAGAAGGTTAAGCAAATAGGATATCGGCTGCAGAGTTTTGAATGAGCTTTTGTTTATGTAGGATGGTAGATTGTTAGCTAGGAATTCATTAGAATAACCAAGTCGAGATATCTATTCATGAATGAATATATCAAAAGTAGATGTGCTGAAGCAAGAGATGTGGGGAGCAAATTTGTGGGGAGACATATGCAATCTTAAATGATGGAGCAGATGTTTGATGAGAAAAGACAATGACAAGTCATCTGCTTCAGTCTCAAACATTTGTAAAGGAGAAGGATTGAGTAGGTGACTAGACAGTGGAGATCTTGACAGGGACTAATGGCAGTTGCTTCAAGTTGCCCTCTTTTTAATTGGAGAAATGTCTTTCTATCCAGTACTAGGTTAGACAAAGAGAGTAACAAATCAGAGAAAGAGAGAGAGGAAGGATCTACAGAGCTGAGTAGCAACATTGCATACATGAAAACTGATGATGATATTATGAAGGGAAAAGATTAAGGAGGAGACCAAGAATAGATCTTTGGGGGACTTCAGAGGTAATAGCAGCCGAAAAGAACTTTTTGGAGATGATTCTCTATCTATGACAGGACAGATAGAAATGGAAGCAAACAAGGACAGATCACTTGAATATCAAAATAAGAACATAAGAACATAAGAAATAGGAGCAGGCTCTGGCCTGTCTAGCCTGCTCCACCATTCAATGAGATCATGGCTGATCTGGCCATGGACTCAGATCCACATACCTGCCTTTTCCCCATACCCCTTAATCCCCTACTATGCAAAACTTTACCTAACTGTGTCTTAAGTATATTTAATGAGGTAGCCACCACTGCTTCAGTGGGCAGAGAATTCCACAAATTCACTACTCTCTGGGAAAAGCAGTTCCTCCTCATCTCCATCCTAAATCTATTCCCCCGAACCTTGAGGCTATGTCCGCTAGTTCTAGTCTCACCTACCAGTGGAAATAACCTTCCTACCTCTATCTTATTTATCCCTTTCATAATTTTATATGTTTCTATATAAGATCCCCTCTCATTCTTCTGAATTCCAATGAGTATAGCCCCAGGCAACTCAATCTCTCCTCATAGGCTACCCCCTCATCTCCAGAAGCAACCTGGTGAGCCTTCTCTGCACCATCTCAAAAGCCAGTGTATCCTTAACCAATCCTTTATCCATGCTAATACATTACCCCCAACCCCATGCATCCTTATCTTTTACACGACACCTCATCAAAAACCTTCTGGAAATCCAAGTATACAACATCTACCTGTTCCCCTCTATCCACTGTGTTCATTGTGTCCTCAAAGAACTCCAGGAAGTTTGTCAAACAGGACCTGCCCTTCCTGAACCCATGCTGTGTCTTCCTGATGGAACCACTTCTATCCAGATGTCTCGCTGTTTCTTTCTTAATGACAGCTTCAAGCATTTTCCCGACTACAGGCGTTAAGCTAATTAGCCTATAGTTACCTGCCTTTTGCCTACATCCTTTCTTAAACAGTGCCGTGACTTTCGCTGTCTTTCAATCCACCGGGACCTACCCAGAGTCCAGAGAATTTTGGTAAATTATCACAAACACCTCTACTACCGCCATTTATTTCAGTTCCCTTTGATGCATCCCATCAGGACCAGGGGACTTATCTACCTTTAGGCCCACTAGTTTGCTCATCACTACCTCTTTAGTGATAGTGATTATATCGAGGTCCTCACCTCCCATCGCATCCATACCATCTCTCTTTGTCATGTTAGATGTATCTTCCACCATGAAGACCAACACAAGGCCTTGGTCATTTCCATATTACCCAATATTAATTCCCCCTTCTAATTCCAAGGGACCTGTGTTCACTTAAGCCACTCTTTTCCACTTTATATAATTATGAAAACTTTTACTATCTGTTTTTATATTTTGTGCTAGTTTCATAATTTATCTTCCCTTTCCTTATTGTGTGCTTTGTAGTTCTTTGTTGCTTTTTAAAGTTTTCCCAATCTTCCAGTTTCCCACTACTCTTGGCAACTTTGTATGCATGAGCTTTTAGCTTAATGCCTTCTTTTACTTCCTTAGTTATCCAAGGCT
The DNA here is from genome assembly GCF_009764475.1 of Pristis pectinata. Classification (NCBI taxonomy): domain Eukaryota; kingdom Metazoa; phylum Chordata; class Chondrichthyes; order Rhinopristiformes; family Pristidae; genus Pristis; species Pristis pectinata. Next base: position 24,183,312 of record NC_067410.1, read on the forward strand.
GGCTCTCCCCACCCTTACAGTCCTTGCTTTTAACTGGAATATACTTCTGTTGAGCACTGTGAAAAATCTCTTTGAAAATCTTCCACTGTTCCTCAACTGTCCCACCATATAGCCTGTGTTTCCAGTCTACACTAGCCAACTCCTCCCTCATCCCATTGTAGTCTCCCTTGTTTAAGCATAATACACTGGTTTTAGATTGAACTATTGCACCTTCCATTTGGATGAGAAATTCAATCATACTATTGTCACTCTTTCCAAGAGGATCCCTAACTACAAGATCATTAATTTTACCTGTCTCATTGCACAGGACCAGATCTAAGATAGCATTTTCCCTTGTAGGTTCACTAACATGATGTTCAAGAAAGCTATCACAGATGCATTCTGTTAAGTCCTCCTCAAGACTGCCTCTCAAGAGAGAGTGGGAGGAGGCTGATGTGGACAACAGAGGCAAAGACTACAGACAAGCTGAGTAATATAAGAACCATTAATTTACCAGTCTCACAATTATGCAGAGTGCCAGTTTTTATTTTAGTATATATTATCTACATGTCATCAAAACTGAAGATATGATAAAAACATTTTATAAAATCCTGTTTGTCATTTAAATCATTAAAATAAATGCCTTCTAAGGAAAGGAAGGACTTTTCAAATTTGTAGAATACCTTTGCAGCTAAGCTTTGGACTTTTTTTCAGGAGATAACCATAAATAGATGTGTTGGCTCTTTTCCGTTACTGATACTTTTGTTTCATAAAATTATTGATCATATTCAAATACAGTAAAAACTAATAAAATATCAAACCTTTCCAAGGAACATTGTTACCAAACTTACATTAAAAATAGTTACATCTGGTTGTATCGGGATACTGAGAAATATACTGGTAAGAAAACAAAATGTACAGATAATAAGTAGGAACACAAGCCATAGGCAAAACAAGTTACAATGCACGATTCACCCGGTAGTAATTACAACTGCTTATATCTTCCAGTACTTCAGACACACTATTTTCATTAACTTGTAGCCTCTTGAAGCACAAAGAGTTTAAGGCACGAACCCTAGGCAGATGTCCCTCTTCTGCCAAGGTGAACCTCTGCAATCCAAGAACTCTTCTTGCTTTCAGTGAAAAAACGTGTTTCCTATTAATTTTTTTCTGAAATGGTATTTTGGAGAAATCATAATGGTGAATTCCTAAAACCAAAATTAGAACCAAGTGCAGACATAAGGCACAACTTAGTTCACAATAAAATCAGAAATCTCTTACTTGGTATCTTTGAAGTGATGCAGAACTGTTACTTAAGCCCTTCAAATGTGCAATTATGATTCATATATTCAATTACTAGTACATTTTACTTAAAGAATATATTGTGGCGACTCACCTTACCGGTGTCGAACCGGCTCCCGAGATCGCAAGCGTCGTCGGAGGCCCCGACCCAAGATGGCACGGGGCCCTCCTTCTTCTCCATCGTTGGGCTAGGAAAGCCCGTGCGCGGGAAGGTCAGGTGACCCGCGCATGACGTCAGCGCGGGAACTGAAGTGCGGGAAAGAGTTTCAGGAATAAAAGGCGCACCGCGCCCCTGTCGAGCAATCGACTTCCGACTCCAAGCAACCGACTCCGTGTCTTTATTTTATAGTAGGGTATCTAGCCACTACATTGGTGACCCCGACAGGTCCAAACGTTTTTGGACCCACGATGTCTGCACAGCAAGAAGTACAGGCAGTAGCCCTTAAACTGCCCACCTTTTGGACCCTCCGGCCACGTGTCTGGTTCGACCAGGCCGAGGCCCAGTTCCAGATTCGCCAGATCACCAGGGACGACACCAAGTACTACTACATGGTGAGCACCCTTGACCAAGACACCTCAGCCCAGGTCAAGGACACCCAGGCACCCCTGGAGGAGGAGAAATATGATAAGTTCAAGACCCTCCTTCTCGAGAATTTCAGCCTTTCCCAACGCAAACAGGCCGCCCGCCTACTCCACCTCGATGGGTTGGGTGACAGACACCCCTCTGCGCACATGAACGAGATGTTAGCCCTGGCAGATGGCCACAAACCCTGCCTGATGTATGAGCAGGCCTTTCTGAAGCAGTTACCCAACGACATCCACCTGCTCCTGGCGGATGCCGACTTCAGCAACCCCCGGAAGGTGGCCGCCCGTGCTGATGTCCTTTGGCGGGCAAAGAAGGAAAGCAGGACATATGTCGAGCGCGTTGCCACGCCACGTACCCAGCAGCCCAGCAGGCCAGACCCGGTAATCAACCGCACCCCACCCGCCACCAGGTCTGAGACACCAACCGACCAATGGTGTTTCTACCACCAGCGGTGGGGTGCAGACGCTCGCAGGTGCCGGCCACCATGCAGGTTTCCAGGAAACACCAGGGCCAGCAGCCGCTGATGGCTACGGTGGCTGGCCACCCGGATAGCCTCTTGCATGTGTGGGGCAGGCATTCTGGCCATCATTTCCTGGTAGGTACCGGAGCCGAGGTCAGCGTCATGCCTCCCAACAGCCACGAGACTCACAACTGCACACCAGGACCCGCCCTCAGAGCTGCCAACGGCAGCGCCATCTGGACCTTTGGCACCCGTTCAGTGCAACTCCAGTTTGGCACCAGCAACTTTACGTGGAAATTCACCCTGGTCGCCGTGGCGCAACCGCTCCTTGGGGCAGATTTCCTTCGCACCAACAGTCTGCTGGTTGACCTGCGGGGTAAGCATTTGGTACATGCCAGGACCTTCCAAATGTTCTCGTTAGGTGAGGCCAAGCTACTGGCCCCACACCTCGACTCCGTCACTATGTCGACCAACGAGTTCGCCAGGGTCCTGGCAGAGTTCCCGTCTGTACTAACGCCCCAGTTCTCCACCACCTTGCCCAAGCACGGCGTCCAGCATCACGTCCCCACCCAGGGCCCTCCCCTCCACGCCCACACCCGACGGCTACCCCCAGACAAGCTCTGCCTCGCAAAGGAGGAATTTAAGAAGATAGAGGAGTTGGGGATCATCAGCAGGTCAGACAGCCCATGGGCCTCTCCGCTAAACATGGTCCCCAAGATAGCTGGAGGCTGGCGACCCAGTGGCGATTACCGACGCCTGAACAACATAACTACCCCAGACTGGTACCCCGTCCCGCATATTCAGGACTTTGCTGCCAACCTGCACAGGCGGTCCATTTTTTCCAAGGTCAACCTCGTCCGTGGCTATCACCAGATCCCAGTGCATCCGGACAACATTCCAAAGACAGCTCTGATCACACTTTTCGGCCTCTTTGAATTCGTCCGGATGCATTTGGCCTCAAGGACGCTGCTCAGTCCTTCCAACGACTGATGGATGCAGTCGAGCGCGACCTTGACTTCGTCTTCATATACCTCGACGACATCTTGATCGCCAGCAGCAGCCGCCAGGAACATCTCACACACCTCTGCCAACTCTGTTCTCGCCTGAGGATATTTCGGCCTGACCATCAACCCAGCCAAATGCCAGTTCGGGCTCGAGACAATCGGTTTCCTGGGCCATCGGATCAACAAACACGGTGCCTCACTCCTGCCTGCAAAGGTCGACGCCATCCGCCACTTCGCCAGACCCACCTCCACCAAGGGCCTGCAGGAATTTCTCTGTATAGTAAACTTTTATCACCGGTTCATACCATCTGCGGCCCGCATCGTGCGCCCATTGTTTGCTCTCCTGTCGGGCGGAAGCAAGGACATTGTTTGGTCAGAGGAGGCTGACACCGCCTTCATCAAAACCAAGCAGGAGGTCAGCGCCTCCAGCACAGCGGTCGGAGGCATTCTAGAGCAGCTCATCGAAGGGCGTTGGCAACCGCTGGCGTTCTTCAGCAGACACCTTCGACCACCAGAGCTCAAATATAGCACCTTCGACCACGAGCTGTTGGCATTGTACCTGGCCATCAGACACTTCCGATACTTCTTAGAGGGCAGGCCGTTTACAGCTTTCACCGACCACAAGCCATTGACCTTCGCTTTCAGCAAGGTCTCAGATCCCTGGTCAGCACGGCAGCAGCGGCACTTGTCGTACATCTCAGAGTACACCACTGACATCTGCCATCTGTCCGGGAAAAAGAATGTGGTCGCGGATGCACTTTCACGGCCCATCATACAAGTTTTGTCCCAGGGGGTGGATTTCAGCGCCTTGGCAGAGGCACAACAAATGGACAGGGAGATGCCCAGCTATCGCACCGCAGTCTCGGGCCTGCAACTGCAAGACCTACTGGTAGGCCCCGGTGAGCGCACCCTGTTCTGCGATATCTCCACCGGTAAACCCCGCCCCATCGTTCCAGCTGCCTGGCGTCAACGGGTGTTTGATTCCATCCACGGCCTGGCACACCCATCCATCTGGACAGTAGTCCAGATGGTGTCCGACAAGTTCGTCTGGCATGGCTGCGTAAACAGGTTTCCAAATGGGCCGGTCCTGCACTCACTGCCAAAACTCGAAAGTACAGCAGCATGTCAAGGCCCTTCTGCAGGACTTTCAACCTACCCGCCAACGGTTTGACCATATCCATGTCGACCTGGTCGGTCCCCTCCCAGTCTCCCGAGGATCGCGGTACCTTCTCATGACTGTCGACCGCTTTACCCACTGGCCCAAAGCCATCCCCCTCACGGACACCTCCACACAGTCATGCGCACGGGCCCTTTTGTCAACTTGGGTGGCCCGTTTCAGTGTCCCGGCCCATATCACCTCAGACAGGGGAGCTCAATTCACCTCTGGCCTGTGGTCTGCCGTCGCCAACTTGTGGGGTTCCCAGATCCACCTCACCACCGCCTATCACCCGCAATCCAATGGGCTGGTGGAGAGGTTCCATCGACACCTGAAGTCGGCACTCATGGCCCACCTTAAGAGGCCCAACTGGGTGGACGAACTCCCCTGGGTCCTGCTGGGGATAAGTACCACACCAAAAGAGGACCTGCATGCCTCATCCACGGAGATGGTCTACAGAATGCCCTTGGTCGTCCCAGGCGAGTTCCTACCAGCCCCTCAGGGGCCAGAGGAAGAACCTGCTGCAATGCTCGACCGGCTGCGCGAGCAGCTTGGCAACCTGGCCCCGATACCCACCTCACGACATGGACAGGCCCCGACCCATATGCCGACGTCCCTCCAAGACTGTAAGTTTGCCTTTGTCAGGAGGGGCAAGCACCAAGCACCACTGCAGCGGCCGTACGAAGGGCCATTCTGGGTCATCAAGAACAATGGGTCTACGTTTGTGCTGAACATTGGGGGGCGTGAGGAGGTTTTTACAATTGACCAGCTGAAGCCGGCTCATTTAGACCTGGACCAACTGATAGTGGTCCAGCGAGCGTGACGCAGGGGCAGGCCACCCAAGTCATAGTTTATTTAATTCTAGGTTTCGCGACTGAATCGCTGGTTCGGGGGGGGGGGGGGGGGGGCGTTACGTGGCGACTCACCTTACCAGTGTTGAACTGGCTCCCAAGATGGCGAGCATCGTCAGAGGCCCCGACCCAAGATGGCGCGGGGCCCTCCTTCTTCTCCCTCGTTGGGTTAGGAAAGCTTGCGCGCGGGAAGGTCAGGTGACCCGCGCGTGACATCAGCGTGGGAACTGAAGCGCAGGAAGAGTTTCGGGAATAAAAGGTGCACCACACCCCTGTCGAGCAACCAACTTCCGACTCCAAGCAACCGACTCCATGTCTTTATTTTATAGTAGTGTAGCTAGCCGCTACAATATCAACTTAACGTAACTTGTTAAAGAGCAGTCTAAAACTTTTTAGGGGTTACTTGAAATTTGTCCATGACTACAGACTGATGATGCACTGATAGATAACTAGTTAGACTGGTTGGAGGCATAATAATCAATTTAATCATCTCATGTTAATAATGACATTAAAATTATGATTGAAACACAGTAACTTAGTAAAGCTGTTGGCATTTACTAATTATGAGTTGAAGAAGTTACAGTAGTTAAAATCATGGAATCATAGAATTGTTCAGTGCACAAAGAGATTCACCAAGCTAGTGCCTGCTGTTGAAAGGACTGTCTCCATACTCACTCCCAAAGGCATTACAAGTTATTAAGAACTAAAGGAATACAGGCAGGAATAGATCATACAGCTCCTTAAGCTGGCTATGATATTCAATAAAATGTTCCTTTACCTTGTCCACTTTCCTGCATTAATGTGTTCTTCTTTGATTCCCTTGGAGATCAACAACTGAGCATCTGTAACTCTCTAGAGTAAAGAATTCCAAAGATATAACCAAAGAATTTTTTTCATTATCTCAGTTCCAAATGGCCAACCCTTTAGCCTAAAGCTATGTCCCCTAGTTCCAGACAGTCCAGCAGTGGAATCAGCTTCTCAGCATCTACCACGTCAACATGTCTTTCATGAGATCACCCTTCATTTTCATAAATTCCAGAAAGGATAGGTCAATTATGCTGAATTTCTCCTCTGTAGAATAAAACCCATGTCCCAGGAATCAATACAATGAAGCTATGTTATACCACTTCCAAGGCAAATATATCCTTTCTTCATATACGGACTCCAATACTGCATGCAGTACTTTGGTTATGTTCCCACTAAAGCCCTCTAAACATCCAAGGTGTCCTTACTTCCAACTTCATCCCTGCTTGAAATGAAAGCAACCTGCCACCTTTTCTAAAATGCCTCCTGCACTTTCATTTTTACTTTCTGGGTCTTGTGAACAGACTCAGCAAGCTCCCTCCATATACCATATTCCACAATTTAGAAAATATTGGCTTGGATTTTGCTGAGTGAAACCCATTGCCCACACTTGCTGCTCAGGTAAATTCAGATTGTCTTTTACTTACCTGGTTCAGATCTAGACAACTGAATAAGTTGGCTGAAAGCTTCCTGGAGGACAGGTATGAGTCACTGTATCATTGCAGTGTAAATGAGTTATGGAGGGAGCCAGAAGAGGAATCAGGTGCCAAAGTTCTAAGGAAATCCTTGGAAGAATACAAAGACATGGTCCCAGCTTTGCCATCTGTCAAAGTCGTCAAACTTTCGCAGTGCTTCTGAATGAATTCAGAAATATTTTTAAGACTATTAAAAATAAGATTCAAAAATTAGTTCAATAATTACAAATAATTAAAAACAATGCAACATAGCTTATTCTTACCTTTCTTTCTTCAGCTAGAATATCTCTATTGAAATCCTCTGCCAGACCTGATTTAGCAGTAGATTCATAGAAAAGTTTCCTAGAAAGTGGGAAATCTCATTAAGAATGGATTTATCATTGAACTTTAGGAGGATTCCGGTACCAGATCATGCCAACAGATTCACCAGATGGATGTTTCAGAAATATGGTATGTCCATGTTTGGATGTGTCAAAGTTGTTTTGAATTTATGTGGGTAAATTTCATGCAGTTTTCCACAGATTTGGAAGGCTTTGGCCCATTCTGTTTTTCTGTTCTTCCTACCAAAATGAATAGCTTCACATTTTCCTACATAATTACGCTATCTGCTACCTTGCTTACTTACTTATCTCTTTGCAGTCTCATTGGTTCATCCTCATGGTTTACTTTTGATTTAATTTTGCATCATCACTAAAGGCTTATATACCGTCTTTTCATCTGTCAATATCGATTAGAATTAGTTGACGTAAAAATGAAGTTAGATCTTTGTGCATTAATAACAAACTACTAACAATGTTTTTTTCACTCTTTTCTGATTTTTAGTCAATTACCTATCCATGCTAATTTGTTACCCTCTACATCATGAGTCTTTATTTTATGTGGAAAACTTTTTTGTGGCTATATAATGCTTTTTGAAAATCCAGATAAATTACATCCACTGATCCTCCCTTATTTATCCTTCTTGCTATCCTCAATAAGCTTTTGGACAGTTATTCCACTCTCCTATCAGACAATACATTTGTTGCATAAAAACTAATTCTCCTCATATTCCCCACAGTATTTTTTTCACTAAAGGCTTTAGATCTGCATCCTCTGATTCAAGACACATCTTCAAAATTAAAACTATTTAACATTATGTTTTCATATTTCAGAGAGAATAAACAGTACATTCCTTTGTGTCCTGGCCAATTCTACCTGCTCAATATGACACTACTGTCTAAGGGAGCTTGCCCTGTTTAAAATGTCTTCCACAATTCCTATATCATAATAGTGATTGCTTTCATAAAGTATGTTATTGGTTGTAAAGTGTCTGGAACCACCTGAGGCTATGAAAGACACCATATAATTGCAAGCCCTTTCCTCTTTCTTTACAAACACAAACTGCAACAAAATCATAGATTATTTCTGTCCATTTCTTTTTCTGATTTTGCAAGTCATTCCATCTATACTGAAGCATCATGCCTAAAGTATCTTCCAGCTGCCTTACCTTCAGGCACATACTATAGTGTATAACGAATAATTCAGCCACAAAAAGGTTATGGTCAGAAAAGAAGAAGGACGTAAATCATATCCCAAGGGTATTCATATGTATTTGGTTCACATAATGCATTAGAAGTTAATCTGGTAAAAGAACTGAGTGAAGATTTTTTTTTGAAAAAGATGGTTTTAATGGTGCAATTCTTTTATGGATTGGTTCCAGTGCAGCTGGAGCCCGTATGAGTGCTAATTATTCTATTGTTGTGTGATGTGGTTTCAGGATGTTTACGCTTTGAACATTCTCTTCAAACAAAATTTCAAAGTTCCAGTAATTGTAATATGATGCATTGATATGTCCGTGAAAAATGTAAAAAAGAATGAAAATAGCCCATATCTATACATGTTTTATTTGTCCTAAGTTTAGAAGACAAGGAACGATTGTTGTCCAGTAACTCTCCTCTTTTTTTACATTTCAGCTTATTTCCATTCATCTTCATTTTTCATTTCCTTTAGCTTTTGTATTCTTTTTCCCTTTGGTTTCACAAGAACTAGACCTTTCCTTTTCTAAGTTCAAAAATACTCCAGAAACTGCCAATTCGTTTATCTACGCTATTGGACACTGAGCCCTGAAGCCTGAGGTCCAGTCTGCAGTCCTGCTTTACCAGAGCCCACAATAATAATGGAAAAGTACTGAGGAGCTCGAATGTGCTCAAAGGCAGAGAGGTGGAGCGGTGGGGAGCACAGTGAACATGGGAAAACAGGAACTAACAGTTGGGTATGTTATGTCAGGCACAAACTCGTTATTGTTATGCCTGCAGGCTTGGTCGATGCAGGAGCTCAAAAAAATGAAGTTCTCTGACACTTAAGGACAGCCAGTGTGTTTGGCTGCAGGAAGGTTGGATGACACTATATCTGATGCCTCTTTGGAGAAATTGGTTCAGTCAGTGGAGAAGACAAGGGATATCCTGCTGCCATCCAGAAAAATCCTCATTATTGGTGGAAGGAGATCATATTTCTGCAATGCCAAATGATACTTGATGATCTCACCAGAGTTGCCAAAGTAAGAATCTTACTTCAGTTACTCTCTGCTGGCACACACTGCCCACAGCCCCATGATTCACCCTGACCTATCTCACTTCATTCTCTTTTAATCACAGCATCCCATTCACTTCTTTTGTCTCATACTCATAGCACCAATGCAGCTCAACTTCCTTGACCGTCACATCCAGGACATAAAATGGGGAGGGACCTGTGTAAGCATTAAAATAATAGGAAGGCTTTTTTGATGTAATTACAATTTTTCAGTGAATGCAAAAGATTGCTGAAAGGGTTAAACATTTAGCAGGTTGAAATGCGGTGGATTTTTCCATTCTGAACCTGTTGCTTGTACAGGAAGCATATTATGCAGGGTAGGACATCAAGAATTACGGAACGACAGGTTGCATTTTTACGTATGATGCAAGTCATATGGCCGCAAGTATATTAAATACATCTATAGTACAGATAGGAAGACAATTCTCACTGTTGCGCCCTACTGGGAATTTAAACTGTTACCACATGTCAAATCATAATGTCATATTTTGAATATTGTTCTCAATTCTTATCACCATTGTCAGGTGCAGAAAATTCCAGTAGTGCACTGCTTGCAGTTCAGAGTTTTGGCTACAAAATGCAGTCTTCAAGTGATGAAGTAGTGCCACATGTGTGCAGAAGCTGATGTTGGATGGTGGGATGGCACAGGTTCCAGCATGCTGGAGGGTGAGGTCACATACTACCACTGCTGCTTTGGACTCTAACGTTGATTTTCAGGTTAGAGGCCACAGAAAAGACTGTTGGGCAAACACCAGGAAATCTGAGATATAGATGAGAAACAGGCAGGCAGCTTTTGAAAATTGCCACTGCATTTCTCAAGGAAGGTCAGATCTAGTGTCTCCTTCAGCTAGTCCAAGAGAGGGAAATCTGCCTTTCAATTACTGTCAAGGTGATAACAGCTCTGAATATGCTTTGGCATATGGTCCTTATAACAATGTAACATAGTAACAATTTCAGGCAGATTATCTTTGGCTCATCCAACCTACCTATTCACATTATTCCTTTGGCACATTTCTAATTATCTTGAAATATATTTGTTGACAAGAACTCATTAAGTTGCTTCTTGACATCCTTGAGGTCCTGCCACAAGAAACCTAAATGAGTTACCAGAAGGAACTAAATTGGTTTTTAGAAAGAAATGGGACTTAACACTGATCACATTTTGTTGACCTAATTTTGAACAGCTACGTGCATTCAGTGTGCTTTTTCCCAAACAAAGCCCTACATAGAATGTGTCTTTTGTACTTTGTGCTTGCCTAATAGGTAGAGGAAGCAAAGTGGATAGTTGCAAGGATCTGTGTTTCTAAGGAAGAAGGCAACCCAGTACTTCTTTATACGTCTATTGTAACTAAACATATAAAAAAGATGGAGTATTAGTTTCATCCTTTTGGAAGTTTATTTTCATCACAAATCTGCAATCACAGTCCTTATAGTGATCAACCACAATGGTGTCTGCCACAAGATGAGCCCCCAAAGTACTATGAACCCTGCTGGCTTGGAGGAGAGCAACTATCAAGTATATACATTCAACTTTACATATAGATATAATACTACTTAAATTGTATACATTCCCTCCCCCAGTGGAGCAGCTGACTTCTGCCTGAGGCAGAACAGATTGTTTCTCAGACCTCTTTTCTCCAGTGGAAACCTCTTCTGACACGGCCATTTCATGCCCCTCACATAATCAACATGGAGTTTACTCTACAGCTGCTTGTGCCACTCCCAAGGGGGCAGAAGCAGATATATTTCTGTTTTCTTGACCCTTGGTTCAAGACTGAACTTCTATCTCAATGTCAGAGTCCATTTTAGGCCATGGCATGTACCACTTGGATAGCCCCAGGTAATTCGTCCCATACACTCAGCTCAGGGAATGGTTGGTCATTAACAGTGGTGTTTTCTCTTTGAGCCATTCTTCTATGACATACTCACAAACTTGAGGCAGTACAGAAACCTTATCTGACCTCTGACTGATCTACCCAGTATTAACATACTTAGTGTCCCAATGGTCCACTATCAGCATTTGGCCCTTTACTCTTTCATCAGCAGTCATCTTTGGCACTAGAAGACAACTGAGAGCATCTGTGCTTCCATGGTATTTCCTGGCTTTGAAAACAATAGTTTATTCATTTGCTCTCCAAGTCAAAGCCCGGCTTTGAATTTGTGGAGAATCCATTTGAGGCATTGCCTTTGTTTCATGGAAGAGGAAGACCAAGGGGTTTGTCGTCTGTGTAAAGTGATGCCCATAAATGTAATTACTGAACCGTTGCACTCCAAGAATGACTGTAAACCTTGTTTATCCAGCTGAGAATATTTTTTCTCTGCTGTTGTCAGTGATCTGGGCATAAACCTTACTGGCTTTTCAGAAGCACCTTCAGGTCAATGGGACAACAGAGTACCAACAATACATGGTGATGCATCACAAGATAAGACTAGCTCTCTGTCTCTGGAGTAGAGGACTGGCACATCGGCAGCTTATAGCAATTCCTTGGAATGCACAAAAGCCTTTTCTTGATCTTTAGTCCACCTCACTTCATAAACTCTGCAGCAATTGGTGCAATGAAGTTGAGGGCGTTGAGAGATTTGGCAAAAAAATATTCAACAATCCCAGATATGTCTTCATCTCAGTTACATCAGCTGGTGAAAGATCATCGGTAACTTCTCTTTAACTGGTTGTAGTCCATTAGCATCAACACAATTTCCCAAATACAGTACTCCATTCACCAAAAATGTATATTTACTTCTCTTTACATGTAGCACTGTCTAATCCTCTCTGCTCAACACTTATTCTGCATTCCATCGGTGTTCATCTCCTGAGGCTCCTTTAAGCAGGATATCATAGTAGTATACAGTGACCCCACCATGGTTCTCTGAAAGATAGCAGGTGCAGATGAAACACTGAAAGGTAGTCAGTTATATTTTAATAGTCTTTTCTAGGTGTTTAAAGTCATAAAGTTCTTAGATCGTTCCTGTAAAACTATCTTTGATAGACATGACATATATCCACTTGAGTGAACTGCCGCTTCCAGATAAATCTGCAAATAAGTCTTCTATTCCAGGAGTGGGATACTGTTCCAAGGGCTCAGTTAACAATCAGCTGTAATCTCCACAACTCTTGATGGATCTACCAACACTGGCACCATGGCTATGGCCCATTCAGAGTTCTCAAGAGATTCAATTATTTTCTCACTGAGAGTTCCTGCCTCCAATTTTCATTTCATTGCATAAGACACCGACCTTGGCTTGAAGAACTATGGTAGATTGTTGGGATCCACAGGAATTTTGGGTTGGTGCTTATTATAACCAGCTCTTTTTGTCTCCATCACACATGGTAGTGTAGAAGTGAGCGTAACGCTTTACAACACCAGCGACCCAGGTTCAATTCCGGCCACTGTCTGTAAGGAGTTTGTACATTCTCCCCGTGTCTGCATGAGTTTCCTCCAGATGCTCCAGTTTCCTCCCACATTCCAAAGACGTATGGGTTAGGAAGTTGTGGGCATGCTATGTTGGCGCCAGAAGCGTGGTGACACTTGTGGGCTGCCCCCAGAATATTCCACACAAAAAAGATGCATTTCACTGTGTGTTTCGATGTACATGTGACTAATAAAGAAATCTTAAGAGATCTTCTTAATGTGATGAATGCTCCTCCGATCCAGGGGAATTTCATTCATCTATCCTCTTCCCAACAGGTTTGGGTCAGAGCTTGCTAAGACTGCTAGTATTAAGGTTTTAGTCTGCCATTAGTAATTGATCTGTACGATCGGTATGCAAGACAAGTTTTTCACTGTACCTCGGAACAAGTGACAATAATAAACCAAAACCAATATTTCACTGTCATATCTGAAACTCCAACTACTACAGTGCTTTCACTTGAACAGGTTTTCAGATTTAACTGTACCCTTTTAAGTGGAGTTTTCTGTCCATCCTGCTGCATATTCATTCTGATTCATCAGTGCAACACGAGACCCAGAGTCAAGCTCAAATGTCATATCTCTGTCATACACTTTCATGACAGCAATCAATGGTTCTATTTTTGGTAAGCCTGTCCCTTTTTAATTAAACATGTGAGCACTGCCTCTGTACTATAGTCTTCACTTCCATCCTTCACTTGGTGAGAATTATAGGAACCAGAAATTTTGAGATCCTTCCTTTAATTTCTTACTTTCAATTTGCTTGCTCAACATATTCCAACAGCTTCTGCAAATGTGACCTTTTAAGCAACATATGTGACACTTTTCTTGCCTGAACCAGATGGCATACGTTTCCCTCCACAGCAGTAATAGCCTTTGTTTACTTTTGAAAAATTATTTTCTGTTTGCTTTAGAACAGTGTTTTGCTTCTTCTCCACAGTGCTTGTTGTTGTGTGGAACAGCTAATCTCATTTGCAAGTCCTGAACATTTATACTTGCTGTTTCTGTTCCTTGGGCAATTTTCAGTACTTTCTCAAAGATCAGATTCACCTCTGATACAACCACTTCTGAATGTGGTCATGACTGGTTCCACACATAAACCAATTCTTTAGCATCCGAGACAGTGTGTTACCATAAGCACAGCTTTGTGGTAACTTTATCAATTTGACTGCTTATTTAGCCACCACCTTGTTTGATTTCTTTAACCATAAATCAAACTTAAACCTTTGCACAGCCTTATTTGACTTTGGGTTGAGGTGATGCTTTACCAAATCGACCAACTCCTTACACCTTTGGGTTTCTCTGGGCTCAGCGGGTCACTCATGGCAGTATGTAGGAGCTCCTAATTCAGATAGACCTCTGTTTATTTTCATCATCAATGCCATTTGCAGCAAAGAAATGTGATAGTATCTCACGATATTCCTTCCATAACTGGATTTGAGAATCAAATGCTGAAATTGAACTTATTGTTGTAGTGATTTTTGTTAAATTATTTTTTTAAGAAGGCAGTTGTTAGACTTTCCTTTTCTCTCCCTGTTTCTGTTTTGAAAAAGAGTTTCCTTTTGGTCTTACTAGACATCGGGAACAATTTTCCTCATCCCCACTATGTTGTACCTTAACAGACAAAAAAATGGAGGTGGAGTTTCATCCTTTAGAAAGTTTATTTATTTTCTTCAAGCCTACACAGTTCACATGTCTGCTAACACAACCCTTACAGAGATGAACCAAAACGTGTCTGCCAAAGAACAAAATAAGGACACAAAATAAGCCCACAAAAGTACCATTGCTCCTGCTGTAATAAAAACATAAATGCTGGAAAACCTCGGAAGACGGAACAGCATCTGTGGCAAGACAAATTGTTCTCCCAAATATGTCTGGTCTGGGTCCCTTCATCAGAACTGAGAAAGGATGCTAGAACAAAAGATAAATTGCTGAAAGAACTCAGTGAGTCGAGCAACATTGGTGGAGACAAAGGGATGGTCGATGTTTTGGGTTGAGACCCTGCAGCAGTAAATGAGGGTGTAGACGAAAGGTAGCAGTATATAGAAGTGAGAGGGAGGGGTGGGACAGAGGCTGGTAGGTGATAGGTGGAACCAGAAGTTGGGTGATGGTGGGCAGATGGAACCAGGTGGGGGAGGGAGAAGCTGAAATGTTGAGACAGAAGCTGGTAGGTGATAGGTGGAACCAGGCAAAGGAGGCATGATGGGCAGATGGAACCAGGTGGGGAAGGGGAAGCTGGATTGTTGAGGCAGAAGCTCAACACTTCAGCTTCCCCCTCCCACACCTGGATCCATCTGCCCATTGATATTGGTATTGGTTTATTATTGTCACTTGTACCGAGGTACAGTGAAACACTTGTCTTGCATGCCGATCGTACAGATAAGTTCATTACACAGTGCAGTTACATTGAATTAGTACAGACTGCATTGAGGTAGTACAGAGTGCATTGAGGTAGTACAGGTAAAAACAATAACAGTAACAGATTAAAGTGTCACAGCTACAGAGGAAGTGCAGTGCAGGCAGACAATAAGGTGCAAGGTCACCACAAGGTAGATTGTGAGGTCAGGAGTCCATCTCATCATGTAAGGGAACCGTTCAACAGTCTTATCACAGTGGGATAGAAGCTGTCCTTGAGCCTGGTGGTACGTGGAACCAGATGATAGGTGGAACCAGACAAGGGAGGGAAGATGGGCAGGCAGAACCAGCTGGAGGAGGAGATAGGAAAAGTGAACCAAGGGAGAAGAAGCCTAGTAGATGGTTATGAGGGTGATGGCAAAGGGTACCAGTGGGGGAGGGTGATGTGTCTAGGTAACAAGAGGTGGAGGGATGAGTGGACCACAGTATCACGGAAGGAGTGGTCTCTGCGGAAAGCAGAAAGGCAGGAGGGGGAAGAGGTGCCTGAAGGCTAGTGGGGTAAAAAGTGAAGAAGAGGGGAACTCTATCTCTGTTCTGTCTGGGGAAGGGGTGGAGGTGAGAGCAGATGTGTGGGAAATGGAGGAAATGTGTGTGAGGGCTCCATCAACTACAGTGGGGGGTGGGGGAAGGGGAGGAAGCCATGTTTCCTGAAGCCCTTGAGTGGAAAGCATCATCTTGCGAGTTGATGCCGCAGAGATGGAGAAAATGAGAGAAGGGGATGTCATCCTTACAGGATATGGGGTGGGAGGAAGTGTGGTCGAGGTAGCTGTGGAAGTCTGCAGGATTATAGTAGGTAACCGCAGGTAGTTTATCTCCTTAGATGAAGACAGAGGGAACCAGAAAAGAAAGAGAAGTGTCAGAAATATTCTGGGTGAATTTGAGAGCAGGGTGGAAGTTGGTGACATAGGTGATGAACTTGATGATCTCTGCATGGAAAGGGATGCTGTCCAACCTGCTGGAATAGAACAACTATCAACTATATGCATTCAATATCTGTAACTACATATATTATAAACATCACTACATATTCTTAAACATATACATGAAACTGTAGATGCCAAGTGTTTTAATGTGGCAGATGACAGAGCCTAAGCATTCTTCAATGGGTATTTGAATGGAATGTTATGGATATAACTTAATCCTTGAAGATAACTCCTTGGTGTTGCAATTTTTGCTGTTGAACACATCTCCAGAAGGGTAGAGATTTGTGACCCTGGTTTGGTAAATCAGTAAAAGCAAAGTGGTGTTGATGAAACCTCAAGTTTTCCAGAGCAATTTTTAAAGTATTTGAAACAAAGCTTAACCTAGAGCAGGTGAGGAAGATATTTTCAGACTGCACATTTGCCAAAGTGTGCATATAAGCATGCGCCTCTGTTTTAATCTTGCAAACATCTTTAATTGCTCATACGGTAATCTGAGGAAGAGAACATAGTGTGCTATCTTATTAGCCATCTCTCTAAATGTACTGACTTGCTCATGTAATTCCATAATACCGTAAAATATTGCCGACTGTATCACCCTGTAAAAGAGTCAAGTATGAAGCAACATGTTCCTTCATGTTGATACAGTCATAAAATAATGACATTTCCTGGCATTTCCTAGGCTGAGATCTTCCTTTTTCCAGCATGTAGTTTTGTTCAAAGTGCTTGTAGAAGGAAAAGGGATTTAAGCAGCATATTGAAGACTATGGGAACATGAGGGATACAGAGCAAGGGTGATGGCATATCAGGTCTTTCCAAACTCATAGATGGTTTATCTGTTTTAGATTTTAAATTCCTTTTTCATTCACTCAATATATTACAGTGTGATCTTAGCACTGCTAAGTAACCAAAGCTGAATTTCTCTCAAAGATGTATATCTTCAACTAAGAGGAAATTTTTTAATTAGTATAAGTATTTGGAATATTACATCTATTCTTATTAAAATACCATTTACAATTCTAATCATTACGAAAAGCAAACAATGTATGCACACTATTGAAAACTTGCCAAACAAATCAGGAGACTCAAAAACAATTCAACTGATTTTTGCTCTGTAACTATCCCCTCTGGAATTAATTTTGTTTCAGGCAGTTGATTAAGAGCGTAAGAAAGAATTTAATGAATGGCAAAAAGGCACATTTGGAACATGTGTCTGCTTTTCCAATTGGGCATATACAATTTGCAATCCTTTGGGGTCTCTAATTTGTTGAATCTCCAGTGGGAGGTAAATTACTACAGGTAAGAGCTTGAAGAGAAAGTTAATTTTCTTCTTGAGCCAAATAGCAATTGAATGAAATTTCCACAATAGCAATTGAATGTTACCAGATATATTAATGACAATGTGCGTTCGCCAAATTATACTCAGGGAGCTGCTGCAGAACAAGAGCCTGAATACTCCAAAGTGAATTGATCATCTCTGTTTGTACTTATCTCTACAATTTTCAAGCTTTTCCATAACCAGATATCTCTCCAGTTATTTTGGAAAGCCGTTAATCATAATAGCATTTACTGTGGGGGTGGTGGGAGGTGATGGAGGAGGGGGAAGTTGAGGGTGGTGGGGGAGTGGAGGGCGAGGTGTCCATTCCACAAATTTAATACTCCACAGGGGAGGGAAAAAAAACTGATAATCTCTGGCCTCAGCAGAGTTCTGTTAACTCTACATTTATTTCCTCTAACCTGTGACCAGAGTTTGTTAAGTGCCTTGCTTCTGTCAAGTTTATCCCTACCTTTTACTTTAAAGACTTAGATCGTGACTTCTCTCATTCATTGGTTGTATAGAAAGTCAGCACAATTATTCTGGTAAGATGATGGAACTTAGATCCAAATTTAAATGGTGGAATGTTAACATTTATACTCTTATCCCAAGCTGTTTAAAATAAATAGGTCAACACCCCTGCTAGAAAAGCAGAGAAAGTAATATCAGATGAATACTTTAAGCACTTATGGACTAATACCTTCCAGTCTCATGTCAGGGCTGTGGTGCTTGGAAGTTGTCCTGGATGAGACTATTTTATAGTTATGAAAGTGGCACGCAAAGGACCGGTGTCCAGGGACAACCGAAAGATGCCTGACCTGATAATGAATGGAATCATTTTTCAGGTGTCCCTGGCAGCCACACAAAGTAGGCACCTTACATATGAACTTGAAGGATTGACTGATCTCTTTAGGTCTCATAGAGGAAGTAGGATTGTGGCAAGTGGATTCTTCAGTGCCTGACAATAAAGAGTCACTTGTTCCTTAAAATGAGAAGGTTTAAAGCAAAATGTAACTGAGGATCTCTGTTGAGCAGGAGTTGTGCCAACAATATCAATGCCTTCACAATTAGCCCCACCTCTGTTGTTACTTCAACACATAAGGAATGAACTGAGGCCCATTGCCAGCAAGATTGCTGCCTGAGAGACACAGGAGGCACTGGTAGCTCAAATGAGGCAGAGGTCTAATTCTAGGCCCGCCTTAGGCCTCCCAATTGGGCTATTTATGCACTCCAAAACTGGCCACACCCAAAGGTTAGCCCATGGTATTGTGAGTCTCAACTCACATTTGCCTGTGTTTGCCTCAGAACTTGTTTTGCGCCCTAATATGCTTTCAAAGCTAATATAATCAAAACCAAAATAATATATCTATTATGATCATACCAATGCATAATAAAGAACAAAAAATGTCTAACTTGCATTCAAAAGGTTAGATATGTTTTGCTTTTGTTCATTTAGTTGGCAACAACAGTCTGTAAATGGAAAATAATCAGAGCCAAATCTTTTTTGCTTGCTACTTCTATCTGCAACAGAGATCTGAATGGCTTTAGGGTCTCATGATGGAGGCAACATTAAAGGAGCTGGTGCAAGAGAAGTCAAAACACTTCTTAATTCAGTCCAAAGTCAAAGACCCTGTACAGTTAATGAATTTCAAATATTCTGAAGAAAAGTCCCTGGATATTTCTTTTCTGGGTAACAGATTATGATGTTAGAAAGTGAATACGTTTTTGTTCAAAAGTACTCAGGTCTATTTTGCACATTACACTTTCTATGAAACTGCCATGCAATTCATGGCAGCAAAAGGACCCTGCGTTCTTAAGGACAAGGTCCTGTTTAAATCCATCTAGTGAGCTGCAAGTGGGCATTCCAAACCAACTGACACTCTCATCCTAATTTGTCTCTTTAAAAATGACATTTGGGTCCTACCCATGTCCTGGATCTCCAAATGAAGATATAAAACATAGGTTTCCTCCTGCAAAAGTCTATTGTTTTGGACACCCCAATGATGGATCTAATGTGATAGCTCCAATAGCCCAACAATCAGGGTTAGTGGGAAGATACATTAACCAGTCTCATTTTGAGGCTGTTTTCATAACGCTGACACCAATTTCCTCTAGTGATTTTTCTGCCATGAACTTGTTTTTTTTCCTTTTTCCAAAGGTGGTTTATTCAGTGGTTATAGAATCACATGAATACAATATTCCAGTACTTCATGATTCACACTATTTACAGTTTCAAATTCTAACACAGTCATCACTATACAGAATGTAATCGAGCCCCTGAGGCGCCCACCGGTCCTGGAAATCCCCCATTGTACCCATGAATACTGCATGCTCCTTCTCCCGGGAGCCATGAACTTGTTTATGCTAAATAGCGACAGGCACAACAAGATAAAGCCACCAGTAAACAAAAGAGGAAATTTGATAACCATGCTTTTCGATGTCAATTTTCCATTGCACTGAAAACATTTTGAAGTATCATTGGACAATAGAAAATCTAATCCAAACAGTTTGTTGAAAATAGAAATAGATTGCATGCACATTTTTTCAATCCAGAAAAATAATTGAGAGAATGATAATCACAAAAATTAGAAATAGCGTTAATTTTATGAATAAGCAGAAGAAAATGAAAATGGTGGTCTTTAACAGGGTAAAGTAAAAAAAAGGAGGTAAATAGGCAGTGAGAAGTAGCTTTCAAATGAGAAAGAGGAGAACCCAAGTTCAAATCCTTGAGTAACACCAATTTACCATTATGGGCTGAGAAGGAAAACCAAAATGGAGATGCTTACGGAAGTACCGTTGGATAGATGAGAGGGACTAATCAAAAGCTATTTCATGAAGCTAGATAATGAAAAAAAATTTAGAGGAGGATGGTGTGGTCAATTATGTCAAGTGCTTCAGAAAGGACTTTAAGCATAATGGGCATCCTAGTACACTCTATTTTAATTTTTCCTGCCTTCCACCCTATAACAAACCCTCCCCCTGTTCTCTCCTCCCCTTCCTACTTTCACTGCATCTTATAAGCTTTATATCTCTAACCTTCCACAGTTCAGATGAAAGGTAACTGACCCAAAACTATACTTCTGCTTTTCCCTCCACATTTGCTATCTGAACTGTATTCCCAGCAATTGGAATTTCATTTCAGACTTCCAGCATCTGTGGCATTTTTGCTTTGTCATTTAATGTAAAGTCACAGATATCTTCTAATTGTATAAGTATAACTAATAGTAATGAATAAAATTACATGTGGTCACATATTCCCAGTGAAAAACATTGGCTAATATTGCTTAATATTGAAAAAACTTTTAAAAAGAAATAGAGAATATACAGTTTAACTAACTCCATATTTCCTTTCTTCCATGCATCACTAAGTTATATTATTACAATACTTGTCATTAATCTACAGATTCCTGATGTGAACCTCCATCCCAAAGGACAGTCCAACAACTAACATTCCTTTCAATTTAAGCACCTTATCATTCATCCTTGACAGTGGTGAAGGGAATCACAGTATATACACAGTGGAGATTTTGCATATCTCCGCAATATAGGCAAGAAGATGGAGATGAATATGTCTTACTCCAAGCTTAAAATGAAATCCATTAGACATGATTATACTCACTTGATTAGCAAATATTTGTGCATAAAAATACCAGTTAAGCCCATGGAATATATATTTGCCCTATTGAACTGTAATAGACTGGAATAAATCATTTTGTCTTCCATTCTTTCTCTAATTTTTTTCTTACATCTTTCTCTAACTAACATGTTCTGGTTCTATTCTATTTCTAAGCATCAAATTATGAGATCTGCTGCAGCCTGGAACATAGCTTTCATTTTGGCACCTATAGCACCAGTAGACACATCAATGTAAAGCATGGCTAATTGTAGAGCAAAGATCCATTGATTCATCAGCACAAATAAAGTCTTAACAAAGAAATGAACATCAGCCCCTATACAATGTAAATGTTATCTCCTTTAAACTTCCCTGTGGCCCATCTATGTATGCTATTAAATTAGTACTACATTACAAAAATGTGTTCTAGATCTAGCAACTGTACTGAAAATGTCTGAATTAATTTCACATTATAAATTCAACTTTATCTACAAGCTCTACCGTGGTTTCACCCCGACTGTGACCTTCCCACCCTTGTCCAATCTGACTCGTATTTCTTCCTTAGAGTTTCTCTAATACTGGCAGGCTGCCCATCTGCCCACTTTCCATTTGATCGTCACTGGCAGATACTTTGGTTGTTTTGGCCCCACTTTCTGGAACTCACTCACTTACTGAAGTCCATCATTTGGTTCAATTTTTAGTACTTTGATGTATTCAATATGAAAAACATTTCAAAACCTCTGTTGGCCATGCCTTTAGTTACCTTTACCAATTACTCAAGGCAATCTCAGTTTCCATTTCTGTTTTTTAATGAAGCTGCCTGGGATATGTCTCCACATTAAAGAATGCTATCAAAATACAATTTTGTGGTCAATCTTGAACCACTATTGATAGATGTTACGCTGGCCCTGCACTTACTTTATTTCATGAAATAAGTTTTTTGCTTCAACAATCTTTTTCACATAACTAATAAATAAATCATACTCCAAGCATTAAATAATGACTTCTGTGTTAAAATTAGATTTAATATAAATTCTAAAATTACATGGTTTTAAAGGCTGCATCAGAGATGAAAATTAAAATCACCTAGAACCTGAGCATAAAGTTAGTTGAATTTAGGAGTTGTTTCTAGGTATTTGCTGGAGGAAGGAAAGATGTGTCAAGTAGCAAGGTGTATGGCAGACTGAAATAGATCAGAAGGTGGTCTGGGAGGGCTTGTCTAAAAAGACATCCCTCTGGCGGGGAGGAAGAAATGTCGATCAGATTAACACAAGGAATATTATCTTTTGGGACAATCAGGGGCCAAGTCAAATGCATATCTTAAAACTTTGCTTGGAGAGCCAAGAAAACCTTCTGATGCAGCCTCACATCATGCCAAACCTCAAATCATGGACAGGGCACTTAAGAATTTATTTGCGTGTCTGACTTTTCTTTTCTCCCCTTATCAACTAAAACTCAGTATTGCCTGTACCTACATAATGATGTCAGATATATGTTGTTGGTGCCACATGACAAGTAAAAGACAAAGGCGTAAGAGCATGTGAAGACCTGGATTCTGACATTTAATACAGATAATAAATTAAACAAGCTGTTTAACTCACTAGAAACCATGCTGTGGGATATTGAAAACATATACCTCTGTACTCTTTTGAATTCTCATTTTCCATTATTTTAATAGAAACACAAATTCATTTATTTTCAACATTGTTTTGAAAATAAGGTATGGAGTAAACATGGGACAGTAAATGATAAAATATTTGAAACTTTAACTCATTCAGGTTGTCATTGATAATTATAAATTTTATAAGATTTTCATGTGGTTATATCTAACAATTAAGGAATTACCTATTGAATTAGCTAAAGTATGAAAGAACATCAGACAAGAAGGAAAAACTGGGTGTGAACATTTACCTCATCTGGAGACTTGCCGACTAACCAGGCAGTGAGGGTTCAAAGTTGTACTCAAACCTCTCTGACAGGATATTATTTAAATAGTCAGCTAGTCAGGACCTTCTGCAAGGTGCCAGAAAACATCCATCAGGGCTTTGCAGTAAGCCTGTCAGCCAAGGTTGTAGGCAGAGAGCCAGGCTGTCAAGTTTTGGGCTGGCAGCCAGTCTGTCATGCTCTCAGGCAAGAAGCCAAGCAGGCACTTTGAAGCTTACAGGGTTAGCCAGCTGGTATGTGAGGGTGACCTGTCAGCTCAGAAATAATATACTCTAAAGGTCACATGTTCTGAGACTAATTTAGCAGACAGTGTCCTTATAATGATTTGGATAAGAGCATTCAGCATTCATTCTTCATTCCTGCAATTGCACCAGAGTTTCCTTTGATTATATTTTCAATTACATTCTCTTCTCATAGCATTAAACTCATACATGCACAATTGTTCATGTAGTACATTTGAATTCATGCAGGATTATTACCTTAAGTAAACATTGTACAGTATCTTTATAATGTATATAAAGAGATTTATTACACCTCAAATGAATCACTGTGTCTCCTGTCTAGCTTTGCCAGATAGCTGAGATAATAGCATGTCATGTCTCTATTCTGAATCCCAGAACCAATTCTGCTTTGGCTCATTATCAAAATAGACTCATTCACATAGTAGGCAAAAGAGTTCATTTGTAAGTAGATATTATCCAGTGAAACCTTTGGCCTTCAGGTAAGAATGTTGGAATACTAATGTCTGAAAGGAACTCAAGTCCTTAATTATAAAAAGGGTGTGGTCAGAACATTGCCTTATAATGAAAATCAAGAACAGGTTATTGAGCTATCTCTAATGTTGAAAAAAAAAGATTGCTGAGGATTGGCTCAGATACTGTTGGAAAAATAACAAGTTCATGGTGGCTGCCGTTATTGGTGGCTGCCATTGATTGTATCTCCGAAAGAATAGCAATTTGAGACAAGGAAGAGGTATGCAAAAATTGTTGAATGATTGACTATGCTTAGCTGTTGGTCTCACAAATATTGGTCCTCTCTAGCAACCTCCCATTCACCATGATTTGTACTGCAGATATGAGTTCTCTCGTTCCAGTCATTTAGGACTGATAATTCATGTCACAGTTTAGGGGTGATTAATGATCATGACATGCAGCTCAACTCTGGGGCTCACAAAAGGAGCAGTGAAAGCATGGAATCTCATTCTTACGTGTGATAAATTGCTCCTGGTGTCTTGTTAAAAAAAATCAGTCTTTATTCAAATTCATGCTTTATGTTGTTGTCTCTCTTAATCTCTTCCTCTTTATTTCTCTTTCTCCATCTATGTAATAGTTTGACATTTGCTCAGTTTCTCTCTACCTTTAAAAGTCTTTGATTGAGGTCATTAGACCAGATGGTGATGAGGTTCCAGACACTGTAAAACTCCAATTATCAATTGTTCAGAAACCCCAACAGTTCAGCATTGGACTCACCAGATGCTGATTCCCACACTCCCTCTAACACACTGGAATCCTGGTTCCCACACTCCCTTTAAATCCACTGGAGCCTTGGTTCCTGTGCTCCACATAAATTCATAGGGACCCTGTATCACATGCTCCCTTTAATTTTACAGGACCTCCAGTTCCCATGCTCCCTTTATGAAACTCACCTGATTCTGTTCCCTGTGGTACCTGAAACTTACTGGGTTCACTGGAAAAATTATTATCCTACTGTACTTGCAACATCTAAGTTAAAGAAAATGAATTTAAAGTGTATTGAAGCATTAATTGGAGAACATCTAATATTTCAGAAATTCTGCCAGCCCCAAGGGTGCCAGATTAACTGAGCTTTATTATACCCAGATGGTAATGTGGCATTGTAATTCACATTTCCAGCAATTTGCTACCTGAAACTATAGAATAACAAAGATGAAGCAAGAAATCAAATTCATGGCATTGATTGTGAAATACGTAGCCCAGCAATTTTTGGTCATTGTTTATTAGTGCTGTATACAGAATAATTACACTGGATAGTATAAATAGCACAGATGCTGATGACTGACAATGATGTACACAGAACTCCATTTCCTGAGATGAATGAAACTAAGCAAAGATACACAAACATTTAAAACTGATACAATATGCTCAACATAAGATGCATTACTTCAGGACAAAAATCTAAATATATGTCATTCCTGAGCCAATTTTCAGAATTTTATTGACTTTGTTGTTCTGATTATGTTCAATTTGTAAACAATAGAATCAACAAACAGGACAAGCCATATAATTAATCTTGATAGCAAAATCTCAGCTACGTGGTACTGAAAGGGTACCATCCTGTCAATGATGCTGTCTTCTGAATGAGACATTGAATCAAAGCCCCAACTGTCTTCTCTGAATAATGCAAAGAATTCCATGGCATTGTATCAAAGAAGGGCAGAAAAGCTTTCTGTCATTCCTGCTGCCTCGATAACTGCAGGTGCTGGGGAGAAGGCATAACTACCTACTCTACCAATGCTTAGCAACGACAGTGAACAGCACTTGTCTCTAATTCTTACTGCCAAGGCTGCCCTGGCAGAGAGAGGAGAAAGCAAGTGCCTTTGAACAGGAGCAGTAGGGGACACAGATAGAAAAGAAAAACAGAAACAGAAGTGGGGGAAGCAAGAGAGAAAAGGGAAAGGGGAAGTAGAGGGTGAGTGAAGGAAGAGTAAGAGAGAAAGAGGATAAGGGAGAGGGGGAACTGTGAGGGCAAGAGAGGGGGAGAATATTATGTCGAATAGAGATAAGGCATTCTGGAAAGGAGGCAGGGAGAGTGAGCAGAAGTAAGGGAGCTTTTAAAGGAAAGATAGGAAAAGTAGGGACAAAGGTTGGGAATGAAATGAAGTATGGGGAGATATATAAACTATGTATAAGAGAGAGAGAGTGTGAGAGAGAGAGAGAGAGTTGTCTATGTGGAAGGGAAGAGGGGAGGTGGGAGTGTGCAGTGATAGTATTCTTGCCAGAGTCAGAAAACAGTATGGGGTGTTTGTATAGGCTATATATATAGGCTATATGTTTGGGTGGCAACCCAAACATATAGCTTGAATCTCCAGTGCAGTGAGGGAGGGCTGCATTGTTGGATATGGCATCTTTAAACCCAGGCTCATTCTTCTCCTTCAATTAGATACAAAAAATCCCAATTCACTATTCCAGGAATAGCTGTGAGCTATTTTTGGTGTCCTCACTTGCGTTTATTCACTAATCAACCTACCTTTGCCATATTACTAATAGTCAAATCTTGCTCTGTACTATTTATTACATTGGTCTACTGTTATTCTAATTTTACTGTTTTGGTCACATGAAATGTCTAGTATTAACGTGTGTCATATTGGAAAATAATTCCTGGAATTTAAAAAAAAATGTGGAGTAACATTTCAAATCCTTTGTACATGGGTGGCATGGCTTCCAATTTTTTTTTCCAGGTCGTCGAAGCATTTGAACCATCCCTGGTCATTCTTAGGTCATTGTTTTACAAGGGTCATCTAAGTATCTGGGGTGTATTTGCATGGAGCCAGTCAGACATGTGCAGTGATGTCAAACAGGAACCAACACATATTGCAAGATTACCTGTCCAAAATTCCTTTGTACATTAAAGGTCCACAAATAGAACAGCCCACTCAGAAAAAAGACGGTGCACGCCATCATTTTATCACACGCTTGAAGCACAGATGAATTTCTAGGATGCACTACAACAGTAGCTGGACATCAAACATATGGTTCCAAAGGCCATTGTAAGAGGGCATTGCAACCTCCTGAAGTAATGAAAGGCACCTTATGAATGAAAGTCTATTTATTTAAATGGTTGTTAAACCAAAAACTAACTTCTCTATTTCTCCATCAAATTTATGTTTACAACTGATTAAAAAAAAACATATCTGTGTAGTATTTATCCAACTGGCCAGCCACCTAGCTGCTTTGCAATTACCAATTCATTTATAAATCCAATAGAATTTTGATAGCCTTTAGAATGACCCTTGTCTGCAAATTTAGCTCATTAGAAACTACTGATCAAAACTCCCTATTATAATTATACTGTTGACCTGAAGTGGGTCTTCCCAATACAAAAGTGGCAATCTGAATTGAATTTCAGTTTTAGCAATATGACGTTGAAGCACAATTTAGCCTTAAAAGTGTTTCTAGAAAAAAATATCTCACTGCCTGCATCTCATAATGAGTACAACATACCTCTAATATGGAAGGAAGTCAAGTTTTCAAAGTCCATAATCATCCATTTATTATTCCTATCCATAAATTGCCAATCGTGATGAGTGCCAGAAAAAAATGCAATGTCAACTAGTCTAATTTATGCTCCAAAAGTAAATTTTCAGTTGAATTATTTTTCTCCTAAATGATATTGCCTGCTCATTGCATTGGAAGAAAAATATTGGGTTTGAAGTACCCCTTTGAGCTTTATAATCACCCTATACGTTCCAATTTCGTAGTCTTTAGCCCATTTATGATGCTGTGGAATTCTTTGCATTATCCTGAGAAGACAGTCAGGGCCATTATTGACAGGGTGAACCCTTTCAGTACCATGCTACGTAAGTTTGCCTACACTTTGTCATCAAAATTAACAACATGGCTAATTTCTTTTATTGATTCTTAACCAATACTCTTAACATATTTTAAACAGGTAACAAGACTGGATTAACAAATGTGCAAAAAAATGTGTAGGGGAAATTTCAACTTCTTGGTCTCAAGGTTTGGAATACTGGTGTGCCAGTGAGATCTTCTTGGAGTCGGACAAGAAAACAAATATAACAACCAACACACACTCTCTGGATCACAGTGATCCCTGGTGCAAAGTACTTTATACAGATGTTTGGTGAGGGCAGAATTAGATGTGAGCGACATCCCCCATAGAAAATTATCCACTACCCCCACAAACTTCCTGGGCATAGAGCATTTTGTTAAAGTACTACAAGGAATGTTAGCACAATTTCTCAGAAAATGACTCTTCAGAGCAAGAGAAAATGAAAAGTGCAAAGTAAAGTGCCCACTTTTCAGTATGGCAATAAATGTACTGTTCAAATACCAATGGTACTTTGGCATTTTGCAATAAGAACTTAATTAATCAAATGTCATTGTTCTAAACGAAAACTTTAAACACCAATTTAACCAGTTGATAGAAACCACCTATTATGCAGGCGATTTTTCCAATTCTTTTAAAACCTCATCCTAGGTTTTTGTTGGGCCAGATATTTCAGACAGCAGCTAGCCTTGGAACATCTATCTTTTGTGGGCTCCAGGTGTCATCTTGCTGCTAAGCGCCAGGGCAGTCTTCAGTGGAGAGGTTCCGTACAGTGCTTGGGCCTAGCACTCATAAATGTTGTATTTCAGTGAGGGATGGAGATGGGTATGGGGTTGAAGCAAAGCCGTACATGAAACAAATGGTAAAATAGTAAGAACATTGTCAAGCCCATCAAAAATTATTAATGCTCCTGAAATTCCCTGGCAATCAGAAACATTCAGAAATTCAACAATCAAGCTATGAAAGCATATATTTAAAATATTTATAAAATACAAAACTAAAGCACTTAAGAACACATTTAACATATATATTAGAAATAATTTAAATTGTTTATTACTTCTCTTGCTCTTTGCATCCATCCCACTTGAGTGAGATTGCTGTTCCTGCTCTTGGCTTAAGCTGTATAGTTTTAGCATAAAGTGCTGGGGATTTGCCACAGCCTCACCCTGGTACTGATGTCATGTTGGACGATAACCCAACATACTGAGTCAAAGTGTGCAACACATCAACACATCCAGTCTCGCAATAACCACACACGACTGGGCTCACACACTGCTCCACGTCATGCATCTTCATCACTCACCAAACAACAATCTCTATCAATCATGAGTCCTACCAAACATTCAAAAGCCCCATCACCCTTCATACAGATTACTATCATTCATCACTCACAGCAGCATCTTCACAGTTTACACAATCTGGCAACTGGTCCACTCTGCCAGACACAAAGCACAGACAGATTGTAGCGAACATATTTTTCTCCCTCTCACAGGAAGGGACGGCCCACATTAACCAGCAGCAATAGGTTAATGGGTTAATGGCAATGGGACTTTGTTCATTAACTCAGCAGCCCAGTACTCAGAGCATTGCCCATTACTGGAATTTCCACCACAGCATCTGTGACAGCACAAAAATCAGAGATGGATGTGCTCATATTTAATTCACTTGTTCACTTACATCTCACGATCTCTCCTGATTTGCAAGATGCAGATGGTGTAAATAGACCTCACATTATGCCCTTGTTGGGAAAGCAAATGCACAGGAATGACATGCATTAATAACTGCTGGGGCTGCACTCATTCAGGTAAGTGGAGTATATTCCTCAGTGCCATTGGAGATGCATTCATCTCAACATCTAGAGAATATTTGCCTCACACCTGACTCCTGTCTTGTTGATTGCCAAAAGGCTTAGTGAGGTCAGAAGTTACCATTCAATATCCAGCCTCCAACTTGCCTTTGTAGTCTCAGAAATTATGTTCCTTGCAACCTAGAAAGCAAAGCTTTGAAAGCAACAATAGTGTCACAACAACATCACATTTTGTGCATTCTCACAGAAGGTTAAATCCAGTGAGGCCACTGACATTGAAGTAAACACTTTGCAAGCACTTCAGACGAGACTGAATGGGAACCCTTCTCACAAACATCAGAGGAGTTTCCACAGGCTTACAGGCACACAAGGGTCATTGCTGTTCTCAAGCCTGGGACACCTCCCTCCTCTACAACACATATAAACTAATGGAGCAAGTACTCCTGGAAGGTTGGCTTTGAGCATCAAGACAGGAATTCCTAAAGAATAAGTAGGTTTCCAAAGCCAACCCAGTGCTGCTGCTACCTACTTCTATAAAACCACTGGATCAGCTATTACTCTGCACTGCACAATCATTTGTATTGCAACACCTTCAATAATAGTAAAAAAAAATTGAAAATGAAATCAAATGTGAAAGTGGTTTGCATATTAGCACTTGCATAAAGTATGTCCTCAATTACCACTGAAACCAATAAAAAAAAGCTATGAAATCAAAGTAAGATATTTCATCTTGAGTTTATTCCATGCTTAGGTTTATAAAACCCATGGAGGTTTCAGAGAATCAATTACAGATAGGATTCTCTGGGGAATGTTTACTGAATCAGTGTGACCTCAATCACACCCACTACCCCACCGGAATTCAATTCTGACCCCAAAGTCCTAACAGAAAGACTTCCAGATCTCTCCAAATAATAAGAGAATAGTAATGACTTCAGAATGCTTTGAGACACAGAACAGGGTGTTACTGCTTGAAACTAATATGATGACCAGCTGGGCTCTCTTACTATTCTGCTCCACAAACTATTCTTGACTTAGTTACACAATATCTAGAAGTGTAACCCATTCAGTGAACAGTTGTTGGTTACCGGAGTTACACAGTCATGGATATTTTTGATGGCCAGAAGAAACAAAAACATATCCTGGCCAATTAAGTTCCAGGAAAGTGGTAGGAAGGGTTAGAGTGGGTGAACAAACAACATTTTTTGCATGTCTTAAACGGACTTTATTCTGTTGTTTTCTTCACCCTCAAAGAAACAAGGTTTCTATAATGTTCTGCAGTAAGGCTTTGTCAAGGATACAGTGACAAAATGAAGATAAACAGAAGATTCCACTTAGACGAGTTTAAGAAATTATATTTTTGGTCCAAAGTGTATTCTTTTCTCGTAAAATTTTCAAATATATGATACATTATATTCATACGTTCCTATCCATCGTACAAGAGATATCATTCCATTTACTTACAAAATTGACATTATATCAACATAACATCTACTTTTCTACCACTTACATTCAATGGGGTAATGTCCTAGAAGCTCCTCCACAGATTCCAGCCTCTCAAGGTGCAGTGATGGGAGAACTTTAGCCCAGGGCTGCACCAAGCTTCAGTGCATTTCTCAGTCCTAGAGCTTGGAATGTGTCTGAATGTAACATTCGTGAACAGCACCTTGCACTGGAAGATCGGCAAATTTCAGGAAGCATGTCCATCACCCAGGAGATGATCAGCTGATGTTTATCTTGAAATGGTTTCCTTGGGACCGCCCATAGAGCATATAGTCCTGTTTTATGCAGCTGTACAGGATAAACTTCAACAAGGGTCACTGGATCTCTTTACAGACTTTCTTGGCAAATGCACATTCCAAAAGGAGATGGATAATGTCTTATTCCTAGCGCAGCCACCTCAAGGTTTGTATTCAATGGCGATTGGATCCCAGTTGTGCATAAATGGTATGACAATCAGAGTCCTTATCACCATTAGCGATCAAGGTCTTGATGCTTATTGGAAAACTCAGGTGATGAGACATTCTGCAAAGTGTTTTTGAATGTCAGGGAACAGCCCATCAAGATCCACCATCCCCCTTTCCCGAAGGATCACAAGGGCATTCTGTGTAGAGTACCATCTCATTGATCAAGGGTGTTCTTCTGCACAAACTTTTCTATGAAGGATAAGTTGAACAGCATGGTCCAACTGGATGGAACAATCTGTGGCAACATTGCCAGGCCCATCTATTGCAACACTAGGGATAGATAGAACCTCAGCACAAAATGACACTCATTTTTTGATACACAGCTTGACACTGCCACACACAAAGTTAGCTATCAGAATGGAGGGCCATGTTGGATACATTATTCTCACCTTTCACTGGAGGATTTTACATTGCATCTCTGTGGGCTCGAGCCAATTTCAGTCTCCAGATAAAGTGGAAGATGGCTTAGATGACTGCTGCAACACAGAAGCAGGATAGGGGCCACATCTGTACCATGTGGAACAGCACTGAAGGGATTTTCACCTGATTACAAAGACTTACTGATCAACCTTTTAGTATCTCTTTCTATCTGGTCTGGGATTTGTAACATGACTGCAGTGCAGAGTAATCTGCCTTTCAATAGCTATGAGGAGCGGAGACCAAGGCAGAGAAACCAAAGGGTGGGTTTTTTTTTTATTTAAGCTTTCTGTTTATAAAACTTTAGAAACATGGAAAATAAGGCCTTCATCAGCTCTGTGAGTTTCCTTTAGTACCCCATAATTACCACAGGCCTCACCCTCTATCGTAATTCCCTTGCTCATTCTTAGTTACAAAGCAAGCAAACAATGAAATGTTGTTCTTCAACTCTATGTCCATTTCTGGTTTCAGTTCAAATGTGTATGGTGCTATTTTAAATGTCATCTTGACTTTTAATCATATAACCACATAATAGCTACATTTCACCAGGCCAGCTTTTGGCTGTACACCCAGGTACTGTTTGTGCCAATGAAAATGTGGGCAAAAATAACCGTTGACAAAATTTATTGCATTCCCATCAAGAAAGGCAAAAAAGTCAGGACCAAATTCCTCACCCGACTCCACTTAAAATATGATTGAAGTTTCAAACAAATGTTGGAAACTAAAATGTACATAAATCCTTTCATGTGCTCAAACATTTGGCAATGTCTGAAATCTCATATTAAAATTCACATGACACCAACAGAGTAATAGAGTTATATTAATACAAATTAATGATTAACAAAATATCAGGGATACTTCACAAGATATTTGGTTAAGGAACCTGTAAAAGATGATGGATCATATGAAGTTTTTAGCAAGAAAGACATATTAAGATGGACAACTAGGATTACACTTTTTAAAATAGATTAATCTCCATTTCAAAAGGAGAAAACTCTCAGATCTGTTGGTCTGATTTTGCATATTAAAAAGATAATTAATCAAATAAAAAACCCATGAAAAGAAAATGGCAATTATAGAGCATTTAGTTCCTAAAATGAGCATGTAGATTTACAGAAATGAATATGCCTTCCATGATGAAGCCATTTTAACACCAGCCATTAATGTGGTTAGATCTGTACAGAGGGAAGCTTTAATGGGTCTGGTCAGGTCACAAAAGATGCAAGGGGATGGTGGGCAAAACAACACATCCACGAAATGCAGATATCCCAGTTGATGTCAACCCAGAATTCAGAGACTGACTTTCAAGAATTCCAATCTCCAAACTGGAATTGTTTTGTGTGAGGTTCAGTCTTCTGATTCAGGAGCAGAAATACTCCCACTCAGCAAAAGGTGCAATCTGGTATTGGTGGTGATTTTAATCTAGAATGGCTGGTTAAAACACACCCTGAAGAATTTGATCAGCTGCCTTTTTTGACCCTTTGTCTAATTTTAGTTTCCTTGTCTGTTTAAAATGGCCCTCGATATGTCTTAAGTGTTTTAAAATGGGAGGGATGACCATCAAACAGAAAAGAAAAGATGCAGTCAAAGGACAGGCTTTGTAGAGGCTTTTGAGAGTGGGAAGTCAATTAACAAAGCTGAGTGATGTGGAGAGGGAATGTCAGCCAGCATCAAACACTGTGAATTGATCTGTGCAAGGATACTGATTAAATTCATGTTTTTATTGATGCAGATAATCTACATGCAGGAAAAGTAATTCTCCAACATTTTTGGAGTGCCAAGTATGGTGCAAACTTGTGATTTATTTGTAATGGGACTAAAACCTATTACTTTCATCCTCCCCATGTAACTTGTCATTTTCTCTTTTAGTCCCATTTAGGCTTATTGGAAGTTTAATTCCATACAATTATAGCACATTTTAGACAAATCCCAGGAAATGCCATTGGAAGAGTGTTGTTAGTTTTCTTGGTGGGGGGGAGTGGGGGTTAGTGTAATTCTTTCACAGCGCCACCCTGTGGGCAGGAATCATAGCTGAACGCCGCTTATCTGAACTTCTAAAATACATATCAGTAAAAATCAATATTAGATACAAACGTTGAATATAATGTTACTGGAGTGCATGTACATAGTTTTTTAAATAAAATGTCATGATCCTCTGACTAGTCCCGTTGGAACTGTACAGTAAGAGTTAAAGGCCTGGAACTATATTGCAGGCATATTGGACTTTAATTATCAAATATTGCAAGCAATTTGTGCACAGTGTAGCCAGGCCAGAGGTATGGCACTCATGTTGTTGGACTGGGCTCATTTGTGGATATCCAGGTGCATTTATAAAAATATTTAAATATGGGTTTTGATTTTCATTTAAATATGGATACTCTGCTTGTTCTTGAACCCTTAAATAATATTGACAAACTCACTAAGCAACTCTATGACTGTACCACTTAAAGTCTTCATCTATTCCATGTGTAAGTGGTACATCAAAAAGTTCGGTTTTTAGGCTGCTTGTTAATTTCTTGGCCTGGTTTCTGACTTTGCAGCTGCTTTCTGACTTCCACTTTTAAAGGTTAAATAGCCTTCAAAATTTACTGTGGTGGTTGTTGGTTTCTTTTAAGGGTGGGGAGAAAAAGGAAACAGCCAAAAAGACAGGAGATGGCAGGACCAGGATTTGTGGTCATCTGTTGCATTGGCAGTTTGCTTAATGATGTTGGATCAACACGTGTTCATGCCCATAACCTCAAGTTATGGAAACTTCTTAGATGATTGTTGAAGTGGGAATAGGTGGAGTGTTCCTGCTTGCTCAGAGTCTCTTGAACATCTGATGTTTAAATTATATTTAAATGATAGAATTAGCTTGATTTCAAATTACTCTGGTCATGAAATAACTTAATTTTTAGACATTATACTCTTTGCAGGATTTCCTCGGTCCCTGTTGCTCTTCTGTCTGTACGATCTATGTACGTAGTCACTTTTTCAGATATGTTCCCTTGTGTTCTTAGCATCAGGATATGCAAATAAGATTCTAGGTTGTGTTTTTTATGCAAAGTGATGTTTTTTACACTAAAAGCAGGACTCTTAAATGGTACAAGATTTTGACATAAGTGCATCTGAATTATTGTGTTCAGTTTTGTATCAGACATGCAGCAGGCAATATGCAAAGGGAATGCGGGAGAAGCCTGAAATAAAATGACATTTTATGCTTCTGCGTGGCTGGAATCTATTATCATGGTACAGGGCTTAAAGCCCTTGTCTACATACGCTAAGTGCCATCAACAACTTCAAATAAACCTAGCAAGAGATAACATTGGAAAGAATCTGGAGATTTTTGCCTGTGAGGGCTTGTTGAAAGGTGATTCTTTCAGCACTTTGAAAGGTTAAAGGAGATGGGGCTAAGGTAGGTGGATGGAGATAGAGCACGTATGTTATGACTTCACTGACTGATGGAACAACTTCAAGGGTCAAAATGGTGTGCAATTTTTTTATCCTTTTACTGGATATGTGTATTGCTAGCAAAGCCAATATTTATTGCTAGTGGAGACACAAGAGACTGCAGATGCTGGGATCTGGATCAAAAAATAACCTCTGGAGGAACTCAGTGGATCAAGCAGCCTCTGGGTTGATGTTTTGGATCAAAATGCTGCATCAGGACTGACAGTATAGAGGGGAGGTAGCCAGTATGCAGAAGTGAGAGGGAGGGGTGAGACAGGGACTGGTAGGTGATAGGTGGAACCAAATGAGGTGGAGGAATGATGGGCAGATGGAACCAGGTGGGGAGAAGGAGGGGAGAGTTTAGAGACAAGAGGCTGGTGGGTGATAGATGGAAACAGATAAGGAAAAAAATATTAGGCAGTTGGAGCCAGGTGGGGAGAAGGAAAGGGGACAGAGGCTGGAAGGCGATGTGGAACCAGATAAAAGAGGGATGATAAGTATTTGGAACCAGATGGGTGAGGGGATAGGCAGGGTAGACCAAGAGAGAAGAAGCCCAGGCAGATAGGTGTGTAGGTGATGGGCAGATGGAACCAGGTGGGGGAGGGTGACAAATCTGGTAATGGGGGGTGGGGGGATGGAAAAGGTGAACAACCACCTCAGGTAAACCTAGGTGGACCAGTGGGAGTGGGGAAGGAGCACTGGGGGAGGTGTTGTTCTTATAACTAATCGTCTCTGAGAAGGTGGTGACGCACTGCTGCAGCCCTTCTGGTAAAAGTACTTTCACAATACTGTTGGGAAGGAAGTTCCAGGATTTAGACCCAGTGATGATGAACCCTAGGATGTTGATAGTGGGCAACTCAGCAGTGGTAATGCCACTGAATGGCTGAACTCTTCCTTGTTACGGATATTTATTTCCTGGCATTTTGTGGCACACATAGCAGTTGCCAGTTTCCCAAATCTTTCTGCATGCAGGTGTAGACCACTTCAATTTCTGAGGAGCTATGAATGGAATTGAACATTGTACAATCATCAGCTGGTATCCCCTCTTCTGAATTTTGATGTAAGGATGGTCATTAATGAAGCAGATGAAGAGGGCTAGGCCTAGGAGCTCCTGCAGCAGTATGATTGATACTAATACTCAGTGCAAGTTGTAAATTAACTGAGTAATAATCCAGGGATCAGAGTTGAAATCCCACCCATTGCATCTATGGAATTTAAATTCAGTTAAGAATCTTGAATTGTGGGGGAGTACAACACCAAGTGGTCTTAGTAATGATGGAAATGAAAACTACTTGATTGTCATAAAAACCAGTTTGGTTCACTAAAGCCCTTCAGGGAGGAAATATGCCAGCCTTACCTGATCTGTCCAGACCCAGTTATGGTGATTTACTTTTCAATGTCCTCTGCAGTGCCCCAGCAAGCCACTCAGACAGTCAGCATCATTACCAGACAGAGGAGGAATGAAACAGGATCGATTACCTAGGCAATATATTTTGCTGTGGCAAAATCTCTCCCAGCTCAGTCCACCTCACAAACATCTGGGGACTGGTGTCTAAATGGGAGAGGTGTCATACTCCAGAATCATACTTTACAATGTGCCAGATTCCTCCATCACAATCCCTAGGTATGTCCCACCAGCAGGACAGAGTCACCAGAGGTGGCTGCACTGTGCTTTATAGGTGGGAGGTATTCCTCAAATTCAACTCCAGAACCCACAGTCTCATAGCATCATGACAAACATAAGCAAGGAAATTTCCTCCTGACCTACCATCCTCCCTCAGCTGATGTTATCCATGATGTTAGCCATATTGAACAATACTAAGAGGAGGTACTGAAAATAGCAAAAGCATAGAATGCAGTGAGTAGCATCCACATGATTTAGTGCAGTTACTCACTCAGACTACTCTGACAACAGCTCATAAGAAGGACAAGAGCAATAACATCACCACCTACAGTGTGTGGTTTAAGCAGCACACAATCCTAACTTGGAAATATAGCACCATTGCATCATTGTCAGTGGATTAATATCCTGGAATTCCCTGCCAACAGCACTCTAGGAGAACCTTCACTAGATGGATCATCACTTCATCTCAAGGGCAATTAGGAATGGACAATAAATGCAGTCTTTGCCAGTAAGACCCAGATCCTGAAAATGAATTTAAAGACAAAGAGTTCTCCACAAAAGCAGCTTCCTTAATGTGAAGTATGACTCCAGCCTCTGGCAGATTTTCCCTAATTACCCAATGACACATTTTAACAGGGCTCTTAGATGCCACACTTGTCAAATTTTGCCTTAATGTCAAGGATGATCACTCTCATCTCACCTCCGCAATTCAGCTCGTTGGTCTATGTTTAGCCCAGGGCTCTAATGAGGTCTGGAGCTTAGTGTTCCTGGTTAACCCCAACCTGAACACCTGTGGCATGTTACCGGTTATTAAGGTTCGCTTGATGGCACAATTGACTATACCTCCCAATGTTTCAGTCATGATTGAGAATAGATTTCCTGCTTTCATGAATAAGACATGCTTGGGCACATTTCCACATTGTCATATAGTTTTTGATGTTTTAACTGCACTAGAACAGCTCGGCTAAAGGTCAGCTTTATATTTATAAAGCTCGGCTTTGTATTTCAAGTCTTCTGGACTACAGCTGGGATGCTATCTGGTCCCATAGATCTCACAGTATCCAATGTTCTCAGTAATCTTTTTATATCATGTGGAGTCAACTGAGTGAGCTGAGCACTTGTTTCTGTTATAGTGGGAATTTCAGGAAGAAACCAAGAAGAATTATCCACTTGGCACTTCTGAGTGAACATGGTTGCAAGTGCTTCAATTTCATCTTTAGATCTCATATGGTGGGCCCTGCCTTCATTGAGGTTGGGAATGTTCTTGGAGCCTTCTCTTCCTGTTAGCTGCTACCGTGTGATAAGAGCAGATTTGTGATCTGATCATTTGGTTTGGAAATCACTTAGCTCTGTCTATAATATGCTGTATTCCTATTTAGCACGGCTATAGTAGTTTTGCCAGGTCATTTCTCTATATGTCCAGTGCTGCTTCCAGCACGCCCTTCTGAACTCCTCACTGCACCATTTTGAGCCCCTCAATTGCTTGCCAAGACATGCAGAGTGTGATGGAACAACTTTCTGCTGCTGCTCGTGGCCACTGTGCCTCATGGATGCTCAGTTCTAAGCTGCCACATCTGAGTCTATCTCATTTTACATGGTGGTTGTACCATACAACATAATGGAGGGTGTCATCATTATGAAGACAGAATTTTTTTTCACAACAACTGTGTGTTTGTTATGTATGCAGCTGTACAGTATACTACAACTGTACAACTGCACAGCTGTAGTGTACTGGTGGGAGTGCCCTGCCAATGGGATTGAATACACAGATATTGTGATGGAGAGGTTTGGCATATTGGCTTTAAGGTAGACCCCTGTGGGTATGCCAGTGTGAGGCTGACCTGTCTGTGGACTTCCCTCCTAATTTAGAGTCCCAAATGCACCCGAGCAGGGCATGGCAAGGTTGACAGGGGCTGAACCAGCTTTGCTGTTTTCAAACTCATTGCCTTCACTGATGTCATGCAATCCATCTGATTTTATCCTAATTCTGATTATACAGAGCACCTTTTGCTAGAAATCACCTTACAGAGATCAGTTATGAGTCAAGCACTTTGCAGTGGATCTGGAGTCACTCAGGATGTGGTATGAGGAGTAGATTACCCTTCCTGTTGGACATATAACCATTGGGTAATTTCATGATCACTGTCACTGAGCTCAATTTTTTGTCATTAAATTATTTAATCAACTGAATTTAAATTCCCCAACTACCAGGACCACTGAATTGTTAGCCCAGATCTCCACATTACTAGTTGTTAATTTTAGCACTGCATCACCTTTCCATTATTTCTCTCTCACAAGATTTTCTGCTACCCCCCCCCCCACCCCCCGGCATTCCCTTCTTTCCTCCTTTCTTGCATTATGTCCCAAAAGGAATTGATAGACTTCGGACATTTTTTTAAAGTTAAGCAGTAACCCAAGGCCACGTTGAATGACTTGTCTTCTGCCTTCGATCCTTCATCCCTTGTTTTGCAGAGAAATTATCCCAACATTCTAAAATCTTAATGTAAAAATGTGAGTTCATTGTTACCAGTGAAATTTAGTAAGTATCTCTAACAACTATACTGAATGATCAAATGCACTGATGGGGTGGCACATGAACTTCTTGCTCCAGAGATAAATTATTATTAATACTTTTGTGACCTTTATATAACTAATGATAGTCTAATTGTACTTACAAGAACTTCTGTAAATAGGAATATAATGTATGTTATTAATTTCTATTATTAATATAAACAAAATGCTCACAATAATGTGATAACTTTCATCACACCAAAACATTTCAGCCTTCCATGACATAATGATAAGTTATTTTAAAAGATTGTGCAGCAAAATATTGCAAATCATTTACAAGATGAACAGTTGAACAGGTTAAGCTATAAATATTGCATCTTCCTATAATTAATGCTGAAGTGGCAAACTCATTACTTAACCTTACCCACCAGTGAAAACTAGGCTGGTGGGTTATTAAATTTCAATGGTAACTTACCCACCAAGTTTTCAAGTGAGTCCTACTGTCTTCAATCTTAAACTGCTCTTTTGGAGCAGGCATCAAAGTCACCCACTGAATGGTCTTGCTGAGAGGATTCTTCTTTAAACATGGAGCTTGAAGTCTGACTGCAATTTTAACAATGACCTGAGTGGGGAACTCTTTCCTGCCGGTTACGATGAAGTGAGAAGATGTTTAGAAGCAGTGGAGACCATTTAGGATAATTGTTTCAGCTTCTTTCATATAGCCATATGTAACAGAAGTTACATATAGGAAGGAAAGTTTGAGGCTCCAGTGCCAAAGACAGCCGCTACATCTGTACTGCAAGCACCATCAGCCACCCTCCACCCAAAACCAGGGTCCCTGCATTTGACTTCTGCTTGCTGGCCACTGTCCAGCTGAGTTCCTGCTCCTCAGCAGTCATTTCTGCTGGTTGCATGTTAATGAGCTAAAAGCATTGTGGCCTCATTCTGTCACAAGCAGATGGGTATCCAGCTGAAATCAGCAGTTTTCTATTGTAAACCATATAGTAGTTAACATTCCGCAGGTAGTGCAAGTACTTGCTGTACTGAAATGTTTCATACAAATTGTATCGGAAAATGAGCCTCTCCCACCTTGGGACCATAATCAGAAAGATGGTCCTAACTTCATCAACAATCATAATTCTCCACAATACTCTGATGTATCAAAGCATATGTGATAACTCTATTAATTATTCTAACAACAGATGAGGGTCAGCTTTCCTGGGTTGTCTCCTAATGAAGAAGCTTGCTCCCCATTATAGAACCCACCCATATCCTAGATCCATTGAGTTCTCAATCTTTTTGCTACTACACAAGTATCAAAAGTAAAACAAAACCACCAACAATGTGTCAGGCAACATTGAGGAATAAAATGTTGAAATAAAGCTTATAGCATCGTCTATTTCAAATAAAGAAAGCATCCAGTTCATCTAAATTTTATTTTATATCTTATAATTACCTCCATGCCATGCCTTCACTTGAAGTGCATTCAGGGTGATTAGGGAGGGGAATTGTTATCAGCAGTATGAAGGAGCAGTAAAAGATGCAAGAACATACAGGTGTCCATAGACACCAAGCCTCCCGATCGCAGTGAAACAATGGGGGATTTGGGTTTGAAATCCATGTTTATTGCAAATGTCTCACAGATATGAAAGAGGTAAAACAATAGTAAATTTATCATTGGGAAGGTGTGCATCTGATCTGTACCTGCGTCCGGTCCACTGCTGAACTAAGGCCTTTATTGGGCAGCAGTTGTCTGAAATGAGCACAACCCTTGTTTTGATATTGAAATGAGCTGCTGGGACCATTTCCATAAATGTTTAAAAGTGCTTACAGCTTGCACTGCATGAGCTCTAGCATCTTTTTCAGATCTTTCAGTGGCACAT
Organism: Pristis pectinata; assembly: GCF_009764475.1. Classification (NCBI taxonomy): domain Eukaryota; kingdom Metazoa; phylum Chordata; class Chondrichthyes; order Rhinopristiformes; family Pristidae; genus Pristis; species Pristis pectinata. The sequence goes on from NC_067410.1 coordinate 24,224,511, forward strand.
TTAAGTGGGCTGCCCTCTGCAACAAGCTTTGTCATATTACTATGGAGGACAGTGGGAAGCATCTTTATATTCACAGTCCTTCCCTCCACTCCATCATTTGCTTTCAAATAGTTTCAAGTAATCACAGCATTCTGAAACAGCTGTACAATCAAATTTTCATTATATAACAATGGTCACCAAGAAAGATTCATCATAATTTCAGCTAAAAGCAGTTGATTCTCTGAAGATAATCAGCAATAGAGGGGCGTCCGCAGAATGGAAGGAAATTGGGTCTTGCTGTGCCTCTGAAGTGGCAGGAGTTGCTGGATGAAAATTGTTACAGTAACACGATTTGTACATTTTTTTCTAACAAGCATGATTTCTTGATGGGATTCCTGGACCACCCAGAGGTTTAAAACATTCGCCACAGTGTTATCTGGGGAAAGTCTGGCATTTAAATTAATAGCATTTAGAAAAAAACTGCTATTTTCACAAATTGCATTGCTTAAGAAAAATATATAGATTCTTAACCCTTAAGCAATTGCTTCCGAAATATAATCTTGGCTTTGGAACGAATTGTAGAGTATACCACAGAATACCAAGTCAACATTCCACTTCAAACTATTCACAGCAGGACATATTTCATAAATTTACAACTACTGACTGTGAAAATTATTCCCCTATGTTCACCCTGGCAGTTCTTACAGAGATTATTTTACTGTCAGTACACTTAATAGTTTCCATCTTGTAATGCTAAGCTTACAATATTCATCATGGGCTGGACAGTGCACAGAGTGCACATCTTTTCTTTCAAATATTCCTGTAATTCAAGCACCTTTTATGTTCAAGACCTAATGTCTGTAAAGAAAAAACATAGTTCCCCAAGGTATTTTGTCTCTTGTTGAAAGTGAATCATGCATGTCTCATTCGTCAACCCGGGAACTGGAAGGTCAATTAATACTCATATAGATTTAGCTTCCTGATAAGCAAATAAATAAATTACGACAAATGTTTCCTAATGCAGCGTAACCTATATTCATATGAAGTAGATTGACTACATCTTGAGACGTTATCGTGCACAGTGAATGGTATAAATTTTGATAAAGTTTTACTTGGAACAAAAGTATGCTATTATGCAAAATAGAATTTACATGACTGAAGAAATTGATTCAGAATATTAATAGCCATCATTTCAACTTTATACACAATAATTGCATAAACCAGTAAAAAGCTAAGACTTTAGTGACTCCACAGGTGCAGTGTCTTTGCTTTTAGATTTCTCTTGAGACTCTTTTTGTGTTCAATAGAAATACAAGTCACTTGTTAAGCAATCCTAAGTATATGAAGACTATTTTAAACCTACAGTCTTCACTCAAAATATCATCGCAATTTAAGGTTCCAGGTTTAGCAGAATTACCTTTCTCAGCCTGATTTAGATTTGCAATTATTTGCCAGGCTTACATTTACCATTACTGCACCTCCAGGCTTGGCAGTCAAATGTAACAACGTTCATAGTGCCTGGTTGCCAGGTGACAGTGTGCTACCAGTTTTTTTTTTAGTCAGTGATTGGCAAGCTTAAAGTGATTGGCAAAAGAATCAGAAATACAAGACGGAAAATCTCTTAACACAATAATTGGTTAAAACTTAGAACCTACTTCCTTGTCGGGTGATTTCACTGGTAACCTTCAAAAGCGAACTGGATGAATTCCTGAAAATGAAAACATTGCATGGGAGATAAGGAAAGAGAGAGAAATTGAATAAACTAGGTTGCTTTTCCAATGGGCCAGAGCAGACTCAGCATGGACTTTTTATATGATGTACTAATGTATGATTCCATGATCTCAGAATGTATATGATCTCCCACATATTTTGTATCATTCAATTATCTTTGTCACTTACAATTACCTCAGTATAATAACAGCTTAATACTTATGTAAGTGAACAAAGAGAGAATTATAAGTAAGTGCTGTCCAATGAAGAGCATTATAGATACCAAGCAGATTTTGTCATGTCCTTGCTGATGTTTGCTACTGTAATGCTAAACAGTTCTGGTATCATATTGATAAACAATACAAAAATAGAAAATACTAAGCAATTATTTTTTAAAACTTTCCTAGTTTCTAGCAGGACCTTGGCCTACTCTCTCTCTCTCTCTCTTTTTCTCTATCTATCTATCTAGACATCTCTCTTTCTATCTTCTAGAGCTATTAGATTACTGACTGGACATCAGACCTATGTTCCTCGGCCTGCTCTGCTGGTAAGTTCCTCAAAAGCAGGTTAGCTCTGTGGTACATACACTTAAAGCAGGCGTTTAAAAACTGAAAGGTCTTGGCAGTAGTGAGCAGATGAGGAGATACTTCTGGTGGGAGAAGTCTTCACTATAGTTTAGTATAGTTTAGCAACAAACTTGTTTGGGCTCAACTTTTTCCATAAACAGTACAACATGAAACAGGTTGAACCAACCAGTCAGAGGTCCAACATGCAATAAGATATAAGGTTAACCTGCAACACATGCAATCATTTTAATCTCAGGATCCTATTGTTTCCACTTTCTCTTTATTTCCTCTTCCTATGTACCCAATATATCGACATGGCCTTTGCTTCATTAACAAATTCTGGTTGTTGCCTCACAGAATCTTACATCTGTATCAAAAACCTACTCCTGTTCCTGATTTAAATGTCATCTTTCATCTTCGATCTATGTTCTAGATATTCTACTCTCAAGAACTCATATATTTCATTTGAAGGAGAAGCATCAACAATAAAGAGGATTTACTGGCCCAGGAAGTTTCAAGCTGTAAGAAGAGGAGACCTCTTATCCCTGATGCAGAATGTATGATGCCTACATGGTCCTTGGTGAATGCCTGTGTGTGAACTCCAGAAACCACTCAGATCAGCACTCACAATAAAAATAAAAGCAACTGCAGCAACGCAGCTCTCACTACTGGCTGTTTCCAAGAAGTAGTAGATCAGCCGATATGCAAAGCACCACTGTCTGCTGTGTTTGGGGTTGGGAAATGGCTCCTTCCGACCACTAAACAATATGTAGGAAAGGCAGGTGGCAGAAGAGAAGGGAGATATGAGAAGGGTAGTAATCCCATGCAATTACCCTGTTCTTCGTGTCTTATTTTCCAAAGTCTCTGTTTGGCAGAGGTACACCAAGGGCACCACTTGGTATTTGTACCCAGAGATCTACGAAGGACATCGGGTCATTCTTTCCTGCCATGGGGCCAGCAGGATGGACAACAGAAGTAAGAGTCTTTCATCTGCCTATTACCACTGCTGCAGCTTGTTCACTCCTGGAGTGAGGCACAAGTCACTGCCCAAGGACCACCAAGCGCTCAGCCCCTGCGAGCCTAAGATCCTCACCTGAGCCCAAAAGTGCGGGCATAGAGGAAAGGTGGAAATAATCCCTTTACTCGTGTGGCTTGCACCTACATCCAGTTCGATGGTGGTGTGCGCAGTAGCTACTGTGGCACAGCCAGTTTACACATTATATGACCATTTCCAGAACATAGAGAGACACTGACCTTGCTCGTGTCATCTTTGGAGCAGATAATATACTCTTTTTTATTCAGCAAATAAAGCAATGAATCAGGACTCCCAAACCATCAAGGACAGGTCATGTTGGATGCTTGTTTCGACGAAAATGCTAAATGCAAAGTGGGTTCGGATACACATCCACGTATAAATGTCTGTGTGAGAAGAGAGTCAAGTGTCAATCTTATCCCGCAAAGTTCAAGAGCACAGCAGTATGAATTATCATCAAATGGGGCCATCTCAGTTATTTTTATACTGTACACGCATTAAGGAATAGCCACAGGGGAATCAGAGCTTTGTGTATGCAAGAAGAGTGATAATCACATCTCTCAGTAAAGGGCTAATTCTGGGGCGCCAGCCAAGAGCTACAGTCATATCGAATGCAGGCCAGAGAATTGTGGCTACAAGATTGCACCACTTTATCTGACCTCCAGTTCCTTCACAAGCCACTTCCTCGCTGGGTGCATGGGATCAGAGAATTAGTTTGTGTAACTCCTGTCTTCTTGGTTATGCTTCACACATGGTAGCTACCAGTCTTAAACCATCAGTGCAGCACAGCTGCAATATGAGCTACCAGCACATATTCATATCCAGTTAATGAGTGAGATTTTCAGCAGCTGGAGGTGTTCCAGTCAGCAGAAAGCCGAAAAACAATTTAGCTTATCGTGCTGACTACTAATTGAAGTGACTGAGACCAGCTTACTTTTAACCCTCTGCGCAAACAGTGCTTTTTAATTTTCAAAGAGGTTATTTTATTGATCATGTAGACAAAAATTAAGTTTTATTTTGTTGAAAAGTTTCAGATTATATGGTATAATGTAATATTTTTAAAGCCAGCAGATTCTCCCTGACCTGTGAATGGGTTTTGGAGTTCAAGCCAGCATGAATATGGTAAAACTCAATTATCCACTATCCAACTATTCAGATGTCCTGACGGTTTGGCATTTGGTTTACTAGCTGATGATTGCTGTGCTCCCTTCCGACTAACCGGGGCCCCAGTTCCCACACTCCCTTCCCATTCACCGAGGCCTCAGTTCCCACATTCCCTTCCCACTCACTGAGGCCTCAGTTTCCACACTATCTTCCCACTCACCAGGGTCACAGTTCCCACACTCCCTTCCCACTCACCGGGGCCTCAGTTCCCACACTCCCTTCCCACTCACCGGGGCCCCAGTTCCCACATTCCCTTCCCACTCACTGAGGCCTCAGTTCTCACACTCCCTTCCCATTCACTGGGGCCTCAGTTCCCACATTCCCTTCTCACTCACTGAGGCCTCAGTTTCCACACTATCTTCCCACTCACCAGGGTCACAGTTCCCACACTCCCTTCCCACTCACCGGGGCCCCAGTTCCCGTGCTCCCTTTCTACTCACCAAGATCTCAGTTCCTCGGCTCTCTTCTGATTCACCAGGGCTCTCTTTTTCCTGCTTCCTTTAAATTTACCAGGTTCATTGGAAAATCTATTATAATACTAAAAAAAAAGTGAATTAAAAGTGCATTGGGATATTAATAGGAATGACATCCAATAGTCTGAAAATTCTGGTTAGTGGAGCAGACTGCTCAGTGCAGCCTGTCGTGCCCAACAAGTGTCTGTGGAGCGTGGACTTTGGTGGTAAGAGATTTTGGTGAGGCAAGGAAAAAGATGCAGCTTTATATTTAAAAGATTAAATATATTAATTAAACAAATAATAATATGAAGTCAGTCATGGCAAGACAGGTAACATGTGCAGATGTAAATTGTGAGGGCTGATTAAAACCACTGTAATCCATGGTGAACACATCCACAGTAAAACAGTTTGCAGTTGCAGGAACTTTAGCCCAGAGTTGGAAAGTTGAAGTCCGAGGTTTGGATACTACAAAGCATCAAAGAAAAGGAACGTTATCTGGACACTTTATTCCAAACAAGGCAGTCATCCCCTTTAGATTAGGGACTGCAGAACTGGTCAGTCAAGAGGTATGGGAATGCATGACAATGAGTGAGGCATTAGGAGTGACACACTCTGAATGAGGCAGTGCAGGAACCACTGCCCTTACATTTGCCCAACAGGAATGACATTCTTGCAGCCTATGTGGATAAGATCAGAGGCTTCAGAGAGGATGACCAAACTGACCATAGCACCATGGTACAGGGGACACTCCAACTGAGTGGTGAAAAGAAATGTAGTAGTGATAGAGGACAGTATAGTTAGGGTGATATATACTGTTCTTTGCAATGGTAAGTGTGAACCTCAAAGACTGTGTTCCCTTCCTGGTGCTGGGATTAAGGACATCCTTAGGGATGGAGTGGGTGGGAAGAGATCGTGTTGTCATGGACCAGGTAAGAAAAAAGGTAGCTACTACTAGGATAGAGTTTCTGTTCAAGGAGTATGAACAACCAGGGTCAAAATTATAAAACTGCACCACAAAGATAACAATCTCAAAATATATGAAACAGATGCAAATTGGCATCAGGTCAACAAAACCTGACACCATGGATCAAAGATTGGTGTGGGAGAAATGGGCTTCAATTCTTGGGACACTGGCACCAATACTGGGAAAAGAAGAAGGTGTTTCATTAGGATGGGCTTCACTCGAACCTTGCTAGGATCAGTGACTTGGTGAATGAAATAACTAGGACTGCAAATAAGGCTTTAAACAAAATAGAGGGTGGGGAGGGCAAATTTAGAAAGTTAAAGAAGGACAAGGCAATAATGCAGGATATTAAAATGGGTAATGATAAACAGGGTCTATTAGGAAGGGACAAAGCATACAAACATAAGAGTATTCCTCTAATTAGAGTCAGAATAGGAGAAATGGTGAAAATCCAATTTTCTCAGTCTGAATGTTTACAGTAATTGAAACAAGATGGGTGAATTAGCGGCACAAAAGGAAATAGATGGGTACAATCCACTGGTTATCATAGAGACTCTGTTGCAAAATGACCAAGATTGGCAATTAAATATTCTAGGAAATGTAACTTTTAGAATGGTTGGGCAAAAAAAAAGAATTGGTAACCTTGATAATAAGGGATGAGATAGAGGCAACAGAGAGAAAGGAACTTAACATGGAAAATCAAGTACAATTAGTTTGGGTGTAGCCTTTACTGAACTTGTCTAGACAACCCCAAAAAATAAAGTTAATAAACAGAATGGGCACAGTATAAATCAAGTAACATGGGTAATGTAACAATTATGGGGCCTTAAATCTAGATATAGACTGAGCAACCAAATTAGTAGTAGTGTATAGGACAAATTCACACGAGAAGGTTTCTAGATCAGTACATTGAGGAACCAACTAAAGAACTGGCTACTTTTGATCTACCTTGAGATAAGGTTAATTAATACTCTTGTAATTAAGGGAAGATGGGATCATAAAATTGAGCTACTTTGGGAAAGCCACATCATTCACACGCCCAAGGACAGATTTCTGAATCAAACAATCAATTCCAAATTCTGCCATGAGAAGAGATTATCAGGCAGATGGAGGAAAACAGTCAAGGATATGCTCGGAGTCATGAAGAAATATTCCCTCCCACTGACACCAGTGAATCTTTGGCCCATGACTGCTCAAAGTGGAAATGGAGCATTCAGGATGGTGGTGAGGATGTAGAGGTCACACATCGGGAGCACACAAAGGCCCTGCATAGGTGGCAGAAAGAGCAGGTCACCTTGCAAACTATCTGTCTGCCCAGCCTATAAGCCATCACCTGCCCCATCTGTGGAAGAGTCTGTGGTTCTGACATTGGCCTCATTGGCCACCTCAGAATCCACAAAACCAGAGTGGAAATAAGTCATCCAAAGATTATAATATGATTGAATTTTAGGTAAAGTTTGAAAGTGGTTGTATTCAGTTGGAAAGCAACAAAGCAAACTATAAGTATGTGGCTATAGTAGTCTGGAAAACGACATTAAAAAGCATAAAAGTAAACAAACAATGGCAAACATCTGAAGGACTAAATCATAGTTCACAAGTAATATATTTCCCCTTAAGGCACATAAACCCAACAGGAAAAAATGGTTCAGTGGTGTTTTTTTATATTTGAAGGTGGCATCAGATCAAAGTTTAAGCCTGAGAATTGGAAAGATATCAAAGTTTAGCTGAAGAGGACCAAGAATCTGATAAGGAAATGGAAAGTAGAATGTGAGTGTCATCTAGCAAGAAACATAACATTAAATTGTAAAAGCTTCAATAGATATTTGAAAAGGAAAAGATTAGCAAAAGTTAATGTGAGTCCCTTACAGAATGAGACACAAGGAATTATACTGAGTAATAAGAAAATAGCAGGGCAATTATACAAATATTTTGTGTCTGTCCCAAGCCCTGGTAACCTGCATCACAAGGTTCTAAAAAAAAAGGTGGCAATAGAAGAACCGATATCTTCTTCCAAATTTCCATATATTCTAACACAGTTCCCACAGATTGGAACTTAGCAAATGTAAGCCCACTCTTTAAGAAAGGAGAGGGAGAGAAAAGGGGAACTATAGACTAGATCACCTCACATCAGTAGAAGGGAAAACATCAGAAGCTATAAGTTAGGAAAAGACAATAGGGCACTAAGGAAATAACAGTAGGACTGTGCAAACTTTCAGAATTATGAAAAGGAAATCCTGTTTGACAAATATGTTAAGAATTTTTTGAGGTTGCAACTATCAGAATAAATAAGGGGGAACAATAAGGGGGAACTAGAGGATGTGCTGTATTTGTACTTTCAGAAAGCCTTTGATGAGATGCCACAAGAGATTATTAAACAATATTGGAGCATATGAGATTGAAGGTAATATGAGGATTGGCTGATGGCCATAAACATACAGTAGGAATAAAAGAGTTGTCCCTACATGTTGGAAGGCTGTAATCAGTAAGATGCCATAGAGGTAAGCTGTTCACAATTTTTATCATTGCTTTGGATAAGGGAACCATGTGTAATATATCCAAGTCTGTTGGATAGTAGTGTGAGTTGTGAGGAGGATGCAGAGAGGCTTCATGGGAATAAATATAGGCTAAGTGACTGGATCAGGATATGGCAAATAGAATATAATGCAGAAAAGTGTGAGGTTATCCATTTCAGTAGAAGAAAAATAGAACAATAGGGTATTTTTTAAACAGTGAGAGTCGAAAAGTATTGTTGTTCTGAGGAACCTTAATGTCCTTGTACAGGAATCACTGAAATGTGCAATTATAGCAAGCAATTAGGAAGGCAAATGGTATGTTGGCCTTTATTGCAAGAGGATTTGAGTACAATAGTAAATGCATCTTGCTGTAATTATATAGTGCCTGGTGAGACTGCACCTGGAATATTGTGCACAGCTCTGGTCTCCCTAACTGCAGATGAATATACTTGTAATAAAGAGGAGAGCAACAAAGGTTCACTAGCTAGATTCCTGAGATGGATGAATTGCCCTATGAGGAAGGATTAAGCAGACCGGTCCAGCACTCTCTTGAGTTTAAAGAATGAGAAATGGTCTCATTAAAGCACACAAAATCCTTGCAGGACTTAACAAGGTAGATGCCAGGAGAATGTTTCCCCTGGCTGAAGTATCAAGAACAAGGATTTACAGACTCAAAATACAGGGTTGGCCATCAAGACTGATATGAGAAGAGATAGCAAATCTTTGGAATTATCTACCAAAGAAGGCTCATTTGTTCAGTTTATTCAAGATGGACAGCTTAGATTTTTGTATATTAAGAGAATCAAGGGATATGAAGTTAATACAGGAAAGTGCAATTGAGGTAAAAGATCAGCCATGGTCTCGATGAATGGTGAAGCAAATGGGCGAGCTCAAAGGGCCTACTCCTGCTTCTACTTATTATGTTTTTATGAAGGGGAAACTAATAGACTTTGAAAAGACATGCAGGGAAATGTAGGGTTATTTATCTTGATAGGAAGAATGAGAGGTAAAATAATCTAAATCTTACAACTTAAAAGAGAGTGCAGGAACAGAGAAAGATCAGAGATGTATATGTGCAGCTTTAAAAACAGCAGTACAAATTGAGAAGACTGTTAAAAGGCATTCAAGACCATTGGCTTTATAAGTAGAAAATAGCGTAAAAAAACAAGGAAGTTATCCCAAATCTTTAAAAGACATTGGTTAGGCCTCAGAGGGAGTGTTATGGGTAATTCTGAGCTCTACATCTCAGAATGGGATACAGAGGCGAATCACAGTGTTGTATCAGTGATGAAATATTTCAGTTACTAGTGAAGCTGCAATTGTTCTCCTTCATGCAGAGAAGGCTAAGAGGAGATTTGGTAGAGATGCCTAAAAAGAGATCTGGACTCAACACCTCCCTCTGCAACTGGATCCTTGACTTCCTGACCAACAGACCGCAATCAGTGAGGATAGGTGACAATACATCCACCAAGATTATTCTCAACACTGGTGCCCCACAAGGCTGCGTCCTCAGCCCTCTACTCTACTCCTTATATATTCATGACTGCATGGCCAGATTCTGCTCGAACTCCATCTACAAGTTTGTAGATGATACCACCAAAGTAGGCCATATCTCAAATAACAATGAGTCGGAGTACAGGAAGGAGATAGAGAGCTTAGTGACATGGTGTCATGACAACAACCTTTCCCCCAATGTCAGCAAAGCAAGAGAGCTGGTCATTGACTTCAGGAAAGGGGACAATGTACATGCACCTGTCTACATCAATGGTGCTGAGGACGAGAGGGTTGAGAGCTTCAAGTTCCTAGGAGTGAACATTACCAATAGCCTGTCCTGGTCCAACCACGTGGACGCCATGGCCAAGAAAGCTCACCAGCTCCTCTACTTCCTCAGAAGGCTAAAGAAATTTGGCATGTCCCTTTTGACACTCACCAACTTTTATCGATGCACCATAGAAAGCATCCTATCTGGATACATCACAGCTTGGTATGGTAACTGCTCTGCCCAAGACCACAAGAAACTGCAGAGAGTTATGGACACAGCCCAGCACATCACGGACACCAGCCTCTCCTCCATGGACTCTGTCTAGACCTCTCGCTGCCTTGGTGAATGCATTGTGTAATGAATTGATCTGTACAAACAGTATGCAAGACAAGTTTTTCACTGTACCTCAGTACAAGTGACAATAATAAACCAATACCAATACCAAAAAACTTAAGTGGTTTTGACAGAATAAATTAGGAAAAACCATTTTCAATAGCACAGGGGCCAGTAATCAGGGACACAGATTCAAGGTAAATGGGACAGAAGAACTCAAGGTAATAAAAAGTAAACAATAATATACAGTGAGTTGGGGTGATCTAGAAAGCACTACCTGATAAGGGACTGTAAGTGGATTTGGTAATATTTTCAAAAGGGAAGTAGATAAATAGATGAAACTGAAAAATTTTCAAGACCACAGAGAGAGGGCAGAAGACTAACTTGGTGGCTCATTCTAAGAGCTCAAACCAGCACGATGTTTAATTATATGAATTTAAATTATCAGCTTTATTACATTATCAGTGCCTTTCAGCATTTTAAAGAATTAATTCCCTCTCTATTTATTATTCTTGAAAGAAAATAAGTTCAGTTTTACAAACTTTTCCATCATTTAGCCACTATTGCAATTCTCCAGCATTCTCAATGAGTAACTGTATAAGTTGAAATAGTGGATTTTCCCCCAGAGAACATGTCATTATTCAAACAGTTGGAATTGCAATCTTAAAGGTCTCCATTAAAGTGTGTTCATGGCAATCATCCCTGTATGTTTGAACAAAAGCCTTATTACACACATCTGCAACATCTGATACAAAATATCAGCACACCCATTTCTCATTCTGATATTTGAACAAACACCTTGTAAAGTTGCATTGTTGCCTTTCATTACAAGGCACCAAAACCAAGCTCCTCAGAGTCCCAAATTTGAAGAAACAGAAATTAAATATTTGCAAGCTCTTTAACAATGTGCCTGAATTTCATCAGTTTCAGCTATGTCGTTATATTATAGTTAAGGCAGAAAACTTTACAATTTAGCATCAAAGGGAGTTACACACCAGATTCCTGGAAAATTCATTGAATGTTTATTAGTTGAATTTGAGTGTAGAAGTGGAGTAAATTGATGATTCTCTCCGCCACCCCACCCCACCCTGAACCGCACCCAGCTTAGGAAAGTTCCAAGCAATAGCTGTGTAACTCTTTAATGCACCTCAGGAATAACAGATTACTGTCCAATCAACAAGGTGTTGTATCCTGGCAATTTCCACCAAATCATTTCAAGGCATCTTTCGTTGGCAGCATCGGCCAAGATTAGGATCATCATTTGCAGTTAGGCACAGCTGTGACTATTTGACACTTGGCCATGGCAGCATGCAGAAGCATAACTGATGAAAAGGCCTTTCAAGCCTTTGCTGGGGTTGCAGGAGTCTCATATTCCTGTGTCTTTCTCTCACAAAGTTAATCATAAAAACAGAAAATGCTGTAAATACTCAGCACATCATACAGCTTTTGAGGAGACAGAAGCAGAGTTAATCAGCATCCTTTAATCAGAACTGCAGCTGCACTTTTGCACCAATGTCAGTCAGGCAGGGATCTAGAACTACCATTGATTATGAACCCCCCTCACACTCAGAACTAATCAACAATGAAGAAAGAAGTGCATCATGCCAGGAGGCCAGGCAAGCATAATATTTTCCATATACTCTCTGTCCATTCTGGACATCACCACATTCATCAGCCTAACACACATTCAAACTACATAACCCTCATACCAGATCTTGATTGTAACTCACCCATCACAGACAAACAGCACAACACATTCTCAAGCCGCTATAGCTGTTTGCTCATTCTCCTAGCTGAATCGCCACACTGCTGGCTTGTCCTGGCAGGTACACCTTCAAATTGCTGCCTTAGGGCTTCGCAAACACTAGCAAGGCTGCTGTTAGAGTACCAACTATGACAGAGCCTTCCAACAGGTCTCAGATTACAGAATACAAACTGGGTAGGCTCTTTGTGTGGCTATACATACTGTATCTCTTTGTGAGAGTAAGGAGAGAAAGAGCTTCATGAATAACCCTCAGAATCCACATAATGCTGAATTCAGTATTGCAAGCTTGTTTACTGCTCCATCCTGCTGAGGTCTAGTCATGTGCCATTCAAAGTCTAATCCTACATAAAGCAGTGGTGATGATTGCCTTCCCTTCAAAACACAGCAAAAATAGGCAGATAGTAAATGGCAGAAGAATGTGATTATCCTCTGCAGCCCCGTAGTATTTAGTTCCCCTTGGCCAGTAGTTTGTGTAATGGTTTTTAGTATTGTTAAATAAAACCATGTGTTACAGTAGGAGGCATTAATAAATAAAAGTGAAGAAATAATTAAAGGAAAATGTGTAAAAGAAAGTGATGATGCACATTGCAAATATCTAGAATTTGTAGCATTTTGCATTTTAATATAGTCTGACATTTTAAATTTACAGCTATTATCCATATAGGAAAATAAAATTGTCTTGTGCAATGAAGACTCCCTTATCCCAGATTTGTTGAGGGAGGTCATTAGTAATTCAGGGAGTATGCTTCCAATCACTTGCCTCACCTCCGGCTCAGATCAAATCAGTACCAAAGCAGTGTTAATGCCCTCTGCATTCTTTGGTTTTCAGCATTATATAATTCTTATTGTATTTTTGTTTCATTATTCTCACATTTTCTTGCTATCCAACTTTACCTGAAGAACTTCAAATCTCAGTTGTGGCAGTGTGTAACCATGTGCAGTAACAGGTCTTAATGTCGTATCTTCTTGACTTAATTAATCAAAATATAACCAGGAGTTTAAATTGACCCAAAAAAGTGGTTTAGAAACAGATGGTCACACTGCAAAAAGCATTCATTGATCTGTGCACAAAGTACAAATGAACCATACATACATTACTGCTGCCCAAAAATTTCCCAGGACATGATAGGGTTTCCTTTCTGTTACTGGAACTTCCTTGTGATCCCTCCTTCTGCAGCAACTGACATCATTTATGCTTGTAACTGGTAGGAGAAATTTCACACATGCTAGCCACTAAATCTCAGAACTGTTCCCTTTGGAAATAGAAATTACTTTCACACCAGTGGATTATTTAGTGCTATGGAATTTGGACAAAGAATTGGTAATGGTTTTGTTCAGTGAGACATTAGTTAAGCTGTATTTGTTTCTAGTATATGGTAAGACAACTAAAATGTTATTTGTTAAACTTGTGCAGCTAAGAGAAAACTTATTTGAAGTCTAAGTACCAGCTCTCAGACCTATAACATGAGAAGTGTATTTGTATTCTGTTTTTGCAAGTAGATGACTAAAAAAAAATAATTATTTTTATATTATATAATGCAGCATCTGAAGATCTTAGTGCAAAAAGATTTGCCCTCGGCTGGCAACTTCTTTGTACAAGATTTTTTTGTCAAAATTAGATCTTAATTATTTTGATAAAGCATTAAATCAAAATATTTTATAAATAATTAAACTGTAGGTGGTCTCATGAATGTTTTTGTGGACCAGTGTAATTTATCACCTGTGGTTCTGCTGTCTCCTGCTGTGGAAAGTTAACCGCACATCCATATGGGATGTACGCATTATGCACAATTTCCTGTTGTTAATTTATTAAAAGAAAACTTCAATCCAAGTCATGTGAAATAATTGTGGTTTCTTTTCATTCATCACTGTTCAACTCAATTACTTCCTCAATTGTAGCAGCATCAGCTGTGGCTCAGTGGTAGCACTCTCACCTCTGAGCCAAAAGGTTATGGGTTCAAACAGCATTTCCAGATATTTAAGCAGACTTTTCAAGCTGACATTGATATGATGGATTGACAGAGGTGCAATCCGTCAGATAACACTTTAAACCAAAGCCCTTTCAGTTGGACATAAAAGATCCCATGAAATACATGAAGAGACAGGTGAGCTGACCCTCAACCAATACCTGAGAGGATATCCTGTCTTTACATTACATAAATTTACTTCAGGTAAGTTGATTTCCATCTGGCTCTGGCACAAGCACTTTGGTTCATCTTCAGGTTGTGAGCTGAGTTGTACACATCAGAACAGGCCCTTCAGCCCATCAAGTCTACGCAAACTGCCAAGCACCCATTTATACTAATCCCATTTTATTCTTCACACATATCGTCAACTCTCCACCAACTACCACTCACTTACATGCTGGGGGAAATTTACAACAGCCATTTAACCTGCCAACCCACAGATCTGCTATGTGGGAGGAAACCGGAGATTGAGGAGGAAACCCATGAGGTGACAGAGAGAACTTGCAAATTCCACAGAGTCAGCACTGGAGGTCAGAATTGAAACTGGGCTGTTGGAGTTCTGAGATGGCAGCTGTGCCACTGTGTTCCTTTTCTAGGGAAAAAAAAATCTGCTAAGATACTTTAAAGAAGTACTATTTGCTGATATGGCCAGAGAGGCAAATAAGTGGGCCATTAAAGCAATCAGACACTCTAGGTTTGGGTGCTCTTCACAAACCGCTGAAACATTTCAATCTTTTAACACCCTCCTCTGAAGTTATATTATTCATGTGGGCTACTTAAATGACAGAAGGGGATACGAAAATAAACTTTGTTTCTTTTGACAACTTGGCCTAAAGTTCCCAGATCTGTGAGACTGCATGATTTTATTATGTACAATTGTTTAGTTGGTCAATAAGTAGGATATAATTTAAGTTCTGCATCTTAATATTTTAGATTTTTCCAGAGATTCATCCAAAAATTTGTAATCAGAATGTAACGTAATTATCAGGTAAAAAAAAGGTTGAAGAAACTTAGCTGTAAATGTGATACACATGTAATTATGCTGTGCCTGAATTTCCTCGCTTTTTAACCGTATCAATCAGTCTCTGTCCTGATTACAACTTGGTTTACATAATGGCTCCACCCTTAGGCTAAAAAGCTGTATACATGAATTTCCTGCAGAAAGGTTCAAATCAGTTGTAAAATTAAGCCCAGAATTTTAGCTACAGCAGGAAATAACAATTTTTCTGGTGTTTTATTGCCATTTTGAGATTTTTTTAATCCTCACTGAGACCAGCATTGTATTTTCCTTGAATAAATTTTCATGGCACCATTAAAAGCTGAAAAGCTTCCACAATTACATATTATTAAACATGCTGGCCTAATTTGCAGGAATGATAGCTAAATTGCTTGAAAATTTAATTTTCACACTTAAAAATTGGTGTGTTTGGTTCTTTTCTCAGATGCTCAATCTATACACCCTGATGTCCACTTATTTATGTATACTTCTATTTTCCATGATGTGTTGAAGCGATTGTCAGGAAATTTGAGTGGAGATAAATATTGACGTGTACAAATGGGCACAGAGTATATCATATTTTATTAAGCCCACAGGGATTTGTGCCACTGATATTTTTGAGTTTCTTTTGAAAACAGGCAGAGCAAATATTGTGTTCTTGAGATGCATAACCATTGAATAAACTTCCAATAAATCTAATTATAGAAAATGTGTAACAATAAATTATGTTATAATTATTCATACTCCAGATAAATATCTTTGTTTATCCATAAAAGGAAGATAGGTATGTTATGCACACCCCACTAAAAATTGGGAATATAAAATAAATTACATAGAGTGAAATAATTTTCTTGAAGTTCAAAGAATTATGCTACATGCAACAGGCTTGTGAAATGAATGATCTACTCTTCATTCTATATTCTGGAAGTATTAGTATCTAAGTGTTCTGTATAGATTTATGAATGTAAAACTCAGGTGCATTTAAATATTATTGACTCTCTCTCTATTTAATTTTAAAAATCCATGGAACTTCTCTGCTTTAAAGTTTCTTGCTTGCCATTCACCAACAATTTATTTTTTACAGATTTTATGAAGTCCAACCATTATTAATCAAAAATCACTGCATACTTTAAAAATTAAAATACCATATTGAAAGAAATGAAAACATCCAATACATTTTCTACACAAAAAAAAATTACTGGCTTCCAGCAGCTGCTTCTGAAGAAACAATAAGTCATTCCCTTGTGAAAACAGAAATGAAGCACCAATCAACCCACCATAATAAAGTCTGGCATTTCAATTAAAAAGCACACAAGGTCACAGTTGGGAGCGGAAGCTCCCGTTTGCAACCCTGTGCATACAATATCTGTCATTTACTGATCTTAAACTTCTTCCAGCAATAAAAACTCATCCAGTAATATCCCTGGACTTAATCACCAGGGAGGGGCTTATTTTCCACTATAAAACACCTTTGAGCCTTATTTCTCCAAACCTCACTACAGTGAAATCCTGAAACAACATGTTCCAACTCTGACTATAATGTTTAATTCTAGAATGGCAGAAAATTGTTCCACTAGCATACACCTAAGCAGAAAAAAAATTACATTTTCTATTCAACCTAAAAGGTGGACAGTACATGATCAATTAAATAGTCCTAACCAGAGAATAACTATTCAAAGAACGACTGGCAATGGTTTCGTTCCCAGCAACTCTGACATTGCCTTTGCTGTTCCTCGATAATACATCCATGGCTTTCTCCTTTTTCTCATCTACACACTACCCTTATGGTACAGCTTCTGAAACTTAGCAACAGTGTCCAAATGTGCACTGATGACATTAGCTCTTCCTCAATTCAACCGCCATTGCTCTTGAACCCTCCACTCTCTAAGCTGTCAAATTACTTGTCTGATATCCAGTAATGGATGAGCAGAATTTACTCCTAGTATTGGGAAGACAGAAGCCAGCACCCCCGATCATAATCACAAGCTCTATTCCCTAGCCTTTATCCCTCTCCTTGCCTGAAACTGAACCGGAGAGTTTACAACCATGGTAATATGTCTGATTCCTAGATGAGTTTTGGATTGTTTTATAAATGCCATTGATAGGACCACCCATTCTTTCCTCCTGCCTCAGCTCACCTATTCCTGAAACCTACAGCCATGCACTTGATCCCTCTAGGTTGCTCCAAATTACTCTTGGCCAGTCTCCTCCTCTTGTAAATATATGAAATGGTCCTAAACTCCATTGGCTATATCTTAACTTGCACTAAGGTCCGTGCATGTTGAACCACATTGGCTCTCAGTTGAGCAAAACCTTGATTTTAAAATACTCACACTTCTGCAAAACTTTCTGGAGCTCAGAAGAATGAGATGTGATTGCATTGAAACATATAAGATTCTGAGGTGCTTGACAGGTAGATGCTGTGAGAATATTTCCCTTGGTCGGGAAGTCTAGAACAATGGATTGCAGTCTTAGGATATGACAAATAAAAAAGTATTTCTGCTTTTAGTGTTGTGAATTTCTGGTAGGTCTCCACCAAAGACCTAAGGATACTAAATCATTGATATATTCAAGGATGAGATAGGTAGTGTGTTGGACAATAAGGATTAAGGAGATTGGGTAAGAATGTGGTTTTGAAGTCAAGGATCAGAACATCTAGATCTTGTTCAATGGTAAGGCAGGAATCATATGGCCGACTGCTCCCCCTATTCTTATTTTCTTATGTCTAGTTCCCTCCACATCTCTGTAATCTGCCTAGTGGGAATGTTTCAATCAAGAATGAAGGTGCAAAACTGTGGATGGATTTGTAAATGAAAAAAAAGGACAATGAACCTTATGTGAGGAACAACTACCAGAGGACATTGATAATGAGCAAGTCTAATGTACAAGATGAGTCTTGAATGAAGGGATTTTGATTAATTGGAAGCTAGAAAGGAGGGCAGGCCTGTGAGGAAGGCACTTAATGTCATTTAACAGGAAAACATGTATTAGGAATTTAGAAGTGGCTGAAGAGAGGCAACACTATAAAATAGTTATCTTCTTCAATTTGAAAAATTAAATGTAGAAATTGTACAAAATCAAGCTATCCCTCTCAGCCTAAACACACGGATCAATATTGTTACATAAATATTGTCATGATAAAGCACTTGTTGGTGCCTCCTTTTCCTGAGTAGTTACGTACAAGTTACAGCATTTATCTATTCTAGTATCTGATCGCCAACAGCTGGAACAGAACCAACCTGGCAGATTTGTTCTATTATTTAAATATGATTTGGAATTTCCCACAAGAAATATTTGGAAACACATGCCTTTAGTTCCTTTGATCTGAAGTACTTCTCCAACATAGCAATGTCATTTTAAAACTGATAACTGTCCAACCTCCATTCGATGTCTTTCCTTCCAATGGTTGAATTCAATCTGAATCAATCATTATCTAGACAAGGAACATAATTTTGAAATCACCAGATTGAGGTTGGAATTGAAAATATATTAATTGTGGATGACATTACACAGTTTGGGGAGAGGTAATCAAATGGATTGCAATTTTCCATCTCTCCTCCTGCGATTCTGACCCTGTTTTCTAGCTTGTGATTCATCCAAGTGTGCACAACAGCATGTTTGTCCCAAGCTGGGGAGAGCATGAGGGCTACCATCAACATCCTCAATGGTTAGCACCGATTTCCCCATCATAATCCCTGGAAGAGAGAAAGATCCACTGTGAATCCGGCTCATGGAATCTCTATTTGATGATCAGGAAAGGAGGAGTCAGCAACAGCCATAGTGAGCCAGGATGAGGGGAAGGCAGCATTGGGCCTATTCAACTGAATATTCCATCAGTTGTGGGTGAGTGAGATTAAAGAGAAGGATCAAATCCCAAGAAGCATTAGCATTTAAACAAGAGTTTTGACAGTAGTCCTAAGTACAACACAACACTTTACACATTACAACACAGCTTCAAGGCTGTACACACTGATTTTTTGAAATCTGAAGATTTTTTCCCAGATAATAGCATCTGAGCCCTGTTCCATATATGTAAAAGTTCAATTACAAAAATAGTCACTTGCCAGAACCAGAATGGCAAATTAGACATTAACCAATAAGAAATACCTAAGTTGTCCACAGGCACTCAATGGAATTTCTCAAGACCTCTCTGCCTGAACTGCAGCCACTGAGGTCAAGTAGCGGCACCCACTTTTATAGCAACAAGATAGCAGTTTCCAAAGTTTTGACCATTGTGCTTCTGTGTGTTTTATTATCTCTACTTTATGTGAACATCTTTGGGAGTCACTTTTGGTCAAGGTGGAGAAAATTATTCCATGCTGTTTGCCTACATGAATGTTGAGGAATAAAGTGGTTGTTATCTATAACAGAAACTGTTATCACAAGAATTGGCTATTGATTGTATCTCCAAATCAGGCAGAGGGTTGAAGTAATCTAGTTCTGTGAAGTAGCATGGTCACATCTCTGGGGAACCTTCCAGAACTTACTGAGAAGATTTCCAAGAAGAAATTAAATCAGCAAAGTGCTCCTGCTGGGTTTATTCCTTGAAGCAATGTAGGTTTACTAGAAAACAAATCATATGATCTCAATCAGAATTGTGAATCGTATTATTTATGATCCTCTCACTGCAGATGCTCAAGGTCTCCCTGGCATCTTGGAACTAACTTTCACAAATCAGACAAAATCTCAGGGTTCCTAATTATGTAAGTGTTCTTCAGAGATTGTTGTAGCAGTAAGAGCCACTCTCCATGAGTATGCTAAAGATAGATTCCTTTAGCTGATCAGAAGAATACACCATATTTCGGGATACTGTCTGCACTGGCTTCTCGTAGGTTCATAGTTCTAGTTGCATCCTTCAACAGAAAGCATGTCCAGAAGCTCCACAAACAAGGACTTTGCATCATAGATGTTACCATTATCTTCCTCCATTCCTCATTCCTAATGGCTATCAGGGGAGTACGTGTTGCCCACCTGAGGACCTCCCTCATCACTCATCTGACACTTCTTGAATGCTTCTATCTAGCCTGGTGTTTGCCAATGAATGATTGAATAGCAATGAGGGCTATGGAGTGCAAGCAGGGATGCAGCCAGATGTTATCATGTTTTGTTGACTGCGTTGTGTTATTTTGCCTTCATTCAACAGAATGGAGAACGAAATAACACAAACTAACAACAGCTGCAATATATCTTTCCGAGTGCATAACAATCACAGTGGGCTAGCTGGAGTCTGGGAAGACTGTCTTGTTTCATCTTTACACAAGTTTCTTTCTGCCAACAGTCCACCAATTTTCTCATCTCTGTTTCTTTTTGTCATCAGACATCCTATGACATCAAGACTGATGATAATCTCAGTATGTAAAGTGCTGGTAACCACACAGATGTGATACTTCACGGTATGTTCTGAGACATCATAAAATCCAAAGGTTGGTGTCCATTCTCTGACTCAACTGATTTCAGGCAACAAAAACAGACCCTTTACTTTTGAGGTAACCCACTGTTTTAGTTTCAATGCAGTAAAGCTTTGAACAAGCTCGACCTCATTTATATTTTCACACTGTGATTCTGGAACTAATTGTCATTTCATCCTTTATTTTAAAGAAAAAAAAGTCTCCATAGTTTTTTGTTCCACTATCCACACAGATAACCTGTTCTCAACTCAATCATCCTCTTATTTGTTTATTCATGTAATTTCCTCTGAATAAATGTTCTGCGTTATTACCTTTTCATGGAGTCATGGTCATAGAGTGAAAACAGGCCCTTCGCCCAACTCGTCCGTTCCAACCAAGGTGCACACCTGAGTAGTTTCATATGTCTGAACTTGGGCCATATTCCTCTGAACTTTTCCTATCCATGTACCTGTCCAAATGTATTTTAAACATTGTAACTGTAGCCGCTTCTAGCAGTTCCTCTGGCAGTTCGTTCCATATACCCTCTCTGAGAAAAACTTACCTCTCAGATCCCCTTTAAATCTTTCCTCTTTTACCTTAAACTCATGCCCTCTAGTTTTAGACTCCCCTACCCTGGGAGAAGGACTGTGACAATCCGTCTTATCTAAACCTAATAGACTTTATAGATTTCTATAAGGTCACCTCTCAGCCTTCTTGCTCTGGGGAAAACAGTCCCAGACTATTCAGTCTCCAATTATAACTCAAGCCCTCCAGTCTTAGCATCTCTTCTGCACCTTCTCTAGCTTCATCACATCCTTCTGATAGTATGGTGACCAGAACTGCACACAATCTTCCAGGTGTGGTCTCACCAATGTCTTTTACAGCTGTAACATGACGTTCCAACTCTTGTACTCAATGCCCCGTCTAATGAAGAAAGATACAAAAATCTCTGCCAGGGACTCTGCAATTTCTTCTCTTGCTTCTCATAGTATCCAAGGATATAATTGGTCAGGCCTTGGGATTTATCCACCTTTATGTGCCTCAACATTGCCTGCACCCCTTCTTTCGTAATGTTGATATGTTTCAGGACATCACTGTTCTCTGTCCTTCACTCTAACAGGAACATGTTGGCCCTGAACTCTCCCTATCTCACTTTTAAAAGCCGCCTACTTGCCAGATGCCCCTTTACCTGCAAACAGCCTGTCCCAATCAACCTTTACAAATTCTTGTCCAATGCCATCAAAATTAGTCTTGCCCCAATTCAGGACATTAACTTGTGGGACAGTCCTAACTCTTTCCATAGCTATTACAAAACTAATAGAATTATAGCCACTGGTCCCAAAGTGCTCCCCCACTGACACTTCAGCCTCTTGCCCAGCCTCATTCCCAATAGGAGGTCAAACATTCCTCCCTCTATAGAAGGGCCATCTACATATTGCTTGAGAAAACTCTCCTGAACACATTTAACAAATTCAGCCCCATCCAGACCCCAGTTGAGAAAAGGGTGTCTGCTCATTTTCAGTAAAGGCATCCAGGTGGAGTCTTCCTTTCCCCTTGGGTTTCTCTCATTGTGCCCTCGCATCCACACCACATATTAAATTATCAATGATCAAGATGCAGCATCTGGATGTCTTAGATTATTATTTGATGTCTTTTTTAATACTTTTCACTTGTTATGAAGTGCCTCTTTTAGGTCCTCCTTTCTGCTTCAATTGTTTCTTTAGTTCCTGCTTGGATTGTGATTTATGATTTCTCCCCTTTTCATCCATGAATCTATTCCACTTTCTCAGTGAAGTCACAGCAGCATTCACAGTGGAAAGAACACATTGTGGAGATTTTATTGATCTTTCATACCATGAAATTCCCTAAAACTACAATGTACCTCTGATATTATCTATTTCCAGGTACCTTGATCGGCAAATAAATGGTTTGTAGCTAACATTCCTGATATTCCTCAACCAAATCTAATGTTGAAATGGGATGGATATTTCCACAGGTACTGTCTGGTTCAGTCTAATCTTTTCATATGGGTAGAATTAAGGTTTTTCTCTTCACCTTGTTGTTGATAGCCTCATAGAAAGTGTTTCTCAGGTACATTTCCTGTTTTTACATAGTGAGCATGTACCTGGTTGTTCACTGAACCATACAAATTTATTCTTGTCAGAATCAATTAATCAGCTCCCTTTGCAAGAGTACTTCCCTCTATCAACTGAGTCAGCTTATGTATATGCATACGAACATACAAATTAGGAGCAGGCCCCTCAAGCACGCTCCAACAGATCATAGCTCATCAGATTGTCCTCTCAACCCCACATTCCACCCCACCCACAATAATATTCCACTCCCTTGTTTATCAAGAATTCTGTTTTTAAAATATTCAATGAAACTGCTTCGATTTATCTTTGACAATAAAGGTTCCAAGGACTCATGACTCTCTGACCGAGAAAAAAAATCACTTTATCTCTGTCTGAAATGAGTGACCCCTTATTTTGGTACAGTAACTTGTAACAGTGGGCAGTAAAGCAGCTAGTAGAGCCACTGCCACACAGCACCAGAGACCCGGGTTCAACCTTGACATCGGGTGCTGTCTGTGTGGAGTTTCGACATTCCCAATGTGACCATATGGGTTTCCTTTGGATGGTCTGGATTCTTCCAACTTTGCAAATACGTGCAGGTTGGTAGGTTAATTTGCCACTGTAAATTGCCCTCAGTGTGTAGGTTAGTGGTAGAATCTGGTGGGAGTTGATGACAATGTGGGGAGAATTTAAAAGATGGATAAATGTAGGGTTAGTGTAAATGTTGATGGTTGGTATGGACTCACCGTTTCTCTCTGTGATCCTCTATGACTTCATGACTCTATGATGTCTGAGGAAATAACCTCTCCATATCTATCCTATCAAGACCCCTCAGAATCTTATATGTTTTAGTCAAGTCTCTCTCATGCTTCTAAACTCCAGTGCATACAAACTTAGCCTGTCTAACTTTTCTTCATAAAACAATATTAGTCCGGTATAACTTCTGTGAACTGCTTCCAATCAATTAGCACCTTTCCTTAAATAAGGGATTGTACAGTTTACCAGATGTGATTTCACCAGTTCCCTATATGATTGAGGCATAGCATCACTACTTCTGTATCCAGTTCTCCAAGCATTCTGTTACTATCACTAACTAATTGCTGACTCTGTCTTTTCCAAATCATGAACATCCTGATCCATTTGCATTTCAGAGCTCTGCAATCTCTTAATATTTAGATAAGGTGTTTCCTTTATTCCTGGGTGTCACCATTGATCAGAAACTCAACTGGGCAACCATATTACCATGGCCACAAGAGCAGGTCAGGGTCTAGGTATCCTGCAGTAAGTGACTCATTTCCTGACAGCCAAAGCCTTTCCACGATCTAGAAGGCACAAATCAGGTGCATGATGGGAAACTCTCCACTTTCCAGGATGAGCGTAGCTCTAACAACTCTCAAAAGGCTTGATACCATCCAGGACAAAGCAGGCCACTTGATTTGAACCCCATCTACCTCCTTCATCATTCATTCCCTCCAACAGAGGTACACAGTGGCTGCATTGTGCACCACCTACAAAATAAACTGCAGTTACTCACCCAGGCTGCTGCAACAGGATCACTCAAACTGTGACCTCTACCCTAAGAAATACAAGAGCAACAGGTGCATGAGAACAACACTATCTGCAGTTTGCCCTCCAAGTCGCACACCATCCTGACTCAGAAATATATTGCCATTTTTGCTGGTCTAAATCCTGGAACTCCGCATGCAACCTCATTTTAGGACAACCTTCACCAGAGGCACCAAAGCAGTTCAAGAAAGTGGTTCACTCCCACCTTCTTAAGGGCAATTAGTTTTGACAGCATCAAACTTGCACAGCGATAAAACTGCCCCAATCTCAAGATGGCTGGTGTGAAAATGGAAAAATAGGAATGTATCTATCAGGCTGGAGCTGTAGTGTTGTGACCACTGTAAGAAAACTGAACAGACATTAGTCTATACCTAAACCAAAACTGGAGTTCCAGATGGTGACAAATAAATCCCTGAAATAGAAACTGTTCTTTTCCTCAACATCAACATCCCTTGTCTTCATGAGCACAGAATTGAAAACAAGAAGTTAACTTTATTTCATGAAATAGCACATACATAAAATTTAGGGAATCACTTTGAAAATCCACATTTCTCTTCCAAATCCTCTCAAAACTTGATTGCTTTGAATTATGTTTCCGTTGGCTTGTGATGCTTCAAACTATTTCAAAGAATGTGGCACAATAAAAAGATGTTTTCCAAAATTCATAGACAGTAACAAATTCAATATTATAATTAATCACAAAATTAGTTTGCTAAAATATTTTCAAAACCATCCAATCATATTTGGTTATCATACTTACAATGTCAAATAAAAAAGTCAGATATTAAAAAATTCAGCATTGTACTTTCTATATACATCCTACTAAATCCTACTAAACCTGCAATGACTGAAAATGCCACATTATTATCAATTCCAATAAAACTGTATAGATTTAAGAAAATTATTTAGCAATACCAAATCATATAACAGATTAAAATCATGGTTGATAACTGCTTTACCATAATACTATGAGCAGTGAAAGTAACTGGTCAAATCCCAATACTGAATCCACTGCTGATTATGTTTCTTCACAAGATTTTCAGGCCTGGTATTCAGAACTTCTTGCTTACAATGCTGTTAAATGAAGATGTCACCTATCACCACCAGATTTAATTTACATTTTGTTTCAATTGGTAGCGTGACATTTTGGCAGAATTCCATAATAGGGACGCTATCCCTCTACTAAATTACATTTTATTATTATAAAACTGATGATAGGTATTTTCCAGCACTTGTCAGTTACTCCTACAGCAGCTGGGTTTGTGGTTCTCAGCCCTACAAAAAGTTTTGCATGGTCAATAGAAGTTCCATATGACAAAATTAACTGAAATTGATAACTACTCACTGACAGGAAGGAACTATGGCTGGACCTAACCCAGATTTTTTCTGCACTGTATATTTATATTAAGTCTAAGTAACAACTCAACCTTCCTGGAATTCCAAATCAATTGTTCGTCTCTTAAGTATGTAGCTCCCAAGTACTCATTTTTTAGAACATACATTTTTATTTTATTGATTGTGCTCCTATGACCTAAATTCATTTACAGACAACTTTGTTTGTTTAAGTCATTAGCCCATTCTGGAGAGATTGCCATCTTTAATCATCCTACTTGTTAAAATGTTCAAACTTGCAGTAACCAACCCTGCAGCTGTTCCACTGCCTTTTTATCTAGGGATCTAAAATCACTCGTAAAATATTGGGATTAAGTTGCCAGCAATTTTTTTGAAGAACATCTAACCATGAAATGCTGATAAGCTTTCATGTTTTTCACCCTCAGTACCTACTAAGCTTAAAGGTAAATTTGAATTCATCAGCATGGTGATGAGATGTATAAAACCCTAAAGATATAATGCTGGAATCCGTGACCATCTACGAAATAAGTTTCAATCATAGTCACACTAAGAAAGGAAGTCAGGAAACAAGCAAAGCTCAAGTGATCATAGGACAGCACTAGAAGTGTTCTGACTTGGCCAGAATATCTAGAGAATAGTACATGCGAGATCAAACACCAAGGAAATACAGGGGAAGCAGCTAATTTGGAACCAAAAGAAATGAAAAATCAATGTTAAAGATATGATTGAATAAATATGAACTGAACTTTTAATCTTAAATTATTGTCCATCAGGATACAGTAGAGATATTAACCGTGCAACCAAACCTCAGAATGCGAGACGGGATGTTTCTGAAATTATGAGTTCCAAAGCATGCTCCCTATAGCAACAATCATTTATAAATTCATATGAGAAAATACAATTTTTTAAAATATTATTTTCTGTTTTACTTAAATTTCTCATTAAATTGACTACTTAATTTGCTGGACATTTTAACTGAAAGAATCCAGGCAATCAATGTATTAGTTTGTTCTCAAATGCTATGGAATGGAAATAAATGGTTGAATTTAGAAAACGTTTATACAGAAACACAGAATGTATAGACTTAGCTGAAACTGACAACTTCCAGTAAATACAAAGCATATCTAAGTGAGATTTGTAGCTGGATGATGTTGATGGTTTATTTCTCTATCCTCTCCACAATAGTTTATTAAAGCAGAAAATGGAGACTGTTATGTGAAGTCTGGAACCCTATCAGCAGCCTGTGGAAGTTGAAATTTGGCAGACATTTAGCACACACATCGCTATAATCACCATACCCTGAAACTACATTTATTTTCCAGAACAAGATAAACGTCCTTGACAATAGTGATTATGTTTCATGGTGACAGATTGTCCTGGAGCAGAACTTGGAAAGTTTTTAGCCCTATGTATTCTTATAGATGTCTTTCTGCAGACGTTGATTCTTTCAGTTTTGTAACAAATTTCAAATATTTGCAAACATTTGATATTTTTATTAATGGTAAGTGCTGCAGTTTATGTCTTGTTCTAAGAAGCACCTGCTTTTTTCATAAAAAGTAACTCAGTGACTACAATAGAATTAAAACTGCAACATTTGCAATTAGGAAAACTAGCCTATTTCTAAAAACCTGATAAAGGTCCATTAGTGGCACATATTTTCTTTTGTAATTATTTAGAATATCATCATTCAGTAAGTAATGTTAAATCAAGATTCAAGAAGAGTACCTGATGCACTTCTTGCCTTTCTTGAAATTGTAACAGACAATATTGCATAGTTCAATAGCGAATTAAACTATTTCATCTCATTTGTCTTTATTAAACCAATTAGCTATCAATGTGGTTTCATAGTGAGCACATCATACATCTCATGCGAAAGTCTAAGTGTAAGTTTTTTTTATTGTCAGAATATTGTAGTTGATGACTTTGAATGGAAACCTTGTCAATTGCTAGCTCCTTCCAGATAATGACAAGCATTGCCTATATGTCATATCTTTAAGATATTTCTGGAAGTACAATCCTTGTTTTCCTGATTACAAACATTGATACTTCAATTCTACTGCAGTTAATTATAGACGCACCCTCTATCACTTAGGTTAACCTTATGTGAACAAAGCTAGTGGCAAACTAATTTAAGTCTTTAAACAATTGCATTTACCATTTTCTATCCAAGACTGGTTCGCAGATGGTCAACAAATAGCCCAATCTGCCTCTGTAAGGGAATGAAAAGAATACATCAATTGGAATACAACCTTTAAATATGCCCCCCAAGCATATGGGTTTGCATTGCTCGTTGTGCCCTGCTGACTATTTAAGAGAGCCATCAACTTGATTCCATTCTCCTACAATTATGCATTTTTGAATAATAAATTGTCCCATTCCTTTCTAAAGCCACATGAATTCTGACTCTAATTCTCCAAATGATGAACCCTCTGTATAAACAAATTGTTATAATTTGCTCCTTTAGTTCTTTTAGAGATGGCCTTAAATCTGTGTCCTCCAACCAACTAGTGGAAATAATTTTCCTTTATTTAGCATTTTAAAAACGGAGATAACTTTGTAACCTGTGCCATATTTCCCATTAACTTGCTCTGCTCTAACGAAAAGATCCCAAGTTCTCTACCCTTCATCCATGGCTACTGCCTGATCCCTGCCATCATCTAAGTGAATAATTTCTCTGCCCTTTTTGTGCCTTTGAAGTAACCTCTGAAGGACACACAAAACTAAATATATTATTCCAACCACAGCCCAATCAAATATCTCATTAGTTTAGCATTACATCTTTCTGTGAGCTTCATGGCCCCATTTATAAAATCTATGATCCCATTTGCCTTTATTAACATTTTATTAACCATTACTTCTTTCTTTAAAAAAAAGTATGTTGATGAATCTCTAAATCTTCCTTTTTTGCTCATTTTAAAGTTTTAATATTTCATACATGTTTCCTCTTCCCAGTCTTCCCCCAAAGTATATTATCTGATGTTTCTCATTATTCATTGATCACAGGTAATCCCTGATTTCCTTGGCGTTTGCAGACGTGGACAATGATTCCCATAAATTCACCTACGAATTATTAAATTCTTTTTTTAAACATAACTAGGCACTACTGCTTATAAACCTCTGACCCCAAGAAAAGTTTACCACTATTCTATATTCTTTGTCCTTTCACCAGTTTGCTCTGCAAGTTGCCATATGTTATTCAATACTATGTGTTCATTTTATCAACAAGCTTGCTTTACAGCTTTTTAACAAATGCCTTTGTAATTCCATATACACAACTTTTACTGCATTTCCTTTTCAGTATACTGTTAACCTCCTTAAGAATTCTATTAAATTTGAAAAATCCAAATTATCATTTGCAATGTGTGCTGGCTGTTTTTAACTAGCTCATATCTTTACAAGTGAGTATTTACAAGCCCACGTTATGGCCTGTAGACATTTATCCTCTACCAGTACCTATAGTTGGCTCCATAACTCACTGATTTAAAATAGAAGTGTTATATTGGCAATCCTCCAAATCTCAACTACAACCTATATTCAAGAATTATTTGAAAGATGATGGGTAAAGGCTTTGTTATTCCTGCTTTGAGTCCCCTAATACTTTATGATGCACATCAAGTTAACTTAAAAGTTTATTTCATCAGTTCTGAAATGTTACTCTTTGGGCTAAACAGTTAATTCCTGTGGTCTTCTAGTTATAAAGCAGGGTCAATAACCATTATCCCTTTTTTCATTTGACAATGTTTATTAAAATAAATGCCTTTATCTTCCTACTTTCAAAGCTGACTCACCTGCTATGAAGTGTCAAAGTGTGAATGCCCAAAGAAAGTTGGTTGTTACCCTATTGCCATAACATTCAGGAGCAATTTTTCATTACCTATCTGTACAGCTCTTTTACTGGGAGACGAATAAAGCACGATTATTCAATCCCCGAATGAATGTAGGAATGTACATTTCAACATTGCCATTCTTCATCTCAGGAAGCGATCCGCCACCACTCCTTTGCCCGAGCTCTCTAACTAATTAAACACCTTTGTGTCACGTCGGAGAATTCAGCGGACTTCCAAAACAAATTTCCCAGGTGTGCCCCGATGACTTGGTCATTCCATAAATTGCTGACTTGGAATAATCAAAGCGTTGACTTACTCCCCGTCCCTCAATTTCGGAGTGAGGATGGGGTGACAAATACTTAGCCAAACATACTTAGGTTTCAGGAAAGTTGAATATCTGAATTCGGCGGTACTTTCAGAGAATGGGATCTTGCAGACATGTGAACTGTGTCCATCTATCAGCTACCCAACACGTTCATTTAGTTCCCGGGAAACCTATCCGTGGGTCTTGTGCTTGTAGGCTGACAATATATACAGGAGTCAATTGTTTTGTGTTTAGTTTTACCAATTATGCACAGTGCAATACACAATTGGAGTAATTGTTGCGAGGTTCTCTAGGTTTAAAAAGCGCCTTTGATTTGAAGGGATGTACATGAAGGCGATTTGTAAGACCGAAAGCTACGCTGTAGGCAACGAGGCAGAAACTAGACGGGCCATCTGAACAGAGGAAAAACGCTGACATGTAAATTTTCCCAAACTGAGAGCATTGATCAATAATGTGGAGAAGTGTATGTGAGTTGGGGGAGGGGTCTTGTGGGTAAAGAGAACTGAAACAGATTGTTCACTGTTAAAGTACCACAAATTATTTTACTGCAAAGAAACCGTTTCTAATGGAGTGCTTATATTTGGAATGATGCCTTTAGCGGTCTGTTGTTAAACTTGGTGAAGTTTCAGAACAAGAGTGTCCATTATCGTCAAATGGACATTTGACAAATTTGTTCAAGTGGAAGATTACCTCGTGAGTTTGGTAAAAGAAGTTGTTTACGCGCAGTCCAAGGTACTGGACAGAAACAGAATATCTGGCAAATTCATTTAGTTATGTCAGTGCATGTATCATCTTTTGAGGGTCTGTCAAAGGAGGAGGTGATTTTATTAGTGGATTTTTGAAGGAAACATACTAATTAGGATAAAAATTCAAATTGCTGGGAGTGCGGTAAACCGAATGCTCAAGTTTAGCCCGGTTGATGTCTTTTTGCCCCCTCGGTTATCCCACTCTGACAGACAGGATGCGTGCCCTAGAAAATGCTAACAGTCCCAAAATAGCTATTGCAAACTGGTTTTAGAATATCTGGTTTGCATTCAAGTGGATGCCGATGGACATTTTCAGATCAAATACAACATTTTCTCTCAGAGTGCGGCGACATCAAACTGCTAATAGAATACAACAAATGAAGCTGACAAAGTAAGCTGGAAATATTTGAACGAAAGGCGGGTTTGGGAAGACCCAGCGAGCTCAGATTTATACCTCGGGGTATTTTAGAGCATATGGGTTTGCTTTTGACTGCCTTACTTTCGGTTAATACTAAATTCCAGTAAGACAAGGAGGACGGGGGGTGAGGGGGGAGCAGTATTTTCTCATTTAAAGAGGTCTGGAAACAGATGGAGTGAATGGCGAGGGAATCCGAGAGCGGCACCCCCTGAGCGGCTCTGCTTTGCAGCATCGGAACATGAAGAAGATTTTAACAAGGTTATCTTTCCTTCAATTTATGTCTTCCTGTCTCCAAATCAGTGATGAAGAAGAAACTCTCAGGCTTCACTACAAAGGACTGTGTCTTTTAAAGTGGCAGAGGCAATACTTTAAAACTCCGGAGCGCCTCCTTGGATGGCCGAGGCAGAAACTGCCAACGCTTGGCTCCTACCTTCATTTGGATCTTCCAAAGATAGTAGAAGAAATGACACTTCATTCCCACTCTTCCCACCTGCTTCCCGCGCTAACCTGTTAGACGATGTTGGCGCCTTGGCCTCCAATTGATAGTACTTCAAATCAATAAAAGAAGGAATAAAAACAGAAAATGCTGGAATAACACTCAGTAGGTCAGGCAGCATCATTGGAAAGAGAAGGAAGCTGGTTCCCTGTTATTGAAAAGCAAAATAAATCGCTGATGCTTCTCGTTAATGCCTTGAGTATTAAACCGATTAATGTTACTCTTGATAGCGACTAAAAAGAAATACGATTGGAAGGGTACCGCTCCGATTGAAATAAAGTTTGGGAGGGCTTTAAAAAGAAAGAAAATATTGAATTAATAAAAGTATTTCTGGAACCAACACACGTTTTCACATGTCAATATACAAACAATAACACATTTCAACTATAGCAGTTTTATTTTCAACGTTGAAAATAACTCTCCTTATAAATAGCCATTAAACATTAAGGGGTGGTATAAGGATTAAGGTTATTCGGTGAACCTTGATCAAGGTACGGTTCAATCAGACCACCAAAAGCATACAACACATTATACTAGATTAAAGTTATCCACGGTTAAATTAATTGCGATGACATTTTTACTGGCCTGGGTTATATCTATTTTTGCAATATTGTACTGTTATAACTAAAAAAAAGATCCATTTAAAAATGTACAACATTTAAGACACGTCGAATGCGAAGCAATAATGAAACGGTGCCAGAAACGTGAGTGCCACATAGACAATGATTGTCTTATTAAAGAAGCCACCAAGTTCAGGTGCTATGCTTTCCGGGTGGGCATTTTCTGCGCTAACCCGATAATAAAATGCCTTTCGGAACAAACGTAACACAAATTATGAACCAATTCAAACCTCAAAAAAATGTGCCCCAGACGATTTAATAAATGGGAATGTAGGGTGCACAAGTGCTGACTGTAACAATTTTACAACTTATGTCAGTGCAACATTCCGATGGAACTGAATGTTCCCAAACTGCTCCCGGGGTTGAAAACCAAACATCCTACAGACAGAAGCAATGCCCAATTCGCGCGACATTTCCACGGATTTAAAGAAATAGGAACCAATGAAAAGTGTTAGGTGACCACTAATACAGCAAATCCGTTAAAACGCTGAAAGGTAGACGACTCTATTCTAAATATAACTTGTAAATAAATACAATTTAAATCGCTGATTGTAAACGTATATACAAAGCTGGAATATTAGACACCAAATAAACCTTAGTTTGCCCGTAATATATAGTTACCATCCCAGCAAGTCCTCCCGTTTTCGACCTGCAGTTATATATCTATTATTTTGGAAACTAAAATATTGCAATTAAAGATGATCAGTAAGTTATTGCCCGTCTGTAAGGCAGCTCCCATTAACCGTGACATGTTTGAATAAGAAAGTTGAAATGCACAGAAACCGGACAACCACCAGAGCAAATATTTTCCGCAAAATAAATACTTGACAAGCGATGAAGTAAACCATGCTTTTAAATATACGAAAGCGACATAAAAATGGACGTTTCCATCAGATGACATGAACCCTGTAAGTTTAAGTCTCAGACTGGCTAATGAACGACTGTCAGCATAATTGTTTTTTTGCATGTTTCAATGCATATTCTGAAATATATCTAATAAATTGTCACTTTTATATTTAAAAAATAATCCTTTTATCGGGCTGCTGGCGTGGCGTCGTTTTCCTCAAAGGGCGAGTTACGGGCGTTCAGTTGACATCTTTCTCCTTTAGATCCATAGAAAAGTACGCTCAGAATTTAGCCATTGATCCTTCGAATTAGTCAATGCCAACTATTTCATGTGGCCAGTCTGGACCATTTTACAGACGGGATCAGCTAACAAGAGTAGCTGCCGAAGTTTCCCTCTGCTGCTCCCCACCTCTGCCCTCTCTCCAATAAGAGGCGAGGCCGTTGTTCTGAGTGCACTGTTGAGTCCAGCATTGCCCTGCTGTTCTGGACTGATAACCCGCCAGTATCGAAGATCACTGAACGGCAAATGTTAGTTACTTCCACTTTGGCCAGACTTTATAGATGGGTCGTGGGGATAAGAGTCCATGTGCTATTTTGTTTTCTTTGGCTTGATCAATTAATTTTCAATTAGCTCAAGTATTAGATGGACTGTTTCAGCTACGGCAGAGTGCCCCTGGGTGTCTCTAGTTCTCGGAGTCCCTGTGTAGCTGTATTTTGAGGGGGGCGGGGGCTGGGGGTGGAAAGTGGGGTGTTATTTGCAGACGAACTGATCAACCACTTCGGTGCACTTCTTGCACTTGACATAGCAACACCAGTGGAACTTGCAGTGACAGCGCTCCGTGCGCACTGTCTTGAACTGGTCGTAGCCCCGGCCGCAGCACATGAGCGCACACCCATCCATCCCCTCCGAGGTCTTGTTGCACAGGCGCCCTTGGGTGCCCAGGGAGCCGGTGCTCTCGTTGCGGACGCAGTAGTCGGGGCTCTGGTCGACGTAGACCAGGTCCAGGGTGGTGGGCGTGTTGAAGCGGCTGTTGACTTGCACCAGTTTGCCGCGCCCGTTCAACTTCATGGCCGTGGCGCTGTCGTATTTCTCCTTCAGTGCATCGCCCACCTTCCTGAAGTCGGCCAGCTGCAGCCAGCAAGTCTTCAGGCTGCAGGAGCCCGACACCCCGTGACACTTACACGCCACGTCCGCCAGGTTGTACACCGTCTGCAGCAAACACAGAGGGGACACGTTAAAATAAAACTCGGGCAACCCCGGGTAAAGTTAGTTCATGAAAAAGTGACTGCAGATGCTGCAAATCTGAAATGAAACCAGAAAATGCTGGGGGTTAAAAACTCAGAGGGTCGGGCAGCATCTGTGGAAGGAGAAACTGTCAACGTTTCGGGTCCGGGGACCCTTCGTTACAACAGTTCGTTTCAGTTGCTTCGAGACCAGGGAAGTGTCCCGACTGCCCAAACCCTGGAGCCCGTGGAGTTGCCAGTTTCCCAGCCCACCACCCTGTTCCCCCCGCCCTCCGAATTGAACCTGTTGACGTCCCTGGACCTACAGACTCGGTTCACCGATTCAGCCACTCGCCCTTCTCCCCAGTCAAATTCTGTGGACGTTTCCCAATTCTAAAGGCTACATACTCCACCCCATCTCATTCGGACTCTTAATCCTATGGGCTCAACCCACAGAGAAGAACCTATACTCACCTAGAAGCCCACAATCACCTCCTAGCCTGTCCCCCTCCACAAGGGAAGGACTCACAGTAACATCCCACTCCCAAGACCTGCACTCCCTCTTCTCCCCCAACCCCAGCCAGCAGTGGCTGCCAGTCCAACAGACACCGCCACTCCACCCCCAGGCTCTTGTTTAGCGTTCCATTAAAGAATTCCAGCCACGCGTCCTTTCAGAACAATTCAAAATCTCTGGATGCAAAGGTGTGCACCTACATTGCAACCAGTTTCGCAGCTCATAATCTGCTGTACAAACACCTGGCTGACTTAAAGTCTGCTCAGTATTTCAGGGTGGAAAGAAATACAAACTGGAAGCAAAATCAAATACAGAAACAGCATTCAACTGGAAACGGCGAAAATAAGGCAGTATTTTTCCAGCCAATTAATGTTGGTATTTCTGGCTAAGAAGGCATTTTTGCTCACCATACCATGACTCTCACATCCCAGTCCTACTGGTCACAGGTGTGTGACATACCCAGAATCCTCAAAAAAGTGCAAGTAAAATTTCACAGTGCTGATCGCCAAAAGAGTCATGTTGTCACATGTTTTATCTGTGACCTACACAGGTGACTGTTTAAGCAGCATAGATAGAAGCACTAAATTAGAGAGATATTAATAGATTAACCAAGTAGATGAAATCGCTGGAAAATAAATTTCAATCTAGGCAAATGTGAGGTCATGAACTAAAATAGATAGAAGAGCATTTTCCAAATGGAATAAAATTGGAAGCGATGGATGCCCAAAAAGATACAAGGCTAATGGCATGGAGTTTTAAAATATATACAGCTGCAGGAAATGATCAAAAAGGCCAATGGATGATTTTCTAGAGATCCAGAGTACAAGAGGGTAGATGTTGTTCCATGGCGGTGTAAGGTCACAGTTAGATCACACCTGGGATACTCTGAGAGTCTTGTCGAAAGGACATATTGGATTTGGAGAGATTGCAGCACTGATTTACCAGGATTATATCTCTAGACTCCAAAGGGTAAATTAAAAGCAGAAATAACATAAACTAAGGTTGTATTCCTTGTGTTTGAGAAGGTTAAAGGGTGATTTCATCAATGATATTAAGGGGAACTGATAGTGTAGATAGAGACAAATGACTCCTGCTGACTAGGGAGTCTAGGCTAGGGGGCAAAATGTAAAAATTAGAGCCAGGCCTTTTAAGAGTGAATTTAGGAAACACTTCTGCATGCAAAAGAGGTAGAAGTTTGGAACTCTCTTCAGCAAAGAGCAATTGACGCTAAGTCGTTTGTCAATGGCCTGGGTCTTCCTATAAAAATACAACAGTTACACATCATGGGGTGGATGTTTGGGGTGTCTGAGCAAAGGTGAAAGCTTAGATCATCTGGTTGACTCATATCTAATCCCAGGCCAGGGGTTGACTTCCCACAAGTCTAGCACAGGAGCACAAGCTTCCAAATATCTTCCAGCATTTGAACAAGGAATTTCCTTTTTCATTATTTAATTCAGTTAATTGCAATGTCTTTTTTATGCTTGTGAGTTTCCTGATGCAGGAATAGTTTTATATTTTTAATTTTTAGTTTTTGAACCGTTGTGAATGTCAAAGCCAGTAAGCCTGAGGGCAGGGCTTAACTGGCTCTCAAAGCAATTCTGGAGGTGGAGCCTGTTATTTTTTGATCGAGAATGCCCTGCACTGCTCTGGGACTTACTAATCTGCTGGGAGACAGCTTCCAACAGAAAAGTGTGCCTGGTGACAGGTTAAAGCAGGTTTTGAAAATTATGAATTATCATCTCGGCAAAGTTGCAACTTGTTGGTCAGTAAAACGTTCAAGCCAGCTTGTAAATCTCTGATTTGGTAGATTGTTCTAACCAAATATATTAAGACATAGGGGAAAATAGTGAGTCAACAGAGTAAAGTCTAGATCATTGCTGACAAAACAAGATTATAAACCTCCTGTTCCTTTTGTCCTACATTCCTAAATTGCAACACTAAACTCTGGTCAAATGCCTAATTTCTAATTCACACTTAACCATAAACATAAACTGATTGAAATTTAAATGTATTGTTGTCTAATAAAATAATACTGATTTTGTGCTTTTATAAATATTTTGATTCATGTCATTATAAGTAATTGTGGCATGAGTTCTGCTCCTGAGGAACAGGATAATATAACTTTTTTACTGGATAATATAATTTTCAAATCTAAATACAATCTGTGAAAATTCTTACCTTTATCAGTCTAAAGCTAGGTGAT
The DNA here is from genome assembly GCF_009764475.1 of Pristis pectinata. Classification (NCBI taxonomy): domain Eukaryota; kingdom Metazoa; phylum Chordata; class Chondrichthyes; order Rhinopristiformes; family Pristidae; genus Pristis; species Pristis pectinata. The sequence goes on from NC_067410.1 coordinate 24,261,319, forward strand.
CAATGCATCTCTTTTCAATATATTCAGTCCATAAAAACTTAAACCAAATCCATATTGGATCAATAATTTCTGCACAGGAACAGTAAGTGTGAGGATTGCCTAAATCTACTACATCAACAGCAGTTTCAAGTATAGATAGTTTGGAGTCTGGACAAAATCAAAGACATACATTCCCAAGGATCTTGAAACCAGTCTCAAGACTGTTCATCCATTTTGGATCAATAAAAATGCAAGGTGTTCCTATATGTTTGTGAAATTATGTGAAGTTGCATACCTGAACTTGTTTTTAGATGCATGGAACTAGTTCTATGTTAATCTCATGGTTAACTTAAATTATTTTTCTAGTTTGCTGTTAAATTCACCTCCTACAGTTTATAGGAAAAGCAGTGCAAAAACACAAATACATATATCAGGGAAAGCAATACAGAGATGTCATTAAAGTTTCGTTTTTAAAGACCTGATTAACTAATCTGTCAGTAGCAAATTCCTAAGGGAGCTGCAATGACATTTCATCCACAGATGCGCAGATTTTTTAAGATCAATAAAATACCCATTAAACAATTGTTTTTGGACAGGCAGCAGGAAAAAAATTATGACTGCCAGGGGACTGAATAATTAAGGCACTCCTGTCTACCTCTGTGTGAAGCAGGTTTGCTCCTACTGACCCATATTGAATTTTCTCAGTCTTTCCCTGCCAACTTAGAAAGTTTGCTATGAAAGCGATGATAGTCAAGCAGTGAATTTAAAATAATTGCATACTTACAATTATGAATCTTTATTATAAATACTTTACAATATAACTAAGATGTCATTGATGAACAATTTACATAACTAGGTTTTCTGGTACTATTTGCTGAGAAGAGTATTCTAATGTTGTTCTGAACAACATATTCCCATAATGGATGCAATCAAAAGGCAAACATTTCCTGATTATAGAACCTAGATAAGCACAAATTGGTTGTCATGTTTAGCATGACTACATTTCCTTCAAGGGTAATTTAGGTGAGGGGAATGATACAGTGCTGTATAAATACAAACTCCTTTCAAAAGTGAAGAGAAATACGAGTTAACACTTCAACAAACAACTCTCTATTAGGAATTAGGGCCAGAAATGTTTTAGATCAATTAGATTGAAACATTTCACGGCAACAATATTAGTATTAGTTGCCAGTTACTTTTTCTTGCAAATCATGGAAAAATCATGGTTTGGGAGGCACTATAAACTATAATTCTTTTGGATGGATCATATAACAATGATATAAAATGGAGCATTATTAAGTGTCACTTGAGCTTTCATTACATCAACAGAAGCAGTTGAATATAACATTAGAACCAAAGTTACACAAATTGAGAAAATAGTTAATCTCCATTCTCAGTCTTGTGTACTTCCAGATAAGTTCTGTGTATGTACCACTGTATCCGATATCCGCAATGAAGGAATTCACTGGAATGCCCAGCAGCCAAATGTGCACATTTCACTTAAAATTTTGTCTACGTTATGTGAATATAGTTTAAAGTATCACCCATTAGGAAATGAAAAATAATTAACAATTAAATAGAAGGTTTATTTTAACCAGTATTTATTTTGAAAAAGACAATATGCTAGCAAATAACAAGCAATTCAATTAATGGGGGAGTGAAATTAAACAGGAATTATCTTGCTTCACCATAACACCGGATGATGATCCATGAAAACATTAGAATAACATGGTTTTCCTCATGTTGCTGCAGTTCTTTGTCCAATTTATTCATTACTTTAGTGAACCAAAATATTTCTTCCATAGAATGACCAGTCTTAAGTTTCAACTGTTCCAAATTACAAAGGAAAGAACAACAGGCAACTTAATTCTTCATTCAGTATAGAAATGATAACCAGTGATTGTGGCAGGCAACACTCCAGATTCAATGCTTATGTCACAGAGTTTGATAAGATAACATTTTATCTCTGTTGGTATCAGTTTGATTGGCATTTGGAAAATCTGTGCGGTTACAGCTTCTGAGAAAATATGAGACTGTAAGAAATCACTTAAACCCATACTGAGAAGTCTGACCAACCTCCTCCCTTCATCAATTCCAAAAAAAACTATGCTTTAATATCCTCTTATTATCAATGTTTTAGAGTATAAATAAATTCAACACATAAAATTGGCAGTTCTATTTTATGTTTAAATTATATTCAACTCTTGCACCAGATGATTTGGCTAAAAGCAGAAGTGACCCCAGTAGTATAGCTTTGCAAATCATTGGTTATGTCTGTAATTCTTCCCCTTACCTAATGCTTAAACGTGGTTCATTTCAAAATGATATATTATTCTCAAAATGGAAAGAGAAAATTACAGCGAAAATCAAACTTAGTGAGTGGTCAAAATGCAGAAGATGAACTGCAAGTATAGGGTTGCCCAACAGGTCCAAAGAAGACAAAGAGGTGCATTTTTAAGGAAATATATTCTGTGGAGGAGTAAATGGCATTTGGTCTGCTTATTATGTTAAACAGTGGGAGTGGGATGTTACTGTAAGTCCTCCCCTTGTGGAGAGGGACAGGCTGGGAGGTGATTGTGGGCTTCTAGGTGGGTATAGGTTCTTCTCTGTGGGTTGAGCCCATAGGATTAAGAGTCTGAATGATATGGGGGTGGAGTATTTAGCCTTTAGAATTGGGAAACGTCCACAGAAGTTGGCTGGGGAGAAGGGTGAGTGACTGAATCAGTGAGCCAAGTCTGTAGGTCCAGGGATGTCAACAGGTTCAGTTCGGAGGGCGGGGGAACAGGGTGGTGGGCTGGGAAACTGGCAACTCCACGGGCTCCAGGGTTTGGGCAGTCGGGACACTTCCCTGGTCTCGAAGTGACTGAAACAAACAGTTGTGACGAAGGGTCCCCGGACCCGAAACGTTGACAGTTTCTCCTTCCATGCATGCAGGGATAAAAATTTTAATGAAACATTGTCCTTGATCTCTAGAATGCTGGAATGCTGAAACAAGGAAATTATGCTTCAACTATCGGATGCTTTCATAAGCACTGATTTTAGTTTTATCCCCTGAGCCTCATGATACATTATGCCATGTTTTGCGAGAGTGGGCAACTTGTCACATGCAACATTAATTGCAAGGGTTTGAGCACATTTAGACTTTTAAATCATTTGCCACATTTAGACTTTTAAATCATTAGCCCATAAAGCTGTTAGATAGTGGAAAACAGCAAAACAAGAAACCAGGGCATCTCAGGTCTTGATAAATAATGGAATAACCAACAGATCCCCTTAGCTGAGGAGATTTAAGAATAAACAGAGAGAGGACTAAGAGGGAGGACGAATTAGACTAGATGCATTCACTGGGCAAGGCTTTGCTGATCAGATCCCTGTACTGGAACCGTCCGTCCTGTTTCTTCCAAATCTGTACTTGCCCGCGTGCGATGCAGAGGATCAATTTTGCTGTCCCTTTTGTTGACATTTGCACACCCTGTTACCGGAGTAACCAAAACTCCAGTGACATGGTCTTTGTGAAGGCAAGGTCTTCAATGACGCACCAAAGAAGCTGCACTTGCAATCCCCTCTCCCCACCGCCCCCCTCCCCCACCCCAAGAGCCTTGGCAGCTGGGAAAAGCCTGTCACCAATTTTGTCACCTGAAAAAGGTGACAGTATAATTTTTAACCATTCTTAAATGTCTCTGAAATTTGGAGGTGTTTAAAAGCCATTAAAATCAACCACTTAAACAAATTAAATTGTTTTTGCTTTAAATAGTCATCCAAAGTATTGCGAAACACATAAATTAAAAACATTAAACTAAAGCAATTTTTAAAAAAGTAACTTCACTTCCCCTCAGCTTCCCAAGTCTCATTTATATAATTCCGATTGAAAGCAATGGAATTTCAGAGACAGTGCCAGATCAAGAGACAATTTCTCACCATAAGTACTGATAATAAAAAGGATTGCACATGGAAACTAACGGCAGAGTGAAATGACAGGTGCAGCACCGAATACATGAAAGTACTGGACATTGCCGATTAAATGGATAAATAGCAATGGAGCATCTAGAAGTGGCAAAATTAGCTACCTAAATCCAGCCCATGATTTAATCAAGTCTGCCAAGTGAAGTAAAGCGAGTGAAAGAAAGCATGGATTAAGAGAGGGGAAAGAAAGAAGAATCAGAAATAGAAATATTTGTCATTACTAAAATCTCCTAAAATAATTCACAAGCTGGAAAAGTGAGACAGCACTCCACACGGTTCACTCTCTTGGAAAACGAGGTTGATTGGCTACCATTAACATTTACTATGCCACTAAAAGGCACTTTATTATCATTCACCAGAATTAACTTTGTGGAAAGTTTATGAGGCAACTGATGTGCAATTGTAGCAACTTCATGGAAATGATATTGGAAATGCCATTCCATGAAGCTGACATTGCAACACCACCAATCATCCAGCAAGTCGTGGAGTATCTCCTTTCTGCTATGATTTCCTGGCAGACTTCTATGTCAATGATGGCTTGTGTCACAAAGATCATTTTATGTCTTCAACAAAATGTGGCTTGAAATTGGCTTTGGAAGGGGAACAGCATGGATTCACTAGAATGAAATCAGGGTTTAAACAGTAAATTGTGAAAGCAGATTTCATCAGCATTTTTTGTATTTTCTTGACTGTTGATGGTTGAATGATGATCTAATTAAAGTTTTTTAAAAGATAAATGAATTTGATGGGATTGCACATTGCACAAATTACTATAACCAATTATTTCCTATTTTAGCAATGTAATGACACATTGCAAAACAAAAGTTAAATTATCCCTTCCTGAAACACAGAGAGGTTCTCATCATGGTATGACAAGTTTGCTACTGTTGTGTGAGATTCAATCTTGTTCTTCTGATAGCAGAAGGAAAAGGTGCCCTAGTTGTCTTTACGATCCAGAAGTCTTAACTTATGCTACTCAGGACCCAAAAGCAACTCAAGGCTTTATCAAGGCTCGAATTCTACAACTTACTATGTCCAAATGGGAAGAAAAAAAAGAAACAAATTAGAAACAATTAAATGTAATCCAAAGTTTAGATTAAAAAATGTGGGAAAAGGAAGCACACTGTGCTGATGTTATTAAAAGATTTAATAGTTTATTTCATTTGTCTAAAATCCAAATTTCAGTAAAACCAGCATTTAGATTCAAGTAGTCAAGTGTAAGTGGGTGAACTTAAAATTGGTTTATAAATGGTTGGCCTCTAAAAACTGGAATGTTCTTAGATCCAATGACAGTTTAAAAGTTAACACTTTAAAAATAAAATCTTGCCTAGTTTCCATACTGAAAATGGAACAATTAATGGTATTGCAGTTGTGACTTAAACATTTAATCAAGCTGCATTTTCTTTCCTCTTTTGAACATTTCTATGCACTCAGGGTGCCTTTCACACCTCCAGAAAATGTCTATAGCCCTCTCTGGGGACACCATTAATGCTGCACCATAATCCACTATGAAAAGCTGTTCGCCTATAAAAGTGTTACAGAACTTAATAATTTTTCCAATATGAAATGTCCAGACAAAAATGCAGCATATTTGTCAAATGAGAATAGCCGATTGTAAATAATGATTTAGACTAGTATCAAAATTTAATACCTTTTTTTTTAAAGTTTAACACAACTATTGCAGTTACTAGGTTTGCAGATCTAATTGTTTCCAATGCATACACATTACTGGATCTCATAAAAGAATTCCATATATAGCATTTGTGCCCTTGTGCTTAGTTAGGTGATGAGAATGGATTCCAACTGTTTGAGTTATGAACACTAAAGTACAGTCCTGTGAGTATTTTTTAGAGGTATTAAAAAAGAACTCAATTGTTTCCACCATAGTGCAGTTCACAGTTACTGTGCCAGCACGGCATCCACTTATCATGAAAATTTCTATTAAATTCACCTTTGCGCCCAGATAAGTCACATTAGTATGAACAAACTGCAGGGTACAATAATTAATATCTATAAAAAATGCAATGTTCATGGTGCTGTGTTAATCATTAGAAAACGTGCTTGCAAAAATCCACTTTAACAGAGGACAGACTTCTGCAATTACATTTTCTGCTAGAAATTGTCACAGTTGTAAGTACATCCTGGTACTTACATTATGAAAGTCGGGGATTTGGAATCAATATCTGTATTCAATTACACATAACATTACAGTAATGGATTTCCATATTCTGGGTAAGTGTATAGTGCAGAGTGGTTTGCAGTCACAGTGGAGTCACAGTATCTCCAGGTTTTGATGGGAAGTGTTGGCTAAGAGAAAATAAACAAGCTCCTGGACCTTATTCAATAAGGTGGCACGGTGACTCAGCTAGTAGAGCTGCTACCTCACATTTCCAGTGACCTGTGCTCATTCCTGACCTACTGTGCTGTCTGTCTGGAGTCTGCATGCTCTCCTTGTAAACTCCTGGGTTTCCTCCAGGTGCTCCCGTTGAGATGATGATGATGATGATGATGATATCTTCTCATCATCTCATCATATCTTCATCTCATCATCTCAACAGAAGAACAGAAGGGTTATCTACTGCAGCAGACCACAAAACCCTCCAGGTAATGGGAGGAGTCTACAGTCAATATCTACACAAGAAGTAATCCCTCACTGGTATGGACAACACTGCTCCATTTAACTCTTACATGTTTCATGGGCAGAGACTACATCATTACCTCTCCTCACCCACCAGCTTTAAGCACCACTCAATGCACCACACCCACTTCACTCACCTAACTGCAATCTCTGTCCATAACTTTGAGATTCATTGTCGAGTGCCGGTAGCTCTGTGGAGGAAGAACTTGCTGACCTTTCTCAGGTGAGCAGTATTCACCATTTGACCACTATCACTCTGCAGGTGATCCTGATGTTGCCCAGGAGATATTAAGTGCAGACTGCTCATGGTGTAAAGATGTAGTCTGACACTGTGTCCTTTAGGGGCAGAGCTGCTCAAAGTTGTCCTTCCAGGTCATCTGCAACTTCCTCCACTGCCCCCCACACGGCCCCCACCAACCATGCTGCAGCAATTGGGTAGGCACAAGAGTAGGAGCACCAGGCTGGGTAAAGGTACCCAGATGACAGGCACTAAGGGCATCAGTGGATGTTTCTGTGGTTGTATTTATGAATATAGTTTGTGAAGACGTGGGATGTTGGCTTTCATTATTTCTGTGATCAGCTAATGTTGTGATGGTCAACCAGAGCAAGGGAAAGATAAGAACAGTAGTGTACTGGAAAACTGGGTTGTGATTGGTGGAGATTACAGCTCATTGATTGGACATGGACAGCTCAGACAGGGCATTTTTTTCTTTGTTCTCTTTCTACTCTGCAGCTGCTGTTATGGGTTGAAACCTCATGATTCCCGGCAGGCACGGCAGTGTAGCGGTTAGCGCAATGCTTTACAGCGCCAGTGACCCTGGTTCAATTCCGGCCACTGTCTGTAAGGAGCTTGTACGTTCTCCCCGTGCCTGCGTGGGTTTCCTCTGGGTGCTCCGGTTTCCTCCCACATTCCAAAGACGTACGGGTTAGGAAGTTGTGGGCATGCTATGTTGGAGCTGGAAGCATGGCGACACTTGCGGGCTGCCCCAGAACACTCTACGCAAAAGATGCATTTCACTGTGTGTTTCGATGTACATGTGACTAATAAAGAAATCTTATTTTATCTTATCTTGTGAAGCATACAGCAGACAACCATGAACTTGTAGACTTGCTTTGCCATGTTCTGCAAAATGACTCCAGAGCAGTCCATGCAGTAAGAATATTGCTCAAGTACTTCAGTCATCTGATCAACAACACTAGGGTGACAGTCAGCTGCTTGTTGTAGGCATTTGCTGCTCTTTTGTATGAATTTCAGTCTGGACTCAGCAGCCAATGCATGAGAGTGTAGCTCTTGGCTCCAACTGCCAACCCTTTGGTCTGACATGGAGGTCCAATAATGGGGGTCAAAGCAGATGGTCATGAAATGAAAGTGCTGTGATTGCTGCTCCGGTATCTAACTGCAACACCAAGATCATCTAAATTTGGTCACAGACCAGCTACATATTCAGGGAATGCAAGCTTTTGGAGTTATGGGACTTTACAGGATCCATCTGTGGTGGCCTCATCAGAGCAGTCAATGATTCCCTGTACAACCAGAAGGCCTGCAGTCTTGGCAAGACCTTGTTCTCTTGCTGTCTGCTGTTCTCTGACAAGAGGAAAGGAGATGAATTTGGATCTCCCGAAGTTGAGAGTAACTGGTATCTCCATATTGCAGCTGTGTGATGAAAACTGTAACACATTATTGCCATCTCTTGCATCATCTGGAAAGGTCCAGGACAGCCACCATGACATTCACTGCCACTGACACTGCAGCTCTAGACCTGCTCTGGGGCTCCAGATGCAGCTGCAGGAGAATCTCCTAGGATATTGCTCATAGGAGCACTGATCCCTAAAAACACCCTTGGGGGTGGGGGAGTAGACCTGCAGTTCCTCTTCTCTGCTGCCCCCACTCCTCTTACCAACAAGTTGCCCTATCCTCCTCACTTTACCCACCATACTGCACACTGAGAGGAATGAGCACAGAAGTCCCCAGGTACAGAGTCTGGGTGAAGCCAATAAACAAGGAAAATGTTCACTTCTGCAGTACCATTCCATGTAACTTTCAGAAACTGTGACCATGCTTGCAAACATCATCAAGTATTTCTCGACACATCAACCATCTGCAGATCTGCAAACCATTGATGGTACATTTAAGTAGCACTGGCCAAGGGTTGTGACTCCCCTGCTGGCTCTTCCATGCAAGTTGAACACATTATCTGCATTTTGGGAGTCCAGTTTCCAGCATTATCAACAAATGAGTGTAACACACTGATCAATGTCACAGCCACTCTGTAATTCAGCATGTGCAAGTGTCACATGCAATGCTGTCCTTTTCAATTCAGACATCATTCTGGGTCATACTGCAAATGTATGTGTGCATATGATGCAGAAAATACAAAGCAGAATGGGGGCCTATTATGCCCAAACAACGGATCAGAATGGGAGGGGATTCATTTTATTTAACTGCAGCACTCAGGGAAAATTATTTTAGTGAGCTGGCCACACCTCAATGATCAAGGACTTTATGCAGCCTGCTGACACAACAGAATGCTCAGAGAAATCAACAAGAATGGAATTGCCAAAGGTACAGTTGTGTATTCATTAACTGAGCAAAGAGTAGCAAACAGCTGGTTTTTTTACATACCAATGTTTCATGGAAAAATATCTTGTGTCAGGTTATTTCATGTACACTAAAATCTATTTTTCATATACTTGAGATTACGGGCATGTATCAAATGCTGCTTGATCCACATGAGTTGCCTAAAAGCTACTATTATAACCTGCTTCATCTAGTATGGATGAAATTTCTTCTATACCTGATATAAAATTACAGCTTCAATTCAACTCTGCTGCACACAAAGCTTGTACTGAATAGGAAATAAATGGATCTCAGAAAAGTTAAGACGATAATCCAATCAGGAGGTTCAGATAACCTAAACCATACAAGAAAACAAAGCTATTTTAGTTCTCTAAAGCAATAATAAATCTTAACTCTTACAACACTGCAGCAGAGTCTACTTATTCATACGCTATCAAATAACTAGAGGTGCCACAATTCACTTATCAGTAACATACATTTCCTTGTTCTGGATGCCATTTTCATATCAAGTCAGCCTGAATATACCAATATTGCCTCTACAGCACCCTGTAGAACCTTAGCTGTCAGTTGCGTGGAAAAATGCATTCAAATGGCTTAGCAATGCCATTAAAAAAATTGGACAACAGAATTTTGTATAAACCATTCATGTAAATATGCTTAATTCATATTATGCCATATTGTGAAATTTTTCCCCAAAGTCTGTAAATAATAAAAAAAATTAGCAATAATGACTAAAGCAGTTAGTACTGGCTGCTTTTAATTAGATGTTAGAAATAATTTTATGCAAAGGCTTTAGACAAAGACTAAATCTTCCAAACACCCAAAGTGCCAGCACAGAGTCACATATTCTTTATTTGAGGAGCCCTTGCCCACATATTAATTTTTGAACCATTTTGCATATTGAGACTAGTTTTGTAAATGCCCATTTCTAGCAGGCAACTTGGACATTCTGAAGGTATGCTGGCATAAAATTTATTAACATGGCCTGAGAAAGTGGTAGAGGCCACTTTCTTGAACCAATGTAGTCTGCATGGTGCAAGGATCTGTTGGTGTGGTTGAATAACTTGTTAGACCAATTTGGAGGGTAGATGCTTAAGAGATAACCCACGTTGCTGCATGAGTATTAAGTCACAAGCCACATTGAATAAGGATGGATGGACTAAAGGACTAAAGTGAATCAGCTGGATTTTTACAACACTGTTACTTTGGTCTACTTTTACTGATGCCCACTTTCTACTGCATTTTAAAAGCAGACAATTCAAAATGCCAAATATGCATATGGAATATTAACTCTGATCCTGGCTTAGTCAAGAATTCGGGATCAGTTGTGTAATCATTCCTGTATAGCAAGAAATCTCTCTAATGCTGCCCATGATTTCCATCTAGAATGAAGAGAAAATTATGGAGCTTGTGTCCATAATCTCCCAACTTGTCCTCTTGTTAGTCAAGGCTACTTATTGTTGGAAGTTTTGTACAATTGATCCTTTATGCTTCTATTAACTTTCAATACATTAACCTTTTCAGCATTTCTCTGGCTCAACTAAAAGATAATGTTAGGTTTGAGAAGTGTATGTGTGGTACAAATGTGTAGTGGCATGAAAATGAGGAACACATTCTTCTTACTGCAATGGTGTTTCCAAACAGTGGGCCTATGAGTATGATTAAAGCATGGACATATAGAAAAAAAATCTATTTAAATATCTTAAAAAACTATTGTAAACAACTCACTCATATAGGCCTTTGTGAGTTTTGGACCATATTTCACTGCCAGGGATTACGCCAGTCAGTGCAAGGTCCAGACTCAATCATTAAGAAGTTGATTATACACATTAGTGCACATAGAGACAAAGTATAAACTATTTGGCTTGGATAAAAGAGAAATGTAAAAACAATTGTAATGTTGAAATTTGAACAACTTCTGCTCCTGCCAAAATCAATTAGATTTTCTCAATACTTTAGTACAAAGCAATGAAGAACCTCTAAAACAATCTGCTATCCTCATCCTTTTTGGTAATTTTGAAATCAGTGAAGTACAAAACTATTTGAATATGAAGAATAGATCACTTGACGTGGGTGCATTAAAAACATAGAGTCAATATTTTTGATTATTTTCTTCCACTTTTCATATATTCTTCAATTGCAAAGCAAGAGAATATTACAACTGATGTTAGAATGTAATTACTATTATGTGATTAAATGTGACAACCAATATATGTACAGCAAGATGCCACAAGCTGAAAATTGGTTGATTGTCTTCTTCTGGTGTTGTCAGTTCAGAAAGAAATGTTCCCAAAAGAACGGGTGAAATCTCAATTAATGAGATTTCCAACACGTACCTGAGTGTATCATCACCAGAACAAACCTTTACCTACCATCCCCAAATCTCTATGTAAACATTTTCACTGCCTCCTATGCATCTATATTATACCCGGCTCCTTCCTGTTCAAATAGTTAAACCTGCCAGCAAAAATTCTCTCAAGTGTACTTTAAGTGTTCTCCTTTGACTTTTCTAACACTTCTGCTCATAATCCTCCAGCCTTTCTGGAGTGCAATTGTCAGTAATATATCCCTAAACAATACAAATAGAGACTGACATTCATAAACAATAGGTTTCATCCCTCTTCTACTTCAGAACCAAGTACTAGCACTTTGTCCAATAAAGTATAACGAGATTAAATTGACTTCAAATGCAGTAGGAGAAATTTATGCCTGATTTAGCAGCAATGTTTTACGAAAAATAAAACAACCCAAATGAATCAACCTTATAACATACTCATGACTCTAGTTTAGAATGATTAGATCTGATATCATGGACCATTTTTTCGTTTCTGATCATATGCACAATCAGATGAATCCCACATTCATGGAAATAGAATTTGTAATGTGGACATGTTTGAATATCCCAGCTCAACTGAAAGAGCTTTGAACTACTCCACTTACATGCAATAAACATTATCCCATAGTTTACCAATTACAAAATATAATTTAAAAACTATGAAAATTAATTAATACATTTTCAATCTATTTCTATAGATGAACTTTAGAACTTTATATCATAAATAAGAAGAAATGAAAGATGATTTACCCTTCTTCCAGCCTCATTGTTATGCAGATTCATAAATGTCCTGGCACTATCATAAGTTCCTTTCTGATAGATCTTCTCCCTCTCCCTGGCGTCCACGAACTCCTTTGCAAACCTGTAGCCATACTCTACATTATCTCCACAGCCACCCCATAGCCAGTCACGTGGTAAATCCTTGGGCCTTGCAGCACGACTGCAGCCACACGTGGCCAGCTCCCCCTCACGACAAGCTCGGCTGATAGCATGCACCACTCCAGCAGCAGAAATCCCGTAAGTGAAGGCAGTTTCTCGGCTTCCTAATAAAAAACACAAATGGCTTCAATGCAGAAGAGTAAATCAATCACCTGAGTTTAAACAAAAGACAAATTCAAATTAGTTTAGTAACCTATTTCCTCCATAATGTCATTGCTATCTGTGGGGAATCTTGAAGGGTTTTAGTAGTTTCATAATCGAAATAGTTGTACATTTTACATATTATCCGAAGAGGGGAGTATGTGCTTTCATGCCAGATCAGAGCGGTGTAGCTGTCTCCCTCGAACTGATTGTTGCATGATTCTGAAGTATAGTTAAGGATATGCAAATTATTCACAGAGTTTTAATAATTAACATTCTAACTAAGATCTCCTTGAAACAAGAAAAATAAAATTAGCACTTTAGTGTAATTTGCAACCTTGTCCTGAAAAATCTTTTGAGCATTACCAATGGAGGATAGATCTGCATCACAGGAAGTTAACTCAGCCAAGAGTTCCTGCTTTGGACATAATTGGCAATCTGGGCATAAATTGTGCTCAAGATTGCCCAACATATAAGAAGTCTATTTTTGACTCAAATTTCTGCTCAAGTTCACTTGCATATCATTTAACATGGAATCTTCCACGCACCAGCCTAATCAGGAAGCAGTTCACATAAATTTTTGGAAGTTCCCTTGCATAGATTTAAGAATGGTAAATGGTGCCTTTTTATTATTACAGCTAAAAATATATTTATATTGCACAAAAAGTAAGCATTTTAATCAGTCTTGTCCTCTCCCTGCAACCCAATTTTAATAACTGAAGGTGACATTAAAAATACTACAGAACTGGTTACTGGTTACATTGATGCACAGTACGCAATTACTTAGAAGATTTAAAAAGAAATGTTTTTAAAGCATTTAAAATTCACCTACTAGAGTCCTTCCAAAAATAATTAAGATCCTTTTGGATGATGCACACATGGAGCAATTCCTGGGAAGCTGCAGGTTTAGTTAGTTCACTGTAGGCATGTGGCCATTGTTGTAGATGAGACTGGACTCCAGCACAATGTATTTTCAACTAGCACAAAAGATTGTGGAAATTGGATTTCCCTACATTTGAAGTTACTCATTTTCTTACATTAGTTTGGCTGATCTGGTGTGAATTGAGCTGAACTGCATACTAACAGAAGTGCAAGTCCCTATTCAATCTAGTAAATAAAATCTGAAATTCAACAAAAATTCAGGAAGAGAAAGAACATAAACTTAACTCTCCTTATGATTGGTACAGCAATATAATGCAGTTTTTACTGACAAAATGTTTGAAAAGGTTGCTTGCCATTTGGGAGTAATAAAAGTCCAGATTAACTTTTCACTTGTCATTTTAACCCAAGCAAATAAAATTAAATAAAATATAGCTTTGGTACAGGCACGAACTTTTCCTGTTGGTTAGAGAAGTTCTACAAAAGGCCACATAAGGATCAGATGCAGAAGAAAAGCAAAGAGAATATGAGGGGTTCCAGATGGAAGAATGCAACTTGAAAGCAAACTGGTTCCTATGCTTTTCAGCTGACCAAAGCTGGAAAGTAATTAGCCCAAGGCATCTTGCCAGTGGTGCTACAGAATAGCTAAAGCCAAAGTGAAAAGGAAAAGCAATAAAAATTCTAACATCATACAAAACAGAAATAAAATGAATCTGAGTCACTATACCAGACCTTGCATAGGACATGAAGGATGGGCAACATTCGTTGATATTTTTCATCAGAGTGTGGTTCCAAATGGTCTTCAAATACAAACAGGGCTGAAAGTTATTGTAATTTTCAATACTTCAAAAACAAAATCTGTTGTTTCACTAGACACTAGCCAGAAATGGATTTGGGAACTGTAGTTGTGAAGAACATAACTCCTGCCCAGGATTAAGTGTGCTTTTAAATGGTAATATTTAACGGATTTAAAAAATACTGAGGATAACTAGAATGTAAATTGGTTTGAATAAATAATGTGATTCCATAACAGCACTTTGAGACTGGAAGTAATGCTTCTCACATATTATAAGAAAGCTTGAATTTATATGGCACCTTTCATGACTTGAGGGCATTCCAAAGTGCTTTCAATGAATGAATTCCTTCGTTTGAAGTTTAGTGATTGTAGTAATGTGGGAAATGTGGCAGCCAATTTGCTCACAGTAAGGTCCCACAAATAGCATTGTGATAATGATTGGATAATGAGTTTTTTTTGTGACGTTGATTGAAGGATAACCATTGAATCCAATTGTAGAAGCAAGTTGTTAAGCTTGAAGAATGTAAAACTTGGTATGAATGAATTCAAAAAAATTCCATTTCAAACATGCATTACAAAACTAGCAAAAACTGAAAATGTTGGAAATACTCAGCAGGTCAGGCCACATCTTTGCACAGATGTAGCCTGACCTGCTGAGTATTTCCAGCATTTTCTGCTTTTGTTTTAATTTCCAGCATTTACAGTTATTTTTAAATTTCACTTAAATAACATATATCTCTGACTGGTTCAGCATGACTCTTCTGATGTGGCCCTCTCAAAACCAACTCAAAACCAGCTGAAGACCAAATTTCATCTCAAAAACCAACTCAAAACCACTGAAGACCAAATTTCATGACCACAGCCTTTAACTTCTACAATCATTCTGCTCCTAAAAATTTCCAAATGCTCTCATCAAGATGTGAAAGCTAAGCAGATTCTATACCTTTGATGAAGTTAGTCAGTTTGAAGGGGTTGGATTTATAAAATACTAATTTAAGTCACTAAGTACAAATTCCTATTTTGCTTAAGTTTTTACATGTCTTCATCGTAAATTTAACTAGCAGTGAAACAAGCAATTCTATCCAGATTCTCTTAACATTAATACTTGAGCATCAATGATCAGAACTTTCACCATAGAGACATCTATGGCGAGGGATTTACAAAGTGACAGTATAACATGAGTCTCGTCAACTACAAATAGTAATTTACACCCATTGGTCTCAGAATATAAGTGAAACCTTTCCTTGGTAAACTGTCATTAAATGGAATATTTTGAATTGTTTGGCTAATTTTGTTTTACTTTAAGTACAATGGACCACTACTTGTAGTTGGTTAGGTTCTTGATGATGGGATATAGTAGATAAGAAGAATTATTTGTAGATGGGATAGGAAGATAAAATTACTTCCAAGACCATAATTTAAAAAGAAAAAAAGAAAAGAAAAAGTCAAATTAATGGACAAGAATGGGAAGACTTCTGGCCTAGAACTAAATGTGCTGTTAA
Source organism: Pristis pectinata (assembly GCF_009764475.1). Taxonomy (NCBI): domain Eukaryota; kingdom Metazoa; phylum Chordata; class Chondrichthyes; order Rhinopristiformes; family Pristidae; genus Pristis; species Pristis pectinata. The sequence goes on from NC_067410.1 coordinate 24,277,069, forward strand.
ATGGTAATGCTTAACAGATTTTTAAAAAGCTGAGGATAATTAGAATGAAAACCAATTTTCATTGGTTTGAACATATAGGGAAGGAAGCAGGAAAATAATATGACAGACAAAATGTGCACACGAAATATTCCAATTTGTACAGTTATGTTGAGTAGGAAATGAAACGCAACTTTGCAAAAATACACACCCAAACACACAATTCCTAAAGAGACATTGCATACTTATTGAGAGAAATGTACCTATCTGCATGACCCTGCCGAAGACAGATGTGTTATCAACTGTGCTGCAATTCCACCGCCGGTGTCTGAACTGATGTTGACATTCCTTGATGCCAGTTTTAGCACCCTCTCCAATATATTGCATGTGATCCCGGTACAACTGGCAAAGCTTCTTCTGGCCTTGAGAAAGCCCAGCCAGCTGGCTACACAAAGGTTGAGCTCCTATAATGTACACCTCGGGTATTTGAATTGGATTCATGGCTAAAGACCTGGAGTGGGGAAAAAAAGTTTAGCAGAAGGTAGCATCTCTATTCACAGGCATTATAACAACTGTAGTCTGCAGAAAAACCTCAAAGTGTTCCATGTATTTGGGCAAATGTAAGATATATGGAATCTGGGGGGCATTTAAAGGAAGGGAACAGTGTTGGCAATTCAAGATATCATCTTGTAATGTTACCTGCAGAGTTGAAGTCCTTGGTGAAAACTAAGTTGACTCTCTGATATTGTGAAATGCTTAATTAAATCTTTCACTATTTGGAAGTGATATTTTACTTATTAGAAATTATTGATTTGTTATTTTTATTCTGCAAATATCCCAGATTCTAACCATTCCTGGAATATTTGAAAGTAGAATACATTGATTTACATAGACAAAATAATCAGAATTTTTTCTGGCTCGGTGGAATTACTTAGAACACTAATAATCAACTGAAATCTCCCGTTCATATATTTTAGTTTGCCATAAAGGTGCAATTACTTCTGCCAATGCTGCGTGAATGTTTATAAAAACATGACAATTTTATTGAAACATTGTTGTGGATCTCCACTTGCTCTCTGGAGATAATAAAAGTCTTTTTTTTCCCCTTCCAACTAATCATTCCAATTCTGGTTTTGAGTTTTTAATATTGTCCCATTTTGTGTAACAGAAATAACCTAACGACGCCATTCAAGTACATCACCTCTGAACGATAATATAGCAAGATGCAATAAAGATATGTGAAGATAGCTAGCGTTGTACTTATTCTGACAAGCATCGGAGAGGGGTAAGAAGTGATGAAGCTGGAAGGAATGACTACACCAGCACGGGCTCACTCAGACTTTACCAAAACAAGACGAATTCGGTTCCCTAAAGTGGCAACTTGGTTTTTAAAAAATACTAATGGGAAGATTCATCTGTACGAGGAAAGATCCTCCTTTGAAGTCATCTGAAACATCATGCTCTATATTGGGACATTCCAATAATGGACGAGTCACCGAGCTGTGGACAGGTTTACTGGAGCAGCAGGGGTTCTACAGCAAACGGTGGGATTTCAGAATTTTCCATCTCCGAAAGGAGCACTTTGGTGGACTTAGATTATGCGATTTAACTATTTCAAGAATCTAACGTGAAACGAATATTATCTACTGCTTCAATTCCCATTGAACGAAAAGCTATAGGCTGGATAATATCTATATGTATGTGCACTTATAACATCGTTGCGTTCGAATGGGCACTAGTCATAAATCTGCACCCATGACGTTGAAAATTAACTCATATTAGTTAGATTTCTTTTTAACCAAAAGCGGACTCACCACCACGAGCTTGCTTCTACTAGGGCCTGTCTGCAGCCCGATAAGAGAGTGACAGTAACCAGCAGGTACCTCCAGGCCATGGCACTTTTCAAAGCTGAGTAAACCGCTCCTTGCACTGTCTCCGCTCCACTCTGCACAACATAAATCACAACTCATGCACATCAAGGAAACCAGGGAGGATAGACAAACGTTCATCAGAATTTTGACTAGCTATACAATAACGCTAATAAGAACCTTTAGGTGAAAAGGTGGCTCCTTATGTTCAAGGACCATCTTTAATCTCCTATTGGCTGACCATCAATTACACTGATTCACATACATCTGGTATAATTTACCAGATGTGTTTGAATCACCGTAATTGGCGGACAATTACAGTCCAGGCAAGATGGTCTTAAAAAAGACCATTTGTCATAAGGTTGCCGTTACGCCTCAGTGAAACAAAGGCTAACGTATGACGTGATTGCCTACTTGGAATAATATTAGCAGCAACATTACCATAGCGTGATTCTAAATAAATTCCTAGCTGGACCTGCTAAATTCGGTAAATCTGGAATGTGGAAGGCACTTTCAAAATATTAATGAATATTTCACGCATTTAAAAATCCCCTCGCATGTTTGCGGACTGTATCCAATGATCGTGTATCTATCTGGGTTTTTTTTGATAGTTTTGAATTATAGCCAAAATAATGAAATCAAAAGGGAGAACTCCCCTAATTATTCTCATAGGAGGTGATAATTTAACAGTAAATACTCGCCAAGAGGTAGGAGCTCCTACTATGAGGTTTGACGTACAAAATACAAGAATTGATCTTCCGAAGGAATTTGACATGTTGAGACGGGATTCTTCAGAACACCAGAATCATTCTCATCTTCGGGAAACGATGCATAATAAGTAATCACGGCTCAACTAATTTCACTCCTATGCCCGCTGGTCGTTAATGTAAATATTAGTCGTGATACTGATCGTCATGCGAATAGATCCAAGTTCATGCGAGTTCATACTGAGGAAAGACGGAACTCGGGTACAAGAAGTATGATCGCCCACTATACCAAAGTAGGTGCTAGACTTTATAACAAAAGAACAAATAGCTATGGGAATTAGATTAAATAGCTGTTTGTTGACATGCTAAGTATTTATTTCTCCTGGGTAAGGATATACTTCTATTTAAAAATTCATATAAATAAACTCAGGTAATCGTTTTAAGGATACTTATTGAAAAGCAAAATACTGTAAAGCTTAAACTCCATTTACTCACTTAGTTTTGCCTCGACTGACTGAACGATATTTCCCCCGGGATGAAACACTTCTCCAAAAGGTAGCAACTACTCAGAAAACGTTAAACGTTTTCCAGAATAATCTTAAAACAAATAAAAGCAAAGGCCGCCCACCATCATTTTAGATACGATGTCAAAAAACTGATCTGCAGTAAGCTATTTCACTTCAAACTGTAGCAATAGAAATCTGAAAACATAATAGTAATAAGAAACATAGCAAGTTAGTTTACTGATTTTCTTTCACAAGTCACATCCAAAGGAAGTCCTCACGAAATGCATGTCAGTGAGAGCACGGCAAACTAAGGGACATTCTAGGGAACATATTACTGTGCAGTGGGACAGTCCTGCAGCTATTCAATATGTTTACCTACTCACTTCCAAGTTTTAGTCTTGTGTAAATATGGTGGGGTTCTGTATTGGGGTAAGAATTATATTTTCTGAAATACAACTTGCCGAGCTTCACAAAGGATAACTTATTTTAACAAGCCCACGATTCACCAGGTGAATATAATGGAAATGCCCACCACAGTTAAACTAAGTCCATAAATTCCACAGCAGATACCAGGTCCAAAACACAAACGCCATTTGGAGCACAATTCTCTAAACGATCTTTAGTGTTTGGCAACGTTAGAACAAATTAATTTTATTGACAAAGTACTCACCCAAAATATATTTAGTTTGTTCGAACTTGAAGGGATCTGTGTTTTGGATTCTTAATTAGTTTATTCCCTGCACTTTGTCGACCCCGACTTAACTGTCAAAGTATGAAATTTCTAAAGTATTTATTTTCTACAAAGCCATATAAATATTTCCGTCACCAATGTTTAATCAAATCCTACCACTGAAACATCTGTTCTCTATGTTACCATGCTGCAGTGTATCTGACTTTTTTAAAATCCTAAATAGAACTGCACCGCGCCCATAAATTAAAGATCCTTTCAATTTCCAGCCTAGCTGTGTCCCTGTTTCCAATTTCAGACTGCAGTTCTACAGCAGTTGCGCAACTCCTTTTGCTGGTTTCCATTTGTGAAGCATGATATCAAATTATTCGAGAGAAGTTTTCATCACAATTTACATATTGTAATTATTTCCGTTCGGTCCTTTGATATTGACATTCTAATCTATTTTTGCCAGACGATAGAGACACGACATTTAGTTTTTTTTCTCTCATTTTAGGGTTGTGCAAAATCAATTAATGGCTGCAGGCACATTAAAATCTAATCCAACGGACTTGTTTGAAAACTTGGGTGACACTTAAAATGTTTAGATTTCAACGAAAACATTTCCCCTAAAGAATCAAAAGTACAAAAGCACCACTGCAGTGCGATCCACATGCAATGTAAAACATTTAAATTGATTGCCAGAATTGGGCATATGGATATGATTGAATAGCTCTACAAGTTGTGCTTTTTGGCGTGAAAATGTCTAAGAGCTTACTGCCAACGGGCCAATGATGCTGAACACTCATGGAAGTGGTGTAACTGCATCAAAAGGAGTCCATAAACTTGAAAGAAGACTAATGTTTAGTTTCTATTAAACAAGAAGATGAACAAAAAGACATCACTTTTTCAAATTATAGGCTTCTATTATCCATTTTATTATAACATATAATGGATATATACAAGTTATGTTAGATTTTTGTAAGGTATATAGTTGAACTCATCTCCAGCATTTAAAAGCATTTTTCGTCAGGCACATTAAAATGTAATCCAACGGTGTTCGCAATTTTTTATTAATCTAAACTGCAATTTTCAATAGATTAATCTTCATTTTACAAAGGGCTACCTAATATATTGTTATATTGTCAAATTATTATTATATTGTTAAATGTATCTCCACATGTTAGAACATGGAATTTTAACGTAACATTGATTTTCTCCCGCATCTCCTACAAAAATGAAACACCCATCCAATAATCAGCTTTCTGTCAGACTAAGACGAAAACTCTATGGAAAAAACATGATTTTTGTTTGTAAACGGGAACGCATCATGGATTGAAGATGATAACATTACGTTCTGTTCAGTTTGAAAACAAGGTGTTTGGAGGTGAGCTATACTCAACAGGTACCCTCATTAAATATTGTTAGTTGTAAACCAGTGCAGATGTTACTTAATTATGATAAGTTAGTTTATTACCGCTCCCTACTCCCCAACACACACACACACACACACACACACACACTCACTCACACACACACACTCATACAAACGTACACTTACAACCAAAGTTTGCTCTTACTCATTTTCGAGCAATTATAATTTAGTTCAAAGAGCTAACCGGTGTATCGCAAATGATTAGTCTGTTCTAAATATGTCTAATCTTCCAATATCTACAAAGGTCAGATTCTCCACCAAGACAGACCTGAAGACAATTGGAACCCAAGACTTTAATCACTTTTCAGAAACGTCTACAACAGCCTAAGATCTGGTCGCTTGCCTGTAAAGGGAGGGTGTTCATGTAGTCCTCAGTACACAAATATATTACAAGTGAATGTCGAAACATTAAAGGTCTATCATGGCACGTTTTGTTTTACCTTCATAGCTTTCACTTATTGCCCATAATCACTACAGCGAATAGACAGGTGGAAGAAAAATGTAATACTTGAAGACGTCATTTATCAATTACTTCAAACGGTTAAATATGAAATGATGCATGTTAAACTGGTTTTAAAATAAAACACTGGGCCAAACATTTAAAAGTATATTAAGTGTGAATCTCCCAAATGAATTTTCAGAGCAACTGCCATATGGTAAGATGAGTTTGAACCAAATGGCACGTTCCTGGATATTTAAAAGTGATTAGAAAGCAAGACGTAAAACATCTAGTTTGTCAGTACGAAATATAGATAGATCCAGAAAGTTAAAGTTAATCTTAAGCAGATCTTTCTTGTGAGGTATGAACTATGTGCATCAATATGTCCACATGCCATAATCTACCGATCTCTCCTTCCAAGTTGGCTGCACTAGAAATTCAAATGCCATCTGTGTTCTATTATTATAGAGATAATTAAAGCTCTCGAAATAAATTCCGAAATCGAGTGTTAACTTTAAACCAGAGCCAATGATAGCTTCAAGACAATGGGTATCAACCCTCGTCAGTGAAAATCTAATTCTGATTAAAACACGAAAGTAGTGAGAATAAATCAATGTGATCTCACACAATCGGACTGTTGGTTACAACGGAATTTAGTACATATTGCATTCAGCGATGTTCAAATGCGTTTAAAACAAAAGCATACAGTATACGTCTCGGACCAATTTAATTAGGTTAAACATTAAAGTTGGTCCACTGCTGGACTGAGATAGCGTTTCTATTTTGCGGGGTCTGTGGTAGAATGAGAGGATATCACCCAGCAGCAGAATAATGTGAAGTGATTTTTAATAAACAAACCTAGGCAAACGGACCTCGTGGTTATAAAAAAATATAAACATAAAGTAGATAACATGAATTGAAATATTTGACGATGCCAGTATACAGTTTACGGTAACGGTAACATCCAATTTCATCATGCCTTTAGTCTTTTTAGTGAGGGTATGGTTCACGTTAATTCCAGTCTTCAGACCGATAGATAAAATAACATGTCTTGTAGGCTCTGTTTTGCTTTTCATGTTTTATCACTGAAATATTCAGACTGCAATCTGATACACTAACAGATGATAGGATTGTGTGGAGTCAACCGTCCTTCTACGGCTGTTTGATGATAATCAATGGGAGATAAGCGCACTACCGCTAGTAGTCATAATATTTGTTTACATAAAATGTACTAAGTGCACTTAGCACATGTTAGGGTCGCATCAAAAAGTTATGTAAATATCTTCCCGAGCAGAAATACTGAGACAGGAAAGATTGTGAATCATAGAAGCAGGGTGGAAATTGTAGAAAACAGACAATACTGTAAAATATACTGCCAAAACCCCTGATTTCCGAATTACTGCCAGTGAGAGGGAGAGATAAGACGAATGATCGATTGCAAGACATCGAACGAAGAATATTCACACCTATGGGAGTCTCACTGCTATCAGGTTCACTTGGGGAATTGGAACTATTCGCTTTTTAAAGGGAACGGACTATAGTAGAATTCGGGCCCTGTTGAGCCACCGTTTTTGTTCCAGTAGAGAATCCAATTCCTCTGATCTTTCTGCTATCATTTTACATTCCTCGAATGCAAATGATAAACGTAGACTCGTAACTGTGCCAGTCTTAAGATGCTCTTTAGAAGCGAAGAAATGACGAAAGGGAAGAGCAGAATGGACCAGACATCCCTTTCAAGCTAGTTCCTGTCCTGTGACCAAACACGAAGCTGCACTGAGCAACTTCACCTTATATCCGTATCCCAACATTAATCACCAAGGTGTCACAGCCTGTTCATTTATCACTAAGCTTGTCTCTAGGTAAACTTACTTATCTGAAAATGCCAATGTCCAAAGCCAAATTGAAAAACATCAACACCATCGTCTATGTGCACAAGGTTCCGAGTAAGCAGAGGCGCTCAGCGAGAAATGTATACAAGGTAACCACAGTTCAATGTGTTGTTCAGCCAGTGACTAACGTTGTGCTGCACTGCATGCAACAGCGGAAGATGGGCGGAGGAAGCTTTGTACATATAAACTTATTCAGAATATGGTTAAACAATGTCTATCAAAATAAAAGATGAGAATTCAGCTTTAGTTTTTAGGTGATTCACATGACATCCACTGGAATTTTATTTGGCAACTTCTTTCATTTTTTTCGCAGTTTTGAAATAAATTATTATTTTTTTATAGCGCAGGAAAGTAGCAATTAGTGGAGATGTGAAAGTACAACACCGGACAATCGCTCAGCATTTGTATTCGACCGTAAACACTCCATCTGTTTAATATAATAAACGCATGCAGATATTTAGTTTCAAAGTTTGGAATACAGTTTCTCCCCTCCCGCCAAACTTCCAGTCGAAGTGGCAAAGGCCGCACTTTCAAACCCTGACTGGGGGGGCTGAGGTTCCAAAGGTCCCGTGTTCAACACTTGGGGGCTCCCTTTCCCCTATAAATGTTGATATGAAAGAGCGCGATGTAAGAGCCAAAACTCCTCCGAAAACAAATCATCTCAAAGCCAATAACTGAGGCTATCAAGGACACTGCTCATTCTGGTTGTGTGATTCCGGAATAGTTTCTACACTTTCCCACATCGGCACTGACCGTCTAGCAGTTTTCGGCAAAATGGCGAATTAATCGTACTTCTACAATTTAACTATTTCACATTCAGCACTTTAATACTGCGGAGTAGATTCTATTGCTCCTATCGATCAATTAAAACTAAAATACGATTTTACAACCAACTGCACCTTGGTATAACAACTACACCACATATTTTCTTGCACCTTTTTTCTTAAAAGAATTTAGCTTCTACATATTGAACAATGATCCAGTTGATCTGTGTCTTAGAAAGACCCCCCTCCCCTCTTTTTTAAAGTGACATTTAGGCCAACTTTTTTTTTGCCAAAAAAAAATCCGGAAGCCTTTATCGCAAAGTCAATGATAATACTCAGTCAAAGCAATTTTTTTAAAAATTGTTAAAGTACCCAAAGTGTACCGCCGGTCCTTTTACAAAAATCAAGTTCCAAGACAACGATTTTTTTATTAAAACTCATACACAGCTATTGTCCTTTGGATGTAAATATTGGCTGAAATAAAAACAACTGATAAATTATAAATGTGTATTTTAAAACACCTTTTGGCGGAAATTAGTCTCAAATGTTCAACTTCTACCAAAAGAAAATGCTGGTTATTTTTGACGGTTCTCTAGCGATCAGGTTGGAGGGAATAAAAGACCAGATAGCCGCCACTGCTCTCCCAAATCCCAAAAGAGCGAATCGTGTCCAAGCCTCTTCCAACTGCACAGAATCTGTCACCTCTAATAGTAAACTGCACAGCGCCATACACTCTCTCCCCTCGACATATTTCTCTCTCCCACACCCACGCTACTCTCCCCTTCTCTGTGAAGAATTCAGAATCACCAGCACGTTATTCTTACTAACATTTTACTTTTGCCTGTAGCAGGCAGCCTATTGCCTTCACTGACGTCCATCCACCTCCCTTTAACAGTGACAAACGCTCATCATTCCAGGTTCCCGGTTACTACTGTTAACAAGTTTCCTTTTCCCTACCTCGCAGACCCTCACCCCCACCCCCATCCCAGCCCCAACTCACAACACTAAGCAACTGACTGCTTCTTCTGGTACTTACTGTCCCCATTAAAGGCCGGCCCCCTAACTTTGTCTGTGTCAAATTCTTTGCACAATTACACTCCCTTAAAGGTAAGTCCGTAACTTCAGCAATTCAGGAGCATCGCAACGGTTGGAATAATATAGTTTTTTTTACCTTTAAATTCGCCTCACCTCTGTAAATAAAGCATTACGTATGAAAGAAAAATTGCTTCATTAATTGGTTTCAGTCACTAATATTAAATTCATGATCTTCCGGATGTTTAAATAGATGAACAGTTCTAAAACCAGAAAGTCTGGATTGTTCTGGAATTAACTGTTGCTCTTTTTATGGTGTGAATTTTCCATTCGCCGAAACTAATCAGTTGACCCCGTAGTATGCGTTTAAACACAGTAGGGATGGTTTTCTGATAAATATGTAATTTGAGCCACTCAACGACTGCAAACTAAGAAAATGTTACATTTTAAACCTGGCACTTTTTCTAAGTTGGTTTGGTTTCGGCTTAGCCGTCTGAATATAATTTTGGCAGCAGAACCTACTTTCTCAAATGCACCAGTTTAACTTTTATTTCTTACTCTTGCAGTCCGATGGCGCTCGAAAATCCGGGTCTTGCGTCTATTAACTTCGCCGAACTTTTTTTTGGGAGAACGTAACATCTGAAGAGATTGGTTTTACTTGTCATCCTTTGGCAAGCCCAGAACCACATCTTTCAGAAGTCCTTCCTGCCCGGGTCAGCCAGCAGTGGTTGGGGTTAACAAGCCTTCAGCTCACTGGTCATCTGAGACCACTACACAGCACTATTTTCTTCGGCACTTAATTAAAATCGTGAATTTAACAGGTTGTAAATCAAATCATATTCGTTCTAGTCACGCATTACTGGTTTTTTTCGGCAGGAGTTTGCACGTTCAATTATTGCATTGGAGAAGCTCAGCATACTTCCTGTAGTTACAATTCTCCACATTCTCGAAGCATCAACTTCCCCCCCCCCCCCCCCCCCCCCGCAACGGACAGAGATTTAAGTATGATTTTTCGTGCATTATTGTGCCTACTTTGATTTCAACCTGGAGTAAAATGGGTCATTACAAGTTTTGTTTGCAATATATCAGGTTGTTAGTGGACAATACCTTGGCGTTAGAGCGTTAACAATAATTCTGATGAAATAGTACTTAAGCTGATTTTGACTTTTCGGCTTGAGTTATGTGTGTTTAAAATGATTAACGAGGGGGTTTCAGAGTTAAACAAACGGACGAGGGACAACTCCACTAGATGGGGCTACACACCGCTTTGGAACTTGTGGTTATTACCACACGGTTTAAAATAATGCTTCTAACGTTTAATATATTCATGATTAGGCGTTCTTTCTGTGTGTTTCGCGTTATGAACAAATACTGTACATCCGATCAAAGAATATAACATTTAACCGCTGCAAGCACAGCAATACCTGCCCTACCTTTTGGTACAAAGTGCATGTTTATCCACGTCGGAACTAGTAAGAATTTTACTACTATTGCATCCTACCATGCATAGGTTCGCTTACATAGGAAAAAGTAAAAAGAAAAGAGCCCTTGTGCTACTTGAAATTGTGTTAGTCGATGTTTCAATGGGTTATCAGATGGTGCGTTAGTTGCAGTCTGGTTGTTAGAAAGGCCATTTTGTGCAAGCAAAATGTTCTGCAGTTTTTGTCTATGCAAGTTCCCCGACTGAAACAGCCAGCAAACAGATGCACACCCTTGTAGAGCCTAACGTTAGTTTACTACCACGTCCGAGTTTGGAAATGGTCACTCTTCGCACAGCTACCACACGCTTCTACAATAGTTTGCGCAGAGAATTGTTGTCGAGTGCCTTGCTAATGGAGCAGTAACAAAACGTACATCTCTATCTAAAACAGAGCCACGAGCGATGTTGTAGTCTCATTGCAGACCTACCCCCATATCTCTCTGGCAAAACGGTCACCAAGTAATCCAAGATTACAGTATCAAGCAGGTAATTCCTCTGCGATGATCTTGTGCTTAAAGTCTTGATCCCTACCATCAAAGCATGAAACGGTCTTTGCAGTAAGGGCTCCTAGGATCAACGCGGTGAAAATCGAACTATTTAAACCCAGATCAATGAATTAATCGTCTCAACCGCATTCCCCCTTTTCACTGATCCAAGCGGAGAATAACACGGCTATTTCTCTTCCAAGGAATGAAGGCTATTTACAACAATGTCCATCTGCAATAGAAATAATTAGTGCTCCTAACAAACTGTGGGCGTGATGTGCGGAAACACTTTGGAAGAAATAAAATATTCAGGAACAAAATGCCTTTGGCCAGATCGTCAGCAATAAACTTCCAGAGCGAAGCCCCCCATCCCCTCCCCCGCTCACACACTTCTGATCTCCGCTGGCACAGGTTTCAAACAGGCAATCTCCGGGAAGATTTCCTTTCTCAAGTCCAAATAAAGTTTCTGCTGGAACTTCGGTTGAGATTTTGCAGTCCTCTTTTCCAGTCTTCTGAACTTTTATTAAACCAAACTCGCTGGTAGCAATGCGTCTTGCAAACATGGTTCTAAAGTTCTTGCTGACATCCTGAGGCTGTGGTCAGAAGCCTGTGTTTAAGAGCTTGGAGATTTCCCCCTGATTGCAGCCGCTAAGTATTTCCTGAGCTCCACTCTGCGGCTCACCCTTCGGCTCTGCACCACACAACCCCAAGCCCTTCACATACAATCCACTGCCGTCTGCAGCCACAGCCTGGAAACACGGCTCAAGCGAAGCTGTGCGAGTCGGAGAGGACCATGATCCACAACCGCCTTCCTCCTCGTCGCTTCGGTCCCTCGATCTCACCTGTCCGCTCTGATTCCCACTCTGGCTCCTCTCTTCGACTCGAAGCTTTGACTCCTCCCGCGGGCAACCGACTCCGCCGCTCGCGCATGCGCCACTCGCACTGTGACCCAACTTTCAGCAGATTTGGATTTAAAGCTGGGTGTTCTGTCCCCTCCCCTCCTCATTCCACCATTAAAAAAAGAGACATCAAAATTAATTTTAATTTTGCACCGGATGTTTACCGAAGAGTAACAATCTATTATCAATTACTTTGCATTTTTAAATAACTTGAAGCCAGCAATGAAAACTGTAACAATACTGGATGATGTCTACATTTCCACACATTTATAATTGGGCGAAAACTATGAAAAGGTAATGGTTTATTCATAAACTTTGGTCAAAGGAGTAAAATGTGTGTATTTTAACCGAATGTTTACAGAAATCATCCAACCACACGTTTATAATTCTCATATAAGCCGGTGGGAGAAAATACAGTATCAGTTCATCAGCAATGTGAGAACATTGAAAGCCACCGTAACAGTGTCCAAACGTTCGTCTCGCTGCATACATGATTAAGTGGCACGTGTGTATACAGAGAAAGTTTGGTTTCATTAATTTGTATGTATATGTAGAGGTAGTGGTGGTCCGATTTAGGATTTGTTCACTAGCAAAGCAAAGGGCATGAACATAGAATCTTCACCCAAACTCCGGACGCAGTACATTCGAACAAATAATAATAAAAACAGCAAATAGAAAATGTAAACACAAGTCCGGCTGAGTTGCTCGGCTTGTTGGGCAAGAGTTCGTGAGCCGCGTACTGGATATCCGTGGATTTAGATGTCATCTCATACATAACCTGCACCAAGGTTTACAACTCTTTTAGCAGTATAAAGTGTTTGTTTAAAACATCGCTAACTCTCGCTGTCCCTACAGCTGGGATGATTTCACTTCGGAATAAATAGAATGGCAACCGAAAAAAGCCCCCTTGTTTATTATAGGTATTTCTTTTCAGAGAATAAAACTGCCCAATTTCACGGGCAACGCCGCACGAGACAGCAAATGGAAGTTGCTGCCCTGCAGCCGGCGACTCTGATCAGCAATTCTTCAAGCATCCAGTAAGTTTAATAAGAAGCAAGTGAAATTAATAGGAGATAATCGAAATAGGGCCTCCCCAGCTTTTAGAGAAGCGTCCCTTGGTTATTTATGGAACCGCAATAGAAAAAAGTCAACAGTTTCAACACACAACCGCTAGATTGAATTGAGATTAGAAGAGTCTCATATAACCCACTTCACTATTACAGCCAGAGAATTGTCGGATCTTTTATCATCTTTCATTAAGGGAGTCCATGTATCATGCTGTGGTCTCTCTCAGTGTCATTCAGTTCCTAATGCATCTCCAACGCTGTAATTACTGGCGGTCTTACGTCCGGAAAGGGTGGAAGAGCGAGCGAGCGAGCGGGAGAGAGATCGTTCCGATATCTTGTCTGTTACAGCCACATTTTCGGGGTAACAGCAATAAAGTGCCGTTCATAAAAGGGGTGGTATTTTATATTAATGAGATTTCCTATTAGACTGACGATTTCCATGGTTGTAAGAAGCCATTCCACTTCAGGAAGACAAAGAAATAGCCTGTTCTGTCTACAGTCGTATGTCTAAACAGGATGCAACCCCTTGCAATTACTGGTTTGTAAGTTTGAGCACTCATAGCTTTTCGGAAAGATCCACTGAATCCAGCTGATTTTGGCACACACATGCAAAATTCACATAAAATGCACATAATGTTCGACACAAAAGTCAGGCTATTGTAGAAACGTCCGTGTGTTGGTACAAAGGCGCGAATACAATGTTAGGGTGAGCAAGGCATTGCTCGTGCTTAAACTCGTGGGATTGAAATTCGCATAATCAGTCAGCACTTCAAGCCATCTTTCCGAGGGAAATACGTAATAAATATCAAATCCTTCAGATATTGCTGCACGGTTGACCCCGTTATAAGCATCATGTAAAATAAAGCAAAAACGGGTCCTTAGTGTAATTATTATTTGGCATGAAAAACAACCAATTGTGTTTGTCTTCCTCATTTTTAAACAGATAAAGTAGATGAAATTGTGAATCAAGAAGTTGTACCGCATTTGCGATTTTAATCGGGGACACTTCAAACGTTTGTTATTTTCTATGAAGGGTAACGCTAGTATTCTGTCATTCGCCATATTACGCAATCTCATTACTGAGAGATCATTTTATTACTCGATAAAATAGTCACCGGAATTTGTCCCATGTTGTCGTTGTTGGGGGACAATGGCCAATTCACTAATCACCCTCTAATTGGAACATAGAATGGGACAAGGAATCCAGTGACTGTAGAACCAAAGCAGAAAACAATATGACAGGACCTACACTGGGCAATAATAAATTCGAGGCCTTGAATTTAAAACGTTAAATAAAGAATTTACCTTAGTCTTTATTGGTCAATTTCTACACAATAGAAATTGCATTTATCACTACATTGAGGTTATATGAAAACTTTAGATAGACCTGTCATAACAAAGTACCCCCAAACCCATTCTATTTAGAGACAGAATGAAACCACTAAATCTACAACCCATCATAAATCCGTGGACTAAGAAAAGCTCTAATAACTTTCAAAATGAACTGCACGGTCAGACTACATGTAACCTGCTTGAGAGGTCTCTTCACAGATGCTGTCTGCCCTGCTGAAAATTTCCATCAATTTCTGTTGTTATGAATCATCAAATGGTATCTACTGTAATATTTTAATTTAAGACTTCAAGTGAATAATGGGTTGGTGGAAGAGTAGAATTCTACTTTATCATCAGTTTCACATTGCTAATTGAGAGATGTTGAAAATGTACTCCCACACCCATTGGCAGCTCAGCATATTTTTTTCTATTGTGGAAGTTCTGACAGTTCCATTTCTATCCAGATAGCAGCAGTGGCCTCTTTTAATGGATGTATAACTGCTACAAATAATTTAATGGAACTGCGATTGGAACAAGAGTGGTCATTTATCACCCAAGGCCTGTTCTGCTATTCTATCAGATCATAGGTGATCTTT
Organism: Pristis pectinata; assembly: GCF_009764475.1. Lineage (NCBI taxonomy): Eukaryota > Metazoa > Chordata > Chondrichthyes > Rhinopristiformes > Pristidae > Pristis > Pristis pectinata. The sequence goes on from NC_067410.1 coordinate 24,292,211, forward strand.
TATTTATTTCTGTCAATCCACCATAACTCTAAGACCTTCAACACATTTGCTTAACAAAAACTATCAGACTCAGCTTTAAGATTTTCAAGTGATTGAGGCTTATCAGATTGTTGAGGAGACATTTCCAGGTTTCCAGTATTCTGTTTGTGAAGAAGTGTTTCCTGACAATATTGCTGAACAGCCGACCTCTAATCTCAAAGTTATACACCTTGTTCTGGGCTCACCTACCAGAGGAACCAGTTCCTCTCTGTCTGCCTGATCAAATCCTATAATTTAACTGTATTAAGGAAATCTCATCTGATCCTTTTATATTCATGAAGGATGCATCCTGATCTAAAAACTTAATCTAATTTAACCATGGTATGTTGCTTTTGAATCTGAACCACATTCCCCCCCAAGGCCAATATATCCTTCTTGAGGTAGGGACTGAATACAGCTCTCTATTCGCTTATCCAAATCATATATAAATATAGTGATAAGATCACTATGGGTTACAACAACGATCTCCCAGTTTCTGAGGTTGAAATGATGAGAAAGGCATTGGAGGCCATTGCCATTACACTGTAAAACTGATCACAACTTTGGGATTTCCACACACATAGACTTTAATGTGGAAATCCTGTTTACTTACAGTGATTTATATTCCTTCAGACAGCGGGCTTTTTATAGGCAACTCTACTATAATAAAGGGGAATCAGTTGAATTGACACAAACTTTAGGTTTCCTTGCACTTTAAAATACCCTTAATGCATTATATTTTGTTGCTTGAAGTCTCAATGAGGGTTTCATGATGTACCAAGCCATAATTATGGACTAACAAATTCTGGTCATAAAAAATAAAACAAGTATTTCAAAATTTAGAGGATGTTAAATGAAAGCTTTATTAGTTAAAGAGTTTATTTAATTCAATTTATGCCTTATGTGCGTGATCTAATCTCATTTCACGCTCTGCAATATGTTTAAAACATTAACTGAAAATTTGGCGTGTTCCTTCTGGCGATAGCTTGCTCAGCCAACATTTTTATTTACATTTATGGAAGGTAGGGAATGCTGGCAATGCCAAAATGTATTGCCTATCCCTAAACATTGATGAGAAGGTGGTGGTGAGCTACTTTCTTGAGCATCTGCAGTCCTTCTTTTGGAAATACTCTTGCCGCGTTGTTGGGTATGGTTCCAGCATTTACATTCAACAGTGATGAAGCGATAGCAATCTATTTCCAAGTCAAGGTGATGTGTAACTTGGAGGGGAACCCATAGGTGGTGGTATTCCCATGCTTTTATTGGCCTTGTCCTTTTTGGTGCTGGAGGTCACGGATTTGGGCAGTGCCACCAGATTAACCTGTGTGTAATTCCATTTCTTCCTGAGTCTACTAGCAAGGCTGAGTTGCTTTTGCTTACAAAAGTCTAATCAGTTCCCTGTTCTTGCCAAATGGTAGACCTATAAAAATATATTTTCAGTTACTGCATCAGTACTGGATGATCAGAGCATTAATGCAACAGCAAAGGAGAAGGTTCTAAGGATGTCTGATAGGATATAGTATGTAGAGAAGAGGTACTAAAAATTGTAATGCTCAAAGTAGAATAGTTACAGGGCTGGATGGGTTGCATTTTTTGATGCAGTGGAAATATGAATGGAAATTGTGAGGCTCTGACCAGAAACTTTCAAGCTTCCTTCGATGGAGGGTGATGGGGGGGGGGGGGGGGGGTGGGGGAGTGGTGCTACCAGATGATTAGAAAACTGCTGATATTTCACTTGTTTAAAAAGAAAGTGTGGCGACTCACCGTCTAGTCGGGCGAACCGGCTCGGCAGTCGGGTCGCGCGGCGTCGGAGAGACGAGGCCCAAGATGGCGGCGGGCCTCGTCTTTCTGAGCGACGGGGAGAACCCGCGTGCGGGAAAGTCCTGATGACGTAGGACTTACGTCATTACCGGTTGTTTTGGGCGGGAACATTCTCCCTTAAAGGGCCCGCGCAAGGCAGGAAAATAAACCAGTTCTGTTTGGCAATCCTCCGAGTAGAGTCTTGGTTTATTCCGCGGTAGCAACCGCTACAAAAGAAGAATAAACCTGACAATTAAAGGGCAGTTAACTTGTGAATTAGTGGTGGAGAAGATTTTGGTGACATTAATCCAGGTCAAAATGAATTGCAAAAGTAATAAGTGAAAGTCCATTTGCTTTTTATAAAAGTAAACTTTATTTGACTAGCTTGATTATGTTCTTTGGTGAAACAGAGACGTTGATTAAGGTAATGCAATTACACAAACACATCATCAAACTATTTCATAAAACATCATAAAGTAGATTTGCTTGCAATATTTAAGCCCATAGATTGAAGAGACAGTGGCAGCCAAGAGCCAAACAAAACATATTGGTGAACTGTTGCTTTCAGACAGGATGACATATGCAGGGGTGTTCTCAGGTGGTGCTGTTAGGACTCCAGAAGCAAATTACTACAAGTTCTGGAAAACTAAGAACTAAGACAGAACGTTGGAAATACTCAACAGTTCAGGCAGCGTCTTTGGATAGAGAAACAATGTTAATATTTCAGGCACAGTGTCAGGACTATTGCTTCTCTTGATATATAGTAATAAAGGGGACATAGGAATATGGGCATTACTTCAAAGCTCACAGATGATATAAAGCTTAGAATGGAGTAAACAATGAGAAATATAATAATAGGGTTCAAGGGGACATTGGTGAAATGGACAGATGTGGGAAATGAAATTTAAATAGAGATGTATTTCAGGGTGATGTTTTTCAGGGAAAGAATGAGGAAAAACATTATTATGAACTAAATAATACAATTTTGAAGAGTATGTAGAAATTATACAAGTTGGGAGGGTGTGTACTCTAATCTGAGAATGTTTAATTTTCACAGATTGTGAAAGCTGTTAAGAGTGCATATGGAATCTACTTATTATTAATAAAGTATATAAGCAAGGAAACTATGCTAATACTGCATAAAGCACTGTTAAAGTAAAAATTAGATGCTAAAGAGAAGCTATAAAAGAGACTTTATGAATCTTATATTAGGAAGAGGGACTTCAGCTGTGTGGAGATACAGCAAAAATTGGGAAAGTTCTCCCTTTACTGCAGAATAGATTAGAGGTTTTAATATGTGTTCAGAAAAACATAGAAAATAGCAGCAGGAGTAGACCATTCAGTCTTTCAGGCCTTCCTCACCATTCAACATGAACATAGCTAATTATTCACTTCGATATCCTGTTCCCACCTTCTTCCCATTTTTTTGATCCCTTTAGTGATTAGTAATCCATCAACCTCCTTTTTGAATATATTTAATTACTTCATTTCACTGCTCCCTGTGATATAGAATTCTACAGGTTCACCATTCTCTGGGTGAAGAAATTTCTCCTGATCTTGATTTGAAATGGCATACTTCATATCCTGAGATCTATATCCAGTCATCAGGGACATCCTCCCAGTATCTGGTCTGTTGGGTCCTGTGATAATTTTACATGTTTCAATGAGATTCCCTCTCATTTTTCTGAACTCTGGTAAATATAGGCCTAATTGTCCCAATTCCTCCTCATACATCAGTCCTTCCACCCCAGGAATCAAACTAACAAACCTTCATTACATTCCCTCCATGAGAAGAACATCTTGCTTCAGATAAGGAGACCAAAACTACACACAAAACTCCAGATGGTGTCTTACCAAGGCTCTGTGGAGCCTCATAGCATTCTCATCCTTATACTCAAATCCTCTAGTAGTAAAGCCCAACATACCATTTACCTTCAGCAAACAAAAAAAAACTACTGGAGAACACACAGGTCTCATTACTTCCCCTTTTCCAATCTATACTTATTCAGATATGGATCTGTCTTTCTGTTTTTAGAAGCAAAGTTGATAGCTTTACATTTGTTAATGTTAAACTGCATCTGCCATGCAATTGCCTACCTACCCAATTTATCTAAATCACATTGAAGCCTCTTTGCATCCATCCCACAGCTCACATTCCTCATCAGCTTTGTGTCAACAACAAACTTTGTGAAGTTACATTGGTATTGGTGTTGGTTTGGTTTATTATTGTCACTTGTACCGAGGTACAGTGAAAAGCTTGTCTTACAAACCGATCGTACAGGTCAATTCATTACACAGTGCAGTTACATTGAGTTAGTACAGAGTGCATTGATGTAGTACAGGTAAAAAAAACAATAACAGTACAGAGTAAAGTGTCACAGCTACAGAGAAAGTGCAGTGCAATAAGGTGTAAGGTCACAACAAGGTAGATCGTGAGGTCATAGTCCATCTCATTGTAAAAGGGAACCGTTCAAGGTTGAATAGCTGGGACCTAAGCACTGATCCATGCACTACCTCACAGGTCACTGCCTGCCACATGGTTTCTGCTCTTTGGTTTTCTTAGCTCCACCCAGACAGATTTCACATCAGGATTTTCTGAGCCAATGTCCATCTTTGCCATTGCATTGATTACCTCTTTCACTAACAACCACTTCACCTCCTCCCCCCCTTTTGCCTGTCCGTCTGAAATATTGAATAGCCTTGGATGCTCAGTTTTAATCCTTGGTCATTTTTGGATGAAAAGAAGACTATTTCCAGTTGTAGAAGGGCCAAAGATGAGAGGACATAAAGGCAGGAAAGGATACGAGAAAGCTCATTCCTTGCAGAGCGAGTGTTGTAATTTGAAATGAGCTCTATGAAAAAGTGGTGGAAGAGGATTCAATAGTAATTTTCAAAAGATAACTGAATTAGTAATTGAAAGGAAAAAGCTTTTCAGGGAAGTGGAGAAAGAGTATGGGAGTGGGCCCAATTGGACACAGCAGTAATGGGCTGAATGGCCTTATTTTCTCAGGTCATAAAGTCATTCAACAAGGTGAAAGGCCCTTCAGCCCACTGAGCATATGCTGACCATCAAGCACCCATTTACACTAATCCTACACTTATCCCATTTTGTTCTCCCCACATTCCCATCAACTCCACCCAGATTCTACCACTCACCAACATACTGGTGCCAAAACACAGTGGCCAATTAACCTAACAACCCATATGTCTTTGGAATATGGGAGAAAACTGGAGCATTTAGTTAAAACTCATGCAGTCACAGGGAGAATGCGCAAACTCCACACTGTGACGCAATGGTTTTACTAGCTACACCACTGTGCCACCCACTGCATTGGGTTATTCTTTTATTCTATGATGCTACAATCCATTTGCCACATAATTTAAATTGTATTCTCAGATACTGGGTTACTTATTACCAAGTTCAAGTCCTTAATGTAATTAATGAAAGCAAGTGGTCCCTGTATGGATGCCTGTGGGCCACTGCTACATTTCTTTCCATATACTGAATAATCATCTTTTGCCCTACACTCTGCTATCTATTTTTAGTTTATTTGCTGTCAATGCAGCTTTTTGTCCCAATATCCACGTGGCCTAATCTTAGCCCTGACCCAACATGTGGCACTAAATCAAGGATGATTGTTCCCACCCTACTTTCCTTCAACATTTTGGGTTATTTCTCATCTCAGTTTGGTGACTTTTTAAATTTTAGTCTCATTCATTTTTCAAAATGTCTCTACTTGAATATTTAACTGCATTAATATATCTGCCACCTCCTCCTGATTTTCACCTTCTGTAAAATCGGAGACACCTCCACAGTTGACTCGGCTCCATGTACAAGCTGGCCCCTCTCATCTCAAACTGATCACGCCACTTCCTTAACTATCCTCCTGTGGTCCCTTTAAAAAGGCTCCATGTTAATGCCAGTCTTCCTTCTGCTTTGGCTTCTCAACATTTCTTTTTGCTTCATTATTTTCCTCATAGTATTCTTCTATTGATATTTAACATATGCTTCTTTGTGAAATCTATCCTTAAATCTAGTTCTCCTGTTTATCAAAGGAACAGCAGCCCCAATACAAGCATATTATTTCTATTTATCATGTATTTAACTTAATTATCAACTATAAATGAGTATACTTTCTACTGCTAGTTCACTGTTTGATCACCAGTGTAATTCCTGAACTGATACATTCATCCCACTTCAACTATCTAATTTCCAACTTAATACATCAATGCTGTAATTTGTAACACATAAGGTTATTCATGTCTGCTACATGTCCCCAATCAGCTCATAGGCAGAGCTGTTGATGTGTTGGGTCATTGCAACGCAGTGTCCTCTATACAAGTCCTGGTACAGAGGGGGTGGGGAAGAGGTATGATCAGGAGCAGTTGGGGTAGGAGGCAGGGGAAGTTAATCAGGAGGGATGTAGTTGACCAAGAGGGCATAGTTGACCAAGATGGAAGAAGAGGATCAGACAGGTGAGAGTTGATTGGGAGAGAACCAAACAGGCAGCACTGGACTTAGGCAATGCTATCGAGCTGGGGGAACTGGTGCCCCTCCCAGTTCCACGTTCAAGGACGTATATTTTTCTTTAAATACCTTATCTCTATGGTTAGAACATTGAACAGTGCAGCACTTTAGCCTCTGATGTCCGTGCCAACCATGGTGCCAGCTTAAACTAATCCTATCTGCCTTTAGCACACCCAAAAAGGCCCACTCGATGAGTTGCAAATAGACTTAGCTACCCTGAATGTAATTGGCTGGCAATGACTACATTTAAGGAAAAAGGCTTCAATCAGATGTTAGGGCATCACCTTGCACACAGAGGGACTAAAATCTGTTTCAGACACTGGCTCTTGATCCTGCATTTCAATCTTTGGCAGTATGGAACCTATATCCCACTCTACCTGTAAACTGGACCACCAGCACCTGTTTTAGAGTGGTAAATTGGGAACAGCATCAACTAAGTTCTAGACCATTTTCTTTATTCAGCCAATGCTCTTCTACCTGTGGATCAAACCATGTCCCATTTCATTACCTGGAAATAAATCTACATTGTTTCTTTCCGAATAGAAGTGCAACATGTCAAGGGACAGTTCGAGATATATAATAAAGATCCTGTAATTCTCATTTTGGTCAAAGTATCTGCCTATCCAATTTATCTTAATAGTCTTCTGTTACAATACTACTGTAAACTTCTAGATATTGCCTACAAATCTTAATGTATTCACTTTATTCTGTGGTTTATAACATTCTCCAAGTATGATAACCATATTCCTTATTAACTTTAACTTGACACAGATGCGCTTCATCAGAGTACCATCAGCAATAAAAAACTCTTCTTCCTACAGCTGTGAGGACGTGCTTCTCCCCGTCTTCATTCACTGCCTCGACTAAATGGCAATCACAACTGCTGCACATTTATGACTATCTGCCCAACATCTCCCCTTCTTCCTCTTCTGAGAAATTAGACTCATGAATCATTTAATCTTTTTGGGAACATGTATTTCTGTCAGGGTTAGGCAGCAAATGTAAAACCTGGAACTGAAGCAAGGCCAAAAGGAAATGCATTGTATTGCTGGCATGTGCCTGTTATTTCTATGCTGTTCTTATCTGCTAAGTTTTTACGAAGTGCTACATCTTCCATGAGAACACTGACTTTTAAGAACAAGTTCCAAATGCAACACTAATCAGCTCCAGGGTAGGATGTAGGTCTCTGGAACAATCATATATGAACTTCTGTTTGCTGATTCTAATGTCCTGATAGCCTAGGCAGATCACAAGTTCCAATACATCATAAACTATTTTACATCTACTGTTATGTGCTTCAAGCAAAGAAGAAGGCCAAAACAGAAGCAAAGTTTTTTTCAGCTCCTGGCTATCAACATTGTGCCTTCAAATAGCCCTACAGTTAAAAAAGGACTTGCAGTTATACAAGCACCTTCCAAAACCTTTTGAGCACTTTTCAGCCAGTCGCATACTTTTAAAATGTGACTACTGTTGTAATATAGGGAAACTAAGATGTGAATTTGGGCAGGTGGATCCCATAAAAAAGAACTGAAATAAATAATCATCAGAATTGCTACTTTGGTGAGATTAGATAAAAGATTTACACTAGCCAACATATCGATTGCAACAGCATAATATGTATCAACTAACACATCAAGAAATGGCCACTAATAATGAAGGCATTGCCGAACACATCCTGTAGGCAGATGTTACAAGTTGGACAAAATTCTTTTTATACAGCATGGTGGTGACTCCAACTATCTCAATCAATGAAAGCACTGCAAAGATATTCTGAAGGTATCATGGAACCTTTGCAAAATACTAAAGGAGAATTAGGAGACAGCAGATTAGTCAAGCTGGTAGAATCATTACTGATTTCAAAGGAAATCTGAAGAGACTCATCCAGCTTTCTCAGGACAACTCCATGTCCATGACTATTTATTGTTAATTGCTTCAAGCTGTGAGGAATTTGCTCTACACTTATTCAAGCAATAATAAATAGTATGAGAAATTTGTGCAAAAGACTGCACAAATGATCACGCACATATGTGCTTCCTACCACAGTGACAGTGCTTGACTAGAAGCCTGAGAACAAAATTCAAGACACCAAGTAAATGGAACAAAAACATCCAGACTTGATTAAGGCCAGATCACTGTGCTTCCTCATTCATCATGGCACTGATGTGGCTTTCCAAAAATTTGCTTATAGTCACATTCAGATAAGCAAATGTGGAGGGAGACCATCTGTAAGGAATAGAATTTTAGCTTACAAGCAGCAAAAGAAGAAAATTCAGACTGAAAGTGCCACAACAAAAAACATAATGGTTACAGGGGGTAAAGAGAGCTGGAGCAGTCAATCAGCTTCAATGGGCGGGCTACATTGTTCACAGGCCTGACAGCAGACTCCCGAAGCAGACACTCTATTCTGAGTTCTGACACCGCAGGAGGCTACCACATGGACAGAGGAAAAGATTCATGGATGTTCCCAAAGATGCCTTGAAAAGGTGTAACATCCCCATCAACATGCAGAAATCCATGGTCCATGGAATGGGGAAAGAGCTGTCAGGATGGCATTAAGAACCTTCTGTCCCTTTGTTGGGAGAATACAGAAATTCAGAATAAGGGTGGAAGGAGAGCACCACCCCCTTACCTACCCACCCACTCACCCCACGAAGCACCTCCTGCCCCACTTGTGGCAGAGTCTGCATCCACCTCTCAGCCACAGAACTGGAGATGAAGCAAGTTGTTCTTGTTCCCAAGGGGCTGCATCAGAAGAAAATATCACCGAGATGTGGAACAGGTATGAAGGGCTAACATGTCAATTCTTGCTTTCTTCTTCCTGCATCATCGCAAAGCATTTGCACTGTTCACAAGCCACACCCACCCCACCACCCATGCTCCTTTTGACACAAACCTTCTGCATGACTGGCAACCTCCTTCCATTGGCTGTTTCATCAAGGTCTTCATCTAAATGTACTGGGAGCAAAGTATTTGTGCAACCTCGCCCTCTGGGACAGTGGTTAATGTATGAGTGCTGCAGTAAAAGACCCTTGGTATGCAAGTTCAGCTTGCTGCAACGCCAATCTAGACTACACCCATCTTGGCTTTTTATACTGGAGGTATAATGGCACTTCTGCAACATGTCAGCCAACAGGTTATTAGAACTGCTGAGATACTGGGCTAACGGATTTACAAGGGACCTGAGGGGCAACTTTTTCTACACATAGGGTGATGTATATGGAATGGGCTGGAAGAGAAAGTGGTAGAAGTGGGTACAATTATAAAATTTAAAAGACATTTGGACAGGTATTAGGAATATTTTAGAGGGATATGGGACAAACACAGGGATATGGGACTAGCTCAGTTAGGCAACTTGGTCAGCATGGATGCTGGGCCGATGGGCCTGTTTTCCACTCTGTGTAGCTCTATGACTCTAATGTTACCTCTTGCCCTGGAGGCAGATCTAGTGACTCACCATGTGCTGGTCTTACATTAGGTCTACTGTCTGTGTTGCATGAAGTAATGGTATTTGGGCTGGTGGCTTCAAATCAAGTCATGGGCTGTACAGTTCTTGATTCTCTTGTGACTCCCTTGAGGCAGGAGTCTGAGAAGACGTGAAGTCATTGCTAACTGAAAGCAGGAAGGTACGAGGGCATGCGTACACCATCTTCAGCAAAGATTGTGGGATAAGGGGAAATTGAGATGCAAGAAGGCAGATTAGATGTAAGCGTACCTGTCATTTCCATTGACCACTGCACCGCCACTGTTTTTGAGTCCTGCAAATACCACTCCAAAAATGGCCAGCACTCTCTACCCTGGATATTGCTGGCAGTGATTGTGTGTAACCTCATCTTACTGGAGAGAGGCAAGTGTGTCAATGAATGTGTTTGGATTTCCCTGGGTGAAATGCCCATTGCAATCAAAAAGCTGGAAGTCTTTGTAAGATGTGATGTGTGGGTGTAAGTGTTGGATTTGTTGTAATCATGTGAGGGTGCGTGAAATATGAGCTGGGTATGATGTAATTGATAGGGGCTGTTGTTAGATAAGTGATGAAGATACACAAGTCATAAAACTTTCTCTGGCACTGAACCCAGGTGCTTCACCCCTGCCATTGTGTACATTAGCATCCTTCTGCCATCAATGACTTATGATACATCTGGAGGTTTCCTGAACCCCTGGGTCTGGAGCCTCTGCCTTGTCAAATACAGTATTCAGAGTTGCAACACAAAATTTGGTTATCTGCTCTTTTCATTTCTCCGTCATGGCTTGTCTACACTTCCCGTCAGTGCTTGGAGGTAAAAGTCACCTTGACTTTGCACGATGTGGACAGGTTTCAATCAGTACCACTTAGTTTCATTTGATGCTTGTGACTCCCAATATTGCACCACATAGGTGTGCAGTAATGCACTAAACAGAGCAAATGCCACTACTGAAAACTCCAATCATGAAAATAAGATGGATCTATAAATTTTCAGTGCAACCTGCACCAGGTAAAACTGGTCCATGTTTCCCAACCCATGACTCCAGTCGTACATTCTCCAGCCCATGATTCCAGTGCACACTTCCCAGCACAATCCAACTTCTTCCTTCATTCCTCTGAAGAACTGAAGGGAGATAAATTTCCAATATTTAGGCTTGGATGAGATCAAAATGTAGACAGATAAAATAGATAAAATAGATAAAATAGCACACTGCTGATTCATGCCTCAGTTTTTCAACACTCATGCATTATGTACACCTTATATATATTATGTAACAGTAAACCATGTTTAGAACATAGAACAAAGAACACTACAGCACAATACAGGCCTTTCGGCCCACAGTGTTGTGCCAACATTTTATCTTACTCTATGATCAATCTAATCCTTCCCTCCCACATAGCCCCCCTATTTTTCTATCATTCATGTGTCTATCGAAGAGTTTCTGAAGTAATAACACAGGCAAACCTGTGCCATATTGCGTGTCTTAAAGAGTTTTGAAGTGAATAAGATGCTCCCTTTACAGAAAACAAGTGAATTCTGTGCTTTTAATTGTGGCCCAACCCAACCTTTTGCAGCCTTGAAGAACAGATGTCAGTGTTCTCTGTGGAAAACCAATGTTTTTCCCCACTAGACTTCAAACAAAGAGGCCCACAGTTATCAGCAACATACTGCTGCAAATGTTGTGCTTTGCAGGTATCAACTGTGCAACCACAGTGCTCTGGTGTGAGTAAAAATGATTGCTTTTAATTTTTCATTGTTTACTTGAGGGGGGGGGGAACCATTAACACTTGAGAACAATATGATTCACTGCTTCCTGATTACTCATTGCTGCCTCTATAGGTTTTCTCCATTACTTTGTCAGCATCTGTTAATTAGCTTATTTGACACCGTTTAGCTCTTTCTTTAACAGCCTCTTGCAGGAAAGGAAATGTAACACTTAAAAAATGTTTTCTAATTACTTGAATGACTGCTGTAGGGACTATAGCAATTATAATTTAAAATAAGGATTGCCATTTTCTCAGTAGAAGTTCACTGCCACCGCCATTTTGTGAAAGCTCCTTTCTGCAGAAGAAACACACACAACATGCTGGAGGAACTCAGCAGGTCAGGCAGCATCTACGGAGGAAAATGAACAGTCGACATTTCAGGCCGAGACCCTTCATCAGGATTGGAAAGGAAGAGGGTAGAAGCCAGAATACCCGGTATGGCATCCTCTAGATTGGTGAGACCCAAGGGAGATTGGGGGACTGCATCGTTGAGCATCTTTACTTCATCTGCCGCAACAGCCAGGATCTCCCGGTGGCCAGCCATTTTAATCCCACTTCTCGTTCCCACACTGACATGTCTGCCCACAGCCTCCTCTACCACCACGTTCAGGCCAGACGCGGGTTGGAGGAGCAACACTTCGTATTCTATCTTGGTAGCCTCCAACCTGATGGCATCAACATCGATTTCTCTAACTTCAAGTAACCACTCCCCTGTTTCCCTTCCCCCCCCTCTTTGTTTTCCCTCCTTACTGTGGCCCTTTCACCCCTTCTCTTTCCCCTCCCCCACCCTCAGGACCTGCCCACCTCCTTCCCTTCATTCCATGGTCTACTGTCCTCTTCTATCAGATTCCCTCTTCTTCAGTCATTTGCCTCTTCCACCTATCACCTGCCAGCTTCTCACATCATTCCCTTTTACCCCACCTATCTACCTTCTCCCTCTCACTTGGACTCACCCATCACTTGCCAGCTCGTGCTCCTCCCCCTACCCTTTTATTCTGGCTTCTGCCCTCTTCCTTTCCAGTCCTGATGAAAGCTCTCAGCCCGAAACGTCAACTGCTCATTCCCTCCATAGATGCTGCCTGACCTGCTGAGTTCCTCCAGCATTTCATGTGTGTTGCTCCAGATTTCCAGCAGCTGAAGTCTCTCTTGTGTCTCCTTTCTGCAGAAGCAGATGACTTTAAAAATTCATTGCTAGGATATAAAGTAAAATATTTTCAGATAAAGGATGCTTTTATTTCAATTTGAAATCTGGCAGGGGATTTGAATTCCTCATGAAGTGGAACATAGCGGTGTATGAAATTTGTTTCTACTTGGGGCTTGATGACACTGGTGGACGTAACTCTTGTATTTGTTTCTGGGTGGCACTCTTCCAGTCCAGACTCAGAGAAGACAGAAGTAAGTCATCGAAAATTCAGAACAGCCACAACAGAATGATTAAAAGAATCAATGGGAGAATTTTTTCCCGTCCTATCATAGGCAACTCCATATAACTACCCAAATGACCCCATCACAAAATTCCAATGTGCAAACCATTTCCTGTTCCATTCTGATCCAACTATAGCAATGAGACAAAAATCCCATCCCATGCATGCATATTTCTCCATTATCTTTTATTCATGGTCAAATTTTTAGCACATTAGATTGTAGATTTTCCAGTCCTGGTGAAGTGGAGCCAGGATTGGTTAGCTGCTATCCCAAAGCTGGCCAAGGTGCTGAGGTCAGCTCATATGGGTGATTATCCTGAGATCCCAGAACAGCTTTGGCCTTGCGTTGAAAGCAAGTCTAATGAGAGATGTGAAAAATCTGTCTTGCATGCAGCCCTTAAAAGGCAGCAGCTCAAACTTGAGGGGCTGCAGCTGCTTAAAGGCAAATAGCTCCACATGAAGGCAAATATTGTTTCAATTTTGATAAAGTTTCAAAATGAATCTCAAATATTTGTCAACCTTTGCCAAATCCGGCAGGGAGAGGGAAACGTAAAAGAAACCCTGATTCAGAAACATTAAGAGTGTCTGGGGAAGGGATGGAGTGGCAAAGAACTTGAGCCCATGTCTGGTGATTGGTAAGGTAAACATATGGATGGCCTGTTGGCACTCCAGAGAAGACTCCTCAGGGTACAGCAGTATACCATGCTTGTCAGGAGGTGGCAGCCAGACTCAAAGTCCTACAGAATATCTGCAACAACTTGAAGTTAAGTATGTGGAGATGGCAGATTTTAAAAGATGTGGCAAAATAACAGTTCCCATATATACCACTTATAAAACCAGGAGACTAAGATATTGGAAGGCCATGGAATCACCAGAGCATACCATTGATTATTCAATGCTTTCACTGCTTGGACAGGTTTGGCAAATTGTTGCAGAATCTCCTGATTGTGTGGTGGATTCTGTAAAATGATGTGCATCAAGAACTGTACATGGGATCTGCATAACAGAAGACCCCTGCCTGATCTAAGACTGAAGGTCCAAATACAGTGAGGATAGAATGGGTGTGGAGTGATGCTCTTCTTAACTGTATTCTATCATTTGTCCTCCATAAACATAAGTTCATCCAAAACTCCGTTGCTTATAACCTAAGTCCATTAACCAATCGTACCTGGAGACACAAGACATTACAGATGCTGGAGTCATACCTGACCAATGTACACAGGTCAATCAATGCTCCAGTTCTGAAATACGTATTCCTCTGTTCAAATCTTTTGCTTCTCAGTATCTGTGCTAATCCATGATATTTTCCTTACATAACATCCAGCACGTCTACAGAGTACTTCCCTGATGAGCACAGCTGGTAGAAGGCTACTCCAGGTTGATAACATGTAGGTTGGAAAAGTCCAGAAGTCAGACACTATGATATTGGGCTGAAAACTTTATTGCTCCACCCACTACACCCTGAATGAATAAAAAAAAAGCTGTAGTTATTTTTGGTCTTTGATATTTTGCATTTCAAGCACTGGTTGAAGGCACATTGGGAGCCAATATTCTACCTTCTGTACAATTACTGTTCGTAAACTCACAGTATTTAACTATATGTGTACACTTTCATTTATGTGCCTGCATCCTTTGGATATGAGTGTACACACTTTTTGCATGCCGGTCTGTATACTTGTGTGAAGAGCCCATTGGTTTGTAGGTGTCAGGATGTTTCTATTGTTCCGTAGCAGGGTGTATATTTTTTGTTTACACTTCTTTCAAACAACTGTTAAGAAACCACAAAGAAAACTGTGTGAAAAGACAGAGGAAGGTCCCTAGCAAATCTGGGATGAAGAGAGCAGATGCAGTTTACATAGAAAAATGCAAAGCTGTAGGAGATGAAGATAAGATCTGATTGAGTCTTCAAAATTATTAGGTGTATGTGGAGAGACTGTTCCACCTGTCCATATGTACAGAATGAGTGGCTATAAATACAAGATAGCAACTAGGAAATCAAATAAATTAGTATAAATGTCTTTAGAGAGAATAGTAAGAATGTGGAATGTTGCCGTATGGAATGGCTGGAGCAGAAAGCAGCATACATTTACTGGAAGGTTTGATGCATATCTGAGGGTGAAGCGAATATAAGGATATGGGCAGGGAGGGAAGAGTTTAGAATTGGGAATGCTGGAAACAGCACCAGGTGTGTCTAAAAATGAGTTGCCAACTTGGTGAAGCTGCATCAGAGAAATGCATGTGCACAGAACAAAAATAAGTCTGTAGCAGACAGACTCAAGCAATCACACAGCCAACAGATCAGATCACTGCTCTACAATCAAGAATCGTGATAGATAATTAAATAGCTAATGGGAGGAGGAGGAAAGTTGAAGAACATCTCCATTCTCAAAGAGGGTGGGAGCCAATGTGTAATTTCTATAAAAAAGGCTGAAGCAAGCTACCTCATTATGACCTTGTACCTCACAATCTACCTTGTTATGACCTTGCACCTTATTATCTACCCGCACTGCACTTTCTCTGCAACTATAACACTTTATTCTGCATACTGTTATTGTTTCCCCTTGTACTACCTCAATACACTGTTGTAATGAATTGATCTGTATGAACGGTATGCAAGACAAGTTTTTCACTCTACCTCAGTACATGTGACAATAATAAACCAATTTACCATTTTACCAAGCATTTGCAACTAGGTTTGGCCGGAAGTACTAAGGGGGATCTATCTCAGCTTCCTCCTCAGACCCTGGCCATCATGGTAGACAGTCTTCAGCTAATTAAATTCACTCTTGATACCAAAAAACAGCTGAGAGCACTGGATACAGCAAATGCCATGAGGCCAGACCACACCCTGGCAATGCTGCTGAAGATCTGCACTCCAGAACTAGCTCTGCCTCTAGCCAAGCTGTTCCAACACAGTTACAACACAGGCATCCACCCAACAACATGGAAGATTACTCAGGTATGTCCTGTCCACAAAAAAAAATCCAGTCTGGTTAAGTCGAGTTTAATGTCATATGCACAAGTACATGTATGCACAGGTGCAATGATAAATTTACTTAGAGCAGCATCACAGGCACATAGCATCATATAAACATCATTCACAAGAAAAACATAAATTAAACATAAATTACACACAATTTTTAGAAGAAAGGACATAATTAGAACAAAAACATCAAAGTCCATTTTAGTGCAAAGTGATCAAAGTGGTCACAGTGTTGCTAAACTGTAGTGATTAGAATTTTGCCAGTTGGTTCAAGAACTGAATGGTTGAAGGAAAGCAGCTGTTTTTGGAACCTGGTTGTATGGGACTTCAGGCTTCTTTACTTCCTGCCTGATGGTAGCTGTCAAAAGATGCATGGCCCGGATGGCAGGGATCTTTGATGATAGATGTTGCCTTCTTGAGGCAGCGCTTCCTGTAGATACTACCAGTGGTGGGGAGGAGTGTGCCTGTGATGTGTTGGGCAGAGTCCACTACTCTCTGCAGTTTCTTACATTCCTGCACATTCAAATTGCCATAGCAGACCATGATGCAAACAGTCAGGATACTTTTAACAGTACATCTGTAGAAGTTTGTTAGAGTGTTCAGTGATAAGGCAAACTTCCTTAACCTCCTAAGAGAGTAAAGACGCTGATGTGCTTTCCTTATGATTGCATCTATGTGCTGGGCCCAGGACAGGACAGGTTAGGGTTAATTACCACCCAATTAGTCAATTCTCAATCCTGAGCAAAGTGATACACTATTTCGTTCTCTGTTCGATCAAGAATCATTTACTTATCAATAACCACAACTCAACCTGGGTTTCACCAGGATCACTCTGCTTCCAACCTGATCACATTCTTATCCAAACATAGACGCAAAACTTGAATTCCAGAAATGAGGTGAGAGTGACTCCAGATGACATCAAGGCCATGTTTAATTGAGTGTGGCATCAAGTTAGTGGGCTTCAAGGGGAAAAATCTCTAGTGGCTTGAGCCATACTTTGCATAGAGGACAACGCTTGTGGGTCAAGCATTCCAACCCTAGGATTTCACTGCAGGAACTCCTCAGGACAGTGTCCTAGGCCCAACTATCTTCAGATGTTTTATCAATTACCTCCCTTCTTTCATTAGGGCAGGCGCAGCGATGTTTGCTGATGATTCCACAATGTTCAATTCCATTATCAAGTCACTGCAATTCTTGCATGTAACAAAACCTAGACAGCATTTAAATAAAGGCTAATAAGTGACAAATACCATTTGTGCCTCAAAAGTGCCAGGCAGTGACCAATTCCAACAAGGGGTGTAGACCATGCGCAGGCAGATGGGATTAGTTTTGATCAGACACCACGGGCTGAAGGATCTGTTCTAGTGCTGTGCTGCTCAATGTTCACCCTTGATATTCAATGGCATTAACATTACTGAGTACCCCAACATCAACATCCTGGTGGTTACCATTGACCAGAAACTCAAATGTTGGAGGTTAATCATGCCAGATTTCCTGCAGTCATCTTCAGCTGCTTCATGAATGACCTTCCCTTTAGGTCGGAAGCAAGAATATTTGTTGATGAATATACAGTTTTCAATTCAAAGTTCCCCAGACAATGAAACAGTCCATGTTTACATCTTTCATCCATATATGGAGCACTGTGTCTCAACCACTAAATGCCCAGTAGCTCCTCCACAGAGCTCCCAAAGCTGCTCTTCAAAATGGCAGTTCACCACCACCTTCTCAAAGGTATTTAGGAATTGGTTTATTATTGTCTTGCATACCGTCCATACAGATCAATTCATTACACAATACATTGAGGTAGTACAGGGTAAAACAATATGCAATGCAGAATAAGGTGACACAGTTACAGAGAAAGTGCAGCGCAGGTAGATAATAAGGCGCAAGGTCATAACGAGGTAGATTGTGAGGTCAAGAGCCCATCTTATTGTACTAGGGAACCATTCAATAGTCTTATAACAGTGGGATAGAAGCTGTCCTTGAGCCTAATGGTACGTGTTTTCAGGCTTTTGTATCTTCTGCCTGATAGGAGAGGGGAGAAGAGAGAACGTCTGGGTTGGGTGGGGTCTTTGATTATGCTGGCTGCTTTACCGAGGCAGTGACAAGTATAGACAGAGTCCATGGATTGGAGGCTGGTTTCCGTGATGTACTGAACTGTGTCCACAATTCTCTGCAGTTGCTAGTGGTCTCGGGCAGAGCAGTTGCCATACCAAGTCATGATACATCCAGATAGGATGCTTTCTATGGTGCATCAATAAAAGTTGGTAAATGTCAAAGGGGACATGCCAAATTTCTTTAGCCTCCTGAGGAAGTAGAGGCGCTGGTGAGCTTTCTTGGCCATGGTGTCAATGTGGTTGGACCAGGACAGGCTATTGGTCATGTTCACGCCTGGGAACTTGAAGCTCTGAACCCTCTCGACCTCAGCTGGTCATTGAACTTCAGGAAGGGGGCAGTGCAAATGCTCCCTGCCTCCCTTCCTGATGTCAATGACCAGCTCTTTTGTGTTGCTGACATTGAGGGAAAGGTTGTTGTCATGACACCATGTCACTAAGCTCTCTATCTCCTTTCTGTACTCTGACATTGTTATTTGAGATACAGCCCATTACTTTGGTATCATCTGCAAACTTGTAGATGGAGTTAGAGCAGAATCTGACCACACAGTCATGAGTATATAGGGAGTAAAGTGGGGGGCTGAAGGCATAGCCTTGTGGGGCACCAGTGTTGAGGATAATTATGGCAGAGGTATTGTTGCCTATCCTTACTGATAGTGGTCTGTTGGTCAGGAAGCCAAGGATCCAGTTGCAAAGGGAGGTGTTGAGTCATAGGTCTCGGAGTTTGGCAATGATTTAGACAAGAGTTAATACTGGTCTTGCAGCAACACCCTCATCCCATGTGAGAATTACAGAAAAATGATTCCCAGGTAGCCTTTAGCTTCTGTAGATTATTTGAATGTATCTAAATCTAATGGCTTTAGTCTGTGCACATTGCTTTACTGGCCTGTTATTTTCGTTTGAAAGTGATGAGAACATGCAGCAGGGATTCCATGTATTCTACAAGTGATATAATGGTTAAAACTGGGCATGAAGAATAAAGATATAGTTTCACAAGGGATTTAGACTACATATGAGATCTATAGTTTAGTTGTGAATATGAATAAAATTGTGTGGAATAAAGGCTGAAAAGCAAAAATAAATTGCTTCCATTGTGTATGTGTCAAACAAATTACAATTTTCTTCAGACTAAATCTCCAAGGCATATACTATTCAGTCTTAAACATCACTTTATCATAACTCACTCAGATCACAAGATAGGTTGTCATATGCTTCTTATTAACAGGATGATTTTCACTAACAGACCTTCATAAAACTGGAATGTTGCTTTGCCACTGTGAACATCTTGAATGATGTTATGATGCGTCCTAATTTTAGTAGGATTATAGAGTCACAGAGTCATACAGCACAGAAACAGGCCCTTTGGACCAACTCATCCATGCCGAACAAGATGTCTATCTGAGCTAGTCCCATTTGGCTCCATATTCCTCTAGGCCTTTTCTATCCATGTACCTATCCAAATATCTTTTAAACATCGTAATTGTACCTGCATCTACAGCTTCTTCTGGCAGCTCCTTCCATATACCAACTATCCTCTGCATGAAAAAGCTGCCCCTTTGGTCCCTTCTAAATCTTTCCCCTTTTAGCTTAAATCCATGCTCTCTGGTTTTAGACTCCCCTATCCACCTTATCTCTGCGCCTCATGATATTATATACATCTATAAGGTCACCCCTCAACCTCCTGTGCTCCAGGGAAAAAAAAAAGGCCCAGACTATCCAGCTTAAGCCCTCCAGTCCTAGTAACATCCTCGTGAATCTTTCCTGCACCCTTTCCAGCTTAGTCACATCCTCCCATATATCTGGGTGACTGGAACTGCACACAGTACTCCAAGTGTGGTCTCACCAATGACTTGAGAGGTTGTAACATGATGTCCCAACTCTTGTGCTGATAAAGGCAAGCTTGCCAAATGTCTTCTTCATCACCTGACTCACATTAATATCTAAAAAAGTGTCTGAGAGCAGGTCCAGTGGTAGCACACTGTGGAAAGGCTCTTCATCTTAATCTTATTCATTTTCTCGGGCAGTCCCTTGGGATTGAATAGGGCTTATTTTTGCTCCAGTTCTAAGGAGTGGAAGTGCCAAAATGTGAATTCTGTTAATGTTGCCCACCTGTTACACATGGTCTTGCTCATCATAAAGATGATGATTGGAGACCAGGCTCTGCTGCAGTGACTTAGAACACGAGCACCCACATGCAGGAACTTTGTACGCAAGGTCTCTTAGCAAATACAAATGCACACTGACCACACACACACACCTGGGTACATACACAATCTTGCCTATGCCCCTTTTCCTCCCTCACACAGCTCCACCCTTATCCCTTCCCTCTTCAGACACTCCTCCCTCAGTCTCTCTACCTCTTTTCACTTCCTCTAACTGCCTCCCTCTCTCTTGGCTCTTTGTCTCTTTCTTTCCCTCTCAATTCCCCTGTTCTCCCACCCTGCGGTCCCTGTCTATCCCCATTCTCAAGCTACTGCTCATCTTTTTTGGGGCTGCTCTGATTGCCCCAAACCCGGTCCCAGCTGCTCCACTGCCTAGAGCCAGCAGCCTAGCCTGGGACCCCTTGGAACTCTCCTGGCAAACATTAGGACAATCTTCAGCTTTCCCAGGAGCTGACTGATGTCAGCAAATTTTGGCTTCCCGGTGGGTGCAATTTTCCATCCTATGGAGAAGGATTCATCCTGAAGGACCAAAAGCATCTCACTCATCTGCTGTCATTGCTCAGCATATATTAATGGCTCTAAACACACAAGGCCTCTGTTTTCCACTATGCTTTTCAACTCATGGGCCCTTATCTCATGTGCATTTTCAAACACAATGGACCCGTCTCCAATGCTTCTCTTCATCGTATGGAGCCTCTGTTGCCCACAATAATTTTAAACTTAGGCGACTTCTGTCTCTCTTGCTCCTTTTAAACTACAGTTCTCCAAACTGCCTCAAAAGATTTTCTTGTGTCAAGTTTTATTCAGCTATGACCTCTACACTGGAAGGCGCAGTACTGAAAAGGAAGGCAAATGAACAACTAAGTAGCATCGCCTAAATTTCTACCGTAAACTTTGGCCCTGCACTAAACTCTGAAATGCTACTTTTGCAGAATTCCGATTTGGGAAGAAAAGTTCACTTTGTAGCACTAAACCTCAGCTCATTTTGTCCCCAGTGACACAAGCACTCGAACTTACAGTGCTGTGCCTGCTCCTCTCAGATCTCCATTTAGATTACAAAGCTTAACACTGTGGTGAAATTGAATGGATTTGGTACCATCTTTTGAATGTTTTGCAATTCTGGTTCAAAGGCTGATGTTTGTGAGATATACCTTTATCTCAGCTTGAAAGATTCCAATGCTACATTCTCATCTCTCTTCTTAACTCTAACATTTACTGACGTATTCACAAAAATCAGAACTGACAATCTAAATAGAATCAATTCCAAATCAGACCAAGCAGCTCTGCCAGGAGCAGGCGATTGTGCTGAAGGTTATTATAATGGTCAAAGACATTTAAGTGTTATCCATGCTTTCATGGAAAGCAACCTGACTGGTCATCCATAGTGCTGAGAAGTAAAATGGTCTTTTGAAAGACTTGGTAAGTTTTACTGTACATTTCTCCATGATCTTCAATGGTCAAAGATTGGATTTTGAATTGAGCTGCTTAGTGTCACTTTATAGTTTTTCTTTTTGATGATTGAACAAGGAGGATTCAAGCATTTTGCAGAAAATAATCCAAATGTAAATGAAAGGCTGTACCAATGTATCAGCTGAATCGCATCAAACAATTTAGTCTTGGAGTACAAAATATTACTCTTAGAACAGAAAGTTTAGTCAGTCTCTATACCTGTTTGCTGATTTCATTCTCACTTCATTGGATCAGTGAGGCATTTCAGGACGTGAATGAAAGTGTACTACCTCACCCAAGCCACCTTTGTTGCATGTGCTCCGTTCTGGGGAGAAAATGCCACTGAATAGAACAATTCAAAAGTGAACATTTTTTTCTTATTTAATATACCATTTATTTGTAAAGAGCTAGGTCAAAGTTGTAAACCTACATATGAAATGTGAAGTGTGAATTATGAAGCATCTCCAATTCTTGATATAAGGGAGTGAGATTATCATCCTTAACAGTCATGTTCACTTCTTGGTTTCAGTACTTCTTAGCTGAGTCGTTTCTGTGTGTATGCTCCACTGTGTACAATTCTCAAATACTTTATGATGGAATGCGTAAAGTTCTTATAGACATTCCATGGCATCATATCACCAGGATGAGTGTAACCATTTCATATTGTACAAGATCTCTTGTTGCAAAACAACCCCAAGCTCCCATTAGCAGTTAATAGGCAAACATTCATAAATGACATGACATATACCTCTCCTGCCTTTCCAAACAGTGGGAGGTACATCAGTCTGATCCACTGCTGCTTTGAGTGATTATTTACAGTTAGAACTGGAAATTTTCTATTGTATTTCAAGATGCAATATTTTCTTTTATCTTCTGCAAAATTTCTATAGGTGTGACCACTTTGACTAAGTAGTTTTATGCCAAAGTTAAGATAATTTTACCCTCATGTCAACCAGTTCTGAGAGGGGCTCAAGGCTGAAATGATCTCCTTGGTCCATCAAGATTATATCCTTTTTATCTTATGCAGCTCAATGCAAACTACATATAATCTCTGTCTCACTTATCACTCATCACCCTGCAATGCTGTGGCATAACTCACAGCATGGAAGTACATTAGGACATGTGGTTGCGTGGTGGGGCTGACCACAGGAACGAGGTCACAATGTTTTCGTCACTTGGCAGCCTTTTATGTCTGAGTAAGATGTAAGAATACATTAGAGAAATTTTATGCGAGGCCTGATTTGTTGTTAATTAAAGGGTGAGGCCTGAGCAGACGCAAGTTGTGGAGTCTGG
Source organism: Pristis pectinata (assembly GCF_009764475.1). Taxonomy (NCBI): domain Eukaryota; kingdom Metazoa; phylum Chordata; class Chondrichthyes; order Rhinopristiformes; family Pristidae; genus Pristis; species Pristis pectinata. The sequence continues at coordinate 24,315,209 of NC_067410.1, forward strand.
CTTCAGGTAAGTCTTCAGGTAAGCAGTTTACTTACCTTTCGTGATGGGTCTCCCAGGGCACCCACCCTCCAATCGCAGCTACCACTCATCCCTCCTGATGCTCTCTGATTTCAAGGGTCCAATCCTCCATTCCTCCATTCTGGCTTGATGTTCCAACCTACCCCAACTTTTGTATTGCTTCTCCAGGAGTGCTCCATCTGAGATTCACTGCCTGAACCCATGAACTACAGGGTTTTGCTCATTCGTTCTATGGTGGTGGAAAACGCAAGTAAATGATGCCACAGGCTTCATGTGTATTAGAATATTTCAGTAGTGGGCATCCAATAAAAATACTTGTTGGTCCATAATGAACTACCAACTTATCCCACCTGCTGAACAATTTCTAGGACAGGATCTTACAAGATACAGGATACATACATCTGAGAATGCAGTTCAGCCCATTTCAATACATTTGTTCAGGTTGATCCTGACATCACTCCACAGATGAATGCTTCTTAAATTATTTCATGTTTTATTTCTCTCTCCCCCCCACCCCCACCCCCCGAAATTTACTTCAAAGAGAATCACTCTTTGCACGAACAAAATGGACCAATATTAGTCAAAGTTTCTTTTTTACTTTTATGAACCTGTGGGTTCTAATTTTATATCAACTAGTTAATTTTATAGGAATCCTCTGAAGTATTATGAGGGTGGCAAATGTTATTCCTTTGTTCAAAAAAGGGAGTAGAGATAATCCTGGGAATTATAGACCAGTGAATCTTATTTCAGTGATGGGCAAATTATTGGAAAAGATTCTAAGGGACAGGGTTTATGAGTATTTAAAGAAGCATAGTCTGATTAGGGATAGTCAGCATGGCTTTGTGAGGGGCAGGTCATGCTTCATGAGCCTGATTGAATTCTTTGAGGATGTGACAAAACACGTTGATGAGGGTAGAGCAGTGGATGTGGTGTTTCTGGACTTTAGTAAGGCGTTTGATAAGGCTCCCCATGATAGGTTCATTCAGTAGGTTGGGAGGCATGGGATCCAGGGAAACTTGGCTGTGTGGATTCAGAATTGGGTTGCCCATCGAAGGCAGAGGTTGGTTGTAGATGGAGAGTATTCGGCCGGGAGGTGGGTGACCAGTGGTGTTCTGCAGGGATCTGTTCTGGGAACCCCGCTCTTCGTGATTTTTATAAAGAACTTGGATGAGGAAGTGGAGGGATAGGTTAGTAAGTTTGCAGATGCCACAAAGGTTGGTGGTGATGTGGATACTGTAGAAGGTTGTTGTAGGTTACAACGGGACATTAATAGGATGCAAAACTGGGCTGAGAAGTGGCAGATGGAGTTCAACTCGGAAAAGGGTGGTGTGATTCACTTTGGATGGTCAAATTTGAAGGCAGAATACAGGGTTATTGGCAGGATCCTTAGCAGTGTGGAGAAACAGAGGGATCTTGGGGTCCAAGTCAATAGATCCCTCAAAGTTGCCGTGCAAGTTGATAGGGTTGTTTAGAAGGCATATGCTGTGTTGGCCTTCATTAGTCGGGGGATTGAGTTCAAGATCTGTGAAGTAATGTTGAAGCTCTATAAAACTCTGGTTAGACCACACTTGGAGTATTGTGTTCAGTTCTGGTCACCTCATTATAGGAAGGATGTGGAAGCTTTAGAAAGGGTGGAGAGGTGATTCACCAGTATGCTACCTGGATTGGACAGCAGGTCTTATGAGGATAGGTTGAGCGAGCTAGGGCTTTTCTCTTTAGCGAAGGAGGATGAGAGGTGACTTGATAGAAGTGTACAAGATGATAAGAGGCATAGATAGAGTAAACAGCCAGAGACTTTTTTCCAGGGCAGAAATGGCTAATACAAGGGGATATAATTTTAAGGTGATTGGAGGAAAGTACAGGGGATATCAGAGGTAAGTTTTTTTTTACAAAGAGAGTGGTGGGTGCATGGAATGCATTGCCAGGAGTGCTGGTAGAGGCAGATACATTAGGGACATATAAGAGACTCTTAGATAGGCACGTGGATGATAGAAAAATGGAGGGCTATGTGGGAGGGAAGGGTTAGTTTGATCTTAGAGTGGATTAAAAGGTCGGCACAACATTGTGGGCTGAAGGGCCTGTACTGTGCTGTAATGTTCTATGTTCGATTACTTTCAATGCACGTAACCCAATACACCCATCAAAATATCCTCTCATGTCTATAGGTTGAACATTTCAAGGGGTATATTTTCATAATACAGTGGGATATACAGTGAGCTGTAGTGCCTAAGATAAGTTTATTACTTGAAAATATCTCCACTATATTCTCATATATCAAACAAACAATGGATTTCAGAATGAAGGTCTTGGAACTGCCTCCAGCATTGGAAAGTTTCTCATAGCTTAGCAAGCACATTACAAAATTCAAGGTGTGGCTTGAACTGAACATTGTGCAGGTTTGATTGATCCCACCTTTAATTTATACTCCTTTGCTTTAGTTCTATAATATTTATTAATTGCTGTTAACTGGTGAACTTATCTGTTGTGATGTCCATTAAATTCCTTTGGGTGTCTTTTAGCTTCACCCTTTCTTGTTTCAATGGCATTTACAGAGTATCTCGCACCTATTTTCCCTCCTACACGTGGCATTTCACAATAGTCTACATTCAGTCATATCTACCTTTGATCTGCCCATTTGCTTATTGTATATATTTTATTCTGCCAATCTGAGCTTCCTTTTCCAAAATTCCATCCTTTTTCTTCCACATTGCATTTCTAATCATTCTGGCAAGAGCTAAGAATGTACTGACTCCACACCTGTTACACTCCAACTTCTCGAAACATCTCTGACCAACCTAAGCTATCCCTAGGCCTTCCTCGCAATCATCCCTAAAATTTGGACCTTAATTATAGCCCTTTGTTTAAAACCTCAGCAAAAGTGTTGGATTGAGTGCAGTGTCTTTGAGGTGCAGGGATTTTGTGGTCTGGAGTTTGGAGTTACAGAGAGTAGAAAGCTGTCTACTCAGATAATCATTAGGCAACCTGGTTGGTTCAAGAAAAATCCAAATAGGTCATTGCTTTTTCTCTCTTTGAACAAAAGTCTTGTTAAATATTAAAATGTGTAAAATTAGCCAGTATACTTTAATAGTGTATTTTAATTTCTCCAGAGGAGCTTATGCGCAGGTACCACTTTAATTTTTGCCTTTTCAGATTTTTCACTTCAGGTTTTCATTTTTTTTTGTCTTCTAATTCAAGGCAACAAATGTCAGTGAAGTAAATGCTTAAGCTACAAAGCTTCTTATCTCATATTACGGCTGTTCCTGAGTTATTAACTTCTTAAAACTCTTGTTCTGAACTAACTAGTTTCTCAGTTGGCATGTATGATTCAGTGCTTAGCACAATGAATTTGGTGACTGTGGCTTGATTCTGAGAGATGTAGACAGCCAGTCTAAATTTTTCTTTTGAATTTTTGAACCTAGTTCTGCAGGCTGACTTCAGACTGGTAACGAACAATTAGCAGTGAAGAGTAGTTAAATGTTTTATGTTGATTATGCTGTACATTATGGCTGTGTGCTCCCCTTAGTCTTGGAATTTTTGGAAAACTGGCATTTACTTGTACTTTTTATGCACCTGTACCAAAGTTTGAAGTTATATACCACATTTTGGAGAAACTTAGGAATGCAATATATTTTGATTCCACTCCCATCACTGAAGGGAATATTTTGGATTGCTGCTTCCAATATTCCAATACTACTTGTTACACAGGAACTTGCAAAGGTTGATTGTGAGAGGTTGTTACCAGATAAAGGGATGTCTGGCAAGTGGGAGGCTTTTAAAAGTGAGCGGGAGAGTTCAGGGCCAACATATTACTGTCTGAGTGAAGGGCAAGGCTGGCAGAAATAGGGAACCCTGGTTGATGAAGGAAATTATGGCTCTGATCAGGAAAACGGAGGTGGCATATGTCAGGTATAGGCAGCTAGGATCAAGCAAATCCCTCGAGTGTAAGGGATGTAGGAGTACACTTAAAAAGGAAATCAGGAGGGAAAAAAAGGAGACATGAGATATCCTTGGCAGATAAGGTAAAAGAGAATCCTAAGAGATTTTATGTATATTAAGAGCAAGAGGGTAAATAGGGAGAGAATAGGTCACAATAAAGATCAATGTTGTTGTCTACGTGTGGAGCCACGGGAGATGGGCAAGGTCTTAAATGAATACTTCTCATCTGTATTTACTGTGGAGAAGGTCATGGAAGCTAAGGAATTAAGCGAAGTGAACAGTGATGTCCTGAAACATATCAGTATTACAAAAGAGGAGGTGTTGGCTGTCTTGAGGCACATAAAGGTAGATAAATCCCTGGGGCCTGACCAAGTATATCATAGGATGTTGTGAAAGCAAGAGAAGAAGTTGCTGGGACCACAGCCGAGATTTCTGTACTTCCTTAGCCATGAGTGAGGTATTGGAAGGCTAGAGGGTGGCTAATGTTGTGCCTTTATTTAGGAAGGGCTGCAAGGACAAGTCTATAGAGACAGGGCCTATCTGCATTTGGAAAGGCGAGGACTGATTAGGGATGGTCAGCATGGCTTTGTGAGTGGGAAATTGTGTTTCCTGGATTTGATTGAGTTTTTTTTTTGAAGAGGTGACTGAAGGGATTGGTGAGGGCAAGGCAGGAGATACTGTTTACATGGACTTTAGTAAGGATTTTGACAGGGTTCCGCATGGTAAGCTGGTTCAGAAAGTAAGATCACATGTGATCCAGGGTGAGCTAGCCAAATGGATACAAAATTGGCTTGGTGGAAGGAATCAGACGGTGATGGTGGAGGGTTGTTTTTCAGATTGGAGGCCTGTGATCAGTGGTGTGCCACAGGGATTGGTACTGGGTCCCCTGTTATTTGTCATATATACTAACAATTCGGATGACAATGCAGATGGCATGATTAATAAGTTGTAGATGACACCAAAATTGGTGGTGTAGTGGACATGAAGTTGTCTAATATTACAACAGCATCTAGATCAACTAGGAAAGTGGGCAAACGAAATGGCAGATAGAATTTTAACTGAGACAAGCACGAAGTGATGCATTTTGTGAAGTTAACCCAGGACAAGACATACACAGGACCCTCACAACTGTTGTAGAACAGGGAGACCTAGGGGTACAAGTACATAGTTCCCTGAAGTGGTGACACAGGTAGACAAGGTGGTGGGAAGAAAGCAGATAGCATGCTTGCCTTCATTGAACAGGGGGCTGAATACAAGAGTTGGGATGTCATGTTACGATTGTCGAGGCTGCATCTGGAATATTGTGTACAGTTGTGGTTTCCATACTATAGGAAGGATGTGATTAAGCTAGAGGTGTTGCCGGGACTGGATTAAACTAGAGACTGGAGGACTTGAGTTACAAGGAGAGGCTGGATAGGCTGGGACTGTTTTCCCTGGAGTGAAGGAGGTTGAGGGGTGACCTCAGGACAGAGGAGTCTAGAGCTAGAGGACGTAGCATTAAAGTGAGAGGGGAAAGATTTTAAGGGAACCTGAGGGGCAAATTTTTTCCACACAGAGGGTGGTGGGTATACTGAATGAGTTGTCAAAGAAAGTGGTAGAGGTGGGTACAATGACAATGTTTAAAAGACTGTTGGACAGGTACATGGATAGGAAAGACTTCAAGGGATATGGGCCAAATGCAAGCAAATGGGATTAGCTCAAGGAGGTACCACAGTCAGCATGGATGGGCTGGGCTAAAGGGCCTGTTTTCGTGCTGCATAACTATATGGCTCTTATTGTTTTTGGGAACTTGCTCTGCAAAGTTGGTTGCCCTGTTACCCGTATCTGAACACTTAAAGTAATTTTGCAGACTTTGTTGCCTGGAAATTGGATTGGACTGATAAGGCTCAGTTAAGATGTTATTGTATGTAATGCCAACACCACTTTGGGTCCCACCTAAAAGGAAATAGTTAAATCAGATGAAAAGGTCTTTGAATACATGCTATCGTATTTCTTACCTCAAAAGAAGCAGAATGTCTCGAGCTGTATGTTTCCCACAGAAGCTGCACAAGAAGCTCACAATTGCCATGTCATTGCTGTGCTGATCACTGGGAAGGTTCATCAGATCTTAAAGTCCTCACCCCATGGCACCCACAGACCAACTCCATAAAAGGCTGCTGGGTGAGGGAAAACATGATGACCATGTGCATGTGGCCACCCCCACCACACCACACAACCACGTCTCCTGATGGAGTCCCATACTGTGTGTTGTTCCATAACATTGCGAGGTTATGGATGATCCACAAGACCAAGATTACATTATGTTGCAATGAGCTGCATAACATAAAGAGGATATAATCTTGTTGGACCAAACATTGGTGAGTTTGCAGAAACCTTGTGCACTGCAAAATAATGCTGATAGATGCTGTGCTTAATAGATTGATGTTAGAGTGGAAACAGTATAATTCATGTTTCATTGGTGGTCTTTAGTGGGATTTGCTCCTGGTATTTTGTTTTACAGTTATATGAAAGTCATTTTCTCAACATGGTGGGTCCAATTTCTGTGGGAATAGGGTGAAAAGTGGGGTGTCAAACTTCATTGCATGTGCTCCTGATGTCACATAAATGCCAGATGTGCTAGTGTGGATCCTGGTTGGAAGTGCCTTGGTTCCATTTTGTGACAGTTATAACTTCACTTGGAAATGATTGTTGGCACAATCAACTCTGAGTGTGATGGACTTCGCACACTTAATGCATAAAAGAGGGTGCTAACCAGTTTAATTTCTTAGCATATATGTTCTAAGCAAAAGATGACTTAATCATGAAAACTTATTCATCTTTTTTGTAGGATCCTGCTAGTTTATTAGAAATCAATGCAGATTAGCAAGGACTATGACAGTGGATGAAGGAAATAAGAGGCAGGACGGGGTTGAACGGGCTTATATCAAGTTTAAATTAATGGGGATTGGGTGGGGGAGTGTGGGAAGCCAGCAAAAGACTGCATCCAATGCAGGAGTGACAAAGGTCGGATAAGTTTTTAAAATATTTTTCCTCCTTCATCCTGGAAATATCTTGCAGTGAAGGAGTTATGAGGAAATTGCTCGTTTTGAAAGTCCGGTGTCAAGCATGTGGACCATGTGACTTTCCATTGGATCTGGTTGCATGAAGTCTTGTTCTATGAACACTCTTCTTCAGTCAGCTGAAGATTATGCTGGTGCACAGAGGTGAATTTTATCACTAAAGTCCATCTTCACTGAGGGATGGCTCCTGAGATATGGAAAGTGATCCACATTTTCCAGTGTCTTGTCATGGATTTTAACTGTCAGGAGGCAGTGTTGTGCAATGAAAGGAGGTCATTAGAAGACATTTTTGTCTGCTGGATGCTTAGTGTATGGCACTTCCTATCATTCATTTCAGTGAAGGGATTTGTGATAGATTGGAGCTCAGATTCCAAAAATGCACATGTGTAAGTCACGTCTGCCTATTGTAAGTTGGTGACTGTGGTTGGGTGATCTTGCTTCCATAGTGGAAATGAACAGTTATCCATTCAAGTTGTGGATTAACTCCACTCCAGCATGAAGCTCATTGGAGATAAGTGCATTATTGCTATGAGCAAGGTTAAGCTTTGTCATGGCACGGGATTTCCAAGAGGACAGAGAAACTGCTTCAGGGAGATTCACACAGTGCCCTTGAAAAAATATAACATTCACACCAACTGATGGAAAAGAAGCAAGCAGGAGGGCACCAAACACCTTGAGTCTTTACAATGGGAAATTCCATAAAACTCTTCTGCCACCTGAGAACTGAAGTGAAAGCAAGTTACCTTCAATCCTAAGGGATTGGCTAAGAGAAAGGTTTTAGTGGCAGAAGATCCATAGAAGTAGGCAATATCACAGAAACCAAAGTAAGCATTTTGCTGATGGATAGGATATGGGGTTTAAAGTTCAGTATGAAGTTGAACAGAACAGTAAAATTACTCATGATCTGTTTCAAAGTGTTTGGGTCAGGGAGAATGTTTGTAACAAAGGAATAGTGGGGATGAAGACAACAGATTCGATGCTAGGCAGGGGAATGTTGTGTCTTATTCAGGAATTAATGTCAAAGGAGAATTGTACAAATGATAATAATTTGGAATCTATTGTCAATTTGTAACATTTATAGGGATTTGCCTCTACACAATAATAAATAGAAAATATCCTAAAATTCAACTGATTTGAATCAATTTTATGGTCTGATATTTCATTCCTTATCCTGATCCCTTATCTAGTAATCAATACTTTGTGGTTGCACATAAGATAATAACAATAAAAATTCACCATTATAACACATAACTTTGAATGGTAAACATCGTTGACAGTAGGAAAAAATAAATGCTGCAGCATATAAACATTAAATTAGATTGGCAGAATAAATAGATTAAATGAAAAATCCTATAAACATATTTTGGAGAAATTCCAATGCAGCAAAGGCAAATTGTCAGCCTTTCCCCAATTGTGCTCAATATGCAGGTACATAATATTGTAATTTGAGTTCCATTGTATGCTGCTTTCTCCAATGAACAGTATATAGTGCATAGTATAAATTGTTACAGACTGACATGATATTACTGTTCTAAGGAATTTGTAAAACAATCTTGTCTTAGTTATGTTGTTTGGGACATAACTGAAAATCCTAACTCGAATATTAAAAGATTTGTAACACTTTTTGTCCTTATGAAATAAGGAAATGTCAATAACATCAGCAAATTATGGCATTAAATTTACTTGTTAACTTTTAGAAGTTTCACTTTATAATCTAGGTAAAGTGAGAATATTACCACTGAATGCAAAGTAATGGTTACTAAGAAACAATCCTCATGCTCACAAACAGTTCCTCAGAATAAACTGAAAATCAGCCTAGTTCGACCAGCTCTCATATTAACAAGTTATTGAGCAGGATATCAATTACCTTAAACACCAAAACATTCTCGATCATTCTACTCTGTACTCCAATCATGAACATTTAATTAAAAAAAGATTTATGGTAAAAATTTTAAATTGTTCCATAAAGTACACCCTTTAGCTAGAAGCTAACTGGGATCTTTTCCAGTTCAATCAGAAAGTTGTACTTTAGATTTTATTCTGAATGCACAATTCAACAGATCTATTCAGAAAATAGATTAATAAATATAAAGATGACACTTACTGGCTATTTCCTCCTTAACTTTGATTAAGCTGCAAGTATTTCTTCTTATTTCAACCCCTCAATGTAACTGCTGCTTACTTACAATTGATTCAAGTTTTTCTCAGTACTAGTTTTTTGGTGAATGTTCATTCTGTGGTTCTATTATGTTTCTTTTAATCTATTCCAAATGTGGCCTCACCGATGATTTTCACAACTGTATTCTGGGATGCACACTGGGAGTTTCCTCCTCAGCCTACACTAAGGCTGTCCAATTGCAAGCACTTCATTTGTACAAGTTTCAAAGTGGGACCTAGTCAACTGTTCCCAAAGTGAAACTTTCATCAAACAATTAAGGCCAGTCTTCAGTGTGCTAAATGGAAATCAAGACTGATATTGCTATAACTTTCTTTTAATTTTATTCTGAATTCAGTAACATCTTTAAATACTGAATACTAGAATTCTGTCGATTTTGTGGAAAATGTATGTTACCTTCCTTGCACTCAGTTTAGAGACATATGTCTAGAAATTCAATTGCACCTTAAAATGGGTATGTGGAGGGGTGGGGATGGGAGAGGGATTTTGGTGTAGTGATGTTTGTTATGTGAACTTCTTCAAATAGGTACAAAGGCAACAATGAAATTCTCATTCATGATTCATAAGCCAGGCATACAACCAGTATTATTTATTACCTTTGGCCTTTTTGGAGAATTTTGGTGCGGCAGACTGGTGGAAAAATAGGACAACTGTTATGCCACTTAAAAATTACCCACACCTCTTAAAGAGCAGTGGATGGTAGAGAAAAATAGAGAAATGAATACCAGAGGTAGAGATAGTACCCAGGACTTGTGATGCAGTCCTAACCCAAGCAGGAGGAGACAGGTATGCCTGGATGATAGCAAACCTCTGGCATGGTATGAGCATGCATAAGCTCCCTTATAAATAATGACCCATTAAGTGCCTGTTTCACACCTGTAGAAACACACTCAACATGATGCAACTTCAGGGGTGATTTTGTATAGTCTTGCTCTACAAGTTAATGCAAATATTAAGTTGCTTGGTTAAATCATTATTGTGAAAGAGAAGTTTGGAGGCTTGTTTTACTTTAGGAATGCATTAAGATATTAATTTAAAATGTCTTCTCTGGATATATGAGCTTTCCAACATTGCCAAGTTACATTTATTGCTCAAAGGCCAGTTGCCCCAAGATGCTGATCAGCTTTCTGAATACCAGTTACAGCTGAATGGCTTGCCTTGCATAAGGAGTCAACAAAGTGTGCAACAGAGATCAGTAAGTCATTTCATTCTTCTGAAAGTTGGCAGTGCTCATGGTAATTTTTTCTGAAGTCCACTCATAAATTGCCAGGTGTAATTAGCCTAAATTAACAACTTGCTAGACTGGGATTTGAACAGATGACAGTGGAATCATTAGCCCAGTAGTAAAATATCTATACTATCATATCCTTATGGATAATGTTTTTCCATTGTGTTTAAGGTGTTCAACTATAAAAATCATTCTAAAGGGGTTGATGATCAAAATTCAGACATAACCAATCAACTTTAATAATGCATCTTTTTTCTTAATAGGTTCAATAAAATACCACCATTTCAACATTGATCCATAACATTCGCTAAATTGAAGGTTACTTAAACTTAATTAGTCTTAAAAGTTCTAATTTAAATTTATAAGAATAGAATTTGCTGAAAATCATACAACAGAATAATTGTTCCTCTGCAAAATATTTTAACTTAACTACCCTACCTCCAGTTGCATGTGGAGCTCTCAAGCATTCTTGGTAGTATGTATGCTTTTTACTCATTGTTGAGAGAACAACTGAGATCTGGTTAAAATATAACTTTGATATGGTTATACTTTCATTCTGAAGTCCCTTGATATTTGATTAGCCAATGGTGATTGTATTCAGACTATTGTGTGTAGTGATCTCTGCATATTTATATTTTAAACCTTAAATTCCACAGAGTCTAGCAGTCAAAAGTGAGGTGCAGCATAAAATAATTAGATAACTGATACACTTTATGTATTTTAGTAGTTGGAGCATGCAAAATGAAATCAGAATAATGAAACAAGTACGTAGAACGCACAAAGGTTTTGAGTTTTTATAAACTTACACCAACATAGTTTCTACAGAATTAGCAGCAAAGCATTCTCACTAATAGACATGAGCTCTCATTTCACTTTTGTAAATTTTTGTATCATCAAAATGATTATGCAAAAATAAATATTCTCCTTAGGATACAGATATATTGTTGAGAGCAAGCAACTGATAGATTGACCTTAAGGCAGGTCACAAGCTTAGGAGTTGGCATTTGTTTAAACTCAGAATCAGTTGCCTGAGTTTGCAGAACCTTTGATAGTTCTGACTTGGCCAGCTAAGGTGATGGAGTTTAATCTGGATGAGTGTGAAGTGTTGCACTTTGGGAGGTCAAATCTAAGGGGAAAGAGTACAGTAAGGAGCATTGAAGTACAGAGGGGTCTTGGCGTGCAAGTCCATAGCTCCCTGAAAATGGCAACACAAGTAGATAGGGTGGTAAAGAAGACATATGGCATGCTTGCCTTCATTGGTCGGGGCATTGGGTATAAAAGTTGGAAAGTCGGGTTGGAGCTGTATAGAACTTTGGTTCGGCCACATTTGGATTATTGCGTCCAGTTCTGGTCACTGCATTACAAGGAGGATATGGAGGTTTTGGAGAGGATGCAAAAGACATTACCAGGATGTTTCCTGGGATTAGAGAGTACTAGCTATAAGGAAAGGTCAGACAAACTTGGATTGTTTTCTCTGGAGTGTCAGAGACTGAGGGGAGATCTGATAGAAGTTTATAAAATTATGAGAGGCATAGATAGGGTAGACAGTCAGAGTCAATTTCCCAGAGTGGAAATATCAAATGCTAGAGGGCATAGCTTTAAGGTGGAGGGGGGAAAGTTTAAAGGAGACATGTGAGGCAAGTTTTGTTTTCCAAGTAAGTTTTGCTTGGAACGTGCTGCTAGGCGGCATAGCGGAAACAGATACAATAGTGATGTTTAAGAGGCATTTAGACAGGCACATGAACAGGGAATGGATGGCTATGGATCATGTGCAAGCACATGGGATTAGTTTAATTTGGCATCATAGTCAGCACAGACATCTTGGACCAAAGGGCCTGTTCCAGTTCTGTACTATCCTATGGAGTGAGAAATAAAGGCCAAGATACAGCTCTGAGAAGGGAAAATTTGACACCTCTTGGCATAAACTGCATGCTCTGCTGGAAAATCACTGAAATGTACTAATGACCACTCTGGAGGAAGCACTCCGAAGAGGAAGGGGCTAAATGGACAATGCAACATATATGAAAGGAGGGAAATAGTGACACTGAGAAGCTGGTGTAAGCTATACCATACATTAATTGTTTACAATGGCTGATTTAGGTTCTTAAATAAACTAAAAAGCAGGGATTCCACAAAAAAGTACTTTTCTTTATTAAACAACAACTGTAATATCAGAAAGGAATTTTTATTTAATGAATATATAAACAAGCTGGGCAACACTAAATATTTCTTGCACATTAATAACAATGTTTTGAACCTTATATACCCCTACATGTCCACGAGATAATGATGCACAGTAACAGTTTTAAAACATGCCCATGGTGGTTAACCATACTCAAGGATTCCTTTTGGTACCATGTCAACATCTTCACTACATATCAACAGCAGAGCCCATGACATGCCACAAACTTGAAAAGAATAGGACAAGAAGGGTTACTAAAATCTGACAGAACACTTAAAAGGGGCAACCTGGAGAATTGCTGATATACATATTCCAGCACATCACATCCAAACACCATTCTACACAATTACGTTGCAGATAAGCACTGTGTCAATATTTTTATGGTTTGCTTGTAAAGACTATTAGGAAATTATATTTTTAATCCACTTTCAAATAAAAGTCAAACAGAAATTGCGTGCATTTTAATACACAAATCTCAAATACAAAAATTACTGTACAGTAATTGACACAGTATATAATACAGGCGTAATAACAATCAGAACACCAGTCAAGTTATTTATTTGAAAACAAGCCCAGGGAAAAGAGAAGTTGCATTAATGGTAATCATATTTTTGTTAGGACTCAAAGCAAGATGTCTACCAATGACGCAAAACTAAAATGTTACTGTCAGTTTGTCACAGTGTTTATCTTAACCAGTGTTCTATGCCGAAGTATCAAAAGAAAATATCTTGAAATTCTGTAAAACATGTAATGAGAAATGTTCTTTTCCATTGGTAGAACAGTTTTCTTTTTCCCCAAAAAGTCTTGTTTTGATACCCTGATTTGAGGTTAACCTTTCGATCAGTATCACTATAATCTGGGAACAACTTAATTTCCCCAACTGTTCCAAAATTGGCACATTACATATAAATGAACTAACAGCTAAACATCACTGTTCTTATGCTTTTACTATGACATTTACTTAACATTGGGTCCTCGTGGTAAGAATTTCCTACTTCAAGTATTCAGTTGGACTATAGAACATAGAGAACTGCTTGTTAGGGCACTCAAAGAATCACAGCCCCAATGTGACAACAGTGTTGTTTACTGCTTCTTGTTGCCTGTGTTCTCTAGGAGTGCAAAATTTGCCAGATGTGCTGAACATATTCCAAAGAACTTTGCCCCTTTACCGAAGAAAGCTCTGAGGTTTGGTTTCATTTAAGCAGTAGAAAGTTTTCTATTGCATTTCCACTCACAGCAGTGAAGTATCTCTGCTGCTAAGTGTGATAATGCACTAAGAATTCAAATCATACAAATGCACGTTTCCATACTTATAAATCAGATGTAAGAAGCTATTAAGTATTTTCAAGAATCTTTCATAATGAAGTACAACAGTTACCATCTGAGCACTTCACTACATCAGCAAGAAGGAACTACATTTCCTTCTTCCTGAACATGTTCTTCACACAAAGCAATCCCAATTTGATGGGCCAGTTCCTGAATTTTGAATACTCCTCCATTTCAGCAATGTCTATTGTAAATCAATCAGCTAATGAACATATTCAGATGTACAGTACATTTTGAGAGGCACAGGTTGTTTTTGTTCAGAAGGATAATCCTTGTCAACTGTTTGATAATTCTTCCACCTTAAAAATTGAACACTTTTTTTCTCTACACAAAAGCTTACTATTTAATGCATTGTACACTATGATGTTAAAAGGTTATAAAAGTTCTTCTCTTTCCTACTCATCCGGATATTCAGATTTGAGTGAGAGAATAAGATTACCCAAGGAAATCCCTGAACCCACTTTGACTGTTGAACCTGCAGAAGTTGACAATATTGGGTTGAAGGCTGAAGCTAACAAGAAAGAATTGCAAGCAATGGGCATCTCAAGAAGGGTGCATCCAATCATAATGTGGGCTTTCAGAGTACTGATTATTTCTTACTAATTATTGGGAATCCAATTATCTTTGGAATGATAATCATAATACCATTAAGGTGTAAATAAATACAGCTGGATAAAGATTGGCTTTAGAACAATATTTAATTGTGTAAATACTGAATTTGGCAAGAGGGGGTCTTTTCATCTCACATCATAATGAGCTACCATTACCTCACTTTTTACTGTATCAAGCTGCTTCTTCCAACATTTTGATGACTTGCTCTAGGACATCCGGGCATAGATCTGAAATTCGTTGAAGCAAATTGTCTGTGTACTCCTGCAGTGCCACATTTTCCTTTTCTCCTCGCTCCAGCTCCTCTGCTAGCTAGTAAAAACATCAATGCACTGTTTAGATTTCATACACAAATGGATATTTGGAACAAGTAGATGCTTTTCTAATGTTAATGAGCAATATGAGTGTCATTTGTTCTGTGATTGGAACCAGAAGAGTAAATAACATGATGCAATTCTTTTATAATAAACACTGTGGGATGGATTCCACTCTACATTCCTTAAAGGGTTCAAAGTATAAATTAACGTATACACAGATTTTACTTAAATACTATAGAATTTAAATTACTCAAATTATCCATATATCTCATGCAAAGAAAGAATGGTCATACAAATATAATATATATTCATAATTCAGTTAAGCACTTCAGATGAGAAGCCATGTTGAACAAAGAAGGTATTCCAAGTTGGCAACATCAAGGGATAAAGGAAAAAAAGAAATGGGGCACGAGTGAAGCTCAGTAAATGTATTCTCTAGGAGTGCAAATGTCTAAGCTCATTGACTCATTTACTTTAGGTTGGCAAATTAGATGTCCACAGTTTTAGAGTCCTGGGGAAGATCATGTCAAAGATGTGAACAGTCTTGATTTTAATACAGTGACACATGCAGTGAGGCAGAATGTTGTGTTAAAAAAAGGTACTCGCTGATAGAAAAGTGTTGTAGGAAGTTCAAAAAAGCATCTAATGAATTTGATAAACATTAGACTTTCTTTTAAAGAGAGAAATTGGATTTGGTTTAGAGAAACCAAAAGCTAGAAAAGGTGTACACCATCAGATGATAGCATTTTGACGTAAGCTATCTAGGGTTATGGAAAATAGGTTAACAAAGCCTTCTGGCAAGTTTCTGGGCCCTGATGGTCTTGCAAGAAATGACAAAATACCCTCAATTCAGGAAAGGTTCCATTAGGTTGGCAAACAGCAAATGTAATTCCTTTATTGAGAAAAGAAGACGGGGCATGAGAGACAAAGAAAGAATGAAGCTACAGGTCAGTTAGCTTACCGTCTGTCCTGGGGAAATGTTGGAAGTTATTATTAAAGGTCTTATTTTAGATATTACAGCAGAGTAAAATTCAAGTTGATCAGGCAAATTCAACATGGTTTTCTGAAAGGAAATCATTTTTGACCAACTTATTGCAGTTCTTTGAAGAAGTAACATGTGCAGTGGATAAAAGGGAACTGGTGGCTGCACTATACTTGGATTTCCAGAAGGCATTGATAAGCTGCTGCATCAAAGGTTATTGTAGGAAATAAAAGCTCAAGGTGTGCGCAGCAGCACATTGGCATGGATGGAAAACTGGTTGGCTAACAGGAAACAGGTTCAGGCATAAAAAAATTTGTTCTCTCATTGGCAGAATGTAAGGAGTGGTGTGTCACAGTAATAAATGCTGGACCTCAACATTTAAAATTAATATTATTGAGTTGAATGAAGGCACCGAAGGTATGGTTGCTATATTTGCTGATGGCACAAAAATAGGTATGGAAGTAAATTGTGAAAAGGACACGAGGAGGCTAAAAGATTCATAGGTTAAGTGAGTGGGCAAAAATCTGATGAATGGAGTATAATGTGAGACAATGTGAAATTGTCTATTTTGGCATGAAAAATGAAAAAAACATCTTGTCTAAATGGTGAGAGATTGCAAAGCAGTGAGATGCAGAGTGATCTGGAAGACCTCGTGCACGAGTAGCAAAAGGCTAGTTTGCAGATGCAACAATTAGAAAAGCGAACAGAATGTTTTCATTTATTTCTTGGGAAATTGAATACAAATGTGGTGGTGGTGGTGGGAATTTATGCTTCCGTTATATAGGGCAGTGGTGAGACCACATCTGGGGTACTGTGTACTATATCGGTCCCCTTATGAAGGAAGAATATTAATGGATTGAAGTTCAGAGAAGGTTCACTAGAATGACACCTGGAATGGGTTTTCTTAAGAGGAAAGGCTGGACAGGCTAGGCTTATATCTGCTGCAGTTTTTAAGAGAGGAGGCTACACAATTAAAACATACAAGATCCTGATCGATGGATGTGGAGGGGATGTTTCCTCCTGTGGGAGAACCAAGAACTATTGTTTAAAAATAAGGGATCTCCCATTTAAGATAGAGATGAGGCGATAGTTTTGGTCTTAGAGCTTTGCGAGTCTTAGCAACTCTTCATCAAAATGGTGGTACATGCAGAGACTTCTGGTATTTCTAAGGTAAAGGTAAACAGAGTCCTGATCAGCAAGGTGAAAGATTACTGTAGATAGACAAGAAAATGGAATTGAGATTACAATTAGAATAGCCATGATATAAATGGTGGAGCATTGCCAAATGGCCATGTGACCTATTCCTGCTCCTAATTCATATGGTTGTAAGACCAATCTGTTTTGGATGGAAACTGTCCTTGGAGATGGTTTTAAAAGTAGTAGAGCCACTGTCTTACAGCACTAGAGGCCAAGGTTCAATCCTGACCTCAGGCATTGCCTTTGTGGGGTTTGGACGTTTTCCCTGAGACCCTCCAGATGCTCTGGCTTCACCCACGTCTCAAAAACATGTGTGTTGGTAGGTTAATTGGCCACTGTAAATTGTCCCTAGTGTGTAGGTGATGGTAGAATCTGGGGGGGGGGGTGGAGCTGATGAGAATGCAGGGACAATAAAACAATGGGATTAATGTAGGATCAGTGTAAGGGTGGTTGATGGCTGGCACACACTCATTGGGCCTAAGGGCTGTTGTCTGTCTTGTATAACTGACTGTAAGAATAGGATCATCAGTAAGCAAGAGATCCCAGCTGTTGGTTGGACTTGTGAAAAATGGAAAATCTGTCTTTTGAAACTTAAAGAAACAGCATTTTCATTTAGTAATCAAATGTCCTAGAGTTTAAGAGTAGAGACTTAGTTTCTCTACTTGTGAAAGCGACAGGGTGTGTGTACACTGATTGAAAATGCAGGAAATTGATGAATGCAAAGCAACAGGGATGGATAACAATGAGTGATGAATGCAGGTCATTGATGGTATAAAGAAGTGGTACAGGAATGAGGACAAAGCTCTGATAAAAGTCAAAAGATAACCCATCAACTACTGAACAGAGAAAAAAAGAACAATTTGAGAAGGAACTGGGCAGATACATAAATTTCGTGGTATGCTATTTAATTACAACTGGTTTATAAATATGTGGTGCCAGCTCAGTAAGAGGCTTATCAATGTGCCAGAAAAAAAATATCTTAGTAACGCTCAAAGAGCATTTCACCATAAGCAGCAAGATTACCAGAGAAAAGGTCATGTACTGAAACTAGAATATCCCAATGACTGACAATTTAAAATATAACAAATTTCCACAACTATATAAAGTACAAATGTAACAACAGAATGGTAGTTTGAAATGTAAAATAGATCACTATTTGTTCCAGAGAGAAGGACCCATAGATTTGAAGAAAAGAAGATAAAAAAGTTGTCAAAACACAGTTAATTTTGGTGGGGCATAGCCTTATAATGTAAACACAGTTTAGAAATATTTTTCTGGCTGCAGGTAAGATCCAGCTGATGGGGAAAGGTAAAACACGGTCTCAATCATAATGCAAGAGTAAGGTAAAGAGAGGAGATTAATTCCAAGGCCATGGAGTAAGAGTTGGAGGAGTAAAAGGAAGTCAACAAAAAAAATGCCAGTTTGGGGAAGCTAGCAATTGAGGCAACAAGAATATTGATAAAGAAAAGCTATATAAGATACAAGAAGCACGAGCTGTTCTAAAACAATTGACATTTTTCCCTCAGTAAAGTTTTGCTGGTTGCATTAACTGTCAATTTGTAGATATTATAAGAAGAAATAAAGTTAGATTGGAATACTCCAGACTGATCAAACCATTAGGTTTAATTAGCAGAGTCCTGCATGGGAACAGCAGAATAGCAGAGATGATTTAATCAAGATGCAGCGTAAAATATGATGGAAGGAAAAATATGACTAAAGCTACTTCAATAACAGAGTCCACTGGGATAATAAAAAAAGCAGTTGGGTTAGTAACAAAACATTAATAATTTTCAAAGACCAATGTGGTTAGCTGATATTTAAGGATTTGATTTCAGTCCTTGCTGATGGTGAGGTGCCAGGCCACAATGTTTCAGGTAAGAAAATCATGGACCCATTGCCTGCAGTTTTCTGTTTCACACTCTTGACTGCCCAAGTATTTTGCTCCAAGCAGGAGTTAAAAATCTATGTTTTTGTTTCCATTATATGGTAAAGCATACAGAATGCAACATATTTGAAGAGGAGGATATGAAAAAGTAATTAAGGGTTCAATAATTTACAAATAAAGATGAAAAACAATCATTTAAATTAAGTACAAAAAAGTCCTCGGGGAACAGGAGTTGTGGTAAATTGCCAAAGTGCAATTAAAGATAACATCTCTTAATTAAAACACAGTATAGAATAAGTATCAGCAATGATTGAAATTACAGAACATAACCTTTACAAAAAATAATTCATATTGAAAATGTTGCGTAGTTTTGTTTATAATACCACTAATGCACTGAGGCCATTCTTAAAGTTAAGTTATACTTTGGGAATCAGAGATGAAGGATTTAATTCTATTTAAAACCTAAACAATGCAAAGTTGTCATACTGCACTTTGAAGAGGTTTCTTATATATAAATTCATATAGATTAATTAAATCTACCAAGGTATCAAATCTCAGAGAAAGTCAGCTCTTTTGTTGATATTATGTGACCAAAGCATTTTAGAGGTCCAGAAAATAGTGTTGTAAGTGAGATCATTAAACACAATTTGATTCTAAGTTGTCACCCGGATAAAAATACACACACCTGATTTATTCGCACACATTAATTAGATTTTTACAAAGGTACCTAACAACAAAAGATAAAAGGACAATGCATTCCCACTTGTGATGGTAAATTTTCTCCACACTAACTTCATTTGACCTTCACAAGAAACTGATTAAAAAAAACTCTTAAATAAATTTGAACTGCACCCCTTCAAAATTTACTTTGATATTTATGCAGGAACAGTTAATTCAAAAAGCCAACCAGCACGATAAATGTCTGCACCCAACACAATGTATCACTTATCTGCATCAGAAAAGAATTAAAAGGGTACTAATTAAGACATTCTCTTCAACACGTGGCATTATTGAACATTTGAGCATTCATTAAATGGAGTAAACTAATGATCAGTGACCTAAATAACCTACCTGAATTGCAAGGTCAGTAGTACTTGTGATTATTTAATTTTATGACCTCATTAGCAAACAATTTCTCTACCCAATCTGCTGGAGTTAACATTGACATTTAATGAGTCTGTTTTCTCATATTTCATTTTAATATTTTTCAAACAAAAAGTATTGCGTCCCTGCAGAGATAAAGGCCTTGCATACATGTTAACCTACCCCTCTCTAGAGTGTAATTTTTTTAAAGTACATCATAGAGAGAAAGGGCACACTGTTATTATTGCAATTTGAGTCTCTATTTTTCTTTGGGGTTCAGCTGCACTATTATGATGTACTGAAGTTACATTATCCATTTATTCTGATATCCAAATAAAACCAATGTATTGCAAATATTAAATAAGATATTTATATTCAAAACTCGTGTAGACCCAGAGCAACTGCTCCCCTGCAAAACTATAGTCTGCACATTTGTGAAACCAAAAGTGTGGCAGCCCTCCTGACAAATCTAATTATGTTTCTTCAAAAGAATCTTGCTTGTTCATCATAAAGATTCATTGTTTTGGTGATAACAATAAAATACAAGTTAAAATAAACTATCTATTTTCACCAGGGACATTCAATTTAAAGTAGGATACATTTAAGCACACCTTCATTACCACATACTTCACATTCCGAAAAGTATCTGTTTTGCAGTGACCTCGGATCTGAGGCAAAAACCCCTCCCCTGTTACATGTGGCCAACAAATGTTGCTTTGAACATGTGTCCAGATACCACAGCAGAAATCCAGGAATAGCATTTGAAGAAACAGCTTTCCCTATCTCTAACAAGACACACATGGCACCTGAAGGAAAGACTAAATACCAATTGGATAAATTAGCTTAACAAAACAGAAGAGTATTATTTTGTTATTGAAAAAGGAGTTTCCAGCCAAGCTCTGGTATTAAAGTTGTCTCTGGCTAAAAGTCGCAGCAGGCATTCTGCCTGTATGAATTCCAGAACTAAATGATCATATCATAACTTGTCATCTTAGAAATTCTGCCTCAATGCAATTCTTTCTTCCCTGGAGGTTTATTTATTGTCTCTGTGATCAAAGGAAAAATGTTTTTTTCTCAATTACTTATTTTTCTTGATGTGATTATATTGCAGAAAAAGTAGTAATTCAAAGATATGACTTCTAACCACTATTCTTTGTGTCACCTTAAGCCAACCCTGTAGTACTTAATTTAATAATACTATATTCCAAAACTGGGAAGTATAACCAAAAGCAATGTTTTTTGATGTGGATTTCCATCTGATGTCTTTGACAGCCATGAATAACAAAAATTTAGCCAATATGTTTTTCATCACATTTTAATATAATACAAAGGCAGAGTTAAATTTAGCTTTCAGAAAACTGTGTATACTGAAGGACAAGGTGACACAGTAGGTTAATATACTGTCCTTTCACCTCAAGGAACTGGGTTTGATTCCGGCTTAGACAGGTAGGATGAATGGAGGGCGTTTAGTTGAAATTAATTTGGACAATTTTAATGTAGTCCCTCGTGGCATGACTACAACTAAACCCATATGAGTTAATTTCAGTCTGACTTAAAAAGTTGACATATAGAAATAAAACTGATGTGGAACGGGAGTTGGGGAGAAATAACCTGTATCGTAGGGGCAGACTGCTCCTGTATCAAGTCCAGGCACAAAAAGTAAAAAGTTGATCTTTCAATAGTTAACTCTAAATTAGAGTACAAATTCCTTGTAGATGCACCAAAATTACACTTTAAGAATTTAAATAATAAATTAAATTATTGTTTCACATTATTTGGTAAGCACCATTGTAGTCACTCTCATTTTCTACATTTAATCTCTTCTGCTACAAGTAGCAGAAAATGATCTGTTAATGTTTCAGCTACATGGGAATTTTGAGGAAAATAATAACTTGGCATTCAACTCGTCCTGCTCCGAGAATGACCCAGTGGAAGTATTTGCCATTTTGTATCAAGGCTTGCATTCTTTTTAATAATTTCCTGAGTACATTAACACAGCATGTATCTTGGGAATCTACAAAAGTGTATGGGGTTGGTGCTCTCCTCAATATACTGTATTTTGGAAACATTCTTATTTCCTGATAAAACATATCATAATCATCAGTTTCAGATGTAGGTTCCAGATCTTGAATCTGAAACCGATCTCTTCTTAGGATCATCACTGCTGCCAAAACAAGGTCAAATGGATTCTACAGGAGAACATTTGGACTTCTGATTATAATCATTGTTTTCACAGTTCATTGTACAAAAAACATTAAGCATTTTGTTCATGGTGTAGAGTGGAATTGGTTTCTTTCTTTCTAGCAGAGTTAGAAATCAAATTGAATCACACCTTTTCAATCCAGTCCCACCACCTTTTGATACATAATTTTGCAAAAACAAATGTTATATTGTTTTAGAAACCTGAGGAAAAGATAAGTGGTCAGTCAATTGAAATATAACCATTCTGTCAGCGTCTTCTGTCAGTGTTCAATTGTAATGTTTTCTTGAATTCAACAGAAACAGTTAAATTTCCTTTGTCTTTGTTACTTTTTTCAATATTCAGACCAGTTTGGTCAATTTGAATAAGTCTTCTTCTTAAGTTATTAGTGACAGAGAGATAGAAAACAGACTGCACTAACAAAGTAACAAATCATAAAGCGAAGGGCAATATTCAGACCAAAGGCAAAACAAAAATCACTTAGTGCAGAAGAATAAATTGGCATCGATAGAAGTGAATATTTGACTGGGAGTATTAAAAGGCTGCTGGTGCCCATTCTTCACCAAATCTTAAGATCATTTGTCCAATTCAATTTACATTGCAGTTTTGTGCACTGAATGCAATTGTTAATTATTTATATCTTCTGGAATTTCAATCCAATGTATTGGTAATAATTTATAGGTATGATCAATTAAGCTTATCAATCATATCTATAGATCGCCAATACATTGGATTGAAATGTGTTCTATTTCTGTTCTGGAAGGCAATCAATCAATTGAGGAATGATAAATGAACAAATAATATTGCCACTCAGCCAAAGGACCCATTTTTTAACTAATCAATCCCTAGTATTGATACAAATGATCTAGATGTGGGAAGTAAAAGAACAATCTGAGTACAGAGAGTGAGGGTTTGCCGATACGAGACGTCTGGCATCCTGAATCCAAGAGTAAAAAGCTGACTAAAAACACTGAAATGTAATTCCATATTGGTTTCTTTTGCATTCATATTGAGGTTTTGTATTTGTTTTAATGTTGTTTCCAAATCTGCCAATAAAATTTGTAGGCAGCAGAAAAACAAAAATCTACTGTGCAAGTTGGTAATAGGGATATATTACTGTTACAAATGCAGAATATAAAATATATTTCTTCCTTCTGATACTCCACAAACTATAGACATGATAATTAATATTGGCAAAAAATAGGCAGCTACATTTTTATTCAGATACTAATGCAGGTACTATAATTGAGCATTGAAGTAATCTTCTGACCCAGTAAGATGCATAAAAAATACGTATATCACATCATGTTCATGGAGTAATCTGTGTTTAAACTGGAAAAGTTAAATCCATAAGCCATTGTGAATTTTTTACAATTCATTTATGGGATATGAGCATCAATGCAAAAGCTATCTAATGCATTATTAAGTCTCTATCTTAAGAAGTATTATTTTTCAGATAAGCTCATTTGAGGATGACTGTTAAGGTAGATATTTTTGACAATTCTGTGCAAGATTTTGTAAATCATTTTTAATTATTGTATCCCAAGGAATGAAATAATTTGTTTAGCTGTTCCATCAGAAGACCACATATGGCTTTAATACTAATGGGAGCAGTGCCACATAGTTTGCAACAGGATGACTACATATTTATTCTGACTTCTGCCAAAGTTCAAACCTGTGACTAGCACTTTCCAACCTAAAAGTGGTCATTCAAATCCCAATGAAAATAATGAGAATTCCAACAGTGGTCAACCAAATCCCACTGAAAATAATATAAATTCCTAAAATGCCTCACAGCCATTAAGTAGTTTCAGGTACTTTCAACATCTTGATTAGTTGAATCTCAATATTTTTAATACTTTGATCACAGAATTATTTTTATATTAAATATTATTAATTTTATTGGATGTGGACATTATTGATCAATAGTAACTGGCTGTTATTACCCATCCCTAATTACCTTTGAGAAGGTGGGAGAGAGCCACTTTCTTGAACCATTGTGGTCCTGCTGGTGATGGTAGTCCCATAATGTGACAGGGTGAAACCAAGCCATATAGAACAAAAAAAGTTCTGGTTGTAATCTCTGAACTAATAAGAACACAAGAAATAGGAATAGGATTAGGACCACAACCCCTCGGGCCTGTTCCACTTATCAATATCATGGCTGAACAGATATGCCATCGATTCCATATTCCTGCTCGATCCTGATAACCTTGACTTCCCAATAAATCCAAAAAATCTGTCCATCTCACCCTTGAACATATTTAACAATTCAGCTTCCACAGTGCTCTGAGGTAGAGAATTAGAAATCAACACATCAACAAGGCATGTGGACAAGCTGCCAGTGGATTATTAAAATCAAATGCTAACATAAGCCTTCATTTTCACAATGCAAAAGGGAGTATATGGAAAGGAGGGGATAAATTCACATCAATAATATGGTCCTTCGAGCAAGTGTTCAGAAGAACAGAAATTATAGAATGTATTCTTTCCCATTTCTGAATATGCCCATGAATACAGGATTACATTTCAAAAAGAACATGACACATCAACATCATTTCTTCTTTAGGAGACTAGATGACTGAGGAGGTGATAGGCTTGGGTGTAGAGGGAAACAGGTTAATTGCACAAGCTTGATAAGCCAAATAGATTTCTTCTTGGTTATTTTGTCGATGTGAGCACTATTTTGCATATTTGTTTTTGGAAAAAAAATCAGAATTTTCCTTCTGTTTTAGAACTTATAATGTCCTAGATCTTTGTTTTGGCTATCATCATTATACATAGTTCCAACTGAGTCACTTGGAAGAAACAGACCCAAAGTAAGTTTTGCATTTTTTGGCTTCATAAGTCCTTGCTAGTTACAATTGTTTAATGCAGCTACTTTGAGCACTCCCTCACAGCACAAGCACATTTACCATCTAGCACTTCATTCATTCAGAACTATAAAATAGCATTGTTACTATTTTTTCAACTGTATGTGCTACTGTATTAAAAATCCAGACATTGGTTGCTAGGGACACTAAAGTTCTAATAATGCAGATCAAGGCAGACCATCAATCTTCCAAATGCTTAGCTACAGCAAGGAAATGGATCACAATTTTAAATGAGTGATTTTATACAGAGTTTGGGAAAGGAGTTATAAGAGTACTGAGGATTTGAAAGCAGACCAATCGACTAAGGTGGTCCAGCAAACTGATATTGGCAGAGAGGAGTAGTGATCAGAGATTTAGGCTATGTGGCAAGTCTGAAGTGGAATTTTCTGGTGTATCTTCCGTTGGGAGGGCCATGGGAGGCAAGTGCATTCCTAGTATTTCATAAGAGGATTATTCACTGCCAAAGTTAGGTTTCCATCAACAGTAAATTATAATTCACTTTAATAGTTTTCACCCCCACTATTTCATTTTTTCTTGAATTTGGACACAGTAGCTAAAGGAGAAAATGCAATGAGAATTTAATGTGGTATTGATGCAAACCAAGGAATTCAGCACCAACTTAGTATTTGCTTGGTAAACCTGAAACACCTTCACATTATGTTTTTCATCAATCCAACAATGGGTGGTAAATATAGAAAATGAAATGCAGAGCAACACACACTTAATTTCATGAATGTTGTTTGTGGAAAAGTACAACTATATTGTGAAATGACTTGATTTCATAGTCTTCATATGAAAGGTTAAACAGTGCCATTAACAAAACTACATTTGTGAATAAGCAATGCTTTAATTACTTTTGTGCTGAATTTGCAATCCCAAACCTTACTCTAATACAACAAACAATTCATAGAAGGAACAATACTTCCTTCACTGTCCTTCATTCACTCCAGAAAGGACAGCAAACTGAAAAGAAACAAAAGCATCTGCTGTTTGCTTCCAGAACCCCTGTACAATAAGCAACCACAGCAAATACCAAAAAGAGTATTAAAATCTCTGTCTGCACTCTTCAGATTAATGAGAGCAAACATGCTTAATTTCGTGACTCGACACAATTGATATTTTAACAAGGTTGGGCCATGTGGATGTGAAAAGTCCAGCTTTCATGTAACTGCAGTCCATCAAAATGCACCCCATGTCACCTGAAACTGCTTTTCATAAAAGTTTCACATAAAAAGTTAATCAGTAAAACATCTTTAAGTGTACCAGGAATTACAACCAACCCCCATTCCACCACCCCTTGATTTTCTTTAAACTATCTAAACACAATGACAAATATAAAGGTTAAATTAAAAAAAGTTAAATTACTGATCTGATTTTTCAAGTTATAGCATAATCTGAAAAATTAGTAACTGACCTGGTAGTAAATAGTTGCCAAGACTTTTTTTTATTAACGTGGGATGCCATTTACCTTTATGCAAGGGACTAATTAGGAGTCTACAACAACATCAAGGGTTCGCAATCTCTGGATTTTAATAACACAGTGTGCCTGTCTGCCATCTGGGAGCAGCCTAGTTTCTCTTCAACAGCAGGCACTGCCCTAGGGCAAAAGCAAGTGCAGACAGGAAGCCCAAGATGCGAATTGTGTTGCATTTGTGACCCTATACACAGCCAGCAATGCTCTGCCAAATTTCCAATCAAATGGCAGGAATCTTATTAGGAAGTTGTTATGCTCTATTTGCCCTTGCCTGCGGCTTGTCTACTCAACTCCTGCTGGGCTTTCGTGGCTAAAGATGGTCACAATATATAAGCATCAAATGAACTAGCCAGCTTGATGCTGAGCTGCCAAAAGTGTAACTTACCATGACACAGCTTTAACTGCTAAGTGCAAATGAGCATTGCCTCCTCTTTGCTGACATGTTTTAGAGTCTGTGTGGTTGTGATCACTGAGCCTATTTAAGGAGTAACGTGGTAACAACTACTTCAATGTGTTTCAAACATGTTTAAGTAACTGAACACATTGTGAACAATAGGGTTTTGTACAAGAATAATCCTACAACATTATGAAACAGAAGAAAGACTACACAATAATGAACCACATCCCTCTCATGCCAAAATATAAAACTCAGCTTTTGGTTGTAATAATTAAAAGCTTTTAAATTAAAATATTTCTGTAAAACCCTTCAGGAATGTGGTAAATTGTTACTTGCAATCTTGGCCAAGCACCTTAAATGTGGCAATTAAAATTTTTACAGTTAACTGCCTGAGGAGATACAGTACCATACTTAAAGTTTTTTGCCTAACCATTCAGCTAATAAATTTCAAAAGTCTAAAAATTATAATCGGTACCCTATTAATACAACAGAAAGGCTTTCAGAAACATGTTTTTGCTCTGATATTTTACAAAAATAATTTTGTATTAAAACTTTACTTAAACAGTGAGGATTTACATTTCTAAAACTTAATTGCATAATCAAAAGCATTGAACTCTGAATGTTAAACACCTACATCTTCCTTTTTTCAAAGAGCACTCCTTTCTTTAATATGCAATAAAAATTTCTGAACAAATACTTAAAACAAAAAAGGCCATGTCCTTGGAAAAACTAACTGATTTGATGGAAGAGTTTTTAAAAAGTGTAATTTTATTTGTTGTATAAGTACACAAACAGCAGTTGTTCACAGATGGAGAATCAACCAAAAATCCTAGCAATATCTGCAATAACAGAATTCAGGATGACCCATCATCCCTGGGGCTCCTTTTCCACTCTCAAATCTTTAGCACCATGTTCATCTCTGTAGCCAAAGATGATATAATACCTGCAGGCAGTCTAGAAACAGGACCCGGACATTCCAATAACAAGGGAGGAATGGTGAGGAGTACAGAGCTCTGCTCTATTGGCCTCGTTCATCACATTTTATGATATCACCACCTGCTTCATGTGAATATAAAAAGGATTCATTTGTGATGTGAAAAAATATTGTGATATATCTTTCTGTATTTGTGAATTAACACCAGAAAAATACCATAAAAGCTGCAGGACTGGCGTAGATATCAAAGTTATCCCTTCAAGTTCCCTGCTACCCAGTCTAACCTATGCATGACTGGGGTCCAGACCATAAGGACTCCCATTGTCATTTGAAGTGGTCAAATGAGCTAATCAGTTGTGGGATAATGAGAAATGGGCAACATGGATGGTTTAAAGTATTCTTATAAAGCTTCCAATAAATTAGCAGCTTTTCCAAAAATAACAATTTTTTATTCACAAATTCCACTATTTATTGAAGATAATAGGTATTTTGGAAGAAAGTAAGATATAGATTTTTAATAATAGTTCAAAGATTACATGTTTTGCAGGACAAACAAAGTTGCACAAATGTGATAACCTAGAGTCAGAGTCACATAGCATAGAAATAGGCTCTTCAGCTTACTCTGATCATGCTGGCCATTAAGTACCTATTGATATTATTCTCATTTACTAGCACTTGGCCTGTAGATTTCTGTGCACTGGTGATTCATATGCCTTCTTCATTACCTTATCTATCTGTGCAGCCACCTTCAGGGATCATAGAACAGTTCCTTCGACCCATGATGTTGTGCTGACCCATATAAACCTACCCCATGATCAATCTAACCCTTCCTCCTACACAGCCTGTAACCCTCCATTTTTTTACATCCATGTGCCTATCCAAGAGTCTTAAATGTTCCTTAAATGTATCAGCCTCTACCACCACCCCAGGCACCCACCTATCTCTGTGTAAAAAAAAACTATCTCAGACATCACCCCTGACTTTCCTCCACTCACCTTAAACAGATCTCCTCTGGTATTGACTATTGCCGCCCTGGGAAAAAAAGGTGCTGGCTGTCCACTCTATCTATCCCTCTCATAATCTTATACACTTCTATCAAATTGCCTCTCATCCTTCGTCACTCCAAAGAGAAAAGCCCTAGCTCAGTCAACTTTTCCTCATTGGACATCTTCTCTAATCCAAGCTTGATCCTGGTAAATCTCCTCTGCACCCTCTCTACATCCTTCCTATAATGAGGCGACCAGAACTGAACACAGTACTCTAAGTGTGGTCTAACCAGAGGTTTGTAGAGCTGCAACATTACCTCCCGGCTTTTGAACTCAATCCCTTGACTAATGAAGGCCAGCACACCATACTCCTTCTTAACCACCCTATCAACTTGCACGGCAACTCTGAGGGGTCTATGGACTTGGTCCCCAAGGTCCCTCTGTTCCTCCACGCTGCTAAGAATCCTGCCATTAACCTTGTACTCTGACTTCAAGTTCGATCTTCCAAAGTGTATTACTTCACACTCCTCTGAATGGAACTTCATCTGCTACTTCTCCACCCAACTCTGCATCCTGTCTATATCCCATTGTAACCTATGGCAACCTTCTACACTATCCACAACACCTCCAGCCTCCGTGTCATCTGCAAACTTACTAACTCACCCCTCCACTTCCTCATCCAAGTCATTTATAAAAATCACAGAGTAGGAGTCCCAGAACAGACCCTTGTGGAACATCAATGGTCACCGACCTCCAGGCAAAATACTCTCCATCTACTACCACCCTCTGCCTTCTGTGGGCAAGCCAATTCCGAATCCACACAGCCAAGTCTCCATGGATCCCATGCCTCATGACTTTCTGGATGAGCTTACCATGGGGAACCTTGTCAAACGCCTTACTAAAATCCATATACACCACATTCACTCCTCTATCTTCATCAATTTGTTTTGTCACCTCCTTGAAAAACTCAATTAGGCTCGTAAGGCACGACCTGCCCCTCACAAAGCCATGTTGACTTTCCCAAATAAGACTATGCTTCTCCAAATGCTTGTAAGTCCTGTCCCTAAGAATTCTCTCCAATAGTTTACCCATCACTGACATAAGACTCACTGGTCTATAATTCCCAGGATTATCCCTATTACCTTTCTTGAACAATGGAACAACATTTGCCATGCTCCAATCCTCTGGTACCACTCCTGTGGCCAGGGAGGATGCAAAGATCATCGTCAATGCCCAAGCAATCTCTTCCCTCGCTTCCCGTAGTAACCTGGGGTATATCCCATTCGGCCCCAAGACTTATCTATCCTAATGTTTTTCAGGAGCTCCAACATTAACTCTTTCTTAACCTCAACGTGCTCCAACACATTAGCCTGTTCTACGCTGACTTCACATTCGTCAAAGTCCCTCTCCCTGGTGAACACTGAAGCAAAGTATTCGTTAAGGACCTCCCCTACCTCCTCCGCCTCCAGGCACATGTTTCCCCCTTTATCCCTGAACGGTCCTACCCTCATTGTAGTCATTCTCCTGTTCACCATATATGTGTAGAACGCCTTGGGGTTTTATTTAATCCGACTCACCTAGGCCTTCTCATGTCTTCTTCTAGCTCTCCTAAATCCCTTCTTAAGCTCCTTTCTGACTACCTTCTAATTCTCAAGGGCCCTGTCTGATTATTGTTTCCTAGATCCTTCTTCCTGTCTGATTATTGCTTCCTTTTTCCTCTTGACTAAATGTTCCACCTCTCTTGTCAACCATGGTTCCTTCACTCTACCATCTTTTCCTTGTCTCAGTGGAACAAACCTATCCAGAACCCCTAACCCTAATGCGAGTGGTCCCTAAACAACCTCCACATTTCTGCTGTGCATTTCCCTGAGAACATCTGTTGCCAATTTACACTCCCAAGTTCCTACCTAATATCATCATAATTAGCCCTTCCCGAATTAAATATTTTCCCATATCGCCTGCTCCCATCCTCGTCCATGGCTATGCTAAAGGTCAGAGAGTTATGGTCACTATCTCCGAAATGCTCGCTCACTGAGAGGTCTGTTATCTGACCAGGTTCATTGCCTAGTACTTGGATCCTTGGATGCACACCGATATCCCTCTGTTCTTCAGTATAGTCTAGGGCCACACCATTCAATATGCAGTCCTATCCTTATTAGTCCTCCCAAAATGCATCACCTTGCAGTTATCAGGATTAAGTTCCATCTGACATTGCTCTACCTATTTTACCAACTGATCAGTATCATCCTGTAGCCTAAAACTATCCTTCCATCAACACCATTGCCAATTTTTGTGTTGTCGGCCAACCTACTAACCATACCTCATACAGTCATATCTAAATTGTTAATGTATATCCCAAGATCCCTGTGGTACATCATTAGACACAGGCTTCCAATCACTAAAACAGCCCTCCACTATCACCATCTGCCCGCTATTACCGAGCCAATTTTGGATCCAGTTTGCTAACTTGTCCAGGATCACATGGGCTCCAACCTTTTGGATCAGTATCCCATATAGTTGTTAAAGGCCCTACTAAAATCCATGTAGACTACCTCACCTGCGCTGTCCTCGAAAAAATTGGTCAAATTAGTCAGACAAGATTTCCCATCAACAAAGCCATGATGATTATCTCTGAACCATTTCTGCCTTTCCAAGTGTAGATTAATCCTGTCCCTCAGATTTTTTTTTCCCAATAATTTCCCTAGGACTGAAGTTAGACTTTACAGGCCTGTAATTACCTGGTTTATCCATGCTGCCATTCTTGGATAAAGGTATTACAATTTCTGTCCTCTAGCACCATACCTGCAATCAGCAAAGATTTAAATGTTTTTCTCTGGGCCCCAGTAGTCTCCTCTCATGCCTCCCATAGCAGCCAGGGATGTATCTCATCAGGCCCTGGGGAGTTATCCACCTTTATCCACCTTTAAGCCTGCTAAGACACTAAATACTGGCTCATTTTTAATGATTACATGTTTTGAAATTTCACCACCTCCTCATTGAATTCTCCAACTACAACATCCTCCTTACTGAATGCAGATGAGAAGTTTTCACGTAAGATCTCATCTACTTCCTCTGTCTCCATGTACAGATTGTCCCTTTACTTCATAAGGGGCTCTTATCTTTCATTGGTTACCCTCTTGCCTTCAATATATATTCACAAAATGCTTTGGGATTTTCCTTAATCTTATCTGCCAGTGATACATTATGCCCTCTCTTTGCCCTCCTAAATTATTTTTTAAGTACCTTCTACACTTACTGTACTCCCGGAGGGCCTCACTTGTTTTCAGTTCTCTATACCTGCAATATGCTTCCTCTCTTTTTCTTTATCCAGCCCATGATACCTTTGCCATTCAGGCTTCCTTGAACTTGCTGTCCATACCTTTCACCCTTTTGGGAACATGGTGGCCTTGAACTCTTATTATTTCACATTTGAATTAATCTCATTTGTCAGATGTATACCTACCTGCAAGTAGCTGCTCTCATTCCCCTTTTACAAGGTCCTTCCTTATGATACTGGAATTAGCCTTCCCCCAACTCAGGACCTTAATTTCCAGAGCATCCTTATCCCTTCCCATAACTAGCTTGAAACTTACAGAGCTATGCTCACTATCACCAATATGTTCCCCCATTGACACTTCAACCATTGCCCAGCTACAATCCTTATATTAGGTCCACTACTGCCCCTTCTCTATTAGGACCATCCATGTACTTGCTCAAAAAGCTCTCCTGGATGTGCATTAAAAATTCTACCACCTCCAGCACTTTTCAACCATTCCAGACAGCAAATAGATTAGAAAGAGCATGCTGAAGTTTGAAATTCCAGTAAACCCAAACTCCGTGCATGCCTCAGAGCGCTGGACACCAAGAGCCTCATACAACAAGTTCTGCAATTAGCAGAGCCTTTCTTTGAAACTCAAACCTAATTAATTCCCGGAAACCTTTCAAACAAAGTGCCTTATGCCCACATGTATTGAGCAATAAAAATATACAGTTCCATTAAACTATAACGTAAATGTAAGTTTCTATAGGAAAAAAAAGTCACAGATCAACTCCCAATTCAACTAGTTGAAAATTAAAGTGATTGAATGTCAAGAAGTGGAAATAAACAGTAAAAGCTCAAGGAACACAATAAGTTGCAAGAGGTCAGAATGATGAATACACTCTTGGAACACAATGCTATGGAGACTATTGATAAGCACACAACACTGTGCTTCGGGTTAACTAAAGTAATGCCAGAACCAATACCCCAATGGCAAGCAACAGATAAATTAAACAAATAAAGTAGTAGAAGGTGGATTGAAATCCTGCCTTTGACTGGGGTTGCGCCTCCCTGGATAAAACATTCAAATAGAACACTCAATGTGTGTTTAGTAAGGTGCTCCACAATGAATATGTTAAAAGGATATAGAAGGTTTTTCAAAGGAGGAATATAAACATATTGTAGGCAAGTAAAAACATAAAATGTGCTGAGGCAGTATCATAATTATTTTCAGTATTAGCAAAGAATAAGCATATTTGAACAAGATATTACTGGAATGGTGCATACAGAAAGTAACCAACATAGCAGATAAACTGGACAGCTTTCTCAAGCAGGAGAATATCACAAGGGTATTCTACACAAGACACAGTAAGCTAAGCTACTGACATAAATGATAATAAGTAAATTGGCATAATTTAATCTAGCTTTAGAAGGGAGCAATTAATAATTCAAGTAAACAAAGAACATAAGCAAACAGTTATTGCTGACCCGGACCATAGCAAAAACAACATTGAAAGAAATGCAAAGATAATAAAATTTGCAATCAGGGTTAATAGTTTTGAAAGCTAAAATTCTATTGCACTCATGAAAGGAGCATTGATAAGCTACTGCAATTAGAGGTCTATGCAGTTAACAATGGTATTGACATAGAAACATGATTGCA
Source organism: Pristis pectinata (assembly GCF_009764475.1). Lineage (NCBI taxonomy): Eukaryota > Metazoa > Chordata > Chondrichthyes > Rhinopristiformes > Pristidae > Pristis > Pristis pectinata. The sequence goes on from NC_067410.1 coordinate 24,348,993, forward strand.
ACCAAAGATAAAAGGACTGACGTTATTAGGAAATAATAAATCGCTAGGATAGTAAAAATAGGTGGTAGAAATAATGGATAGGAACAAGAATTTAGTAATCACATACAATTACTACAGTACAGAGATAGACCATTTGGATCAAGTGGCACATGACAATGTTTATATTTCACGCTGATTACAAATTCCCACTCTAATTATGTCTTCCACACACATCTATTTTCTTCTCCCTCCCATTTTCGTCAACTACCTCTTTAAACACTGTCTGTTTCAGCCACTCTATGTGGCAGAGCTCCACATTTTTATCACTAAAGAATTTATCCAATATTTGATTTTCTAATCATTATTTTGTACTAATATCACCTTGTTCTAAACTTAGCCTCAAGTGGAAACAGTTTCACCACATTCTCTCCATCAGACTCCCCCAGTTGCTTCCTGATGCTTAGATCTCATATTTGTTCAAGGTTATTTCTTCCTTCTAGGTCTGGCAATGTTTTCTCTCACGTTTGGATTTTTACCTACCTTACAAAACGGGCAATGTACACACTCAGCATTCCCGTCTGCAATTTCAGCTTCGCTCCTTGCTTGTTTGAGGGCAGTTGAAATCACCCATGATGAGGATCCTTTCAGTACTGATGTCCTTCGTTATGTTTTGCATGCACTTCTTTCTCAGTATTTGGCTGTTTGCAGGGTATGTAAATGGTGTAGCCATCAGACTGAAAATCATCAACTTTCAGCTCAAGGTGCACAGACAGATAACAAACTCTTTAGTAGGAAGTAAATACATAAAATGCTGGGTGAAAATCTTGATGAAGTTCTAATATCCTACAGACAAAAGTTGGGGGAAAATACATGCAATTTCAGAATGATGAATAAATTTTACCAATTATCATTGGATTTTACTGTTAATAAGAAGCCAGTGTCGGAGTACTGGGACAGAAAAGTGCTAGAGGACGCTATTGGAATACACAACAACGATTAGTTGATGATTGAATGTTTTTTCTATGGTTGATTGTATAAATATGGATTGGAAAGTTGAACGAGTGCAGTCCAGATGAAGGGTCTTGACCCAAAATGTCGACTATCCATTTTCCTCCACAGATGCTGCCTGACCTGCTGAGTTCCTCCAGCATCTTGCTTGTTATTCCAATTCCAGCATCTGCACTCTCTTGGTGTCTCCATTGATCTTGTAGATTGTAGTTTTGGTCAAGTAAAGATTGAGAGGAGCAACAATAGAGGGTACCAGATAGAAGCAGTAAATGGGGAACTGGGAATGTCTATTGAACTTGCAACCTGAGCAGTAAGTCCATATCAGTCCAGCAAAAAAAACCTCATGTTGACATCTCCATTACTTCTTCTCCTGCTATTCCTCCTGCTCCTTCACTTTCTGCTCTGCAGCTGCAGGAAAGGGCTTAGCCCACATCACTGCCAGGTTAATAACTGTGCAACAGGCTTCAATGAATTTAGAGAACTGTTCTGCAGCATACTGTAAGATGTTGTCAAAGCAGTCCAGGAACTGAAAGATTTGCTTCAGGGCACTGATGGATTGCTCAATTATGCTGCTGGTGGCAGCACTGTGAGGCAGCTAGTACAGCCATTTCCTCACAGCTCCAGCAACCTCTGGTGTGGTCTGTGTGGAGTTTGCATGTTGTCCCTGTGACTGTGTTGATTTCTCTTGGTACTTGGTTTCCTCCCACATCCAAAGACACATGGGTTGGAAGGTAAATTGGTTATTGTGAACTGCCCTAATGTGTAGATGAATGGTAGAATTTATGGATTGGAGGGAAGTTGGTGGGAATGCAGGATAATAAAGTGGGTTACGATAGGATTACTGTAAAAATGGCAGCATAATGGTACACCCAGACTTAGTGAGCCACAGGGCCTGTTTCTGTGCTGCATCTCCATGACTATGACTCTATAGTTCTTGATGGATAAGCATTCCCCTTGTGTGGATTTTGGAGAAGAGTCAGGAGTCTTGTGGTCAGAGTATGATGCCACCAAGAAGCCACATCTTGGCCTGACTCAAGGGGTGCATTGGGCCATTACAGTGAGTTGTGATTGTTCCTCGATAATGGGATATTGACCATCATGATCCTCTGTGAATGGGTGCAGACCAGATGGACATTCAAAGAATGATATTCCTTGTAATTCTTGAATATTCAGGATTCTTATGATGAACCTTCAAGGTGTTGTGGCTGCAGTCTAGGGCACCCTGGCTAACTGCAAAGTCTGTTATCCTTCTGGATCCACATAAACTGTCTGCTGACTCTCTCTCTCCAAAGAGCAAAGGAGTTGAATTTGACTCTCCTGGAAGTAATAAGTCCCAGTTACAACTGCAATTACAATATGTCACTGGTGTCTTCAGAACAAGTGTGAAGTGACTCAAATGCTTAGAAATTCATGGCTGATGTCACTGGCAACACAGTTCAGGTCTCAGAATCAGATTTATTATCACTGTCTTAATATGATGTGAAATTTGTTGTTTTGCAGCAGCAGTACAATGCAGAGACATAAAATTACTGTAAATTACAAAATAAATAAGTAGTGCAAAAAAAAGGAACAATGTGGTAGTGTTCATGGACTGTTCGGAAATCTGATGAGAGGGGAAGAAGCTGCTCATGAATCCTTGAGTGTGGGTCTTCAGACTCCTCCCTGATGGTAGTAACTAGATGAGGGCATATCTCGGATGGTGAGGGTCTTTAATGATGGGTGCCACCTTCCTGAGGGACCACTTCTTGAAGATGTCCTTGATGGTGGAGAGGGTTGTGCCTGCAATGGAGCAGGCTGAGTCGACAACCCTTTGTAGCCTCTTGCGATCCTGTACATTGGAGCCTCCATACCAGGCTGTGATGCAACCAGTCAGAGTGCTCTCCACTGTACATCTATTGAAATTTGCCAGAGTCTTTGGTACATACCAAATCTCCTCAAACTCCTAATGTGCAACTGTAATTGTAACTGCAGCATTAACTATATTTTGTTACTTGTGCATGTTACTCTAACAGCATCTCCCAAGCTCGCAACCTCTACTGCCAAGAAGGACGATGCAGCAAGTGCATGGGAACACCACTAAGTAGAGGTTCCCATCCAAGTCACGTACAATCCTGATCTGGAAAAATACTGCTGGTCCTTCATCGTTACTGGCTTTAATTCCTGGAACTCCTCACCCAACAGTACCACAGGAGTACTTTCACCAGAAGGACTGCGGTAGCTCAAAGTGGAAGCTCACTGCCACATTTTCAAAGGCAATTAAGAAGTGGACAACAAACGCTGGCCTTGCAGGCAACATCTAGATTCCAAAAATGAATTAGAAGTGTTCAAAAGATTCATGGTCCACCAAGAGGATTCTTCTTCATCTCAGTTTTTAAATGGATATTTAAGAGACATTCTCCCTAGTTCTAGATTCATTCAATATTCTCCACATACTGAACAACTCTCAACCATTACCAATAAGCCTACAAGTAATTGCTAATTCCTTCAAACAATGAAAGTGGCAGGGTAATTTCCAGCTGCTTGATGTTAACTGGATTACTGACATCCAATGTGACAATAAGAACAATGGAAACAGGAGCAGGAGTAGGGCATTCAGCCCTACAAGTCTACTTTACGTTCATTAAGATCATGGCTGATCTTTACCCTCAGCACCGGTTTTCAGCATTATTCCCGTAACATTTGATTCCCTGTTAAGGGAAGCTGATTTTGATAATGCTGGCTTCAAATTAGTGGAGCAAACTGATTAACATTGCAATCTACTTACTCTGTGAGCTTCTGGTGTCTGTACACAACTTCAGTCATGTTACCACTTGAATTCAAGCATCAAGCACTACAGTAACCAATTTTGAAGCCATAAATGAGCTGTTGGTGGAAGACAGAAATTCATAACTATGGACTGGTTCGCTGATGGTTGGGATATGAAAAATAGTGGCGTTCAGAATTCTCTTTTGGGCTTCAGCTTTTCATTAGCTGTATATATACTAACAACATTAATGAGGGAACAAAGAATTGTTTATTCAAATCTGAAGACACTAAATTAGGAATAGCAATAGCAGAACAGGAAGTTACAAAAAAACATATTCGACTTAGCTGGGCAAATCTATGGTAGATAAAGTTCAAATGGATTACTGTGAGATTATTCACTTTGGATCTGAGAAAGAAAAATTATAACAGTTTCTTAATGGTGGGAGTCTAGAGGCTGTGAAGAGCAAAGAGACGTAGATCTCCATATACATATGTCACCTAAAAGTAAAGAGGTGAATAGAAGGTTGGCTTTTATTTGGCATTAATTGCAGTCAATTTAATTCTATTGGTTATTAATCAGCTGCTAAAATCCATCAACAAGCACAAAGGTCATATAATGCAAAGAGCTACAGCAGTTCTCAGGACCCCCATAATCACAGTGACAGGTAAAAAGAAATGTAGCATCTCCTGAATAAAATCTGTTCCCCTAAAAACCAGACTCAGATTAAGTGCCTAGCAAAAAAAGAATAAATTAAGTGAACAGGTTAAACAGGGTTTCAAAACTGATTATTCTTTGAAATTGGGTAGGAAGAAGATGGTAAAAGTTAAATTTTATTGGATTTGTACAGGGCTAATAAAGAGCTCTACTTGGACCTCTTTATCAATTGATAATGTATTTAGAAGTTAAGTGGTTACAAACTACAACATGGATTACCTAAGGGGTTAAATTAGTGCCCTTCTTTTCCACTGATTTTACTGTCATTGTTAACTTGGGTGTTACTGACAGAGTCCAGTGATCAACAAAAGTGCGAGTTTATCAACTTCAAAGTCTATGCTGTCTTCTTTACTTTTTATACTCAAACGACATAAAAATGGCTTCTAAGCAGCATTGAACTCTGGAATATATATCTCAGAATTAAAATCACCATTGCAATCCTGATTTTTTGTTTATTCAGAGTGTGATCACTCCATGGGGTATAATGTAGTGTTGCAGCAGAGTATAATTTTTGCTGACATTTTCGGAATGGCTGATCTACATTTCTCCAATGCGCTGACGTTTACTTGGAGGAGACTGAAAGTTGGAATAGTTTGATTCTGAGATAATTCTTGCAGCTTGTGTACTCTGTTACAGCTGTAAGTTACCAGCGTTAACTCCCTCTGGATCCTATTTTAAACTAATCTTTTCATAACATTCTTCAAACCTTCAGATTTCCACATTCTTTGCATTATTTAAGTATTGTTTTTACAGGCGATGCATAGTGACAGAATGACAAGCTGGCAGTATCAAAAATCACATTTTTAAAAAAGACAGTATCAGTGCAACTTAGGAGTGAAAGGGAGGTATGTTTGTCTTTCAGATAGAACCAAAGCACCATAAGCTTCAGAAAGGAGAAGAATATTTTTTTCCTTTATTTGACCATTACTAACTTGATCACTTATATCCTTTTCCCTTTGAAACATGACATTATTCAGATCAATCTAAAGTCTCAAAATCAAATCAAGCTGAAACGATTTTGGTGATTGACTCAATTATTAATGGAGGAAGGGAGTAAGCTCAGAGTTAAATGAAAAGCATCTCTCAAATAATATGTAAAGATCCCACAACTAATTACATAATTTTCTTCATCTGAGAAAACAGAAGCTGAGAGAATGCAAACAGTACCACACAGAATGATGGGGTGAACTACATGAATAGTAATCTCTGTCATTACATATGAATTACAATGCAAAACAAATTCCTATTATATCCCAAAAACTTCATAAATTTTGTTTTCGTGGAGTTACTCCAAAACTTAACATTAAAGAAATGTGGTAACTTCAATACAGAATGCTCTTTTACATTCATATAACAACAATCTTCAGAATACCATTTTGCATCCTGCGATGATCTTTAGCATTTAAAAGTATGTCAAATAGCACTTTGTAGTTAATCACACACACACACACACACACACACACACACTTAGAACTTCAAGATTCCAGGTGAATAACAAAATTATTGTCAAAGTCATTCTACAGAACCGACTTACTTATGAGATTATTTTGCTGAGGAACAGGAGAAGGAGGAGAAAACATGCACCAATTTATATTTGCAGTAAAGTAATTGACATAGAACAACAGGCCTAACAAATGTACGTTTTCGTGTTGCCTGGGGGAGGTAGGGAGTGGAGACGTCATTGAATTGCACATCTGCATTACATCAAATACACTTAACTCAGCAGTGCATCCTTTGTCCTCAAGGAACAAAGGAAGCAGAAATAAATTAAAAGTTGAGAAAATTGAGATTTTCCAATTAAGATATTGATAGTCTAAATTCACTGCAACCAGGACTATCAATGGAATTTATGATTAAGAGGCTCACCATTTGTGGCAAAAACAATTTATGAATTATCGTTAGCAATAATTTACTTTAAGCATCCATTGCACAGATGTAAAGTGTTGCTGTAAACTTCCTGTTTCCCTGGAATTAGCACATCAAGCTTCTGTGGGAAACCTAATCTGCAACACCCTCCTGCCAATGCTACATGGTAATAAAATCATTAAAAAATGTTAGCCTTCACCAGATTAGATCATACTTTGCGGAATTCCAATCTCACAGCACAATTTGTGGAAACAAAAGATTTGGAATTGTAGCTTTCTGAGGATATGTGCATCAGGATTTTTAGAAAAATGGAATTTAATATGTTGTTAGTACAGTATTTAGGTAAAACAGTGAGACTTACAAGGTATCAACATCCAATTGACATGGGTCTGCCAACATCCAGGAACAATAATGTTAATATATAAACCACACATTTATAGAATACCATTCTATCTTGACTCCCAAATCATTTACAAAGTATGTGTACCATCAATTGTTCTCTGAATTCTTGGGAACTCAACCTTTGAAATGTTTTGTGCCTTGATGAGTTGATGCTTATTCCCACTAAATATGAAACTTCCCACCAAAAATTGTAATTTCCATTTCAGTTTCTATCTTCACCCATTTTGGATAATCCATCTTAGTTTTTTCCTGTCATCCCTGCCATCAAAGAAGACGGTCTCTAACTAATTTGACTCACTTTGGGTGATATCAAGAGGAGGGCACAGGATGCAGCAAAGGCCACGGGAGCAGATACATTCTGGCTGCAGAGCTGAAGACTTGTATTGATTCAAACAAGCTGTTCCAGTATAGCAACAACAGGGGCATTTTTCCACATTGCCAAAGTAAACAACATTCACAAGAAGGACAAATCTGATGCAGCTCATTTCTATCCCATCAGCCAACTACCAATCATCAGCAAAATAATGGAATGCATTATCAGTGGTACTATCAAAAAAAATTTACTCACCAACACCTTACTGCTGTAATTTTGCATTTACAGGCTTCCCCTGAACATGGATTAAAAATGAACTGAATTCCAATGTGAGGTGTGAATGGCCATTCAAGACATCATGACAGCATGTGACCAAGTGTGGCATCAAGGAGCTCTAGTATATCTGAAATCAACAGATATCAGGGGCAAATACATCTTGAAGTTGCATTGAGCATGGAAAAGCATGCTTGTGGCTATTGAAAGCTAATCATCACTACTTTTGAATTGTCCTAAGGACATCACTGCAGGTGTACCTCAGTGCCTATGCTCACCAATATTCTGTTGCTTCATCGATGAATTCACCCTGCTCACCACTGCCCCCATTCCCCATGGTGGGTCAGAGCAATGGATGTTCACAGTTGATTGTCCAATGTTCAATCTATTCACAATTCCACAAATAATGAGGCAAGTCACGTCCACAATGTGCAAGAGCTTCATAATATTCAGGCATGGACTGATAACTGGTAAGCAACATTTGGCCACTTAACTGCCAATCAATGATATCTGCAACAAGGAGTTTAAACCCCTGCCCCTGATATCCTATGGCATTACCACTACCAAGTCCCATCAATATCCTGTCGATCACCACTAAACAGAAACTTAAGTGTAGGTACCACAGTAATATAGTGGTTATAAGAGCAGCTTGGAGGCTGGGTGTCTAGCAACTCCTGAATATTTTTTTTACCATCTCTACAAAGAAATGAGATGCTGTACTTTTCTCTCGCCAGGATGAATGCAACTCCAATAATAATGAAGTAACTTGGCACCATTCAGGATAATGCAGTCAACACAATTGGTACCACACCTGCCACCTTAAACACTCCCCACCAGCAGGGCACTATGGCTGCATTGCACATCATCTACAGAATGCATTGTAACAACTAGCCAAATCTTCTTTAACAACCCACCTCAAAAAAACAATCTCTGCTACCTAACAGACTCTTAAAAACTTTCAGCTGTATTCAAGGTCACATACTATCTTGATTTGAGTGTACACAACAACTTCTTCAGTTCCTATCCAAAACACAGTGATAATTTACCTGATGGACCGTAATGGTTTAAAGTGGCAGTTCACCACAATCTTCTCAACAGCAGTTAGGGTTGGGACATAACCACTCGGCTTGCCAGTAATGCTTGCATTCCATAAACAAAGTAAAATGGTGAACCTGCAGGAAACAGGGTGCATGGGCACCCACATTTAGCAGATCAACGGACAAGATCACCAGCACTGGCTTGAGGAATCCTCATGTAGATGTTTCATGCAGAAGTTATCTTCACACCCATATCAACTCTATAGTTCTTGTTGGCTACCAATCTGCATGGAAGTAATGCCACAGCTATCCTCTAGCCTTCCTATCAAACCAGAAAAAAATTGCCTCAGCAAACATTGTACATTTTGCTTATAAAATAAAACAATTATGTGGTTGTGAGCATGGACACATTTGTGCGTGACAGCAATTTTTAAACTTTATTTCAATGTCTCCATTACAAAACAGGTACAAGTCCACAATTGCAATCCCATTAAGCCGAATAACAATCCCAGCCAGGGTACTCATTCTGCCTCTCTTTTGTCCTTGCTACAATGGTTAATGCTATAAACTGCTGCTTTATATTTGATATCACTAAGTTGCATTCCAATGAGATCATAAATAGGGAATGCTCCACAAAACACAGCTCCTATTCGCAACCCCCAGTTTGCAAAAGGCTGTGCTTGGCAGTAAAAAAAAAATCCTATCATGACCTTCTGACTCAGACGTGAGAGTGCTATTAACTGAACTAAGCTTCCTGTGCCTATGTGTTTAATTTGTTTCTTACCCTTTTAAAAGCAAAGGATACAGAGGAAGATGGCAGGCACAAGATTTAAAAGTAATGGGAGGGAGATGATGTGGGTTTTAGGAGCAATTATTGGAGTTCTGGATTTTAATAGCATGGTGGTAGCTGTATTGCACTTGGGATGAAATGGAAGTTTAATTTACAGCAAGGTCCCTGGAACTTAGGTAGATGGCAGGAAAGGAAGAAGGATAGGGAGAAGCAATAGGGTTTGAAAACAGAAAGAGCAGTATTGTATACATTACTGGTACCAGAGAAGTGAGCAGCAATGTCCTAAAAGTGGAGTGATCTTAAGACCATAAGATACAGGAGCAGAATTAGGTTATTCAGCCCCTCGAGTCTGCACCACCATTCAATCATGGCTGATTATTTTAACCCTATTCTCTCGCCTTCTCCCCATAACCCTTACCCCACTTACCAATCAAAAATCTATCAATCTCTACCTTAAGTACACCCAATGACCTGGCCTCCATGGCCCGCTATGACAACGAATTCCACAGATTCACCACCCTCTGGCTGAAGAAATTCCTCCTTACTCTCCTACTAATGGAAACATCCTTGCCATGTCCACTCTATCCAGTCCTTTCAGTATCTGGTAGGTTTCAATGAGATTCCCCCTCATCATTCTTACAGGCCCAGAGACATCAAACACTCCTCATTGCTTAAACCTTTCATTCCCTGGATAATTCTTGTGAATCTCTTCTGAACCCTCTCCAGGGCCAGCACATCCTTCCTTAGATATAGGGCCTAAAATTGCTCACAATATTCCAAATACAGTCTGACTAATGCCTTATAAATCCTCAAGACCTGATCGCATATTGGAGGATGGTCCTGGAGATATTAATAATTAGCAAGGAGTAAGAAGGGGCTTGGGTGCACAACTAGATGGCCTGATGTTTCACAAGTAGTTGAAACAAAAGAGGGCATTTCAAAATGTGTAGTAGTTGGGAAAAAGACTCCTGGGAATAGGAGCGCTGGGAAATGGCCCTACAGTAGGATACATTTCTGATATATTTTATTACAGAAGATGTATATAGGGTCTGGAAGCACTGGGTAAGGTGCTTTTGGTAGCATCTCCTACTGCAAAGGGGAACGATGAGGTGCAGAATTAACTGGGGATTTGGTAGCAATGGAAAATTTGCGATGTTTTAATGTGAAACTGGGTATTCCCACATTGGGACCAATTGGAAGAGAATGGTGATGTTGTCTGGGATCATTGACAGGGTAGTATTTTAATTTCTAAGTGGGTGATAATTCTGATTTAGGTGTACAAAACAAGGGATTCTAATTATCTGAAAGGATCTGGTAGTGGTACTGAGAACTGTCTTCCTTTGGGGAGAGTTGTTGTTATGAGAACTTCTGGTTTGTCTGCAGCACTTTATGAACTTCAGATGTATTTGTTGACTTGATCATTTCTTGTACTTTATGCTACACCTGTATCAGGATTGACCACACATGCTTATGTGGTTGTGCATGTGCAACTTTAAGGTTTATTAATAACTGTTCTTATCTGTGGGAGATGTTGAAATGGTGATAGGAATTTGAATTGAGAGGAAAATAGCTGGCAGAAATAGACAAGTAACTATGAATATTTAAATTTACCTACAAAGAAAAACAGATACATAGACAGACAGGCTTACTAGCCGAGAACTTACTGTAATGTGTACATAAATACCAGCAAGTTCAAGATTTTGGCAAAATGTGCACAAATGCAAGGTTCCAGAACTGTAGACTGATTCTTACTAGTCACTACGGTCTGCATTTGACTTACTAATTATCAGTCCATGCCTGAATGCTACATTATTACTGCATGCAGACATGGATTGCTTCTTCTGCTGAGGAGCTGCAAATGGAATTGAACATTGTGCAATCATCAACAAACATATCCATAATGTTGGAGGATGAGAGGTACTTCATTGGTATTAGTATTGGTTTATTATTGTCACTTGTACCGAGGTACAGTGAAAAACTTGTCTTACAAACTGATCTTACAGGTCAATTCATTACACAGTGCAGTTACATTAAGTTAGTACAGAGTGCATTGATGTCGTACAGGTAAAAAAAAACAATAACAGTACAGAGTAAAGTGTCACAGCTACAGAGAAAGTGCAGTGCAATAAGGTGCAAGGTCACAACAAGGTAGATTGTGAGGAACCATTGATCACCTCAGCACCATTGATATCATAGGTCATAGTCCATCTCATTGTATAAGGGAACTGTTCAATAGTCTTATCACTGTGGGGTAGAAGCTGTCCTTAAGTCTGATGGTACGTGCCCTCAGGCTCCTGTATCTTCTACCCGATGGAAGAAGAGAGAAGAGAGAATGTTTCGGGTGGGTGGGGTCTTTGATTATGCTGACTGCTACACCAAGACAACGAGAGGTAAAGACAGAGTCCAAGGAGGGGAGACTGGTGTCTGTAATATGCTGGGCTGTGTCCGCAACCCTCTGCAGCTTCTTGCGGTCTTGGGCAGAGCAGTTGCCATACCAAGCTGTGATACATCCTGATAGGATGCTTTCTATGGTGCATCAGTAAAAGTTGGTGAGAGTCAAGGGACAAACCAAATTTCTTTAGCCTCCTGAGGAAGTAGAGGCGCTGGTGAGCTTTCATGGCCATGGCATCCACATGGTTTGTCCAGGACAGGTTGTTGGTGATGTTCACTCCCAGGAAGTTGAAGCTCTCAACCCTCTCGACCTCAGCACCATTGACGTAGACAGGTGCATGTACACCGCCCCCTTTCCTGAAGTCAATGACCAGCTCCTTAGTTTTGTTGACATTGAGGGAAAGGTTGTTGTCATGACACCATTCCACTAAGCTCCCTATCTCCTTCCTGTACTCCGACTCATCACCGTTTGAGATACGGCCTACAACGGTGGTATCATCTGCAAACTTGTAGATGGAGTTAGAGCAGAAACTGGCCACACAGTCATGAGTGTATAGGGAGTAGGGTAGAGGGCTGAGGATGCAGCCATGAGGTGCACCAGTGTTCAGAATAATCGTGCCGGAGGAATTGCTGCCTATCCTCACTGATTGCGGTCTGTTTGTTAGAAAGTCAAGGATCCAGTTACAGAGGGAGATGTTGAGTCCTAGGTCTCAGAGTTTGGTGACAAGCTTGCTTGGTATTATTGTATTGAAGGCAGAGCTGTAGTCAATAAACAATAGTCTAACATAAGTGTCTTTACTGTCCAGATGCTCCAGAGCTGAGTGAAGGGCCAGGGAGATGGCATCCGCTGTAGACCTGTTTCGGCGACAGGCGAATTGCAATGTGTCCAGGTTGTCTGGTAGGCTGGAGTTGATGCGTGCCGTGACCAACCTCTCAAAGCACTTCATGATGGTGGATGTCAGAGCCACTGGTCGGTAGTCATTGAGGCATATTACCTTACTTTTCTTTGGTACTGGGATGATAGTGGTCTTCTTAAAACAGGAGGGAACCTGAGATTGAAGCAGGGAGAGGTTGAGATCAAATACTCCTGCCAGCTGATCAGCACAAGATCTGAGCACGCGGCCCGGGACACCATCTAGGCCAGGTGCTTTCCTTGTGTTCACTCTTCCGAAGACTGATCTTACGTCCTCCACTGTGATCACAGGTTCAGCTGCGTTGGTGGCTGTCAGAGTGGATGATGACAATCCATTTCCTTTTTGTTCAAAACGTGCATAGAATGCGTTAAGTTCATCAGGAGGGGATGCGCTGTTGTTAGCTATGCAGCCTGACTTCGTCTTGCAGCCTGTTATGGCATGTAAGCCCTGCCATAACTGGCGGCTGGTCAGGGACTCTATTTTGAGTTGGTATTGCCTCTTGGCATCCCTTATAGCTTTACGAAGGTCATATCTCGCTTTCTTGTACAGATCAGGATTACCAGATTTGTGTGCAACAGTCCTCTCCTTCAGTAGGGAGTGGATCTCCCGGTTCATCCATGGCTTCCTGTTTGGGAACACCTGTATTGTCCTCTTTGGTACACAGTCCTCCACACACTTGCTGATAAAGTCTGTGATGGTGGTGGCATACTCATCAAGGCTGGCAGCTGAAGATGGAGCAGTTGAAGGTGGTTGAGTCAATACAATAGCCATCTTCCTTTGCACAAGTATAACTCTAACCATTGGTGCGTTTGCCTATGACGCCCATTGACTTCAGTCTTATTAGGGCTCCTTGATGTCAGATTCAGTCACATGCTGCCTTTGTTTCAACTCTCTCTTTACCTCTGGAATTCAGCTTTTTGGCCCATATTCAGAACAATCGAGGAGCCGAGTGGTCTTGACAAAACTCAATCTCACACTTCTTAAGTGGGTTACTGTTGAGAAAGTACTACTTGATAGCACTGTCAATGGAAAAATCCCTCACTTTACTAATGATTGATAGTAGACTGACTGGTAATTAGCCAGATTGGATTTTGTCTTGCAGTCAGTCAGTCATAGAGCACAGAAACAAGACCTTGGCCCACAGCGCCAGTGCGAGCATCAAGCATTCATTTATGTCATTCCTTCACTTAATTCCTTCTTATTCACTCCACAGTCTCCCCCCTCCCCTCCAATTTCTTTCACTCACCTGCACGCTAGGAGCGATTTACACCAGCCAATTAACCTACCAACCCACACATCTTTGGGACGTGGAAGGAAATCAGGGCATTCAGAAATCCATGCGGTCACAGAGAGAATGCATAAATTCCACACAGACAGCACCAGGGGGGGGCACATCAGGTTTGAGCCCAATTTGCTGCTGTGAAGCAATAATTCTATTAGTTGCACAACTGTGCCACTCACATGTCCTCTTTTAATGTGTGGACAGAACATACCTGGGCAGTTTGCCTCACTGTCGAGTGACACTAGTGTTATAACTGTACTGGAGTAGCTGGTTTAGAGTTGGGCTAGTTCTGGATTGCAATTCTTCAGTACCGCAGCCAATAGTTCTAGCTCTCTCAGCCGGTTCTTGATATCACGTGGAGTGAGTCAAATCAGCTGAAGATGCACTCCCGTGATGATGGGGATCTTGGGAAGAATAAGAGCAGAAAAGGACAGTATCCAAAAGGACATGGAAATAAACAAATAAAAAGAATAAAGAGAACAGAAATAAAATGAGACTGAAAAAAAAATGACAGGTCAAAATGACCGAAAGAGGAAGTGATATACAGTTAAGTGAATGAATGATTGTGGGGAGATGTAGACAGGAGGACAAACAAAAGTCAGGGAGATGGAGGATACAATATAGATGATGGAAGGAGAATACTTTAGAGAAAATAAAGTTTTACAATAATGCATTAAAAAAATGTAAAAACACATTTCTTCACTAACCCATTTGGAATATAAACAGTTAATTACTGTATTATTAACTGCTACCTCACTTCCACATATTAAACACATACATTGTTGATAATGAAAGAATTCACCAAACAATGTTATTTATATTGTTCTTATGTTATTCTTGGTTAAAATACCTGATTTAGAGTTTTAAAGTAAATGCTCTGACTTAGAAAGAAAATGAGACAGAAAGGATGTCTATAAAAAGAGGAGAGAAAGAAACAGATTTAGGGAATAGAAAACAAGACTAACTATAACATTGGGCAGACATAAAACTTCAAGTAATTTTCTTGCTGAATCCAGATGAAAATACAAGCTTATGCATCAAACAAGTAAAAGGACAATGTACATTTATGCAGCACACTTGTGTGATTCAGAATGCTTCACAACCAAGAATGTTGCTTTTATGGTGTAGGCAAACAATCTGCACACAAGTAGCAAATGAATGAATGATCAGTTAATTTATTGTGGGAATGTGGGGATGCAAATAGTATATGCCAAGAGAATTTGGCAACAGGAACTGTAGATCTGATATGGTTTGCACACAAACTGGCAGAGAAGCCAGTTCAAATATGCTGATTGGCACTGACCATGTTAGGAAAATCCACTGTCATTTTAACCCAAAAACAGATATTGAGGCATAGTAAAAATGTGCAAGAATGATGTTGCTTCAAAATTTTTCATGTATTATTATTGCTGCCATCAGTTGTTCATTTTGAAAATACACAAATTATTTTTTCAGTTAAATGTACTTGATTTTTTTCACATGAAGTTCAGTACCACATTTTACAAGTTTATTTTACTCTAGAAGATTTATTCAATTCCATGAAGGCAGCATATTTACTTTGAGTAGCTTTAACCTAGCATTCCCTGGCAAACACTTTGTCTGTTTTGTATACCTACATCCAAGCAAAGAAGTACTTTGACTCATGTGGTACCATGTAATTGAAGCAGGCACTTCAGTACAGTACCAGGAGAGCAGTGAACTGATAGGAACTGTTAATCTGAGGCTCCATCTATCTGGCCAGAAACAAGAAAAGGATATCACATCAGTATTTGAAAATGAAAACGTTTTCCAGGACAGCATTCCTTTTTCAACCAACGCTTGGTAAAACATTCATTTACCATTTGTATCAAACACCAATTAGTCTTAAAGTAACCACTCATTGCGACATTATTTTGGAATTTCTTGAGAATCTAAAAGGCACCGCATGAAGGTTCTGGATTGAATGGAAAATGCTAGCAAGCAGATGAATATTTTATATTTATTGCCAAGGACATTGAGGTAGATGTTAACTCTTTTTTTTGGAATAACTCCAATAATGTTGGAGTGTTTATATAAAACTTATGTGATTATTGTCAATATTCAGTGCATAGAATAAGCAATAGCTCTTATTCTATTACAAGTATGCCCAGTGATGTCATAGAGGGCTCCAGGTTTGTTGCTGCCTCTAATATTGTGGCTGCATCCTTGTAGATATGTTGCCAACTATAGACAGTAACATCTGGGTGCACTTAATTTATAAAATAGCTATTTAAAGAGTTGTAGGTGGCTCCACTGAAATGATCCAAGAATTGTATCCAGACTTTGATGTCACCTTCAATTCCTCTGATGGCTGCAAACAAAAAACTTTGCTGTGGATAATACCAAACATCTGTTGAATACCCTGTCAATAGACACAATCTGTGAATGAAATTAAATTATTTAGGAAAAAAACCACAAGCTTTTCTTATTTACATCTTGTTAGCATAGACTAGCAAACCTCATCTAGAAACCCAGAAGCCATGATTATTACTCTGCAAAAGGTAAACCTTGTTACTACACCAATTTCTTCTGATACAGAAACAATTCTCATTTAATACTTCTTGCTTTGGTTCTTGCTATGACCACTAAGCCTAATCAACTAAGGAGGACTGGACACCAAATCTACAGCCTCTCCATTTGATATATTTCACCATTACTAGGTAGTAAACTCTTACAGTTTGTTAACATAGGTAGATTAAGAACTTAATTTGTTTGTCTCATCCTATCCATGTAGCATTAATTTTGAGATTAGCAGGTTTCTTTCCAATATACTACATGGTCTTTGAAGTCTTTGTTTTTTTGGATAAAAAATGTATGCAACACAGCCATTTGCTGATGAGATAACAGAGAAGGCTGGTGAAGGGAATGCAATGGATTTCATCGATATGAATTTTCAGAACGCATTTGACAAAGTGCCAGATAGATGATTCATGAACAAAATTGAGGCCTTTGGTGTAAAAGGGCTAATGGTAGTGTGGATTAACAAAAAATACCTTAAGAACAAAAAGCAACCATGGTAACCAGTTGTTTCCTAACCTAGAGGATGGTTGTATACCCCAAGGATCAGTGCTGGGACCATCACTTTTTCTGATACATATTAATGACATGAGTGCAGAATGAAGTAGTCATATCACAGAAAGAAAGGAGATGGGTGACTACTAGGAAGGGCAGTGAATCCAAGCAGGTAGAGCAGGAGTCCTCTGTGGTCATCCCCTCTCAAACAGGTATACTGCTTTGGATGCAATTTGGGGGAGGGGGGTTGTGATGGGGCAAAGGATGGCCCCTCAGGGAAAAGTGGCAGCAGTAGTGGCCAAGTGTATGGTCCTACAGTTGGACAGTTGGCTCTGATGCACAGCAGAGAAAAGTCTAGGTGAGCCGTCATGGTGGGGGATTCATTAGTGAGGGGAATAGACAGGTGCATCTGTGGCTGAAAGTGAGACTCCAGAATTGTCCGTTGCCAGGTCAGGGCCGTCTTGGATTGGTTACAGAATATTTGAAAGGGAGAAGGAGAACAGCTGGAGGCCATAGTATATGTTGGTACTAATGACATAGGTAGGAGGAGGGATGAAGTCCTACAAAGTGAATTTAAAGGGAGTTAGGCAGAAGGTTAAAAATCAGAACCTCTAGAGTCATAATCTCGGGATTACTCCCTGTGCCACATGCTAGTGAGGGAATAAATAGAATAGAACAGTTGAATGTATGGCTAAAGAGCTGGTGCAGGAGGAAGGGTCTCGGGTCATTGGGATCACTTCTGAGGTAGGTGGGACCCTTATAAGCAGTATTTGTTGCACTTGAACTGGAAGGGGACCAACATCCTTGCATGGAGGTTTGCTCATGGTCTAAAGTAACCTGACAGATGGATAGGAAGCATAGTAGCAGGTGGTGAGACCAACAAATGTAGAGGATAAATCATGCAAGTCCAGTGGACAGAGCAGACCGAGGCAGGTTAGGGAGCAAGAGAAGGATGGAAGGTTCAATTGCATTTATTTTTATGCAAGGAGCCTCACGGGTAATTCAGATGAGTTTAGGGCATGAATCAGCACCTGGAATTATAATATTATTGCAATCACAGAAACGTGGTTGAAGAAAGGGCAGGTCTGGTAGCTTAATGTTCTGGAGGACAGAAGTTTCAGACGATAGGGGGGATGCAAAAAAAGGAGGGGGAGCCACACTACTCATTAGGGAGAACATGACAGCAGTACTGAGAGAGGATATCCTGGAGGGATCATCCAATGAAACTATATGGGTAAAATTTAGGAAAAAGAGAGGGGCAATCACTTTGCTGGGGTTATAGCACAGGCCTCCCAACAGTCAGCAGGAATTAGAGGAACAGATATGTAAGCAAGATGCAGAAAGGTGCAAGAGCAATGGGGTTATGTTAGTGGGGGATTTTAATTTTCCCAGGATTGACTGGGATTGTCTTAGCACAAGGGGCTTAGGTGGAGTGGAATTTGTTAAGTGCACCCTCTCCTATCTCTACAGTTTCCTCCAAAACAATAATTTTCCACCATATATGAGGTTCTTTAATTCTGGAAACCAATGCATGAGAATGTAGGCATTCTCAATATTAACTGGTCCAGCTATTTCTTTGAATAAGCATCAATATCTCCTTACACCTTTGTATCAAATTTACTAGTATAATGCTCTTGTATTTAATCCCTTTACATTATTAAGTATTCCACAAGTTGTTCTCTAGTTCTCCCCTTCAGCTCAGTAATAAATTATGTTGGTGAAATGATCACTTATCATGTTAGTTATCTGAGGAGGTCAGGTCAGTAGGAGCGTTACAATATTCACTATTTTGTATTGTTTCCTTTGTCATCAGTTATAACATCTCAGAACTCTGGTTCATAGAACATATATAGAACAGAGAACAGTACAGCTCAGGAACAGGCTCTTCAGGCCCTTGATGTCTGTGCTGACCATGATCCCAATTTAAACTAATCCTATCTGCTTGCACATGGTCTATATCCCTCCATCCCCTGCCTGTTCATGTGCCTGCCTAAATGTCTCTTAAATGTCGCTATCGTATCTGCATCCACTACTTCCCCTGGTAGCACGTTCCAGGCACCTACCACTCTCTGTGTAAAAAGAACTTGCCTCACAAATCTCCTTTGAATTTTCCCCCCCTCAGCTTAAATCTATGCCCTCTAGTACTTGACATTTCCACCGTGGGAAAAAGACTGACTCTCTATCCTACCTATACCTCTCGTGCCTCAGCCTCTGACGCTCCACAGAAAGCAATCCAAGTTTGTCCAACCTTTCCTTATAGCTAATACTCTGTAATCGAGGCAACATCCTAGTGAACCTCTTTTACATCACATTCAAAGCCTACACATTCTTCCTGTAATGCGGTGATCAGAACCGCACACAATTCAACAAATGCGGCCTAAGCAAAGTCTTATACAGCTGCAACGTGACTTCTCAACTTTTATATTCAATGCCCTGATTGATAAAGGCAAGTATACCATACACCTTCTTTACCACCCTATCTACTTGTGTTGCTGCTCTCAGGGAGCTAAGGCTTGCACCCCAAGACCCCTCTGTACATCGATGCTCCTAAGGGTCCTGCCATTCATGGTATATTTTCCTCTTACATTTGACCACCCAAAGTGCAACACCCCACACTTGTCTAGGGTAAACTCATAAGTTTGTGTGGTGAACACATTGTTCAGGTGATTGGAGGCAAATGTATATTTCTCAGAAGCATTATTGCTGTTCTCTCTGACAAACCAGTACCTTTTCAATATTGCCTCTTGTTGAACAATGTATGAAATTTATATAAACATCCCTCTTGAGTATGAAGAAATTGAGCTCTTAGTTTGCATGAGTTAAAGGATGAAACATTGGTTCAGAGATCAAGTGGTATGGTGCTGAAAGTATTTTGGCCTATCATATCGCATGGGTTGGGAAGACAGTTTGTAATTCTTGCAGCATTAGCAAACTATGTACAGCTTTCGTTACTGTGATTGAAGGGGCTCCATTCAGAAGTTCTACAACAGCCAGACAAGGCAATCCCATAGATTGACGCCCCAGGAACCATCTTAAACATTCATTCACTCCACCACTGGCACACATTGGCTACACCATGTACCATCTACGAAATGCACTGCAGTTACTCCCTCAAGGCTACTCCAACAGCACCTTCCAAACCTGCGACCTCCACCATCAAGGACAGGGCAGCAGGTGAATGGTATCGCCACCACCTGCAGTTTCCCCTCAAGTTTCACATCATCCTGACTCAGAAATCACTTGCTGTCCTTCACCATCACTGCATGTAAATTTTGGAACTCTCAACTGAACAGCACAGCGGGAGTACTTTTGCAAGAAGGACTACAGTGATTCAAGAAGTGGGACTCACCATCCACTCCTCAACAGCAATTAGAGATGGCAATAAATGCTGGCTTTGCTAGCAATGCCCAGCTCCCAAAAGTGTACATAAAAGATAAATTCAGGTTGTAAGGTCAGCACAGAGCAGAATAACAAGAACAACGTGATATGTTAATGCTCATTAAACTTTAAAATTGTCTCAGATAGGTCAATGAAGGCACTTACAGGATGAATGAACTGGTGTAAACCAACTGAGATGCAGGGTGTTCAAGGTCAGATTCAGACAAATATCAGGAAGCATTCTTTTTCTAAGAGCTTAATAAAAGCTGGAAGTGATTGCTTGGTCGTTGAGGCCAGGACACTGGACACTTACCTTACTTAAAAAAAAACATTGCCATCACCATAAATTTGGATTGTACAATCACAAAATGAGGCCCTGTGGCCGAAGGATCACCTACATATGATTTTATTACTTGAACCAATTGAAGCCTAATTAATCTGTAGCTCAATACTACTGACTTAAATCATGCAACGGACAATGTAAAAAATACTTTCCACCCTCTACAAAATTGTAGGCATTTACTGCCTTGCAAGTCCTTGAGAAGGTACTAGGCAGAAGCAAATTATATGCCCATGAGATGAAATAGAAAATTAGTGGGCATGTCAACCAGGGCAAACTCTTGGATCATCAGTTCACTATCATTGCTGATGATGGAATGCACATCATCTGTAAGACTATAGCTAAATTGTGGGATGAATTTCAAACAATTCTGCCTGAGTTGCAGACAAAGATAAAATTACAGAAAAGTAATATTTACTTTTATGGTAATTTACAAAAGTCAATAGGTTAAGGTATTCTCAGGGGAAAGCAGAATGAAGTTCATAAATACTTTGAAAAAATGTATTAATGTATTATATCTATGGAGTACTTTACCTTCTCAATTATAATTTTTTACATATATCCCTTGGTACACTGCAGCTCACTGCTACAATCCTGGCTTTGTTTGCAATGTTAGTTGCAGTAATGTGCAAGTCTGACCGCTGGAATTGGGTAGGCAGATAGCAAAGCCAAGGAGTAGCAGAAAGGGAGATCAAAAACTCAAGGATTAACCAATATGGAGGCCAGAGACACCGGAAATGGAAGTGGATCAGATAGTTCAATCCATTGCAGTAGAGGTCTGTTATTCCAGAATCCACAAGATCACAACTTTGGTTGGACCCTGGTCATCAAACAGTTTTTTTTAAGTTGAGCATCAGGACTTGAGAAAGGTGGGGTTGATATAAAGAGACATTTGAAGTCAAGTATGAATAAACAAGTATGAGAAAATGGACTTGAGAAAAAATTTAGTAGTGGCTGAATTTTGTTTTTTGTTTGGCATTATTAGATGAAGTACCGTTTCAGCTCAAGGAAAGATTTTCAAGAGATGCAAGACAACAATAGAGTTTTGGTGTTGACTTTACCGTAAATAGGTAGTAACTGTATTTTTACCTTAATACTTGCAATTGTTCTTGAAGTTAAAGTATCATAATATCGTAGCCAATTCATGTCAATGGTTATTTCTGTGCACTGAGATTTTTTTGCTCAATATAGTGAATGTTTAAAAGGCATCCTGTACAGAAGTATTTACTATGTACCTGCACCTGTTCACAAAATCCTTCGCAGACAGTGAGAATTGCTTCAAAATGTTTCAACCACTGGAGGATTCCTTTATGACTGATACATGTAAATGTAACTTTTATTAAAAGTTCTGTAATATAGCTTATGTAGGCAATAAAATAAAACACACTTTCTTCCACTATAGTTAAAAGATTTATGTCTTACAAACCTGCATGTGGGAAACGTTATCATTGATCTCACAATACACAATCTACTGTGTGTGGTTCAGGGTTTTACAATGAAACTATTCTAAAATCTCAAAGACAGTAAAACTTAAGTAGTTAAACAAAAGCAAACTAGTGTTTTGGTGTTCAACCAGATAAAAATAATTTTACCTGCTTCCTTCTGAAGTGTTGTTATTTTCTAAGAAAAGCAGGTGACTTTTCTGCCTAACTTGTTGTTCCATCAATCATAATCTGATCCCTTGGCAATCTCCACTGGGTTGGACATAGAAAGTATAATCAATGCATATTACTTAGAACAAAGAACAGAAATGTGAGGAGATATTAAAAGATGACCATGAGGGTATCTAATAAACAAGTAATGAAACCATTCCCTTACCCCATCCCAGCCATCAACAAAGAAAACTCTTAAAGGGTCACAGTCAAGAATTTGTCGGAGGTTTGGTTAAAGAAAATAAATTAAGTTGATATTCAGCTGTAATTATTTTAGCAAAATCAGGGAAGAGAATGCAAGGATACTTGGAAATTGTGATAAACTAAGTGGTTAAAATATTACTACACCCAAGAGGCCCCCTTAATAAGCTGTACATCTGCATCCAACACTGAGAAATGAATTTAATGAGGGCAAAACAAAACTCATGCTTGTGGAACTGTCTTTGAAGATGCAGAGGGTACAAATACATCACAGTTCATGAAGGTTTTCAAAGAAATCATGTTACCTCATAGCACTGCTTTAAAAATCTGAATGATGGGCTGAGACATCAATTTTCCTGTGGAGTTTGTATGTTAAATTGTAATTGTAATGTGTCATGCAACTTCATACAACTATGATGCATTGTAATATTGAAGACTGGTAGTGAATTAGCGGAATTTAATTAAATCATAACCTTAAGGTTGTGGCTAGTCATTTACTACTCGTAACTACAAACTGAAAACATTTACAAAAAAGGAAAACATTCAGGCTTTCTAGCTGGTTCATGCTGGGAATACTCAGCATATGAACAGACACAAAGCAACAACATCAAATTTAATATGGGACAGCAATGGGGATTGAAGGACCGAAAAATCTATTTGCCCCCTGCAGAAATCTGAACGCCAGCAGAATTAAGTCCTGAATATCATTTTTCTGATCTCTGCATGACCCTGGTAGGGAACAGCCAGTGGATGGGAATGAAAATTTGGGAGAAATTTATGGTCAGGCTGCATTGGGTACACACACAAATCATCTCCAGCGGGTTGGGTGAGGAAGCAGAAATGGGCAGATTGTGACTAACAAGGAGAGTGGGAAGAGATTCGGGGAGCTTATTCTTACTCCTCCTGGGCCACAGGAACCCGTAGAAGCTAAAAAAATTAAACTGAACCTTCTGTGCCACAATGGAACTGATTTAAGTTTATGGTGACCATCAGTAGGGTTTCAGTTAAGTTGGTGTCCCTTCACTACTTAAGTTGACCCTTCCCCTTTAGCAGAACTCGGAGGGGAAGGTAAGCTTGTACAGTGTACCAGTAAGAAAGTGGCTGTACAATGGTATAAATAGGTTTAACATTAGTGATACATTTGAACAAGTAAGAAATTTGTTACTTCCACCCCTTAGACGAGGTGTTGGCAGGCAGAAACCCGTAAGGATTACAACATGAAATCCCTGCCCTCACTACATGCACCATTTCCAACAGACAAGAAAGTATAAAATACCCATTAGTTGTTTAAGATTTGAAACTAAACTGCTTTACGTATCAGACACTATAGATTTACAAGCATTTTTGCTAAAAAAAAATTAATACAAAGGCAAAATTTTCTCCTGGCCTTTTCATTATTTCCAATAATATAATAATTCATTATTTATTGTAATTAAAGGATAGACTTGCAGCTACCATCACAGCAGAACATTAAAAGATTGCCACTGAGCAAGCTAAAGACCAGCAAATCTTCCTGAAACCATTCAAAGACACGTCTGCTGCATGTTGTATTGTGCATGCAGGCTAGAAGGCCCAAGACATCCCAAACAAACACACCAGACAGGAATTACTTAGCTTCAACTTGTGCAGAAGCTGTGAGCCACATTCAACAGAGTTTGAAGAACACATTGAGGGGTATCTATTTGTTTCACAAAAATGAAAGAATCATCCTGCTGAGAATACGGTGATGAGGTATTCTTTTGCCTGTTAGAAGTGGTTCATGCAATGAAACTAAGGGTTTCATCTCATGGCTCCAACAGGTTCCTGCCCACTTCCCCACGCCAAACATCATTTTCTGTGGCATTGTCCTGGAAAAGTAGGAAGTCCATTTAAGGAGGGAAAGGATACCATCTTAATGAAATCGGCCTAATGACATTCACAAAATCAGATCTGGCACATGAAGTTTTGCACTGCACTCTCTCTGTAGTTGTGACACTTTACTCTGTAATGTTATTGTTTTTACCTGTACTACATCAATGCACTCTGTACTAACTCAATGTAACTGCACTGTGTAATGAATTGACCTGTTCGATCTGTATGCAAGACATGTTTTTCACTGTACCTCAGTACAAGTGACAATAATAAACCAATACCAATACCAAGTATTTCTTTAAATCTGTTCAGCATATATCCCACCATTATCTACTGTTCACTTAACATAAGGTACTGATACAGAGCAGAAATCAACTTCTGATGCCAGTCCTAACCATGCACCACCAAACACACCACGACTGCAGCATGTACTATCTACAAATCCACAGTGATTACTTGCCTAAGCTACACCTCTAAAACCTCTATCCTTTACTAACAAGGAGAAGGGCAGAAGGTTCACAATATCATTACCTGCCAAGTTCCCCTCCAAGCCACACACCATCCTGTCTTAGAAATATATTGTCAATCCTTCACCATCACTGGTCTAAATATTGGAAGTGTCTACCCATTGACATTGGGAGAGTATCTTCACCATTCAAGATGTTGGTTAAACATCTTCCAAGGATAATTAAGGATGGGCAACAATTCACATAAATGCGCACCATCTTAGACAGCCCCCTGGGATTGTGGACACTTGCTTCCACTGTAGTTCTGTGGGCTCTGAGATGGCCCATAAAGTTTACGGGGGTGAATCCTGTGTATTCCATCTTCATTTTGAGCAGTCATGGGTCAGGGGTCCCTGAGAGAATATTACATTTTTTTCTAGGAAACTGTAGGAATAATCTTGAAGAGTCTTCTCCATCCTCCTGGAAATCTCTTGTTTCAGGAATCTGCTGCATGGCATGCAGAAGATGCTGGTTTCACCAGCAATGCCCACACCCATAGATAAGAAAAGGTAATTACTTTTTAAATGCCATATAATTAAAAGATTCATTATAAACTTTAGTTTCTCTTTTTCTTGGTTGTGTGCATGTCACTGAACTGCTTTAGAATGATATGAAGTTACACTCTGATGCAACATTTGCAGGCAGGTGGATTGCTGACCACAGATATGTCCACAGCCCACAAAACTGTAACTCAATGCCTGCAGTAGAAGCAGTGAAATATGGCCTGTGAGAATTTTTTCTTCCTTCTGACTGTCAGACACCACATATCTACTTGTCATTGCGGTTGATGCTCCAGTTGACATGAAAACATTTCTGCTCGTGTTCATACTTATGGCACTTATTCAAAAATGTTGAAAATATCTTTCTATTTAAACCTGTATTTGAAAGTATTTTGGGGGCCATCATTTCCTGAAAGGTACTCACGGACATTAAACATTATGCTTGGTTAGCTATCATGCACTACACACTATTATGGGCGTGATGCCAGGCTGCAGGAGAGCAGAATGTACAAATGGAATTCCCCACACTAATGCATATTTAAATTGGTAGCCTTGGCAGTAAAAGTGCTTCTTTGCTTTCCAGTTTGTTTATTTTTAAAACATAGTAAATGTTCTGCATTAAGGTCAGTAGTTAAATCACTACGTGATTCTAACATTAATGTTTTAGGTAGAACAGTTTACAGACACAAATAGTAAAAGGAAAATCAGGTTAGAGACAAGGCCGTCAACTGATGCATGTGACATGCTCACAGGTCATAGCTACAAAATTACAATGCTATTAAATAATTATGTTGCCTAACTAAAATAGAGGATATGATATTATATTATTTTTGATTTCTGTGTAAAGATATGATGGAAAAGAGAGAGGATATAAACAATAAACTTCTGTCTACACTTCTTGCTGCCTCGATAAAGCAGCCAACATAATCAAAGACCCCTACCAGCCCAGACATTCTCCCTATTGGGCAGAAGACACAAAACCCTGAAAGTTCATACCACCAGGCTCAAGGATAGCTTTTATCCCGCTGTTATAAGACTACTGAACGAACCTCTTGTACGATAAGATGGACCCTTGACTTCACAGTCTACCTCATCATGGTCTTGCTCCTTGTTGTCTGCCTGCACTGCACTTTCTCTGTAACCGTAACACCAGTTTCTGCATTTTGTTACTGCTATTCCCTTGTATTACCTCGATGTACTGATGTGACGAAATGATCTGTATGGATGGCATGCAAACAAAGTTTTTCACTGTACCTTGGTAAATTACCAATTAAAATAGTCAAATTTAGAGAAGATAAAACTCTTGGTTCAGATGCATGTAATAGAAGGTAGGAAAGAGATGGCAGAGATACAATTATGAAGACACAAAAATTAATCAGAAAAGAAAGTAGAGCCAGTGGACTTGCAGGAGGGCTGATGTGACCCCTATAATGGAAATGGGATATAAAAGTAGTTCTGGGAACTATAGACCAATTAGCCAAACATTTGTTGTCGAAAAGATAATAGAATTACTCAAGGATAGAATTTTTTAAAAATCTGGGAATTGAAAATATAATCTGCAGAGATCTTAAAAGGGAAGGTTACACTCAACCAATCTTATTGAATTATTTCAAGAAGTAACGGAAGAGATAAGGATAAAGTGACAGTACTCAATTGAACCACTGGCCTCCCACCCCACCTGCACTGCCATCCCCAGCCACGCTAACTCTTTGTGGCTGCTGGTGACGCCTGGGCTGCGTTCCATGCTTGCATCAGGCTGCAGGTGGTAACCAGGCCTCTGGAGGATGCAACCTAAGACCTGGAACACACCCTGATGTGGGATTCTATCAGTTTATGCTTTCCTTGGCATGTTGCACTGGTTTTAAGTGTCTCTAACAATCAGAGACATTTAAAAATTTTTGATGATTTATATAATTTAAAACATTGAAAATTATTTACTTGAACACTTTAAGCTATCATTGATTAAATAAAAAGTATCAATATTCAGAGAAATAAAGAAAAAAGATATGAAACTTGGCTAAGATTACTTCCTTAATTAAGGTTGGTAACTTCCCCTGAGAAGTACAGAGGCATAGATGACTAAGATTAGTGGTGCAGATTAATAATGCCATCAAAAAAAGCAAAGAAAGTACTGAGGCTCATTTCTAGAAGGTTAAAATTAAAAAAACAGAATAGTTACATTAAACTTGTAGTGCTGTGAACATTGCTGGTCTCCATATTATATTAAAAAAAGCATAGAACTGGGGAAAGTACAAAAGAGATTAATTGATATCAGAACTTAGAAATTACACATGATTAAAATATTTAACAGGCTGGAGGTCTTTTCTCAAGAAAAAAAGACTCAAGGGTGGTCTATTAAAGATTAAGACCATCAAAGGGTTTGTCATACAGTTATAAAAAGTCATAGAGTCATATAGCACAGAAACAGACTCTTCAGCCCAACTGATCCTTGCCAGCCAAGGTGCCCATCTAAGCTAGTCCCATTTGCCCGTATTTGATAGGATAATCACAGAGATATTTCCAATGCAAGTAGATCAGAAGTACAGGCTATAAATAAGATAGTCACTAATAAACCCAATAGATAACCAGGAATTATTTTTCTCCCCTCAAAGAGTGGTGAGAATGTGAACTCATACACATACACACTCCCAGCTCTTCACAAGCAGATAGTACTATTCCGCAGCTCTTGCTAATAACAGTGTAAACGCAATCCATCTGCAGATCATCCTCCAAAATAAGGTTGTCCAGTTATGTTCCATTATACTACCCCATCCCACGATCCCTCCCATTTCAATTCCACGTAAGAGATCTTGTGCAGGACAGAATGTTGGAGGTAAAACTGAGTAATGGCATCCCTCCTAAAAAAGTGGGAATTCTACACTCCATGGTCAGGGACTTAAATGAAGACAGGTATGTGCATCCATAATTCATTTTTGGGATTTTGGAGTCATTGGTAAACCCAAGATTTATTGTCTATCCCAACTGCCCTTGTGAAGGTGGTGGTGAGTCATCTTCCTGAACCACTGCAGTCCTTCAGATAAAGATGCTCCCACACTGCTGTAAGGCAGGGAATTCCAGGATTTAGACTAAGTGGGGATGAAGGATGGCAATACATTTCCAAGTCAGGTTGGTCTGTGACTTGTAGGGGTACCTACAACTGTTACTGTTCTTATGTATCTGTTGCCCTTGTCCTTTGTTGCATATGTCACAGGTTTGAGAGGTACTGTTGGAGTAGCCTGGCTGAATAACTGCAGTGCATCTTGTAGAATTGCATTCACTGTGCACAGGTGATGGAGGGAATGTTTAGGGTGATTGATGGGGTGCCAATCAAGAAAGCTGCTTTGTCATGGACGGTCAATGCATGATGGGCATCACATGAAATAAATTGAATTCCATATCTAAATTGTTCTTCATCAAACAAGATAAAAAATGTACAAAATTACCTCATAATTTATGTGTTTTATGGACCAGTTACAAACTATTACACTGGATTTATTAGAAATGGACCACATGTTGCTCAGTTTACACATATTTGGAAAGAAGGCCATGATCAAAGCACAAGATTAATGTCTGTTTTTTTCTGTATGGCGGTGGAGCTGGAAGAGGAAAATGCATTTATTTTGCAATTAAATTTCTTAACCTTACCATTAACTTACTGGGTTTCTTTAATCATCCTAATCATTCTTTGGTTAACAATTACTCTATTCACAAGAATTTTTTTTTGAAATTTGTTAGTTCAGGCTAAGATTAGGATTCTATTGTTTGATTCCCATAAAGAGACCGCTATTGATATTCTAAGGGTATATTTATATTGCAAATTCACAGCAAACCTTCAGTGTAAATCCAGCGTTAGAATCCAACCTGACTCCCTAGCAATGTAAAATGAGATTCCCTGGAGAAAGTGATCTCACACCTCTAGGGTTAGATATCAAATAGTGTGTGAATCCACTGGTGGTCTCAAATCTTGCTGATAAAGTCAGGGAGACTGTTGGACCCACTGGACACTTACTAAACCAACCTGACCTTAATTTAAATGCATACAGAGGGAATTATCCATTCTGTTCTCTCTACAGTTACAGTTTTGCAGAGCTCTCTCCTGGGCAAGATGATTTAGAGCTCCAGCCAGGTAGGAGCCAAATTGTGTAAATAGGGTAGAGCCTGTATGAAATTTGAACTGCAGCTACTGGTCTTGCACTCCTTTTCAGGCTTAAAAATGAGTTGAAACATGCATTTCAACATTTGAGCTGACCCTTAAATATGGTCCCAATTTGACAAAAATAATTGGTGAATCTTAGTCACTTAATTAATATTAGGCTTGTTTTACAGTAGTTTTGGTCTTTGAATGGAACTACATAGGAAGTAAGCAGTGAATCCATGACTAGTAGTTCTCAGGGACACAAGAATAATACTTTTGCAGCTTTGAACTAAATGCACAATTTGATACTGCACCTTCAGCTCTACCTTAATGGTACTAAGGACACTGGTGGGCTGCTGCCATTGGCATGGTTGAAATCAGTTAACAGACAAACCTGAAACCTTCATTAATGTTTGGATAAACTATCTGAATTTTTGGGGAAAATATATGTTTTTACTTTTAAAATATTTATTCCATTCTATTTTGTGCCTTGCAAAGATGAAGCATATTCTAAAGCCAATTGATGCCAAGACTTGTACGAATTTATGATGGAAACACAAGAGACTGCAGATGCTGCAAATCTGGAGCAATACACAAAGTGCTGGAGGATCTCAGCAGGTCAGGCAGCATCTATGGAGGGAAATGGATAGTTGATGTTTCGGGTCGAGACCTTTCATCAGGACAGTCCTGATGAAGAGTCTCAACCCAAAATGATGACTGTCCATTTCCCTTCATAGATGCTTCCTGGCCTGCTGAGTTCCTCCAGCACTTTGTGTGTTGTGACGAATTTATGACGGTCTCTTACTAACAAAAACTGTGGATCATTCTAAAGTATTCATCTCAGTTAAGATATAGCAAATTTAATGTGACAAACAACTAATTGTTAATAAGTGTCTTTACGAAAAGAAAAAAAATTGCATTTATACAACTTTTCACAAAACATGCTTTACAGACAATGAAGCATTTCTGAAGCATAGTCACTATTGTAGAGTTAGAAACATAACAATTTGCAGTCAGCAAATCTCACAAACAATAAGATAAATTAGCTAGCTAATTTGGTTTAATGATTTTAATTGAGGAATAAATATTGACCAGGCCAGTAGAGAATCCGTCTGCTCCTCTAGAAGTGCCATGGGAGTTTTTGTGGCCAACTGTAAGGGCAGATAGGACATTGGGTTTACAATTCATTAAGAAAAAACTTTTTCAGACCAATACTGCCTTAAGTGTGGATCACGATCACGTCACTGGATTGGGAATTAAACCCACATTTCCCACAGTATTCAGCCAGCTGTCCAATTCGACTTCCTCCATCACCACAGAAGCCACTCTCCAGACAATTTGATTCTGACTATGTGACATTTAGAAAAGGCTGAGAACACTGGAAATAGCAAAGACTATGGAACCAAACAATATCTCGGCTGTGGTACTGAAGACCTGTGCTTCAGAACTAGCTAAGCCCCTATCCAAGACATTCCAAGAACAGGTACAGCATTGGCATTTATACAACAATGTAGAACATTGCCCAGGTATGTCCTGTTCACAAAACGCAGGACAAATCTTATTGGCTAATTACCGCCTGATGAATCAGTTTACTCCCAACCAGAAAAGTGGAGAAAGGTGCCAATGGCACTTACAGACTAAAAAAATTGCTCACTGGGTACAGGCTCAGTCTAAAAATGGACCTCAGAAATGAAGTCCAGTTGAGGTGAGAGAAACTACCAACTAAGTATGGCATCAATAAGTCCTGGTAAAACTGAATGAAATAGGCATCAAGGCGAATCACTCTTGATGGATGGAGTCATACCTTGTGCAAAAGAGGTGGTGTGATTGAAGGTCAATCATCCAAGCTCCAGAAGATTACCGTAGTACTTGCTCAGGGTAATGTACTAGGCCCAACCTTCAACTTCCTTGCATCACAAGGTCAGAAGTGGGATGTTCTCTGATGATTATGCAACGTTCAATTCCATTGACAAGTTGTCAGAAAATGAAGATATCTATGCCTACATGCAGCAAGGCCTAAATAGTACCGGGTATTTACAGTGGTAAATGGTTAAATTAATAGACTAATAATCTAGAGGCCTGGACTGACAATCCAGAGTTTTGGAGTCAAATTGCACCATGGCAGCTGTGGAATTTTTACTTCTTTAATAATCTGAAACTGAGAAAAAATACTAGTCAATTGTACTGATCACCATAAAACCATCAGATGGTTGTGAAGATGCATCCTTCAAAAAAGGAAGTTCAAAATCTTTACTTGGTCTGGTCTATATAATTTATGTGGCTATCTCCTAAATGGCCTCTGAATTGGCCTTGCAAATCATCAGTTCAAGGATAATTAGAGATGAGTAAGCAATGCTGGCTTTTTGTCAGCAACACCCAGATCCCGAAAAATGAATAAATAAAAGTTCTGACTTCACAATGACAGTGCAACCACTGAACAAAAACTAACACCCAAGGTCAATGATTATGTAATTTCATAACTTTCTCTAAATGCAGTTTAGTATGGTCTAAATTTTGGGTTTTAAGATTAAAAGCAGGAGCTATTAACAGAATGTTTTACTCTAACTTGGGCTAATTTCCATTCAAATATGGTAGCAATATATACTGGCACTTGCTGCAACACTCATAAATTGTATGGAAAGTGTAGCACTGCTCTGTGCTCATTTATTGACTGCAAATGGAAAACATCATTGAATATATTATGTGAATATCATGCACTTGAAAAAAAACTTCAAAAAGAGCAAGAATGACATACTGAAAATGATTCAACAATGTATAATTACAAAATGAACAAAAAGAAAATCAATATAAGGTGATGAATCCTTCATTTAAATGCAAAAGAAATTGTGCAATAACAGCATTCTGACGGTGGCTTCAAATTACAGAAAATCATGATACAGACTATTTTCTAGGAACGCAACATTCCTCTGTAACGTGGGCTTGCCAGTACTTTCTTTTTGAGATATGACCTTTATTGTTTCAAAATCACTGCAAAATGTTCGTGGACTAGAGTGGAAGAGGTTAGTCAGTCTGAACTTATCAGCTGCTGGCCAGGTGATCAATACTGTAAATTTACAGTCCCTTTGGTTACACATATATTGTGTGCATTGGCAACGCACAAGAGCTTCTGTCTGTTGCAATTCAATGTATGGGTGCTGAAAGGATATGTATATGAAACTTTCTGGTCAGCATGCAGGCAACTTGAAATAAAACCCCAAGTGAATGCACTATGCCTCTGTACCATGTCTCCAGCACACCTGGCACCTTGACATTGATCGCCGTTTAACTTGTTAAATGATATGCTTGTTTTTTGCAGCCAGCCAAGGAATGGCACGCACTACAGGTGGTGGTGAAGGAAATTTGAGTGGAAGCAATATTTGTGTAGCAAGGTTTTAGCTGACTGTCGGTAATTATTGAACATTCCAGGTAGAATGTGCAACAAAGCACTCACCACTGGTCCATTTCTTGACAGATACAAGCCTGACAAGAGTAAAAGATGTTCTAATTTGAATCTATATACAGAGGAGTTCTGCACACAAAGCCTCATGCTAAACCAGCATGTATATAACTCACATGCCATTTTAGGTTGAAAAAAAGTCAGAAACTTCACCTAGACTAATCATGCACATATACTGGTGTTTTTGTGGGACACTTAACATCTGTCTTTTAGAGGAAAAATGCCAATAGTGCTGTTGCTTCGGGACATGCAGAGACATTCATTTTTAAACCTAAAACCAGCTGTGAACCTTGCAGTTTGCGCAATCTGTGCAAGCAAACATTGTTAGAAAGCCAAATACTGTAGGGCACTGAACCAGAAGTTTATCTACACTGACAATATGCAAGACTAATTTAATTTTGAAAGGTAATTTAATGATGATCAAGATGACCCAGCTCCTGTGTTGAAGTTTGAAAAGCAGTGCCAACTGTATGAGAATTAAAATAAAAAATGTAAGCCAAATGGAAGACTTAATACATTTTCAGTTCTATAGTTCCCTTATTTACATTCTACACTGCAGAAAACTATACAAAAAGGCATAGATATTGTACAACCAGTTATATTGTGCAAAAGTCAAGTTTGCAAGATGGGACATGTGTCTATCTGTGGGAAGCTTAGCATAGTACAACCTGTTCCATACTGTAGAGAGAACCATGTTATTCCCAATATTTATTCCAGATTAAAGGACTAGGAAACATTGTAAAACTTACAAATATAATGAGTTCTAGAATATATATTACACAAATTAAAATTGTATTGAATATGCTAGTGTTTTTAAAAATGCATTACTTGAATTGCACAATTTAGTACAATAATAGTAATTAGCAATATGTATCATATTTTTTCAAAGTAAAGTTAGTCATGCATTGAAATGAAATTGAATAACAATATTTCTGATCTAAATGCTAATTTCTCCGATTTTCAAATTCACTGGATTCTAACATCTAGACCTTAAACTACATTTAGGAGTGTGCAAACGCATCTCTTTTGCCCATTTAACCAACTGAATAGAAAGCAATAACTCTTGTTGGAGCAAACCTTTTCACATTCTGCACATCTTTTGCTAACAGGATGATCATTCTTCACACATGAGCTGAAACAATGCAAACTGGCAGGCTGATCTAACATGGGACCATATTACAGTCCAACCCCATCTTCATTTCATGACCAAGTACATGGAGTTTCAACACTGTTTTCATCAAGTTACCTTAATGGTACATCCCAGCCCTACAACACTAGCATCTGCTACTATTCCTTCACTACTGTTGAGTCAATGCTCTGGAAGAAAACATCTCATCATTAACTTAAAAAGGGATATTGCCTTCACAAGATAACCAGGGATAGTGAATATGATCTTCATCAACGTAATTCACATTTTGAAAACATTCCAAAAAATTCATTGTTGATCACCACTTTAATCCAACCCAAAGCCCTAACCAACAGTAAATTCAGCCAAGTCCAACCAAGGAATGAATTTAGGATTTTATGGTTTGCATTAAAAGCCTACACCAGCTGGTAAGGCTGGAAAAGTGGAGGTCATGCTGAATTTAACTGCAAATTCATTATAATTTTTGAGAGCAAGCTGTAATTTGGAACTCCTGGGGCATGGTACTTCGGAATTGTAATTGTGTAGCATGCTGCACATCAAGGCTTGACTGGGGTGGAAGTGTAGGGAGTTGTTAATCACAGCAAGGGCTCAAGAGAAGCAGCAATTGACACAAGGGAAGTTGTACTGTGGGTCACTTAATATATATAAGAAGATGATAGATTTCTGGGCACAAATGGCATCAAGGAGAGAGAAGTAATATGGTATTGAGATGGAGGATCAACCTTGATCATACTGAATGATAGAGTAGGCTCAAAGGGCTGAATGCATGGATTTTATGGAAAGCCATTGCTTAACATCATAACAGTCAAAGCTTGCAATCCAATATATATTGATGCCCTAATACTGAGCTTTGGAGCACTGTCTATCTTTAATCCTCTTTCTCTACTTCTCTGCCCAATTACAGAAGGTTAGCATAGCCATAGGGCTAGTGCAGGGAATGGCTACGAAGCACAGCACAGGTGCAGCATGGTCCAGCACAATGTCTTTCGTCTCTGCCATAATCTTCACTCCCTTGTCACTGACCCCACCTCTCCTTATGATAGCTGTTTGAAGTTGCATCAAACTGTTCAGAGCCTTGATGCCACATTTGACCCCAAGATGATCTTTGGACCACATAGCTACACCTTCCCTAAGATGCCCCATTCCCGACTTTGTAATATTTCCTGACTGCCCCTGGCCTCAGTTTATGTGCTGCTCATCTGAATGGTAGAAATAACCTGTGAAGTAAATCAGGCCACTAAGTCTCAGACAATGCAAACTGAGACCCTGCTTATGGACCACCTTGATCGTCATCCAGCAAGTTGTTTGGGATTTTTCAAATAAGCATTAATTAAAAATAAAATACAATAAATTCATGTAAAACACAATAAGCGGGCATAAATTAGTTAAAACGAAATAAAAAGAAACCAAACCATTCATCTTTTTATTGAATGGGGCTGTGATAGCTATATTAGTCATACTAAGTATATCCAGTCCATCAGTTTAGGTCATTATGGGAAACCTTTGGACTCAGAGGTCTAGAGATAGAGAAGATGTGCCTACATCCAACATTCAGTGCAGTCTCTACTTCTGCTCTTCAGTGTGTGCATGCATTTCTCCAGACCCATGGGTTAGACCCTGTTGGCTCTATCTGGCCCAATGGTTTCAGTCTTTCCAATATATTCCAGACAAGTAATATGACAATTTAAAGATAGTAGATAGTTAGTGAAGTTGTAGAACTGGGTATCATCAACATAAATGATGTTGGTTTCATATGAGATCACCAAGGAGAACCATGTGGATGAAAAATAGACAGCTAAGGATAGATCCTTGGGAGAC
Source organism: Pristis pectinata (assembly GCF_009764475.1). Lineage (NCBI taxonomy): Eukaryota > Metazoa > Chordata > Chondrichthyes > Rhinopristiformes > Pristidae > Pristis > Pristis pectinata. Next base: position 24,384,723 of record NC_067410.1, read on the forward strand.
ATATGAGAAGGGAAAGTTTGTCACAATAATATAGAATGTCATTAATGACTTTGGAACAGATACAGTATGTAGGCAGATATCAGAGAGATGCAATAAAAATAGGGTAATCGTACTGGGGGATTTCAGTTTTCCAAATACTAACTGGGATTGCCTTAGAATTAAAGGCGCAGGGGGGTGGAATTTTTGAGGTGTGTCCAGGAAAGCTCTTTGACACAATAGGTGGATAAGTCAATGAATGAAGGAGCATTACTGAATCTTAACATGGGGAATATAGCCAGTCAAGTGGTGGGAGTATCAATGGGGTGATCATTTTGGAGATAGTGACCATAACTCTGTATATTTCAAAGTGGTTATGGAAAAAGATGCTAGGACATATATCATGAATGGTAGGGTCTTAGGGAGTACTGAGGAACAGAGAGAATTTTGAGTACAAGTCCATAGATCCTTCAGCACAGGTAGAAAACATGGTCAGGAAGGCATACGGGATACTGGCCTTCATTAGTTGGGGCATCGAATACAGAAGTAAGGAGGTTGTGCTCCAACTTTATAAAAGCTTAGTCAGACCTCAGCTGGAGTACTGCATGCAGTTCTGGTCACCATGCTATAGGAAGGATGTGATAGCACTGGAGAGGGTGCAGAGGAGATTCAGCAGGATGTTGCCTGGGATGGAGCAGTTCATTTATGAAGAGAGACTGGAGAAGTTAGGTCTGTTCTTCCTGGAGTGGAGGCAGTTAAGAGGGGACATGATTGATTGATAAGGTTCAGTAATGTTCCCTCACTCATTGGTTTATCTACCTACAGTGTCAAAAAGCTTTCCTGGACACACCTCAAAAATTCCACCCCCTGAGCATTTAACTCCAAGGCAATCCCAGTTATTATAAAATTATGAGGGGTTTAGCTAGGTAGACTGCAGGTCAGAGGTAGATAAAACTAGAGGACATAGGTTTACAGTAAGGGGGAAGAGATTTAGAGGATAGATGAGGGGGACCTTCATCCAGAGGATGGTAACTACCTGGAATGTACTGCCTGACAGAGTGATTGAAGCTGGGGTGCTGACAACACTTAAGAAGTTTCTTGATGAGCACTTGAATTACCTAGGTATAGAAGTCTGTGGGCCAAGTGCTGGCAGATGGAATTAATATGGAAGAGTGCCCATGGTCGGCATGGATGAGTTGGGCCGAAATGTCTGTTTTCAGGCTGTACAATTCTATGGCTCGAAAAAACAATTTTGGAACTGTGGAAGGCAAATAAATTTGTTTAGAAGGACATGAAGTTCTGGGAAATATAGTATGGATATGGGAGCTGAAAGAACCTTTATGGTCTATTAAGTAAGGGAGGTAGGAGATGGGGGTGGAAGCTTGCAAGGATGAATAAGTTAATATCCTTTTCTTTAAGGTTAGCAGATTTGAAGTTAAGAGGAACAGGGAGGTTCAGCAGTGTCCTGGACAATAATTATTTCTCAGCAAACATAATCAAAATAAATTATCTGGCCATTATTTCATTTGTGCATGGTATCTTGGCGTGACAAATTAACTGCCATGTATTCTATACTGCATTAGTGACTACTCTTCCAAATGTATTTCATTCATCATAAGACACATTGGGTTATCCCGGTATTGTATAAATCTGCTTCTTCTTTTTGTTTATCTGCTTTAGCCTCAGTTCATTACTAGTATGCTGAGCTTTGATTAAGCTGGGGTAAAATTGGTCAACCCAGCAGAACAAAACAGTCTGGGGGTGAATGGAAATCTGTTTTACACTACATCCAATTTTACTTTCAGGAAAACAAAATTGGATGCAGTGTTAAACAAGCTGTAGATTTGCTAACAGCTCCTTGTGTTACTAACATGGACTAATTTCATCTCTTGATCATAGAGTTGTACAGCAGAGAAACAGCCCCTTTAGCCCACCAAGCCCATGCTGATCCTTTTGCCCATCTACACTAAACCCATTTGCTTGCATTAGATCAGCATCCTTTTATGCCTTTCTTATTTTAAAGCCCGCCTAAATATCTCTTAAATGTACTGATTGTATCCGACTCCACTATCTACTCCGGCAGTGAGTCAACCGCTCTCACCTTAAACATCTACCCTCTCATTTTTGAAACCCGCATCATGGGAAAAAGATTCTGATTATCTACTCTATCTATGCTTCTTATAATTTTGCATACCTCTATCATGTCACCCCTCAGCTTCCTTTGCTCCAGGGAAAACAAACCCAGCCGATCCAATCTCTCTCCATAACTACAGTCCTTCAATCCAGACAACATCCTGGTGAGTCTCCTTTGCACTCTATCCAACACAACCACATCCTTCCTATAGTGTGGCAACCAGAATTTCACGGAATACTCCAAGTGAGGTCTAACCAGTGTTTTGTAAAGTTGTAACATAACATCCCAACTTTTATATTCTATGCTCTGACCTCTGAAAGGCATATGCCTTCTTCACCACCCTATTTACCTTTGTTGCCACTTTCAGAGAACTATGGACTTGAACCCAAAGTTCTTCTGCTCATCAACATTCCTTAGCGCCCTCCCATCCACTACATATGTCCCACCCTATCTGACTTCCCAAAATGCAACACCTCACACTATTAGGATTAAATTCCATCTGCCAAAGCTCCACCCAACTTTCCATCTGTTCGATATCCTACTGCAGACTTAGACAACTTTTCTCATTATCCACACCACCACCAATTTTCATGTCATCCACAAACTTAATAATCAAGCTTCCAATATTCACATTCAAATCATTTATATCACAAATGACATGGGTCCAAGCACTGATCTTTGCAATACACCACAGGTCACAGACTTCCAATGAGAATAGCATCCTTTCACCACTATCCTTGATCTCCTATCACTAAGCCAATTTTGCTTCTAAATAGCCAGCTCATCTTGGATCCCATGTGCCTTAAACTTCTGGATCAGCCTACCATGAGGGATCTTGTCAAATGCCTTACTAAAGTCCATGTACACAAAGACAACTGCCCTGCCTCCATCAATCTTCTTAGTTACCTCCTCAACAAACTCAATCAAATTAGTGAGACAGGATTTTGCCTGCATAAAGTCATGTTGACTATCCCTAATCAGCCTTTGCCAAATGTTCATAAATCTTATCCCTTAGCATTTTCTCCAATAATTTCCCAACCTCTGATGTAAGGTTGTAGTTACTTGGCTTATCCCTAATGCCCTTCTTAAATAATGGAACAACATTAGCTATCCTCCAGTCTTCTGGCACCTCATCTGCTGCTAACAAAGATGCAAAAATCTTCTCAGGGCCCAAGCTATCCCCTCCCTTTCTTCCCATAGCAACCTGAGATAGATCTGTATTGAAGTTCTATGCCAGAGATCCAAGAATGTAATATAGGTTGACACTTTGATGCAAAACTAAGAGAGTAGTGTTATCATGGGTGAGAAATTAAACAAAACCTTACCTAAGCAAGTCACTTATCTACCCTCTTACCTGGATAAAAAAAAATCCCATGACATTAATCAAACAAGGGCAGGGAAATGTTCGTGTAGTACCGACCAACATTTATATCAAGACTAACACCATCAAAACATAATGCCTAGTCATTTATCTCATTGTGAGATGTTGCTCCATGCAATTGGCTGCTATTTTTCATTGCTTGCCATAGTCACTACTTTTAAAAGAACATCATTGACTATGAAATAGTTTGAAGTAACATAACGTTGTGAAAAGTGTTGCACATGTTACACCCTTATATTTTATAAATGTAGTTTTCATGAGAATTTATAAATGCATTTTGCATGAACATATTAGACACCCAATTCAGACAGAACAAAATCACTTCCTGCCCAGTCAACTTTGCAAAGTCATCTTCAAACTTCTGGGAATGGTGTCTAAGTTTGAAGAACTATCCTTCAGACTAGTCAAGTAATAGCCTGATAGTCATACTCAGGGAATCATATCTTACAAACAATAGGCCTGACTGCTTCATCAGAATCCCTGAGGATGTTCTGTCCCACTAACAGGACAGACCCCCAGAGGTGGTGCTGCACTGGTATACAGACAGGAGGGAGTTATCCCGGAAGCCCTCAAATTTGACTCCAGACCTCAAAGTCTCATGGTGTCAGGTTAAACATGGGCAAGGAGACATGCTCTTGATTATCACTGACCATCCTCTGTGAGCTGGTGAATCAGTGCTCCCCAGTGCTGACAGCACTGCAGAAACACTTAAAGTAGCAAAAGCACAGAATATTCACTGTTTGGGGGATTGAAAATCCCTATCCTTAAGGGCAGCTTAGTAGCACCACAATTGACTGAACTGTCCAAATTTTGAAGGACATAGTTTGTGGCAGGTAATGCAACATAAGGGATAAAGCTACTTGACACTATCCTCACTATTTTACCTATTGCAGATCTACCTGTCCATAACAGCATGGTAGGAATGACAAGGACATACAGTCCTTATGAAGATAAAGAAATGTCTCTATACCATAGACACTCTCCATTGTGTAGTATTACCACAGCATTAAATGGGATGGACTGTGAACAGATCTGGCAGCTCAAAACTGGGCATCAAGCTCATGACCTGGCATATCCCTCACTCTACCATTGCAATCAAGCCAGAGGATTAACCCTGGTCCAATAAGGTGTGTACAGGGACATGCTGTGAGCAACACCAGGGTAACCTAAAAATGAGGTGCCAATCTGGTGAGCTGTGACAGAAGACCACAGGTGAGTTAAACGGCAAAAGCAGTACACAATAGACTCAGCTAAGTGATCCCACAACCAATGAATTAAATCAAAACTGCAGTCTTGCTTTACCTAGTAATTAGCCATTAAGAGGTGGCGACTCCACAAACATCCTCAGTATGGCAGAGCCAAGCATGTGGGTGTTAAATATAAGCCTGAGTTATTTGCAACCATGTTCAGTCAGAAATGCCAAGTGGGTGATCTAACTCAGACTCCTCGCAACATTTCGAACTCCCAACATCCCCAACATTACAGAAGCCATCTTCAGCCGATTTGATTCATCCCATATAGTATCAAGGAAAGACAGAGAGCACTGCAAATAGAAAAGCTATGTGGAACAAGAAAACAGCTTGGTTGTAGTACTGAAGATCTGCACTGCAGAACCAGCTGTGGCTCTGGTCAAACTTTTCCTGGTCAATATTGACATGTATCAGCAATGTAAGAAAATTGATCAGGTTTATCCCATTCACTAAAAGCAGGACAAATACAAAGCAGCTTACTATGTTCCCAGCAGTCTTCCTTCAAAATGATGGCAGGAGATGTCAACAGTGCTTTTTGAGCAGCGCATACTCATTAACAACCTGTTCACTGATCCTCAGTATGGTTTTGTCAGGACCTCTTGGCTTCAGACCTTATCACAGCCTTGGTCCAAATGTGGTCAAATTGCTCCAGACTTGAATTCCAAAGTTGAGACAAAAGTAAGTGCCCTTGATATAAGAGCAGCATTTAACTAAGCATGGCATCTAGCAGCCCTGGTAAAGCTGGTCAATAGGGATGCTGAGGAAAACTCTCCAATGATTTTAGTTATACATCACAAAAAAGGTCAATCATCCCATTCCCAGAACATCACTGCAGAAGTTCCTAACGGCAATTCCTAGGCCCAACTATATTTAGCTGCATATGGTCTGGAGAAGGGATGTTTGTTGATTACATAATGTTCAATTCCATTCACAACTCCTTAGAAAATGAAGCAGTCCATGAAGTGAGGGGGGAAGGATGGGGTGGTGGGCAACGATGGGGTGGTAACCATTAGTCATGGTTTGCATAATGGATAGAGAAGGTGTAGAGGGAAATGGGCCAAACGAAGGCAAATGGGACTAGCTCAGACAGACATCTTGGTCAGTATGGATGAGTTGGGCTGATGAGCCTGTGTCTGTGCTGTATTATGACTCTATTCTGTGGCTCCAAGCACAGGTTAGAGGCTAGGCATCCAGAGTTGCAAGACTCATCTCTTGACATCCCAAAGTCTTTCCACCCGATACAAGGCATAAATCAGGAGTGTGATGAAATACTCTTCACTTGTCCACATAACTGCACTTCCAACAATATTTAACAAGCTCAACACCATTCATTCAGAACAAAGCAGCCTGCTTGATTAGCACCCCATCCACCCTAAACATTAATTTCCTCTTCCCTTCACTGTGGCTGCAGTGTGTTCCATCCAGAAAATGAATCATAGCTATTCACACATGGCACTTTGATAGCACCTTCCAAAGCTGTGGCGTAGCATAGAAACAATGATACCTGCAGAAAGACTGCAACGTTTCAGGAAAGTGTCCCATTATCATCTCCTTCGAGGCAATTAGGGGCGGGCAGTAAAAGTTGGCCTTGAAGTGATGGACACCTCCCATTAAAAAAAAAGAAAACGTATTCGTTTCAACTGGAGAGGAAAGCTTGAACAATCTATAATCACATAAATCCTCATTCAAGAGGAGTTCCTACTGTTTCAGTTCACTTAGTATGTGAGCTCACCACAGAATATTTAATCAGCAGATTTCATTTTTATTTTCAGTAAATAACTTTACAAGTATGTTAAACATCAGCAGAAAGCATGAACAATTCTATGCAATCTTCTCCATCAATTAGCACAGACAAACAGAGGATTTAATAACTTGCATACAATTTCATGCAGCAGCATTCCTTCCAGGATACCATGGATATTTTTAAAATCCTGTTCAGCGATCCTCAAATTCTCAACTAAGCTTCAATGCTTAATTTAGTATCTGTTTCACAGTAGAAAAATGTCATAAATAATAAGAGTATTGCCTCAAGTGAATTGAAAGAGTGTGCAGAGGGTGTTATAACAAGCATTATTATACACTAGGGGGAACTTGAAACCAAGGGGGAGAAATAATTTTTCTACCACTGCCAGAAACTAATGCAGTCACTGTTTGAGTATACCCCTAGGCTCAATTACTGGTCAATGTAGGAGAGAAATCTAGTGCGTGGTCATGGACAATCAGCAACCAATATTCCCAGTATATTTATGAATGTTTGGTTTAATGACAGTAGGGGTCTACTGCCTTGGTTCACTGAAAGTATGAGGGCAATAATCCTGCTTTAATAATAGCAAAGACAACACTAATATAACTGTGGTTCTTTAGACAGGAAAAGAGAGGAATTAAACGGAAACTATTTTATTTTTCATGACATTCCCCTTTAGGCTAAAAAAAACTTAGCTTGTCTATGTAATATATTTACCATCTTTACCACTTGTTCAAATGCCTCATTCTGGGTCATATATTCATTTTAAATGCTCAGTTTCTTAATAAAATCCTCCTCTTTTTGTGTGGTCTCTTATAGCAGAGTAGAACAATAAGTTTTTTTTCAACATCGGTTGCAATTTCAAGCTCTTATTAGTTATATTCAAAGATAACTTTCCAATTTTATGGGTTATAGTTTTAAGGTTGTATACAATAGAAACCAGTAGTTCTAATTAATCTGGAGGGACAATCCTTTTCACTTGGGTGGGCGGGGGCATTTGAATAAACACAGTAGATAAGTAGGGCATGATATATCCTGTGCTATGTGTAGGGAAAGCTTGAGTTGTTCACAGCACTAAACAATTTCTATGCGATTACCAACATTATTTGGTTTTCTATGTTACCTAAGAATTCCTACTATGTATTGGTCATTCTTGTGTGAAGAACCTCCTGATATCATTTCTAACTTTACTTTTTATTTCTTTGAACTTTGTCCTATTGCTATAGTAGTTTGTACATTTTTATGAATTGAAAGAAAATGTGATAAAATATAAGGTTCCTTTGTTTAATAAAGATATTTAAAAATAAACTGAAACGTAAGAGTAAGGCACTTGGTAGGTGGGGCCAATATTACTACATAGGGATGAAGAGGACATTCGAGAAATTAAAAGGAAATATGAAAAAAGATAATAAGCAAATTACAATGGCTTTTATACGCTCATAAAAAGTAATAAATTTGCTCAACAGACAAGGCTAGTACCAGTTAGGAATGAAGAAGTCTAATCTGTAGGATAAAAATTTGGCAGAGATATTAAACACATATTTTACTTTTTTTTTAATCATGGTGGTGAAGAGAACAAAGATATGTTATATGAGAGTGTACCGCTATCCTGTAGAAAACGGCCTCATTAAAAGAAGCGCAACTTGAGTGGATAGGCCACCATATCCTTTGTTCAAGAACAGAGTGAAAAATAAATTGGCTAATTACAGATCTTGTCAGATTAAGGTCTGTGGTATAAAGCCAGTCACAGACAAACTATTAAAGTCTATAACTTAGGGGATAAGATCAATTTGAAATGCAGGGGTTAATCAAGTAAAGCCGATGAATATTTGAGAAAGGCATTTTAGTAGGTTTTTAAGAATGGAGTGTCCATTTAGATATATAGTGCAATGTTTAAGAGTTGGGACTGGTATCCAAATGCTTGGACTACTGATCTGGAGATGCAAGTTCAAACCCCATCACAGCAGCAGGAGAATAAAATCTGGAATTAAAAATGTGAAATCATGGTGACCATGAAACCACCAGATTGTTGCAAAAAGTCATCTGACTTATTAATGTCCTTCAGGAATGGAAATCTGCCATCTTTACCAGCTTGCTTTATATGTATCAATGTGGTTGACTCTTAATTGGTCTCTAGAATGGCCAAGCAAGCATCACAGTCAAGAGCAATTAAGGATAGACAATAAATGATGGCCTTGTCAACACTGTCCACATCTTGTGAACAAATAATTTAAAAAGCTAATAGGGCTGTTCTGATCTATCTATGCAATGTTATTATGTTATACAACACTGTGATATCGAACCTCATCATTTAGGATCAGGATAGCTTTGGGTAGCAAGTCAATGCCAGTCAATCCAGATAGAGCAAATTTATATGTACCTCGTAGTCCAGCAGTGAGCAGGGTTCTGGCCTAATCAACTCAGATCCATAACAAAAGAAAAAAGTGCAGCAATAGAAACAGAAAATTGGCCTACAGAGAGAAACCATACAGGAAAAATACATGTAGCATTGCATGGAGAAGAGTTTGAAGGATGGCACCCCAGATTAGGACTCGGTCCAGATATGATCTGCACTTAGAAATGGGAAACACGACCTTGAGATTTGTTGACAACATACAAATAGAAGTTTTGGCAACCATGACAATAACAGTAATTATGCTTCTGGAAGAAATGAGTTATCAGAATGACCAAACAATTTGTAGATTCAGTCTATTTTGGGATTGAAAACAATGAATAAGTACTGAAGGATGAAACAGCACAGTAACATGGGGATTACAAAGCACACTTATCTGGAAGTGATAAATGCAAGTAACTAAATTCGTAGAGAAGTGCAAGAGAATTTTATGTTTTATAGATGAAGGTACAGTGTAAATTGTCATCTATGGCTCAGTTGGCAGAATTCTTGCTTCTATATCAAGATGTTTAGGATGATGATTTACTCCAGAGTGGAGCAGATACCTAGACTGACACTCTGGTGCAGTACTGAGAGAGTACTGCACTCTTGCAGATGCTGTCCTTTGGATAAGATGTTGAACGAGGTACCAGATGATCATAATAGATTTCATAGCAGTGGTTTGAAGATTACCAGGGGAGTAAGCTTGTGTTTTCCTAATATCTACCCCTCAGCCAACCTTACCAAGCATGATTACTTGGTTATTATTTACATTATTATCAATGAGAGTCTGCTGTAGGCAAATGGCTCCAGCTTTTCCTACAAATGACTCCACTTCAAAACTATTGCATTGGTTATAATGTGCTTCGCGAGACCCTGCAAGCAGTATAAATGGTGCTGCAAAACTACGAATCTTCCTTTCTTCTTCAAGAAGCAATGATTAATTTAATTAAAAATATAGCTTTGAATGCTATATGCAATTGTATTGCTCCATTAAGAAATGTAGAGGAAAGCCAAAGGGTAGATTTAGCAGAATTATACAAAGGAAAGATACAATTTGTATCGCAGCTTACATAGTGACTTGCCCACCTTGTTCAAAATGTCTTAATGAACAGCAATGACCAACTCTTCCATTTTAGTCTTTGTTGTAAAGTAGTAAATGCTGCAATCAATATTTGTAAAGTAAGTTCCCACAAACAATGTGATGATGATCTGGTTTGAAATGTTGATTGAGGGAAAGATATTGTCAGCGACACTAGAGATAGCTCCCTACCACTTCTTTGCAACAGTGCCTGGAGATCTTTTACATGCACCCAAGATGGCAGGCAGGGCATTAGTTTAATATCCCAGCAGAGCATTGTCTAGGAGCGTCAGCTAGATTTGTGCTCAAGCCTCAGGAGTGGGGCTTGGCCCCAAAACACAATGGCTCAAGAGATAAGAGTGCTCCCAACTGAGACAAAGCTGACAGCAAAACAACGAGAAGCAATTTGAAATGGAATATAAAACAGTACAGCAGCGTTCAGGCCATTCAGCCCATGATGTTGTGCCGATCTTGATACCAATTTATACTAAATGTCCTCTTCCTGTGTATCATCCATATCCCTCCATTCCCTTCATATTAACGTATCTATCTAAAAGCCTCTTAAACCCTAGCCTGCTTCGACTACTACCCCTGGTAACCCATTCCAGGCACCTACCACTCTCTTTGCCCGTCACATTGCCTTTAAATTTCCCCGCTCTAACCTTAAAAGCATGTCCTCTGGTGTTTGACATTTCTACCCTGGGGAAAAGATTCTGACTGTCCACCCAATCTATGCCTCTCATAATTTAAAAAATCTCTATCAGGTCTCCCCTCAGCCTCTGACGTTTTAGGGAGAACAACCTAAGGTTGTCCAACCTTTCCTTATAGCTCATACCCTTTAATCCAGGGAGCATCCTGGTGAATCTCTTCTGCACCCTCTCCAGAGTCTCCACATCCTTCCCCTAAAGGGGCAACCAGAACCGCACACAATGCTTCAAGTGCGGTCTGACTAAGGTTTTATATAGATGCAGGGTGACTTCCTTACTCTTATACTCAACACCCCACCACTGAAGGCAAGCATGCCGTATGCCTTCTTTACTGCCTTCTCCACTTGCGTAGTCACTTTCAGTGAACTATGGACTTGTCCCCCAAGATCCCTCTGTACTTCAATGCTATTAAGAGGCCTACTATTAACTGTATACTTTCTCTTTTTCATTTGACCTCCCAAAGTGCAACACCTCACACTTGCCCGGATTAAACTCCATCTGCCACTTCTCTGCCCATATCTGTAATTGATCTAGATCCCGCTGTATTCTTTGATAGTCCTTTACATTGTTCACAGCTCCACCAATCTTGGTGTCATCCGCAAACTTGCTAATCCACCCATCTACATTTTCATCCAAATCATTGATACACATCACAAGCAAGAGGTCCCAGCATTGATCCTTGCAGAACACCACTGGTCACAAACCTCCAGTCAGAGTAACAGCCTCCTACCCCTACTCTCTGTATTCTATGGGCAAGCCAGTTCCGAATCCAAACTTGCAATTCACCCTGGATCCCATGCATCTTTATCTTCTGAATCAACCTACCATGAGAGACCTAATCAGATGCCTTACTGAAGTCCACTGTCTTACTCATATCAAGCACCTTTGTGGCCTCCTCAAAAAACTCAATCAAGTTTGTAAGGCATGACCTGCCCTGCATAAAACCATGCTGACTGTCCCTAAGTAGGCTATGCCTTTCGAAATGCGCATAAATCCTATCCTTCAGTATCCTCTCCAACAGCTTCCCTACCACTGATGTGAGGCTCACTGGCCTATAATTACTTGGATTATTCCTATTTCCCTTCTTGAACAAAGGCACAACATTTGCTACTCTCCAGTCCTCCGGGATGCCCAATCAATTTCCACTGAAGCTGAAAGAAAATATGGTGATGATTTTTAAAATGATTAAGAATAGGGATAAGCTATCTCCTCTTTTGATGAAATCACAACAAGAGAGTTTAACTTTAGACTGACCAATAAAAAAATGAAGGGAGTAGTGAAATTTCACTACACTTAAGATCATTAGAGCATAAAATGCCCTGGTATAGGATTGAGATTGAAAGTGAATCAATAAATCTTGAAAAAAAATTGGGTAAACAGTTGAAATAAACAAAAAATCAAAGACGTGAAAAGAGCAAGACAGCTTTGAATTGTTTTAGGAAAAGAAATGGTACAGAAATGAGGGGCTGAATGGCATCTTTCTGTATGGAAAAGCCAATGCTGGATTAGTTTTAGTAATGTTATAATTTTATGATTTAACTAGAAACTGTATTTAAATATACTCCATGCATCTTGAATCAAATTGAAGGAAGTGTTGACCCTTTTTCTAGTACCATCAGACATGCTATTTCAAAGATTAGATACCAATTGACTTGCGACAGCTTTTAGAAGCCATTCTGCAGCAGATTTCAGTGAAACAATCTAGCACTAGTGTTTGAAACAAAGAGAAAACCTCCCCAGTATCGCTGTAATTAACTTGGATCTCATTGTCCCTTTAGCATAGAAAGACGCTGAAGAGTAATCAGGGAAAAATAAAGATGTTGATGAAAAGAAGATAAGATCTTTATTAGTCACATGTACATCAAGACACACAGTGAAATACATATTTTGCGTAGTGTTCTGAGGGGCAGCCCACAAGTGTCGCCACGCTTCCGGCGCCAACATAGCATGCCCACAACTTCCTAACCTGTACGTCTTTGGAATGTGGGAGGAAACCGGAGCACCCGGAGGAAACCCACGCAGACACGGGGAGAACATACAAACACAGTTTGTATGTTAGACGAAGATAATGTACACCAACCAATAACCAGTGGCACAGTTAGACGAAGATAATGTACACCAACCAATATTTTGCTTAGTGGTAACAATTAAAATCATCAATGCCATATAATTCTTAATGACAAAAAAAATTCATAATTCTAACTTTTGAAATAAATAATTCAAGGACGGCTGACAAAAATGTTTGTTAAATTTTACTACTAGTATCCACCGCTCTTTCTTATATGACCCATTTGGCTTTTTAATCCACAAATGATTTACTCAGTCCACAGAGCAGTTACAGTCACAATTTTACTTGAGTTTATTCCTGTCCTTGTTTTTAGAGGGTTATAATACCTTAAAATAACACATAATAATGTGGGAATATCAACCGCTAGGTCCAGTATTCTTCTGATTTCAGTGCTGAGTCAAGCACTTAACTGAAATAAAAACTTCATTACAACACCATGCTGCTCTCCCAGTGGGCAGCTCTTTCACCCTCTTCATGTGATGGGAGGTGTGAAAAGACCGCTCACTGGGAGTGCAGCATACTATAAGAATAAAACTTAATTTCCGTTAAAGATTTGACTCATTTCTGAAGTTGGATGAATGAGTGCTGAGGAAGTTGAAGTTGGAAGAGGACTGGACTTACTTTCCTACTTGGAACTATAAGTCTGCAGAAAATGTAAACTAAAACCCAGAAATAGCTGATGGCTGCTACTGTCTTGGCATAGCTGTTTTTTTCTTTTAGATAATATCAAGTAAAACAGATACATTTTTAAGTTATTTGCTTTCCAAATGAAATTGGGAATCATTAGCTCAATAGGATTTCTCCTAATACTGCACATTCCTTGAGGCTTTTGTTGCACCAAAATAATTGTATTCACCTCGAGAAGCCTGATAATTTGTGGGTATACAGAAAGTGTTTCCTTTGGCTATCAGTGTTGGTGTCAGGAGGCAGAAGTATAAATTCTGTTATATAAGACCAGTAAGGATTCATATCCTGTGAAGGTCAGGGGTTAAAACAATGCTATTATTTCTTGTTGACAGATTCAACACGTGATCAATAAGTCGGTATTTTCAAATAAATACTTAAAGACGTATATCAACTTGAATCTTTGCACATGTAATGTCAGGCAGTGTGGATCCCAGTCGGAGTCTCTATTATATTCCTAGAACTACAAAGCCACAGAATTTCTGCAATTCTTTGCTTTTGAGTTTGCAGCCTCCACCTTATTTGTTCACAAAAACAGAAAACAATTTCATCAGGAAACTGTTCACAATGTGTATTTCAGGTCTTGGGCATTATATAGAAAATAGTTTTACAGTAGCCCAAGTTTTGCTTTCCAAAGCTACATGCATGTTTGTTACAATGTTATGGTGTACTAACATAATACTAGTATATACACCTTCTTGCAATGGCTGGGAAGGTCTGTATGGGCCAGTGAGCACATTAACAGCTTCACTGTCCTGTGTGGGCAAGATAAGCTGTTCAGCTTGTCAGCAGTCAAAGAAAAATCAAAGCTGCTTCCATCTGCAAGCACATGTTTTGCTTTTGTTGCCAATAAAGCAACCATAGAAAACCATACCTTTGGTAATGGATGAGGCCACTGCAATGCTGCGCTGTTTACACCACTGGATTGTTGCTGACAACAAATCTTCCATTGATGATAACTGTGCACAGGGCTCAAATATGGACGTTCATTAAAAAGCTTCACTTTTTCTAAAAAAGAACTGCTTACATTACATATTTTTCAATAAAATCCAAGCTATTTTTTAATGTAACCACAACAGAAGTGGTCTCTCACAGTTATCTTTCATATTATCAGCTTTCTAAAATCAGAATGTGTTTGCATTTACTCAGCTGTTCCCATAGTTTCACATTTCATGAGCTGTTGTTACAGTTCGTAGTTTCCCATGTGACTGGATTAAAAGCTACATAATGAGCTATTTAATAGCTCAAAGTTGCTTTTGTGCACCCACTGGTGCATATGTTCAGATTGCTTAACTTTTATTATTGCGAAGCAGCAAAATCTGAAAACCTCTCTTTATTTTCAATGGAGCAGTACTTCAATGAATTCTTTGCGATTTACAGATACCACTCAGCACGGCTTGGGTGAAGAGGTCAAATACCTATGTAACAAATTCTTCAGCATCTTCTCATTCTCAGTATCCATATGTACAATAGGGATACCATTTTCATTATTTTATAGAAACAAAGAACTCTGGCTTGACATGGGTAAATGTTCCATTTTAGAACAGGCTCAAGTTGATTGTTTATTCACAAGTAAACCCCTACCTAAATTGCAGGATGAACTTCAAAAAATTGCAGCTGAGGTATAGACAAGGCAGACAAAAATGCAAAAAATATTGACTTTCTAATTAATAAAGGTGTTTTGCAAATATCAGCAAGCATATTTATTTCTAATGACTTAGGAAGAAAAACAGCTTAAACTAGATAAATGCCTACACTTTTGAAAAACATTTTGTACCTGCTAAGAATGGTGCTGTCTTGTGGCTCCTGTTCAGCTGTTGTTCTTCTTCAGCCGTCAGCCACTATTCTTCAGCAAGGATCAGGAAGTGAGTGTAGGTGTCACTCAGCACTACTGGCCCAAAGTCAAGGGTTAGAGGTGGAAGTTACAACTTCTCTCCCTCTCATGTTCATTTTGTGGGAAGCTCAGCCACAACACTTACCTCAATCCAGCCCCAGAGGCAGATCTCACTAGCCTGAAACTGCTCCTCACCAGAAGGCAAGCTGACTTCCTTGCACTTTGGAAGACAAACCCACCATTTTTCCTGCTAATAGTCAATGACTCCTGACTTGAGGCCACATAGACTGTTCCCCCTCTGCAATGCCCCCCCTCGCTGTGCCGCATCTCTTTCTCTCTCTGTCCATTCCAGTTCTCTCTGAAAGTGAGTGTGTGTGTGTTAATGAAGCAATGGATGGGGAAGCAGCACCAAAAAACTTACCAATAGCACAGAATCCACAATTTCTTCAAAATCACTATTTACAAAGGGTTTCACTCTGAACCAACTAAATTTTAAACTAAGACTTTTCATTTTACAATCAATTGTGACGAGTACAGTGATCAGTTTTCTCATTCTTGATTGAAGAAAAGTTGGCATTTCTACCAGTAGATTACATGTTTTGTACCTTCCTCCAGCTGTAGGATCTCAAGAAACACTGCAAAACACAAAACAATCTGTGAAGGATGTAATTAGAATATCTCACCTGTACAGGTGTCAAACTCTGCAACTGACTCTCCCGGGAAACCTCATCCTCCTCTTCCTCCTTGATTGATAATGATGGCAATCCTGCCAAGACTTGTGGATTCCGCTCCAGGCAAAGTGTAGTCAGGTGATCGATGTACAGTTTTAATTTGATGCGGTGGTTGAATGCCTCCAACAGTGACTGGATCATCTAACAGAAAATGGTATTGATTTACGCCAGAGAAGTAAACATAGAGGAATACAATCCTTTGCTAAAACTCACAAAAAAATTTCCCAACCATGCAATCTCTTTTCCAAACTTACAGCATTTTCACAAGCATTCATTGTGCAATGGTAGAATAAAGTTATTTCCAATATTTACAATGACATATGTAACCACAAATGTTAGAAATAGACACCTACATTTTGGCTAATCTGGAATTTTGCAAAGTTGCTTGCATTCGCTGCAAATTACTGAACAAAAAGAATCAAGAGACCTTTTGGAAGCTTGTAAACTTAATTATGTTCAATTATAAAATGCATCATCTTGCTGATAAGAGATGCAGTCATTGATAAAGGACAACGGAAGTGCTTCAAAGATATTGTAAACCATTTCCATTGGAATTTACAGCAACCTTAGGTCAACAAGATTAATCTTCAATTGCAACGTACAACAGTAGCTACTATAAGGCCATATTTCACACAACAAAGAAGAGACATCTGAAATGAGGTACAAGGGAAACTCACTAAATGCTTACAACTGTTCCCTTAATAGAGGGATTCAGTTAGTATTTTACACTGATTAATGAACATTTCTAGGACAAGAATGGTTACATCACATCATAGAGTTTTTCTGAATTACTGACAAGGAAAGAACACAAGAATGCATAACGTACTTAGTAATTAGATGGAATATAAGAAGGCTGAAGCATATATACTGTACAGCACTTAGGGGAACTTCACAAAATTGAAGCATTATTAGTTTTTATAAAAGAAATCTTTGTGCTGTTGATAACTGTCATTATTTAGACAAAATAATGAACGTTACTTATTTTGTTCAGGCATACTGCATTTCAAAATGCAAGGGATTTGAGCGCCAATAGTCTTGAGCATCAAATGTAAGAGAAACCACAAACTAAGTGTTTTTGACAAACAGAATGATGTACATTTTTGTCTCATTATGTACCATTGTTTAAAACAATTCAGTTTCCACTTTCTTGCAAACAGGAACCTTATCCAATTCTTTCTAATTATCACAACGCTGTATTTTCCTATTTCCGACATCCAAAACCATCTTCGTCACCTTGAGGTGAGTAACCAATGGTTGAGGGAATGAGAGTTTTGATCAAGGGGGTATTTTATCCTAGAAATTTAATATAAACCAGAACAAAGCAACCCACTTGATTGCCCCCCAACTCCCCACCCACTCAACACGTACAATTCATC
The DNA here is from genome assembly GCF_009764475.1 of Pristis pectinata. NCBI lineage: Eukaryota > Metazoa > Chordata > Chondrichthyes > Rhinopristiformes > Pristidae > Pristis > Pristis pectinata. Next base: position 24,402,081 of record NC_067410.1, read on the forward strand.
TCTCCCCCATCTAAGTAACATGGCTGCTATGTGTACCATTTTCAACACACTGCAGCTACTCACCAAGACTTATTTAGGAGCACCTAACATACCACCATTTCTACCATCCAAAATTATAGCATAAGGCAAATGTTGCTGAGTCAGTATTCTGGAACTTCTGCCTGAGCAACATAATGGGTATACCTTCACCGCAGACTACACCTATTAAAGACACCAGCTCACCAGCATCTTCCCAATTTCAAGTACGAATGGCCAATAAATGCTGCTCTTGCTTGTACTACTCAATCCTGTGACTGGATAAACAAAGGCACAAGAGATTCTGCAGATGCTGGAATCTGGAACAACACACACAAAATGCTGGAGGAACTCAGCAGGTCAGGCAGCATCTATGACTGCCTGACCTGCTGAGTTCCTCCAGCATTTTGTGTGTGTTGCACTGGATAAACAAAGTCTTCAGACATTCTCCAAGTGAAGGAGATTCAAAGTACTTTTATGTTCAAATACACCACCACTTTTACACATGTTTAATTGGTTCAAATACAGAAGTGTCATGTGCTGATGGAATTATTGTCCAATTATTTTTACATGTCTCTATCATCCTAATTTACTGGATTTGGTTTAGCAATGTAAACATAGGAAGCTTTTACCAGTGTAAGCACAGTGAACAAGCACACAACCACAGCTTTTCCACTGTCTTTGCTAAAGCAGCATCAAGTTAATAATACTTTTAATTGCAAGTAATCAAGTTCCTGCTGATTTCAAATATCATTTTATTAGTGATCTAGTTAATATTATACTCACACTGAGTATGTATCTAGAAATAATTAGAAATTTTAGACTGTATAACCATAATGTCTCTGCACTAACATAATGCCTTTAATGGAAAATGCATCCGAAAGCAAAGTCTCGATCAGATAAAAATGGACATCATCAAAGAAGACTTGTTAAGGAGGAGAGTTATAGGAGCATTAAAGGAGACAAAGCTGAAAATGTAAACAAGGGAGGTAGGGATTACAGAGGGAACGATAAGACTTGAAAATGGAGGAACCAGTGGTTGGGTGGGGGAAAGGAGGGTGCACAAAAGGCCAAGAAAGACATAGTTCTGAGAGCTGTAGAGTTGGAAGAGATTAAAGACATAGGAAGGGACGAGGAACTTACAGACAATAAGAATTTTAAATTGAATGCACTAGGGTTCAGAAGTCAAAGCAGGTATGCAGCATTAGTTCTGATGTGCGAATTAAGTTAGGAGCAGAATGTGGGTGTAATTTTGGGTACACATAAAGGAAGGCCAATTGAGAGACAAATGAAATGGTTGAAGTCAGAGCTAAGAGAGGCAGGGATGACTTGCAGCAAATGGGTTAAGGCACTGAACATTATGATTTTTGAGACTCTGGAAGTTTATGTTCACAAAAGAAGTTGCAAATAACCCGTTAAAACCCAAGACTGCAATGATGGGGCTGGGATTAGTGGCAGTTAGCGATAGAGTTCAAAAGCAACAGCTTTCATTCTCCTCATGTTCAACCAGTGCAAAGGGCAATTCATCCAAGACTGGATGTCAAATTAGCTGCAACAACACAGATACATGGAGGGTCAAGAGATGTGCAGCAGGGTATGCTCTTTGTACAGGTGGAATCTGACAACAGAAATTCAGCTTGGCCTTATCTATTTTTGATTGTAAAATGAATGATATGGACATTCATTCTGGATTATGGCCTTCCTTATCCAAGCCATTAACATGCCAGTCACAGTACTGGAAGCAGCCCCTTTTTGTTGCTGAGGGCACTCTTCTTTTGATTATACTTATTAGGATCATAACATGGGTTGCAGGATCCTGTAAAAGAATTCAGGTACAAGTGGGCAGATTTAGTTCACTCGGCCTATAGTAGCCTAAATAGCAGTCCTTAAAGAGACCACTGGAGGCCGCTCATGAAATGACCACAATGGTTTTTACAAGAACATTTATATTGCACTTCTGCCCCTCCCAGCACAACCAAAATGCTAAGGTTTACTGCCTGGTGAGGACTGACTGGCCTTCTTATTTTAGGGAAGATGCACGAATCTCACAGGCAATTTGAAGAAGGTTCATTAGATTGATTCTTCTAGTGAAGGAGTTGTCTTCTGAAGAAAGATTAAGTAGATTACTCCCGAGTTTAGGAGAAATGAGAGGTGATCATATTAAAGTGTAAGTTTCTTATAGGGTCACAGAGTCATGCAGCTTAGAAACAGGCCCCTGAGCCCACTATATCCGCACCAACCATCAAGTACCTAACTATACTAATCCCATTTGCCAGCAATGGCCGTTAGTCTTCTACGAATTGGCGGTTCAAGTGTTCCTCTTGATACTTTTTTAGTGTTGTGACAGTATCTGCATTCACTCAAGCAGTGTGTTCCAGATTCTAACCACCCTCTGGGTGAGAAAGTTGTTCCTCAGATCCCCTCTAAACCTCTTACCCTAAACCTATGCTCTCTGGTTTTAGATGCTTCAGCAATGGGGAAAAGTTTCCTACTATTGAGACTATCTATGCTCCTTATAATTTTGTATAATCCTATCAGGTCCCCCTCAGCCTCTTCCACTCCAAGGAAAATAAATCCTGTCTACTTAGTCTTTCCTTGTAACTGAAACACTCCATCCCAGGCAACATCCTGGTAAATCTCCTCTACACCCTTTGCAGTGAAATCACGTCCTATTTATATGTGATGACCAGTCTGTACACAGTACTTCAGCTGTGGCCTAACCTATGTTTTTATAAAGTTGTACCATAATCTCCCTGCTCTTTTATTCTATGCTTGGCTAATAGAGAAAGTATCCCTAATGCTTTCTTTACCACCTTGTGCCGCCACCTTCTGAGGTCCTTGTTCCTAAATACTCCCTAGGGCCCTACCGTTCATCATGAATGCCTTACCCTTATGAGTCCTCCCAAAGTGTATCACCTCACACTTATTAGGATTAAATTCCATCTGCCATTGCTTTACCCGTCTTATCAACTGATCAATATCATTAACTGTCCTCTTCACTAACAACACTACCAATTTTCGTGTCATCTGCAAACTTACTAGTGATGCCTCCTACATTCACATTCTGATGGCACTCATATTCATGCTGGTAAGTTTCACTTCTAGTCTTAGAACAGAATAGAATTCCTCTAAACATGACTAGCCATTCCCATTAGTACCAACAGTTAATGCTCATAGCTTGCTAGCTTCATTCAAATAAGACTGAATGCCACATTTGGCAGGGCAGATCCAGAAGGTGCATGAAGCAATTCCTTAGCTCTATCCCACTTGTTTCAGATACAAGACAAATTTCTCAGCCATGGGCTGTACATGATATTGCCAAGAAGCAGGATATGGATGGGAAAGGGGCGCAAGGTAGATCTTCAAGGGATTCCAAAGATATTGATCTTCACAGAGAGAGGGTGGAAGAGAAACTATTGCTGGAGATGTTCAAGACAAGTTCTCCCAAAAATGCACAATGGAGGAGAGGAGGATGGTCTTGCTGATCAGGTTAAAGGCCACAACGAGGTTGACAGAAGATTAAATGATAATAATTTGATAACATAATCATCATGTCCATGGGGGATAGGTGGCACAAATTTCAAAAATCAAGTTAATTTCATGTTATACATCATTTCCTTCACAATATCTGCCTCCAAAAACATGGCAGTTTGATCTGAAAAATATTTTCTGACTTCGGAATTATTTAAGTCTCTTTGAAGAAACTGGTGTTATTGATAAATTGTAACATGCTCATTTCCAAAGGGATAAATAACTCACAAGTAATCAGTGGTGGAGCAGTGTTTCTGAGGCACCCCATTGCACTTACTTACATTGAGATGATTTGGCCCAGCAGACCCATGCTGGCTCCCAACAGGGCGATCCCAAGAGTCCCATTTCTCCCTCTTCGTTACCCTGTAACTCCGAAACTTGCTGTCCCTCACACACCCCTCCCTTTGATTCTTTTGCCACTTGTTTCCACTAGGGGCAATTTACAGAAGCCAATGAACTTACCAGCAAACCTTTAGCATGTGGAGAAAACAGAGTTAGGATTTATAAGACTGGAAGAAACTGTGCTGAAAATAGTGACAGAAATTGAAAGAGTTTTGATCCTTGAAGAAACAGTTGCGTTTTAAAATTGCTTTAGGGTAACTGTGCTTCTCAGAGAATGCAAACAGAACTACTCTAAATATATGCTAAATAGATATAGCGTGTTCAAGCATGGCACATAACACAAAACTGTCATTTTAATAAAGATCTAAATATCTTTCACCATGCATTTTATCCAACCAAATAGCTGCATTTAATGTTTAAAAATTGGCACTGGATATGGCATGAACAAAATTAAACATTAAGATTACTTAAATTCATGTAAAAGTACTTAATATTTTAAGGGCACTTTTAGAGCTCTATTCCTAAAGTTCGGTAGTTGAAACTAACAGAAAGTTCACAGAGGCAGAGAATTGGCCAATGCACCCTAGGAGTCTACTTGGTCCACTAGGTCAATGCATTTCCTACAGAACAGTCCCTTTCTCCTGCTTTTTCCCTGCAACCCAACAAATTATTTTCCCAGTGCCTATCCATTTTCCCAATGAAAGCTCTGATTGACTCTGTTTCCAATACCCTTACAGGCAGCAAGTTTAAGATAAAGGTTAACAGATAATTCAAAACTAATTACTTCAGCTGGTAGCTGCAGAACTCAAATAAATAAGCAAATGTTTTAAGTTGTGATAAGGAAAGAGCTAATTTGTTGGTTTGGTTAATACTATAAACAGAGTCACAACAACTGCTATTGATTTAATGCTGATTGTGGCACCAAGGACCCAGTTAAAATCATTTATACATATATATTACACACATTAAATGTACATAAACATTGTAATATATACCAATGTTTACTTTAAAAAAAATGATTTTTAATTGTGCTTTAATGCATCTATTGCTTAAAGTTGAATTTTATTCTTATTGAAATTTAAGGTGCACAAACCAACTGCTCAGGTGCTGTACAATATGAATGCTGCCTTTCACCTAACACCCTTCACTTTTTACACGATTGTTTAGAGCAGGGGAATGAACACCACAGTCACTTCTGTCTCTCAGCTCCTGGGTTATATTCTTGATTCCCGTATGAACTGCCATTTTGCCATTGAAGATGATTCCATACAGACCCAAGTCATTACACGTTGGCTGCTCTTTCAATATTTATCCATGATCCATGTGAACTCACAAGTTCGGAGCAGAAGTAGGCTAGCTGACCTCTCGTGGCTGATTTGATTGTAACCTTAACTCCACATTCCTGCTTACTCTAAGTGGTCTTTCACACCTTTACTTACCAAGAATTCATCTAACTCTGCCTTTAAAGTACTCAAAGATGTCGCTTCCACTGCCCTTTTAGGAAGAGAGTTGCAAAGATTTAGCTCTGACAGAAAAAAAATGGTCTCACCTCTGTCTTAGATGGCCAGTTCCTTACCTATTACGTATGGAATGAATATTTTTACCCAGGATTAGCCATCAACCTTTCACTGAGTGACATCACATCACTGGTATGAAATGTGCTTACTTTTTGATATTGATTTGGTAGAAATCAACTGGGGAGGTGTTCTGATGATTAGCTTAACCCAACTTTCATTCCTGCACTTTGCAGCGTGGAAATCACAGCGAGCTGGAGGTCAGAGCTCAGCATTCAGTCCACAGATGGTGCATAGTCATGTTGAGTGTATTCTGGATGTTGCTGACCCTCATTAAAAAGCTGGGTGCAGCAAAGTCTTTTTCCCTTCATTTTATTTGATTTTTAAAATTAATGTCAATTGAATTTTCAAGTACATTAATTATTTTAAATTATTTTATAATTAATTTGCAATGCTTTGAACACTTTATGAACTATTTTTACATATCAGAGACAATTTAATGCAGTTCAATGGCCTTTGACAGCAGCAAGTTATGAAAAGATTATCAATGCATAGGGGCAGGGCCTCAGGATCCAGTGCCTGAAAGGTAACCCCTTGAGCATAGACTGCTCCATCTGACGGGATGGCAATGGCAGTGAGGTCCAGAGCTCAATTTGGATTGTGGGGCCTCAAAAACAAAGTGTGACATGGGGCGAGCATGGACAGCAAGCCCAAGGAGCAGGCCATTTAAGTATAATCTGGCCTGTTATTTCATGTAAGTTGGCCACATGTGATCAAAGAATGAGAAATGAATGAAATCAACAAAAACATTTCCATTCTTTTTCAGATTCTTTAAATTAAGCTTGTTGAACATGCTATTTTTCCCAACAAGTCCTATTTCACCACTGCACCTACAAAACACTGTTGGACAAGTGAATTTTAGGACCTAGAATTGCTATTCTGACTTGCTCCCATATAAACTGTTTTCAGAATTTCTGTTAAGTGTCTTAATTTTGACATATTTCCCCAATTCATAGTCAAGTCCTTATAGATGATACCTATATCTCTATTTATTGACAAACTTAGATATGTTATCTAAGATCTTAGTCAAACAATTTCAGCCTGGTGGAAATCAAAGTACAGAGTATACCATAAACATAGGTCGGATTTCCTCTTTGAATCACAATGCACTTCTGGTCAACAGTCATAATTACAAACACCCAGGACCTGATGTTGGGCTAAAGGAAATTTTTACATCAACAGTGTATGTTACTCCATTAAAAATCTGAGTGTTTTGGTCCAGGTACCATTTCACATAACACAGAAATATTTTATAACATGACATAGAAATGAACCCATGTCAGTCACACTTTTATCCATAGGAAGATCAAATGTAAAGTTAAAAATGTTATATTCATACACACCTGACAAAATACATAGTTCTATTCTTCAAGCTGCACCAATAGTTTTGTGACAACCCATTATCTTGACTTGACTAACATTCCAAGCAAAGATTTTTTTAAAAGTAGAAATGTCAGAATTTAATTAAAGACCAAGGATACAAATGTTATTCTAATATGTGTTAAATTTTCATAAAGAAAGTCACTGTAAAGAGCAGTGTGAATACCATAAATAAATGCCATCAAGTACTGACTTGCATATATTCTTTAAATACATGTATTAAGTTTGCTTTTACATTTATGATATGTTGTGCGAATCATAGCTGAATGGTATATTTTTTTAATTCATTTTTGAAAGCTGTTGCAGTTACTTAACAGTAGCCGAGGACTTTGAAGTTAAATCCGCCTGAAAATGCAAGCCCTCTGGGTTATTGTTGCTCAGGTGATTGGTTCAGTTTTTGAAAGGACTACAGGGTAAAGGATTATATAATGTTTTCTTCTCATTAAGATAGTTTTCCAACACCATCATCACAAACTAGAATGTTCAGCAGAGTCTGGGAACAAGAAACTACTTTGGCCAGTGGGAGCTTTGTGTTTTGTTGTTTTTAATGACATATTTGAAAATGACTGGAAAGTGTGAAAACTAATGTGTTGTATTCAAAGAACTCCACTCACAGGACAAAAGAAACTGACAACGAAAGAAATGGTTCATATGCCTTGTGTAACCCTACCTTGTCTGTACACCCATGATGAAGTATGTGCACATTATCACACATTTACTTCACAATATATCACAATAATCTCTTTAACCCTGTGCACTCAATATTTTCAGTAGTATTTTAAGTTGTACTCTCAATTTTGGAGAAAAAAAGAGGCTGATGACAGCAACTGGTTAAAGTCAAAATTAGTAGCTTTGTTCAGTATGTGCTTAAACTATAATAAAAATGCAAAGCAAAGAATCTACCTGTTAGGTTTACTTGGCAAAGCAGAATAATTGCATTTCATTGTAATTTGACTGATTGCTTCAGAAAATAGATTCAATAGGATTATTCTTGAATTGAGATTCACTACAGATATTTAATCTTTGAGGTTATCAATTTTTATTCAGGTACACATAATTAAAGGACCAGAATTTGTAACTATACAGGGGTTCCCTGGGTTATGAATGACCTGATTTACAGAAATCAGACTTTATGCAAATTCTCTCATATATTTTTAAAGCACTTTTCAAGCTAGCAATAATAATGTTTCATGGTATTTGTTAATGGGTGGATACAGTATATATTCCATTAGTTTAATTATGGGGTGGCATTAGGGTGATTATTCAATGAAATGAAAGAGTCATAGCAAGTGAATGCAGAGTGATATGATATGGGTAGCTACAGAAAACTAACGTTTCTGACTTACGGAGAAATTAGCTTACAGACAGTTCTCAGGAACATAACCCTTACATAACCTAGGGACAGCCTATATATCACTTTTATCCAAACCTGTCACTTTTACATGAGGGTAATGAGGGTAACACTTGATGCTCAGGCCTTTTTCACCAGATTAGGAGGGCAGCTGAAAGATCAACCTAACTGTGGATCAACAACTTCTTCACAGTTCAAAGGCAATGGCCCCAGCAATGGTAAAACCATAGGCTTTGCTTTGAAGGCTTGCCTTCAGGTTCATTAAACACACTTTGGTTAGTTCTTGCAATTTTCATGTTACAAAAAAAATGTGATTTGCCTTTTGAAGTGTTGCTCTATTTATGATAGTACTGCTTTATGTTTATGTTAACTCCCACATGGCTCAAAAATTTGTATAGCATGCCTTAGGGTTAGTATAATCCTCAGTTACAATTACCATTATATGATTCCCTTGGTGGTCAATAAAACATAATGTAACAGTTATAAATCACATTATTGTAAGCTGAAAGGCTGATAATCTTGATTTTATTGAAAAATGGTTGGAGACTGTATATCAGATCAGATGTCTGACCCTTTTAAATTGCTCTGGTATTGACTTATTGTATCCACAAGTGTATGTATGGCTCCAGTGACCATCCTGCAATAGGTACATAAGAAGCACATGTGAATGAGATGAGGACACATCTGATCTCGTATTACAATTTATTACTGAAGCCTAGATATACACCAAGATGCTAATATACGCTTTATATTTTAACTTCTCTCACTTACAGCATATGAGGAAGACAGCCAGCAATTTACCAATGTCCAAAAGTAGGTTCCTCTTTTACTGCAATGACCCACAAGAGATTTGGCTCGTGTGTGCTTTTGCTATTTCTCCAAGCTAGTAGCTACGAGTTCTCAGCCTGCTTACATTCTGTCACCTTTTTCAGATACAAAGCCTTGCCAGGAGGCAAACCTGTTATTGAACCATGTGAATGACCCACCCATCAAATTCAGGCATAACTAGGCTGGGACAGATACAATGTATCTGTCCGATGCTGAGGTAGCATCATCAGGAAACTGGGCTCCAAAGCCTCTCGTGCATATTTGAAAAGATTTTTGTTAGTTACCTAATTTCTTACAATAACCTCTTACTTCAAAAGATACCTAACTTACTTTGCAAATGTTTTGGAGTGGGAGCTTTGAAAGGAGGTGAGTCCCTGTGTGTGTGCTTGTGTGTTTCACCTTGCAAGAGTCTACACAGGGGGGAGGTGGGAACCTACCAGGCGAAGCCTCAGCGACCAGGTCTCTGGCACTGAGCCCGGTTGTGTAGTGCAGAAGCGAAGTAGAAGAGGAGAGGACAGTGACCTGATTCAATAGTAAGGGAAGCAGACAGGAGATTCTGTGGATGTGAAAGAGACTCCTGGTTGGTATGTTGCCTCCCTGGTGCCAGGGTCAGGGACGTCTCAGATCAGGTCCACAGCATTCTAAAGGGGAAGGGTGAACAGCCAGAGGTCGTGGTACATATTGGTACCAATGACATGGGTAGGAAAAGAGATGAGGTCCTGAAGAGGGAATATAGGGAGCAAGGTAGGAAGCTGTAAAGCAGGACCTCAGGGGTAGTAATCTCTGGATTGCTGCCTGTGACACGTGTCAGTGAGGGTAAGAATAAGTTGATTTGGCAGATGAATGCGTGGCTGAGAAATTGGTGCAAAGGGCAGGGTTTCAGATTTGTGGATCATTGGGATCTCTTCTAGGGAAGGTACAACCTGTGCAAAAATGACGGGTTACACCTGAACTGGAGGGGGGCCAATATTCTTGCCAACAGGTTTGCTAGAGCTGTTGGGGAGGGTTTAAACTAGTTTGGCAGGGGGATGGGAACCTGAGTGATGGGTCAGAGGTTGGTGCATTTAGTGTGCAAGTAGATGCACCGTGTAGAAAGACTGTGAGGAAGGATAGGCGTTGAAAGGGCAAAATTGCCATCAGTTGGATGGGCTGAAGTGCGTCTACTTTAATGCGAGAAGTATCAGGAACAAGGGTGATGAACTCAGTTCCATGTACTTACTCATGCTCTATGGCGTGGTGGCCATTACAGAGACTTGGCTGTCACAAGGGCAGGAATGGCTGCTGGATATTCTGGGGTTTCAAAAGGGACAGAGATGGAGGTAAAAGGGGTGAGGGAGTGGCTTTGCTGATCAGACACAGTATCACAGCTGTAGAAAGGGAGGATGTCCTGGAGGGATCGTCCACTGAGTCAGTGTGGGTGGAAGTCAGAAACAGGAAGGGAGCGATCACTCTATTGGGAGTATTCTACAGATGACCCCCCCCCCCCCCCCCCCCCCATAGCAGCAGAGGCACTGAGGAGCAGACCAAGAGGCAGATTTTGGAAAGGTGCAAAAATAACATGGGTGATTTCAACTTCCCTGATATTGACCGGCACCTCCTTAGTGTAAAGGGGATAGATGGAGCAGAGTTTGTTAGGAGTGTCCAGGAAGGATTCCTGACACAGTATGTGGACAGGCCGACGAGAGGAGAGGCCATACTGGACCTGGTACTAGGCAATGAGCTTGATCAGGTTTCAGATCTCTCGGTGGGAGAGCATTTTGAAGACAGTAACCATAACTCCTTGACCTTTACCATAGCCTTGGAGAGGAATAGGAGCAGATGATATGGGAAAGTATTTAATTGGAGGAGGGGGAATTATAATTCTATCAGGCAGGAACTTGGGAGCGTAAATTGGGAACAGATATTCTTGGGGAAGTGCACAAAGAAAACGTGGAGGTTGTTTAGGGAGTACTTGCATGGTGTTCTGAACAGATTTGTCCCACTGAGGCAGGGTAAGGATGGTAAAGTGAAGGAACTACAGCTGACAAGAGACATAGAATATCTTGTCAAGAGGAAGAAAAAAGTTTGCCTGAGGTTTAGAAAGCATAGATGAGATAGGGCTCTGGAGAGTTACAAGGTAGCCAGGAGGGAGCTTAAGAATGGACTTGGGAGAGGTAGGAGGGGGCATGAGAAGGCCTTGGCAAGTAGGATTAAGGAAAACCCCAAGGTGTTGTATACATGTGAAGAATAGGAGGATGACTAGAGTGAGGGTGGGATTGATCAGGAATAAAAGAGGAAACGTATGCCTGGAGTTGGAAGAGGCAGGGGAGGTCCTTAATGAATACTTTGCTTCAGTATTCACCAGTGAGAGAGACCTTGACCTTTGTGAAGATGGTGAACAAAAGACTGATATGCTAGGGCATGTCGACATGAGGAAAGAGGATGTGCTGGAATTTTGAAAAACATGAGGATAGATAAGTCACTGGGGCCGGATGGGATACGTTTAAGGTTATTACAGGAAGTGAAGGAAGAGATTGCTGCACCTTTGGAAATGACCTTTGTGTCCTCACTGGCCACAGGACTAGTGCCAGATGATTGGAAGGTGGCAAATGTTGTTCCTTTGTTCAAGAAAGTGAGTAGGGATAACCCTGGGAATTACAGGCCAGTGAATCTTACTTCAGTGGTGGGCAAATTACTGGAGAAGATTCTTAGAGACAGGATTTATGGGCATTTGGAGAAGCATAGGCTGATTAGAGACAGTCAGCATGGCTATGTGAGGGTCAGGTCATGCCTCATGAGCCTGACTGACTTCCTTGAGGATGTGACAAAGCATATTAATGAAGGTAAAGCAGTGGATGTGGTGTACATAGATTTTAGTAAGGTGTTTGATAAGGTTCCTCATAGAAGACTCATTCAGAAAGTCAGGAGGCATGGGATCCAGGGAAACTTGGCTGAGTGGATTCAGAATTGGCTCGCCCATAGAAGACAGAGGGTAGTAGTAGATGGAGCGTATTCTGCCTGGAAGTTGGTGACTAGTGGTGTTCGGCAGGGATCTGTTGTGGGACCCCTGCTCTTTGTGATTTTTGTTTTAAATGACTTGGATGAGGATGTGGAAAGGTGGGTTAGTAAGTTTGCAGGTGACATGAAGGTTGATGGTGTTGTGGTTAGTGTAGAAGGTTACTGTGGCCAGATTCTGCTCTAACTCCATCTGCAAGTTTGCAGATGATACCACTGTTGTAGGCCGTATCTCAAACAGTGATGAATCAGAGAACAGGAAGGAGATAGAGAGCTTAGTGGAATGGTGTCATGACAACAACCTTTCCCTCAATGTCAATAAAACTAAAGAGCTGGTCATTGACTTCAGGAAAGGGGGCGGTGTACATGCACCTGTCTACATCAATGGTGCTGAGGTCGAGAGGGTTGAGAGCTTCAAGTTCCTGGGAGTGAACATCACCAACAACCTGTCCTGGACAAACCACGTGGATGCCATGGCCAAGAAAGCTCACCTCTACTTCCTCAGGAGGCTAAAGAAATTTGGTTTGTCCCCTTTGACTTTCTCCAACTTTTACCGATGCACCATAGAAAGCATCCTATCAGGATGTATCACGGCTTGGTATGGCAACTGCTCTGCCCAAAACTGCAAGAAGCTGCAGAGAGTTGTGGACATAGCCCAGCGCATTACGGACACCAGTCTCCCCTCCTTGGACTCTGTCTTTACCTCTCATTGTCTTGGTGTAGCAGCCAGCATAATCAAAGATCCCACCCACCCGGGACATTCTCTCTTCTCTCCTCTTCCATCGGGTAGAAGATACAGGAGCCTGAGGGCACGTACCACCAGACTTAAGGACAGCTTCTACCCCACAGTGATAAGACTATTGAATACAATGAGATGGACTATGACCTATGACCTCACGATCTACCTTGTTGTGACCTTGCACCTTATTGCACTGCACTTTCTCTGTACTTTGTTTTTTTTACCTGTACTACATCATTGCACTCTGTACTAACTTAAGGTAACTGCACTGTGTAATGAATTGACCTGTAAGATTGGTTTTTTAAGTTTTTCACTGTACCTTGGTACAAGTGACAATAATAAGCCAATACCAATACCAATACCAAACAGGACATTGATAGGATGCAGAGTTGGGCTGAGAAGTGGTAGACGGAGAAGTGTGAAGTGATACACTTTGGAAAATCAAATTTGAAGGCAGAATACAAGGTTAATGGCAGGACTCTTGGCAGTGTGGAGGAACAGAGGGATCTTGGGGTTCACGTCCATAGATCCCTCAAGATTGCCACGCAGGTTGATAGGGTTGTTAAGAAGGCGTATGGTGTGTTGGCCTTCATTAGTCAGGGTACTGAGTTCAAGAGCTGCCAGGTAATGTTGCAGCTCTATAAAACTCTGGTTAGACCACACTTGGAGTACTGTGTTCAGTTCTGGTCGCCTCATTATAGGAAGGATGTGGAAGCTTTAGAGTGTGCAGAGGAGATTTACCAGGATACTGCCTGGATTGTAGAGCACGTCTTATGAGGATAGGTTGAGTGAGCGAGGGCTTTTCTCTTTGAAGAGGAGGAGGATGAGAGGTGACTTGATAGAGGTGTACAAGATGATAAGAGGCATAGATTGAGTGGACAGTCAGAGACTTTTTCCTTGGGCGAAAATGGCTAACATGAGGGGGCATAATTTTAAGGTGATTGGAGGAAGGTATAAGGGGGATGGTCAGAGGTAAATTTTTTTACACAGAGATTCATGGGTGCGTGGAACACACTGCCGGCAGAGGTTGTGGGGGCAGATATATTAGGGACACTTAAGAGACTCTTAGATAAAACACATGAATGATAGAGAAATGGAGGGCTGTGTGGGAGGGAAGAGTTAGAGAGATCCTAGAATAGGATAAAATGTCGGCACAACATCATGGACTGAAGGGCCTGTACTGTGCTGTTATGTTCTGTGCTTAATACTTTTAATACTTCAATGATTTAAACTGATCCAGGGATTTGTAATCCTGAATGTACAGAAATTTCCTCTTGATAACCACTCAATATTTTGACAAATTATTTGTTAGCTCCTATTATGATTTTACTGAGATAATTACAGTTGAAAGGACCAATCAGCTGGTATCTCAAACAATTTTTTAACAATATACCTGCTGAAGAACTTGACTTAAATACGTGAAGGCCAAGGGAAGTAAATAAAATTAACAGGACCATACAGGTAAACTTTAAAAAAAATTAAAAGTTATACAGTATAACTCTGACACTGAATTTTCTGTTGGAAGACAAAGCTCTGTATTAGGAATCTTTGATCTTTATCTTAGTGCAAAGTCTGTCATCGCAAAGCCAAGCTCCTATCCAGACAGGAGTAAATGCCAAACTGATTAAAAAGGCACAGAGAAACTGATCTCCTTCCTGTCACCTAGCTTTAACAAATTTCACAAAAGACTGAAGTAGACTGCCTCTTGTAAACAAAATGGGAATGGTCTAAATCAACAAGTGCAACTCTGCTCCAGCTAAAATCAGTTTTTTTTTAAAAACCTTCAATTATAGGTTTACCTCAAGAATACTGCAATCCTTCAAATATGCATCTTTATCAAAAGGATCAAAGGATTAAATATTTTAGACAACTTATTGCATTTAACATCCACGTATCCAGTTTCCAGATCAGTGTACTGTCAAGAATATAAGCACTTCTAACCACAATTACAAATGCCATAAGTTATGTTTTAAAAAAATAGTTTGGAATCAAATAACTATCATAAAGAAATAATCTTGTAGCTGTCATTTTTAGATGCTGCTCCTTTTCATCATTTTTGTTTGTTCCTGCTGACAATTTAGTGTACATCATATTTCAGCTGAAGACTGGTTTTAATCTCAGGTGACTTTACATAATGTGCACGACAATTTCAACCTGAAAACTACAAAGGAATGGTCTCAATATGGTGATTTTAAGTGTGTTGGCCATAAGGTCAGATGCATCAGAATGATGAAGTATATACGAAAGTGCAGAAAGCAACATTCAAGTTGCGAACTATAATTTCAACTTGTAAAATGACAATGAAAGAGGACCATTTTAGCTTTAGGTTGCTGAAAACTTGAACTCGGTATGGAAATCCATCTATTGGGCAAAGCAAAATGACGAAACCTTTTTTCGAGAACATGAAATCAAAGAACTTTCTCTCGTATGCTTCCATAACAAGAGGAAAACGAACTATGTCTGTAATGTACATTTTACAGAACAAAAGGAGGTCAATCAGCCCATCACATTCATAACATTTCCTTGGTTGCTCTTTGAATTATTTTCCTTGCAAGTACTTACCTAATTCTTTTTTGTGGGGGACCATTAAATCTTCTTCCACTATCTTTTCAGATCACAATACATTCCAGATCACAACTAATTGTGTTTTTAAAAAAAAGCTGTTTCCTCATCTCATCTTTAACATTATACCAATCACATTAAACCCGTGACCTCCTGCAATAGGAAATCCTTCATGATTTTACACACTAATAAATCTTATTTTAACCTTCGCTTTTCATATGCCTGGATTTTCTTTGCACACTCAGCATTGTTGTCCATTCCAAAATGACTACTCACTATTCTGAAACCTTATTTATCACAAGATCCAAAAAATAAAGATTCAATTTCCATGCATTTTTTTTAATGGCTTGAAAATTTAGGGTGGGAATTTGCTTTACCAGTCATTTTATTATCTGGTTGATCTGCATGAGGTGCAATCAATGTACTGTGCTAATTGTTGATATTTCTGTCTACAGTCTTCAGTCTTCATGAATCAGAATAAAATATACCAGATACATATTTCCTAAACTCTTAAGTAGCTGGGAATGTAAGCCCCTGCACATGGATAGCATATCACATTTACAAAGCAAAGATCTTAGAATAACTACTGCATACGTGTCTGCAACATTCCCTCAGCCTTTACAAAACATTTCTGTCCCTTTTGCAAAACATTCCTTGATGTCGACTAAAAAGATGTCAGACAAAAAGCATCTGTTCAAGAGCTAAGCTGCGTGAATGAGGACAAGCAAACTTTAAGGGACATCCATGAAATTAAAATTGGATGAGACTAAATTACTATTCAACCATTGATGAAACACAAAGATCGGCAATTAGCCATACCAATTAAAGTCTAAAAGAATCACCAATATCAACCACTAATAAGATCACTCACAGTCTAGAAATAACAAGCAGTCACATGTGATAAACAATTAAATTTAAGACTGTTTGAGGCACACTCCCTAACTACAGGAAATGAGCTAAATAACCCAGAAAACGGTGGCATAAACAAATTATTTTGCAAACATTTAAAATTACCTGACAGTGAATAGGTCATTGGCAACAGCTTGAAAATGAAAATATTACTCACTGAACACATTTTTAGCTTTTCAAAAAGTTGTCGTAATTACAATAGCATTTTACATGTTTAAAAAATATAACCTATTTTGACACCATCAAAAAAGGTCATATTTACATACATCACCTTTCTTTTTAATGCTGTCAACCTTGTGAACATGATGCCAAACAGCTGGACACCCAGATATTTAGCAAAAAAAAAATGATATTACTATTTGATAAAAGCTATTGAACACCATATCATTCTCAGTCAATTTGCAAATTCAGTCCTCTCATTTTGCTATCGTATAATTCAAAGCCAATTTACAATTTTTCTTAGGAGACACTGTAAACAATCTTATTGAACAATGAATCCCTTTCATTTGACGATTTCTATTCAACTCGGTATTTGGAAATAAAGGCTGATGACGTATGAAATGCAATTCACATATCTATAGTTAAATGGGGTCCATCAGAACGTTTAAAGCCAGGGAACAGTCCTGCATATTTCACAAAATTAAACAGAATTCTACAATAGCTAAACAGCAATTTATAGATGTGTGTTCTATTCACATATCTTCATCCATATTCTAACTTAAACCTAAAATAAAATGTTTAATTTACTTCCCATGAAGAACAAATATATTATTACATATTACTTAAAAGTGCTGACAAAATTTACATACTTTGCAAATTGCATAAAACTGGGCATAGATTGTTTGTAAACAGAGCATATTGCCCTCTCATCATAACAGAGGATCAACACTGTGCACATACCAACTGTTTGAATTATAATGATTAGGTTGACTGCAGAACATCAAAAGAGAAGAGAACCTGCCTGAGTTAAAGCAACAAAGAAAGTCTGAACATATGGAATTAAAAAAAAAGTTACTGATTATGCAGGCATCTCAGAAATCATCGATGATTTTACAGGATGTGAGAATGATTTTTAAATTCTAATACTGTGATTATCTGAACTAACTCTTGGCACAATGTAGATGCTTGTGAGCTAATGGTAGGGCAAGAGTTAGGTGAGCAGGCAAGAAAATGGCTTAAAACAAAATAAAAACAAAGTATTATGGTGACCTAATGGCTGAACTCAAAGTGAAGGATGGGGAGTGGCACAGATTCAGCACAAGCCAGGGCAGGTCAGTAGATACCATGATCTGACAAGCATCTGCTATTTATTCTAGGTCAGAAATTTAGAAGTGTGTTTTATAAAATCAAATTTTAGAGACAGCCTGTTCAACTTAAAAAGTATACTTCTGGGAAGTGAATTTCCTGAGTCTTTCCTGTTCTGCTATTACAACTTCTCTGAAAGCATGTCAGAAACCTCCATGCAGGTTAATGGAATTTACATTGTACTTCTGGTTAAATAACAGAGAATCTCGGAGGAAATTCATTTCCATTGAATGAAAATTTCAAAGTAAGCATGTTGAATATGTAACCCTGAGACCCCACATTTCTACGGGTCATGATTCTTCCTGCTGCCTTCCAATGTTAACCCCAACAGAACATCTGGGTAAAAGGGATGGCATCTCTTTTGTGTGGGGCTAGTGAGTGCAAATTTCACTCAGAGAATAACATTGACATCAGCCCTGCTCCTTTCTTCAGGAAGCTGGAATGGTCTCCTCTGGCTGAGCTCAAACCACCTCACCATTGCTTTAATCCAGAAAGCAGTTTTCTTTGCAGCTTCTGCCTCCGGTCTATCATTTGTTTTTTTTTCTTAAGATGAACGTTGAAAGTTACAGTGGAAATCACCTGAAATAGTGGGGACTCAACAGAATTAGGTTCATGCTATTCTCTATGCGGTTCTGATAATCTCCTGCCAAAATGACCCCCTGTGGTATTTAGGTTCTGCCTGGGCAAGACTCTCTAACAAATTCCAAATTAACCTTTAACAGCTCCACTGATTTGATCTCACTTCATTTATAGGACAAAAACAGATTAACAAAAACAATAATAACAATAGTTAAACTTTCTGAAGAAAATCCAATTGGATTTGCTTTACAAAATCAGTCCTTTGGCATGACAAGTACTTCACAATCACTTGGACCTGCTCTTCGTCAATCTTAAATGTAGACTATCCAAGAGAACTATTTGTGCTTTCAATATAATTACTTAAAAAAGCAAAGGAACTAAAGTCAACAAAGTGACGGAAGCACTCTAGGCAATCAATGTTTTCAGCATTATTGGGCATTGAAAGGGAAGGTTGATACTTATTTTTATTTCTGCAGGACCTTGCATTCTTCCCTATTTTCAAAGGCCAAATGCAAAGTCAAGCTGATACACACCAGGCAGAAAACAGAAATGTTCCAAAGGAAGCCAGAAGTCTATTGCTATAGGCTCTTGAAATCCCATGCGGTGACTTTGCTGCTCTCCTATTTATTAGAATACAGCAATGTATGCTGATTAATTAAACAGACCCTGTAATGCAAGGTCTACACAGAGCATTCGATGAGTCGAGGATTTGGCACCTCTGGAACATGGCCATGGAATGTGAGAATGTTCCTTTTTTTTAAACAAAATTAACCATTAGATTCCAGCTATGGCCAGTCATTAAAAATGTTTATAATGAAGTAGTACCGACACAAATATTAATACTCTGATAGTGAAACAACTCAAATGGAAGCAGAACATTACCATTAAATAAACATACTAAACAACGATTTAAATAGAAATATCAAATATTGAGCATCTGCTTGCCTAGATTTCCCTTCTCACATTTTCCATTATATCAACCTAAACCAATATTTCTATTACAACCACATCTGTCTCCACAGAACAGAACTTTAAAACGTCATTAACATTTGCAGTCAATGCAGCAATTACAGAAAAAATAACATTTTGCATTTTTGTAGCACATTTCATGAGTTTAAGGTGTCCCAAAGTATCTCACAGCCAATGAATTACTTTTGAAGTAAGTTAACATGCTGATATAATAATGACAAGAAAATGTGTCTTATTTTGTGATATTTATTAAGGAAGAAATATCAGTTAGGATGTTCCATCTTATTCAGAATAGTGCCACGGGATCTTTTATATCCGTCCTTGGTTTGCCATCTCATTTAAAAGATTGATAACCAGGCAATACAGCAATCTCAATGTACTGCTTGGCACTGCTAATCAAGATGTGTATGTGCAATTACGATATGAAAATAAAAGGGCAAACCAATCAAAGTAATAAAGGATACGACTTGTGATTTCTATTAAGGAACAAGGCAAAAGTCTGGTTAGACAGGTTTAAAGACGGCATTTAGTGAAAGAAGGGTATGGATTTTGGCGGCAACAACTCTTCAGAAAACTTGAGAGGAACGTAAGGTTGGGGTTGGTATGGTGGTGTATATGATATCTAATGTAACCAAAATAATGTGCATAGATTTTGCAGTGAAGAAATGTTAACATAAAATAAAATCCACCAGCAAACAGAATTATTTTGATTTCACAGGTAGTGCCATGCATTTTGAATGGCAATGTTCAAGTATTACCAATATAAACTAACACATATTCCACATGATTTTAAAAAGCAAGATGTAATCTATTAAGTCAAGGAACTTTGTATAAACATCCTTTAGAAAGAGCAAATACAAGTGATACAACTACCCACTGTCACTTTACTTAGGGAAATGAAGAACTGTTGTCTTAACTCAGGATTGCAACATACATGGTTGGGAAATTATACTAGAGTCTATGATTAAAGAGAGAGTGATTGAACAGCTCAAAAATTTTCAGCTGATCAAAGCCAGGCAAAGCACAGCTCATAGTGATGAAGCAGATAACATTTTTGAAGAGGTGACAAAAGTAGCTGATGAGAAAAATCTTATAGACGATATTTAAATAGATTCCCAGATGGCATTTGATAGCTAACAGTCTTTTTTGAGGAACTTAACATTTGAAATTTCATGGAATTGAAAACAAATTATTGACTTGGTTAGGAAACAGACTGCAGCAGAAGACAAACAAGGATTATGAGCAAGTACTCCAAATAGCAGAATGTGGTTCATGGTATCTACAATGATCGGTGGTCAACTGGATTATTAATAACTTAGATGACGGAACAGAAAACCACTTATGCAAATTTGCTAATGGTACAAATACATTGTAAGGAACAAGATAGCAGCAATAAATTATGAAAAGGTAGTAATAGGTTGAAACAAATGTGAAAATCTTCAGCAAATGCTTTATGTATAGGCAAATGTGAAGTCAATCTACTTCAGAACCAAAAGGGATAGAATAGAATACTTTCTAATAGTGAAAAGCCAGAAGCAGCAGAAATCCTTGGGGATCAATATACATGGATCATTCAAGTATCATTACTTTGTGCTAGGGGAATGAATAATTTAAAATCAACAGTTGGTACATTTTATCAATCTAGAAAAATATAATAAATTGCTGAGTGACCCGCTTCTATTCCTAAGTGTTAGAGCTTTTCAATTGGCTAGATTTGCTTTTCAGTAACTAAAGTAACTCTTTTCCAATTTCTGCAGACAGCCTAAGGGATGAAGAGATTGTTTCACTGCTGTGAGTATGCTGCCAACTTAGTAGCATTGAATCAAAAACATGTTTGTAAGGAAAGTATAATTTATAGCTTGAACTTCAAGAGTGCATGCAAAACCTTAGTAACGTTCACTTAAGCAACAGATAAAATATAGTACTGCATGAAAGGTGTGCCACATGTGATCCAAAACAAGAAAGATAACAGAAAAATAACTGTGTGAGTAATATCCTCTTAAATACACTGTCAACAATGCATGACACCATCTGATACTTCAAGTGATAGTGCATAAACTGAGCAAGCATTTTACTGTGCCGTCCTGACATAAGAATCTTACTTTAATAATCAAAGGCAATTTTATCACTCTCCAAATCAGGAAAATAAATTGTCAAAACAATATATACATTTTATTTATTCTTGCATAATCATTTTTATTCATTAAAATAAATAAATATTATTGTCATTTCCATCATCTTTCTTTCACTTGAGCTTATCATTTTCTTGACTTTTTTTTATTACTCCT
Organism: Pristis pectinata; assembly: GCF_009764475.1. Taxonomy (NCBI): domain Eukaryota; kingdom Metazoa; phylum Chordata; class Chondrichthyes; order Rhinopristiformes; family Pristidae; genus Pristis; species Pristis pectinata. Next base: position 24,423,447 of record NC_067410.1, read on the forward strand.
GTTGGCATTACCCTGCTGATTATTTTGGTTTCATTTTTACTTTACCAACTACACTCTCTGAAACTAGACTGCGCCAATTCCTGGTGAACTAAATGGGTGCCCTAACACCCAAGTGAAGGATCCATAAACAACGTACATCAAAATTGGTGAAAATTATCTTTAAAATATTATTTAGGTAGATTGTACCTTGTTTCCTTTGCTTAAACATTGCTCGTGCACTTCCCAATTGAGAGTTTAAGCTGACATGTAATTCCCACAAACTTCCCTGGGAAGGGCGACAGTTGCTCAAATTATAGGTACAGTAGCCACTAGCCATGGTAGCCACAATGCAGTTGCACATGGCTACTATGGAGTGAAGAGGTGTGGAGAACATGTGTCTACAACATATCTGTGCATGGCTGCAATAATGGCACAGTGGTTAAGTTAGTGGATAAATTAATTTGGCAGCTGTGCAATTTGAATTCAGTTAATAATTTTATGTTTAAAAAAGTCTTAGTAAAGATGATCACGAAACTACTGATTTTTGTAAAAATCACATTTGGTTCACAAATGTCCTTCAGGGGAGGAAAGCAGCCATCCTTACTCAATCTGGCCCAATATCATTTCAGATGAGGAGTGTTCATAAAAAGCACAAAAATAGACAGAGAGTGGGATGCTTCACTAAGAGTGGCTTAATGGCACCACAGCTGACTTAGCTGGCTGGGTTCTGAAGGAAAAAGCTGTCAGAGTGTGTTTGGTATTGGTATGGGTATTGGTTTATTATTGTCACTTGTACCAAGGTACAGTGAAAAACTTGTCTTGCATACTGATTGTACACATCAATCATACAGATAGTGGGTGAACCAAAACTGTGTCCTCACCAATCTATCAATTGCAGATGCATCTCGCCATGACAGCATTAATAGAGGTAAGTCCCCCACCACACTCCACAGTCCTTGTGGAAACAGTTCCAGTCTTCATATTGATGATACAATATGAACATATATAGGAACAGAATGAGGTATAGGAACAGAATGAGGAGGAGGTTAAATGTGTGGTTGAGGGATTGGAGTAAGGAGCAGGGACTCAGTTTTCTTGATCATTGGGGCCTCTTTTGGGGCAGGTATGACCTGTTCAAAGAGGATGGGTTGCACTTGAATCCCAGAGGGACCAACATACTGGTGGGGAGGTTTGCTAAGGCTACTGGGCAGAGTTTAAACTAGAATTGTCGGGGGGTGGGATCCGTACTGGAGAGACTGGGGAAGAGGTGTTTGGCTCTCAAATAGAGGAGGCTAGGAGTAAGTACCATAGGCAGGTGATAGAGAAGGGACGTGTTCAGTCAGGCTTGAGATGTGTCTATTTTAACGCAAGGAATGTTGTGAATAAGGCGGATGAGCTTAGAGCTTGGATCGATACTTGCAGCTATGACGTGGTGGCCATTACGGAGACTTGGATGGCTCCGGGGCTGGAATGGTTGATTCAAGTGCCGGGTTTTAGATGTTTCAGGAAGGACAGGGAGGGAGGTAAGAGAGGAGGGAGGTAAGAGAGGTGGGAGAGTGGCACTGTTGATCAGAGATAGTGTCACGGCTGCGGAAAAGGTGGATGTTGTGGGGGGATTGTCTACGGAGTCTCTGTGGGTGGAGGTTAGGAACAGGAAGGGGTCGATAACTGTGCTGGGTGTTTTTTTTATAGGCCGCCCAATAGTGACAGGGTTATTGAGGAGCAGATAGGGAAGCAGATCCTAGAAAGGTGTGAGAATAACAGAGTGGTTGTGATGAGGGATTTTAATTTCCCAAACATCGATTGGCATCTCCAGACAGTGAGGGGTTTAGATGGGGTGGAGTCTGTTAGGTGTGTTCGGGAAGGGTTCTTGACACAGTACGTAGATAGACCTACAAGAGGAGAGGCTGTGCTTGATTTCATATTGGGAAATGAACCTGGTCAGGTGTCAGATCTCTCAGTGGGTGAACATTTTGGTGATAGTGATCATAATTCTCTCTGCTTTACGTTAGCACTGGGGAGGGATAGGAACAAACAGGCTGGAAAGGTGTTTACATGGAGTAAGGGGAATTATGATGCTCTCAGGCAGGAAATTAGAAGATTAAATTGGGAACAGATGTTCTCTGGGAAAAGTACGTTAGATATGTGGTAAATATTCAGGGGGTATTTGTGTGGAGCTCTGCATAGACATGTTCCGATGAGACAGGGGAGTTATGATAGGATATAGGAACCGTGGTGTACGAAGGCTATAATAAATCTAGTCAAAAGGAAAAGAAAAGCATACAAAAGGTACAGAGAGCTAGGTAATGTTAGAGATCTGGAGGAGTACAAGGCTAAAAGGAAGGAACTTAAGAAAGAGATTAGGAGAGCCAGAAGGGGCCATGAGAAGGCCTTGGCGGGCAGGATGAAGGAAAACCCCAAGGCGTTCTCCAAGTATGTGAAGAGTAAGAGGATGAGATGCGAAAGAATAGGGCCTACCAAGTGCAGCAGTGGGAAAGTGTGTATGGATCCGGAAGAAATAGCAGAGGTACTTAATGAATACTTTATGTCAGTATTCACCACGGATAAAGATCTGGGGGATTGTAGTGGGGACTTGCAGTGGCCTGAAAAGCTTGAGCATGTAGATATTAGAAAAGAGATGGTGCTGAAACTTTTGGAAAGCATCAAGTTAGATAAGTCGCCGGGACTGGATGAGATGTACCCCTGGTTGCTGTGGGAGGCAAGGGAGGAGATTGCGGAGCCTCTGACGATGATCTTTGCATCGTCGATGGAGACGGGAGAGGTTCCGGAAGATTGGAGGGTTGCGGATGTTGTTCCCTTATTCAAGAAGGGGAGTAGAGATAGCCCAGGGAATTATAGACCAGTGAGTCTTACCTCAGTGGTTGGTAAGCTGATGGAGAAGATCCTGAGAGGCAGGATTTATGAACATTTGGAGAGGTATAATATGATTAGGAATAGTCAGCATGGTTTTGTCAAGGGCAGGTCCTGTCTTATGAGCCTGATTGAATTTTTTGAGGATGTGACTAAGCACATCGATGAAGGGAGAGCAGTAGATGTAGTGTATATGGATTTAAGCAAGGCGTTTGATAAGGTACCCCATGTGAGGCTTATGGATAAGATGAAGAGACATGGGATCCAAGGGGACATTGCAGTGTGGATCCAGAACTGGCTGGCCCACAGAAGGCAAAGAGTGGTTGTTGAAGGGTCGTATTCTGAGTGGAGGTCGGTGACCGGTGGTGTACCTCAGGGATCTGTACTGGGACCCTTACTCTTTGTGATTTTTATAAATGACCTGGATGAGGAAGTGGAGGGGTGGGTTAGTAAGTTTGCGGATGACACAAAGATTGGGGGTGTTATGGATAGTTTGGAGGGCCATCAGAGGTTACAGAGGGACATAGATAGGAAGCAGAGATGGGCTGAGAAGTGGCAGATGCAGTTCATCCCAGATAAGTGTGAAGTGGTTCATTTTGGTAGGTCAAATATGTTGGCGGAATATAGTATTAATGGTAGGACTCTTGGCAGTGTGGAGGATCAGAGGGATCTTGGGGTCCGAGTCCATAAGACGCTCAAAGCGGCTGCGCAGGTTGACTCTGTGGTTAAGAAGGCATATGGTGTATTGTCCTTCATCAATTGGGGAATTGAATTTAGGAGCCGTGAGGTATTGTTGCAGCTCTATAGGTCCCTGGTCAGACCCCACTTGGAGTATTGTGCTCAGTTCTGGTCACCTCACTACAGGAAAGATGTGGAAGCCATAAAGGGGGTGCAGAGGAGATTTACAAGGATGCTGCCTGGAATGCGGAGCATGCCTTATGAAAGCAGGTTGAGGGAAATCGGACTTTTCTCCTTGGAGAGACGGAGGATGAGGGGGGACCTGATAGAGGTGTATAAGATGATGAGAGGTATTGATAGGATAGATAGTCAGAGGCTTTTCCCCAAGGCTGAATTGGTGGCCACAAGGGGACATAGGTTTAAGATGCTGGGGAGTAGATATAGAGGAGATGTCAGGGGTAAGTTCTTTACTCAGAGAGTGGTGAGTGCGTGGAATGGGCTGCCGGAAATGGTGGTGGAGGCGGATACGATAGGGTCTTTCAAGAGACTGTTAGATAGGTACATGGAGCTAAGTAAAATAGAGGGCTATGGGTAAGCCTAGTAATTTCTAGGGTAGGGACATGTTTGGCACAGCTTTGTGGGCCGAAGGGCCTGAATTGTGCTGTAGTTTTTCTGTTTCTATGTTTCTATAATGGTGTGTAACACTCTAATCTTGCTAAATGAAATAGCACAGAAGCCAATCTTTAAGCAACTCCATTCACTCCACATGCTGTCAAAAAAAATGACTGAGAGCACTGGATACAGCAAAAGACAGGTTTCACCAGGGAAGCATAGCTCCAGATCTCAGAAGGGCTTTAGTCCAAACCAGGACCAAAGAGCCGAGGCAAGGGTGACTCATCTTAACATGAAGGTATTGTTTGACCAAGCGTGGCATTAAAGAGCTCTGATAAAACTAGGACACATGAGATTCTGCAGATGCTGGAATCTGGAGCAACACACACAAAAAGTGCTGGAGGAACTCAGCAGGTCAGGTAGCATCAATGGAGGGAAATAAACAGTCGACATTTCAGGTTGAGACCCTTCATCAGGACTGGAATGGAAGGGGGCAGAAGCCAGAATAAGAAGGTTGGGGGAGGGGCAGCACACACTGTATGGTGATAGGTGAGTCCAGGTGAGAGGGGGAAGATGTAAGAAGCTGAGAGGTGATAGGTAGAAGAGGCAAAGGGATGAAGGAGGAGGAATCTGGTAGGACAGGGCAGTGGACCATGGAATAAAGGGAAGGAGCTGGGGAATAGATGGGCAGGTCATGAGGACAGGGAATGGGGAAAGAGAAGGGGCAAGGGGGCCACAGGAATGAGGGAAGATAAAGGGGGGGGGGGGGGGAGAAGAAGAGGAGAGGGGTTACCGGAAGTTAGAGAAATTGATGTTGAGGCCGACAGGTTGGAGACTACCAAGGCAAAATATGAGGTGTTATTCCTCCAACTTGCGTCTGGCCTCAACGTGGCAGTAGAGGAGGCCATGGATAGACATGTCAATATGGGAGTGGGATAAAGAATTGAAGGATATGGCCACTGGGATATCTTTGCTTTTGCGGCAGACGGAGCAAAGGCGCTCGATGAAGCGGTCATCTTCGTCGGGTCTCAACGATGCAGAGGAGGCTGCACTGGATGCAATAAATGACACCCTCAGATTCATAGGTGCGTCACCTGTAAGAACTGTCTAGGGCCTGAATGGTGGTGAGGGAGATGGTGTAGGGACAGGTGCAGCACTTAGTGCGGTTGCAGGGATAAGTGCCAGGAGGGTCATCTGTGCAGAAGAGAGCAATCCCTGCCAAAAGTGGAGGTTGGGGGGTGGGGGGGGTGGTGGTGGGTAGGGAGATGTGCCTGGTGGTGGGGATCCCTTTGGAGGTTGCGGAAGTTATGGAGAATGATGTATTGGATGCGGAAGCTCGTGGGGTGGTAGGTGAGGACAAGGGGAACCCTATCCCTGTTATGTTGTGGGGGGATGGGGTGAGGCAGACGTGCAGGAAATGGAGGAAATGCGGGTGAGGGCTGCATTGATGGTGGTGGAAGGGAAACCCTGTTTACTGAAAAAGGAGGACATCTCAGATGTCCTGGAATGGAAAGCCTCATCATGGGAACAGGTGCAGAGGAGGCAGAGGAACTGAGAGAAGGGAATAGCATCCTTGAAGGTGATAGGGTAGGAAGAGATGTTATCTAGGTAACTGTGGGAGTCAGTGGGTTTTTAAAAGATGTCTGTGATTAATCTGTCTCTGGAGATGGAGACAGAGAGATTCAGAAAGAGGAGAGAGTTGTTGGAGATGAACCAAGTAAATTTGAGGGCAGGGTGGAAGTTGGAGGCAAAGTTGATGAAATTGATGAACTTGGCATGGGTGCAAGAAGCAGCACCAATGCAGTCATCAATGTAGTGGAGAAAGCGTTGGGGACCATTACAGTGTAGGCTTGGAACATGGACTGTTCCAAGTACTTGACGAAAATGCGGCGTAGCTGGGGCCCATGCGAGTGTCCATGGCTACACCTTTAGTTTGGAGAAAGTGAGAGGAGCCGAAAGAGAAGTTGTTGAGGGTGAGTACCAGCTCAGAGGTGGGTGATGGTGGAGGGAACTGGTTGGGTCTGTTGTCAACCAGACCCAACCAGTTCAACCAGACCCAACCTGATAAAACTGGTCAAGGGGTATCTTGGAGAAACCCTCCAAAGGTTCAAATCATACCAATGGCTGTAGTGATATGTTGAGTATATAAAGATGATCCTATTTTATTGAAGGTCAAGAACCTAGCGCCAGGACATCACTGCAAGAGTTCCCCAGGACAATGCCGTAAGCCTAACCATCTTCAGCTGCTTCATCAATGACCTCCCTTCCATCATTAGGTCAGAAGTAGGAATGTTCATGCATGATTTGTGCAATGTTAAATGCCATTTGCAAATCCTCAGGAAATGAAGTAGTCTAAACCTGCCTACTGCAAAGCTAGAAAATATACAGACATTGGCTGAAAAGTGGCAACATCTCCACCACAAAAAGAAGTAGGCAATAACAAAAGACAACTCAGAAGCTGGGTATTCTGTGGCAAGCGACTCACAACCGAACATCCAAAGACTCTCCACCAGCTTCAAGGCACAAGTTAGGAGTGTGATGGAACACTCTCCCCTTACCTGGATGGGTGCAGCTCCAACTCAGGAAGCTCAACAGCATCCAGGACAAAGCAGCACACTTGATTGGTATCTCATCCACCATCCTAACCATTCATTCCCTGTGCTACTGATACACAGTAACTGCAGTATCATCTATAAAATGCACTGCAATTACTTGCCTAGGCTACTTGAACAGCACCTCCCAAACCTGTGGCCTCTTTCAGCAAGGTGCATAGGTCAGCAGGCCTAGGGGAACATTACCCTCCAATCACAGAGCATCCTGACTTGGAAATATATGAGTCCTTCATTGTCACGGGGTCTAAATCCTGGAACTTCCCACCCAACCAGAAAGGCCTCAGTAATTGAAGATAGCTCAACACAAGCTTCTCAAGGGCAATTAAGGATAGCCATCAAATGTTGGCTTTACCAGTGATGCTCACCTTCCAAAAGATGCTTAAATTAAAATATCCTTCCATCCTCACTGTTCTAGAAATCCTTTGTGATTTTGCCCTTACATTCATCCCCCTGCCCCAAGAGCTATTAAGTCACATTTAGGCACCAAAATTATGATGCAAGCAGAGATGAAAAGCTTTTATTTCTGCAGTTAATAGCTGCTGTAAGTTTCACAGACCTACTACTGAAGCCAATCAGTCCTCATTCACATAGACAGGATATCTATGACCCAGCAGTGACACTGTCCACACTTGACTCCTTGAAGGACAGTGAGTGAAAAGGACAGGGACTCATAGGTAGCACAATTTTGTAGGAATTCCAGTCTTTAGTTAGGAGATGAGCATCGTGCACATAGATGGTATCATGACGATCAAAGATTGAGAGGGATATGGGCCAAATGCAGCTAATGGGACCAGTTCAGGTGGGCAAATTGGTTGGCATGGACGAGTTGGGCCAAAGGGCTCATTTCTCTGTTGCATATTTTTAATGACTCTATGACCTCCATGTTATCAATTTTTAATCTTTCTACTGTCTCAACTATCTCCTCCTACACTACTGCTTTGGAAGCACCCTCCTCTGTAGCGAAAATGAATGCACAGTATTCATCAGTACCTTAACAGTGTCCTCAGTATTCACTTGTAAGTTCCTTTTTTTTCCTCGCTACTCTCTTTGAAGTGTTAATTTATGTTCCTAAAGAATACTTTGGAGTTTCATTTATGTTGACAGCCAATCTTTTCTCATATACTGTCTTTGCCTCGCTTACGTTTCATTTCCCCTCTGAATCTTTTACAATCAGCTTGGTGTGCACTGGTACTTGCACTTTCCCGTATGGAGACTTTTTTGCCTTATCTCCTTGCATATCATCATCCAGGGAGATCTATTTTTATTTATTCTTCCTTTGTTCCTTATGGGAATGTGCTTCAACTCTACCTGAACCATCTTTTCCTTTAAAGCAGCCCATTGTTCTGTTATAATTTTGCCTGTCAACTTTTGGTTCCAATTTACCCAGCCCAAATCCATTCTCTGCCCACTAAAATTAGTCTTCTTACACTTAATTACTCTTATTTTGTATGGTTCCTTCTCCTTTTCTACAGTAAACCTACACCTTACGATACTATGACCACTATTTCCTCAGTATTCCCCTATTGGAAGTTGGTGCACTTAATCCACTCCATTCCCCAGAACCATGCCTTCTTCCTTGTTGAACCAGAATTAAGGTGCTCAAGAACGCATGCCTTCTTCCTTGTTGAACCAGAAACAAGGTGCTCAAGAAAATTATCCAAGACTCGTTTTATAAACTTTTCAATCTCTCTGCCCTTAATACTATTACTATCCCAGTTTACATTGGGATAACTTAAATCCCCATTATAATTAAAATCTGGTTTTTGCAATTAGTCTTTGTAATTTCCTTGCATATTTGCTCCTCTATATTTCCTACTCATTGATGAATAACAGAATATACCCTGAAGTCTAATTTTCACTCTACTGTTGCTTAGTTCTAACCAAACAGACTGTCTCTGAATCTTCTCTGAAATTCTCTCTCCAACACTTTAATATTCTCTTTAATCACTACTGCTACCCCTCCTCTTTTCTTTCCTTTCCTAACCTTTTTGAACACTTAGAATCCAAGAATACCTAATGCCCTTCTGCCGTGGTTGATAGACCCCACCCTCACATCTCCTCTGTTTCTAGTACTTCTGCTCTCACCCCACCTCCCACCATACAGAACAGAGACAGAGTTCCCCTAGTCCTCACCTCTCACACTATGAGCCTCCACATCCAGCGTATCATCCTTTGTCAATTCCGCCAGTTGCAACGAGATCCAACCAGCAGCAACATCTTCTCCTCCTTACCCTTTTCCACCTCCTGCAGGCACCACTCCCTCTGTGACCCTCTGGTCCACTCATCCCTCCCCACCCACCCCTCCATGACCCATGGCATTTTCCCCTGCAATTGCAAGACGTGTAACACTTGTTCTTACACCTCCTCCCTCATCACCATCCAGGAACCTAAATAGCCCTTTCAGGCGAGGCAAAGATTCATGTGCACCTCCTCCAACCTCGTCTGCTACATGCAATGCTCCCGATGTGGCCTCCTCTGTGCATTGGGTGACGTTTTGCAGAGGACCTATGCTCGGTCTGGTGGTGGCCATCCCGAGCTCCCAGTTACATGACATTCAATTCCCCCTTCCATTTCCACACTGACCTGTCCATCCTCGGCCTTCTCCACTGCCAGGGTGAGGCTCAACACCAAACTAGAGGAACAACATCTCATATTCTGCCTGGGTGGTCTACAACACAATGACATGAATATTGAGATTTCCAATTTTAGGTGACCCTCCCTCTGGTGGGTCCTTTCCCCTTGCCCCCTCACTCCGTCCAGTCCTCCTATTTTTGTCCCCTTTCCCTCAAGCCCCCCATCACCCATCTTTGTCCCACTCCCCCTCGTGGTTCCATCCACCCCACCATACATAGTTCACCCACAGGCTCCACTTCTTGAAGTTCCAGATTCCAACATCTGTAGTCCTGTGTCTCCAATATTTAATGCCAGAACATATTCCACACTCTGCCTGTCATTCACCAATCTTATTTACCATACCATATAGTTATTTCATTTCCATATTTACTAATCCCAGTAAAAATTATTATGCAGATCTAACATAGTGTTAACCACTTTTCCCATTTCTTTTTCCATTTTTGCCTTTAACTTTATCTTATCATTTTTCCTTACTCTGATTTTTGTTGCTGGAGTGTTTTTTTTCTTTCAACCTTCTGTGCCTTCCTGATACATTCTGGTTATCTGTGCCTTGGACTATTACCTGTCACTACCTTGCACTATTACCTGCCATTTCCTTGCACTATCGTTCTTCTCTTTTTCCTTTGCCTTCCTGAGGAGTGCTTGAACCCACTGAGGCTTTAATTAAAATAATGGATCAGTACCAGTGTGCATTCATTGATTTCTGATGTCAAGTTAAATTTATGAGATGTAAGGCTCAATAACAACTGTATGCATCAGTAACTACCACCACTGTTTCATTGGTCATTTCAAATGGTCATGGATAAGACACAAAAAGAATTTAGTTATTAACAGTACATCTTGGGAAGCTTTCAAAACCAGTCAATTATTCAGTTATTCACAAGCTTTGGACCTGCAGTGTAGGATGCTGAGAAGTGACCTTGTAGAGTCAAAGAGTCATAGAGGAATACAGCACGGATACAAGCCCTTCGGCCCAACATGTCCATGCCAACCACATTGTCCATCTAGCCAGTCTCACTTCTGTGTTCGTCCCATATCCCTCCAGGTCCATCCCCTCCATGTACCTATCAAATGTTTCTTAAATGATACTATTGTACCTGCCTCAACCACTTCCTCTGACAGATATACTCACCACCCTCTGCGTGAAAAAGTTGCTCCTCAGGTCCCTTTTAAATCTTTACCCTCTCACCCTAAATCTATGCCCCCTAGTTTTGGATTCCCCTACCCTGGGGAAAAGACTGTTACCATCCACCTTATCTATGCCTCTCATAATTGAAACATTTCTAAAAGGTCGCCTCTCATTCTCCTACATTCCAAGGAATAAAGAACCTAGCTGACTAATCTCTCCCTGTAATTCAGGCCCTCTAGTCCTGGCAACATCCTCGTAAATCTTTTCTGCACTCTTTCCAGTTTACCCACATCTTTCCCATAACAAGGTGACCAAAACTGTACACAGAGCTACATAAAATCACAAGTGACATAGATAAGGTGAATAGTCACAGTCTTTTTCTGTGAGTCGGGAACTCTAAAACTAGAGGACATAGGTTTAAAGTCGGAGGGGACAGATTTAAAAGGGACCCGAGGGGTAACTTTTTCACACAGATGATGGTGAGTATATGGAATAATCTGCCGGAGGAAGCTGTAGAGGCAGGTACAATTACAACAATTACAAAGACATTTAGATAGATACATGATAGGAAAGGTTTAGAGGGATATGGGCAAAATGCAAGCAAATGGGAGTAGTTCAGGTGGACAACTTGGTCAACATGGATGAGTTTGGCTGAAGGCCCTGTGTTTATGTTGAATAACTCTATGACTAATGCAAGTTAACAGCTGACTACTTTGGTTAAAAACCTTTGTGTAAAGTGGTGCTGGATGATCTGGCTGGACTATCTGTTCATCATCATGTATCCCCTAATTCTGGGATTTGTTTTCAGATTCACACCATTCCAACTGTTCAAGCAATATTGGCATTCTGCTCATGCTCATATTCCAGCTGGCAGCCACAAGGCTAGCTAAATGTTAACTATCATTTTTCTAGATAAATCTCTCAAAGTCAGTATTAATATATAGTACATTATGAGGGGTGGACCATTTTGGATAGTTTACAAAGTTTTTCAGGGTGCATAGAATAATCTAATACAAAAGAAGTGCCTTTTAACCAATGCAATTAACAGAAGGCAGTGATCTTGATATTTTTCATTGTTCCTTTTGCATTGTCCATTTATACCAAAGCTGTAGTCAGTTTTTTTTTGATGTAATTCATAAACTTTTCTGCATTTTGCAGAATAAGTAGCTTCAAAAATGTTTGCCTAAGGGAATATTTGATTATGTATGGAACTGCAGCACAGACTGTATATACGGTTAAATGTTTTTTTAAAGCATTTCAGACTTTTGGGGGCACGGTATCAAAGTATACAATACCACATGCTGAGCCATGACGTGCTAGTCTGAAAATTCAAGGCTATTATGCCCCACTCAAGAGATTGTCAATCGCAGACAGGTTTCCAAAGTGGAAGCCAAATGCTTCCTTAAAGGGAGTAAATCAGTCTACTGTTGCGCCATAGCAAACACTTCCCACAGATATTACAGCTGCCAACATAATAGCAATGCGTAGGGAGGCTGGGATTGGTTTATCTACTCAAGTTCAGTAGTGCCAGAAGTATTAATCTGCTTATTTATGACATGTCCTAAATCTTTCAGATGAATGGTTACAAAACAAAAATTGGCATAGTTTTCTAGGCACAGTAAATTAATGGGAATGGAGATTTCCAGTCTTAGGTGGGGTCTGTTGACTACATCTAGAATGTGGAGAACTGAATGCTGTTATTCAATTTATCTGGGCTTTACTGGAAAATAAGTGGAAGGATAAAACCTAAACACAGTAAAAAAGAGTCATCAAAGTAGCAATACAAATCACATCTGCTTTAAACTAAACTTATAGCATACTGTGGAAATCAAACTATCTAATTTGGAAAATTGGTGGGAGCAGAAAAATGAGCTTTCAATTGTAATATATAAATTGTCAAATTGCTTTAAGTATTTTCAGTTCAGGTTGTATATGGAATGACACATACATTCAATTGCCCAGGTTTATTGACAGAGACTTGACACTTCTGTTCATCATCCATGTTCATTGAACTTTGGCCGATTCAGCAGGCTGATCTTGCCTGCCCACAATCCAGAGTTGAGAGGCAAGGACCATCAGTGGCCTTGTTCAATACAATGCAGCTTGCCCAGAACAAGTCCTAGCCATGAAAGATACAATTGTCCATATAGGTGCCAACAGCATAGGGAGGACTAAAGAAAAGCACCAAGGGAGTACCACTAGCTATATTAAAAAGCAGAACCACAAGGATAATAATCTCTGGATTACAAACTGAACTGTGCACAAATGGTTTAGTGTTACTAAGTTCAGAAAGTTGAATATGTGGCTCATAGTGGGTTTTTGTTAATGCGACCAGGCACCACGAGCAAGAAAGGAGAGAGCTCTTCTGCTAAGTTCAGTGTTAAATCAGGATTAGACCAGTGTCCTGGCAATTTGAATAAATGGGACTGCAGTTAGGGCTTTAAAACTATATGGTGGGAGGGAAAAGGTTCAAGTGAGGAAAAATTAGAAAATTAAAAAGAAAGGATCAACGTGATAGTGCAGGGTAGCAAAATGGCTAATGATAAACCATAGTGTGACCCTAAGGGTCAGACCATACAAATGCATTAGTGCACCTGCAATTAGTGTCAATATTATCTTATTGCAAGCAGCATTCACAACTGGATGGTGTGAATTGTGAAGTTTTACTTGTAGACAGGATGAATCAGGAGAGGTGGTATAAACTAGCAGGCACCAATTTTAAAAAAGAATACAAGAATAGAGAAATTGTGTGTATATGTGCATGGTTGATTGAAATGGCAGGGTAGTTGTGAAAATGAATGAAAAGGAACACAGGATCCTGCACTTAATAAACTGAAAAATAGAGCACAAGAGCAGGGAAGTTGTCTTGAACTGTCATAAAACATGAGTTGGGCTAAAACTAGAATACTGTATCTAGTTCTGGTGCCATGCTTTAGTAAAGAAGTACACACTTTAGGGAGAGTACAGAGGAGATTACGAGCACAGAGGATTGCAAAGATCTCCACCATGCAGGCCATGCCATGCCATCTTCTCGCAGCTAGCATCAGGCAGGAGGTACAGAAGCCTTAAGTCCCACACCACCAGGTTCAAGGACAGCTACTGTACCTCCCTTCAACCATTTGGTTCTTGAACCAACCTGCACAACCTAATCATTACCTCAGTATAAGCAACACTATAACCACTTTGCACTGCAATTGACTTTGTTATTTTGTTGTTCTAGTTGTGTTTTTTCTTGTTAATTTTGCATAATTTATGTTAATTTGTTTTTCTTGTTAATGTTGTGTATCTGATGCTATATGTCTGTGATGCTGCTGCAAGTAAGTTTCATTGTACCTGTGCATACATGTATTTGTGCATATGACAATAAACTCAACGTTGACTTCTGAGATCTGCAAATATGATTCCAAGAATGAGAGACTTTAGTTATATGGATAGAATGGAGAGGGTGAAGGTAATTTTGGAACAAAAGAGGTTGTGAGGAGATTTGATAATCTGATAAAGTCATGAAACATATATAGAATAGTTGGAGAAAACTTGTTCTCATGGTCAGAGGCACCAAGAAACGGAGGATGTTGAATGAAGGTGACAGGCAAAACAACCAAAAGTGGCTTGAGGGAAAAAAAGAGCAAGTGGTTAAGGTCTGGGATGCACTGCCAGGAGTAATTACAGATAGAAACTCAGTTGTAAACATTCAAAATAGATTTGGATAAGATCTGAAAGTGAAGAATTTGCAGGGCTATGGGAAGGAGGACAAGCAAGATCAGTTCTTATACAGAGCTGATATATATTCATTGGATTAATGGCCTCCTTCCATGCTGTAACCATTCTGTGATCTTATAAATGATAGCAAAATATAAATATATGGATATGATGTGACAGCCTTACAAACTTGTGGTTCAAGGTGCACTGGTAAATAATAATCTTGGTGAAGAGGATCACGTTGACTGGTAGGAGATAAGGAATAGCATGGGCAAGAAATCACTGGTGGGAGTCATCCATAGGCCACCAAAATAGTAAAATTGTACATTTGAAGATAGATCAAATAAGTAATTGGGGTCTGTAAGAAAGGTACTGCAATAATCATGGTGACATTAATTTTCATATGATTGGATAAATTAGCAAAAGTAGCCCAGAGGATATGTTCAAATGCACTTGGGGCAGTTTTCATAGAGTAGAATATTGTGGAACCAACTAGGGATCATGTTATTTTATATATGGTCATGTGTAATCAGTAGGATTAAATAAGATCTAATAAGAGTGATTATAAAATGATAGAATTTCATATTCAGATTAAGAGTGAGAAACATAGATTTGAAAACTAGTGTCTGAAATAAGATAGCTATAAAGCATAGTCTACTCTGTCACCGACAGGAAAAATAGATTAAGAGTAGGCCAGCTGATAGGAAATGTTTCCTTAAATGTTTGTCACAGCCTAACTCTCAACAAATATATATTTCATTGAGAAATCAAGAATACAAAAAGAGAATGAATTTTCTGTGGCTAATTAAATAAGTTAAGGATGGTATCAATTTGAAAGGAAAGGAAAACAATACTAGGACAATTGTTGTTGGGCCAGAGATTGGGAACAGTTTACAAAAAAGCAAAGGATAACTAGAAGAAATAAAGAGGAAGAAAGGGACTATGATGAGTAAGCTAAAAAGTGTAAAAACAGGCATATCTTCTACAAATACATAAAAAGAGGAAAAAAGTAGCCAAGGTAAATATTGTTCCCTTAAAAGATCAGACTGGGACATTAATAATGGAAAATAAGGAAATAGCACAGACTTTGCATCAGCGTTCATGGTATAAGACATTGAATGAAGCCCAGCAATAGTGGAAAATTAGGGGTAAAAGGGAGAGAGGAGCTTACAACAATCACCCTCACTAAACAAGAGGTACAAGGCAAAGTAAGTAGGGCAAAAGGTGAATGTTTCCTGGAACTTATGATATTATGATCTTAAAATAAGAACTTAAAATAATGTATGGTTGTGATATTCCAAAATTCCTGAGATTTTGGAAAGGTCTGTGCTTGGGAAAATGTTGAAAACCATTTTTAAGAGAGTTGTAGCAGGATATTTAGAAAATCATATTCAATCAAGCAGAAATGTGGTTTTATGAATGGGAAATCATGCAAGACAAATATATGAGAGTTCTTTGAGGATGTAACTAACAGGGTGGATTTCCAGAAGGCATTTGAAAAGGTGCCATATAAAAGGTTAATGCACAAGAGAATAGCACATGGGTTTGGGGTTAATCTATTGGCATGGATCGAGGATTAGCAACTAACAAAAAACAGAGAATCAGGATAACTGAGTAATTTTCAGATTGGCAAGCAGTAATTTGTGGGGTGCCACAGGATTCAGTCAGTGCTGGGGCCTCAGCTATTTACAGTTTATATTAATGACTTGGATGAAGAAGCTCAGTACAGTAAAACTCCAATATTCTGGCACCCTTCGGACCTTGATGGCGCTGTACTATTGGATATTACTCCTCTTAATACCAACTATACTATTAATTTTAAGATGTTACATAGTAGTATAATAAATTTTCTAAGAAACCAGATAGGTTTAGAGAGTCCAGGGAACAGGACCCAATGACTATAAAGGTAATACGAGAAATGTGGCCCTGGACAGTTCAAGAGAGTGTAGGAAACAGAGCCTTGGTAAGTTTAACAGGAACATGGCAAATCTGGCCCCAGCAAGTTTAAAGGGAGTGCAGGAAATGAGGCTCTGGTGAATTTGAAGGGAGCAGGAAATGGTGCCAAAGTGAGCCAGGTGCTAAACCATCGGGATTTCTGAACAATCAGATATTGGAATATCAGAGTTTTATTGTATGTTGTAGCCAAGTTTGTTGATGGTACAAAGATATGTGGGTGAACAAGTGGTGAGGAGTTTGCAAAGGGATATAGGTAGGTTAAGTGACTGGGCAAAAATCTGGCAAATGGAATATAATGTGGGTAAATAAGAGGTTATACATTTTAATAAGTATAAATAAAAAATACTGTTGAAATGGAAAGGGACAACAGAAGTTGTGGTACAGAGAGATCCGGGTGTCCTTGCACATAAAGCACACAAAGCTAGCATGTAGGAACAGCAAATAATTAGGTGTACAATTGCAATGTTCCTCTTTATTTCAAAGGGAAGGAATATAAAAGTAAACAAGTCTTGCTGTAACTGTATAAGTTACTGAAAAGATTACACCTGAAGCACTGCAAAAAAGTTTTGTTCTCCTTATCTAAGGGCAATATACTTGCATTGGAAGCAGTTCAGACAAGGTTTACAAAGATGATTCCAGGAATGAAGGGTTTAGCATATGAGGAAAGGCTGAGCAGTTTAGGATAATATACATGGGAGTTTGGAAGAACGACAGGGGGTATGACAAGATAAATAATGAGGGGATGTTTCCCCTTGCGGGAGAATCCAGAATTAAATATCTCATTCCTGTTCCGGCAACTCTGATTTGACCCAACCTGAAATGTTAACTGTTTTTTCTCTCTCTCCACAGATGCTGCTTGACTGGCTGAATTATTGCAGCATTTCTGTTTTCCTTTCATACTCCAGCATCTACAGTTTTATTTATTTTCCATCGACATCCTGGGGGTCATCATTGACCAGACACATACATTCTACAGCTACAAGAGGAGGTCACGATAACCTGTAGTGAGTGATTCACCACCTGACACCCCAAAGACTCTGCACCATCTACGCCACACAAGTGAGAAGTGTAATGGAATACACTCCTCTTGCCTGGATGAGTACAGCTCCCAACAAACTCCCAAGAAGCTTAACACCATCCAGGACAAAAAAGCCACTTCAGTGGAACCCTATTAAACAACTTAGACATTGATTCCCTATACTCCACAATACATTGGCTGTGGAATAAAAGGCATTGTAGTAACTCATTTATACTACCCTGATAGCAGCTCTCAAATCCATGACCACTACTGCAGGACCAAGGGCAGCTGTCACATGGAAACACCATTCAATGCAGATTCCTCTTCAAGTCATCTTCCATCCTGACATGGAAATGTACTGCCAGGACCTTCAGCACCACTAGGTCACAATCCAGAGGAATGCAGGGGTCCAAGGAGGTGACTCAGCACCATTATTTGCTATAAATGGGCAATAATGGATGGACAATAAATGCTGGCCTTGACATTAATACCCAGAACCAGAGAAGTGAATATACAGAAAAAGCTTCTGCTCACCATTGGATCCTTGAGTCCACTGATGAAAGCAGACAGGGAAGTGCTGGCAGAGCTCAGCCAGAGGTTTGCCACTTCTGCAAAACTTATTGGTACCAAATCTCAGCAGTTCCACAAAACCCAGTAAATCCAAGCACATGATTCCAGAAGTGTTTTCTAAAAATGGTTCACATAAAATGCAAATGTCACTCCCCACACTATGTAGTCTCATTGGTTTCCTGCATTATTCCACTGTTGTTTGTTCACTCCTGATTGCACAAACATCAAGGTTGCTATCACTGGTGTGCCATGAATGGTAACAATGGGTCCAGGTAATAAAGTAAACTGTAAACACTAGCCCGTTTTACGGAGACACAGAGATTCTGCAGATGCTGGAATCTGGAGCAACACACACAAAATGCTGGAGGAACTCAGCAGGTCAGGCAGCATCTATGGAAGGAAATAAACAGTCGATGTTTCAGGTCAAGACCCTTTGATGATCCGAAATGTCGACTGTTTATTTCCCTCCATAGATGCTGCTTGACCTGTTGATTTCCTCCAGCATTTTGTGCATGTGACTAGCCAGTTTTAACTTTATCATCAGAAAAAATGTTAGCATTTTGTGGAATGGATTTTCTGATCAAGTTATATTTGAGATTAATTTTAAAACAACATAAACATATTTTTAAAAAGACATTACGTATTAAAACCAGATGAGGCAGGATAACCATGAGTAATGTCAGATTCTAAACAATATCTGTTGTACTGAAGATGAATCTTTTCATGTGGGCATGGTGTGACTTATGCATAGAGAGGAGGTAATCAGTTTTGTGACATACATGCTGATTTATTCAGTACTTGGATCAAACCACTACTTCCTGGGAACAGAATTTATAGAAAATAAAGGGTCATGGAAGTAGGTTTTAAACAAGAAACTGAAGTTGCCACTGCAAGAAATAGTTGTTGGTCACTTCTGGACAAAACTTGAAGCATGAAAGACATAAAGATGCGATTTATTACTTTGTATATGCTTATATGGGAGGACTTGGATTCAGCTAAGAAGAATGTACTTTTACAATTTATTTGCAGTTTGTGCAATAGACCAGTACAACAGTCTATATTTTCCCTCATTTCACTCAAGTACCTCTTAGTCTTCCTTGTGTAAAACTGGAAAAGAGGACAGATGCAAAAGATGTGATAGTTCAGAACATAATGGGAGTCCTCTTATTTCCCCATTATATTTTCATTGTAAGACAGAGGGGAGTAGGGCCATGTCTACAAGCACCAAACTCTCAGAATGCTCAGAAAACTAACCAGTAATAAACTAATTAGTAATAAACTCAGAAATTATTAAGAAGCTATGAAATTTAACATCGAGTCAAACATCTCTGCTCTTGGCCATTTATTTATATCCAAATGTACAATTATAGTGGCATCTCTACATAAACTTCCATTTTACAGTAAAACTCCAATAATCCAGCACCTACATATATTCAAAAGTTAATAAACCCTGGAATGTTGCAATAGGAACACTCTGTGATCTGGCCCACATGTTGTCTTTCACACATGCTACTTCAATCTCTCAAAAGGTAGATCATGCAAAAGCATTCGTGAAATTACAGTTGATTCAAATTGATAATTGATAAGAGCCTTTACAGGAGATGGACATAGAGAAAAGCTGCTACAACTGGATGCATTTTATCTTTGCATAATAACACAAAATAAAGAACAGACCACACTTCCCCACATTAGTGAGCCACTTTACTTGTCAAAATCCGATTATTCTCTCCTGCACTGCAACCTAATGGATTGCTTTGTAGCATTCCATTACAGAAACCTGGCTGCCTGCCTATGCTTGATCTCTAAATATTAATAGCCCCAAAAGTGGTTCAAAGGTACAATGGGTGTGAAGTATTTTTGATTGCTCTGACAGTTTAAAGGAAAGATTATTTTTTGAACAAAATCAACACTGATTTATTGGTATCTTAACCACATGGTTCCCTGTCTTCAACAAAGAATGCATAAGGATTTTAAAATCTCAACATAGAAAAAAAACTCCATTTCCTTCTTGTAATAAAATTCTAAAAAGAGATCTTTACACTACCAGTTGATATAAAATAAATTAACACACATTTAGCAGGGATGGATGTTCCGTCAACAACAGAAAATAGCTCTGTATTAACTGTACCAGTGAGAGACAGGGCATGCAGCTCGGACCAAAGGTTGCAGCCAGCAGTGAGCTGCATGTATTTACTGCTGACCTTTGAGGCAAATATGAATTTACTTTTCTGCAGTCATTTATGTCATTGTATTGCCTGAATCCACTCCAATCCTGAATGGCAAGGCAATGCCACCATTCAATGTAAAGCCCCCACGAGTTGGTTGCACCAAACTCCATGCACAGAATGACTGGAAGAACCTTGACAGTCAGCTGTTAAGGGCTTTGAATGCTTCAAAATATCCCTGATATCCAGACACATTCAAAACCTTTAATAAAGGAACCCATTAAAAATTTAAAAAATAACCACACTAAAAACATTTTGAGTGTTGCAACAGCTGCATCTATCCAGGCAGATGTTGAGTATTCCCATACAATCTTGCCTTAAACTTTGCAGGGAGTGCAGAAGCTATGAAATGAATCCCTTATCACAAGTTCTAGACTTGCAATTATGGTGTTGATATAGTTGGCCCAGTTCAGTTTCTTGTCAATGGTTATGCTCCCGAAATCTTTATAGTGGGTGACATGGTAATACCAGTTGAGAAGTATCTTTTGAATTCATACACTGATATATTAAGGCCATAATAACTAACTGCTGACAAACACAATACCTGGTATGACTGCAGCTACTGCAGAATTTTTTTCTGTTGTCCATAGAGCCCAGCTTCTCCAGAATCCCTTGGTGTCATATTATCTTGAGGACAGGGTGTAATATGAAAGGCAAGGGGTCAGATGACAGTGACAACACTACTGACCCCCATGGTCGGATGATAGCATTGCCCATTGGGTCGGAAGCTACACCACTGTCAATCAAGGGTTCGGCTCCGCCCCACCCATTAAGAGCACACCTAAGGATTGGCTTGGTAACACACCTTTCTTGACTTGCTTGAATTACCTGAACAGGCTCCACCCAGTTCCAGCCCTATAAAAGATGGTACACGTGGGCAGCTCTCTCTCTTTTCAGATTGCTGCCGGGGTCGAGACCACAGGTGAGAGGGTGCACTTCCACAGGGGTCTAGGAGTGTCCTAAGTAGATTCCCAGTAGTGTAGAGCTGTTGTTTGTCCAGGTTCAGGGGGTTCAGACAATGTATTTGTTCGTTCCCTGATCATTTGTACTAGTTCGTTGCATGCGTGTGTGCGTGCATGTGTGCATTTCACCCCTGTTGCGACTTCCCCCACGTTTTGCAATCACCAGTGTGTGAGTGTGCATTTGTTCCTTCACATCCTGTTCCCGTGTCGGTCTTTGTAAATAAAATCCTCCTTTTCAAAGTACAAAGACTGTGTGTCCAGATACCTCTATCTTTAAGATCCAAAAGAACCTTTCTCATAACACCAGGACAGTCACTTTCAACTCTCTGCTTTCCTTCAGTTAAATGAGCTACATTTGGCTCAAGGCTGTAAAAGGACTGAAGCTGAGAGATTCTGCCATAAACATTGGTAATCAGATCATTGGCATGCATATGTCTCTTGCATGAATGACCAGTAACGTCCCTTCACCACTTCACTGGTAATTTGGAAGAGGTTTGTTGAACAGAAATTGGCTAGGTTAGATATATCACTTTTTTGTGGATAAGGCATATGTAGGCTAATTGCTGCGCTGCTGGGTAAATGCTATACAGCAATAGCAGCTAATTCTGGTGAAGAGGTCTTTAGTGCTGCAGTCGGATATTGAAACATTTTGACTGTGCCCATTCATCAAGATATAAATTGCTTTCTAGGACAGAGGAATCTCACCAATCAAACTTGGAATCTCAATTATCCTTTCCTGTTTATTTTTACCTTCCATGTCTCCTTGGTCATTTTGCTGTGCCTGTCAACTTCACCACTGATTCATTTAGGGTCACAGATCATGTTACTACAAACCCAGAACAATGTTGTTGACTCCAAATGCCTCTCTGAGGTAATCGAGCATTAATCCCAGCCCCATGAACCTTACAAAGTCTTCTGCATTGTGCCACTGTCCTCAGAACTGCCACATACACCTGCCAAAAGGCACATGTAATCATACTAGCACAATTGTATCTTCCAATCGTCAAGCCAGACTCCTCCATCACTATTCCCAAGTATGTCCTGTCACACCAGACCTAGGAGATTTCAGCAAGGACATTGAACTCCATGAAATCACATGGCATCAACTCAAAAGTAACAAGGAAGCAACCTTCTGATTCCCACTCAATGTCATCCCTCAACTGACAAGTCAAATCTCCTCCATGCTAGAAGAAACAATAAGGGCTTGATGATGGCAGGGTGGTGGACCTTGTTGATATGGACTTTAGCAAAGTTTTTGACAAGGTCCCGCATGCAAGGCTTGTTTGGAAGGTTAGATTGCGTGGGATCCAGGGAGAGCTAACTGAGTACATAATTGGCTTGATGGTAGGAAGCAGATGGTGATGATGGAAGGCTTTTTTCCAGACTGGAGACCCATAAGTGGGCTAAGGAATGGCAAATGGCATTCAATTCAGATAAGTGTGAGATGTTGTATTCTGGGAAGTCAAACCAGGGTAGGACTTTCACAATGAATAGCAAGGCATTTGGCACACTGGCTTCATCAGTCAGGGCATTGAGAATAAAACTTGGGACATTTGTCGCAGTTGTGGGGCCGCACCTGGAGTTTTATGTACAGTTTTGGTTATCCTGTTATAGGAAATACATCATTATGCCGGAAAGAGTGCAAAGAAGATTTATGAGAATGTTGTCAGGACTCGAGGGCCTGAGTTATAGGTACAGTTTGGGCAGGTTGGGATGAGAGGCACAGATAGGGTGAATGCACACCATCTATTTCCCAGAGAATAGGAATCAAAAACTAGGGGTCATAGGTTTAAAGTGACAGGGGAAAGATTTAAAAAGGACCCAAGGGACAACTTCTTCACGCAGAGAATGGTGTGTATATGGTACAAGCTGCCACTAGAATAAACAACATTTAAAAGACATTTGGACAGGTACACAGGAAACGTTCAGAGGGATTTGAGCCAAATGAGGGCAAATGGGACTAACTTAGATGGACATCTTGGTTGACGTGGACAAGTTGGGCCGAAGGGCCTGTTTCCATGCTGTCTTACTCTATAACTCTATGTCAGCAAAAGCACAGAACATATTCTGAAGGGAAGAGGAACATCAAAGTTAATTATGAAAGAAAATAAGGAATAGAAGCAGAAGTAGGCGATACAGCCACCCATACTTGCTCTGAAATTTAATAAGATTATGGCTGATATTTTATCCCAACACCAGTTCTTGCTGTAATCCACATCCTTTGAACTCTCTTAATTAGAAAAAGTAGCTTAGTGGTGCTTCCAGTGACT
This sequence comes from Pristis pectinata, assembly GCF_009764475.1. NCBI lineage: Eukaryota > Metazoa > Chordata > Chondrichthyes > Rhinopristiformes > Pristidae > Pristis > Pristis pectinata. The sequence goes on from NC_067410.1 coordinate 24,446,662, forward strand.
GCAGCCATGAAAGGCAGATTGGGACAGTGGCAGGTGATGAGAGAAGCAACAAGTGGGAAAAGCCTGTGACACCTTGTCACCCCAATATAGCTATTAAGAGATGCATCTGTCCATGACACTCTGGGTAAAAGTGACTGCTGTTCAATCCATGTCATACAGAAAACAGCATCTATACTTCTTTGTGTATTCACAGTAAGTGCACATTGTTGGCAGGGCCAGCACTTACTATGCATCCAAAATTGTTCCCGAACCAAGAAGACAGGAAAGTGTCAACTACATTGGTGGGCCTTCTATTTTTATTATTATTCATTCAAGGGATGTCAGCTTCATAGGCTGAGCCTGCATTTAACTACCCATCCCTAAATGCCCTTGAGAAGGTTGTGATGAGCTGCCTTCTTGAACTACTGCAGTCCTTGAGGTGTGGGTATACCTACAAAACTGTTGGATCAGATTATTGTCATATATATCAGGGCACAATTAAATTCCTTGTTTACATGAAGTTCAGAGTAAACAGTATACACGGTAGTAATAAATCCAACAATAAATACCATGACAAATACAAAACAGCAGGATGGTGCAAAGATTGTAGTGCAATCTGAATTTGTGCAAAAAGATACTGAAATGACAACAGTGGACTAACCAAGAGAGGTAGAGTTAAGGGTATGAGAACATGGCAGCACCACTGGGAAAGGGGTGTGAAATAGAGGACTGGTTCAGCAATCTGATAGCAGTAGGGAAGAAGCTGTTCTTAAGTGTGGTTATCTGGGCTTTCAAGCTCCTGTACTTTCTACCAGAAGGTTAAAGAAAGAAAAGGGAATGGCCAGGGTGGGATGAATCCTTGACGATGCTACTAGCCTTCCTGAAGCTATGCACTGTGAACATGGACTGGATGGAAGGAAGTGACAAGTCTGTGGTGGGCTGGACTGTTTACCACTCTCTAGAGGTGCCAATGGTCAAGAGCAGAGTAGCTGCCAAACCAGGCAGAGATGCAACCTATCAGAATACTTTCTATAGTGCATCTGTAGAAGTTTGAGAGAATCCTCGTGGACATGCCAAATCTTCTCAGATGCCAAAGAAAGTGAATATGCTGATGCACTATCAGTGTGACAACACACAAAGGAGCTGGAGGAACTCAGTAGGTCAGGCAGCATCTATCGAGAGAAATGGACAGTCAACATTTCGGGTTGATATGCTTCATCAAGACTGGAAGCCAGTATAAAAATGTGGAGGGATGTGGTGGAGCAAGAGCTGGTGGGTGATAGATGGATCCAGGTGAGGGGGGTGATAGGCAGGTGGGGGAGGAGGGAGAGTGGGAATGATGTAAGAAGCTGGGAGGTGATAGGTGAAAGTGACAAAAGGCTGAAGAAGATGGAATCTGATAGGAGAGGACACTGGACCATGGAATAAAGGGAAGGAGGTGGGGAGGGAAACCAGTGGGAAGAAGGTATGGGTGCTGGGCAGATGGAGATGTGGGGGAGGGGAAAGAGAGGGTGATGGGGGCCAGTGGGATCAGGAAAAAAAAATCAGTGTGAAAGGACATGATGAAGTTGCTGGTGACATGGATGCCAAGGAACTTGAAGCTATCTCTACAGCAGCTCTGTTGACAAGGACAGGGTTGTGTTCAAACCCCCTGCTTCCTTAGGCCAACAACCAACTCTTTCATCTCGCTAACGTCAAGGGCTAGTTTGTTGTTCTGACACCATAACACAAGGTTGACAACCTCTTGTCTGTTCTCCGTCTCATCATTGCTGTTGGTCTGGCTGATAACAGTGGTATCATCAACGAACTTAAAGATCAAGTTGGCACTGTACCTGACCACCTAGTCATGGCTATACAGGGAGTAGAGTATGGTGTTGAAGGCTGAGCTGTAGTCAATGAATAACATCCTGCCATTGGCATTCTTATTGTCGAGGTGATCCAGAGCTGAATGTAGTTCAAAGGAGGTGGCGTCCTCAGAGACCTATTTTTCCTGTATGCACGTTGTTAGGGGTCTACATTGTCTGGGAGACTGGGACTGCATTATGGTTGATGTTGGAGCTATAGGTCAGTTGTTATCAAGACAGGAAACTATTTTTCTTGGGGACTGGAATGATGGTTTCCTTTCCTCAGGGATTTGTCTGGTAGCAGTTTTAAATTCTAGATTTATATAATTATTTGAACATAACTTCTGTTGTTGTTCCAGTGGGATTGCACCTCTCGTTTTTGGATCCATTGTCTAGCCTCTGGATGCCAGTCTGCTTTCTCAACCACTATGCCCCGAAATATTGTGCAGCAATACCTTGAAGCTAATTGGGATGGATTCAGAACATAACTAGCAGGCCAAAACTGAACATCCATGAGGCACTGTACTCCATCAGCAGCAGTATTTGACCATAATTTGCAACCTCAAGACTCAGCATATTTTATTCCACGATTACAATCAGGTTAACTGGCGAACTCAGATTCATTGTGTAGAAGAGCATGCTAGGAGCAGCACCAGGTGCACCTAAAGATCAGGTGACCTGAGTGAAGGTACAATACAGGACAACACGTATGCTAAAAACAGAAGCAGCTTGCTGCACAGACAAAAACTGAACTCTCACAGATAACAGATCAGATCAGATCAAAGTCCAGGCATCCTCATATCCATTTGTGAATGGTAGTGAACAATTAAACAACTAATACAGGGAAAAGGGTCCATGTACATGCCAATCCTTTACAAGTCAGTGTCTAGCACATGAATGCAAAACACAGGATTGAAGCATTTGTCACCACCTTGATCAACTGGCAGCGCTGAGTGGATGAACCAGCTTACCTTTTCCTGAGACTGCCATCATCACAGAGCCAAGCTTCAGGTAATTTAATTCACTCCACACAATAACTAGCAACACTGAGTGCATTAGATATAGCAAGGGCCATGGGCTGCAGCACTACAGACTTTCAGAACCAGTCACGGCCTTAATCAAGCCGTTCCAATATGGCTACAAAAGCAGGCATCTAGCCAGCAAAGTGGAAAATTGTCCAGGTACATCCTTCCCACAAGATGCAGGACAAATCTAATCCAGCCAATAACTCCACCAATAGCCTAAACATCTCAGCACCTGGACATCACTATAAGGAGATCCTTAGGGCAGTGCCCTAAATCCATAACAGCTTCAGCAATAATGCTTCCTTCATAATGAGGTCAGAAATGGAGAAGTTCACTGATGTTTGCAGTGTTCTGCTCTATTTGAAAAACTTCCAATATTGAAGTCAGGATTGCCTGCATCAGCAAGACGTTACCAAGGTTAAGGATTTGACTGATAAGTGCCAAGTCATACCACAAAATGCTGACTTGACCATCTTTAAAAGAGGGAGTCCAACTAATTCACCTTGATGTTCAAAGGCATTAACATTGCCAAATTCTACCAAACCGTGAAATTAGTGGGCAGTGTCATGAATAACCAGAGGCTAAACATTGTGAGAACCTAGATCAGTAAATAAATAACGTGGTTACAAGAGGACATCAGATACCATGCATTCTTTAGCGAGCATCTCACCTCAGAACTTCCCCATGTGTGGTGGAACACTTTCCGTGTACCTGAATTAGTGTAGCTCAAAAAAACCCACTGTAGAAGCTTGACACAATCCAAAAGAAAACAGACTATTTGATTGGCTCTCCATCCTCTACCACAAACAGCCATTTCCTGCACTGCTGGTGGAACTTGGCTAGGACAGCAGCCACTTGGGAACTCCAATTTCTCCAAGCTGTGCACTATTCCAACTTGGAAATATATTGTTGTACCCCCATCAATATCCTGGACCCCTTAACTGAATGCACTGAGAAAGGACCTTCACCATAGGGATTGCAGTCGTCCAAGACAGGGGCACACCACTACCTTCTCAAGGGCAACTAGAGATGTCACCCTTATACCATGTGCAGATAACAAAAAAAATTAAGCTAGGATTCAGGTTTGCCCTCCTGAACTGGAATTCTATAGAAAAGTACCTAATCAAATTGGCACAAATGGATAGAATTTTTGTGGAAGTAGGCTGCATTGATTTAAATATTAACATTTTATTGTCCAAATGTTGATTTTTCACCACTTTAAAATAATAGCTGACATTAAATATATTGATGATATATTTAGGTTCACTCAAATTACACAACTTTTGACAGAAATAAAATAAATGAACTGAGAAAAGCAATTCATTGGTGAATTTCTCTTAAAAACCTGGGACTGCAATGACCTTCTTACCTTGCAGTAGGCTGTTAATAAGATGGAAAATGCATTTAAATAAAAATCAACTGAGATCACCTCTGATTGCAGTTTATCAAACAAACATTTTTCATTTGTTAAATAGCTGCTTTTTGTCACAGATACCACCATTAAAATGGACTCCAGACAAAGAACTTTATTTAATTAGTGACTTGTATTCCAGACTGAATGGTAAAACATGCTGCTCTAACTAAAGTTCACACTTGATGCCAGAAAAGGTGATAAGTCAGTGACATTCATGACCTACAGGTGTAACAATGCCCAGTGGCCTTACTGACAGGAAACACAGAAAAGCAAACAAACAGTCACCCCAGGCGCAGCCCGATTACTTAAGGCTCTCTGTGATTGGCATTTGTGACATTATGTCAAGGGCTGGCTAGGGAAAGACACTTGTCAGTACTCCACAAAGCACCCAGATAAGAATGGCTTAAACAGCAACATAGAGGAATTGATCTTTTATTTAACTCAGCAAGTTAACATGTAAACAGAGCAATGAATAGCCTTTGAGCCCTCTAGTTTCACATGAGATGACAGCATAAAACCGATCACTTAGGTCTGATCTCAGCACCTGCTTTGGGAGTGTACTTTTTGACTAGTTTCAGCTTGTTAGGTTCACAACATAAAAGGATTCCGGTGCATATTGATATTTACTAATTGTCCAAAATGTGTTTGAATGGTGTTTAGTAAGAGTACAATAAAAGTTAATGATTTAAAAATGGCAAACATCTATACTTGGTGTATGTGAAAAAAGGCTGAAGTGGGGTAAACATTTTTATATGATAGCAAAGCTTATTTTTGATTCCAACATCCTGTTAAGAATTATCAACATGCCAATCACAGATTAATGCACTTTAAAATGCAATTATACATTTTTAAAAAATGAACAATACAATCTAATTAACTGGAGATATCAACATACTCAATAACATAAATTCAAAGGTGATCCAAGTTCCCACCTTAAGCTGCATAATTATCAGGTTAAACCAAATTTAATGTCACTGTTAGTATTTTTCTACTCTTGCCCAAGGATGCCTTTGATACTTGGTGATACTTTGTATTTAGAGCTTGGTTAACTTGTGCTAAAGCATAATAAACAAATAAGACTGTGTAAAAAAAAGCTGAAGGGCTTTTGATAAGATCAACAGGAAGAGGCCGTTTCCTCTGGTTGGAGAACCAGTGACAAATGATCATCTATATAAAATTGTAACAATGAAGTAAGAATAGGGGTTTGGAAAAATATATTTATGCAGACAGTTACTTCAGTATAAACTGCTTCATCAGAGAAATAGTACAAGGAGAACCTATTGTACCTTTTGACGACGTGGCATGAGAAATTAAGCATGGATGGGAGAAAGAATCCAAAATAGTGGGAGTTCATACTGGATTGTACTAGCAAAGGTCAGTCACAGGAGTAAGAGCCACTGAGCATGTCAGCATTATTGCCTATCCAGCAGGTATTTAAGAGTCAACTACTTGTCTGCAGTTTGGAATCACATACAAGACTAGAAGGGAAAGGGTGGCAGAATCCTTTCCCCAAATTCATATTAGCAAACTAAATGGGCTTTGACAACAATCTGGTTGTTTCAAGGCTATTATGCAAGATTTCTAATTAATTTATTTAAATTTCCCAGCTGCTAACTTAATAAATGAATTTGTCTCTCCTGTCATTGGTCTCTTTTCATATGGTAATCATCTATGATTTCAGCAACAGGAATGTACACTTTCTAAACCACTTAAGACTACTCTCTGTGACGAGGTAAGCCTGCACTATCTCCTGCAGGTTATTCATTGACTGGCTGTTTCCTACACACTAAAAACATATCTCAGAAAAAGATATGTAGACACCACAAGGTGGGTGGAGCATGTAAACAATCAGCCTCAATGGCACCACATCCTCCATTAGGTAGTGGCCTGCTTCGAGGGGAAGTACTCTGCGCTCTAAACTGAGAAGAAAAGCAACCAACCTACAAGGAAATGTCCGTACCTTTGCAGGTGGGTTTGTGTTTTTGGGACTCTTGAATCATCTTACAACCCACAAGTAAATCTGTAGTAGAAACCACCCTCAAATTTCCTAGATAGTTAACTGAATATTCATCATAAAATTAATAATTGTGTCCTTGTCAGAAATTTACACCTTTCAGTTATGTCATGTCATCCTGATAAAAGCACTCATGTCATCCTGATAAAAGCACAATGGAAATTTACCATCTCAAATGAGCCTTGAAGTCTCAGCCTAGCCCTTGTCTACGAATTCATACTTCAGCAGAATAATTCAGGTTGACAAGTCTGTGCAGTTCTGAGGGTTTCAAAGTCTGAGGTTCCACCTCTCGCACAAGACTTTAAACTGAGACCCCACCTCTCTTTTGAATGGTTGCAAGAAATCCCAAAACACTATTCAGGAGGACATGGGAATCCTTCTGTTGTGTTACCCACGATTTGTCCCAGAACCAACATCACAGACAGTTTATTTGGCCTCTAATCTCACTGGATCCATGCTGAATGCAAATCACTTTCTTTTTACACTTTTTTCTTACACCTTATTACTGGATCAAGTGCACTTCGAGAGTACTTTATTGGCTATGAAGTGTTCTGGAAGATCCTGCTATCGTGAAAGACATATTTAAGTTAAAGGGCTTCCTTTAAAATCACTGCAAATTATAATTGAACTTGGGTAACATCACTCTAACTGGATCATACAGTGTAGGGGAAAGAAAACAGTCCAGATCAAATGAGGGAAAAGGTAAACTATAGGTCAAGTAAAGTGATCAAGCCAAGGGGTAGTGTACAAGTGATGAAGTGGGAAGGATTATGGCTACAATCATGGAACACATCACAGTAAATTCAAGCAAATCAGCTGTGAAAGAAAGTAGTTCAAGAGACAACCAAGATATTGAATAACATAAGGAGTGATCCACAGTCACAGTCATACAGGATGCCATCAATGGCCTCTACCATTGGGACCTTACTGCAAGAGTAAACTGAATTGGGTGGACTAGAAGGCTGAATAACCAGTAAGGACAATGTGATGGGGCATCTCAGGAAGGGCAGTTTGCAGGTAAGGTAGATGAAAATACTGGAAATGGGACTATGTCAGATAGAGAAAGGATGACATTGATAACTATACAGCTATGAAGTGTGAAGCAGGGATGTGAGTTGAGACAGGAATGATAGGTGAGCTGGCAAGGTGATGAATTCCAGTAGGAGCCAAGGATAGGGATCAGGGAGATAGAAGGGAAGCTGCAGCATGGGGCAAGTGGAGGGGCTTATAGTGGTGATGAAGAGTGCAGGATGTTGAAGGGGGTCAGTAGAGATATGAGGTCTGCTGCTGGATTTGGGTATGAGGAAAGGAATAGGTAGAATTGTACAACATGGAAACAGGTCATTTGACCCAACAAATCCATGCTGACCACTGGGCACCCTACAATATTAACACCAGCATCTGGTCCATACTCTCCATGCCAAAGTGATTCAAGTGCTTATCTAGACACTTCCTAACTGCTGTCAGTGATCCAGCTTCAACTACTTACCTTGGCAGTTAGTTCAGGTATGTACCAGTCTCTGGGTGAAGCAGTTCCTTTACATATCCCCTCTGAATCTCTTCCCACTTACCTTAAACCTATATCCTTTACTTTTATTTACCCCCCCCTCCCCCCACCCCCAATCATGTCTCCTCTTAACCTCCTTTGCTCCAGGGAAAAAAGACTTAGCTTCTCCAGTCTCTCTTCATAACTGAACTGCTCCACCCAAGGCAAATTCCTGGTGAATTTCCTCCGCATATTCTCCAGTGCTATCACATCTTTCTTATACCTTGGTGACCAGAACTGTGTGCAGTACTCCAGCTGAGGTATCAGCAAGATTTTATAAAATTGGAGCACAACCTCCCTACTTTGGTATTCAATGCCTGACTAATGAAGGCCAGTAACTCATATGGCTTTTATCTATGTTGTCTACCTGTGTTGCCACCTTCAAGGATTTATGAACCTGTATTTGGAGGACCCTCTGTTCCTCAGTACTCCCTAAGAACCTACCATCCATGGTGTATGTCCTAGCCTCATTAGTGCTCCCAAAATGCATCACCTCATATTAGTCTGGATTAAACTCCAGCTGCCATTTTTCAGCTCATTTCACCAAAACATCGATATCTCTCTGTATCCTAAGATTATCTTGCACACTATCAACAACTCCACTAATCTCTGCATCATCCACGAATTTACTAATCTTGACTACCACATCCACATCCAAGTGATACAGGGTTACCAGCACCAATCTGTGTGGAACACCACTAGTCACAGGCATCCAAACACAAAAACCCTCTACCATCACCCACTGTCTCTATTGCCAAGCCAATTTTGGATCCAGTTTGCCATCTTGCCCTGGAATCAATGGGTCCAAAGCTTTTGAACCTGTCTTCCATGTGGGACCTGGTCAAAGACTTTAACTCAAGTCCATGTAAATCACATCTACTGCCCTACCCTCACCCATACACTTTGTTACCTCTGTAAAGAATTCAATCAAATTAGTGAGATGGGATCTGCCCTTAACAAAGGCATGTTGGCAGTCTCTGATTAGTCTCTCCCTTTCCAAATGATCATTAATCCTTTCCCTCAGCACTTTTTCCAGTATCTTCCCAACTAGAGGAGTCTGAAACATCCACACAGCTGCTCTTTAATTCTTGGAGACAGTAAAAGATGTTGCTTATTTGATAGGCAAAGATAGCAGACAAAGGTCAGAGAAGGCAGTTTGTGGAGATCCTTATTCATTCCTAGTAACTTTGTTCTGCATCAGATAAATTCTTGAATGGCTGAAACCTTTAATTTTATCTTGTAGTCCAATCCCAAACATATCAGCTATCTAACAACAAATACACTGTAGATTTGTGTAGTTATGGGAACTTTAAAAGGATTAATCAGCTGCAATACATTTATAAACATCCTTAATTCAAAATACTGTTACCACTTCCTCTTTTAAAAGGAAGAAATTAAATCATTTATCACTTGTTTTAAACTAATACAACAGAAGGTTAGCTAATGTTTATCAATTAGAATATCCACAATATTTGGTGGGTAGGTAAATGTAAATTTATTTTTAAAGATAGTAATTAATTTTTGGTTAAGTTTGAACTACTTTGAAAATCACGCACCTATCACCTGAACATTACAGCTAGCTTTTTATACCTTTCATTAGGAGCATGCTTATGAATTTTTAGACCTGGATTAATCAAAGATGTTATTAAGTGTTCCCAATATTTAATTATATATAAAACGCTGGTAAGTAATCACTACTGTAAGGGAAATTTTGTAGAAAAATAATTGGGTGTTAAAGGGTGCTTGGAATGTTAAGCAAAACTGTGTTGCTCACAATTAGCATTTACTGAAATATTATGCATGATAAAACAATTTTAAATTGGTGAACATTTAATGACTATTGATTTATTATCATGGGATCTATTCAGTACTCAGCAGTGTTACTTATGGTATCTGCAATGTTGCAAAACTGGATACTTTCAAGAAAAAAAATTCCATACCTTTAATCTGCAGATATTCCCACTTTAGGTATGGAACATTAGAATGAAAATCCTAAACTAACTCTTTGTCATGGACTTTAGCAGTGTTTGATGAAGCTTGCACTTAATAGAACATTGCTAAGAATACCTGGAAATTTAAATTTAAAAAATGCCACATACATTGAGGAACTGTAATTATGAGGCACTGCAGCTGTAATCACATACTATCCATAGAAACATGATGCCCTTATTAAATCACTTACATCATTGGGACAGCTTAATGTACTAACTACTAGATAATAATAAGGACATGAAATATTACCCTTATTTCACAACTAGTTGAAGTCCTCAGATTTAAATCCGAAATATATTCTAAATGCACTATTAGTTCCCAAGACAGGTTGGCTGTGTTGTCTGACACCAACTCTGCATTCTTTATACATTCATGTTCTTTACAAATGTGCTTGACGATGCTATCAAGTGACATTTACTCACCAATTTGCTCGTTGATGTTCAGTTTGGATCCCAACATGACCATATGGCTCCAGAATGCTATTTTAATCTTGGCCCAAACATTGGCTGAGAATCTAAACTCCACAGTGAGGTGTGAGTGAACGTCCATTACATTAAGGTAACATTTGACCAATGTAGGGTCAAGAAGCCTCAGGAAAATTGAAATCAATAAAATTCAGGGGAAAATAGTCTCCTTCCTAGAGTAATATCACTTACATATAGGTTTTGTTGTAAAAGACATCATTTCAGCACCAGGTCATTATTGTAGAATTCTTTAGGGCATTGTTTTAGGTCCACCTACTTTACTAATGACCATCCTTCCAACAGAAGGTCAGAAAAGTGAATGTTCACTGAATGATTATATACTACAGTTAGTCTCTAGGTTATGCAAAGGTTCCATTCCTGAGGACTATCCATAAGCTGATTTCTCTGTAAGTCAGAAATGTGTTTTCTATAGCTAGCCATATTGTATCGCTCCACATATAATTGCTATAATTCTTTCATTTCACTGAATAGTCACCCTAACACTATCAATAATTAAACTAATGAACATATACTGTATCCAGTCATTAATGAATACCATGAAACATTTTATTATCATTAGTTTGGAAAATGCTTTAAAAACGTATGGGAGAATTTGTGTAAAGTTGGATTTCCATAAGTCACATCATTCCTAACCCAGGGAGTTCCATTTACAGTATAATGAACTAGTCCTCATTTGGCTGCAACAAGATCTGGACAACATTCAGGCTGGTGCTGGTAAATGGCACCAGAAAAATGCCAGACCAGCCCAAGCCAAACAGGAGAGTGTCTAACTATATCCTCCTAACGTTCAATGGTAATCGTGAATGCCAAATCCTCTAACACCAATGTCTTACTGACAAATAACTGGATCAAGTCATATAAATTGTAGCTACAAGTTGAGAGATTGGGAATGTTGCAGTGAAATATTCACTTCCGAAAGTCTTTCCTGAGGTTACAGTGTGATGGAATACTCTCCACTTACTTAGCTCCAAAATACAAGTAGCCTCATCTTGGATGAAGCTGTTCTCTTGAATACAATACACTATTTCAATACACTATCAGACATTTCAAATACTCACTCCTTCCACCAATGTTGTACCATCTAGAAGCTGAATTGCAGAAGGCTGATAAGGCTTTTTTGACAGTAGCAACAAAAAAACACAACCTCACGCACCAAGAAGGACAAAGGCAGAAGCCACATGGGGATACCACCATCAAAAAGTCACACCCTATTGTGATTTCATAATATACTATTGTTTATCATTATGGAATCAAAATCTGGAAATTCTAACCTAAAAGCTCTCTGGGAGCAGCTTCACCAAATTGGCTGCACTGGTTCAAGTATGTAGCTCACCACCACCTTCTTCTCAAGTGCAATTATGGATTGGCAACAAATGTCAGCGAAACCCACATTGAATGAGTGAAGAAAAAAATGAATTGGTTAGATTTCATGTCCAAACAAATCCCATCAAACACCAAGGATGTTTATTTTTACTTCTGTATCATCTTTCATCTACATCCCACCTCATTCCCACTGCTGCCAAAAAAATTACCTTTGCTTCTGTCACTCAGTCTTGTTTTTTTTTCTTGACCTTATTCTTGAGCCTCTGTCTCTTGTGCTCAACTCCACCAACCTTACTAGCTTGCACCAGCTGTGACTCTTCAATGCAGCCTCTATGATCCTGCTCCATCCTCTCTACAAACTCCTCCAAACTTACATTCCTTCAATACCCTTACACACTCCACAACAGGATTTCTATACGTCCTTGTTTTCTTGGCACAAGAACTGGTAACAGAACTTGTAGCTGCTTCACCTTGTTTTGATGGACCTAAAACCACCAACTGATTTTTCTCTTCACTCAGACTTCTTACAAAACTTGCTATCACCTCTCTAGCTTTCAGTGCAGAAGAAGGATCTCGACCCGAAACGTCGACTGTCCATTTCCCTCCATAGATGCTGCGTGACCCGTGGAGTTCCTCCAGCATTTGTGCGTTGCTCCAGATTCCAGCATCTGCAGTCTCCTGTGTCTCCTTCTAATAAAAGATCTCTTTATGACCTCTGTAAGTCCAACTGGCAGCTAAGTGTTCAAGCTCCACTTTCTCTCCATAGTTTCTTTGGATTTTTGTCAATATTGCAATGTACTACTGCATAGAAGATAAAGTAAAATCTCCATAAAAGTTGTAATAGAATGTCACTGACTGTAATATCATTTCTGTTTCCCTCTCCACAGATGCTGCCTGACCTGCCAAGTTTTTCTAGCATTTTCTGTTTGATTTAATAGCTCATTTGCTTTTCAATCTTAAACAGTTTAGAAGGGCGGCTACCTTAGACCACAGGCCAAACTCTTCTCCACAGGGAAGGATACTGGAGTCGCCTTGGGTGACATAGGTCTTCTGTTTATTGGTATTGGTTTATTATTGTCACTTGTACTGAGGTACAGTGAAAAACTTGTCTTGCATACTGATCATACAGGTCAATTCATTACACAATGCAGTTACATTGAGTTAGTACAGAGCCCATTCATGTAGTACAGGTAAAAACAATAACAGTACAGAGTACAGCTACAGAGAAAGTGCAGTGCAATAAGGTGCAAGGTCACAACAAGGTAGATCGTGAGGTCATACGGAATACTAAGCACTCTTGTTTGTGGCTGTGCATGTGTGGTGTCAATTTAGGATTAGAAAGCAAAATTTACACAATTTAGGCAATGATATGATCTATTTCACATTCTACTTAGGGTTACTTCTTTATTTAAGACAAGTTTAAGTTTCTTCCATTGAATTTGTTTCATAATTTTGATGATTTATGTAAATTTTAAAACTTTACAAAATAGATAATTTTAGACATTAGGTAATCATATCAATAATTTTACATATTAGATAATTATCAGTCTCAACTCAGATACTGTTAATTTCCCAACTACTCAAAAAGAGATCAACTTGACATTTCATCATTCAATATTTTGAAGGTCAACTATAGAGTAATACGTTTCTAAGTAAGCTCTTACATTAAAGAATTTATGGAAAAAAATCATAACTTTGAACTGTAAAAGATGGTTTAAAATCAACATGCAAATTGCGCTACAATAATCCTTGTGTATTTGCACACAAATATAGGAAAAATCTTAAATTATCTGCATACTTGCTGTTTGGGTTAGAAAGCACTCTTCAAATAGTTAGCACCACATTGTCACTGTTTAAAGCAGAATGTACTTGTGTGTTCATCGCCTGCTGGGTGGAGGTAGGTAACCTGTCCTTTGATCAAAGGGACAAGCAATGGTTTTACTTTACATCCTGTCTCTCTTTAAACTGACCCATTGCTGTAGGGATAAATTTCAGTATTTCTCTTCATACCAAGTATTTCGTTACTTATTGCATACCATCACTCAAGGCACCAGGTTATAATCCAAACACAATTTGTGGTCCTTTCACAGGAAGGTCATCAAAACTGTCCAAATTAAGTAATTTCTAGAGGAATTTAAATACTGAAGAGGAACCAGCTTCTTTCATATATCAAACCATAACAGTTTGTCCAGAAATTTGCTACTCTTTTAAGTTATCTGTAATTTATGTTTACTGATGTAAAGTTTATGTCTCAAATGACAATCAAATAGATTAAGCATTAGTTACTAAAGGCTTACAGAGAAACTAATGTTAAAAACTACACCTGCAGAAGCATATCACTTAAGACCAAGCAAAGCCATCTTCGAGGCACGCTAGCCTAGAAATCTATTAGCACCTTTTCATTCAAGGGCACCTTCCAATTCCAGTACCAGTTTTCTCCACACAAAAGTGTGCTATGACTATTCCTTTTAACTTTAGTCATGAAAAGAACAATCTCAATACTCAATTTAATGAAACTGAGTCCCATGGTTGATAAGAGGATTTACTTGGCTACCAACAGATTTCAGTTTATTCATAACAAGCATTAATCTTTCTTGATTTGATCTGGAAAATATCATTCAGTTTCTGTGGGATATTTTAATTAAAATGTTTCAATTTCTCATGCCGCATGTATCATCATATTCTGAGGATCTAAAATTAGATAATGAAACATATTCTTGTCACTATTTAGAATCACCTTGTGGAACTACATAGCGAAATGCACAAATGCTTCTCTCATGAGGTAAGGGTAATGTACCAATCAAGAGAGTTCATTACAAAATCTGGGCTAACACTTAAATCTTGGTAAATGCCATACTATTAGAGAAACTAATATTTAAAGGTTAAACCAGGTCCCCATTTGCTTTGTAAGTGGAAGCAAACGATCCTATGACATGTTTCAACATAGAGCAATTGAACTCTTCCCATGACCAATATCTAAAATTTAACCAAATTTATTAAAATATAATATTGGTTAATTCATTGCTATTTATGGAAAAAGAAGAACAGCAGTAGAAAAAGCCACTCAGGCCTATTACACCATTCAAAGAGACAACAGTTGATCTGCATCTTAATTTTTTGGTTCCTTTTATAACCAAGTTTAGCAAAAACCTATCAAGTTCATATTTAAAAATAGCTACCATCTGTAATTTTTATGAGAGGCTGTTCCACACCTGTGAGAATGTATTTCCAAGCTTTTCTCTTAGATACGTGGTAAACAGTGATAAGGATAGAAATAGATTTCTTGGGAACATAAGGGGGCTGGTGGAATGAATAAACACATAGCAGATGAAACTTAATGCAGGAAAGTGCAGAGTGATATATTTTGGAAAGGAGAGAAAAAAATTAGACATTTGTACAATTCTAAAGGAATTGGAGGGACAGAAAGATCCGGATACATAAGCACCAAAGCACCCAAGGCGGCACAATGGCACAGCGAAAGGTTCTGCTCCCTCACAGCTCCAGCAACCCAAGTTCAATACTGACCTCTGGTGCTGCGTTCTCACTGTGGCTGCGTGGGTTTTCTCCAGGTGCTCTGGTTTCCTTGCACACTCTAAAGATGTGCAGATTGGCCACTGTAAATTGCCCTTGTATGTGGATGAGTGGTAGAGTCTGGGGGAAGTTTAGGGGACTGAGTAGAGATAAAATGGAATTAATGTCGGATTAGAGAAAATGGATGCTTGCTATGGTCCTCATGAGCTCACCTATCACCTGCCAGCTTGTGGTCCTCCCCCTCCCCTTCTATTCTGGCTTCTGCCCTCTTCCTTTCCAGTCCTGATGAAGGGTCTCGACCCGAAACATCGACTGTTTCCTTCCATAGATGCTGCCTGACCTGTTGAGTTCCTCCAGGATTTTGTGTGTGTAGCTTCAGATTCTAGCATCTGCAGAATCTCTTGTGTCTGTGTGTGTATATCAAACTTTTATAAAACATTGGTAAGGCCATAACTGGAAGGTAGCATCCAATTCTCATTAGAGCATTTTAAGAAGGTTGTGAAGGCACCAGAGAAAGTGCAGAAAAGATTTTCTAGAATGATTCCAGGGACAAAGGATTTCAGTTTCAAGGAGTGACTGGAGAATCTGAGTGTGTTGTCATTGGATCAGAAAAGGTTGAGAAGAGATCTGAAAGAGGTGTACAAAATTTTGGTTGGCTTGGGTAGGTAGGTATGTTCTCACTAAAGGAGCAGTCAAGAGCCAGAGAACACAGATTTTAAGGAATTGACAAAAGATCCAGAGTGACATGAGAAAACTCAGTTTTACTCAGTAAGCAGTTATGATCTGGAACTCACTGGTTGAAAGTGTGGTGGATGCAGATTCAATTGTGGCATTCAGGCAAGAACTGCATTAATATTTGAAGAACAGGAATTTGCAGGGCTTTGGGACATGGAAATTATTAAATTGGTCCATAAAAGATGGCACAGATTCAATGGACTAAATGGATTCATTCGTGCTGAAACAATTCTATCATTCTAATGGTCTACCTCTGATTTTAGGATTATGCTCCTTTGTCCTCATCTCAACTGGCAGAAAATGTTGCTCTCTCTCTGTCTCTCTCTCTCTCTACTTTATCGATCTCTTTCTAAACCCTGTAAACCTGCATCAAGTCCACCTTTACTCTACAATACCCATGTTTCAGCAACCTTACTGTACTTAAGTTATTTCTTGCATTTTCTACATTGTAATGGCAACCACTTCAAATGCGCTTCATTGACTGTTTGATCTTTGGATATCTGAAGATTGTGAAAGGAGATGTATAAATGCAAGTCCTTTTTTTTTCCTTTTTTCACATTAAGTTACAGAAAAAATTATAACTCTAACATCCACTTCCTTAATGCTTTCAAAATTTATCTGCACTGTCTTTACTGACTCTGTGCAGTTAACTTCACTAGTTTGCCAACCTAAGTTTTGGGTTAGTTCCTGCGTTCCCTGATTCCTCTGCTTGTGGAAATCTCATATGTACTCAGAGTCCAACTACTCTATGTGCACTAAAGATGATTATTACTTAAATAATATTTCCCCTGAATCTTCTCTTCCACAGAACAACAGGCTCAGGCCTCCAATGATTCTTCATAGCTCAAATACTTAAAACTTTTCTTGGATTAGTTGTTCTGTACTGCCTCCAACGTCTAGAAATACTTGATTTAATATGCAGATCAAAACTGCACAGATTGCTTCATGGTTGGTCAAAAGAACAGTCTGCACAGATTCATTATACGTGGCAATTTTTGCTGTATTCTTCTAACAACATCCACAAATCCAGCTACTACAATACATATGCTGTCTGTTTCTGACTTTTCTAGCAATATTCCCAAAACTATATCCTGAATTATGGCATAGAAAAAATTCATTCGGTCTGATATTCATACTGCACATGAGGCTGCATCCCAACTAGTTATATCTTCTCATCATTCTCCTCACCCTGGCCCCTTTGTGTATAGAGCAGTTCTCCATTAAAAGCGTTCAATAATGTCTGCTTCAATCATACCACATGCCAAGAAATTTTGCATTCTTACCAACGTAAGGAAATTTATTCTAAACTCTTTTTTGATCTTTCGGTGGCTATCGTTTATTAATGCCATGTTGTTCTATCTCCCTCTCAATTGGAAACAGTTTCTCAAGAGTCGTCCTATTAGGCTCCTTTCCAGAGCAAAAATCCAATGCCTTTTCAAGCTTGTCTGATAGTACATACTTCCAGTTCTGTCAACATCCTTTTAAGTCTCCTCTGCACTCTCTCCAATACTTCAATGTCTTTTTTTTGTCATATGGAAAAAAGAATGCACATACTAGTAGAAGCAGAAACTAACCCATGTTTCAAATCAGTCACTGAGCTTATATTTCCACAAAATATATTTACTTTACTTTCATTAGCTTCCACATCCACATTGAATGCTAGTTCCCATTTGTTAGTCTAATTTATTCTGATCACTTTGAACTTGGTTAACATGTATCTAACTACATTTGAACTATAGTAATTCTACTCATCTCAGCAGATGCATAAAGATTGGGACATTGGCAAAGAGACAATACCGAGTTAGTTCATTCTATTGAGGAAAACATTATATTCAAAAAAATTTAGTTTAATGATTAACTGCTCCTATCATATGAATAAATATTACAAAGAACTCTGGCACTCTGCTCAACAGCAAAAGTCAATTTTGTCAGTTGATACACAAGAAATTGCATTTATTATTCAAACAACCTGGTGTTGCTGGTGTGATTTATAACTGGAGGCTAACTTACAATATTGGACAAAAGGGTTTTGTGATTTATCAGAAAGGAGATAAAAGCAGCTGCTGATTACCAATGGACTGTGAATTACTAGGAAGTATTTATAATCTGGTGCTTTTAATGGATCAGATGTTCTGCTTTCCAGTCGGATTTGTAAAAGACATTGGGAAACTGCTGGATAAAACCATCATGTAGCTATGACATGAAAGTAGCTGTCTCAGACATGTTGATTAAGAAATATTGAAACTTCAGCTTGAATCTTTTATGCTATATAATTACTACCCAGTTTGCTCCAAAAGATCCGCACCAGTCTTTCGTGCAAGCTATGATGAACTATGTTATGAAATATCAAGTATGTAGGCCGGATACATCAGATTAAAGAAATCCACAGCTGCTGTTAAACTGCAGCTTTCAGCAGATGTATTTATTACACATGAAAGTTTCATTCTTGTGCATTACAATATATTTTGCAAGATGTCAGAGTCACTATTTTAGCTTAATTTGGTTTTATAAACAAGGAAATCCTTAAAGCACCAAAAAAGAAATTATTTTAGAGACACAAGAGACTGCAGACTGCAAGAAAATATTTTGTTATAATGAATACTAAAGCTTATTAACAGATTAGACAATTGCAGCTAAAGTTTGTACAAAATAATTCAGACACTAAAGGTAGAATTAATCAACTATCTATTCAAAACATCATCTTCAGTTTTATAGCAAAACTCTGATTGTTCAAAAATTCCAGTGGTTCAGCATTTGTCTCACTCATTGGTATATTAAGTCCTTCGTATCCACAGAACTGCCATCCGTGGATCTGCATACTTGCAAGATCAACTGTGTAGTACAAGGTGTGTGGGCTGGGTATGCAGACCCGGCCAGGGTTAGGAATACCCGAGTCCAGAATGTGGATTGGGGTCAAGTTCAGAGCTGGGAACACCGGAAGTCTGGAGTGTGAGCTCGGTGTGCAGCAGTGCCAGGAACACTGGGGGTCTGGAGTATGGGCTGATGTCTAGAGAGATTGTTTGACAGCCAAAACCTCCAAACTGAAACATTGGAAAATATATTATACTTCTGTGTAACATGCAAAGGAAAGTAAAATAAAAATGTGTTTGAGAGTAACATCCAATAGTCCATATAATATGTAATCTGGCACTAGGAAAGCCCGAAGCGTGCCGGATTATTGGAGTATTACTGTACTTAATGAATTCATTTGATTCTCTACTGTAGGTTTTCCAGCATGGTGTTCTTTACATTATGTGTAATGTA
Source organism: Pristis pectinata (assembly GCF_009764475.1). Classification (NCBI taxonomy): domain Eukaryota; kingdom Metazoa; phylum Chordata; class Chondrichthyes; order Rhinopristiformes; family Pristidae; genus Pristis; species Pristis pectinata. The sequence goes on from NC_067410.1 coordinate 24,465,814, forward strand.
AAAGACAGCTCATCAGCTGAAAACGGCGCAGATCTGCATACAAGTAAGCCCAGAATTGTATTATACACAAGCTGTCCACAGTACACCTCTACTGCATCCATGGACTCTTTATGATGTCCACAGGTGCAGCATTAATTACCACAGATTTCCCATTTTTGTGTCTATGTGTGTGCATATTTCAGTCTTGTAACCTCAATATTTTAAACATTATTTTAATTTCTTCAAATGTGTCCCAAGTGATTTTGAATGGTTATTAATGTTAGATATCCTCAAACATTCAATGACGATGACAGCTTTGACAGCCAGAATCTAGGATCAGGATCCTATTGGCTATTAAAGTGGCTCAGTGGGCACAGCCAGCTGCTTGAAATGAGGCAGATCCTACACCATGCCGATATGCTGGCTTCCAACACAAGACTATGCTCTGGACCACAATGGAGAAAACAACATGGTCCAAGGACAGTCAGCTGGCAATCTTGAGGGAGCAAGTGATCTGCCTTAGAAAATTAAAAGGAATATTGAACTAGAAATTCTCTGCCCAGTTAATCAGATATTTGAAATACACTAGTACCCCGTCTAGTATTATCTTGCACAGTGCTGATTCATTTTAGCACTCTTGGTCTGGTAGTCTGAATATTTACAGGTACAACTCTCCTGTACTTAAAAGAAGAACATCTGCCTTGGGCTGTGCCAGGAACCTGATGTGAATTCCTGCCCCCTCATTGGTGCTCCACCAGTAATGAATCAATCTTCAGCCTGGACTTGCCCTATACTTATTCCTTCTTTCATTGGCTTCACCTTTCTCCCCTGGCCCAGTTCCTTCCCACTTACATCTCTGACACCTCAAATGCCTTTCACCACTTAGACAGTTGCCAGTTTCCTGGTTCGAACTAATTCATCTTTACCATGAATAATCCCTCTACACCTCCATCCCACACCAGGATGGTCTAAAGGTCTTCCAGTTCTTCCTTGAACAGAGGCCCAACCTGTTCCCCTGTACCAACACACGCATTCTCAGTGTAATTGAACTCATTCTCACACTGAACAACTTCTACAGCTCCACTCACTTCCCCAGATCAAAGATGCAGCTACAGGAACTCGCACGTTCCTAAGCTATCCCTGCCCCTCTGTGGGATAGGTGCAAAAATTCTGGTTTCAGTACTATTCGGACCCCCTTCGTCCATTTTATTTTCCAGTCCATTGACAATGGCACAGATGCTGCTTCCCGCACTTATGTAGAACTCGGAAATTTCATTACCAATTTCAATCCTGCTCTCTCTTTCAAGCAGTCTATCTTTGACTTTTTTTCTTTTCTGGATATCTCTGTCTCCATCTGAGGAGATATGTTAGCAAACAATTACAAGCCCACACATTCCTACAGCAATCTCAACTATACTTCCTCCCACCCTGCTTCTTGTAAGGACTCCAATCTATTTTCCAAGTTGTTTTGGCTCCGTCGTATCTGCTCCGATGACAAGACTTTGCACACAGTTTCCTGTTCCTTTTTCCATTACCACAGCTTTTCCTCTGTCATAGTTGACAGGAGTGTCAATCACATCTTTTTTATCTCCTGAACCTCTAGCTCTCACCCCATCTTCCCCAAGCCACAGCAAGAATAGGGTTGTCTGATTCTCACCTTCCATACACCAGCCTTCACATTCAACAGATCATCCTTTGCAGTTTCCACCACCAATCACATCTTTTTTTCCCTCCTCTTCCAGTCTTCTGAAAGGATTATTTCCTTTGTAACTCTCTGGTCTACTTTTCTATCTCATTCAGCAATACCTCTTCTCACTACACATTCCCATACAACTGCAGGAGATGCAGAGGAATCCAGTTGTTTGTAAATTGAATTCTCCATCTCATTCTTACTTTGATCTCTTCCAACATAGCCCAAGGTAAGCTCAAGGAATAGCGCCTCATCTTCCATCAAGGTAAGATGCCACTTTCAGTACTCAATAAAAAATTCAGGAATTTCAGATAACTCACTTTTTTTTGTTGGTTCTGCTTTAAAGGTTTTCCATTTACAATATTAACTCAGTTTTTCTCTCTCACTAAGCAATGGCCTATTTGCTGGGCATTTCCAGCATTCTCCTTTTGGTTTAAGCAACAGCACTGAACTGCATTTCACAGCTTTAACACTTCCATTTGTAAGTTTCTCTAACTTCCCTCAATCTACTGATTGTGTTAACATTGGGATTACTTGGGCTATCCCAATCTTAGCCTCAGCCTATCAGAGAAATTCCCTCTCCTAACTTTTAGCAATTTAAAACTAACTTATTTTCTCACTGCCCTAGTTCTGATAAACAGAGTCCTGTCTGAAAGTGTTTTGTTTTTCACAGATACTTCCTGAACTGTTGAGTATTTCCAGCATTTTCTGTTTTTATTTTAGCTGAGAAATTTAGCTATACAAAGCTTAATTTAAGTTAGTTACAAAGCTGGTTTCTCCAATGTGGAAAAGACCATATTATGAGCACTGAATGAAATACAATAGATTGAAAGAAATGCAAATGAATCACTGCTTCACCAGGGCGGACTCTTTGGGACTCTGGATGACGGAAAGGGACAAGGTAAAACAGCAGATGCTGCATCTCCTGCAGTTCTACATTGTATGTTATCTCTCCTGAATCTATGAAACTACCAGATCATTGTAAAATCTTGCCTGATTCAGCAGTGTCTTTTAATGGAGCAGATTTGGTTTCTTTAATCAGTTTGACATGTAATGTGCCTCTGGATCCAAAGCAACATGGTTGACTCATAATCTTCTTCTGAAATTGATTAGCAAGTTAAGCAGTTTTATCAAACTACTATAAGAGTAAAAGCTCAGACAGGCCACCTTGGCAATGACCCAGCCAATGGAAATGACAAGGTTTATCTTTAAAGTTCTCCTCACCAAAACCTTAGGACTTAAACCAAAATGGGTATTACGTTATGAGGGATAACATGCAGTGTTGAAGTTCATACCAACCTATTTTGAGATGGTGGTTCTCTCTGAGGTTACAGAGATTTTTCTGACCTCACACAATCAAACAGATAACACTCAAGATGCTGTATTTGTTGTCAGTTAAATGGCCCCATACCTAATGTGAATGATGCCACCCAAAGTGCATAGTTTTACCAATATTCATGAAACAGTGAAACTAGACTACAAATCAGCTAATTTGTACAGACTAAATGTCACTAAGTTTAATACCATAGTCATTTATAATCATATAAAATATACATTATCAACATTATGCAGTTTAAATAAAAGTTTAGTGCACCTCCTGTGTTTAGGGTCTCAAATATGCAGACTGTTACCAAAAACAAAATGAGGATTATAATGCTAATCATGGCTCTTTGAAAACTGCTATGCTATTCTGACAATGGTTGCAGTATGTATTAAATAAATATAACGAGTCAAATAGTGACAAAGCAACGTAATCCATTAGTTATTCAGAGCAAAGTCCCAGGACCAACCACCTTCATCTACTTCAGTGTAAATTCCCTCTACCACAAGGTCAGAAATAGGAATGTTTATATCATAGGTGAGTCAATATCCTGAAGCTGCTCACCTAATTAATGGGACAGTAATGAATACCTTCACCGGAAAGATCTCAGCAATTCAGACAGCAGTTCACTACCACCTCCTCAAAAATGCACAGGGATGGGCATTAAATACTGAGTATATCAGAGGCACCAACATCCCATGGATGAATAAAGACAAAGTTCATTAGTTAAATAGGAATAAACCGGACAAAACTGAGAATGAAAATAATCAGTATTTATGGATAATAGGTTTACACCTCCCTTTCGACTAGAGAATTCAGAACTAAATTTGTTGCCATTTTCCTTTATTCCTAACTTATTTGTTTCTTTATATTGACATAGTTCTTTTTATTTCCATAGTTGTCCTTCAATCTTAATTTTATTTTGTTTTGGTTTCCTTTTTCCATATGTTGGGCTCGAAACAAGTTCCATTACCTCATTCAAACTTCTGGACTGACTTCATCTGCCCTATAATTGGTGCCATTCTCTCAGTCACTATGTTCCTGCTCTTTGTAACTCTCCCTAAGCTACTTTGCCTTGCTGCTTCTCTCTCCTGCTTCAAAGGCTGCTTAAAACAAATCTCTTCAATCATTCCTGCAGTCTTCCTCTTTAAGCTTTCCTATCTCCCACTTAACTTCTTTCCCATTTGTTAAGCAGCCGCAATGTTCCTCTATGTAAGGAATGCTATAAACATACAGAAAGATGTCAGTAACTCAGTTCCATTTTGCTTCACTTACTCTTGCAACTTCAAACTGCATTTTATTTCAATGCTGCATAAATGCTCCACTACCAATCACGGCAAAGTCATCCTCAAAATCCAATGCAGATACATAAAAGTGAATTGCAAGGAAGAAGAAAATCTAAGTTTCAAGTATAACACAGTCCACATGGGTAAACTTTTCAATGTTGTCAAAGCTTTTTTTTACATCTGTTCCATCCTATTAAAAAAAGCATTGTTAATTCCATGATTCTATCATAGAAATGGGGGAGCCACGCTTAAGATGACCTTGGATCTGAAGATCAAAAATCCTGAATATGATAGCATGCAGTGAGGAACGCAAATGAGCTACAAAACAAAATTCACTTGAATTGTAATGTTTTATAAGCTTAAACATTTGGCAAACAACTTATTGGTTAATGTAGTGTACAAACATGATAGCAATTGTAGTTTTAAGTTAGTTGTTCTGCACATAATTCTTAATGTGATATTCACTATATTCTCATCCAGTAATTTTTGCTTTTAGCCTCATTCAAATATCCCTTTCTTCATCCTCAGTTGCTTTGAATAATCTGCACACTGCATCACTACCTGCCAGCACAAGCTGCTGTATAATGGTCTGTTTATTTCCAGAAATACACAATAATTTTCTGTTCATCGTTCATAATAACCAGTTTTGTACAAACGAATACATTCTTGGCCATTTACATTTCTCAGTTACATTTCTTCTACATTCCACATGAGAATATACGATACCTTCTACTAAAGCTGGAATGGCACAGTAGATGAAGTATTTTGGAAACTGAATTTTAAATCAGTATATACTGATTGGAAAAATCTCTTCTTCTCTGTTGACAATAAAAGCTTGACAAAACTTGAGTTTAAGCACCTAATTTGTGGTAAGTTACAAGGACAATTTTGCACCACATGCCTATTACCACTATCAAACACGTTGACCAACATAGGATGTTTTACTGCGTTGAAGTGTTGTTTAAAAGTAAGTTGTTGAGACTTAGCAAACTTAATTTAGACAGAATCCTTAGATAGTAGAGAAAGGAAACTTCTAGCTATTTTCATTCAAATTCAACAGTGTAGCAATTCCTTGGCATGAATTTTGAACAACAAATGCAGATACTTCTTTAAAAAAATGTAAATTATTAACTGTTCAAAAACAACTAGCAATTGATAGCTTACTCAGTTACATTTCTTCTACAAGTTTCAAGTACATCTATATTGAAATCTGTCGATGGGTTATAGTCACAACACTTTTTCAACTGACTGCCTCGGCTTCTATTTAAATAACAAACAATTCCTGGCAAGGGTGGATATGGCCAAGAATGTATTCATTTGTACAAAACTAGTTATTATGAACGATGAACAGAAAATTATTGAGTATTTCTGGAAATAAACAGACCATTATACAGCAGCTTGTGCTGGCAGGTAGTGATGCAGTGTGCAGATTATTCAAAGCAAGCGAGAATGAAGAAAGGGATATTTGAATGAGGCTAAGAGCAAAAATTACTGGATGAGAATATAGTGAATATCACATTAAGAATTATGTGCAAAACAACTAACTTAAAACTACAATTGCTATCATGTTTGTACACTGCATTAACCAATCAGTTGTTTGCCAAATGTTTAAGCTTATAAAACATTACAATTCAAGTGAATTTTGTTTTGTAGCTCATTTGTGTTCCTCACTGAATGCTATCATATTCAGGATTTTTGATCTTCATTTTTAATTTTCATCATTCAGATCAGTAAGAGCTCAGTGCTTATTCATACCTGCCCTTCACTACCATCAGATGCGAATACATTGGTTAATGCCACCCAGCTGCTGATCCTGAAAGGCTTCATATACTTACCTTCCTCAGACATTTGATCCCCACCTCAGGTTCACTAATCCCCAACAAAATTAAAAAAGAGTTTGTAAGATACCTTAACATGAAATACCAGATGAACAACTGAACCAAAAACTATTTTAATCTGCATAACCTCCACCAAAGAAATTGGCAAGGACACACATATAAATCAGCATTGTGTACTTGAATCCTGGTACAGGTCCAGCACACAAATTACTATGCCACAGGAATGTTGCAAGCTGCAGGTATTGCATTTGGGAGGTGGTGAGGCCATTGGGGTGTGTTGGAATGGCAAAACTATATTGCCCTAACCAACAAAAATCACGTAGGAGCTTAGAAAAAGGAACATTTCATTTGCTGATTGTGAAAGAGGCATTAGGGACAAAGAACCAATGAAAAAACTCAATAAGGTTATGGGTGCAGGTCAACTGGACTTTTTGTAGCATTAGACATGAGCAGAATAAATGTGGATGAGCTGAAATTTATCAAGAGCAGAGAAGTGTATGCCAGACAACACAGCACTGGGACAGCAAGACTGGATGTGGAAGGGAGAGCTTTCAGTGACAGATGGAATGATATTGGAGTCAGAGTGAGCAAAATTATGCAGTTGGAAATAGGGGCAGATTTTCTGATACAGAGGATACAATTTGGAAGCTCAGCACAGTATCAGTAGCTTCAGAGAGATGAAGGAGAATTAGGAGGGAAATTGCAAGATAGTCATCATGTCATTTGCAAACTTGGTCAGGATCTTTCCAATGCTATTCAAAGATATTAATCTGATTGAAGAGACTCAGACTGAAAGTACATTAAAAAAAAGGCACCGACCAGAGAGGAGACAACATCTTTGCGAACTTTAACAAGCTGCAGATGAGCATCATCAGTTTTTTTATGAAGTGAGTTAATGATCAGGTCCTGTAAGGAAATAGCATCACCAAAGGTGACAAACCCAGCTACAAGATCTCATAGCACGAATACCAGGAAGATAAATTGCAGATCAACAGTTTATTGGAAATGTAATCAAGAAGGTGGATCTCCTACAAGATGTGAGGATGTGGGGGGTGGGGGGGGGGGGAATAGAAAAGCACTGCAAAAATTGATTCAAAACTAGAGCATAAGAATCCTGCAGGAGGCCTGATCTGCTCATTAAGGGAGAGGATGCGATCTTAGTGACAGAGGTCATGGGATTCATACAGGTTTTAGGGCAAAAGTGCAGGAGGCAAGGGCCAGATGGCTACATGATAAATAATGGCAAAAGGAAGACTGGACATTATGATCTTCCTGTGGCAGCAGAAAACAAGATAGGATAGCATTTCATGAACTCCAATTATACCTAGTGAAGGACGGCTAAACCACAATTACAAACACCGTCACATCACTTGCTAATGTTAATGAAAATGTATATTTAAGTTGTTAAAGTTCCTATGTCTAATGATGACAATGCACCTCACCCACAGTATAAATTTAGCTTAAACTGAAAATCAGCATGTTTGAAAAAAGATAGCGGAACCTGGTACAAACTGGATTCCTAAAAGGATTATATAAATGAGTTGGCTTGCAAGCTTTAATGTCAATAATCTCTTTAATATTTTGGCCCCAAAGTAAGAGTGCTTAAAGTTCTGAACACTGTGTATGGATATTACCACTTTTCTTAAAATCCTATTTGAGCAATAGCCAAAATTTTGTGCTTCAACAAAATCATTTTTGTGTATCCAGTGCAACCAACTGACTATGGAGAGACATTTCGTGGTTGGTTGTCTGTCCACCAATTTGCAACCTAAAACAAGTTGTTCTTTGAAGCACTTATTTTCAGAGCTCTCAGGTCGCAAAATGAGTAAAGCTAATTGTATGGGGCTGAGGTATTCTGCAAAAGTGAATGGGAAGTAACTTAATGACAATAAACTAGTGGTGGAGTAGCGGAATTAATTCACGAAGACAATAGGATGGATTTGGAGCAAATATGGTCCTACTAAAAAGAATGAGATTGCCAAGTCTGGACCCTCTTGAATGCCAAGGATCATAAAGAGTATGATAAATGGAAAGTTAAGGCTGATGCCCAGAGATCAACACTGCAGAAAGCTTAGAGGGGTAATGTAGAAACAGAAGAATGTTATAGTTCTAAATGAACGTTTTTTACCTTCAAACAGAAGAGGAACAATACAATCATTGCAGTTAAGAAGGAATGGTGTGAAATACTGTGAACATGAATATTAAGAGGATCTGTGTTCTCAAAAGTAGCTAAATTACTAGAACCAGAAGAACTATAATCCTGACTTTACTTTTAAGAGAAACAAGGGAGTGATGGCTCTGATCACTCTCAAATTCTCTTAGCCTAATGGTGTGGTGTGAAGTGAAGGAAGACTGTTGAACTGATATTCTTCTTTAAAGAAAAAGGACCAGATAAAGTCCTTTCAGGCCAAACACCCTATATTGGTGGTGGGCAAGATACTGGGAAAAATTTGAGGGTGAACAATTCAACCTTTAGAAAAGGCATAGATGAAGCAAGGATATTCAGCACGGATCTATTAAAGGACTATTGTTCTGATTAACCTGATGGAATACATTGAGGAAGTCACAAGAATGGCTGATGAAAGTAATACATTTGATGCAGTTTACATGGATTTTAGCATTAACAAGATCACAGATGACAGTCTGCATTAAAATGCTCTTGGGATCCAGAGGAAAATGGCAAATTGGAACCACATATGGTTCTGTGGCAGGTTGATGGTAAATAGGTGTTCCAGTGTTTCCTCATAGATTATTTGTAGCGGTGTTCTGTAGTCCCATGCTTCTTGTGGTAAATTTATAAATGTTTTTTCATTTAAATGTTGGAGCAATGAAACAGTAGTTTGCAAATGATACCATAATTAACCACGTGGTTGACAGTGAGAAACAAATCTGTAGACTGCTGGAAGATAGCAACTGGTTGGTCACATGGGCAAAATAGAGGCAAATTGAATTCAATCTGGAGAGACTTATGAACTAGTACAATTGGTAAGGGCAAACAAGGCAAAAGGAACAGAGAACAAACATTACAGGTATGTAGGAGTGTAGAACAGAAGGGCCTTAAAACGCATGCCCACAAATTCCTGAATTTAGATAAGGTGCTTAAGGAGGGATATAGAATACCTACGTTTGTTGTAAAAGCACATGATCTAGGAGGAGGGATGTCCTGCTGGAACTTTATAAATCATTTGTCTGGTAAGCTGCAGCTAAAGTACTCGTGTCCAGTTAAACTCACTACATTATAGGAAGGGCAAGATGTTACTGGAGTACAAAGCAGATTTATAAAGGACTTTATCAAGACTGGTGAACTTTAGTTAAGCAGAGAGATTAGCTATGCTGAAGGAAGCTTAACTGATGTTCAAAAAGTCCTGAGGTATAGATGGGGTGAATTTTTCCTTCAGCAGACATGTCAATAATTAAGGAACATGACTTCAAGTAATGTTGAGGAGAAACTAAATTCCACCAGAGAATGGTGGGGTCTGGAACTCAATGTCTGAAAGATTAATGTAGTCGGAAACATGCATTGCATTTAAAACATACATAGATGACCACTCGGCATACCTTAGCCAACAGGACAATAGACATAGAGCTGAGAAGTTGAAGTAATCTAAATAGCTCTTTTTTGGCAACAAGAATACAATAAGCTGAATGATTACCTTCTGTGCCATAATTTTTTATTGCTAGCCGGTGTCACATAGTCATAGAGTTATACAGCACAGAAACAGGTCCTTCAATCCAACTCGTTCGTGCTGACCAAGTTGGCTACCGAAGCTAATCCCATTTACCTGGGTTAGACCCAAAGCCCTCCAAACCCTTCCTATCTATATACCTGTCCAAATGTATTTTAAACATTGTAATTGTACCTGCCTCTACACTTCATCTGGCAGCTCATTCCAAATACCCAAAACTCCTGTGTGTGAAAAAGTTGCCCCTCAGATCCCCTTTCAATCTTTCCCCTCTCAACTTAAACCTATGCCCTCTAGTTTTAGACTCCCCTACCCCAGGAAAAAGGCTGACTATCCACCCTTTCTCTGCCTCTCATGATGTTATAAGCCTTCATAAGGTCCCCCTTCAGCCTCCTTTGCTCCAGGGAATACAGTCTCTCCTTATAATTCAAGCAAAATAATTGTTTCTGTATGTTGACAAAGTGAAGGAATAGTTCATAATATGATCAAAATGAAGTTCTTCTCTGAAGAATTTAACTTTATGACCATTTGAGCAGAACTCATTTTGTTTCAGGAAAGTATAGAGTTGACAACATAATTCTTCTAAGTTACATATTTCTGGCAGGAGATTGAAAATACATTAATGGAATAATTTTCTTGAAATGCATGATTCTTGCCTACCCACACTACCCACCCAAGACCTCTTGGCTTACATAAGATGATGGAATAACAATTTTCCTTTCCTTAAAAGCATGCAAGACAATGTGAACAATTCAAATGGAAGTAGGAACAGTGTTCATTTACAGGAATGTTTGCAGAGTTATGCAAATTTTTAATCATTTGTCAACTGTTCAAATATGAAAGATAATCTCTAAAATGTTAAACACACCTTAACTATCCCTGGCCAACTATCCAAAGCCAGACACAACACAGACCGTATTAAAGTTTTTCCCTCTTGATAAAAAAGTTATCTGAAGGAAGTGTATTCCAAGCTTAAGTGGTTGTACAAGAGGAGCACGAGTGGTTCACTTAGCCCCACCATTCAAAATAACCATAGCTAATCTGTCCCAAGCCTCAGCTTCTCTTCTATGCTCTCAATTCCCAGATCTTTCAAAAAATTGTCAGGCTCCTCTTTAAATACCTTGAGTTGTCTAGTCTCCACAACCCTCTGGGATAGAGAATTCCAGATATTCACCACACTCTGCAAGATGAAATTCCTGTGCAGTTTTAAATAACTGCCCTCTTATCTTGTAAATATGCCTCCTTATTCAAGATTCTCCTACTAGTAAAAACATCTAAAAATTTCCTCTTATCATGTTTCCTTAGGAGCTTGTATGTTTTGATAAGATCACCCCTCATTCTCCTAAACACCAAAGTAAACAAGTCTAACTTTTTTATCCATTTTTTAGGGCAATCCTCTCATTCCAAGAATTAGCTTAGTGAATCTCTTTTGGAGTGCCTCTATTGCCAGTATATCTTTTCTTAAGTAAGTGATCAGGACTATACGTAGTACTCCACGTGCAGCCTCACCAACACCCTGTTAAATTGTAACAATAGTTCTCCACTGTTAAACTCCAACACCCTAGCAATAAAGGGTAATATGGCATTTTCCTCTTTAATTATTTGCTGTGATTTCATGCTAACTTCTTGTGAATCATGCACAAGAATACCTATATCCATCTATATTTCTCTCATTTGCAATTCCTCTCCATTAATAGCTGCCTTTTGATCCTTCCTACTGAAATGCATGACTGCACGTTTTCCTGCATTAAAGTCTATTTGCCAACTTTTCGTCCACTCACTCAAACTACCTAACTCTTTTGCAGAGTCTAGGTATCCTCATCACAGCATGCTCTCCACCTATATTTATGTCATCAACAAACTTGAATACCTTACCATCTGCCTTTTCCTCCAAGTCGCTGATACAGACAGTAAATAATTGAGGGACAAGAATTGATATTTGAGGCTTCTTGCTCGTCCCTTTAGTCTGAAAAAGACCTATTTATTCCAACTCTCTCTCTTTTATGTAATAACCAGTCTTCAGTACATGTCAACATCACCCCCCTACCCCCCAGTACTGTAATCTCTGATTTTGTGTACCAGGCTTTTACATGGCACCTTATCTAATGCCTTCCCATCTGAGTGGAAAGGAAGCATGAGGGCAAGGCCCAGGAATTTCTTGTGGAGTGCCAATGAGCATTCCAGCTCCAGCTAGCAGACAATGAAACGTTACATTCCTGGGACACTTCTGGTCCTAAATTCTCTTCCTAGTAGATTTAACATGAAATGGAAGCCACAAGGCAAATAGTCAAGTATGTAATTGGGCTCTGGCCAGATCACCAAAACACAATTTACATATTGAAAATGGGCCATGACCATCTTCCAGCAAGTGTGGTGTTCGCCTACAAAACAGAACAAATTAATACTGAGATCCATGGAAAGGTATGTGAAATTAGAAAGGATCACTCATGGAGCATTTTTACTGCATCATCATGTCACAAATATGTATTATTCTGTGACATTTTCATGATTCAATTCATTCTGAAGAAGAAACTGCAAATACACATTTATACTTAGCCTGTAACAGCATCATTATATTAAGTAGTAAAATTATTTTCTATTAGACATTCATGCAAGGAAAAAAGAACCAAACTCTGTAACTGACACCTCCTGACACAAGAATGGAATTTCACGATCAGATGAGAGCTCAACTGTTTGTATAACACCGAGATTAAACACCAATTCAAAATAAGTCTCTACAAGAATCTCTGGTTTCACAGACCATAAAAGTCCCTGCACAAGCAACATCAAACTGTCAAAACAAATTTGTATTAAAATTCTTGAGGAGTACAGAGACGGATGTCTGTAGTAACCTTAATGTTTTTTCTGTGTTTTCTTTTATTATGATTCAATTTCCAAAAGAGACAGGAAATTAGAATTAATTAGTGATTTTTGTAATAGTGCAAACTTTATTTTTCATGTGTAGCATTTAAAAATGAACTGTAAGTTATACGACTGCCACGATCCCTAAAAGTGGTTCAGCAAAATTGCCACTCTTCAACTTTAACTTAATTTCCACCTTTTCAAATCAATAGAAAAATATTAAGGAATGATGCACATTGATTTTTTTGAATACAGACGTACAAAATTGATGTAAACATCAACCGTGTGTTTAACTGATGGCACATTACTTTTAAAAATATAGGTTAACTGAACACATAATTTTAACAGCAATCTTAGGCATAATCATCTTCAGTATCAGCCACTATATGCTATAGTGGAAAATATACATGTGGTTTTTTAATCACAAAACATTTCAATACAAACTCTCTTGATCAAGAAGGATCAAAGGAATTCGGTACAAATCTGTGGGGAAAATGGTTTTTAACTTGATTAGGCGAACAATTTGTATCTGGTAAGGATCTCCTACGTAAAACAGCGGGTTAACTTCACAGTTATTGGGAGCTTAAGCCCAATTTTCCTTCCTATTCTGAATTTGTTTCCTCACATTCCTCCATTCTGGAAAATTGGCAATGCATTCTAGACCCAATTTCAAAAATGACACTGCTGTGCAGAATCATCTTTTGAAAATGCAAGGATTTTGCCACCAGGAAATGCCATACAATAATATATTTGGCTAGCAGTGCATCTCTTCATTGGAATGTATGTCACTTAATTGTTGCTCTTCCAAGGCCTTAAGTATTACTTTTATGCACACTGCTAGAATTACTATAGTGAATATTTCTCACCTGCATTGCCACAAAATCAGTTTCAAATTCACATTTCTTTAGAAGCAATGTGGAAAGAGAGATGGTGACACAGGAACAACAAAGAGAGAACACACACAAAGAAACATTGCACACAGAGCAGAATATTTGAGCATTACAGCATCCAGTGCAATCTGATCTGAGAAGAGAAAATCCAGGCTCTCACCCCTCAGAACAAAACTGTAGCTTTGGTTCATGTGTACTGTTACGCCCATATGCCCTCCTCATCATCCTATTGGCCGATATGTTTGAGGACATGCATGGCAGCATTGGAATGAAACAAAGAGAGGGTTAGTCAGTTTGACACATTAGGACATTTTTATCTCTGTTGGTTGAAAATGTGAGTTTGTTTAAAATAGACAGCCCGCAGCTTCAGCACAAAGATAAACAAACATACAGATTGTCTACAGAGACAATTTCACCCCTTTGGAACCTACTAAACAGAAGCCAAAGCAAAAACAAGCAGAATCCATTTTACAGAAATACTTACCCAGTAAAAGAGTTTAGAATTTGAAGGATGTTTCTTGATTGTTTAGTAATCCCTGTATACTCTCTAACAAACAATTGGTATCCTCATAAAACAATATCCCAACAAAGGCAAATATTATGCAGGCTTAGACTATGCAATTTCATGATAGTGACTCATATATGTGCCACTAGACATTCAGTTTAAAAAAATAATTATTCTGACACAATTCCTTCAGAATCCAAACAACAAGCTGGACCTCTGAATTAATTCTACAAACTCTAATTAAAAGGAGATGATGGGGATTAAGCTTAATGGATATACAAAATACAGATCATGAATTCACAAAGTTGCAATCATGAATTATTAATCTTTAATTACAGAACACCAATTTTGCTGCTAATTCAGTCAACCAGTTTCAATTTGCATTAACTTCCTTTAGGTCTGTTTTCAATGCCAGGATTTACCTGCTTGCAACAATAGATTATCAGATGTCCTAGAAAAGTGTGCAAAAAAAAAGTTAGATATTCTTAAGAGACCTGCAGTGACTTGAAAATATACCCTGCAAAACAAAGGATCCTTTTAATTCCTGTTAAATTAATAATGTTCTTTCTTAATAGCTGACATCAAAATAGGTTGTTCATGTAAAATTCAGCAGAGCCAAGAAGTTATAATTAACTTACATGTCATAACAATGTCTTAAAAATAAATAAAGTAGCTACACCAATCTTATTCACTTCAACAAACTCTGAACATATTTTTCATTTAAAAACTTTAGGTACTTTTGCTCCCATGGCCACCTGGGTCCAAAGCGAATAACATAAGGAGGACATTCAGAAATTTAAATGGATCTTTATCCATGGATTGGTTATACCATTGCAACAATGGAGAGATCAATTTGAACATGCGGCTTAACGGATTTGGGCTTTCAACAAGCAGCGTGTCAAATTGTTGCCTTTAGCGGTAGACTGTGAGAACTATAGCTGTTCTAGTATTTCACTAAAAAAATGAAGATAAACACATACAGATTTAATCACAGCAGCATTAGGTGACGGATGACCCAGCTATGAGCCTCTATGAACCAACCGCAATTATCTACTTCTGCCACTTAGCAATGGATTGGCAAATTAATCACTTGCTTCTAGTGAAACAAGTAATGCCCATTTCACACTTAAATACCTATCTTGTTACAGCATCAGATCAGTTTGCTTTAATCTCTACTCAGAATGCAATGGATCTTCTCAGGGCTTCGGCAATTATAGTTTCAAAAGAACACTTTTTACCTTACTTTTAAAGAGTAGAAAATTTTTATAAGAGGAGTGCAAAATAATTTAGTTTGGATTTGGTTACTGAGTTGGATATCCTTTCAAAGTAGGTTAGAGATAAATGAACTAAAGTTGCAATCATTATGGAGACCCACAAATTCTTGAGTCTGCAACCCATCATCCTGAACACCAGAAGAAATAGTAGGTCCCAGGAAAGCTCACAATGCTTTTTTTAAAGAACAAAGAGAAGCAGCTATTTTCAGATTATTTAACCTCATCCTTTTCCAGTTTTGATTAGCTCAAACCACTTAATTCTGAAATAATTCTAGTGTGATTAATACAGCATGGTTTCAGTTAAGACAACTTACAATATATGGGAGGAAGAAAATTTTGACTGAGAAAAATTAGCAAAAGCTGGCAAGTATAAAAAGCACTGAAGTTTATAATGAATTGTTGAATGGATGATTAAATGGCCTTTGGTATGATTTTTTTTAAAGGAGTAATCATTTATTCCTATAGCCACTCTATCAAATCTTGGAACATTTAGAGCTCAACTTTATTTACCCATTTTTCCCCATTTTGTTCAATGCACTTAACAAAAATATATCAAACTTGTATTTTGAAAATTTTTGTGACTTATGTACATGAAATCACAAGTCCTTTGGCTTCATGATTGCTTTCACCATTAAGAAAGCGCTTTTCCTCAACTCTCTCAGAGCCACAGGGAATAATTTGCCATTAAATGTTACACTTGAATTAGGATCTTCATATTCCTTAATACTGAGAGACTAGAAAGTGTGAAGAAAAAACATTGGGTGTTCATATTGGGATACCTTTAAAAGATCATGTACCTAGATGAAAGATAATTAAAACATAATCATAACAGTACCGGTGCAGTGCAATTTTCAGCTAATAGACTTACATTAAATGGTGAAAGATTGCAGCATGCTGTTGTGCAGAGGGACTTGGGAGTGCTTGTGCATGAATTGCAAAAGGTTGGTTTGCAGGTGCAATAGGTTATCAAGGTGGCAAATGGAATGTTGGCCTTCATTGCTAGAGGGATTGAATTGAAGAGCAGGAAGGTAATATTGCAACTTTACAGGGTACTGGTGAGGCCGTACCTGAAGTACTGCGTGCAGTTCTGGTCTCCTTACTTGAGGAAAGATATACTGGCTTTGGAGGCGGTTAACCAGGTTGATTCCAGCGATGAGGGGGTTAGCCTCTGAGGAGAGATTGAGTCGCCTGGGACTATACTCGCTGGAATTCAGAAGAATGAGAGGGTATCTTACAGAAACATATAAAATTATGAAAGGGATAGGTAAGATAGAGGCAGGAAGGTTGTTTCCACTGGTAGGTGAGATTAGAACTGGAACATATCCTCAAGATTCGGGGGAATAGATTTAGGACAGAGATTAGGAGAAACTGCTTTTCCCAGAGAGTAGTGAATATGTGGAATTCTCTGCCCAGGGAAGCAGTAGAGGCTACCTCATTAAATATATTTAAGACACAGTTAGGTAGATTTTTGCATAGTAGGGGAATTGAGGGTTATGGGGAAAAGGCAGATAGGTGGATCTGTGACCATGGCCAGATCAGCCATGATCTCATTGAATGGGGGAGCAGGCTCAACAGGCCAGATGGCCTACTCCTGCTCCTATTTCTTATGTTGTTATTACAGCTCTTATTAACTTCTGCATTTGCCTATTGAATGCTCACAGCATTCTGCTCACAGGACAGCTAATTTCCTATGTTGTTACAGTATTCACTTTATAAAGTTTGAGAGAGTGTCTACAGACTGGGCAATATAAAGTATGGCATTGCATTGGATTGGTGTCATGCTACACTTCATTCAAGTGGTATGATACTATATTAAAAAAAGGTCTCACACATAATAGTTTAGTGCAGTTGGGAATCAGACTGAAATATGACCCCGAACTAGACACTGTAATTTTTCTACTTAAGTACCATCTGGAAGCAAATGTGAAGGTGATAATGGCAGTTTTAAATATTCTAGTTCTACTTGTTACCTGAACACAGACCAAGCTGTAGTGATGTTATAAAATACTAGAAAGGTTGTGATTGTCTTGAGTTTGTTCCGATTATGTTATAGATTCATGCAACAAGGCCATATCAGATTTAGAAATGAATAATGAGACAAATTTAATTAACAGTCTACTAATTGTGAACATTAATGTCGCACAGCTGGTAGAGCTGCTGCCTTACAGCATGACACCCAGGTTCAATCCTGACCTTGGATGCTGTCTGTGTGGAGTTGCACGTTCTCCCTGTGACCGCGTGGGTTCCTCTGGGTGCTCCGGTTTTCTGCTACATCGAAAATATGTACAGGCTGGTAGGTTAATTGGCCACTGTAAATTGCCCCTAGTGTGTAGGTGAGTGGTAAAATCTAGGGGAAGTTGATAAGAATGTGGGGACAATAAAATATGGGATTAATATAAGATTAGTGTGAATAGGTGTTTGATGGTCAGCATGGACTCGGTGGGCCGAAGGGTTGGTTTCCATACTGTAGCTCTCTTTGACTCTATTTGTCCAACAGCAACCATCACACGATCAAGTTCAATGCCATTTACAAAAAAAAGGAAAAAACGTTATTGTGTGCCAAGATTTGCATGAATCTGATTTGAGTGTAATGAGACGGGCTGTCCACTAACTAGTCAAATCTGTCAATAGATGAAATAAAGAAAAATTTGTACAAGGTGGTATAAAAAAACTAAAACTGATCCATTATATTGCACAAAGGAGCAGGAACTCCATTTGCCAAAAAAAAAATGGTTGACCAAAAACATCAAGAACAAAACAAAGCTAAAAGTTTTGAAAGGAAAAGAAATGCAAAGAACAAACATATCTTGGCAAATGGCAAAGAAACAAAATAAACAAGGTGGAAAAAAAAAGAGAGTAGGAGATATATAATGGGACTGTGACCATTAATTTGCATGGAATATCACAGTCAAACGAGTAAAGATTTTTTTGCTATATTAGGGAAAGAGAGGGTTAGGAGCCCTAGGGAAAACTGGTATCAGTATTGTAAATGAAAATAAGGAAATGGTGGACATTTTGCGTAATTACTGCAACAGACTAAGCAGACTGGGCTTATGCTCTCTTGAGTTTAGAAGAATGAGAGGTGATCTCATCGAAATGTACAAAATTCTTACATGGCTTGACAGGGTAGCAGATTTGATACAAAGTTCCCCTTAGATTGAGGTGTCCAGAACAACAGGTTATTCTCTCAAGAGGTTGGCCACTCAAGGCAGATGAGAAATTTCTACATCCAGATGATTGGGGATATTTAGAATTGCCTAACTGAAGAGGGCTGGGGAGACCCAGTTGTTGTGTATATTATTAAAAGATCTGTCTGTGTCGTTCTTAAGATCTGCAGGCACCAGGATTAGAGCTGGAAAACAGCAGTGGGGTACAAGAACCGCCATGATCTTATTGCAAAGTGCAGCAGGCATGAGGAGCTGATTGGCCTACTGTTGCTTCTATTTCTAAAACAAAATACAATTAGGACACTGTTACAAAACTGCTTTCTTGGACTAGAACATTGCATGTCACTCCACAGCTTAAGGAAGCTGAGGGGAACAGGTGCAGAATCCGGAGAATCACTCAGCAGTCCATTTACTATCTGTTGCTGGGAATTTACTAGAGTCTCTAATTAAGAAGATAGAATCCATTGAACATTTTGAGCTGATTGGGAGACGGTCAGGTCAGTATTTATCTGTAAAGAATAACACATGCCTGACAAAATCTATTGAATAAAAAGAATGAAGAATTATGTTGTGTCCAGTGGAATGCTATTTAAATAGACTTCGAGAAGAAAATATCTGATCATATAGCCAACAAGAATTTCTGGGGAACTGCAATCATAATATGACTGAATTTTATATTGAGTTTAAGAATTATTTAGTCAAGTCTATAATTAGGGTTGTAGATTTGAACTTTTCAAAAATCTTATATACAGTGGCATGCAAAAGTTAGGGCACCCCTGGTCAAAATTTCTGTTACTGTGAATAGGTAAGCGAGTAAAAGATGACCTGATTTCCAAAAGGCATAAAGTTAAAGATGACACATTTCTTTAATATTTTAAGCAAGATTACTTTTTTTATTTCCATCTTTTACAATTTCAAAATAACTAAAAAGGAAAAGGGCCCGAAGCAAAAGTTTGGGCACCCTGCATGGTCAGTACTTAGTAACACCCCCTTTGGCAAGTATCACAGCTTGTAAATGCTTTCTGTAGCCAGCTAAGAGTCTTTCAATTCTTGTTTGAGGGATTTTCACCCATTCTTCGTTGCAAAAGGCTTCTAGTTCTGTGAGATTCTTGGGCCGTTTTGCATGCACTGCTCTTTTGAGGTCTATCCACAGATTTTCAGTGATGTTTAGGTTGAGTTACTGTGAGGGCCATGGCAAAACCTTCAGCTTGTGCCTCTTGAGGTAGTCCATTGTGGATTTTGAGGTATGTTTAGGATAGTTATCCTGTTGTAGAAGCCATCCTCTTTTCATCTTCAGCTTTTTTACAGATGGCGTGATGTTTGCTTCCAGAATTTATTGGTATTTAATTGAATTCATTCTTCCCTCTACCAGTGAAATGTTCCCCGTGCCACTGGCTGCAACACAAGCCCAAAGCATGATCGATCCACCCCCGTGCTTAACAGTTGGAGAGGTGTTCTTTTCATGAAATTCTGCACCCTTTTTTCTCCAAACATACCTTTGCTCACTGCAGCCAAAAAGTTCTATCTTAACTTCATCAGTCCACAGGACTTGTTTCCAAAATGCATCAGGCTTGTTTAGATGTTCCTTTGCAAACTTCTGACGCTGAATTTTGTGGTGAGGACGCAGGAAAGTTTGGAGAAAAAAAAAGTGCAGAACTTCATGAAAAGAACACCTCTCCAACTGTTAAGCACAGGGGTGGATCGATCATGCTTTGGGCTTGTGTTGCAGCCAGTGGCACGGGGAACATTTCACTGGTAGAGGGAAGAATGAATTCATTTAAATACCAGCAAATTCTGGAAGCAAACATCATACCGTCTATAAAAAAGCTGAAGATGAAAAGAGGATGGCTTCTACAACAGGATAACTATCCTAAACACACCTCAAAATCCACAATGGACCACCTCAAGAGGCACAAGCTGAAGGTTTTGCCATGGCCCTCACAGTCACCCAACCTAAACATCACTGAAAATCTGTGGATAGACCTCAAAAGAGCAGTGCATGCAAAACGGCCCAAGAATCTCACAGAACTAGAAGCCTTTTGCAAGGAAGAATAGGCGAAAATACCTCAAACAAGAATTGAAAGACTCTTAGCTGGTTACAGAAAGCATTTACAAGCTGTGATACTTGCCAAAGGGGGTGTTACTAAGTACTGACTATGCAGGGTGCCCAAACTTTTGCTTCGGGCCCTTTTCCTTTTTTGTTATTTTGAAATTGTAAAAGATGGAAATAAGAAAGTAATCTTGCTTAAAATATTAAAGAAATGTGACATCTTTAACTTTATGCCTTTTGGAAATCAGGTCATCTTTTACTCGCTTACCTATTCACAGTAACAGAAATTTTGACCAGGGGTGCCCAAACTTTTGCATGCCACTGTATGAGGAACAAGTTAGCCAAGTAGATCAGTAAACCAGATCTGGAAGCTACAGAGTCCAGAAGCAGGCATCTAGAGAGTCCTGAAGTAGGTATTAGTGTCTCAAAAAAGGGGGTAAGTATGATAGTTCTTGGTACAAATTTGGAATTCCCCACCTCAGAGGGCTGTGGGTACGCTGCAAGCAAGTATCTTTTAGGCAGCAATCAATAGGTTGTTGAATAATGAAGGAATCAGGGATTATATGGATTATTTGGGAAAGTGGACTGGGGGTAGATAATTCATGATCTTTTGAACAGACAATTTCTTTTGCTTTTACAGGAAGCTGTCAGCTATGTTGAGGCTTCCTGAAAGAATCTATGACAAATTATTGAACTGATTAGGAAACTAACAGAGTTACAGAGATGAAGATAAAGAAGATGGCCTGGTAATTGGAATGGCTGGATATGAAGTATGGTGTTCTTCAAGGAGCTGTGTTGGGGCTACTAATATTCATCATGTTTATAAGTAGCATAGTGTTTGGGACAGAGAGTCACATATCAAATTTTGCAAGACACACATAAGCATTATTTCGGAGCAGTGAATTAAGAGTATGGGTAAAATGGTGGCAAACGTATTTCAAAACGAGAAAATTTAAGACAAACCACTTTAGAGCCAACAAAAATGTAAAGAGGTGCTTATTAAATGGTGCAAAGCTAAAATCAGAAGTTGACCAAAGAAAACCCAGGTTCATTTGAAAGATAATTAAAATGTCCTGGACAAGTACAGAAAACAATGAAAAAGACCAATGATGTTGGTCTTTAAATTGTAAGGACTAAAGTACAAAAGGAGTGAAGTTGCCAACAGTGATATAAAGCCCTGGAAGGATCATATCTGAATTACCGGCCATTTCTAGGCACTATGCTTTAGCAAAGATATATTTGTCTTGAACTGTCAGTACAAACTTACCTGAATGACAGTTGGACTCCAAAGGTTAAGTTTTAAGGAAAAATTACAAGAACTAGGATTGCATTCCTTGGAATTTAGAAATTTAAAGGGTGATTTGATTGACGTCTTCAAGACAGGAAGGTGGAAATGCTTGGGCAGAGAAATTATCCGCATTAATTGGGAAGTGTAGGGTTAGGGGACATTGTGTAAGAATTAGAGCCAGCCTTTTGGGAGTTCAAATAGAAACATAAGTTTGGACCTCTCTTCTGCAAGGAGCAATTGATGCTATTACATTTGTTGGTTTTAATGTTAGACTCAGATTTTTTGTTAATTAAAGGCATTAACCAAAATGGAGAGTTGGTAGGTATGTGGAGTTTGATCACTAACTTGCCACAATCAGTCTAAACATTGCACAGGCTCCAGGCACTAAATAGTTTATGCCTTTTCCTATCCTCTTATATTATTTCCTACGTTTCCTTAAGAATAAAAAAAGTTTAAACTCGTCAGACTTCAAGAAATGCAAATCAGAAGGGACCTTGTACTTAAATAAATACAATGTAGTAAACTGCAATCCATCTTTATAAATAAGCCAGAACTGCAGGAATATTATGGGTGATGAGTTTTCGAGGGCAAATTTAGGACAGATGCAAGAAGGATTTCTGAGACCAGGAAACTGGGTTCATCTGGGAAACAAATGGAAGACTGTTAAATTGATATTCTCAAAGGATGAGATCACATAGACTTGAAAGACCTTCAGATGAGCTTGACTTGTGAACTTATGCAACCTACACATATATTACTCTTTATGAATTGTATCAACTGAAATACTATCAAAGCCTTTGTACTTGTGAACCAGGACACATTCTACTGACCACCATAAATACTGTATTGATGTTCCACGATTAAACTCTTGTTCAAGGCCATGAAATGAAAATGCAACTTCAAATCTGAATAACACTTGAACTATCAAAGTAATATTATTAAGTTTGGAATTAAGTTATTATTCTTCATTACCTAGGCAAAAGAAGATAACCTATTCCCATGCCTTTAGCTACAGGTGACAGGTGACCAAGAAAAGATCAGTTCACGCAAAAGATAAAGGCAAAGACATTTCCACAATATAATTGAAAACATCAGAATCCTGAAAGGAATGCATTCTGAAGTATCACTAGTTTACCAATAAAATGAACACATAAAGCAGCATATTTCATAGGCATCCATTCTATCAGCAAATAAAACCATTAAAGTAGCTAGATAATAAAATTACTAATGCTTTGAGAAACAACTTTAATATTAAAGTACATGTTTACAATTCCATCATGAAGCATGCATAGTAGTTGCTTTCTGGATTAGGAACAAATTGTCATTATAAGCAGCAATAACAGCAAAGTAAATAATTTATCTCAAAATGTGAACGTAAGTAAAATGCAACAGCACATTTAAACAACAATACACCAACACTCACAAAGACTAACTATTCATTTCCTTAACTGTAGCTGGCAGAACTATTCAGATGGAAGGCAAGTACAGAGAGCAAACACTTGTAATAAATTTGCCTTGTTGACTGAACCGAAGATCAATTATGATAAAGGTTGAGCTTGCATCATCAGTGGCAGGCCCTAACCTTTCTAATCTGACACGGAAGCAAAATGGAATTTATCAAATGGCTGGTACAAAGTGATATTCACCTGATCAGGAGAGGGCCTGTGGTTACTGTGCTGTGATCTTGCCGGTGAACGATGGTGATGGTGGTGGTGGTGATGGTGGTGGTGATCATCATCATAATTATCTGCCATGAGTTTCATCCGGTTTTGTGTCTAAGGAAAGAAAAGGAATTAACTAAACAGTCTAATTTTTCAAATAGTTGTAATAGGATACAAGCCAAAATGCCTTTGAAATTGAAATCAATCCAAAGCATAGCCGATTACTATAACAAAAGAAATAATGAAAAGAAGCATGCTTAAATTCTGCATAATTTTGTACTTTCATTCTGTAAAAGCTCCACTAAAGAAAGAGAGAAGTAAACAGTCCATTAACAGCCAATGCTCGTCCTGCAAATTATGGCAATGCAACTGATATTCAGGTTGTCATGCAAAAAAACAGATTTAACAAAAATATATAGTTGTAGGAAAGCAATATCTCAGTCAAAATGGGAAAAGCTTTTGTTTAATCACATTCAAAAGCAAATCCTTGAATTAGATCATCTTGCTTGGCAAGTAGAGGTTAACCTGGTTAATGAAAATTAATCCTAGAAAATATTAGCAAGAAAATAATACTGCATAGTTTATTCATTCAGAAAGCTACAATATACAACAATAGCTTCTACCATAAGCCTGGGGTGTGTATCCAGAGCATCAATCATTTGTATGCTTTCTTCCATCTGGAAACAGGGTACAGCATTAGCACTAGATTCAATGCTGACTACTATTAGAAACAATATGCAGTGACTCTTAAAGCTTTTATTCCTCCTAAGTTTTATGTCATCCTAAAAAGACAGATCATCAATTAGAAAATGTCTGAAAATAATTTCCTGTCATAATTCCATAAGCGTATTTTTATTCAGCACATTGGTTCAAGGTTAACTCACTCACTTACCAGTTTCAAATACTTGAACAAAAACAGAAAATATTGGAAATACTCAGTGGAGGGAGCAAGGTAGAGTTAACATTTCAGGTCTATGGTCTTTCATCAGACAGATCCTGAAATGTACACCCTATCCTTCTCTCTCCATAAATGTTCCCCGACCAGTTTTCTGTTTTTACTTCAGATCCCCAGCTATGGTTGACCTCATTATAATGCAGCAAGATCTAACAGTGAATTATTAGGCCAGTCTCGTGTCAAGCTTACATTATGGCCGACAGACTTGAGCATAGATGGTGTTGAAAGCATAACAGAGGAAGCAATTGAGTCTGTGATTGGAGGTGTTTTGCTGGGTGAAAGATTAGAGAAGAGGGAATTCTGAGTATCAGGGTTAAGAACAGCTCCCCCTTCCCCCGTGATAGAGAATGAAAGGCATGGAGTTGGGGAAAAGTGGAAATTGTGAATGGTAAGGGAACTGAAGGCATAAAGCTGAAAAGGATGAGAAATATAGCAAGGCTGGATAATAGCTGAGTCCCAAGCCCAAATCAGAGTTTCTGCACATCAAATGAAATGGAAAAGGCATGACAAATGATAATTTGTAGAAGTCAGATTAGGTTACTCAAATTTGACAGAGATTAACTTTATAAGAATGGTTCCCAGGATGAGGGATTTCAATTAGAAGAATAGTCTTGAGAACCTGAGGTTGTTTTCCTTGGAGCAGTTAAAGCTTGGAGGAGATTTGATGGCAATGTGAAAAACCTTGACAAGTTTAGATAGTGTAAAAATAGAGAAACTGCTCTCATTAGTGGAAGAGTCAAGGACAATAAGTTACAGTTTTAAAATGATTTGCAAAATATCCAGATATGCCATAAGGAAAAATAATTTTACAATACAAGTGGTTATGATTTAGAGGTCACTGCCTAAAAATGATGGAGAATTTTAAAAATAAGTTGAGTGACTTTTAACTGAAAATTGGATGAACATGTTAAGGTTAAAACTGCCAGGCTGTAGGGCAAGAGCATTTGGATAGGATTCAATGGATTGTTCCACAAACAACTGGCACAGACTGAATGGCCTGAATGGTATCCATCAATGCTGCACCAATTCCATGACACTACTCACTTCCCACTGTCCCAGCTCATCTTCTTTTTGCCCCAATCCACAGTGACAGCAAGGCTTGCCTTCAACCTACCACCCCCAAGCAAGTCTGAGTGCTTTGCCTTTAGCAGTGTGCTTCCACAACCACCTAAATTTCTGGTAATTGGCGGCAGCCAATCTCTCGCATTGACAGAATTTCCCATGTACACTACACAGATCCCTCTCCCATCTCTTCCTCTTTGCCCTTTATCATCTCTTTTCTGCCCTCCCTTTCTTCTCCTTCTGACCACATCCCCTCTTTGTCCTTTTTACTGTGCTTTTGGATTTCCCTGCACTGGCTCTCATGAACCTGCAAATTCAAGATGATCTTAGCTATCTACGTGGGAGAGAATTGGGAATTCCAGAGGATGAAGACAAAGAAAGAAGGATTTAGCAAATTAAATAAGGAGAATTATCCACAATATGATCATAGGTGGTAGAAGTACTTTTGCAAATGGATATTCTGGAGGGAACTGTGAAGCATGGTGACAATTGCTGATCTGTTGGCAGAGACTGGAAGGACAAGGATGAAAAAGGTTTGGACAGTGGGAGACAAGTTTGGTTTCTAAAACAGCCAACTGTTGCTCTTAATGAAGTGGAGGCAAACACCTTGATTGACTCTTTGTAGGATACAAGAGAGGCACCAAGGATAGCTGTGGGCTTATTCAAGAGGGATTCGTGTCTGAGATGTTGCAGTGAAGGACTGAGATCAGGGAAGTGTAACTATAAAGTACTGAGAGGGAGGAATGAAAGTGGTGTGCCAAGGTGTTATGAATAGGATTGAGAAGAGGTGGCAACACAACAGAAGGATTAAGGAGAAAAAAAAAGTGGGGGCATAGAATGAATGTGGGTTACAGTCAAAATGAACTGTTCTAAGACTCTTAACTCAGCCAGCTTCTGCTGTAATCAAATCAATGCTGGACTGCACCTCACCAGAGCCAAGGGGACAAATAAGTAGCAGGATAATGTCACAAATACTAGGTACAAGACAGAAGTACAGGCAGCACGTAGTGGTCAATATAGTTGTGCAAACCTAACATCTGGGTATTTACATCCTATCTACGTTCACTATCAGGGTTCTGACTAGATGGCTAGTCTTCAGTGACTTTTATTTTGCTTTTCATCTGGTTTCCATGAGATGTGGGAATATTTCACCAGAACTCTTAGGGTAGTTTTCAGGATTCCATCAATTATACTTTTACAAAATCTCCCTTCACCTTGCTGTGCAAAGGAAGCACAG
Organism: Pristis pectinata; assembly: GCF_009764475.1. NCBI lineage: Eukaryota > Metazoa > Chordata > Chondrichthyes > Rhinopristiformes > Pristidae > Pristis > Pristis pectinata. The sequence continues at coordinate 24,492,562 of NC_067410.1, forward strand.
AGCAGACAATGCTACACATTTTAAGTCAGTGAGAAAAACTGCAGGAAATAAATGGCAAAGCCAGATTTTATCGCAAAGGCAGTTCTAAATGAGTTGCTCAACAAGGTGTAAAAAATCTTGCTTGCCTGTGAAACATTGAAAAAAGTACTGCTAATCTTATCTGTGTAACTGTAATACTGCTGATCATTAAGGAACAAAGTCATACATTCTAATATAAATAGGAAATGAATTCAGAGACTAAAATTTGTTCTGTGGAACAACACAGTCATTTCAAGTACTGAAGGTTAAAACTGAACCTCACGATAATGGAATTCTGTCTCGCCTCTGGATAATGTGCAAAGAGACAGCATCAGAGACTGGGATATCAAAACCAGGAATGCACAGTAATGACTGAGTGGATTGTTGATGCTGCTGGAACTTCACAGAATACCAGCAGCATCACCACCAATTCTGTGAATCGTGGTGAAATCGCAGAAAGCATGTAATGCACTACCAGGTGGAGATCCTCGATAAACTTTTGATCTCTTGGAATGCAATGTCATAGAAAAACTTGAAAATGAAACCAGCTACACATAGCCTGAACATAAACTATAGATGATAAGCTTGTTCTGATGAGGATACACCTAAAAGATTAACCAACCTTTTGTCTTCAAATGCTGGCAGACCTATGCACTTGCAGAATTTTCTGTTTTATTTCTAACTAGCCTCAGTATGCTATCATTTGGGATATGATTTTACTTCACTGTCTTCATAAGAACTGGGATCAAAAGTAAATCTCAGTACATTTTGGAATTAATTTCACATTTTCCCTAAATTCCAATGAATGGGATAAATCATACAATATTACTCGGATTCAAAATGTGAATAAATAAATGCAGCAACTTTGCAAGAATAAAGTGATATTTAAATGACTTGGACAACAATCAGGAGTTAACTTAGTTGAAAGATACTATGTAAAGTGGAGTGTTGCTACAAACAGTGTCAACAATTAGTGCACCCAGGCAAACTACTTCCTTGAAATTGGAGCCCAATTAAAAAAAACAAGTACTTTACACAGAATAACAGCATTAAGCACAATAAATCCTTGTGAAAATTATTTTCATGTTTAATATACATTTAGTCTTCTCAATTTATTAAGCTCATCCTTTGAAGACAGGCAATATTAGGTTGCACTTTTTCCACAGGACCATGTTTCACACTTTTTAATATCTTATTCTGCAACAAACATGATTGTATTTACACAATGCTTTACATATCCAATTACCTGTAGAAAAAGTGCTGGTCTCTCAGCAGTTCCAAATACTGGAATCCTCAACTTAAAACAAATTGCAAAACTACTGGGCAACAACAAAAATTTGGATCAAATCCATTTCTACCTGGGTCAATTGTGCCTGCATTAACAAGCTGCTCTAAGTAAAAAGAGGTGTTGTTGGATCATTATTTTGGCTCACTTATATCTTTCAGATTCTTTGAAGGTTTGAGGCAAGCCAGCATGATCTGGAGAACCTGCATGAGTGATACACTTTTTTTCAGAACAGCAAAGTAAGTTAAAATGAACTCTTGCAAAACATTAGCAATGCTGTTTTTTCAGTGGAGACTGGGGTTGAAATTTGGACCCTTAGCTGCTTGCACTAAATGTATATGTATAGTAGCCTTGTATGGAGAAATTTTAGAAATGGAGTGAAACATACAGTCATCACTACCGATGCAAGTCCAGTGCAAACAATAGAGGACACATTTCTACACTCTTATGCTTTTTTCCTTCAATATATATCTTGTTTCTCATTTCATCAGGATCATCAAGGCACCTTTCGTGCATGTTAATGTGAATTCAAGTAGTTTCTACATTTCACACATTCCATTTATTCTTTACTTAGTAATTTTAATTCCAACTCCCATATCACACTGAAGGTTAATAGGCTAAAAAATTCTAGTGTTAAAAGATGTCTTTTCTTATAGAATAGCTCAACTTGCCTGCTGTTTCAGCTGTTGTACAAGTCTGTCCTTCTCACGTTTAAGAGCTATCACTTCATCTTGTGTCTTTTTCTTTTTGGAGGCAGACAATTCTAATAAGGCAATGTTTGCATCCTTCTCACTGATGGCTGCCAGTAGTGCTTCTTGTCTGCAACAAAAATCACAGCTACATCAATACATCATGATTATTACCTATCAGTGGTAAAGATAAGCCACCCTGTGAGATTTTACTTCATGTACTTGCGTGGAAAATCCTTATTCTTGTCATATTTCTTCAAATACATGCTTGCCAGAACACAGTAATCTACTTTCTGATTTCATGTTTATTATCTCCAAAACCCAAGGAAAACACCATTCACTCAGACTCAATAAGTAGTTCACAGTCATAGCAGATCGCTCCTTATGCACTAGTGGCGCATTTTTCTAAAGCAATTGCATTAATATATTCAATGGCAGCTTACACGTGGTGCTGCATGGTGCTTACACCCACTGGAACCTTCAGATAAATGTAATGATACAAAATTGGAACTAACTTGCAATGCAAGGCCTGAAGAAGTGAAATAGTAAAAATGCCACACTGATACACTAGTAGGTGCTCCATTGAGATTGAGACTGAATATTATTGAGTTAATCTGTAAGGAGCACTGTATTGCTTTTAGCTGTGTAATCCGAATCTGGGAAAGTTTTTTGGACACTAAGTGTCCCAAATCATTCTCCAGCACTGACATTCTTACCATGCATTGAATTCAACAACTTCAATTAATCAGCTTTTTATATCAGTTTGTACCAGAACTGGTCTATTGTGATGAAAGGTCATCAACCTGTAATCTTGACTGTTTTTCTCTCACTGCAGATGCTGGCTGATCTACTGAGAATTTCCTGCTTTCTATTTTATTTCTTATTTCCAACAACTGCAATGTTTTGTATCTCACAGTTCCAGCAATTTTTCTCTCTTTCCTCCTTTGTACTTATCTCCTTTTTACTGTCCTCCAGACAGATCAGCTGTGCTTAACAAACCTCTACCATCCTCACTTGTGTCATTACATCTCTCTTGGTCTCTACACTATCATAAGCATTCCCTTTTCCTCCATATAATTTATTTTCAGACACAAAATACATTTGCATTAATGAACCATTTTCTACTAAATTACACATATTTTCTGGCTACTTCATTCAAATTTTCACTTGGGTGTTTGAATAATTAGTATTTGCCAAATCACAATATTTAGATTAAAAAGTAAAAGGAAATTAAATACATTGTTTTGTATTAAATATTCAAAGAAATGTGTTCAAAGAACACATAAACTATTTCAAAGTTTAAGCTAAGTAGACTAACCTCTACAGATTCAGAAAGATCAAATTTTCAGGACTCTTGCCTTGAAAGATTATGCTTGCAAATCAGTTGGGTCTCTTTCCAGTGGCCAGCAGATAATATGACTATGGGGTGCTTTGTCAATTTCTTTTTGAAAACAAAATCTAAAATAAGGAATAGGTCTACTTCACACAGATCTCATTAGGGCATTAAAGCTTTGTTGGGGCCCAAAGTGACTTTTTATTAACTGTTAAAATCAAACCTAATTGACACTGTGTTAAGTGTTTTCCAGTCCATACAAACCACACATCTTATTCCAAACCCTTCTGACATATTTTGCCACTATTCCTGAGAATTTGAAATGTGAATTTAAGTCTACTTATAATAGTTGCTTATAATTGCTTATAATAGTTTTCAAAAGCCAACTCAAAGTGATCTGTAGGATTTCAAAAGGACTTTGTACTCTTGACTTACCTATAGGATATGCTCCGGTTTTATTTAATACAGTACAAAGCTGGGGTCTGACTGTACTCTACAAGTACCCTCAAAACATGAAAAGAAATATCCATTTGCTTTGACCGTTCAAGTAAACTCTAGCTATTACTAAAAGAAATTAGAAAACAACAGCTGTGTAACACATTTGGTGCATGCCATTTTCATCTGAAGTGCCTCTTCAGTTAAAAATACTAGCCATCGAGAACTATTTCTTTAAAAATAAAGGCCATTTTTTATATTTTAATCCATACTGAAAATAAACAACATTACTCTTCTGGAATTCAGCACCACGTCTTTTGGTGCAATTATCTGAAGAAAACATCTGGACCTGGCTAGTATATTCAATTAACTATGTCTAGCACAGAATCCTGGCTCTGATTCTGTGCCTAATCGCAACATTAATCATTTCATTCAACTGCCTCAACTTAATATTGCTCTGTCTCCCAATCCTTTCATTCTTAGTTTACTCAAAAAGAATGAACCAGAATAAACAAGCAACTTGAGAGTAGTGGAATATAAATCCACAAAATATTGTCTGGGGTTACAGAATATGTGCTTGGCTTAAGATGGCTATAAAACAGAAAACGGTATACTCATGCAAAACACAATTCCTGAGACAGCTGGCAAATGATAGGGAAAGGATTTTTATTTAATAGGGAAACTTAATACCATTTGAAACATAGATAAGGCGACACATTATCAAAGGGCAAAAATCCACAAAATGGAGCTGCTGAATACTGATAAAAACAAATACAGTGTATTATTTTATCAAACTCTAGTCTAAACAGCTGTCAAAAGATAGTTCTTAAACAAATATGGGGGAAAATGGAAGATGGTGTGTAGAGCACCAACAACATTTAACACATGTCAAAACTGCCAAGCTAACAGCCTTCAAAAATAATAAAAAGGGGAGGTAAAAAACAACTAAAGGAATATAGTTACCACCCACTAAGGCAAGGAATCTCAAAGTATTGAACAGAGGCAGAAAATTGCTATAATAGCAAATGGTAAGAAATCTTGTGATAAGATTTGATAATGACACAAGACAATATGCTGCACTGCCACCAATAGTTAAAACAAAATTATGGCCATTTCTTGTCTCCTTTTCTGAAAGCACTACCAGCTTCCAATTTCTGATTAACAATTACCCATCGGTACTTCATCCACTGTTCACATGGATTTTTACCACAAGCATCAGCAAGCTTTTCAACTGCTTGGCTGGGAGGGAGGAGGAGGGGAGGTCATAGCCACGCCCACTTCTACTTGCATCAATTTCAACTCAGTGCCCCAAATTTCACCAGGAACCTTGCTTTGTTTTCTCTTTCCTCACCGCAAAGGCAGTAGTCAATTATTGTGTCTCCAAAAAAGTCACAACTGAGTGCTGCTAATTCAATATGGACCAACGAATGAACTTTTCTGTTTTTTCCAGTTCAGGTATGCACCATGAAGCTGATAAGGTCACCACAGCAGTCACCAAAAATATTTAGTCTGGAACCCTGTTTAGTAAAGTTCTTTCTTTTGGAAGAAATGCTGCAGTAAAATTAAACAAGATAGAACAAATATTTCACAATGAAACACAATCTAATTCAGAAAAGCCTACTTATATCTTACATTAAGGCTTTGATGTACTCAAAAGGAATGGCCACGTTTAAATACTTAGGGTCTGTATCACATTCTTAGGTTTAAAAGTGGTTTGAAAAGAATGACAACTCCTAATAAGAGCAATCTGGTGTTTGAGGGAAAAACAGTCCAGGCACACCAATAAGACACTGTTATATCCTGAAAAATAGTTCTTCAACTACATCACTGAAACTGGCCTGTGTTAAAACATATTGGACTGCTATTTATTAAAATCATATGTAAGACATGTGAAAGGGAAACAACAGACATTTATTTGGCATACAACGGTAATGAAACAGTGAAAGTACTAAATTAATGGTATGAAGGCATGCATTTAAATCCACTGAATTCCATCCACTGTTATAGAAAGAAAATAACAGTAGAGTGCTCCTATACATGTAACAGGAGTCTTGCTAAATATTAAGTACAACAATAATTATCAGGCCATGAACCATAGTTTTTTAAACCACAGTTTGGAGGAAAATTCTCTGAACATAGCTGACGTTATTGTGGAATCTTTGCGCCACACATGAGCTTGTTCAACTTTCTCCCAAATATCAGCCACCTCTTCTAGAAGATTAGACTGGAAATGAGTTAAGCTACCGTTTGAAATGTAACATCAAAAAACATGGATACTAATGTGCTGAGTAAACTGGGAAAAAACATGGATGGCATGACTTACAAAGAAGCAGAGGGAACACAGCCATATGATATCCAGTGACAGCAAGGGCCTTTTATACACTATGAACCCAGATGCAAAGCCAGGCAAGGTCATGGTTTAACTGTTCAGAAGAATATTAAACTTAAATTACACCACAGTGATGCTACCTTACCAGCTGTGATGATTTTGCCAGACTGTTGAATTACGTGAAACAAAAACACACATCTTCAGTTGCTATGGATTAAACTGTTTATTTCTCAACCCATAACTGTACTAACTTATGAACTATCTTGAGCAGAATAATTACAAGAATGATTTTCAGAAAATGACAAACATGAGATCACGGGCAATAGACAGCTGCTCGTATAATACTTCTTCAAATATTGAATGAAAAATGGTTCAAAAAGTTCAAACACCATTTTACAAATATATCTGCATAAAATACTAATCACTATGCAAATTCTATATTCATCACTGCCATTGTCATTATCATAGAAGAATTAGGGAAGCGGAAATACGATGAGGTTCAGTTACCTGGAGAGTGCCATTTCCTCATAAAATGAGGAGAATAATAGAATTAAACTGTACAATATTTAGAATATTTGCAAGTTAAAATTTTATTAACATTTAAATTATTGTCCATCCCCAAAATAGTGGTTGTAAACAGTCAAAGGTTCTGTTTGGCAGCATAAAGAATTTAATTATGTAATATCACCATTTTAAGTTTACTTTCTATTTATTGCTAAGATGAAACTTATTCTTCAAATGCTTCAAGCTATTTAACCAACTCTCATAAGTCCCTGACAAATATCTTAAATTACTCATTATTTGACACAGTTCTTGACGAAGTAACTTATTTGCAAACACTCCAACAACCATCCAAAATGTCCACAGGGACCAACTGAACAAATAAAGCTCTCAATAATTTAATCTAGAAATAATTACTTTGCCTTTTATGGAACATAATTTGAGTCCTTTTTCAAAAATTGTATCAAAGTATTCATTACCTCAAGACTCAATTCCTGCAATAGCCTCCTCAATGGTCTATGAAAATTTCAACTCATTCAAAACTCTATTCCACATTGATATTCACTGGCTGCCATCACCAAAAGAAACAAATTGAAGTGTTTATTTGCAAATCGCTCTGTGGTTTGGCTCATCCAATTCTCCCTCAACACTGCATCCCCAATTCTACATCCAAGACCATGCCTATGGTCCTCTTATTATTTCAGTCTGGGTTTCTCTGCTTTCCACATCTCCTCACTTAGTGGTACAATGTTCAATGGTCTTGGTCTTAACACTCTCTGAACCTTTGTCTTTGTAATGTTCAATCTGTCTTCAAACACCTTAAATCCTACCTCTTGGCTAGCTCCAATTCTTTGACTACTTAGTAGCTTTGCAGTTTTTTTCCATAAACTTTCTTGGGAAATTTTCCATTACTGAAGAACCATATGTAATACTGTTGTTACTTTATATATAAATTTACTGTCATCTGAAGATGACAATACAGGATCTAGCTCTCTTTCTTACGTGATAATATTTGAATTTTGTGATAACCTGGAGATTAAGTTCTATTCTGAATGTAAAGAACTAATATTTACCAAGCCTTAGTTGTGATATATCAACTTATGGCAATACAAGCAAAGATGCCCAAATGCTCAAAGCTCAGATGAGCAGTGATGTCACCACCTTTCCTCAGATTATACCGGGGCTCAGACACTCAGATGGTACTGTAAAGCCCAATGCTTATGAAGTGGTATTGCCTGACCAAAGTTGTTGAGGATGAAGGGAAATTTTCAAGAAACCTGAGGCTGAAGTTGTATACGTTATCAAAGTATCCATAAGAAGCAGTGTGACATCCTATAAACAAACAATAAAATGCTGCACCCCTGCATCACATGGCTCTCCTTCCATTATTGGATGTTCAGTGATGATATCAGAAATTTAATCTTTGTATTTGTTAAGGCGTTACGTGACTGTTGCAACATTGTGTCAAAGACTGCTATACATTTTTCCTCTAATAGCAGCATCAAAAAATTATAGGACATACTAGAGATTAAAGGAAAAATTGATGCTTAATCGTAAATGTAATACCTATATGAAATTATACAATGTAGGCCAGCAAACTGTAGCTTAAAAAAACTCATATGAAAGATTGCATTCAGCACATTCTACGCAAAGATGCATTTCACTATGTGTTTCGATGTACATGTGACTAATAAAGAAATCTTACTTGCTTCTCCCTCTTACAGAGTACACTCATCAACTTTGGCCTTTCCACTTGCTCTCTTTTGTGTCTAATTTTCTTCTTTTGCCATTAAGTAGGTTTCCCTCAATCTTTCAAGAAGTTTCATTTCATTACAACTCTTCTCATGGCCTTCAAATTCTTTCACTTCCTAAGCATCAAGGGAGTATGTTGGAAACAAAAAGGAAACCAGAGATACAGAAAAATAATAGAAATGGAAGGGTGTGGAGGCAGGGGGAGATGAAACAAGACAAGTGATGGGAATAATAAAAAACTTCGGTAAAGAATTTTTATGAGAGGGTCTGAGAAATGAGAAAAGTCAAAGGAAACTGCAGAGTCATGGGGGAATCAAAGAAGTGTGAACAAACCCAAAGAGAGCAAGAAGACTATAATGCAGACTATCAATCCAACAGATAAGGTAATAAGAACAGGAAGCAAAAAAGTTCATTAATATTGTTTGAAGTTCTCAGATTATGTGCTTTCATACTTAGCACAAGAAGCTACTAGATTGTACTTGTACTGTACTACTCACAAATCTGTCAAATGAATCGGTCACCTAAGTATGAATAGCCCATTTTACCCACTGAAGCACAAATTAAAAGGATAAAGCTTCAAATATTAAAAATGCATAATTACTAAAAATTATGTGCTGTGAACTCATGCCAGCTGTAAATCAAAAGAATATGGGAGTAAATATCACCCTTCTCTGCTCAGGGAAAAAAACCATGTTGAAAAGTTAAACTTGATCCATCCTACCAAAGCCCCACTTGGATCTCTTCCTCTTTAACTTGTTTCCCTCAGCAGGCAGTAAATGGGCCAACCAAAAGCCAGTGGAATGCTTCTCAAACATGTAGATAAAAGTGAGCTGTACCTATAGTTTCATATCTGATCAGAGAGGGTTATTCATTAGCTATCTTGTCACCAGGTGAAGTCAGTAAGAGCAAGATAGGGATTAGTGGTGGCCATTTACAATGTAACATTTATCCCAAATCCTGAATAGAAATGCTCTGCCAGGGCCCCCAAGTATAAACCTTCCTTGCCTTCATCACAGCCCCACCATGTTCCTTACTGTGAAGCCATTCCTAAAATTTCTCTCACTCTCAGTGGGTTTGCTTTGGAGCTAGCAGGCAGTTTCCTGGCACCCAAACTGCTATTCCAAGTCAAAGACGACTTTCTATCCATTTTTGACAAGTAACCAGATGCAAATTATTTTTTTTAGAGCTAGTCACCAGACCCTCATGCTGTCGTCATCAGACAAGGGCACCACTTGTCCTGCTCCAGCTGAGAATTCTCCCTTCAGATCATTTGAACTGGCAGATGGGAAAGAAGTCAAGCCCAACAAAATTGTTAAAAGTACATACAGATTGTAAGAAGTTTAGTATTCATGTTCTGGCTTTTAGCATTACAAAATGTTTTTGCAGATGTTTGAGACTATGTTAAATTACGGAAACAAGACCTGGTTAACATACTGAATGGCAGCTATTTTATGAATAGCTGGATTTGAACGTCTCACATAGCTTGTAACAGCCATATGATAAAAGACCGTAGAGATCAGAAAATGAGTATGCAATGCCTTAGATTCAATTATATACAAAGTGCTGGTACAATAACCTACCAACACCCCAGTTGTCATCTGAAGAGGACAGCCCTGAGTACACACATTGAAAAGTATTGGAGGAGCTCCATTTGCCTGTGATATAATTTTACATGTTAAGAGAAAGGGGTAGCAGCATCTATTTCGTCATGAATGCTAAAATTGGACCCTAAGCTAAGTTTAAAAAGTGCTCAGGAAATCCAACAAGCCATCTGAATACTTTAAGTGGATGCAGCACAAGAGTGATCCGAGGCTGAATGGTTTGAGGTACTCTGATGGAGGCCCGATCCATCCCCACTACCCATTACTCTTATACACAATTATCCATTAAAACTGTCATGCAAATTAGTAACTTGCTTCAAAAGGAAATGAGTATGCTTGCTCGATAAAATAACTTCAGTTGTTGAGAACAGCACCTGAAATCTGAGGACTTGTTCTGCCTTAAAAAAATTGAATCAAACCACAGTAAAACTTCAGCACTGATCAACTTAGACACAGATGTAAGCATAAATAAATGCACCACATTTTGTGCATTGCAGTTGTCCATCTGACAGAGGAATGTAGTAATGGCCTTACTACTTTTGCAAATAATGGAGATTCCACAATGAGTCATTCCAAATTTTATTCCTTTTAAATACTTTGTCTAATCAGAGATAGCAGTTATTAAGAACAATGTAATAAATTCTTCACAAACCTGTCACTACTGAAAACAGTAACTTATAGCAATTATAAAATTATTCATGCCAAAAATATTTTTGCAGTGAAACTGTGACAGTGCCCCTTCAAACTCATCACTTCTTTGGCTGCTAAAGTGGAAGTGTCAGCGATAGAAACCTAGTGCACCCTGGCTGAATCCTGCTCGATGTTTGGCTCGTTTACAGACTATTTTATGCTTGGATCAGGATTTCTGGAAACCACAGATAAAACAGCCAACTTTTAGATCTTTATTCTAGATGCCATTCATCATCTGTTATACAAGTTAATTAAAACAAAGGCATCAAAAAAAATTAAAACAACATTCTGCACAAAAATGATCCTGAACGACTAAAATGTTGTTCTTTCCAAATGAAACTTGACAGTGGATCTACTATGCCTCAAATAGAAAAAAATGCCATAAATTAATTTAAAAGCATTTAGTGTAACAAGTTGCAACTGAGTGCCTTGCACTTTAATCTAATCAGCAATCATTTATGTTGCTAATGATATCAACCGGCATATTTTGAGTCATGTGCTTACTACACATTTACTAGCAATTCTTAGAATGTATTGTTACAAATGGCATTTTATGAAACCATGGCAATTTGTCATTTAGCTGCAGAATGCAATTTGCCCCACTTAGAGAGACAACAGTACACAAGATTCAGAAACATGGATTCCTATAGATTTCTTGCCATCCTAATTATATTTTTGTCCCTTGGCCATTCTCTTCCCACCTATATATGCAACACCTATTGTGCATTCAGGCATTTTAAGGGTTTTCAGTTTCCTTGACCCAAGTATCCCATTTTCTCCCTGGATATCTAATCCCTCGACAACAACATGGCCTGAGCATCCTTCATTTCCTCCTTTAAAAGAAATCCAATCACCGTGATCTTCTGGAGAACACGGTTGCCAGCCATTCCAATTCCCCTTCCCATTCCCACACCTGTCCTCTGCCTCCTCTACTGCTATGGTGAGGATAAATGTAAACTAGAGGAACAGTACCTCATATTCCGCCTGGGTAGTCTACAACCCGGTGGCATGAACACTGAATTCCCAGCTTTCAGTTAACCTGCTCTCCCTATCCCTTTTCTCTCTCCCCCCAATCTACCCAGTCTCCCCTACACCCAACTGTTTTATTCCTCTTCTTTCCCCTCCTCCACCCACTCCATCTGTACATTACTCCTCACACTAGGTCCCCTCTGCCGACTGTCCCCATCTGTCTACGCCACTACCCTTATTTGGTTCCATGCTCCACCTTCCTTTCCCATTAGATTCCATCATCTGCAGCACTTTGTTGCCTCCACCTACCACCTCACACCCTCCGTCACTATTTCCACTCTCCCCTCTGCCAGCTGTCTATCACCCCTCCTCACCTGGATCCACCTTTCACTTGCCAGCTCTGGCTCCACCCCTTCCCCTCATCTCTTTATACTGGCTTTCTCCGCTCTCCCAGTCCAGATGAAGGGTCTCGACCCAAAATGTCGAGTGTCCATTTCCCTCCACAGATGCATGCTTAGTTACACTTAGTTCCTTCAGCATTTTGTTACTTCAGCCGGTTTCCTTCCACCATCAACTTTGTCCATCTGTATAAATTTGCTCTCACATTGAACAATTTCTTCTTTGACTATTCATTTGCTGCAGATAAAATGTTTTAGCTGTTGGAGCTCCTATGGGTGTCTTTGTAGTATATGTGAAATGGCCTTTAACCTCAATCCTATGCAGATACCCCCTCTTATCTTTATTCTAGATTGCCCTTATTCTGCAGTTTAGGATCTGTTAATCTCTGATTTCCCTAGTTTTCATGAAAGATTATTACCGGTAACGTTAACTTACTTTCTCTCTCTGGAAATGCTACTATACCAGCTGAGCATTTCCAGCATTTTCCATTTTCAGTTCAGAACACAATGTATTAACTGAGGAAATAATGACACAAAAGGTCACATTATTGGTCCATTGTTTTGCACACCTTATGAAATCCAGGACCATTAGAAATCTGCTTTGTCTTTGATTGACATTTTATTGTATTCCATCAATAGCTAAAAGATAGAATTGTACAAGGAGATGAATCAAAAGTTATTTAATAATTCAACTTTTGCTACGTATCAGCTTATGGACAAAGCATTGAACTACTACTAGAATTCATTATTTGGAAACCTGCTGTCCAAAGACTCTCTTTAGGCTTTCAACTGGTGACCTATGGTCATGAGAAAACCTTTCAGCAAGCAGTCCTCCAAAGTACTCTGTTGCATGCAAGGACAGGCCAAACAACATGGCTCTGATCAGACTGCATCATTTATTGAGAATTCTTTTAATATCTACATCAGGAAGTAAAATGTAAAATTTTTAATTCAGTGCAAAAGCCTTGATCAAAAAGAGAAATGAAGCAAAAGGTAAGATTAAAAGAGAGAAAAGGAGACAAAAACCACTAATAATGACCATATTCAACAAGAAATTAAACCCTTCATTCCTAAAATTAAATTTCCAGTGCCAGTTTTTTTTTGCTGTAACTAAAACTTATCATAGCATTATAAACATCACATACCTGAATACATCTGCCCTAATTTTTGCTTCCATGTTTAGTAATTAATGGACAAATAGATACTTCACAGCCTTAATGCCAAAACTTTCTGCAAGGTATCATGTGGGGTGAACCACAAGGCCAAGCAAAGAAAATTGGACAGAAACTTCCTAATTTCAGTGCTTGACTATGCATGTGTGGATGCCAGGAGTTGGATGTCCAACTTACTCCCTTAGCACAGAGCAACCACCTTACTGTTATTCCTAAAGCAAAATTCAAGCCAGGGTTTTAAATCACCAATGTGATATGTTCCACAAACTTATTTCAATATTGGTTTTCTTGCCAAATGGAAATACAATAAAATGAATCAAATAGTAAAGCAGGCTGCTTGAAAGAACATCTGTAGATCCTGTACTTGTACCTGATGATTTTTTAAAAAATTACTATGTACATTATAAATACTAGTTTTAGTTGTTAAACTGATTCTAAGCTCCTTGTAAGTTGAAATAGAACAGCTCTAAGACACATGCACAGGACTAGCAATGAGCAGTTAATCCATACCAGTGTGACACAAGTTCAAGCCATAAGCAAAACTTGTGCTCTCACTTCACTGATGCTCAGCTTATAGAAATGGGAATTCTTCACATGGTGCAACTTCAGCAATACTTGAAGCAAGAAAGTTGTAAGTTAAGCAACACATGTTATTATTTCTACCCACTTCTAGAAACCACTCCAAACTTTTAGTCACACACTGGGAAGGCATGGCAGAACGGGGCAGAAAGTAAGCACATCGAATTTTTGACACAGTTCTGGAAGCCTTAGCTAAAGAGAGATGTCATCTGCCTCCAAGGACCAAGGAATGCATCCAGGTCCATCATGAAGTAAAAGTGTGAGAAAGTTGCAAATGGGGTCAATCAACATGTATGTAATGTCAGAAAAAGTTTTAGCCATGTGATACTCATAAACCATCTTCCAACAACTCTGCCACTAGATGTTCTACACTGTACATCTCCATCTAATACCTAACGACCTGCTCTAATGGTGCATAGGCTCCTAGCTATTAGCAGGGGGAAACAAGAGCACAACCGAAAAGAGATGTTCATTATCACTTGCTTATGGATCCTCCTCCTCCTTCCTGCTGCAAAATCTGAGGCAGGCATGTGTCAGCATAATGGCAGGTTTGTGCAGGCCACAAGTCAAAGGGAAGTGAGAGACTTGCAGATGTTTGCTGGAATAAGCCTTTGAACCAGCCCAGGCAACAGTGGACTCCATTACATTTCAAGTGGTTTAACTGTGCTTGGTGTTGGATGAATAACTGCAGTAGACACCAGGTCTGGCCTAGTGGTATGAAAACATTAGGCACGCTTGACTCGGGGGAGGGATCAGGAATTGTTTGAGTGCCATTTGGATTTGTTGGCATTATTGCTGACTATCGAGGCATTAAATAAAGAAAACTCCTTGAGGCCTTGGAAGATATGGGGCCCCAGGTGTACTATGGGGAAGTCATGTGCCCCAGCTATCTGGTAATCACTACCTACGCAGCAAGATCCCCTTCCCTGAATAGTGGGCATGTTGCTCTTCCTTCATGCTAGACACAGCTAGGCTCTATCATGGCTGCCTGAAATGCAAAAAATACATGCGCATTGTCCACCTCCTTGGACAACCTGCATCTCCAAACTCCTTCTTAGAGGACTGCCCTCTTTGCCAGAGCCCATCTCACTGCTTCATTGCTCAAGCCTGACTTTTGAGCAGTTCCTCTGCACCATGCCACAGGTTCAGCGAGGCTGCCACCAAAGCAGCCACATCTTCCCAAGAAAGAGATCCTCTGAATCTCAGCAATACTTATGTCAGAGGAAAATGTTTTACCTTTAGAATAACTCTCAGCACTGTTCTTTCAAATCCAATGACTTCCTACTTAGCAGCTAACACTGAAAGTCAATGAGGATCCCTCTGAATAGCACACGTGGGAGGACAATTCCTGCCGCTAAATACCAGGTCCACAATGTGTGATTACACATGCTTTTAGCTGGCTACTGCAGTCTAATACAGCGAGGCTGCTGTAAAATCAGCCCCGAATAGTAATTGGCATCTCCTGCTGTCTGCTCTGTGCTCTTGCAGTATGTGTTTATCATGCCTGCATTGCCTAACTAGCTGAGTCAAAACCTGTGAGACTATTGTACAGCTTTTAAATACCTCTGATTTTCCAAACTGACAGGTTGTGGAATTGGAGAGGCAGGTTTCCCACGATAATGCTGGGGAGTCCCAGGAAGACAGGACTCCACTTTTGGAGTCCAGTAATGTGCTGGCATCTGTCACTCAGCACATCCCAGAGTTAAATGGGTTTTGTGCAAGGCAGGGTCTTACTAGCATAGAAGTGGCTGAGCATGATTCAGCCCAGTTAGACTCTTTCCAATTAATCAGTTTTCATTTTGGTAACTGACACTGCATTCTGGAAATTAGAATGAAGTATACCCTGGAATTCCCCACACAGACATGTTTGACATCATTTTGTGTTTCCAAACAATTTCATTCGTGATATTGACTTTAACAGGGTTTCTGACTTATGAACTATGATGTTTACCTTATTTCTGACCCCTTATTTTATATGCTAATGAAAAATTCAGCTTATCTAATGGTTTAATATGAATGAAGTACTGTTTCTGTCAAATCTATTCAAAGGGAAGCAATGATTCAATCACGTCCAAATAATACATCATCTCACAGTGATAGAAAGTGGCTGCAAAACATGCAAATTCAACCGCTGTATAATATGAACAGAATATACATTGGAGACCTCTGAATACTAAATTCACTCAACTCAAGATTATGACCCAAGTACACTTGACAGTTTACAGGATTAATTCTAACTCCCACAGGCTCCAAAACACATTCTGCTCATGTGGAACATGTTCCATAACATCTGATAAATTAAATTAAAAGAAGACATTCAGTACTGCTTTCTACTGAGTAAGGCATACACAAAATCAATTAAATAGAAAACCAAGGTGCCCAGCTTCATTCCTCCATTACATCGGCTTAAATTTGCCAAGCTAAGGTTCCTAGCAAACACTAACACAAGACAAAAAACTTCATGTCTTTTCCCTCAAAGAAAGTAACAAGATTACTTTTACCTAATGATCTATTATAATTAATTCCAGTGTTTAATTCAGCTCCTTAAAGCTTAAAGTAAGAATAGAAAACACATGCAAGAACCAGACCACTCCAGTTACTTGGAAGCAGTAAATTTTTGTGAAGCAATATAGAGATGTCTCATTACTACTGCCACGCACCACACCAAACCTCAGAGGCAATTAGTGTTATTATGAAACACAAATCAGTTGAAGAAACCCCTTGTCATGCTACATCTGTAAGAATTTGATACTTACACTGTTCATTCACTAAGTTTAAAAAAAATTCTGTTCATTCTTTTTCACATCCAGCAAAGTCATTATGAAGCTGCAACCTGAATTGTTCAAATGAGAAATTTGCTTTTTCAGTTCATCCAAATCATTTATATGACATTATGGGATCTGTGCAGTTTTTCCAAATTAGATTTTACTATTGATCTATCAAAGCGAAAGGCTAATCAACCAAACTCAAATCTCCTTTAAATGGAAAGGATTACTGCCTAAACTATTGGTAAAATAATACACATTTCTGTTCTCAGCATGGTGAAGATGAAGTTTGATATTTTTTCCTGTTTATAAAGATATAATACAGTTCATCTGAGAATAACATTTACATGAAAGATTTGTTATGGATTTTGATTCCCAGAAATGCCTGTATTTACCACTTAAACATTTAATTTCTAATGTTTTTAGACCCTGCAAGCATCTCAACATGCAGTTTATTATCCTGATCTATTTTTAATAAAAATTTGTTTGCTGAGTTGCAAACAAAGGTTTTTGACAGCAAAAAACTCAAAGAGCTCTGTTCTTTTAAGTTATGGAAAAATGCCAATTGGCACATTCATATGGTGGCCATTCTCCATGAGTCAGCTATCAGCAATAGTCCCTGGGATATATCCCCAACAGACTGAAAAATACTTAAAATGTTCCTTCTTTTGTCAGGAAAACCATGCACAAGTTACAGTCTAATTTATTAACTACAGTATATCCATGACAAGAAGCATCAAAAAAAGAGAAAAATGCAATCTGTAGTGGATATAACATGATTTATTAGTTGGAAATATTCCAAACATACTTTTTAATCTTCAGCTTCTTCCTATTCAAAAGCTTGGCTTGCCGTTGAGAATTCAACGCCATGTACAGAAAACATATAGTGGAAACAGTGCATGGTTTATGTTTATTTTGCAGTATGACACGTATGTCAGGAAATGAGACAAGTTTGGAATAGTTAACACTGCACTCATATCATCTTACGAAAGCAAAAGCTTGTCCTTAAAATAAAAACCGAAGAATCAAATTAATAATGTACGATGCAGATTCAACAAGCACAGATGTGAGAAAACCATTATTAGAAGATGCCGAATTTCTGATTAAAATGGAGCTGAGAAACTAATCCAAAATATCAATGCATTGGAGCAATTTTATCTGATCTAGACGTGAAGTATTACATTAACCTTCATAAAGAGTAAATCATATGCTGGACATTGTCCAAACAAACTCTACAGCCTAATTTTTCCCAAATAGTGGTGATCAAATAAAACCCATGAGATTTAATGAAGCTGTTTCTAAAAGGATGACTTAAGGCCAAGCAAAACTTCACTAGTTAGTAGTGTGACGTATGTGCGCGTGCAAATCGGTACCTCCAAAGAACACATTTGGTTCAACTTTATTTTATTCAGAATATCAACTCTATCCAGAGCAGTTCTTTTGAAAGAGGAAATTAGATTGCCGCTGTAACAAATTTGCAGCTGCAGATAATAAACAGAAAGACAGGTAGACAGTAAAAGAGATGAGAAAGTGGGCAAAGGGGAAAAAAAACACCCAAGTCTCTTGGTTACGTCAACAATTTCATTTAAATATCATAAGAGTACAGTGCTGAAAAATGTATCAATCATCTAGATACAGAAGTTCAAATTCAAAGTGAACCAGAATTGATGGAACTTGACTTGCTGGAACATGAATGATAAAAAAAAACATATGATTCAACAGCTGACTTTTTTGCAAAACTAAAGCCAAACAATTGTTCTGCTCACATGTGCACCCTGCCACATCAGCCCCCTTGCTCCCAAAACTAAAAGAAAAAATAGCTTCTTTTCCCTAATTCTTTAAAGAATTCTTTTAGATTGAGTCTTATAAAATTAAACTACAAATAACGACTTGCATTTTCATTGTGAAAATCAAAATAAGTCAAGTCTTTAACCTGAAACATTAACTCTGTTACTCTTTCCAAAGATGCTGTCTGACCTGCTGAGTGTTTCCAGCATTTTCTACCTTTATATGGTGTTTTTAAACACAAATGCAGCACAAAGCTGATTAGAAAATAGACTTAGATGTTAATAAGGCAGAGAGGCTAAGATCTGGCCAAATGGGTTTAACCAATGAAGAGATTGGGGGGGGGGGGGTAACTTACATAAAAGGTTTCAGTCAAAGAATGAAAAATCAACTAGTGTAAGGAGGACAATGGAGGAGATTGCAAAAGGAATAAAATTAGTTTAAACCATAGTGGCTTAGATCAACAAGAATAAAGATGATGGGTAAGGAAGACTCAGTTTAGGACAGGGTACACGTAGTGAAGGTTTGTAAAATTGTCAGTTATACAGGGTGGAGAGTTATAAAGAGATTAAGAGCAATTAAGTCAATGGATGAAAAGAGCAATGCACAATGTTTCAAGACTGATATTTCAGAGACAGGTGAGCTGCGTGATTCTATCCTTTCTGAAATATCAATCAAATCTAGTTTCAAAATGTTATAACTTCTAATATGTTGTTTACAATAGATGTATACACACACATTAATGCAGCCAAGGAAATAAAATACAACTTTATTTCAGATGTGAAAAATTACAGCATAAATTACTGCACGTCAGTTAGAGGTTATGAATAGCTCTGCATAAAACATAAATGTTTAAGAAAAATTGGAACCATCTCATTATCTTCCTCTTTCTATTGAATCCACAAGAACTATAATTAGTTTCATTAAAATGAAACAAATACAACCCTTAAGCTACTTAAAATTTAGGGGCTTAATGTTTAAAATAATGCTGCAAGCATGAAATGTCAGAATTAAGCTTTTGAGGATTGTTAAAAGCTATTTGAAGAATTTCCTAGCAATGCAAATTTTTGTCATGTTTGGGAAGATGGGAAGTCAGGGATAATTACCATGACTTTTTGAAATAGGGAATGGCACAATCCAGGATTTGAGGAATGAGTGGCTGTGTATATAGAGACAATAACGCTGTTGTGAGTTTATTCTGTCTCCTACTCAACCACCATTACTAATCCCAGTCTCTTGCCTGCACTTGGCTTCAGAAGTGCCAGACCCCACAGGTTTCTTTTGTTTGTGACCTCTATTATTTGATACACTTTTCAGAAAACAGACATCCTTCAGCCAACTCAGACATCTGCTGAGCAGGCGACCTGCTTATATTTTATTAGTGGGAAGTGTAAGCTTTAATTGGGAGAGGCACATTTCCTCTAGTTTTCTTCTGAGTTTTCTCCACAAAGTTCTTCCATCATCTCTTCATGAGGTAATGACTGCTTCCTAGGATACTTTGTAATAATTGCTTAAAACTTTCTAATATAAACCTATTAATATAGTAACTTTAAAGAATAAATTGCCTTTAGTCACTGGACACTGGATGAACTGTATAAGACACTGGAAGCTCATCTAAATCTGGAGAATTTTATTCAGTCCTGTGTGCCATTCTTCAGGAAAGATGTAAAGGCTTCAGACAAGGTGTAGCAGGGATTTACTAAAATTATTCTAGGAATGAGGGACTTCTGTTGGACAGACTGGAGAAGCTGGGGTTGGTCTCCTCAGGAAAGAGGATTTTGTGAAGGATCTGATAGAGATATTTAAAATCATGAAGGGCATAAAAAAAGAGTTGATAAGTAAAAGTTAATGTTGGTAGAAGGATCAAGAACTAGAGGACCTGGAATGAAGGTAATTGGCAAAAGAACCAAAAGTGACATGAGGAAAAACCTCTTTACACAGTGAGTAGATAAAATGTAGAATGCACTGCCTGGGCGATATTGAAGGCAGATTCAATAGCAGCATTCAAAAGTGAGCTGGATAAGTATCTGGGTAAAAAGAATTTGCAGGGCCAAGAGGAGAGACTAAGGGAGAGGGCTGACAGGATTGCTCTTACATAAGAGCTGGTACAGACTCAATAGGCCAAATGGTCTCCTTCCATATTCTATGATTCAAAGACATCAAAATCATAGACATAAAATCAAGAGAACTGAAAGTGCCAATCTGATTTAGTTGTCAGTACTTAAGCCCCATTCTAAGATTTCAGAATGTAATTTAGGCTGTCAATTTCAGTATTATGAGAATATGGCAATGTTTTAGGAATGCAGACTTTTGAATGAGCCATCAGATTGAGGCCCTGTCGATCTGTTCTGGATGGAAAGATTCCATGGCATAATTTTAACCAAGAGAAAGCTACCTTACTGTCCTGGGCAAAATTTCTTCCTCAGCAAACACAACCTAAATAAAACACCAAACTAATTGCCAATTTTTCTATTTTACATTCTGAAGGCCCCAGCTATATGTAATGGGCCTCGATGTTAGTTTACATACACCTGAACTTACTTCAAAATAATTATCCTTTGGAAACTCTCTGAGGTGTCACAAGGAAGTTAAATGGTAAGCTACTCAAATGGAGATTGTTCAGATAAGACAGGATAAGACATCTTTATTAGTCACATGTACATCGAAACACACAGTGAAATGCATTTTTTTGCATAGTGTTCTGGGGGCAGCCTGCAAGAAATGTCCACAACTTCCTAACCTGTACGTCTTTGGAATGTGAGAGGAAACCAGAGCACCCGGAGGAAACCCACACAGACATGGGGAGAATGTACAGACTCCTTACGGACAGTGGCCGGAATTGAAGCTGGGTCACTGGTGCTGTAATAGTGTTATGCTAGCCGCTACACTACCATGCCTGCCCTATGTGAGCTTTCATTGTAAATTTTGAGAACTAACTTGGCTGTAGTATTTTGTTCATTCAATTCTGTCTGCAGTTGCCAGACAGCAATCAAGAGGAGCACCCCTAGACAATTCCCACCTCCATTACCAGAGAGCACCAAAGCAAATTAAAATATATCAATGAGAAATTAGCAATCTCAGCTATGATCAAGAGTCAAAGATCCTATGATCCTCCCAATCTACAATGGCTTAGTTTTGCAGAACACTGGGTAATCATGTGACACATTTCCCTGTAAAGAACATCAGTCACAACAAAGACTTCACTTCTACAGCTGGAGGAACACATTAACCGATACTGTGCAAGGCAATAACACAAATCATTTCTGTGGTTAATGTTGTGATGTATGACAAAATGATGTGGAATCAAATCAAATCTGTAAACTACCCAAGAGATGCTTACGTGATTTGCATGAGGGGTATGCTGCTCAGGTAGAATATGCAGATCAGTGACTAGCTGCCTGCTGCCTACAACATTCATGGGGAGGAAAGCTTTCTGGAAAACATTCCACAATGTGGCCACCTTACATAGACAAGATTACTAAAGCATTCAAAATTCTTACAACAAACAACAGTCTGAAAAGGCAGGAGAACTGACAATAGAAAAGCATATTTTTAAAATATACAGCAAGAATGATAAGGATGGAGAGACTGGGAAAGGCTATCGAGAGGAGTGTCAATGGGGTAATCAATTGTCCATGGTAAACAAATATAAAGCAAGGGAATAGCAGCTCTATAGGATTTGACAACTGAAGGATTATTAGCCCATTTTGCAATTGTGGTTGGAGGTCCTGAATTGCAGGATAAAAGATATAAAAATCAGGTAGAGAAAAGGAAATCATCCACAGGTTGGAGGTAAAATGGCAACCGATAGGACAAAAAGTAATAGAATGGTGATCTTGCACAGGAAACTTCACGAATTAGGTTCTAAAGCAAAATGCAAGTTCTCAAACAAAGCAACCTCGGGATTATTGATGGCGTCACCTGTTGAATAAAGTTATGAAAAGCAGATTAAACATGTCAACACATTTCTTTAACAAATAGTGTAGAAGGATTGGTTTCAGATTTCCAAGGTGTTAAGACATGTCTGGGCAGGGAGAGGTTTTATTCATGGGATGGGCTTCATCCAGATCAAACCAGTATCAACACTATCTTTGCAGTGGGGTAAGATTTACACAAATATGGCAGGCAAGGGGAAAATCTGCACAAATCAATGAAGGAGGAAAAATGGAGTGGCCAAGGTTAAAAAGATTTAGAAGCTCTACATTTGTTAACAGGAAAGGGAAAGATATAGAGCATTGAAGCAGCAGACAAGCTTGGGCAATACCAAGAAAAATATAATTAAATAATAGATCATGTCCAGGAGCATATGTCACTTTTCTGCAGAAATCAATTGTGAAGCCCATAATAGATGAAATGGGAGTGAAATCATGACATTGAACATAATATTGGAGTATTACATGACACAAGTAGTCATGGACCTTGAGTAAACAGACAATTTCTATAACCAGAATGTAGTCGAGCAAGTCAGTCAGTGAATACCTAAACAACAATCACATCAGTTTAGGAAAATGAAAATTTTAGCTCTATGTCTATTTTAAAAAAAGTGTTTTTTTTTCCCCCACAAGCGAAATTCCCCAAATCCCTACATTATCAGATGTGACCTCCCTCTTCTTCTTTAAATCCTTTGGGACCAAGGATGACATGCCACATGTCCAACTTTATGGGTTCTGAGGTGGCTAATGAGGTCAATTTGAGAACCAGAGACTCTTCCAGAGATGGGACCGGAAGTGGCTGATTGGGCAGATGGGTGGTAGTTTGTGAGATGGCATGCTCTTTCTGCCACTTACATAGGACTCCCAACGCATAGCCTCAAGATTCCCAATACTATTGTTTGAGTGGTCAAGCATCAGAGGTTTCTAGGAGCCAGTGGATATGTTGCTCTTCTTCAAAGTAGCTTTATGCACATTTTTGTATCTTTATCTCTGTCCATCTGGTCATTTCTTTCTATGACAAAGCTCAAGGTAGAGTCCCTGTTTGGGCAGTCTGGTATTGGGCATGTGAACAATGTGGTCACTCCAACATATATGACTGGGAGTAAATGGGGCCTCAGTTATAGGTATGTTGGCTTGGGACAGGAAGCTGTTGATTTGCTTATCCTTAGAGTGAATTTGGACAGTTTTGTAGGAATAGCATTGGTGGCATTTTTCCAGTGCCTTGAGGACTGGGAGTACCATATGCATGGAGTTGCACGTGGAGAGGTTCTCACTTTGAGAGTCCTTATTTCTTTGTGGAATGAGCTTGCTTTCTGCTCACTATTCCACAGGAAAAGGTTTGAAATCAGGAATGTAGCAGCATTAAGGGATTATACAGAAAGACTATATCCTAATATTTCACACAGTTTACCAATATAAAGCCTACCAAGCTTTCAAAATGCAGATTTCATAAGCTTAAGAAATCATGTTGCAATAATTATATAGTTGGATATTTTATTGAAGCGACATTAAACTGTGCGTTACAAATAGATTATCCTTAGAAAACTATAATTGGATCATAGACTATTTGCCCTTTTAAAAAATTAACACATCCTGCACAAAAATATTCAGCCTGCCACAAAATAATTGATAATTACTCAACAAGCACATAGATTAAAGCAACAAAAGATCCAGGACTCATTTCCAGTTGTTGAAACCACAATTCAGGAACTTACTGGGAAAGTTAAAGAGCCAGATCTATGAGAGAGTATTTGGTTGTTTACATTTATAAGGTACCAGTTAAAAAAATAAACAACATCAAAGGAAAACATTATTAGTATTTTTGGTTTTATACTCATCCCAAATGTGAGGGTCTCTATTTCAAATGTAAGAATAAAACAGATGCAAGGACACATTTCAAAATTATTTTAAATAAACACTTTTTTGAAAAGATGTTTACTATTGCATCTGTTACTCAAGAGGATGTGAAGAGAAGAGTCTGGGTTTTAAACTGCCTGGAGGCTACAAGTGCGTGTGCCTTTGTTGTTAGTGCCAATTATGGCATGCCTGGTTTATTTGATACCACAGTTCCATGGATGGAAGAGTTTGCGGCTGTGAAAAACAAAGTAGCAGGAAGGATTTTTTTTATAAAATGCTGTAGCAACATTGGTCCTTTTATCCTCAGACACACAAGAGGTAAAAATAACTTTCCCATCCTGTTTTAAACCTTCTGGCAGACTCAGTAATACGTTGCCAAAGATCATTTCAGTATCAGTACCAAAGAAATCGAACAGTCACTAGGAAATTAAATTTATACCACATCCTGCAAAAACAACACTGATAGAACTTAAGCTTAATTGTTACTGTGAAATTTTATCTAGAACACAGACTGAAAAAACTTTTTAATATAGAGAATCTGACATCTCAATGAAACAACCTTGAACATTTTCAAACAGTCACATGTTGTGAATCACCTGATGCAACAATAAACCCATAATGAAATCAAATTATGACAGCCACAATACGCTGGAGCTCTGATGTGCAAAATGTTTGAACAATATGCCATGGCATTCTTTTCCTCACCATTCCCTACCCTGCCCTATTCCACAGATTTTGTGCAAAGCCTTTTGTATCTACTCCACAATTTCCCCAGTTTGACTGCCTATATCTGTTGCACCTACTCATACTTCCTGCACCCACATCACAGCACCTCCACACACCCTCTCCATCTTCCCCTCATTCTGAACTCTGGATCCTTTAGATGTCCTTGGTATGATTCACCAGCTAACCACAGGAAGGGAAGGGAGGAAAATAAATAAACATATCACAAAAATGTCAATGAATTGCACATTTGTGTAATTCGTGTTACTCAGTGTTGCTTTACGTCAAAGTGGTAAGTGACAATTTAGGCAAGATGTAGGATGGGGTTTTCTTGCAAGGGCTCTAGACATCAAAAGACAGGGTGCATGTGAGGATAGGTTGCAGAAAGGTTACATTCTCTTCTTTCCCATTTCTAATAAAAAGTATAACAAAAGAGAAGGTGGCAGACAATCTCAGATTGCAACATTCAGGCATACACACTTTTAACACTTGCTTTTGCTGTGTTTACTCATCTTCTGCTGTAAAGCTCAAGTGACTTAGTTATTTGATTCCTCGAAGACAGAAAGCCTGCAGGATTGGATTAATTCTAGGAAAGCTGCATATTAGAAGACATACTTATGAGGAAGCTGAAGAGCTGAGGTCATTTAGCTACGTTTTTCTTCTTGATTTTTCAATATTGGCACTCATTTCTCTAGATTCTTTAGGAATTGCCTAATGGTGAAATATTGCAAGCCAAGTTTTATTTTGTACTTATCATTTGGTTACGGCAAGAGAACTTGTGGTTTAAAAAAAGTAGCACTTGTCTTTGCAAGAATGGTAATTTTACTATTCAGCAGGTCAAGCCAAGTCATGGTTGCTACCACAGCTCCTGACACCTTCATGTGGTGAAGGGGGTGACTGAATTATATAAAACAGTTCGTGGTGAAAGATTATTACACAAAAGTTTGGTGCCTAAACTGCCCTCAAGCTTTATTCTATCAGTCTTCATATCAGCTGACCCCTTGAATGGTGTAACTACATTTCACTTGTACAAATATAATAGACACGAACCTTTTCAAAACAGGAGATTTTTCAGCTGCCGTACTCTGGATGTTAAATAAATGCAAGCTTGAGACAAATAAAGCAATATATGACTCAAACAAAAAATTGTAAGTTTACCTAAAGGGAATATTCAATATAATCTATTTAAAATTAAAAATAACCAAATTGTTAAGTTTACTGCAAATGCTCGAAATCGGAGGAAAGAACAGTACCATAGAACCATAGAAAAATACAGCACAATACAGGCCCTTCGGCCCACCATGCTGTGCCGACCTTCTAACCACTCCTAAGACTATCTAACCCCTTCCTCCCACACATCCCTCTATTTTAAATTCCTCCATATGCTTATCTAACAATCTCTTGAACTTGCCCAACATATCAGCCTCCACCACCACCCCAGGCAGCGCATTCTATGCGCCAACCACTCTCTGGGTGAAAAACCTCCCTCTGACGTCACCCTTGAACTTCCCACCCGTTACCTTAAAGCCATGCCCTCTTGTATTGAGCATTGGTGCCCTGGGAAAGAGGCGCTGGCTGTCTACTCTGTCTATTCCTCTTAATATTTTGTATACCTCTATCATGTCTCCCCTCATCCTCCTTCTCTCCAATGAATAAAGCCCTAGCTCCTTTAGTCTCTCCTCATAATCCATACTCTCTAATCCAGGCAGCATCCTGGTAAATCTCCTCTGCACCCTCCACATCCTTCCTATAATGAGGCGACCAGAATTGGACACAGTACTCTAAGTGTGGTCTAACCAGAGTTTTGTAGAGCTGCATCATTACTTCGCGGCTCTTAAACTCGATCCCACGACTTATGAAAGCTAACATCCCATAAGCTTTCTTAACTACCCTATCCACCTGTGAGGCAACTTTCAGTGATCTGTGGATATGAACCCCCAGATCACTCTGCTCATCCACACTGCCCGAAATCCTGCCATTAACCTTGTACTCTGCCTTGGAGTTAGTCCTTCCAAAGTGTACCACCTCGCACTTCTCTGGATTGAACACCATCTGCCACTTCTCAGCCCAGCTCAATATCCCTCTGTAAGCTTTGACAGCCCTCCACACTATCCACAACACCACCAATCTTTGTGTCATCTGCAAACTTGCTAACCCACCCTTCCACCCCCTCATCTAAGTCATTAATAAATATCACAAAAAGTAGAGGTCCTAGAACAGATCCCTGTGGGACACCACTAGTCACAGCCCTCCAATCCGAATGCACTCCCTTCACCACAACCCTCTGCTTTCTACAGGCAAACCAATTCTGAATCCACACGGCCAAGCCCCCCGGATCCCTTGGCCCCTGACCTTCTGAAAAAGCCTACTATGCAGAACCTTGTCAAATGTCTTACTAAAATCCATGTATGTTGTAAACACGCAGCAGGGCAAGCAGCATCTCTGGAGGTGATGAAATAGAGATAACATTTCAGGTTGACAGCATTTAATCAGAAAATTCTGATGAAGTGTCTATAATCTGAAACATTACCAGTCAGATTTGAACAGTTTATTAAAGATGCAGATACTGGTATCTTAGTTGTATAACATTTTTAAATCAGTTGGGTTTGAAGGGAAGCAATAACAAAGACAAGATTGCCATGCAAAAAAAAGTGAAATTCGGTTTAGGGTGGCAACACCAAATGAGTAATCCTAAATTTTACCCATTGACTTATCTATTATTAAGCACAGGCAAGGTACAAAATTGGCAGTAAATCTGCTTTTTTTTATGCCATTGTCATAGTTGAATTTTACCTTCAGAGATTTACTGAAGTTGCCATGGTGAAAAATGTGATACAAAACTGCTGCAAAATACTCTCAACACTTTAAGTCAAACCATGCAGTTACACAAGTTTTTTTTGTCTTCCTCTTCCATATTTTGATAATTTACAACTTTTGGCATGCTTTCAAAGGATCCACAAAGAAATCTGCACTTCAAACAGAAGGAGGGGACATCACCCCAGGCTATTCTGATACACTTCCTAGTGTGCTCCTTAATAATGTCACTGGTAGATGTTACCAGCAAGTTGTCATCCTCTAGAATTATCAAAAAAGGCATTTCAAGATGAGATTACATCAAATAAACAAAATAAGTGGGACAATGAGGTTCCAAGAAAAGCCAGGTTTAATTCAATATCATTTCTCACCACTTTTTAAAAGCAGGAACCACTGCCAACAAACCCCTGCCCTCACATCTCAATCCACCAACTCAAGTCAAACATTGTTAGTTATAACACACTCTACATGACCTTAATTATTCAGAAGATATACAAGAACACTGCACAATGCAGGATTTTGAATACCAAACAAGAAGCGGATGAATTTGAAGAGAGCAGGAAACCAAAGCCATGGTGAAAGAAAAAGATATTTATGAAACCTTTGAAAGAGAGAAGAGGTAACAAGGCAACAATGGATTGGGTGGAGTGGCTGAAAAAGTATACTTTACAAGTAGAGAAGGTAACATGCAATGACTTTTCAGCAGGCATAAAGAAAGTAGACAAGAGTGTAGGTCCTTAATTTAAAAATAAACAATTTATCTTTCACTATTCAATGAAGTGAAACACTAACTGTGAGACTAAGTAAACCCCTTTACAGGAATTATTTGTATGAACAAATAATTTTAAATCTAGCATTAATTTCCTAAAGATTCATAATATTCTTTAAAGCAAAGATTAAGGTCAATTAACAGGAAGTGTTAAGTAAATATAAGCCACATAATCTCCCTTAGAAAACAGATGAGCTATGGTTGTTTTCTCTTTGTATTAAGTTACGCAGACACATTAACAGAACAAAACATTATGAAGTATATTTGGATAATATGACAGCAATAGGTATTGGACTTCTATTTATACTTGCAGCTGTATTTTTGGATCTTCTTTTAAACATACGATGAGAGCAGCATGCATTACGTAAGTAATCTCGGTCAAAATTCTTTTCCAATACACAAGCGGAAAAGAGTTTTCTATTTCTATTTATTTATTCAGGTCCACTTCAATGACCATATTATAGCTCTTGGTTTACTGCTGTTAACTCTTTTGGCAGATTTTAAGAATGGAAATTCCTTTAAACTCTACATGGATAGACATAAAGAAAAGACATTATACATAAATGTCAATAAATTACAAAAGATTATTCCAATGCAGTAAACTTTGAAAAAGGGATTCTTAAAATACACAAATACTGTCAAACATCTTAAAACCAAATGCCATCTTAAAAGTAAAGCAAGTTTTCAGCGTTGTTGAACATCTCATTATTAATTAAAGCCATATACTCATAAAATGAAGCATATGCATGGTCCAAAATTGTTTCAGAACATTCCAGTTGCTTATCAATTGACATATTTCAAGATAATGTAAGCCCACAGAATCAATGCACAAGGGAAGATTCATGCCACGTGTAATTAGATTAAATATTGAACCATTGTCAGGAATGATCCTCAATTGGAAGTGTGCACAAATCTAAAGCTGGCAGATCTTTTGTGTCTGATACCAAGCTACAAGGAGGATGATTAATCTTACATTGCATGTAAAGACAAGGAAGCCATCAATCAGTTAAAATTACTGCTCTCTACAGCAAAACAAAGTAGAAATCACAGTACCTGGGCTGTCACACTTGTGCAATGGCACAGAAATTTTAACACTCCGAAAATGTAAAGTCATACCTCCCCTAAATCCATTACCAGACTGCATTAAACATTCGTGTGTGTGAAGCTCTGAACATCAGCATTTAATCTACAGTAACTGATGAAGCTCATTCATCAATCAGTACAACTCTGTTTGATCACTCTGAAGTATTAGTTGGTGTTAGTATTTTGGGAACCTTTACAGTTGAATCGCTTGGAATGGATTCCAGCCAAGTTTACTTTTTTTTGCTCTTAATGTTTCCATAAGTATGCTGAAATTAATAAGACATACTTACACAAGTTTTAGAAACATTATTAAGAGGTTTCTGTGCATTAAGTAACGGTCAATAGAAGACAGGCAAATAAAGATGAGCAAAGAACTTCAATTTGACAGACCCGTTTAATGGGCACAACGCTGGTATTTTAGTATTTTCTGTCAGCTCCATATGCCTAAAAGTGCTATATTTTACTTTGTTCCATTATCTTACCTCTAGGAACAAAGTAAAATGCATGCATGTATAAGAAAGACAACATTGAAAATTATGGTTTCCCTTGATATGTTACTGTAGATTTAGTTTGCTGCATGACATTTTGGGGTAGGCAAATTTATTTTAACAAAGACTTAAGCAATTAGTGACTTAAGCAATTCATATGTCTCAGAGTGGAGTTATGTTGCTGGGTGAAAATAGGATAAGGAAACATCTCTCCAATGAAAGTCCTTGAAAAAGTTAAAAGTGCGTATCCTAACAGATTGTGATTTATCTGATCACTAAATTTCCCATTCTGACAAAGGGTTTACATTCTAAATGTTAACTTGTCTTGTTTGCTCAAATAATTATGGACCAACATGGGGTTCACATAAATCCATCACTACAATTTGCAATTCAACCTGTGGACACAAGTAGATTTGTATCACTGACAATATTATATTAGCTCATGCAAGTACCATTAACTAATTTGGAGGCAATGATGGTTCTCTATACAGAATTTGACTCAGAGTGTAGATTTTGATACCAAAGTTCAAGAAACCATAAAAGTGATTTTAATTTAGGCACCCAATGAAGAGTGGATACTCAGGCTTTGCCTGAATCAACTGCAAGCTAACAGGCAGATAGCAGCAAGCCTTGCTGGTAGTCCAATCATAACTGCCCGTGCTCAGAAACAAGCTCACGCACTTTTCAAATGGATTCTAACAGCAGGGTCTAGTTTTGCTTGGATTTTCCAGCATTTTGCTGGGGAAATTGCCTTTCAGATCCTTTGCCAGATTTGAATAGTACCCAAATCCCAATTGATTTCAATGGGGACGAGTGGCAGCTATTTATTAATTCCTGACAGGTGCATTTCGGGGCATAGTCTCCACAGTATGTTACCTGAGAGCCTGCTGACATTTGAGTCAAGTTGCCAGACTCTAGCAGAAGGCAGTGGAATGACCCCAGGTAAGTGTGAGCATGTGACAATTCTAGGTAACAGGCCTGGTCCAATATGACTCAGTCCAATAATATTGCTGGGCCCAGGAGGAGCCATGACACTGTGACAAATGGCATTTTCAGCCAGCTGTTACCTAATTTATGTCACATTTAAACCTGCTTAAAATTAAAGCTCAGAAAAAAATAATACCAATTTGACCTTTTTGATGCAGAGTTGTGGTTCTGATCCTGTATCAAAGTCGAGTTTATTGTCATATGCACAAGTACATGTATGCACAGGGGTAATGAAAAACATACTTGCAACAGCATCACAGACACAGAGCATCACATAAGCAGCATTCACAAGAAAAATATAAATTATACACAATTTTTACAAGAAAGAACACAATTAGAACAAAAAAAAGTCCATTTTAGTGCAAAGTGATCAAAGTGGTCATAGTGTTGCTAAACTGTAGTGATTAGGCTTTTGCTGGTTGGTGTAAGAACCAAATTGTTAAAGGGAAGTGGCTGTTCTTGAACCTGGTGGGGCAGGACTTCAGGCTTCTGTGTCTCCTACCTGATGGTAGCTGTGAAAAGATGGCATGGCCCAGGTGGTGATCTTTGATGATGGATGTTGCCTTCTTGAGGCAGCACCTCCTATAGATACTACCAATGGTGGGGAGGGATGTGCCCATGATGTATTGGGCAGAGTCCACTACTCTCTGAAGCTTCTTATGTTCCTGTGCATTCGAATTACTGTACCAGACCATTATGCAACCAGTCAAGATACTTTCAACAGTATATCTGTAGAAGTTTGTTAGAGTGTTTGGTGACGAGCCAAGCCTCCTTAACCTCTTTAAGAAAGTAAAGACGCTGGCACGCTTTCCTTATGATTACAGCTATGTGCTGGGCTCAGGACAGGTCATCCGATACGTTAATGCCCAGGAATTTAAAGCTGCTGACTCTCTCCACCACTGATCCCCCAATGTGGACTGGCAGACATTCGCCCTCCTTCACCTTCTTGAAGTCAACAATCAGCTCTTTAGTTTTGCTGACTTTCAGCGAGAGGTTCTTTTGGTGGCACCACTCAACCAGGTTTCCTATCTCATTCCGGTAAGCTGACTCATCGCCACCTGTGATATTTGTCCAACAACAGTAGTGTTGGCAGCGAATCTGAAGATGCCATTGGAGCTGTGCTTAGCCACACAGTCATGTGTGTATAGAGAATAGAGCAGGGGGCTAAGCCTGCATCCTTGATGTGCACCTGCATTGATGATCAGTGAGGAGGAGATGTTGTTACTAATCCTCAACTGATTCAGGTCTGCCGATATAAATTGGATCATCTTTAATATAAAGACTCTCTATTTCCACCCCCATGTCATGATGCTGTAACTCTTGCCATTCCTGTTATCACCACTTGAGATTGTCAAGAACTAGCCCCTCTCCCCCCACAATCCGATTTTTCAACAAATTGTGAACTTCAACTCATCCGAAAATTTATCTCAAGTACCCCAGCCAAAATTGTTCTCTTTCCCTAAACAGCAAAACTTTATAAAAATAGATTTTGCTATTTTTAAATATCCTTAGTAATTCCCTGATTATAATTCCTCTACCTATTTTCTTCTTTTTCAATTTGCTCAATTCCTTCAATTATAATGTTGCTACTTTGTGAATATAATCATCTGAATGAAAAAAAATTCATTTCCAAAAAATTCATTTGATATATATATATTACTGATATAAAGGTTAGGAGCTGGGAAATACAAAATTAAAATAAAACAGAAAACACTCTGATGCTGAAAGCACTCTGCATCTGTTGAAAGAGAAACAAAGTGAATATTTCAGCTCAAAGGTCCTTCAGTGTTTCCAGCAGTTTATTTTATTTCAAATTTCCAGTATCTTCAGTTTTTTGACACGATGGAAAAGTACAATTACAACATGACAAGTTTTTAATGGTCAGAAATGCACTAAAGAGTATAAAGCAGCTTATAAATAACAGAAATTGAGTTGCATCTGATTTGAAGACATTTAGCACATAATGAATGCTAAGAACATTAAGGAAGCATAGAAAAAATAGGCTTGTGCAAAATGAAAAATAGCACAAAGTCAGAACCAACCACAACACTGACTGTATGTGGATGAAACCTGCATCAATTCTTTGATTTTTATATATAACTCAGACTTTATACATGCTAACAAAAAGCAAGCTTTTTTTTGTCATCAAGGTATGGAACTGTACATTTCTCATTTCATGCACTTAAAGCCCCAGGCAAAATATAACATGAATAAACCATGAAAATAAAGCTTTTAATCCGTATAAAAACATTTCTTGGCCACAAAATGTGAATAAGAACATCTGATGAACCATCCACCTTATCACAAAAAGCACAATACCGTTATATGAATTTGAGTCTTTATATAAAACAGCTGAGTCAGAACAATGCGCCCAAATGTTCCTTAGATGAAAAAAAAATCAATTTTAGCAACCTATCTTTAGCAACAAATGCTAAATACACACACCTGCTGGCACAATGAAGATTTCACATTGCAATTATCACAAATCACACACTCACCTGAAAACTTTTTAAATCTGCAGATGTGTGCCACCAACCACAGGAGAAAATACCTTCAAATAAGTAAATTTTGAATTCTGCCTACTACCAATCTGACTGGATGATACAGATAATCTTCAATCTTTTTGGCAGTGACTGTCAATTTATAGATTTTTAATTATGAACATAAGAGCAATTAAATGGACTTCAATGCAGTTTACAAAATTTTTCATTGGTAATCTGGCAACCTAATCCCAACACATCAAGATAATCGGATGTTGAAATCTTTTCCAAGATACCTACAATGAGTCTAACCAACCACACATTTATAAGGCAACATTGGTTCATAATCACATCTGCTCTGTGATCACATCTACATCAATGGTGCTGAGGTAAAGAGGGTTGAGGGCTTCAAGTTCCTGGGAGTGAACATCACCAACATCCTGTCCTGATCAAATCATGTAGATGCCACGGTCAAGAAAGCTCACCAGTGCCTCCACTTCCTCAGGAGGCTAAAGAAATTTGGTTTGTCCCCTTTGACTCTCTCCAACTTCTACCGATGCACCATAGAAAACATCCTATCTGGATGTATCACGGCTTGGTACGGCAACTGCTCTGCCCAGGACTGCAAGAAACTGCAGAGAGTTGTGGACACCAGCCATCACGTGATGCCCAGCGCATCACGGACACCAGCCTCCCCTCCTTGGACTCTGTCTTTACCTCTCATTGTCTTGGTGTAGCAGCCAGTATAATCAAAGACCCCACCCACCCGAGACATTCTCTTTCCTCTCCTCTTCCATCGGGTAGAAGAAACAGGAGCCTGAGGGCACGTACCACCAGACTTAAGGACAGCTTCTATCCCACTGTGATAAGACTATTGAATGGTTCCCTTATACAATGAGATGGACTATGACCTCACAATCTACCTTGTTGTGACCTTGCACCTTATTGTGACCTTGCACCTTATTGCACTGCACTTTCTCCGTAGCTGTAACACTTTACTCTGTACTGTTATTGTTTTTACCTGTACTACCTCAATGCACTCTGTACTAACTCAATGTAACTGCACTGTGTAATGAATTGACCTGTATGATCAGTTTGCAAGACTAGTTTTTCACTGTACCTCAGTACAAGTGACAATAATAAACCAATACCAATACCAATGAGAGAGTACCTACATTAATGATATTTTAATTGAATTACTCTAAATCAACACCTTCAGTTGGTAACTTTAACAACTAAATAAATTAATAATGCAAAATGGTGTTTTCAGAAATGGTGTTGCAAACTGCTCTCTGCAGATCTACTTTTAGGTGCTGATCAACATCCTGTGCATGTCATACACTGCATTTTTAAAATGTAAAAAGGCACAGGTCTGGAAATCATTCCTTGTGAGGAACATTTTAATACATCACTTTTCCCAGTCCACTAGAGGAATCTCCCAGTAAAAAAAAATCCAGTTTGTGTCATCCGAGGGCCCATTCAATTCTATGTGCACACTGCAACATATACATTACATTCAGTAACAAAATAAGGCCACCTTCCTCTGTTCTTATAATCAAAATGCACACAGTAACGAAATCACAGACCAGCTCCAGTTCTATTTTGAAATGTTATGTAGTGGCCCTAACCAGAATTCAAAGCAGGAATGAAAATAGGGAAGTTAAAAATGAGAAAGCTGTGGCAATTTATTAAGAATGTCAATATAAGCAAAATACCGTGGTTCCTTGAAATCTGAAATAAAACAAGAAAATACTGGATGTACTCAGTGTGTTGGGCAACATCTGTTGCAAGAGAAGCAGTTAATATTTTAGGATGACACCCTTTCATTGGAACCGATGGAAGGTTATTGACTTGCTAACAACTCATTTTCTCTCAACAAAGGCGCTGCTTGACCTGCTGAACATTTTACACATTGTTTTTAATATTAAGAAATCCAAATTTATGCTTTGACTATGAAGGAAATATGTGACCGGTACATTCATTAACAAAATCATTATATGTGCTTAATGTGAAAGTAAATAAAGTGGTTATAAACAGAATTGTTATCTCTCAAAAATAGGGGGAAGAATTTATGGACAGAGTTGTTCGTGATGAAAACAAAATGCATTTTTGGAAGTAAAACATTAAAATAAAAGTTAAATAATAATGAGGTAAACCCATGCTGCCACATCCACTTCATGGTTGTGGTATTTAAATTTTTAATCAACATTTATTTCACGTGCCCACAGAAATGCAGTTTTTCTTCAGACATGGATTAAATACTTAAACCAAAATTCTGCCAGGTAACATCCGAACAAGCAAATCGCATCTGATGGTACAAAGATTAGCAAAGAAAGTTCTTGTTATAATCTTGGTTGTTCAATGCAAAGCTGCAAGATGATATTCCAATTAACTCATAATAAATGAGAGTAAAACAACACAAGAGAATGGTAATAATGGGCCAGAATTTACTAGAGCAGATCAGCAGAGTAACTAGAGAACAAAAATATTTTAATTATTAGGTAGAGAAAAGTAAATAGAAGGATAAGTGAGAGAACAAAGCAAGAGACAGAAATTCAAAGTATGTAAAAAAACATCTGAAGTGTCGTAGAACTATTTTCTAACTGCAAGAAAACTGATTTTCAAATTTATTTCTGCCCTTTCTAGGCTGGAGAGGTGAATGAAATTGCAATGCAAGTCTTGTAATGAAAAGTCACCATGTGGTGCTGAACACCAGGTCCAGCTTCTCACAATAAATTTACTTTGCATTTATCTTGCAACTTTAACTATTTCTTGACACTGAGTGAAGTTCTCAGCTAGATGCCACTAGCCCACTAAGTCCAAAAGTGGAGCAGCCCAAATCATTCAACTCTCTATTCCCAAGTAATGGTGTATCTCTTCTACACCTAATTGCTGAGCAGTTTACATGTTAATAATGGGGTGCGCATTAAACTGTTATTTTTCAGCAAATTTTAGGTCAATATTATTCCAACAATAGTCAAGAAAATCCATTGAACAGAAAGGGTTATGGAGAATTTAGGGAATTATATAGCATGCATGAACTATGTAACACAAAATGTATAGTTCACAATTAAATATTTCTGAGACTTCAGTTGCAGTATGAACAAAATGTTGTGAAGACTTTAGAATACTTTCAACTGATATTTTTAAACTAATGTTTACTGATGAAAATAAAGGATGTTAAATTTGAAATATGAAACATTTTTCTGCATTTACTCGAGGTCTGTATCAAATAACTTGAGGTTCATATTTCAACAAAGAGTGAACTTCACATGATTTCTCTCCAACAACATGTTGTAAATTCACTTCCAGCAATATATTAATATTAGTTTCTTGCCTCACATCATCTATCCTCAAAGTCTTGTTCTGAATTAAGTTATCAGCCTAGTGCTAATGAAGAAGAGGAGACTTAAATGAAACTATGAGTAACTTTATCCAGCAGTTTCATCACCACTGAGATGTAATTTGAAGAGAATCAAACTTGTTTAAGGCAAGACCTTATGCCAGGAGAACAGACTTTATTACATGTGGCCAGTTTTAAATCAAACCTAGGTTTAGCAATGAAATTAATCATTAGGTTAGACTTTTGATTTCACTAATTAAACAATCAAACTTAACCACTGCCTGGTGAAGAGTAGAAAGAAAATTTAGTTTGTTGATGTTCCACCTACAGCGCCAACCAGATTCAGCACCTGTTAATTTCAATGGGGAAAAATAATCAGGTATGCTCAATTCCTGACATGCAATTTTCCCACCATGTTTTCCTGTCCTCGCTTGCGGAGATGATGCTTAGTACCCAAATATTACCCACATATTGAGAGTCCTTTAATACATCATTCCCTTATGCCCAAAGCCACAATAAAATGGCTCAATAAATCTACCTCCTAATAAAGAAAAATACCTAGCAAATAGAAACTTGCCAACAACATTGAGTATGGAAACAAAACTTTTGAAAAAGGCTAATCGTAGGAAAGTAGTTAATCTCCCATAGTCTGGGACTTCCATTTATGCTACCCCATTTTGTCAAAATGTCTATTTTCACGATATTTCATCAAATTGCTTTTGTGCAGGTCATGACTACATATTCAGCATGAAAACTCCAGGTTGGCACTGTTCAACTTTATAAAAGTTATATTAATAGAAACCATACATAAAGTGTTGATGCAAGTATAAATCAATATTCCAGATTAAAGGATTAGAACCACAGTCATGATTTGGATTTAAACTGACACAAATGCTCAGATTGGTTAAAGAAAGGCTTGCATTTAAAAAGCATATTTCAGGGCCCTAGGCCATCCCAATTTACACCCAATGAAGTTCTTTGATATGTAGTCACTAATCGAATGTTCTATGGCATCCCACTGAATGGAAGACAGTGCTTTTTAAATGTTCACTTTTTACTTGAATTACAGAAAATAGGGTTTACAAAATTAGCAAACTGCGGGATGCTGCTTGCACACATCACTGCTTCCAAGATATTTGCATCACTTCCTCCTCCTGCTGCCAGATCAGTAGCTACTTCATTCAAGTACTTATTTCATAACAAAACTTTTCCATTTTTTCCAATGTATACATATGCATTCTGTGTGATGCATATTGCTTCCCTAATATTGTTTCCTTTTGTAAATGTAATATCAACAATGGTAACAGGTAATAACATTAAGACCGTTGCTTAGAAAATACAATTGCTGTATTATTATTTGTTTCCTTAATATCAAACATGAAATTTTATTAAACTGTTAACCAAATATGAATTATTAATGGATAAATTATATCATGAATTCTTGCAAGTTTAATATTTACAAACATTTTATTCTATTGCTTTACACAACGTTTTTAACCTTTTCTTGAGATTGCTATGAAGGTACTATCTGTGTGTTAATTTTAATTTAATGTCATACTGCTGTTATACTTACACAGTCGTTACATTCTAGTGCCCAATTGTAAGAATTGTTTGCATATTTAATTTTATTCAATAGCGGGTGAAAGCTTCAAATAAGCAGAATCATAGAAACATGACTTAAGGCCAAGCTTTGCCTCAGGCACATACCTTTCCTTCAAGGATGCTGGGAAAGAGTTTGTTAGACTATTGTTTTGTATTAAAAACTCATGTGTTTGTTCAGCACAACATGGGTCGCTGCAATGAGTGAATGATGTCTTTGACATGGCAAACCCCTAATTGTAACAAGTCCATACTGACTAAGTTTTACCAGATGCTGCAATGGGTTTGATTAACAACCACACTGGATTCCATGTACAATCTGATAATGATGGTTTTACTACTCAATATTAAAAACCTCAGCTTTTATAAAGGGAACATTATGTCAGCAAAATCAGGATTACAATTTTCAGACTAAAGTTCACCTCTCCCCTACATTCCACAGAATTCTTTTAAAAAAACAGTATTCTTTTTTGCAGGCTCACCCAAAATATTCCACAACAAACACATTTTAAAGTTACCATGCCTTGCTGGATTAGGAACTTGATGAAAATAAAATTCTGTTTTCACTGACTACACCAAAGTACAAATAAGTTCAAGTACCAATGATTGATCTCTAAATATCCAAATGGAAAAGCTTTCAAAAATACACATGCATGTCAATGTTGTTGAATTATGCAATGAAAGCATTTAAAGTTGATCACACTCACTGCTTTTTTGTCCAATTTGTATCTGGTCAAAAAGTCTTTCAAAGTATGGCCAAGTTCTGCAATGGTCTACCTTACTCTAAGTAAATTTATTTAACATACCATGACCTTTACACCAATCTGACAGGAAAGATAGATAGGTCAGGACCTAATCTATACAAACTAACAATCTTTCAAAAGCATAATCCTTAAAACAATGCAGCTATGCTCCTTAATCTAGTTACCAGAACTCATGAAGGTATTTATGTTTCATTCAATTTGCCATTTATAGAGTTAAAACTGAGTTCTACACAATGGTGTCAATTTTTATAAGGAGTGCAATAGATACGAATCTGGCAATTTCAAGAAAGATCAGGCATTCATTATGACTAAATGATTTTTCCCCAAATACACAAGTACATTAAATAGATACCCAATATAAAAACTGCTCACTGCTTATGCAAAGGTCAGTATTTGAATGAAATAAATTTGTGATCCACGTTACATCCTAAAAGAATGTGATAAGAAGGATTAAGGCGGTGCAAGAATTGGACAAATGCAATAGTTTATTGTGCATAATGTAATCCCAAAAACGGAAACAACACATACTTATGCTGATACAATGCAGAGTGTAAAATATTCTGAATAAGATTATTTAATTTTCTGAAGTCTGAAAATACAAAAAAAATTGTCTTGCCATTAATTGGAATACACCCTGTCTACAATTCATAGCAAAATCCTCCAAATCCTCTGGAAGGACAAGTGAACCAACATCAGTGTCCTTTCCTAGGCCAACATGCCCAGAATTGATCCCAAGTTACACTCAGTCGACTACATCGGGCAAGTCATATCACTTGCACGTCTGACACCAGATTCCCAAAAAGGATACAGAATTCCAAGGTCTGTCATGGGAAGGAATTACCAGGTGTACTGAGGAAAAGATTCAAAGATATGCACAAAGGCCCCTTGAAGAAATGTAACATCCTCACTGACCCAAGGGAATCTCTGGTTCATGGCTGCTCAAAGTGGTGAAAGAGCATTTGGAATGGTATTGAGAACCTCAAAGTCATGCATTGAGAGCACACAGAGGCTCTGCAAAAGCAGTGGAAGGAGCACCCCAGCTTACAAACTAGCCCACCTTGCTGTCCCGTCAGTTACCTCCTGCCCCATCTGTGGAAAAGTTTACAGTTTCCACAATGGCCTCACTAACCACCTCAGAAAACCAGAGTGCAAGTGAGTCATCTTCAATCCCAAGGGACTGCATAAATTACATAATGAATGATCGCAATACTACATCAGTAGCATAAATCTAATATTGATAGTTAGGTAGACTAAATGCAAAAGCATTGCACTCTTACAGAATCCAAGTGGGACAGACAGAAAATGCTTAACCCAATGTTTGTTCTCTATATTCATAAGTTTAAAGGTGAGAATGAAACCAAAGAAATAAAACAGAAATCTGAGATAAACTTTGGGATAAATGGTAAATTGAGCTGGGGAAAGAACCAGATATTGTGGGGTGCTAACTGGACATTGATGTGTTTTTTTTTAACTAGCTGTAGAATCGATATGATGAGGCCTAATACTTTTGATCAAAGTCCTACTTTCCAAAGGCACTTAAAACCTGAAAGTGCATTGTTAGATTCTGCAGGCTATCATCAAAACAGGTTCAACTTCTTTCACAAACAAAAAACAAAATGTTGGAGGAACTCAGCAGGTCAGGCAGAATCTGTGGAGGGCAAGGAATGATCAATGTTTCCTGATGCAGCGTCTTGACCCGACAGGTCGACCATTCTTTTCTCTCCACAGTTGCTGTTTGATCTGCTGAGTTTATCCAGCAGTTTGTTTTCTGCTCCAGGTTCCAACATCTGCCGTCTCTTGCATCTCACCTTCTTTCATGTGTAAATAAGATATTTACCACCTGTTTTAATTCCAGTTAGGAATTCATTATCACAGACACTTTGTTCAGGTGGGCAATAAAGAGACTGTGGCATTATTTGTGGAAGAACTGTTGTAGTTCTTCAAATGCCTTGACCAACATTTATCCCTTAATAAAAACTGTAAGGGAACAAAAACCATAACAAAGCCAAGAGAATAACCAGTCATTTACTCTATTGCAGTTTGAGTGAGTAAAACTGGCAGCCACATTTAGTTACATGCAATCTGTGTTAATGCTTCAAAATAAGTTTATCAGCTGTAACACTTTGGGATGTCCAGACGAAATTCAAAATTCTGTATAAATTTCACTTCTTTCTGGCTTTCTGTCCTAAGTGAAGTTCAGGTTTCTGTCGGAATTTTGTTTTACAGTAGTGTTTGAGATACTGAAAAAAATGCAAGGTTCTTTTCAATTAAACTTATGAATTTTATTCAGTTTAGAGATTTCTGATGACTTTTCTTTCAATCTTGCTTGTAATATAAGACAAAGACAGACAACTTTGAAGATTAAACCTTTATTCACACATGTATCCGAACAGTTTGCCTCCAAGTTCACACCAGCCTACAACACACAAACGTCATCACTTTTTTCTGATTTCAACATTAATGTATTGTTTAATATGCCACGTTTACAATATCCCAACAGTAACAAATCATTGAATAATTAATTTTAGGTCAGTGCTTAAATATCTCTGTGGTGTTTTCAAAACTTTTAAGACAATTATCTTCCCCTTGAACTTCATACACTTGTATAATGAGAACCTGTAACCAATTTGTTAATGACATCTGCTCAATAACATCCACCATTTGAAATGAGGCAGGGGCAAGCTTGTCCAAGGGATTTTACTCCATAAAGAGACCAATTTAATGTGTCAAGGTGGCAGCCATTAGCTTGGAAAGGTTATGCAAATACTGAACAGGGATGATAAACTGCAGGCCTCTCTTTACCATGTCAAACATAAATAAACCCCAAAAGAAACCAACAGCTAACATGTTTGTTGTGCATTGCAGACAGGTGAAGAAGCACCTTCATGTTTGATTAGCTTAGTGATGTCCAGAGGTATAGGAATCCCAGAAGAAAATACAAGTAGTTTTGACTTAAGTGTAAAACAGCAAAGGGTGTGTATCAAACAGCTGTTTTCCTTCACTCTCAACAGAGGTTTTGAAGAGCACCATTCAACCTATGAGCTGGCTATGCAGAAAACCTCCAAGAAAGATTTACTCAGTAACACAAAGGATAGTTCATGTAAGCTTCTAACATTGGTTTTTGCACCGTAACACTAGACTATAAAGTCTTTGATATGTAAAATTTGATATTGTAATAACCCATAAAGTGTTAACAATTGATGAATTGTAACCATGTCAAAAAACAAAAGACATCAGTGGACGAAAATGTCAATTTACTGCATTCCCTTGATACCTTACAGCCGATTTATGCTTTTCCTCAAATTATTTTGCCCACCCTCTGCTCCTGTTTCTTCCTTTTCAAATAACTTTCTCTGCTTTCTGCATGGGTCCAGCCTGAGTACTTTACTTCTATTTTCTCCCATCCACTAAAGGCTTCCCTGAGAGCCATGTACAACAGCCAGGTTCTGCTCAACCAAATCTCATATGGGAACCGGACCTTCACCAGAATAAGTTTGTCACTGTCAGATTTCACACCAATGAATCTAACCGTGGGAAGAAGAAGCTAGCCATTTCCCAAACATAATCCCAACCCCTGCCTCCCTCATCAATAAAATACAAGCAAATAGCCAAGTCAAGCCCACCTGAAGGGTTCCTTAGTCAGTAGTAAAACAATTAATTGCCTTTAAAATGACAGTATTTTTCTCTAGATGAACTCAGCAGGTCAGGCAGCATCTATGGAGGGAAACAAACAGTTGAAGTTTCGGGTCAAGACCCTTCATCAGGACTGGAAAGGAAACCTGCTGAGTTCCTCCAGCATTTTGTGTGTGTTGCTCCAGATTCCAGCATCTGCAGAATCTCTTATGTCTCAGTATTTTTCTCTGTTATGGCCATGTCTACATCCTTGATAGTTAAGCTTATTTAAGTACTTTCAATTTAGTGCAAAATTTGCTATTTTTAATATGATTGACTTACTGATAATTTTCTTAAACTTATAATGAAATCATTCAGTATCCACTGATTAAATGTCCTTGAAAACAAAGATGTGTTTCACTATCTGAATGCAAGAACACAAGAAAAGGGAGCAGGATTAGACAAATTGGCCCTTCAAACCTCCTCCACCATTCACTATGACCATGGCTGACCTGCCTCAGGCCTCAACTCCTCTTTTGTGCCAGTTCTCCTTAGCCATCAATTCCATAATCTTTCAAAAGTGTCTCTCCTTGCACTTTAAATACCTCTAATGATCTAGCCTCCACAACCCCAAGTGATCCACTACCCTCTACGAGAAGAAACTTCTGTGCATCCCGATTTTAAATGACCATTCTTTTATCTTATAACTATCTCCCCTTATCTGTGGCTCTCTCACTGGTGGAAACATCTCAATATCTAGTATGTCATGTCCCCTTAGCATGTTATATGATAAAATAAGATCACCTCTCATTCTTCTAAACTCAAAGGAATACAGATCAAATTTCTTTTAGCCTTACAGGATAGGATTATCATCACAATAGCCTGGAGAATGCCTTTGGACTGTCTCCAATATTACCATTTCCTTGCATAAACAAGGGAACCGAAAGAGTGTATAGTATTCCAAGTATGGCCTCAACAACACCCTGTATTGCTGTTACAATACTTCCCTATTTCTCTATTCCAACTACCTTGTTAGGAAGGCAAATATGCCACTTGCAACCCTTCCTACTTGCTGCATCTGCCTGCTATCTTTTTACCATTCATGCACAAGAACGGTTAAATCCCTCTGCACATCACTCACTTACAATCTCTTTCCACTGTCTTTGATTCCTCTTATCAAAGTGCACAATCTCACACTTCACCACATTCATATCCACTTGCAAAGTTTTCCACTCACTCAACCTATCTTTACCCTATTGCAGAGTGATAATTATCCTCACAGAACTTGCTATTTTCATGTCATCGGCAAACTTGGATACCTTATACTCTGCCCCCTTCCCCAGGCTATTATTATGACTGCAAACAATTGAGGACCAAGAATTGATTCACTACTTACATAATTCCAACCTGAAAATGACCCACTTATTATGACTCTTTGCCTTCTATGTGATAACAAGTCTTCAGTACTTCAGTCCTTCAGTCCCAGTTAACACACATCTCCTAAGATCAAGAACTCTCATTTCGTGCACCAACCTTTTATGCGGCACTTTGTCAAAATGCCTTTTATAAATCCAATAAACAACATCTACTGAATCCCTTCTTGTTCCATCCTCAAAGATTTCAAGCAAATTGTCAAACATCATTTACCTTCTTTAAAACCATGCTGATTGGTTTGATTACGTTCTTTTCCAAA
Source organism: Pristis pectinata (assembly GCF_009764475.1). Classification (NCBI taxonomy): domain Eukaryota; kingdom Metazoa; phylum Chordata; class Chondrichthyes; order Rhinopristiformes; family Pristidae; genus Pristis; species Pristis pectinata. The sequence goes on from NC_067410.1 coordinate 24,537,007, forward strand.
TGATCAGCCGTTTCTTCTTTGATTGTTGACTCTGGTAGCGTCTTCCCAACAATTGATGTAAAACTAACTGGCCTATAGCTTCCCATGTCTTGTCTCCCTCTTTTTTTCGAAAAAGGGAAGCACAGTTACTGCTTTCAAATCCACCAATACCCTCCTGGAACTCAGCAGCTTTTGAAAAACTTCAACCAATGGATCCATCAACTCTGTAGCCACATTGGATGCGGGCCATTGGGTCCTGGCGACTTGTCTGCCTTTAGTCCTGTTGGTTTCTTCATTAACTTGTAACAATCCGATCATGAGGGAAAAATTCTTCCGTGCTATTTCAAACTGGCTAACTTGTTACCTTTGGGATATTTACAGTGTCCTCCACTGTGAATACTGGTGCAAAGTATTGGCTTAACATATCCATGATTTCCATGTTTTTTTGTTATGAATTTCTGTCTCAGCCTCTAAGGGTCCTACACTTACCTTAACTATCCTCTTACTTTATTCATTTGTTCATTTTGATTTTACTTGGAAGATTTCTTTCATAATCAATTTTCTTCCTCATTTTTAACCTGTTGGTCTTTTGCTGTTGCTTCCTGGAAAAATTCCCAGTCCACTGATCTTCCACAAGCCTTTGCCACACAGTATGCACTAGTTTTTGACTTAACATAATCCTTACCATGGTAGTTAATCTTTCTCATGGAATCTCCCTTTCTAATATGGATAAAAGTGTCATGAATTAGCTGCTCAAATATCTGCTGCTGCTCATCCACCAACATATCTCTTAGCCTATTTATCCATACTAAACAACTCTACCCTCATATATTTGTAATTGCCCTTATTTAAGTCAAAGACACAGGACTTGGACTCGGGTTGCTTATCCTCAAACTGTATCTGGAATTCTACCATGTTGTGGTCACTACTTCCTAAGGGTTCCTTAACCACAAGATCTCTTATTATTTCTACCTCATTACACATAACTAAATGTAAAACAGCCTCTTCCTGGGTACATATTGTTTGAACAAACAATCCCTGACACTCCACAAATTCCTCTACAGCACCCTTACCAGTTTGATAGGTCCAAGGAATGTGCAGATTGACATCCAGCCAGGTGCTCTCGCCAGAGCTCTGTCCTCTTTCCCCCCCCCCCCCCCCGACACATCACTCACTTTCCCATTGCAGCACAAACAGTTCCAAGATCAGGCTCCATCCATTAATTGTATGCAATAGGTGCGGCTTGGTGAACCGTAATGCTATCACTAATTTAGGTATCATTGTTGAGTTATCTGTAACAAGGTTCTGTCAAGCTTGAGATGAAATATATTTCTGAATTAAACATGCAGTGAATAAGCAACTTTAATAACTTGTGGACTGATTTACAAGTTACTTCACTAGGCTGCAGATATACTGCAGCAATACATTAATTACATGGTAACATTCGTGTGCAATACTTTTTTAAATTTTAAAATATTTATTTAGGGACTTGTCATCTTTTGGGAATCTTTGGAACCAGAAAGGATATGCAAGAATCAGTAATTGCCATTGCTCTGTATATTGAAGCAACGCCAAATACTTAGGCAGTTCCAATGAGTTAGCTTTTATATTTCCTCAAAAAGTGTAAATAATGGATCAAATCCGACCCGCCACCCACACTCACTCCTGCATTTTTCATGCAGCCACTCTTAGCTTTTGCAGCTGCAGAAGTGTGGATTCCACAGCTTTAGAACTGCTTTAAATGCCTCTGATAATCTATTTAACTAAGTAAAAATTTTAAAAAGGAATGGCAATAAATTTAATTAAAAATACCCTAAACTAAAATTATCAAGAAAGATAAAAAAAATAAACAAATCATTCAATCAAGCTTGCTGAACTCATCCAAATGAATGGAATTGGGCTATTTAAGCTACAGCTGGTGTAAACTTGAATGACTGAATGTGAAATTCATCAAGCCACTGAGCTCAGGACGTTGCCTTTTACCACCGAACTTTATGGCAAAAATAACAGCTAGATGTGCTGGCACGTGACCTCCAGCTTGTCTCTAACTTCTGTATTTCAATGTACAGGCATGAAAATAAGAGACGAGAGGAGCTGATCCATGCCCTGTAGTTGGTCAGTGGTTCTCTATGGAACCATCAGCTAATGATCAGTATGATCTGGCCCGATAAGCAATGTGCCTGCCCAATTAAGACAGAAGCTCCTCATATTTGTGTAGACTTGGATCCCTTTGAGTTTTTGCAAAAAGGAGATACACGGGAGTCAGGAAGGAGACCGGCAAATTGGCTTGAAAGTCAAAAATCTGCAGACGCTGGAAATCTGAAACAGAAACAAAGTTCTGGAAATATTCAGCAGGTCAGGCAGCATCCATGGAGGGAGAGCAACAGAGTTAATAGTTAAGATCAATGACCCTTCATCGGAAATCTAGATTTTTGACCTGAAATGTTAACTCTTTTACTCTCTCCAGATGTTGCCTGACCTGCTGAGTATTTCCAGCACTTCCTGTTTGAACTTTACATTAAATCAGGTTGAAGTACAGGTGTTCAAATAAAAAGTGCATAAAGTAGTGAGACCCAGATAAAGGCTGGATGAAGTATAACACTCAGGCAAGGAGAGATCGTAATAGATTCAGATTTACAGAGGCACCATAAAAAGCATCCTGTCCGAATGCTTCACAGCTTGGCATGGCAACTGCTCTGTCCAAGGCTGCAAGAAATTTCAGAGAGTTGTGAATGCGGCCCAGTCCATCACGAAAATCATCTTCCCATCCATCAACTCTGTATACACTTGCTGCTGCCTCAGGAAAGCATCCAATGTAATCAAAGACCCCTCCCAGTCCAGGTCATTCTCTCTTCTCCCCCCTCCCATCAGGCAGAAGATACATGCCCTCTTCTCATTACTACCATCAGGGAGGAGGTACAGGAGCCTGAAGACCAACACTCAACGTTTTAGGAACAGCTTCTTCCCTTCTGCCATCAGATTTCTGAATGGTCCATGAACACTACCTCTTTATTCGTCTTTTGCACAATTAACATTATTTATTTATGTTTGGTAACTTATAGTAATTTTGATGTCTTGCACTGTCCTGCTGCGGCAAAACAACAAATTTCACGACATATGTCAGTGATAATAAACCTGATTCTGAAAACTTGAGAACACATACCACCAGGCTCAATGACAGCTTCTATCCTGTTGTTATAAGACTCTTGAACGGACCTCTTATACAACAAAGATGAACTCTTGATCTCTCAAGCTACCTCGTCATGGCCTTGCACTTTGTCTACCTGCACTGCACTTCCTCTGTAACTCTTAACATTATATTCTGCATTCTGTTTTTACTTTTTGTTCTACCTCGATGTACTTATGTATGGAATGATCTGCCTGGGTGGCACACAAACAAAAACTTTTCACTGTATCTTGGTACATGTGACAATAATAAACCAATTACTGAATATTGTCACCCATTGATATAATCCACAATATATATTGAACTTGTAACTAGCCTTGGCCACGTTCATGTATTTTACAGTCATTTACTCTTACTACTCTTCCAATGTAATATAAATCTATTTTTATTATTCACAAAGGGTTCAATAACATTATACTACATTCCAGCCAACAACAATTTGCACAGTGAAAACTGGAGGAGGAGAATTCCGGATATGAACAGAGGATGCATTAAGTTAGATGAATCAAAAACCAGATCCTGATTGTTATGGTGACCTGCCCATTGGTGAAAAACTTCACTAAGCAAAACAGCTTGACAAAAATTAAAGTGTGCCTCAAAGAAAAATTTGGTCCGAATATCTCGCAGGGCTCAATGAAGGCATTTGCTTCCCTGAACAATTATTGTGCATAATTACTGTGGCATTTAGCTCTCAATCTGTATAAAGCCACCTCGCTGCAAAAATTACCAATGGCAGGGGCTGACAAGGGCTTGGAAAACTTGCAAGGGTTCTTCTGAGAGTTCCTACCTCCAATCCCCACCCTTTGGGAATTGGCTTCTCTGACCCCCACTCCTTGGGAATTGTCTCCTCTGATCCTCACCTTTTGTTGGAATTGGCTCCTCTGATACCCACTAGAAAACTGGCTTGGCATTGCTGATCCCAGAGAAGTACCATCTCTGATCCACAAAGTCAATGAATTGTCACCTCTGATCACCAGCACTTTGTGAATTTCCATTCCTACTATCACCCATTGCATTAATCGTATACCTGCATAAGAGCCATTCTCATGTGCTTAGTCAATACTTATTCATCAATCAGATCCTAGAATAGATAACATTTCGCGTTGAGACCATTCATTCTGGACACACAGAACAGATGAAGGGTCTCAACCTGAAATGTTGACTGTCCATTTCTCTCCACAGATGCTGCCTGACCTACTGAGTTCCTCCAGTGTCTCGTTTGTTGCTTCAGATTCCAGTATCTGCTGTCTCTTGTGCCTACTGGAACAGAAGAGGTGATCGTGCAGCTAATTATGACTTCTGGAGTCTTATTCTTTTCAAATTGGGTGTCCCATTTATCTTTGTCACAACAGTAAATTAACTTTAAAAATTCTTCACTGGCTACAAAGCTTCTTGTTATTTGGAGTTAGCTGAATGCACCACATAAATGCAAGACTATTTTCTTTTAATTTTGAGGATAACGATATTACCACTGCAGGTCATTCTGTAGGCTGAATATGTAGTCACTGAGCTATCCCAGGCTCTTGCTTTTAGTTTTTTTTAAATAGAATTATGAAATTTGATAATAGTGCATCATTATAATTGCAGTTAATTATCTCAAATAGGCCTGAAAAAGTGAGGTACATATTTAAAATAATAACCAAGTGCTCAAACATATTATAACTTGGTATAACGATTCCTTAACTTCCAAGATTATGTAAAGTAAAAATATATGATTTTAAACTACAGGCCTTTCTCACCGCTGGCTTCCAATATTGTAGCAAAAAGTTATTGTTTAACACTACTTCTGTTCTTGAAATGTGACATCTTGAAGGCAACACTAGAACAATATACTTTTATGGCTGGTTCTGTTTGCTTTGCAATAAAAGTGCTGGTCTGCTTGAGTACATTATTGGACACATACACAGACACACACCTACTCAGTCCATTTGCAGAAGAGAGTAAGAACAAAGAACCATTTCCCAAGTTTGTTTAAAATGCAGCTGAACTGAGATGACTCCTCATGGACTCAAATCTGACTCATATGATTCAAGCCATAGCCAATTTTAAAAAGCATGTAAGTTCTAATAAATGGAAGACACTATTGCAAAGGTTGAATGATATCTTGTGAAGGGCTTTCAGTGAATAGATGGCAACTAAATCAATAAAATGGAAGAAGTATTACCAAGCAATATAAACATATTTTCAATGATAAAGTATAATAATAAACTAGAATATATTATACATTTTCAAAAAAGATGTATTATTCTTTGACAAATAAAAGACCATTCAAAATGTTCACTTTTTTCTGTGAACATAGTATAATTTTATACATACTGTTTCAAATTAAATTTAAGTAAAATACAATTTCAATCATTTCAATTCATTGTGGGAGGAGGATGATCTTGTGGAAAACAAACACATATATTGAAAAACTTTGTTGGTCCTCAAAGGTTTAGAAGTTTGCCTTAAGAGAACAAATATGGTTGCCAAAGACATACTTCTAACTGTAATGGCATCTCCTGGTTATATCAATCTATCTGTTCTGTATATCAAGAATTCTGAGTATTACCCTGAAATCACTTAGACTAAAGGAAAATTGCCAGCCACGTTATGTGAAAATCAGACATAAAACTGTTTTCTAAATATGATATTACCCATTTTTTTCTTAAAAGTTACAAGTCATACCTGATATTGCCCAACCCTGCCAGCTAGCCACATGACAGTTGGAATTCTCTGTTTCTTTTTGGATGACGTGCTACAGTAGCAAAAGGAATAAATGTTTCCTCAATTGGTTTGAATATCAGTATGCAAGGTCTGGTGGACAGAAGGAAGACCCCAAGCTTAAAACACTGATCCAGAAATGCAAAACTCAGAATACATGTCTTCATAGCTATCGTGAGTCTTTGTTTTACAATTTACAATACCCTGGGTAACTCAGGTTACCAGTCACTGGCTGCGTCTTTAAATGAGAAAGAAACAAAACTTCTGTTTGAATGGCTGCCTAACACTCACAATCTCTCTCTCACTCTCATATACACACACCAATCTAAATGTGTAACAAACTAGGAGGGTGGCAATTAACAAAGCACTTCCCCAAGTAAACAACCATTCATCTGGATTCAGTTTGCATTCTAAAGATCAATGGCTACAACATGAAGCAGAACAATTATTTGTTATGCACACAAAAAATATGTTGGCTAGATTGCAATGCCTGCTTGCCACAGATAAAAACATATCAATTTTTTTTTCAAACAACTATTTAGCTGTTAGAACTTACAGAACTTACTCAGCCTAGCTTGCCAACTACAAGTCTGCCTTTAAAGTGAAAATTATCTAGACACTTTCTGTAGTTGAACTAAACACAGAACGACAGTGGGAATATTCTACGGCATTGCCTAAAATGCCAAATTAAACCAGTAATGATCTTTTTTTTCACAATCCGTCATAGATGAGAACACATCTTAAACAACTATTTCTGGCACACACACAGGGTAACTTTAATTTTTCAAGCACAATTGCACTGTGAGGAAGGAACAAATCAAATGAACATGCACCGAATATGGAAATATAATTAGGAAGAATAGGAACTCTGCTTTCCTTTCAATATTTACTGAGATTAATGTAGAAACACTAAACTAGGAAAAGTAGGCCATACTGTCCATTAAGCTTGGGTGATGCCATTCAATAAGGCCATGGCCAAGCTGACAGATCACTTTCACTTTCCTGTCCTATTTCCTGACTCTGGGTCCAAAAATATATTAATCTCAGTTCTGAATGTACTCATCACCTCAGCATTCACAGCCCTCTGAGACACAGAATTCCAAAGATTCACTACACTTACGAGTAAAGAAATTTCTCATCTCACTCCTACATGACAGACTCGTTACTCTGTGATTATAACCTAAAGTACAATGCGCTCCAGCATGAGGAAGCAGTCTCTCAGAATCCACCCCATCATATCATGTAATAATTTTATCCAACAATGACATCACCATTCATTCATCTAAACTCCAGGGAAAAGAGAACAATTCTATTTAACCTTTCATCATAGGTCAGCCTCACAAAGGATTAATCCAGGTTGCTTCATTGCACACCTCAGAGGCCTCCGGTGGGAAACCAAAACTAGCTACAGGGTTGCGGGTGTGATATCACCCAAGTCCTACATAAATGCAGTAAGGCTCTTCACTTAATACTCTGAACTAATTGCAATAAAGACTAACATGGCTTTCACATCCCTTTCTGTGACTCGTGCATTATAGCTGCCTTTTATCAATGAATACCAGCATTTAATAGTCTTTCATTTGTTAAAAACTGTTCTGCTTTTCCATTCTTTTTACTCTTAAGGATTATTTCACATTTCTCCAGGTTATACACCACCTCCGAGATTTCTTGTCTATACACCTGTTGTCTCTGTCCCTTTTGCATCCTCCTCATAGCTTTCATCCCTTCTAGCTTTGTACCATCTCTGAACTTAGATATGTCACATACAATCTCATCAGACAAGTAATTTACATTGACAATGAATGAGCAAGGCCCAAGCACTTATCCTTGCAGTACCCCCCGAGTTAAAGAAATTAAAAATCAAAAAAATACAGATGGTGGAAATATGAAGTAAAACAAAATGCTGAACATACTCAGTTAACATCTCTCTACTGGCAGCTTTCTCCTCAAATGCTGCCTAACCAGCTGAGTACTACATGCACTTTCCTTGTTTATTCCCCTTGCTGCAGCCTCCTAAAAAAGAATCATTTATTCCTGTTCTGTCTTCTATCCATTAAACAAGCCTTCATGTTAACTCCATACCTATCAGTTCAATCTTGTGTAAAAACTGCTCATGTGGCACTTTTTTCAGCATCTTCTGAAGATCCAAACATATAATTCCCTCATCTAACCTGGCAGTTACATCAATCAAAAATCTCTAATAGAAGTGTCAAACATGATTCCGTTTCAAAAATACCATGTTGACTACCCAAGCATTGTGATTTTCCAGAACCCCTGTAAATACTTCTTGAAAACATAGATTCCAGCATTTCTCTACTAAAGTCGGCCAGACTGACTTATAATTTTCTGTTTTCCCTCTATCATTTCTTCAAAATAACGGTTATATTTGTGACCTTTCAATCTGCAAGACCCATTCTAGAACCTAGGGAATTCTGGAAGATCAAATTCCACACATCCACAACATGCACAATCACTTTTTTAAAAACTGTAGGATGTAGGCCATTTCTTATGTTCTTACGAGAGACTTCTGACATTGCTAATTTTGTGATGTCTGAGGATTGGAAAGGTTTTATTAACTGGTGAAGAATAACCAAAAAAAATTGAAGGAAGTAGGAAACACAATGAGAGTAACTCAGCAAGAAACAATGAAGTTGTTTTCAGTCCCACTAATTTCTCTGGTAGTATTTCTCTACTAATACTAATTACTTTTAGTTCCCACACTTTAATTAGACCTATGGGTTGCCCTATAAATTTTGCTATGTTCTTTTTGCCTTCTACTGTGAGGACAGACAAAATATTTGTTGGACATTTTTTTCATTATGATGTCACTAGTCTCTGCCTCTAAGGGATCCATGTTTACTTTTGTTATCCGTTTCCTTTTTACATTAATTTGTACTTATAAAAGCCCTTTCAATTTTTTTTATGGATTAATTCGGTGAACCTTCTCCACTCTCTCGATCACAAGTATATCATTCTTTAATTGGTAAGACCAAATTATACATATTCTTCCAGTGGAGACTCATCCACACAGTCCCCTACCTATCCTTAATTCCTTCATCTATATTATTAAAATAGATCATTATTAGATGGGGCTTCAGCACCAATCCTGTGGCAACCCATTAGTCACAACCTCCCAAACTGAAAAAGAATTGTTTATTCCTGCTCTAATTTCTGACCATAATCACTTTTCACTTATTTTTTTAACCAATGTTAACTTCTTTCAGTGCTGGATGGGTACTCTGTCACTATTTCCTCGAGATTTTCTTTGTCCTCTTCCACAAAGATGGACTCAAAACATTTCTGTAATTTTCTCCTGCTAAGTCTGTAAAAGGCCCACAATCACCTTAGCTAATGTTCTTCCTATTTCCATTTTTAGAGAGAACATCCTGGAGGGCTCATACAGTGAGGCAATAATGACCCTCACCAATTTTTACAGATGCACCTTATAAAGCATCCTATCTGGACACATCACTGCTTAGTATTGCAGCTGCTCTGCCCAAGACTGCAAGAAATTGCAGAGTTGTCAATGCAGCCCAGTATATCACAAAAATTAGCCTCCCCTCCATTGACTCTGTCTATACTTCCCGCTGCCTCGGGAAAGCAGCCAATGCATGGATAACATAACATGGATAGCATAACATGGATCCCTTAGAGGCAGAGACTAGTGACATTATAATGAAAAAAATGTCTAACAAATATTTTGTCTGTCCTCATAGTAGAAGGCAAAAAGAACATAGCAAAATTTATAGGGCATCCCATAGGTCTAACTAAAGTGTGGGAACTAAAAATAATTAATATTAGTAGAGAAATACTACCAGAGAAATTAGTGGGACTGAAAACAACTTCATTGTTTCTTGCTGCCTCGGGAAAGCTTATTCAAGAAGGGGAGTAGGGATAGCCCAGGGAATTATAGACCGGTGAGTCTTACCTCAGTGGTTGGTAAGCTGATGGAGAAGATCCTGAGAGTCAGGATTTATGAACATTTGGAGAGGTATAATATGATTAGGAATAGTCAGCATGGCTTTGTCAAGGGCAGGTTCTGTCTTATGAGCCTGATTGAATTTTCTGAGGATGTGACTAAGCACGTCAATAAAGGGAGAGCAGTAGATGTAGTGTATATGGATTTAAGCAAGGCGTTTGATAAGGTACCCCATGTAAGGCTTATGGAGAAGGTGAGGAGACATGGCATCCAAGGGGACATTGCAGTGTGGATCCAGAACTGGCTGGCCCACAGAAGGCAAAGAGTGGTTGTTGAAGGGTCGTATTCTGAGTGGAGGTCGGTGACCTGTGGTGTACCTCAGGGATCTGTATTGGGACCCTTACTCTTTGTGATTTTTATAAATGACCTGGATGAGGAAATGGAGGGATGGGTTAGTAAGTTTGCAGATGACATGAAGGTTGGGGGTGTTGTGGATAGTTTGGAGGGCTGTCAGAGGTTACAGAGGGACATAGATAGGATGCAGAGTTGGGCTGAGAAGTGGCAGATGCAGTTCAACCCAGATAAGTGTGAAGTGGTTCACTTTGGTAGGTCAAATATGTTGGCAGAATATAGTATTAATGGTAGGACTCTTGGCAGTGTGGAGGATCAGAGGGATCTTGGGGTCCGAGTCCATAGGACGCTCAAAGCGGCTGCACAGGTTGACTCTGTGGTTAAGAAGGCATATGGTGTATTGTCTTTCATCAACTGGGAAATTGAATTTAGGAGCCGTGAGGTATTGTTGCAGCTATATAGGTCTCTGGTCAGACTCCACTTGGAGTACTGTGCTCAGTTCTGGTCGCCTCACTACAGGAAAGATGTGGAAGCCATAGAGAGGGTGCAGAGGAGATTTACAAGGATGCTGCCTGGAATGCGGAGCATGCCTTATGAAAGCAGGTTGAGGGAGCTCGGCCTTTTCTCCTTGGAGAGACGGAGGATGATGGGGGGACCTGATAGAGGTGTATAAGATGATGAGAGGTATTGATAGGGTAGGTAGTCAGAGGCTTTTCCCCAGGGCTGAATTGGTGGCCACAAGAGGACATAGGTTTAAGGTGCTGGGGAGTAGATATAGAGGAGATGTCAGGGGTAAGTTTTTTACTCAGAGAGTGGTGAGTGCGTGGAATGGGCTGCCAGAAACAGTGGTGGAGGCGGATACGATAGGGTCTTTCAAGAGACTTAGATAGGTACATGGAGCTGAGTAAAATAGAGGGCTATGGGTAACCCTAGTAATTTCTAGGGTAGGGACATGTTCGGCACAGCTTTGTCGGCTGAAGGGCCTGAATTGTGCTGTAGTTTTTCTATGTTTCTATCATAATCAAAGACCCTTCCCATCCCGAGTCATTTTCTCTTCTGCCCCCTTCCATCGGGCAGAAGATACCAAAGCTTGAAAACATGTACCACAAGGCTCAGGGACAGCTTCTAGTTCACTGTTATAAGACTCTTGTACAATAAAGGTGAACTCTTGATCTCTGAATCTACCTCGTCATGACCCTTGCATCTTATTTGTCTACCAGCACTGTACTTCATGTAAATGTAACACTATATTTTGCATTCTGTTATTGTTTTCCTTTTGTACCACATCAATGTATTAATGTATGGAATGATCTGTCTGGATGGCATGCAAACAAAAGCTTTTCACTGTATCTTGGTACATATGACAATAATAAACCCATTACTAATATGGGTAGAGCTCAGGAATAAGAAAGGTGCAATCACTATGATGGGGTTGTACTTTCAGTCTTCAAATCACCAGTGGGAGATAGAGGAACAAATATGTAGATAGATTATAGAAGGATGCAAAAGCAACTGGGTAGTTGTAAAGGGCAACTTTAACTTTCCCAATATTGACTGGGACTTCTTTAGTGCCAGAGGTTTAGATGGGGCAGAATCTGTTCAGTGCATCTAGGAGGGTTTCTTGGCACATTATACAGATAATCTGACCAGGAATGGGGCCATACTAGACTTTGTATTGGGAAATGAGCCTGGCCAGGCTATTGGAATTTCAGTGAGAAAGCACTTTGGGAAAATTGATCATAACTCCATGTGTTTTCAGATAGCTCTGAATAAGGATAAGACCTTAGGGGAAAGTGCTAAATTTGGAAAAGGCAAATTACAACAGTATTAGGCAGAAGCCGGGGAGAGTAGATTGGGAGCAGCTGTTATTGGGTAGGACCCCATCCAACACGTGTGAGTTGCTTAAAGGCCAGTTGGTCAGAATTCAGGACCAACATGTTCCTGTCAGGAAGAAAGAAATGGATGGAAGGTCCGGAAATCTTGGATGACAAGAGATGTTGCCAAAATTTAGTCAAAAAGATAAAGGAAACATACAGCATGTAAAATTTAGGAAACTGAAATCGGACAGTGCATTTGATTAATATAAAAGGAAGCAGGAGAGAACTCAAACAGGGAATCAGGAGGGCTAAAAGGGGTCAGAAAATGTTCTTGGCAAGTAGGATTGAACAGAATCCCCAGGCATTTTACACATACATTAAAAGCAAGAGGGTAACTAGGGAGAGGGTAGGACTTCTCTAGAGCAAAAGAGGAAATTTATGCCTGGAGCCAGAAGAAATGGGTGAGGTGCTAAATGAGTACTTTGCATCAGTATTCACCAGGGAGAAGGACGTAGAGGATAGCGAGATCAGGGAGAGGTATGCTGATATTCTAGAGCATGTTGACATCAAAAAGGAGGTGTTGAGTCGCTTGAAGAATATTAAGGTGGATGTCCCAAGACCTGATGGAATCTATCCCAGGTTATTGAGAGAGGTAAGAAAGGAGAATGCTGGGGCCTTGACCAAGATCTTTGAATCCTCTTTAGCCACAGGAGGGGTCCCAGAGGACTGGAAAATAGCCAATTTTGTTCCTCTGTTTAAGAAGAACAGTAGAGACAAACCAGGTAATCATAGACTGGTAAGCCTTACATCAGAGGTAGGTAAATTATTAGAGAAGATTCTTAGGGATAGGATCCACTCACAACTGGAAAAGCATAGATATATTAGGGATAGCATGGGAGGTCATGTTTTACAAACTTGATTGAGCTTTTGTGGAGGTGATGGAGATGATTGATGAGGGTAGGGCAATGGATGTTGTCTACATGGACTTTAGTAAAGCTTTCGACAAGCTCCTTTATGGTGGGCTGAACCAGAAGATTAGGGCACATGGATTGGTATTGATATTGGTTTATTATTGTCACTTGTACCGAAGTACAGTGAAAAGCTTGTCTTACTAACCGATCGTACAGGTCAATTCATTACACAGTGCAGTTACATTGAGTTGGTACAAAGTGCATCGATGTAGTACAGGTAAAAAGAGACTTGGTCGCTTGGATTCAAGATTGACTTGGCCTTAGAAGGCAAAAGGTAGTGATGGAGGGGTGTTATCCTGACTGTAAGTCTGTAGCCAGTGGTGTTCCACAAGGATCAGTGCTGCGACTCTGTTATTTGTGATGTTCATATATATTGGATGAAAATGCAGGTAGGCTGATTAGCAAGTTTGCAGATAACACAAAAATTGGTGAAGTGGTGGATAGTGGGGAAGGTTGTCAAAGTCTTCAGCAGCATGTAGATCAGTTAGAAATGTGGGCAGAGAAATGGCAGATGGAGTTTAATCTGGTAAGTAAGTAAGTAAGCTGTTGTTTTGGGGGATCAAATGTTAGAGGAAGGTATATATTAAATGGCAAGACCCTTAGGAGCGGAGAGTATTAGCTATAAGGAGAGGCTGGACAAACTTGAATCGTCTTCTCTGGAGCATCAGAGGCTGAGGGATGGTCTGATAGAAGTATATAAAATTATGAGAAGCAATGACAAGGCAGATAGTCAGCGTCATTTTCCCAGGCTGGAAATGTCATAGACTAGAAGGCATTGCTTTAAGGTGAGAGGGGGAAAGTTTGAAGGAGATTTACACATGAAGTTTTTTTTTACAGAGGGTGTGGTAGGTGCCTGGAACATGCTGCCAGGGGAAGTGATGGAAGCAGATATGATAGCAATATTTAAGGGGCATTTAGACAGTCACAGGAACAGACAGGAAGTGGAAGGACATAGACCATGTGCAAGCAGGTGGGATTAATTAAATTTGGTATCATGGTCGGCATAGACACTGTGGGTTGAAGGGCCTGTACCTGTACTGTTCCATGTTCCATAACGGTGAAAGGTTTGACTGTGATAATTACAGAGGATCTTCTTGCTGACTGTCATGATATAATTCATCTCCAACAAAGTTCCTGCTAGAATGGAGTGAATTTATAAGATGAACAGGAAAATGTCAACTTTTGAGGTCTTCTCGATAGAACCAAGATCACTTAACCTCAGTCATTAATTTACACCACACAGACAATGTATGTGCACATTCAAGTCAAGTTCCAAGTCATTGTTGACTCCTTCAGTCAAGTGTGGAAAAGAATGGACCTTACATTAAATATCCAGAAGATATAGCTCCTTACCAACCTGTCCTTGTCGCACCACACAGCAACCTCACCAGCACCCCTCCCCTTTCTCCCAGCAATCAAGATCCACAATGAATTCCTGAAAAAATGGTTTATTTTCTGTAGCTCGGGACCCATCTCTCAGCAAAGTCCTAAATTCACTACTCTCTTCACTGCATCAGTATAGTTCTTACCTCACTGAGGAAGGAGTGTTTTAAGACTAAGACCTCAGAACTATGCACTCTGCTCCTGGTGTATTGAGCAGAAGGGATTCCTACCATTTTATGTGTATCAGAGACACAGATGACATACAGTAGACCACTCAAAGCACTGAAGTACCACCGCTACCAGTCCCTGTAGAATTCTCCTAATCCATAGGCAGGGTAGGCAAATCAACATAAGCACACAGTCCCAGGCAGACATCTCTTGCATCGAGGCTCAAATAACAATTAGGCAACTCTGATGAGTTGGCCACATCAGAATCAGTCTAATTATCACTGATACTTGTCGTGAAATTTGCTGTTTTGCGGCAGCAGTACAGTGAAAGATATAAAATTACTATAATTTACAAAAATAGGTAAATAGTGCATCGAAAAGGAATAACAAGATCGTGTTCATGGGTTTCATGGACCGTTCAGAAATCTGATGGTAGAGGGGAAGAAGCTGTTCCTGAATCATTGAGTGCGATTCTTCAGGCTCCTCTACCTCCTCTCTGATGGTAGTGATAAGAAGAGGGCATGTCCCAGATGGTGAGTTCCCATAGTGACACATGCCACCTTCTGAGGCACTGCCTCTTGAAGATGTCCTCGATGGTGGGGAGAGTTGTGCCCATGATGGAGCTGGCTGAGTCTATAACCCTCTGCAGCCTCTTGTGACCCTGTGCATTGGAGGCTCCATACCAGGCTGTGATGCAACCAGTCAGAATGCTCTCAATTGTACATATATAGAAATTTGTAAGAGTCTTTGGTGACATGCCAAATCTCTTCAAACTCCAAACAAAGTAGAACCATTGGCATGCCTTCTTCGAGATTGCATCAATGTGTTGGGCCCAGGATAGATCCTCCGAGATGTTGACACCCAAGAATTTGAAGCTGCTCACCATTTCCACCGCTGACCCCTCAATGAGGACTGGTTGTCTTCTTCCCCTCCTTGAAGTCCACAATTAATTCCTTGGCTTTGCTGACATTGAGTGCGAGGTTGTTGTTGCGACACCACTTAACCAGCTGATCTATCTCACTCCTGTATGCCTCTGAAAACCTGACCTGAGGCACTTGAAACAAGTACTGCTCTGGACTCTGTCGTGACAAGACATTTTAGAAGGACACACACATCCCATCAAGAATCACCTGCCCCACCTATGGCTATGTGAGGATGCTGCATAGGGCTCTTCAATCACCTCAGAACCCACAGAACTGAAGTCATCCTCAACCCTGATAGCTTAACTAAAAAGAGATGAGAGGATGGGAGATGAGGTCTTGACTGATGTACTCTTCCGTGCCTCCTCCCACAGGAATCCCATGGCTGCTTCTGATATTTCTGAATCTATGGCCCATCTCCATGCCATCCAGCAAGAGGTGCATATAAATCCCCACTGGAAATCTGTCTGGAGTGCACAGAAGTCATTAAGGATGCAAGAAAAGCTGAGAATTAAGTGTGAACTGTGTAAAGGGAACAGTGAGACTTCAGAGTTCAGAAGCAGCTGGCAAGAATGCAGTTTCAGCATGGCTCCTTTATTGCTCAGTGATTAAACAACCAGTGCTCTTCATACCCATGTGGCTAAAATCATGCTGGATATAAATATTGCACACTGATATTGCTGATGTCGTTGGGTGAGCTTTAAGTTAGAATGTTGTTTCTAATGCTAACAAAGAAATCCCACTGCATATTAAGATGCCCAAAAATAAGCGCAAAATTGGTCTAACATAGGGTTAAGCCTATTTCAACAGCACAGCACTGTTTTTCAGCATTTCTAGGCCAATATATTCTTAAATGCATTCCATGAACTTTCCTTCCAAGCTACTCTAGCAAATTTGGTTTGCCTTATCTATAAGGTGATTAAAGTGCCTTGCAATTATTTCATTGCTTTTGTGGCATGATATTCTAGTGGTGAGCGCAACGCTATTACAGCGCCAGTGACCCAGGTTCAATTTTGGCCAATGTCTGTAAAGAGTTTGTACCTTCTCCCTGTGTCTGCGTGGGTTTCCTCCAGGTGCTCCAGTTTCCTCCCACATTCCAAAGACATATGGGTTAGGAAGTTGTGGGCACGCTATTTTGACGCCGGAAGCATGGCGACACTTGCAGGCTGCCCCCAGAATATTCTATGCAAAGATGCATTTCACTGTGTGTTTCGATGTACACGTGACTTATAATGCTATCTATCTATCTAAGTTCCCTGATTTATAGTAGAAGTGGAAACTGATCTGATACACTCACACAATCAGAATGTCTACATTGCAAAGGCATTTAAGAAATTGATATTACATATAATTATAAAACCACCAACAACCTGTACATATCTAACATGTTTAACATGGTTTAAAATGTCCCCAGGTGCTTCACCATAATGAAATGTATGTCATGTATATTATCAAATGAAATGTAACATCCAACCAAAACATGAGATATTAGGGTTTTTGACAGAAGTTTGGTCAAAGAATTGGACAAAGATCCTATGGTGGAGGGGTTTCTTGAAGGATTTCAGAGCTTAGTGTCCAAGCAGCTGAAGGCATAGTTGAAAATGATGGAGCAATTAAAAT
This sequence comes from Pristis pectinata, assembly GCF_009764475.1. Lineage (NCBI taxonomy): Eukaryota > Metazoa > Chordata > Chondrichthyes > Rhinopristiformes > Pristidae > Pristis > Pristis pectinata. The sequence goes on from NC_067410.1 coordinate 24,554,025, forward strand.
CAGGAATGATTGAGAAAGAGGCTAGAATTGGAAGAGCCTATCTGTCTGAAAATTGTAGGGCTGGAGCAGTTTATAGACCCAGGAAGGGTCAAAGCCATGCAAGAATTTGAAAAGATGAATGAAAATTTTGAACCCAAGATGTTGCTCTACTGAGAATTGTTATAAGTCAGCAGCACAGGGGTGATGGTTGCATGGACTTAGGCTAGGATATGAGCTGGAGCTTAGATGACTTGTACTCAGTATGAAGAGGAAGTCTGACCATCAGAGCATTGGATGAGTCAAACTGAGAGCAGTGCCTTTATGGAAAGAGAAACAATTAACGTTTCAAGTGCAGGACCCTTCATTAGAGCAAATCTGATGAAGGGTCCTAGACCCGAAAACTATTTCTTTTTCCACAAATACCTGTCCTGTTGAATGTTTCTGGCATATTCTGTTTTTATTTCAGATTTCCAACATTAATTACTCAGAATTGCAGTAGTAGTAAGTGAGGCAAGAGCAAAGTCAGGTGATACCCAAAGTGGAAATATGCACTCTTTGTAATAGGCAAGGCAAGTAGCTCAAAGCTCACTTCATATTTGACCTGAAATACATGTTTGTTAAATATTCCTGGATACTGATTGGTAGGAAGTTATATTTAAACACATTTCTACTTTAACATACCTTTCGGAGAAAACTGTACTGCTGTCAACTTCACTCCAATTAAAATGCTTAAATTAAACAAATGCATTTGTTTTTAAAACAGACTTACTGTGGGGGTCTCAAGAATGGATTGACAGGTAGGGAACTTGCATTTATTATAATAGCATTCACAAACTCAAAGTACATCATAGCCACTGAAGAACTTTTGAACTGTAATGTAGGAAAACATGAACCAATTTTGGCACAGCTCAGTACAATACAACATGATGCCCAGGCATTTAACTTCAACTGCTTTGGGAGGAAAATATGAAGAAACATATGAATAAGCTATTTTGCCCTTCAAGCCTGCTCTTTAATTTTATAAGATTATAACTAGTCTGACTGTAGCCTGAACTCTGCATTCCTGTCCATCCACACTAATCTTTCACTACCTTATCAATTACTTATCTACCTCAGCCTCAAAACTATTCAAAGACCCAGCTTCCAGTGCTTTTTGAGGAAGTGAGTTCCAAACACCCATGACCCTCTCAAAGATAAAAATTCATCTGTCTTAAATGGGTGACCTCTTATTCTCTCCCAAGGAAAAAATCATCCATGTCACATGCCTCCTGTCAAGACCTCTCAGGATCTTATATGCTTCAATCAAGTCCCCTCTCAATCTGCTAAACTCCACCAGATAAAAGCCTCAAAAGACAAACTACTCATGCCAACTATTAGTCTGTGAACTGTTTCCAACACATAAACATATTTTCTTGAGAAAAAGGACCAATAGTATACACAATATTCAATAATATACACAATATTCCAGCTATGGTCTCACGAATGCCCTATATTTTGGAAGCATTACCTATTTTTGTATTCAGTACCTATAATGAAAAACAATAACTTTTGTTAGCTTTAAGAAAGGTGTATAAGAAAGGTGGGAGGCAGCATAACAGAAATTACAGACCTACTAGTCTGACGTCAGTGGTGGGAAAGTTATTGGAATCGATCCTCAAGGATGAGGTTATGGAATACCTACAGATGCAAGGCAAGATAGGTCCTAGCCAACATGGTTTCATGAAGGGAAGATCCTGCTTGACCAACCCATTTTTGTTTTTTTTGAGTTTTTTGAAGTAATCACAGGTAGGGCGGATAAGGGAGAGACAGTAGATGTTGTGTATTTAGACTTTCAAAAGGCCTTCGACAAGGTGCCGCATAAGAGACTGATTAATAAGATGAGAGGTCATGGAATTACAGGTAGGATAACAGAATGGGTGGAGCATTGGCTGGTTGGCAGGAAGCAAAGGGTGGGAAAAAAAGGATTTTGTTCTGGTTGGCTACCGGTTACTAGTGGTGTTCCGCAGGGGTCGGTGTTGGGGCCGCTTCTTTTTACCTTGTACGTTAACGATTTGGATGATGGAGTAAATGGTTTTGTGGCTAAGTTTGCGGATGACACCAAGATAGGTGGAGGAGTAGAGAGTATTGACGAGGCAGGAAGGTTGCAGAGAGACCTAGATAGTTTAGGAGAATGGGCAAGGAAATGGCAGATGAGATTCAATGTTGAGAAATGTGCAGTTGTACACTTTGGAAACAGAAATAAACGAGCAGATTATTATCTAGAAGGAGAGAAAATTCAAAGTACAGAAGTACAAAGGGACTTGGGGGTACTTGTTCAGGGTACCTTAAAGGTTAACCACCAGGTCGGATCGGTGGTAAAGAAAGCGAATGCTATGCTGGCATTCATTTCGAGAGGTATAGTGCATAAAAGTAAGGAAATGTTGATGAGGTTCTACAGGGCACTAGTGAGGCCTCATTTGGAATACTGTGCACAGTTTTGGGCCCCTTTTCTTAGGAAGGATGTGCTGATGTTGGAGAGGGTTCAGAGGAGATTTACGAGGATGATTCCTGGAATGAAAGGGCTTCCGTATGATGAGCATTTGTCGGCTCTTGGACTGTACTCACTGGAGTACAGAAGAATGAGAGGGGACCTCATAGAAACATTTAAAATGTTGAAAGGACTGGACAGAGTAGATGTGGCCAAGCTGTTTCCCTTGGTGGGTGAGTCCAGGACCAGAGGGCACAATCTTAGAATTAGAGGGTACAGGTTTAAAGCAGAGATGAGGAGAAATTTCTTTAGCCAGAGGGTGGTGAATTTGTGGAATTCCTTGCCACGTACAGCAGTGGAGGCCAGATCATTGGAGGCATTTAAGGAAGAGATAGATAGATATCTAATTGGTCGGGGTATCAAGGGATATGGGGATAAGGCTGGAAATTGGGGTTAGAACAGTTTTTCTTTGTCCCCCCCCCCCCCCAATTTCTCTTTTTTTCCCCTTTTCTTTGGAGCAGACTCGATGGGCCAAATGGCCTACTTCTGCTCCCTTGTCTTGTGATCTATGTGCTGTACATACATATCAACTTTTTATGAATCATGCATTAGGACCCTCTACACATTTCAAGCATACGGATTTTATGCACATACTCACATACACATGCATCATTAAAGTGTTTAAGAATTATTGGGAGAGATCTTGCCCTACTGGCCATACAGCACCCACCGTGGGTGCCTTTGAGATAATAATCAAGAAGGATAATGGGATGTTTGCCAAGTGATGGCGCAGCAGTTAAATTACAAGGTTAGTAATCCAGAGGATTAAGGTAAAAATCCAGAGACCAGAGTTCAAATCCCACCATGTCAACTGTGGAATTTAAATTCAGTTAATAATTTAGAATAGAAAGTCATCAGTGTTGAAGATATCATCTGTTATCAGTTACTAGATTGGTAAGTGAACCCATCTACTTCACTTAATTCAATGTCATTCAATTCTAGTCTGAAGTTTTGTTTTGAAGAATAGACCTAACCAGGAAGACAGTTAATTTGGGACATACAAAATTAAGAGAGTCCAGATAGAGTGAGTAGGACTTATCTTCCTACATGATGGTGAAAGGGTTAAAGAGGAACTGAATTTTATTTCAGTCCAGAGGGTGGTAGTTATCTGAAACTGACAGTCTGAAATGATGGTTGGGCAAAAACCCTAAGTGCTTGGACAAGCAGTGGATGAACAAGATAGTAAGAAACTAGTAAAAATGGCTGTACAGAGGGATCTTGGAATGCTGTCCATGAAAGACAGAAAATAAAGTTGTAGGCAGAGCAAGCAATAAGGAAGGCAAATAGTAGTTGGCCTTTATTGTAAGGGGTTTGTAGTCGGAGTAGGAAGTCTTCAGGAAATACAGACTATACCTGGAGTATTATAATGCAGTTATCTCCCCTCATTTAAGATGAGTATACTTGTTTGGAGTTAGTGAATTGTAGATTAATTAGATTCTTGGGATTAGGGTGTAGTCCTTTGAAGCAAAATAAAGCAAGATCAGCCTGCATTCACTGGATGTTAGATGATGAAGAATTCTCAGATGAGAATCTATCTCATTGAGACAAAATAGATTCTCAGGATTGACGAGGTAGATGCTGGGAGACTGTTTCCTCAGGATGGAGAGTCTAGAACTAGAGAGCACACTCATGGATGAGAGGTTGGCCTTTTAGGATAGAAAGGTAGAGGAATTTCTTTACTCATGAGGTTGTAAATATTTGGAATTTTCTTCTCTGGAGGAAGTGGGTATTTAGTTGTCAACAATTGTGCGCAATTCTGATTGCCCCATGACAGGAGGGATGTAGAAGCTTTGGAGAAGGTTCAAAAGAGGTTTACCACGATGTTGCTTGGATTAGAGGGTATGAGCTATAAAGAGAGCTTGGGCAAACTTGTGTTGTCTTCTCTGGAGTATCAGAGGCTGAGGGGAGATCTGACTGAAGTTTATAAAATTATGAGAGGCATAGATAGGGTAGAGAATCAGAACCTTTTCCCAGGGTAGAAATGTCAAGTAATAGAGGACATGAATTTAAGGTGAGAGGGAGAAACTTTAAGGGGATGTGTGGGCAGATTTTTTTTCCCCAGATAGGTGCCTGGAATGGGCTGCCGGGGTGGTAGTGGAAGCAAATATGATAGTGGCATTTAAGAAGCTTTTAGATGGACACATGATTATGCAGGGAATGGAGGGATATAGATCATGTACAGGCACAAGAGATTTAATTTAATTTGGCATTGTGATTAGCACAGATATCATGGGCCAAAGGGCCTGTTCCTGTGCTGTACTGTTTTATGTTAAATATTCAAGGCTGTGAATGACAGAACTTGGACAATAAGGACAAGGCAGAGAACTAGACTTTGAATACAACAACAGCACAGAATCATCCATGACTTAACCGAGTGGTTGTGTAGACTTGTGGGATTCCATGGTCAACTCTTCTTTAGCCAGCAAGAAAATGGTGGCCAGAGTGCCTCCTCCTGTGCTATAAGTTTCTATGATTCTATCCCTTCAATTAGAAGACTCTGCTGTAACCATTCTCAGGTATTTATTATTCCCTGATTATTTGCATTGCTTTAAATATTTGCACTATATTCCATATGCTAGTTTCCATGATTCTAACTCGTAAAAGGTAAATTAAGTAAAAGGACTGTATTTGATATTAAACTTAAAATCCTCTACTCAGTTTACTCTTGGGTGATAACAACTGCCAACTACTTTAACTAAAATTTAGGTTGAGGGTCTAATGGGTAAAAGTCCTTGAAAAACAAATTAAATATATTTTCTCCTTTCAAAACAAAAATCATAAGTTTCTGTAGAATTACACCCTTATATTTTCAGCTCAACAGTTTGACTTTCTCTCTTCACCAGAAGTCCCAGCAGGGCTGTATACTGTATGCCACAACTATTTTAGTCTAAACCTCCGTAGTTGGATAACTGCCCGAGTGATGTTACAATCTTCTTATGTAACAAAACAGGATTACTTAATGCTATTCTGAATATGGATTAGAGCCAAATTACATGAAAAAGTAAATGACTATCAAGAAGCCTATCATATACACATTGAAATAGTCCCAACATAACCTAATTGTAGATTCATACAGACAAGCAATAAAGATGTAAGTGGAATCATATGGTGTAGGATAGGAAAGCATACACTGAATGCAAAGTCTTCCTTGGAGCCCGTTAGTTCCTCTGTCCTAAGCCAAACAGGTGTTACAGTAAAGAATACTAGGAACTTCCTGTGTGTCACATTGCTTCAGAATGAAAACATTATATTGCTAGCATTAAGCACAAATTTTTATATCCATTTTTCAATCAAGCAGTTGTCAAGATCGTAAAAATGTAACTTCAGCTAAAAATCAATTTGAAAATTTAAGAGGTACAAGTTCTTGAAAAATTGAATGCATTGAATGACTCCTTAAACATGTTTCTGCAGAATTACATCTTTGAATTTTCATCTTGAAGGATTAACTTTCTCTTTTTACCAGAAGTCCCACCAGGGCTGTATATTTTATGCCACAACTATTTAGGTCTAAACCTCTTTAGCTGGAATACTGCCTCATTGAAGTTACAGACATTATAACTGTAACAAATCAGGATTACATACGAATTTCTGAATATTGAGCTAAACCAGATTATTAGCAACTCACTATTTGTTAATTTTCATTGGAATAAGTACATCTTTTGTTAGCATAAAATGAAAACAATTAGATCTGATTACTAATCAAGCATTATATCATCTTGGTAAAAAGTAACACAATTTAAATCACCCAATAAAACTATGTTTTTATTATTACTTTCTTTTGAATGGTTTTTACCATTGAAGGTTACATTCCAAAAACTTGGAACTAATTCATTTTCACTTGCACAATTTGATATTTGCAATATTTCAGAGGCTGAATTTCTGATCCTTCCAAAATAGTCAATTCATTTCTCTTGGATTAAATGTATTAGACTGTTGGATATCAGCATGAAAAATATGGCATGCTATAGGTGGCTCTGCTGTTGGCATGCGGTTCCAATCGAAGCCTGCCTTCCTGCTGCTGAATATGAAGCCCATTACAGCTCTAGCACTCAATACCACACGAAGCCCCATAGACTTGTATGTAACTCATTTCCCCTTTTCAAGGACCACACAGAATGCTCTACACAGCTGAAAAGGTTACCTGCATACAAGTAAATACCTTTAAACAAGCACCGAGATTTATATCTTAGGAATGCATTGTAATTAATTTTATATATAATTAGTTAAAATGATTCCTTTTTAATCTATTCATACTCGGTACCTTTTAGTTATAACCACAGACATTTTAAAAAAAGCCACAAGTCAATAATGTATTGAGCCAGCACAAAATGAGATAGAAGCAACTTTGTTCTTAACAATTCAGACGATCAAAACCACATGACTCGGAGACAGAACCCAAGGGAACACCAAACTCAACCAATTCATTTTATAATTTGTAATTTGCACTTTTTAAGCTTTGTGCAATCAAGTGCAATCTATTATGATACTTCAAGGAAATACATTACACTTTAAATTATCCTGTTCTAATTTAAAATCTGCTGTGGTATTTCTATTCTTATTGGCTTCTTGTTAAAGAGAGCTTAACAAAATCTCCTACATCTTCTGACACCCCTAAATATATGGTCTGCCCTGTTTCCTATGCCTCAAAGACGTTTCCACATCTAAAATCTCCAAATAGAGAATTCTCTGCCTCCACCAAGTTCCCACTCATCAATGAGCTATCAAAGGCTGTCAGGGCAATCCGGGAACAGGACTCAGCAGGACACAATCTGGAGCCTGCTTGCCTCTCAGGCACAGCGATACCAATTTTTGACAGATGTTATCCAGTGAGCAATTATCTTTACATATTCACATCTCAGCTTCATGTGAAATTCGAAGGAAATGTATAATACTGCTACCTCAAGTAGGGAAGAATTCAAATTCCTATTTGGAATTTGAAATGAAATCTCAATACTACTTGCTCAAATGCTTACAGCCCAGGGAAGTAAAATATTTCAGTTTGATAAGTATTCCAGATAAGACACAGCTCTTGTCATATATAATAGGATTACTCACGTTATACTGGCATCTAGTAACTTTCATCCCTATATACATATATATTTTCTAAATGCGAATAAAAGCAATTATCATCTCTATTGACATTTATTAATGGTTAAGCCCATTTCTTAACCATGCACACAAAATGTGGTCAATACAGATCACCAAACCTCTCTTCCTTCTTATAGAAAACTGTTCTTCCTCATCTGGTTTAGTGAAGAGGTGAAACTCCTCGAGGAAAAGGAACTATGAGAACCACAATTTGAATGCCCGACATTCCTTGGCAGGGAAACAGAAATCAGGGTTCTATTGAGGTGATATAATATACATTCCATCTGGGATTTGGCTAATTTACCAAGAAAACAAACTGCCTGAAAGTGGAAATGATTTGCCAACAGTATTCAGTGCTTGGAGTGTATTATTATCAGCCAAGTATAACTACACTCTGAGTTATATTGATATTCCATTTCTCATACTCACTTTGTTCTGAACATTGTCTGCAAGATTTTTTTGCATGCTTTGTGCTGTAAAATTTAGTTTCTTTTGGCAGCGGGATTCCATCAGGAAGAATATATTGTAAACCATAGAACAATACGGCACAATACAGGGCCTTCGGCCCACCATGTTGTGCCACCCTTCAAACCACACCTAAGACTATCTAACCCCCTCCTCCCACATATCCCTCTAACTTAACTTCCTTCATATGCTTATCTAACAATCTCTTGAACTTGTCCAATGTATCAGCCTCCACCACCACCCCAGGTAGTGCATTCCATGCACCAACCACACTCTGGGTGAAAAATCTCCCTCTGACATCACCCTTGAACTTCGGTGTTGGGTCTGTTGGTATCATCTATATTAATGATTTAGATGATAGTGTGGTAAACTGGATCAGCACATTTGCAGATGACACCAAGAATGGGAGCATAGTGGACAGTGAGGAAGCTATAAAAGCTTTTAGTGTGATCTTGACCAGTTAGGAAAATGGGCTGAAAAATGGCTGCTGGAATTTAATGTGGACAAGTGTGAGGTGTTGCACTTTGTGAGGACAAATCAAGGTAGAACTTACACAGTGAATGGTAGGGCTCTGAGGTGTGCAGTAGAACAGAGGGACCTGGGAATACAGTTCCATAGTTCCTTGAAAGTGGTGTCACAGGTAGATAGAGCTTTTGACACTTTGGCCTTCATAAATCAGGGCATTGAGTACAGGAGTTGGCATGTTATTGTTGAAGTTGTATATGAAATTGGTGAGGCTGAATTTAGAGTATTGTATGCAATTCTGGTCACCAACCTAAAGATATCAATAAGCTTGAAAGAGTGCAGAGAAAATTGACAAGGATGTTGCTGGGACTTGAGGACCTGAGTTATAGACAAAGGTTGAATAGTTTAGGACTTTATTCCCTGGAGCACAGGAGGATGAGGGGAGATCTTATAGAGGTGTACAAAATTATGAGGGGTATAGATAGGTTGAATGCATGCAGGCTTTCTTCCCTCAGGTTGGGTGAGATTAGAGGTTTAGGGTAAAAGGTGAAATATATAAGGGGAATCTGAGGAGAAACTTCTTCATTCAGAGGTGGTGCGAATGTGGAATGAGCTGCCAGTGGAAGTTGTAGATGTGGGTTCAGTTGTAACATTTAAGAGAAGTTTGGATAGGTACATGGATGGGAAGGGTTTGGAGGGATATGGTCCAGGAGCAGGTAGATGGGACTGGGCAGATGATCAGGTTGGCATAGACTAGATGGGCCGAAGGGCCTGTTTCTGTGCTGTAGTACTCTATGACTGAACCTTAAAGCCATGTCCTCTTGTTTTGAGCATGGGCGCCCTGGGAAAGAGGTGCTGGCTGTCTACTCTATCTATTCCTCTCAATATCTTGTATACCTCTATCATGTCTCCCCTCATCCTCCTTCTCTCCAATGAGAACAGCCCTAGCTCATTTAGTCTCTCCTCATAATCCATACTCTCTAATCCAGGTAGCATCCTGGTAAATCTCCTCTGCAGCCTTTCCAACACCTCCACATCCTTCCTATAATGAGGCGACCAGAACTGGACACAGTACTCTAAGTGTGGCCTAACCAGAGTTTTGTAAAGCTGCATCATCACTTCACGGCTCTTAAACTCGATCCCACGACTTATGAAAACTAACATCCCATAAACTTACTTAACTACCCTATCTACCCGTGAGGCGACTTTCAGTGATCTGTGGATATGAACCCCCAGATCCCTCTGCTCCTCTACACTGCCCAGAATCCTGCCACTTACCTTGTACTCCACCTTGGAGTTTGTCCTTCCAAAGTGTACCACCTCACACTTCTCTGGATTAAACTCCATCTGCCACTTGTCAGACCAGCTCTGCATCCTATCAATATCCCTCTGCAAGCTTCTACAGCCCTCCACGCTATCCACAACACCACCGATCTTTCTGTCATCTGCAAACTTGCTAACACAGCCTTCCACTCCCTCATCTAAGCCGTTAATAAATATCACAAAAAGTAGAGGTCCCAGAACCGATCCCTGCGGGACACCACTAGTCACAGCCCTCCAATCCGAATGCACTCCCTCCACCACAACTCTCTGCTTTCTACAGGCAAGCCAATTCTGAATCCACACAGCCAAGCTTCCTTGGATCCCTTGGCCCCTGACCTTCTGAAGAAGCCTACCACGCGGAACCTTGTCAAATGCCTTACTTAAATCCACGTAGACCACATCCACTGCACTACCCTCAACAATCTTCCTGGTCACCTCCTCAAAGAACCCTATCAGGCTTGTGAGGCAAGATCTTCCCTTCACAAAGCCATGCTGGCTGTCCCTAATCAGTCCATGTTTCTCCAAATGCTCATAGATCCTATCTCTTAGGATCCTTTCCAACAGCTTACCCACCACAGACGTAAGGCTCACCGGTCTGTAATTCCCTGGACTATCCCTACTACCTTTTTTGAATAAGGGGACAACATTTGCCACCCTCCAGTCCTCCGGTACCATCCCCGTTGACAACGAGGACTCAAAGATCCTAACCAACAGTTCAGCAATCTCCTCCCTCGCCTCACGAGGCAGCCTGGGGAATATTCCGTCAGGCCCTGGGGACTTATCTGTCCTAATATTTTCTAACAACTCCTACACATCCTCTCTCTTAACATCTACATACTCTAGAACATTACCCTCGCCTACACTGTTCTCAGCATCATCAAGACCCCTCTCCTTGGTGAATACTGAAGAGAAGTATTCGTTGAGAACCTCACCCACATCCACAGCTTCCAGGCACATCCTCCCACCTTTGTCTTTAATCAGACCTACCTTTACCCTAGCCATCCTTCTGCTCTTTACGTACAAGAAAAAAGCCTTGGGATTCTCCTTAACCCTACTCGCCAAAGCCTTTTCATGTCCCCTTCTCGCTCTCCTCAGCCCTTTCTTAAGCTCCTTCCTTGCTACTCTATATTCCTCATGAGCTCCGTCTGATCCTTGCTGCTTACACCTTATGTATGCTGCCCTCTTCTTCCTAACTAGTTGTTCCACCTCTCTCGTCACCCACGGTTCCTTCACCCTACCATTCCTTCTCTGCCTCACCGGGACAAATTTATCCCTAATATCCTGCAAAAGATCCCTGAACATCGACCACATCTCCATAGTACATTTCCCTTCAAAAATGTCACACCAATTTACACTCCCAAGTTCTCGCCTTATAGCCCCATAATTCGCCTTTCCCCAGTTAAACATCTTCCAGTCCTCTTTGCTCCTATCCCTGTCCATGACAATTCTAAAGGTTATGGAGCAATGGTCACTGTCCCCCAAATGCTCACCCACCGATAGATCTGTCATCTGACCCGGTTCATTACCTAAAACTAGATCTAATATGGCATTCCCTCTAGTCGGCCTGTCAACATACTGCGTCAGGAATCCGTCCTGGACACACTTAACAAACTGCGTCCCGTCTAAACCTTTGGCACTAAGTAGGTGGCAATCAATATTTGGATAGTTGAAGTCTCCCATTAAAATAACCCTGTTATTTTCGCATCTCTCCAAAAACTACCTCCCAATCTGCTCCTCAGTATCCCTACTGCTACCGGGGGGCCTATAGAATACTCCCAAGAGGGTAACTGCCCCTTTCTTATTCCTAACTTCCACCCATATTGACTCTAGGGAGGATCCTTCTACATTATCTACCCTTTCTGCAGCTGTGACAGTGTCCCTGACCAGTATCACCACCCCTCCTCCTCTTCTCCCCCCTCCACAATCCCTTTTAAAACATTGAAAACCAGGAATATTCAATATCCATTCCTGCCCCGATGTCAGCCATGTCTCTGTAATAGCCACAATATCATAGTCGCATGTACTTCTCCAAGCTCTCAGTTCATCTCCCTTATTCCTGATGCTTCTCGCATTCAAGTAAATGCACTTTAGCCCATCCACCTTACTACTTTTGTAGCCTGTACTCTGCTTCTCCTTCCTCAAACCCTCTCTACCTGTCAGATCTGACTTTTCTCCATCCTCTTCTTCCTCTGACCTACTCCTCTGGTTCCCTTCCCCCTCACAATCTAGTTTAAACCCTCCTGAACCACTCTAGCAAAACTGGCCGCAAGGATATTGGCCCCCCTCAAGTTCAGGTGTAACCCGTCCTCTCTGTACAGATCCCACCTTCCCCAGAAGAGATCCCAATGATCCAAAAATCTAAAACCCTCCCTCCTGCACCAGCTTCTCAGCCACGCATTTATCTGCCATCTCCTCCTATTCCTACCTTCACTATCACGTAGCACTGGCAGCAATCCTGAGACCGCTACCCTCGAGGTCTTGTGCTTCAGCCTTCTGCCTAGCTCACTAAACTCACTTTTCAGGACCTCATCCCTCTTCCCACCTATGTCGTTGGTACCAACATGAACCACGAATTCTGGCTGTTCTTCCTCCTGCTCTAGAATCCTGTGGACCCGATCAGTGACATCCCAGACCCTGGCACCTGGGAGGCAACAAACCATCCAGGATTCATGCTCACTGCCACAGAACCTCCTATCTGTTTCCCTGACTATTGAGTCCCCTATCACTACCGCCTTCTTCTTCTCCTCCCTTTCCTTCCGAGCAGCAGGACCGGTCTCAGTGCCACAGACCTGGCTACTGCTGCTAGGCCCCGGCAGGTCATCCCCCTTAACAGTCTCCAAAGCGGAAGACATTTTACTGAGGGGAACAGCCTCCGGGGTCCTCTGCTCTATTTGCCTGTTCATTTTCTTTTTCTTTTTCCCTCCCTCGACAGTCACCCTTCTATCTACTTCCTGGACTCCAGAATTACCTGCTCTAAGGGGGGTGACCGTAAAGTAGAGACCACAGAGAAAAAATACTCTCCAGCATTGGGATGACAGAACCTTATAGAGTCAGATGATTCTCCATTTCTCTGCATAGTGCTGAGAAAATGCATATTAAATATAGCACTTAGATATGCATGTAATATAACCATTGTAACTTCCTCCTTAACATAACAGCAAATACAGTGAATGCTGGAAACCTGAAATAAAACAAAATATTAGAAATATTCAGCAAGTCAGGCAGCATCTATGGTGAGAAAAGAGCCGAGAAGCTTTCAATTGATGGTTTTCATTAGAATTACTATAAAGCCAGATTATCAACCTAAAACATGAATTCTATTCTCTCTCTGCCTACTAAGTACTTTCAGCTTGTTTTGGGATCCACTGTTTCCTATTTTGCTTAATGTTTTTAAGTTTCTGGATGATACAATACTAAGCTTCTGAAGAATAAAGATGACCTGTTCTACCCATTCCATCAATTTCACCTCTGAGACAAAAGACCATGACCCTACAACAATAAATCCCAGACAATACTTCCTCAGGAGGCTAAAGAAATTTGGTTTGTCCCCTTGACTCTCACCAACTTTTACAGATGCACCATAGAAAACATCCTATCTGGATGTATCATGGCTTGATACGGCAACTGCTCTGCCTAGGACCGCAAGAAACTGCAGAGAGTTGCGGACACAGCCCAGCGCATTACGGACACCAGCCTCCCCTTCTTGGACTCTGTCTTTACCTCTCATTGTCTTGGTGAAGCAGCCAGCATAATCAAAGACGCCTCCCACCCAGGACATTCTCTCTTCTCTTCTCTCCTCTTCCATTGGGTAGAAGATACAGGAGCCTGAGGGCACATACCACCAGACTTAAGGACAGCTTCTACCCCACTGTGATAAGACTATTGAACAGTTCCCTTATACAATGAATGGACTATGATCTCACGATCTACCTTATTGTGACCTTGCACCTTATTGCACTGCACTTTCTCTGTAGCTGTGACACTTTACTCTGTACTGTTATTGTTTTTACCTGTACTACATCAATGCACTCTGTACTAACTCAATGTAACTGCACTGTGTAATGAACTGACCTGTACGATCAGTTTGCAAGACAAATTTTTCACTGTACCTCGGTACAAGTGACAATAATAAACCAATACCAACGATGGGTGGCACAGCTAGTAGAGTCACAGTCTCACAGCACCAGAGACCTGGTCTCAATCCTTACCTTGGGTACTCTGTGGAGTTTGCACATTCTCCTTGTGATTGGGTGCTTTGGTTTCCTCCCACATCCCAAAGATATGCAGGTTAATAGATTAATTGGCCACTGTAAGTTGTCTCCAGTGTGTAGGTGAGAGTGTGAATCTGTGGAGAGTTGAAGAGAATGTGGGAAGAATATAAAATGGGATCAATGTAGGATTAGTGGAAAAAAGGGTGGTTGATGGTCTGCATGGGCCTGTTTCCAATCTGTATCTTTCAGTGACTCTATGACAATGGCAGACTGAACAACTGTGTTGGGCCAGTTCTCAGACATTCCAGTATGCATAAGGTCCAAGATTATAGAATTCCCCAATGATCTTCTCCAGCTGCAGCAAAGAGTGAGGATTATAGTGTTGGATTCATGGTGGTCCTTGACGTGGTGGACAGACAGGCAGTACTAACAAGCACAGGGGAATGTCAGAGAGAGGATCAAACCCTGGGGAAAAGGGTCTCAATCAAAACATTTGGGATTGGGAGGGAAACGTTGGGGATAGGACCTGTAAAGGAGTATTGGGGGGGGGGGGGGGGGGGAGGGTGGAGTCAGTTGGTCGAAGAGAAAATAAGAGCTGCAGTTGGGTGTCATCAGAGAGAGGACTGAGATAAGGGGGAGGGGTGGAGAAGGTGAGAAGAGATCTGCATGGAAGAGATATACTGTGAACTTTTGAGGGGCCCCTAGCATTGGTCATATATTTCAACGAACAGGAAATGAGACTTCAACCTTTTAGTTGAGGTCTATTGAAGTGTTCAAGGCTTGCACCATTTGCAGGCCTTGTATGCACAGTAGAATTTTCCACAGGTAGTATCAAACAACTGTTGCAAGCGCATGGAAAGCATTGGCAAAAATTTAATCTTGTGGCCTTCTGTTCCAAGATAAAAAATGACTTTACAAGGCACCCAAACTCTAAAGATTTGACCACATAACCTTTAATTATATTTAACTGCTGTGCTGAGGGGATGTTGCACTATTTAAGAAGAATCATAAATTCCTCAGAACACTCCTTGAAGAGGAGAGAAGTTTGCCTGCTGTAATAGTCAATAATTATACCTCAGTTTAAAAATTCTCAGATTTCAGTGCTGGTGGTGAAAAACCAAATCATCATCTATGGAGCTTAAAGCTGCCCGCAGACTTGGAGTGAACTTTTAGAACTCATCCAACAATAACCAGAAATCCATTTCAGAGTGGCACCCTTTACAGGGCCCTTTTAGAAAAGGGCAAACAACAATACGTCTCCTTAACCAATCAAACTGGGGAATTCTTCTTAATGTACAAAGTAAAATCAAGGAATTGCCATTTAGAATATTCAACTCAAATCAGAATCACAAAAATAAAACAGAGAAAGAACAGAAGATGGGACTGAACCAGAGAGGCACAGATAACAGCAATTAGGGCTGTTAACCTGCACAATCAGACACAAAAAGCAGTAAAATGGGGAGTTGGGGTGGAGAGAGACAAAACTCACAATGGTTCTCAAAAAATAAGTGTTGTGCAATACCTGCCAAGGTCCACATTTGGCCATCCACATTGCATCCTCAGATGTCAGACATGTTTTTGCCTTGAACTTCAAATCTCAGAACCTTCTGCATCTACTTCCTCCTGGCTCCCAAAACCTTCAACAGACTCGGAATCTGCCTCCCCATTCTCTCCAAATAGAATGAGAATCAGTCTTCTCAATTGATTCCATCCCCCAGCATCCCAACTCAGAGCCCTCTTATCCCCAACCATGGCCCTGCTGCTCCAATAATCTGATGTTGTGAGACTGCTCACTGAACCACAAGTAAAGCAAAGTACTTCAAATTGATCCACTGAACAAGGCAAAGTGTTTCCTATAGATTCATTGCAATTAATGTGCTTTCCTTAGGATAATTTTGAACGATCAGCCAGCAGAATGTACCAATCAACTACTATTTGAGGTCAAAGTGCTGCTGGTGAAGCCAAAGTGTGGGCTTTGGTGAAATCCACCAGCATGAAGTGCTTTGAGAGGTTGGTCATGGCACGCATCAACTCCAGCCTACCAGACAACCTGGACCCATTGCAATTTGCCTATTGCCGAAACAGGTCTACGGTGGATGCCATCTCCCTGGCCCTTCACTCAGCTCTGGAGCATCTGGACAGTAAAGATACCTACGTTAGATTTCTATTCATTGACTACAGCTCTGCCTACAATACAATAATCCCAAGTAAGCTTGTCACCAAACTCCGAGACCTCGGACTCAACACCTCCCTCTGTAACTGGATCCTTGACTTTTTAAACAAACAGACCACAATCAGTGAGGATAGGCAGCAATACCTCTGGCATGATTATTCTCAACACTGGTGCCCCACAAGGCTGTGTCCTCAACCCTCTACTCTTCTCCCTATATACTCATGACTGTGTGGCCAGATTCTGCTCTAACTCCATCTACAAGTCTGCAGATGATACCACCGTTGTAGGCCGTATCTCAAACAGCGATGAGTCGGAGTACAGGAAGGAGATAGAGAGCTCAGTGGAATGGTGTCATGACAACAACCTTGCCCTCAATGTCAACAAAAGAGCTGGTCATTGACTTCAGGAAAGGGGGCGGTGTACATGCACCTGTCTACATCAATGGTGCTGAGGTCGAGAGGGTTGAGAGCTTCAAGTTCCTGGGAGTGAACATCACCAACAGCCTGTCCTGGTCAAATCACGTAGAAGCCATGGCCAAGAAAGCTCACCAGCACCACTACTTCCTCAGGAGGCTAAAGAAATTTGGTTTGTCCCCTTTGACTCTCACCAACTTTTACAGATGCACCATAGAAAGCAACCTATCTGGATGTATCATGGCTTGGTATGGCAACTGCTCTGCCCAGTACTGCAAGAAACTGCAGAGTTGTGGACACAGCCCAGCGCATCACAGACACCAGCCTCCCCTCCTTGGACTCTGTCTTTACCTATCACTGTCTTGGTGAAGCAGTCAGCATAATCAAAGACCCCACCCACCCGGGACATTCTCTCTTCTCTCCTCTTCCATCGGGTAGAAGATACAGGAGCCTGAAGGCACGTACCACCAGACTTAAGGACAGCTTCTACCCCACTGTGATAAGACTATTGAACAGTTCCCTTATACAATGCGATGGACTATGACCTCATGATCTACCTTATTGTGACCTTGCACCCTATTGCACTGCACTTTCTCTGTAGCTGTGACACTTTACTCCGTACTGTTATTGTTTTTACCTGTACTACATCAATGAACTGTGTACTGACTCAATGTAACTGCACTGTGTAATGAATTGACCTGTACGATCGGTTTGTAAGACAAGCTTTTCACTGTAACTCAGTACAAGTGAAAATAATAAACCAATACCAAGCAGGGCTCAGTGGGGCAGGCAAACAGCAACAAGGTGAGGCAAGGTATGATTTTTTTTCCCTTTTCTTGATTCCATTAGTTGTTAAAAGGGGCAGTGATGGCAGTCAGTGGAGTGGTACGCTCCTCCCGAGGAGATTTGATATGTCACCACGTCATATGGAGGCGGTCACACCAAAGGTTCAGTCGGATAGATAAATGGTCGCCAGGAGTGGTAGCCAGGCAGTGCAAGATTCTCCCATAGCTGTTCCCCTCTCAAACAAGTATACCATTTTGGTTGTTGTTGGGGGAGGGAGGGATGACCTCTTTAGGAGAAAATGACAGCAGCATCCAGATCAATTGTGCCGCAACTGGCTCTGTTGTACAGCAGGGTAGGTCAATGGCTAGGTAAGCAATATTGAGTTTAGTGCTTCAGTTAGTGGCATATTTGTGGCCACGTGTGAGACTTTAGGGATGGTGTGTTGCCTTCTTGATGCGAGGATCAAGGATGTCTCCAAGTGGACACACGACATTCTGAAAGGGGAGGGTGAGCAACCAGAGGTTGTGGTCTATATTGGTCCTAAGGACATAGGCAGGAAGGGAGATAAGGTCCTGCAAAGGGAATTTAGGGATTAGGCACAAAGTTAAAAAAGCAGGACCTCTAGAGTTGTAATCTCAGGATTACTCCCTGTGCCATGTACTAGCAAGGCAAGGCAATAGCAGGATAATACAGCTAAATGCATGGCTAAGTTGCTGGTGCAGGAGGGAGGGCTTCAGTTACATGGATTATTGGGCTCTCTCCAGAATCAGAATCAAGTTTATTATCACTGACATATATGTTGTGAAATTTGTGGTTTTGCAGCAGCAGTACGGTGCAAAGACATAAAATTGCTATAAATTACAAAATAAATAAATAGTGCAAAAAAAGGAATAACTAAGTAGTGTTCATGGACTGTTCAGAATTCTGATGATGGAGGGGAAGAAACTGTTCCTAAATCGTTGAGTGTGGGTCTTCAGGCTCCTGTACCACCTCCTCGATGGGAGTAACGCGAAGAAGGCATGTCTCTGATGGTGAGGGTCCTTCGTGATGGATGCTGCCATCTTGAGGCATCACCTCTTGAAGATGTCCTCAACTGCGGGGAGACTTATGACCGTGATGGAGCTGGCTGAGTTTACAACCCTCTGCAGCCTTTTGTGATCCTGTGTATTGAAGCCTCCGTACCAGGCTGTGAGGCAACCAGTCAGAATGTTCTCCACTGTACATCTGTAGAAATTTGAAAGAGTCCTTGGTGACATACCAAATCTCCTAACAAAGTAGAGCCATGGGCATGCCTTGTTTGTGATTACTGTTGCGGCACCACTCAACCAGCTGATCTATCTTACTCCTGTATGTCTCCTTGTCATCATTTGAGATTCTGCCAACAACAATGGTGTCATCAGCAAATTTACAGATAGCATTTGAGCTGTGCTTAGGCACAAAGTCATGAGTGTAGAGAGAATAGAGCAATGGGCTAAGCCTTCTTGAGGTGCGCCTGTGTTGATCGTCAATGAGGAGGAGATGTTGTTACCAATCCGCACTG
Organism: Pristis pectinata; assembly: GCF_009764475.1. Lineage (NCBI taxonomy): Eukaryota > Metazoa > Chordata > Chondrichthyes > Rhinopristiformes > Pristidae > Pristis > Pristis pectinata. The sequence continues at coordinate 24,572,995 of NC_067410.1, forward strand.
ACTGTGGTCTAGGATCCAGTTGCAAAGGGAGGTACAGAGGCCCAGGTTTTGTAGCTTGTTGATTAATACTGAGGGGATGATGGTGTTGAATGCTGAGCTGTAATCGATAAACAGCAACCTGACATATGCTTTGCTGTTGTCTAGGTGCTCCAAAGCAGAGTGCAGAGCAAGTAAGATTGCGTCCACTGTAGACCTGTTGTGGCGATAGGCAAATTGCAGCGGTTCCAGGTCCTTGCTCAGCCAGGAGTTAATTCTAGCCATAATCAACCTCTCAAAGCACTTCATCACAGTAGGTGTGAGTGCTACCGGGCGATAGTTGCTGAGGCAGCTCACTTTGCTCTTCCTGGGCACCAGTATGATTGCTGCCCTTTTGAAGTAGGTAGGAACCTCAGGCCGCAGCAGTGAGAGGTTGAAGATATCCTTGAACACTCCAGCCAGTTGGTTGGCACAGGTTGTCAATACACCATCGGCACCCAACACCTTGCAAGGGTTCACCCTCTTGAAGGATGTTCTGAGACCGGCCTCTGAGACAGAGATCAGAGGGTCGCTGGATGCTGTGGGTATTCATCCAGGGCAAGTGAGACCTGTACAAAAAGGACAGGTTGCACCTAAACTGGAGGGGAACCAATATCCACGCAGGGAAGTTTCCTAGTGCTACCCAGCAGAGTTTAAACTACCACGGAAGGGGGATGGGAACTAGAGCAGAAGGTAAGTAAGTGGAGGGATTGAAGAGAAGGTAGGGGCTAGCTCAAGTATGGCTGAAAGGAAGGATAGGCAGGGCTATGAATACAGTGGGGCTGATGGGCTGAAGTGTACTTACTTCAATACAAGGAGTATTACAAGTAAGGCAGATGAACTTAGGGCCTGAATTAGTACATGGGACTATGATGTTGTAGCAATTACAGAGACTTGGTTGAGAGAAGGGCAAGGCTGAAAGCTCAACATTCCAGGATTCAGATGCAATCCAGATTTAATAGAGGTGGGGGAGTTGCACTATGGATCAGGGAGAATGTCACAGTGGCACTTAGAGAGAACATCCTAGAGGGCTCATCCTTCATCCAGTGAGGCAATGTGGGTAGAGCTCAGCAATAAAAAAGGTGCAATCACTATGATGGGGTTATACTAATAGGCCTCCCAATAACAGGGGGGAAGATAGAGGAACAGATATGTCGGCAGATTATTGAAAGATGTAAAAGCAGCACCTTCCATAATTTTGACTGGGACTCCCTTAGCGCCAGAGGCTTAGAAGGGGCAGAAGCTGTCTGATGCATCCAGGAGGGTTTCTTGGCACAGAATGTAGATAATCCAACCAGGGCAGGACCGGGTGATTGGAGTTTCAGCGGGAGAGCATTTTCAGATGGTTATGGATAAGGATAATACTAGCAAAGTGCTAAAATGGGGAAAAGCTAATCTAATCACAACAGTATTAGGCAGGGGCTGGGGAGAGAAGACTAGGAGCAGCTGTTATTGGACAAGTCCACATCTGACATGTGGGAGTTGCTTAAATGCCAGCTGGTCAGAATTCAGGACCAACACATTCCTGTGAGGAAGAAAGACAAGGATGGCAAGATTTAGGAACCTTGGATGATGAAAAGTGTTGCAAATTTCATTAAAAAGAAAAAGTATACCTACGATTTAGGAAGTTGAAATCAGACAGGGACTTAAAGGAATATAAAGGAAGCAGGAGAGAACTTAAACATGGGAATCAGGAGGCCCATGAAATCTCCTTGGCAGGTAGGATTAAAGAGAGTCCCAAGGCATTGTATACATACATTAAAAGCAAGAGCATAACTAGGGACAGCGAATGCTGTTCACTTTGTGCCTCAACTGAGCTCAATATTTGAAAATATGGAAAAACATGTACATATTAGTATTCCATTTGGTATTGATATTCCATTACAGCTTAACAATTTGATTAAAATGACAGTTAGCTTGCTATTTAAAAAGATTCAATTACTCAATTTCCTTAATTGAGCAACCATCCCAATGTTCTTTGTATCTCCATTAGGTAAGATCTGATGGAATCAAGTTCCACAGTCCAAGTAATATACAAGGCCTAACTCTTTCTAGTGAGTTTACTGGGGATCTAATGGGTAAATACAGCAAATTCACACCCAGATGAAAGGTCATTGTCTTGAAATATTAATATTGTTTCTCTCCTATAGAGATGCTACCTGAACTATTGGGTATTTCCAAAATTTTGTGTTTAAAATTTTGCATTCTTCCTGGTTTATAACTTTACATCTAATGGCACATTTGTGAAAGAACAAGGTTCTATGTTTAAAAGTACACATGTAATCATTGTATGTTGTTGTCCTAAATACTTTGTTTTAATTATATTCCATATCATATTGTTGTTAAGAACAGGGGCTCTGTTACACTGTTATTCCAGCCATTAAGTTATTATTTATCTCAAGCTGTCTTGACCAAGAGGTTAGAATCATTCTTTTCTTTGATTCATATTGAATGCATCCATTATGGTTAGTTAGCAACACATAAATACATGGGAGTATGGAGTCCAAACCTGAAAGCAATGTAATTGTTGGACTGATTGAATGGATAAAATGCTAAGCACCAATATCTGTTGATTTGGTCAGAATGAATGCTCCATAAACTAGTGTATAAAATATGCTTCACATCTGCATTGTAATTAAATGATTTCTCATATTTATGTGCATTGTTGAAATACTGTCTTTCCTCATGGATTTTTTGTGTCAACATCTCCAATTTTTCTAAAACTAAACCTGTGGCTGTTGCAATACCTATAGAACTGTATGCATAATGAATAATCAAAATAATGGGCTTCCAGACTTTGTGCCCAAGACACGTGATCTGGGTGCAGTGACATGTAACTTCAGAAAATAGTCTTTCCCTTATTCTTAAGCAGGCTACAGGTTCACATATCTTAACACAGCAAATTCCTTATTTCACCTATCCTCCGTCATGTCTGCTATGTTAATGGAAACATTCATACTAATGTAAAGAAAGGGTCAGGGCCAGCACATATACCAAAAAATTATCACTTTTCCAATTGTTTTTTTTACTCCCTTGAGGTATTTGAAATTGAAACACTAAGGCTTGTGGATCAATTTTGTTCTATTCTTGTCATGTGTCACTGCTTCAGTCATTCTGGCATGTAATGAGCATAACATTTCTAACCCAGATATTGCAAGCTTAGGAGGCCATTTAGCCCTTGGAAACAGATACTGGGTGGCCTTATATCCGAGTCTAACATCTTGAAAGTTATTCCAAGATATATAACTGGGAAATTTATTAAAAAAACAGGAAGCTCAAACACTTCATATGCTTTGTTAACAGTATATAGTCATAAACAATTTTATGAAAATGTAAAATATCCAATTGGCATCATGCTTAAGAACAGAAGGGGAGTTATTCTCAGTATCCTGGCCAATATTTATCCTCAATCACCCCTGCTAAAACAGATCTGATCATGATCACATTGCACATGTAGATTCCCAATGCAGCAATTTGGCTACAGCATTTTTTTGCATTACAACAATAACATTTCAAAAAGTTTTTCATAGGCTATAAAATGCTTTGAGACAACTCCAGGCCCCATAAGCCACTATATAATAGCAAGCCTTTCTACTGTGCAGTTTTTGTCTATTTCAGTAAAGACAATAAAAGACACAGGAAGTCCAATTTTCCCTTCAGACGGATGATAGTTTGCATATCTAACAAAATATCAGCAGAGGTGTTTCATAGGCATTTCCTCAAAAGTATACCACATGCTTTCAGTTTCATGTATTTGTTGCTCAGATGCATCACCCCAAGAGCTCACTTACGTTTACCAGATAGTGAATTGAAGACATGGACCTTATGACATCTAAATGGGGTGATTAACAGTGGCAGACTTGCTTTGGACATATGCTCATTCAAAGAATATCCCTCTCTCTCTCTCACTAGGATGTGAAACCACTAATTAGCACTACTTATTACAAAGCCGATCCTAACATCTTGAAAGTTGCCCTGAGATACAAAAACAGCCAATAATGCACATGTGGCTTAATGCAAATGGTGTATTAAAACATGGTGTCAAGAATAGTTTACTGACCAACATAACAGAGTTCTCACTGTCAACTCTACCTTGTTCTCTGATTGTGGCCAACGTTCTCTGGAGTATAAATTTGTACTTCCTTGGTATTGATCAAAAGAAATAGGTGAGAGTGACTCAGGTGTTAGATCATGATCTGATTCCCAGGATTTAACTCCCAGGATAAATGGCCAGCTTTACGACAATATATTCTTGATTCTCTTGTATCAAGGTAAAACTGTTAATGTATTACAGGGAGGAATATTGGAGCTGAAATATGTGAACAGAGTCCATTCACTGCATAATAAGTTTCTGACATAAATAACTACTTGTACATATGTATAATGTACATGAGTATAAAGACATGCATTGTATCAGCCAAGGTAGAGAGTTATCAAAACTAATGGATGTGCATTTTCACTTTTCTACAATGTAAGAACACCATGAATAAATTCATGCAATGTAGCACTAATAAAAATCAGAGATCAAAAAATGTTTCCATAGCTTTCCATTATTTTAGAGATATTAAATTATCTAATGACAATTTCTTTCTATCATCTGACTATTAAAAGAGAATAAGTTTTCTATTAGCAACTTATCCACTGCAACTGATAGCCTTTCAAGTCAACTGCAAGGTCATCCTGTAAACTGAAGATGATAGGCTTTTTGAAAAAAATTGGATTATTTTAACAATCTCTCCAATAGTAAAAAAAATTAAACTGTTTTGTAATGGTGATGGTCAATCGTAGTGCATGATCTTCCAATTTGAGAACCAAAATAACATCAACAATGTTTCTGCTCCTAATCACTATCAAGTGAGTACTACTAGGAAATGCAAGTGAAAGGACATAAGGGAATAAATCATTTCATTCAACTGTCATCAGTGAAGCATTCACAATCTGACAGCTTGCTTGCATTCATTGCTTACATTCACGCAAGCAAAGTGGTCACTTGTGGGAAATAATTAATAAACATCACTGTCAGGACATCACTGCCTAGAGGATAGAAAATTTAGAGGGGCAAAAAGAGAATAAACAAAACTATACTATTGCCTAAAACATGTCACTGGTGCAATGAAATTTGAGATCCTGTAACCTATTCATTTTTATTTGCCGTTAAACTCTGACATGACCACATTCCAACCAAAATTACTGGAAATGCCCCAAGATATATTTAAACTCTATATAAATACCTCACTGAATTTAATTTTAAACTGCTCTAACCATTTTGACGTTGCAGCTATTATCCCATACATGCACATTTCTATCAGGAGCAGAGGTACCACATGGAAACATTACCAATTAAAATACCGTGTTGAGTTTTAAAAGTAGATATGCAAGAACAAACTGCAGAAAAGTGTTTCCCAAAGGTAAAACCTAAAATTGCTCCATTTTGAAGCATGGCTTCCCAAATGGTATGTTGGAACCCTGCTGTGAATGAAGTTGTATGCCAGTCTATAAATTCCACTGCTCACTACCTGTATCAACTTTTTCCCCAAATTGCTGTCATTTGAGGAGAAACCCGATGTTCACATAGGCAGATAACCACTTTTTTTTATTTTGAAGAGAATTGCTAAATAAAAGGAAAAAAATCACAAAAAAGAATTAAACATTTACAACACCGTTTAAACTAACAACTTAATAGCCTTATCACAGTATTCATGAAAAAAATACTTTGATGTGTGTTCATTTTTTTGTGTGTAGAGAGATGCTACTGCAATAAAAGTCAAGTATCAAGCTTTTAGACATTGCCTAAGAAGTACCACCAAAAAAGTAGCAAACACAGCCACTCAAGAATGAGTTTTCAGAGAAGGCTAACAGAAAAATTGTTTTTGGATTTTTTTAAAAGCAGATTTTACTACTCCTCAAGCGGAAAGAGTCATATCCTTACGTCTTACCTACCTAACGGAGGCAATGTAGGCTATGCATTATGCTGCCTAGCTGAAGATAGGGACAGCCGCTCATTGTGTGCATGAACTTCATCCACATGATGCATGGAGAGATTAGAGGCAACACATAGAAGCAGTATCCAGATACAATTCTAAGGAAGTTTAGAATAGGTTTATGTGGTGAAATAAACATAAAGTGAAACATTGTTCTTCAAGAACCCAACTGAAAGCATAGGCCTATTTCCACAAAAAGCAAGACATTTATTTGCCACACAATGCCATGTAGAAAACAAGAAATGCATATCCCTCACTGAGATTTCCATACAACACTTGGGCTCCTGGGGTGCAAGTTGTTCAGTGTGCAATATACTACACCTATGAAGGGAGAAATGTCCATCATTTAGTATCTGTCAAATGTATTTCAAGGGATCAGAAAAATAGTTTATCCAAATATGCTTGAAAAACATTGCATGTTTGGTGAAGTTTAAGATAAAGTCTAAGATAAAAAGTAACAAGCTTAAAGTTAGAATGGCATGTTCTGTTTCAGTTGAGCAAAATGACTATATGAAGGTTGCCTGGTATATCCATTCTTTTAAAGCCAAAGAAGCCTGCATCATCAGCAAGTCCTGGAAACGATATCAATGTTCTTGGGGGCTTGCCATTTTATAAAAGGTATCTAATTCTAAGTTTATAGGTGGTGCTTGATATTGATAGTTTATTGACGTATTTGAACTGTTAAATTGTTAACCACCCACCACAATGGGTGAAAAATTGACGGAGAAGAACTTTCTGATTATTATTAGCACCAGATTATTATTGTGTGTCATCTTTCAGGCTGGTGACGTGATGATTGCAGCTTACATAAGTTAAGAAACTAAATAAGATTCTGGACAATACTTAAAGAGAAATGATTGTCAAGCTCACTTGGCAGATATGGTTGGAATGCAAAAGAAGATCAGATAAAGATCAGATAATATCCTTCCTCAGTGTTTACTGAGGAGAAAATCATGGTTGCTTAAGAGATAAGGGAAACAAGTGGTGATGTTTTGGAGAACATTCATATTACCAGGGAGGAGGTATTTGCAGTCTTACAGCATATTAAGGTGGATAAATCCCCAGGGCTTGACCAAGTGTGTCCTTGGACTATGTGGGAGGCTAGAGGAGAAACTGCAAAGGCCCCTGCAGAAATATTTGCTTCATCGTTAGCCACTGGTGAAGTTCCTGAAGACTGAAAGATGCCTAATGTTAATCCATTGTTTAAGAAGGGTAGCAAAGACAAGCCAGAGAACTACAGGCCAGTCAGCCTGACATTAGTAGTGGGGAAGTTACTGGAGGGAATTCTGAGGGACAGGATCTACCAGCATTTGGATGGACAGAGTCAGATTAGGAGGAATCAGCTTTGCTTTGTGCATGGAAAGTCATGTTTGATAAACCATTTAGAGTTTTTTTTTGAAGAGGTAACCAAAAAGGTATATGAGGGTAGGGTAGTGGATGTTGTCTATTTGGACTTTAGCAAGGCCTTCGACATGGTCCCGCATGGTAGGCTGGTCTGGAAGGTTAAGTCCCATGGAATCCAGGGATAGCTAGTTTGGTGGATTCAAAATTGGCTCAGAGGTAGGAAGCAGAGGGTGGTGGTTGAAGGTTGTTTCTCAGAATGGAGGCTGGTGACGAGTAGTGTGTCGCAGGAGTTGATGTTGGGACCCTTGTTATTTTTATAAATGATTTGGATACGAATGCACAAGGCTTGATCAGTAAGTTTGCGGAAGACACGAAATTAGGAGGTGTTGTTGATAGTGAAGAACATTATCGTAGATAACAGGGGGATCTTGATCACTCAGGAAGGTGGGCCGAGGAGTGGCAAATGGATTTCAATACAGATAATTGTGAGGTGATGCATTTTGACAAATCAAACCAGCATAGGACTTATACTATGAATGGTAGGACACTAGGGAGTGTAATGGAACAGAAGGATCTTGGAGTACAAGTGCATAGTTCCTTGAAAGCGGCATCACAGGTAGACAGGGTGGTGAAAAAGGTGTTTAGCACATTGGCCTTCATCAGTCAGGGCATTAAGTATAGGAGTTGGGACATTATGTTGCAGTTGCATAAGTCATTGGTGAGGCTGCACTTGGAGTACTGTATCCCTGTTATAGGAAAGACGTGGTTAAACTGGAAAGAGTGCATAGGATGTTGCCATTACTAGAGGCCCTGAGTTATAGGGAGAGGTTGGCCAAGCTAGGTCTTTATTCCTTGGAATGTAGGAGAATGAGGGGTGACCTAATAGAAATGTTTAAAATTATGAGAGGCAAAGATAAGGTGCATGGTAACAGTCCTTTCCCCAGGGTAGTGGAGTCCAAAATTTGGGGGCATTGATTTAGCGTGAAAAGGGAAAGATTTAAAAGGGATTTGAGGGGCAACTTTTTCACACAGATGGTGGTGAGTATATGGAACGAGCTGCCAGAGGAAGTGGCTGAGGCAGGTACAATAGTATCATTTAAGAAGCACTTGGATAGGTACATGGAGGGGCGGGGCTTGGGGGGGATACGTGCCGAACACAGGAAATTGGGACTGACTGGATGGGCACCAAGGTCGGCATGGATTCGGTGGGCCGAAGGGTCTGTATCCGTGCTGTATTACTATATGACTCTTAATAGACCTATGCTGTTTAATGCTGAGGGATAGAATTCTGGAGATAGTTCCAAACAATTTAGGAATGTGATTACTGGGTCAGGCTACAAGACACTAAAATAGGTAGTCACACACGTTAATTACTTTATAACATTGCACACATAGGTAAGACATCAAATATGATCAAAAACAAATCCCTATGCTAGTCTACTAATCAAACAGGTCGGCAAATTTGTAGCTCAGTAGGACCAAGAGAGATTAAAGGTAACACAATGATGGCAAGTTTGGATTGTGTGTGCGCGTGAAAGGCTGATCAGACCTGTGTGTGCTTTGAACCACTTGTGACACACTGAGCAAAAGATATTGCTTTAATAATGACTGTACTGCTATTGTGAGATTCACTCTGCTTGTACTCCTGCTCTGCCTTTGCAGTTCTCTTCTGTTAATTGACAGTTGCTCAAGTATGGATGAAGTGTAGCCAGGTACAACATGGGCAACATCCAAGACTCCAACTCAATGTTAAAATGTTTCAAGAAGGACTTGAGGGAGTTCTTGAAGTGTTTGTTTTGGCATCACCAAGAATACTTTCCCTCTTTTGCTTCACTGTAGATCTTCCTTGGCGGTCATGCAACTGACGTACTGTGGTAAAGAGATGGCCAGTTCCACTCTTACTAATGATTTGGACAGCCTGATGGAATACGTGAAAGGAAGATGCAAGGCACTAGCTGCTTGATTAAATAGTGCCATAATATAACTAGAAAATTTGGAGCAATAAACAAACTGCTAAAGGAACTCAGTGGGTCAGGCAGCATCTGTGGAGGCAGAGGGATAGTTGATGTATCAGGTCATGACCATGCAGCAGACCTGAAATGTTGACCATCCCTCTGCCTCCACAGATGCTGCCTGACCCACTAAGTTCCTCCAGCAGTTGGTTCTTTGCTACAGATTACAACACTTGCAGTATTTTGTGTCTTCATAACCAGAGAATTTGTTATATTTGAATATTGAGGATGTCCAAAGTAGTACAGAAACTCAGGGAGTGGTTGCATATGAGTAATGGAAAAGAAGATTATTAATTTGTGTTTTGTTTTCATTTTTCCTTTTGTACTACCTCGATGTACTTATGTTTGGAATGATCTGTCTGAATGGCATGCAAAACAAAGCTTTTCACTGTATCTCAGTAAATGTGACAATACTAAACCAATTGATAATTACCAATCATTTGAAATGATGACGAGAAGATACTAAGAAGAAAACATTATGGCTGGCACAGTCTTGCAGTAGTTACTGCTGCTGCCTTGCAGCTGCAGAGACTTGGGTTCTACCCTGATCTCAACAGTTTTCTGTGCACATTCTCCTCATGACTGCATGGTTTTCTTCAGGTGGTCCGGTTTCCTCATACATCCAAAGGATGTACTGGTAGGCTAAGTTGCTCCTGTAGATTTCCACTTAAACAAGATCAATGACAAAAAGAATCAAAGGGTATTTGTGAGGGATAGAAATAGCTGCAGGGCTAAAGGGTAATAAGGAGAGGGGAAAAGGGACTAAAGGGAGTTCGTGAGAGCAGATATGGATTGGGTACACCGAATGGCCTCCTTTGGAATCATTATGATAAGAAGATTGTGAGACTATGTAATGCAGATAGTTGCAGAATGTGCTGACTAGGATTCATGATGTCCAGAACTTCCCACAAACTTTATTGTCACTGAGTCAAAATCCTTATCTAAAATAGCCCCAAGGGACTTTATTCATCATTCGGATGTCATCTCACAGGCAATTGAGAATGGGATACAAATGAAAGCTTGCCAGCAATGGCTGCACGATGAGAAAGAATGAATAAAGTCAGAAATTTAAACATCTGAAGAAATTTCAGTCAGAAGACTTATTGTGCCACCTCTATGTACATTTGATGTGAAGAGTTTAGTTAAAAATCCACAGTCTGAATTATCCTTGATCCCGAGAGACAGCCTAAGAAGCAATAAGCTGCACACAATAACACCAGTAACTTCATTTTCCATTTACCAGCCAGGCATTTTAGCAAAACACAGAAATATTGGGTCTACAGTGCATCTTATACAAGAATGAATTGTAGTAGTAGTGCTTACATGGAGCTAACCTACATTGATTGAATCTGGTCATAGCTATAACTTTGTATGTTAACCTTACAGCAGAATAAAGAAGTAGAAAGTCAAAGTCGAGTTTATTGTCATTCAAACCAAGTTTTTTTTCCTGACCTGGTGTCAATTTAGTTCTGTTTATTGAATTATTCGAGTATATTTCATGCTGAGATAGATATTTGCTCCATATGGGAACCAAACCCCATGGGGATCAAACAGCTAGATGGAGGCCAACGATCAGCTCAGTCAGTAAATGGCAGAGAGGCACAAGTGGCTATATTCTACTCTTGCTCCTTTAAGAGAGACTTCACAAATCTGTGCTCAAAAGGGACAAAAATCTAGTTCAAATTATAAGGGTTTGTTGCACAAGAAAATATGAACAGTATAAGTCAAATCCCAAAGAATGGCATCCAGACTCTTTAAAAGAAAGTGATAGCACTGAACTCAGTAGCATTGTATGGCAGATCCCAATTTGTATTCCAAGGATGGGATAAATTTAAAGACTACTAAAATCTCTTCAAATTAGTTTCTCAAGAATGTTAAAAATGGAATAAAATGTCATCTTTCTTAGAACCTTCCATATCAGGTTAAATTTTCCAGATTTCTTAAAATAGTAAAACTTTCATTTCCCACAACATTATTAGTCTAAAAAATTTATTTACAAACAGGAATTTATTTTCCTGTATAAACAATGGATTCATTTAGTGGGTATAAATCTAAAACCTTTCAACATCTCACAAAGCTAATGCCATTTCAAAAACAAGTTTAAAATTCATTGTGTAGTTTAATTGAAGATATTTTGCTTTGAATTAATGCAGTAATTCTGTTCTATTTTGAAATCATGCAAACTACAACTATAATTCATCAACAAAATCACACTGGTACACTTTGGAAATGTCTTCCAAATATAATAAACAAATGTAACAATGTCATAGCAACCACACTTTTTTTTATTTGATTCAAGTTTTTACTGCCAAATAAATGACTGCTATCCTTAGATACATTCTTATTCACAGGAATTTTACTGCTTTCTGCCCATTTGCTAGATCCTTTCACATAAGAATTGCCTCACCTTGCTCCAATATATTTCATCTACACTGTGAACAAAGCCTTTATTTGGGTTTCCTCTAATCTTTACAATGTTTGCAAGCTTGTGTGAAAAGAGCTGGTCAAGGCCTGTTGTCTTACAGGTCTGCTAAGATGCAAACACTGTCATAGGAGACTTTCTACCAAGTAGGTGGTTTTTTTAAGAACGCCTGCTACAATTCAAATAACTTCCTGTGGAAGTCACAGTTGTATCAACATCCTGCTGTTTTGTGTGTTGTGAAGTATTTAACTGTGGATATGACTTTGTGCTCCCAGCATGAATTCTAGAAAGTAACTACTTGAGGGCAATTCCCTTTTTGGGGTGGTGTTTGAGATCCAGATGGACAAGACAAAAAAAAGTAAAACAAGTAACTGGTACAGTTTCTTGAGCAATTTAGTTTTGCGAACATTCACCATTAAATTTTTAAGTGGACCGTGCATTATAAGTTTGTAGGCTGTAAACAGTTTTCAGTAATTACTCATGTTTTAAAGTGTTATTTCACTGATATCATAAGAATACAGAAAGCAATTCAAGTGAATATTTCTGTAAGCCACTCCTCATGTCTATAGGACAAACATTTGAATTCTTCGTGAATTGTTGTAATTTTTGTACAAAGTTATAATCCAAATATTACCCAAGTAATAAAAAAATACTTAAAATAACTACATATGTAGCTTCACAATTCTTCTCAAGATGATGCAATTCATAATTTTTAGTTTTTTAAACAGCTGCTTTGTACAACTGACCTCCAATCTCTGCACTAATATTTTTGCATTTTCTTTAACTTCTGCTTCCTAATAATAGTCCTGTGCTCTTTTTCACGACTTATCAAGTCTTCTAAAAGTGCTGAATACAGGCAATCCCCGCATTAGTCGCCTGTATTCTTTCGGGTAATGGAAATTCACCCTTAGAGAATACACAAATGACTGCCCAAAAATTTGAAGTATGGAATAAAATTCACTCTCATAGAATTTATGGGGAAAAAAGTAAATAAATAAATACAAAGTTATTTTTATCGTGTGTTTCTTGACGCATGCAAAGATGAACCGGCTGTGTGTTGCGGAAAATCATGATATGGGCTGTAATGCAGGTGTTGCTACAATATTAACAATACTCAAATTTCAAATTAGTTTTATTCTTAGTAGTTCTTTAGAAGGAACTTCTTAATCACATTGCTGGTATTATAGGTGAGAAGAAAGAAAACGTATTTGAAGAAGACAGGCATCTCTTAAGTACACCACCTGGTGGGTCAAGTTAGGATTAACATTCACCATGTCCATCAATTTGTGTGCAGGACAGTGCAAAACATTTGCATCTGTGGGTTGTCAAAGCACAGTTAATGAGCATTTATTGAACAGGATTAGAATGTGGACTGGGAATAACACAGGCTGGAAGAGAGTTTCAAGAATCTAAGCTGTACCAAAGTCAAACATCCCAGGTAGATTTGAACTCCAATTTAGCTCACAAAGCACAACCCAACATTCTTAAGAGCATTGCTGGGCACACATTGCTCCCAGTATGATGCCCTGACTCCCAAATCAGCCAGCAATTCATATGTGAACAGAAAAACTCTATTGAAAACTTATTTGCACAAGGACAAATACATATGCTGGTCTGGATCATTCCAGTCATAGCTAATGTAAGCACTTCAAATTGCAAAAACAATAGGGCTGCAGATGGCCTTATAAATGAACTGGCAAAAAAAAACAGATGACATTTTTTATACCACAAAATAGCCTAATTGCAAATATTTCCTTTTACAGGCTGCATTCATAGCTTTTGATAGTTTACAGGAAAGTATAGAGATGTTTTGGGAAAATATAACAATGACTTGGAACTGGGTGAGTGTAACATTCCCTGTACCCTGTTCTGATAGCCAGACATGATAACAATAGAGCATACCAGAGGTAGCAAGCACAGATGAACATTTGACTGGGAAGACAGCATTCTCTAAAAATGTAATGCTACTCTAATGAAGTCCCTGGTGTAATAGTGAATTGGAAGGAATCTGTATCAGATTCTCTCCTGCCCTTTCAAAATACGTAATTAAGGCCCTACCTAAATTGTGAGATGAAGTTCAAAAACTCTGGCTGAGTTGCAAACAAAGACAAAATCATGACAAAAATAATATTTAATTTTGTTAATTGTCTTCATTTGCAAACATATTTGTTTCTGGGCAGGCAGAACTGCACTTTGAATGGCATTTAAACCATGCCAGTGGGGTGTTTTACTGTTAGTTTTTTCCCTCAAAACATGTTCCCTCACTCTCACTGCTCTGATCCAGGGACATTATTGGCTTGGTCCATGTGTTCTATTGCAAAAAGGAGCAAGTCTGGAGTCTAAGATTGGGTAAGCAGTCTACAAACCCTGTGAGTTGCAGAGAGGAAGGCCAGAGCCCTGGAAGCAAGAGCAGATAGGATCATCCGGCTCACTGCAGGCCATATTTTATAGAAGTTGCAACATTGCACACAGGCAGGGCCCTACAAATTATATTTAAAATGCAGAATTTCAACATCTGCTAGAGAGCCTAATTAATTCTTTAGCAATGAGATAATGATGGAAGAATATTGCTTTAAAACCAGCTAAATAAAACAAATGACTGCAGTTAATTAGACATTTTTAGCACATTGATTCCTTCCACACCTTTATTAATAAGACGAACTTAAGTTGTCTTCTGTTATTTTCAGATCAGCAGGGAATTTATTCTCAATCATTCATTCCAACTTGGAATACATTGAAACCAAATTGGGTGTTAAACCACATTTTTAAAAATACTCAGTCTATCAACCTTCTGTGTACTTTATTAGCTTACTGCAAAGCCTTTTCAATAATAAGGAAGTCTGGCTACTTCCACCTGTGCTCGCAAAGGAATAAATAAAATTAAAAATTGCTGACTGGGGAGAGAAATTGTGTGCATACATCTGTGACCAATAGTGCAATATAATTTTATCATAAGTATGTATTTTAGGTTTGTGTACTACTTTGCCAAAGCAATCTTTTTACATTAGATTTCCACAGTCACAAAAGACTCAGAATTCATTAATAGCTGAAACCAATATAAGGAAGTATTGTTAATTTATACTGATTTTGTAGCTAACTTGGAATTCTTGACAGTCTTAATCTGTTATGCTAACAAATGTTTACTAACAAATTCTACAAATTACAAAACCTCAATATTAAAATTAGTAAAAGCTCCATTGGCAATTAGTAACAGCTGATCAATTTTAAGAAGCTTGAAACCTTGTTCCACACTCCCACCGAGCGTTCAGACTTTAAGCAACAAAGGGAATTAGCGAGTACATGATTCTCACCTTTAATGACCAAATAATTTGAAACGCATCCAATACAATGACCATCAAAAATCATACAATTCCATTCCACTAAAAGACTGGTTGGTTGACGACACTGGAGTGACAGCTGATCAAGTTTCATATAGTTATTGGCTACTCGTGCAGTTTTATAATAGGAGGACTAATCAATTTGACCTACAGGTGATCCCCAAGAAACACAAGTTGAAAAAAAATTTTGTTTGTTTAATTACTTTTTATCACACAAATTCCACAGGAGTCAATTTTATTTTGCATCTCAAATTTTAGGTAGTGATTTGTGAATTCTATCAGGGCGAAATTCCATTACCCAAATGGCCATAATGGTGGTGGGGGGGGGGGGGGGGGTGCGGGCACCTATACAATAGCAATAATTTTCAATTTGTATTTTTGAGAGCACCTGGAAAGAAATTTTTCAGTGTTGTAGCAATTGCTGAAGACAATACATCTTAATAACAAGCCTGATAACGCACATTTGTCATTGTAGCCAAGTCAGTGTGACCAAGGCAGTTTACTTCACAATCATTTCATTTTTTACCATATGTGTTCCAACTCCATCATCAGCTAAGCTAGCTACTAAACTGCACTGAATCTAACAGCAGTCAACTTACTCATCTCATACATTTGGTGTACTGCTCTTCATGGCTGTTCCTGCCACAATTCCATGAACAGAAGTAGCAACTGTTACTAACTATCATGCATTTGAGAGCATTTTAACCAATGCACCAATACAACTAATAGAAAATCACAAATTGCACTCATAGTACCTTTAGCAAAGCAAAATGTCCTAAGGCACTTAACAGGAATATCTATGAAAACAATTTGTCACCAAGCTAAATAAGGAGATATTCATACAACTAACAAAAATCTTGTCAAAAAGGTAGGTTTTAAAGAGAGGATTTTAGCAAGGGAATTCCAAAGCTTTATGGTCTAGGTAGCTGAAGCAATGGCCAATGATGGGATGATTGAAAAGCCCAGTTAAACTGCAGAGATCTGAGAGTTCTAGTACAGGTGGAGATTGCAAAAATAGCAAGAGGTAAGGCGATGAAGTATTTGAAGACAACAATAAGAATATTAAAATTGAAGCACTGTTGTATCAAGAGCCAAAGTAAGTTGGTGAGCACAGCAGTGATGGGTGAACAGGATAAGTGTCCTGATGAGCTGAGACTCATGGTGGGTAGAAGGGTGGCCAGGAGAGCACTGAAGCAGTAGATGAGCTGAGGTCAGACAAAAAAAAAATGCTTATATGTCTTTCCCATGCTTAGTTCTGCCTAACCAATAAGCCACAGGATTTGGCCACATTAACATCAGAAGCAGTGACCTGTGCAGAATGGTGGGTAGAAGGGTGGCCAGGAGAGCACTGAAGCAGTAGATGAGCTGAGGTCAGACAAAAAAAATGCTTATATGTCTTTCCCATGCTTAGTTCTGCCTAACCAATAAGCCACAGGATTTGGCCATATTAACATCAGAAGCAGTGACCTGTGCAGAATACTGGGAGCAGACCATCAAGGAAGATTGGACTGGGGACTATGTAGAACCATACAATGTGTAGGTAGCATGAAACAGAAGCAACAGGTGGGCTGTGAAGTGGTAGTGTGTTGAGCTGGCTGTCATTTGTGCACGTGAGGAAGAGGCAATGTGTTTTTAACGGATAGAGGAGTAACAAATAGATGAAAAAAAGGGACCCAGATATTAATGAAAAGGTGGTGGGGGGGGGGGGGGGGGGGGGGGAAAAATCAGTAAAGTAGCCACTGCAGGTGATCATCCATTTATTACATGACATCAAAAAAAATGGAGCTAGCCACCCAGTTGGATGAAAGAGTTGAAAAGATGAAGGAGGATCCTGATTAGAGGGCTTCAAACAATGTGGAGTGGAAAATGCTAGAATGAACAAATTGGGACAAATGGCCTGTTGCTGTATCTCCATTTTTTGTAATCCTGCGACAGCCTGAGATTTAGGAGATAAGAACACATGCAAGGACTTGGAAGAGAAAAGGAAGGTTAGAGATTGGGGGGGGGGGGGGGGGTGAGTTAGGGTGTGGAGGAGGGTAGGACTTGTTTGCAAGGTTATAGGGGTCAACAGATGTTTTTGAAGAGTGGGGTGATCATGGTGGATTTGAAGAGGAGGGAACAGCTTACAGCACCAACTAAATTGGGGGACAGGAGGGAAGTTAGGGGGAGTCAGCAGTTTATTGGGAGGTGAATTCCACAAACAAAATCAAGGGAGTTTGAGGTGAATCTCATGGATAAGGTAATGTTCAAGAGAGATTGAGGGAAGATTAGAGAGAAATTAGAAAAAGATGCAAGTAGAAAACAAAGAAAAAGGAGGAAAGTGCCAGGGTCAGCTGAACAGATGGTGTCAACCATAGTTTTAAAAATCTCAGTGTGTTCCCAGTGATGGCACTATTAATTGTTAATAGCAAAATAAAATTATGCAATATTTGTTCAAGTAACAATCTCTCAGTTTCAGATTTAAAACTATATAACATTTTTTACATAAGATCTGTATGAGATTACAATAATTTTTCAGCAAGTACTTACTTCATCTCTAGCACTTCTTCCAGCTGTTTTCTCCGCTCTATTCTCAGATTGGCAAGGTGTGCCTCCCGCTCAGCAAGAGACTGCTGAGTTGAGGTCAGCCTGACCTTAGTGGAATCTAGTTCCTGCTTGGTCTTCTCCAGAGTGGCCATTAGCTCTTCTAACTGTTAAGCAGAAGCACATTAAGCCATCAAATAATCTTTCAATTCACAAACCAGAATCACTTCTCTGATCAACATCAAAAGCAATGATGCCCTGATGCCTGTTGATCTGAATGTTTTGACAGTGTTTAATAATAGTGGAGCTTGTCTCAACCTGTGTGCAAGTAAGAGAAGCTTTTATTTTTTTCAAAGGGACCCTTCATTCTATTTAAAATTATCTGCATTTCAATTTTAGTCAGTAAGAGGATGACAAATACATCTAGAGTGCTACGATGATGATTTAAGAAGGGTACAGCAATGGCAGCAGGCCACTTTGACTTCTTCCAGTTCTCTTTTGTTACTCACTATTGGTCAGAGTTTAAACTGTTTCTTAAGGAGGATTTCATGATTTAACATGGATTTTTTTTCTGGGTGTAGCACAGTTTATGGTGTCTTTTCAGGTTCAAGGTACCATTACTTGGAGTAAAAAGGGCAGCTGAGCCTCTTGTTTGTATAATATTTGAAAATTTGATCCTTGAAGTATGACAGATGTAAGCTGGTATAGATAGGTTCAGTTCAGATCAGATCTTTCCAAGCTGGAATTCTCTAACTGGATCATAAAAGAGAACCAATTTATTACCTCAAATCATTGGGGGGAAGAAAACAAACTTAAAATGAAGAGGATTCACAGTTGCACTGACTGTGCAGTTCCAACAAGTTTCTGTCTTATGCTTCATAAAATTATGGATCCAAAGTGGGAGAAACCTTAGCACAATATTAATATCAATATCCTACTGCAGTACTATTTTAAAACAATTTCTGAGCAATATCACCACTCATGGTAACCCCTTGAAAATAAATGAATTCCTATTGGAATATCAATATGGATCTTGAATACTTGTGCCAAAGAGGGAGTAAATTTGCAACAATAATTACTATACAGGATATTTTGCTGAATCAGTTTCATTTCTATGTGTCTCTAATATCTACACTGTTTTACCTATGCATCTACTTTCTATTCATAGGAAGTAGGACTACATAAACCTACACAATTAAACACTTCTAAGCTTCCTGAACTTTTGAAAGAATCGATACTAATCAGTAAGTTAATGTAGAATATTTTATCCTCTAACAAAACACACATCTGATGAAACATAGAGGAAGCAGTTTTTATTTTCTTAAGAAGTTGCATAATGTCTGGTTGAATGGCTAGTCCAACAGTATCAAGGAAAATAGGAGTCTGGGTACTATTGGGTTTTATATACCTTTTACATCATATTAACTCAGCTATCAATGGGATAGGAGAGAGATGTCCCTGATTTCTGGAAAGCCTATGCTTTGATCACAACAGGGGTTAACAGGCTGTCTGGAATATGTAGAGCCACCTGGTTGTTATCAAGGATGGGTGATCTCAGATGGGAGGCCTGAACTCTGGGAAAAATGACTTGATTTTACTCTCTCTTAATTAGAGCATGGAATTTTTCTTAAAAAAAAGCAGATGAAACTCATTAATTGTTGAAAGCACAATATAACCAATAAATAGAAAAGAATAATCTATAAATCAGCTTGAAGTTCACAAATTTATAGTTTTCTATAGTGCACTAGAATTTTTAATTTTTTTTTACTGTATTCAAATCATGCAAACATACCTTAGCTGTAGGCCATGGGAAATAAAACCACATATTGTAACACAATTATAAAAACACTATGTTAAGAGTAATGTACAGATTTCCTCCAAAACCCCCCACTGGGTAAAAGCACAACCCACTGATAAACCATCACACAAAAATTATAATTCCTCAGGTCTGTTTCCTATTCTATTTGGGGTTTGTTGTTCTCAGATAAGATACTAATTGCAACACTATAATTAACCTTATTGTTCTGGGAAAAAGAAGGGAAAAAAGTCACATATTTTCCACTTGCTATTTGAAGTGAATTGGCTGCACTGGAAAGCACATCTTTCTGCATATTTAGTGTGAAAACAGTATTGGGGTCAACTATGATAGTGCATATGGTCAAACAGAATGTAAGAATGCTTGGATTCACAAAGGATTTACTGGTCAAAATGTTTGATCCAGAATATGGTGCATTCCTGTAATAAATCCCCTTTTTTAAAAAGCTTCTCTTTCTATGTAGGGGTTGGTAGTAGTGGAGGGAGTGGTGGTGGTAGGGAGGAGCATTTCCGAAATGTTAGAATGGAAAGTGTCACTTGTTCCACACTATGTTCCTAAGATGTGTTTGGCACTTAAAAAAAACATGTTCTTAAACAAATTAACTCACTTATCCTTGATGATGTAAAGTTTATCAGAGTTTTATTTCCCAACTCCTTAATTAGAGATTTTTCTTTTACGTAGAAGGCCACTCAAAATTCAACGGCAATCTGCCGAGGATATAAATGGTTAAGGCTTTGAGTGTGAAATTTCTGGATGTTGTACAATCAAGAAGAAAAACCACTTGCATTTATGTGGAATTTTTAAACAACACTAATGCCCTAACTTCCTTACAAAGGCAAAAACTGATGGAAGTGGTGATAGCACAAGAATCAGAGAAGAAGTAGGTTTTGAAACAAGCTTTTCAAAATGTGTAGAGGGCAAATGTTCCAGAATACAAGATCTGCAAACACTAAATGCTCTGCCACCAGGTGGAGCTGGGAAAGGGAAGACATTTTATGTCACCCAGAGTGCAATGTCAGTCACAGCTTAGAGAAGGGAAGTCAGAGTTGAACAAAATGCTGAATAAAAATAAAACCAAGCTATGTTTCTTTCCATTAAGTTTAAATCAAACACAACACATTTCTACTTTATATTCACACATTATGTTGAAAAATTTGGGGCAAGACAGAACAAACCAAACCAAGGACATTCTCTTGGGAATGACAAATTTTCATACTTATGACCGAACATCAGCATTAAAACGGTCCCAAGTCAGATACAGTAAAGCAATCAAATAAGCCCAGACTTTTAAAAAAAACCTCAAAATAACTGCCTACTGCTTGTTGACACTTCCATTTTTATCTCTATTCCGGAATCAGACTCAAGCAATAGTGAGGAATGAGAGCAGATTTGTGCTGTGGAGACATTTCCACTGGTAATTGCATTCAGTCTAATAAAACTAAAGGAACAAGATAAATACTTTAAATAATTCAACCTTAAAAATCTGATAAATACACAACAAAATACACATATATTTTAAGCAGGGTGTCAAACATTTCAATTGCGCAATAGAAAACACCCAGGTCCTTTGTATGTACTCTCATTTTTCCACTGCACTACCAGTCCAAGAATTTACAAGCTTTTATTGCAAGTTTGCTGATTATAAATGCCCATTTGCATGGCGTTTTTGACCCTGGCAATAAAAGAGATTATCTGAAGCTGTTCTGTGATGCACATCTGTTTATATAAGACTGTGACTGGAATGATCAACTCAACCCCCATTTATAAAGAATTTCCTGGAGAAGCTCACACAGTAACAAATTCCTCTGATTTTATACTGACATGGGTTTTAATATTGTATGTAAATACTTCATAAGAAAGATTAATAAAGTCGACAACTGACCATTTGCATATGATAACATGGCTCCATCCTGCCCCTTAGCTTATCAGTTCAGAGTAACAACAGATTTTCATTTCTTTTCCTGAAAATTCTAGTTTATACACGAGGCTATCTGAATTGTAAAATTGTCAAATGAAGATATATTTTTGTTTTATAAACGGAGTAAGTATCAGACTTATGTGAAATGACTTAGTTGAACATCTTTCTTTAAAACAAAAGGAATGCGGGAATGTGAGTGCCAGAGCAAGGAGCTGGATTGTGCATCATGCAATTAACCGTATTGTCAATCTGATAACTCTGTACAATGTCAGCAACACTAAGTGCAGATCTAAGTAAGGGATGCACCAGTGCTGAACTACAGAAAATCTTTCAAATTGTATGCCACTGACAGTTTTAAACTCTTCTATAAAGAGACCCAAAACAAATCAGGTAACACAAGGAGAAATTAAGAAAAATAATAGGTTGATCAAAAAAATGGCTTTCATTGAATGGCAACATTGCAGCTGCAAGGTATAAACTTTACGTTAGCAGTGAATTTTGGTGCCTCTGGAGCTGTCGTTTTTTTATTAAATGAAAGACACCTGGATCCTGCCGCACATAAAGAAATACAGCAATAGGAAATACTCTTTGCTTATGATTGTGTCATGCTGCCAGAATGCACAGAACAGCTGCATGTCTGAGCTCTTGCCCAAGGCAAAATGATGAATCAACACCTGTGTGTGAGATTACTGTATTCTGGTAAATTCCGAGCTCGTTATCCCTCCTGCCCTGAACTCCCTTCCCATCACATACTGTGGATGTCAAGCTATAAACTTCACAGTAATTCAAAACATCCAATTATCAAGTATGCAGGCAAGAGACTTTCAGCATTTAGATTATGTTTTCCACTAATTATTCAGTTATCTCCATAACAAGAAATCTATCATAGGATTGATTTTCCACTTTTCAAAAATAATGGATCATTTATGAATTGCTACAAAATTAATGGATCATTCATTTTTAAAATATAATTGCTAATAATATGATTTAATTAAAGTAACTTAATTAAATCATAATAGCAATCCTTTAATGCTTTCCATTAAGTTAAATTGTTCATTTAACTGATAGAAACAAAAAGGATTACTTTTAGACAGTTATTTGTCAGCAGTTGTTGAGCAAAAATTGGGAAAAATCACATTTCAGCCATCAGTCAATGCAATCGCTGTAATAAAGCACAGAAAAATGCCTGAATTTTCATCAACCCTGACATAAACTGGTAACTTTTGCAATGGACCATCATAATCAGATTTTGGTGGCAAAGGATAGGCCTAAACACATTGCCAAAATAAAAATTGTTATAATTTAGTACAGTGCACAAACATGTCATCTACTCAGAAATCCCAGCAGAGATGAAAATGTTGGATGATTGAAAAATAGTGCAAAGGTAAAGCAAGCACATAATATTATACAGACCTTTACAATTGTAACAGTTGAACTAAACTGCTACACTTGGGCAATAAGCAGAAAATTGGAAGGATGAATTTTCATTTCCTCAGATGTCCCAAAGCATTGCTATTAACAAACAGGCTCAAAATCAATATTAACAAAGACAACAGTCAAAGATGATAACAATGTTCCTCTCCCCTAGTCTTGAAAATGTGTCCCTTTTAGGATTCTAAAGCATCTTCTTTTCTCCAAGATCATATTACACAAAACCAGTCTCATATGAAACCCACTTCACTAGCTGAATCCAATGTTGATGACAACGTAAATGTTTTTCCTCAAGTATCATCCTTCTACCCAATTTAAAATCTGCTGTCATCATCCTTTTCCTAGCTCAAAAACAACAACCTTAACATCACTATTCTTGCAAATCATTACCTCTTCTCAATACTCTATTTCCTATCCAATGTCTTTAAAAGCATTGTCACCTTCCAAATCTGTGTCTATCTACTCCATTGTTCTATGACTCAGATGGTGGGACTTCTCTGGCTTGGGCTGATTCTTGTACACTGAATCACAAGCTGAATCATCTGCAATGAGTCAGAGTCATATAACAGGACCACCATGTTAAGCACTCATCTACAGTAATCCTACACGGATCCCATTATTCTTCTCACATCCACATCAACTCTCCCCCTAACCATCACTCCCTCCCCCACCCCATTCTCCTGCTATCTACCAACACGAGGGACAAGTTACAGTGATCAACTACCCTACCAACTGGCACATCTTTGGCATGTGGGAGGAAATCCTTGTGATCACAGGGAGAATGTGCTTACTCCATACAACCACACCCAAGATCACAAGCGAACCTAGGTCTTGAGAGCTTTGAGTCAGCAGCACACTACTGTACTGCCCTAAGCACAATCCAGTACTTTTCATGACCATTATTACTAACACCAGATGTTGTTCCAAATTATAACAATTTAATTCCCAGATCCCACCATTCCCAGATGTTCTCTTCCCATTGCTGCTTCATTACCACTGTAATCGTTCAAAAGCATCTTTCAGTTTCTCATTTACATGCTACCTCTATTCAATATAGTTCATAGCCATAACAAACTGAACATGTATACCAATAATACTGAGCACTATCTCACTGCTACATCCCTGCTCCATTCCCCTGCCTCAAACATGTCACGTATTTCGTTGGACATCTTATATTGGATGAATAGAAGTTTCCTTCAAATAAATACAGGGAAGATTGAAGCCATTGTCTTTGGTACATATCATCAATACAGCTCCATGGCAACCATTTCCACCCCTAGGAATAGCCTGAAGCTGAGCCAGATTGCTTGCAACTTTGATACTGTGTGGAATTAAATTTTTATCCATACCTCATTGGTACCTTTGCTATTTCTGTCCTTGACTACGCCAAAACTATTCTGGCTCCCCACGTTTACTGGTACATATAAACTTGCGTTCAGCTAGAACTGTTGCTGCTTGTATCTTAACTTGCTCCAAATCTCAATTATCTGTTACATCTTGAAATGGCTCCCACCCTGATAACGGTCACTTTTACATTTTACATCTTGAAATGGCTCCCACCCTGATAACACTTTTACATTTCGCCCTACAACACTTCTGGATCTGTCCTCCTCAGGTTCTGACTTCTGGATCTGTCCTCAGGTTCTGACTCACACATCCTTGATTTTAATCACTCCATCACTAACCACCATGCTTTCTGCATTCTTCAGCATATAGCTCTGAAATGTTCTCCTTAAAACCTTATATCTTCTCCTTCAAACCTGACTCTTTGACTAAGTGTTTAGTCATCAAACCTGATTTTTCTGTGGCTTGGTGTCAAATTTTTGTTAAGTGCTTTCAGATGTTTCAATACGATGAAAAAGCTGAAAACTGCAAGTTGTTACTGGACCTGAGTGAAAATTAATAATAGAAATGCAAAGGATTTTGGATGGACAAGAAGCTGGTTAAAAGGAGTGAGAGCAGAGCAACAGTTAATGGATGCTTTTTAAACTGAACAGATGTTTTTCAGACTGAATTGAATAGTGCTCTCCATGGTTCAGTACTATGACATCTGCTCATTTCAATAGATGTAACAAAAAACTAATGATCTGAACATTGGTTTAAAGAGCAAAGTATTAACATACAGTGGATACAAAGCTAACAATCATAATTAATCATAAAAAAGGAACAGGAATCAACAGGGATAGGACAAAGTGCATTATCCTGGATAGCAGTTACTGGTGTGGTGTACAAAATGACCTTAAGTTGATTTGAGGTCAATTGTCTTCATTAAAAAGAAGTTGCATTGCCATTTCTTGAGAATGAAGATTCTGGGTGGCAGAGATATTAACCAAACTGCTTATGTTTTCTCAGGTCATATAGGAACAGGATGTAAATACCCCAGAGATGCACAGTTTTTGCTCAAGAAACCTCTGCATGTGGAATAGAGTTGTCAGCCTGCACTCATCCTAACAGTAGCTCCTTAACATGAGGCAGTAAGCCCATAGCCATCCCATGAGAATTAATATAGATGCGGGGTTGGAAACCAGCATTCAACATAGTTGTTAGCATTTAAAAAAAAATTGAAGACACCACCGTTGTTTCACTCTACTTTTCTAAGCTACTCAATTTAACTCTTATAAACTATGAACAAGTTTTAACCCCTTTCACCAACTGAGGCCAGGCAGTGGGTAGAGTGGTGATAGCTACAAATAAAGCAGGATAATTACCAGCCTGCTGCTCCAATCCAGACATCCAAGACTTTACACTAGAGGCTCTATGGAATCCCCACACCACGGACCAAACTTACTGGAGACTTGGTTGAAATACAATTTGCACCTGCTTTGCGTCTCATTGCTGTGTAATTCAGATCATAATGGTGGTCCTACATGGCTATCAAGCTGAACCTCCAGGAAATTAATCTAGGGTCAGAAAAGGCCCCGTGAAATAAAAATACTTAGAAATTATTTGTGTTTCCTTATGGATCAGAAGACAAGGGTTTCTTCCCTTCCTTGAGACTTCTTGCACCTTAATTCATCCCTTGAACATTGTTGCTTCTGGGGTTAGGATTCTAAACCCCAGTGTTCAAAATCAACTTTGAACACTTAGTAACAGTGTTCTTCCAACTGAAATTCACCTCTCATCTACTGGCCAAATAGGATCCCACTGGCACTGGTGGAAAGTTAAGCTCTGATTTGGAAATGTAGTTCACAAGCTAAAATTTCTGGGCTGGACCATGTGCTATCTGCCATCTTCTATTTTCCCCCAAAACCCATTTAATATCGCTCATTGATAAAAATCTCCCTCCTAACAAACATCAACTTTACACAAGACTTTTCAAATTGTAGAATCCAAAGCAATTTAAATTACATTGGAAAGCTTAGTTTTTTTGCATGGAGGTATTTCCCAAACTGCCAATCTGAAACAACAAACATTCCTAATAAATAGATCCCTTCTAACCAAGAAAACACATTAATATTTCTGATAAATGGTCACTGGACTAAAATAATAACTCTATACCTCTCTCTCTCCCTTATTATCTTTCTCCCTCATTATGTCTCTTTCTCTCTCTAGCTATTTCTCCCTCACTATTTCTTTCTCTCTCTCACTATTTCTCTCTCGTACATAGTCTCCATACATGCTGTCAGGCATGTTGAGTATTTGCAATTTTTTATTTAGTTGTTTTATGACAAAAAAATCCATTCAAAAAGCCAAACAAAATATCAATAATACGAATCTCCAAATAATTCATGATTACCACAGGCAGCAATTGTGAAGTCAATATACCTCTTTGGTTTGAGCTGCATAATGAGTAGATGTTCAGAAAGACCATTGAATGACTCAGATTAACCAAACAATATTAGTTGAAGGTTATGTTGAATAGTTGCATGTCAGCAGAATGAAATAAGGATGAAATAGAGAAAGAGGTTAAGATATCTGGAAGAAATCAAGTTAGTTAGTTAGTTGGTTTGTTTCATAATCACTATAGATATATAGGCGATCAAAATTTGTTTCCCTGTGAAAGAAAGTAAACAGAGGGAAATTTAAGAGTCAGGCAGAAGATGTACCTGGAAATCACAATTGAGATTCAAAATCAAGAAGTGGTGTGGAAAAGAGATATTTTGCATTATCATAATTTTAAGTAGATAAGATTAGGAACAGGAATGCATTATTACATAGAATAATCATGCAGTTGCATTTATAAAAATAACAGTAGCTTAGATGGTAAGTAAAAGTAGAACTACAAGGAAATAAGTTACAGTGATAAGAGATTCTATGGTTGCTATGTACCATTTAAGTAGTATAAGGTAAAATTAACATTGCTTCAAAGAATAAGAAAAGTTATTTGCATTCTTCAGCAGGAAGATGCCTGATTCATCTCAACCGTATATACTATAGAACTCTACATATGAAACTCATTACTGCAATTGCTATTTTAGCCATTTGAGTACACAGCTTTAATCTAATAATACAAAAGTGAAATAGATTTACAATATTTATCAATTAAGTTGCAATTCTAGGGTGCTAGAAACTGTTACTACATATATAATACTGAATAAACAAGTCATACTTCAAATTGTTTGTGTGACTGAAATATTTCATTCCAGAAAACATAAATGTGCATTTTGATCAATGGTACTCAAACAGTTAAAATTTATTCAATGTTCAATGGTCTTAAACATAACTTACACACTTTGAAATAACTGAAAAATGAGGACTGGAAGAAGAGCAAGTGAATATAGTGGCAATAGTCACAACTTGAAGCATTCACCATGAAAAAGTTTCATTCTATATCTGCTGGCTCCATACTTATAATTAGGTGAAGCCTGGCTGAAAGGTACAGAGAATGAAAAGTACAGGACATGAAAGAACTTTTAGTATTAGGCTTCTGTCAGGGAACAGTCACTGGATTTATGATGGATGACAGTGAAGGGATGGAAACACCTGTGGACTACATTTTTGTGGTTCTCAGCTCAGGATAAAACAATGGCGGATCAACAGAAACAATAAAGAATATTTCCACAATTAGCATGGAAGAATGTGAAGTTTTAAAATGAAACAATTATCTTGCTGAAGCACCAACAGCTAATTTTAGTTGGCAATCAAATTAAATCATTCAATGCAGGATTCAAACAAAGATAAATAGAAGTGACACTTTCGTGCCTGAGAAAGAATTGTGTGTTTGACCAATGGAATACGTTTTCTCTCATACAAGGAGGTTTGTCAATCTTTGTGACAGATTGCTCTCAACCAAACATTATTAAGTCAATTCGCAGCTTATAACTCTTATCTAGCAAGTTGACATGACTTTAGAACAGAATTAAGAATGGCAACTCAGGAAAAAATAAATAAATGACTCTTATGAAAAGGAAATTTAGCTCTGCACATTTATTACTGCCTTTACCATTACAAATTAAAACTGCATGACTTAAAAAAAACATTACAAGTTGTGTTACAAAGAGATTGGTAAATCTTCCTGAATGAGTGGGGCTTATATTTCATCACTCACTCACAGAATGCTTTCATGTTTAATAAAGTGCCACTTCTGTTTATCTTCAGTTTAATCCATAAGAGGTCATTAAAATTTACAATATAATTTGAGTAAAATTAGCTTAAAGTTATTCTGACCATTCAACAAAATAAACAAATTCTTTAACATTTTGTTTGCAAAGGACAAAAGCTAAACAACTGGGCAACATTTGTCCAGACAATTTGTATTTCAACTGTGAATCCTTTCTCAGAAATGAAAGATGCTACAGATTTTCAAAATAATGAAGTTATTTTAAAAAAAACACACAATGGGAGGGAGTGTGGTTAAAAATTTGAAATCCATTGAATGTCCCCTGACATTATGCCACTGAGAAGAAAGGGTAAAGGCAAGTTCTCTCATGCAGACCTGTTTCTCTGCAGAAGATCTAGAAGCCTCTTCCTGGGCGAGAACCACCTCTCTCTCCGCATTTATCTGTACGCTCTCACGCAGGGCTTCTTCCAATTCCTCAATTCTTTCGTCTTTCTTTTGCACTGATTCCTGAGAAAAAGCAGGAAAACTAGGAATATTATTTCAAAGGATAACTGTTAGTATTTCTCCCAACATGTTTCCGGGCGTAACCATTCTCAGAGATTAAAATTAAAACAGAATAAAACTCTGAAATGATAAAAATTAGAGGTGAAATATACATAAATCATCACAATCTACCAAAAGTACATTTTGTATAAAAGAAATAGAACACTAATCAATGGTCCTGCCCTGCAATGTTCAACATTTTGCCACTCAACTATAGATGTAAGATGAGTCGAAAGGTAAACCTGCAATTAGAAACGTTAAAAGAGAGCCAATTCAGTCCAATGTTCTGGAACTGTTGATACATAGGCTAGACATTGAAAAATTGTACACACAAGACGAAAGTTAATCAAATCATGAAATGGTATGGATCTGTGGCTTCTAATTTCTGAAAATGGTCCTTTTCACAACTATAAGTGAAAACAAAACAAAAACAAATAAAAGATACATAAGCTGTTGTTGGAGCTGACTGGTCACACAGGGACACTGTGTGACGGTTATCCAACATATAAATTGAACTTGACAGCATGGTAGCAATTTAATTCACTAAAATCAACAGTGAATGTGTTACCCACCTCAATACTGAAGGGGCAATTTTAAATCCATATGTGGAACTTGACAATGGGGCTATTTTCAGAATTTTGTAGCACATTGGTGAAAAAAAAAGCATTTTGAGAGATTGCCCTTAAATGAGATGTAAGTGCAGCCAGAAACAGAACAAAAAAGCAAAGACATATTATATACCAAACATTCACAAGTATTGTAATTCCTAAGAAAGGGGTGCAAAAATGGTTTCTAAGTAAATTTGGGTTATTTGATCAAGCAGAAGTACTGTATATGTATTAACCTTTCAAAGTAAACTCTAAATACAGTAAATAAGTTATTGGAAAATTAATGGTTTGGCTTTTATAGAATAGAGCATTAAAATTTCCTTTTGATAAAATGTAGTATTTAAATTTGATAGTCAAATAAATCATCATCTATCTATAAACTTCCTTTGAAAATACATACATAAAAACGCTTTACTCCTCATTCCCCAAATGCTCAAAGTATGTAGTGAAAATTATTTGTAAATAATTAAGAAGTAAAATTATTTGACCATCATATTTATGCCAATTCCTGATGACAGAAATCCCAAACAAATTTGGTCTACTTTTATCCATGTAGCCTGCATATTCCTCCACTTTATAAATTTTTCCATTAATGTCATTGTGTAATCTGACAATGATGACTTTAAATTGATGGCCTCTCTTCAATTAATCCCCAAACAGAAGAATTAGTGGAATTTACTCACTTTACGAAACCAATTATGGTTCAAAAATCTCTATTAATTTTTTCTTCTGAAAGAAAAACACTCGTTCCTATATATTCTTTACTCTGGTATTAACTTGGTTAATATACACAGTATATTTGCTCAAAAGGGGTCTCCAAAATGGACACAAGGACCTAGCCACTGCCTTGCACTGTTATACCTCTATTTTCAAGACATAAAATAACATTTATCCTTTAGATGGCTTTACCTATCACAAGCTTTTTGATGGAATTACATATTTGAAATTCTCGGTTTCCATTTATCCACATCATTTAGGAATATTCTGAACGGATAATTACATTTTATTTTACCCTCCCAAAATCAGACTTCTCAGCAGTGTTGTATTTGTCAATTATCCACTCATTTCATTTAACTGTCCAGATCTTTTCCAAAACTCCCTTCAATGTCCAAAGAAATCCAAAGTGAAGCTCTTTATACTCAAAGCAAAATCATCATCTACAGTGAGAACTATAGTGGAACCCATGGAGTTTTGCATCATATGCCCATCTTGATTAAAGTCATTGACCCGATTTTGTGATAGTAAAAAGTTGAAACTGCTTTCATTTGTCATCAATAGTCTGGAAAAGAGACACCAAGTATTACATTTTTTTTTACTTGTATAGTTTAACACAAATGTTGAAGCTAGCCAATACTAATTTAGCACACCTTTGAAGGCTGCATATTTCTAGTCTTTTCCACCATAATCAAGAGAAACCAGTTGAACCAAAGTGAATTTCAGCTACTTCTAAACTAATCCCATTACAAAATATCCAGAGAGTCAGATGCTTGATTACATGAAGTCAGCAAGAGGTTCATGGCATACTAATCCATAATTGCTGTGGGGCAAATTCTCATGCCCTAAAAAATAACTTAAGTTATGCATATGGATTGTAATTCATTACCCAAGTGTTTCAAAAAATAAAGTAACTTAAAATAGAAAAAGTTATTTATGATATTGCAGCCTCCACTTTAATCAAATGCACATCCTTTATTTTGGAGGGGGGAACACTACCTTGTAGATTTTTGTGAGAATTCTTGCCTTGCCAAAGTAACAACATCATAACTACAGGGTGTCAGAGATTTCACTGACCTCCTGTTTGTCACCAGCTGATGTCAGAAAGAGGTGTTTTTGCTAGATTTTCTTGGGAAGCTTTGATGTCAGTAGCAGATTTACTTTGCAACTAACTTCAAATAGTGGGTTGATAACTCTCTCTGTTTCCTGCTCCTCAGTCACACATCCAAGTTATTAAATTTCTTTGTACCAAATATCTAAACATTGAATAGCACCAGATAATAAATGAAATGCCTCACTGAACACATCTGAAAACAAATATAAACAACATTTATCGTACTGACTTTTTAAAAAAAATGTGAAACAGAGGCTTGGAGAGTTTAGGAAAAGCAACAGTTTGAATATCTGATGCCAGAGTTCAAAAGAGATGTTGGTAGAAAGCAGGTACTGTAAGCTGATTAGTGGATAGCTGGTCAGTCTTTTCAGTTGTTTAATTTCTGCTTTATAAATTCTAAACTCTAAAAGGTAAAGAACATCAGGGCAGCTCAGCTGAATGAAATGCTGTAGCATTTAGTAACTGGTGGATTCTTCCAGGGACACAAATGCAGACAGTGTCTCCAGCTGCAGCAGCTTAAGCTCTAGGTTTTGAAGCTGGAGCTGTGGCTGGAATCATTATGGTTTACCTGCAAGGCTGAGGGCTTGGCAGATAGCACATTTAGAGTGGTGGTCACAACACAGTTTAAGAATATGCGAGCAGAGAGGGAATAGGTAATCACCAGACAGATCAAGAGGAGCAGGCATGCAGTCCAGGAGCTCCTGCAGAGTCTGCGATGCCACTGAATGACTAGAGAGCATCCTCTAGGGTGAGGTCCCTAGCCAGAGGACGTGGTCCACACCAGTCCCAATAACAGAGGTATAAAAGAGAGGCGTGGTCCTGCAGGCAGAGTTTAGGGAACTAGGAAAGTTAAAAAAGCATGACGGCAAAATAAGGCGATGTGCACTTGTGCTGCATCATGACCTGCAGATGCAGCCTTGCCAGATAGTTTTACGTTATAAAGAAAGAACCTTTTATTAAAGTCCTCAAACCATCCTTTGCTCAGATTAAAGAAGGCTTGACTAACTGTGGCTTTTCAAAAATATTCACATGATATTCTTATGGATAACCATTCCATCCATAAGCTCTTGTCCTCTGCATGTCTTCAATTCATAAGCTCAAAGTTTTCTCTGTTTTCACTAATGTTTTGTCACAAACTTGCTAAGTTACTTTGGCAATGGCTGAGGCACTTGATATTATGGGTATCTCAAATTTCATTTTTTTTTCTTAAAGACAAACCTCACCATCAACTTCTTCACCCTAAACAAGTAGCCAATGGCTGGAGCAATAATCCCACCCTTTAGTTTGTCCAAAAATTTAACTTTGTTATCACTTTCTTTTGCCTCTTGGGTTTCATTTCACTGGCTGAACATACACTCATATTTCTTTTAGGGGCCACTAAGACTATGAGATGCAGATGGCGATAGATGGGAGTGATACTAAATGCTGCTCACACTAGTTCTTCTATCACACTGTGGCCACACAGAAGCCTCATCTGGAATTAGTCTTGGGTTTCCACTGCAAAATCACAAAACTGCAATATATAAGGGTTTATTATATGTTGTAGGATAGAGTATAATCCAGGAATGAGGGCTTGTAAGAAAGGTTCTGCAATAATCATGGGAAATTTTGGTTATCGTGTAGATTGGACAAATCAAATTAGTAAGGGTAGTCTTGAGAATGTATTCAGAATGTTGAAGAATCAACTGAAGAACAGGTTACTTCAGATCTGAATTAATTCATGATTTCATAG
Organism: Pristis pectinata; assembly: GCF_009764475.1. Classification (NCBI taxonomy): domain Eukaryota; kingdom Metazoa; phylum Chordata; class Chondrichthyes; order Rhinopristiformes; family Pristidae; genus Pristis; species Pristis pectinata. Next base: position 24,606,006 of record NC_067410.1, read on the forward strand.
TAAAGGGTCCCCTAGAAAACAGTCATGATGGCATGGCAAAATACCATGAAGCTATCAACTTAAACACTTAAATCAACCTAAATATCAACTTAAATCAACCTAAATATCAACTTAAATAAAGGCAATTACAACGGTAGGAGAACAGAGTTGGCTGAGGTAGCATGAGAATATAGATTATTGGGTAAAATGGTAGATCAGCAGTGGCAAACATTTATAGGGATAGCACATAAATCTTAGCAAAGATATATTCCGGTGAGCAAGAAAGGCTGTACAAAAAGGAGGTGCCATTCATGGTTGATTTAGGAATAAAAGGCATACAATGTTGTAAAGATTAGTGGTAGACCAGGGGATTAACAAACTTTGAAAAACCAACAAATGATGATTAAACATTGTAAAGAGGGAGAAGATAGAATATGAGAGCAAATACTAAATTATATAATACTGAGAGCTTCTACAGATATATAAAAAGAAAGTAGATAGAAGTAAACGTTGGTCCTTTGCAGGATGAGACTGGAGAAATGGCAAAGATCATAAAAATTCTTTTGGATCAATCTTCACAGTACAAGACACTAAAAGGTAGTCAGGGGAGCCTAGTTAGGGAGGAACTGAATCACTATTACTTTGGAGAAAAAAAACGTCACTGGGCCTGGTGCCTGCACCCTAGGGTCTTAAATGAAGTGTTTATAGACATGGTGAATGCATTGGTTATAATGTTTCAAAATAGTCTGGATGTTGGAGTGGATCCACAGGATTGGAGAACCACAAATGTAATGCCACTATTCAAGAAAGGAGGGAGATAGAAAGCAGAAAACTATAGGCCAGTTGACCTACACCTGTCATTGGGAAAATGCTGGAATCCAATATAAGGGAAATGATATTTGGACGTTTAGAAAATCATAAATGTGATCAAGTAGTCAACTCAGTTTTATGAATTTATATTTGACATATTTTCTTGAGTACCTTGAAGATGTAACAAACATCATGGATAACGGGAAAGCAAAGATGTGGTGTATTTAGATTTCAGTAAGGCATTCAATAAGGTGCACATAAAAAGTTGCTGCATAAAATAAGAGCACTCATGGTTGGAAGTAACATATAGACATGGATAGGGGAGTGGCCGACTAACATAAAATAGAGTCAAAATGAAAACAGAATGCTGGAAGAATTCAGCAGGTCTAGGAGCTTCTGTGGAGGCCAAAAGAGTAAGCTGACATTTCGGGTTGAGACCCTGCATCAGGACTGAAAGGGAAAGATTGCCAGTATGTAGCTGTAGGAAGTTGGTCAGGGGGTGCAGGGGATAGAGGTTGGTAAGTGATCAGTGCAACCTAATGGTGAGGGGATGATGGAGAGGTGGAACTGGGTGGAGGAGGGAAATGGAACAGAGGCTAGTAGGTGATAGGTGGAACCAGATGGGGAGGGGATGATGGGCAGATGGAACCAGGTGGGTAGGAGGGGGATATGAAGGAAGAACATACAGAGAATAAAACTAGGTGGACAGGTAAGTGTGTGCGGGAGGAGAACATGCGGTATGGTTTACTTGAAATTGGAAAATTCAATGTTCATACCATTAGCTACCCAAGTGGAATATATGTTCCTCTTCCAATTTGTGTTTGGCCTCTCTGTAGCAATGGAGAAGGTAAAGGACAGAAAGGACAATATGGGAGCGGGAAGAAGAGTTAAAATAACATGCAACCGGAAGCTCAAGATGGCAATTGCAGACAGAGCACAGGTACTCTGCAAAACAGTTGTCCAATCCATGCATGGTTTCTCTTACTGAATGATGAGGCAGGGTTGAGGGAATAGACTGGCCAACTGCTGCCCATTTCTTATTTCATTATTGCAGTCTATTCTATGTATCTAGGATCAAACTTCAGAATCATGTGTGTGGTTAGAGATGGGAGTTGCAGCAATACCAAGATCATCAGCTACGTATTGTATTTCCTTTATGCATCCACCTAAACTAATCTTCAGAAGATGGTATTAAAAGTTTTAAATTTACTGTCATGGGAAATAATTCTAAACAGTATTCATTTTAAAGATGGATGACATGATATAAAAAAATTAAAGAACTATTTCTGATTTCATGCTTCCTTGTACATTCAATATTAGATGAAGCTATCTGCTGTAGAAACAGTCATGCTTTATTCAAAAAGACAACAAAAATAGTCCCTCATTAGTACTTTTAAATATTACACAGAGCTAACAAAATGAATGGTGAACAGTTCTCAAATTCCCTATACCATCAGTTTTGATTGTTAATCAAGGTTTGTTAATGTGCACGCATCACCATGGTAAAGCAACTCCATGGTGAAGCTGTGAAATTAGAATAGAAAATAGGATGAATTAATATTTGTCCAGTAGCATCTCCTCCTTGAATAGTGAGTGAGGATATTAAAATGGCATGTTAAAGACTGCAAACCAATTTACAGCATCATGTTTTCTGGATTACTTAGTACATTTTTTTTTACACACAGGACAACAGCCGTTGAATTGAGTGACTGGCATCCCTGCAATTACAGGGGACTATTACTCATTTTTTGCACCTAAACGTAAAATCTTTCATTCTGTAATAATAGTTTTTTTCATATTAAAGAGGTTGTATCAATGCAAAATGGAATACTTCTGTGAATTGCCAGATTAATATCAAAACAATAAAATTCAGATACATGGCTTTTTTGCTGTGAAACCTATTCATGTCCATGTGCTAATGAGATGATGGCTCTCAATAACAGAATTGCCTGGAAACTAAATTGCGTACTACCATATATCTGTGTGCTAGACAGCTACACATTAAACCTAATGGAAATTCGGGGACTTGTGCATGAATCTATAACTTTCCCTCTGGACCTTTGTACTTTGAACACACCAATCAGTGGGAACTCATCCGTATTAATCCCACCACCCAGCACTTGGCCTATAGCCTTCCATACCGAGGTGATTCAAGTGCTCATATAGACACTTCTTAAATGCTGACAGTGACTCTGCTTCCTCCACTCCCTCTGGCAGTGTCTTCCAGGTACTTGTCACTCTCTGGGTGTAAAAAGTTCTTCTCAGATCCCCGCTATATCTCTTACTTATTACCCTAAATCTATGTCCTCTAGTTTTATCTACCACTGATACAGGGAAAAATTTCTTGCAAGTATACCCTATCAATAGCCCTCATACTTTTATGTACCTCAGTCACATACCCTCTTAACCTCCTCTACTCCAGAGAAGACAGACCTAGCCTCTCAAGTCACTCCTCATAACTGAAATGGTCCAACCTTGGTAACATCCTGATGAATCTCCTCTGAACCCTCTACAGAACTATCACATCTTTCCTATAGTGTGGTGACCAGAGCAACACGCAGTAATCCAGCAGAGGACTTACCAATGTTTTATGAAGTTGGTGCATAGCCTCTCTACTTTTGCATTTGAAGCCCAATGAAGGGCAGTGCCCCATAGTCTTCTTAACCACTTTACTTAGCTGCACTGCCACATTCAAGGATCTTTTTCTTGAACACCAAGGTCCTTCTGTTCCTCAATAGACCATAGGACCTTAACATTCATTCTGTATGTCCTAGCCTTATTAGTATTCCCAAAATGCATCATGTCAGATTGATTTGGATTAAACTCCATCTGCCATTTCTCAGCCCATTTCACCAACATATCAATATCACTCAGTGGCCTACGACCACCCTCCACACAGTCAACAATTCCACCAATCTTCACGTCGTCTGCAAACTTACTGATCATGCCTCCTACATACCAATCTTTCAAGTATATTACAAACAGGGGTCCCAGCAATCATTCAAATATATTATAAACAAGGGTCCCAGCACCAATCCTTGCGGAATGCCACTAGTCAGAGGCATCCAATCACGAAAACAACCTTCTACCATCACCCTCTTCCTCCAATCGCCAATTTTGGATCCAATTTACCAACTTACCCAGGCTCCCATGGGCCCTATCCATTTGGACCAGTCTCCAATGTGGGACCTGTCAAAGGCCTTAATGAAGTCTATGTTAAGCACATTTACTGCACTGTCCTCATCATGGCACTTTATTACCTCTCAAGTCAGATAAGATCTGCCCTTGACAAAGCCATAATAACGACCTTTGATTAGTCCCTGCCTTTTCAAGTGATCATTAATTCCTCACTCGGACTTTTTTTCCCAATAACTTTCCTCCTACTGATGTTAGACTCACAGGTCTGTAATTATCAGGTTTTTCCCTGCTGCCTTCTTGAAAAGGGGGACTAAATTTGCCATCCTCCAGTCATCTGGTACTTCACAATGCCAGTGAAGAATTAAAAATCCATTTCAGAGCTGTGGCAATCCCTTCTCCCTTGCCTCCCATTGCAGTTGGGGATAAATCTCACCCAGCCCCAGGGATGTATTCTCTTTAAGCCTGCTAAGGAATCGGGTAACTTCTCTTTATTTATGGAGACGTGTACTAGGATTTCACCTTCCCCTTCACTGAATCATCCAACTACAAAGTCTGTTTCCTATGTGATGCCAAAGTGAACATCATTTCTGGGATTTTATCCACATGAATATCGCCCAAATAATCTGCAGCCAATCCATGCAGAAACAAGATTGGCCAATTATTGTGTGACGTACTTTAGCCTTACTTAAAGGTGCCATGCTTGAACAAGTGCCAGCCAGTGAAGTCCAATGCTAACAACCAGCCTCAGGAAGCTCTCACCTAACAAATATACTTTCTCTGATCCTCTGCTAAGCCCCTAGCCACCCCAGTAGCAATTACCTATCAGCTCACAATCTTCACCTGCAGTCTGATGATTCAAATGCCTTCTCACCCTGGAGAGCTACCGATCTGATAGACCCACCACAGCTGACAATCATCATACCAACACATGAAAAACACAATGATGTTGGAGGAACTCAGCAGGCCAGGCAGCATCTGTGGAGAAAAGCAGGGGGTCAATGTCCTGGGTTAGGACCCTTCTTCAGGAGTCCTGAAGAAGAGTCTTGACCTGAAACATTGATCGCCTGCTTTTCTCCACAAATGCTGCCTGGACTGCTGATTTTCTCCAGCATCATCGTGTTTTTCATCTAGATTCCAGCATCTGCAGTCCTTTGTTTCTCTATCAACAAAGGAATTTGTGCTGCCCAACAATCCATAGCAGCTAACCTTCATCCCCATCCCTACCAACTCTCACCTTAAATTCTCCAACTGATCCTGATCCTTCTACCTGTGATCCTGACCCTTGTCTAATCCTTAAACCTACTGGTTTCTCACCTCTACCTGCTTATAGCAACTCTGTTGATCTCAGCCCACTAAGTTCCCTTCTAATTCCTAACATTCCCCCACCACCTTTCTCCACAAAGTAACACCATTCCAACCTTGTGTGTACCGAACTACCTGCCTCAGCTGGTATGGAGTTAACATACCTGAATTAATCTCCTTCAGTTTCTAGCCAAACCTATTTCCACTGGACAACAATACTTCAAAGAATTGGGCAGCTGCATTAATGGGGTACCTCGTGATCTCTGTCCCCTCCCATCTTCAAATCAGATTGCCAATCAGTACTATAATATTTTAAACACTCTTTTTTCAAATGTGTGCTTCAGACTGTGCTTCAAGCTAATAAATCAGCCATGATCAAATGGCGGAGCAGACTCAATGGGCCAAATGGCCTAATTATGCTCTAATGTCTCATGGTCTTATTTTCACAACTACCTCAGCTTTTCAAACCCATTCAATGCTTTGTCAGACTAATCAACTAACAATAGGAAAGCTAAGTATAATTTAATGTTATCTAAGATTCAAAATAAAAAATATCTGCCATACTTCATTTCTGGATCAAACTCCTGGAGCTTCCTAACCAACAGCATAATGACAGAATCTTCATTTCCAAGACTGGATGTACTACTCAAGGGAAATTAGGAATGAGGAGTAGCTGTTGACGATCCCCATGCCACCCACACCTCGTAAATAAATTAAGAATATCTTGGTACCTAAGAAACAACTTCCCCATTACATTACAATGATTCATTTCAGCCACCTCCAGCTTTTCAATTATTTGAAAATTTATTTTATTGAGCGAAGTGCATGTGACAATGTCCAAACTGTGGAAAAAAATATATATGTAGGATTGTATATTTATGAAAGAAAATAGTGTACACTTCAAAAAAACAAAAGGAAAGCTTTAAAATATCCCAAAGGAACAGTTAAACTATAAAATTTGGGTTAATTAGTTTAGCATGCATCTTCTTCATTTAAGGGAGTACTTTTGGTTCTATCTTCACCTACTGTAATAAAGGTACACTGGATAACAAATGTCCAAATTAACCTGTTCTTGTTGTTTTAAGATTTAAACATAGGCTGATTGCATCAAGAACTTACTCAAAATTCATATTAACTTATCTTCTATATTTCATATTTATGGCAGAGAACTATTGCCTGGACTTTGCAGTTAGTGATAAAGCAACTAATGCCAATCACTTATTACTGCTACCCTTGCCCACAGACTTTATACGGGGCTCTATACTCAACCTTGTTGCAACTGTGAAACCAATTTGATAAAACACCCTCCAGAACCCATGCAAGGAGGACAAGCATCTGTATACCTCATTAACAAATCTGACTGAAGGCTCTTTACTGAACAAAGTAAACTTTGAACCAGGAAATGGAAGTTAGAAACTTTAATTCTATGATACATCAAGTGAAGAGGGAAAGGCAGGTGGGACTGAATGAGAGACAAAAGGGATAAAGGAAAAGTGATCTTACAAGTTGTGAAAGAATGAGACTCATCATATGTGAAAATTAGTTTCCAGTATAAGAGCTTGTAAGGTAGCAAGTAGACTTAACATGCCATTAAAATTTTACTTATACTGGAATTAGAATGTCTTTTTTTCCCCCAGTAGCATGGTGGGTATTGATAACACAACTACAGCAAATTCACTACTGAAGAGTTACAACGCAACATGATGTAGCTATAATTCTACCCCACTTCATTGATCATGGCTATTCACAGAAATGCTATTGCAAACTATGGACCTTTATATGCCTGCAAAGATATAATGCATACATGCCTTATGCTGCAATGCTACACTGTAGGAACTGCTCATAATTTTTCTGTTAAGTATAACTAAATATATCACAGTTGGTTGAAGCAGATTCTATTATTTGTCATTTGTACATATACGTGTGATTGGTCCTTTAGAATTGCAGCTGATGTGCAGGATTTTCTTCAAATTTTTGCATTAAATACCAGACAACTTTATACCTTGAAATATCTTCCATTTGTAATATCTAAATTTATGAAGTTAGCACTATTTACAAAGGAATAAATTTCACTTTGTAGCAGCCTCTGTGGAAGTCAATATTTGTACATTAGTTTGCACTGCTTTGACTTTAATGACCTGTGCAAACTTGGCTTTTATAACCTTCCTGTGTTTTCCCCTCAGCTGCAGACTTCTTCAAATTAAATTCTTTCAACAATGGCACAGTTTTTCTCCTGAACATAGTTTTAAAATATTGGCTGTAGTTCAAGACACATTTCAGCAGCACATATGGAATTTATCCACTACTTAATAGAACCCCCACAGGTCAAGTGAAGACAAATGCATACAAACTCATCCGAGTTAACAATCTTGAAATATATTAATACTCTATTTGGTAGAGCAGATAAAGACCAATTGGTTTCAAATACTGTGATTGATTGATTTAAAATATGAGCACTGTGAACTTTATTCCACTGCATATTATTCACTGATAGATGTTGGCCTTATTTTCTGTCACTGGTTTAAAATGCTCTGTTTGGAACTGTTTACTTCCACCACTTATCACTGTTTTTTCTGTTAAAAAAAACAGAAAAAAATACTCCTTCACAAAAAATGTGCAAATTTGATTGAGGGGAAAAATATTGTCCGCAAGAGAGGTTTAAAGCCTGGGGCTCTGGGGCACACCTTTGCCTTTAAGCTTCCATTCTGGTTAGGCTAAATCCACTTAAGTGATTTCCTGCACAACCATCCTGTGGAGCTTATCTAAGTAAAAGACCAATATCATTGATTTCATTAGAAATAACCTCAAAAAATAGCCACAGAAGTCAAATAAACTGTGAACCCGGTGATCAAGTTGGACAACATCGATTCCGTCAAGACTAACATTCAGCTATTTATGACCAGGGACAAAAATATATTTAACAAAGGTCTGCCTATCTTTGGAATTTGCCAACCTAGAGGACTGTGGATAATCAGTTTTGGAATGCATTCAAAGCTGTGATCAATACACTTTATGTTTAATAAGGAACTAAGTGGAGAAACAAAGGACTGCAGATGCTGGAATCTAGATGAAAAACATGATGATGCTGGAGAAGGAAAGCAGGCAGTCAATGTTTCAGGTCAGGACCCTTCTTCAGGACTGTTCAGGACCCTTCTCCAGCATCATCTTGTTTAGGAACTAAATGGACTCTAAGGGAATCAATGAAAATGGAGACTGGGCAAGAATGAATGGGGTAGAATGATAGAGCAAGCACTGGGGCTGTATGGCCTACACCTGCTCCCATTTGTTACAAATGCATTTTTAAATTTGTCCTTGTGTAAGTTGCTTACATAACTTGTCACCCCGGTTTTAAAGCTGTCTGCCTTTGCTGCAAGCAACTATTTAGTAAGAAAACCACAGCCAATGCAAGCAATGAAAAGTGTGAAATTCAAGAGAGAAAGTGGTGTTGAAAGCCTTGCTGTCTGATCAACGTCCTTTATAACAGTGGAGAAAAACTCAAGTATGCCCAAATTCTGTCATGACTGTCAAGCAATTGAACTGAATTTAATGCAAGCTAACACAAGTAGACTGATTTAGGATGGCAAAAAGAAAGATGTTAATCATATGGTACAAATTACGCAGAGCAGATACAAGTAATGATCCCGAAGCAAATAAACTAAGGGTCAAAACTGAAAATATTATCATGTCAGCTACATTTTCAATCTACATGTTTAAATTAACCATTCTTCAGACATACACTTCAATTTTCTTGCTAAATAAGAATGCACCAAATAAAAACTGCAAATTAACCAAGCACCAACACAAAAGTAATTGTTCCGGAAAGACCGATGTTCCATACTGGATTTTCATCCAACAGATTAGATTGGTCCACATTTAACTTTCAACCACACGATTTGCCAGATTGCCTTCAAGATGGCTAAAATGAGATAATGTTCTATGAATCATTTGCTCTACAGACTTTGCTTGTATGACCTGCAAAGAAATTTTCTCTCACACTGACATTCGGGTTCACAAGCCATTTTTGCTTTGGAAACTGATTTGTGGTATTATAAAGAATTTACAGTACAGAAATTGGCCATCCTGGTTAACTGGTCTAAAGGACTTTTCCATGCTGCAGGTCCAAATGAAAGTCACGTAAGAGCAACATCCAGGGAACCACAATGACCAACGCATTGCAAAGAACGACGTTACAACAGAAGACCACCACTGCACTGGAAAATAGATTCTAATTTCTTATTTTTGAATAATTCAATGACTAAGCAGAAGCTATCCAACAGCTTTTGAAGTGGTGCTGCAGATGGGTCAACTGCCTCACAGTTCTAGCGATCCTCATTTGATTCTGACCTCCAATGCTTTCTCTGTGGAGGCTTATCTTTCTTTCTGGGTTTCCCCAGTGATTCAGTTTTCTCCCACATGTCAAAGACATGCTGGTTATCAGGTTAATTGGTTATTGTAAATCACCCCTAGTGTAAGTGAATGGCAAGAGAATCGTCAAGATTAACAGACATGTGTGAAAGAATATGTTGCAGAGAGGATTTAGGGAATAGGATTGATGGGATTACTGAGAGCTGGAAAAGACTCAATGGGCCAAATGGCCTCATATTTTGAGAACATGTGAAATTTTAATTGCTGATAAAGAAAAAAATTACTTGTCTTGCACCAAAACTCCTTAGAATTATCAGTCATTTTTTGGACAGTTAATCTAGAGGAGAAATTGTGGAGGCCCATGCAGAACTATTTGCTTCATCGTTAGCCACTGGTGACGTTCTTGAAGACTGGAAGGTGGCTAATGATGTTCCATTGTTTAAGAAGGATAGCAAGGATAAGCCAGGGAACTACAGGCCGGTCAGTGTTCTGAGGGACAGGATCTACCAGCATTTGGATAGACAGAGTCAGATTAGGAGAGTCAGCATGGCTTTGTGTATGGAAAGTAGTGCTTGACAAACCTTTTAGAGTTTTTTTTGAAGAGGTAACCAAAAAGGTATATGAGGGTAGGGTAGTGGATGTTGTCTATTTGGACTTTAGCAAAGCCTTTGACAAGGTCCTGCATGGTAGGCTGGTCTGGAAGGTTAGGTCCCATGGAATCCAGGGAGAGTTAGTTAGGTGGATTCAAAATTGGCTCAGAGGTAGGAAGCAGAGGGTGGTGGTTGAAGGTCGTTTCTCGGAATGGAGGCCGGTAACTAGTGGCGTGTCGCAGGAGTTGGTGTTGGGACCCTTGTTATTTGTTATTTTTATAAATGATTTGGATACGAATGCACAAGGCTTCATCAGTAAGTTTGCTGAAGACACGAAATTAGGAGGTGTTGTTGGTAGTGAAGAAGGTTATCGTAGATAACAGGGGGATCTTGATCAGTCAGGAAGGTGGGCCGAGGAGTGGCAGATGGATTTCAATACAGATAATTGTGAGGTGATGCATTTTGACAAATCAAACCAGCATAGGACTTAGACTATGAATGGTAGGACACTAGGGAGTGTAATGGAACAGAGGAATCTTGGAGTACAAGTGCATAGTTCTTTGAAAGCGGTTTCACAGATTGACAGGGTCATGAAAAAGGCATTTGGCACGCTGGCCTTCATCAGTCAGGGCATTGATTATAGGAATTGATACTTTCTGTTGCAGTTGTATAAGTCGTTGGTGAGGCCACACTGGGAGTACTGTGTACAATTTTGGTCACTCTGTTACAGGAAAGATGTGGTTAAAGTGGATCGAGTGCAGAAAAGATTTACAAGGATATTGCTAGGACTAGAAGCCCTGAGTTAAAGGGAAAGGTTGGCCAGGCTAGGTCTTTATTTCCTGGAACACAGGAGAATGAGGGGTGACCTTATAGAGATGTTTAAAATTATGAGAGGCATAAATAAGGTGGATGTTAACAGTCTCTTCTCCAGGGTAGAGGAGTCCAAAACTAGGGGGCATAGATTTAGGGTGAGACAGGGAAGATTTAAAAGGGGCCTGAGGGGTAACTTTTTCTACACAGAGGGTGTTGAGTTTATGGAATAAGCTGCCAGAGGAAATGGTTGAGGCAGGTAGAATAGTATCATTTAAGAAGCACTTGTATAGGTACATAGAGGGGTGGGGCTTAGAGGGATATGGGCCGAATGCAGAAAGTTGGGACTAGGTGGGTGAGCACCATGGGCAGTATGGACTCATTTCGGCCGAAGGGCCTGTATCCGTGCTACATTGCTCTATGACTCTAACCTGCAACCACCACTATCCTCCATTGTCAGGTGCTTTCCACAACTGCTAGAGAATACAACATTAACATATTATGACAGGAGACCCATTTACTAGGTTAGTTAAGTCCAGAGGTGAAAGTAGACTACTATGGCATTCCGGTAAGAATGTACGTAATGAAATCAATACAGATTGATTAAATCAGCAATGTTAAAAATGCAACTATATCAATAGGAAACTTAAATTACTTTCACTCTGCCTCAGTCTTACAGCCTGGTAAACCACAGAAAAAATGTTGATCATTTCTTCCCAATTTTTAGACAGAAGATGCAAAAATATCTTAAAATCTAATTCTTGAAATCAAAATAACAATTTTCTTCACAACGTCAGGCATGCATTGAAAATTCAAGCTATATTTTTGATCAGAATCCTTCTATGAAATGGTTCTGAGTGAATTGTAAATGTTTAAATTTAGTTATACATGCATGTGAAACATATGTGTTCATCACTTTTCCCCAGTTTTGGGTCTTTAAAGTACATACGCTATTCAAGCATTTTTAGTATTCAAAAGTTCATTTTGATTTGTGTGTGTGTGTGTGTGTGTGTGTGTGTGTGTGTGTGTGTGTGCGCGCATGCACGCACGCGTCCATGAGCATGTGAGAGAATGGGCATGAGCACAAGTGTGTTTGAATGTTATTGTGAGTGACATGTGTGGGTAAGGTGCCTATGCATGTGAATGTGTGTACACATGTGCAAGTACATGTGCATTCATGTGAACACAAAAAGCTACATGGGGAAAATAACAGTAAAAATTGGGCAATTCATCCTTTAAAATCTCTGCCATTGAATAAGAAAATAGCTGATTTGCAACCTCTTACTACGTAATCATTCTTGCTTTATATCCTTCAGTATCTTAGGCAAATAAAAAAACCTAGCAATCTTAAATTTAAAATTAACAAATGATCTGGAGCTGTGTCTTCAGAATAAAATCTAAAGTCCCACCACCCTCTGCATGAAAAAGTGTTTCCTAATTTCACACCTAAAAAGTTTGCTTATTTTCAGGATATGTCTCTAATCATCAATTCCTTGACCAGCAAATATAGTTTCCCTTCCCTGTAATATCTTCAACTCTTCATTTAAATGGAATTATAATCATCTAAATTCCATGGACTAAACTTATGCAACATCTAGTTGTAGTTTATACCCTGGAGCCTGGATTTCATTCCACACTCCACTCCCAAGATTAAATACACACTTTGTAAAGCGTGAAGTCCAGAACTCCATAATAATACTCCAGGTGAATCATGAGTTTATATTGCTGTAGCATAACTTCTTTTGCATTTGAGCTCTCCAACAATAAAAGTGCAAAATTCAGCTTTTCTGTACATGCCCATTGCCATTTAACAAGGTAAATGGCTTTCCAGGTTTCTTTAGACATTCAATGCTTCTAGCTTTTCACCATGTAGAAATTATTCTTCTATATTTGTTTAGGTAAAAACTGAATAAGGTTATATTTGACAGCATTGTAATTCTTTTGTCAGAGTTTTGTCCATTCACTTAATCTATATTTACAATTTAATGCTTCCATCTACACTGCTTATAAAGTTATCAACCTCTATTATTGTAAAATATAGAAAAGCAGCTTTCTTCCCTCAGTTGTTTGCAAATACCTTGAATGGTTGTGGCCCCCAACAAAGATTCTTTCATCACCTCTTGCTTGTTATGGCTAATTTCTGTTTCCAGCTGGTCAACAGTTTGAGTCAAGCCAATAGTTTGCCTTCATTTCATAAGATTTGACCTCAGCTGAGTCTTTTATGAGGGAGTTAATCAAAGTTCATATAAAATTCCCTGACATTCCCCTATCAACTGTGTTAGATACATCCTCAAAGTTAGTCAGGCATGACCTTTCCTGAATGCATGCAAACTCTTTATGATCAGCTGACAATTTTCAAAGCCATTTTATCTTTAATTATTGACAACAGACAGTAAGATGAATGGTTTACAATTCCTTGGCTTCCACCCTCATCTTTCTTAATGACATAAGCTATTTTCCAATCCAAAACAAAACATTAGAAGATTATAATTAAGATCTTTACAATATTCCAACCTCTTTTCTTTAAAACCCCAGGATGGAAACTACCCAGTCCTGGAAATCCATCACACAAAGTGACATTAATTTCTTCATTACTATTACTTTGCTTTTGTTAATTTTGGTGAGTCCTCATCACTGATTCACTATTAATTTTCTTGGGATGTTTGGCATATTAACCTTATCTACCACTGTATATACATAGAAAGTAATTATTCAACATGCCTACCATTTCTTCTTTTTCATTTACACTATCACCATTGTTAACTTGTAAGGTCCCACTTTGTTCCTGACCTATAGTAGCAATTTGTGTCAACTCTGATGTTACTTGTAAGGTTGTTTTCCTATTCTCTTTTTAAAACTGTTACTACCCATTTTGTCACTTTGTTATCTCACTGTCATCAGGATTCGTGGTAACTTTTGCCTTTTTATATCACAGATGTCAAAACTACAGCCTTACAAAAGAGAGCTATCAATTGACCCACCTCCATGTGCTGTGAGTTATCAGTCAGGTTATCTTCTCGTTTTCGTGCTTCCTCCAATAATTGTGCATTCTTCTTTTTCTCCATCTGCTCCTTGTGCTTCAGATTGGCCACTTTTTTATTCTGATCCTTTACTTGTCTGCAAGTTTCAAAAGGGAATCAGTCAAGTAATACAAGTTCTTGATAACACACTAGCATTTTATTTTTAATCTTTCCCAAGCAATACCCAAATTTTTGCTTGAACTTTTCCAGTTGCTTTAACTACTTTGTGAGAGTGATGCACTCAGCATCAAATCTGGCAAGTAAGGTACTTGGACATAACTGAATTTCAGGCAAATTGACATATTCTTGATCAAACAGTGATGCATTGTAATTTTTAAGCTAAATATTAATTAATAAATCTCTTGCAGAAATTCTCACAAAATTGCAGAAACTCTCTTTTAAGAACAAACAGTTCATTTACAATACTTAATTTTAAAAAAATGAAGATGATTAGCTTTGCAGAGGAATGGTGATAGCTGAAGAACTGTTTTTATTTAAGGTTGATTAGCTGTGACATTTCACACGAAGAGTTCACATGACTTAAATTCATTAGTCAAAGTCCTCTAATGTTGTTAATGAAGGAATATATTCATTTACCTACATGAGTAGACAACATTTATATTTTCCTCCACATAACATTCTTTTTAAATAAAGTGATGGTTTAACTAACAAGGTGTCACAGGCATTTACTTATGAAATTTAAATAATGATAGCAATAAGTGAGTAAGTACTTATGGAATGGAAAGAAGCATTGTCAGCCAAATACACTAGACTGCAAATTACATTTTCAGACTTGCAGCTTCCATTTATGTATTTATGTTGCCCAACCAAGAACAAAAAGATCTGAGGTTTTTTTTGAAGTTATCGTTTCAGTAGTAATCAAAGATAAATTCTTTGCCATTTTTACTTGGTTTGGATCAATTCAAGTAAAATATTCCTTGGGATAGATCCTTGTAAAGATTTATTCAGCAAATACAAATCTAAAATATGAGGCCTTGATGATCACTACATTACAAAAACCACCATATTTTAAGCAGATTTAGAGAACTGATTGTTAATAAACAAAGTTGTGCTATCTATGGTGCATCAGACTGAAGAAATGCTGTACTTAGCTATTTAAGTTTAAGTGCTCATAATCAAACTGAAGAATCTACAAACATTTAAGGAAAGCTCTTTGTAAGCGAGGGAAGTCATCAAACGTTTAAACTATACATTACACTTGAAGTCCCTTACCATCCTGAACCTACAAACTATTTGACGTTATGACTGTTAAAGGAAACTTTAGGAATTTCTTTTAAATCTAAACGAGCAATAAATAGGACATAATATAAAGGTTTGAAACCTGAACCATGCACATGACTCATTTATTTATGTACTTAATTGCTGACATAAATAAAACATGGAATCTTTTTACAAAACGGTACAGAAATAAAATCACAAAGTATTGCTTAATACATTGCACGGTCTGCAAAATTTCACATTAAATAAGTTAGTGCATGAAACTTTTTCAAAAGGAAGTGTTTTCTCATGAGTTTTTGGTCTATTTAAATGATAGCATCTAAATAAGGCACAAAAATTATTCCAGTTTTAGATAGAAAACTTCAAAAAGAGTGCTTGTTGTTTTAAGTCAGCTTACTATCTTGCCATCATTGGTGTGTGGTTGACCTGAGGAGAAAGGTTTTCCTTTCACCATGCACTTCAAGACTGTGAAGTATTTCCTGTACATAGAGCAAAAAGCAAGGAAATGTTTTTTTCTACAAAATTAAGTCCACAGCAAAAGCCATCAACTGAGTCCCCAATGGTTCATTAACCCAGAATTAGATTTCAGCTCAAGTTTCAATATATACTATTGTGGTTTCATCATTATCTTTACCAGTTAAGTCTTAAAAATGTAATGCATAAACTTGTAGACTTCAACGTTTATTCAAGACACATAACACCAGTAACACTAACTTTAAGGACTAAATGGTTCAAATTGTGTATTATTTCTTACACTGTTTGTCCCAATCTGATTTATAAATTAGAATTCCATTGTTTGCAAAAGGACAAACCGGACAAGCTTCAAAATCCTCTTAAACAAGCATTTCTTAAATATATAGTCATTATCCTACATGTGCAGGCTATCAATGTTACTGGAACTTTTAAGGATTTTGTTTACTCATCTCTATAAGAAATTCATAGCTCAATTTCCAAAACAGTTCAACAAAGCTTCATCATCATTAATGACATAATTATGAAATGAACGATTACCCAAGGTGGAAATGGGCAGCCCTGAATCATGGCTACAAGTGCTGATTTCCACTTTACTGGTATGCTGAGTGGTCTGACATAGAATGCATTCATTCACTTAATTGTTAACCCAAAAGGAGTGCACATATTCATCATAACTCCAGCAAGTGTCAAGTGCTGACAATGAGCTTCCTGCTGTAAGTATTGTTTCTAAAATCCATCAGATGCATTTCTATTAAGAGAATCCATTATAAATAATGAATACAAATGTGAATACTTAGATGACCATAATGCTGATGCTTGAATGTGTGGAATTATGCAGACTGCATCCCAGCTGCTCAGATGTAGACATCAGCCAATAAAAACAGAAAATGTGGGATGCACTCAGCAGGTCAGTTAACATCTGTGGAAAGAGAGACCAAGCACAGACTCAGCAACCATGTTGCAGAACACCTAGGCTCTGTCCGCAATGGCCATCCCAAGCTCCCAGTTGCAGACCATTTCAACTCCCCTTTCCATTCCCACACTGACCTGTCCATCCTTGGCCTTTTCCACTGCCAGGATGAAGCCCAAACCAAACTGGAGAAGCAACACCTTATAGTCCACCTGGGTAGTCTACAACCCAATGGCACAAATGTTGAGTTTTCCGATTTTAGGTATCTCTCCCATTTTCCTTTTCCTTCCCTCTTCCCCCCCTCCTTCTGATACTCCAGTCCTCCCATTTTTGTCCCCTTTCCCACACTCTCCCTAGCCCCCCTTCACCCATCTTCATCCTCCTGGCTCCATTCACCCACTTCACACACAGGTTCCCCCTGCCCCACCTGCCATCAGGTTTCCACTGTCATTCACCTCTCCCCTATTGGTTCCCATTCTCACTTCCTTTACTTATCTGAATCCAGCTCCAGTAGCACTTTGTGTTCCTACTTATCTCCCTCTAGCAGCTGTCTCCCATCTTCACACTCCCCTCCCCCCACCTTGCTCCATCTGTTTTTTTCCTCGTCTCTCTTTGTCTGCCTCCATCTATCATCCACCTGCCACTGTCTTCCAACTCCACCCCGCTCACCCCTCCTACCTGGCACTACCTGCCTATCATCTTACACCCCTCCTCAGTCCACCATTCACCTCAGAATCCTTTATCACCACTCCCCTTCTCCTCCTTATACTGGCCATCTCACCTCTCCGCTCTCAGTCCTGATGCAGGGTTTGGACCCAAAACGTTGACAATTTGTTTTCACCCACAAATGCTGCATGACCTGTTGTGTTCTTTGGGCAGATTCAGATTCCAGTATCTGTAGATCTTCTGCTCATGATATGAATTGAAATCCAATTTCAGAAGCGGAGTATAACACATAGCTGCTATGTGCCTGAGGACTGTTGATGTTCTTGATCTTCCCCCCCACCCCACCCCCCCAACAATCTCCATTCTACAGGCATATGGCACAGAATGCCTTTGGTATTCTTTCCATCATTTTCTGATTTTATTAGTCGTGAATAATTAAACAGCTGATGGAAGGAAAAGGGCCCAAGAACTTTTGGTTTCTCGATGATGGCGAAGCCCAGCATTTGAGTGCCAAGGAAAAAGCTAAAATATTTGTAACCATGTTTAGGCAGATGTGCCAAATGGATGATCCATCTTCCTCCAAAAATCCCCACCATCACAGAAGCCAGCTTTCAGCCAATTTGATTCACTCCAAATGATATCAAGGAATGGTTGAGAGCCCTGAATACAGTAAAGACTATGAGAGTAGACAATATCCCAGCTGTAGTACTGCAGACCTGCTCTCCAGAACAAGTTTCACCCCTTGCATTGCTGTTTCAGAATAGTTATAATGCTGGTATCTAATTGACAATGTGGAAGATTGACCAGGTACGTCCTGCTCACAAAGAGCAGGACAAATCCAACCTGGCTAATTTCTGCGTAACCAATTTACACTCAATCAGCAAAGCAATAGAAGCAGTGGTCAGTGATGCTGTCAAATGACACCAGTTACCTAGCCTTGTTTGAGTTTCACCAGGGCTACTTGGCTCCAGTCCCCATCAAGCCTTGGTTTAAATGTGGACTGGAGTTGAGATGAGACTGTATCCTTGACACCAATGTGACACTGGACCAAGTGTGGCATCAAGGCCCCCTGGTAAAGCCAGGGTAAGTGAGCAAAGGGAAAATACTCCAGTGGCTGGAGTTATACTTTGCATAAGGGAAGATAGTTTTAGTTATCAGAAGTCAATCATACCAATCCCAATGCATCATTGCATGAGTTCCTCAAGGCAATGTCTTTGGCCCATCTTCAGCTGCTTCATCAAGGACCAACCTTCCTTCATAAGTGGGGATTTCACTGGTGACTACACATGTTCAATTCTATTTTCAACTCCTCAGCAAATGAAGCTTCCATTGATGAATCCCCCACTATCAATATCCTGGAGTGGGGGGGATGGATGCAGCAACATTCATCAGCAATTCAGCTGTACCAGCCACAAATATAGAGTGAATACAAGAGCAGGTCAGAGGCTGGATATCCTGCAGCAAGTGATCACATCCCTACACCCCAAATCCTTTCCACCATCAAAAGGTAAGTCAGGAGCGCAATGGAATACCCTCCATTTGCCTGGATCAGTGTAGTTCCAACAACTCTCAAGAAGATTAACACCATCCATGACAAAGCAGCCCACCTGATTGGTATCCCATCAACTACCTTAAACATCTTTCCCTCCACCATCAGTGCACAGTGGCCACATTGAGTATTTTCTACATAATGCAATGTGATTATTCAACCAGGCACTGTCCAAACTTGCAATCTCCAGCACCAAGGAGGACAAGGGCAGCAGGTTCAAATTATACACCTTCTTGACTTGGTAATGTATCCCCAGCCTTTCAACATTGTTGGTCTAAATCCTGAAACTCCCTCCCCAACAGCATTGTGAGAGTACCTCCACCAGAAGGACTGCAGCAGCTCACTACCAACTTCTCAAGTGCAATTAGGAATGGATAATAAATGCTTGGCATTGTCAGTAATTCCCAGATCACAAAAATAAATTTAAAAAGTAACATGTAACGCCTACATTAACATCAACCACTTTTTCCTCGATTAATCATCAACTGACAAGAACAAGACAAGTCCACAGGCAAAAGCTATCTAAAGGGATAAAGACATGCATAATTTTTCAGTCTAACAAGATAGCTTTTCTGAAATTGATGCTTAGTGTAACAAAGATGATCACAAATAATTATTAACCAGTATTTTCAACAAACATTAGGTAACAATGGAAAATAAGCTTGAAAAATCCCTCATCTTCATTTCAATGTTAAACAACATGGAACAATATTTGGAATCAATTGGCAATTAAAAGCATGCTCACTGTTTCCAAGCATGGGTTTGCTCAATGTGAATAGTCTGTCATTACAGTCCAAAAAACGTTGTCATCTGAGCAAGCCAGAATAAGCCCTGCCCATGAAATAGCTGAAAAAATTCAATGACAGGTGGCAAAGCCACATATCCAAACTTTGTCAACTGTTAAAGCTGTCAAACATCTGAAAAGCTTTGAATGTCTCTCATTCAAAAATATTTAAAAAATATGAAATTTACAAAAAATGATTTGTTAAAATCATTTGGAGATGTCTTAGGGAATTAAAACAGTAAAATAAATCTAAATAATTAAAAAAACATGAAAATTACATTGTACTTGCCCATCTCCCTCTCAGCTGTTCCGCTCCATTGAAACGACCATGCTCACTGTACCTACATCTGTTCTAATTCAGTCCATGCAGAATCTACCTTTAGACCACAGCCAGCAAGGCTGGGACTTCCATATTCATGCTGAAGTCTCATACTTTCTGACTACTTAAAAGAGGTAAATGTGAATAGCCAGCATTACCCAGGAAACTCTTGCCAATAAACCTGCCGACAATGAACTGCGACTTTATTTTTTGTTAATGTGATTGAATTTTTTGTAAGATGCACTTAATGTTTTAAATGATTAATGATTTTAAAGTGTTTACTATTACTCTTATATTCTCCCATTTCATGTCTCACTGGATCATATGCCTCCTTCAAGCCAAGGTGGAAGAGGAAATATAAACTGTTTTACCAATGCAGTTCTTGTCCCACATAGAACTGTAAATGCTCGTCGCTTCTCTGCTTTGTCCTATGAGCAGTGAACTGAGCTCAAGAGCTGACTGGTGGGAAGAAAACCTCAACTGCATAAACATTTAAGTAATTTGTTTATCATATTGAAATAAAATAAGATCGGAAAAGGAGGACAGGGCATTTTTCTGTTCATCACATTTTTCTGTTCTTTCCATTTTTCTGTAAATACAGGTTTTCTGTACATAAACACTTCGCAGTAATTTCGTACCAATGAATTAATTCAGATATTTTAACATTAAACCAAAATAAATGTTAATTTGAGAATAGCTGCTTGAATCCTGACTTTACACAGCTAACTTGCAATCATATTTTGCTGTTTTTTTTAAGATAAATTGTTATTATTTCAAGAGTGAAGGAAGAATTACCCTTGTTCAGACTGATTTCTGACCCACAACAGTTATCAGGACTCACTGACACAAGTAAATATATTTCAAATCCCTGGGGTACAATTATAATACCGTTGAAGAGTGTGCAGGATGATGTTGCATAGCACTGACACTGGGGCACTTTTGTTTCCTCTCCTCCAAAGAACAACTTATCTTGAAACACTAGTACATTCAGTTGCTGACAAACAGAGAGCAACTTGCTGTTCAATCATTTTGTGTGCCTTTTCCTAGATATCTATGAAAAACAACACTCCAGAGAGAAGGCTGACAGCAGTCTGAAACAACACATAACAAGCTTACAATAAATTAAGAGAAGGACTTATAGAAGTAAACATGCAATCATCAATTTTAATAACCAGAAAAAGTAGCGAAGCAATTCCAAATAAAATTCAGAACTACAAGTCAGAAAATGTTATGTATCTACAATGCATAAATGCATTCCATTCTGGTCACAAAGCCTGGATTGAAAAGCAGGGCCAAAGTTCATGAACTGAAATGTGAAAAGATAATATCAAGTCACAAATATATTAACAACTGCCTTGCTCAAAAAGTGCCAAACAGTTACAGCAATCTTCAACATGTCGTGAAAAGAAAAATGTAATTGCTGTTCAAATATACCTGGGTGCAAAAATGCACTCATTTTCACATTGACACTTTGACAAGAATTCCCAGCACTTCCGTCTCTGATCCTGTGCCAGGTTAACCTATGCAGGTTACACAATTGCATTGATTTCAATGGGGATTGTAGTCTTGCTTATAATAAGGCAGTGCTAAACAATGTTTCAGTTGCTTCGGGCTTTCTTTTAACCAATTTTTAAAACGTTTTATTTACTTCATTTTTTTAAATATTTCATATTATGCTCATTTTTCTTTGTTTTCGTCAGCGCAGTGCCACAGCTAGTAGGGCCGCTGCCTCACATCTTCAGCAACCCAGGCTCAATCCTGACATCCAATGGAGTTTGCACATTTTCCATGATTGCATAGGTTTCCCTCAGAAGCTCTGGTTTCCTCTTGCATCCCAAAGGCATACGGGTCAGTAGATTAATTGTTCACTGTAAATTGCAGTGCTTAGGTGAGTGGCAGATATGGTGGGGGGGGGGGGGGGGGGGGGAGGAATAGATGAAAATGTGGGGAGAATAAAATGGGTTAGGGTAGGATTGGTCTAAAAATGGGTGCTTGATGGTCAGTGGGATGAAAGGCCTGTCTCCTGTGCTACCTCTCTACAGCTACAGCTGACAAAGCTGCCAATGGGGCTTTGCTGGTCAGCAGAACTTTCAGGGGCATTTCAGAATCATGGTAAGCCTCAGTGTGCCAATGGAGATCAGGCCACGCTCTTGGGAGTCCAGGAAACATTAGGCCAGCAAAACATGCTCTCCACGGCTGGAGCAGGAGATATAGGCTTGGAGTGGCCACAGACCGTGTGACTGCACCAGAAAGATTGGGCTGATTCTTGTTGACCCATTTCTCAATGGCATATATTCCACAATTCAGAAAGACAGGTTGTTGTTTATTTTTCTAAACAAAATAGGCAGTAATGAAAAATAACTCTCATAAAATCAGAAAAGTTAACAAGCCTTCTTGTCTCTTAAGAAGTTCCTCAGGATTGAGGATGATCATATTACATTCCAGTTATGTGGATTTCAAGATAACCGATAAGGCTAATGTGGGGCCTACTGATTTTGTCACAGGTAGGAGATAGGGGGTGCTCGGTAGGGCTGGTGGGTGGGTAGTTTGGAAGTCGGTGTGGTGCTTCTGCCTTTTGTGATGGGGTTTGGGCTTCTGCACGTTCCTGACGCATGGACCAGAGGTTCTCAGTGCCATTCCAATTGCTCCTCCTCCACTCATGGGCTAGGGATTCCCACGAGATAGAGGAAATGTTGCATTTTATCTCATATGAATCAAGAAAATGAGTCACAATGAGTTAGATCTCTGTCTCTGAACATGTGCATATGAGCATACAGAAGCTCAACTACTGAGGATGGGATAACCTTGGTTCTGGTGTGAAAGCAACAAAAATTGAACAGTTTCTCTTTCATCCTGCACAGTAGTTTAACTCCAGTGGGAAGATTGTTGGACTGCAGTGAGAATGAAAAAAAATGTTTGGACAATGATGCTATGCTTTCCTGTGGAAAATTGCAAGGGGACTGCTTTGCAGTTACCGCAATCAGAGTTGTCTTTTTTCTTGAAGATGGTCATTATTATGGTATCTCTGAGATCTGCTGGATTTGTGACTCATGTGCCTCACTGCCAAGTTTTAGAACTTCAGCAGGGTCACCATCTGTTCCCAGTGTTTGTTTGCTTTTTCAATTAGCATGTCGCCTTTGTGACTTTGGTCAGTTATGGGTAGTGAAATGACTGAACCAAATTGAGATGGAGTCAAGGGTAGTTATGTCAAGGACAACTTTGCAGTTGAGGAGATATTCAAATTTGTTGCAAGAAAACCAATGTTAAAGCTCTCCAGCGTGCAACAATGATAGCTCTTTATAGACAGCGCCTCACTGAAAACCTCAACTCCCAGCCAACATGATGTGCAGTGTATCTGGACTTCCCTGAAGTCAATCATATTCAGCAACTTGAAGACTCTTGGTCTCACTACCGGAAAGAACCAGGTTGAGTGGATGAAAATGACCAGATCTACCAGGGAGTTAGTTACTTGCAAGTACAAGGTGTCATTGGATTGAAAACTCCACGAAAATTGCCTTCTCAGCATCGAGTCATGGCATGAATTTCATAGCCGATCATGTTTTTAATTTATGGCTCTTTGAGGCAGATTTATTGCAATAATCTTCCAGTCTCTGCTAAATACAAGGAAGTGCCAGAGGACTGGAAAATGACAAACATGATTGCCTTGTTCAAAAAGGGGTGTAAGGACATGCAAGATAATTACCAGTTTGATCTCTGTTGTGGGGAAGCTTTTTGCAGGGGGGGGGGGGAAAAGGAATAGGTACTTGGAAAGGTCTGAATTGAAAAAGGAGATTCAGCATAGATTGGCTAAAGGAAAATCACATTTGACTAATCTGACTGAATTTTTTGATAATAATGCTTGATGAAGGGAATATAGTGATATTGTTTAAATAGATTTTCAGAAGGCATTGGATAATATCCCAAACAAAAGCCTAATTGATACAAAACTTGGAAGTGTGGTAAGTAATAAGGAGAACAGCTTATGTGATAATTATTACTCTCCATTAGGGAAAATGAAAACAACAACAAAACACTTGGTAATAGACTAAAGGCCTTCTCATTACCTTGAATTTTGGAACTCAAAGGCAAATAATTTAAAGAAACACTTCAAATTAATAGAATACGATCTACCAAGCTGCAAGTCTCTATTCTAAACACCCCTCACACTCCTCCTTGCCCCACCAACAATTATTTTATTACCCATGTTACATTTACAACACATTTCCTCACCAAGCAAACTGATTGGATATCTTTTGACATGCTTCTGCAAATTCTGCTGTTAAACAAAGTGCAAATACTTAAGGAGTCTGACTAGTTACTTTCCATTTATGCCACAACTCCATGCTCACAAGACAATTTCATTACATCTGTTATATAAGTATAAAGAAATACTGATTTTTTTAAATAAGCCAATTAAGCCCAAAGGAAAAAAAATATTCAAATAATTCTAAATGGTGGAAAAGTAAAAGAGAGATATGTAGGAGAGCCACTTTTGGTTTAGTGAAGGATCCTTAAGTGCCCAGTCATGACTCATTGCAGAGAATGATCACTCCAGAATTTTTTTTTGACATAAAATTCTTAGGCTCCCCAGACTGGGATCATTGACAAAGACAAGAAATGGGGAATGCTTAAATGTGGCAGCGTACTGTGTTTAATGTTGACACTGGCAAGGAATTAAATCCTACAGCATTGGAAAAGTACAATGCCAAAAGGAAACTGAAGATTGGGTCCGTTTGTTATTAGATATGGCCAAGTTAGAACACATTGCTTTTACATCAAGAGGCCTTTTTCTCCTCAAAACTCAGAAAACACTGAATGTTTTATGTGTTCATTAAAGAAAGGTCCTAAGGAAGATATGGTACCTAACTATACCAATGGTACAAAGAGAACTGGACAAAATATTTGCTTGGTGAAGACTAAAAACCATTATTTACAAAACTATAACTAATACTGCTTTCAATCTGTGAAAAATCTGATTATTTCTTAAAGGAAAAATGCATAAAATTCTGTTGGATTTGACACCATATAGTACTTGCATCAATACATTGTATAAGGAGCCATTAAAAATCCAAATGCAAAATATACCAATACAGTATTGTGATATATTATACTAATTCAATATCGAGTCCAGAATTCTATACAACTTCAGGGAACTTTATCTATCTACATCAATTATCCATCTTTTATATTTGCTCATTTTTGTGTTTTCGTTTTTTCATCTGGAAGTGGAGGACATGACCAGTCTGACCTGCCAGCATGTCTTCCTGCACTGCATTTCACAGTTCCTACATCCTTTTATGTTCATGTTCTCACTCTTTAACTGTTCCCATTAACTCATTGACAGATAACCATGGTCAACCTGGTTTTATCCTATCAGAGACAACTTTCCCCGCCCCCGCAACCCCCCACCCCCCCCAAAGGTATTTCCAGCATTTTCTACTTTTGCTTTTGTATAGTGACTGGTGGCTAGCTCAAGCACATCAGCAATAACTAGAAAACAGGTTTCTTAGCTGACAGAGGGAGGTGTAAACTGTTTAAAAGTAATCAGAAAACAGGCTTCTTAGATGAAAGAGAAGTGCAAAATTAAATATGCTTCAGTTTTCCTGAAAGTTGCTCAAAATTTGGATTAACATAACAATAGATGGATAACAAGGTACAAGCTTAATTACTCCAACAGCATCAAAATAAATTCAACTTTAAACCCTACATTTAAATTAGTCATTATGAATAGCTTTCTTTTTAAGCAAGTATTAAAATGTACATTGCAATTTCATTCAATTAATGAAATTACCATGTTCTCTTTTTACTGCTACACTATAATTACAGACATTACATGAAAACAAAACAAGATTCCACATAACTTCAGTGTGCGATTTCACTCAGAGGAGACAAGATGATTTCAAAACACCATTTTAAAACAGAAGCTACTCCTACCCAGGAATTTTAAAATTGGAAGTAACAAGTTATCCAAAAAAAAAACATGAAAATAGAAGATAGGTTTCAAACCTGCTCACATAACTATTATATACAAATGAGGGTACAAAAACTTCAGGATATCCACATAGTTGGTGCATCCATTACCCTTTTGCTAATCTTACCTCAATCCTACTCAATAACTTCTAAGGCAATAACATCAAAAATGCATTAAACAGCTCCATTATGGTCATGAAATACATTTTTAAATTATATAGACTTGTATCAAAGAATCAGTTCTCTTGAATTAACCTTGCTTATCAACCACCTCATGGGATACCACAACTTTAGTCCAAATACAGTTTTCTCAACTACTTTTTCCATAACTAATTGTAGTACATAATAATACATAATCCATTTTTTGTATTCCCTGAAATTCTTCATGAAAACCTATTAAAATTGTGCAAATAGAAAAAGATATTCCCTGATCTCCACAATAGCCTGTGAGGTCACAGGAATCAAGGTTCCTGACCTTTAAACGTAAATCCTCCTGGAAATCCAAACTAACTGACAGAAATTGGAAAATACAGCCAAAAACTTGCTTAAAAGTAACATGAAACTAGAATTCTCAGTGCAACAACATGTAGTTTTTAATTCCAGTTATCGCTCAAGAAGCCTCCCTTAACTGCAGACAACAGTTTGTGTTGATGAATATGACTGCTAGCAAGATAGATCAATAATTGTCCAGCTTGATATTGGCTACGGATATGGAAGTCAGACATCAATTTAGCCACAATTAAAACAAACTTACTCTCTGAATTGGTGTAAACCTGCCAATTGCAGGACCATATTGGGCCAACAAGAGGAGCTATCAGAAGTGGATGTTTGTATGAATTAACCGATTCCATTACTCTGATTCCCTTTTATAAGAACACGCATTAAACTAATTCAAAGAATGGCCAAATTGTAATCATTCACCAACATGTAGGAGATATCTTCTTCCATTGTTTTGCAAAAATTTGCCCACAAAATGAAGCACTTTTAGTGTGAAGCACTTCAAGACTTTCCTCCTCTTTCAACTTCACATTTAGTGTGCTGGAGAGTAGCTGGCAAAAAATATTGCCTTCAAGTTCACATATTTAAACTTTACAAATTTATTAAGAATTCACCTTGAGTTTAGAAGTGTAAAAGCACAACTCCAGGATCTAACAATTGCTGCTGCCACAAGGAAAAAAATTGCCACTTCAAACCTGTACCTGGTAAATCCAGGCATAGGATCCATGATACCTTTACTTCACTGGGGATAGTAGGGCTGTGAATTAGGAGGCAAAGCTGAAAAATTTTTACATGTCTTATTATTTCCCTTTAATATTATTTTTAGTTAAATTCAAATTTTTAGATATCAATTGAAAATTATTTACTTTAATTTTCACTGTTTTTCCAAATGTTGCTGAACGTGTTTAGCCAATTGTTAAAGATTTCAAGCTGCTTTTGGGCAAGACTTCATCACTGAATTCAGGATGCTTCAGGCCAGTGAGACCCAGTATGGGTGTACAGGCAACAATCTGGGGTAAAAGGATCTGATTAGTCCACTGTAATGAGCTTTGGAGATTGCTTTCAAAGTCTAACTTAGTCTAAGTTGTCTGGAATTGCAGCAGGGATGTCTTTAATGCAAGTCAGTTCACCTGCAATGTCTCTGGGTATGTAGAGGTTAGGTGGGAAAAATGAATTGTAAAGTGTTAAGGACACAGATTTCTTCCAAAGTGCTCTTGGCTTAACATACTAAAGTTCCAAAAACTATGATTTTGTGTAAATACTTGGATACTTGGTTGGGGGTAGGATTAGGGGAGAAAGTGTACTGAAATTACTGCAATCTAGCTTGCTAATTCTCCAGACCTAGGAGACCCCTCTTCAGCTAGGTTTTCTTCAACTTCAACAAAGAAAACCTAGCTGAAGATAGATCTCCCAGGCCTCCAATGCCCCTGGCTCCAGACTACCAATGCCGTGCTTTATGGGGGTTAATCCTTGCAGCCGTAATGGCCTACGGCTGTCAGAATGTCCCGCATCTAGGGTTACAAGGCCATGGACTAGACCTTAAGGAGAGTGGAAGTAATGCTAGTACTTATCCACATTCTTTCACAAGTCCATACTCCCCAAAAGTGGCAACACAAGTGGATAGGGTGTAAAGAAGGCGTATGACATGCTTGCCTTCATCAGTTGGGGCATTGAGTATAATTGCAGCTATATAAAACTTTAGTTAGGCCATATTTGGAGTATTGTGTGCAGTTCTAGTCACTGCATTAAGGAAGAGTGTAGACATTTTGGAGAGGGTGCAGAAGAGGTTCACCAGGATGTTGCCTATAGTAGAGTATTAGCTATATGGAGAGGTTGGATAAACTTGCATTGCTTTCTCTGGAGCATCAGAGGCTGAGGGGAGACCTGATGGAAGTATATAAAATTATGAGAGGCATAGACAGGGTAGATAGAGTCTTTTCCCCCCAGGGTGGAAATGACAAATACCAAAGGGCATAGGTTTAAGGTGAGAGGGGGAAAATTTAAAAGGAGATGTGTAAGCAAGTGCCTGGAATGCGCTGCCAGGGGCAGTGGTAGAAACTGATACAATAGCAACATTTAAGAGGCATTTAGACAGGCACATGAACAGACAGGGAATGGTGGGATATAGGCCATGTGCAGGAGACGTCGGAGACGGCACAGACATCGTGGGCTGAAGGACCCATTCCTGTGCTTTACTGTTCTATGTTCTCTGTTCTTTTGGTCCTACACCAGACCTGGTTTCCAATGTTTGGACAAACAGTGATATGATTATAAATCATATCCTCCTTCTATCAATCAGATGTACTGGGAAACAATTTTCAGAGTCTGGCAAATGGACACCAACAATACATGTGGTAGCACAGGAATCAGATGTCCTTTTTTAATTAGGTGATTTGCTCCATAACCTATAAAATTTGGTGTCTGGTCATTTGTGGCCTCTCTCTGGAACTTGCACAGAGTTTGATGGTCAATTGGTTTTGGAGGCAGTATGCATTATTTAATAAACAGTACCTAACATAATTTATAGTTCTTCTTCAGGGAAATCTCAGTCAACTGTAAAACACTTTGTCCTACATCACATAGCTTAAGCTTCACAAATACACTCCATATGCCTTGTGTACAACCATAAAAGGGTTTTACAGACAGCATCGTAATAAAACTGTATGGTAATCCTGACATTTAGATAATATTCACATATTAATGTTCTTAACACTTGCATCATTAGATTGACAGAGCCAATTAGCTATTCTCTATCCTTATGTTATTCTAAATCTCATAAGCTAATAAATAATGCTTGCTCCTTTAGCACACCCAAGCAAAAGCAACAATTTTTTTTATTCTGTGACCAGGATGTATTTCGATTTTGTTTTACTCAGTGGAGTAACCACTAGAAAATACACCAACTTAAATGTAAATTTCAGTGTAATCTTCCAACACAAAATTTATATTTACTAATGATAAATTTTCAAACAAAATATTTAAACAGTGCATTGCATATTCAAGAGAGATATATATTGCTTATAATGGCAAGGAAACAATAACCAACTGAAACATGGTGTAGCTCTTCAGTTTTCTTTCAGTATAGCTTGACTTTGCTTACAGTTCATCAGACTTCTGGGAAGCATTATTTATCAAGAAAAAAGCTGTCTACAGAAAGAAATTTAAACATTAACCAGAATACAGATCAAGTCGGAGAATTGTCCACTGATTGCAACATAAAGCATGCATTTGTAAGAAAAGTAAATAGTCTGAATTCTCAGTGTTTTGTCCATGAGAGTACAATGTAATTATAGTCTTATCAACATAATCCTAGAGAGGTACCATTATTTCAGTCCAAGGACATACCAATGCACTGCCACACGAATCACATGTAGTTCCTAATCTTGACCATGTCCCCAAAAAAAGGCAATAAGCAAAGGAAAGAGTAACAGAAAATTAAAGATAGAAAATTTTGAGTTGCTGGGCCAACTTCTTTAGCAATGTTGCAACAGCAAAGAAGCCAGTGCCCAAAATACAGGTCAAACTACCTGAGCAACTACAAAATAATGGTCTGTAAGGAAGGGAATGGGGGGGGTTGCAAGAGGAATACAAGAAAACACTTCTCTTTTCACTTTCTATTTGCATTTTTTCCACAAAGTAGCTTTTTTAAGAACTGCCTGGCTCAAATGAGCACTTTCTCTGAATAGCAGCATAATAACCAAGATAATGTAGCAATGCAGGTCAAATTTCCAGGTACTATTCAGCATTTTTGTCAAATGTTTTACAATTAAAAAAGCTGGTATAAAATTGTACTTAATAATGAAAGTGAAGAACCAAAATAATTAGGAAAAAGTAGGATACAATAACTTAAGTTTGTTAGAAGTTTTCGTTCTATTCAAATAATAGTAAACATGTAAACAAATGAATAAAGGAATAGCAGGAATTAAAAGCATGTATAAGATGTGAATCCATAGGATCATATGCAAATAAAAATGGAAAGTAATGAGAAGCATGGAAGGCTGGAAACAGCAGTACCAACATGAGAACTGAAGTTGGTGGAGGATTCCTCAGAACAGGCAAAACTGAGCAGCATTATTGACACAGGATGCAAGCAGACACTGTCAAGACAGAATTCATTCCATGAAAGTGATCAGCATCCAGAACAGGACAGGTGATAAGAGGGTGTTCAACAGAGGAACAGAAGTCCATTCAGCTTCTGGAGCCTGCTCTGCCATTAAAATTAGTCAAAGGCTGATTTAAAGCTCAACTCCATTTACTTATCTTTCATCTAGATCACTCAATCCAGCAGGGACAGGAAAGATTCAACTGTGGAGATGGAAATGAATAGAATCTATAAATGAATATGGGAGACTCCTACTGGGAAGCCCATGGCCCGAGTACAGTGGACATTAGAGAAAACATAGTAGCAGAACACTTGACAAAGATCCTCTTACCCAACTAAGTAACAAAAGGTACAAAAAAAATTAAAATTATCTTACAGTTTTTATTACAGAGCTCTTTAAATGCACTTTTGCAGCCCGAGATACTTATTTTGTTATCAGCTGGTAGACACTCAAACTCTATACAAGTGTACATGTCAGGAAACTGTGACAATGTCTAAATTACAGCATCAGAGTCCAATTTTAATCTAATGAATTGCAAAGTGGGACAAACCTCTGGTGCCAGTATAAGATTCAACTGGAAAACTAATTAAGTGCTAAACGTAAGGAAATTGGCATAATGGATCTCTGCCAATTTTTTGATATATTACACTCAATTTACATCCATTCATCAGGTGCACCCAATTCCAAAATCTACATTAATACCTCCCTTGGAAATCCTCTTAAGACAACAATTAAACATATACCTATAATTCAATGCTCAGCAATTAGGATTTTGTACAAAAAGGTTATATATCTAAGATACTTTATACAATGCTTATTCAGTGTACACACAATACACTCCAGTATATACATAACCTATGCCATATTCATACCATAGGTTATGTATATACTGGAGTGTATTACAAGCTCATAACAAACCACTTCTCTTTTAACAAATCTATTCTGAAGCAGATAGTTGTGGATTGAAATCCTATTCCAGAATTTCAACACATAATCTAAGCTGATATTTCAGTCCAATGACAATACCTACTACCTCAGGAAAGCAGCCAACATAATCAAGGACCCTTCCTACCTGTCATTCTCTCTTCTCCCCTCCCTTGTTGGGCAGAATATACAAAAACTTGAGAGCATGTACCACCAGGCTCAAGGACAGCTTCTATCCCGCTGTTATCAGACTCTTGAACGGACCTCTCATATGCTAAAAGATGAACTCTTGATCCCCCAATCTATCTTGTCGTGGCCCTTGCACTTTATTTGTCTACCCGCACTGCACTTTCTCTGTAACTGTAACCCTATATTCTGCATTCTGTTTTCCTTTTTACTACCTCAATGTACTTATGCATGGAATGATCTATCTGGATGGCACGCAATCAAAAGCTTTTCACTTTATCTCGGTATATGTGAACTCTCCCCACCATCGAGGACATCTTCAAGAGGCAATGCCTCAAGAGGGTGGCATCCATCACTAAGGACCCTCACCATCTGGGACATGACTTATTTTCGTTAATACCATCAGGGAGGAGGTACAGGAGCCTGAAGACCCACACTCAATGATTCAGGAACAGTTTCTTCCCCTCCACCATCAGATTTCTGAATGGTCCATGAACATTATTTTGTTATTCCTTTGTTTTTGCACTATTTATTTTGTTATTTTCTAATTTATAGAAATTTTTGTGTCTTTGCACTGTATTGCTGCCATAAAACAACAAATTTCACAACATACAAGTCAGTGATAATAAACCTGGTTCTGATATGTGACAATAATAAGACAATACCATATACTCAGAGATGTTAAATCAAAGCTCAATCCCCCCAAATATAAAGATCCCTCAGCTTGTATGTATAAAAAAAACATGCAACCATCTAACCAACAAATCATTCCCAACCAACACCATCAAAGTAATCACAGATTAACTAATCATTATTTCACTGCAGTTTGGCTAGATCTCATTGTGAAGTTATCTAAATATCAATGGCTAAACTTCAAAACCTACAACATTCTATTGCCTGGCATTGAATTAGAAGAAACATATCAATGGCTACATTTTTTAAGTAAATTACACAAAATTTTGTGGGATTTCTTTGCAGTGTTGTAAAATATTACAGTCTATACCCGATGTCAATTTTCATCGAAATATTTAAATTACCCAAACATTCATTTGAATTAAGCAACAAAAATACATAAGCAAAACAGAAATTTAATGCCTGAAACAATAAATCATTGAATTTGAACTGCAACTTTAATTTAAGAAACAAATTAAATGTATGACTGGGTCTTTCAGTAAAATAAATCTAGATATCACAATCTTGTAAATGAACATCTATCTGCATCATGTACAGTTTTTTTTGCTACTCTCAAAGTTGACTCAAAGTTAAGCAGCAAATTTTCAACATATGTACACAATTGTACATTATCTAACTTCCTCTGTACTATTGTAATTTGAAGCATTAACATAAATGCTTTATCTAATTGACTTACATTCAAGTTATTTGAAAATGAAATTCCTTGCTAAGCACAACAATTTCCCAGTCCACACTTCTTATTTAAAAGGCAATCCTACTTTTACGCCTGACATGTTGAAAACCAATTTAATGGCTGATTGCTACCGAGTCTGTTCTGGAAAATGTATTCTCTGCAATGAACATACATACATTTTTGCTTCAATTACTTCACTGTCAGGATAACTACTTCAGCAAAAATGCACAAGATTGTCCTACTAGGTACCAGAAATAACAATACAAGTGACCCCCATGTTACAGCCATTTAGGTAAGAGAAATTCGCCCTTACAGAATTCACAAATCACTACCCAAAAATTGAAGACATGGAATAAAATTCACTCCCACAGATTTATGTGAAAAAAGCAAATCAATAAACACAACTTATTTTTTTTTAAACTTGTGTTTCTTGACACACGTGCAGATAACGTGACTTCACATTACGGAAAATCGCAATACGGACTATTTTCTAGGAATGCAACCTCCTGTAACATGGGGGTTCTCTGAAAATAGATTCCTTCTCAATTCTTTGAACAATCCAAGCACTTCTCATTCAGGCCACTGCAAAAAGTTGCAGCACTCAAGTCTTTTATAAGAGGGAGTAAAACAGTCTTGCCTTGTGGAAGAACACCTGTAAGGTACTGACTACAAGTCATGCCTACCAACTGAGATGCATGCAATCATTCCCTTCCCCACCGCCAACTTCTCCACTTCTCAGCAGTCGAATATGTGAGCTTCCCTTGGGAATAATGATCTGCTTAAGAAACATGGGGTTCTGTCAACTCATATCAGGAAGAAAATTAAACTACTCTTTATTGTTATTCAATAACTGTAGTCAGGACAAACATCTACAGATCCAGGCATGCAGTAATACCTTCAAGATTGTATAGTTTACTGATGTTATTATGAACTATGAACATAAGTAAGTTAGCACAGGACTAATAGTGGTACCAGTAGATCTATACTCCAGCATAAAAATTTAGGTTAGGATAAGCCAGAAGGAAATTAATATCTCCAAGCACTAAATTTATAAAAGGCTAGTTTAATCAGACACTTCTAATCAGAGACAGTGATTGGTAAGTTTATGCTATGTCAATAAACATTAACTTCAAGGCCTCTTTGCATCCTTGCTTCAAAGACAATTTTCAATTTTGAGCTCATATTACAAGTAAGGGTAGCACCTTTTTCCTCCAAGGAAATTATCTTCAATCAACACATTCAATCTGCTCTTGAAACTGTCATTTGTTATTGCTACATCTGCTCCAAAGCAAAAATCTACTAAATTCTGTTCAAGAGTTGAGCTAATGTGAGGCTTTGCAGCCTCTTTTCACCAATCTAAAAATTACATTCCATAAAACTAAGGATGGTTGTGCAGACATGTTGAAATCCTGCTACTGTAACTGAGATTTAACCCATTCACAGTCAAGCTCTTGTGTTCTCCACATTTGTTACAATTCTCCCCCCAGTTGTCACATTTTTTAAAAGTTTTCATTCATTATTCAGAATCTAACATGAACAGCAAGGCTAGTATTTATTGCCCAATCCTAACAGCCCTTCATAAGGTGATAGTGTGCCATATTTTTGAATGACTGTAGTCCTTCTCGTGCATGATATTTAGCAGAAACTAGAAAAGTAAACTAAAAACAAGCAGCATTCTCAACAAACACTATAGCAAAATATTAAATTGTATGTCCTTACACATAAATGGCTGCCTCTTAAAATGGTTAAATACAAGTCAAAGAGAAGCATGGATGGAGAAAGTGATGGCCTATTTCAAAAATGGATTTATTAGAAATCCAATGAAAGTGAAGAACTCCCAGTTTGTTCCTCATGGAAAAAATATAGCATGGGTTTTGTGTTGGTAATTTTAACAAATCGCAAATGAAAATATTGCACTGTCTAGTGCTGACTGAACAGCATCTAACTATAATTCAGGTTAGCTTTGCAGAGATTTCCATTTTTGATACAGACAGACATTGAATATTAAAATAATAAAAATTGCTTAAAATCAATATCAAATGTCAATCCATTATTTTTCCACAATGTTTATTTTAGAAACAATTCCAGAAAATCGACATTTAGTCCTATTGCAATTTTATTTCTAACCTACTGACCAAGAGGATATGTATATAAAGAATATTTCTACAAGAAAAGGGGACGTGTTTATTCTACATCAAGTGACAAGAGAACCATGAAAAAAGACCTCTCTTTTCATTCTGAAAGAGATCAATTTGTGTCTATGACCTAAGGAGTACATGTTCAAAATTAATTGCAAGAATGTCAACTGCTCCTACTACCTATTTTTCACATTTGTAATGAAATGGAAAATTTCTGGTCTTATCATAAAACAAATAATGAAACTTCAAGAATGACAGATTTAATATTTCAGCTATCTTCCCTCCCTTGGTGGGTGAGTACAAGGCATGCAGGAATACAATGTGAAGTAATTCTCCAGTGCATAATTCTCACAATGGTGCAAAGGATATTGAATCAAAATCCTCAGCACGTACATACAAAAAATTTCCATTTTGTTCCCTAGTTGCTGGCTGTAATTGAAATCCCTAAGAAAAATGACTTCGGCAATGGTATGGGTAGGTTTGTATTAAAAGTAGAACTGCAAGCAAGATAATTTAATGCACACAGACCTCGTGGCTTATTTATTGGAATACGGAAAATGACAACATTTGCAAAAAATTACTGCTTAATTATACTGTAAAGTGTTAAACTTTATCACTAATTTCTTTTACTTCCTCATTTGTTCAACTGTTACACATTATGTGTGCTCTTAGTTTGATGAAATACCTGGTAACTGACTTCTAAATTGTCACTTAGTTAAGTCACACTTTTTGTTAAATCAGGAATCTAAGAAATATGTTGGAAGCAAGCAGAACAGGAGTTATCAAATATTAATTAAGACAAAGAATGGCACAAATTAAAAGGTAGCAGAAGGTACTGACCTGGAAGCCAAGCTGATTGAAGCAAGGGAAACAGGAGGTTGAAGTACAGACAGGAGATACCAGACAAAGTTGAGAATAATGTAGAAAAAGATTAGTTTAGGATTACTCAACATTATTACACAAACATAAGTAACTTCCAAGTATTTGAATATTCTTAAGGACCTGGTGACATTAATGTAACCAAACAGTTCAGCTTAA
Source organism: Pristis pectinata (assembly GCF_009764475.1). Taxonomy (NCBI): domain Eukaryota; kingdom Metazoa; phylum Chordata; class Chondrichthyes; order Rhinopristiformes; family Pristidae; genus Pristis; species Pristis pectinata. The sequence continues at coordinate 24,642,184 of NC_067410.1, forward strand.
GTTCTTAAGATTCAGCTTTTGGACTAGTTACTAGATAGTGCTAAGTATTTGGTCATTGAAAATATCCACTTAATAACTTATCTTAACTTATAACTTTTAACTTATAACTAACGACATATCATGCTTAATAACCTATCAGTTCTATCTAACATGTTATTCAAATTAGAAAATACAAAATTTTATAACTTAAAAGAAAATTCTCCACAGATGCCATATTTGTACATTTCTTTTAAAACACTAAGAACCAATGGGATAATCAATTGTTAAAAGTTATTAACTGCTACTTTCCACAATCATTTTCCTAACTTACGTCAATGGCAAAACAAAAATGGGAATGGGAAATGTTGCAGATGAGGATCATCAAGTCTCTGCTTCTTCTATGGTTGAGAGAGTAAGATAAAGTGGTTGAATATTGGTCTCAATTTAACTTTTACTGTTTACATTAAAGAAGTAATTTTAAGATTTTTGCTGTGTTTAATTTTTTTAAGACAGGAATATATTAGGCAGTTAAATCATTTTAAAAATGTACTATTTTACATTATTGCATAACTATTCGATACATCGTTATGGATAATAAATGAAAAGTAAGCTGAGACACGTGACCAAATGTTTAAGGTGACCCTTTATTAACATTTCTGAAAATATACATATTATTCAGGTGGTTACCTTCACTGGTTAAGGGTTAGGTGCATTATGAATTGCTCACTTGGGCATATCAGCAGAAAAGTATTGCAGTTCAAATGCTGTGTCTTTTATAACTGGCTTTCCTTAATCAGGACTGAAAAGAATTTACTATCTATTTCCATGGCACTGATTCCATGTGGCTGTGGAAAAAACAATTACTGAAGCAACAAAAAAACATGTTCTTTGAAAAATAAAACAAAAAATATTTCTGTGCATTTCAGTAAGAATTAACAATTAACGGAATGTCTCATTTTGATTAGCAGTATATTACAGGCCAAAGTTCAAAATTCCCATAGGTTGTATTTACAACTAAATATTCCACTAAACATATTTTCAACACAGACAATCAACTCAAGTGTACATGACTTTAAGATAGTACAATCTGAAGTCACTAGAGGTAAAAAATACCCTGCCGATTTCTGTGAACATTTTAATTCCTGTTGGAAAGGGTTAACTGTGTTGCAAGATCCTCCATTGCTGTTGTAGGCACTGGCCTGTAATCAGCTGACTTGTAGCATAGTTCAAGAGGGAGAAGCTAGGATCAGTCAATTCACCTCCCCAACCCAAGATTACTTTCCTTGCTTCTGTGCGATGCCCCATTCAGTAGCCAAATTGAAAACTTAAACTTCATTGACAAAGCTCAAAAACATACAGCTCCGAATTGGGACTCTAACATTTAAAATGTAAACAAACAGATGCAAGTGAAGGATCTTTGTTTCCAACTCCAAATATTAAAATTAGAAAATTAAAGATGATGTGCCCAGGAGTGGGTAATGCAGCAAATTAAAACTTTCACCTCTGGAGTTCCAGCTGCAGATCAGTCTGGAAAGGAATTAACTGTGTCAATTCCATGTCTGAAGTAAATTTACATAGGAAGACTCAAATCCAATTGTTTTCAGGTGTGGGGCCACAATACTAAATGTGTTACAACTTAAAATTTAATTATAACCTATGGGACAGAACCTGTTGTTACATGCATTTCCAGCAATGCAGCTGACTTGTCGCTCAGTGAAAATGAAATCTCTCCAACCAATCATTTTTCTGTCTACTTCTAAATCACTACCTTCCTACATTCTTGCTATAACCCCAAGCTTCAACCACTTTTGGTAAGAATCTGGTGACCTTCTGTTTGCTTTCAATGCAAGTACCCAACTAGGTACCTGTTGCCTCAATACCAAAACCTATTATATGCAATCTCCCTATTTTGCTCATCTTACTGACTGCTGGTCTTACTGGATCTCCTATCATCAGATTGATACTCAGCATTCCACTTGGCATTTCCTGTATGTCTTATAAATAAAAATATTGTTATAGCCAAACTTCACTGATATCCTGGATACACAAGAGACTGCAGATGCTGGAATCTGGAGCAACGAACAATCTGCTGGAGCAACTCATTGCTTCGAGCAGCATCTGTGCGATGAAAGAGGAAGGAGGAAGTACACTTAAGGTTTATGAAGCAAAAATCAGACAGAGCTCTTGAGAATTATAAGGTAGACAGGAAGGAGCTCAAGAAGGGACTTCGGAGGGCTAGAAAGGAAAATGAGAAGGCCTTGGCGAATAGGATTAAGGAAAACCCCAAGGTGTTCTTCACGTATGTGAAGAACAGGAGGATGACAGGTGTGAGGGTAGGACCATTCAAAGATGAAAGGGGGAAACATGTGCCTGGAAGCTGAGGTTGTTCCATTGTTCAGGGATAATCCTGGAAATTATAGACCAGTGAGTCTTACATCAGTGGTGGGTAAACTATTGGAGAGAATTCTTAGGGCGGGATTTATATGCATTTGGAGAAGTATAGTTTTACTAGGGATAGTCAACATGGCTTTGTGAGGGGTAGGTCGTGCTTCACAAGCCTAATTGAGCTTTTTGAGGTGGTGACAAAACAAACTGATGAAGGTAGAGCAGTGGATGTGGTGTATATGGATTTTAGTAAGGCGTTTGACAAAGTTCCCCATGGTAGGCTCATCCAGAAAGTCATGAGACATGGGATCCATGGAGACATGGCTGCATGGATTCGGAGTTGGCTTGCCCAAGAAAGCAGTAGTAGATGGAGAGCATTCTGCCTGGAGGTTGGTGACTAGTGGTGTTCTGCAGGGGTCTGTTCTGGGACTCCTGCTCTTTGTGATTTTTATAAATGACTTGGATGAGGAAGTGGAGGGGTGGGTTAGTAAGTTTGCAGATGACTCAAAGATTGGAGGTGTTGTGGATAGTGTAGAAGGTTGTCATAGGTTACAATGGAATATAGACAGGATGCAGAGTTGGGTGGAGAAGTGGCAGATGGAGTTCAATCCGGAAAAGTGTGAAGTAATACACTTTGGAAGATCGAACTTGAAGGCAGAGTACGAGGTTAGTGGTAGGATTCTTAGCAGTGTGGAGGAACAGAGGGATCTTGGTGTCCAAGTCCATAGATCCCTCAAAGTTGCCACACAAGTCGATAGGGTGGTTAAGAAGGAGAAGGTGTATGGTGTGCTGGCCCTCATTAGTCGGGGGATTGAATTCAAGAGCCATGAGGTGATGTTGCAGCTCTATAAAACTCTGGTTAGACCACACTTGGCGTATTGTATTCAGTTCTGGTCGCCTCATTACTGGAAAGATGTGGAAGCTTTCAAGAGGGTGCAAAGGAGATTTACCAGGATGCAGCCTGGATTAGAGAGCATGTCCGATGAGGAAAGGTTGAGCAAGCTAGGGCTTTTCTCTTTGGAGCAAAAGAGGATGAGAGTCGACTTCATAGAAGTGTATGAGATTATGAGAGGGATAGATAGAGTGGACAGCCAGCACCTTTTTCCCAGTGCAGCAATGGTCAATACCAGAGGACATACATTTAAGATGAGTGGAGGAAAGTTTAGGGGAGATGTCAAAGGTAGTTTTTTTTTTACACAGAGAGTGGTGGGTGCCTGGAATGCACTGCTGGAGGTGGTGGTAGAGGCTGACACAATAGGAACATTTAAAAAACTTTTGGAGAGGCACATGGATTTAAGAAAAATGGAGGATTATGGGCTGTGCAGGAGGGAAGGGTTAGATTGATTATGGGGTAGGTTTATATAGGTCGGCACAACATTGTGGGCCGCAGCGTCCATACTGTTCTTTGTTCTAGATTGTTTGTTGCAATGATATTTTTGCTTTGACTGAAGCTTGGATCAAGGGTGGCCATAATAAAGCATACAACTTCAGCCTCTTAATATGGAAATAAGGGATTTTCCTAAAAATTAATGGACGGCTGCATCAAATCACAAATTGATCTATTCACCAGTGGAATGTTTTCTCTAAAACTGCCATCTCCTAGTACCCACTATATCACTCTTTCTCCCTCATTCTATTTTAGTCCATATATTAAACATTCCTCATCTGTGACGTCTATTTCCATCTCAATTCACTTTGACCTCCTTTCACGTCACACTTATCCTCTCCAGATCTCTCCTTCTATTTTTTCTCTCCCACCTCCTATTGAATGTGCCATCTCATGGTGCCTCTTTACTCATGCCCTCTCAATCAGAGGCAGTGCCATGTTTGACTACTATCTTAAATTCCTCACCTATCTTCTTCATGGCAACATTTATATTTCATTCACAAAAGGTAAAAATAAAGCTTTCCTCATCATTTCCTCACCTTTCATCTTCAATATGCTAAGACTTCAAAAACCTCTTTGTGGCTAAGACTGAGAATATCCATTCAACTCGCATCTCGTTCTCTTTCCTCAATGTCAAACCAAAACTTAGACGTTATTATGGCCCTGAACCCGCATATTTCTACCTCAAATACCACATTATCTCTAAAATGTGAGTCAATGTTTCCTTTAACTCCGCATCTGAATTTCAATCAATTTTTTATCCTTGCCAGAGCACTAAACTGCCACTAATCAATGTCACAAATAATTGTGTGAACAAGACCTTCATAGCATCCCCCCTCCTTAATATTATAATCTCGTTATAATCTTCATTTGCTCCAGAATCCACAAAATACTGATTCCTCTGATTCTTTTGGCACACATTAGTAGCCAAGCCTTTTAAGCATCTAGGCTCCAAGTTCCAAATTACTGCCCCACTCTACTTTAAAACACAAATTAACCCAGTTTCTGGTCTGCTTCATATCTTCCTTAGCTCAATGGCAATTGTTATCTGGTTATGATTTGATATGATTATATTTCTAATCCAAATGCACTAGAACCAATTAACTCTGGACAGACTAATAATCAATCTTGGATTTCCCCTCTCTAAAACACAACTATTTACCACTTTAACCATTTGTGGCACCAGAATGGATTCTAAAACTTTAAATTTAAAACTACAAAGGTATTCAATTTATACACCAGTGGCCTGATTTCTGCCTAATTCATATTACAATAGATTTAGCCCTTAGAAGAAAAAGCATATAGTCCCCAACCATGTAATGACAGGATGCATATTTAATTCAGGCTGCTAACTCTCAAATACATATTAGATGCTCCTTTACATAAAGCTTGTTATCTTTGGACACCTCCCTGTGACTAGTATTTAACAAAATTAATAAAGGACTGATGTGCAGATTTCACCCACCATCTCAGTCTGTGGAAAACAATGGGGTTTAACAACAAATTAATTTTAAAAGAGAAAGTAAATGTCTTTGTGCTCAATTCCTCTTTTCCTAATCTTGTAAATATTTGATGAGTGAATGAATGAGATGATGTTCTTTCAAACTGGTTTTAATGTACATACAGTACCTTTTTCAAATAACTGTTGCATCAGAGATAGGAAGTTGAGTTTATTTTTCAGGTATGAGATGATGTAAGGTGGCACAGAGTAATTGGACAAAGGGTGCAAATACAATTTATCACACCCACTCACAGGTGATCTCATTATAAAGGTTTAAAAAATTTAATTAGAAAGGTGGGAAAGGCAGTTATGACAGAAAGAGTGAGAAGAAATGCATACAGATGTATAGATATATGGACAAGATTTTTTTCTGGCTGCATTGACATCCTGTGTACTGGACCTTATTTCCTGTTTTCCCATCACACATAGCTATATCTACATTCAGGTAATCACTTCTACATTGGCTTAGACTTTCCCAAAAGGGATCCACTTCCCAATCCTCTAAATTTTCCTTCTCAAATCTGGAGGGGTATTCCTGCTAGCTCAGACTGCCCTGGGGTCCAGTAATAAGAGCAGAACCTCAAGCAACCTAACTGGGTGATATGGGCAGATCAGAAAAAGCCCTGCCCACAATACTCTGCTGGAAGCTGTTGGTTGAAGGCAAAGCCCTGGCGCCAGCTTCAACTGATATTCAGAAGCATTCAAAAACTTAAGAATGTAATGAATAATTGGAAAACTGTAAATTAAAAGTAAAAATTAAAATCAACAAAGAACACTTCAAAACACAAAATAATCAAAAACATTACACAAAACACAATTGGAAAAGATAATACTTTATTCTTAACTTTCTTCCTTGTAGCCATTCAAATGAAAGGACTTCTTAATCATGCACTGTTAAACCAGGAGCACAATCTGGGTGCAAATTCCCCAGCATTAACATGGGGGAATCTTGAAAAGCTTCTACACCACTGTTAGATCCCATACAACGCCCAGCAGCTGAGTTCAGCCAGGAAATGGCTGATGGCTCTTTGTCATTAAATTCAGGACTTCCACATCAGCACACATCCCCTGAAACTTGCTGTCATTTATGCTGAGAATGTTGGTAATTCTGTGCAAGCCTGCCAGCAAACTCAGCCAAATCTAGACCATGATGTACCAGAAATGGATTGGCAATATTTTACACATGTAGTCCACAAGCTTGCACGACAGAAAAAACAAGGGTGGAGTGACATGTGTCCAATTTTATCTGGCAATCCAATTTTAGGGAAAGGCAAATTTTGCACATATGGTGAAAATGATATTCTTAGACACTGACTGTTGCTCTTAAAGAGTAGAGTTGTAGGCAGCCTTACTCACTCTTGAATACTCTAAAAATTGTAGAACTTTATTTTCTCCTGTGAAGCAATGTCTGTTTACCCTGGAAGTCTATAGTCTTTGGCACTGGCTGGTGTTATTTGAATATGAATGTGAACCAAGGTCCAATAACCTGCCAACACTCATTGCTTTGGTGTATGCCTCATGAATGCCCATACTGTGGAGTATTGCAGACAGTGAATGCCCATGAATCATGTCACTACTTTAATGGGAGCAGCCTGAAAAAAAACTTAAAGTCAGAAAATTGCTAGAACATCCAGGCATTTTGTTTTCATAATTAATAATCTAAAAGTAAACCAGACATGAGAAATAAATATATTCACTTCCATTCTCAACTGATGCTGAATCAGCTGTTAATTTTAAAGGTGAGATTGACATATCTTTGCATCCAACAAAAATCAAAGGAAAGTGAGGAAAATGTAAATATATCGACCCATGATTTTACTGAATAGTAAAACATGTTTGAGGATCCAAATGGTCTACTCATGTTCCTATCTCAACACATTGTTTTGAAAGGAGAAATACTTTGGTATTTTACTCTCCAAATGAATATAAAGGGATAGATTTTGTGCTCAGAATAATAGTGAGGCAAATGGTGATTATTATGGAATAAATCAGATGGCAATTTTTACAGTGTTTAAACACGTTGCGTTAAACATGGAGATCAAGAAATTTCTCCCAATTTACCCTCACCTTGCTAAGAGATTCTGCATAAAAACATAAACTGTGATATTGTGTATTTATCCACTAGGTACACATTGGAAAGTGGCATGGCATGGCATGGCATACCTGTTCAATTGCCCATGGTGACCCTTGATTATAGTCAAATAATTTTGCTGACACTGAAAATGTCCATTTACAAGTATGGAGTCACATACAATCAGAAATTCATTACTGTTGGAGATTTCAATAACTAATGTTTCTCCATCCCTTAACACAGGTTTTCTTTCCCACTCTTAGCTTTCTGTACTTAACTTTGAATTACATAGCACAAGAACATAAGAAATAGGAGGCAAGTGGAGGCAGCTGGTCCACCATTCATCAATCTCTCACAGTGCCATTTCCCAGTACCATCAACAAATCCTCGATTCCCTTAATATCCAGATGTTCAATGATCTCTGTTTCGAAGACACTCAGTGACAGAGCCCCCACAGTCTTCTGGATTAGGGAATTCCAAAGGTTCACCGTGCTCCAAATAAAAATACTTCTACGCATTTCAGTCTTAAATGGCCTACTCGAAATGGTCAAATTGTGCCCCAGCCTGAGACTTCTCAGTCAGGGGAAACATCCCCAGTGCATCTTAACTGTCAATCCCTTTAACAATTTTATAAGGTTCAGTAAGTCTCCTCTCATTGATTTAAACTCTGGAGAATACAATCCTAGTTTACACAATCTCACCTCACACAGCAAACCTAATATCCCTGGTGCCTGCCTAATGAATTTTTTCTGCACTCTACCCAACAATTAATTTAATCATAATAATGCCAATTTAATTCTCCATCCCACTCTCGCTCTGACCTTTCTCCCTGTTGCCTCCTGCACTGTTACAATGTGGCCCAACATAAGCTTGAGGAACAACACTTCTTTCTTCATCTGTATATGTTACAGCCTTCAACTCCTCCAACTTTAGATAACTCGTTTTTCCAGTCTGTATCAGAACTGGCCATTCCCGTTTCTGCTGTAAGTCATGCATCTATGATCTTGACTCCATTCTTCCTCTCTACTACAGCTTCCTGGGTCATGTACCACAGTGATACCATTAGTCTTACATAACACAAAGAAGCACAATCACCCTGTAACTGCCCCATTTACTCATTTGACCTCATCTCATCCTATCACAGATATTCCCCCTCATCTAACTCTTCTGCCACCTCCTTTGCAACTCCAAATTACCTTTTATCTCTCTCTTTCCTAGTTCTGATGAAGAATCTCTAACCTGAAACATTATTTTTCTCTTTCCACAGGTGCTGTCTGACTGCTGAAGCAACATGAGACATTTACTGTCTTTATTTCAGATTTCCAGCATCTGCCGTTTTTCTGATTTTAAAACAATTCTAACCAACAAGTCCAAGTTCAGACTGCAGCCCTCAGGGAAGATTCCTTCATCTGATTGATTGAAGAGATGTTCCTTCCCTTGGTTGTACAATTCCCAGGTCCCAAGAAATAAATTTGGTAGGCCAGTAAGAATACAAAGAGTGGCAAAGACTCTTTTGGTTGCTGCTCACCACAAAATGTGGGCCTATGAAAATTGCAATATCCCCGGACCTACAGAAGTTGCACATTTCAGGAATCTACATGGATAGCATGAGTGAACTAAGAATGTAAGTAGAGGCAGCTATTATGTCACTCAGGTCTCTTTCCCATTCAAGAAGATCATGGCTGACCTTTTACTCGAGTGTCACATCACCACATTAACCTCAAATCCCATGATTCTCTTAAAATCAACAAGTATAACAATATATTCGGCAACTGAGCCTCCACAGCCCTCTTGAGTAAAGAAATCCAAAGAATCACTATACTCTAGAATAAATAATATTCTATGTTTGGTCTTGTAATAAAGACCAACATACCATTTGCCTTCCAAACTGTTTTCTTTACCTATACAATCATAAAATCACAGATTGAATACAGCACAGAACATGCCTATTTGGCTGATATCCACGTTGATTGTCTATCTTCACAACTCACTAGCTCCACCCCCAGCCCTTCCTCTGAGGCCTTGTAAATTTTTCTCAGCATATATTTATCCAACTCCTTCTTGAAGGCCACAATGAATTGAACACAATACTCCAGCTGAGGCAAGGCTAGTGTTTTATATAGGCTCAATATGACTTTCCTGCTTTTATACTCTATGTTAGCAAGATGTTAGAGCCAATAATTAAAAGAAGAAATGGCTAATCATTTAGGAAAGAATATCATCAAACCTGGTTAACACAATTTCATGAGTTCTTTGAGTATGTAACATGCAGAGTAGATAGAAGGGAACCTGTAGAATCTAAGAGGGTATTTGCAGGGTAGACAGAACCGAATTTTAAGATAAAGGGCCAGTTGTTTAAAACCAAAGTACATTGAAATTTCTTCTCATGGTGTATAGTCATTCGCTGGAATACTGTACCCCAGAGAATTGAGGAGGTTAAATCATTATAAATATTTAAAGTAGAGCTAGATAACTTTTTGAAAGATTGGAGAATTGAGGGCTATGGGGATCTGGCACAGAAGAGGAGTTAGTTTTGCATCATCTGTAAATTTTTAAATTATGGCTTGCAATCCCAGGTCTAAGTCATTAATATAGATCAATACAAGCAATGGCTCTAACACCAATCCCTGGAAAATTCCACTATTCATCATTCTCCAGTCCAAAAAGCAACTTCACTTCCATGCTATCAATGTCCCTTTTATACCATGTGCTTCAACTTTGCTGATAAGCCCATTATCTAAAGTCTTCAGGAACCCCATGTAGACCACATTGATGGCGTTATCTTCATCAACTCTACCCATTATTTCATCTAAAAATTCTATCAAATTGATTAAAGAAGATTTGCCTTGTTGGCCTGCCTTAATTAATCCATGTTTCTTCTGTAAATCCTCTCCCACATCAACATTTCTAAAAGCATACCAATCACTGAGGTTAAACTGACTGTCCTATAGTTACTAGTCTGTTTACAACAGATAAACAACCCCTTTCCTCATCTGATCATCCCTGCCTTCAGAAGGGAAGCAAGATTTCAATGCTTGATAGTTACACAAGACTTGATTAAGGTCAAAGGCACAATTTAAAAAGGGTGTTTTCTATTTTTAGATACTGAGATATTAATAAGGTTACTTTCATTTTAAGGTAGTGATTAGTTATCTTAATTCAGTGGTCTGGTCAATAGTTCAATATTCAGGATTCTACAAAATTTTCATTTGCTTTAATGTCAAACACTTAACCAATCAGAATTCAAGAAATATGGTCTGTGTGAACACTTAACAGTATTATGACTGCTTTATTAGGTTAAGTCAACACAAGGGACTATATAATATTAAGAACAATTTGAAGATACGACAGACAAATTCACTAACATAGAAAATGCCTGATATTGAAAGAACATTTAATAAATTTACGGCCTTTGATCCCAAATATTTGCTCAACTGAATTCTCAAACCACCAACAATGAATAAACTATAAGTTTTTAAAAAAACGTGTAGATCATCTGCTTGTTTAGTTTTTAGTGAAGTTTACAATTGTTCATTTCTCTTAATGGTTTATTTAAACATCCAAATCCACATTTTTTCGACAACCAGACATGCAGTTAAATGATGCAACAAACAGTTTAACGAGTTTTTCCCACAGTTTGCCATTCATCAGGTTAGCGTGCCTGCGGGTAAATTATTACTTAGCTAATTAAAGTGGTGATGTTAGCACAGTGGAATATTTCAAAGCCTTGATGGTGCCTGGTGGGGTATATGCTCAGCATCTGATGAAAATTACCTCTTTCAGGCAGCTCTCTTCCATCAAGAGCAACATGGAAATAGCATCAGAATTGCAGCAAAAATACATGTGGAACAGATACCCTGCTAAAGTAGTTAGCTGCTCCATTATATATTAAAAAAAGCCTATTTTTGTGAAATAATTTGCACGATTATTTTAGTTTTCCTCAGCTGAAAAGTCAGACATATCCGAAAGCTTATCAACAAGACCTAACAGATCTGAATAATTAAATGAAGTCATCAAAATATTGGGAGGGGGCACATGAAATGTATGACAAATTTCTTTTATTTCCGTGCTACCTATGTTTTGCGTGAATTTGGTTTTTTGATTTTGTTCAATGCTTGAATTTTGTCTTTAGTTTGAGATAAAGTAATTTTTGACATTTAATATTGGAGCGAGGTCCAAATTTCTGCCTTTACTCATTAATTCCACAACAATGTTTTTCATCCAAGATTCATCAATTTACTAACACATGGAGTCAGAGCAGTGGACCACTTGGCCCTCAGGCCTGCTGCGCTACTCAATAAAATTACGGCTGATCTGATTGTAACTTCAACTCTTCATTCCCACTTTCCTGCAGAAACCATTCACTCCCTTGCTTATCAAGAGTCCATCTACCTCTGCCTAAAAACTATAATGTATTTGCTTCCAGCACCCTTCGAGGAAGGGAGTTCCATGTGAAAGGACGTCATTCAACTGGAAAAGGTGCAAAAAAGATTTACGAGGACGTTACTGGAACTAGATGGTTTGAGTTATAAAGAGAGGCAGGATAGGCTAGGACTTTTTACCTGTACTACATCAATGCACTCTGTACTAACTGCACTGTGTAATGAATTGACCTGTACGATCGGTTTGTAAGACAAGCTTTTCCCTGTACCTCGGTACAAGTGACAATAATAAACTAATACCAATACCAATAATACTTTTTCCTGGAGCATTGGAGGCTGAGAGGTGTCCTGATAGAGGTTTATAAAATCATGAGGGGCATAGATAAGGTGAATAGCCACAGTCTTTCTCCCAGGGTAGGGGTGTCCCAAAACTAGAGGCCATAGGTTTGAAGTGATTGGGGAAATATTTAAAAGGGACCTGAGGGGCAACTTTTTCACACAGAGGGTGGTGGGTACATGGAACGAGGTGCCAGAGGAGGTAGAGGTGGGTACAGTTACAACACTTAAAAGACAATTGGATAGGTACGTGGATGGGAAAGGTTTAGAGGGATATGGGCTAAGCACAGGCAAATGGGATGAGCTCAGTTAGGCAATTTGATCAGCATGGATGAGTTGGCTGAAGGATCTGTTTTCATGCTGTATAGCTCTATGACTCTATTATGAAGTAATTGAAAGAACTTGCAGTTATATAGCTTTTAGTACATCCAAAGTGCTTTACAATCAAATTAAGATTTGAAGTGCAGTCACTGTTTGCACTGTTGGAAATGTCTCCCTGATAGCAATCAAATTATATACTGGATCATACCAGAACCATCAATAATGATAAGAACTTGATAATATATCTTAGTGATGTTAGATGAATTTAAATAGCGGCCAGGGAGCTAGGTAGAATTCCCTTGGTCTTCAAAATAATGTCAAGGAGGCAAGCACAGCTTGATTTAGCACCTCTCCTAAAAGATCGCATCTTCAGCTCTATAGAACTCTGGTCAGACCACACTCGGAGTATTGAGTTCAGTTTTGATCGCCTCGTTATAGGAAGGATGTGGAAGCTTTAGAGAGGGTGCAGAGGAGACTTACTAGGATGCTGCCTGGATTGGAGAGCATGTCTTATGGAGATAGGTTGAGCGAGCTAGGGCTTTTCTCTTTGGAGAGGAGGAGGATGAGAGGTGACTTAATAGAGGTGTACAAGATGATAAGAGGCATAGATCAAGTGGACAGTCAGAGATTTTCTCCCAGTGCGACAATGGCTAACAGGAGGGGACATAATTTTAAGGTGATTGGAGGAAGGTATAAGGGGAATGTCAGGGGTAAGTTTTTTTTTACACACAGAGTGGTGGGTGCATGGAACACACTGCCTGCAGAGGTTGTGGGGGCAGATACATTAGGGGCATTTAAGAGACTATTAGACACATGAATGATAGAAAAATAGGGGACTATATTGCTATATGCTATGTTGGCGCCAGAAGCGTGGCGACACTTGCGGGCTGCCCCCAGCACATTCTTAGCAACACAAAAAGACGTATTTCACCATGTGTTTCGATGTACATGTGACAAATAAATACCTTATCTATGTGGGAGGGAAGGGTTAGATAGATCTTAGAGCAGGATAAAATGTCGGCACAACATTGTGGGCTGAAGAGCCTGTACTGTGCTGTAGTGTTCTATGTTCTATGTTCAACAACACAACACCTGCTCAGTACAGCACTGGAGTATCAGCTAGGTGTTTGACTCAAGTCTGAAGTGGAATTTGAATGTACAGTACTAAGAGACAAGTGTGTGCTATGGTTGATACATTTTGTTACCTCAACTAAGTATTCGTTATTCATGATGTCAATGGTCAATGAAGTATTGCATGGCTGAGAAATGGCACATACATTACATCCTATCCTACCTGGAGCATTCACAACATGGGCAGTCAAGGTAACAGATCTAAATCTTTAGGCACTAAATTAGGAAAAAGAAATTTTGATCCAATCATCTATAGTTCATCTTTAAAACACAAATTTAGTACTATTCTGCTTTTGCATAAGCATTTGTTGTTGGCATATCAAGGGAAATGTGTTTTTATAAAATCACCCAGAGAATGGGAAGAATCAATCCCTTCAGATATTCACTACTGTATCTGATTGTCTATTATCATTTGAGATCTTAATACAACACAGGCGTCACTTGAACATTCCCAAACTGCATGGAATAGAAAAGCTGTTCATCGCTTGATGGTATATTAATACTTGCTGTAGGCCAACAAACACAGGACATTGCATATTTAACAAAATTCAAAATGTATGAAAACCACCACATACAAGTCATTAGGGCATGTGCATAAATAACATAGCACATGGAATATTTGCAATGCATGCTGAGGCAGAGCACTCACTTTCCCAAGAAATCCCAAACCAACCCCCTAACCCTCCCCCCACCGCCCCCCCCCACCGCCCCCACCCTGGTGCAGGGCTGAGATCATGAGGCGCTGCTGATTGTGTGCTCTGCCACTGGTGATGAGGTAAAAACAGCAAAAACGGGGAAAACATCTCATCAACACGTGTTCCAATTTCTCCAAACATATGGCAGATGGCACAATGACATCCTTACTATAGCTAGGCAATGTAATGAATATAAATCTAAACACACTTAGGATTCTTAGATGCAAACCTATATGAATTTACAGCCTCAGATTTTAGTTGCTATAAATAGTATCTATTGGCAAACAACCTTTAAATGTATTGTGTTGGCAAATGATTTAGTAATGTGATTAATCACTCACGTTACAACTGTACAAGGCATTGGTGAGACTGCATTTGGAACACTGTGCGCAGTTCTGGTCACCGAGCTATAGGAAGGATGTCATTACGCTAGAAAGGGTGCAAAAAAGTTTCAGAAGGAATGTTACCAGGACTGGAGGGCTTGAGTTATAAGGAGAAACTGGATAGGCTAGGGCTTTTTTCCCTGAAGCATAGTTGGCAGAAATCATGAGGGGCATGGATGAGGTGAATGGTCGCAGTCTTTTTCCCAGGGTTGGGGAGTCAAAAACTAGAGGGCATGGGTTTAAAGCGAGAGTGGAAAGATTTAAAGGGGACCTGAGAGGCAACATTTTCCACACAGAGGGCGATGGATATGTGGATCAAGCTGCCCAAGGAAGTGGTAGAGGTGAGTACAATTACAACATTTAAAAGACATTTGGACAGGTACCTGGATAGGAAAGGTATATGGGTCAAATGCAGGCAAACAGGATGAGCTCAGGTCGCCATCTCAGTTGGCACGGACAAGTTGGGCTGAAGGGCCTGCTTCCGTGCTGTATGACTCTATGACTTTTTAGTGAATATAGTACTGAGAACTGAATACAACACTCAAAGCTTAGACCTGTATTCAAAGAGTTTCTTTGCCTCCATTTTTGATGAAGTCAAAATGTTAATCTCTTAAACAAAAATTCTCCAGACTGGTTCTTTTTCTTTCAGGTTTTGGTCACTCAGTGATTTTGTATTACTTGGTGAAAAGCTTTAAAAGCTTTTGGAGGGTATAACTAGGTATTTTATGATCCATGAATTAGCAGTCAATAAAACAGTAAATGCTAAAAATACCATCTTGCAGAAATAACATACAATGATTATTTGCATTTTAAAATTTGTAAAAAAGGATAGGTAGTTTACAATTTGGTGACTGACTTAATTTTCTTGCAAGTTATTTAAGTCAATCAGCGTTTCTTTCATAATCCGAGGCAAGGAAAGTTTATGTAACTGACTAATTATCATCAAATAAGCTCTGGAAACAGTATTCAGTTGGGATCAAGATTTTTAACTTTCTGGTGATCTTCAGTTATATTTGCTATACTTTTAAGAAAGAAGTAAGTAGAGAAAAAAAGAACAGTTTGAGCAATTGGACCCTTAAATGTTTGGTAACACGTAGTTTCTTTAAATCCAGTGAATTTACTTAAATTTATAGCTCAAAATACACACATGAACGTTTATAATCAGCACATAACATCACTTATCTACTTATAAATTACCATCGACTCTGTTCTAGCAGCAATCAGATGAGTGAAATGACAAAATGGGAACAAGAAATTTATGAGCAGTATTATATGTTTTATGATGTTCAATAATATCTGGAGCAGCCAAATGTCCACATGCAAGGATCAAAGTAAGTTAAATGCTGAAACTCTGCTTGAAACTTTAAATCAGCCATGATCGAATGGCAGAGCAGACTCGATGGGCTGAATAGCCTAATCCTGCTCTTCTCTCCTCATGCCACTCTGATCTTTCTGGGCACTATGAATTTTAAAGAATGAAGTCCTTCTCTCCAGCTAAGCTTTTACTCATGTGTACTACTGTCTCCCATGCTTGACTGAGTTTAAATTTCTTTTGATCACTCTACTGTGACATAAGTCTTACTATTTTAAAGATGGTTTATAAATGCATGTTGTCCTTGAATTTTTCTAGTGTTTAATTAGGGAGTGTTTTGCACATTCTGTTTCTGTTTCTGATCTACGTGTTGCCCTCAATGACATCATCCAAAAACAGATCATCTTTAATTTGTATAATGGTGACACCCAATTCTAACTTGCCAATATCTCCTTCAACCTCTGTATTGGCATCACATTATAAGATTGCCTATCAGACACCAACACAGAATGTGCAAAACACCCCTAATTAAACATTGGAAAAATTCAAGGACAACACACATTTATAAACCATCTTTAAAATAGCAAGACTTCTCATGTCACAGTAGAGTTATCAAAGAAAATTTAAACTCAGTCAAGCATGGGAGACAGTAGTACACGAGTAAAAGCTTAGCTGGAGATAAACGGATTTTAAAAGGGATCAAACTGGACATGTCCTGTGAGAGAGTTTCAGAGCTCAGATGGTTAAAGTCATTGTTATTAGACATGGCAAGAAACTCCTCTTATCCAATACTTGCATTACTCCTGTTGTGCATGATCTTTGGTGAACCACACTGTTACCTCCAAATATGACATCAGTTCCAAAATACTGATCTTTTACTCTCCATAAACTGATGTTCATACACATAACTCTGCTGCCCAGACCCTAACTTTCACCGTACCATCCATCCATCACGTTATGTTTGCTGATTTATATTGGCTCCTGGTCCACCTATGTCTCAATGTTACAATCTCCTTCCACAACTTCATAACTATTGCAACTCTACAATTCTTTTCAGCTATGGTCTTTTACATAACCCAACTTAACTCAATATTATGAATTCATCCAAGTGGCCCCACCTCTTGAACTTCTTCCATAAATCTCTTCAATTCTCCCTTCCTCTCTTAAGATGCTCCATAAAAACCTGTTAAGTTCTTAAATATCTCCCCCAAAATATAACTTTTTCACTTGGTCATTTTTTTTATCTAATTTCACTCATTAGAATTGCTCTGGTCTATTTTCCGACATTGCAGGTGATGAATGCATGCAAGTCATTCTTATTTTAAAAAAACGGACACTGTTCCTTTCGAAACCACTCATAAAATTACTTCAGACGAGCTGCTTCAAAAAAAAAGCCTAATAATACTGCTTAACATGGTTAATTAAAGTGGTTTCCTGCATATTGTCAGCAGTCTTGGCTGTGCAGAAGAATGGGGAGTGTGACTGCTCAAGCAGATGTCTGTTGGATCATGGAGCAAAACAATAGACATTAGCTTGCAGAGCACAAGAAGCTGGTGAGGACATCAACAGTCCACCTTGTTTTCAAGCAAACAACATAATTCTAAACAACACTTAGAATTATGATATCTCTGCAATCACTGAAACTTGGTTGAAGCTTAAGGTTCCAGGGGTATTGAAGTTACAGACATGATACAGGGGTTGCAAAAGAGGTGGTGGAGTCAGAGTACTGATTAAGGAGAACATCATGACAGTACTTAGAGAGGATATCCTGGAGGGATCATTCAATGAGTCAGTATGTTTAGGAAAGAGTTTAGGAATAGAGAGGGGTGATCACTTTGCTGGGGTTACACTATAGGATTCCCAATAGTCAGCAGGAATTAGAGGAACAGATATGTAAGCAAATTGCAGAAAGGTGCAAGAGCAATAGGGTTATGGTAGTGGGGGATTTTAACTTTCCCAATACTGACTGGGATTGCCTTAGTGCGAGGAGCTTAGATGGGGTGGAATTTGTTAAGTGTGCCCAAGAGAGCCTTTTGAGACAATACAGAGAGTCCTACAAGAGATGGGGCAGTACTTAACCTTATCTTAGGAAATGAAACTGGGCAGGAAGTGGAAGTGTCATTCGGAGAACACTTTGGGAATAGAGACTATAATACTGTAAATTCCAAGGTAATTATGGAAAGGGATAAGCTTGATGCTCACGTTAAGATTCTACATTGGAGAAAAGACTAATTTCAATAGCACAAGTGGATTGGTGAATGTAGATTGGGAGCAGATGCTTGTGGGAACCTTTTAAAAGAAAATTAGTGAGTTTAGGGCCAGCATGTTCTGGTAAGGGTGAAAGATAAAGATGGCAAGATGGATGACAAAGGATTTTTGAAGGTTTGGTCAGGGAAAAAAGGAGGAAGGATATGACCGATATAGGCAACTGGATAGAGAGAGTCCCTTAAGGAATATAGAGGGTGTAGGAGGACTAAAAGGGGCCATGGAATATCCACGGCAAATAAGATTAAGGAGAATCCCAAGACATTCTACATCTGTAGCAAGAGGGTAGATGGGGCACATTGATATTCTGGAGCATGTCAGTATTAAGGTGGAAATGTTAGAGGTCACGGAACACCCAGTGGTTGAAAATCCCTACTGCCAGATAAGGTCAATCTCAGGATGCTATGAGAAGCAAGGGAGCAGATAGCTGAGGCTCTGATGGAGATTCTGGCTTCTTTGTTAGCCACAGGTGAGGTACCAGAAGACTGGAGGAAAGCTAATGTTTTTCCTTTTTTAAAAGAAGGGCAACAGGAATAAGAAAGGCAAGGATAGGCCAGTGAGCCTTACATTAGTGGGAGGGAGATTATTTGAGAAAGTTATAGGGATAGGATGAGTGCCATCTGCAAAGGCAGGGACTGATCTGGGATAGTCAGCACGGCTTTGTGTTGGGATCTCTTGGCACACTAATTTGATTGAGTTCTTTGAGGAGGTAGCAAAGAAGGCTGATGAAGGCAGAGAGGTAGACACTGTCAATATAGCCTTTAGTACGGCATTTGACAAGGTCCCGCAAAGTAGGAAGGTTAAGGCACATGGGATCCAAGGTAAGTTGGCTAATTGGATCCAAAACTGGCTTGGCGATAGGAGGCAGAGGGTGGTGGTGGAAAGATGCATTTCTGATTGGAAGTCTGTGCCCATTGGTGTACTGCAGGGATTGGTGCTAGGACATTCATAGTTTGTGATACGTACTAAAGACTAGGATGTGAATGTGGGAAGTATGATTAGTAATTTTGTGGATGACACAAAATTTGGTAGTATTGTGGAGAGCAAGAAAGGTTGTCTAAGACTATAGCAGTATAAAGATCAGATGGAAAGTTGAGCAGATCTTTAGCAGATGGAATTTTATACCAACAAGTGATGCATTTTGGGAAGTCAAATAGGGGTAGCACATATACAGTAAATGATTGGGAACTAAGGAAGGTTGCACAGGAGAGGGACTTTGGGGTTCAAGTCCATAGTTCTCTGAAAGTGGCAACACAGCTACATAGGGTGGTGAAATAGGCATATAGCGTGCTTGCCTTCAGAGATCAGGGCACAGAATATAAAAGTTGGGATGTTATCTTCCAACTTTATAAAGTATTGGTTAGACCACACTTGGACATTGTGTGCAGTTCTAGTTGCCACACTATAGGAAGGATGTGGTTGCACTGGAGAAGATACAGAGGAGATTGGAATGGAGGGCATAGGTTCTGGGGAAGGATTAGATCAGCTGGGCTTGTTTTCCCAGGGCAAAGGAGGCTGAGGGGTGACCTGATAGAGGTATATAAAATTATAAGAGGTACAGACTGGGTAGATAGTCAGAATCTTCTTCCCATATAGGGATATCAAAAACAGAAGGGCATAGGTTTAAGGTGAGAGGAAAGAGGTTTAAAGGACCTGAGAGAAAAGTTTTTTTTTATAATATTGCTTGATATCTGTAACTCGCTGCCAGAGGAGGTGGCGGAATCAGATACAATCACTACATTTAAAGGACACTTCGACAGGGACTTGAATAGGCAAGGCATAGAAGGATACTGACCTAATGTGGGCAAATGGGATTAGTGAAGAGGCCTGCTTCTGTGCTATACGACTCTATACCCCTATGACTAATCTACATGTCATCACTCAGCAAGACATCCAAAAACACAGGATCAGTTCTCAAATGGATATCTGCAACACTCTGCTCGACCTCATGACTTCTAAATCTAAACTTAACTGCATGAGCAAAAATTATTTTTAGTGACAAGCAAAATCTAATTCCTGGGCACTTATTCTATTCCTCTCCCTAGCCCCAGTATGAGGCTAAACCAGAATGTCCGCAACTTTGATATGAAATCTGATCATACTCCCGTTATTGCTAAGAACAGATCCAAATGTGGCTGTGCCAAATTTCAATTGATAATGCTCCTCTGAAGCACCTGTGGAGGGCTTCCTTTCATAATGTGAAAGTTGCCATGCCTTCAAAATGTCTTACACTTCATCTTCTTCTAAAAACTCAAACAAGTTGAACATAATTGTCATGATCAAGCTTTGGAAATAGTTCAAAGCCACAGTTGATGGTATTAATTTTTGAAAGTGTTTTATATACTTCAATCAATAATGGAATAGCCTCTTCCCACAAAGTAGATCCCACAGTTTCTGGTTTACTTAATTCTCTTTATCATGTTAAACAGGAAGTTAAGCCTTACCTCTCAAGCTCTGCTATTTTCTTATCTCTGTCATTTTTCTCCGTCTCCACTTCTTTCAAGATCTCTAAGAGTCTATCAACTTCGGCCTGGGATTTATCAGACTCCTCTTTGTAGTAAGCCACATCTTTCTCAAGTTGTCTCATTTTCTCACCCATTTCAGGGTTTAAGCGAGCATCTTCTTCAGCATCATGAGCCTAATTTGTGGATAGGAAAGAAAAATGAAACTGACATCATCAAAATAAACACCACATTTTAATCTCTGCAATTTGACACCACAGCACAACACTCAAAATATATTGAAAACAAACACACACACACTTCCATAAGTAGCAGAACAAGCCTAACAAACATGCTTTAAAATGCAGCACAATTTTCCCATTAAAGGAATTCAATTATGTTGGATAGTGATTGAAATACGATATTGCAGGAAAATTCACAGCCTAAGTTTAATACTTGAGACTTCAAGCAAGCACACAAAATAAAGAAGTAAGCACTGCATTGTGTGGCCTACCCTATTTTCCTCATAATTCCTAATTGGTATCTTGAAAACAAAACCAAGCACATAAGACAAAACAAGGTAATCAAAGATGAGAAAGGAAATTAAACGAAAGCAAATTTGTTACAGAATGAAAAAATACAGCATTATTCTGAGGACCCTAAAATTCTTTGCAATGATGCTTTGTGTCGCTAAATTGTCTTAGATGCTAAACTGATCAAGAGAGTAAGAAAATCTGCTTCATCCAAAACAATACAGTTAGTTTTTTTTGTGATTTAAATAGACACTGCTGGGCTTTTTTCTACACATTTCTAAATGTGAAGGTAAATAGGACCACTGTTACTAATTATATGTATCGTTTTTCAGTAAACTTGATTCTTTGTACTGCCAAACTAAACAACATTCTGTTATATATTATCATTCTGAAGTACTTAAACATATGCCTTTAAAACCAGTGGTTTATTACCTTTAATTTATTAGGTATGTAGCAACAGATTAAGAGAGGGGAGATGAGAACAAATTCCTCATTCATTGCCAATTTAAATACCACTGAAATAAATCTAGAAAAGACAATGCAAAGTAGTCTTTATATTGCTGTATACATATCAGCAATAAAACATCTTAATGTCTGCATTCAACATTAAAATGTTTTCCATTTATTGTCATTTATTTATGTTAGATTGGCAGGATGAAGAAAAGCAGATTGACCAGCTTTCCAAAAGGTAATGAACACAATGAAACAAGTTACTGTTAACAGTATTAATTCCATGATCGGAGTCTCAAGAGAGCATAGTTAACATATAATAGTTCATTCAGATGCCAGCAGTCCATGGATCCAGTTTAAGAATAAAGTCACTTTAGTTAATTCTTCAATTATGGTCTAATCTCAAAAGTTGCTGTATTTTTGTGAAAGGACATATGCCCAGAAGTAGATGCATCAAAATTTGATTTTACTGGAAGCTAAAACAGTGGCATTTGTGTTACATTTGAAAATTTGCACGTTAAGTTCACAAAAACAGCAAGAAACATGACGTTTTTTTAGATGGTGAACAAAATCAGTCACTTAAAATATTAGGAATCTGAATAATTTAATGAACATAAATCATTCAAGTGCAGAAAAAAGCAGGAATTTAAGTGACTTGAAACAATGCAACTGAAACATGCAAGCTTTATAATACTTAATTTAATTATAAAAATGTTTAACCCTCTAAGTGCTCCCAGTTCTGCAATGAATTCCTCTGTCTGACAACAGTCTAGGCACAGAACAAAAGGTGTCTGTGTTCCCCATTACCACTCTTCCTGATAATCAAGGATTTTTTGAAAAAGAATTTTTTATGTAAACCTTTGCTACAAAACGTACCAGTGTCACCAATTTGCCAATTATCACATCCTAACAAGTTGAAAATATTGGGGTATGCCAAAATATAACAGAATTTAGTCTGTGCATAAACTGCCACTTTACCAAATTTCTGTAGACGTAAAGGTTACATCACAAAAAACAATTTTATTTTGTCAGTTTTTAATTTGTAACCATTTAACCAAAAACAACCAAAACCTTGAAGTCTACAGAGTTTACTTCCAATATGGCTGAAAATTGCAAGTCTAAAATATTTGCAGAGCTGCACTTAGGTTTAAGCACATTGCTAGGTCAATGGGTCCTCATGCTTTCATATGTTACAGAGGGCATTTTAGAACCACTTACTGGCGTGTACATCTGATTGAACAACTGCTCAGCTTGCTATATTGTAAAGTTGGGAAGAAATGAAGCAAAGACAGGAAGAAGGAAAGATTCAGGAAAACAGCATTAGCTCAACAAATTCAATGAATTTACACAGAAAAATGTCTCTTTTAGTTGAAATTTCAAGTTTCCAAACATTCCACAGTGAAAATGAGAGGCATAAGGAAACACAAATGTTGTTTTTGGCTCATTGAAAAGAATAACTTGAATCATAACTTTTAGGTTTGTATTACTTTCTTTATTCCCCAAGTTAAATAGTCCATGAAACAAAGAAAGCTTCCCACCACTGATGATACATTTAAAGTGTTCTGCTCAAGTGATGGATTACTGACAGGCCTATTGGTTTATTAAGGCTATAATTAATCAAAAAGCTTCAAAGTTAGTTGTGATGATAAGCTTGATTAAATCAGATTATTAAATGTAAAGTTTTATTCTTCTAATGCCAACATAATTTATTTAATAGATATCAAAGGAAGTGGAATTTTGGCATGATAACCCATAGATGGTTGTTGCCTTTAACCAACTAACTTTATAATTCATTTACACATCATTACCTTTAACTGTTTATTTACTGCCATCATCAGTACGTATTTATTCAATTCACAAGTTTAATTCAACATTCTCAATTCCTCTCAAAAACAAAATGACATCTTTGGTTATGGAAGGTTCCCTTATTCAGTGACTATAATCCTGATTTCCCCACGTGGGGAAATGACGGTATTCAAAACAAATTGGTTCGACAAGAAAAATGAATTTTAATAATAGCATGATAATTTCCTACTTGAACTGAATTAATTTAGTGGAAGTTCAAAGGTCAGTGAAAAATTACCAAGATTGTGGTAAATACTAACAAAGGTTGTTGAAAATATTACAGCAGCCACTAAATATAACTAAACATCTGTGTTAGTTTCATAATGATGGCATTTGCAATGAATTGTTAAAAGTATAACATAACTTTTCAACACAGTTAGCTGCAATACACAAGCTGTTTTTTTTAGGTAAGATTAATCAATCCTGAAGTCTCAAGTAATGACCTAGAAAAGAAATTCAAATCTCACTAAGGCAGCTGGAGAGCTCAAATGTAAAACTGCTTATAAAGTAAGTGTTCCAAATATTTTTTTCTATTTTCAGTTTAAATGAATGTGTTGAACAGTTACACCTTCCTTACTGCAGCACTATTTCTATTTTTGGATTAATGCAAGTACAGAGCTCTGGGCTACACTGTGATTCACACCATAATGGGAGATGGGGAGATGAATATGCGACTCGTGTGCATGACTCGCAACCAGAAGCTTGGGACTAGAACTTATAGGGTAAGGCTATTCTATTACCTTGTGAAAAACAGTTGCTTTCTCTATAAACGTCTTGGGTGTGTACATGGTATTGCATCGTGATAATTTAAGCTATTGGGAATTCAATTATTCCATGCATTTTAACCAAAGTCATTATAACATTACTATTCTGAGAAGATCAGCACATTGTCTGCTCCATAAAGCAGGCTCTATCGGATGCAATTCATAGATTTTCCTCCCACAACTAAAAGAAAAGCAAATTAATGCAATAAATGCCCTTAAGCAAAAAACTATCATGTTTGGTTATTGCTTTTTTTTGAATATGAAATACCAGATGTGTTAAATTTTAACTGCCTACAATAGAGAGGTACAATTTTAACCAAACATTAAAGAAACATGCAGTATAAAAAGCAATTTAGCATCTTCAGCATCTAAAGATTTCAATATTAATTTGACCATGATGATTGTTAATACTTGCTATAATAAAACCAGAAGATACTCAGCAGCTTTGGCAGTATTTGTAGAGAGAGAAAAACAGAGTTAACATAGAGTAACATAGAAATAGAGTAAACTCTATTTCTCTCTCTACTAATGCTGCCTGGCCTGCTGAGTATTTTCAGCATTTTGTGTTTTAATTTCAGATTTCCAGCATCTGTTTTTTTTTTGTTGATTAATACTTGCTAGTTCTAAACAAATGTTATTTTTCCAAATTCTGTTAATTAGTTCTAAGTATGATTTTCCTGAAAATGTTGATGAAGGGAGAACTTGTGAAATCAATGCAGTATAATTCTAGAAATGCTGTGCAGAGAGAACAATAAAATTCAGTTCTATTAAATGAAAAGGAGTAATACTTATTTTAATCACACCCTAAGGATTAAAAACATTCCTTTGACATCTTCTAACAATTTCCTCTTTTTTGAATGGCAGGGGGTGGTTGTAAAGGAGAAGAGAGATACCTTGTGGATAATGCGGTGACAGGTCTATTAGAACTATTTTAAAAATTAAGCAGAATTTTCTGCCCACGGGATCCATTTCAATGAAAAAGTGACACTTAATAACAAATTACTTCAAAACATACTTGGTATATGAAACTTGTCAAAATCTAATATTTTTTGGCATCAAGGAAGTAACCACCAAGTTATTTAAAAACTTTCTCACCAGGTTATTGTATTTTTATTTTTTATTAAATTCATGCACTTCTACATTTTTAATACAATCTTTTGCTACTGGACAATCTGAAGAATCTTTAATTAAAATATTTTAAATAAAATCAATTATCCATTTAAATAATGATTTTCTTTAAAAATTCTCATTACCAAGGAGAAGACCAACAATACTTAAACATCAAACAGCAGACATTTGGATTCCGTCTACATAACTTTAGCCAAAATAAACTAAATTGCATCACAAAGGGAGCCAGCAAAAATTACAGGGCCAGCAGAATGCTTATCACTGCATTATTTTACATCTCTGAGATAATTATCACTTCACTGAAAATCAGCAGCAGTGATTCACACAATATAGGTTTCCAAAGTTTATTTTAGAATAGATTTGAAAAAATTTGCTTGTATTTGATTTGTGTCTTTATTTAACAAAAAGTGTATGCCAAGTGTTTACGTGAAAATTCACATGTTTCAGTGGTTGCATTGCAAATACTCTTTGTACTTTGCTAGTTTTGATAATGATCAGTTTGGATTCCAGCAAGCAAGAAATTGTCAAGTATAGAAGATCTTTGTGTTGTTTACTTGAAACAAAATTGTACGGTCTGAAATTCCTCTTTCAATGAACAATGAAAGAATACATGGTTCTCTTTGCAATTAATATCCAACTACAAAAATTACAGGAATATACAGTATGAATTAAGAATGTACTATTTTGCAAATGCAACTTCTAATGTTAATTGTACCAAAAATATTTTTTGCCATCTCTCAGCAAAAGAACAATCTTCTTCTCGACTCATCAAAGATCCAGTTTATGTCTTGTAAATCACAGAATTGCTTACATGGGAAATTCCTTCTTTCAACCAAGAAGTATAATTATTAATGATGGGGTCTGGTTAGATACTTTGGAGATCAGAACTAAACAAATTTAATTTTTTCCACTGCTCAGCACCCATGCCCAACCCAACACTGCACCCCATACACAATCTCAGCTGTACAAAAATCACCACCGCGATATTGTTACTTCACAAAAGAATCCACACTGGGAAATTTGATAGATCAGAGTTTGAAAATGAGAACTAATGAGAAATATGTTTAAAAAGTTCCATTATCAACTATTCACTGCAAGTGATGAACACCTCTCCCTGAGATTCTAGGAGCTACATTCAAAAAAAAAGGTTAGGATTACTTGACAGCTCAGAAAGATTATTAGATGGGGAAAGAAGTCAAATACATTGTTTCAAAACAAACTGAGAGAGAAAGTCTAATGTATAAAGTTGGAGAAACAACTGATTTATTTTTTCCTAATCATTTCAAACATCCTAATATTAACAATGTAACTATCCTTCTTGTATTTAAAACCATTGTAAAATTATGAAAGCTTTCAATAAAATTTCATTCACTAGACAGTGCCAATTTAGAAGCATTTTGAAATTGTAGCCTATATTTCTATTTCTAAAAACTAATTGACTAAATTAGAGATCTACCACTAAATGAATTTCAGAAAACCGTTCTCTCCTGTCTAACCAGTGACTCAGGACTCATAATACAATGGGAGTAATGCCTGACAGTATACATTTTAATGGATGTTGCCTCATGGGGGCTATTTAGGTACTTCAAAGTGTACTAAAAACAAAATACAAAAAATTATTCTTGGGTAATTATCATAAATTGACAAGCATTTCAGATCCCTTGAATCACTGCAAATCAAAAAAAAAGCTTCTTTCTCACTAGCATAAAAAAGCACACGAATCCTGAAGAAGAGTTCCTTTAAGAAGTGATAAAGTTAGAATGAACTCAGGGTAAGAGACACCTTGCACAGAACAGGACATATGCTTTTATGAGAATCAAAGCACAAGTGACTATGCATACTAAGAAGGCAGTCTAAATATTTGTTTCATTCAGGAAAGTCTAGGTCTTTTGAGAATTTGATTCAGACTGATTGGATGTCAGTTTTCTTAAAAATCCTAGCTCGAGTCCTACACTAATTCAAGATTAATTCAGGAACAGATTTTATTTCACCTCTCCACAAATATGAACAAGAAACACCTTCAGCCAAAATGTAATCCTTACCTTCTTTAATTGTGCTTCCAACTTACTACATTCTTCTTTCTTTTGCTCTATAGCAATTTCTAGAGATTTTAATTTGGAATCTTTCTTTAAGCCTGTTGAAGCCAAAGAAGATGCATGTTCCTTCAAGTCAATCAAACTAGACTGAAAGAAAATAAACAATTATCACTTAAAGTAACAGATCATGTTCTATAGCTTACAATCTAAAAATAAACAGTAAAGCTTGCTCTTTAAGAGAGCTTAATTCTGCACTTGTACATATATAAATCACATCCTTTAATTTAGTAATAATACATTGGTACTGAACTCCAGAGATTTACTGTAAGTTCACCTAAAAGCTGAACCTGATGGGAATGAAAGTTGGAGAACAGCCCAGGTCTCTTGGGTGCCTCATCTTCTGAGTGTCAGGTGAGTGGACAGGAGATGTGGGGGTGGGGAGGTGGCGGAGTGTGAAAATGTTAAATTTGTCCATATAAAATATTATGGAAGATTAGATTATATGAAGTGGATTCCAGCTAAACATTGCTGGTCTAAACTTTTATTAGTAAATGATAATCGGTAACACTGTGTCTTGAGCCAATGAATATTTGGTCACCTTCTTCTTTGGCAGTCCCTCATGAACGAGAATGATTTGCTTCCACTCCAATTTGTGGGTTCTGAAATGAAGTTAATGTGGGAACTGCAATCTCTGGACCAGGTGGTGGCTGATGGAACGGGTGGGTAGTGTGCTCCTTTGTCCCTTGCGCAGGGCATCTGTGTGTTTCCGATGCATGGACTCCAGGAGGCCAATACCTTCCCCACCATGAGCAGTCATGGACAAGAGGTTTGCAGGAGTCAGAGATGTTGCACTTCTTCAAAAAAGTTTTGAACACATCCATGAAGCTTTTTCTCTCTCCACTCGGTAATATTCTCCCACAACAGAAATCAGACTAGAGTGTTTATTTTGGGAGTGGTGTCAAGCCTGCCCAACATAGCCAACTGAGAGTAGCTCAGGCCTCAATGCTGGAAATATTAGCCTGGGAGGATTGTAACATTGGTTCACTTATTCTTCCAGTCAATTTGGTGGATTTTGCAGAGTTAGCATTGAAAGCATTGTTCAAGTGCCTTGAGATACCTACTTACCTGTGGTGAAATGACCATTGTCACTTTTCTTGCAACACAAGCTGTAATCTGATAGTACTAACCTCTTTCTCTGCCAGTTCTGCTTGCAAGTTGTTAATCTTCTCTTTAAGATCTTTATTTTCTTTTTTATATGATTCAACCTCTTCCAATCGTTCACGGTCATCTCTTTCACGTTGTTCCTTGAGACGTTCTATAATTCTCTCCTATAAATGAAAAAAAGTGATCCTGTCAATTAAAGGCAATCTAAGTATTGACAATGAATGGAGACACAAGAAAAACCGCAGATGTTGGAACTCTGGAGCAACACACAAAATGTTGGAGGGACTCAGCGGGTCAGGCAGCATCTATGGAGGGAAATAGACAGTCAATGTTTCAGGTCGAGACCCTTCATCAGGACTGGTCCATTTTGCATGTTGCTACTAACAATAAATGACTAGATTTTTATTTTATAAAACAGAATCATAAAAGAATTGCATGGAAACAGGCCCTTAGGCCTCTGAGTCTGCACCAAACACCAATCACTCTTCACATCAACTCTCCCCAGGTTCTCAGCAACCACTCCAGACTCTATCACTCACCTACACACTAGGGGCAATTGACAGTGGCCAATTAACCTAACAACCAGCATGTATTTGGGATGTAGAAGGAAACCACTGCACAAAGAGGAAATCCAAGTGGATAGAGGAGACCAGGATTGAACCCAGGTCTCTGGCACTGTGAGGCAGCAGCTTTGCTGGCTGTGCCACCATGCCACCCTAACAGTGATGCAAAAACTTTATTAGCATATTACTGATGAATGCTGTAAGCTGCTGTTACTATGAATCCTATAAACAATTTTAGAATGCAATAAAAGTTTCCATAATTTATACATTATAAGTGTCTCAGTTAATGTTTTGAGTGGTTAAAAACGTTCACATGCCATCATATGAAGTTATTACTTTACTACACAGCTGAAAGTTTTGGTCAACACATACTCAAATATACATCTCTATTCTGTCGAAATGTCATCAATCTGCAATGTTAGAATGCAAAGCCTTCCTGCCTTGCTGAATATTTCCAACATTTTCTGTTTTCATGAAAAAATTCTGTCTAATTCTTCTGTTCACCATGTCTAGATTATTTTAGTTGCAATAAAAATTGCATCCTGAGCTGCCATATTTCCAAGAGACTGGATCCAACTATTGCTAACTTAAAGCAATGTAATAATAACAGCTATTAGCAAGACATCTCATTAAGAAGTAACTGAATCTGGTCATTATAAACTTGTGGAGACCACAAAAATATCAGTTCTAATCATAGATGCATGTAACTGAATTCCAAAGTCCTCTCTCAACTATAATGAAGGTTTTTGCAAAACCTTGGGTGTGTAGGGGAAGGGGGGAAAAGTGGGGACGGGGAGGGAGGAACAAAGTTGCAATAACACAGTTTATTATAACAAGGTTCTGCTATAAGCCACAGCTTCAATAACCAAACCACAAAAATTTATGCTTAAAAAATGTAATCAGGCAGTTGGTTTTGTATCTCCAAAGCACTTGAATGCTTCAAGAGGAAGCACAGATAAGGCCTGATCCCCAAGGCAAGCTTGTTCTTTAGCAAGTTCAATTAATCGTTGCATGTGCCAAGACTGGGCGACTTAGTTCTGCCTATGACAGAGTTGCTATACCAAGATACTTAGTTAAAGGGGGAAATAAAATTTGCAAGATGCCGGACATTAACTTTGCTTTATGTTAAAGCAAGTCTGGAAAAATTGCTTATTCACTTCACACATAGTTTGGTCTGGGCATCTAAAAATGATAGAAGCATGCATGTACCCCAAGATATTGCAACTGAGCATCCATTATTTCTGGTCTAGAGTAACAGATGTGGAAGAGTTCGTAGAACCAGACTGTCCAATTTTTAAGATATTATCATGTCAAATGTGAAAGCATTATGCTGGTCACTTCTCGAAAAGTTATTGCCACAGCATATGAATAAAGGCAGTATTGTGGGGGTGCACAATCCGGTTGACTGGGAAAATAGGCAGAAAAAAAACAAAATTTCCAACTTAGCCATGATCCAACAAGATGTGATAATAATTAAGTTCAAATAAAACAACATGGACAAAGTTGCAATAAACCACCCACAGGACAATTATCAGCCTTATAATTCAGCATCAAGGACAGATGCTGGACTCTGCCCAGATTCCAAGTTATTTTTAACCAGGTGAACAGTTGCCAGGTAGCAATAAAAATGGCAATTATTTCATCTTGTGGAGTCAAAGGAGTGATGCTCACTGCAGGTATAAATTCAGATTCCTTCATCAATGGTACTCTATTTGTTTTAATTATATGAAACAGAAAATCCCTCTCTATGGATTTGAAGAACAGTATGTAAAATGTCGTGCTTTTGGCATTATGTTACTGGCTGGGTTAGAGACCCCAAAAAGCAAAAGGAATAATACCAAGTAGTATTAGAAGCAAACGGGCCAAGAAAATGTCAGTTGTAACTATTAGCTATTTGTTATATTTTACAATTGGTATGATACAACAATAAAACTCATAACAATGCTTTGGTAAAAATTCTGTTCACTCTTTAAACAAATTTTTATGAAATAATGTGCATTGTATATTAAATACAAAACACTGCATTGTCTCCTCATACATTTTTAATTCTAAACAAGATTCAATGATTTATTTGTGGATGTGATACAAGTCATCCCCTTTATTTATAATTATCATTTAACAACTTTAATAACTCAGGTTCAATCCTAACCTGTGTGGAGTTTGCATTTTCTGCCTGTGACTGTGTGGGTTTCCTCCAGGTGCTGCTGTTTCCTCTCATAGATGTGAGTTTGGGGCTGCCATGTCTGAGTGGTACCACCCAAAGATGTGCAGGTTGGTAAATTATTTGGGCACTGTACATTGTGTGGGCAAGTGGTAGGATCTCGGACGAGTTGATGGGCACGTAGTGAGAATAAAACGGGTTTGTATAAGATGGATGTGGATGGATGCATGGTGGCTGACGTGAACTTATTTGGTCAAAGGGTCTAATTTTGTGCTGTATGACTCCATGACTCTCATATTCTATTTCTAATATTTCATGCTTTATGAAGATAAAACATTAACATACTGTAGCTTTTCTAGGAGTAACCTGGGAGACACAGCCGAATTTCTTCCCAAGGAAGAAGCAGCATACTAAAAGGAGGACGAGACAAACATGGCTGATAAGGGAAATCAGGGACAGCCTAAAAGCAAAAGAGAAGGCATACAATATAGCAAAGATTAGTGGGCAGCCTTTAAAAACCAAGAGGACAACTAAAAAAGCTGTAAGGGAGGAGAAGATGAAATACAAGGGTAAAGTAGCCAATAATATAAAAGAAGACTGCAAAAGATTTTTTTAAATACATAAAGGGTAAGAGCGAGGCAAGAGTGGATATTGGACTGCTGGAAAATGACACAGGAGAAGTAGTAATGGGGAACAGAGAAATGGTGGAGGAATTGAATAGGTACTTTGCATCAATCTTCACAGTGGAAGACATCAGTATGAAGATTGACACAGAAATTCAAGAGAGCCAGGGGGCAGAGGTGAGTGTAGTGGCATTACTAAGGAGAAGGTACTGGGGAAGCTGAAAGGCCTGAAGGTGGATAAATCACCTGGACCAGATGACTACACTCCAGAGTTCTGAAAGAGGTAGCTGAAGAGATTGTGGAGGCATCTTTCAAGAATCACTGGAGTCAGGGAGGGTCGCAGAGGATTGGAAAATCACAAATGTGACCCCTCTGTTGAAGAAGAAAAGGAAGCAAAAGACAGGAAATTAAGACTGGTTAGGCTGACATCAGTGGTTGGTAAGATTTTAGAGTCCACTATTAAGGATGAAATTTCAGATAACTTGGAAGTACATAATACAATGGAGCATGGTTTTGTTAAGGGGAGATCTTGAGTAACAAATCTGTTGGAATTCTGTGAGGAGATAACAAGCAGGTTAGACAAAGGAGAGTCAGTGGATGTTATTTACTTGAATTTTCAGAGGGCCTTTGTCAAGGTGCCGCACACAAGACTGCTAAGCAAGATAGGAGCCCATGGTGTTAGAAGCAAGGCACTACCATGGATAGAAAATTGGTTGACTGGCAGA
The DNA here is from genome assembly GCF_009764475.1 of Pristis pectinata. Lineage (NCBI taxonomy): Eukaryota > Metazoa > Chordata > Chondrichthyes > Rhinopristiformes > Pristidae > Pristis > Pristis pectinata. Next base: position 24,674,765 of record NC_067410.1, read on the forward strand.
AGGCAGAGAGTGGGGATAAAGGGGTCCTTTTTAGGATGGCTGCCAGTGACTAGTGGAGTTCCACAGGGATCAGTGTTGGCATGTATTTAAGGCAGAGATTGATAGGTTCTTGGTTGGTAAAGTGGTTAAGTGTTATGGGAAGAAGGTGGGAGAGTGGGGTTGTAAAAAAAAAATTAGCCATAATTGAATAATGGAGCAGACTCGATAGGTCAAATGGCCAAGTTCTGCTCCTATATCGTATGGTCTTATCTTTCTTGCATGGAGACAATGTTAGGAAGTAGTGCTACAAAAATCATGGTGGTTATCCTATCCACAGATCAAATTAATAATGAATGTAGCAAGGTGCACTTGTGCTCTGCAATGTTATTTGCATTCCCACAAGTCTGTATTTTCATAAATTACAAGCAAAGCAAATGCACCCTATAATATAGAAAGGAACAAGCGAGGAGCTGTTAATGAGCTGTCAGACATCAGCACAACTTGCAAAAAAACTGTGGCCTTCATGTTTTTCAATTTTCTCTGGCTTATACCAAAGCAACACTTTATTTTGGCAGGATAAAATCAAGGAGGGTGTATTATAACAAAATAAATTTAAGCTGAAGAAAATACCTGAAAGTTGCTAAATTTTACTGGCAGTTCTGCACGGAATTCCTGGAATTTCTAACAAAATGTTGGTAGGTTTCAGAACTCCCACTCAACCACGGAAGCCCCAAACTCACTGGCCAAACTCCACAAACAATTTACTGGCTGTGATGCATTGTTAGACTCCCCTTAGAGACTAGTGGTGAAGCAGATATTTGGGAAATCTGCTCATGAATCCTTTGTCAGATCAGACCTCCAAGAGGATCCATGAGCCCACTAATTTATTGGAATATAGAGTTGCAGAATAAATAGGAAAGAATAGAAAAGTTAATTATTTTTCATTATTATTCAGGCTAATATTTTTATTTGTTCCTATATTTTTTGAGAGCTCTTCTTTTTCGAAAAGTTATTTTTTTAAGAGAATAATTTGGTTCATTTTAAACAACTAAACGTTTGTGAATGTCAGATATTCAGAAAGGTACAAAAAACTTCAGATGGCTGTGACAGAACAGCAAAGCTGTTTTTAGAGGGGTTCTATGGGCTCCAACCTGTCCACATCACCCAATTTTGTTATTCAAGGCTCTGTTGCCACTCAGACCCTAGTCCCTCAACTCTAGAACCACTTGGTCCAATGAGATCAGCTTTCCAGAGCCAAAGATGGCAATTTTGGTGAGATGGGGAATGCAGTAGTGAACATGGATGACAGGCAACACTCATTGCTAAATTACTTGTTTTTCACCTGCTACATTTGAGCCATTCTTCTATTTTACTGCCTTGCATCCTAATTTCATCAACCTCAGACATGCCATATTTTTACATTCCTTTGAATGGCTAACAGAAAAGACTGATAAAAATAGTGCAGGTGTGTGTGTGTGTGTGTGTGTGTGTGTGTGTGTGTGTGTGTGTGTGTGTGTGTGTGTGTGTGTGTGTGTGTGTTAAAGGGCTGGTTATAAAAATTGAAGCCCACAGAATAAAAGGGTTAGTTACTGAAAAAATAAGAAATTGGCCTAAGGTGGAAATAAGAGGACCATGATAATTTTTTTTCTGTATGGAGGTAGATAGTGGTACTCCTTCTGTTTTTGAAATATATTAATTGGTTAAATGTAGATGTGCAGAGTAAAAATTCTGAATTTGTAAATGACACTGCAAGCTTGGAAATTTGGTAATAGGACAAAGATGTTAGTGGAATGATTGCTTTGTGGTTGATGAAGAATGAGGAAAGACAACGTGGATTAAATAGTAAAATTCTAAAGTGGGTTCAGGAACAGGAAGAGTTTGGTTTAATACATACTGTACATAAACCTTTCAAAGTGCTAGGGCATATTGGGAAACTAGCTAATAATTCATACGGAATCTTAGGCTTTATTAGTGGATGTATGGAGTACAAAAGCAAGGAGGTTACCATTAACCTTTAAAAATCATTGGTTTGGTCACAATTAAAATGTTGCATGAAATTCTGGTCACCACATATCGGGGAGCACTGTACATAATGCAGTTAAGATGCACTGTGGATGCTGAGACGGTCAAGGGGAAGTCTGATGGAAGTACACAAAACCCTAATTTATTTGAATAGAGTAAACAGAGAAAATCTATTGCATATTAGAGGAATATAGGACCAGAAAAACAAAACAGATTTAATATGGCAAATCTTTTATTTTAACCTAGCAAGCAGTCATAAAGTGCAACACAGCGCCCTAAATTGTGGTGGATGCAGGTTCAATTGTGGTTTTCAAAAAGGAATAGGATAAATCTGTTAAGGTAAGACCAAGAGGAAAGAGTAGAGCAATCTGGTTGATTGGACTGCTCTCTATATAAAAAAGAACACATGAATATGATGCCAACCGTATTATCTTTTAAGAACAACTTACTTCTTAAAGAATTCTTAAACATATTTTGTCTACCATATGAGGTGAAGTCAGTAGATTCATTTCACAAAGTGAGTATTAATTTTAATGCTTATCTTAACATTATACTCATTGATCAACAGTGATCGTTTCCCAATAGAAGTGCTAAATTTGTGATTGCCCAATCCTGGCGGAACATTCTTACCTTGGAAACTTGAAACAGTGTGGTTATAGCTCATAACTTCTCTCACGATTCAAGGATGGAATGCATCATTAAGTACATTTGAGTTCCTCCAACATTTCCAGGAATATCCCTCTACTCATAGTTATCCTATCTGAATGAACCACCCTTGTAACCTTTACTAGCATGACCACACATTCCTGTGAAAAGTACATTTATTTGATATCTCTATCATTCTTTCACATTCATGAGGCTTTCATGTATATTCAACACTGCCCTTTATTTACTCATCTTCACAAAACCTCAGTTTCCCCTTTATAGATGGTTGTTAATCTTTTTTAATACTCCTTCTTAACTTTGCTAAACTTTGATTCACTTGCTTTTATCTCAATTTAAAACATGATTTAATTATTGACACAACATGATAACTCAGAAAAACATGATTAATTCAAGTTAAGACAATTGAGCTAATTATTCCAGATTAAGGAACATAATTGGTCAAGGTTTCCTCTGGACCAGACATTGTTCTTGGTGAAGAATACAAGTCATTCTCTACAATTGATCACAGATATGGCAATTTGCATAGAAATACATTGAAATTGGGGTCAAAACTGCATGGTACATTGTACATGGAACCTAGGATATACGAACATAACAAACAAATATGTATCACTTTGAATGATCAAACTGCAAAATCATAAGAGCAGTGCTGAGTCCAAACCAAAAATTATTAGTTAGAATAATTAAATCAATGCAAATCAATACTGGGAGGCAAAATAAAGGGATATAAAAAACAAAAATGATTTTTTCTAAACATTATTTAAATTGTTACCATTTATAAAATTGCCAAATGTTTAACAGTAACACACCATGAAAAGAACTACTTATGTTGTAATGGCCAAACCTTAGTTTTTCCTGGTGAGTTTAATGTGCATTTATCCAACAGAAATACAATAGCTTAATGTCTTACTGAGTATTTCAGTGTTGATTCAGCAAAATACTGGTTTTGTGCAGTTTCTGGAAGGCACCTTGGACAGCAACTTCCCTAATTTCATGTTTAAATGCATGTTCAGTTGCCAAAACTTATTGATTGATTTATAGTTTAAGAATGTTGAGCATTGTTAGGTTCACCTTTTGATAAAAATAATAAAATCTAGCATGGAAAAATAAGACCAGGTAAACACCATAAAGCAGAGTTTACTACATAAGGTGAGCTCATCTACTATACTGTATGTTGACTGCCACTAATGGTAAGAGGTATAGATATTGTAAACTGATATATTTGTATTCTTACAGGTATTCCTCAGTTTATAGAAGAAGGGTTGCATTCATGGAAATCATAAAACGAAGCAGCTGGAAAAAATGCATTTTGGTCCTATTGGTGGATACTGGGGCAATTTTTTGCAAAAACAAGAAATAGATTCGTAAATCAAGGACATGTACCAAAGAGTCAATGGTGTTATAGTGAAAATTCCTAAATAGAACATTCATAGATCCAGGAACACTCAAACTGGAATATTATATCATGTTGAACAAAGATATACAATTACTTTCAATGTTAAAAATTCACAATTCATTTTGGCAAAAAATCAAATTTAGGGTTTTAAAGTCCTTTCAGTTTTAAGGAAGTAATTTTTCAATCTGCTGTTTCCTGATTAAACTGTGTACATCAGCTTGTTGCTTCAAACAATGAGATTGAAGGCACTCAGATCAGCAGCAATGTTGTTCTTAATCTGGCAGCACAAGGGTGTGCAAGATTGGAAGTATTTGAATTCAGCTCACTTTTACTCCTTGGTGCATCAGGAAACAATGCTGCACCCTACTGCTGTATCTGAAAGTGGAATTCTGAGATGTAGTTTCATTGCACCACCAAAGCCATCAAGATATTTCATTAGAGATTACTTTTTTTTCCAGTTTTAATATAAATCAAACTTGGTTTTCAACAATAAGTTCACTTCAAGGATAATGGAACTTCAACTTTGGTAGGAAAGAGCAAAATATTAAAAGGTAAGAGATGAAACAAAGTCAGGGATTTCCAGAGGATGCTGATATCTTCTTCTGCACAGTAACTCAGTCATAACATTTGAAACGGGACAGCCCAAAGACTCAATCAGATGTCACTTAATTTTCTATTTTCCTTTAATCAGTAAGAGCTAAAAGCAGAACAGGGCCTGAGCAGAATATAGCTGCTTACACAGAAGGGAGAACCAAAGGAATTCAGAAGGAGGTCGTATGAAGTGCCTTTGTGAGCTTGACAATAATAACTTCAAGAAACTGGTGGACTCATAAACAAGAACAGAAAGGGTCGGACACCAAATGTTGATTGTTTTGCCTTTCCCAGATGCTGCCTGACCTGCTGAATGTTTCCAGCATCTGTAGTTTATTTAATTTTCTTTTAGTAGTGGATTCTTAATTTTTATGTTTGGATAATGTTTAAATTCACTTATGCACAGAAGATCCATAAAGGAGGAAAAATTTCAAGTCAGGCGTTATATCTTGTGGCCATAGGCTCAAGTGGGAATGAAAGGAGATAGTAGAGTAGACTTCATTGTCAGTTGATTGCTCTAAATATGTAATATAACAATGGCAGCATGTGGAGTTTGCTTCCAAAATTTGGTTCTGTTGACTTAAACACAACCTAATTTTACTACAATATTTTGCATTTAGTGTAAATGACTTAAGGCAAATTTCTTGTGGTTTTCCTGTTTTACCTACTTAAGTCCAAGTTCTGAAACCAGACAAGAATAATATATTTCTGAGCCAGGGTGGCTGTCCAAGATACTGTTACATATGTAGATTTCAACAGTTCCTAAGGCAATGTAGACATTCACTATGGTCACCAGAAAGACTCCGACTGAGCAAGGCATGAAACTCAAATCCATCATGTTCTGAAGACAAAAGAAAAGAATTTTAAAGATTCTCACATACAGCAGGATATTCTTCTGATGTCACATTCTATCAGAAAACCTATGTTTCTTGCTGTCAAACACCACTTGGGTGGTAGAGTTTCTGAATGTAATAAGTCAGAATTACCTCTTTCTGTAGGCCATGAGCACTTAACCCCTCTCACTCAATTAGTATGCAGTCAGATGGGTTGGAGTGTGGAGAGTTCAGAACATTCCTCCCATATGGGACTTTAAATGCTCGTCATATGGTGGAAAAAAGGATCAAGTTTTTAACTGCAACAGCTGGTCCAAAAAAAACTTGCATGGCCACAAAGGGGCTATCAAAGTGGTTTTCCTGATCCTTTATTCCTTTAGTTTCCAGGGGCTGACAGGAAAGGGAGGAACTGAATACAGTGATTTCCCTAACCAGGTAAGTAGTGGCCTGTCAAGAGGTAAGGCCCTGAAATCCCAATCTTTGGAAGTTTTTCATGTGGGACTATGTCAAATATTTCACTGGATAAACACACTGTAGAGAGTACAGCTGATGCACAAAGACCAGAAAATCTCCACAGATATAGTGAAACACCACAATTGACCCCTGATGAGCTCAAAGATTGGACTGCCCAAAATGACGATGATGATGATTTCAGCTAAAAGTATAAAGATCACGTTCAAATCTGATGCATTCCATAGTAAACAGACTTGTAACACACAAAGGGCATAAAAATGAACAAGAATACTTGGATAAGGTATCAAAGAGCTCTTTTCCACAGAATTATACTAAAGAATGGGGAATGGGAGAAGAAAGTGTCACTGGAAGAGAAGAATGATCCAGTTATTGTTTACTTGATAACTAGCAACTTTGAATAGGTTTTAACACGCTGATCATACAAGTTGTCCTTCATCCAGAAGATGCAACTTTGCAGAAACCCTATTTGCAACCACAAAATCCATTGGCTTCTTCTGGGCATCACAAAAGCCTTTTCCAGTTGTGAAGCTTCAACAAGCATTCTGAAATCTAGCTCTTCTAATGCTTATCATGGAGTCAAAGAATGATGCAGCAGAGGTGAAAAAGATGGCAAATAAGAAAAGACCTCTTTTATCCAGAAAAGTAGTCTAACCTAGAATGCATTCCCGGAAAGGATAGTAGAAGCAAGTTCCAAAAGAAAATTGAATGCACATCATTTGTGGAGTTCTGGAGAACGAACAGTGGAATCGGACTATTTAGAGATTCTTTTTAATTCATTTTCAGGATATGGGCATCAACAATTAGGTGTGGGACCCAGGATACGGGCACCTTAATACACAGGAATCTTCTTCTGGTGAAGGTGTTTCTACAGTGATATTGGGTAGGGAGTTCCAGGATTTGGACACAGCGATGAAGAAGGGCCAGCAGTTTTCTTCCAAGTCAGGATGGTATGCAACTTGGAGGGGAACCTGCAGTGTATTTTGTGGATGATAAACGATACAGCCAATATGTGCCAGTGGTGGCTGGAATGAGTGTTTAGGAAGATTGATGGAGTAACAATCCAGCCGGTTGCTTTGTCTTCAATGTTGCCAAGTTCCTTGAGAGTTGTTGGCACTGCGCTCATCCAGACAAGTGCAGAATATTCCATCATGGTTGCAATATGCCCTGCAGATGGTGGAAAAGCCTTGGAATGTTAGGGGATGAGTCACTCATTGCAGCCTTTAACCAGTTTTTGTAACTGCAGTATTAAGTGGCTGGTCCCATTGAGTCTCCAGTGAATGGTGACCCTCAGGATGTTGATGATGGCTCTCAGCAAAGGTACTGCCATTGAATGTTAAGGGTAGTTTTTATTCCAATGATGCAGCCCAGACCTGATGGGATGAATAGCCTCCTCCTGCACTGTTCAATTCTAGTACTCACATTAAAACTGTGATTTGAACAACCCTCCTGTAAAGTGCAATCCAATAGAGCCTGTTTTACATATATGAATCAAAATAAGGAATGGAAGAAAGCAGAATGAATAAAGTGTGTTCATCAAATCCCAAGGGCATGAAATTAGCCAATTAGTTATTAATCTGAATTACCTTGCACACTAACCTGTTTTGAAACCTGTGGCCTTTTATAATGGCTATCCAGAATAAACTTATTTTTAAAGTTTTGGCATGAACCTCTATGCCACACGTTATTCCAAACCAAGACAACAAATATGTCTGCAGATACAATAACCAAGGTTACAGGAAAATTGCGAGGAATCCTTAAAGCAAATATCAACTCTGCCGCTGATCCACAACCTTGTATGATATTATCATAGGGAGTCACATTCAAGACCTTCAGTCAACAGTCTTGCTGAGACCAGAAAACTCACGTCATATACTGTTTTATGGAACAATTGGAAACCATTTGTGAAACCTGAATCTGGGGTAGCTAACTGGTAATCCAACTGTTGAATTGAAAATTGTTTAGTGGACATTGTGAGGATTTTGGTGAAAGGGGTTCCTCATTCCTCCTGATGGGGAATCTTCATATGCTTCGATATTGTACAAGAAAACTTAAAAGCACATTTCTAGCAATGTTTGGATGGCTAGTCTTTTTTGGGGTTGACAGCAAAAAAAAATCAACTAGGTCAGTGGGAAGGTGCTGGCATTGATGGTCTGAAGATTTTGCAAAATTAAGTGGAAACACTAATTATAACCTTCTGTGCATGGGAAGTGCACCCTGTAAGTAAGATCAATTTTTATGCAGAACATTTACAACATTCTCATTAGCCATCATGCCCAATTGACAGTAGAATGGGACACAGGTTGGATTTTGCTGTAAAAAAAACCTGGAGGTCACACACAGAACAAAAGGCAATGCTTCCAATTTGGGATTCTAGTGTGAATAAAGACAACCTGAATTTGCTGGTCACTCTTCATCAGTATTTTCTCAAATGCACGTTTAATATTGTATTCCTTGTGGAGTCCAGAAATGAGAACAAACTTGCAACAAATTCCCTGGAATTTATACAGGAAATTATAGGCCGGTGAGCCTGACGTCAGTCGCGGGTAAATTATTGGAAGGTATTCCAAGGGACAGGATATATAAGTATTTGGATAGACAGGGTCTGATTAGGGATAGTCAACATGGCTTTGTGCATGGTAGGTCATGTCTAATCAATCTTATAGAGTTTTTCAAGGAGGTTACCAAGAAGCTCAATGAGGGAAAGGAGGTGGATGTTGTCTACATGGACTTTAGCAAGGCCTTTGACGAAGTTCCATATGGGATTCTGGTCCAGAAGGTTCAGTTGCTTGACATTCAGGATGAAGTAGCCAATTGGATTCAACATTGGCTTAGCGGGAGAAACCAGAGAGTGGTAGTAGATAGTTGTCTCTCTGACTGGAGGCCGGTGACTTGTGGTGTGCCGCAGGGATGGGTGTTGGGTCCGTTGTTGTTTATCACCTATATTAATGATTTAGATGATAATGTGGTAAACTGGATCAGCAAATTTGCAGATGACACCAAGACTGGGGGAATAGTGGACAGTGAGGAAGGCTATCAAAACTTGCAGCATGATCTTGACCAGCTAGGAAAATGAGCTGAAAAATGGCAGATGGAAATTAATGCAGACAAGTGTGAGGTGTTGCACTTTGGGAGGACAAACCAGGGTAAGACCTACACAGTGAAAGGTAGGGCACTGAGGTGTGTGGTAGAACAAAGGGACCTGGGAATACAGATCCATAGTTCCTTGAAAGTGGTATCACAGATAGGGTCATAAAGAGAGCTTTTGGCATTTTGGCCTTCATTAATCATGTCATTCAGTACAGGATTTAGGATGTTATGTGAAGTTGCACAAGACGTTGGTGAGGCCAAATTTAGGGTATTGTGCATGGTTCTGGTAACCTATCTACAGGAAAGATATCAATGAGCTTGAAAGAGCGCAGAGAAAATTTACAAGGCTGTTGCTGCGACTTCAGAACCTGAATTATAGGGAAAGGTTGAAGAGGTTAGGGCTTTAGTCCCTGGAGCGCAGGAGAATGAGGAGAGATCTTATACATGTATATAAAATTATGACGAGTATAGATAAGGTGAATGCATGCAGGCTTTTTCCCCTAACGTTGGGTGAGACTAGAACTAGAGGACGTAGGGTGAAAGGTGAAATATTTAAGGGGAATCGGAGGGGAAACTTCCTCACTTAGAGGGTGGCACGAGTGCGGAACGAGCTCCCAGCGAAAGTGGTAGATGCAGGGTCAAAGAGAAGTTTGGATAGGTACATGGACGGGAGGGGTTTGGAGGGACATGGTCCAGGTGCTGGTAGATGGGACTAGGCAAAAGATCAAGTCAGCATGGACTAGGTGGGATGCAGGACCTGTTTCTGTGCTGTAGTGCTCTATGACTCTAGGGAATCTGTCTACGGAGCCTGTACCTGATCCAGGTATAATTGAATGCATTCATTTCAATAGAAAGGAATTACTTCAAGGCTTCAAAAGATGAAGTGTTACCTCATGGAGTTTTAAATTATTTTACTTCAATTGTTTTTAAGTGATTTTATTTTTTATTTCATTTTTAATTTTAATAATTTTCAACTTTAATTATCTCATTGACTTTCAGTGAGTTGAATGTTTGTGATCCCTAAACAATTTCTCTTTAGAAAAACATTTGGGTAGCCAGGCTTTTACAAAGCACTGCTACTTGGTTGGGAATAGCTTTGGAGTGTGAATTCAAAATGGCAGATCCACAAAAGGCTAGTACATATTAACACAAGTCAACAGTGACCAAAGGCACACTGCCACCGGCAGAAAGTTCTGACTCAATATTCCTGCTATAATATCAGCACTAGTAATGTGAGTAATAAACACAAAGAAAAATAGAATTGGTAAAGCATCACTAGAAAGGGTTCAGAAATGGAACCATTGCAGGCGAGCAAAATCCTAGTGGATGCACAAATATGTTTGCTACCTAAGGTGAACAGAATATTGTTAATGGGAGAGACAATGAGTACTGTTAGTGCACTGGTGCTACAGAAATACCATTCATAGTGATCACATTTTTTTTACAAGCTCACAGTTATTTCTTCACCAACTTAGTTCTTTCCAACTGGCCTTTATTACGGCACAGTGGCACAACAGGTACAGCAGCAGCTTCACAGCTCTCGCAACCAGAGTTCAATACTGTTGTCAATAGTGCTATCTGTGCGGAGTTTGCATGTTTTCCCTGTGACTGCATGGGTTTCTCCCAGGTACTCCAGTTTCTTCCTACATCCTTCCAAAGATGTGCAAATTGATAGGTTAATTGGCCACTGTAAAATGCCTTAAACATACAAGTGAGTGGTAGGATCTGGGAAGAGTTGATGAGAACATGGAAAGAATTGGTTTCAAAGCCAGAATGGCCTCCTATTATTTTGTAAGGAAATAAACAAAAATAGTGTATGGTACCATTGTAAATATTGATAAAAATGCATCCTTCTGCATATGCAGTTTATTGTTGTGTTATCATAAATATTTATCATAAAGTAGTTGTCACAAGCACAATTCTTTGAAGATGTGCAGTAGGTTTATCTTTTTATTTTATAAGGGCATGCATGTATAGAGTCGTACAACACAAAAATAGATCCTTCAGCCCACCACGTCCGTGTTGACTATCAAGTGCCAATCGATACTAATCCCATTTATCGACACCTGGCGCATAGTTTTCCATGCCTTGGAGATCCAGATGTTTGTCTAGATACTGAAATGTTGTGAGAGTTTCTGCCTCCACCACCTTTGCAGGCAGTGCATTCCAGATTCCAACCACCCTTTAGGTGAAAATATTCTTCCTCAGATTCCCCCTAAACTTCTGACCCCTCACACCCCAAACTTACACCCATCTAGTTTTAGATAAGTCTGCTATGGGAAAAAGTTTCTAACATCTGGCCTGTCTATGCCCCTCATAATTTTGTATACCTTTATCAGGATCCCCTTGTTGGATTCAACTGTTTTAATTAGTCTTTTTAACATGTATAGTGTTTAATACACCTCAAGTGGCTGCACAAGGAATGGCTGCTTGCTAGCTTATTGGTTCGTCCATCAGGTGAATATGTGTTTTTTTTCCACATATGGCCACAAGTATCTAATAGGTTTCCTGACTGGACTATTGTTAGCTAAGGAGCATCTCTTATCTCAGGTATAAAAGGTGTCGCTTTTTGTTAATCTCCTCTTGCTCTTCCTGTCCCCTGGCCTGAGTTTTCTTTTGCTCCCTTTGTCTTGGCTCATCAAAGCTAGTGCCATGTGCTCTGTGACTGTTTCTTTGTTTTAAACTTTCCAATAAAACTTTGTGAAGCACCAAGTTGTTTTCAACTCATTCCTGGACTCCTGAAAGAACCTGTGGATTCGAAGATAACCGGATCCAACAATTTTGGCATAGTCGGCAAGGGATGGTTATGAATAACAGAGTTTGAAAATTCCTCAGACAAAGACAGAAGGTAAGAGCATCTTCCATTTCTGAATTGTTGGGGAAATCATTGGATTCTGCTTCAGTACACCATCTGAAGGAAGTTTAAGAGTGAGAAGAAAACTCTATTTTACCTTGCTATTTGAAATATTTCGGGTTGAAACTCTTATTGATAACTGTGATTAACACCTAAGTGAAGAGTATTCATTGAGATCGAACTGAAACAATGGCTGGAGCTGAGAAACAAACCACAGCATCTCCAACTGAGAGAGAACTGATAACTGGGGGTTTAAGTGCTTACCTGGATAAAGTATATCAATTTGATGTGATTAACAAAACAATCTGGAAGAAATGTGCTATTGATGCCGAGTCTAGTGAAAATTAGCTTATGAGTGATGTTGGAAAGATATGGAATAAGATTCAGAAAATGTGGTCTGGAAAGGCAAAAACTAGCTGGACTAACTGCAGTATTAACAGATCTAAGAAAGTGTGAGCATGCCGAGCTAAAAAGCCAAATCACTGAATTTGAAAGCGAGGGTGCTGAGCTCAAAAGCCAAATAAGTGAATTAACTGAACAATTCGGGAAGAAGGAAGAAATGTGTAACATGCTGAAGGAACAGTATGATAGAGACTGCAAAAAGTCCAAAGAACAACTTTCTGCATTAACTGAACAAGTGAGAAAACAAAGCAATAAATGTAACCAACTTAATGCAACATGTGGGGAACTCCAGAGCAGACTGAATCAGCTGCAATACACAGAGGCAGGACTTTCAGTGGGCAGTCCTTCCAGGGGCACAGCATTGAACAGATCCCAGGAACAGCACCACCTTTGGAACTCTGGAGAATTACAGCTCATGGCGAACAGACCCCAGGAACAGCGCCACCTTGGAACTCTAAGGTACTGCAGGATGGATGTAACACTGACTCAACAGAAACCTCTGGTGACTCAAGTGATGATGACAACGAGAGGATTGGTCTGGCAGCCACGTCACGACTTGCCCCAATAAAAACGAAGGCAATCAAAGCACGCAAGAATGAGAATGGAGATTATGAAAGGAGACAAGAGGTTTACCATCAACCACTGGATCCAGAAAAAATTGATAAATGGTCCAGAGAAATTCCACATCCTAGAAAAAGGAAACTTAAGGACTTGGACTGAACTTCAACGAATCAAGAACATATACCAACTGCATCCAATATGATGGTCTCCAAATTTTGACCACTATGTTGTCTTCTCAGCAAACCAGACAGTTGAGTGAGAGAATTGATGACAGCATGGGAGATGAGACAGGACATAAGAGGTGGTTGGAATGCAATTAAGAGATGGTTGAAAGAACAGGTCCCAACGCAGATCGATTGGAGGAAAGTGGTTGATTGCAAACAAAAGGCTTCAGAGGGTGTTTCTAAATACGAAGACTGGTATAGGACGGTTTGGATCAATTATTCAGGAGTTCAAGGAATAATTGAAGATAATATAGAGGAATCCAAATATGGCCTCCTGAAGTCAGCTTTCATGGATGGCTTGAAAGCAGATGTTGCCAAAATGGTGAGGCTAACAAAAGCAAATTGGAGTGAAGCTGCTGTTTCCTACAGTGATCTGGTACAAACTGCCAAACAAGTGGAGCGAGATATCGAAGTCCAAATAAGATTGGTACAGACGAACCAACTGTCCACACCTGCTAACCAACAGGACAAGTGGGACTGCAATGCACAGCGATATCGGTCTGGGCCACGACCACAAGGTAATAAAATGAGATGTCAGCTCTGTGGTAAGAAGGGACATAGTGCAAAAAACTGTTGGCATAAACAGCCTCCACAACAACAATTCCAACCACAGCCTCAACAACAGTTCCAACCACAGCCTCAACAACAGTTCCAACCACAGCCTCAACAACAGTTCCAGGTTTCCTGATTGGACTATTGTTAGCTAAGGAGCATCTCTCATCTCAGGGATAAAAGGTGTCACTTTTTGCCAATCTCCTCTTGCTCTTCCTGTCCCCTGGCCTGAGCTTTCTTTTGTTCCCTTTGTCTCGGCTCAGCAAAGCCAGTGCCATGTGCTCTGTGACTGTTTCTTTGTTTTAAACTTTTTCAATAAAACTTTGTGAAGCACCAAGTTGCTTTCAACTCATTCCTGGACTCCTGAAAGAACCTGTGGATTCGAAAATAACCGGATCCGATACCCTCAACCTCCTCTGCTCCAAGGAAAACAAACCCAGCCTATCCAATCTCTCATAATTGAAATACTTCATTCTTGGTAGCATCCTGATATATTTACCCCACAAGCTCTGCAATGCATAGAACAGTACAGCACAAGAACAGGTCCTTCAGCCCACAATGTCTGTGCTGAACACGATGCCAATCCAAACTCATCCCATCTGACTGCACATGGTCTACATCGCTGCCTATACATATGCCTGTCTAAATGTTGCTATTACATCTTTCTTATAATATGATGACCAGAACAGTACACTGTACTCCAGCTGTGGCCTAACCAATGTTTTATAAAGTTGCACCAAGACCTTGCTGCTCTTGCAGACTATGCCCCAATCTAATAAAGGCATGTACCTCATGACTTCTTCACCATCTTAACTGCTTATGCTGCTATTTTCAGATATCCTTGTACACCAAGGTGCCTCCGTTCCTCAACACTCCCTAGAGCCCTAGCATTCACTGTGTATACCTTACCCTTATTAATATTCCCATACTACATCACCTTGGAATTATGAGGATTAAATTCCTTCCGCCATTGCCCTGCCAAATTTACCAACTGATCAATATCATTCTATAGCCTAAGATTATCCTCGTCACTATTAATAACACTAGCAATTTTTATGTCATCTACAATATTACTAATCACACATTCATATCCATGTGTGGAACAAACAGCAAGGGTCCTAGCACCAATCCATGGGGTACACTGCTTGTCACAGGCTTTCAATCATAAAATCAATCGTCCACCATCACCCTCTCTCCTATAGCCATTTTTATAGCCATTTTCCAACTTGCCTTGGATCTATGTTTACAGTAATACCATATACCATTTTTTGCTCTAACCCATTGGACCCACCTTCCATGTGTAACCTTGTCAAAGGCCTTACTGAAACTCATGTAGACCAGCTAAACTGCACTGCCCTCATCAATATATTTATGTACTCTTCAAAAACTCAAATGAGTTAGTCACATAAGAACTCCTACCTACAAATCCATCCCTGATCGATCCCAAACTTTCGAAGTGTAGATTAATCCTGGCCCTCAGAAATGTTTCCAATAATTTCCCTAACACTGACATTAGACTAACTGGCTTATCCCTGCTGCTCTTCTTGAATAAATATACTACATATAACAAACAGCAAGGGTCCCAACACCAGTCCCTATGGTACATCACTGGTCACAGGCTTCCAATCAGGAGCTTGTAACCAGTCGTTATCATTGTACCATTATTATCGCACATCTTGAGAACAATTTGTTTGTTGGGGTCCATGAGTTAGAAACAAAAATAGAACAGATTTTCAATGCAATTACTAATAGGTCCATGCTGAAGTTCTGACAATTAGTAGATCCTCTTTCATCTTGTGTTATCTTTTCTTCAATTCAACCCCTCCCCCTGCCAGTTCATGATTTCAAGTTCTGCACTCATTCCTGAAGCTTACATATTCAAATGTGTATATTCAATTATAAAAGGGATCTTATGCTAATTAAAGTTATTACAGTTGCTTTAGGTACAACTTAAACTGCTTCTGTTTATTTCGGTATCTACGAGTTATATTTTTAAACCAGAGTTAAGTTCAGTGGCCTTGGATCACTGATCCCCAATACAAATGGCTGTCCATTGACTTTATCAGAAAGTACCCATGCAGATATTCAAGAAGCCTAATGATATGACTAAGTTTCCCAAAAAAAATGGTAATTGGAATTTTTAATATCTCTGGATAATCAGTGAAAATATTGGCCTATAAACCTGGATGTTAATATGTCACCTAATCCCACTGTGAAGCAAATAGTGACAACCTGTTGCAAAATTCCAACATTTTGTAAGAATTGCACACTGATTACAAGACCAATTTCTCACAACATGCAAGGTTTAACACAAACGGCCATCATAAACGTATATAGCTGTTTACACTAGTGCACTATCAAAGCTTTGCAACTTTAACAACAGTGTTTGAACAAAAAATGCCTTTTGAAAATACAGCATTCTTGTTACGAAAACATACAAAGCAACATCTTGAAAGGCACAAACTATATCATATCACAAAATGAGGAGCATAGGAAATATCAAAATACTCTATTATTGTGTGTGAACCATTAAATCTTCCTCACTGATTCAATCAAAAGAATACTTCATTATTCCCTCAGGTTTATCCATCATAATTTGAACATGAAAAAGATTAACTGATTTCTCAAGTAATTCAGGCTAGCTATGGTTTATACAAAACTGAAGGGCAAGATATGAACTGATCTGCTATTTAGCTCAGGAAGTTGTGGTATGCCCCTGGACTCAATGGAATATCCAAAAGTGGAGTGAAAGGTCAAATCCATCAACATTTGAAAGCCAAATGTACTTCCACAACAGGGATCATCCTGCACTTCCACTCCACAGAATGCTCTGTACTTCCTCACCACTGATCACTCCTGACCTTCTCTGTATCCTCGCCAAAGCCTCCACATCCTTCCTATAATGGGGCAACCAGAAGTGAATGCAATACTCCAGATATACTCCAGAGGGGCCAGTGCACAGGCACCTCTCTACATCAACGGTGCTGAGGTCTGGAGGGTTGAGAGCTTCAAGTTCCTAGGAGTTCTAGTTCTTAGCAGATTAACAGGAAACATCCTGATCTCTTTGTACCATATGTATAACTACTAATGTTATATATATATATTATTTTGTACTAATTTGAAAATTAATAAAAAGATTGAAAAAGAAAGATTAACAGGAAACAGTGGGTGTGCATAAGGGACCTTTTCTGGTTGGCAAAATGTAGTGAATACTCTGCCACAGGGATTAATGCAGGAACTTTTACAATTTATAACAATAACTTAGATGAAGGTAGGAAAATAACTTGCAACGAAGTCATGAGGAGATTATAAAGTGATATAGACAGGCTAACTGAGTGGGTAAAGAACTGGCAAATGGAATATGGTGTGGGAACATGTGAAATAGTTCATTGCAGCAGAAAGCAAAAAAGGAGCATCTTACCTAAATGGTTAGAGATAACAAAGATCTGAGATGCAAATGGATCTGGATATCCTGGTGCAGGAATTACAAAAGGTAAGTATACAGGTATGGCAAATAATTAGAAAATGTAACAGAATGCTATCGGTCATTGAGCGATGTGTTGAATGCAACATTAGGGAAATTACACTTCAGTTACATGGGGCATTGGTAAACCCACATCTGGAGTACTGCTTTGGCCTCCTTCTATTCTTACATCTATAATTTTAACCACAGCTTGTCTAACAATAAGATCACTTTACTCTGCAATTCCACCCTTGGGATCTCACACGGCCCCTATGTCCTCTCATTCTAATTTACATTCTATACCTGGAAACAAATCTACAAATGTGGTATCAGTTTCTAACTGTACATTAACAACTACCATCTACACCAATGCTTCTAAACTGCCAGACTACTTGCAGGACATCCATTTTCAATTTTCTCCAGCTAAATACCAGGTGGAGTAAAACCATTGCTTTCAGGTCATGCCACAGGCAACTATACATATGCCAACAACTCCATCCCCTTTTTCAGATGTCTGTGCGAATTCATCTACTCACAAATTTAGTATCCACTTAATAGCCAAGAAAAAAAAGATTTACAATGACAGTATGGCGATTAAACATCTAATTTTCAATTTTATTTTGTCAAAAGGAAATAGAAAATGATAGTTAATGTAACTATTCCACTCCAGTCTCAAGCAGTAGAAATGGGGAAAAACTCAACGAAACTTCCATTGCTGCTTTGTTGAAGAAAGGTCAAATCCTTCAAAGTAATGGGGTAAGCATGCCCCCATTAAGCATTTCCCATTTATAGTATATATTACAAAAATATTCCTTCAGATCCATTCATTTTGTTTAACATGCAAATATCGTAATAAATGTGTGTGATCTATTACCTTCTCTGATAAAGCTTCTTCTAGTGTTGCCAAAGCTGTATCTGTATTACTGGAATCTGTCTGCAATGACTTAACTCGGTCTTTCAAGTTGTTGAGCTGCTTATCTTTGTCTTTAAGTTGTTCTTGAAGATTTTCAATCTGTACAAATAAATAAACAAACTTAGTAACTACAAAAGACAATACTTTATTAACGTACAAACCAATCTTCTTCCCTTCCATTTTACAGTGCATGCACAATAACATCTGTATCCAAGTCATACATTATTTCTACAACAAACTACTTCCATAAGTGACAACTTTACCAATATTTAGTTGGGTCAAAGGCATTCCTATATCTTTTGAATGTCTGTACTATTACTTAATGCATGATCCACAGAAACAAGAAAATATTGATCACTTGAAGTTTAGTAACACATTGAGACAATCCTTTTTTTAATATAACAGCTGCCTAAGTCGCGATGTGGGATGCTTAGAGATGCAGTACAATGAGTCAGCAAGTATCCATGTACAAAATGCTAAAACCAAGTTTTATTAAAAATTATGGTTTATGAGCATGTCCCAGATGCATACACAATAATGACAAATTTACAGAGAAATAAAGAGAGTTAGTATTTCAGGCCAGTGATCTTTCATCAGAAGTGTTCAAATGAATGGTTACTGATCTGAAGCAGGAATTCAATTTTTCCGTCTACAGATCCTGCCTGACCTGCTGAGTGTTTCCAGAAGTAGTTTTGCATGACAATCATATGTAGTCATGTAAAACAACTTCAATTCAGCTTGTTGTCGTTTGACTTCTGCATTTGAAAATATTTCTTATATTTAGAAACTAGGTGTATTGGTCGCATAAGGAATCATTGGTCAACACTCCCATATTTTTGTAAAGTCTTTCTGTACATTGATTACACCATTTATCACTTCATGAGACTAAGGAATCAGATGAGTGAAATACCTGAACTTTCCTTGTTGCATGCAAAATGTCAGTATTTTCTTAATCCATTTAAAGACCACTGGTCCAGCAATACTGTGGCACAGTAACTTAAGAGATGATTATCTCTCACTATTGCAGTCACAGATTTAAGTTACAGCATTCCCAGACATTCAACATTTTCACTTGCATATGTATTTTATCAGTTTGAACCCAGCCTGCCAGCTGCAGTGTCTCACAGAAGCAGAGAGTTTCATCTGAGGGAGGGGAAGGAAAATCTGTCATATTGTATTTTGCCTGTAGCAAGTATATTTCGCAACTAAGGTAAAAGGATAGATATGATGAAAGCAGAAGAAGAGTATGTAACATTTGCTGGCACTATAAAATGTTGGAAACCTGGGAGAAGGCATTTCCAAGGAAGCACTGAGGAATAAAGAAATATATGAGCAAAGAAACCACTGGCAAACCTTCACCTGGATGTTCACATTACATACAAGGACAATCTGAGGAAATGGTTATCATAATATATTTAATGACAAAAATTATATTTTAAGAGGTGAGCACATTTCATTCAAAAGTTTCACCATCACAGCAAATTATCTTAAATTAAAGAAGTGGCACCCAAGTTTATTCTAAAATGCTCAGTTGGGAACTTACAATCTGCCACCTTGTGGTTTATTTGTCATTCAGCAACAAACATTTTTCTTCAATCAAGACTTTGCATATCAAAAGTTAAATCCATTAAATACCATTCAACTGAACATTCTAAATTGATGTGTCTTTGGGAATGTTGCCTCAGGTAAAAAGAAAAAACAATCTTAACCCAAGTACTGCATTTATAAAATAATAATGAATTACAGTTGTCATTGAACTTTAATGCTGGCTTTGGGCCAGAGTCTGCAGAGTATGTCACACTTGCAGACACAAGCCCAAAACTAACATACAGACCTACAAATCATTTCCCTGCTACACATTATGATATATACAGGTATGTTTACTTGACTACGATGTGCAAAGAGGTTCATGCTGTGCCAGAAAAACATGACCATACAGGCAAGATTACTGATCAGAGATGTATATTGCAAAGGATGTATGATATCAAAGGCCGACAATTATAAAAGTTAAGTTGTAAGGTCTGACAAATAAAAACAAATTTCAAGGATCTATTTGAAAATAAAATTTGATCTAGAAACTATTATGCAACTTCATGAATTAAATTTACAGTCAACATTTTTCAGGTCTATCATTTCCATTTGCTTCTTACCAACATAACATTCAGATTTGAAAGCATCACAATTTTATTATGATATTCATATTAGATATAATATGTGGATATTCAGTTTTCCATTGCTATTGAAATAGAATATTGCTTTCCATTTGGAGCCCAATAATGTTTGTACTAAAATAACTTTTCAAGTAAATATCACAATTGATTAAGGATGATCTTAAATGCACAAGACACTGCATGCTTTTCAAACTACCATGATTCGATGTCCACAAAACACTTCACATTGATTCCATTATACTGAACACAGTATCTAATAGCTTTGAAATTCCTAAGTGCTTTATACATTTTGCCTTTTGTCTTGCAATTTTTTCCCAAGATACGCCATGCCAACTTTTCATACTATACGGTATACTGCAAAAATCAGGATAACTGAAAGCATTCCTTCATATTATTAATTTTATCAATAAACTGAAAAGTGCTAACCTTGTTATTTTAGTGAATGCATACTTAATACTCCTTAAGTACTAGATGTAGATTAAATTAAACCTTACCTGTAGACAGGTTATTCTTGTGCAAGCCAAGTTTTTCCCCTTAACCATATTCTACAGGTCTAGGTGAACTAAGTGTTACGGACTAGGTTACTGCTGGTGAATGTCCCTTTAAGATAGAGCACAGTAGTGTGTGTGTGTGTGTGTGTGCGCACGCGCGTGTGTGGCGTGATGACGACAACAGAAGATAAGGACCTAATGATGTTTTTGGAGCAGTCAGTCGGATTCAGTCAGAGAAGAGAGAGAGAGTATTTGCGTGGACGGCCACAATTCGAATGCCTTTTGGGGTGGCAGATGCTTCGGAACAAAGCGGTGGAGTAGCCACTGCTGAGTAGACACTGAGGTGTCGTATGGGTTCCATTGTGGAACATTTGGATTTCTCTCTATTTTCTCTCTACGTTTTGTCTTCAGTCAACGGTGGTTGTTGAAGAAGCCTTTGCTCACGTTTCACCTTACAGCTTGCTGAACTGAACTCTGAGAACTATTCCTGGACTTGGAGTTTGGGAATTTGCCACACACACACCTTGAGTTTAGTTTTTGGGGTTCATATTTAAGATCTAACATTTTTACTTCTAACATTTTTACTTTTATTTTTCTTATTATCATAACTAGTTATTAATAAAATAGTTTTAACATTTATACATGACTTAGTGTGTTTCTTTTGTTGCTGGCACGTGACAAAATGCCACAGCTATAGTCCTTGAGAGGATTTAAAACAGAAGATTTAAAATAGAAGCACAATATAAAGTTCTGAACTTGGAGTTCAAGAACACATCAGAATTCTGTTTCAACTGCTTCTTCAACAGAACCCACTTACATATAATAGTTTTTAAAAAGTATAAATTTTTCAACATATCCAATGGACATTATGCTCAGCATACATGATGCAAAATAAAAATGTTCAAAAAAGATCCTCATAGTGGATGGCACAAGGTCCTTTTCAGGTTCGAGGATATGGTGATTCTTGGGGATCTTAAGGCATCCAATCCTAAACAAAGCATCCAATCCTAAACAAATTCACTGCTGAGTGTTGAAAAATACAATCAATAAAGTTTGCCTTTGAAATATTATCCTCACATGACAACCTACTCCTGTCCATGATTTATTTTCCAATAATATCTATAACTAATAATAATTTATATGACTAACAATTATTTCTATTATAATTAATAATTCTATATAATACTACTGAATGAATGAAAATTGCACATTTGAGTTTTGAATCACACCACAAAGCAAAACAGTGATATAATAATTTGCAATATCTACTACAAAATAATACAAAATATAACCAGTGGCCTCTTTATAAAAAGTTAACCAGAAATACATTGAACCATGCATAGCTTTCCTTAAACACTGATGTAATCCAAGAACCCTAATGGCAAAACCTAAATGAGAACATTGATTATTAGAGCCAATTATTTTATACAATCTTTATGTTATTCATATTGGCCATGAACTCTCAACAGTAGGTCAAAGTGTGTATTCTCTTCCAATGACACACTCTTACTTTGCCAATTTCAGTCTCAGCAATGAGGAGCCATGCAAATTATGCTTATGATTTCTCTGTCGTACTGAATCATGAATGTGAGTTTATTGATGAAGAAGGTCGTCGAAGTTGAAGAGAAATAGGTTGATGGGTGCAGAAAAAAAATCAGATGGAAAGTTATTAACACGCCAGTCATAACCCAGCACCTAGCTCAAAAATAATAGATTTAAGTAGGGGAACAAACTTTCAACTCATTTTATGATTTTAATCCATAAAGGCTCATTAAAAAGGTTGTAAGTAATCAGGATAAAGAGGTGCCTTTACCAACAAGTCAGGATTTATTTGAAAGTTAGTGAGGAAGAAATAAAATTGGAACATGAATATCAAGAAATAATTTCTGTATTTCTTTTCCCAAATCACATTAAGAGTTGTATTATAGGTCAATCTTGGAATTCCAGTTATGCAACATGGGATTATATGTTTCAACCTCCATTTTCTCAGTCAGCAATTATGTTGCCAAAAATTAAGTAAAATGAGGTAACTATTATTTTTAAAGCAGATCATGCTGACAAGAGCCCAAATGCAAACTGTTGTTACCCCTTATCTGTACTTATCTGGTCTGCATGCGGATGGTTGACCTTGCTGCTTCAATGTGTCCTGGACTCCATCAACATGATGTGAGCAGCAGTTGGGACCCCAATGACATCATCAAAGTACCACCCAAAATGCCCTGAAAGCTTTGACTGTGCAAAAACCCTTGCTCCCAGCAACATCAGCGTCAAAACTATAACTTTATTTTGAAGTTTCACTAAAGATGTCTGACATTTATAACTTGCATATACAAGTAAAATTATATTAAGTATTTAAAATAATCCCAAATAAAGTTACCTAAATACACATAAAACAGATACATAAAAAGATTAAAGTAAATTAAAATAATTTGGAAAACTAAACACGTTTTCCTTTGCATTATTACTCAATTCCCTGCAATTTCCTTGGAAAGCAATAGGGACTTGGATCTTGCGCCAAGTCTCAGCAAAATGAAGTTTCACTGTTGGACTCAACAGATTTGGCATTCTCTACCTGCCATCAAGTTCAGGACTTCAGTGTTCAACAATGCATACACTGAGGTCCCAGACTTGCTTCCATTTTAACAGGTAAATGTAAATTATTCTTTGTTTCAAAGGATCTGATTCACTGTGAGGAGTAGACCAATCATTTAACCAATCAGTAGATTGTTTCCTCATTGTAGTGACGGGCTTGCACCATAACACTCCTCAACTTGACCTATTTTCTCCTCATTTCTTTACCTTCAGAAATTCCTTTCTAATATGATCCACATGCAATTAAATTCCACGTGGAGCATGTTTACATTTCACCATGCTTAATATATATCAATGTGCTTGTTTTTCAACTTTATGGACTTCATTCCAAATTACAGAACATCCACTCCTACACATTAAGTAATTGACGTCATATGCAATATTTTCCACTCACTCATGACCCTAGATTCTCATCTCCTTTCACTCATCTCTGGTCTAGATCTCAATGCCTAGCTGACTGGAATTGCCTAAACGATATTTAATTTTCTTTACCACTGACAAAAAGTGAGCCCTGCATTGATGAATGTCTTGCCAGAATCTTGGCCTGGAAACGAATTAAGATTTGGCCAGAAAAATGTTAATGTCATATTAGTATCAGCCAAAATTACAGCCAATCCATAAAATGTATAACAACCAACTAACTGTTAATAGCAAGTATACAATCAGCACATTGTGCATAACATTGGACACTGTTTACAGCTGAAACCTGTATAAAATAACATTTTCAATATGAGCATATGCTTTCTGAGCAATCTTCTAATTATATTTGCTACTTCTCAGACCAGAGTTTGATTTAATGGAGGCAAACAGGCCAACAATTTGGTTTTAGATGGAGAAATCAATGCTCCATTCCAGCAAGTATTTTATGAACAAATTTTAATAAAGGACTGTATGTGAAAAAGTACATGACCAGGACAAAGATTCTTCTTACAGCTGGGAGTGCCTTCAAACTTCCATAAATAACCAATTTCAACCTTAGAAGTGCATGTCGTTTTATTTTAAATTTGGTTATTTACTTTTATTTAGATTTATCAGATCGCAGGCAACTAATTCCTTGCTGAATTACACACAAAAAATTAAGATTGTCTTCCAGTCTATGCCATCCAAAAAATAGATGGCTTAATACGTCAGATATTACAACTTAATTTTAGTTTCATCAGGGCAAGAGAGAACTGGGCAAAATCTGAACCCAATCTTTAAGACTGGCCAAGTGATGTCATGAATTTGAAGGGTCTTTCATGAAAATGTAAAAGAAATAGAAGCAGGATTAGGCCATAAGGCTGCTCTGCCATTCTATAGGATCCTAGCTGATCTATTCCCTGAGCACCACTTTCCTGCACTAACCCCAAATGAACTTTACAATTTATTCCCACAGCAATTCCGGCCTCACCTTATCAGAAATATTCCCTTTTTCCTATCCATCCCTCCCTCTCCTATGCAACTCAAAACTAACCTGTTTTCTCTCTTTCTCGGTTCTGACAAAGGGTCATATACATGCAAAATTAACTCTTTGTATCTTTTCACAGATCCTGTCGAACCTGCTGATATTTTCCAGTATTTTCTATTTTATTTCAGATTTCTAGCATCTGCAGTTTTTGATTTCCAAAGAAAATAGGCCAAGTCAAATTAATTTTACCATGAGTCCAGTGGGCGGACTTCTGCTACACTGCCCCTATCACAAGGATATCCTTCCTTAGGTAAGCAATATTACAGATAGGGTCTCACCAGGGGCCTATATACTTGGAACAAGATGTTTCAACAGTTATACTCAAAAGTTCTTGCAATGAAGGCCAACTTACTGTCTGTCCTCCTAATTCCTTGTTGTATCTGCATGTTAGCTTTCAGTTATGTGAACAGGTGCCTCTGAGCACAAACACCTTTCAGACTTCCACTAGTCTAAAAATACTCTTCTATCTCCCCCCCCCCCCCCCCCCCAGAGTGGTTGGTCTCACATTTCTCCAATTTATCCCATTTGTCATGTATTCTCTCATACATTTCACTTATCTATACCCCCCGAAGCCTCTCTGCACCAACTTCAACCCACACTGCCACCCAGATTTGTACCATCAGCAAGCATGGATTCCCCCCTCATTCAACTCCTTAATGTAGATTATAAATAGCTGTGCCCCAGCACCAATCCCTATGGCAACCCGACAGTCAGAAATGATCTGTTTATTCCTACTACGTTCTATCCATTGACTAATCTTTTAAAAGATTAGTGATAACAGTACCTGGTATGGAGGTAGGTTAAATTTCCATTGGCCATGTATAAATGCATGGATGCTACATACTGAAAATCTAAAAAAAACTGAAGATGCTGGAAATCTAAAATAGAAACAGAAAATGCTGGAAATAGTCTCTGGCTGCATCTGTAGGAGGAGTTACATTTAAGGTCAAATACCTGCCTGCAGAACTGGGACGGCGATGGAAGAAACTTGTTAAGTTGCAGAGAGAGTGGAAAGGGAGCTGCATGATCACTCCAGTTTTCCCCTATCGGAGACATCCCTCCTTACACACCAAGCTCTTCTCACCATTGATAAGGCACATAGTCAAGGACATGATGGAATATTCTCTACTTACCTGGATGAGCGTAGCTCTAAAAAATTTCAACAAGCTTGACACCATCCAGGATAAAGTGACCTATTTGACTGGCAATCTATCACCATAAACATTCATTGCGCAGTGGCTGCATTGAGTACCATCTCCAAAATATGGTGTGGGTTATTCTCACAGGCTACTCTAACGGTACCTCCCAAATCCACAATCTCTGCCACCAAGAAAAAGGGCTTCGGGTTCAGGAACACAACCAGCTCCATGTTCCCTCCAAGCTGCCCACCATACTGACTTGGAAATATAATAATGTTCACTCAAAATTGCTGAGTCTAAATCCTCTAATTCTCTCCCAACAGCACTGTGGTATCAACAGAAGAACTGCAGTCATTCATGGTCGCAGCTCACCACCACCTACTCAAGGGCAATCAAGGAAGAGAAACTAAACGGAGACACAAGAGATTCTGCAGATTTAGGAATCTGAAGCAACACACACAAAATGCTGGAGGAACTCAGCAGGTCAGGCAGCACCGATGGAGAGAAAGAAACAGTCGCTGTTTCAGGTCAAGACCCTTCATCAGGACTGCTGAAGGGTCTTGACCCATAATGCAATTGTTTATTTCTCTCCATAGATGCTGCCTGACCTGCTGAGTTCCTCCAGCATTTTGTGTGTATTGCAAGGAAGAGCAATAAGCACTGGATGCCATCAATTCCCAAAATCCAAAATAATCAATGCGTAACAGGAAACACTTATTTCTTGCTTAAGCTGTCGAAGCACGTCAGATATAAGAGCACACAATTCATTACACTTGCATTGAACTATCTCTAATAATACAAACACAATTGCAATATTATTGTCAACAATGCCTTCAAAATTCTTGCACATTTAGGAATAAAATGAAAGAAAATCATGTGATTACTGTAAAGCAGCAGCTTTTGCTTTGCAAGGTAGTTCACCTGTTCATTGGCTTGGATTACAGCAAAACTAAAAGTATTGCACCATAAACAGTTACTGAATCATTTCACGTATCCCAACATACAAAGAATATTGGTTAATCAAAGTACCAGCTTCTTTTGACAAATAAACAGCATCAAGCTTGTGGAATTTAATCAATCAATTGAAACTTAATACAATAATTACAATGTGACTTGGAATGCTATCTATTTCAAAATGCCATAGGGTGTGACTTGGTTAGAAAATGATCTGATCCACAACGTCAGATAACTTGCTATAGGAAGTTAAAAAGGTTAATTGAAGCGCTGCCAATTCACATATTGTAACATTTCTTCAGCAGGTTCAGTGCCAGAAACTAATTAACTTGCATTAAACTGAATTGATATAGGAGGAAAATAATACTTGGATTGCAAGAAAGCAACTATTTTCATTATGTTTTTTATTTGATAGTGACTTCTGCAATGAAATGAAGCTATTTTTATATGCTAAGTGCAAGAACTAATCTGTAATATGTAATATTCACTGCATTGCACAGGTAAATTATCTGTAATATAAGGATAATTATGGACCCTGTTTCTCTGCAGACAGGTAAAACACATTATATCGAATTGCCAAGTTAACAGAAGCATCAGTTTTCATAGAAAGTTGTCTTCTATTGTGATCAATTAATTTCTTCCCACTCTAGAGACATCCCTCAGAGTTAAATGACAAAAAGAAAATGTGTTGACACAGGGGCCCAGATTCTACTGATAAAAGCCTGCCATCTCTATTTTCTGTCTCTCCAAACTTACTTTCATCAAATCCGAAAAGTCAATACTGCTTACCCAGATGGCCCTAGAGTCAAGCGAAAAGGCCACTTGTAGCATCAGGAGCATAACTGACAAAATGGAGTAACATGGATGGGCCAGATAAAGCACTGCACAAACCTTCTTCTGGAACCCTTTAACAGCCAGCAAAGCACCACTAACCAACTTTGTCAACAGTTAGGGATTTTCAACATTTAGAAACTACAGCAAATGAAATAATCATTACAATTTCAATTTTGTTTGAATGAATGGAAGTCTAAAACCTTGCATGCTAAAGTAATGAAAAAAATTAAACAAAAACAAATAATTTTAGAAAGATATATATTACTTTTCCCTTTCTTACCTGCAGGTATATACTTCTCAGTGAATACAGGATGAGGAGCCAAATTAATAGACCCATTGATCCTGTACCTGAGAAATGGATGCAAGAGCAGAAATTTCAGCATAAATGCTGCGAATTTCAGCAAGCTTCACTTTGCCACTAGAGTCAAATGGGAGTCCAGTTGTGGAGTGAAGCTAGGAGATGACCAGCAGAGCTTGGCCAGTAAGTTCAGTACTTCATAGCTTGCATCAGAGTCCTGAAATTTAGTGACATCATTGCTGAGAAATGTCAGTAATTCTGTGCAGAACTGATAACAAAAGCTGGCAAGATATTGGCTATCCTTATTCCATTAAAAAAAAGCATAATAATGTCAACAGGAAAACTAAATAAATCCCCAAGATTCATTGGAAACCTCTCTCATGCCACTATCCAATATCAAACACTTTTAATCAGCATCTTCCAATCAATCCTACCTGTTCTGCTTGCAAGAGAATTCAACTGGATAAGATGTAAATGAAAAATGCTTTAGTGGCCATATGACTTTAGAAATAATGCCTAAGTATATTTTTCATTCATTTTGATATTATTAGTTCAGTGGAAAAGCAAGCTGAATGGCACTAAATCCTTTATCATAGAACCATATCATACAGCACAGAAATGGGCCCTTTGGTTCAGCTCTTCCTTGTCAACCATGATGCCCACCTACTCATATCCCATTTGCCCACATTAGGCTGTATCCCTCTACTCCTCTTCTATCAAAGTACCTTTCCAAACACCTTTTATATGTTATAATTGTATCTACCTCTACCACTTCCTCTGGCACTTCCTTCTATATAACCGCTACCCTCTGTGTGAAAAATTTGCCCCTCAGTTCTCCTTTAAATTTCTCCCCTCTCATCTTAAACTTATGCCCTCTGGTTTTAGACTCCCCCACCCCAAGATAATGATTCTATCCATCCTATCTATGCTCCTCATAATTCTATAACCATCTAAAAGGCCTCCTATATTCCAGTGAGAATAAACCCAGTCTATCCAATCTCTCCTTGTAAGTAAAGGCTTTCATTCCAGACAACATCCTGGCGAATCTCTTCTGCACTCTTTCTAATGCTACCACATCCTTCCTGTAGTGTGGCGACCAGAACTGTACTTCAAGTGCAGCATGACTAATGATTTATATAGCTGCAACATGACATCCTAACTCTTATACTCAATCCCTCTGCCTATGAAGGCAAGCATGCCGAATGCATTCTTCATTACCTATCCATAGATATGGTCGAAAATATCAGCATATCCCTCTCCTAGCTCTCCATATTCCAGTTCCTCCTCCCTGCTGAACACCAATGAGAAATATTAATTGAGGATCCCACTCTTATCTCCTGGCTCCACACACAGATTTCCCTTTTGGTCTTTGAAGGGACCTACTCTTTCCTTAGCTACTCTCTTGCCTATAACATACTTATATTCTCCTTAATTCTGTTTGCCAAGACCATTCCATTTCCTCTTTTTGCCCTCCTAATTTCTTTCTTAAGTTCTCTTCTACTTCCCATTAAACCTCAAATTACTCACTCAGTACCAAATGCTTCCATCTGCATTCTGATCAAGCCTTCAATTTTCATTGTTAACCAAGATTTTCTAGTCTTACCATCTTAGCCACTTATCTTTGCAGCGTTATGCTGACCCAGAGCTCTTACTTATCTCACCTTTAACACCTCCCACTGATCAGATGTTGTTTTTCCCTTTAGCAGCTGCTTCCAATCTACTTTCACCAAGTCCTGCCTTATACTGTTGAAAATAGCCCTCCTCCCATTTTAAGACCAACTCTAAGACCAACCTTATCTTCTCCACAGCAGCTTCCACCACTTGCCCACTCTCATTCCCTACGATAAGTTTGAGTACAGCCTTTTCCCTAGGAGATGTCTCTACATACTGTTTCAAAAAACCCTCTTGGATGCATTTTACGAATTCCACCCCATCTAGGCCCCTTACACTGACAATACCCAAGTCAATATTGAGAGAGAGTTTAAATCCCCCAGAACTACAACCCTATAGTTTTTACATCCTACTGCAATTTGCCTGCATATCTGTTCTTTTCATTCTTGTAACATCAGTTGGGGTAATTTTACAGCATGCTAGTGAACTAAGTATTGAAGTTTCATTCCTCACAGTTTTCATTCTGAGACTACATTTCCAACAAATGAATAAGTTTATGTCTATGATAAGTTGTGCCTACATGTGCCTTAATAACAGTGAAAATTGAAACACTGAATAATGAACATAAAAACCCTTATTTAACTTGGAGGAATTCCAATGTCAGATCATAAGAATAATAGCCCAGATCTTGTAGTTGTAATGATGGTGAAATTAACAATATTCACCATCATTATACTATGAAATGGATAGCAATTCTGGAGTTTCCATGCAGGGATATATTAACATAAAATAAAAGTTGTGAAATCCCATCTCCAGGGTGTAATGTTTGCAGATTTCACCACTTCAATAAAAGGAAATAATCAATTTAACAAAAGAAATACTTACTTAGAACTCACCTTGCCATAAAGTACCCACAAAGAAATTTACAGCAAATTCTCTGGCCCCAAAACTAATTTTGTGGCTTACAATTCCCTCAAATACTTCCAAATATGGAATAAATACATTTTTTAAATTTTATTTTTGAACCTTGCTTCAATCTTAATTGAATGGCTTAATCTTTATTTTGCACCCATAAAATATTTAAAATACTAGTTTGAAATTGATCTTTTTCCTTCCTGGTTTGCTCTAAATTTACTCCTGAATGTGGCTGCCAACTTATCCAGCTTGATGACAGCTTCTGTGGCTCATGGACTGACATCTGAGTAACCAGCATCAGTAAAGGGGAAGTCCACACCATGAGTCCACAATAGCTTTGTGGGCAAGTTTCTTCAAAGCCAGTTTCCAGCAATGCCACTGTTACATTGCTGACTACAAAATCCAGGCAAATAAATAATTTGTAAAATATTAAAGGTTGCTATGACATTGACCAAATTCACATCCAATGTCAATAATATGAACAAATTTACTCAATGTATTCACCTTTTGCTCATTAAGCAAAAAATTATTTGGACTGTAATAAATACTGAACAATTTCCAGATTTTATTTGATCAGCTAAACTGATTTATGTTTATTGGTGAGTATTTTGTATGTCAACAGTTTTACACAACCTTTATCCTCAAATAACTGTACACCTATTGTTCATCTAAACATTTAAGATTATCAGTTATTTTGGAACAGCTCATCCAATTTTCCTTTTAATTAACAAGCTCAAACTTGTGTATGTTTAAGTCTATAAATAAATGATACTAGCTTTAGTGGCCCCATCAGATAATGAATATTATATTTTTATCTCAAATACCCCAATCTGTCCCCAGAAGTACAACTGGTGTAACAAATACTCAGCCTCTTTTTAAGAATGACTGATTTTGATGCATCAATTTACTCATTTCATCAAGCAGCACCTGTTGTTGGGCCACATCAGATGCTTACTGTAGCTTTTTTCTCCACCATTCTTTGAGCATAGTGGTAAAAGTGGCTTTCAAGAGCTGTCAAACTATTTAGACTCGGAGGGATTAAGAGAAATAATACTTACACAACAAAGAATTTTCATCACCTCTGCTAAACAAGGGAACTGAAACAGCTGCTACTTTAATTTGTGACCTGAAATATTTGGAAGTGACTTTTTCTTTACCATCTAATTGCCAGGAAGCAGTAAGAAACCCAGTATTTACACAAACACAAGACACAGCCTTCGGTTCTTTTACTTATCATGCCAGATTTTAAAAAAACGAATTTGACATGCATGAAATGAAAGATTGCCAGTTTCAGACAAGAACATCTTAGATCTGAGGCCACACTATGAAAGAGCTAATAGAAAACTTATAAATCATTAAGAGAGCTGGCTCAGGCCATCAAAAACAATTAGGCAACCATTAATGGTAGGAAATGCTGAATAAATGATCATTTGAATTGTCTTTATTAACCACAGCATACAGTAATTGTGTCACTTAATTTATCATATATCCTTACCAATAATACTAATTCAACATATTTGTTTATCTAATAACACGCTCCACATAATTGGAGCAATTAAAATACTAGCTTATTAAACACTTCCTTACTCATTTCAAGTGTTTATCAACAAACTAAATTACATAGATGTGGAAACATTACTTCTCCTCTATCAAAACTTTGAAAGCTAATTAAAGCCAATTTTGACACATTCTGCCAGGAGCAGAATACCATCAAGAAAATGAAAAAAGATTCTGCCCACCCACCCAATACCACCATCTACATAGTGCTTGGAACACAATTAATAATATATAAATGAATACCAAAACCTTTCTGTAACCTGGTCACATTAGGTTATCAGATAGCCTGATGCTCC
Source organism: Pristis pectinata (assembly GCF_009764475.1). Taxonomy (NCBI): domain Eukaryota; kingdom Metazoa; phylum Chordata; class Chondrichthyes; order Rhinopristiformes; family Pristidae; genus Pristis; species Pristis pectinata. The sequence goes on from NC_067410.1 coordinate 24,707,087, forward strand.
AGAATGTTCTACTTATGCTCTTTATATCTGATCCTTAGAACTCAGATGGAAGCCATTAAGATGAAAGACTTAAAAATTTCTATGATCTTCCCAAGTTGTGTTCTTTCTTTGACCTCTGGCTGCATATCAGCAAAGGCCTTTTGTACACAGTGATCTTATTGTTCTGCATGCTGTTCTTCAGTAATTATTTTCCTATTTTTCTGAATTATTTGCTTCTTTGGGATACTTTCCTTGAAAAGTAACTGAAACAGTACATTTTAAAAAGGATTTGATTAGTTAAATCTAACTTTATTTTCTTCAAGGTTATCTGTAACAGATATTCACATATAAAATTCAGTTTTCTGACTGTCAAAACCATTTCAGAGCGTTTTTCTGAAATAAGTAAATTGCCGTGCTACTTTCAAAATAAACACCTTTCTTTAAAATAGTGTATTGAAACTGGATCTGGAACCTGTTAAATAACATCCAGTTAATATATAATGGAATCCAGAATATTTTCAAATAGCCAATTGTGGGTGATGCAATCATAAAAACTCGATTGGCATAAACACATATAAAGTTGCAACAATAATATCCTAGCTTTTGAAAGATGTTCCTGGTACAACAGAAATATGCATATTAAATAGTACACCAAGTTTTGCAATACAACTTTTTGAAGGATACCAATTGGCAGAATGCTTACATTTTGATGTGAATTATCTTCCAGACAGAAGTGGAGAGGGACACTGGAGAACAATGATGTGGTCAAGCATGTCAAAGGTTGCATACAGTTCAAGAAGGGCAAAAAGGGATTGTTTTCACATTTTCACAGTGACATAGGATTCCATTTATAACTACAATAAGAACAGTATTGGCACTACAGCAGGGGTTCAAATTTGAAGGCATCAAACACGGGAGTTCTGGGAAAAATGCACATGGACCTGGGAGATGGCAATGTTTTTAAGGACCTTGGAGAGGTAATGGAGGTAAGTTCATAAAAGTGGAGGGATTAGGTTTTTTGGATGGGAGATGTCAAGTCATTTGCTGAATATTTCTGGTTTTTTTTTTAATGTCTTCATTACATACCTTTATCATTGGGTTTCATCATACATTGAACATAATTAGCTTTGAAAAAGTCTAATATTCTCAAGTCAACATGATGATGATCAAAAACTTCAATGAGCCAGAAACTCTTACATGAATTAAATCCAAAAATCAAATCTGGCAGCTTGAAGCATCTCTCCAGCGATTGAGTTTCCACAACCTTCCAGGACTGAGAAATTTGATAATAATCTTTAAAGTGGACTTAGAAAATCAAACTTGCAGATCAGACTCAGTACTGTTTTGAGAAGAAAGAAACCTATTACATATTTACATTTTCTTTATTTCATCAATGTACACCAGATTTAATCCATGAAAATCAAACTCCTTTAGCTATGGGATTTACTATTCTATTGGATCACTTAACAAATATGTTTAAATCATTTTAAGAGTAAATTGTGCCAACAAATGGTTAGTACTTCCAAATGGTAACAAATCTGGTTCCAGTCTTTTCCCTTCAGTAGCCAACTCACTGATAGCCAAGTACCCTTCCCATGCTCACCCCACCCCTGCATTAAAACTTCTCATTTCCAGGCTACCTCAACACTGGTAAATTGCCACATATCAATTAGTCAACCATCTTCAATCTTCACCCAATCAGAGGATAAAAACATTGATGTATAAAGAGTATGGCATAAATTAAATACCAGTTTGTGGTATTGGTGCTAGTGTGTTGCACTGTAGCTAGCCTTGTAAAAACTTACCAATGCCCTGATAAACAAGGCTTCTTTTAAAAGCTTTTCAGCATCTCAAAACTTACCCTAATAAGGATCAGAAAACAGGAGGTTGTCTTGATAAACAGATTCATAGATGAACCAACACAAATTATATCAGCTGGAATCACTCCAACATACTAAAACATCTCCTTGCACACAAATGTATTTGGCAAAGGAAAAAATATTATACTTCTGCCATTTATTTTGTCCTGTTAACTAATTCATTTTTGAAAGAGCGACACTTTTAAAAGTACTTGGGGCAAGAACATTATTCTTCCCTTTTCAGACCATCTGAATTGCTTACGGTTTTCAGTTTTTAAATTCTCAACCAGTCCAATGAACGTTCTCATGTGATTGTAACTATAAAGAAGAGCTTTAATCCATGAGAAGAAACATAAAGGTGCATAGTTAACCCTTGAACTTATCAGAAAATTTATCTTTTTTTTCACGATCTATCTCGTTATGACCTTGTACCTTATTGTCTACCTGCATTGCACTTTCTCTGTAGCTGTTACACTTTATTCTGCATTCTGTTATTGTTTAACTTTGTACTACCTCAATGCACTGTGTAATGAATTGATCTGTATGAACAGTATGCAAGACAAGCTTTTCACTGTACCTCGGTACATGTGACAATAATAAACCAATTCCAATAAACTCTTTAGGTGTGCTACTTTTTTGATGTTTATGTTTTTTGGCCTTGCCCCACTTCTCTTTTCCTAAAGTTTGTACATAACCTGCTGGTATCAGATGAACACCCTCCAGTCCAAGCTTGATGAATATTAATCATATTAGAGACATTACAGTAAATATCAAAGTAGCTTTTCAACAGCAAGGGCATCACACTTGAACAATCCAGGCCTCAGATAGTATTCAAATGTTAGCTCTTTTACTGGGATCAATGGATCGCAATCGGATGTGGGAGTTATTTTCTGTTTTGGGCAGTAGAAACTGAGCCAATTGTAGCACCCCTGTGTCTATTCTGTCCAAAATTGAATAACTCAGCACAAACAAATGTTCTGAATTGGGTTCTTTCTAGACTGCATAGACCACTGTGAAATTACAACCAAGAAGGAGGTTCCTCAGTGTGAATGCTCACAACTCTGAAAATATACATGCCCTTGGCCACAATCCATATCTGTATACATTAGAGTAATTAATTAAATTCTAAAAGCAGTGCTGAGTTCACAGAATTCTTTAATGTAAACACTCAAGTGATGAAACTTGAATCCCAGCTTGCACTGGTATTTATCCTGAATGTGTCTTGGAGTTAACTTTGCTACTCCTGAATAAGGACAGAGAAAAAGAAATACATCACCCTGATCATCCCTGGAGTGATCTACCACGGTCAGAACTGACAAGCTTGAAGGCATATTTATGGATTGTACTGTTTCATTCTCTGACTAAGAAGAATGAAGTGGATTAAATGCACATATGCATACACACATGGATGTGCTCACGTGTGTATCAGTATAGATTGGCAGGAAAGAGAAGATACTTAAGTTTTCTACAATATTCTGGACAGAAAAAAAATTTGGACAATTCTATTTTTTTTTTGTCTGTTCCATTTGTGTTGCAATTAAGTGCCAGTGAATGAATATCTACCACTGACTGAATCCAACACCCTCCCCTCCTGACCCTCACATATACTACAGGGTGAATTTACACCATTCTTGATAGCAGCCTCTGAGGTTGGACCTCCTACTTTCAGATTTTCTATAAAACTATATTTACAATTGATGAACCAAAAAAGTCATCTGAGGAATTTGCAACAAGGTTAGAAAAATGTTATATGCATAAAAATTTATTTATTTCACACCCTCAGAAAGCACTTCAAATCCAACCAAGTACATTTTCACTTATAAATTATGATTAAGCAAAATAAAACTTCAATGCTTTTTGAGTATGAAACATTAAATCAATAAAAATTGGAATCCATTTTGCATGCTATGACATGATGATTCATTTAACTCTAAGTTTACTATTTCACCTGCTACTGTGAAGAATGTCTCAGGAAAACTTCAAAGCCTGCAATCCAAGTTGCTCCCCAGTACAGTCACTCCATTGTTGCTACCTAAATCAGTGGGTACAGACTTGAGATCTGGGACACAGATGGCTCAGCCTTTCTTTCCCTTATCTCTGTCATCAACTCAAGCAATGGCTTCCTCTACCACCTTGGCTTTAAAGAGTTTTCCTATCTTTGGAGCCCAACTCTTAGAGCATATAGTTGAATAAAATCACAACATAATAATGGATGAAAAAGGCCATTAAGCCTACTGTCAGCCAATTCAGGGAGATCCTCATGGGTTTCCCACAATTACATACGTATACCAGTTTATTTAACTCAAGTATTTTAGAGAGGTATTGCAAATATTGTTTATGGTGTGCAATATATATATATATATATATATATATACATACACACACACACACACACACACACACATACCTCTTCTACAAGTCTTAAGTATATGTTTCCAGATTAAAACATCCTCTAGTTCTGCAGTCTGTTTAATTTTTTAACATGTTCTGTGTCCTTTTCAACAAGCCATTTTAGATTTAAAGCATGAACTAGTCAATAATTTGAGAAAACAAGTAGCCATTTAAAAATATTTTTACTTCATCACTTAACTGTATTGCCAAATCAGCCTTCTAACTCTTCTAGTATTAATATTATATATATTCTGATCTGGCCCTACAAATATCTCGCAGGATTAAGCTACTTTTGCAAGCCTTGCTGAACTTCTGTTTGTGCCTATCTGCTGATTGCTTTTGATTCTGTGATCTGTCATATACAGTTCCCATTTTAGTCCTGCACATTATATATCCCCACCTCTCTTTCTCTCTTCTACTTATCCAGCTTAAATAATTTTCTTTGCTTGCTTTAATATTCAAGTTATTTTGTATTTACTATGTTTAAGTGTATTTCCTGTATCTGCTCTTTCTATTTTGGAATAAACTCTTCTTTATGGAGACAATATTGCCATATTCACACCATATTCCTGGTATTCAGTTCTGATCCTCAATTCCTGGCAAACTCCCATCTTTTCCTAGATACTGGAAGTAAACCAGACATTACATCCGTGGTCTCCAACTTCTTACATCTGTTTTTTTAAGGCGCAAATATTATTTTCTCATTTATGTAACCTCTGACAGAGGTAGAGGAGAACCTATTTGTGACTCTCAGTATCCACAGACACGGAAATGTTACATGAACATACTGATGATGCCCAGTTCTACCACTCAGAATTTAAACGGTGAGACAAGGGCAGCAAAAGCATGGGTAAACAATCAACTGGAAGTTGCCCTCCATGCCGCACACACCATCCTGACTTGGAAATATATCACCGTTCCTTCACCACTGAGTCAAAATCCTGGAACTCTTCTTTCGAACATCATTATGGGTATACCCACACCTCAAGGACTGCAGTGATTCCAAGCGGCAGCTCACCATATCCTTCTCAAGGGCAACAATGGATGGACAATTAAATGCTGGCTCAACCTACAAAGCCCAGATCCCTCAAATTAATATAAAAAAAGTTTTTCATAAATTGCAATATCCTCCAAATAAACACCGGGAACACCCAGCACAAACTGTATACTTAGCACTGGCACCATTCCTTTGCAAACATGAGCTCATTCACCCCCAAGTAAATTTTCCCACTGGGAAAAATCCATCTCCATCTCTGTCACTGAAACCTTCTTCCATGCTTCTGTTATCTGTATACCTGACTATTCTACCGCTCTCCAGATCCTATTCTCCATTCACCAAACTTCAGCTGATTAAAACTCCTTTGCTTTCATTTTAACTCTCACCAATCACACTCAGTTGTTTTCCCTTATCCTTAATGACTTAGCAATAGCTTCTGGATCTCCAATGCGTCATATTTTACAATCCTTATCCTTCTATTTAATCTCCTCTCTCCACTTTTGTAACTTCCTCCTGGGATATCCCATCTCCTGAAAGTCTCCATTGTTTATGTCCTTATCCTGAGCCTTTCATTCCACACATGAGGGCTAAGCCTCTGCCTACTCTGGTCATCTCACTCTCAACCTACTCATGACATTCTTCAGCTACCTCTCCGTTCTTACAACTTTTCATTAAAATCTGCTTTTATTCAAGCTCTTCACCACTTGTGAAAATTCTCCTTCCTTAGTTTGCTAACAATTTTAATTTCATCACACCCCTGAAATGGAGGAGGCTTTTTCCATATTAAAGACACAACTTAAATGCTAATCTTTTGTTTCAATGTACTCTCTATAACTATCAAGATGAAACACAGGAGATGCTGCTTGGCATATTACTTGATAAAAATTACTCAGACTTTTCTTGGGAGACTGTCATGAATGTTACTTGCCACTTGTTAGCCCAAATTTTAATGTTACCAAAGCCTTGCTGTATGTAGTCCTTTACTGTTTCATGATAAGTAATTCCAAATGGAACCAAACACTGCAATTCTCCTGCAAGTCACACAGAACTCTGACTTTGAATTCAATTACCACGCAGGAAAAGAGGAGTTGGAGGTCACTAAGCCCCTCAAGCCTACTTCACCATTCAATTTGATCATGGCTGATCTAAGCTGGCCTCAATTCCTCTTCTGTGCCAGTTCCCCATTACCCTTAATTTTTTGAACTTTTGAATATTTATCTATGTGATCCTCAAATATATCTAATGATCTGCCTTTCACCACCCTCGGGGGCAGAGGATTCCAGAAATCCATCACCCTCTGAGAACAGAAATTTCTATGCACCTTAGTTTTAAATGACCGGCCCCTCATTATGCACCTATTTCTCCTTGTTTGTGACTCACCCATTTGTAAAAACATCTCAAGGTCTCCCATAGGATCTTACATTTTTGAATAAAGTCATCCTTCATTCTTCTAAACTCCAAGGAATACAAACCCAAACTGGCTAGCCTCTCTCAAAAGGATAATCCTCATGTGCCAGGAATTAGACTGGTGAATCTCCTTTGGACTGCGTCCAATGTTACCATATCTGTTTTTTTAGTTAAGGGGACCAAATCAGTGCACAATATTTCAGGTGTGGCCACATCAATGCCCTCTACAACTATAACAAAACTTCACTTGAAAAAAATTCAATCCCTTTGCAATAAAGGGCAATATGCTGTTTACCTTCTTAATGACTCGTTGCACCTTCCTACTAACTTTTTGTGATTAATGCATTACAACAGCTAGATCCCTCACTATTCAGTCTAAATCCTGGAACTCCCTACCCAAAGGCATTGTTGGAGCATCTTCACCAGAAGGACTGCAGTAAACCAAGGCAGTGCTCACCAGCACCTTCTGAAGAGCAATGAGGATGAGCATTAATTGCTGGCCAGTGATGTATGCAAACCAAAAAATGAACTTTAAAAAAGTCTTGAAAATCTCTCAAGTTCAGTTTTGATATAAATTTAAGATTATGAAAAAAATAGAGTTTGAAGACATAAAAGGATTTTGTTGTACATGTGTTGGCATAACAAGAAACTAACTGAAAAAACATAAGAATGGTTTCCTTCTGAACCAACATTCATCCAAAAAAAACACGACGACAGCAAGAGAAACTACATATAATTCATCATCTTTGCAATTGTCCAGATCAACAGAGAGATTATAGTTTAATAGATAATAAATTATAACATTGAAATAGCTATTTGGATGACCTCATTATCCCAGCATTGCGACAGATTCATGTACTGCAGCTGTTGTGTTTGAAAGTAAGATTGTGTATGTTGGAAATGGCATTTTCAGAACGGCAGCTAATCCTAGTTTACCTGCTCCATGCAGTCATCTGTTTTTTGCAGAGAATAGAATGAAAATGTGTACAATGAATATGGGTCACTTACATGACTGTGGAATTATGCTTAAAAGTAACAGATTTCAGCAGACTCTTAGAGAGCAGCGGTGGTCTGAACTGAATCTGGCCCAGAAATCAATTGCTTAACAGTAGCATGTAGGCATTGAACTTGCAGCTAATTTGAGCTGCAGATTGTTTGTTTTATTTATATGTAAATTAGGATAAGATTCAGATAAACTATAATTTTTCCTTTGACATGTGGTGTTTAAAATAATATACTTAACATAGATATTATCAGCAGGTAAACCAGATATATCATTAAAGGTAAAATAATGGCCTTATTTTGCCATGATACACTTCTAATTGAGACCATAATCAGACTAATCAGCAAAGCAAACAATCTGTCAATGTTCCACAGCTGCTCATAACTAGAATTCAGTGAAAGGTACTGAGCCCATAATAGATTTCATAAAAATCACAATTTAATGCCTTTGGAGGAAAATTGCAATAATTAAAAATGATAATACTCAACCCAAAGTGTTGAAAGAAATTGTAAATTTGTTACAGGATATTTTCTTATAAACCTCCATTTCCCCAATTCCCTCCTCATATAGTTCACAGAAAAAAATCCTGAGATTATCTTGAGCTGCATTTTGAAAATGCACAGTGAGTTAACATAATATCCTTTATCCAATTGAATATGGATCAACATACACATTGTACTGCTGGAACAAAAACTTATTATGCAAAAACAATCTAAATTGTAAAGATTCTAGGAACAGATTTAAAGTTGTTCAAACAATTCAGTATTAATTAGAAAACTTCTTCAGAGGTCAACTACAGTAAGAAATTAAAACGTTCTTCTAGGTTCTTGAGGTATTTAATCTGCAGCATATAAATGATACAACAGTAGGGAGACATGTAACAGTGCTTTTATTTGATCTGGAAGGTGCAAGGATTAGTGAGTGGAAGCAGTAATGAGGGAGGATATCCAAGGAGGCTCTTCAAATGAGACCATATGAGTAGAACAGGAACAAAAAGGGGGCATTTATACTTTGATGATAGTATACTACAGGCTTCCAAACAGTCAGCATGAGATGGAGCAGCAGATATGCAGACAATTCACAGAGAGATGCAAGAGTAATAGGATTATAATAGTAGGGGATTTCAACTTCCTCATTATTAACTGGGACCATGTGAATGTGAAAGGCTCAAAGGAGATAAAAATTTAAAAATGCATCCAGGAGAGTTTTTTGAGCCAGTATATAGTCTGACTAGAGAAGGGGCAGTGCTGGAGCTATTCTTAGGGTATATTGGCAATCAAATGTAGTGTAAGTGGAAGAGCATTTCAGGGATAGTGACCATAAATTGGAGAAAGAAGGTAACCAGCCAAAGACTGAGACTCATCAGGGACTAAAATGGCAGTTGATGTGTGATGCCAGAGTACATGGGTGATGTCTTAAGTGACTACTTCTCATCTGTATTCACAAAGTAGAATATCATTGCACCTGGAGAATCCAGGGAGGGGAGATTATGGTATAGCTTTTTAAAACACTGCTACAGCTGGAATACTACATGCAGGTCTGGTGACCACATGATTACACTGGAGAGGGCCCAAAGGAGATTCACCGGGACGTTTTCTTGGATGGCGCACTTCAGTCGTGGGGAGAGACTGGGTTTGTTTTCCTTGAAGCAGTGGAGGCTGAGCGTGGGGTGGCCTAATTAAGGCATACAAAATTATGAAGGGTGTAGATGGAATAGATAATCAGAAACTTTTCCCATAACAGAGATGTCAAAAACTAGAAGTTATAGGTTAAGAGTAATGGGGAGAGGTTTAGAGGGGATCTGAATAAAGTATTTTTTCCACCCAAGAATGAATGGAATCTGGAACGTGGTGTCTGAGTGGGTACTGAAGTGAATATGTTCATAACTTTTAAGAGGTATCCAGACAAGCATTTGGATTGTTAAGATATAGAAAGCCATGGACCAAATGCTGGTAAGTGGGATTAGTGTAGATGGGTAATTGATGGTCACCATGGATATGGTGGGCTGAAGGGCCCGTTTCTGTGCTATATGGCTCTATGATTGTGACATCATCATTCAGTTTTACGAGTACAATACTTAACCATTTACATCCAATGACTTGCATTTATTTAGTACCTTTAAAGTCGCTGTTTAAAATAAGGGATTGCCCATTACGTAAGATGGGACATAATTTTTTTTCTTGGAGTACCACAGATCTTTTAAACACATTCGAAGGATGGTGGAAATAGAGTCATTTAATATTTTTAAAGCAGAACTTGATAACTACTTGACAAGTGAGTGGGTGAAATGTTACTGAGGATAGTTAGAAATACAGAAATGAGATTTCAATCAGGTCAACCATAACATTATTAAAAGGCAGAATAGGTTAGAGGGGTCAAGTGACCTACTCCTGCTCCTTATTTGTATGGTTGTTTATACTAAAATGTCCCAAAGAGCTTCACAGGTGTTTAATCAGATGAGAAAAAGTAAATACATTAGTTAAGTGCTCGGCTTTCATTGACTGGTGCGTATATATACTGGCAGATTGGAACTTGGAGAAAAAAGTATCTTTCTCATAACTTTACCCTGTCAATCACTCATTGGTCTTGAGTAAACTTATATAGAAGCATCACTGTATCACTTCTAAGCCTTTTCACTGCATTTAAATTAATTCACATGTTCCTCCATGATGGCTGGGAAAAATGGAATGTGAGGTTTCAATTTTGACACGTTGTTTTTTGGGGAGGGGAGGGGAGGGGAGGGTTGATGATGGAAATTGAGCAAAATCTAAAATAGTTTCAAAAAGTTGCAATGCAATATGATTTATCATCTCGCATCAAAGACCAAAGGCAAAATGCCAAAAAAAGTCATCTTTACTTGGCACAGAATAAAAAAACATAGATTCAGCTGTGCAGCATGCATTTCCTGGCATTAACCAGCCTGCCAAATCCCAAATGTGCCAAGAAGGAAAGTGCATGGTTATTTCTACTTAACAGAAGAACACTATGCTTGTGCTTGTCCCCACAGCATCTGGTGACCCTGTGATCTCTGTCTTGGAGACCAACATCAGAACCTCCTTCAAGAGGGTGAACCCTCACAAGGCATCAGGCCCCAACAGTATACCTGGCAGGGTATTGAAAATCTGTGCCAACCAACTTGCTAGAGTTTTCAAGGACATCTTCAACTTCTCACTGCTGCGGTCGGAGGTTCCCACCTGCTTCAAAAGAATATCAATCATATCGGTGCCCAAGAAGAGTAGGGTGAGCTGCCTTAATGACTACGGCCCAGTAGCACTCACATCTACTGTGATGAAGTGCTTTGAGAGGTTGGTCATTGGCTAGAATTAACTCCTGCCTAAGCAAAGACCTGGACCCACTGCAATTTACCTACCACAACAACAAGTCTACAGCAGATGCATTCTCACTGGCTCTTCACTCGGCTTTGGAGCACCTAGACAACAGTAATACATACGTCAGGCTGCTGTTTTTCGATTACAGCTCGGCGTTCAACATGATCATCCCTTCAGTACAAATAAACAAACTTCAAAACCTAGGCCTCTGTACCTTCCTCTGCAACTGGATCCTTGACTTCCTTATCAGAAGACCAGAGTCAGTGCGGATCGATAATAACATCTGCTCCTCACTGACAAACAACACAGGGGTGTCTCAAGGATGCATGCTTAGCCCACTTTTCTACTCTCTCTACACTCATGAATGTGTAGCTAGGCACAGCTCAAATGCCATCCACAAAGTTGCTGATGAAACCACTGTTGTTGGCAGAGTTTCAGATGGCGACAAGGAGGCATATAGAAGTGAGATAGATCAGCTGCTTGAGTGGTGTTGCAACAGCAACCTTGCACTCAACATCAACAAGATCAAGGAACTGATTGTGGACTTCAGGATCGGGAAGTCAGGAGAACACACACCAGTCCTCACTGAGGGGTCAGCAGTGGAAAGTGTGAGCAGTTTCAAGTTCCTGGGCATCAACATCTCAGAGGATCTATCCTGGGCCCAACACATTGATGCAATCATGAAGAAGGCACGCCAGTGGCTCTACTTCATTGGAAGTTTGAGGAGATTTGGTATGTCACAGAGGACTTGCAAATTTCTGCAGATGGATGGTGGAGAGCATTCTAACTGGTTGCATCACCGCCTGGTATGGAGGCTCCAATGTGCAGGATCGAAAGAGGCTACAGAGGGTTGCAGACTCAGTCAGTTCCATCACGGGCACAAACCACCAACCGCGCCCCCCCCCCCCCCCACCACTCCCACCAAGGACATCTTCAAGAGTTGGTGCCTCAAGAAGGCAGAATTGATCATTAAGGGCCCTCAGCATCCAGGACATGCCCTCTTCTCATTACTACCATTGAGGAGGTGGTACAGGAGCCTAAAGACCCACATTCGATGTTTCAGGAACAGCTTCTTCCCCTTGCCATCAGACTTCTGAACAGTCCATGAACACTAGCTCATTATTCCTCTTTCGCACTACTTCTTTTGTAACATAGTAATTTTTATGTCTTGCACTGTACTGCTGCCGCAAAACAACAAATTTCACAACATGTCAGTGATAATAACCCTAATTCTGATTAATGTTACTTGCTACATTAGGTTGCCTATTGAGGGAAATAATTTATTTAAATTAGTGTCCTGTGCTTCTTGTAAACTTTGTCCATCTCACAGTAAGTATATTACTACTTACTTTGGTAGACTTGACAGGAAGACTAAAGAAGGGAGGATAAAGTGGGGTTATTGGGATTACATTGTGCTTTCATATACCCATGTCTCTAAATGACAAGTCTCAAATGCTCATCCGTTACAGGGATTTAGTCAGGATTTTCCAGGATATTGATAAGAAAATCTCTGTGGGAAGCATCACAGTTGTCAAACATATAGCATGCAACAATAAATTCAGCAAAGATGAAAAAGAAACGCCCCTTATCTTTCTGAAGATGAACTGAATGAATTCATATCATTAGTAAACAGCATAGGTTCAAAACTTCCCTCATTGAAGTCATCAATGCCTTTCACTCCACAAATGGTTTCTATGCAAAGCATGGATTCCTTCCAAGGAAATGTAATTCAACACTGCAGAACTATAGCTGCCTCCTGCCTTAAAAGAAAAACTGTAGGGAAATTCTAATGAAAAAAATTCTTGCAGAACAAAATAAAACTTAAATCAGGCACCACTGAACAATTGTATGAAACACTAATATGATGCAGGGCATTGATAACTAGACAGTGACTAACACCTCCTCTTAAGCAGTCCCTCTGCCTCAAGGATGACTTGCTTCCACTCCAGTGCTGAGGTGACTAAAGAGGCTATTGTCAGATTCAGATTTTTCACCGGTAGGACAGGTAGGATGGTTAGCTAGTATAGGACTTGGTGCATGACTTCTGTTGGGCTTTCACATCTGAAATACTTCTCCATTTTGAACAGTCATGGGTCAGGGATTCCCATGAGTCAATGAGGATGTTACAATTTCTTAAGGAGGTTTTGAGAATAGCCTTAAAAATGCTTCCCTGTAATTTCCATGTAATCTCCTATTGTGATTGAGCTCAGAGTCTGGTGTCAGGCATGCAAACAATTTGAGGGTGAGTATAATCAGAGCCTTGATGTTGAGCATATTGGCCTAGAAGAGGACACTGAAGTTGGCTTGTTCATTTTGACAGTGGACTTGGAAGATTTTATAGAGACAACAATGGTGGTATCTTTCCAGTACCTTGAGGTGTCTGCTCTCGGAAGTCCATGAGTCTAATGTGTTACGGACTCAGTGAAAGTCCCTTTAAGATAGAGAGTGTGTGTGTATGTGTGTGTGGGGCGTGCTTACGTCAATAGAAGATAAAGGATGTAATGACGTTGTTGAAGAAGTCAGAAGAAGAAAGAGAGAGAGAGAGAGAGAAGGGAGAGAGACACCAGCCTGCTAGTTTTCTCTATCGATGGATGAGAAACAATAACTGTGTCTGCCACTGAAATCCATGTATGGAAATTGGAAGTAATCCGGTGGAGTTCACTTTGTTGCTGACCTGTAGAAGGAAACAGGTATTTGTGTGTGTGGACGACCACGATTCGGATGCTTTTCGAGGTGAGGAAGTCACTACCGAGTAAACACTGAAGTGTCGCTTTGGTTCCATCGTGGAACATTTGGATTTCGTATTTACTCTCTCTATGTTTCTCTACGTCTACGTCTTATCTTCAGACAACAGTGGTTGTTGAAGAAGCCCTTGCTCATGTTTCACCTTATGGCTTGCGGAACTGAACTTTAAGAAGCATTCCGGAACTTGGAGTTTGGGACTTTGTCACACACACACACACACACACACACGAAGAGTTTAGTTTTTGGGGTTAACGTTCGAGGTTTAACATTTTTGAATTCTAACATACTAACATTTTTACTTTTATTTTACGTATTATCATAAGTAGTGATTAATAAAATAGTTTTTAACACTTAATCATGCTCAGTGTGTTTCTTTTGTTGCTGGTTCGTGACAAAATTGGGGGCTCGTCCGGGATCCAATCCAAAGATTAACGAGTGTCGTCTGGGATCATTCCCCAGATTGACGAGATTCGTTCGGGATTCAATCCAAAGATTTTTGAGGGAGGTCTGATAAATTCTTTTTAAGTGGCTTGTGTGTGTGGAAACCAGCAGCAATGGATATTAAGGCATTTTTGGAGTCACCAACCCAAAAGGGATTGGAGGTGGTGAAAAAGGATGATCTGATAAAGATTGCTACAAAGCTAAACCATACAGAAGTAAAGCAGTCTATGAGAAAGGCAGATATTCAGAGACTGATAGCTGGCCATTATGTGGAAAAGAAGGTGTTTGAGAAGGAAGTGTTAAAACAGTTTCCTGGCAGTGAAATAGCAATTTCTGAGGCACAGGTGCAGCTGGAAAAGATAGAGGCTGAACTAGAGCAAAATAAATTAGAAGCTGAACGAGAGCAAAAGAGATTAGAGGCTGAATGAGAACAAACCCAGTTAAAGATAGAGGCCGAACGAGATAAATTAGAGGCCGAACAAAAGATAACTCAGATGAAGTTAGAGGCTGAACGGGAACGGGAACTAATTCGGTTAAAGTTTGAGGCAGAGGAGAAGGAAAAACAGAGGCAGCATGAGTTACAAATGAAGCGAAAGAGTTCGGAATCTGATTCTGATGATGGTTTTTCAGCCAGCAGGGAGGTTCGATTAGTCCCTCCGTTTGAGGAAGATCAGGTTGATCAGTATTTCCAACATTTTGGAAAGGTTGCTGTGAGTTCAAATTGGCCAAAGAAAGGATGGGCTCTTATGGTACAGAGTGTGATTAAAGGTAAAGCTCAAAAAGCTTATTCTGCTTTGTCTGTTGAGGATGCAGCTGATTATACCAAGGTAAAACAAGCTATATTGAAGGCCTCTGAATTGGTACCTGAAGCTTATAGACAAAAATTTAGAGACTTGAGGAAATCTGCACATCAGACTTATATGGAATTTGCCAATGGAAAGAGAATATGTTTTGAACGATGGTACATGGCTAAAAATGTAGATGGGGATTTTGATAAATTGAAAGAATTGATATTAGTGGAAGACTTTAAAAGATGTGTTCCAGCTGAATTAACAACATATTTACATGAAAAGGGAGTGGAAACTTTACAAGAAACTGCTAGGTTGGCAGATGATTATGCTTTAACCCATAAATCCAAATGGGGACAACCTAAAACCTTTCAAAAGAGTTACAAGGACAATCCAGGTAAACCGGAGATTAAATTGGGAGGTAATCAAAAAGGGAAGGATGAAAAGAAGCCAGGGCTGGAGAAACCTGTTGAGCGTACTTGTTATTACTGTAAGAAACTTGGCCATGTGATATCTCATTGTGCCCTTTTGAAGAAAAGGAAGGAAGCTGTGCCCAATGCTTGCTTTCAGGCAATTAAAAATCAAAAAGGTTTAGGAGATGCTGTTAAAGATCAGTCCTTGCAAGAGGGAAAAGCGGAAAAGTTGGAGGAGGTGAGAAAGGAATTCCGTTCTTATGTATCAGGGGGTTTTGTTTCACTGAATGATGAGTCACCCCAGGTGCCAGTGAAAATTCTTAGAGATACTGGGGCTAGTCAATCTCTCTTGCTGGACAGTGTTTTAAATTTTGGTGAAGAAAGTGACACTGGTGAGGTAAATCTAATACAAGGCGTTACAGATGACACCATGTCTGTCCCTTTACACAGGGTGATTTTAAAGTCAAAGTTCGTAGAAGGACCAGTCGAGATAGGGATAAGACCTAGAAGGAGTTTCTTTGTTATTGGGAAATGACCTTGCAGATGGAGAAATTGTTCCTGTGGTACGGTTAACAACCAAACCAAGGATTGATGAGTCTGAGAATGATCCAGATGTTTACCCATCATGTGCGGTGACTCGAGCTAGAGCTAAAGAATTAGCCAAGACAGACAGTCCGATGCAGTCTGATGTGGTTCCTTGTGACAGTCCTAAACAGGAAGAAAATTATGATGCCTTATCTGAGACTTTTGTCTTCACTGGAGGATCAACATCCTTATAGTGAGCCTGAATTTAAAGATTTGTCTTTGTCGAGGAAGGATTTTATGGTGGAACAGACAAAGGACCCTGAGTTGACAGAACTGAAAGAAAAAGCACTCTCATGTGAGGAGATTGAAAAAGTGCCAAGTGGATACTATGTCAAAAATGGAGTGTTAATGAGGAAATGGAGACCTTCCCATGTCCAAAAATTTAAAACTCGGTTGGAGAGAGTCTGCCAGCTAGCGAGAGAGAATTTGAAAACTAGCCAGATAAGAATGAAGACATATTTTGATAGACGTGCTCGGCCTAGGACATTTGCAGTGGGACAAAAGGTGTTGGTATTTTTCCCTAGCCAAAATAATCCCTTGCAATCTCGTTTTTCTGGACCCTATGTTATTGAATCTCGAGTGACTGATCTAACATATATAATCAAAACACCATATAGACACAAGAAAACACAACTCTGTCATGTAAATATGCTAAAGCCTTATTATGAGAGGGATTCAGTTGTGGCCTTGGTAGATGATGTAAAGGTTGTTTCTAGAATGCCTGATGTTGATGTTGAGGAAGGCCAATTTAGACCAAATATTGTTCCATCAAAACTAAAAAACCAAAATATCCTGGAGAACCTTGAAACGAAGTTGGACCATTTACAAGTTTCACAAAAACAACAGATGAGAGAATTAATTTTAAAATTTAAAAATCTGTTCCCAGATGTTCCAAACAGAACATCGATAATTACCCATGATGTTGATGTTGGGGATGCAAAACCAATCAAACAACACCCATATCGAATGAATGTGGAAAAAAGTAAACTTGTTGATCAGGAAATAAAATACATGTTGGAAAATGATATTATTAGACATTCTACTTCAAATTGGAGTTCGCCCTGTGTTATAGTACCTAAACCTGATGGAACTGTTAGATTTTGCACAGATTACAGGAAAGTGAATGCTGTAACGAAGTCAGATGCTTACCCTATTCCTAGGGTGGGTGATTGCACAGACAGAGTGGGAAAGGCAAAATTTCTTACAAAGATTGACTTATTAAAAGGGTACTGGTGTGTTCCATTAACAGATAGAGGAAGGGAGATTTCAGCCTTTGTAACCCCTTCTGGATTGTATGAATACAATGTTTTACCATTTGGAATGAAAAATGCTCTGGCAACATTTCAAAGAATGATTAATTCAGTGATTCATGAGTTAAAACATAAAGATGCCTACAATGACGACTTAGTGACTGGGAATGATACTTGGGAAGATCACATCTCTGCGTTAGAAAGGTTGTTTGAAAGACTTTCCAAGGCTAACCTTACAGTTAACTTGGCTAAAAGTGAATTTGGCCATGCCACTGTGACGTATCTTGGTTATGTTGTAGGTCAAGGCAAGCAAGCTCCTGTTCAGGCAAAAGTTCAAGCAATATCTGAGTTCCCTATTCCCACAGGTACGAGGACTGTTAGAAGATTTTTGGGAATGGTTGGATATTATCGAAAATTTTGTAAAAATTTTGCTGATAATGCTCTTCCCCTAACTAATCTTCTGAAGAAGGGAGTAAAGTTTGTTTGGACAGATTCTTGTCAAGAAGCATTTGAGAAGCTGAAAGCCATTTTATGCTACCATCCTGTGCTCAAAACACCTGACTTTGAAAAGCCATTTTCATTAGCAGTAGATGCCAGTGATGAAGCTGCAGGAGCTGTGTTGTTGCAGAAGGGTGACCTTAATGATATTGACCATCCTGTAGCTTACTTTTCAAAGAAATTTAATGAGCGTCAAAAGAATTATTCCACCATAGAGAAAGAATTACTGTCGCTTGTTTTAGCCTTGCAACATTTCAGTGTATATGTTTGCACCGCTCAGAAGCCATTGACTGTATATACAGATCATAACCCATTGGTGTTTCTGAGCCGAGTCAAAAACAAGAACAGAAGGCTGTTAAACTGGAGTTTAATTTTGCAAGAGTTTGATCTCATGATAACTCACATTAAAGGCAAAGATAATGTGATTGCTGATTGTCTTTCCCGATGTTAAATGGGAAACATGTATCTGTACTAATCTGATAGTCTGTAGTTGTGTAGCATGATAATCATTAACATTACTAACTGTATGCGCGGTTAAATTTTTCTTGGGAAAAATTTTTTTTTAGGTGGGAGGTGTTACGGACTCAGTGAAAGTCCCTTTAAGATAGAGAGTGTGTATGTATGTATGTGTGTGTGGGGCGTGCTTACGTCAATAGAAGATAAAGGACGTAATGACGTTGTTGAAGAAGTCAGAAGAAGAAGGAGAGAGAGAGAGAGAGAGAAGGGAGAGAGACACCAGCCTGCTTGTTTTCTCTATCGATGGATGAGAAACAATAACTGTGTCTGCCACTGAAATCCATGTATGGAAGTTGGAAGTAATCCAGTGGAGTTCACTTTGTTGCTGACCTGTAGAAGGAAACAGGTATTTGTGTGTGTGGACGACCACGACTCGGATGCTTTTCGGGGTGAGGAAGTCACTACCGAGTAAACACTGAAGTGTCGCTTGGGTTCCATCGTGGAACATTTGGATTTCGTATTTACTCTCTCTATGTTTCTCTACGTCTACGTCTTATCTTCAGACAACGGTGGTTGTTGAAGAAGCCCTTGCTCATGTTTCACCTTATGGCTTGCGGAACTGAACTTTAAGAACCATTCCGGAACTTGGAGTTTGGGACTTTGTCACACACACACACACACACGAAGAGTTTAGTTTTTGGGGTTAACGTTCGAGGTCTAACATTTTTGAATTCTAACATATTAACATTTTTACTTTTATTTTACGTATTATCATAAGTAGTGATTAATAAAATAGTTTTTAACACTGAATCATGCTCAGTGTGTTTCTTTTGTTGCTGGTTCGTGACAAATGATACCGTAAGCCAGGGATCACTGCTGCCCCAAGCCCATCAGTTTAGTGCTAGGATTGTGGTCACCTTCTAATACTTTGCACCTCTGATGGCCAACAACTTTGATGACACATTACACATGGTGATGAATCTCATCATCAAAATCTGCTTTCGCGAAGAGTCGTCTATCAAGGTATGAAAAGTAATGTATGTTGTCAGTATCTACCACATACCTTCACTGCCAAGAGAGTGGTGCTGTACAGATGACTGGCAGAGTTCATAAATTAAACATCTGAAAACTTAAAGGCCCATTCTCTACTACGTCTCTGTGACTGATTCAACAATGATTTAAGAGCTCAGCCTCCAAATGCTTGTATGCCCAAGCATTGTCGGTGGTTGACTAAGGTTGGTGCGATCCAGATTTTGGACTGGAGGTGATGTAGGTTGAACAGCTTCTCACTCATCCTGTATATTAGGTCCACTCCACTGAGAAGCATGCTGGAGCTAAGGTTCAAAGCTGCAGTGAGAAACATTGCAAAAAAGCTAAAGCAATGACAGCCTTGGTTAACCCCAGTCTGCACCAGAATTAGGTTTACAGACCTCCCACTGCTTAGAATAATGGCTTGCATGCCGTCATGTTGTCACCATGGAATGGCAAACAGTTTCTGAGGACAGCTATATCTGAGGATTCTCCACAGTCCCACAAAAGTTAGAAAATCACAAGAGGATTAAGCAGAGCCAATCATATTTCATAAATCTATTAGTTTACTTGGGGAGATGACAAGCAGAAGAGATAAAGGGAAATCAGTGGATGCTGCATATTTGGACATTCAGAAGGTCTTTGACAAGGTGCCACACAGGAGATTATTAAACAAAATTAGACCCCATGGTGTTGGAGTAATTTAGTGACCCAGACTAAGGATTGATTAACAGACAAAGCAGAGAAGAATAAATGACTTATTTTTGGGTTGGGAAGCTGGGGTTACTGGGATACCACAGGAATAATTACCGAGGCCACAGTTTTTCATAATCTATAAGTGTATCACACATAATATATCTAAATGGCTGACAATACCCATGCTGGGCACAGTATGGGCTGTGGGGGGGGGGGGGGGAGATGCAGAAAGTTTTCAGGAATATAGACAGATTAAGCAAATGGGAAAGGACATAGCAGACTGAATAGACTATGAAAAGTGTGAGGTCATTTACTTTTGGAGAAAAAAATAGAAAGGCAGAGTATTTTTAAATGGTGAGACTTTGAAGGTTGGTGTTCAGAGGGACTTGTGTGTTCTTTTATGCAAATAACTGAAAGTTTTCATCCAGATTAAGGTGGTAAACTGCTGACCTTTGTTGCATGAGGAGTTCAGTGTAAGGGCCCTTGAATTAATTCTACAGTGCTCTTTGAGACCACATCTGAAATACTAACTACAGGTCCTGTCTCCCTACTTAGGGAAGGATATACTTGCAATAGAGAAAGTGCAACAAAGGCTCACCAGACTGATTCCTGGAATGGCAGGTTTGTTATATGAGTAGAGATTAAGCAGAACTGGGTTTATACTCTCTGGAATTAGAAGAATGAGAGGTGATCTCATTGGTATCGTTGATAGGTTTAGTTGCCACTGTAAATTGCCCCCAATGTGTGGGTGAGTGGTAGAATCTGGGGGGAGTTGATTGAAATGTGGTGAGAATAAAAAATGAGATTAGTGTAGGATTAGTGTTAAATTAGTGCTTGATGATTGGCACAGACTCAGTGCGATATGTCTTTCTGATAATTTTTTGCTTGAATACAGGATCAGGAACCAGGGGCCACAGTGTCAAAGTAAGTTGTTGGCCATTTTGGACTGGGATAAGAAGAAATTTCTTCACCCAGTGAATCTTTGGAATTCTCTATCCATTAGAGTTGTGGAGATTGAGTACAACCACCGAGTACAATCCAAGATGGATTCTGTTTAGATATTAAGGTAATCAAAGGATGCAAGATAGGAAGAAAGTGATGCTATGATAAAAGGTCAGCAATGATTTTATCAATAGGCATAGCAGGCACAAGGGACCAATGGCCTATTCTGACTCCTCACATCCCTCTTGTTGATAGAATCCAAGGCTTTTGTCAAGTCAGAAAACTCCATGTACAGTGGTTGATGACACTCCTAGCATTTTTCCTAGCATTGTGAAAATAACGTCCATTATGTCTCTGTATAGACAGAAGTCAGAGGGAACAATATTTTGGCCATTGGGAAAAGGTAGTTGCAGAAGACCCTGAGGATTGCTTTCTCTGTGACAGACCAAGGAGACTTGTCTTCATTCTTAAAGATAGTCATTATTAGTGTCCCAGATGTCTGCTGGCATATCCTCCTCTTCTCTGATAGGGGTATTGAGGCTGCAAAGACATCTGAAGTTCCTCTCTGCCAAGCTTCAAAAGGTTATTTGTTAACTGAAAAACAAGTCTGCCTCAGGAGCAGACAGTATCCCTGCTAAAATTTAAAAGCTTAACTTCTTGCTGTCTTGGGTTGGTGGTGCGAAAGGTCTGGGTAGCATACTGTTGGAAGGTTTCAAGGACTTGTAAGAACAGTCCTTCAGTTGAGTTCATCAAAATACCCCTTCCAGCTGGCACTAACTGCCTCAATAAGCTCTCCTCTCACTTGGCATGATGGGCACTTGCCTATTTAGGCCTTGACTGCATTGAAGAATTCATGAGATGTCATGGTTATCTGAGAACTGCTGGATCTTCCATGGTATTCCCAGACATTGTAATGTATGTATCTATACACACATATTGACTACAACAATAAGCAAATTGTGCTTAATGGCTGAGTATGCTGTTGAGGGTGGAAATCAAATCTTTCTACAACATACTCAACCAAGGATACAAAATTTTAGGAATAACAAATAACCTGAAGTGATCAAATATATAACATGACACCTATTTACACAATGGTGCCAAGCAGAAACAATACAGTTTTAAGCCAAAAATGTACAACACCTCGTGAAAAACACATTATATATTGCAAATTTAATGTCACAATATCAGATCCACTGCAGGGCTGCTCCTGAGATTTATGGCATAGTATCAGGAACACCAAACTACTGTGACTGAATAATTTGAATTCTATTTTGTTAAATAACTTTCTGGGATATTTAGCTGCCTGGTTTCCATGACTTAAAATTTGTGAAGCAATGCCACTCATCACAGAATCTTAAGAAATTCCCAACAAAGATTTCATGATTCCTGTGATGAGATCTTCTGCTTTACCAATGCCTGCCCATGTTCAGAGAGATCCCTGGTGTCTATCATCTGTGAACTCATCAAGCCGACTGGATAATCAAATCACATTAAAGGACTCTCTCAGACAACATAACCAGAAGTGAAAATTACAATTTTTAAATATGTTGCAAATATATTTGTGTTTTTTAAAGGCTAGAACATCTAAACATCATAAATGTTTTGAAGTATTCATGTTTGAGACTCGCAAATGAAATACAAACCATTTTCTTTGGGTCCAGATATTCAGGTAAGCAATAATTATTGCTTGGTAGGATAAGAAAACCTCAAATGGAGCTCATGTCACAAAATGCACAAGATTATCTATCTAATTAGTAAGACTAGTTGGTAAATAGCTTAAATTCAAATTAGTTCAGGTAGTATTCCCCAGCTCAATAGGAGGAAGCTGTAAATTGCTCATCCTGTGGCAGCAAAGCAAGTCATTCTCAGGATTTTTGGGGTTTCATGTTTGCAGAGATCCTGCATTATGTCCCAGATTCACAGACATGAAATGAATACCCATAGTTGTTCCATCACTGTTACAACAAAATCCAGAATTATAATTCTACCTATTATACAGTAATAACTAAGTGAATTGTACATTACATATACCTTTTCCTATTTGTTTAATTTTTATCCCTCAACTGTTTCAAAGGGCATTGCAAAATATATGTAACATACACCACATATACCTTTAATATCTACTAGTAGTAATTGTTATTATCAGCCAGCACTGCAAAATTAGCAGACCGAAAAATATCCATTAACTATGGCTTTCTGACTTAAAATTCCCAATGATGCTATGACTTTCACTTTCAAATTATGTGCTTTCATTTACCAGGAAGCCTCTAATGCAGTAAATTCTAAACAATATTTAAAGCATATATATATAACTTCCACTACTTTCCCAACGTCAATGTCAATACATTTTTATTCTGCTTTATTGAATTCATCAGATGTGACTTGCCCTTTACAAATCCTTACTGGTCACATTGGCATCCTTTCTGTGTGCCAATTAATGACTGAGAAGTTATCCCAAACACTAATACTCAGGCCAATTGCCTAGAGAGGTAATTGCATGGAAATACTGTTTGTAGATTGATAATTACACAAACTAACACAATACATGTAAAACTTATATTACAAAAATAAAACTGTCATTTTTTTATCCTTGCAGTGCTTTATCCTCAGCTTTATAGTTAATCGCTTTACTCCGAAACAGGGAGAACTTTTCCCACTGGACTTTATCCTCCATTTTCCATAACGTGAGGACCCATGCAGTGATGTGGTTCCATGAGTGTTGACAGCTTTTTGATACTTTGCCAAGCAGTAATTCTTCATATGTAAGACTAGACATGGAGCAACAGTAGACTATTGGACTTGAACTGAGTTTGATCCAGCTTTTACCTCATGACCACACACAAAAGTAAGTTATAGCTGCATTTGTTAAATATTCATCAAGAGTGGGATTTTTCTCCTGCTGCTACTACAAACAGCGTTACTTCTTTCTATACAATTGCCAGATCAAACCTTAGGCCATATGGGTTTTTATGGTTCAGAAACATACATACATTTAAGGAGGAATTCAGTCTAATGTCTCAGAATATGAATTACCATACCTTCTGATCCAAATTTTCAAGATTTGGATAGTCAGACACACCACTCCAGGAAATTGGTTTGATGCTCTGGGATACTAAAAAATTGCTGTGTATTATCGACATCTTTTCTGGGCCTTGCTGGAAAAATGTGATTTTGTTTTCCAACAAGCATGAAACACTCATCATTCTTTCAGCACCAAACGCCTCTTTTATGGTAACTAGCATGGGTCCCGAGGAATCCACTGAATTTCATTCAGCTGCTAGCCATTTGCTGCACAACAATTAGTGCAGGGGTTCAGCCTAAGAAGCCGACTCCACGTGGCAAGTGGACAGCAGCAACACACATCGTGCCTATATTGGAGGAGACACAGGAAGCAGAAGAAAGGGAGAGAGCTCAGACAGACTTGGAGATTATGGTGGAAGAGATGATCTGAGCCTCTGACGCTGTGGCAGGGGCCTGCTAGAGCTGCAAATAGAGAGAGGCAGAAACTGGTTGGTGTCCTCTCTTTAGCAGTGACTTCTGAGAAACAATGGTGCAATAGAGAAAGAAATATCATGACATCAACCTCACTAGATCGAACAAGGTATTGTAAAGTGTTTGTTATTTATACTATCATGAACCAAAACACATGAATATACTACATACACCCTACTCATACGATCACTGCCATGTATGTTTTTCTTCAGCAGTCTCTCAGGATTGAGGATGACATGCTTCCACTCCACTCTGCAGACTCGCCAATGAGGCCAACCTGAGAACGGCAGAATCTGCCACACATGGCATAGATGGGTAGTTCAGGTACGAGAAGCAACCTAAGATGCATTGATGCCTGGATCACTGGTGCTACAATGGGATCTTGGGCTTGTCTTACACTTGCCAATATGATCGTGATGACCAAGTCCCTTGACTGTGGCCGAGGGTGGGGTGCAGGACTGCAGCTAGGGCCGTGAATAGGGAAGCAGCCTGTAACAAAGGTGCAGGAGTGTGACTGCTGGTGGGAATGCAGTGGAGTGCCTACTGACCCAAGGCTGTCATCGTCAGCCATGCCAGGCCACAGCCCAGACCATTGCTAAAGACTACCTCTGTGAAAGGGATAGAATTCTCATGGCTGGAGATCAAAAGTGTGCATGTTGGGGCTGGTAATGAGGCAGTGGGGGTGGGGGAAAAAGGCTGCAATGGGTGGACAGCAGAGGAAAGAGGGGATACATGCAAGTGCAACACCGAAGAAGAGATTCAGGCCCAGGGTGGATCAACAGGGTAAAGGGGAAGGATGGCTAGTGGGTAGCAGCTTTTGGGACTGGAGTTGTGAAGGGGAAAATGAAGAGAGAAAAAAAGAGAGAAAGCAATATATCTGTGGATGAATGTGCATGAGTGCACTGGACAGATACCAATACCACTTCCACAAAATCCTCCAAATCCACTGGCAGAAAAAGTGAGCCAATGTCAGCATCCTCGCCCTTGCCAACATTCCAAGCAACAAGGTCCTAACCCAATCAGTTCCAATCAGGTTGCTTTACCCACACGTTCAGCACCAGGGCCCCAAAAACAGAAATTCTGATGCGAGTTCCTTCATGGCAAGAAGTTACCAGGTGGATAGAGGAAAAGATTCAAGCACGTTCTCAAAGCCTCCTTGAAAAGACTCATGGGATTCCCACTATAAATGGATGAGGACCACTCAGATGGCATTGAGAACCTTGAGTCCATTCATCAGGAGCACATGGAAGCTTAGTGTAAACTCTGAAAGTAGCACATCATCTCCTATATCACACAGCATCTACCCTTCTCGCAGCCTCTACCCCATCTGTAGCAGAGTCTAACGTTCACAAATTGGCCTTGTTAGCCTCTTCAATACCACAGAACTGGATAGAAGCAAGTCATGCATGATTCCAAAAGACTGAAAACGCTGCAACCACTTTAGTTACATTAGATTGAACACATGCTATGAGAAAAATTCTTATTTTGCAGCTCCATTCTCAGATTTAGCAATGCATCATATGGTCTTGAAACTTCATCCACATTGTAATATGAAGATCCAAGTCAGTAGCAATATATTTTAATGTATAGACATGGAATGCATTTACTTTACCGCTATGATCTTGGCACTAAAGCCTTATTACCAGAACTCTAGTTGAAAATGGCTTGATTGTTCTCTTGATCTCTTCGTATTACATGTACAATCATTGATGTTCTATATTAATCTGTATTAACTTGGAAACTAATAAGAAGATTGAAAAGCAAAAAAAAAGAAAATGGCTTTGTGAATGATAACATATTGAGAGAATCACTGCCTTGCTGAGGGAAATATAATAATGACACAATTTAACCAATGTACTCTCATAATGCAAACTATGGTTTACCAGCTAAATGTCACACGGCTATTATGTAATATTAAGTCATTTACTTTCAGCACTGGCTTTCATCTGAGGCAGTGGCATTGCTCAAGACTTTTCCATCCTTTGGTGACTAGGCCACAACAGGAATTCATTTAAGTAAATCTAGCATTGATTCACAAAGGAAATAGGCTGTACCTTCAGAAATGCTTTCAAAAATTAAACAATTGTACTCCGTGTTACATAAACATCTTTGAGTTCACATCATTTCCATATCTGACATGTAATTGTGGTAATGCAGGAGTGAGAATTTTAGTTTGTCGTTGATTCATCTGAGAAATATTCTTCCCTGCATGCTATGTTGACATTTCACCATCTGAAAGAAGTATTCTCATGAGAAGCTGAAGACTGAAGAAGGCATCAGCAGCAGGTTTTGCAACTCCTCTCTACTACCTTGGGTATGGATCAGCCCCCACTCAACACAGTTTTAACACAAAAGAGAGAGAGTTAATGGTGATCCCCGTCAGATGAATCCTCACTGTTTTGACCAATATAAAAAACTGTTGATCTCAGATCAAAGATCGAATCATTTCTTGGCTACCATTTCTTTGAGTGTTCAATTGGATCCATGTTTTCAACTTAATCTCATGACTCAAATTTGAGTTTACAAGGATTGTTCCATTGTAGATGAAGCAGGGGCTTTACTGAATTCAAATATTAACCCCCTATTTCAGGATCTTATCCATCCAGACCATTTAACTGAATATATTTTAATCGCTATTACCCTCAGCTGTAGCAGCTGACCCATTAGGTGACTCTTTTGATGTAGTTATTTAGAGCAGTGATTGATAGTATTTGACCAGTAACCAAGCAGATGTAGACGTGTCTGCATGCTGCAACATTCAAGTGCTTTGTGTAGCAGTCTTATTATGTGGATGTGATATGGAGAGTGGAAAGTATTATGAAATGACAATTAATGATCTTCACAAGAACCTCCTGGCCACTGAAATCTCCCTGACAGCACAGGCACAGCCACAGCCACCCACCTGTACTGAACCTATTCTTGATCTTGTAACAACTCATCCAGTGGTAGTGAATTCTGTTATGAACCAGCAACAAAAGAAACACACCGAGTCACGTATCAGTGTTAAAAACTACTTTATTAATAACTACTTATGATAATAAGAAAAATAAAAGTAAAAATGTTAGAATGTTAGGAGTAAAAATGTTCAATCTTAAACATTAAGCCCAAAACTAAACTCGTAGTGTGTGTGTGGCAAATTCCCAAGCTCCAAGTCCAGGAATGGTTCTTAAAGTTCAGTTCAGGTGAAATGTGAGCAAAGGCTTCTTCAAAACCACAGTTGACTGAAGACAAAACGTAGAGTGAAAATAAAGAGTAATTACGAAATCCAAATGTTCCACTTTGGAACTCATACGACACCTCAGTATCTACTCAGCAGTGACTACTCCACCGCTTTCTTCCAGAGCATCTGCCACCCCGAAAGGCACTCAAATCGTGGCCGTCCACACAAATACCTGTTTCCTTCTACAGGTCAACAACAAAGTGAACTCCACTGCTTTGTTCCAAAAATTGTAGTGACAGACATAGTTACTGTTTCTCATCCATCGATAGAGAAACTAGCAGGCTGATGTGTCTCTCTCTTTCTCTCTCTCTCTCTCTGACTGACTCCGACTGACTACTTCAAAAACGTCATTATGTCCTTTATCTTCTGTTGTCGTAACCATGCCACACACACACACACACTATGCTCTATATTAAAGGGACAGACTGACTACTTCAAAAACGTCATTATGTCCTTTATCTTCTGTTGTCGTAACCATGCCACACACACACACACACACTATGCTCTATATTAAAGGGACATTCACCAACAGTTACCTGGTCTGTAACAATTCCCATTGGATGCTTCCTCATCTCCCTTCTGCTGGTGATCTTCTTGTGATTCCTTCTCCTCTAGTGGCTCATCTCCTAGTGGCTGGATTGCTTCAGGCATGAGTTGTGCCCTTTTGTTAGTGGGGTTGAAAAATAAAAGGAAACAACTACAAACTCTCCACATTTGTTTGGCATACACTGGTGTGAATTGCAGGGCATGGATGTCATCTGGGGAATAACAAAGGCATTCTTGACAAATGTCCTGGTTGTGCCATGGCAATCTTTGTAGCAATATTCAGCCAGAGTGTTCAGAGTGAATACAGGTGTCAGAAGCCAAAGAAGAATCCATTATTCAGGCTAGTGTTACCCACTCACTATATTTGGCAAATCAGATTCCCCCACCCACCTCCCCCGGATAGAATTATGTGAGGTTCTAAGAAACGTGGCAATGTCCATCAGAAAATTTATCTTATGATTAACAGTACCAGAATATTAAACATGTGTAGCCCCACATCACCACAAGTGTTATCAATGACAATGTGGACTTTAAAAATGCTGGCAAATTCATATCTATGCAAAGCTGACAAAGGCTCAATGAAATCCAAGTATATTAAGCATCTTATTTGATCTCGAGTTTCAGTGTCCTCTCCAATGCTACATTGGGTAGCCAATTTAATTGTACAATTAAGATATCTTTATTAGTCACATGTACATCGAAACACACAGTGAAATTCATCTTTGCATAGAATGTTCTGGGGGCAGCCTGCAAGTGTCGCCGCGCTTCTGGCGCCAACATAGCATGCCCACAACTTCCTAACCTGTACATCTTTGGAATGTGGGACGAAACCAGAGCACCAGAGGAAACCCATGCAGACATGGGGAGAACGTACAAGCTCCTTACAGACAGCAGCCAGAATTGAACCCAGGTCGCTGGTGCTGTAATAGCGTTACGCTAACCGCTACACTACCGTACCGTACGACAGATGCCGAGAGTAATCCTGAGGATAGGAAATTGAGAGTAAGTGTGATTTTGATTTCTACCAAGCAGCAGAGCTAGAGTCCTCCTGCAGAATGTTGCACAACTTAGCGGTGACTCAGTTAGAAAACCAGCACCTACAATAAACATAGAACAGGTGCAGGCCCTTTGGCCCATGTCTGTGCCAACCACGATGCCAATCTAAACTAATCCCATCTGCTGGCACATAATCCATATCCCTTCATTCTCTGCATGTTCATGTGCCTATCTAAATGCCTCTTAAGCGGCACTATCACATTGCCACTATGGCACTGCTCTTTGAAGAGATCTGAATAAGATTTTGTGTGCATCCCTAATGAGTTTCAGAAACATGGGCAGCACTGGTGCTGCTGCCTCACAGCTCGAGCAGCCCAGGTTTGATACTGACCCTGGGTGCTCTCTGTATGGAGTGTGCATACTCTCCCCGTGACTGTATGTGTTTCTCTCAGGCACTCCAGTTTCCTCCCACATCCCAAAGCCATGCCAGCTGGTGGCTTGATTGGCTACCTAACAGTACCTGTTCAGTAGGATAGAATATAGATCAGGGAATAATACAGGCTTGTAGGAAATGTACTGCAATAACCATGGGAAATTTTAATTCTCCCATATCCTATTTTTCCTTTAATTATCAAATGTTATTTGATCCAATTTCCAAGCACAGATTACCCTTATTACTATTACATAAAAAGAATGGGAGTAACTAAAGTAAATGCTGGTCCCTTAGAGAACAAAGCTAGGGAAACATTAATAGCAGATAGAGAAATGGCAAGCGATTCTAAAATATTATTTTGAATCACTCATCATGGTAGAAGACACAAACAACCTGCCTATAAAAATTCACAATCAAAATGCTATAGAGAGAGACAATGTTAATTTCTTTAGCTTGAGAAGAAATTTGAGACTAACTAATGGGTTGACATGCCACCAAATCTCCTGGATGTGATGACTGCATCATCGGGTCTTAAAGGAAGTTGCTGCCCATTTAAAGAGTCATGAATCTTTGGAATTCTCTGTCCCAGAAAGCTGTGGAAGCAGATTGAATATGCTCAGGTGGAGACTGACAGACATTTCAACTACAAAGGAGTTAAGGGATACAGGGGGGAAGAATGGGAAACTGGTGCTGAGCCCAAAATTGGATCAGCTACAAGCTTATTGAAATGCGTAGCAAGCTCAATGAGGGTGAATGGCTTACTCCTGCTCCTGTTTGGTATATTCCTAAATGAAAGCAGTAGAAGTTGCAGACTCCCTTTTTTGTGACTGCCACTCATAGTCATATTACAGACTCTGAAGTCCATTCTTATCAACAATACTGGAAAATGGCATTGAATAATGAATGACGTCATTAGACACTCATTTGAAAATGGAAAAACATCAGATACACCAGCATGAACCCTGATAAGAATGGTTGCAAATACAATATATTCAGTTAAATTATTTTTTTCAACACTATTTAATTGGTAAAAAGTATTATTATGAGCAGTTACTTGACAATAAGCTGTTTTTTTTTTAAATCTCTTTATTATAATAAAAAAATTGAACTCCTTCAGGAAAATGTTCATTCCTTTCAAAACTGGGGTCACTTCTTTCTCGTCAGCTGTTTCCTATTCTACTGGTCAGACCACTTTATACAAACTCACTCAGGTCACCCAGGTTGCATTGACATTTTCCCTGGCAAAGAATTATGGGAAATTATCTTGTTGCAGGCTTACTCAATTCCATGAACAGAAAATCTGAACTTGAAACTTAGTGTCATTCAAACCCAGCCATTTCAGATATATCAGAGTTTCATCTGCTTCAAATTTAGATTTTGGAAAGCTTTAAATTCTTGCTTTACATTTCCACCCTCTCCCCACCCCCTGTGCAATACATTGGGGTCATGCGCATTGCTGGACTTCACCATGAATAGTCTGAATTTGTGGTTACATGTGTTGCACAGCAATTTTTCATTGGCTGGGGATCATGAAAACCTCACGATCACAAAGATTCTGGGATTTGGATGGTCGTTTGGCTATAGATGAAACATTTTGCTTGTTACAGTAAATAAAAACAATGTGTGGAGAGAGAATTAAGTGTTTGACATGCCAGGAGTGCTTTAGCAGAGTTGAATTTTATTATTCAGTAGGAAGTGGTGAGTTTTGGGACACCAAAAATATTTTTGTTCCTCTGTAGGATTTCATTGGAGTTTTGTTATATGCAGTGGGGGCACTATTTGGAAGAATTAAGAATGGCATTCCATAGTTATAAATAAAGCAGCAACTACAGAAATAGAACCAAAATTCTGTTGTATATATAAATAAGTGCTCTAGGGTCCAAACAAAAGCTCAAAATAAATGCAATATTCAGAAACAGAAAAGCTTATGGTATTGAACCTCATAAAATAGGTACACATTGCTGCTTTTGGATGATGCCCCTGGCCAGGGCTCATTTCTTCCCTCAATTTTTGTTCCTATCCTTTCTTTTGCCTCTTTTCTTTCTTGTGAACAGTCATGCCTCTTCCATGTCTCCTTTCTTGTAATACACTGCACTCTCAAATTCTCACCCCAACTTTCCACTAGTCCTCTATTTTTCCATTCTCCTGCTAACGTTTGTGGATGGAATCCTTCCAGCATAAACCCATTGCTAATCCCTGGGGCTTACTTTTTGATGGACCCAGAAGCAGCAATTACTTCCTCCTTATGAAGTGCCGCATCTTTATTGCTGACCACCCCAGTTAGCCCAATTTGAGTCACAGTGGGCCTAATCTGAATCTTACCTTCCAAATTGCTCAACCCACCCACTGTTGTTAATGGATACCAATAGTCTAATTATTATTCTTTCAGTCACCTTAACAACTGAAATCAGATTCCATGCTCACACCATTTGACAGCACTAATAGGTTGTGGAAAGGAATAATAACAAGATTTTAAATGGATGTGAAAGAAACATGGTTTGATCTCACATTGATATCAATGGACCTTGTCAAATTTAAGTTTAAATTGGATTCTAAATTTGTATAATTCCCAAGTATATGCACTAAGTTTTAGGAAGATGAACAAATTCAGTAGTAATTTGTAGATACGGGAAGAAAGATGAAGAACAGGAGGGGAGGGACATGGGAAGGAAGAAAGAAAAGAACTGGCAGCTGAGTTCAACCATTTCATTTTAATAAGATAACAACGGGAATCTACAATCCGTTAAATAATACCTTGGGGCAGCAGGTTAAATTCCAGTATGCTGTACATTTTCATATCACTTCAAAGATCAACAAAAATGGAGTGATGATAAAATTCATACATACGCAAATCTCTAATTTAATTAGTTATTAATCTCTTTTCCTGAACTATGATCAAACACTGCAATAACTGAAATTTTATCCATTTCCCTGGAAAACTTGTCATCAGAAACAGCACTGACCATTGCATACAATTTTATTTTGCACTTACAGAAGCAAGGAAGTTTAGAAATTTAAAGAAAATCCAATTTTCTTGATAATTTAAAACCCCACAAGATTTAAAATTCAGAGACATAATATATTAATTAGAAAATTTCATAAAGCATGACGATGGTCCAAGAGCTCTGAATATCTCAAGTGGAATTCCTGCATTCTTGAAATATCCATGGAAGACTTGACAAACAATACACTACCACTGAAACAAACTAAGGTAAACCGGGAATCAAGCATGCATTCTCCAACAGCTTAAACAGGAGTTTGCACTTGAAAATGCACCTTTAACATTATAAAATATCCCAAAGTGCTTCCCAGGAGCATTATTTGACCAAAAAAAATTGACACCAAGACTGAGGAGGAAATTTAAAAAGAGCTGAGCACAGGGATTAGGACAAGGGGCCAGCAAGGGTGCTAGATCACCACAGCGTCTCCACTACACTCCCCCAACCCCAAATTCATTAAGCATATTAAGGAAACACACATATGCTCAAATGTGTATAATCTGTGTATGTTTAACATGCCCCTCCAGAATTAGTCTAATTTAAATTTCTGCACATGATCCCAAGGACAGGTGATCAATAAAATTCCTCCTAGATACTCTACCATATTACTCATAAATAACTTAGAAAGTGTAGAGTCCAGATACACCAGGTGTAAAATTGGTTGGAGCAGATGGACTTCAATGGAAAGCGAGAATGACCAGTGTAGAACAGGCAACCAATTCGCTACTGGTAGTTTGTTTTTGCACCTCAGAACATTAAAACAGAGCCCAGGTGTGTCCATTGTTTTCAGCCCTCTTCAAAGGGCTAAGGTACCTTATTAACTGCATGCAGAAGTTTATTTTAGGAAAAACAGGCGCCAGCAGTTAATAGAGTCATCAATTATTTAACTTTTACAAACTGTTATGGTACAGTGGTTTCATATTCAGTGCTCAAAATTATCCTTCTCTCAAATCTTTAAGATATAGTATACCATAGAATCATAGAAAGTAACATCACAGAAGGAGGCCATTTAACCCATCTATATAAGATAAGATCTTGCCCATTCTATCTAAAAAATGCTATTTAAGTTAATTCCATTCTCCAAGTGCTCATCCAGTACTTTTCAAGTATTCAGAAGTGCTTCTGCCTTCACGACCGTTTCAGGCAATATGCTGCAGACCCCATGACTCTTTGGATGACTTTTCCTCCCTCAGTTCCACCATGACTGTGAATCTCTGCCTCTTCTTTGCCATAAAGAACAAGCCCTTGCTGTTAATACTCTCTAATCCACCCAATCACCTTGAACACAACTTCCTTCAGTTTTCTTTGTTCTAAAACTAAAAATAAAACAGCCCAGCTAATTTCTCGTTATTAAAATTCGCTGGTCCTGGTAAGATCTTTATAAATCTCCTGCACAGCCTATCTCATGCAGTCACATCCTTTCTCTAATATGATGGCCAAAACTGTGCATTGTACTTTAATCGCACAGTCCTAGTCAACGAAGGCAAGCCTTGATATTTAACTATCTGATCTACCTGTCCTAAACCAAATTACTGCAGGTGCTGGATATCAGAAATAAAATAGAAAATGCAGGAAACAGTCTTCAAGTCAGGCGGCAGCATGGAAAGAAAAATAATTTTCATACTTTAGTTATGATGCAAGGCCATCACTCCACAAATCCAACCTGTCCTGAATATTTCCAACATGTTGTTTTATCTACTTGTCCAATTTTCAGGGAGCTATGGACATCCACTGCAAGACCCAAGTGTTCCTTGATACTGGTCAGTATCCTACCATTTACTGTACATTCCCTTGTCTTGTTTGCCTTCTCCAAATGTATAGAATTCCAAGTGTCACTTTTTTGCCCATCTGATTGGTCTATTGATATCTTCCTGTGACTCACCATCAACAACACAATCAATTTTGGTATCATCCATAAATTTTCTTCTTCATATCTGCTACAGTGAAGCTTAAATTATTATTACAGGCCACAATGAGAAAAATAGGTTGGCACTGAGCCCTATGGAACTCCACTGCATAAGGGCTCCAAGCACTAAAACTCCTATAAACTGTTACCTTTGCTTTCTGCCATTGAGGTAATTTTGGATCTAACCTGCCAATTTCTTTTGGATCTCAAAGGCTTTTGCTTTCCTAATCAGCCTACCATATGGAACTTTGCTAAATGCCTTGCTAAAATCAATGCAGACAATATCAAAGTACATCTTCATTAATCCTCCTCGTTACTTATTTAAAAAAGGTTAGGCAACCCTTCCCAACAAATCCATGTTGACTGCTCTCAGTTAATTATTTTGTCTTGCTGAATGCTCAATAATGCTGTTCCTCATTTTCTTTTTCAAAAACCAGGCAATAATCAGCTTCAATAAGAGGGAGCACAACCCTTAACATTCAGTAGCATTATCATCAAGTCCACCACAATTAATATCCTGGTGGTCACCAGTGACCAGAAACTGATTGGACCAGTCACATAAATACTGATGCAAGGCCAACAGGTCAGTAACAACTCCAACTGTACTTTTCTC
The DNA here is from genome assembly GCF_009764475.1 of Pristis pectinata. Lineage (NCBI taxonomy): Eukaryota > Metazoa > Chordata > Chondrichthyes > Rhinopristiformes > Pristidae > Pristis > Pristis pectinata. The sequence goes on from NC_067410.1 coordinate 24,742,103, forward strand.
CCTTACTAAACAATGACACCACATTAGCAATCTTCCAATCCTCACAATCATGCCTGTAGCAAAAGTGGACTGGAAAATGGGCAGAACAGTGAGTTATTACAAGAGTAGCATAGCCACACAGGCAAGGCAAGTCCTAGACTTATCCCATTTTGTAGGCTGTTAAATTGTCAGCTGGAGCAGCTGTAGAACATGCAGTAATAGACCCCAGCTTCCTCAGATTAAGGAGGAAGAAAATTGCCAGGGTTCTGGGTTATCATTATCCTGTTACTTCAGACAAAAAAGGCCATTTTATGGCATTGAACAAGGGCAAGGTCAAACCCCCTGCTACGATTTTCTTAGTAAAATAGCTGGTTTCACAGACAAAATACCACCACTCATTTAAAACACCAGAGAACAGCTGACAGCTTGGAATGCCAATAAGAAGCTAACACCTTGAGGAAAGGAGGGGAACGGAGGAAACATTCTAGAATAGTCATGGTTTCACAGGGGAATGTAATAACTTAGTGAGTATTATTTGGCAATACACTAAAATACTCAAATGATCATAACAGTCATAGCATAATCTGGAACATTTGTTGGGGGGAAAATGCATTTAATATAAGATCCAAGAAAAATCACAAAGTGAAAGACAGCAGCTTAACGTTGGGGTCCTGATAATTCTTCTGATTTTGATATACGTCTTCAATCAAACCCTGATTAACTTATAGCTTGCAATTCAACTCCGCACATCTGAATTAAATTAGTGCATTTTGCAAAGCTACAATTGCTGACCTCTCCCAAGCAAACAGTACCACCCTTGACAGCTTTGACTTCAGAATGATATTCTGCTTGAAACAGGCCATGAGAAAAAACTATTAGGTAAAATCCAGTACGTTGATGGAAACAGAGAACAAAATTCCAGATGGAATATGTTCAATCAATTCCAAAGCATGTTTAAATAATGTGCAAACTAAGTGCTTTAAATTCTTTCTCCAAAACAACTAAGTCACAAACTTTGGAATTTTTTTCTGCCAAAGGACTATTCAAATATAAAGGTAGAGTGTGAAATAGCCATCTGTATATAAAGCAACTCCAAATGATTTTCCTTTCCATTGAATTAAACAGAAGGTAAACCTGGCAGGTTTTGTAAGAGGGATTCTCTTGCTAAATTCACCACTTTGTGTTCAGCCTCTGCAATGCCAATATTCATGAAATAAAAATGAATATTTACCCAACTAAGTCACCCTATCCCAATTACAAAGGCTTTAAGGAATGAGTCCATAGAATGGAAAAAAAGTAGATAAAAATCTTTTATATAAGTCTCCACCATACAGACACAGATAGATCAGAAAACAGTATTCATAGATTATGCTGGAACATTGGCTATGAATGTTGAGAGTCACAAAAAGACGTGGTATTAGTTTTTCCTTTCATTTCAAAGTTTAGAAATAAAGAAAATGTTTTTTACACTGTTTCTGAGTTTGCAAGAACTTATTTGACTTAACCACAGAATCCTTGTCAAATAATGCATCGTTTACAATTATACGGGATTCTCTCAGTATTAGAACTTACAAATGGATCACGGTGAATGAACTAACAAATTAAAGGCATCATGGCAAACAACTGGCACCACGTGGGGAAAATATTTCCAGACTTTTCTCAAAATAAGCTGGGTTTTGAAATCTCTCTGGAGATTACTCCAGGTGTATTACATCTACTTTCATGTACAAAACATCTAAACTGTATTGGACAGGTTACAGACTTGCGGTTGTTTATTTTATTTCATCAAAAATGCACTGCAGAATATATTGTTTCTTTGGTGAACGGTTAAGGCAAAGGGTTCAAGAACTAACCTTTAGAACATCAAAATACGACACTGTCAAATTTTGCCATAATAAAGAAATTAACATAAAAATGTAACCGAAAACAAAAATACAACTATGGCTAGCATTTATTAAACATTCTGATAGAAGTTAGTCTACATAATGCTATGCTACAACCTATTTGCTACAAAACAGAATATTTAAACAACTATCACACACTCCAAGCCCATGTGCCACAACAGCATCTGCAACAGCTGCACATAACAAGGACCCAAGTCAACCAACTCACTCCAGGCAATTCAATGTCTGAATATCACATCTGACTCTACATTAATTCACATTTTTTTCTTTATACGACAATTTATTTATTTGAACTCTTAGTCATTGGGAAATTGTATAAACAGACCACCACAGAGCTTATGTGAAACAGCATTTGTGCAACATACTTGAAAGCTAGTATGTTGCGATCTGTTTTGTTCATTGTATTAAAAGTTGTATCATATGGGACGCATCTGGTATCCTCTAAACACCCCCTAAAGCAGAATAATTTCGCAAAGTTTCATTGGACTTTTTTCTACTGCTATCATTTGAGAAAGAGCACAAGTTCACAGAGAATTTGTTATGCAACACCCATGCACAAATTACACATAAGAATGGCTATGTTAGTAGCTTCAGCAGTGTTTAACAAGATTTCTTTAAACCTTTAGAGGACTGCAGAAATGAAATTAAATGGAAAAACTATAATTGTCACCCATGCTGGAAGCCTGGAGACCATGCCAAGTGGCAATGGTAAGAAGTGGTGTTGGGTGCCAGATCCATTTTAACAGCTTAGCTTCAGACATCCTTTCAGCCAGCTGCCTACCCAAAATGGACATCGGAAGGTAGCACATCCACCCTGAGCCTGCAACAATCAATCGGCTCAGAGAGGGCCAGTTTAACAGTCAAGTGCATCACAAAATCCAAGAGCTTCAGGGTGACAAAGGGAGGCAAGAGCCCAAGGTAGTAGCTGGGCTCTTTGTGGGTCCTATAAGAGTATATTTTACATTTTTCTTCCAGGGATGACTGTCTCCTAGAATTTGACAGCAGAACATCCTTACAGAATTCCTATTCAGTAGGCAATTAAAATGACATCAGAATGTAAAAGGTTCAATTAGCATGTTCCTATGAGACTGCTGCTTATAACAGTAAGCAATGAATTAAGTGCAGGTTGGGAAAATGCATGTTAGATGCATCCAGGAGAGTTTCTTGACACGGAACAAGGAAAGGGGCCATACAAAACCTTGCAATGGGAAATGAGCCTCTCACCAAAACCTGGCTTACACCCGCTTCACCTGACTGCGCCCTACAACCTGAGGGCTTCTCAATTCACCGGATGGACCTATGGCATCCTTGGGCAAAATTAGAGACAGAGGGGCCTCCTTCCTAATCAACAGCTTGGACAAAACGGTCCTGGAGAATTCCTGCTCACCCAGCTTGGAATATCTTATGGTGAAGTGCCACAGGAGTTCACTTCAGCTATCCTGATAGCAGTCTACATCCCACACCAAACAAACGTGAAGCCTACCTTCAATAAACTATACTCCATGGTCAACAGCCTTGAAACGGGATATCCTGAGGCCCTCTTCATCATTGCCAGTGACTTCAACCAGGCCAACTTCGAAAGTGTGTTACCAAAATACTACCGGTATGTCTCCTGTCCCACCAGGGGCCCAAACACCCTTGGTCATTGCTACACAAACATCAAAGATGCCTACCAAGCCACCGCATCACTGCAACACCCCCACCCACACTTTGGTAAATCAGACCACCAGACTATACTCCTTCTCCCTGCATACAAACAGAAGCTTAACCATGAGGATCCAGTACAGAAAGTTGTACAGTGCTGGTCTGAGGAAATAGATGAGTTTCTACACTACTGCTTTGAGTTGGTAGATTGGTCTATGTTCAAAGACTCAGCTGCCAGCCTAGATGAGTATGTCACCACTCTCACAGACTTTATCAGCAAGTGTGTTGAGACTGTGTACCGAAGAAGACTGTCCAAGTGTTCTCCAACCAGAAATCATGGATGAACCAGGAGATCCACTCCCTAATGAAGTCTAGGACTATGGCATTCAAATTAGGTGACCCTGACCTTTACAAGAAATTGAGATACAAACTCCGTAAAGCTATCAGGGATACTAAGAGATAATACCAGTCCAAAATCAAGTCTGAGAGCAGCCGTCAATTGTGGCAGGGCTTACATGCTATAACGGGCTACAAAACTAAGTTGGGTAGCATTGTCGACAATAGCACATCCCTTCCCGATGAGCTTAAATGCATTCTATGCACGTTTTGAACAGAAGGGGATTGGAATGTCACCACCCACCCCGACAGCCTCCATTGCACCTGAACCCACAGTCACTGCTGCGGACGTTAGATCAGTCTTCTGGAGGGTGAACCTGTGGAAAGCATCTGGCCCAGATGGTATCCCTGGCTGTGCCCTCAGCTTCTGTGCAGATCAGCTGGCGGGGGTATTTGCAAACGTTTTTAACTTTTCTCTACTTCAATCGGAGGTTCCCACCTGTTTTAAGAAGACCAATATCATCCCAGTATCTTAGAAAAACAAGGTAACGTGCCTTAATGACTACTGCCCAGTGGCTCTGACATCCTCAATCATGAAGTGCTTCAAAAAGCTGCTCATGGCAAGCATTAACTCCAGCCTCCCAGACAACCTTGACCCACTGCAATTTGCCTACCGCTGAAACAGGTTTATGGCAGACACCATCTTCCTAGCCCTACACTCAGCTCTGGAGCATCTGGGGAGTAAAGCCACCTAATGTTAGACTATTGTTTATTGACTACAGCTCCGCCTTCAATACGATAACTCCCAGCAAGCTCATCTCCAAACTCCGAGACCTGGGACTCAACACCTTCCTTTGTAACTAGATCCTTGACTTCCTTACCAATAGACCACAATCAGTAAGGATAGGCAGCAACAACTCTGCCAAGATTATTCTCAGCACTTGGTGCCCCACAAGACTGCATCCTCAGTCTCCTACTCTACTCCCTACACACTCATGACTGCATGGCCAGATTCTGCTCTAGCTCCATCTACAAGTTTACAGATGATACCACCATAGTGGGCTGTATCTCAAATAACGAAGAGATCATTTCATATTTTATTTGAATTAACGATGAGGTTATTATTAACAATCACGTTGGAGTACAGGAAGGAGATAGAGAGCCTAGTGACATGGTGTCACAGGAATAACCTTTCCCTCAATGTCAGCAAAACAAAAGAGCTGGTCATTGACCCCAGGAAGGGGGGGCAGTGCACACGCTCCTGTTTTCATCAATGGTGCTGAGGTCGAGAGGGTTCAGAACTTCAAGTTCCTAGGAGTGAACATCACCAGTAGTCTGTCCTGGTCCAACCATGTGGATGCCATGGCCAAAAAAGTGCACCAGTGCCTCTACTTACTCAGGAGGCTAAAGAAATTTGGCATGTCCCCTTTAACTCTCACCAACTTTTGTCGACGTCCCATATAAAGCATCCTATCCAATGCATAGTGGCTTGGTATGGCAACTGCTCTTCCCGGGACCACAAGAAACTGCAGAGAGTTGTGGACACAGGTCAGCACATCACAGAAACTAGCCTCCCCTCCATGGACTCTGTCTATTCTTCTCGCTGCCTTGGTAAAGCAGCCAGCATAATCAAAGAACCCACCCACCCCAGATATTCTCTCTTCTATCCACTACCATCAGGCAGAAGGTACAAAAGCCTGAAAGTAGGTACCACCAGGCTCAAGGCAAGCTTCTATCCTGCTGTTATAAGACTATTGAACTGTCCTCTAATATGATAAGATGGACTCTTGACCTCACAATGTACCTCATTATGATCTTGCACTTTATTGTCTACCTGCACTGCACTTTCTCTGCAACTGTAACACTTCATTCAGCATTGTTATTATAGTTCCTCAATGCACTGTTGTAATAAATTGATCTGTATGAACAGTATGCAAGACAAGTTTTTCACTGTACATCAGTACATTTAACAATAATAAAGCAATTTACCAATTTAAGTTTCATTGGGAAAGTTTTTTGGGAACAGTGATCATAATTCTCCAAGTTTTCAGATAGTTATGGATAAGGATTGGACTAGACCAGACCTCGGGGTAAGTGCTAAATTAGGGAAAGGCTCATTACAATAGTATGAGGCAGGAACTGGGGAGAGTAGACTGGGAGCAGCTGTTATTGCGTAAGTCCACATCTGACATATGGGAGTTGTTTAAAGGCCAGCTGGTCAGAATTCAGGACCAACATGTTCCTGTGAGGAAGAAAGACAAGGATGGCAAGATTTGGGAACCTTGGATGATGACAGGTGTTGCA